>NC_056664.1:32185230-34585230 GCF_018350195.1 Panthera tigris | reverse complement strand
GAAACAGTAGGAAGTATCTGGATCATGGCCATCAGCCACCTTCAATCATCTTTTGATTCTTGTTCCAATTCATTAAACTGCGGTGCCTCCGACTCGAGTCATACAGCAAGATGCAGCCAAGAGAATCAGAGTCCATTTATCCTGAAACTTGGCCGTTCCTGAGCTGGAAACTTCCACACCGCACCGTTTCTTAGGGCAGGTAATCTGTGCATATTTAGTATCTTTCTTTTGATGGTCTTTGCTCGGAAAGACTTGATTATACAAACGGGAAGCAGAGGACAAGATGATTTGCAAGCGATTAAAAGATGATAGTCATTCAGTGACGCAGTCAGTAAAGATCGGCCGCCTGTTGTGTGTCAGGCACCATGCTAGGTGATGGGACACAGTCGCAAATAAGATGGCTTGTGCCCTTGAGGACGTACAGCCCCGAACTAACATTTATTGAGCGTTTAATGTATGCCATTGAGCATTTAACGTGCCTTAACTCATTTTATCCTCACCACAACCCTCTGAGGTAGGTTCCGAAAGATGAAGTAATTTACTCAAGATCGTACCACTTGGAGATAGAGGGGCTGGGCCTCGGACCCACGCAGACTGTTTCCAGAGCCTGTGTCCTTGACCTTTGCAGGTTTTTGCTCTCGAGCGGGTGATACAAACATCAGGCCGTGACAAAACATGGCCAGGGCCACCACAGATCAATGCAGACCCGCACAAGCGGCACCCGGAAGGGACCGCTAATCCAAGCTGGGGGATGGACAGGGAAGGTTTGCGGAGGGAGTGGTGTGGATAGCCAGCCTGGAGGAGTGAAGAACGAGGCAGGGGGTTCTGCACAGAGGGAACGCCATGCACAAAGACCAGAGGAGACAAGGCTTAAAACACATGGTGGCATTCTACATGGTGGCATTCTACGAAGAGTACCGCCTTAGCGAGGGAGGGAGAAGTGACAGCTGGGGACAGAAGCACTGAAGGGGGGCACAGGTAGCTGCATGCAGCTCGTCCTCAGACCCACTTCTCTCCCGAGCGCTGGAGGTACCTTTCCATCCCAGGTGAGCAAGAAGGCAAGGGAGAGGGGACTGGGGCCTGGGAGACGCCCAGGGTGCCCTGAGTGAGGTGAGGCACCAAGTGCCCGGCTGTGGCTGCCGTGGACACTGGTGTCCTTTTCACTCCTCTCCTCTTTTCAGCCAGCAAGTCCTTAGGGAAACTATGCAGAAGGAATACAGTTTTGATTTTCTTTCGGAAACCAGGAGGGGCGTGTCTAATGTCAATGCTGCACAACTGTGGAGCTGGGAGTCCTTCAATGGCGATTTTTGATTTTTGAATCCAGCGTCAGCAGCCACGTGACTCGGGATGAGGCTCTGAGACAGTACTTGTAGAGACTATACAAGTAAGGATATCAATTGCTTAGCATACAGGAGGGGTCAGTAACTGCTTTTTAGCAGGGAAGGCGGGGAACCGACAGGGGAGAAGAGGAAGTCAGATCATCGACATGGAGGTTTCGCTGCTTAAGGCTCTACAGCCCTTGAGTCATTTCTATGTCAGCCGTTCTCAAAGGGTGACCTTTGGAAGCCGTTGCATTTTTGGTTGTTGCAACGACCAGAGCTTTCTGATACGTAGCGCACAGGAGGCATCCTGCAGGGTGAGATTCTCAACGAGAATTGCTTCATATGACAAAATACATCCTGCCGGACATTCACAGGGGTGGAAAAACCTATTTATGGTTATCTGAGCCTAGGCTGTAACTTGACTTTATGTGTAAAACACAGGCTCGTTGGTTTTTCTGTTTGGTGGTTTTTTGTGTATGTACTTAAAATTTCCAGGATCACAACTGAGTATATGAAAAAAGATTATACTTGTTTCATTTGAAATTTTACCAACAGTTGTCCCCCAATTTCAGAAAGTCACATGACCGACAGCAGTCCATCATGGCATTTGAGTTGCCAAGACAACACGACACAGTGGTCACATTCAACACGATTCTAGGTTTAGGAGCAAGTACCTAACTGCTTCCGTATGTCTTTTATTTATATATTTATTTTCTTTTTAAAAATTTTATTTTATTTTTGGAGAGAGAGAGACAGAGCGTGAGCAGGGGAGGGTTCGAGAGAGAGGGAGACACAGAATCCGAAGCAGGCTCCAGGCCCTGAGCTGTCAGCCCAGAGCCCGACGCGGGGGCTTGAACTCATGAGCCGTGAGATCGTGACATGAGCCTAAGTCAGAAGCTTCACTGACTGAGCCACCCAGGTGCCCCTGCTTCAGTATGTCTCTTGTGTGGTTATGCTTGAGCATTAGCATGTTGAAGTGTATCTTTTTTTCTGTATCCATCATTTATATTAGATCATTCTATCTGCTTTGAAATCGTGTGTGTGTGTGTGTGTGTGCGTGCGTGTGTGTGTGTGTGCGTTGTCTATGAATTTCACTTCAGGATCATAAGAAGAATGTCTCAAGATATTATGCAAAAGCATGTTGGATCTGATAAAGACTTGAGAGCCACTGTTCTTTGCCAAGGGGCCAGGTTGGCCCTGTGGTTTTACATCGTCTTTGTGCCCACCGTCAAACGACACTCAAAAGGTGGTGGTGTTTATATATTTTCTTCATTGCAAAATTGGACTTAAGGTTACTTCCTTACTTAATTGCTTAATGACTTCTACATGAAGCACATTCTCCAAACTGAACGAATCAAGAAGTTTTGCAGTACAACAGTGTCCTGCTGGCGATGGGTACTCAGGCCACAGCCTCTGGCCTCAATAATAGGAGTTTTCCAGAAACCTCCCTGGAGCTAGGCCCTGGACTATCTCGTCCAGGGAGCTCTCCTCCCAGGTGGCTTCAGAAGCTCACACTGCAGGGGTGCCCGGATGGCTCGGTCAGTTAAGCACTGACTTCTGCTCAGGTCATGATCTCGCGGTTCGTGGGTTCAAGCCCCACGTCGGGCTCTGTGCTCACAGCTCAGAACCTGGAGCCTGCTTTGGATTCTGTGTCTCCTCTCTCTCTGCCCCTCACCCCTCCCCCTCAAAAATAAACATAAAAAAAAAAAAAAAAAAGAAAGGCTCACACTGTGGGGAGGACACTCTCACACTCACTCTAATAGAACAGCCTCAATGCCCAAGGTCAGTTCAAGAGAGATGCAAACTAACCAGTATCTTGAGTGTCCACAGCATACTGGGCACAGAGGTTTGTTATTTTGTTCATTTACAAATCTTCAGTCACCTGAAAACTAAAAGCTATTATCCCAGCATCACATACCTGACAAAAGCTTGAGTCAGGATTTGAACCTGAGATTTATGGCTTCAAAACCCAGTTATTGCTTTCCACTGTAACCCACACCTAAGAAAATCTTGCAGTCGTACCCCAGTTTAATTAATACATTTTCTGGCTGTGGCAATGGCCCAAAAGCTTCTGAACAAAGAATAATTGTATCCACTCGACACCCACTTCCTTTTTCTTTTTTTGAGAAATGGAATAGCCTTAATCCAGTATCAAGCATACCTTCTTCTGAACTATCCTTTTCTCCAAAAAAGATCTACTCCAGTTTTTAAAAAGCCCTTTCCTACATTGAGAATAGGTTAGTAGGTGTTAACCTTCAATTATTTCTTCAAGAAAAGGGTCTTTGTGGGGCGCCTGGGTGGCTGAGTCGGTTAAGTGTCCGACTTTGGCTCAGGTTGCGATCTCATGGTTCATGGGTTGGAGCCCCGCATTGGGCTCTCTGCTGTCAGCACGGAGCCCACTTTGGATCCTCCCTCTCCCTCTCTCTGCCCCTCCTCTGCTCATTCTCTCTCTCTCTCAAAAATAAAGAAGGAAAAAAGGAAAGGCTCTTTGTTATTCTGCAAGACTAGAGGTGTCCCAGCTTTATTATTATTTATTTTTGTTTGTTTTGTTTTAAAGTAAGCTCCAAGTATGGGGCGCCTGGGTGGCTCAGTCGGTTAAGTGTCCGACTTCAGTTCAGGTCATGATCTCACAGTTCGTGAGTTCGAGCCCCGCGTTGAGCCCTGTGCTGACAGCTCGGAGCCTGGAGCCTGCTTCACATTGTGTCTCCCTCTCTCTCTGCCCCTCCCCCGCTTATACTCTCTCTCTCTCAAAAATAAACAAAACATTTAAAAAAAAATAAAGCAAGCTCCAAGCCCAATGTGGGGCTTTGACTCACAGCCCCAGATCAAAGAGCCACATGATCTACTGACTTAGCCAGTCAGGTTCCCCGAGGTGTCTCAGCGTTAGACCAGTGGTTCTTAACCAGGGATGATTTTGCACCAGGGGACATTTGGCAATGTCCGGAGACATTTCTGGCTGTCATAACTGGGAGAGAAGGGAGTATGCATGCGACTGTCATGATGTGAGCAGAAGTCAGGGATGCTGTTTGACAACCTACAATGCGCAGGTCTGCCTCGACAAGTAACAATGTGACCCCGGATGCCAACAGTGTCAAAAACTGAAAAATCCTGCTTCAGATCCCCCCCGATACACTCTTCTACTAGGGAAGAAACTACCCAGGGCTCTCAGCTGGGGGCAGAATCCGGCTACACAGGAGTGGTTGTGTTATGCTTGTCAAGAGGCCCCATAGCTGGGTGCAGCCCCTTTCCACCCTGTGTTCTCCTGTCTTGGAAAGTTGGGCTCTGACCCTGGCAAAACTGAAATTGGGGGATGGTTCTCCGGGTCACACACACACACACACACACACACACACACACACACACACACGATATCTTTCTTCTGCTTGCCACTTACCTTCTCTCGCTCCTGATATATCCTGCACATGTACCCGTCTCCATATATGGTTTTCCACTGTAAGATGGCCGTGTTATTCAAGTTCTCATTGGCAGAAACGTCAATATTTTGCTATCGCAAAGAACAAGACCCCGAGTGACCTTTTATTTTTTCATTCGTGCACTTGTGAGAAGTGTGTTAAGTCCAAAGCATATGTTAAGACATATCTGTATTATTAAAAAGGTCTTCATTTGCATATTTGGTAGCTAAGTCCTCGTAGCTATCAGATCGTACAGAGAAGTGAAGGTCATCACACAAGCACATTCAACTAGTTAACGGACTACTTAGAAAATCTGTCCCTTTTTGCTTCATAAGCATCTGAACCCAGAGTGTCTATCCTACCCATTCTAGTCTTCTGTTAGTCTCTAATTACGTTGTACGCATATGACCAATGACACAAATATAAGGCAGATTAACTGCAGCAAGTAAATCTTGCAAAAGATTTTGCAAAAAAGATTTGATAAACTTGATAACGCTCGAAAACTGCTTAGATCTCAAAAATGTGGATCTGGCGGACTCAGACCAGCCAATAAAAAGGGAAAAGTAATAAAGTGATCACCAAGAGAGACTTAGAAAAAAGAACAATGTATCAAAAGATTGAGGTCTTTAGGAAAACTGAGGAAGCCTCAAATATTCTTGCCCAAACTCCCCCTCTGATTGTGCTGCAAAAATCAAAATGGGAAGGATACCGCAGGCTGTTCAAGACGGTGTCACGTGAGAAACATTTTGTTCTTTGTTCATGACAAAAGCCTATCTGAAATTATGAATGTGCTTTTACAATTCTGCTCAGTTTTCATGATCATCCCAAACAGACTTCCCCTGTCCTCCAATCCCCACCACGTACTAGGAGATTCTGGTCCCCATTTTCAATGGGTTCACTTTAGGGAGCTCTCTCTGGTGTCCATTCTTTTGAGCCACCAGGCAGCACCCACTCAGAAGCCTAGGAGGAAGGCTGAGTCACAGCACTCGTGCCTGGTATGCGAAGGCAAAATATTTCCTGCAACTGTCTGATCCTTGCAGGGGCTTATATATCACGTGTGACAACTGGGTCCCTTTCCTTTTACCCTCTTAAGAAGCGGATGAGGACAGGATGAAACAAAGAGTCTGTGCTCAGTTTGCCTTCTGCCATTATTCCCAGCTGCCAGCCTGGGACCACACACCGCAGGACAGAACACCCAGCTGCACACGCTCGATATCCTCGCAGGCTGGGCCTCGACAATCCAGCCTGGGACACCTGTCAGCATTCCTCGGCCACTGAGAAAGGAAGCACACACGGACACAGGCCCTGAAAACAGCCACGAGACCTCGTGGACCTTTAATCCTGTGGTGCAAGTCACTTGTTTTGAGGAATACTGTCAGGGGTCATAAGATAAATGAGTCATAAAACAGATTGCTTAAAAATCTATAAACAATATACATATATAGGTACACATGCAACCTTCTCTCTGGCAATTTCCAAATGAAAATATACTTTCTACAGATAGAATGTCAAAGCTGAAAAGAACCCAAACAACTACTTAAACAAACTTCATTTTACACATGAGGAGACTGAAGTCCTAGGCCAGGGGTCGGCAAACTTTTTCTGTGAAGGGCCAGAGAGTGAATTGTTTAGACTCTGTGAGCTGTATGGCCTCTGCTGCAACGACTCAACTTTGTCACTGCAGCACAAAAGCAGCCATAGAAAATACATAAATGTGTGACTGTGTTCTGATAAGATGTTACTTACAGACATTGAAATTTGAATCTTCTATTATTTTTCACACGCTACAAAAATACTGTTCTTTTGATCCCAACCACTTAAAAATGTAAAAACCATTTTTAGTGGGCTTTACAGAGACAGGCGGTAGACTGGATCTGGCTCTGGGGTCATACTTTGCGGACCCCTGTCCTGGGCTACTCTGACACCCAAGCGTAGTAATACAGAGCCTGCTGTGTTATACCTTATTTGCGATTTGCTCTATCCGTCCCATCAGTGACTCAGATCTGCTTCACCATAAAGTGGACAACTAAGGACCTCTGTAAGTGTTTTCTAAATTTCAGGAGTAATATTAAGATCTATCAGAAACGTACGCCAGGCCACAATGGAAAGAACATTGATATGATGCCATATTGTGCACTAAATAAAATGCAATCAACATAAAAATATAAGAAACTTGAGAAACTCACTAAATTTGAAAAATAGGCTTTATTTTAACCAGTGGTATTGTATGACATCCTATACGGCATAACTGATTACAGCCAAGTTCATGAATACAAATACAATAGCAGTTTCCCTCATTCTCTCTTTTGCTTTCTGTTCAGAGAAATCAGGAGATGGGAGCCTGATGCTCAGAAACGAACGAGCTGTTCCATAGGCTCCAGCCGAGTCCAGGCTCCTGGAGCATATTCAGACTCCTAACACATACACAATCACATGTGCAAAGACCTTTATGAAAAATACTCAGAGCAGTATTTCTTCAGGAAATCACACTAGCATTTACAATCAGACACGGCCGATAAAATTCATCTTGCTGTGGATTGTGAGGATTTGAACTGCACATAAAGGAGATGAGGCCTTTGCGTCCATTTTTCTTTAAAGAGGGGGAGAATCTCAGGTGAGGTGCGGTCACCATCAGCCTGCCTCCTTCCTTCTCGCTCCACAGCTGACTCAGGGGAGCTCCCCATCCCTCCGGAGGGCATGCACCACGGCACTGTGATACAGAAATGGATACACCTTGTCCCAAATACAAGATTTTGTCGCGCCACCAACAGTGGAAGTGGCTTTACGCTTTCTTATTTCACAAAAGGTTTAAATACGTGGGCCCTTAGGGGGCACAAGATGCCTGAAATTCAGAAAATTAAGGAAGCAACTCTTCTCTACCCCTGAGGATATTTCATCTTTATGAAGTTGAAAATACAAAATATTAGAATAATTTGCCCTTTCTCCCCATCAAATGGAATCACATTCTCAAAGGATTCCTGCAATATACAAAATTCTGAAACAAAATTTTTTTCTCCCCAAACCAAGACCAAGATTTCAATGTTAAGCTGCCAAGAAGACCCTCTCCCAAAGACGGGTGGAAAAGACACCTCGTTACTTCTCTAATAACCACGTTTAGACAAAGATAGCAAAAGGAGTTTCTGGCCTCATGAGTTTTTATTTTTCACTTTGATTTTCAGCATTTCTTAGCATTGGCTATTGGGAGTGAAGAGAACAATTTGTTTTTCAAAGTCTGAGATATTCCCGGGAAGAGCCCTGATCTTTCCCGTGACGGTTCCCTATAAATAGTCTGTCAAAAACCAGACGGCAAGAGTGAAAATGCTATCCACCCATCTGTTCCATTTCTTCATAGTTTTCACATCAAAAGCACCTAGAGTATCAATTGTGTTCAACACAAAATAGCACTGGGACTGGAGAGAGGATGTCACCTGCCCGTGGCATCGGCCGAGGTGATGTGGGCTCTGAACTACCCAAGAAGTCTTCACCGGCAAACCTGCCAGGCACCAGGGCCTCCCGAAGAGAACAGACAAGCAGCTGTGCATGCTCAACTAGCAAGACGTGCAAAACACATCATCACTCTGCTGGGAATAAAGAGCACACAGGAAGTACACTGACAGCAAGAACCGGCTTCTGCCTGCTGGGGCCGATATGCGTGAGACCTCGGCACTGAAGGTCGGGGGCGAGCAGAGAGAGGGCAACACCTGGGGGGCGAGGGGGAGAGAAGCACACACACGCATGCTCGCACATGCACACACGATGCCTCCAGGGGCTCCCTGGTTACTTTGGGTTCACGAGTGGCCGTCCAACAACCTGACTACTTGCCTGGCTCAGAACGTTCATCTGCCGCGCTCTCGAACTGCCTACACTTTCTTCTCTCCTTTTAAGGCACAAGCATATTTACAGTTTCAGACATACCTGCTGAGTTCTGAGACTCATACTAAGCGAAGTCAATCACAGACTAGTGCACAGAAGCCAGTTGGTCCTTTTCGGCTGCGTGTGTCGCTGAGGGACGGCTTCTGAAGCAGCCAGAAAGTGTGAGCCCCTTCTCTGTGCCACTGTGGGATACAGGCGCGTCTACCCCCCACTGCAAGGCGGGGCCACAGGAGAGGCCAAAATGGCAAAAGCATGGCTGGGATCTGGGATGTTTAATATTTTTTACTTTGCATTTGACAAACCCTAACCAGAGGGCAGCTCTCGCCTGCCTGAGCTGACTCTCACAAAGAGCAAGCAGTGGCTGCCACAGAGCTTCTGGAACCCCACGTGAAGTCACTGTGATCATAGTTTGCTCATATTCTTACCCCCACCCCCCACAGAGACAGACACACACATGCACACGCACAGGAGCGCACACATACACACACACGCACACACACGCACGCGCACACACACACACACACACACACACACACACACGCACGCACACACACCCCTTCCACCATGGAGGAAATCTTTGCAACAAGAGGCACTTGAATGATATTTGGAGAGTTCCCATGAAAAGGCCTTCCCCTCACAGTGAAGTGGGATCAACAAAACAGAAACCAGGTGCTCAGGATTCCATCTCTTCTTGGTCAAGGGGTGGGGGCACAAAGCTGATGACTTCATCGTAGGTCAGGCCTGGAAATTGGGAAGGAAAAGTAGGATGTGAGGGTTTAGACGATTCTCTTCGCTGGCAAGCACTCGAAGCTTCTAAGCTCGAGATCCTTCCTCCCCGTGCAGGCTAATGGTTTGATGGGCGACTTCAAAGAACCACCTCATTGCTTATGTGCCTATCCTAATGGAACTTGTGATTACACGGCAGTTCAGTGATACACGTGAAAGAACCATTTTTACTTATTTGTTTTATTCCTCAGTGTCTCCTCTTTAAAGTTCTCTGGAGCAGGTGCTCAGGAATAACAGAGCACTCCTGCAAGCTACAGCAACAGGTAATTTTGGCTTGGGGATTTAACTGGAGTTCTGAATGTGTGTTTTATGGAAAGAATTTGAGATTGGACATAGAGGAGACATAGGCTCCATTTCTGGCTGTGTCCCTAACTAGGTCTAAGGTAACAGACAAGATAAAAACTCTCCATCAATTGTAAAACTGTAATTCTATAGTTCTATCAACTGTAAAACTATAAAAATACCTTATTCCCTACTTAGAGAGATATTGTAAATGCAGATTCTGAGAACCTCAAAGCTCTATACAGATGTGAGGGGCTGTGTGCAAAATCAGACCAGACAGAAGCACCTCAAAGGTCCAGAGAGTATCATCTACAACAGACAGTTGCCATCAGGGAAACATATTCGTTCTGCATCAAAGACACTAGTGACAAGTTTTAACAAGTCGGTTATAACCAGAAATTCTATTTTCCCACAGCTTTTGGTTAGTGGCTCACCTAAGAAAGATTTTTAAATCTAAGTCCTCACACTAGATGTTAATCCTGCTCTTATGACTTACTCTTCCATTCATCTATAAGGAGGTCCCTGCTTTCAAAGGACTGATCATAAGGATCGGCCACTGGTTCATCATCAGGATCATGGTACTGGGCAAAGTAGGCGTGTGCAAGTGCTTGGGCCGCTGTGATTCTCTTGTCTGAGTCCAGTACAAGCATCTTCTCCAGCAAGTCCACCGCTATCAGTACCATGGATTGGAAGGAAAAAAAAGAGTTTTTAACATGACAGCAAAAAATTATGCTTCATTAAGCAAACACACAATTTTGACTCTTCATAATAAAAAGAATTCTCCTCCCAAATGTCTGCTCTAGGATACATTATCCCTCTTCTTCTTGTGTGTGTGTGTGTGTGTGTGTGTGTGTGTGTGTGTGTGTGTGTGTTGTATCGTGCTTTTTAAGAATATATTACTAAAGAGCAATTTTTAAAAATAACTGAGATTCTGTTTGAACAAGCTTTTGTGGGACGCCAATGTCAAACTGCTACCACTGTAGTCAAACTGTGTCAAAATGAAAGCCTATAACCAAAGTAATCAGGAAAAGGTAAGCAGCCTGATTTTTGTTTTTTTATTTTTTTGTCTGCTTGCACTGTTTATTTACTGACATAAGGCAATGAGTATCCATTAAACAGATCTTCAAACAATGAACAAATTGAGGGTTTTACATGGGTGTGTGGGCGAGACACAGTATTTGGATAAAGGAAATAAAATTTTCACTATGAAAAATTTCAGTGTACAAAACAATAGTACAGTGAATACTCATGTGCCCACCACCACCCATATCCAACAATTAAGATAATCTAGGGGCGCCTGGGTGACTCAGTCGGTTAAGCATCCGACTTCAGCTCAGATCATAATCTTGCAGTCTGTGAGTTCGAGCCCCGCATTAGGCTCGGTGCTGACAGCTTAGAGCCTGGAGCCTCCTTTGGATTCTGTGTCTTCCTCTCACTCTGCCCCTCCCCTGTTCAAGCTGTCTTTCTCTCTCTCAAAAATAAACATTTTAAAAAGTTTAAAAAAAAAACAAGAAAACATTATCTATCTATTTAGCTGTGTTTTCTGCTGGACCATTTTAAAATAAAATGATAGGCATGGTACTTTACCCCTAAATATTTCAGCATAAAGACATCTTTCTATATAGTCACAAAACGATCATATCTGACAAACAGATAATTCTCAAATATCATCTAAAATCCAGCTTATGTTAACATTTCTCCAATTATCCTAAAGTTGTCTTTTATACCTAGTTTGTTCAAACCAAGATCCAGTTAAGGGTCACGCACTGCATTTGACTGGGTTTCCTAGGGTGAAAAGTACCAGGTCCTAATAACCGATACCTTGATGAGGAATAAGGTTGGGGTAAGAAAAAGATTCCTCTAAGATCTTGACAGATACAAATATACACACCACATCAAAGGGCAATTTAAGTTTTAATTCATGTTTTGAGAATGCCAGTTAAACATGATGTCAGTGACTGACAAAATACAGCTGTCACTATTTACATCGTTGGTGTACTCCTGCTCAGTTAATATGCTGGGCACAAGTTCATGGTCAGTAACAACATGTTCTGTCTGCAAGAAGAAACTCTTTGTATGACATCACTGTTTGGCAGTGAGCTACGAGGCATGTTTAAATCCTGACAAGTGCAGTGCTGAACACCAGATGGCCCAGAGCCTCCATTCAACTCATCTGCAGTCTGTATTGCTAGGTGGTATCCAGTTCTTTTGAGAATATTTAAATTCATGATTCCAGAGAAGGATGGATGTGACCTAAATAAACTGCTGGGACACACGCATACCTCCCCCCTTCTCTAGAAAAGTGAGTTAACAAGTCTCTTTGAGTTGGCTAAGAGGAAGTCAAACAGTGAGCACTGCCAGGTCTGAAACATGAACTGATAGGATGAAAATACATTCAGAACAGAATGACAGACAAGAAAGCTACCAGCATACAACATGATTTCCCAACATCCTAGCGTATTTACGACTCAAAGAGAGCTTCTCACAGATCCTTGAACTGGATACTACAGCTCAAATAAATCATACAAAGCCAACGGGAGCGTACCAGGGCAGATGCAAACCTCAACCGACTGCACAGAATTCTGTATACCCCTGATGAGTCTGTGGACTCATTTTTGGATGTGAGAGTGGCCCAGCTGAGGTCTGGCACACTTACGATCTCCAAGGCTGACACAGGCTCACCCAGTACTGCCCAACTTTTCAAAAAAGGTGAGCATCTCTGCTATTGTAAGAATTATCACAGTAACACTGAAATCACTCTCAACAATCACTATGGAAGAAGTACTTAAAACGGTAAAGCCACTCAGCCTTCACTACAACCTGAAGAGGGAGTCGTGATTATCAGCCCTCGGAGGATAAAACTAAATGGGAAGCGCAGCTGCTGGGACCCATAAGGAGAGGGAGGACCCACTGAGAGATTTCAAAACATCCCACAATCTTGCACATATATATAACATGTGACATATAATACACACAACACAATCTTCAGAAAAGAGAGAAGGTTGATTATACTATTATCATAGCATTGCCCCCTCCCTGTCATAGGAAGGCCCTGATCTGATCTTTCTGTGTCTGCCGTTAAAAATCACTGTCCACTGCACAGTCCTTGAATCAGGGAATTAGAGGCTCAGGCAATGACACTTTTAGGGGCCAACCAAAGCATCTATTAGCCCTAGCTTTAAGGAATAAAGCAACTCCCTTTTTTTTTTTTTTTTTAATGTTTTATTTATTTTTGAGAGAGTGTGCACACACAAGTAGGGGAGGGGCAGAGAGGGAGACAGATGATCCAAAGCACGCTCTACACTGTCAGCCCAGAGCCCGATGTGGGGCTTGAATTCACAAACCGTGAGATCATGACTTGAGCTGAAGTCGGACGCTTAACTGATGGAGCCACCCAGGTGCCCCAGTGGTACCCTATTTAATCAAAAGGAAAAACTCTTCTTCAGATCCCCAATTTATGTCATAAACAAGTCAATATCCTTGAGATGAGGATACGATCAACTTACCCAAGGGATTGGCACCAATAAATACATTTGCAAAGTTCATTTTCGGCATCTGGGTCAAAGACTGAATGTAGTTTCTTGCCTGTAAAAATAAAAGGTTTTCAAAATGGCTTTGTTCAATAATGTTACTGCTCCCAGAGTCTCAGTCCTGCCAAGGAACAAGTGTTAACTAACAAAATCTGCTAGCTTCAGTGTTTATGACTGTCTTTGATATTCAGTTAAAGACTTCTCTTTTACTGCCTTATGTATGATCATCACCTTTGTTTATTCTGGTTATCTCTCACAGTTACATTTCAAGTGAATGAGAATGCTAACCAATTAAGTTCCCTTTTAATAGCTTTCTGATCAAAGGATCAGAAGTTTAAAAAAAAAAAAAAAAAGAGGCCAGGAGATCTAAGAAGTTCCCCTTTCTGAAACAGCCTTCTTAGAAAGCTAAAATTAGCACAGGGATTGGTACTCCTAAGGAAAGTCTGGGACTAGCAGTCTTCTGATGGTGCTGATCTCAGTAGGTACTCTTGGTACATAAAAAGGATATTCATGTTAAACCTTGCTAACAAAGTAATCTTGGTAACAAGAAAGTAAACATAAGCCTAGTAGATTATTCTAAGAGTCTTGAACACATTTAAAAAATACTCATTATTAAGAGTAACAAACAATAGTGGGCTATAAGTTACACGGCTTGTGTGGAAATCTTTCCCCTACCACTTAGAAGGTACATCTTTTGGGGCTAGTCCTCAGCTAACACATCAGTGACCTCATCTGCAAAATATTAGTATTAGATATTAGTATTTGGCTTGCCTGTAACATACAGTCACTGTGATACTCAAGTACGATAAAAGTTTATGAAAGAGCTTCAAACTAAAATTCTGCCACAAACATTTATATTACCAATATAGTTGTTATTAGTTTGGTGCCTACGGTGGAACGGGCTTGAGTTTGTATCTTGAGTTTATCACTTTGGGTAAGTCACTTACTCTCTTTAAGTCTTGAGTTCCTCTTCTGTAAAATGAGATTAACAATGCTGACCTCACCAGGCTGCAGTGAGGATTAGAGATAATAAGCCAGCACTTCCTCAGCACAGTGCTTGGTTCAGAGTGATGGCTCAATAGGCATTAACTGCCAACACTGTTGCCTTTAGAAAGTTTGCTCTCATTCACTAAGGGTGTTTCAACTTCACAAGTTCTGAATTTCACCCGAAGGAACTTAAGGCACCAAATATTATTCAGGACTGATAGCTCTACCAAGGCAAACCAAAAACTGGTCTTGAGAATAATCATATAAATACAAATGTAACTCATAAATGTGTACTTCAGAGAGTAGGTATTAAACTATGTCTATGGACATCCCTGTTTCAAAAAGTAAACCCCACTCACTATCAGTCCATCTGAGATAAAATTTCTTTTATCTTAACCACTTCCTTAAAATTCCTGTTTTAACAAGGCTCAACACTAAACGTATGTGTGCACGCCGTATGTGTGTAAAAATGTACACGCACACACGACCTTAGAAAAAGTTCTGGTTGCTAGGGTAACTTCACCTTCTTAGTCATTGTATGTGGCGCAAGTAGAAGTCCGCTTTGAAAAGCCGTTGGGTCCGATTTGAAAAGAACTCGACTGTCCACATGGCTGTAATCCCTTCCTACTTGAGCGTAAAGATAAAAGGATGAAGGGAAAACAGAGGTAAGAGAGACCTGTCTGTCTCATGCAGGGAACAGTCATCCCTCTAATAAGATTTTTTAAAAAAAGGTAAATTTCAAGACTGAAATATAGCTGAAATAGAAACAAAGCTGCTGGGAAGGGCCTCTGGATGCCAGCCTGGCTCCCAAAAGCATTAAAGGCGCCTTAGAAAGAAGTGCCCCAATCACCTCTGATAAGAAAGCTAGCATTAGATTAAGTAGTAAGAACTGGTCAAGAAGACACCTTATCCTGTATCAGTGTTCATATTTATTCCATATTATTTACATATTTTCTTTTAAATACAGTACTTATTAGTGTTGGATATTTTATTGATTTTTTGTATTTTAAAGGAAGAATACTCTTTTGCTCATTATAAAAAATTGACGAATAGCCCATCCTAATGGTCCTCAGTTAAATACACTTCCAGCCTAAAGCCATCAGATGGTAACATACCCTAACTAGGAACACACAACAGTCTCTTACGCACTAAATTCATAAAACCCAAATATAGAAGTAATATCATTTTCTATTTACAAGCCTGTAAATTATATTCTCAATCCATAGGATTGGATGACATTTTATCCCAAATGTCAACATCTTGCAACAGCACACAGGCAGTCATCAGTAGCCTTCAAGGCACATGCAAAAGCACTCAGTGACATTAAAAACTGTGTTGATTATACAGTGGCAATAAAATGAAATGTGGCCTTCTGAATTGGATATCCCTATACAGTCTGTTTGTTCTCACCTCATGGCTTGGCATCCTGTTAATGAGATAAGCAGGGGGGGTCCCCGTCAGACGCATAATCTGCTGAAGCTGGTTAATATCTTAGATGCCTAGTCAAGGGCATTGTTAAACATACAGTGCAAAAAAATAACTTTCAACTCAAGTTTTTAAGAAGGCCAAAAAAGCCACCCCAAAACAAAGGAAAAACCCACCCACTCATTCCCCCCACCCCCCACCCCAGGCCAGAGCCCAAGGCTGTATGTTAAGGCACACTTCTATGAATGGCATGAGAGTTATTAGGCATGCAGCCAGTGACTGGCCATGCAGATAAGAAAAATTGCTTTTCTTTCATTTTAGCATCATCTTTAACATGAAATATTTTAGGCTCCCTGGAAAGAGACTGCCCTGTGATCCAGGATGCCAGCCAGAGAACTGTTTTCAACAGGATGGCCCAAACCTGTTTGCTTGGGGATGGGGGGCGGGGGGAGGGGGGGGCGGGGGGGAGGTAAATGGAGAGGATTCAGAAAATTTTGATTTGGCTCTGGACAAAATAAAACTTTCAATATATCCATTCAAGGAAGAGGTTAAATTTTTGTGGCACAGGTTCTGGTGACTCTCCAAGGCACCACCCCTCCAAACGTAAGACATGGCCGGGTGTGTGAGCTGATAAGCAATGCCAAGTTTCAAAGACATTAGTCGTGGTACATTTATAACATGCCACAAACACACAGTTTGTGTGTTATCACAAACACACAAACACACAGGAAGAAACAGGAGACACGGGGGAAAGTTAGAAGCCAACGGCAAGGACGGAACAGAAGTCACAGGCCACTGATGGTGTTCTAGCAAGCCTCAGTGATTTCCTCCACAAGTCTCTAACAGGTGGACAGGCTGACTCCACTTCATAAACAGCCGGGAGGGAGCCTACAAAACAGTCTGCCGGGACCGAACCATGAGGTCTTCTGTAGGTACGCGCGCGTATGTAAGCGGCACTCCAAGCTTTCCTCTTCGTGCTGTCCCATCAGCTTTAACACAATTCCCCCGCCTCCAAAGTGCTGTAAGAACTGCCAGTTTATCATGTGTTCCTATTAAAGGAGAAGTGATGGGATTTGGAAATCAACACAATTCAATAAAAATGGTCTTGTATTCCCTTTCTTCTTAAACCTTTCGGTCCCCGCTGCGGCTGGCGTGGCATCTTCAGTGAGCACCCTGGTCAAGTAATTACACTTCCTTGGGGCTCCCTTCAGTAAGTTTTCACCTTAACTCATCCTCAGAGCTCCAATGCCCTAGGGGTCGGATGACGTGTGTAAGGCTGGCCATCAGGAGAGGGCTGGGGCCACACGCTCCACCCCGCCTGTCACATTCTGTTTCACACCGGCCCAAAGACAGGCCAGCAGATTCAAAAGGTGGCATGAAGTCGTTTTAACTTTCTCTCAACAAAGTTTAGATTTACCTTTAAGCAAGTTACATAACGAACGTTACTTTGCATGCCAAGAAATGTAACCACAGGGGGCCCGCTAAGTAAACCCCCCCCCACCCCCCCGCAGTAGTGGAACACCAGTTGGGTTTTAAAATCTTAAAATTCTGCCACCTCTCTTGTCTTTCTTGTGAACAATACTTGGCCTGTGCATTTTCTGTCTTTGTTTCCTTTAGTCAAATAGGTTCTTATACCCCCTTCCTGTCAGGAGGTTAGGAAGAATAGATTTCTAGAGAAAAATGTGAGTCGGTGAAAGGGCTTTTGCTTTTTTAGTATGATTTTTTTTTTTTTGTTCTTTCACTGATTACTATAGGTGTTGGGTCACTAACCAAAAAACTCTCTCCTCAGCCATCCACCATGACCCATTTTATCCCCTTTTCTCCCAGCACATCCCAACTTGTTCTCAATCAGCCCACCCGTTATTGCATTTTCTTACAATGTCTTCTTATTTATTGATTGAATTTCTACATCAGTGATGGCATCACTACCTCACTATTCTTCACGAGTGATGAAAATAGCTATTGGCTTTCTTTTTTTATTACATTCCTTCACTAATGAATTTTTCTTTTTATTTCTAATACCTTTACACAGGTTTCCTCACCTGGCTTTGTTATTTACACAGCATGTATCCTACACATCATGTGCTTTTAAAATAAACTGGTACTTGGGGAGTATCACTGACATCAAATTAATCTTGTTTACCCTTTTGATAGTTTAAAACCCCTTTTATCTACTCGCCATAACCATGTAGGAAAAAAAAAAAACAAAACTTTCTTATTCCTGTACTCGATACAATATTATTTGAGTGCGCTCTATATTCTGGTACTCCATTTTATTATGCCCAACTCTAGAGCTATTTAAATGTATAATATATCCTATTTCACTGAAGATAAAGGTGATCTCATTATTAGTTTGGGCACTTGATGTTGTTTCTTTCTTAACAATAAATGATGGATTAATAATAGGTAAATACTGTATCACCCATGCTTTTTCTTTCAGAAATTCTTATGACTAACAGCACACACCTATAAGGCAGATGGTTGGGGTGGGAGACACGACTAAGCAGGAGCTGCTAACAGCCTTTCCCAGACAGGGAATGAATTTACTATCTTAGTCTCCTTAGTACTATCAGTAAACAAAGTGAACTTCCTCCCAACCCCGCTCCCTTGCCCCCGTGTTTTCTCTATTACCGGTTTTTCTCAGCAAATGCATTTAAAACAATAAAGCACCATCCTCACTACGCAGCATCTCGTATCTTCTTTGATTCATTCTATCCAGCTTCTGCACTTCATAAAGCAAAAGAAAACACTCCTTTGGGTTAACACTGTGGTCAGTAACTCTGACAATGACTTTCAAAATAGTGTGCAATCGCATGAGATTCAAGTTTAGAGATCATGTTATCAGAACATCTGATATCTATGCTCAGCTCTGCCAAGTGACTCAGTGCATGACTCAGGCAAGTCACAGCTTTTCTGTGCTTTTCCTTCTTCTTCTTAAATAAATAAATGAAACAAAATAATAGAGCCAGCACAGTCTCTTACATCCCTCAGAATAGAAATTGATAAATACACTGGACTTTGTGCTCTTTTAAAGGAATGTACCGGAAACATACCAGATGACAATATTCTTTATTTTGTAAGGGAGACGATGAACCATTCAAACTCACCTGCTCAAGCCTGCCTCCAGCTACCCAGCAGTCCTTCCAATTGGGCAAAGGGACCCCGTTAGTCAGAATGCTGGGACGAGAATTCGGGAAGGCACGACTGGAGCTTGGCTCCACAGCTCTTTTTCCCTTTTAGTCAACTGCCTGGCGGCAGACAGAGGAGAAAAGGGAGAAAGGCTGAGCTTTCATGATCTCTCTCTTATCTCTGGCCCCAGAAAATGACCAACAGCAGGAAATCGGAGCCAAAGCAAGCCAGAGTCACATTCCCACGGCTTCTCTCTAAACCCCTGCTTAGAGGCAGGAAAGCATTAGCTCTAAAGCTTTTTCTCAGGTTATTTGACTTGTAATTACAAAGGCAGGCTGTGGGAGGAAGGATTTACAAGCCAACTCCAGTGGATGTGAGGTACTAGGACTGGTCTGGAGACAGGGTGGAGAGATGGCCCTGCTGAGAATAGACAACTTATACAAGATGCAGAGTTGTCGATTCTAAAACAATAAAAAGCAGGAACTTCTGGAAAAGGGCAGTAGCGTGCACCCAATGCACACTTCATCCTTGTGGTGATGAAGCTAGACTAGTACATGGTGAAGCTCATGCTCTGAGAGCAAGCACTAACCAGAATATAAAAAGAGCTCAGGTATATGTGACACTGCCGAGGAAAATGATGTCAGGGCTTGGTAACAGAGACCAATTTTCCATTGATCTCTTGGAATGAGTTAGAATCTCAAATCATTTACTGGGACACGACTGCTCAATACCAGCTCTCGTGATCTACGTATGTACTCCAATAGAGAACGAAACACATGCACGTGAGCAAATGTGTACACACACACACATACACACACACTTATACTTCATCCTGGAAGTCAGCACAAAAGGGCACACGTGCTTACAAACATACCCAGGTCAAAGTACAGATTGAGGGAAGCGGCAGAGGCTCCCAACAGGGCAGATAATTACAATCAAAGCATCAACTCACAGACTCTGAGGAGATTTTCTTCAAAAGATCAGCCCCTGGGGTTCCAACGAGTCTTAAAATGAGCTTCAACTGATCAATATCTAATGGTGGACTATAAAGGAAAATGTTGGGACAAAATAAAAATAAAAAACACAAACGACAACAAAACAAACAAACAAAATACCCCAATAACAGAAAGTGAAAACCCCCAGCCAAGCCAAAATGGTGAATTAACCTAGATCAGGGCTTCCATGGATGGTCACTTCAAGTAGAACATGTTCCTCCTGTGCGAAGACTCAAAATACTACCACTCACACCCCCAATTTATATTCATTCTGGGCATCTGTCAACATTACCCATCAGTAAAGCGAAGTGACTTTAGCTGGGTCAAAGACAGCAGGTGACAGCACAAAAGCTTCACTCAGTCCACACCTAACCTCTTTACCTTCCACCAAAGCGTGAGAAGCCAGTTGAGCAGAAAGCACTGGTAAGCAGAGTGCTACACGAAGAGAAAGAGCAGCGGAGCATAGGAGCTAGGGCTGGCCAAGCTCCCCTGGGAATACTCCCCCGAAAGGCTTGACCCAAGGAGCTTGTAATAGGACAGGAGCCTGCCACTACCCCAGGGCCTAACACCACTTGAGCGTGCCCTCTGGGAAACCTGTCCCTCTGCAAAGGCTAGAGCAGGCAGAGAGGAGCTGTGAGTGATAGTCGGCCAGCAGAGGGCCCCACTCCCCCACTGCATCCGCGTGTTCTTCAGGAGCGCCATCATGAAGCAGAACAGGAGAGTTTTCCATCTCACAGGCGCAGTGACAAACCTCACGCATCCCAGAGGCTCTACACAATAGGCTACAACGTCCAAACCCTTATTCGGGTAGCCAACTATTCCGCGTATGTGCATATATTAACCAGAAGACAGAAACTGTTCGTTTGTTCTTATTGCCTTTAGTCTTGCCCAAGAAGGAAGTTAAAAGGGGAGAGAAAAAAGTTATATAAAGTAAGCTTTTAATATGCTCTATGAAAGTGTGAGAGTTTATCCACGTCTCTACTGACATTCGGGGAAAAGGAGGGGAGGATGACTGTCTTCTGGTGCCTATCACACATCCTGTCAGGTTGTTGGCATATTAGATCCTTCTCAACCTCAGGTCTCACTTCCTCAGAGAGGACTCCCCCCACACTCTAAATAAGAAAGCCCCTTCTTCCTTGTATTCTCTACCCCAGCACAATGCTTGCAAACATCAATCTATAATTACTTCGTTTGCTTTCTGTCACCTCTGCTGATCTGTATGTAGCTCCATGAGGGCACGGGCCACCCTGACTGCCGCCTATCCCCCGTGCTTAGCCTGCTATCTGCTACATGGTGGGCACTCGAAATATCTGAGGAGATCTTCTCCTCAGGAAGCAGGAAGGAAAGGAGGATGGAAGAAATATTTCTGTTTATGATTACACATATAAAGGTAATACGGTGTAACTTAAAATAATGGCTTCTGCAAACCACAGTTGCCTAAGTTACAGGAATTACTGACGCAATATCACTGGCATCTTGCCCTGTTCTTCCCCGTCCCCACCCCCACCCCCAGCTAAGAAATTGGCTTAAATGGAAGAACATTCTAGACAGGAGTCAGCAAACCCCAGCCTGCTGCCTGTTTTGAAAATAAAGTTTTATTGGAACACAGCCATGCCCATTCGTTTATGTACTGTCTGTAACTGCTTTCACCCTACACAGCAGAATTGAGTAGTTACAACAGAAACCAGATGGTCCCCAAACCCTAAAATATTTACTATCTGGCTCTTTTAAGAAAAGGTTTGCCAAACCTCAGCCTAGACCCAAACAATTTGTGTTCTGTAGAAAACAAGGTTAAATTAGAAACAAGTCCACTCACAGAAATCATTTCTAAATTAAATATAGTAGAGAACTTTGTCATCTGCAAATGGCAAAAATCAATGTGTTCTGGAGGTTAAAATTTCAATACTGACTCTTAGTTCAAAGTGCTGACAAGAAAAAAAAAACTAAAGCGTGCAATAATGGGGACAGAGAGGGGAGGATGGACGAATATGGTCTTGCTTTAAAACAATCAAATTAAGGGGCGCCTGGGTGGTTCAAGTCGGTTGAGCGTCCGATTTCCACTCAGGTCATGGTCTCACGGCTTGTGAGTTCGAGCCCCGTGTTGGGCTCTGTGCTGACAGCTCAGAGCCTGGAGCCTGCTTTAGATTCTGTGTCCCTCTCTTGCGCTGCTCCTCCCCCACTCATGCCCTGTCTCTCTCTCTCTCAAGAATGAATAGAAAAACATTAAAAAATAAATAAAATAATAAAATTAGCTATATGACAACAGAATTTAGTACAGGATCCCCTCTGCCCATTTTAATTGATTCAGTTTACAAGTATTAAGTCCCTTCACACTCTCCAGGAACAAATTTAACTGGGTAGCTCTCCCACAACACAAAGCATATCATATATGAAAACCAACTAGACTGCTTCAACTCTTAAACAGGTAGTTTTACAATATATGCATCAAAATTAATCTCAGGAAATAAAACTGTTGAGATTGGTACTCTTGTTTAAGAGACTTCTGACTACTGAAATGAGAGTCAAGTTTTACACTCCCTTCAGGGAAGCCAGAAGACTCTGGGCTGAGTTTCTTAACCGCCCTACCTTCACCTCATCATACCTGAAGAGTGTGGCACTCCCACTAGTCACAGAGGCTCACGACAGCAATGAGCTGGGGGCCCCATGTCTCTGCCAGTATAAAACGATCACACGTCTGAAGAATAAAGCCCGAATTCTTAGCCCCTCATGGCCCTCCCTGACTTGGCATCAAGCTTCTTTTCTGACTGCCTCAGACGGTTTGCTTCAACGCACACCAAATATTCTAGGCAATTCTAAGCTTCCACCTTCTTATTTATGCAAGTCATATGCAGGAATATCCTCCGTTCTCCCCTCCTATCAAGTCTTTTCTTATTTATTCTACAGTCCTACTCAAATAAGAACTGTGCTGTGAAGTCTTCCTGGATATCTTAAGTTCGAATTACTTTACTTCTTCTCAATAACTTATTTGTACCTCTATTATAGCATTTTTATCACTCTGTCTTATTTTATAATGAGAGAGTAGACATTTGTTCTGGTAACTCCTATAACTCACTTTCCACTGAGTATGATCACTCTGGTTTGGGGGACAGGTACTATCTTATCCCCAGCACCTTCCACAGTGTAGTTTGATAAATATTGGTTGGCTTAAAAAGACTAGTTATAATATGCTTTCTAACTCAGCTCCAGCCCTCTGCCTTGCCCTAAAAAACCTATAATGATCATACTCGATGGAAAGTCTAAATACAAAAAGTAGTCCAGAAAAGTTGCTTCACTTAATATCAGGCCTAACAAAGCCCTCAAACCTTCCAACTGAAGTGTCTACACCATAAAGAGTACGCAAGTATAATGCCATGAGTGTGTAAGGGCTATGAGCAAAGAGAGTTGCTACAGCATGATAGCCAATACTTGGGAGATTAGTAAGCACACAATGCAAAACAAGAATCTGCTTAGTAGCTAAAAGTACTTGTAAGAGGGAAGTCAAAGCATGCAGACCTCAGAAGAAATCACCATAGGTTCTCCAAGAGCTGGCAAATCCATTGAAATACAGGTCAGTCTTCCAATAGTACCAGCTACTGTAAGGCCACTACAATTTGTCCAGGCAGTTAAGGCCAGAAGGTGCTTCAAGCAGCTACATAAGCAGAGCAAAGCAAAATGTATCACATAATGACAATTAGTTATCTCCACAACAAGCCATCCTTCATAATTGGTTTAACCCTCTTTTTCCCCCCTAGATAGAAGAAATTTTTCCTGTTAGGTAAACATGTGTTTCAGTTATAATGATCAAATTGTCAAAATTCAAATCATAGATGTCTTGGTCCTTTCTAAAACAACCACTGAGGCCCAAGATTACTCTTTAGGTTCTCTGTAACAAAAGTAATAGGTAGAACGAATAGATGAGGAAATCAACCTAAGGTTAATGGGGTAATCAGAAGGAAAATAAAAAAACCAATATTCTATTCACCTCTAAGTGTTCTAGACAAAGCCAGAACATTAATGTCTGGAGGGTGGAAAACCTTCCTATGACAGACAGGATGGACTAGAAGAAGACTTAGGCCTACTTTCTTCTCTTCTTGGTTGTCAAAATAGTCATTTTCACTGTCACGCACGCTAAAATTCTTAAGGTACTTTAGGTTTGTGGACACACGTGAAAATTCCAATCTTTTCTGGGAAAATATAATGTCAAGTTGGAGAAGAAAAGGCAAATAATGTAGTAAAATTTTTTTTCTTCTTCAGCATTTATTAGGACCTTGCTTTCAGTGTCTAAAGTGAAACTTTTTTTTTTTTTTTAAGAGAGAGAGAGAGAGAGAGAGAGAGCGAGCACGTGAGTTGGGGAGAAGGGAGAGGACGAGAGAGATAGAATCTTAACCAGGTTCCATGCTCAGCACAGAGCCGACACAGGGGCTCGATCCCACAACGCTGGGATCATGATCTGAGCCAAAATCGAGTCAGATGCTCAACCAACTAAGCTACCCAGGCACCCCATGAAACTGCTTTAAAATGAGAGAGAATAGGGGCACCTGGCTGGCTCAGTCAGTGGAGCATGCCGCCCTTGATCTCGGGCTTGTGAGTTTCAGCCCCATGCTGGGGGGTAGAGATTATTTATTATTTTTTAATTAAAAAAATAGTAAAATGAGAGAATATTTGAAACTAGTGACGGCAAGTGAGGGGTAGACGTGACAGCAAGGGGAGTGTTTTTACTGGCGTGTTTTAGCCCATAATCTGGGAGCTGAGAACACAGGTGTTCATTATGTTATTCTTTGTTTTTTTTGTATTTCATAAAATCTTTGAAAAAAAAATCAAAAGAAATAAATAAAGTAGAATTAAGGAGCAAATTTAATACACTAAGGAAATTCATATGGAGTAAGGCAGCAGCTAATGGCAAGTAGATTATAACTCAACAGCCCCATTAGCCTCTGGTTAATATCTTAAAGGTACCCCTTCTATTAAGATGAAAGAAGGAGGGGCACCTGGGTGGCTCAGTCAGTTAAGCATTTGACTTCAACTCAGGTCATGATCTCACGGTTTGTGGGTTCGAGCCCTGCACCAGGCTCTGTGCTGACAGTGTGGAGCCTGGAGCCTGCTTCAGATTCTGTGTCTCCCTCTCTCTCTGCCCCTCCCCTGCTTACACTCTGTTTCTCTCTCTCAAAAATAAAAACACATTAAAAAAATTTTTTTAATGAAAGAAGGAAAAAAAGTTTTACACATGAAGGAAATTCATTTGATTACTTAGGAAAGGAAAATGACAGCAAACAAACACTGTGGTCTCCAGAAGAGGAAACAGTATTTGATGTGTAACAGGGCTCTGAAACTCATTTTCTCTCTTCCTTACACTACAGACTATTAAGTATTGGTAATACCATTTTCTAACTGGCCACTCTTCTCAAAACCAATGGCATTTGAAATAGGCTAGCACTATGCCTGAAGGGACATTCTGTATCCTCACTATCTTCTAATGTGAAGTTCACCAGCTGTGTCCACCTGATATACCTAGTTGACTGGACTTCTAAGGCAAGGCTTCATTCTTTAAAACAATAATCCTGTTTTTGAGCTAGATGGAAAAAGTGTTCTACAAAGTCATAAATGAGAATAGCTCCAAACCTAACAATATATACTTAGTTTTAAGACAAAAATTAGTATTTCTTACACCTTTAGGGGAACTCCAAGGATTATTAACAACCAGTACTAAAAGCATCTCTCAAGGAGGAGACTCATCACAAAAAATGAGAAAAAGGTAGAATACGAAGAAGACTTATAGAGATCTAAAACTGCGTTGTCCAATGCAATACCAGTAATCACATGAGATTAACTAAATTTCAATGTAATCTAAATAAAATCTAGTAAGATTTGAAATTCAGATTGAAGACTCATAAAACTATGAATCCAAAGGAACTTCTCTGAAGTGATACTTCCTTGACATGATAAAGAGCATTTATGAAAAATACACGGTTAAAATCATAGTCACCGGAGAAAGGCTGAAAAACTTCCCTCTAAGATAAGAACAAAACAAGGATGCTCACTTCACCACTGCTATTCAACATTATACTGGAAATCCTAGCCAGAGCAACTGGAAAGGAAGAATTGAAACCATCTCTATTTGCAGATGATAGGATCCTGTAGATAGAAAAACCAAAGAATCCGCAAGAAACCTACTAGAGCTAATGAACAAGTTGAGTAAAGACGCAGTGCACAAAGTCAACAAGAATCAGTTTTGTTTCTTCACACCAATAATAAACAACCTGAAAAAGAAATTAAGAAAGCAATTCCATTTCCAACAGCATCTAAAAGAATAAAACACCTAGGAATGAATTTAGCCATGAAGGTGAAAGATTTGTCCAATGAAAATGATAAATCGTTGCTGAAAGACATTAAGAACTGAAAAATGGAAAGACATCTCGTGTTCATGGATAGGAAGACTTAATATTGTTAAGATGTCAATATTATCCAAAGTGATCTAAAAATTCAATGCAATTGCTATCAAAAGTCCAACAGCCTTCCAGGGTACCTAGGTGGCCCAGTTAAGCATCCAGCTCTGTTTTTTTATGTTTTACTTATTTTTGAGAGAGAGAGAGAGAGACAGACAGACAGACAGACAGACAGGGAGCGAGCAGGGGAGGGGCAGAAAGAGGGAGACACAGAATCTGAAGCAGGCTCTAGGATCTGAGCTCCAAGCACACAGATGTTCCTCCACAGAAGATATACAAATGGCCAATAAACACAGGAAAAGATGTTCAACATTACTGGTCATTAGGGAAATACAAAGTAAAATCACAAAGAGATCATGACTTAAGCCGAAGTCAGATGCTTAACCGATGCTACCCAGGCGCCTCATCCGACCTTGATTTTGGCTCAGGTCGTATCACAGTTTGTAGGACTGATGGAGCCTGGTGCCTGGCTCTGTGCTGACAGCCTGGAGCCTGCTTGGGATTCTCTCTCTCCCTCTCTCGGTCCCTCCCCTGCTTGTGCATGTGCACACACTTTCTCTCAAAATAAATACATAAACATTAAAAATACATATTAAAAAAAATTCCAACAGCCTTTCCTGCAGAAATGGAAAAGCCCATCTTCAAATTCATATAGGATTACAAAAGAGCCTGAAAAGCCAAAAAAACAAAAAACAAACAAAAACCCCCAGCCATTTAACAGTGAGAACAAAGTTGAAGGACTCATACTTCCTGAATTCAAAAGTTACTATTAAGCTATAGGAATCAAAACAGTGTGGTACTGTTATATAAGCATAGATATACAGGCAAATGGATTAGAATTAGCCTTGGACAGAAATGCCAAGCCTATTCAGTGGGGAAAGGATAGTCTCTTCAACAAATGGTTCTGGGACAACTGGGTTTCCATATGCAAAAGAACAAGTTGGACCTCAAACCTGACATCATATACAAAAATTTACTCAAAATGGATCAAAGACCTAGGTATGACAGAGAAACACATACAACTCTTAGTAGAAAACACAGTAAATCTTCAAACCTTGAATTTGGTAATACATTCTTAGATATAACATGAGCAACAAAAGGAAAAAATAGATGAATTGGAACTTCATCAGAATCAAAACTTCAGTGCATCAAAGGACATTATCAAGAGGGGCGCCTCGGTGGCTCCAGTTTGTTGAGCGTCTGACTTTGGCTCAGGTCATGATCTCACAGCTTGTGGGTTCGAGCCCTGCATTGGGCTCTGTGCTGACAGCTCAGAGCCTGGAGCCTACTTCGGATTCTGTGTCTCCCTCTCTCCCCCCTCTGCCTCCCCCGCTCATGCTCTGTCTCTCTCTGTTTCTCAAAAGTAAACATTAAAAAAAATTTTTTTTTAAAAAAGGACCTTATCAAGAAAGTGAACACACTACCCACAGAATGGGAGAAAATACTTGCAAATCACATATCTAATAAAGGCTTAATATCCAGAATATACAAAGAACTAAAAACTCAACAACAAAAAGACAACCCAATTAAAAGATGGGTGAAGAACTTGAACAGACATTCCTCCATAGGAGATACACAAATGGCCAATAAACACAGGAAAAGATGCTCAACATTATGAGTCATTAGGGAAATACAAATTAAAACCACAAAGAGATACCACTTCATACCTATGAGGATGGCTATAATTTAAAAAAAAAGAAGAGGGCGCCTGGGTGGCTCAGTCGGTTAAACGTCCGACTTCAGCTCAGGTCATGATCTCACAGTCCGTGAGTTCGAGCCCCGCGTCGGGCTCTGTGCTGACACCTCAGAGCCTGGAGCCTGCTTTGGATTCTGTGTCTCCCTCTCTCTCTGCCCCTCCCCTGCTCATGCTCTGTCTCTCCCTGTCTCAAAAATAAATAAAAACATTAAAAAAAAAATTTTTTTTTTTAAAAAAGAAGAAAAGAGTAAGTGTTGGTGAAGACACGGAGAAAAGCTCCTACATCACTGGTGGGCATGTAAAATGGTACAGCTGCTGTGGAAAACAGTTTGATAGCTCGTCAAAAAAGTAAACGTAGAATTACCACAGGACCCAACAATTCCACTCCTAGATATATATACCCAAAAGAACTGAAAGCAGGGCCTCAAACAGAGAGCTATATGCCAATGTTCATTGCAGCACTATTCACAATTGCCAGAGGTGGAAATAACCCAAGTGTCAACGAAAAGATGAGTGCATACACACACAGGGGAATACACAGAAAACGGAACGGAGTCCTGATAACATGCTGCAACACAGAAGAACCTTGAAAACATTATGGCTAAGGGAAAGAATCAAGGAAAAGAACAAATATTGTGTGATTCCACTTATATGAAATATCTAGAATAAGCCAATTGAGGAAGTTGAAGAGAGGAAACCAGAGGCTGTGGGAAGGAAGAATGGGGGTTATTGTTCAATGGGTACAGTTTCCGTTGGGGTGATGAAGATGTTTTGGAAATAAGATAGTGGTGATGGCTGCACAACTTTGTAAGTATAGTTAGTGCCAGTGGACTGTGTATTTAAAAATGGTTAAGATGGTAAATTTTATGTTATGCGTTTTTTACCACAATAAAAAAAAGGTAAAATGGCAAATTTTATGTTAATACCTTTTACCACAAAAATATTTTTAATTCAGTTTCTAAGTTTCACTAGCCACATTGTAAGTGCTCAATAGCCACATGTCACTGGTGGCTACCAACCAGTGCACAGCCCAAACAGAAAACATTCACAACACCACAGACAATTCTATTAGATAGTTCTTATCTAGCAGCTAAAACCACCAGTTTTTTTTTAACTTTTTGATGTTTATTTTTTTTGAGACAGAGACAGAGAGAGAGAGAGAGAGAGAGAGAGTGGGGGAGGGGCAGAGAGAGAGGGAGACACAGAATCCGAAGCAGGCTCCAGGCCCTGAGCTGTCAGCACAGAGCCCGACGCGGGGCTCAAACTCGCGAACCGCAAGATCATGACCTGAGCCAAGTCGGCCGCTTAACGGACTGAGCCACCTACGCACCCCTAAAACCACCAGTTCTAGATGAGAATAATATGATTAATACGTGAGGAAAACAGGGAGAAAACTGCACTCAACAGAAGAGCAGTTCTAGAGGCTGCCTCAGCATTCAGTTGCATTTAAAAATCATAAATAAGCAGTGGCTGCACATCTTGCCGGGCAAAGAAAGAATGTGTGGGGCCAGCACATCCTCCAAAGGAAAAAGAAAAAGAAAAATTTTAAGAAAAAGAAAAAGAAAAAAGAAAAGAAAAAGAAAAATTTGGGGAATAGGTAACAAATAAAATAACATAAAGAAACTGTGACCTGAGTCATAAGTAACAGTTTTGGATCTATCTTCTCTGGGTCTTGGTTTCCTCACATGTATAAAAAACAGGGAGTTCAATTAGATGTTTTCTAATATCCTTCCAGGCCCCCAAGTGGATAAGTCTAAATTATTAACTTTCTCATCTCATCGGTACCTTTAAAAAAAAATGAGGGGGCGCCAGGGTGGCTCAGTCGGTTAAGCATCTGACTCTTGATTTTGACTCAGGTCGTGATCTCACAGCTCGTGGGATCAAGCCCTGTGTTGGGCTCTGCGCTGACAGCATGGAGCCTGCTTGGGATTCTCTCTCCCTCTGCCCCTCCCTCTCTCTCTCTCTCTCAAAATAAGTAAATAAACTTTAAAAAAAAATGAGGAAAAACTGCCTAACTAATTTTTTTAGGATCAGCCTGAAAGGTTAAGAGTAAAAATCAACTGGTCTAAACTCTAGTCGTGCTCAGCACCTGCTGCACATTGGCAATAACCGGGGACTTAAAACATACGTCAAAGCCTGTGCTTGGACCCCACACCAACTTTAGTTGAGTCTGTGAGGTGGTGCCCTGGCACTTGGGAGTTTTTAAAAGCTCCCCGAAGTATTCTGGTGAAAATGAGAGTTAAGAACCACTATGCTAGAATGCACATAACTGTACACTTCAGGCAAGAAAAAGTCCTAGAAAACGTTTTCCTCTCTCCTTGTCCGGCCACCAAATCTACATCCACACAGCTGGCAACTGACAGGATGGGGGTGGTATGTATTGCAAATACAAATCCTCTGAATTTGACTTTTATGATCCGGTAGAATATCTGTCTGAAAAAGAGCCAAGTACAAAAGAAATGGTGTAGTACTAAAATAGGAATTTTGAAATGAATTTTCGTGTATTAAAAAAAAGCCCATGGTAAAAAGCCTAAATGCTAGGTTTTCTAGCTAAAGCTCACAGAAGGAAAAGAAGTATGCACAAAAAGGGAAGACTTCTGGGGCGCCTGGGTGACTTGGTCAGTTAAGTGTCCAACGCTTGATTTCAGCTCAGATCAGGATCTCACAGTCATGAGATCGAGCCTCACGTCAGGCTCCGCACTGACAGCACGGAGCCTGCTTGGGATTCTCTCTCCCTCTGCTCCTACCCTGCTTGCACACATGTGCACACACTCTGTCTCTGTCTCTAAAATAAGAAAAATAAAGGGAAGATGTCTTACAGGTTGAAAGTTAGCATTCTAAAAGAGTCAAGCCATCAGGGAGTAAGTCTGTGAGATAAAACCATAGGGCACAATTGCTTTAAAACCTTTCTACCAGTAGCCCGCCAAGGGGCTCCATCCTTTACTACTTGTCACACAATTTAAATAAAACAAACAAAAACTTTTAATGATTCACAGGCAGACAGTAAAGTGGGAAGGTAAAGGGAAAAAGTGTTTCCCAAAAGTCAGTAATGAAGATGATGGCTAACATTTCCTGCCAGGCTCTAACTACTTTCCAGATACTGTCTCACTGAATTCTCACAACTGCCTTGTAAAGTACATACTATTAGCCTTTTATGGTTAAGGAAATCGAGAGACAGAGGTTAGAAAACACACAGCGGGGAGCATAAGAGGCAGGATCAAAACCCAGGAAGTCTGATTCCAGAGTATGTGTTCTCAACCAGTACACACTACTGTCTCTCTCCACTACTCTGCATGTCAATGCAGGCACGCGTGTCCAAAGCTGACTGCAGGTAAAAGGAGCTACAGATAATAAAGAAGAGGAAGGGGAGGGAGGAATAGAGAAATGCATCAGAGTAGTGTGCTTGGGAAGAGAGACATTAGTCTGGTGGATGGGGACTCTGAGCTGTGCACCTGAGGAAAAGGGGAATTAAAAATTTCCCTAATTCTCTTAGCTTGGACTATAATGTATATACCACATTTCTAAGAGGCAGATATAAGGTGAATGAAACAAACACTAGGTATTTAAACCAAGAATCCGGGACCGAGGAGCAGTAAGGTGAGTTCAGTACAGGGAGACAGAACTCTATCAATGCAGAAATAGTCAGGGAAATACACAACTTTGCCTGAGGGACAGAAGCTTTTCAGTTCATTAGGAAAGCACATTTTTCTTCAGCAGAAGATAGATAGAACATGTGGAGAGATAGCATGAACATTCACAGTCACCACAAAAGTATATCCCAAACTGTAAGCAAGTAAACGGACATTCTGGTATAAATTCAATGAGTTTGCTTAGGTGAGGGTCCGTTAAAACAGCTTTTAGGTCTCTAAGCATGATAGAACACATTCATAGCATGACTGCAGCATTTTTAAAGCCCAGCCAAACCCACTATAGGCTAGCCAGATGAATTTTACAAAAATCTTCAAACCTAATTCTAGACACATATTTTAACATTCTTTCTCACTTGAACATCTTCCCCAAGTGAAAGTAATGGGACTTCTAACAAACCACATTTGGATGATACTACTTCTAAAGCATGAAATGGGCATACAGCAGATGGGAAAGGGCCTAAAATAAAAGGGCCATGGTAAACCATGGGCTAGATGGTAAATCTGGCAGTAAATTAAGGTTTGGCTACAATCTAGATAAAAACAAAATTGTGCTGGAAAAAAAAAATTGTGCCATCACATGGCAGGATGACCTTATCATGTCTTCCTTTTATTATTTGTTGTTAAACAACAAATATAAAGAGAGTCAGCAGGTACATCATTATAGGGATGAAATATAATCTTTTTAACATGTAAATCAAACATAAAAGCTAAAGACACCCCTGATTTATAAATGGGTATCTTGCTCTCATTAAGTGTTTGTACAAGTAGACTAAACCAGTCATTGAGATCTGGAGTCTCTCAGGAATACGCTCGGGTTGCAGAACTGCTGTGGGAAGATTAATGTAATAAAGAACTCACTGCAAAAGATGACAGGTGAAAGATATAAAGAGTTCCCCAGCTTGTGAGGAATTTTTCCAACTCACAAGTAAAACTGAAGGCACTTTGTTGGCAAGGCAAGACACTTAGCCAGAGGGCAGATCTCATAACGCATGTCTCAACTATATAAGCAAGTAACTGAGAGCTTCTCTAGAGATAGGTAAAAATAATATACTTCCATGGACACTGGAATACAGATAAGAAACAAGAATCCAAAACTTTTTAAAGGATACGGTCTGTACCAGGAAACAACGTTCTTCCAGTCAACAGCTCGGCCATTATGCATCCCACTGACCAAATATCAACTGGCAAAATTAAAGAGAAAAGGGCATACAATGTCACTGTTATCATACCTGACCACAAATGGAACTATAACTAGAAGTGAAATACTCAACTTAATATTTAAGACATTTGAGGTCCACGATTCATGCTCATCTTTATGGAAGTTAGCTTACTAAGACCTTCACCCCACTAACGGGCTTCATAGGTAGGATATCAAAACATACTTAAGACAAAGAGAAATAAGCTGTTCACAAAGGGGTAGAGACTCTTATTGGTGGAAATGGTGGATTCTCCCAAGTCATGTTGAGAGGTTACAATTATGAACCCATTGTCTTCAGATAGAAGTACTCACAGAATACGCGGGAAATCTAAATAAATAAAAACTCAACTGCTAAATCATAAAGTTTGAAAGCGGTGTACATACAACACCACCCCCCTTCTCTATCTGAGCGACTGAAATATTTGCTGTCGACTTTAAAAGGATTACTGATGGACACAAAAGATGCTTCCTCCCATTCCCACTACCTCCGCTTCTGAGAATCCCAAATACGCTCAACATGCTGCCCAAGAAGGTGCTAAATAACCAATAAAAGCAATACCTGTCTGGTTGTAATGCATCCAGTTCAGCATGATCTCAGGAGCCCTGTACCACCTAGTGGCCACATAGCCTGTCATTTCATCATCTGTATGTCGAGCCAGTCCAAAATCCAAGATCTAAGGGAGAGAAGAGAAATCAGGCACTGGAACAGTCAGGATCCTAAGTCTCATAAGGCAGGAGGGAAAAAACTCTACTGCCTCAGAAATGGGAAGAATAATACAGCACTTTCATAAACATACTTCCAAGTCTATGTTTGGAATGCATGATAAACACAGCAATTTAAAAAATGAAATTACAAAAAGCAAAACAAAAATGTTACTCCAAAGCATTTACCCAAGAGCAATGAAAACATACAGCCACACAAGGGCTTGCATGTGAATATTCATAGCAGCTTTACACAGCCCCAAACTGGAATCGAAGCAAAGGTCTATCAACAGGTAGATGGATAGACAAATCGTGGCATAGTCACAAAATGGATACTATTCAGCAACAAAAAGGAATGAACTACTGATATAACACAGATCTCAAAAATATTATACGAAGCAAAAATCAGATACACACACACAAATACTGTATGATTCCATTCGTGTGAAATTCCAGAAAAAAATAAATCTGTTCTATGGTGTCAGCAATTAGATCAGTGGTCCAGGATTAGGGGTAGAGGAGCAGGGAGTGGCTCGGAAGGAGCATAAGTCAGCTTCTGGAAGTGAAAAGGTGTTCTTTATTTTGATTGTGTTGGTGGTTAAATGGATACATAAATTTATCAAGGGTGCACTTAAAATGATTCTTCTTATTACATTTAATTACGTTTAAAAGAGTGATTAAAAATGAGAAAAAATATTCCAAAGCTGCTTGCTCTCTATATATTTATATTTATCCCCTATTTGAATTATTTTGAATGAGTGGCTTTTGCCATTCTTATCTTAGGAAACTAATCTAGTAATTATCTCTTCAGGATTGCTTACTTAATATTCAGACTATGATTTTCCTTTATTATAACTAACAAATTAAATTTCTAATGTAACTTTATTTTAGAATGAAAATACGACACCTGATGCCACCTTCAATATCCTTTAAACTAAGACTTATTAAGTCTGTGATTCAAATTTCAAACTCTGATATTTCTAAGGAAAATATGAATTTTCAGACAAAATGTCATGATTTTATAAACCCATTTACTACGTAAGTCTGCCTGGTTAGTCAAACATGTAATTACAAGTGGAAACAAACAATTCCCACCATCTCTTCATCTTACCTTCAGCTCACAGTCTTCATTCACAGCTAGATTACTAGGCTTCAGGTCCTAGGAAGCAAGTCCAGAGAGGACATGATCAACTCTATGATTCATGCTAGGTTTTCTCCCCACAGGTAATGATGAAGATCCAAACATAAAAGTAAGACTTTATTCAGCTATAAGTGATCTCCATCTATAGTCAGTCACTACCTAGTCCTAATTAGCCTTAAATAGTAAAAACCACACACATTTCTTTAATCAGTTTAAACTTAAAGTAAAGTTATAATCAATAGTTCAATGGCTAAAATAAGCTTAGACTAGGATCTTGGCCACATGCCGGTCCTTTCCACTTCAGCGCTCCCTCCCCAAATAATGCAATCAAAATCACAATACATTACCCTGTGAATTATGTCAGCTGAATGTATATACTGTGAAAGAGAAAAAAGTCAGTTAAATCAAAAAGTTATCTCCAACCTCTCATGGCCATATGACATAGTTAAAGTATATTTTCATGAATCAGTAAGAACTACTAGTATTAAAAAGTAGCATTAGAAATGACAAGTAATTATCAGTAATCTGAACATTTATCATAACTATGATTTCTATACCATCGACTCTATTCATAGAGTTGAAGTATAAGTGAAACAGCTTTCAACCTATTTTCTGGCTAGTGCTCTGGAGCTCACTAGGGACTCAAAGCTGCTAAATGTCAATGTCAAAGGTGCTTTAATTTTAAAACATTACTTATCTGCCCTTCCCACAAACAAATTAGCATCCTAGAGGAGGTTTTTAAAGTTTCAACATGACTCTGACCAGACATTAGATTAGATCAAGAGATTATGACTACTCTTTAGAAGGAAGAATGAAGAGTCCTGAGCTCTCAGACATACATATTGAAATATCTATTATGGGTGGAATGATATGATGTCTGGACTTGTCTTAAAAGAATCCAGGGCTTGGGGAATACAACAGAAACAAGATTGGCCATATTTTGGTAGCTGTGGTCATTGAGTAAACGCAGGGGTTCATTACAGTATAATTGTACTTGTGATTTTATGTTTGAAATTTTCCATAAGAAAGGGTTTTTTTTTTTTTTTTTCTTTCTTCTTCTTCTTTCTCTTAAGCCTTGAGATGGAGAAAGGGAGACTATACCTTGAGACCTCGGAGAATCTGGTAGATAAGGAACTGAACATGGTCATCCGTAAGCTTCTGACATTTCACAATGTTGTTCAGATCTGCTCCCATGAGATGGGTCACCAGATACCTAGAAATTAATGGAGAGTTACACAATAATCCAGAACCCCTGTGAAAGCTCTTAATTTCATAAGACTTCTAGAAGTATTTAAGAAAAGGCAATTGCCTAAAAGGCAATCTACTGAATAGAAGATATCTGCAAATGATATATCTGATAAAGGGTTAGTATCTAAAATATATAAAGCACTGATACAACTGAACACACCAAAAGCAAATAATCCAATTAAAAAATGGGCAGAAGATATGAACAGACATTTCCCCAAAGAAGACATACAGATGGCCAATAGACACAGGAAAAGATGCTCAACATCACTCGTTATCAGGGAAATGAAAATCAAAATCACAATGAGATACCACCTATGACTGTCAGAATGGCTGGAATAAAAAATTCAAGAAACAAGTGTTGGTGAGGATGTAGAGAAAAAGGAACCCTCATGCACTACTGGTAGGAATGCAAACTGGTGCAGCTGCTGTGGAAAACAGTATGGAGGTTCCTCAAAAAATTAAAAATAGAACTATCATATGTCCAGTAATCACACTATTGGGTATTTACCCTCAAAATACAAAAACACTAATTCAAAGGGATACATGCACCCCTCTGTTTATAGCAGCATTATTTACAATAGCCAAGGTATGGAAGCAGCCCAAGTGTCCATCAACTGATGAATACAGATGTGGTATATATATACACAGTGTAATATTTCATATACCATATATGGTATATACATAGTGCAACAACATAGATAGAGCTAGAAAGTATAATGCTAAGCAAAATAAGTCGGTCTAAGAAAGACAAATACCATATAGTTTCACTCATATGTGGAACTTAAGAAAACAAATGAATAAAGGAAAAAAAGAGAGAGAGAGAGAGACAAACCAAGAAACAGACTCTTAACTACAGAGAACAAACTGATGGTTACCAGAGGGGAGGTGGGTAGGGGGGTTGATGAAATAGGTGATAGGGATAAAAGAGTACAGTTATCATGATGCACAAAAGAGAAGAGAAGAGAAGAGAGAAGAGAAGAGAAGAGAAGAGAAGAGAAGAGAAGAGAAGAGAAGAGAAGAGAAGAGAGAAGAGAAGGGAAGAGAAGGAAGGGAAGGGAAGGCAAGGCAGTAAGTATGACAGTGACAGCTAAAAACTTAGTAACTACATGGGGGGCTCATTACCCCTATTCTAACTTTACCACCTTCCATCTAGTTTTCTAAAAATTTCTATAATCCTTCTTACTAGATGTATCTTTTCTTAGGTTCTCTGAAGAAAGAGACAAGAAAAAAGCAAAGATGAAGATCAGAATGATGTATGTGTCAATATCAGTTTAAAAAAAAATGTTGCATGAGAAATACACAGTGCAACTAAATACATGGCCATGATGAAGTATCTTGATTTTTAAATCTATCATTGTTATTTTCACCTCATTATAAACCAAGTTGTAGGCACTAAAATAGGAACATTTTTAAATTTTCAAATTACAATTCTCCTTTTTCAGGATTCACTGGTAAAAGGATATTGTTCACTGACAATATTCCTGCATTTACTTTAAAGGAAGGAGGAATATTATCTATAAAGCAAAATGGGGCATTCCAGAACCTCTCCGCACAGGTGTGGTCCTGGTTATTAACCTTACGTGGTAAGATTAGGGAAACGATTACATTCAAGTCCAACAGGTTCACCACAAATATTCTAGATGCAATGCCTTACCCACTCATTACTGTATTACACAGCTATGGGAACATAAAAACCAGATCAGCAGTAAAAAGGCTGAATTTTTAAAAATCAAGTTAGGTTTTATCTACTGTGTAAGAATCACTACCCGTTCCTGAGGCTGAATAATAATGTATACCAGTTGAGCTATTACAAATGCTTTCATTTCATTTCTATTTTTATATTTTATAAATTTAGAGGAAAAGAGACTAGGCCAGTAAATTTAAATCTATTAATCGTTATATAAATATGTGCACGATCTCTCTTCATACACACACACACCCCACCCCACCCCACATCACACCACACCACACATTATATTGTTACTTTCTCTCCTTAAAGAGGAACTGAATTTTTCTCCTGTTTCGTAATTTCCCTTTTGGGCGGATATGGTCAGTTCCCAATTTCACATAGATCAAAAGAACTTAGCCTAGATATAAAAGTAAGACTTTAGCATTTCATATTTTTAAAGGTTGCACAATTACACGTCCTTGAGGAAAGGGCAGACTCTAAATGTAATTTAAAGAGTAAACTGGACTTTTTGAAAGGCTTCATTAAAGGTAGTTCTCTTTTAAGAGATGTTCCAAGCTCAACATAACAACCAAATGTAGTCAGTGCTTGCTCTGTGTATCATGCCTGTGTCTCATGTATTCTTCCCGACAACTCTATAAGGTAAGTCTCATTAGCCTTGCCATTTCACTGATGAGGAAACAGAACAAGGATATGTAACTTGCTCAAGGTTAAAACAGTGATAATACCAAGGGTTGAATCAAAAACCGTTTGTTCTCAGGACCATGGTCTTTTTTTTTTTTTAACTTTTTTTTTAATGTTTATTTTTGAGAGAGAGAGAGAGAGAGCTAGCATAAGCAGGGGAGGGGCAGAGAGAGAGGGAGACACAGAATCCGAAGCAGGCTCCAGGCTCTGGGCTGTCAGCACAGAGCCCGATGAGGGGCTTAAACCCACAAACCGTAAGATCATGACGTGAGCTGAAGTCAGATGCTTAACCAACTGAGCCACCCAGGCACCCAGGACCATGGTCTTAATCACAGCACATACTGCTTCCAAATTCTTCCATTTGACCTCAAATGTAAGTCAAAAGAATGATCTTCTTTAAAAAAAAAAAAGTTTTCTAAGTGTCACAATAATCAGGGAAGCAGTATCTCTAGATGATTTCCATAATAATTCTCAATTAAGTAATTTGACAGTAAGTATCAAAGTAAGTAACTTTGATACTTACTATCAAAGTTAATCTTTACTGAAAGAAGAAAGTTGGCAAAAGCCTAGCAATATTCCATCTTAATCACAGTCACTGTATTTTTTTAGCCCCAACTAACACATAATCTGACAAATATGAGAATGTTATCAATAACTGGTTAATATTTTGAAATCAGGACTTCTCCCAGAAGATCAAGTATAATGGTTGCCATATGCATAATATCAATTATGACAAAATGTAAGGCTCAGGTTGAGGAAGAGAGAATCCAATTTCTATTTTATAAGTGTTTTGCAAAGAATTACATTTTATGACTTTGGATAGAACAAGGATTATTCTCTCGATTTTAAAAAATAATTTTAAGGAGAAAAGGTAAACAAAGAGAACATTGTTCTACATGATTCCACTTAGAATCTCCCTCAATTTGTCTTGAAATAAAACCTAAAAATCTTAACTCTCTAATATGCCTGTTCTAGTTCACAAAGATGTTAAGCAGTATTATCAAAACAACCATAGTAATTTCAAATATAACTATTGTGTTTAAATGGTTACCAGTGACTTAAGAAATCCTATACAGCCAGGGGTGCCTGGATGGCTCAGTTGGTTAAGCGTCCGACTTCAGCTCAGGCCATGATCTCATGGTTCGTGAGTTCAAGCCCCGCGTCTGAGCTGACAGCTCAGAGCCTGGAGCCTGCTCGAGATTCTGTGTCTCCCTCTCTCTCTGACCCTCCCCTGCTCGCACTCTGTCTCTCTCTCTCTCAAAAATAAATAAACATTAAGAAAAAAAAATTTTTAAGAAATCCTATATAGCCAGAAGACCACTGAGTGCACAGCCTGAGAGACAAAGAGCATGCTTTTAATTAGAATATTCCACCACTGTCCCTATCAGAGACCACATCTATTTTATCAGTAAAATTTCCAGGTAGAGGGTGAGACTGTCAAAACATTAAATTAACGAGTCTATATAGTAATAACTATCATGCATTGCTGCCAGGCTACAATTAAATAAACTAAAAAGCATTCATGGCAGAAATGTCTTGCAGGGAGTAACCTAATCACTGTATGTTGTTTCCACGAATCCCAAAGACTAATTCACAACAACCAATTGTCAAATTCCAGCTCATCATACACTGAAAGGTTTCAAAAATAAACCTTCCAACAGTGGACAAAAGCAAGCATCATGCAAAGTTACTGAATGTTTATGGAAGAGGTATGAACTTTTAAAACGGTGAACAAGGGAGAAGAAAATGTAGATGAACACATTTTGAATAAGTCTATTCCAAAAGGAGCATTCATGGATAACCACATTTCTACAGCATTTGTCTCTGGAAAGCAAATTTAGTTACATTTTGGTAAAGACATGACTACTATTGTCAGTGTTCATAATACCTCAAATAAATTAACAGAGGTTTGACTTGAGAAAGCCAGAATGCTATCTAGTTGTCATCTTTTCTTTCTCTCTGTTTATTTTTAAGCTAGAAAGGAAAATCAAATGTAGAACAATTATGATGGACTTTTCAAAGAAATTAACTACCACAGATTTGGGGCCCAAGCCTCGTCTGGATTCCAAAATACATGGTTTCCTCAACCCTAATTGGACAAAGAAATAAATTGAAAGTTTTTTTTTTTTCCATAAAAGGAATATTTGACAAAATTAAAGACATTTATTTAGGGTAAGAGAGATATTTTTCTCAAATAACAAGATGAGTTATAGATACCCTATTTCAAGAATTTATAACTCACCCAGTCACAAAGAATGAGGACCATATAACCATCTCTCTCTTTAAATGAGAACCTACGGCACAAGTGGTATGGAGTGGTAAAAATTATGATAAATCTTAAATTCAAATGACAAGTTCCTTTTGGCTACAGAGTGAGACAGGGATACCACACAGCCTTAGACTGTGCAATCTGTAAAGACACTGATAAAGTGACTACTTCATAGACGAAGATAGACAATGTGCTCTTGAACTTACAAGGGACCCCCCCGCATGTGACAGGGAGAGGAAAGAACATATTTTAGCATCATAAGCAGTTGCCTTTACACCTAAAGAAAGGCTATCAAGATGAATGTTTGAGCAGTTCTCCATAATGGTCTACATTTCAGCTGTGTCCTCAACACCCTCTATCTCCAGCTCAAAAAGCCCCCTGCTTAACAGTGGTTAACTGTATCCAGAAGGCTCTGGAAGAGGTCTGCTGGGCAGCAGGGTTGCTGCTGTTGATAAGAGGCCCCGCGTTGGCCTGGAGACCAGGAGCCGAAATAATGACCAGAAACAAAGATCCACTGGTGTGTCAGCCAAGCAGGATGCTCGACCAGTCAGCTTCCTCCCTCCCTGCTGAACGGTTCTGAGGGCTCCCTATCGCAGCCGCAGGCCACTAGAGCAGACAGAGAATGTAGGCCAGAATGACCAGGCCCAGGATGGCAAAGAACATCAGGATGAAAATACCCAGCATGATGGAGCCCTTGGCCAAGGAGGCCTTTGGATTCTGGGCAAATTGAGCTGTGAGCATAGAGGCTGCAGCCAGTGGAGAGACATGGGTCCCTCTCTTCCCTTTCTAGTGCTCCCATCTTTAAAAATGAATTAAGTAATTAACAGAAACCCATGGGGGAGGGGAAGGAAAAAAAAAGAAAAAAAAGAGGTTAGAGTGGGAGAGAGAGCCAAAGCATAAGAGACTCTTAAAAACTGAGAACAAACTGAGGGTTGATGGGGGGTGGGAGGGGGGGGAGGGTAGGTGATGGGTATTGAAGAGGGCACCTTTTGGGATGAGCACTGGGTGTTGTATGGAAACTAATTTGACAATAAATTTCATATAATAAAAAATTTAAAAAATGCACTTAAAAAAATGAATTAAGTAAATTGGACTTTATTAGTCTAAAGGCTGAAAAGACAATTTCATGGCCTGATTCAAATCTTGTTCTTCACTTTCCTTGGAAGATGGTCTCCCTTAAATTAAATCAAACATAAAGAGCACAAATCACCATCTCCCAAAGTGATCATAAGTAAAATCTACTGTACCAGCAAAAAGGCAGAACTCTACATTAAGAGGTTTTCAGTACTCTCAACAGTGCCCCATTTTAGAACTTCACTTATTAAGCACTTCTTCGATAACACCCAATTGTCAAGACTCCTCCCCTACCACCTTTCTTTTTAAAGCATGATACAATCAGAAAAAATCTTCATAGAAAAAAAAAAATCTCTCTTATATCTATAGATTGGCATGTCTACTACTGTTAGTCCTATTTGATAAAGCAATCATCACAAGGCAAAAAAATATTTCCACATTTAAACAAAGTATTTAAAATAATCACAGGGATTGACAATTTGTAACCACAAGCCTCTGAAATACATCCAGTGATCCTTGGGACTCATTACAATCTATTTGCAACACAGCAGCGGAGTAATTTTTTAAAAATAAAAATCAGATCATATCACTTCTCTCCTTTTCCTTTAGAATAAAGATAAAAACCCCCTCAATGGCCGAATAAAACCTTACATAATCCAGCACCCTGTTCCCAAATATCTCTCTGACCTCATCATCTACTTCTCTCCCCTGTTCCATTCAGCTCCACACTGGCCTCCTTACTCCAGGCACAGAGACCCCTTGCTGAAATTCCAATTCAGCATGGAGTCTTCTATCTCAGGACCTTTGCACTGGCTATTCTTTCTGCTTAGAATGCTCTCCTGCCTGGAATGCTCTTCCCCCAGAATATCCGTGAGTCTAATTCCTCTACTCCTTCAAATGTTTGCTCCAAAATTCACCTTCGCAATGAGAAGGCCATTGGCCACTGCATCTCACACCCTGCCCTCACACTTCTAAATTCCCCTTTCTACATTACCTTTTCTTTCTGTCCACAGCATTATTGCCTGCTAATACACTAAATTTTTTTTATGCTCATGGTTTATTGTTATCTATCTGTACAATGCTCAAGGAGGACAAAATTATTTTTGTTCCCTGTAGTATCTATAGAAACTAGAACAGTATCTGGTAGATAGTAGGCACTAAATTACTACTGAACAGAATCTAATGACTCAGGACAATGCATATAGAATTACTAGTAGGACCAAGGAAGATACATCTCATTAAAATACTCATGCCAAAGATCTTATCTGGTAAGCAGACCAGATGGTTTTAATGTAAGGAGTAAAGGCACCATTTAGCAGCCATGTAGACAGCTTAGCCAGCTTATTTCACAACAAACTATTCTCCTCATTTAAAGCAAAGATCACTGAGAGGTGACTTCTAAATTATCTGCATCAATAAACCTGGACTCAATATTTTACTATATGGTCTACATTACAGTATAAAAACAAAAAGCTAGTCAAAAGAGAATATACTGAGCATACTACCAGAAAATTAGATCATCAACCAGTTGTAAACAAGACAGCACAAGGTTATTTCTTCAATCACTCCACCAACAAATATTAATTGTTGAGCACTGGGGATGCAATGATGAAAAAAGGGAGTTACAGAATTTAGATGAGAGGAAGGCATTTATGAATATAAACTCCTAAGAAAGCATGATTAGAGCTATAAAATATCAAGGTGCTAGAGAACACACAAAAGAGGGCCCCAACCCAGACTTAGGAAGGAGTTAATTGAAGGGAAAGATTTATTTTTTATTTTTTATTTAAAAAAAAAATTTTTTTTAATTTATTTTTGAGACAGAGCATGAGCAGGGGAGGGGCAGAAAGAGAGGGAGACACAGAATCTGAAGCAGGCTCTAGGCTCTGAGCTGTCAGCACAGAGCCCGACGCGGGGCTCGAACTCACGGACTGTGAGATCATGACCTGAGCTGAGGGCAGACGCTTAACCGATTGAGCCACCCAGGCGCCCCGGGAAAGATTTATTGAAGGACCCAAACTCTAAGCCAGACCCTGAAGCTTCTTTACCTTTTTAAATTAGCTCATCTGAGAAAAGGGGGACATCTTATTGACCATATCAGACAAAAACTCAATGGTATTAAATGTAAGTCACTGAAGACAGCTACAAGGAGTTTCACCAACTCTCTACCCTCGGCAGGTCGGCAGCAGACCTGCGAAGGAAGTAAGTTGCAAATATACCGTTGATACAGTTAACTCCTTCATCTTTCTCCCAGACTGCTTCTCTTCCTGCATTACCTATCTTGGGTGCTCAGCCTATTTTCAAAGAATGAAAGTATTTCTGTAAGCCCAAACAATGAGGCTGGGTATTTCTTTCACAGTGATAGAGGAAAGCATTACTTCCGAGCAGATAATGCTTATTTGCTAAATTAGGAAAACAACTCTTCTCTGCCACAAAAGCCAATCAATCATAATTTACTTACACAGTTTTTATCCAAATACAAAACAAAAATCAATGCTTATCTATCAACTCCTTTAACATTCTCCATTCAATCAAATCTCTTTTTCTGTACACTTGACACGTTTTCTTCATTTCTTTGACTGTCTGGAATAAATTTCAACCTCTAAGCCCCATCTATATTTACCTATTTCTTCAGACCCAATTATTACTGTGTTTAGAGGCTTTCCTCTACTGAGTTTCTCCTGTGTCTTGAGACCCTGCATGTTGCTTTGACATTAGAAATTTGACTTGGTCCTTTAGTTATTTTAGGCAAACATTTATGTTTTGTCTCATTAAAATCAGGCACCACATACAACTGGAAGGCCTTCAGTTGTGACATCTTACACAGAACCAATCATAGTATCTACCCAGTAAGAAAGGCTGGCAGACTTTCAAATAATAATCACAGCCCTGGATCAAGAAAAATGTCATTAGAAATACATTTAGAAAAAAAAAAAAAAACATTTAGAGCCAAAAGACCTGAGTTGTATGCAATTTCATATGTAGTATTACAGAATTCAGTTCTTCTCTCGACCACAGTTTCCTCATCTGAAACCTCTAAGTACTAAAGATTCGACTATCTCTCTGCCCCTCCCCCACTCGTGCCCTGTCTCTCTGTCTCAAAAATAAACAAAACATAAAAAAAAAACAAAAACAAAAACAAAACTTTAAAGATTCAACAAGGAAGAAAACAAACTCCCTGCTCTACTAGACCGTGCAAGCCAGAGGGAGAAGAGACACAATCACAAATACAGGATGGCAACATCTGCTAAGAACAACGTGGAGTAAGGTGTAGACACGGATGGTGGTAGGCTGAAGCTATGCTAGTGAGGGGAAAAAGAGCTTCTGGTGAAGAGACCTTTGAGTGGGTCCTGGAAGAAACGAAGGAGCCAGTCATGTGGATATGTGGGGAGGGTGTTCAGGCCAACGTTAGAAACCAGGATAAAGGTCCCACTGGGAATGTGGATGTCCATATTCGAGCAAGAACACAGAGGCCAGAGTGGATGGATGCAGAGAGTGGGTGGGAAGAATATTAGATGTGGTCAGGGAGTGCACAGGAACAAATCATGTAGGATCTTCCAGAACCTACCACACTGCCTATGGTTTATTAAAAATTTTGGGGCGCCTGGGTGGCGCAGTCGGTTAAGCGTCCGACTTCAGCCAGGTCATGATCTCGCCGTCTGTGAGTTCGAGCCCCGCGTCAGGCTCTGGGCTGATGGCTCGGAGCCTGGAGCCTGCTTCCGATTCTGTGTCTCCCTCTCTCTCTGCCCCTCCCCCGTTCATGCTCTGTCTCTCTCTGTCCCAAAAATAAAATAAAAAAACGTTGAAAAAAAAAATTAAAAAAAAAAATTTTCTTCTCTCCTATGAGGAGTCTCAACTCGATCATCAGAGATCATGCTTATCTTTATTTACTGTTACATTCCTCAGAAACTAGTACCGTGCCTAGCATAGGATGGGTGTTCAAATACTGAATGAAATCAGATTAAATGTAAATCCAGAAACTCTCTTTACCAATGCAGTATGCTCAGCAGCTTTTATTTACAATGACGTAAAAAAGCTACACTTGTTAGGGGTCCCTGGGTGGCTCAGTCGGTTAAGCATCAGACTTCAGCTCAGGTCATGATTCACGGTCCATGAGTTTAAGCCCCGAGTTGGGTTCTGTGCTGACAGCTCAGAGCCTGGAGCCTGCTTCAGATTCTGTATCTCCCTCTCTCTGCCCCTCCCGTGTTCATGCTCTGTCTCTGTCTCAAAAACAAACGTTAAAAAAAATTTTTAAAGGAAAAAAGCTACACTTGTTAGATGAACAGTCATTTTTATCAAGTGTAACTCTACACAAGGTGATAATTTGCACACTGGTTTTCACTGAAGCAATGGTTGCTGGCTGACCCTGTTGTAAGGTCTTCTGCTAGATCACAGCAGATTCTAAAACCCTTCTATTTCCTCTTCAAGAACTAAGCAGAGATAAGGAACTCAGGTATAAGAAACCTGCAATGTGAAGGTGTAAAAAACAAAAAATGCAAAAAGCAGTAGAAAATTCCACTTACCATGACAATTCAGCTTTCCTGAAATTTGAGGAAATCGTTCCCACTAAGAGTCCAAAGACTCTTCATTGCCTATAAGCTTGATTAGAGAACTGACACCCCCAAGAAAAGGCAATATTGTTGCACAAAGTTGCAGCTTTCTCTAGGGGCTAGGTTCTAATCAAGTATTAAATGGCCAGTGCCATTTAAAATTTCTGGATTTCTGGGGTGCCTGTGTGGCTCAGTTGGTTAAGAGACTGACTCTTGACTTCAGCTCAGGTCATGATCTCATGGTTGTGAGACTGAGCCCCGCATAGGGCTCCACGCTGAGGGTGGAGCCTGCTTGGGATTCTCTCCCTCTCTCCTTTTGCCAGTCTCCCTCACTCATGTGCTCTCTCTCTCTCAAAATAAGTAAATAAACACTTTAAAAAATAATTTCTTTGGGTTTCTATTGGGAACTAAATATTTGAAGCATACATATGCATATACATGCCACCTCCCAGCAAACATACCATCAAGAAGCCAAGAGAAATGTCCAAATGATTTTCAGTCACCAAACTACAAAATTTTGCCATCTGTATGACATCATATGGCAGTCAAGAACAGCTTCATATATTCATCTTTTAACTCCACATTTCCCAAACAATCTCTCTCTCTGTTAGATTCACATTGTTCCTAATGACCAAAACTCACTACCTATTGTTCCTTTCTCAAAAGTTATGTTCTCACAGGGGCGCCTGGCTGGCTCAGTCAGTAGATCATGTGACTCTTGATCTCAGGATTCTGAGTTCAAGCCCCATGTTGGGGGCAGAAATTACTTCAAAATAAAGTTTAAATTTAAAAAAGGACATAGTCTTGGGGCGCCTGGATGGCTCGGTTGGTTAAGCGTCCAACTTCGGCTCAGGTCATGATCTCGCGGCTTGTAGGTTCAAGCCCCATGTCCAGCTCTGTGCTGACAGCTCTGAGCCTGGAGCCTGCTTCTGATTCTGTCTCCTTCTCTCTCTGCCCCTCCCCCACTTTTGCTGTCTCTCTCTATCAAAAATAAATAAACGTAATAAAAAAATTTTTTTTAAATAAAAAAGTATATAGTCTTACAAATGAAGTATGCACAATGCCTAGTAACCAAGAAGTTACAAATTCAGGAAAATTGTATTTGAATTGTATGATAAATGAAAAATGCTAACTGCAACATAAAGGCACAAATACACATAACACATGATTAAAATTCAACTGTAAATATGAAAAGTAACTAGAGATTTTATTAATTAGCACAAAAAATTCATGTTCAAAATTACAGCCTACTCTAAACCTGGCAGGCTACAGAACCACTCTAGCCTTCAGCGCGTCTGATTTGGCCAGAATAGTGGGTTTTTATCTGCCTGCTTTGTTTTAATGTGAATTTGACTACTTTAAGGAAGTACAGTACCAGTATTTTGTTTTACCACACACACCCCCACTCCCAGTTGTATAATGCTGAGCCTCATTTATGTTAGTTGGCCCTAGAAGTATTTAAATTTGCAAACCTTGCAATTAATTGTAGGCAAAGATGTTTGGTCTCTTATGCAAATTCTGAAATGACTTTGGAAAACTCTGAAATAACCACAGTCCTGGACAAGCACTAATTTTTTTCAGTGATATAAACATTATAGAAAAATAGACAATGAAACATTTTCTTAAGGCAACCTTAGGTTCACCATTCTGTTTTCCGAGATTCTCCAGTATTAAAAAAGCTTCAGAAGTCAACCACCCCAATTTTCATCATTTGCCTATTAGGTTTAATTAGAGAACCACTGGGGGCCCAGGGAGGCAACGTGACTAGTCCAAGGTCCTATAGCCAATTCGTTTCTTGATTACAAATGTGTTTTAAATTTACTTCCTTCCCCCAGTAAGATTTTGATTTGTCAAGGGCAAAGAGTAGTGTTTTCCATTATTTTGAGGCTTTTTCTAACACTCTGCTCAGCAAATATTCAATAAGTGGTACTGAGATTTCCTCCTAAGAGATAAACTCAGTTCTTGTTTATAAATCCAGTAAAACCTTGGTTTGTGAGCATAATTCTTTCTGGAAACAAGCTTATAATCCAAAGCACTTGTACATCAAAGGGAATTTCAAGAACCATTGGCTCAGTTGTGATCATGTGATGTTTGGCATCATGTACTATTTGTATTGCAAGACATTGCTCGTTTATCAAGTTAAAATCTATTAGAAATGTTTACTTGTCTTGCAAAACACTCGCAGAACAAGTTACTTGCAATCCAAGGTTTTACTGTAATCAGAACCTGGGGCACCTGGGTGGCTCAGTCAGTTAAGTATCCGACTCTTGGTTTTGGCTCAGGTCATGATCTTGGGGTTCATGACTTTGAGCCCTGAGTTGGACTCTGTGCTAGCAGCACAGAGCCTGCTTGGGATTCTCTCTCTCTCTCTCTCTCTCTCTCTCTCTCTCTGCCCCTCCCCTACTTGTGCTTGCTCTCTCTCTCTCGAAATAAATAAACTTAAAAAAAAAATAATCAGAACTCAACTTACACAACGTTCTATGTCAATTACATTTCAATAAAGCTGGAATTTAAGGTGTTACTTCTCTCTTACGGCATAGTGTATCTGTGAATTAGGGATGAGAGGGAGGTGTGCTAATTCAGATACTGGGAAAGCTACAGTAGATTGTTCCATGCACAAGAACACCTGCTGGAATCTATCTTGAACTCATACATGTGCAACCTGGGCATGTGAGGTCATTAATTCCCCATAGAGCAACCCTTGCCAATGGGGTCAGGGGCCAGGGGATAAATGTTCCCCATCTGAGGTACATTGAAACTGCTTCCTAGAAGATTCTGGCAGTTTTCAGCCCAACTACCCACAGTAGTGACCTCCTAAATAAATAACCTTATAGCAGCTTTCTCTCCTGCTTCATTTTCCCAAGCCCCTACTACTGGTTTCTGAGAATCTCAGGGTCTGTTTTCCAGGGTGGGTCGCAGGCTTGACACAACAGAGATGGTCACAACTGGGAGAATCAGCACAATTCATCAGCTTTCTCAACACGTGAGGTCCACCCCTTGTCCCAGGACAGAAATCCAGTTCTTCAAAGAAGAGTGTGCAAGTCTAGTATCATTTCCACACGCAAGTGGGACAAAAAAGAGAGAAGAACTTGTATAAAACCAGGTCCTGGTTTTTTGATGTAAATTTAATGATGCAAATTTAATGATGTAACGTGGAAAGGCGTCTCTTTAAGAACTGGGACAGTCAATGTGAGAACAAAAGTCATAGTCAAAACTCCCTATACTCCTTTCCATGGAACTCTGCAAGGACTCACTACTGAATCTTCACAATGTGCCTTAAAATGATGAAGATACTACTATGTAGGTGACCCTTGAACAAAGCAGGAGTTTGGGCACCGACCCCTCCCATGCAGATTTACACCACACATAATATACCATCTCTGTGTTCATCCCCATCCCCTAGAAGAGCTGGATGACAGGAATAAAGAATCTTGTGAAGTCTGTTTACTGCTAAACAGGAATAGAAATAGACTGCCACTCATCATCTAGCTAAGGAAGGCAAATGCAAAAGGTTCACTCACACATCATTGAATTCCTCCAGAGACCTTGCAGGTGTAAAAACATCCAACAGACCAATCACCTATGAGAAAACAGAAAAATCAGACAGTAAATAAATATAGAACCATAGTACCCATCAAGCTTAGTCATTTTAATAGGAACGAATTTCAAATCCTACCATCTCAGTTCAACAACACCACAACATCATACATTTAACTACAACTTATTTTTTACCCATATTATGGTTTTGATTTTTACTTGTTAACATCATTTCCCGTAACATATTTTACCACTAAAAACTTCATCTCTTTAGAATTTGCTCACATTTAGCCACTTGTAAATAAGAAGCAAAAAGATTTAGAGCTCTTGACTCACATATGCACTAATAGACTAATGATTAACAAGCAGAAAAAGGTCAGACTTCTAGAACTATTGTTACAATATCATGTTTCTTTTTTTTAATGTTCATTTACTTATTTATTTTGAGAGAGAGAGAGAGAGAGAGAGAGAGAGCGCGCGCGCGCGAGTATGCATGCAAGTGGGGGAGGGGCAGAGAAAGAGGAAGAGAATCACAAAGGTTCTGCACTATCAGCACAGAGCCCAACACGGTGCTCAATCTCACAAACCATGAGATCATAACCCGAGCAGAGATCAAGAGTAGGACACTTAACCAACTAAGCCACACAGGTGCCCCAGCATCATGTATCTTTTTTAAACGTATTATCATTCCATGAAAATTTTCCAGATGTAGTCTTCAAGACTGATATTTTTGAGCTCCAAAATATTCTCTTAGTATATAATCTTGGTATTATTCTTACAATAGTCTTAAAATTCAGATACTTTTCTTAATCATCATCAGGTATTTGGATCAGAAAATTTAAAGCTTTTTTCAAAAGGCTATCTTTATGCAAGGATAAAGAGAAAACTACTTAATACTCAGTAATCCATGGTCTTTGCAGTTTTTCTGGTCGTGGAGTTATACTGATCAATCCATTTATACCACCACCATCCCCCAACCACCATCAGTTACTTCTAAAACAAGAGTTAAGAATATTTGGAAATGATCCTGAGAAACTTAATGGGAACCCACAGGGGAGGGGAAGGGAAAAAAAAAAAAAAGAGAGGTTAGAGGGGGAGAGAGCCAAAGCATAAGAGACTCTTAAAAAATGAGAACCAACTGAGGGCTATGTGGGGTGGGAGGGAGGGGAGGGTGGGTGATGGGTATTGAAGAGGGCATCTTTTGGGATGACCACTGGGTGTTGTATGGAAACCAATTTGACAATAAATTTCATATATTAAAAAAAAAAAGAATATCTGGAAATGAAACAAATGAAAGCCAAATGGCCTTCATGAAAATTGACCCATGACAGTGGCCTCATTAGCATCTTGCTCTAACCAACCAAGCTAAACAAACAGCTCTGAAAGTAAAATACACCAATGCTCAACACCTTATCATGAAAAAGAACACTTTTAATTGGAATGTTACTCCACTCATTCAACTATCAGGCTTTTAAAAGCAATTTCAATTATATTTCAACTATATAGCCTGAACCCAAAAGGGAAAGGCCTTGGAAGTCAAGGAGAATAGCTTTCCAAAACTTTCCATCTTATTCCAAAGGAAAGGTACCTGTAAGATCATTACCCAGACAACTGTATACAAGAAAACCAAAACTGGGATGTCTGGGTGGCTCAGATGATTACATGTCAAACTCGATTTCGGCTCAGGTCATGACCTTGCAGTTTGTGAGATCGAGCCCCACATTGGCTCCTTGTTGACAGCACAGAGCCTGCTTGGGATTCTCTCTCTCCCCCTCTCTCTGCCCCTTCCTGCTCATGCTTTCTCTCTTTCTCAAAATAAACTTAAAAAAAAAAGGAAAACCAAAATTATTTATAACTGTACTACCCATTATAACTATCATTAACATTTTGAGATATTTCCTTTGATTTTTCTGATATATGTAAAATAAGTTGGAGTTATATTCTGCATACAGTTTTATATCCTGCCTTGTCACTATATAATGACTATTCTCATATCCTCAAATATTTTTCATGCTCTACCATTTGTATATACCGTTAATTAACCAATTTCCTATCTTTGGACATTTAAGGAACACTGCAAGTGTGCATGTACATGTGTATGTAATATATATTTTGCACATCCTGTATTTCCTTCCAGAAAATAAATTTCAACAAATAGAATTACAGCATCAAAGGATACTGATATATTTAAAGATCTTAGTATTGTCAAATTGTCCTACATAAAGCTGAGGTCAATTTACATTCCCACCAATAGTGTATCTGTGACCTTATAACAGCTCTGAATCGTGCTTTAAATTTAAGTCAAATCATTTTCTTTTACCTTCTCCATCTAAACCATAACTGTTTTTCTTGAGTCTGATATACTCCTGGCTTAAGATCTTTGGTCTTTTGATTACTCTGCCCATCCCCACTTGTACTTTAGTTAACTGAGATCTAGAAGTCGATTTTGTTCAACTGTTCCAATATTTTTTAATCATTGATTCTTATTATGTGAGATGTTCCATCTCCCCAATACGACAGGAAAAGTTTAAAACAATTTACATTGTTTTACATTATTTCAATTGTGATTGTGAAAATCCTCAAATTAAAACACTAGATGTCAATTTACATAGGATTTTTCATGTAAGAGTTACCTCAAAGATAGTAAAACAATGTAAGTCCAAAATATTTTCAAATAAAGCTCCAACTTCAATTTGAAAACACAACAAGCATTTTGGAATCAAACAGCTGTAAGTCTGAACTCCACAGTCAGTTTGTGATTTCCTGGATCCATGAACTTATGTCTTTTTCATTCCAGTAACCCCAGCACTTGGAATACTGTCTGGCACACAGCACCTCAAGTAATATTTGTTAAATAAATGAAAGAAAGGAATCCTCTCTGAGCCTCATTTTCCTCATATGAAAGAGAGGGGGATGCGTATTTTTATCACATTGCGAGGAAGATTAAGGAGACAGTGTAACTGAAGGTGCCTAGCACAAAGGACTGACTCTCTGTGGATTACCAAATTAAGTGGTGATCACAGTCCTTAGAGTTTATAAAGAATTACAAAATACAAATCACAGAAACAATCTGAAGCAGCTACTTCCAGTAACGAAATCTGAGATACAAAGCTAATCTAAATTATTCAAATGACTAAGAAGCATGCCTGCAAGAAGCACAATAAACTGATCTGGAAAAAATAACAGCACAAGCATGTCAGTAAACAGTCTATCAAATTTTAATTTCTTTAAAAGGACACATCTTATGAGATTAAAACTACCCATGTTACATCAAAGTATCTTTAATTTTTTGTGGGCTTTTACATTAATTACATTACATTAATTGTATTTATGGAGTACTCACGAAAAGGAAAATACTATAAAACGAGTTTCCCAGCATTAAACTGGGGAACTTGGGGGAACATTCCATAATCTATTCACTTCTCAATTCTTATTTTGCTAAATGTTTGTTTGTTTGTTTATTGACTTTGAGAGAGAGAGAGCACGAGTGGGGTAGAGGCAGAGAGAGAGGGAGAGAGGATCCCAAGCAGGCTCCATGCTCAGCACGGAGCCCAACAAGGAGCTCTATCCCACACCGTGAGATCATGATCTGAGCCAAAATCAAGAGTTGGATCCTGAACCAACTGAGCCACCCAGGTGCCCCTATTTCCCATTTCTTGAATGGAAATTTCCTTTTAATTCAAGTTGTATTTTAGCCTGTTTCTTTACTCCTGCTTTCAGACACCCAAAAGTAACCCAGGAATCAATTATTTAGAAAAGACATTTACAATACAAATAATCAGCAAATGTCCCTGATGACTGTCGTACAATGGTCAAAAACTGATAGACAGAAGTGATACATTTTTACCAAATTGGCACACACTCAAGAGAAAACCCACTTTAACTCAGAAACCAACAATATTTAATATCTTTAACACAAGTGCACCAAAACAATGACCGGATCTACCACGGTAAGGTAGATCCCAAATAAAAATTTTTAAAGGATTCCTTGAATAGTTTTAAATTTCAAAATGCACAGATCTCCAGGCCCTTAACTCCAGGCAATCTTTACAGTACCTACCCAGAAGGCAAAAAGATGCAGCTGGCAAGATGCTCCCCTTTCATGTTTCCTTAGAGCAGGTGTTAATGAGATCAAGGTCGCAAGTTCAATCAGGAATGCACCAGGTAACTTTGTTCAAAGAATAACTCTTATAGGCACAGAGGATATTCTCCCTAGCTCATTCCCCTTTACCCATCTGGTAAATGTGTGTCTGTCATTCGTTATCACTAATAAAAGAAATAAACTCAAGATGACATATTGATTCTGAGTCCAGCATTTTTGGGAAAAAGATCACATGTGCATTTGGCACCTAGAAATTACATTTGTTACCAATACTTAATATTGTCAAGAGTTTTAAGCTGCTACTGTTTTTGGAGGCCTGGTGTTTTTGGAGGTACCGTGGCCCAAAAGAGTCATTTACTTATTTATTTTACAGATTTTATTTTTAAGTGATATCTACACCCAATGTGGGGCTCAAATTCACAACCCGGAGATCAAGAGTCACATGCTCTACTGACTGGGTCAGGCAGGCAACCCCCAAAAAAGTCATTTAAGAAAAAGAAAGAGGAAGAGAAAGAGGAAGATGAAGGAGAGGAACTCCTCTTAAAATCCTCGATTAAACTTACTTGGAAGCCTTGGCTCTTCCCTGGGTAAAACTACTTTTACACTGTCAGTTCCTAAGGGTTTGTAGAATAGGCTGAAGTTCAGGAATTTTTCTACATGGAGTCAAAGTCTGTTAGCCCCTTCCCATTCCTCCTTCAAATACTTGCCAACAGAAGAGAGAACTCTGAAATGTTCAGCCATGTGCCTTCTTTTGTTCAAAACCAAATCACCAATACGTAAGTACAGGTGTGCTACATTCATACCGCTAAAACCTAAACATGTTACCATAAAAAGACCAACTGTTATTAAGCAAGCTGCTTGTACAACACCTTGTGTAGATTAAAATCCTAATACTATCAGTCCTCTTTTTTAAAAGATTCTTTTAGCCTCTCCTAAATTAGAACAATTATATCCCATCACTGTGGCCTTTTCGTTTCTCCAGAGTGACCCAAATGTAACCAGCCTAATATCATATAAGACACATTTTGAAGTGTCTCATCACAGAAAACTAAAGCGCAAAAAACTAAATAAGGTTGTTTCTTATGACCAGTAGAAAAGCCAAGGCATGGATTCAGATAACCCAAAAGAATCCCTGCCCTAAACATTGGCTTAAATGGTCTATGAAGCGAGGCAGAACAATAAAGTATGGCGCTGGTAATCTAAACCAGATGTTCGTAAATGAGCGCTGGCAGCATCGGTGGGATCCCAAGGCCTCCTGAAAGTGCTTTGGGGTTCCATAAATGTTTGGCTTGTATTCCATTTTCAAAGTATTCTTTATTTAAAAGCTATGATAATGTCTTTGTCACATTTATTAACGTGTAATGAAAAACAGCATACACACTCAACTGTGTTAAAAACCAAATGTAAACGCATCGGTTAAGCTGCCAGGCCACCTTGATTTTATGCAGACCCTGGAAGAGAGCTTCTCCTGCTGGCTTTTTCCATGTATATCAACTTCTTGTAAACATGTCACTGATTAGGAAGGGTGCAGCTCTGCACGGAACTCTTTAAAAACTCAGGTTTGCACATGGATGCTCATGCACACTATACCCAGGAATACAGGTTACCTGTGGAGAACAACTTGCTCAATAGGATGCAATTAAAGCAAAATATGAAAATAAATAAGAAGCTACAGCTATAATTACAAGAGCATCCATAATCCAATTCCAAATTTAAGTCTCAATGCTCCCAATGTAGAAGAAATTTGTACCTTGGGAAGCAAATGTATGTTAATAAAGGATCACATCTCTGTAATTTTTTTCTTACCATGGGAAAAAAAAATCAATTATTAAGACAGAAAAGGTCTGAATAGCCAAGTAATAAATTTACAGATTTTGAATTTTTTTCTACACAGTAACAATCCATAGGGTCAAATGATTCTAAAATCTCTGTCGCCACTGTTTCTACAATGCTACAAATTTTACAGATCCTTTCATACACAATCACATAAGTTCTTTTAAACTTGATTTTGAAATTTAGGAAAGTATCTTCAATCGTTTTTTTCTCTTTCAGCTAACATTGCAATTGCATCCCTTTATTTACTGTATTAGGGTTTTTACGTTTATTTATTTATTTTCAAAAAGAGAGAGTGTATGTGTGTGCACTCGTGCCAGTGAGCAGAGTGGGGGTGGGGCAGAGAGAGAGGAAGAGAACCCCAAGCAGGCTCTGTGCTGTCACAAGCAGGCAAGCACAGAGCCCTACTCGGGGCTCAATCTCATGGAACATGAGATCATGACCTGAGCTGAAATCAAGAGTCGGATGCTCAACCGACAGAGCCACCCAAACGCCCCCACGGTATTAAGATTTTCTAGGATTTTAGGATTTTTTGCAGTATGGCATTGCTTTCAAGTTCCCAAACTGACAGAAAAGAAAAAGTTATATTTAACTTAAACAATGTCTTTGTCACATTTATTAAAATGTCTGAATTTGGAAAAGCTGTCTTGAAAAAGATTAAAAAGGAAAATTATAATATTAAATTATCCATAAAATAACAGCCACCTTTGAAAGGACATTCAGTGAGCCTAACACATGCTGCCTCAAACTCCCCCACTGAAATAATCCATAATAACATAAAATAGCCTTGGACTCCCATATTTGAACACTACAGCCTGAAGTAAATGTAGTAAAGAATGCAAATTTGTTTAATATTTTCTCTCAAAAATCCTTTCATTAAAAAAAGTCTGTTCAATGCAGTGGCCACTACACCCCAGTACGAAAGGCACGGTCCACAGCGTGATGCCTTCTAATGTACGCCCATTTGCAGCAATTAAAACACAACTTTTTCCAGTTTATTCAACAGCAGCATTTATTCTTCCTTGAATGAATAACTTACATTTTCATGTTTCATATGTTTAAGTAACCGCAGTTCTCTGTAGGTCCTTTTGGCATGAATGATGGACTGAAACGGTCTGGAGAGCTTCTTCACTGCCACACGTAACCCAGTTTTTGTGTCAAAGGCAGCACTAAGGAAAAAAAAAAAACAAAACAGGAAGAATTCATCATTAAATGTACTTTAAATATTTCAAAATCAGTATTTATAAGGCTTTTCCATTTTCAGATTAAATGGGTCTACACAAAGATACATAAAAAGTATAAAGTATACTGGGGCGCCTGGGTGGCTCAGTCGGTTAAGCGTCCGACTTCGGCTCAGGTCACGATCTCACAGTCCGTGGGTTCGAGCCCCGCGTCGGGCTCTGTGCTGACAGCTCAGAGCCTGGAGCCTGTTTCAGATTCTGTGTCTCCTTCTCTCTGTGACCCTCCCCCGTTCATGCTCTGTCTCTCTCTGTCTCAAAAATAAATAAACGTTAAAAAAAAAAAATTAAAAAAAAATAAAAAATAAAATAAAAAAAAAAGTATAAAGTATAAACATAAAAACTAAAACAACCTATAATCCCACTATCCAAAGTAATCTGTTATTTTTGGTGTTTCCTTCTCATCTTTTTTTTGATGCATCTAAATCAGGGATCAGAAAATTTTTTCTATGAAGGACCAGATAGTAAATATTTTAGACTCTGGGAGGCTTAGGGTCTTTGTCACAACTCCTCAACAACTCTGTGGTCATAGAAAGCAGTTAAACAATAAATTTAAAAATGGATGTAGTTGTGTCCCAGTTAACACGAAAATAAGCAGCCACTTCATCTACATGAGCCAGTAGACTGATATATAAAGAGCTGGACTCTGTCTTCTCTGATGTAGCCTTCACTGTCACCTTGCCACCAAATACTGCCTGACCAGAGAGGAGGGCTTGGGATGCTTTCAGGGCAATGAGTTGGCACAACAATTTCCTGAGCATCTACAAAGTATCTGCCACTTTTTAGAAGCTTAGATGTAGTAAGGAACAGGTCAACAAATCTCAGCCCTCAGGGGATGGGGGGAGGGAAGAGCAGGATAATAAAAATAATTTCAAATAGTGATGAATGTTAGGACTAAATAAAACAGAATGGGACAAATGAAGACAGCCAGTGGGGTTTTGCTACTTTAGCTAGAATGTCTGAGGAAGGACATTTGAGCTGAGACGACTGAATGATGAGAAAGCAATAGCCATATAAAGGTATAGGGAAAAAGAACTTCAAACAGAAAAAAACAACAACAGTATTATTAATATTTATGGAGTCTTTATCACATACCAGAAACTATTCTAGGCCCTTTACATTAATTTTTAAAATTAAAATTAAAATAATTTTTAATCCCTAACACCCCTACAAAGTGAGTGCTATTATCATTCCCCCAGTCAGAAATTCGGAAACTGAAGCACGGAGAGATTAAGCAACTTGACCATGATCACAAAGCTAGAAAGTGGCAGGAGCAGGGAATCTGGATCCACAGCTCATGCTATTAACCACTTTGCCATGCTGCCTCTCAGAAGAGCTAGTGCAAACAAAGGAAAAAAGAAACAGTGGTAGAAAAAATATGGCGTGCTGGAGGGCATAAAGATGGCCTGTGTAGGTGGGACACAAGGAGCAAGGGGAGAGTAGAAAAGAATGAGGTCAGAGGCATGGGCAGAGGCTAGATCATGTAGGACAACTACAGCAAGAATCCTGATGTGTATTTTAATTATTTTTAGAGACTGGGCTAATCCAATCATGCCGCATCCTCCTGTTTATCTCAGCCTCTAATGGGCATCCAAGACTTTGGGATCATCTACCACGACCAAACTCTTTCCCATGTGACTCTGTACTTGTTCCAGAAGTTCCCTTCCCTTCACTCCCAAATCCTTACACTATGTACTTACCCTTCAACTCCCAATTTGTTATCAACTCCTGTAAATCTTCAACCCCTTTTCTGAGCCTTCCCTCCAACTCTGATTTAATTGAAACTAGGCTCTACCTTGAAGACACTACTTGTCTTACAGCCCTGCCCTTAGCGGGCACATCCCAGGTACCTCAAAGCTAGCAGGTGGGGCAGATGTCCTCCTTGCCAACCATGCCTACTTCCAGCCTCTAATTCTCCATTAGTTCCATTCTCCCTGCTGCTATAATCCACTGACCTGGAATTTTCCATTATTTACCAAAAAGTTAGTTCCTATCTCAAAGTCTCTCTCCACCCTCAACATCTGTCATCATTCTTGGCAACTTCAACATCCAGGTGGAAGGCACATCCAACATCCTGGCCTCTCGGTTTCCTGACCTCTCCAGGAAACTCCACCTCGTCCAGTCACCTCCATGGTCACACCCTGGACCTCTGTCTCCACCAAAAGCTGCCCTGCCTACACAATTTTGAATGCCAGCACCCGTTTTCCATCACAAACCTTCTTTGCCTTTCAGTTTACTTCTAGTTTAATTGTATCCTGACTACAACAATTTGTGGACCTCATCATCATTGCCTGATTCGACCCTTCAAGCCCTCTCCCATCTTCATTTTCCTTCTCGCCTGGCTTAGATTACATGTTCCCTTGTGTGTTTGCCTCTCTCTCCCATACTCACCTGGATAAAGTCCGACTTTGGGTGATCTCAACTATTTTTATTTCCCTTGTCTGAATCCAAGAACAAATTGTGGTTGAAGAAAAAAAAAATGGACAATCATACAGACTGGTTTCATTCTTAATTTCTGGCCTTACCCTCAAATAAGGCTCTCAAAACTGCCACTTTTTTTAAGAATTTTTTTTTTTTAAGTTTACTCATTTATTTTGAGAGAAGGAACATGAGCAGGGAAGGGGCGGAGAAAGAGGGAGAGAGAGAAAGGAAGAGAGAGAACCCCTAGTAGGCTCTGCACTTTCAGTGCAGAATGCAACACGGGGCTTGAACTCATGAACCGTGAGATCATGACCTGAGCTGAAACCAAGAGCTGGACACTCAACCGAGCCACCCAAGTGCCCTAAAACTGCCATTTTTTTTTTTTTCCTAGGAAGTCCATTTTCTTACTCAAAGTCATCATTTCACACTGTCACTCTCTTCAAACCTCCAATTCACTCTCTTCCCTCAAAGTTGTCCTTGGCTTCATTGGGAAAATAGAAACCATCAAAGGGAAGCTCCATCTGCCTCCTGGGTAAGTCTACAAACCCACCTGCAGTTGGACCTATCTTCTCTGCTTTGTCTCTTGCTCTAAGAACACATGTCCTTTCTTACAAAAATCCAAGATGGCTCTCACTTTGGAGCCATCTCCCTCCTCCTTTCAAGTTCTTTACTCCTTCATTCCTTTTCTCTCTCCATTCTGAGTTTCTGCCTATCTTTTGGATCATTCTCATCAACATAAATATGCTCTAGGTATTTCCCACCCTCAACAAACAAACAAAAACTTAACCTTGAAAGCTCCTCACTACAGTTAATGTTCTTCAAGGGTTCTCAAACTATGGTTCCTAGACCAGAAGCATTCGTGTCACCTGGGAACTTATAAGAAATGCACATTCTCAGGTGTCACCCTAGACCTACTGAATTGGAAACCCTGAAGTGGGTCCGGCAATCTGTATTTTATGAAGCCCGCCACATAACTCTAACCCACAGTGAAGTCTTTACCTCTGCCATTCCACAGACCAGCAACACTGGCATTATGTGGGAGCTCTTTAGAAATGCAGACTCTCAGGCCTTAAAGTAGAATCTACATTTTGACAAGATCTCCAGGTAATTCATGTGTATCTTAAGGTGTGAGTCATTTCCTTGGCTCCCATTCTTTCCTCAACCCATTACACTGAAACCGTTCTTCTCGGGTCATTAATGACCTGTTACCAAATCCAACTGCCACTTTTCTGGATTAGAAATTGACATGGTTAACACTTCCCCTTTCTCTAAACACTCTCCATTCTGGAGTCCGTATCAGCACATTCTACTGGTTTTCTGTGACCTCTATGGCAGCTCCCTCTCTGTCCTCATTGCATGTGGTTCCTCTACTTGAACTCTCTGTTAGTTCCTCAGGGCATGGCACTAGGCCCTCTTCTCTCTCCTACATTATCTCTGGATAATCTCATCTATGTCCAAGACTTAAATGCCATCTTATATTGAAAACTCCCAAGTCTCTCACTGAAATCCCTTCTCTGCGCCTGACTGCCTTCCTAACATCTCCATATGAAAAACACATAAGCACCTTAAAGCTTAGCAAGTTCAAAACACCTATAACTATTCCTCTCCTTGTCTCTTATATTTCAATAAATGGACTTTCATCCAATTGCTCAAGTCAGACATCTGAGTATCACTTGTTTTCTCCCTTTCCTCCAGCTCCAGCCTCCTGGTCCCCATCCAAACCTATCAGCAAGTCTTGTAGTTTCCCATCTCCAAAATACATCTCTAATTCAACTTCTCTTCATTGCACTGCTAACATACTAGTCCAAATCATCGTCGTCACCAGCCTGCCGCCTTCTGCTGGTCTCCCTACCTCCTGTTTTGTGACATTCTTTTTCTTTTTTTTTTTTTTAACATTTATTTATTTTTGAGACAGAGAGAGACAGAGCATGAATGGGGGAGGGTCAGAGAGAGGGAGACACAGAATCTGAAACAGGCTTCAGGCTCTGAGCTGTCAGCACAGAGACTGACACGGGGCTCGAACTCACGGACCGTGAAATCATGACCTGAGCCAAAGTCGGCCGCTTAACCCACTGAGCCACCCAGGCGCCCCTGTTTTGTTACATTCTAATATACTCACCACAAGCATCCAATTCAATCTTTTAAAAATATAAATTAGATGACACTACCTACTGCTTCAAATCCTTCAAGAAATTTCCTTGGTACATAAAATAAAATGCAAGTTTCCTATCATAGCCTACAAGGCTCAGATGACCTGACCACCAATGACCACTCTAACCTGCTCCTGCATGACTCTCTCCTTTCCCCCAGCCACTATGTTTTGAACATGCTGGCTCCTTTTAGTTCCTTAAACTCTTCAGACAGGCTGTTTCTGGTTCCTGAGCTGCTCTTCTCTCCCACCTCCACTCTACCCTACAGCCGAATCCTTCTTCTTCAAGCATTGGTTTAAATAGCCATCCCCCTCAGAGATGTATCAACAGGTCTGTTATTCTCTGTCACAACACCCTCCTTCTTGTTTCCTTCCTTATCCTACAAAAAGGGAGGGGGTGTTCTCTTCTCTCCCACTCCTGTTCCTACAAACCCATAAAATAATAACTTCTTCCCTCTTGGAAGTACCAAGTAAACTTATACTCTTCTCTAAACCCCTCAATGGCTCTTGTGAGACAGAAAATGGCCCCTGCTATGTGACCCATCCTCCTCAACTCTCCACCTCAGTTTGCCTGCCCACCTGTGGGCTGAACATGTTTTCTCCTCCACTGATAAGCCCTTGGGGACCTCCTGGAGCAAGGAATGTCATCAGGTTTCTAGCTGACCTGCCTGTATGACTGAAAGTGCAAGTTAAACTCAGTAGGGAAAAAATAAGAAGGCTACTTGAGCTGCCTGTCCAAGCTGTTCTCCATGCCAGCTTTACAGTAATAAAGTACATATTTTCATCTCTATTTGACTCCTGTATCTATTCAGCAAAAGGTAGGCTAGGATTAATCAGTACCCTATCCCAATAATCACAATTTATTACTGTATGTTTATTTACCACCCAGCAGGGTGGTTAAATAAGGGTTTGGTATTAGACAATCTGGATTTTAATTCAAATTCTGTCACTTAGTAGCTATATAATCTTGAGAAAGTTAATTAAATTCTCTCGGGCTTATATATAAAATGAGGATAAGGTACGTATCTAATAAGGAGAACGCTTGTTAAGATTAAATGTGATAACTTTTGTAGTAGCTTTAGCAAAAGGGCCTGGCCTATAGTAAAGCTTAATTATTAGACATTAATAATGTCTGCCTTTCCCATTCATCATAAGCACCTGGAGGGCAGTTACTGTCTTCTGGTTTATCACTTCTGTATTGCACAGTACTTAGCATAATGCCCGGCAGGGGCACACTCTCAAAATATGCTTAACAAAAGCATGAAAGAGTATTTTGTAATGCAGTTATCTGAAACATGAAAGAAAAATCTTCAACTTTATTATTTGGCTCTCAATTTTTACAAATTCAGTAGCATCCAGGGGCACCCAGCTGGCTCAGTCGGTGGAGCGTGCGACTTATGATCTCAGGTTGTAATTTCGAGCCCCACGTAGGGTGTAGAATTACTTAAAAATAAAATCTTAAAAGAAAAATAAATTCAATAGCATCCAACAAGAAACTGATAGTAATGTTAAAAACATACAATCATTGAGTGCTTTGTTATTGCAAGATACTGTTTTTAGATCTTTACATAAATGAACATCTTTAGCAAAAAGACATCATTATTGGGGCTCCTGGGTGGCTCATTGGTTGAGCGTCCAACTCTTGGTTTCGGCTCAGGTCATGATCCCAGGGTCAGGGGATCAAGCCCGGCGTTGGGCTCCCTGCTGAGCATGGAGCCTGCTTGGGATTCTCTCTCTCTCTGCCCCTTTCCTCAGCTGGTGCATGCTCTCACTCTCTTAAAAGAAAGACATTATTATTATTTCCATTGTACAGATGAGAAAACTGAGGCACAAAGCGATTAAACAATGTGCCCACAGTATGGACAGAAAATGGCAGAGCTGACATTCAGATTCAACTGGTATGTTTTCAAGCACGAACTCTTAATGGATACCATTGAATGACTACTTAATGGATCTCTGAATGGAACTCTTAAAGAATAATGAAGTTCAACTTTGCCAACAGTTCAGTCCATTTTAAATATATCCTAATGATATGAACTCTGCTTTTCTAAAATGCTTCCTACTATAATTAATTGCATTTCATATGGACAAAGTATTTCTTGTAATTTTACATTGAACTCAGGATAGCATTAATAAGCATTTCAGAAGAAAAAACTTTCACTCTGGATGCATTACTTTATGTAGGGGAAGTTTCTCAATCCCTAAAGTTCTAACTACTCCCTGTGAATCTAGGACACTGATGGAGTCAGTGATGTGGTTTCTTACAAATACCAAAGTATCACTTCCTGAGTATTTGCTGAAATATCTCCTTCACGAGAGCTTTATGGATATAAAAGAAACACTAAACATAGTACCTGATATCACAGAACTTGCCATCTGAGATTATGAAACATACATGAAAGCAAAGAACGCCCACAACACAGTGTAACTATACACAGTTGACCACGTTTCTACAAAGTGGGTTCAAAAACATATACATTGAGTATACAAATTTATATATAGTGGCGTCCAGCTGGCTCAGTCGCAAGAGCATGTGACTCTTCATCTCAAAGTTGTGAGTTCCAGCCTCACGTGAGGTGTAGAGATTACTTACATAAAACTTAAAAAAAAAAATGTACTTATGGGGTGCCTGGGTGTCTCAGTTGGTTAAGCATCCAGCTCTTGATTTTGGCTCAGGTCACAATCTCAGGGTCGTGAGATCAAGCCCAGTGTGGGTTAATATTCTCTCTCTCCCCCTCCTCCCTCCACTCTTTCTGCCCCTCTCCTGCTCACACGCTCTCACTTGTGTGTTCTCGCTCTCTAAAAAAATTAGATTAAATAAAAATAATAAAAATTACATATAGTATATAAATTGGGTTCAAAATATACAAATGTTTACTGCAGCCTGTTCACAAGAACAAAACCAGAAATGACCTTAATGTCCAACGACAGAGAATTTAGATTATGGTACATTCTCCCATATATTGTAGCCATTAACAACAATCTCCACGTAGTACTAACATGTACATGTTATATTATTGATGGGAAGAAACAACTTTCAGAAGTAAAGAATGAGCCTATCTGTGGGAAAAAAAAAGTGTGCTTGTACATGTATATATACATGTGCAGACAAGAAATATCTAAAATATTCAGAATTTTAACATTTTTACTTATTTATATTTTTCTATCCTCTGATTTTTAAAAAAATGAGCTTATATCTTTTAATAAGGTCATTAGTAAATTACAAGCATAAGTCATCTATATTGTTCTATTAACCTAAAATAAAAAAATAGGTACTAACTTTAATAAAGCCACTATTAACATTGTATCTCCTTCAAATGATACTTACATAGCTATACTCACAGAACATAAATTTGTATCCTCTATTCATAAGCCATACGCATTTTCCATTTTACTAAACAATAATTTACAGTAATTTCCTTAAATATCTGCACCACAATCTACTTAACTATTCTCTTTATTGATGGGCATTATAGCCATTCTATTCATTCACATACTACAATGGACATCTTAATTCATACTGCTTCATCAATAATTGCATGATTTCCCTAGAACAAATAATTTTTACTTCAAAGGACATACACTTGCACTTTTTAAAACATAATACGCTTACAAAAGAGAACAAGCAGGAATTGTTCAGAGAAACTGCTTTCTGTTTATCGGTTAAGCAGAATCCCTATAGCAAAGCTACTGAAACAAGGAATATACGACCCATCCCCAACACCACTGCTTTAAGCATTTAATTGCTCTGACCTAGCCTCCCGTTACTATCACTAATCAAAGCAATGTTTGGAGAGAGGAGAAATCACTCATTTAATCCTAAATTGAACACTGTGATCACCCAAAGCAGAAATTATTAATAATTTCTTAATCACCTAATAAAACCAATTAAATACTCAAAGGAAAGAAATTCAAATTTACTGAACACCTGACCATGTCACATACTATCTGGGAAATGTTTAATCCTTATAATAACTTTTTGAGATAGTTATATTTACTTTCCAAAATAAGAAACTGATGGTCAGAAATATTAACAACTCACCCAAGGTCATGTAACTCATACACAGTGGGATTCAAACCTAGATTGGTCTAATTTCAGTGTTCACTCTTTTTCCAGAATGCCAAACTGCCCAGGATTAAGGGCAACCCAAGGAGCAGCTACTGGCTTTGCCTTTATGATAATGATTCACTTACTAGTATTACCAGTTGGGCCTCTTAATCACATTTTTTAAATTAGAGCTACAAATAAAAACCTTGTTTTCATGAACAACATCATAAAATGGAATTATCTTTACAATGGTGAGGTTCTCCAAACTAAAACTCAGGATACATTGCTTAATAAGTTTTTCCTCCAACTGTAAATTCACATAAAGTCTCCCAAAGTTCTAAAATTAACTCACATTTTATAAAGTTATTGATATGGTAAAGAAAAAACTAAAGAAAAAAAACGTAAAACTCACTGAAAGCAGTTATGTCGCAGTCACTCATCTGCTATGAATCCAGTGCATAGGATATAATATTCACTAAATAAAACTGAATGGTTAAGTACACATTCATACTTGCCTCCTCCCTCCCTGAAAAAAACTGGCTTACTAGATTCTTAATATAGCCTAATATAATTGTTTAACTTCTAAGTTTATTTATCCTACTTTATTCCACAATGGATTTAAAGCAGCCTGGAACTGTACATACATAATTTGAAATGATAGTGATTACAGGAGAATAAACTCTGGACGGATGAGGTTAATATACAAATGTATATTATGAGGGGCGCCTGGGTGGCTGTTACGTCCCACTTCAGCCTAGGTCTTGATCCTGCAGTTTGTGAGTTCAAGCCCCGCATCGGGCTCTGTGCTGACAGTTCAGAGCCTGGAGGCTGCTTGGGATTCTGTGTCTCCCTCTCTCTCTGCCCCTCCTCCAATCATGCTCTCTCTCAAAAATAACCATTTAAAAAATTGAAAAAAAAAAATGTATATTGTGAGGTCCTTTCTAAATACCCATTAGAGGTGGGTCTCAATTTTGGCTCTGAGTCCACTAAAGCCATCATACAACAAGAGAACACAACCAGTTAAGACATGAGTCACAGGAACCATATAATAAAAACAAACTGGGTACTCAGGAGAACTGAAGAAAGGCATAATTATTCCTGTAGTAAAACCAGGGAAAAGTTCCTCCTGCGTATGTTTATGAAGGAGACACTGTATAATGTGGTAAAAATGTCCTAATCACCATTCTTACACAAATATAATAGTGGGTTTCTGATGGTTCTTTTCTTAGAGTATCCATCAGTGGAGACTTTCATAAAGCCAACATACAGTTCATTATTAGCAAAGGTGGGTGGAGAGCACATGATAGCATGGCACTCTGCTCTCTGACAGACTTAATCAAAGAGGAACTTTTAAGTGTGTTTAGAAAAAAGAGAGTAAGTTCCATGTTCCTCAGAATCCTCCAAAGAGGATTTTCACCAACTGAGCTTTTGATAGGTTTAGAGACACAGGTTTTGTTTCTGCTCCGTGGCTGACACCTAGCTTGCAGATTTTGTGTCGCAAAGTAGAGGCAGATCAATACACGCTCCCAGCCAGGTGAGCTGCTAGGTAGAGGAAGAGAGACAGCCCCTTAAGAAAGGCAAGGGGCTGCGTACCGAGGACAAGTGCCCACACTCACAGTGTGTGGGAGTGTACAAATGACAGCACCAGGTCTTTCCTCAAAAAACAATTGGGGTTTTCCGCAACAGAATGAAGAATGAGCAATCACCTGACAAGTCTCTGAGTAATCTGTGGGGATCAGAAGTGGTTTTACAGTTTCTTTCAATGGTCGTAGATGACTTCACTAATCCCTGAATGATGTTAATGAGAAAAAAATGAACCCTCAATCATGGTTAAAAAGACAAACACAATTTTATTTTTGGAAACTAATGAAAAATGTAAATATATTAAAATTTGTAGTTACAATGAATTAACAAATTCTCATTAGTGCATTAATTAAAATACCTAAGGGGAGAGGTACCTGGGTGGCTCAAGGGGTTAAGCATCAACTAGATTTGGGCTCAGGTCATGATCTCATGGTTCATGGGATCCAGTCCCACGCCTGGCTCTGTGCTGACATGAAGCCTGCTTGGGATTTTTTCTCTCTCTCTCTGCCCCTCCCCTGCTCATGCACGTGTGCGCTCTCTCTCAAAATAAATAGACTTTAATGTGTATCTAAGGGGAAAGAAATAGTTTGCAAAAACATGACATCTCTTCTCCCGATCATACAGTTTGAGGCTTTTTTCCAATTGAATTCAGGTTAATTGATAACAGCCTTTAAAATGTGCCTTTTAAATAACTAAGTAATTTATACTACTAACTTGGGAACTTTCTCTTTACCTAGAACACCTGATACAAATTTCAATATACAGCATACTGGAAATATTTTTTGGCACACATCTCCCTCTATTACAGAAATCCACTTTTCCTTTCTTCTAAATTCAGGCAAATGTGCAAGTATCCCTGTAGTTTTTTATTTTTATGCTCTACCCCTCCATTTTGGAAATAATGTCATGAAAATAAGGCAAATTTATGCAAAAACTAGAACTCAAGTTTTGATTTAGGAACCTCAAAAAATATTCAGAGAAGCAAGAAACTTAAAACTTAAAACGGACTTTAAAAACTTGTAACATTTGAAACATTATTAGTTTTTTTTTAAATATCTTCACTAACTCTCAAATACTTTTTCTAAATAACACTTTGATTTTTTTTAAAAAATCACAAAATTATTTGACTATTTGCAACTATATATAGTACTTTTAAGTGGAATTTCTTACAATAACACTTTCATACTTATGGGCAGAACAACAGATGTTATTAACACAATTGTTACAAGTATGTACAACATGACCAGTTCTCTAGCTTTTCAGTTTTAAATATTCCTCTCAAAGAAGCTCAAAACACAAATAACATATAAAAAACCCTATCAACAGATTAGTACCCTGAATGGAAAAAGGAATTTAATTGACCACATAACTCGCCTTACATAACTATTAAGAACTTTTATGCAAATTCAGTATTTTCATGAAAATCTCATTCAGATAGGAAAATGTATTTGTGACAGCATTTATCAGGGACACTAGTTATGTGGCTGGAATTCAGGGCATGACAACACATACACGAGATACTTGCCACTCCTGATTGGCCCAATTCTTGCTGCAAAACTTCTAAGCAACTGGAGCAAAAATGTTTTTCACAATTGCTTCAATTTTTATTAGCCTGATGAAAACTTAAATTCAAACAATGCAGAAATTCACTCAGACGTGCAGTCTAAAAACCCAAACTGGGGTGCCTGAGTGGCTCAGTTTGTTAAACATTGGACTCAGGATTTCGGCTCAGGTCATGATCTCAAGGTGGTGAGATCGAGCCCCACCCACTGCTCTGGGTGCAGAGCCTAAGGTTCGTTCTCTCTCTCTCTCTCTCTCTCTCTCTCTCTCTCTCTCTCTCTCTCTCTCTCTCTCTCTCTCTCTCCTGTTGTCCCTCCCCTGCTCATTCCCCCTCCCCTTCTAAAAAACAACAAAACAAAAACAAAACAAGAAAGAAAATAAAATGATTTTTGTAAGATATTTCTTCATTGAAGCTTTAAAAGTCGCAGTGGAGGGATGTCTGGGTGGCTCGGTCAGTTAAGCCTCCAGCTCTTGATTTTGGCTCAGGTCATGATCTCATGGTTCCTGAGATTGAGCCCCACATTAGACTCTGTGCTGACAGCACAGAGCCTAGTTGGAATTCTCTTTCTCAAAATAAACAAATAAACTTTATAAATAAGTAAATAAATGCCACAGTGGTGTCTATTACCATATTTTTTTTACTTTATTTTTTATTTTAGAGAGAGAGAGACAGTACAAGCAGGGGAGGGGCAGAGAGAGAGGGAGAGAAAGAGTCACAAGCAGGCTCCATGCTCAGTGCAGAGCCCGACGTGGGGCTCAATCCCACCAACCTGGGATCATGACCTGAGCTGAAACCAAGAGCCCAATGCTCCACCAACTGAGCCACTCAGGTGCCCGTTAACGTATTTTTTTTATTGCAAATGCAAAATGATACATATGCATCAAGAACAATAGTTACCTCATATTGATTACAAAAATATTACATGTGGATTATTTTATTACGTGTGGCTTTATTTTCCCAAGCCCCATTAGAATGTTGTCACCATGGGTTTATCTTCTCTACTTTTGTGTTTGAAAACTTCAGTAACAAACGTTTTGAAGTTATCATTAAATAATTTTTAACTGCATGCAAGCAAATATGAAATAAACTAACCATGTTACATTGTAACTGTTTAGTATTACAATCAATGAACTTTGCTTTGCTACTACAATTAAAAGGCTTTTACAGTAATAGTGCTGATAGGCTTCATATCCAGAAAAGCACCCTTACAAGTATATGCTATGAACATGAGTATCTATAGATGCATGTAACAGGCATTAACGTGCCTTCACAATTTTTGGTTTGCTTAGTCTGTGACTCTCCATCTTATATGACATGTATTTTACAGTAACATTTAATGTATTACCCCCAAATTTGGTGGCTTAAACAAGATTTATTATCTCACAGTTTTTGTGAGTCAGGAATTGGGGAGCAGGATGCTGAGTGGTTCTGGCTCATAGTCTCTCATGAGGGTGCAGTCAGGATGCTGGCCTTAGTTGGCTACAGTCATCTGAAGGCTTGACCGAGGCTGGAAGTGCCACTTCCAGGATGGCTGCCTTACATGGCTTTGGCAGGCCTCAGTTCTTCGCAATGCGGGCTTCTCTTCGGGACTGCTTGGGTGTCTTCTCAGCATAGCTGCTGGCTGTCCCTGAAGTGGTGGTTCTCAACCGAAGGCAGTTTTCCCCCAGGGGATATTGGATAATGGCTGAGTCATTTTTGCCTATTACACTTGAGGGGGGGGCAGTGTTGAGGGGGCTGGGGAGGGGGGTGCTATTGGCATCTCTGTATGGGTAGAGGCCAGGGATACTGCTAAACATCCCTCACAGCAAAGAGTTATCTGGCCCAAAATGTCAATAGTGCTGAAGTTGAAAAACTGCTCTAGGGAAACTCATTTCAGAGAAACGTTCAGAGAAAAGAGCAAGATGGGGGCCACATATCTTTTATGACCTACCCTTAGAAATCACACTCCATCATTACTACACATTCCATATATTAGAACAGTGAGTCAGTAAGTCCAACCTTCACTGAGGGTGAAGATTATGAGCTCCACCTCTGTAAAGGAGAAGCATCAAATAATTTATGGTCATATTTTTAAATCACTAAACAGAGTGACTTGATTTTTTTAAACAAAATACTGGAATTTTCGAGATATCTCAGTTACTTTTGGGAATATTGTATTACTTAAGAATCTTTTTACTCCCTAAGAAAAATCACTGGAATTCCATTTAACAAAGCTACTTTTCATCCTAGTGAATGGTCTCTGCGGGATTTTGATGCTCTAATCTCAAATTTTTCTATTAAGCATAAACGTATGCGGTGTGATACAGAGAAAAGTAAACTAGTAGTCAAAAGATCTGAGTTCTAGTTTTGGTTCTGGCACTTCCTAGCAGGTGATCTCAGACAAAGTTTCTACAAGCCTGTTCCCAAATCAATAAAATGGGGGTATCACCAGCTCTCTTTATCTCACAATGCTGTTTTGAGGTTCAAATAAGATTATGTGACTACTTTACGAACTATAAAAGATAGTTTTAAATGTTTTAAGTTGAGGGGTGCCTGGGTGGCTCAGTCAGTTGAGCGTCCGACTTCGGCTCAGGTCATGATCTCACAGCTCGTGAGTTCAAGCCCCACGTCGGGCTCTGTGCTGACAGCTCAGAGCCTGGAGCCTGTTTCAGATTCTGTGTCTCCCTCTCTCTCTGTCCCTAACCCACCTGCATTCTGTCTCTCTCTCTCAAAAATAAATAAACATTAAAAAAAATTTAAATGTTTTAAGTTGAAATAACATGCTATTATAAAATAGTTTCACAATCAGCTTCCAGCATGGGGTTTAACACATAGTAGATTCTCAATATGTATTTTTAGATCTCTTATTCTCAAATCTGAGGTTGAGTAAACCTCTGAGATAACAGTAAAATAGAGAAATTAAAATATAATTGAGGGACCAAATCCTTGATCATTTGTTGTCATGATATGGATAACTAAAATATAGTTTCCTCAAGTTAAAATATAAATTATTCAGCAATTAGATAGGATCTAAGACTACAATCAGCAACATAATGTAGCCAATATTTTAGACACTGAACTAAAACAAAAAACAAAAAAAATCCCTTTATTATTTGTTTCTCCTTCCCATGAAGGAGAGCAGAAGCTATAGGTGATCTGTGTATCCTCCAGTACCTGGAACATAATGCAAGATTAATAAATACATAACAAAACAGGTAGTTCCTGACCTCAAGAAACTGAGAAATCTAGCTGGGGAGTCAGAATAAATACTCACATAAACAAATCACTGAAGACTTTTAAAAGCAATACATTTGCTTCTTCCAATCCATTCTACACACTCCAGTCAGTATCAATTTTAAAACACTTTTCTCTCGATACTTTACAACTCAAGAAACTTTAACAGCCCTCCATGGCCTAGAAAAATGCAACTGCCTTAGCCCTACTCCAGACCTAGTTCTTCATTTCTGGGTGTAGGACCCAAGTGCCTACAAATGATTCGGAAGTATAACCAGAATCTACAAAAGCTCCACAAATGATTCTGAAGTACAACCGGAATGAGAATCACAACTGGGTTCACCGTACCTGAGATATTTTTGCTGTCAAGCTAGTCCATCTCATAGCTAATTCTCTTAGTTATGTTTTCTCCTGTTACCTTAAAACATTCCCTTTCCTCCTCTCCAAATACTACCCATCTTTCAAAATAATCTTCAAATGCTTTTTCTTCCATGAAACCACTCAAACTACAAAAGCCCACAACGCACCCATACCTCTAGACACATCAATACCTTTTTTATATACACAGTTCACTTATATTTTATGTCTACTTCTTTTAACATTGATGGACATTTAACACTAATGGATGACCAATAGATTTTCTTCACTACAGTAAATCTAAAGCATAAACGAATACATATACACACACATTTCTAACTCTCAAAATCATGCTGCCTTAATATTAGTTACAGAAACCTTCAGGTACTTGACTCATTATATGATTGCAGTTTTCATGAGCACTGTCATTTATCAGTGCCAATGAAAGCTTCCTTCAAACATCACCTCCATATCTCTTAGGATGAACCATATAAGCTTATAACATCAATCTATTCGTAGGGTAGTTAGTGCCACATTTGAGATCATCCTCAAGCAATGTGTAGAAAAATTATCAAGGGAAAGCATGAAACATTACATTTCAATGGACTTGAAATCCAAAGGGTTAGATATTTCTGAGATAAGGTTTGGAAATACAAATATGGACATACAAGTGTATGAGCAAGGCTACTGTTAAGATTGTATCAGATGATGAATTCAAAAAAAATATGCACAGAAAGTATAGTTTTTCTGTCTTTTTGGAGGTGGAAGGTTCAAGTTATCCTAACTAGTTTTTCCTCAGGGTTAATCAATCCAAATACGTAGGGTTATATAAGTAGGTCTCAACAAAGGGTGATTTGTCCCCAGGGGACATATGGCAACGTCTAGAGACATTTTTCGTTGTCACAACTGGAGGTTGCTACTGGCATCTAACAAGTAGGGTACAGGGATGCTGCTAAACATCCTACAATGCCTAAGAGCCTCCCACCAACAAAAAAAATTATCTCACCCAAAATGTCAATAGGTTATATTATATTTGGAAATGTAAACACAGCTTGATAGATGTTCATAAAACTGTCTGTTTTCTTAATTTGCTATTTTCCTCCCTTTGGTTCCCTTTAGCATCGATATCATTTAACTTATTGAGATTGCTAACCTCAAAGGAGATCATTCAAAGCATAAAGAAGGCACTTAGGACGCTAAACTAGGATAGAAAATGAAGTAAGACAAACGTATAATGTCAAGAAAACTATTAGAAGTTTATCAATATAAGATGTCAACATCAATATTTCACTTCGACTTAGTACTAAAATCATTAGGAAGCCTAATTTTATTACACCAAATGAGGAAGATAACTAAGATTTTTCGAGCATTTGGTAGCCTGGAGCAGAAAACGTAAATAGAAACTATTATGCAAAAGTCTAAGTTCAAGAGGCTCAAGTTAGCTAAAGCCCTACATGGATATGACAGAAGAGGGGGGTAAAAAAAAAAAAAGAAAGAAATAGCTCTTGGGGATATTAAGAATAAAGCATTTATTTCTGGGGATAAAGTTCTTTTTACCACAGGAATGAGGAAATACAAAAAAGAAGAATTCGATATTACACTTGCATAACCCAGACACTTCAGGCTGAATGTCACAGGACAGACTAAGGGCATGATTAAGGGCACCATCCCAAGTGGAAGTACAGGACTGGGTTAAGAATCTAAAGGACCTCTACCCTCACAGTCCCTTGCTTCCCCTAAAACACAGCCTCCCTGAGCCCTAGGCAGATCAAAAGAAGAAGTTCTGACCTATTGTGGGCACGTGCTGATGTCATCACTTTCTAGATGTGAATCATCAGATGAAAAGGCTTCTCTGACACAGATATCCAATACATATCCTTACACAAAGTTGCCTTAGATATAAAAAGTGACCAGTATATCACTAGAGTCAAGAGAGACACAAAAGAATCTAAAAGAAAATTTCAAGGGAAGCAGTAGAAACCTAAAGGTAGATATGAGATGGCAACTTAAGTGAAAGGATGCAGAACAGAACAGCTACCGAGGACATCCAAAGCAATCTCTGAGGAACCAATGTAAACGTGTCCCTTTTAGACTGGTATGTTCAAAAGCAGGCACCCTTCCTGCTTTTTCAGTTGTTTTTTTTTTTTATCTTTATAAACACAACACCTAACACAGTGCTTAGCACTGCCAATATTGAATTAATGAATTCAAGAAAACAAAGGGGACAGTTGGTATGCTTTTTTGCCTTTTTTTTTTTTTTTTGTGGCATGGTTGTGTGTTGTGTGATGCCTACACTCTGGACCATAAGCCTGCAAAAGCAACCAATGCATACTTGTGGGCAGACTGACAGTAAAACACACATACTCACATACCTTCCTTCATGTCACAGGCACAGTGACAATACCACCAAGGCCTAGAGGTTTTGAGGAAAACAAGGAAATCTGTAACAACATCATTCAAAGTAACAGGAGCCAACGTGTTCAGGGTCTAAAGTTACTCAGACAGCAGCTAGACAAAATAAACATTTGTTCTATTACCTTTTTGTTATGTTGCCATGGGAATCTGTGTTTAGGAACACTTATTTTCCGCAACTAGATGATAGAGCAGTAAAAGGGGGATAGCTCCCGTGAAAGAGGAGAGAAGCCTGTATCTATAAAGGCAAGGAAGACAATAAATCCTATGGGGTTTTGTAAGGTCACATACATGCAGGATCTTTCAATCTATTCAAATTAATCGATCTATTTCAATTTATTCAAGTTAACAGAGACGGCTTTGGAGCCTCACAGCTAAAACATTAGTAACAGGTAACAGTCATCGGGGGAAGGTGGAGGAATGTAAAGCAGATGCAGAGCCAAATAAAACAAAAAATAAATGAGATCTGCAATGCTGAAGGCAGGTAAAAATGTCTTTTAAAATATGACCCAATAGTACGAAAAAACCTAGAAGCCCAAAGAAGTTAGAAAACATTCAACCTGCCAGCAGGCTAATCTTCTTTTGTCAGCAGAAGTCTAGAGCTAATCTCTTTGCTCCCTTCCTTTTGGCAACAGAAACCTGAAAAAGTGAAATAAGCCCATGTTATTTAAAGAGCTGGACTGGAATACCCTGAATTTCTAGGGCCCAACAAAAGTACTGGCTCCAGTACTCAGAGCCTTCTGGAATGACAGTTGTGCGCATGGGTTGGGGCAATGCACCAACTCATCGGACTCCCCCATTCTACCCTGAAGTATTATTAGCACCTCTAATGGGTGCTAACAGTTCTTACAAAAGTTCTTATAAGGCCAAGTAAGGTCCTTCGTGATCCCTGTGCATCTGCAGCCCCTCCACCCTCTTCTACTACTGTTTGGCCCCTGGTTCATTCAGTGCTAGCCAGACTGGTCTCCTAGCTATTCTGGAGAAAGAGGCCTTTGCCTCAGAGCCTTTGCAACTCCTGATCCTTCAGCCTGGAATGTTCTTCCCTCCACACCCAAGTCCAACCAGTGTTCTAGATCACTTCCTGCAGGTCTTTGCTCAACTGTCACTTCATCATCCAGGCCCATCCTGACTATCCTGCTTAAAAGTGCAACACAGCCATCCCAGTAATTCCTCTCCTTACCTTGCTTCATTTCCCCCACAGCACCAACCATCTGACATACTAAAAATTTTTTTTAATTTATTATCTACTTCTACTTTCATCCCTCTTAGAATATAATTTCTTATGGGCAAAAATTTTTGTCTGATTGTTCATACTCCATTTCCAACACCTGAAGAACGACCCATACATAGTAGATGCTCAGGGTATCAGTTTAACACACAGTCCTATCCTCAAGGAACCCATCTTTCTTTCCCTTTGCTTTCACAATCCTTACAATACTCCAAAGTTCAGATAATGGCACTAAAATCTATCCATTTGTCCATAGTCAAAACTTAGGGGTAATCCTAGACTCCTCTCTTCTATACTCTTTCTCCCCCACCTTCCACCTAGGAGCCAACAACTCAGAATCCAGAACCCATTTGTCAAAAGTGCAGAATTTACAGACCACCATTTTCCTCATTCTTAAAAATAAATTCTTAACAGGTTAAAATGCTGGAAAACCAGCTAATTTTATAAATCTTTAACACACATGCACTTAATTTATGAAAATCCCTGAAAGCTTTATTTACAAAAAAATTTTTCAAGTTTAAATAGTTCTCTTTTTGTTTTTGTTTTTTGTTTGTTTGTTTCTCTTGTCCTGAAAAAACATGCACGTGACTTCTAACTACATGGCAACCATGAGAGGAAATCCCTAGGTTCCAGGTCAGGGAAACTCACTTTACAATGAGGTTTTTATTGAGCATTACAGTAATGATACCTCTTAGATAGGAACAAATCAATACAAAATTTCACAGTAAAAAGCAAAAATCTAATGTATTTTCAAAAGCCTGGATAAGCAACTATTTCTATAGTTATATAACACAAATATGTACAGATAGTCCCAACTTTACAAAATGCACACTGAAGAATTCCAAACCAACAGGATTCATAAATTCAGGAAATAACTATTTGCACTAATAATTACTTGGGGGAAAAAATGTAATCTGGGCAATGAGTTCATTTTTGGTCTATCAATTCTGAGGAAGAGGGGTAACTTTAATAAGTTAGGTCACTACCCCTCAGGTCACCTAGGCAATGATGGTGGTGGGATTGGAGCTGTACAGTCACAGGTCTATTGCAAGTGACTCAGCAACCCTTCTTCACAAAAGAAGAGGGAAGGACAAACAGCACAAGAGATGTCATCACACAACCTCAGCAGCTTACATGTAGAGGAAAGATGACTTCTAAAGTGTCGAAACCCTAGAACCAAATCCAAGGTACCACTGGCAAGCAAGCCATTTCCTTCAACGGATGAATCTCGTTCTTCACCTATATAACTAGGTTAATAACACCTGCCTTCAGAGAGCAGGTGAAGACTGAACGATAATGCTCTGAGTGAAAATACTTTATAGTGTAAAATCCCATACAAATGTCAATTTATACTAAAGTGAGAGTGATCTAGCCCAGTGAATTTTTCCACCTTTGGATCCTAAGCCTCAGGGGCTCAATGCCATGTGCACTGTTGCCCATGAAAGGCCAAAGTCAACACACAGATCACCTCTGAAGCTGAGCTAGAGGGAAATCAAAAACAGAGCACTCTTCAGTATCAAGAAATTAAACTGGCGGAACTGAAAAGCCAGAGATTCAGAATACTCTTATTTAAAAATGGGAGCCAGCAGAAAAGCATCAGTTAAAAAAAAAAAAAAAAAAAAAAGGATTCAATAAATAAAATATGACTTTATAACAAACTTGAATTCTTTCTTAAAAGTCTTTATATATAAATAATATAAATATTTGCCACTATCTTTAAATATTTATTGGTTGGTACTGGTAACATGCAGCCAATCACCTTGCTTTTGGTTACAAACAAAAGCAAACGGGAAGAAAGATCAGCATGGGCCTATTATCACCACTAGAAAAATAAAGGGCATGCCCCCCTTACTGATCAGGAGTCAAGAAAGTCATCTTTGCATAGTCAACAATGATGTATATTCATTTATTTGTGCCCTGGCTCATCCTAAAAGGAAAAAAAAGAAGATTAAAAATGGTGAATGGCTAGTAACACTAAAACTTAGCTTTGTTTATTTTTATTATATTTATGTATATACAATTTGTTCCACAAAGCATTCAGGAAGCTGGATTTGATATCTTAGTAAATTTTGCCATCCTCTTACTAAAAATCTTGTATGTGCTTTATATACTGATGATAAATATAAACCACATATCAAAATGCCTAGAACATAGTAAGCAATCCATAAAATGTAGTTATTATTCGCATTAGGCTATAAGCTCTCCAAGGGAATGGATTACCTCGTTCTGTCTTGTTCAGGGCTCTATCTCAAGAAACCTAGCCCGTTACCTAATCCGTAGTTGGTATTCAATATTGTTGAATAAACAACTGAATATGACTTAAGAGTAATTCTCAACTCTCGCCTATTTTATGGCTGCCAGTGTTCCACCTCCTCTAATCAACAGCAAAGGTCTGGAAAAACCATACCCAGAGGAAAGGCATTTAAGTTCCTGTTTATATTTCCTTAAACTCACCACAAAGAGTCCCCCCTTCTGTCTCCAAACCAGAAAATCAATGCTTCGCAACAATGTATTCTTAAACGATTTTGCTTCATTTCCCCTCACTGACAATGCACAAAGTTCCTTAAAACTTCAAGACTTGGTTTAGTTCCCTTTACCCCCTAAAAAGGAAAGGCATATTTATAAAACCTTATCAACTCTCAATTTCTAGTCTGATTCCTTGATCTTTGATTCATAGTTGGTTATCATACAGGCTGCTACTTGCTTTTTTACTATATACTTAGTACAAATTAAAATAATGAAAATAGGCTTAATATAAGAAAACTTTTTAACTTATACATCAAAGCGTATCACACTTTAGAGCAATCAAATTAGGAAACTGACACATATTTTAGTGAGGCTGCATTCCTTGAAACACTTTCAGAGATTCTTTTTTGGAACAGACCTCAGATCCAGTTCTACGAGTCACACAAGAAATTCTGTCATTACTTTACAGTTACAACTCCTATTTGACCTAAAACTGTATCATCAACTTGAATGCCTAATCTTTTTCACCAGACGTGAGTACAAACTTCTCTTATTTGGATTCAGTTTGATTTTGTTATTCCCTAAAGTCAAATCTGCTCCCAAAGGATGAAGGTAGCAAAAAATAACACAGGCTCCAGAAAGGATACTAAAAGAAATTAAAAAAAAAAAAATATATAGTTTTCTGCAACACCCGAAAAACTGCTAATTGAAAGAAAACCTTCATGTAACTCTGAATGAGAGAACACTTACTTGTAAATCCAAATTTTGATATTTTCAATCCAAAATCAGTTACATTTATTTACAGTCAATTGTCACATAGTATCAGATGTATATTCCTCCACCAATATACCATAGGTTACACTTCCAATCCCTTGGGGAAATACTACTAAAAAACAATGAACAAGCTCTGCCTCCCTGTAAAAACACTTAAGAAACTTAACAGTGGAGGTCTCTGAGGAAAGGAATAGCATGGTTGGGGAACAAGAAAGGAAATGAGGCTTTTCACTAAATATTCTTTTATACAATGTGAATGTATTACCTATTTTTAAAAATCTGTTTAACAAAGTACTTCAAAGTGTCAGAAACTGCAGGCTTCTGTAAGCCAGAAAGCATAGTACTAAAGAAATGTAAAGGTCATTTTAATGACACTTTACTGTAAATCTGGATCTCTAGTTCCAGTGCAAAGCTGTTCATACCAACAACAGGAAAACTGCAAGCAGTTCTTCTGAAGTTCACTAAACTCCCCATAGTTAAGATATTCTGCTTTACCATTCCATTAAAGTTTAAGCATCATTGGAAACAAAAACTTGGTACTACAAAAATTAACGTGTCAATTCAAGAATGAAAAATAGAGGTAAAATAATCAGCTATTAAAGGAGCCACAATCCAAACACATCTTTGAAAATGAGCAAACAAATAACACACACACATATATGTGTATATGTAGTAAAATGTTGCAAATTCCCTTAAAACAAACTGTCGCACTATAAAAATGGGGAAAGATGTCAAGGTGGTACCATCAGCAACTTAACTCAAGCAGCTTGAACTAGAAAATGCAATATGATCTGTTGCTTGACACAGTTGCACAATCTCAATTACCCAGAAGATTCTACCAAACAGGAAATTCATAATGTGACTTTAAGAAACACAGGAATTACAAAGATTAACACGTCCAAAAGCCTGGAGTTTGTTCCAAAACAAAAAAATAATTTTATAAAGGCCCTTTTCAAATGATGCATGCGCATGAATACATGAATTACTCTCAGATCAGCAGCTCTCAAGACACAGTAAATCTAAACTACAGTGTATAAAACCGAAGTTAGTGAAACATTTCGGATCCAGAAGTTTTATATCAATTTCATTTAAAACACACAATGTGAATGAAAGCTGAGATGTGTCTCTTCCTTCCTCTGGGTTACATTCCATATCCTTATGAAAACCATGGTGTACCTCACGCTACAAATGGAGACAAGTTCCCTGCAAACTCTCTAAGGGACTTTGAAAACACAGTTATTCGCAAGATGTCTTGCAATTAAAAAAACAACATTTACAATACCTCCCAGCATTGTCAACAACTTTTTGACCTCGAGCGCGTCCAACGGGTCTGAATCTCACTTGCTCCAAAGGAGAAAACTGTTTTGTCAAACAATACCTAAATGAGCAGCGGTATGTGACTAATCAGTGAGGCCGCCAGTTTCTCAAGCTGCAGTATTCTTGCAGGCACTACCACCCACCCCCACTCTGCGAAAAGGAAATACGCTTTCAGCCGAATCGGAAACACACCACTCAAGCTGGCACTGGGCTCGCCGAGATAAAGTCGGTATTTCGGGCTCTATGGGTCGCTGCTGATTCAAGTGCGAATTCAAAAAGAATGCTTCTCAAAAGGAGATTTCGAAAGAGGTTTGCAAAAGAAGCCGGGACAGAACGCCCTTCGTCGTCAGTTTTGTTCAGACGACCGCGCTCTCCCGGTCGAGCTTTGCCCTTCTGCTTCTCCCCGCAGCTCCCAGGGCTTGTCGTCTGCTTAGAGGGCACGCTCGGCGCCCAAAGCGGGAGCACCTCCGGAGAGGGTCTTTCTGCTCCATGCGGGCAGGGAGACCCCCGAAGAGACACCCCCGCCTCCAGGCCAGCCCCCGGAACAGAACCCCACCCCCCACCCCCAGCCGACAGGCGCAGGGTGCGAGCCAGGGCCGAGCTCCGGCACCACCGCCCGCCGAAGACCTGCATCTTGCACACAACTGACCGCCTACCTGGGGGTGCAGAGTGAGGGGTGCAAGGGGTACAGGGAGTGCAGGACAAGGGTCGAAGGGCAGCGATGCCCTCCCCCAAGGAAAATTCCTGCCGCTTGGTGCATCGCTGAGCTGTGGGGGCAGGCCTGGCTCTGGGGCATTGAGGGCCACCCAGCCCCACCGCAGCCCCAGGCCGGGTGACACTCACCACACGGAGCCATAGGCACCGGAGCCCACCGGGGACAGGTTCTGGTAACGCTCCGGCACCTCCCAGATTGTCTTGTTCAGCTCCTGCCGGTAGAACGTGGGCCTCTCCTGAGACATCTTCCAGCGGCGGCCGCGGGGCTAGGAGGTGGCCCTAAGGGGCCCCGCCTGCGCCCGCACCGGCTCCCCGGCCCTCGTCGCCCGCCTGGCCGGGCGGGGGACCCGGCGCTGGCAGGCGGCGCAGGTGCGGCAGACGCGACCCCGCCGAGTCCCGCGCCCGCGCGGCCCCTGTCAGCCGCAGCTGCTGGAAGCGCCTCAGCGACGGGGAGCGAGCCCGGCTGAGGGCAAGGGCACGCTCCGGGGCTCGAGGCTGCGACCACCACGCTCCCCCTGCACCCTCTCCCCCACCGGGCCGACTCTAGGCTGCGCCGCGGGAGTACCGCTCCAGCTGCAGCGCCCGCTGAGGTTCCAGTGGTCGCGGTTCCAGAGCCAGCGAACAGGAGCCTCTGGCCGTAATCTCGCGAGAACAGCTCCCGGGACTCTCAGCGAGTCGAGATTTTACCCAATATGGAACCCGCCCACGGGAGGGGGTTGACGACGGGAGAGGATGGGAGGAGTACTTCTCGCGAGAAAAGAGCAACAGCTGGCGACCAGAGGCAGGAACTCTCAGGGACTGTTCTTAAGGGCGCGAAGGCGGACCCGGGAAGGAGGGATAAGTGGGCAACACATGCCGCGTGCGCCCCACCGTGGTCACCGGGGCGAATGCCTGGCTCGGTGCTGGAGAGCGACAGTGACTAATAGGGTGTCGGCAAAAGAACCGAAAGATCTTTGAACTGCGGGTAGTCACCAACAGCCGAGCATCTGCTCAGTGGAACTCTTAATTTCCAAGAAATACATTTAAAAAGGTAGGTTCTGGCCAGAAAGCCGTTGTATTCCAACCGTTCAAGGACATATGGCTTATTCTTCGGAATTATGACGAAAACTGTCCCCAAAGCAAATATTAGCCCTGCATGAAGGCTAAGGTTTTTCCACTCTCTTAGTGGTTCTTAAACTTTTATGTGCAGAAGAATCATTTCGGGTGCTTAAAAATGCAGAGTCCCAGGACGCACAGGGAGTCTAAGAGTATAGGGTCTGTGAAGGCGCCAAGAATGCGCATCTTTACAATATGCCCCAGGCAGTTCTGATTCAGGAAAAGTCTCCGGTATCTCCCTTTGAGAAGGATTTCTGAAATCATTACTCTGAGGATTTGAAACCGAGCCCTGCTCTGAAGAGCTTCCAGCGAAGATGATTTTAAGCATTTGATTCATTCCTCTCAGATTAAGGAGTAACAAGGCAGAGATTACACTGTTTTACGGAAGTGTCGCATTAGGCAAGTCAATTGACCTTTCTTGACCCTAGTTCCAGTTTCTGCAAAAAAAAAAAAAAAATTCCTGCCTTACATTCCCACCTAACGGGGTCATTTGTAAAGCTGAACAAGATAATAAAGTGTAAACGGGCAAGGTATTATAACCCCATACCTACCCCCACTGTTACCATCCTATTCCTTTGTTAAAGTTTGTTCCAATCTCTCTTAGAAATAACTAGATCCAATCCAGGACACTTCTCAACACTTCCCATGATTATTCTCTTTGGTGTTACGCTTCCCTTGGAGTGCTCAGATTTTGCTTATGCTTGTCACAGCATCTAGCACAGTGCCTAGAACATAATAGGTACCTCATAAATATTTATTGAACAAATTATGAATAATGAGCATGATCTCCCTTAGGAGGTGGTGCAGGATCCTTAGTTCTCCTCAAAGAAAACAAAAACAAAAACCAGAGTCGTGGATGATTTGTGGAAAGCCTTTCTTGGGGGGGATTCAGTGTGGTTTAGCCTGGATTCTCTTGCCTAGGAGGACATGCTGCTTGAAAATGTCCCAGGACAACCTGCAGGTTAGGGAGCTTTCCAAGAAAGAATGAAGGCTGAAGGAGGAAATGAGAGCAAAAATGTCACTGAAAAAAAAAAATGGCAAGTGGGAGTGGAAAATCAAGGAGATGAATGGACAATGGAATCCTACGGAATTCATATAATTATCCAACAAATGGGGATGGTGAGGTGAGAGTGACTGAAAGGGTAAAGATTCAGGAGGCAATCCATTCACTCACTCCTTCAACAAATCTGTACTGAATGCCTCCTAGGTGCGGGGCACTTCCGATTAATGGGGATCCGCAAACATGCTGCCTACATGGAGTTTACAGTAACAGCAGGGCAATCATCCAATCGTTCAACACAAATTTATTGAGCACTTACTGCATCTACCACATTGTTTAGGCACGGATAATACAGCAGTTAATGAACGAGATGAAATTCCCCGCCCTTATGGGGGTGACAGTTTACAAAAAGGAATAGGTCCAGTGAATGATGCGTTACACACTAACACAGTAATCGAGTCAAGTCTAAAACTGCAAAGGGGCCAAGCAGGAATACAAGGCATAGTTAGAGACAGTGACAGGGACTGAGTAAACTTCAGAAGGTTAAAGGGCAGGGAGCAGAGCAAGAGACCTGGGCTGGAGAGTGTCCTTCCGTGGGAGGAGCCAGGCTAATGATGGCAGAGAGCTAGGGTTGGAGACCTGGGTGACCTTATAGCCTCAGTTTTCCTTGTGTGTCTTCCGACCTGACAAGGTCGTCGCGTGATTTAAGTGAATTACTGTGTGCGGCGTGCCGGGCACGAGGGCTGGCATCAAGAGGGCCCCCAATCAAGAGCAGTCAAACCCCAAAGCAAGTGGAGGCCTGGGTGGCACAGATTAAAGGGCTTCCCTGGCCCCAGGAGCCCCCGCTCGGGGCTCCGCACCGTAGCTGCCCTTGCTCTCCTTCCTCGCCCCCCTCTCTGGTGCCCCGCCCGCCAGAACGCCCTCGGGTTCGGCCGCAACGGCTCGGGAACGGCCGGCGTCCGCGTCTACGGCGCCGCCAGCCAGGCCGCAGCTGCGTGGGACCTCAGCGTCCGCCCCCGCGTCCCCGCAGGGAGACCCAGGTGGAGCCGTGGCAGAGAGCCGCCCGGGGCCCGGGGGCTGCAGGGTGGAGGCGGGCGCGGGCGTCCGGGTGCGGGGCACCAGCCCCGGTTGCCCTCCGAAGTCCCGGGGCGGGGGCTGCGTCAGTGGCCGGCAGGGCCCGGCGCGTCGCGGGCGCTCAGTGTTTGTGGCATGAATGAATGACGGTATCCCTGAGAGCTTATCTCTCAGAGGTATCTTCTCTGCTTGATGAAAGGCCGCCGAACCGCAAGGACAGGGGGCGATGCATGCGATTCGCAATCGGAGCCTTTCAAACTCTTTGGTCCGAGTTGCCAGAAGCCCCAGAGCTGAGCTGCAGCCTGATCCTCTCGCTACCACCGTCTGTCTCCTCCTGCGGCCCCACTGCCCAGGCGCGCCTTCTTCTTTCAGACCTCACCGCCCTGTTCATTTTATTCTTTCGGACCGCGCCCCCACTCCCACCTGCCATGGCTCCCTTCTCTTTCTCTCAACTCCTGTTGATGTATCAGTGCCCCCCTGTGAAGCCTTCTCCAACATCCTCACCCTGACAATGAGTTTCTCTCCAACACACCCCACTGGTCGCATCGAAGGTAGTTGTGTATGCTTTTGATGGCTGTCGACCCAGTCCTCAAGGCTCTTCATCCGCAGCCACCAGACAGCATAACTGAAGGATACTAAAAGCAGTGCACCCCGCTTGTGCCTTTGCTATATCCCAAATACATTCCCTATAAAAATGGAGGTAGTAACGGGCAAAGGGCTGTTGTTTCTGATGAAATTACAAATGCTTATTTGAAATTTTGGAAGTGGATATTACCTTACCATGATTATAGAGAATATAGGAAAGATGACAGTACGAGGCAAAAGATATTCTTGCAACTAAACTAAGGTTCAGGATTTCACATCTATCAATCAGGTTAATAGTCAGAAATTTGGGTTGCATTTAAGTTTTTTATTATTGGCCTTTAAAATACTTTCAACATATTATGTAAATGAATCAACAGATGGTTGATAGACAGGGGTAGTTTGGGGAATGCAGGGGCTAGGTCAAATGTGCCTTTTTTATTTTTTAATGTTTATTTATTTTTTGAGACACAGAGAGAGTGCAAGCGGGCAGGAGCAGAGAGAGGGGCAGAGCATCCAAAGCAGACTCTGTACTGACAGCAGCTAGCCCCATGTGGGACCCAAACTTGTGAACTGTGAGATCATAACCTGAGCGAAAGTCGGACATTCAACCGACTGAACCACTCAGGTATCCCAAAAGTGCCTGTTTTTAAAAAAACATTTTTAAAAATGTTTATTTGTTTTTGAAGGGGGGGGAGAGAGAGAGAGACAGAGACAGCATGAGCGGGGGAGGGGCAGTGAGAGAGGGAGACAGAACTTGAAGCAGGCTCCAGGCTCTGAGCGGTCAGCCCAGAGCCCGATGTGGGGCTTGAATTCATGAACTGTGAAATCATGACCTGAGCCAAAGTGGGACGCTTGATCGACTGAGCCACCCAGATGCCCCCTTTTTAACATTTTTTTTTTTTGCTTATTTATTTTTGAAGGAGAGACAGTAAAAGTGCCTGTTTTTAACAATGCCCCCAAATTGAGCATGGGAAGACTAACCAAATAAATGATAAATAAATAATTGGCTATACTTACAGCAGTCCTCACACTTTATTGTGTAGCAGAATCACCTGGAGGTTTCTTAAACCAACTGCTGGCCCATCCGCAGAGTTTCTGATTAATTAGGTCTTGCTAGGTGGGACCTGAGAATTTGCATTTCTAACATGTTCCCAGATTATGCTGATGCTATTTGTGTGGGCACCAAGTGTGGGCTACACAGATGAAAATAATTTGTTGGTAGTGAAGCCAGATGCCCAGAATCACATTTGTAGAAAAAGAAAATGAAACCCTAGGAACTTCAGACCCATAGTCCACCCACCTAAATATTTTGTCTGATGTCAAGAAGCATCAGGGAATTGTTTTCTAAGCAGACACTTAGCTTCAAGATTATGGGTGGAACTTAGCATGTTATTGATCACACCATGTGCAAAGACCCATCACATTGATGCCCTCAGGAGTCAGCAACAGAGACCCCCTCTTGTGTTGTGTCTCAGCTGAAAGGTCATTCCCATCAGTGTACTTTGATAACTTTTTTCTGAAATGTACCACCTTCTCCACACCAAACTGCATCTGCCACTTGTAAATAGGAGCTTCTTATCATCAGAAGTGTCCTGCTAATGCATGAAAATCAACCAATAGGGTTCCTATGAAATCAAGAAAGACATAATGGAGCTGCACAAAGTCTAGAGATGACTGAAAAAAAAAAAAACCAATAAGGAATCATATGTTTTATCTTTATCATGTGATGAGTTCTTTAAAGACAGCTTTCCTCCTGTCCCTCCTAACCAGCCTCGCTGTGGTCCCTCCCATGAGTGATGACTTTATTACTTTCCCCCTAAGCTACAGTAATAATAGTGGTCTCCAACTGGACTTTCTGCCTCAGTCTCTTTCATTTCCAGCACTGTCCAATAGAACTTTCTGTGGTGATGGAAATGTTTTATACCCGCACTATTCATATTCAGTATGGTAGCCTCTGCCCCATGGGGCTGCTGAGCACTTGAACTGTAGCTAGTGCAACTGAAAAACTGAAGCTTTCATTTCATTTTATTTTAATTAAGTTAAATTTAAATAGCCACAGGTAGCCAGTGGCTACCATGCTGGATAGTATAGCTCTAGACCACCACTGACACTTTGTCTTGCCAAAAAGCACTTCTCTGTGCATATTACTAGTCCTGCTCAAACACTTTCTTTTTTGTCATGATAAGTGTACTCTTTGATCCCTATCACCAGTTTCACACATCCCCACGACCCCCTCCCCTCTAGTAACCATCAGTTTTTTCTCTACAGTTAAAAATCTGTTTCTTGGTTTCTCTCTCTCTCTCTTTTTCCTTTGCTCATTTGTTTCCTAACTTCCACATATGAGTGAGATCATATGTCTTTCTCTGACTGACTTATTTGGCTTAGCATTATACTCTAGCTCCATCCATGTTGTTGCAAATAGCAAGATTTAATTATTTTTCATGGCTGAATATATATATATATATATATATATATATATATATATATATACACACACACACACACACACACACACCACATATATATTTCATGGCTGCATACACACACACACACACACCACATCTTCATTCACTCATTCACCTATTGATGGATACTTGGGCTGCTTCAGTCGTTTCACTATTGCAAATAATGCTGCAATAAACAGAGGGGTGCATATATCCCTTTGAATTAGTGTTTTTGTATTTTGGGGAAATGCCCAGTAATGCAATAGTGGTTCTATTTTTAATGTTTTAAGGAACCTCCATACTGTTTCCATAGTGGCTGCACCAGTTTGCATTCCCACCAACATCCCTTTTTCTCCACATCCTTGCCAGCATTTGCTATTTCTTATGTTTTTGATTTTGGCCATTCTGACAGGTATGAGTGATATTTCATTGTGTTTTGATTTGCATTTCCCTGATATTAAGTGATGACAAAGATCTTTTCATGTGTCTGTTGGTCATCTGGATATTTTCTTTGGAGAAATGTCTGTTCATGTTTTCTGACCATTTTTAATTGTATTACTTATCTTTGGGGTATTGAGTTGTATCCCTTCTTTATATATTTCAGATACTAATCTTTTTTCAGATATGTGATTTGCAACTATCTTCTCCCATTCTGTAGGTTGCCTTTTAGTTTTGTTGATTGTTTCCTTCACTGTCCAGAAACTTTATTTTGATGTAGTCCCAATAATTGTTTTTGCTTTTATTTCCTTTGCCTCAGGAGGCATAGCTAGAAAAATGTTGCTACAGTCAATGTCAGAGAAATTACTGCCTGTGTTCTCTTCAAGGATTTTTATAGCTTCAAGTCTTGCATTTAGGTCTTTAATTCATTTTGAGGGTTTTTAAAAAAAAATGTTTATTTATTTATTTTGAGGGAAAGAGAGAGTGAGAGAGCATGTGTGTGAGTGGGGAGGGGCAGAGAGAGAAAGAGAGAGACAATCCCAAGCAGCCTCTGCGCTGTCAGCACAGAGCCCTATGTGGGGCTCCATCACACGAACTGTGAGATCATGACCTGAATTGAAATCAAGAGTCAGATGCTTAACCGAGAGCCACCCAGGCACCCCTTGAGTTTATTTTTGTGTATGGTGTAAGAAAGCGTCCAGTTTCATTCTTTTGCATGTTGCTGTCCAGTTTTCCTGACACCATTTGTGGAAAAGACTTTTTCTCACTGTGTATTTATTCCTCCTTTGTCAAAGATTAATTGACCATATAATTGGGGGTTTATTTCTGGGTTTTCTATTCTAGTGTATTGACCTTTGTGTCTGTTTTTGTGCCGGTACCATACAGTTTTAATTACTATCACTTTGTAATATAACTTGAAGCCTGGAATTGTTATACCTCTGGTTTTGTTTTTCTTATTCAAGATTGCTTTGTCTATTTGGTGTCTTTTGTGGTTCCATACAAATATTAAGATTGTTCTAATTCTGGGAAAAATGCTGTTTCAAATACTAAGTAGCTAAAAAATCCAGGTTCAACCCAGCATTTTAGGCCCTCCAGGAATAGGCCTCAACCTACCTTTTTGGGCTTGACACTGACTTTACTCCATCTACTAAATCACTTGCTTTATATTATCTCTGTAATTTTATCTTATTTTCTTCCTGAAATACCTGATTCTTCTCCCTGCCCCCAGTTTAGACAGTGCAGAGCTCAAATCATATCCCCCCTCCCCCAGGAGGCCTTTCTCATCCCCCTAGGTTGGAATTATTAACCCCACTCTGTAGGTCACATGGTATTTGGATGTAGCATTTTTTGGAGCCAGAAAGATGGAGTTCAGGTTCTGGCTCTGCTATTTGACTCTGAGAAACTCAAACTAAACTCATCAGTAAAATGGGTACAATCAGTATCAGGAAAATACTACCTCTCTTGAGAGGATGTGTGTGAAGAACCTGCCAAATAGCAGGGCAGCAATAAATGTTAATACCTGTCTTTCCCACTTCTAAACTCTTACAGCACTATATTTTGGGATTTTTATTCTACTAAACTACAGAGTCTTTGTTCTTTTGTATCCCCAGAGCACCTAGCATTCAGCAAATGTTTGTGGGATACTAAATTAATTGACCACAGATGAAATAGTAGGTGAATTCTTAGGTCACAAATGAAGGCCAAGAGGGACACCTGGGTGGCTCAGTTGGTTAAGTGTCAGACTTCAGCTCAGGTCATGATCTCATGGTTCGGGAGTTCAAGCCCTGCATCAGGCTCCATGCTGACAGCCTAGAGCCTGCTTCAGATTCTGTGTCTCCCTCTCACTCTCTGCCCCTCCCCTGCTTGTGCTCTCTCTCTCTCTCTCTCTCTCTCTCTCTCTCAAAAATAAATGAACATTAAAAAGATGTTTTAAATAAAGGAAGGCCAAGAGTACATATGGTAGAAATTTATAAAATTGTGAAAATAAAAGCAGACAGACCTATCCAAACTTAGTCTGGTAGATGGGGGCTACCTCTCAAAATATCAGTGATGTAGATTGAAGACAATAAAATGAAATCTTACTTTCTGTAAGTGAACTAGTGGGATACAATACCTCCAAAGGGTGTGACAACAGAAAATGTATATACTTTAGCGTGGAAAGAGAGAGAAATTCTTGGGGGAAAAAGCTCTTGGTGCAAAGGTCACACCCTGATGGTCCATTGGCTGATTTCTGGCCTGCAGAGGTGTTTTTGTTCAATGGGATATGTAAAGTGATGGACAACACTTCCAAGTCAGAAGACCTCAGATAAAAATCTGAGATAAAAAATTATGGCTTCTCTTGAAAAAGATCCAATCTGTGGGTACCTGGATGACTCAGTCGGTTAAGCATCTGACTTCGGTTCAGGTCATGATCTCACAGTTCCTGAGTTCCAGCCCCGAGTTGGGCTCTGTGCTGACAGCCTGGAGCCTGCTTCAGATTCGGTGTCTCCCTCTTTCTGCCCCTCCCTCTGCTCAGTCTCTCTCTCCTTCAAAAATAAATAAACATAAAAAAGTTTTTTTAGGGGCGCCTGGGTGGCTCAGTCGGTTACGCAGCCGACTTTGGCTCAGGTCATGATCTCACAGTTCGTGAGTTCGAGCCCCGCGTCGGGCTCTGTGCTGACAGCTCAGAGCCTGGAGCCTGTTTCAGATTCTGTGTCTCCCTCTCTCTGACCCTCCCCCATTCATGCTCTGTCTCTCTCTGTCTCAAAAATAAATAAATGTTAAAAAAAATTTAAAAAAAATTTTTTTAAATAAAGAAAGGAAGAAAAAGATCTGATCTGGTCATGCTGGGCCCCACGTGACCCATGCCAGCTGGAAATGAGTAGCCTTTGGTGCCTCTGTCAGCTCCAGTGTCCCCCCACCCCACCCCCCACCCAGTACCTCGATGGGCATATATTGCCTGCTTCATGCCAACCCCACCTTAGTGCCATTTTCAGGAACAAAATGCTGGATTCAAGACCCTGGACCCAACCCAGGATAGCAGTTTTTATCATCTCATTATACTCAGCAGGTTACTGGGCTCTCGCATTTGCCAGGAACAGATACATTCCAGTAAAGGAAGCTTGTTGTAAGATTACATAGGAAGGGGCGCCTGGGTGGCTCAGCTGGTTAAGTGTCTGACTTCATCTCAGGTCATGACCTCACAGTTTGTAGCTTCGAGCCCTGCACTGGTCTCTCTACTGTCAGCAAAGAGCCTGCTTCAGATCCTCTGTCCCCACCCCTTCGTCCCCTCCCCCATTCACACTTTTTTTTTTCTCTCTTTCTCAAAACTAAACATTAAAAAAAATATTACATGGGAAAAGTAAGGAAGACTGGATGAATATTCCTACAGGTGGGGGAAAGAAAGGGAAAAATACTGCTTGTTTTAACGTACAGTTCTGTTTCTTTCTGTAAAAGACACAAATTACTAATTCTCTCTTGTTTTTTAATTTTTAATTTTTTTAAAATTTACATCCAAACTAGTTAGCATCTAGCGCAACAATGATTTCAGGAGTAGATTCCTTAGTGCCCCTTACCCATTTAGCCCATCCCCCCTGCCACAACCCCTCCAGTAACCCTCTGTTTGTTCTCCATATTTAAGAATCTATTATGTTTTGTCCCCCTCCCTGTTTTTATATTATTTTTGTTTCCCTTCCCCTATGTTATCTGTTTTGTCTCTTAAAGTCTTCATATGAGTGAATTAATGTGGTTTGTGTCTTTCTCTGACTAATTTCACTTAGCATAATACCCTCCAGTTCCATCCACGTAGTTGCAAATGGAAAGATTTCATTCTTTTTGATTGCCGAATAATACTCCATTGTATATATATACCACATTTTCTTTTTCCATTCATCCATTGATGGACATTTGGGCTCTTTCCATGCTTGGGCTATTGCTGATAGTGCTGCTATAAACATGGGGGTGCATGTGTCCCTTCGAAACAGCACACCTGTATCCTGTGGATAAATGCCTAGGAGTGCAATTGCCGGGTCGTAGGGTAGTTCTATTTTTAGTTTTTTGAGGAACCTCCATACTGTTTTCCAGAGTGGCTACACCAGCTTGCATTCCTACAAATTACTAATTCTCTTAAGTGATACATTGTAAAATACCTCTTCCATCCTCTTTTATATTCCCCAACCACATTCTCACTTTATTGAATTGTGATCTTTAATTCACAGGACTGGCTATACAACACACAACTGCTACCCAGTGCTTTGAAAGTAAAAATACAATATTGGACTATGGCCCAATCAGTTCACTTTTCAAAAATCTCGGTTTTATCACCTATAAAATGGGGATAACAGCAATATTGGGATTGTTGTGGAAATTACATGAAATAACTCGTGAAAAAAATTGAGTGCAATGCTTGGTATATAGTAAGTGCTCTATAAATATTGGTGATGATGATGATGGTGATAAATGAGCATTCTGAAGGAAAACAACGTTGCCGACACATTAAACTTGTTTTCAGCTTCACCTATAAAAGAACTACTTGGGTAATCTACATATTTGGAGTATTTTATAGCTATGTGATATGTGTGTGTGTGTGTGTGTGTGTGTGTGTGTGTGTGTATACACACTTTTCCATATTTATGTGGGAAGCAATTTAGAGTTTATGCTTTTTTTATTATTCAAAAACATAGATGATCAAGAATGACTGGGGCACCTGTGTGACTCAGTCAGTTGAGCATCTGACTGTTGATTTCAGCTCAGGTCATGATCTCATGGATCATGGGTTCAAGCCCCATGTCAATATTTGCACTGACAGTGGGGAGCCTGCTTGGAATTCTCTCTCTCTCTCTCTCTCTCTCTCTCTCTTCTCTCGATTTGTCTCTCTCTCTCTCTCTCAAAATAAATAAATAAAAACTTAAACAAGACTGTACTTTCTTCCACAAATGAATCTATAGCTATCCTCAGTAACTCCTCCTTCTCATTTTCTTTTTTTTTTTTTTTAATATTTGTTTTTGAAAGAGAGAGACGGAAGGAGAGAGAGGGAAGGAGAGGGAGAGAGAGGGAGAGAGTGCAAGCACAGGAGGGGCAGAGAGAGAGGGAGATAGAGAACCCCAAGCAGGTTCCACACTGTCAGCACAGAGATGGACATGGGGCTTGAACTCATGAACCATGAGATCATAGTCTGAGCCAAAAATCAAGAGTCAGACACTTAACTGACTGAGCCAATCAGGGGTCCCTCCTCATTTTCTTAAAAGAGCAGGATGAAAAAAAAAAAGAGCAGGATGATATAGATTTGGTTTTTAAGTTTTTATTATTTATTTTTGAGAGAAAGGGGTGGGGGAGGGGCAGGGAGAGAGGGGGACAGAGGATCTGAAGTTGGCTCTGCACAGACAGCAGAGAGCCCAATGCCAGGCTCAAACTCATGAATTGTAAGATCATGTCCCAAGAGCCAAAGGCACATACTTAACCCACTGAGCCACCCAGGTGCCCCAGGATGATATAGATTTTTAAAGTTTACTGTGACCCTTTGAGACTGTGTGTTCCAACCATGTTATTTTATGCATGAAACTGAAGGAAACTGAAACTCAGTTTCTGAGAAACTTAAGCCCAATCATACCATTAGTTAGAAAAACAGCCAAGGCTGGAACCCCAGTCTCCTGATACCCTGTGCAGTGTTTTTTCTGCTACACTGTAGTGCCACTAACTGGGTACTTGACAGTCATTTAAGAAATAGCAATCTTAAGTATCAGGCACTATTCTGGCACCTGTGGACACAACCATGAAAAAAGTCCTGCCTCTTGGGTTTAGACGAATGGACAAACATTGAATCAGGTCCTGACAAGTGCTATGAAGAAAAGGAAAGGATAAAGGGAAGATGTTGTATTGACCAGTTAATCTTTAGTATTTTTGGTGAAAATTGGAGGTGATACTGACTTTTACCTCTTAATCACTTCCCCACAACATAGCAACATAATTGAATGTAAAGAAAACTAGGCTTCCCAGCAAGACACTTGGGCTTTAGCCCCAATTCTAATTATTAGACAACCAAGGCTGTTTAACCTTCTGTGTTTCTCCATTTGGAAAATGAGATTAATATATGCCTTGAATTTTTTTATAGGGTGGTTTTGAGTATAAAATTGTACAAGAGAAAGTTTCGCAAAACAGCATTGTTATGCAAATGTAAAATATCATTATATGGAAATTCTATTTCCATAAAAGTGTACTGAGAATCTAGATTTTAAAAAAATTTTTTTTATCTCTTTCCACTCAACCAGAAATGATGCAACCAGAGAAAGACTTCCAGGGTTTTGGCTTTAAACGTAAGCAAAATTCTTTTGCCTATGACGTCCAGCGAGATGTGTACAATGAGGAGACCTTTCAACAAGACCACAGAAGGAAGAGCATTTCCTCTGGGAACTTGGATATTGACATCACTACCTTCAGACACCACATCCAGTGCCGGTGGGTGTGTGGGGTCATTCAACTGCCTCCAAGCTGTCAGCACCAAAACTCTATTCCTCTGGTGATGACTTCTGTCTTCTTCCTCTGAACTCCTGTCATCAGGACCCTTAGTTTACTGTGCAATTTTTCTTCAGTCACTTGTTTGTGGTTTGTCTTGTAGCACCCTCTTGATTATAAATTTCTTGGGCATAAAGACCTTGGATGCCCCCCACAGCATCTAGGGATGATATTTAATAAATACATTGTTCCGTTAACCACTGTTACCAGTTTCCTAACAAGAAGCAACTGGGATGGACTAATTAATGGTAGCAGAATGGGATCCTTCTAACCTCATAGCCAGTGGTGCCCACCAAGTCCTTGTAGTCGTACAACATAGGACTTACCCCCCTGATACCCAGTGTGATTGTGTAAGTCCGAAGTTGAGGGGCTCTTAACCTGTTTTTGTGCTGCGAGCCTTTTAGCAATCTAGTAAAGCTTATGAACATCTTTTCAGAATATTTTTTTTTTACTTTTAAAAATTGTGGTAAAACACGTATCACGTAAAATTGGCCGTTTTAACCCATTTGAAATGTACAAATCATGATGTTGTGCAACCATCACCACTGTTTTCAAAACTTTTTCATCATCCCAAACAGAAACTTTGCACCCATTAAGCAATAATTCCCCATTTCCCCCTCACCCTACCCCTTGGTAACCTCTCCTCTATGTTCCATCGCTGTGCCTCTTCTAGATATTTCCTTTTCTTATTTAAGTTTATTTTGGGACAGCGAGAGAGAGAACACCATCAGGGGAGGGGCAGAGAGAGGGAAAGAGAGAGAGAGACTCCTAAGCAGGCTCTGCACTGTCAGCGCAGAGCCCGACGTGGGCTCGAACTCACAAACTGTGAGATCATGACCTGAGCTGAAATCAAGAGTCAGATGCTTAACAGACGGAGCCACACAGGCCCCCTTGATATTTCATTTAAGTGTAATCACACAATTTTTGTCTTTCATGTCTGGTTTGTTTCACTTAGCATAATGTTTTCAAAGTTTATCTATGCTGTAACCTGATCAGTACTTCATTTCATTTTATGGCTGATGATATCCCATTGTGTGTATATATCACATTTTGTTTATCTATTCATCTGTTGATGGACACTTGGGTTGTTTCCACTTTGGGGCTATTGTGAATAATGCTGCTGTGAATATTGGCATAGGAGTATCTGTTTGAGAACTTGTTGCCAATTCTTTAAGGTGTATACCTGAGAGTAGAATTGTTGGATCATATGGTGACTCTATGTTTAATTTTTTGAGAAACTACCAAACTTTTTCACAGTAGTACACCATTGTACATTCACACTGGCAATGTACAAGTGTTCCAATCGCTCTGTGTCCTCTTCAACTTGTGTTATTTTCCATTTTTTAAAAATAAAGTCATCCTACTAGACATGAAGCGGTATCTCATTGTGGGGTTTTGTTTTGTTTTTTGAATTTTCCTGATAACTAAATGTGTTGAGCATCTCTTCATGTGCTTATTGGTCATTTGTATATCTTCTTTGAGGAAATGTCTATTTATTTCTTTTGCTCTTTTTAAAATTAGATTGCCTTTTTGTTGTTGAGTTGCAGTAGTTCTCTATATATCTTGGATATTAAACTCTTATCAGATACATATTTTGCAAATGTTTTCTCCCATTTTGTGGATTGTCTTTCTGTGGATTGATAGTGTCACAGTTTTTAATGCACAACAGTTTTTAATTTTAATGAAATCTGATTTATCTATTTTTTTGGTTTTGTTGCCTGTGATTTTTGTGTCATAGTTAAGAAACTATTGTGAAATCCAAGATTATGAAGATCTTCCTCTATCTTTTCTTCTAAGAGTTTTATAGTTTTAGCTCTTAAATTTAGATTGTTTTCCATTTTGAGTTAATTTTGTATATGGTATAAAGTAAGGGCCCGACTTCATTCTTTCCATGTGGATATTCTGTTTTCCCAACACCTTTGTTGAAGAGACGACAGTTCTTTCCCCCACTGAATGATCTTGGCCAGAATTTTTTTTTTAACGTTTATTCATTATTGAGAGACAGAGAGACACAGAACATGAGCAGGGGAGGGGCCAAGAGATGGAGAGACACAGAATCTGAAGCAAGCTCCAGGCTCTGAGCTGTCAGCACAGAGTCGGATTCGGGGCTCGAACTCACAAACAGCGAGATCATGACCTGAGCCAAAGTTGAACGCTCAACAGACTGAGCCACCCAGGCACCCCCAGAATATTTTTTAATGCATAAAATACATAGGATTATAAAGGAAACCAGTTGAAATACAGTTCTCAGAATAGAAAAAATACCACTATTATGTTATTTAATAATCTGGATCTAGTAACTGCCATAATTTCAAAGTAGTGATGAAATAAATGATGTTTTATGATCTCTGCAGCAATTTTAGTGTAATATGAAAATATTGTGATTTCTATTAGTGACAAAGTCAGGTTCTGCTGATACTATAGTGGTTTGCTGTCAATGTTCATAATTGAAGGAAATGCTAAATTTCAGTTAGGAGGTAACGAAAACAAAGATAGAATTTTTCCTAAGTTCGTAAACCTCTACAAATTCTATCCATAGACCCCTTGGGGGTCCATAGACCTCAGGTTAAGGACCCTTTGTGACCTATATCATAGTATTAGCCCTAATTATTCAAGTTGTTCTCACTCATACTTGGGATTTTCAGTCCCTCTCATCCCTTGATTTATCACTACTATTGGCATGTGTTGGGTGACAAAAAAGAAAGGCCTCCATGCAGCCCAATTGTAGACCTTCCTTATTGAGGCCTTCTCCTTTGTCCATATCCTGCCTTTTGCAAGTTGTAGTCTCAGAGACCCTCCCTAGTCCTACATCACTACTCTCATGTTCTTTGCTCCTGATGGGTCAGAGGTCATATGTCAAAGAAGGAGTTTGGGGGCACATTGGCTTTGTCTCTACAAAATAAGAGTCTTTTCCTGACTTATACTTCATCACAAAAGTGTATGACCAAAGAGGCATGGGTGGCTCAGTCAGTTGAGGTCTTGCTTTCGGCTCAGGTCATGATCTCAGAGTTTGAGTTCAAGCTCCCCATTGAGCTCTGTGCTGACAGTGCATCTGGCTTGCTCTCTTGCTCGCTCTCTCTCTCTCTCACACACACACACACAATAAATAAATAAACATTAAAAAAATTTTTTTAAATAAAAAATTTTTTTAAAAGTTTCAATCAAAGAAATTTCAGCCTAACTCCCCTCCACCTGCCCTATCCTTAGACACTTAAATCTGATCAATTCTGCCTCCCATGGGCTTTTGTCTTACTCCCTACTTCTAAAATGTACAGTTATATCCACTTCTGGATTTTAACGTGAAAGGTAGCACAGCTCCGTGGTTAAGAGCAAGACTCAGAGGCCAGATTGCCTGGTTTTGAATCCCAATTCTGCTGCTTCCCAACTGTGTGACATTAGGTAAGCTCTCCAACCCTACTTTGCCTCAGTTTCCTCATCTGTAAAAATGAGGATGATGCTTACGGCTACTTGATAAGGGGATTGTGAGGATTTAAAGAGTATTTGTAAGGCACCTACCAAATAGAAAACACTATATGGGTGGGGGTTTTTAGTTTTAAAAAAATCTTTGAACTCTACCTCTTTTACAGAAAACCTCATCTCTTTCCTCATTTTCTCCCTTTTTATTAGCAACCACAAATACTCCCTTTGTTGTCAAGGGAGTGTGCTTTCACAATGACTCTTACATTCCTCACTTTAATGATGCCTTAAGTCAAATCCAGGTTCATGTTGAAATGCTTATACTGTTTCCCCCACTGGCTTTAATTCCTATTCCTCTAGCTCCTTCCTTGATTTTCTTTCAGTTTTAGAGCCTTGTCATTCGAGGTCCTCTGTATTTTTTTTTTCCATGCTAATGAGCTTTGATGACTCTGCCTACAGTGGCTTGTCTTCTGCCAAGTGGCATATGGAGAGAAGGAGAGACTGGACTGGATGAAGAAACAAATTGTCCCAGTGACATGCTCTGCTGTCCCCTTTGGGGGCTATAATTGGAGAGAGCACACTGTGTGCACCTGCCTAACATCCAGGGACTCTCATAAAAATAGCAATGTGATGTTCCTTCCAAACCAATGGTCTTGTTCCTGGCTCCCAAACAGAATTCAATAGCTGTCAGTAGGAATTGTGGTGGTAATAGAGTGTACAGAACACGGAAGTAGAAATCAGAAGACCCGGTGGTTTATAGCCCCAGCTCTGCCCACACTACTGCGACCTTGGAAAAGTCACTTACACTTAGTTGGTCTTAATTACCTTAGGGAAAGTGAGGCTCATAGTTGTGGGAATCAAACATGTGAAATTCTTTCTAAGCACACATTTTAGCCTTGCATACACTAAAGTTATATTTGTTACTATAGTCAAATCTCAGCTATCCAACTATAGCGCACACATGGAAAACCTTCATACATTTTGCTTTCAGCCCACACTAAAATATAAGCAGCAAAGAGCAATTTAAAACTAAATTAGTTTTGGGGCGCCTGGGTGGCTCAGGTGGTTAAGCATCTGACTTCGGCTCAGGTCATGATCTCCTGGTTCATGAGTTAGAGCCCTGTGTTGGGCTCTGTGCTGACAGCTCAGAGCCTGGAGCCTGCTGCAGATTCTGTGTCCCCCTCTTTCTGTGTCCCTTCCCTGCTCACCCTCTGTCTGTCTCTCTCTCTCAAAAATAAATAAACTGGCTGATTGATTAGCTGAGTGACTGATTGATTTACAATGATTCTGCTGTTTTAGATGATCTAAGTATTAGGGGTGCCTGAGCGGCTCAGTTGGTTAACCATCTGACTCTTCAGCTCAGCTCGGGTCTTAGGGTCATGAGTTCAAGCCCTGTGTTGGGTTCTGGGCTGAGCGTGAAGCCTACTTTAGAAAAAGTATTTCCAGGGAGGTAGATTAATCAATTTATTTTAAAAATAAATAAAGGGCTCCTGGTGGCTCAGTCTGTTAAGCGTCTGACTCTTGATTTTAGCTCAGGTCATGATTTCATTGTTCCTGAGATCGAGCCCTGCATCAGGCTCGACACTGATGGTGCAGAGCCTACTTGGGATTCTCTTTTTCTTCTCTCTGCCCCTCCCCCACACTCTCTCCCTGTCTCTCAAAATAAATAAATAAATAAACATTTAAAAATAAATAAGTAAAATAAAAGTTAAAGTGGGTTTTCTCAATCTCAGCATCATTAACATTTTGGACCAGAACATTGTTTCCTGTGGGGGGGTTGTCCTATGCACTGAAGGATGTTTAGCAACATCCCTGGCCTCTACTCACTGCCTACCAATAGCACCCCCTCCCTGAGTTGTTGACAATAAAAAATGTCTCCAGACATTGCCAAATGACCCCTGAATGACAAAATTGTTTCTGATTGATGTCCACTAGGTTAAAGGATAATAAAGCTTTATTTTAATGCCTTTTCTTTACGTAGCTAACTCCTAAAGCACAGGATTCCATCCACTACATTTTTCTTCTTCTTCTTCTTCTTCTTCTTCTTCTTCTTCTTCTTCTTCTTCTTCTTCTTGTTTTTTAATATTTACTTATTTTTGAGAGAGATGAGAGAGAGAGAGAGGTGGGGGAATAGGCAGAGAGAAAGGCAGACAGAGGATCTGAAACAAGCTCTGTACTGACAGCACACAGGATGCGGGGCTTGAACTCACAAACCACGAGATCATGACCTCCATCAAAATCTGACACTTAACCAACTGAGCCACCCAGGCGCCCCTCCACTGCCTATATTTTCTATAAATTTCGACATACTACAGATCAAAACCAAATAGAGTTAATTTTCAGTAAAAAAAAAAAAAAGAAAAAAAAGCATATGGAATGACACGGATGTGTTAATTGCCCCTGGTTTCCATCAATATCACATCTCAAAACACTGTGCTTATCAAGAGAAAGCAATAACAGTCCATTTTTCTACTAGAAAGTTTCTAGGTTTAATTCTTCCCAAACATCCCGTTTTGTATGCTAGACTATAAGGCTGAGTTCTTGTCATATGTATGGCATTTGGTTCCCAACCAGAGGCAATTTTGTCCCCGAGGGAACATTTGGCAATGTTTAGAGACTTTTTTTTGCTTGTCACGAGTTGAGGAGGGCATGCTATTGGCATCTGGTGGGTAGAGGCCCAAGGATGCTGCTAAACATCCTGCAGTGCACAGGACAGTCCCACAACAAAGAGTCATCTAGCCTGGCCTGTCAGAACATCAACAGTGCTGACAAGAAACTCTGCTGTATGGGAAGAACGACGCACTGTGCCTTTTCTTGGCTATGCGGGCTTTTTCTTCGGAAAACCGAATCAAGTCTCTGTTCTTTCTCACAGCTGCTCATGGCACAAGTTCCTAAGATGCATGCTAACGATCTTTCCCTTCCTGGAGTGGATGTGTTTGTACCGATTCAAGGATTGGCTTCTCGGAGACCTACTTGCCGGTATAAGTGTTGGCCTTGTGCAAGTTCCCCAAGGTAAGGAAGATACAAAGCCTTTTCACCCACAACCTATCAGGCCTTGTCTGCTTACCCAGATTAAACAATTTACTTTGCTAGGCGAATAGAAAAAAAAAAAAATAGGTGAGTTCCACTCACATTATTATCATTTCTTCCCTTACCAGCCAGATTTCGAACTCTTCCAGCATGGTTCCAAAAGATTCAGTTTAGAGCTATAAATACCTTCCAGAGTATTTGCAATGCCCATTCAATGGTCATTTTTTTGTTTTGTTTTGTTTTGTTTTTTGGTTTTTTTTTTTGCTTGACTAGTTATTTCATGTTCATACAGCTACAATAGACCTCAGTGGGCATTAGTTTTTCTTAAGAAGGTGGAGGATAAGTATGGGAGCTATCTGGGTTTTAGAAGCCTCATTTTCCAAATAGAACCAACATCTCTTGTCATTCTCTTATCTGTTGCTTCCAGAGTCCCACAAATGGCATGCCCCATTACAAGAGTTATTGTGCTCCAAGAAGCCCAAAGCTAGGGATTCCCACTGGGTATTTATTGTTCTGGACCTGTCTTCTTGGTCCAGGTATAGTAGACTAATTGGGCTCATTTTTACCGTAACCAGCATTAGCTGGGAACACAGCTGACATTCCACCATTACCAGGTTTCCAAAGAAACAACTGGAAAGTGAACCCAACATCAAATTTATCCACAGAGAAAGTGAAAAGATTGTATTCATTCTTTACTCAGAGTACCACGCAATTCCCTACGTAGTATTGTTTAAATACTATTTCTCTATTTTTCTGGAGCCAGCCAGGTAGGATTGAATCCTGTGATCATACAGGTTGTGCAAAGCACAAAGAGGCCAAGCAAAGGAGCAAGTGGTAGGTACCGGACATCCAAATGTGGCACAAGGCTGATCATTGAAGAAAAGGGATCCCTTTTAATTAAAAAAAATTTTTTTTAACATTTATTTATTTTTGAGAGACAGAGCATGAGCAGGGGAGGGGCAGAGAGAGAGGGAGACACGGAATCCGAAGCAGGCTCCAGGCTCTGAGCTATCAGCACAGAGCCTGACACAGGGTTCGAACCCACGAACCGTGAGATCATGACCTGAGCTGAAGTCTGACGCTTAACTGACTGAGCCACCCAGGCGCCCCCCAAAGGGATCCCTTTTTAAATAATTAATTACCCTGCAGTAAAATTGACTTTTTTCCTTTTGGTGTTCAGTTCTATAAATTTAAACACATGTATGGATTTCTGTAACTACCACCACAGTGAAGATCCAGAACAGTTCCATCAGCCCCCAAATGCTCTTATGCCACCTCTTTAAGTCACATCCTCCCCTGGCAGCTACTAATCTGTTCTCTATCACCATAGTTTTGCCTTTTTGAGAATATCATGTAAATGGATTCATGCAGTATATAACTCTTAAAGGCTGGCTTCTTGAATTCAGCATGATGTCTTTGAAATTGATGCAAACTGTAATATGCATCAATAGCTTGTTCCTTTTCATTGCTGAGTAATAGTCCATAGGATGGCTGGACTGAGCAACAGTCCATAGGATGGTTTGTTTATTTATTTATTTACTTATTGATAGATATTTTGTTTCCAGTTTTTGGTTGTCAAAAATAAAGTTGCCATGGACATTCAGGTACAGGTGGTTTTTAAAAAATGTTTACTTATTTATTTTGTGGGGGGCGGGGGAAGGAGCAGAGAGAGAGGGAGAGAGAGAATCAGAGAATCCCAAGCATGCTCCATGCTGTCAGCACAGAGGCTGACTAGGAGCTCAATCTCACGAACCAAGATCGTGATTTGAGCCGACATCAAGAAACTGATGCTTAACTGACTGAGCCATCCAGGCACCCCAGGTACAGGTTTTTATGTAAACATAGATCTCATCTCTCTAAGGTGATATGGTTGGTCATGTGGTAGGTGTGTGTTTAACTTTATAAGAAACTGTCAATCTATGTACCTGAGTGGCTGTACCTGCCACTTTACATTCCGACCAGCAAGGTATGAGAATTCTAGTTCCTCCACACCCTTCATTTTATATTGTCTGTATTTTTTATTTATTTCCACCAGCACAAGGATCCCTCATGTTGCCCTTTATTTTTAAGGTTGTTTTGTTTTGTTTTGTTTTTGTTTTTGTTTTATTTTTTGAGAGAGAGATTGCGAGCGGGGGAGAGGGGCAAAGGGAGAGGGAGAGAGAGAGAGAGAGAGAGAGTGAAAGACTCTTAAGCAGGCTCTGAGCTCAGTGCAGAGCCCAATGCAAGGCCCGATCCTACAACCTTGGGATCATGACCCGGAGCCAAAATCAATTGTCAGATGCTCAACCAAATGAGCCATCCAGGCGTCCCTCATGTTTCCCTTCTATAGTTACCCCCACTTACCCCTTGCCCCCATCCCCTCCTTAACCCTGGAAACCACTAAACTGTTCTTTTCTAGAATGTTGTCACTTTGAGAAAGTTACATAAATAGGGTCATATAGTATGTAACTCTTTGAGATTGCCTTCCCCCTCCCCCCATCTTAATTCTCTGGAGATTCATCTAGGTTGTTGTATGTATCAATAGTTTATTCCTTTTTTTTATTGCTGAGTAGTATTCCATGGTATGGATGCACCACAGTTTATTTAAAAATTTTTAATGTTTGGGGCACCTGGGTGGCTCAGTCGGTTGAGCGGCCAACTTCGGCTCAGGTCACGATCTCGCGGTCCGTGAGTTCGAGCCCCGCATCGGGCTCTGTGCTGACAGCCTATAGCCTGTTTCGGATTCTGTGTCTCCCTCTCTCTGACCCTCCCCGTTCATGCTCTGTCTCTCTCTGTCTCAAAAATAAATAAACGTTAAAAAAAATTTTTTTTTAAATAAAAAAAATAAATTTTTAACGTTTATTTATTTTTGAGAGAGAGACAGAGACAGAGACAGAGTGTGAGGGTGGGAGGGACAGAGAGAGAGGGAGACACAGAATCCGTAGCAGACTCCAGGCTCTGAGCTGTCAGGCACAGAGCTTGATGCAGGGCTGGAACCCGCAAACTGTGGATCATGACCTGAGCCAAAGTTGGACACTTAACTGATGAGCCACCCAGGCACCCCGCACCACATCTTATTTAAACATTTACCCTTAAAGTACATCTGGATCATTTTCAAGTTTTTGGCTATTACAAATATAGCTGCTATGAAACATTTGTGTGTAGGTTAATGAACATAGTCTTCTTTTCTCTGGGATAATCGTCCAGGAGCACAATTATGGGATTGTACGGTAGTTACAGGTTTAGAGTTTTAAGTAATTGCCAAACTATTTCCTAGAATGGTTGTATCATTTTATGTTCCTACCAGCAATCTCTGATACAGTTGCTCTGCATTCCCACTAGCATTTGTCACTACTTTTTATTTTAGCCATTTTAGTAGGGATGTGGTGAGGTCTCTTGTGGTTTCAGTTTGCATTTCCCTAATGGCCAATGATGTTTAACATCTTTTCGTATGCTAATTTACTCACCTAAATATTTTAATGAAATGGCTCTTGTCTTTTGCTCATGTTCTAATTGGATTGTTTGCATTTTCACTGTTGAGGTTCAAGAGTTATTTATAGTCTAGATACTAGTCCTTTGTCTTTTGTGTTTTGCAGATAATTTCTCCCAATCTGTAGCCTGTCTTTTCAGAGTATTTACAGAGCAAAATTCTCAATTTTGATGAGGACTAGTTTTTAGTATTTTTTCTTGTAGCCATTAAAAGAGGTATGTAGTGAGATCTCATTGTGGTTTTAATTTGTATTTCCCTAATGGCTGATGGGGTTGAACATCTTTTCATGTTCGTATTCACCATCCTCATAATCTCTTCGGTGAAGTGCCTGTTCAAGTCCTTTGCCCATTTTTTAATTGAAAAAAAAAATTCTCTTTTCTTATTGTTAATTTTTGAGACTTCTTTATGTATTCTAGATACCAATCTTTTGTCATACATACAATTTGCAAATAGTTTTCCTCAGTGTGTAGCTTATCTTTATTTTCTCTTGAGAGTGTCTTTGACAGGACAAAAGGTTTTAATTTTAATAAGTCCAGTTTATCCATTTTTTTCCTTTTATGGATTATGAATTTCCTACTGTATGTAAGAACTTTACACCTAATCCCCAGGTTACAAAGATTTTCTTTTATGTTTTTTTCTAAAAGACTTATAGCTTTATGTTTTACATTTAGATCCATGATCCATTTTGAGTTAATCTTTACATAAAGTGTGAAGTTTAGGTCAAGCTTTATTTTTTGTTGTGTTTTCAACATGATTTTTAAAGACTATCCTTAAATGAATTGTTTTTGCACTTTTGTCAAAGATCAAAGAGCCATATTTTTGTATGTCTATTTCTGGACTTTCTATTCTGTCCCATTGATCTACTTGTCTATCCCTTTACCAATACCATGTCTTGATTATTCTATCTTTATAATGAGTCTTAAAATTGGATAGTGTGATCCTTCCAATTTTGTTCTTTTTCAAAGCTGTTTTAGCTATTTTATATAATTTTTAGAATCAGCTTGTTTAACCTACCAAAAAACCCTATGGAGATTTTGATAGCTGCTGCATTAAGTCCATAGATCACTTTGGGGATAATTGATGTCTTTATTATATTGAGTTTCCAGTTCATGATCACAGTATGTCTCTCCATTTACTTTCGTTTTCCTTGATTTCTTTCATTAGCATTTGGAGTTTTCAGCATACAGATCCTGCCCATTTGCTGTTAGAATTAGACTGAGTGTTTCATTTTGGAGATACTCTGTGTGGCGATTAAAAACGTGTTTGGTTTCCAATTATTCATTGTTTGCATATAGAAATACAATTGATTTGTCTATTCACCTTGTGTCCTGTAACTCATTTATTAGTTCCAAGAATCTTTTGTAGATTCCTTGGGACTTACTACATTGATAATCATGTCATCTGTAAATAGGGACAGTTGTGTTTCTTTCTAATCTGAATGGCTTTTATGACTTTCTCTTGCTTATTGTACTGACTAAGAGTTATATGTACTCTGTGTTGAATAAGAGTGGTGAGAATAGATATTTTTGACATGTTGCTGATCTTCGGACGGAAAACATTCAATCTCTCACCATTAAGTATGATGTTAGCTGTAGGATTTTTGTAGATGCCCTTTATTAGGTGGAGGAATTTTCCATTCTATTCTAGTTCACTGAGAATTTTTATCATGAGTGGATGTTGTATTTTGTCAAATGCTTTTTCTGCATTATTGATATGACCATGTGATTTTTCTCTTTAGACCATTAATATGGTAGATTACATTGATATTTAAATATTGAATTAGCCTTGCATTCCTGGAATAAAGGAGTACCTTTTCAAATTTCTATGTGGCGGCTGTAAACCAAAATGATCCATTCATGTGAGTACCTTCACTTCCAGGAAAATATTAGAAAGTCTCTAGAGCATTCCTGTGGGGCTGCAATGAGAGACCTGAACTCTTGGCACTGATTCTTTAACTGTGAGCCTTCTACCCACTGCCACTTATGAAAGGTCCTTTATTTATGGTCAAAGTTGTGGATGTCTCATTGCTAAATTACCAAATCATCAGTGTAATTTCATACCAAAAGAAGAATGGCATTAGGACATGTAAGTATACCTAGTACCCAGCACAGTATCTAACACATAGTGGGTACTCAAGATCTTTGTGGAATAATAATGATCACATGACTATATAAATGCATAAATCTGAGCAACTCTTGCTAACTGGCTGAGAGATTGTGTATTATTTTAAGTAGTGTGAATAATGGAATAATTTGTAGTGTAAATAATTCAAAAGTTTTACTTACATTTGAATAGGTAGTACCTGACATTTAATGATTTTCTCAAATGAAACAAAAGTACTTCACGGTGAAGAACTTATTTAAAAAGTGCTAGGGGTGCCCGGCTGGCTCAGTTGGTAGAGCATGTGACTCTTGATCTTGGGGTTGTGAGTTTGAGCCCCGTGTTAGGTGTAGAGATTACTTAAAAACAAAATCTTTTAGGGGGCACCTAGGTGGCCCACTTGGTTAAGTGTCTGACTCTTGAGTTCAGCTCAGGTTATGATCTCACAGTTTGTGGGTTCGAGCCCCATGTCGGGCTCTGCACTGACAGTGCAGATCTTGCTTGGGATTTTCTCTCTCCCCCTCTCTCTGCTCCTCCCTTGCTTGTGCTCTCTCTCAAAATAAATAAATACACTTAAAAAAATAAAATCTTTTAAAAAATTAAATAAATAAATAGATAGATAAAAACTGCTAGATCTTCCTCATAGTAGAATTCCAATTTATAAATGTAAAAGAAAATACAAAATCACCATTAGGGAAACACCACAGTAATAATTGTCATGATAAAATCCACTAACTGATGTTAAAATTAGTGGGTGAAAGTTTGCAAATTATGTAGAGATTTGCATAGTTTCAAAGTATCTTCCTAAAGATATTTGTTAACTACTCCACTACTCTACATTAGAGAATCTGGGAGAAACAACTTGAAACAACCAATGCTATATCACCAACAGTAAGGCATTTAGAGATCATGAATCCTGTGATATGATGCACTAAGAAGGACACAACAGATGAGGTCTGTAGCATTCTCGCCAAAAATGTGTAACCTTAGTACACTCATGAGGAAACCTAAAGACTACCCCAAAATGAGAGGCATTTGACAAAATAACTGATCTATTAATACTCTTTCAAAGCGTCAAAGTCCAGAAAGACAAAGACTGAGGAACTATTACAGATTGCAGGGTAAGGAGAAATAATAACTAAATACAATGTGGGACTCTGGATAGAGTCGTGGAACAGAAAAAGGAAATTAGTGAGAAAACGGTGATGAGATTCAAATTAAGTCTTTAGTTAATTTGTAATGTTAATTCCCTGATTCTGATAATTATACCAAGACTATAAAAAATGTTAACATCAAGAGATGCTAGGTAAGGGATATATGGAAACTCTCTATTATTTTTGTAACTTTTCTGTAAGTCTAAAACTAGCTCAAAATTTAAAAAAATGTTAAAGTGTTGGAAAGTTTGGAAACTTGGTTTCCCTTTATTTCTCCACAGCCTAAGCTTACCTGAGACTAGATCACTTAGTTCTCAGGCACTTACCAAGTAATTCTCTAACTTCCTTGTATTGGTAAATTATTTGAAACCCTACATTTCAAAAGCCTTTCTCTTTATGCTATATGTTGCTTATCAAGAGTAAATAGGAGCTATTCAACATTATACTGGAATTCATAGTGTATTAAAGTAGGAAAAAGAAATATAAGGTGTAAGGATTGTAAAGGAAGAAATAAAACTTCATTATTCATAGACGATAATTTTTAATGAAGAAAACAATCTACAAATAAATTAATAGAATTAATGAGATTTTTGTCAAGGTTGCTGGATACAAGATCAGCATATAAAAATCAATTATATTTCTATATACCTGCAGGAAACAAGAAGTGAAATTTTTAAAAAGATGCCATTTACCAAAGCATAATAAATATGAAGTAAATTATAATGAAACTAAGAAAAGATGTGTAATACCCATTTAGAGAAATTATACAACTTTACTGAGTAATATTAATTAATTAAGTTAATGGAAATTAATTGAAATATAACATGTTCATGGGTTAGAAGATTGAATATTTAGGGGTGCCTGGGTGGGTCAGTTTCTTAAGTGTCTGACTTTGGCTCAGGTCATGATCTCACTGCTCATGAGTTTGAGCCCTGCATCCGGCTCTGTGCTGACAGCTTGGAGCCTGGAGCCTGCTTCAGAGTCTGTCTCAGTCTCTCTGCCCCTCCCCTGCTCACGCTCTGTCTGTCTGTCTCTGTTTCTCAAATATAAAATAAAACATAAAAAAAAAGAAAACTCAATATTTAAAGATCTCAGCTCTCTCAAAATAAGTTTTATAGATTCATTATAATTTTAATGTAAATCCATTTTTTAATGGAACATTTTAAGAAGATTCTAAGATGTATATGTAAATTCAAAAGCCAAGAATGGTCAAATTCTTTGGAGAAAAGCAACATGGGAGGACTTGCTCCTCCAATTATCAAGACTTAATATAAAGTTATAATATTTAAGATAATGTTCATTAAAAGTGGACAGAATAAACAAACACTCATATATGCATATATTGGAATACACAGAAGAAACATGGGCAGTCTCAAGCAACTCACCCCAACATGGAAGTCTGTCATATATATAATACGGAGCAAAAGAGCAGAAATAAAAATTGTATTCAGTGTAATAACTCCATCTGTACACTAGTGGTAAAACTATAAAGAAAAGCAAAGAAAGTATTGTCACAAAAATCAAAATAATGAATACTTTTGTGGGGATAGATGGAATTGTAATCAAATACTGGGGTGGTGATAACAAAGGTGCTTGTTTTATGAGTATTTATTCAGCTCAAAATCTGTTTTAATGCACTTTATATATGTGCATTACATTTCACAATAAAAATAGGCCATTACTAACACCAAAATTATTACTAAATTAAGTACTACAAGATAGTAAGGCTGTGGTATTGCAGAAATAGACTATTAGACCAATGGAACGGAAAAGAGACACACATATATATTAGCTTATATCAGATGTGTCGCTATAGAAAAATGCTTTAAACATTATTTATTTATTTATTTATTTATTTATTTATTTTTATTTATGTATTTATGTATTTATGTATTTATGTATGTATGTATTTATTTATTTATTTATTTATGTAGAGAATTTCAAGCAGGCTCAATAACATCAGTGCAGAGGCCAATGGAGGGGCTAGAACTCATGAACCATGAAATCATGACCTGATCTGAAACCAAGAGTCAGGCACCTAACTGACCGAGCCACCCAGGTGTCCCTAGAAATAAACTTTTTGATGAATGATATGAAACAACCTGATACTTATATGAAAAAACAATTTTTAGATCTCTACTCCATGCCATATACAAAAACCTCCTCCTGGTACATTAAAGACCTAAATGTGAAAGGTAAAATAATAAAGATTTTTTAGAATTATTTAGGAGGTGGATGTCTTCATGATCTTGAAGCAGAAAATAATTTCTTAAACAAGATATAAGAAGCACTCACCTAAAAGGAAAAGATTAATAAATTAAGTAAAAGTCTTGTTCATTCAAAGATACATAAAGACTGAAAAGCGAACCACAGAATCAGAGAGATATTTGTCACACATACACCCAACAAAGGATTCAAATCTGTAATATATATACTCCCACATATCTGTAAGGAAACAACGCAATGAGATTGATCAATATTATTGACAATCCATGCAGTGAAAAGTGAAATTTAAATGAGTTACATGCTAACTCATACACACTGAAATTTAAAATCTGACACTATCATATGCTAACCCAGATGCAGTTGATGGGAACTGTCACACAATGCTGGTGGGAGTGTAAATTATAAAGCCATTTGGAAAACAGTTTGGCTTTTTTTAAATGTTTATTTATTTTGAGAGAAAGAGTCAGAGAGAGAGAGGAGTGGGACAGGAGCAGAGAGAGTGAGAGGGAGAGAGAGAGAATTCCAAGCAGGCTCCATGCTGTCAGCACAGAGCCTGACATGGGGCTCGATCTCAAGAACCATGAGATCATGACCTGAGTAGAGATCAGGAGTTGGACGCTTAACTGGCTGAGCCACCCAGGTGCCCCAGCAAATGCTTTTTTTTTAAAGATCACCCCCAAACCCACCATATCTTTGGCTTATGGTTTTTCACGTGGTTGTAGTCAAGCTGTCAGTCATCTCAAGGCTCTACTGAGGCTGGAGGATCAGCCTTCAGGCTCCCTCATGTGCTTCTCACCATGGGGGCCTCTCCATCAGTGCTTGAGTATCCTCACAACATGACAGCTGGCAGGGGCCGACGACATGCGGAACCCCTAGTTCAAAAATTATTCAGAATTTCAAAATAGTCATAGAGTATTAAGCCAAGTGTGGAGCCTTCTGAGCCCGTGTAATTGCATTGGTCACACCCCTTTGAAGCCAAGTCTGGCAACTGGTGACCTGGATGAAAGAGATAGAGTCAGAGAGCAACCAAGACAGAGGCCACAGTCTTCTTGCAACCTACTCTCAAAAGTGACACCCTACCATTTTTGTTGTAGTCTGTTTATTAGATGTAAGTTACTAGGTCCATCTCACACTGAGGGGGTGGGGGTCACACAAAGGCATGGATAGCAATGAGCAAATCATCTTAAGGGCTGTCTACTGCAACAACTATTTATGAGATAAGCAGGGAAATTTGAACACTGACTATTATTAATTGCTTAGGTATAATGATGGTATTGTAGTTAAATTAAAAGAGGGTTTGCTTTTGGGGCACCTGGCTGGCTCAGTCAGTAAGAGCATGAGACTCTTGATCTCAGGGTCATGAGTTTGATCTCCTTGTTGGGCATAAAGATTACTTTAAAAAAAAAAAAAAGAGGGTTTTCTTTTAAAGATATATACTGAAATATCTGCAGATGACATAATTTGATGTCTTGGATTTGCTTCAAACTAATATGGAGTGGGAGAGGAGTGAGGGAATAGAGGAGACAAGACTGGCCATGAGATGACCACTGTTGAAGCAGGTGATGGGTACATGGGAGTTCATTATACTCTATTTTTGTGTGTGTTTGACCTTCTATACACACACACACACACACACACACACACACACACACACACAGAGCCTTGTTTTGTCTAAGACACTAAATCAGCTCACTAAACTCATAACTGAATTCAGATGAGCACACAGTATGATGTAAGTTGAAGATAGGCCCTCAGGGCAGGAGCTGTGGGCTTGAGACATCAAAGGATGCCACCATGCATGTTAATCCATTTGCTTCAAAACTTCCGAATTCTCATGGTGCTTCTTAAAAAGTAGGGGCACCTGGGTGGCTCAGTCGGTTAAGTGTCCAACTTCGGCTCAGGTCATGATCTTGAGGTTCGTGGGTTCAAGCTCCATGTCAGGCTTTCTGCTGCCAGTGCAAAGCCCACTTCGATTCCTCTGTCCCCCTCTCTCTCTCTACCCATCCCCCACTCTGAAAAATAAATAAACTTTAAAAAAAGAAAAGAAAAGAAAGTAAGCATAGAAGAAGGAGCTGAAAGAAGAGACTGGAGTGATTGGCATATGGAAGAGAGACAACACATACCAAATTGGAATCATGTCAGTTAAGTGGGATCCTTGCCTCGCTCTCCAGCTTTATTTCCAGTCCTAGAGGATTCCCAGGGTCTTCTGCTAACTAGACTAGGGGTGGAATGGGGCTGCTTCTGAGCTGTTGGAATTAGAGGTCTCATTGTTATGATGTCTGTTTTCCATGATTAGCATGAAGACCTTGCAGTGAAGGGTGTTTAAGCCTCTGATTTAGAATTGAGGTGTAAAAAGCATGTAGTAGAAGTAGAAGCTAGGAATCAAAGGAGATGATAAAGCTGCTAATTAAGAGCCTTATATCCAGAGATATTGTTCCCACACTCTGTCAGCTACATACTGGATTGTTTTTATTTTAAATATTCTTTACAGTTTTTATTCAGGGTGGCTTTTAAAAGCCAGCCTACCTTTGCTTACTTAAATTATCTTGTTTTTCAGCCCTGACGTTTAGTTTGCTGGCAAGGCAGCTGATTCCTCCTCTCAACGTCTGTTACGCAGCTTTCTGTTCTTCAGTAATTTATGTCATTTTTGGATCGTGTCATCAAATGTCCATTGGTGAGTTCAGCACTGGAACCACAGGAGGTGGATAGAGTCTCTGTCTTAATCGTTTCCTTATTGCCAAGAACCCAAATTAAAACTATGTTTCAGGTACAAAAAAATGGAGGCAGAAGATGGACATTCTATCCATTTCAGTGTTCAGATTTTAGAGACTGAACACTTCCAGTGTGTCATTATTAATGCCACCTCCAGACCAATCGGCCAGCAAGCTGTTTCCCAAAGGAATTAAGTGGCAGGAGGTACTTCCCTTGGTGAAATTACCACACGTTTGAAATCTGACTGCCCTCAACCTGGAAGATTCAGAGGCAATTTTGCCAGTATTCCTAGAGCGCATCCATCTTTCATCTGGACCTTTAATAACCAAAGTCCATGGGCCTACTTTCTAATAGTTGTGTTAGCTTATAATTTACAGTAAGAAAATGCTGCCACGGTAATCAAAGCATTCAAATCCAAGGATAAGCACGTCCCTTCCCTGAGTCAAAAGTCCGACTCCTAATTTATATTTAGAAATGATTGTTACAGGCACCACACTGGTTGAAGGTCATAGAAGCAGCACATTTTCTTCGCCTAGGTAAACCGGCATAGAAATCAAATACAAAACGCCCAATAATGTTGGAAGGGCATTGCCAACAGCTGCCTAGTGAAGTGCCTTTTCCTGCGCTTCCCCACTGAACGACTGACCACCCAGGCAACCTTGACCATTTTGACTGACACACTTTTTCTCCAGATGTGTTTATATATTGAGGCCGGTTACCATCCCATTGTCCTAGATGCAGAGTGCTACCCTGCCTTTTTTAAGGACAATATCCCACGTCTTTACTAAAATCCATTATGTGTTGATTTTACATTTGGACACTGAGAGGACACTTTTACTGCCATATTTCCAGGCTCCTGGGGCACACTGCAATCATTTCCAAGTACAGATAATAAGGCACTTAGAGTTTTATTTCTGTTAGGTAGTTTAAAGGTAAGATTTGCCTTTGTTCCCATATGTCGATGTGAGGACTAAATGAAATTATGTTTGAAACAGGCTAAGCTCAGTGTCATCTTGCACCTAGTAAATCCTTCATAAGTGTTAGGTGTTATTTTTTTCTTCTTCTTCTTATTGATTAGCTTTGTTTTCTGATCCTCTCAGCACCATCTCACTTTTTACTGTCTCTAAGACCAGGTAAAGTGGCTGAGCCTCATATGCAATTTCCCCTTGATCCCACTCCATATGCCCACATTGCAGAGAGGGTAATATGTGGACACCAAGATCTAAATGCTAGGAGTTGGTCACAGCATGTGGAACCAGAGTTCTTTCCTCTGCTCTTTCTTACTTCTCAGTGGCCACTTTCAAAAGAGAAAAGTTCTTGAGGTCAGAGGCAAAACAACATCACACCATACCTTCCTTCTGTCCAATATGTCAGTTTACCTGCATTTAAAACTTCAGTGGGGCGCCTGGGTGGCTTAGTCGGTTGAGGGTTCGACTCAGGTTCAAGTCATGATCTCACAGTCCATGAGTTCAAGCCCCATGTTGGGCTCTGTGCTGACAGCTCAGAACCTGGAGCCTGCTTCGGATTCTGTGTCTCCCTCTCTCTCTGCCCCTTCCCTGCTCACAGTCTCTCTCTCTCTCTCTTAAAAAATAAACACTAAAAATTTTTGTTTTAAACTTCTCTTTTCTGCCTAAACACCTTCTTTCATAGGTTCCTACTTCCTTGTGAGTGCTCTGATGATCAATGTCCTGAGATTGTACCCGTTCAACAATGGCCACCTGATTCTGGGGGCTTTCATCAAGGATGACTTTTCTAAGCCCTCCTTCTTTGAGGACTATAACAGATCCTTGAGTGTGGTGGCATCCACAACTTTTCTGACTGGGATTATTCAGGTAGGATCTGAGTCTCTGAACCCCTGAAATAAACAAAGGAGCTACAAACAGACCTCTTCCTTTTGTTGGTCCTGTTATCCATTGTGATGTATGTGGAACTTTAGTGATTTATTTGGGGGAAGCCTATGGGATGTGTAGATACACTCTCCTCAGTGACGAAACTTCTTCCTCCTCCACCCACCACTGATTCAGGATGAGATACTGAACAGTCTCATCAGTCCCTTCCATAAAGCTAAAGAAGGGCTCCAGGGACTATGGTCTAGAGTTCTATTCACGATTTCACGTTTAAAAAAAATTCTTTTGGGGTGCTTGGGCGGCTCAGTCGGTTGAGCGTCTGACTTCAGCTCAGGTCATGATCTTGCGGCTTGTGGGTTTGAGCCCTGCATCAGGCTCTGTGCTGACAGCTCGGAGCCTGGAGCCTGCTTCGGATTCTGTGTCTCCCCGTCTCTCTGCTCCTCCCCTGTTCGTGCTCTGTCTGTCTGTCTCTCTCTCAAAAATAAACATTAAAAAAAGTTTTTTAAATTCTTTGTATTTTTTCAACAAGAATAGCACTTGTAGGCTCACATACTATATCTTGGGTTAAGTAAGCATTAGAGTCAGACCTGGAGTTCTTTTCTTCAATGACAGAAGCACAGTTAAAGGACAATAATATCAATGACTTATTAAGATATCAAAACTTATTTTTGGCATGTCTTTGATTCTCTGTGAGAATTTACCATCTAAATCTTCATCCATTGACCTAAAGTCACATATGCTAGCTTTATTTCTCTTTCTTCTCAACCAATCAATCCTCTCTCTAGCTAATTTTTGCTGATCTCTCCTGAGACCATCTTTTACTAGGTAAGGATTTATTGAAAACCTACATCAGGCTACCAGAGTGAGCTAACTCCGACCCTGATACCAGCTATATAACTTACCTAAATCACCTTACCTTTATGAGCCTTGGTTTCCTCGTGTATAAAATGGAAACAATAACATTTGCAGGACTCTTAGGATTAAATGAGAAAATGCATGTAAAGCACTCAGCTCAGAGCCTGTCACATAGTAAGCATCGATATGTTATAATTACTGGGCACAGAAATAATGAATTTGGTACTTTGACAGAGATCAAAAATAAAAAAGTAAATATAATTCCTGTGGTTAAAAAATTCAGTCTTGTAAGAGAAGACAAAATAATGGGCAGTCAGCACCCTCAAAAATAAACATTAAAACTCATTTGTTTTTGAGTCAGTACCTCAAAAATAAATAAACATTAAAAAAATTTTTTTTTAAATTGGGGCACCTGGGTGGCTCAATTGGTTGAGCGTCTGACTTCGGCTCAGGTCATGATCTTGCAGTCCGTGAGTTCAAGCCCCATGTCGGGCTCTGTGCTGACAGCTCAGAGCCTGGAGCCTGCTTCAGATTCTGTATCTCCCTCTTTCTCCACCCCTCCCCTGCTCGCGTCTGTCTCTGTCTCTCTCTGTCTCAAAAATAAATACACATTAAAAAAAAATGTTAATAAAGGAGGAGACGTTCCATTTCCAGGAAGATGAAATCGATATACTTTTCCCTATTCCTCCTGCTAAGTACAACTAAAAACCTTGGAACGTTATACATAAAGCAAACATAAGAACACTCTGAAAAGTGGAGAGAAGAGGGCAAACTGACTCAGAACCACCGGACCCAAGGAACAACACAGTGATGAATTCCCTGGGTTTTCTTTTTGCCTCATATATTTCAGACTTGGTGCTGAAGAAGCCAGAAACCCAAAATGCTAATCAGTGAAGACGAAGAAAAAAAAGAAGCCCTAACAGATGTCTGTTCTTTATAGCCACAGCACCAAGAAGAGGCTAGCAAGACTGAAAAGTTATTTTACATAATAACTACTATACTCCAGACAAACACCAAGGAAAAACAAAACAAAACTGTGGTATCAGCCCCCTCATACCAGCAAAGGCCAACTGAAGAGCCCAGACCATATCACTCTTACCCACCTGTAATGAGGTGCCCACCCACTCCCAACTGGGGGGTTGTCAGAGAAGGCCAAATAGGGAGTCAACACTTGCACTCCCATTGGGCAGTAATGAGACACTCTTTCCACCCTTTGCTGGGGTGGTGTCAGAGATGGCCTCATAAAGGGGACAACCCTCTCTGCTGCAGTGTCCATGGAGGCCAAGTGGGAAGAAGTAAAGACATTCTTGTCACTTCCAGCCAGGATAATATGAGCAGAGGGCTAGTGGGGAGCCAGAACTCCCACCCCTGCCCGACAATAATGAGGAGTCCCCACTGCCTCAGCAGTCAGTGGAAACTGAGGGGAGAACCTGGGCTTCTACATCTATAGGCAGTAACAAGATGGCACCTGCCCCTTCCCCGGCCAGCACTTTGTCAAAATAAGCTAGCTAAAACAGAATATTTAAATAAGATCTAGCATCTTCTAGCACAGTGCCCAAAATGTCTACAACTGAACTGAAAATTACTTGTCATATCAAGAACCAGGAAAATCTCAACTTGAATGAAAAAAGACAGTGAAAAGATGCCAATACTATGATGACAGAGATGTTAGAATCCTCTGGCAAAGATTTTAAAGCAGCCATCCTAAACATGCCTCAGTGAGGAATAATGAACATTCCTGAAACAAGTGAGAAAATAGAAACTCTCAGCAAATAAACAAAGTGTGAAGAAGCAAATGGAAGTTTTAGAGCTGAGAAATACAATAACCAAAATTCAAAATGGAAAGAATGGACTCAATAGGAGGATAGAGGAGACAGAGGAAAGAATGAATGAATTCAAAGAAAGAGCAATAGAAATCATCCAACCTGAACAACTGAGAGAAAGTAGACAGGAAAAAGAAATGAACAAAACCTCAGAGGCAAGTAGGGTGATAATGATATACCTAATATACCTAATATTGGTATCACAAGAGTCCCAGAAAGAGAGGAGAAAAAAGATGGGGCTGAATTACTTGAAGAAATAACAGCTGAAAACTCCTGAAATTCGGCAAAAGACATAATCCTACAGATTCAAAAAGCTGAGAAATTTTCAAAAACTAAATCCATAGAAATACACACTAAGACGAATCATAGTCAATATTCTGAAAACTAAAGACAATGAAAACAATCTTGAAATCAGTGAGAGAAACACTTTACCTATGGGGTAGGGGGGGTGGACAACTCATATGACAGCAGATTTCTTATCCATAGAGTCCAGAGGGAAGTTGCACAATATTTTCCATTTGCTGAAGAAAAGAACTGTCAATCCAAAATCCTTTACCCAGTGAAAATATCCTTCAAGAATAAAAGGGAAATCAAGACATTCTCACATGAAGAAAAACTAAGAGAATTTGCTACCAGCAGACCTACCCTAAGAGAAAGGCTAAAGAAAGTTCTCTAAACAGAAAGGAAATGATAAAAGAAAGAATCTTGGAACACTGGAAGGAAGAAAGAACAATGGAAAGAGTAAAAATATGGATGAATATGATAGATTTTCCTTGTCCTCCTGTGCTTTCTAAATTATGTTTGATGGTTGAGGCGAAATTACAACACTGATGTGATTCAAAATGTATATGACAGGAATATTTAAAACAATTACCATTGACCTTTGAACACCATGAGTTTGAACCACACAGGTCTGCTTATATGCAGTTTTTAAAAGATAAATATAGTGCAGTACTATAAATGTATTTTCTCTTCCTTATGATTTTCTTAACATTTCCTTTTCTCTAGCCTACTTTATTGTAATAATATAGTATGTAATACACATAACATACCAAGTATGTGTTTATCAGTTATTTATGTTATTGGTAAGGTTTCCAGTCAACAGTAGGCTAATAGGAATTATGTTTTTGGGGGGCGCCTGGCTGGCTCAGTAGGTGGGACATATGATTCTTGATCTTGGGATTGTGAGTTCAAGCTCCATGTTGGGTGTAGAGATTACTTACAGTTAAATCTTTTTTAAAAAGGAGTTAAGGGACACCTGGGTGGCTCAGTCGGTTGAGTGTCCAACTTCAGCTCAGGTCATGATCTCATGGCTCATGAGTTCAAGCCCCACATCGGGCTCTGTGCTGACAGCTCAGAGCCTGGAGCCTGCTTCTGATTTTGTGTCTCCCTCTCTCTCTCGGCTCCTCCCCTGCTCATGCTCTGTCTCTCCTTCAAAAATAAATAAATATTTTTAAACAATTTAATAAAAAAATTTAAAAAGGAGTTAAGCTTTTGGGGAATCAAAGTTATACATGGATTTTCAGCTGTGTGTTTTGAGGGGAGGGTTGGTGCCCCTAACCTCTGTGGTACTCAGGATCAACTGTAGTTCGGCAAGATGCTACTATTAGGGCAAACTGAGTAAACAGTACACCAGATCTCTCTGTACTGTTTCTTACAACTGCATATCAAACTACACTTATCTAAAATAAAAAGTTTAAATTTAAAAAAGAAATCTGCACCAGATAATAATGTTTAACATTTAAGGCTACGTGCTAGTCACTGTTCAAAACACTTTACATTAATCATCTCATCTGATCCTTATGACTCCTTGTATGAAGGTAGGTATTACTATGACCCTATTTTAAGGGAACAAAGGTATAGAGAGGTTAAGAGAATTGCCCAAGATCACACAGCCAGTAAGATCCCAACTGGGAATTAGACTGATGGTTGTCTACCTTCAGAATCCACACTTCAGATAATTTTAAAGTTCAAGCTAATATTACTAAAAGTGAAGTGTTTTGTGTCAAAAGAATATAAAGTACAGGAATAACCTTTAGTTGGTTGGAGTTGTCTGTGAAGGAAACAACCACACATTGAGACTTTTCTTCATTCACTGAACCTTTAGTACTTTCTTTTTTTTTTTAATGCTTATTTATTTATTTTGAAAGAGGGAAAGTACATGCATATGAGCTAGGGGAGGGGCAGAGAGAGAAGAGAGAGAGAACCCCAAGCAGGCTCCATGCTGTCAGCAGGGAGCCTGACTCATGGCTGGATCCCATGAACCGTGAGATCATGACCTGAATAGAAATCAAGAGTTGGACACTCAACCAACTGAGCCACCCAGGTGCCCCTAGTACCTGCTTTCTATAAGAATAGCAGATAGGTTTCATGTCCTAGGCCAACTCTGACTGACTGACATTGGCTGCCTACAAAATTATATTAACACAGATTCCGGTGCTACATCACAGGTGAGCAAGAAAGAGTTTATGGTTATAGATATTTGCCACTTACATGGTGGAAGGAAGAAATGGTATTAAAAATGAGCGATAATGTATTTGTATTTGTCACTATTCTCAGATTTGAGCTAAGTGTTTTACATGTCTTATGCAATGTAATTCATTCAAAACACTGCATGTTGAGTATTATTCACTTTTTATAGATGGGGAAACAGGCTCAGAGAGTTTAGTTAACTTGTCCAAGCTCACACAGCTAGTGAGTGGCAGAGCCAGGATCGAAAGCCAAGGTCTTCATCCCTAGGAATCATGCTCTTTTCACCACATCTCCTGAAGAAGAGGAATTTTCCTGAGCTCTTGAAAGAGATGATGGACATGGATTGGCAGGAATGGAAAAAAAAAATTTCTGTGCACAAGCACAGAAACAGAAATCACACAAAAGACAAGAAGCTAACTGGCCCGACCAGAGTAGTGGTGCCTACTGGGCAGTAATGACCAGAGATTCTAGAGACCCAGTGTCCAACTGACTGAAAGCTTGGAAACAAAAAGCTTTTAAACTTAGAAGATTGGTTCTTCCAAGTTTGTTTTCTGAGGTCCTAGTGCAGTGGCAGATGAAATGCGAACAGTAGTAGGTTCAACACTTGTTTATCTTTCCCCATTTTCTTCACTAGGCTCTGTAAGTTTTCTTAACCTGCCTTCTTAAGGGAATTGGAGCTCACCCTCTGTCTGTCCATCAATTTTCCTTTTTTTTTTTTAAAAGTTTATTTATTTTGAGAGAGAAAGCACAAACGCAAGCAGGGCAGAGAGAGAGGGAGAGAGAGAGAATCTCAAGCAGGCTCCACGCGGTCAGAGCAGAGCCTGACTTGAGGCTCGATCTCACGAACCATGAGTTCATGACCTGAGCCAAAATCAAGAGCCGGACACTCAACCAACTGAGCCCCCCGGGCAGCCCTGTCCATCAGTTTTCTCATTGTTTTTTGTTATAAAAAATGGGGGGTGCCTGGTTGGCTAAGTCAGTAGAGCATGCAACTCTTGATCTTAGGGTCTTGAGTTCAATCCCCATGTTGGGCATGGAGCCTACTTGAAGAAAAAAAAAAGGTAGATTGCAAAAGTCTCAAGTAATAAAAAAAAAATGCATAAATTTTAAAGTATTGCCTCAACCTTTAATTCCATTCCCCAAAGGTAACTTTTTTTTTTAAGTTTATTTATTTATTTTGAGAGGACAGAGACAGAGTGAGTGGGGGAGGGGCAGAGAGAGAGGGAGGGAGAGAGAATCCAAAGCAGGTTGTGTGCCAACGCAGAGTCCAACATGGGGCTTGAACTCACCAAATAGTGAGATCATGTTCTGAGCGGAAACCAAGAGTTGGTTTCCAGCCTAACTGACTGAGCTACCCAGGCGCCCCTAAAGATAACTTCTGATAATAGTTCGGGGTGTAACTTTTTAGATTCTTTATATATTTAGAAATACAAATATATAAGACACATATATAATTTATATATTATATATGTATAAGTACATATAAAATACTTTGTTATAACATTATATTTAATATATAATATATGATACAATATGTTTATAACTTATTATATAAAATATATACTATATATATATTATAATATAGTATTTTACATGTACATATGAATGTATAACATCTAAATCATTTATTATATACACTGAACTTATAGAAACTAAATTTGTCTTCAGGATTACATATAATATAATCTATTATAATACATGTATATATAATATATTTCAGGATTACATATATACGTATTTACATTATACATACATTCTATACATTATACATATATACATATACATACATACTATATGTATACATAATATATATATTATACATATATAGCTATATTATAATAGATTATATTATATGTAATCCTGAAGACAAATTCAGTTTAATCATTCTTAGTAAAGACAAAAGTCGAAGGCCAAGAAGTTTGAGCTGGAGTTTTTTAAATTGTCTTTTCCTTTGTGAAAAGCCACATTCCTCACTGGGATATTAACATCTCCTTAAAGGAGCTATCAAAGCTTGCAACAAAAGGGGCTTTAAAAAGGCAAAAGCTTGTTCTGATCACTTGGTCACTGTTAACGTCACATTGATAAGGTCACTAGATTCTGGGGCAAGAACTTTAGCTTAAGTGCTCCTGAAGAAAGAAGTGTGGTCTAGTGCCTGTACAGAGCTGCTGAATCAACACCAAGGACTTCCTTGTATCTTCAATATCAGTTGATGAGAAAAAGAGAGAAGAGTTTATCCAAGGGGCCTAACTGAACTTTTTTGTTGGAAGCCCCCTGGAGAGTGCCTAATTGACGCCATTGTGGGTTGCCTCTCACTGTGGTTTTCTTTCATCTGAACCTTCTACAGCTATCAATGGGCTTGTTAGGTTTCGGCTTCATTGCCACTTACCTTCCGGAAGCGGCAATCAGCGCTTACCTGGCGGCCACGGCACTACACATTATTCTGTCCCAGCTGACTTGCATCTTCGGGATTGTGATTAGCTTCCACTCTGGTCCCATCTCCTTCTTCTATGTGAGTAATTTCTACCTTCACCCAGAGATACCAGTGCCCTCCCCTTGCCTCCAAAAGGAAGTGGACCCGAGTGGAGAGACTGCTGCATAGGGAGCAGAGTCAACACCGTCCTAGACATAATCTCAGCTCTTCTAGATTTACAGTCTGAATTAATTGCAGATGCCAGTTGGACCATGTTATATACAGTTATAATTTAACATGTTCTCAGTTCATTACCATTTTGCCCAGCCCTTTTAAACAAACACGATTTGCATTAAACTTTGGTTTTTAGAATACTGTAATCTATCATAATTCTTCCCATTACATGCCTCATAACAGACATGTATTCTAAAACATCTAAAGAACACAAAATGGCTAAGTAGTCCCTTAAAAGAATGGTGTAGGAGTCACTCTAAAGAATAGGCTGTAAGCAGAACTCCTGGGTCCTTTTCCATTATACTGAAACACATAAAGTGTATTCTCTCCTTATTGGGCATTATTATATTTTAATATCTCTTTTTCAACTTAAAAAAATGTGCATCCTCCCATTTCCCTTCACTGTGCTAGTAATGCTCATAATGACCTTTGTGCCTAAGGATTTCTTTTTGAACTAATCTTGAGGGAGTGTCACCTTCTAGATTTAGGCAATTATCATACCCCTTTCTAAGCCTCTGTAATTTTGTTTTCTTTCAGAACATAGTTAACTACTGTGTAACTCTCCCAAAAGCTAATTCTACCAGCATCCTACTATTTCTAACTGCTGTTGTAGCCCTGAGAAGCAACAAATGTATCAGAATGTCCTTCAATCAGTATCCCATCGAGTTTCCCATGGAAGTGTTTCTGGTAGGTGTTTTGATGCCCCCAATTCATGGTTTAGATCATTTAAAATGCCTACTTTCTAAAAAAAAAAAAAATTTATTTTTTTTTAATTTTTTTAACGTTTATTTATTTTTGAGACAGAGAGAGACAGAGCATGAACAGGGGAGAGGCAGAGAGAGAGGGAGACACAGAATCTGAAACAGGCTCCAGGCTCTGAGCGGTCAGCACAGAGCCCGACGTGGGGCTCGAACTCACGGACCGTGAGATCGTGACCTGAGCCAAAGTTGGACGCTTAACTGACCGAGCCACCCAGACGCCCCTAAAAAAAAAATTTTAATTAAAAGCAAGCAACCTAGGAAGGGAGAGATCAGAGGATACTATAAAAATGATGTTTAAAAAACATATGTTAAATCGTGACAAAGCAGAATATATTTAATTTTAAGTACTAGCTTTTATTTGTAAAACATGCTTATTTTTATTTTTCAATAAATTTCTTATTTTTTAAGTTGATTTATTTATTTTGAGAGAGAGTGTGCGTGTGTGCAAAAACAGGGGAGGGACAGAGAGAGAGGGAGACAGAGAATCCCAAGTGGGCTCTACACTGACAGCAATGCCCCGTGTGGGTCTTGAACCCACAAACCATGAGATCATGATCTGAGCCAAAATCAAGAGTTGGATGCTTAATGACTGAGCCACCCACGTGCCCCAAACATGCTTATTTTTAAAGTATTTTTCTCCATTGCTTCTTTTTCATACTATTTCATAAGTAGTTTTTTTTTTCCTTATGAAAGCAATCCAGGCTCATTTTAGCAATTTTGAAAAACATAAGAAAAAAATAGAAGAAAAGAAATTCCTGTGGCTGCACCTCCCGAAATCAACTACAATTAATAATTTGGGGTTTTCACTTATTCACTGTTTCCTTCTTTCAAATATATGACAGGCTTATGCTCAGTGTTGGTGAATTTCCATCTTCTTCTATGTAGAATTTTGTTTCTATTTTACTTTTTTTTATTTTTTAAGTAATCTCTATCCCCAGTGTGGGGCTCAAACTCACAACCTTGAGATCAAGAGTCACATATTCCACTGACTGAGCAAGCCCATGCCCTTGTTTCTTATGTATGTATGTATGTATGTATGTATGTATGTATGTTTCTTTATTGGGACACCTGGGTGGCTCAGTCAGTTAAGCATCTGACTCTTGATTTCGGCTCAGGTCATGATCTCACGGTTCATGATTCGAGCCCTGTATCAGGCTCTGTGCTGGCAGTGCAGAGCCTGCTTGGGATTCTCCCTCTCTCCCTCTGTCTCTGTGCCTCCCCTACTTGTGTTCTCTCTCTCTGAAAATAAATAAATACACTTAAAAAAGTAAATACTTATTTTTGAGAGAGAATGCACGGGCTGGGGAGAGGCAGAGTGAGGGAGAGAGGGGAGAGGGGCAGAGAGAGGGGGACAGAGGATCCAAAGTGAGCCCTATGCTGACAGCAGAGGGCTTGAACCCACGTACAGAAAGATTATGACCTGAACTGAAGTCAGATGCTCAACCAACTAGGCCACCCAGGCACCCCTGTTTCTATTTTAATAGTGTTGTGATCATTCTGTTATTCAGCCTCCTTTAATCCTCACTATGCTACAGTAGAGAAATTGAGGGAGATGAGATGTCAAATGGATTGCCTAGTCCGTGTCACTAGTAAGTGGCAGAGCTGGGGCTCACCACTATCTAATAGCAATATTTCTTCTTTCTTTTAAATTGTTTTTTTAATGTTTATTTTTGAGAGAGAGAAAGAGACAGAGCATGAGCAGGGGAGGGGCAGAGAGACAGGGAGACACAGAACCCGAAGCAGGCTCCAGGCTCTGAGCTGTCAGCACAGAGCCTGACGCGGGGCTTGAACTCATGAACTGCGACATCAAGACCTGAGCTAAAGCTGAACGCTTAATCGACTGAGCCACCCAGGCGCCCCTCTTCTTTCTTTTAAAAAAGTCCACTGATAAAATTAATCTTTTGCAGTTATAATTAACATTTTTACAATGATAAAGACATTTTCATAAACAAAGCTCAGGTTTTTAAAGTCAGCATTTCTCATATTAGGATCACTGAGTGCTTAGGTGTCCATGAGAATTAATTCCTCCTTAAGAAGTGTCCTGTTGCAGAGATCCCAAAAGTTCACCAAACGTCCATGTATTCCCGTCTATTTCCCAGGTGCCCCGTAGTTAGGCAGAACCATGTGACTTTGGGGCCAAAGCATAGGAGAAAGGGTGTGAGTCTCCATGTTCTTTCCCTGGTGTGATAATCATAGGACTGTATGTTAAAATAATATAGTCCCCCAGGTGGAATTAGCCTGGATCCCTGAGGCACTATTTGCAAAGAAGTTGCCCTGGAGAGACACTGACCCACAACACTCTGTGAGGGCAAAAAAAATAACACTAAGATCTCATGGTTTGTATGTTACCACAGCATAACCTATTCTATACTAAATAATCCAGGTCTGTACTCTGCATGATTGAAAGAGGATGGGAATTGCTTTGGAAATTGAGACCAAGCTCTATCTCATAACTGTCGTCTACTGCTTGGAGATGTGAATATTCTTCCTTCCTTGGAATAGTTGAAAAGCTATTAATTCACAAAGTCCAGAAACGGAAAGACTACTTTTGTAGGAGACTTTCCCAATCACTGTGCATAAATAATGGTGCCCTAGAGCCCAGGGGACAATGTGCACATGGAATATGAGGAGCAGGGTCACAGGCAACCTCTCCTTTTCATGGAACCCAGCTCAGCTCTGGCACCCTTGAGCAAATATTCCCAGTATCTCAGCTGAGGCTTTGGAGTTACCAGCAGATGGCATCTGTGACGCAGATATCAGTCCTCTCTCTCTCTCTCTCTCTCTCTCTCTCTTTAATTTCAGCTTTATTGAGGTATAATTGACATCTAAAGTGGTAAGAGATTTAAAGTGTACATCGTGGTGATCACACGTGCATATATATTGTGAAAGGATTCACCCATCTAGTTAATGGACACTTCCGTCACCTCACGTATTTATCTTGCCTGTGTGTGCATCTGTGCTGAGAGAACATTTACGTTCGACTCTTAGCCAATTTGTTTTTTTAAAGTTTATTTATTTTGAGAGAGAGAGCGCCAGAGAGTGTGTGCGAGTGAGGGAGAGGCAGAGAGAGAGAGAGAGAGAGAGAATCCCAAGCAGGCTCCACACTTTGATGTGGGGCTCGCACCCCCGAACCTCTCGAGATCGTGACCTGAACATTTAACTGACTGAGCCACTCAGGTGCCCCCCTACTCTTAGCAAATTTCAATTATACAGTGCAATGTTAGCACTGTGCACAATTAGCACAATTATACAGTGCAATGTTAGCAATGTCACCATACTTTCCACTAGATCCTCAGACCTTATTCATCTTAAACCTGAATGTTTCTACGCTTTTATCAAACTTTCCCCATTTCCCCCACCCACAGCTCCTGGCAACCACTTCTCTCCTTTCTGTTTCTATGAGTGTGGCTGTTTTGTTTTTGTTTTTACTTATTTATTTTCTAAATGTGTATTTATTCCTGAGAAAGCCCAAGTGGGGGAGGGACAGAGAGTGAGGGGGACAGAGGATCCAAAGCTGGCTCTGCACTGACAGGCAGCAAGCTCGATACAGGGCTCGAACTCACGAACTGTGAGATCATGACCTGAGCCAAAGTCAGACGCTTAACCAACTGAGCCACCCAAGCGCCCTGTTTTTGTTTTTAGATTGCACGTATAAGGGATACCATACAGTATTTGTCTTTCTCTGTCTGGCTTATTTCATTTAGCATAATACCCTCCAGGTTCATCCATGTTGTCACAAATCAAACCCCTCTCTCTCTTTTTTTTTTTTTTTTTTTATCTTAGAGAGAGTGTGATTGCGGAGGGGGTCAGAGGGAGAGAGAGAGAGAGAGACTGAGAATTTTAAACAGGCTCCACGCTCAGCGTGGAGCCCAACGCAGGGCTTGATCCCACCACCCTGGGATCATGACCTGAGCTAAAATCAAGAATCAGATGCTCAACTGACCGAGCCACCCAGGTGCCCCAAATCAACCCTCTCTTGAGAGACAGCAACAGCAGGAATCATAGTGACATTCCTTCAAGCAACCTCAAAGGCAATGAATGTTAAATTATGAGGAAAGGCAATGAGTATAGAGGGTGCTGTGGTGGACTATGGCTGACAGATTAGTTTGTGAGCCACAGTTAAGACATTCCTTTGGGAAACGCTGTAAATAATTAGGATGCACCGTGGAGTCAGGTGGGGGAGGAAACTGAGGTCCAGCAGTAAAAGTCAGTGGAGACTTAGAATTGTTGCAGTTGAGACATTAAACTTTTTTGTGACCTACTTTATACTCAAAGGTTATCAAAGCCTGCAGTGCATTACATATGCTTATGTCAAGTCAAGTGATTGGGAACACTTTCTGCCAAGGAGCAAGGGGATATCATTTCGAACTGGGGAAAGACCTCCATGTTTCCCCTGGCAGTGAAGAAAATAGGAGAGGGAGGGTGAGAGCTGTTCTGCCTGAGGGTATAAAAAGCTTCTTACAGCACCCACCAAGACACTACTGTCTGGATGTGCTGGAGGAAAAACACCCACCAGTCTGTCCTTAACACAGTAGCGTCAAACAGTAAGGGAAAGTTTCAAGGCAATATCTGGGACCCAGGTAGAAGACACTGATAAATAATTCAAGAATCCTATAGCTATAAGAGATGATGCATATTTTAGGTTCATAATTTACATATATGTATATGTGTGTGTATTTGTGGATGTGTTTATGTAAGTTGTACGGCAAACACCAAGAAAGCATCAAAATAGCTGTCTTTGGGTGATTTGTTTCTGCTTTTTAATTTTTCATATTTTCTCTGTGTTCCTTTATAAGCCAATACTACCTTACATTGGAAATAAAAGAGTTCCTTGGCCAGTGTGTACACTTCCTGTCCCTTAACTAGGTAAAGAACAAAACTCTTCTCTGACTCAAGCTATGATCCAGATTCTTCTTTCCATTCCGATCTGTAGGGTTCCCCGGTGTTTTCATCAGATCACAGCATCACAGGCAAACCAATTGCGATCCTGCTTGCTGTCTGGTTGAACTCGCAGAGCAGATTTATGTGTTGGTAGGGAAAATGGGGTACAGCAGCTCCATATTTATTATTCTAAGACCTGGGCATTGAGTTCTGCCGTCACTGGCTTGATTTGCTTTGGTGTGAGGTCTCTATAAGGTGTCACAGCTGCTGGGTTGTCTATTTTCCTGCTTGTTGAAATGGAAGGGAGACTTGCCATTTTAGGAGGAAATGAAAGGGTGATTTAAAAAAAAAAGGCAAGTAATTGCTTTGCTGAAGACTTTTTCTTTGTGCTGTCAAACTCTACTCCATTACTTATTATTAAGGGTTAGTGGGTTAGTCAGTAATGATTCTCAGTATACCTCAACAATCCCCCAACGGATTCTTTATATTGACACAGAGTACCTAGATCTAAAGACTTTTACACCTGAGGCCTTTGTATAGCTATTACCTGAAAACATGTTTGTATTGGGGCCAGATGTTTAAGGTTGGTGAGGACATCCATTTGTTCCCATTGTTATGTCAGAGACCAAGGCTGAATTTGCTTTTCATTCTGGCTACAGTGCTAACAAGAGATTCGGGAACCAAGAGCCAGAGAGGATTTCTGCCATGCCTGCTCCACGGACCTGGCCCCACCTCTCTCTCCAACCTTCATGTGTAGGGAGTGCCACATATCTCATTCCCTGTCTTGCCAGAGGCTATAAGCTCTACTCCTAGAAGCAAAACATAATATCTAGATGATCATATGCATTTTATTTTAACCCCTACAGATTCTTGGCTTCACTGCATTTGCAAACAAGATAAGCATGGCCACAGAAACCAGCAGGACGCTCATCGATATGATTCCTTATAGGTCAGTAACTCCACTTTTCAGGATTACTTTTCCCTTTGTGTTAACCTTTGCTTAGCCTCTGACCAGACAGCCTGATTGATGGTCTCCACTAGCAGTCAAATTTGGGTAATGGGCTCAAATTCATTTTAGAATACAGAAGCTCATGAAGGAGGATGGGCTAGGACAACCCTGTGTTTTGTCTCTGCTCAGCCTCTTAACTCTCATAGTTGAGCCAGTCTCCTTACACAAGGAAACTGTTGGATGTGCTGGAAACCAGAGAGATTCACGCAGTTTTTTCCGCAGTACATCATGAGCCTTCTCAACCTCTGCACCTATCTAACCCTCAAGGATGGAACAAGAGATGCCTCTTTTCCTGGCCTCTCTCCTGGAGCTCAGTGCTCAGGAGATGAGTGTTCCTTTCTGTCTTCACCCACTTAGACTGAATCGGGGTCCTTAAACATTTTCTCACTCGGCGTAGGAAGCTATCTTCGAGTCGTCTGGCATATGCAGTTCTTAAGGACTTGCGATTAATTTACATCATGATTCTTACCGGTGACTATGGGTCACTCTTGCTTCTGTTAAGAAAGTTTAATTTCCGTAACCCTGATCAGATGAGAGCGCTGGATCCTGACCACTAGACCAACAGGGAACAACGCCTCGTAACCTTGATCGGATGAATCACTTTGGCTAAGGAAGGCAATGCACTGCAGTTTCTCCACCCACAGGCAGGCTCTGGAAGAGCAGTGTTCATTTCCTGAGGCTGTTCAGTAAGGAATACTGCAGAGTCCGCGATACTGGCAGACTCCAGGATAACACAACGTAGGCTACTTTGATGAAGGCAGATGGGATTAGTCTCATGTCCTACCCGTTAGTTCTCCGTGAAATCTGATGATGACTAAGTCGCTTGAAATTCTGTTCAATTAAAAAAAAAAAAATGTGAGCAGACCACCGAGGCACCAGGAAGTGCAATGGTAAATAAGACTGAAAAAAATAACAACAATCAGACCGATGTTTTGCATAATTATTTTATTTCATTTGCACCTCACAGTAGTACTCCTTTTTATGGCTGAGCAAACTAAGGCTTACCAAATTTAAATTACTTGCCCGTGATCACACAGTCGGTCAAGGGCAGAGCTACTTTTGAACCCATTTCTCTTTAATTCCAAAATTTATGATTATAATCACTCTATCATACACACTCAGTATGCTTCTGTTATTGATGACTTAAAAACCACACAGTCAACTTTTGCTTATGTTTTATCCTAAGATTCAGAGTATAGATAGACAAGTGAGCATTTCAAAATGTAATGCTTTGAACTTCCCTTTTTCTTTTTTTCAAATTGTAATGTATGACCATTTATACACTTTATTTTTTTAATTTTATTTTTTATTTTTTAAAATTTACATCCAAATTAGTTAGCATCTAGTGCAACAATGATTTCAGGAGTAGATTCCTTAGTGCCCCTTACCCATTTAGCCCATCCCCCTCCCACAACCCCTCCAGCAACCCTCAGTTTGTTCTCCATATTTATGAGTCTCTTCTGTTTTGTCCCCCTCCCTGTGTTATATTATTTTTGTTTCCCTTCCCCTATGTTATCTGTTTTGTCTCTTAAAGTCTTCATATGAGTGAATTAATATGGTTTGTGTCTTTCTCTGACTAATGTCACTTAACATAATACCCTCCAGTTCCATCCACATAGTTGCAAATGGCAAGATTGCATTCTTTTTGATTGCCGAGTAATACTCCATTGTATATATATGCCACACCTTCTTTATCCATTCATCCATCAATGGACATTTGCGCTCTTTCCATACTTTGCCTATTGTTGACAGTGCTGCTATAAACGTGGGGGTGCATGTGTCCCTTTGAAACAGCACACCTGTATCCCGTGGATAAATGCCTAGTGGTGCAATTGCTGGGTCGTAAGGTAGTTCTATTTTTAGTTTTCTGAGGAACCTCCATACTGTTTTCCAGAGTAGCTGCACCAGCTTGCATTCCCATAAACTTCCCTTTTTATTATATATTTATCCAAAGTTGCTAAAGATTAGAAAAATTGAACAATTTAAGTTAGTTCTTTCTGTGTCCGTGTCCCCTTTTAACCTAAGCTAAGAAAGAATTAAATGTGAGAGAACATCAAAAAGGAAAAAACATAAATATTTAAGGTTTACTAACATAGATTTAGGCAATAGATTTCATTGACTGTATACTTCTTTGGGACAGCCACAATATATATTTTTTTAAGTTTATTTATTTATTTTGGGGGGGGAGGGGCAGAGAGAAGGAGAGAGAGAATCCCAAGCAGGCTCTGCACTGTCAGTGCAGAGGGGCTAGAACTCACAAACCGTGAGATCATGACCTGAGCTGAAATCAAGAGTCAGATGTTTAACCAACTGAGCCACCCAGGTGCTCCCGGGACAGCCACATTCTTTTTTTTTTTTTTTGGGGGGGGGGGTGGGGGAACAGCCACATTCTTAACTAACTTCTTAAAAGAACACAAAGGGGAAATTTAACCAAAGGTTAAATATCTAACTGACTTTGAGTATTTAGTTATATTTCTAACTAGCTCATTCATTACCTGGAAAACACCCAGGTGCTTGTAAATTATAAGTATATAATAAACAGGGAACTAACATAGACATAGTTAAATGGTGAAGGAAAAGATATTCAAAAATAGGAATTTAGATTCCTGTACATAATAATGGTATGAAATAGGAAAACAGGAGGAGATAGTGCTTTGAGTACTTTAAGTGATGCTTCCTACTTTAAGGAAAATGAAATTAAAAATGCATAAACTAATGAATTTTAATTGATAAAGGATTAAAAATACATCACAAAATTTATTTTAAAATAATTTTTCCAAGTCGTATGTAATACATTGCTCATTTTACTGAATTTAGATTTTACACAAAACTTTAGAAGTCAATTTTGAGTCATAAAACTGTGTCTTGGTGAAATGATAAAAATAATCAAAAGAATAAACATTTCAAATAGTAAATCTCATCTAAAACACTTAGAAGATTTTTTTTTTTTTTACTTAGAAAATAAACCTAGAGGTATAGAAACCAAAGCATATTTGTGCTTCCAAACTCAGTTTAAAGGATTATTCTATGAATCTATGGGAAAATAACACTGGCCCCCAAATCATGAAAATTTCTTTTCCTTTTTTTAGTCTGTTAATGTCATGATTGATTTTTGAATGTTAAACCAACATTTCATCCTTAGATAAACCTCACTTGGTAATCGTGTATTATCATTTTATATATTGATTCACAAAGATGTTGTTAAGAATTTTTGCATTCATGTATATGAAGAATATTGTCCTGAGAGTTTCTTTTCTTGTAATATCTGCATCTGGCTTTAGTATCAGAGTATTGTAGACATCATAAAAGGAATTGGGATGTATTCTCTTGTCTTTAATTTCTGGAAGAGTTTCTATAGAATTGGCATTATTTATTTCTAAAATATTTGGTAGAATTCATCAGTGAAAATATTTAGGCCTGCCTGGAGTTTTCATTGTGGGCAGGTTCTTAACCAAAAATTTAATTTTTTTTCTACAAATTTAATTTTTTAATAGTCTATTAAGTACAATTATTATTAAATTACATAAGCATTGTCTATAATTCAGGTTATCTATTTCTTCTTGAGAGTACTGTTAGTTTTTGTGACTCACAGAATTTTTTTTAATGTTTATTTATTTATGTATTTTGAGACAGAGAGAGAGCATGAGCCTGTATGAGCAAGGGAGGGTCAGAGAGAGAGGGAGAGAGAGAATCCTAAGCAGCCTGCCTGCTGTCAGCACAGAGCCCAGTGAGGGGTTTGATCTCACAAACCATGAGATCATGACCTGAGCTGAAATCAAGAGTCAGATGCTTAACAGACTGAGCCACCCAGGCTCCCTGGTGATTGAACAAATTTGCCCATTTAATCTAAGTTGTCAAATATATTGGTAAAAAGTTATTTATGTTCTCTTACTATCTTGTTTTAGTAAACAGCATTATTAATATATAATTTATATACCATAAAACTCACCATTTTAAAGTGTACACTTTTGTGGATTTTAGTATATGCTCAAAGTGGTACAACCATCATCACCATCTAATTTCAAAATATTTTATCACCCCCAAAAAGAAACCCTGTCCCATTTGTCCCTCTCCTTAGCCCTTGGCTACTACTTTATCTACTTTCTTTTTCTTTTATTTTAAGTAAACTCCACACCACACGTGGGACTTGAACTCACAACCCCAAATTCAAGAGTCACATGTTCTACCTACTGAGCCAGCCAGGTGCCACTCAATCTATTTTCTACCTCTAAGGATTTGCCTATTCTGGAATCATAAAATATGTGGCCTTTTGACTCTGGCCTCCTTCACTGAGCATAATGTTCTCAAGATCCATCCATATTGTACCATGGATCATTCCTACTTATGGCTGAACAGTATACTTATGGTATATATGGATATACCACATTTTGTTAATCAGTTCATCAGTTGATGGACATTTCAGTTATTTCCAGCTTTTGGTTATTATGAATAGCGCTCCTATGAACATTCAGGTGCCAAGTTTTTCTTTGAGTACCTGTTTTCTTTCCCTTTGAGGATATATCTAAGAGTAGATTTGCTGAGTCATATGGCAACTCTATGTTGAACTTGTTGAGGAGTTGCCAAACTACTCTCCACACTGCACCATTTACTTTCCTGCCAATAATGCACAAAGGTTCCAATTTGCTCCTTCTGGTCACAAAGGTGCAGACAACAAGGTGAGCAGTCATTGTTGTTGCACCTCACTCCCATTGTTTCAAGTCCCTCCCCCTCTGGCAAAAGTGACTTCCAAGGGATTTAAAGGACTGGCACCCCATTTTTTCTTCTTCATTTTTTTCTTTTTCTCCCCTTTTGGAAGTCATACATTAAAGATTAGGACATTAAAAAATACCTGCACTTACAGGGAAAATTAGAAAATAACCACACATGCCTGGAGAAAGGAACAGGCTCAGAAAAGACCTGAGAAAACCTTAAGTTCAACGTTTTCTTCAACTGAAGTCTTATCCTTGACACAAAAACAGCCAACAACAACAATAACAAAAAACAACAAACCCTAGGGATGGGGAGAATCTGATTTCCAGAGGCACTACATTATTAGATTCAAATATCCAATGTTCAACAAAAATGTCAAGGCAGATAAAGGAACAGGAAGTATGGCTCATTAAAATGAAAACAACAACAATAGAAATTGTCCTGAAAAAGACTTGATGGCAGATCTACTAGACAAAGACTTGAAAGCAATTGTCTTAAAGATACTTAAAGAACTAAAGGAAAATGTAGAGAAAGTAAACAATGTATGAACAAAATGGAAATATCAAAAAAGAAATAGCAAACTTAAAAGAAACCAAAAAGAAGTTATGGGGCTAAGAAGCACAATAACTGAAAGGAAAAATTCACTAGAGAGATTCAAAAGCAGATTTGAACAGTCAGAAGGAAGAATCAGTGAACTTGAGGATAAGATAATGGAAATTATTGAGTCTGAGGAACAGAAGGAAAAAAGATTAGAGAAAAATGAACAGAATTTTAGGGACTTATGGGACACCATCAAGCAGAGCAACACACACTCAGTGGGAGACTCAGAAGGAGAAGAGAGAAAGAAAGGGATGAGAACAACATTTGAAGAAATAATGGCTGAAAATTTCCCAAACTTGATTTAAAAACATGAGTGTAAACGTGTAACTCTAACAAATTCCTAGTAAGAGAAACTCAAAGAGACCCATACCTAGATATATAATCAAACTTCAAAAGACAAAGAGAATCTTGAAAAGGAAAAGAGAAGTGACTCATACGTAAGGGCTTATCAATAAAGTAATGAGAGACTTCTCGTCAGAAACTCTGGAGGCCAGAATGCAGTGGGCCAACAAAGTGCTAAAAGAAAAAAAAAAACAAAACCATCAACCAAGATCCTATATCCAGCAAAATTTTCCTTCAAAAGTAAAGAAGTTAAATCATTCTCAGATACCGAAGCCAGACAAAGACACTACAAGAAAAGAAAACTTAGGAACATTGATGATCAGTGATACAAAAATCTTCACAAATATAAGCACATGATAAGACACAATATTACTAATTATTTGGGAAATGCAAACTGAAACTATAGTGAGATACGACCTCATACCCATTAGGATGGCTACTGTGTATGTGCATACGCACACACATACACATACACATACATATATATGCGCATATATACATATACCTATACCAGTGTGTGTGTGTGCATCTAAGACAGAAAATAACAAAAGTTGGTGAGGATGTAGATTTCTTTGTGCACTGTTAGTAGAAATATAAAATGGTACAGCCACTGTGGAAAGCAATATGGTGGTTCCTCAAAAAATTAAACATAAAATTACCAGATGATCCAGCAATTCTACTTCTGGATATATACCCCACAAAATTGAAAGCAGGGTCTTGAATAGATATTCATGCACCCGTGCTCATAGCAGCATTATTCGTAATAGCTAAAATGTGGAAGAATTCATAAGTGTCATCAACGATGAATGGATAAGCAAAATATATATACATATCATTCAGCCTTGAAAAGGAAGGAAATTCTGACATATGCTACAACATGGTTGACCTTGAGGACTTTATGCTGAGTGGACTAAACCAGTCAGAAGAAGACAAACCCTGTATGATTCCACTTACAGGAGGTGCTTAGGGTAGTCCAAATCATCAAGACAGAAGGGAGAATGGTAGTTGCCAGGGCTGGAGGAGGAGGAAATGGAGAGCTATTGGTTAACCGGATTAATAGGGTTTCAGTTTTACAAGGTGAAGAGTTACGGCGTGGATGGTGGAGACGGTTGCGCATTCCGAGTGTATTTAACACCACTGAATGGCACGCTTAAAAATGGTTGAGATGGTGGATTTCATGCAATGCATATGTACCACACTGAAAAGAAATGAGGGGGAGAAAACTATGGGGGGAAGGTGTAGGTAGAATTGGAAGTAATTTATATAAAAGAGGTAAAGATGTAAAAAATGTATATAAAATTATACCCTAAAAGATTTGAGTGTGAATACAAGGGGATTCATTGGGATTTTGGCTCCAAACCATCTGAGATGTGGTATCTGCCTATTGTTTATCCGCTGGTATGGTCCCTAACAGTGTAGGTGGGGCCATTTTCTGTCAGTCTTTGTGGTTTGCCTATCCTATTTGTTGCTATTGCTACATGGCAAGAATGTCGAACTGGAAGATAGCAAGTGTTCTCTCAGTGGCTTTTGTAACCTGGCTGGGTTTCCCGGCAGTTTGGGCAGGCTGCTGCCTCAGTACTCTTCTATCTTTTGTTGTTATTACTTTTTTTTTTTTTTTTTTGAGAGAGACAGTGCGTGCACGCCAACAGGGGAGGGGCAGAGAGAGAGGGAGAATCTTAAGTGGGCTCCAGGCTCAGCACGGAGCCCAGCACAGGGCTCCATCTCACAACCCTGAGATCATGATCTGAGCCGAAATTAAGAGGCCGAAGGCGCTCAACTCACTGAGCCAGCCCGGCGCCCCTCTTATTGTTATTTTCAAAAAAGGGTCAGGCCTGCCTGCCCCACATGATAAGGCTGGAGTGGGGAAGGAGCCAATAAATGGTTCCTGCTTTCTAGGAATAATTCCACCATTTTATTCCAGCTTCCTGTTTCCTGTGATGCCAGATTTCAACATTCTTCCTGAATTAATTTTAGAAGCCTTCTCCTTAGCTTTAGTGAGCTCCTCTCTGCTGGTATTTGTGGGCAAGAAGGTTGCCAGTCGCCATAACTACCGTGTTAATTCCAACCAGGTGAGATGAGAGGCTGTTATTTCTGTTATTTCCTCTGACCCTTAAGTCTTTGTTCTCCAATCTGAGCCTCCTGTCAACATGAAGATTGCATTTTTTTAATGTTTATTTTTGAGAGAGACAGAGCATGAATGGGGGAGGGGCAGAGAGAGAGGGAGACACAGAATCCGAAACAGGCTCCGGGCTCTGACCCCCTGCCCCCATGTGGGGCTCGAATCCATGAACCGTGAGATCATGACCTAAGCCAAAGTCTGACGCTTAGCTTAACCACTTAACAGACTGAGCCACCCAGGTGCCCCAAGACTGCATTCTTTTGTAACTAGAGAGTCAGTGAGACCAAAATTTGAATTATAATTACCAAAGGATTTTTGAGAAGCATGGCATACTTAACTTTCGAGCCACTTAAATTAACATGAGTGTTATTCGCCCAGAACAGCTATGGTGTGGGGAGGCAAGAAGATAACATATGGCATCATGTTGTTAAGCTAACAGAATTCCTCTCCTCTTAATTTCATCCTCCTTTCCAAGTTCTTAGGAGTCAACCACATACCGAGGTGCGATAAGAAATGCTAGGGAATATCAAAGCCAGGCTACTAGCATAATTAAATTGGTCTCCCAGAAACAGTCCTTGTTTTTTGTTTTTTTTTTTTTTTAATCTCCCAGCTATTCTGAGTTTGGCCCTTTTCCTAGAACTCAAAAGAGAAATGTGGAAGAAAGAGTTGTCCCACTTTGATTTTAAGATAGTATGGAAGGAAGGGAGAAAAATTAGTATTATGTTTCCTCCTGTCATCCGAAGTCCCAGTGAAAGGGAATAATAAGACAAAAATTTCATTTCTCACTTTGAAAAAAGTGCTTTTCTTAGGATGGGTAGCTAAAATGAAGATTCAAGTTAATCCGGAAATCAGATTTGGCATCCTTTTGTTCTTTGTAAGAGTATTTCCGGGGCACCTGCGTGGCACAGCCGGTTAAGCATCTGACTTCAGCTCAGGTCATGATCCCGCAAGTTGGCAAGGTGGAACCCCATGTTCGGTGCCACTCTGACAGCTCAGAGCCTGGAGCCTGCTTCACATTCTGTGTCCTTCCCTCTCTCTACCCCTCCCCTGCTCGTGCTCTCTCACACTGTCTCTCTCAAAAATAAACATTTTTTTTAAAACGGAATATTTCTGTGTTGTTTGAAGTGAAGTAAACAATCCTGTCTTAGTACATAGGAAATGGACGGTGTGTCTTTAGCTCAAACCCAAGTCTGCCTTCTTCAACAAAAGCGGGCCTAACACGTTTGCCATGTCTTTCCAGGATTTAATAGCCATCGGCCTTTGCAATGTCGTCAGCTCATTTTTCAGATCTTGTGTGTTTACTAGTGCTGTTGTCAGGACTATTATCCAAGATAAGTCTGGAGGAAGACAACAGGTATGTTGAAATAGAATCTTCTTCCTGATATAAAAGCATATTTATATCTATTCACATGTATATTCCCAGAAGGGGATTTTCTTAGTTTAATCATGTTGCTGCTTTAATGTTATGTTTGTTAGGCAAGATCTCTTGGAGGAACCTGGATTTCACACTTGCCTAATTTTTTGCTTAGATTTTTTTTTTGTCTTAAAAGCTATTTGTCAACGTTGAACTTGAAAGTCATTTTCTATAGAAATATTATTCTATTTTAGTGGTTTCTATGGATTAGTCTGTAAAAACCTATTTTCCATGTAGCACACCCCAAAGAGTAGTATTTCAGGTAAACTAACCATCACCTATTAACATTGCTTTCTATGGAAGGGTATATTCCCGGTCCTAGTCTGGGGAAGTAATAATACAACTCTCCCTATCCTAGCTCCAGAACTAGAAACTTCCCTAGCTTCCTCAAGGCGCATGATAAGAGCCTTTCATGAGAGAGAGTAAGGCCTTTGTCTAGATGAACCTAGAGAATTTATGACCGTTCTGCCTTTGAATATGAGAAAATTATCCAAGTCAGATTTTCTTCAGGTGCTCCGAATTAGTAAACTAAATGTGTGGGGCAGAGGGGAGAGGGAGAGGGAGAAGAAGAGGGAGAGGGAGAATGCCAGCAGGGAAGGCTCTAAAGGTGAACTCTGTCTAATTGCAGACATGATATTTTATAAGTCCAATGTTCACGGGTTCTGAACTAGATTAAAGTTCCAGCTCTACGACATGGGATATGTCCCAGCTCAGCTATGTAGCATGATGAAATGTCAAAGAACTCTCAGAATCAAAACTGGAGTAAGCCCAGGGAATGGGTTAGGACTCAGAAGGCAGAGAAATAACGACAGAGGTCAACAAGAAGCTTAGGCCACAGACGTGTGGTAGAAAGGTACAGCAATGGTCAGAAACGGAAGTGTCAGACGAATGGACACTAAATTTGCATTGGGGTGGGGGGGAAGACAAACTGTCCCAGTCCATAGGTAAATAGAGCTGAAATATAAGGTGAAAGCCAATAAAAGTCAGAAGGGGCGGGATCTTGGGTCTAGAGTAAGATCGTGTCCTATCACTTCATGTGGACTGAGTTTTGTCATAAAGCTTCTGCCAGACATGCTGGCCTTGAAGGTATACCTCTTTTCCACTCCCGTTTGATGGAAAGAAGGAACTTGGGCTATGGAGAAAAGAAGAATGTTCTGTGCAAGTGTGCAAAAACGTTGACATCCATACGAGAGGATTTCATGATAAGAAGTAGAAATGGCGTTCCCAGACATTAGTCCCCACTAACTTTTTAAGGTTTATTTATTTTTGACAGAGAGAGAGAGAGAGAGAGAGACAAAGCATGAGCGGGGGAGGGGCAGAGAGAGAGAGGGAGACACAGAATCTGAAGCAGGCTCCAGGTTCTGAGCTGTCAGCACAGAGCCCGACGCGGGGCTCGAACTCATAGACGACGAGATCATGACCTGAGCCGAAGTCGGACGCTCAACCGACTGACCCACCCAGGTGCCCCAGTCCCCACTAACTTTGACAGCATGCTTCGTTTATTTGGTATATAAGCATGACATACATTTGGGGAGAAAAAAAGGCACACAGGTGGAAAAAATTAAATCACACGGCAAGTAACATTAAGTGCAGAATAAGCCTCATAAATAAAAAGTGCCATAAATATTACAAGAAGGAGAATGAGGGAGGAAGTGGATTTTCATGGATTATTGAAAGAGGGTTAGGATATGTAGAGATAGCCGGAAGGAAGAAGGGCTTCAGTTCAGCCTCAGAGTTGCCTTTAGCCTGTCAGACAAAGTGCCTGCTTCAAAGGCAGCCTGTGGCTCTCATTCTGTTTTCTGCTGCTACACTGTTCTCCTGTGCAGCACATTCCCCTACCAATGATATGTCCCTGCGGGGCTGTGACACTTCACGTTGGGGCATTCTTCTAGGAATGCTGGTTAAGTCCTTCCCTGAGAGCCTGGTAAATCGGGTAAATCGCCAGTTCGAGCAGAGAACGCTGCTGGCCCCCAGCCCTGGAGGCATTGGAGCTACCCAGCCTCCACCCTTCCGATCTGGACAAGCAAAGGCCCCTGAGATTCATTTTGTCTTCTTCATCTCACAGCGGCCGATGCTCTATCTCTTCTCTCGGTGGATTTTTGAGTCACTTTGCCTGAGAACACCCTTGCTTCTTCAAAGTTCCTCAGGACTATAGGAAAGAGAAGCAAGGGGCTGCCTCTGTACCTCTCAGACCTGACCTGCCACCAAGGGCCACTTTATTTTTTTTTTTTTTAATCTGGCATAAATACAAACTGCGTATGTGTACCTGGATTTCGTAATTCTCCTTGTCTAGAACCCACTTGCCTTCACTGGTTGCAGCAAAACCTATTGACTCTTGCTGCCACAGCCTGGGCCTGCCGTGTTGGCAGGCCATGACAGAGAGGATGTGAAGAGCCCCAGACCCATGGCCAGTTGGACTGTCCCCCACTCTGTCTTCTGGCTCATCTAGTTCTAACCACTGGGTTTCTCTGTGCTCCACAACTGGGTTCCTTTCCTTATTCCCTGCTTTCCAAGGACTGGCCATCTTGCCATGTCCCCAGACTCTCAGAACTGCTTAAAAAATTAATTATTATAAAAGAAAGAGGGGTGCCTGGGTGGCTCAGTCAGCTAAGTGTCCGGCTTAGACTCAGGTCAGGATCTCATGGTTCGTGAGTTCGAGCTCCAAGTCAGGCTCTGTGCTGACAGCTCAGAGCCTGGAGCCTGCTTTAGATTCTGTGTCTCCCCCTCTCTCTGCCCTCCCCCCTCTCCCCCCGCCAAATAAATAAAACATTTTTTTAATTAAAAAAGATAAGAAAGAGATTATAAAAGAAAGATATGTGTTGTATTCTTTTTAGAGGGAGCAAACGGGACAGTGGAGAGAGCCTAGATTTCAGAGTCAGCCGGTCAGGTAGATTGAATCCTGACTCAGTGGTTCCTAGATGTGTGTGTGACCTGGGACTTTTGCTTTTTGAGGCTCTAGTCCTCATCTGGAAAATGGGAATAAAGATAACTTTTCGGTTATGAGAATTAAATTAGGTGACAATAGTGCCTATCATAGTGCCTGTCACTTAAGAGGTTCAAAAATCACAGCTTCTACCCTAGCTCCCTAGGGCCCCGGCCAGTGCTTGGCAATCTACAACACTTCTGCTTCATGGAACCCACTATGTATGAAGTAATTGGTGTCTGAGGGTCTGCATGTCCACAGTGGCTGTGGCTTATGGGAACTCACATTGCCTTGAATTCCCAAAGAGAAGGCAGAGTCCCCGTTTTTCTTCAAGAAAGCCTGGGAAAGTGATGGAAATGAGAACGGAATAGCAAAATATGCACGAGTTGTAGACTTCTCCATGTTTGCTGTCTGTAGACCCTGTTCAGACACAGAGGCTGAGATTCGGAGAGCCATCAAGCATCCTCCTAAGGCACAATGCCACCGAGGATTGCCCTGTGGTCCCAAAGCCCACTCCTTTTGTGTGCACAGCCAGGGGAGACACACCGTTATTGGCAGACCTCCCAACCCTGTCTCAGCCGCAAATTTTATGGGATTCACTGTCCAGTTTGTACTCATTTATTATTTTTTTTTAAGTTTTATTTAGTTAAGTAACTCTTCACCCCGCATGGAGCTGAACTCACAACCCCAAGATTAAGAGTCACATGCTCTTCTGACTGAGCCAGCCAGGCACCCCTGTACTCATTTAAATCTAGGTTTAACGCAGCTTATTTTAGCATCTGCATGTCTTTGTTTCTTTAAATCAGAAGAATTTGGAGAAAAGAAGTGGTAGGTCGAGCCTACCCAGGGACAGGGACGCAAAACACAAAACAAAACACCAACAAAGAAGAAGTGATAGGAAGATAGGTGAAGGAAGAAGTGATAGGAAGTCCTGATGTATTTTCCTGTGCTGATCGAAGTAGTTTTTCTATAGAGCCAACAAAGACCACCTAAAGCAAAACGCTTAGATTAGATCCAACAACAGGTTGATGTGTACATTGGCTGAAGGAGTTTATGGCCTCAGTTACTTGTTTCAGTTCCACGAGGCATAAAATGCTTGCCCTTAGAACTTCCTGACTTTCTGTTGTAGTGGTCCATTTTCCTAAATCCCCCTTTTTGTACTACCATCACCTGGTGTCAACTATGAAGCAGCTGGGACGGGGAAAGAAGGAAGTAGGAAATTGATTTCATCGCTGTTAGTTTCAGTGGCGCATTTATATGCAAATAGCAGTGCGCAGTGAGAGGGAATCCAGTAGGAAGGGTTTTTCTTTTTTCCTTTTTTTTCACACCTAAGAAATAAAGAGAAAAATGGGAGAATCACTGCTGAACAGTCACTTGATAGTTTAGCTTTGAGGGACTCCCTCAGCTCTTGCTTGTATATGCCATTGTTCTGATTTGTGGTTAGTTTTATTCTCCCACACACACATCCCCCAGTGCAGTGAGAGATTATACTGCTTTCCATCAGTTTTTATTTTTAGGGGCTTAACCAATGGAAACGTATCCATAGAGGATGTATTGAGTTCAAGACTATGTCCAGAGAGTGTTGAGACCGTAACTTAGCTTGCTCTCTGTATCTGCCAATCAACCACTGCTTGCCAAGCAACGCTGAGCCCACAGTCATCAACCCAGCCAGTGTAGGACCCAGAGCTGCTATTTGCAGCCCTGGCTCACATTTGTACCCTTTTTTATGGCAATGAAGCAGAGAAAAACTGAAGTACGGAAATCAGAAATGATTATCGTTGCAGTTTTAAGATAAAACGCTACCGAGGGGCGCCTGGATGGCTCAGTGGCTTAAGTGTCTGACTCTTGATTTCAGCTCAGGTCATGATCTCACCGTTCGTGGGATCAGGCTCCATATTGGGCCCCGAACCGATAAAACGGAGCCTGTGGGATTCTCTCTCTCCCTCTCTCCCTCTCTCTGCCCCTCCCCCCGTCTCAATATAAATAAATCAACATTTTTAAAAAACGAAACACCACTGAAACTGTTAAATGGGAAGCTATCCAAGCTCCAAACAGGAGAGCGAGGAGGGAGATATTTACTGATATGAAAAGTGGACTGGTTGGGATTTTAGGGCTGACAGTGACGAGTCTACTAAGGCTTTTCTAGACTATTCCAGGAGGAGTTAAAGTTGGGAGGGAAGGCAAGCCAGACTTTAGGAGACTCCAGATGCACAGCACAATGCTATGGCAATAAAGATCCAAATACCTGAGACAGTTTGGCACTTTGCAGAAAGCATTCACGCATTCATTCGACAAATATTGATTGAGTACCTAGTATGTGTTTAGCACTTTGACAAGACCTGAAAATATCAGTTCAGTGAAAATGCACTTGTGCTGGATGGTGACATTCAACTCCTTTTAAGCAAAAAATGACACGCTTCTCACCATGCATAAGGCATCAGTTGCAGACAGGGACCAATACGTTCCCGATGGTCTCTCTCCAACTGGCTCTGTCTCCTCAGTTTGCATCTCTGGTAGGCGCTGGTGTGATGTTGCTCCTGATGGTCAAGGTGGGACCCTTTTTCTACGAACTGCCAAATGTAAGTAGCACTGATAAAGAACGTGGAGTAGAGAAAAGACCAGATCTCCCCACTGCGTCTTGGTGGGGCATTCACCTTGTTCCCAGCGGTCGCCCCACCCTATCTCTCATCCCTTGCCTTTAAATTAATAGCAACCACTTCACAGGAGTGGTGAGTAAATAAGATGATATTTCTAATATAAACAGAATGGTGTTGAGCTAGTCATACGTGCTCAAGAAATATTAGATAATATAATTATTCTCATTTTCGTTGACCTTCATTTTATGGCTTACGCTAGAAAGTAAGCTGTATAAGTAAAGATTCAGTTAAAGATGACCAAAATAGACTTCAGATGCCAGAACGCCCCTCACCGACTCAGGCTTGGAAACTCATTGTGTATGCATGCCATCTGTTTCCCAAGCCGTTTCCAGAAGGCCTTGTTCTGCATTCATATGAACTCAGTTGCCCTGTGACAGTCTCTCTGCCTTGTGGTTGGTTCACAACACTAGAAAGCAGGGGTCTGAAAGTTGAGTTTTTAACTCTGTTCAGCAAAGCCACCTCTGTGCACTTCTATACTTCTGTGCCATTTCTTCCCTTTGTGAGAGACTGATGACCTTGCATTTAGAGGTGCATTACATATTGGCTATAATCAATTTGTTTTCTGTCACCATATAGATCACAGCTCAGTCACCATGACTTCCTTTTAAATTTCCTTAATGTTCCCGTTAGCCATTTTTAGATAGTGCTGAGGGAGGTGGAAGGAAGGAGGTTTCATTTCTGGGGTAGCAGCTTGGTGACACTGAGGTGGCCGTCCCTGAAGCCGGAGTGGTGGTAAATGTTAGCCCCATCCTTTTGAATATCTCTGTCCCGCCCGGTGAATAGTCAGGTTTCTGAAGAGCAGGACTGCCTCAAAGCTGTTGCTGCCTTCTGCTCTTGTGATTCGGAGACCTTGGAGCCCAGCCCCAGAATCTATGCACAGAAGGTGGGATCAAGCTTGTATTCATCACACAAGCTGTCTTCTGATGCCCAGCAGAAGTCATCTCCAAAATTTAGTTTACATAGCACCTTTGGTGCCATCACTCTGAAAGTCTGTCTTCGGAGGGCCACTCACTAATTTACTCTGAACGTGATTTTTTTTTTTTTCTCTACAGCTGGAAGAATCAGAATTTTTAAAAATTGCAAACATATGAAAATCTGTCAGGGGGTCCCCCCTGGGTGGCTCAGTCAGTTAAGTGTCCGACTCTGGCTCAGGTCACGATCTCACAGTTTATGCGTTCGAGCCCCGCACGGGGCTCTCTGCTGTTGGCGAAGAGCCCACTTTGGATCCTCTGTCTCCCTCTCTGCCTCTCTCTCTCTCTTTCTCTCTCTCTCTCAAAAATAAATAAATGTTTTTAAAAAAAGACTAAAGATCTGTCAGAATCCACTAAGGGCACTCCTTTATTATCAATACATTAGAGACAGAACAGCCCTTGCTTTTGGCTAACCATGCTATGTCACATTATTTTTATACCATTTTCTGGGTGGGAAAATGTGAACACCATCTGATCAGTGGGATATCTGAATAGCTTTAATAATGGGGCTCTGTGAGTATTAAACTATGAATGAGCCCTTCATCCTTGAGAGATTATGGACCCCTTGTTACAAAATCCTTATTGGAGTAATTGCTGGGGCATCCTGGCCAGGATCTCAACTGGTCGGCAAGGGGACCAACACAATGTGAAGGTTCACATTCAGAAAGGTAAAATTTTTCTGGTGTATGACTTTGTGAAAGGATTTGTTTCTTCTTCACACTCCCTACTCTTCTTGCAAGAACCTCGTGAGGTTGAGTTTCTTTTCCTTCCCACCGCATCCTCCTGCAATGCGCAGAGCATGTGGAGATTCTTGACTGAGGATGGAGATTGGAGAGAAGTGATTCCTGCTGACTTCATCCTTGCCCTTCCCTCCTCTGCTGACCTACTGAGCCCACTGGTCACCAAGTCACCTCAGAAAACTAGAGTAACCTGCCATTCCTGGTGGCAGGATCAGTCTAATGCCCAGGCAGAGCATATACAGAAGAGATGGCTAGAAAAAGGCTGAGAAATGTGACCCTCATGCAGGGACTTCATGAAAACAAGAAAATGTTTCTTAGAGTAGGTGAGAGTCTGCTTTATCTTTTATTTTTATTTATCATTTTTTAATGCTTGTTTATTTTTGAGTGAGGGAAAGAGAGAGCACAAACGGGGGAGGGGGAGAGAGAAAGAGGGAGACACAGAATCTGAAGCAGGCTCCAGGCTCCGAGCTGTCAGCCCAGAGCCCCCCCACACAGGGCTCAAACCCATAAACTGCGGAGCCGAAGTCAGATGCTTAATCGACTTGCCACCCAGGTGCCCCCAGATTCTGCTTTGAGGTCCTGGTGATTTTTTACATTTGAGTGGCAAGGGTGACTTTTTGTGGTACCTTTGTGAAGATTTGGGAGTTTTACCTCCCCACCCCCACCCCTCCCCACCCCAAATTTTCTCCAAAGGGAAAATGAAACAGGGCTTACCTTCCCCCCCCCCCCCCGCCGCCCCCCGCAGGCTGTGCTGGCTGGTATTATTCTGAGCAACATCTTCCCCTACCTTGAAACCATTTACAACGTACCCAATCTGTGGAGGCAGAACCAGTATGACTGTGTGAGTACAGACGCGCTGGCTGAGGTAGGGAAGGACAGGGGGGAAGGTCGGAAAAAGGGCACGAGAACAAACAAAGAGATCAGGGTGAAGTACCCTAGCAATTCGTCGACAGCTGATACTCAAGCCTCAAAAAAGAAAAAATGGGTGCATGGAATGCTGAAATGTCATTCCTCCTATGCAAAACTAAATGAAAAGGACAGAAGTGGCCACAGTTAGGTATGAATCTAGTAAAAAGGGTTTGCCACACATTAAGTAGTCGAATGACTTTTAATCCAGTCAGTGTGATTGCATGCCAGGATAGGAGAGACAAATCCTGCTATGAGAAGGCGGTGTCTTGAGAGGCAGAGCTGCTGGAGAACCCTCCTCCCATCTAGAGCACAAAACTGGGGACACAAAGGGGAAACAGCAAAAAATAAAATATGGGGGATATAATACAATGAAAGGAGAGGAACCCCATAGAGGCAAAGAGAAATGAAAGGGGGTAGTTTTCGGATCCAGGTCCCTGAGGAGCTAAGAGGGTATGTGGTCCAGTGCACAGGTACCACTTCTAGGAAGAGGGGTAGCCCTTCCAGCAGGACTGGAGACAGGGAGGGAGAATGACGTGGGGACAGCAACTAACAAGTAGCAGGTGGCGGTGGGGGGGGGGGGAGCAAATATTCAAGGGAGTTTTAGCCTATTCACACTATGAAGATGAAAGTCAAGTGGCTTGCTGAGAGCGATGGAGAAGGTGGTGAGGTAAGGGGCCAAAAAGGATGTTAAAGATTCCCAATAGCCACAAAAGGTCTTAAAATAGCAACTACTATTTGGTGAGTGCTCTGTGTTGCTTTGGGGATGATATTTTTAATCACACACAAAAAAAGCCTATAAAGTAGATTTTGTTATCCCTATTTTGCACATGAGGTTTCAAGAGAGATTTGAAGAGAGGAGTGATCAAGGACACCTGCAAGAATGGCTAGGCAGCGTTGGGGCCCAATCATTTGTGAAGGCGACGGCCCAGAGGGCTGTGCAGTTTGTTCTCTGCACCCTGGGTTTCGGGAGGGAGCGGGAAGGAGAAGATGGGTTGAGAGATACAACTGATCTTCCCACTTGTGCTTATGGTCATGGTCTTCCCTTCCCCTTCTTCCTTCCCCCCACTTCTCCATAAGATTATCTGGATGGTTACTTTCGTATCTGCAATTTTCCTGGGACTGGATGCGGGACTACTCGTTTCACTAGCCTTTGCCTTCTTCATCATCGCTGTTCGGTCACACAGGTACTTTGTCTCAGGTGATAGGAGGCTGGCTGTGGCGAGGTAAGGCAACCTGAAAGCACATATGTTTCCTTTCAGAACTAAGATTTTCCTCCTGGGTCAGATCCCTAACACCAACATCTATAGAAGCTTCAATGACTATCGGGAGGTAAGATTCCAGATCAGTCCCGCTCCTTTGTCCAAAGGATGGTCTGGACCAGGCCTGCTGCTTGGTTTTTCTACAACAATCCCTTTGCTGTTGTTGTTTGCTAACCTACAGACACATGTTTGCAGAGGCGGGGAAAGTGATGCAGGACGGTGGAGGTGGGGAACTTAAGTAGGTAAATCCTCAGAGTGCTGCAGCCAGTTAAGGATCATGTCCTTGGTGGGGAGGGGCGGTGGGGAAGGCCAAGGAAAAGAAAAGAACAAATGGAAGGCGGAGAAGAAAGCAGGAAAAGCAGGGGGTGAAAATGACAGGGAAGAATTTGCTAATCCTGGCTTCTTATGAAGAAGAATCCAGATTCTCTAGGGAGTTCTAGAGATTCTTTCTTATTCTACAAAAGAGCTGAGAAGTTTCCCTCCACTTCACATTTGTCTTGCAGGTTAAAAACATTCCTGGGGTGAAAATCTTCCAGTGCTGCAACTCCATTACATTCGTCAATGTTGATCAGCTAAAGCACAAGCTATTAAAAGAGGTGATGGCTTCCTCCCCTGCCTTTCTCCACCTGCTCCCCTCCCCCGCCCCCTCGCCAGGGACACCCCCTCTTCCTTCCCCCACTCACCATCTGGCCTCTCTCTTACATCTCTCAGGTTGAAATGGTTAGGGTGCCTCTTAAAGAAGAAGAAGTGTTCCACCTGTTTAATCAAAATGAAGACAGCTCACAGGAAGAAAAGATTTGTCAGTGTTTCTGCAACTGTGACGAACAGGAGCCACCACCCAGGGTTGGAAACCTCTTTTCCTTTCTGCATTTTTCTCCACATTTTATAAAGAAGTGCACTGGTAGTTGAAGAAGAAGTAAGGAAAGAAAATCAAAACCCCCTCAGGGGCTTTGACTCTTAGATGGACCATGGGTAACTGGAAATCAGAGATTTCTACCCAGCAATGAAGGCACAGGTCCCCTTTTGAGATGTAGATCTTGACCTTAGTAGGTAGGAGGAGATGTTTGGGTCGCTACTCAATGGCCAGTGACTGACCTGAGCACAGAGAGCACAGTTTGCCTACTGAGATTGACGGTAATACCCTAGTTATACCTATTTCCCTGACTTTCACCTGCCTGGCTTTCGATTTCTGAAAACAAGTGGCTGAAAGATTGTTTTCCAGTTCCAACAAAAGCAGCAGAGTGAAGGTGGCTGCCGTTCTCAAGGACATGCCAGGGTCTCCTGATGTCTGCCTGTGACGGAGGAAATGGTGGTGGGGGGTAAGCAAAGATGGAAACTTCACACCATCTGAAGGCTATTTTGGCTGAATTATAAAGTGCTCATTATTTCCAATTCAGACTTGATCTAAATTAAATTAATTCCCTTCATCTAATATTTATTTCCTTTCCCCTCAGCAGGGCTGCTCATTTCTAGCTTTGGGGGCCTTTCACCCAGCCTATACTTATACCCTGGAGGGGCAGCTCTATCTACACACACACACACACACACACACACACACACACACACACACACACACACATTTACTCCCCCACCACAAACATCTCCTGTCCCCCTCCTCATGTTGGCCCTTGCAAACGCCAAGCACCCACTCTCCTTCCCATACACCCTAGTGGAGTGTAGGCTCTACTGAACTCCCTGAAAACACCAACTTTCCTGCCAAGAGGATGGAATTAACACTGTATCAAATTTTTGTTCAGCATCCACACTGCACTGAGCATTGTAGAGGATGTTTACAGGACATCAGCAAATACACTTCAGAGTAGAATAGGATCACAAAGCATTTGAGTTTCTACCCTGTGCCCAGAACTGTGATGCAATGAAAAAAGAAAATGAATTTTAAGGGTCTCTGCCCTTAAGTAGCTCTGTTTTCTTTTTCTTTTTTCTTGTGGCAAAAAGACATATAACATAAAACTTACCATGGTAACTATTTTTAAGTGTACAGTCAGTAGTGTTAAATATATTCCCATTGTTGTGTAAGCATCACTACCACCTACCTCCAGAATTTTTTCATCTTGCAAAACTGGAGCTCTGTACCCATTAAACAAGAGCTCCCTGTTTCCTCCTTCCCCCCCACCCCCTGCCCAGCCCCTGGCTACCACCACTCTACCTTCTGTCTCTATGAATTTGACTATTCCAGATACCTCATTAAGTGGAATCATACGGTATTTGTCTTTTTGTGACTGGCTTACTTCACTTAGTATAATGTCCTCAAGGTTCATCCAGGCTGCCCTTTTTAATTTTATTTATTTATTTATTTATTCATTCATTTTTAATTGTTTTAATGTTTATTTATTTTGAGAGAGAGAAAGAGAGAGTGAGCGTGAGCAGGGAAGGGGCAGAGAGAAAGGGAGACAGAGAATTCAAAGCAAGCTCTGCACGGTCAGTGCAGAGCCCGACGCGGGGCTGGAACTCACGAACTGTGAGATCATGACCTGAGCCAAAATCAAGAGTTGGACGTTCAACCGATGGAGCCACCCAGGCGCCCCCAGGTTGTCCTTTTTTAAAAAGGACATTTGTCCTTCAAAACATTGACAAAAGTAGACACAAGTATAATGAGCCTCTGTGTACCCACCATCCACCTTAAGATTGATCAGTTCATGGACAACTTTGTTTCATCTCTAAACCCACTCCGAGAGTTATTTTGTAGCAATTCATGAAATTTTTTTTAAAAGATTTTATTTTTGAGTAATCTGTGCACCCAACATGGGGCTCGAACTCACAACCCCGAGACCAAGAGTTGCACACTCCACTCACTGAGCCAGCCAGGCGCCCCAGTTCATGGAATTGTAAATCAAACTAGGGAGATGACTCTCTGTTAATGTGACCTACACGGCTATTATTGTATTTTGTCAATCCTATGCTCCATGTTTTTTCACATCTCTGAAATTTGGATTCAGGGCACAGCTGATGGCATGCCACAGTTTAATTTGCAGTGATTTCTTTTCTTTCTTGATAATATAGAAAGTAGTGGGACACCTTAAAATTGATGAAGTAGGAGAGTAAACCATTCCACGTAGTATATTGTCACGTTCGAAACTGTGTCTTTAGATTTTAACAATTCTAAGTAAAGATTTTAACAATTTTAAAGGGAGATCAGCATGAGTTCGAGAAGTCAGGAAACAACTTCTTGATAGCAATGGGCTTGAGCTAGGCAGGAGAGAGAAATTTGGAGTTAGGTCAGATAGGAAAAAAGAGGACTCTCCGTCTGTGGACGGACTTGAACAAAGACGCTGAGGTAGAAACAACTATGAGGTCCTCAACAGCAAGAGGCTTGGCCTGGAAAGTAAGTTCAGGCAGACACAGCGCGAGTGGATCATGAAAGTCTTTGAAGGACAAGAGTGTAGAGTGGATGAAGGAGAGAAAAGGGAGGCTCTCAGAGGTCTCCTTCTGCCTGAAGGATCTTGCATCTCCCTGTCACTGTGCCTGTCCTCCAGAGGCCTGGCCTCGGTGACTCCGAAGCCTTAAGGAACACCCCTGTCCTTTGAACCGTAACTTATTATCTGTGCATACCACTTTTTTTTCTGTTATGCAAAATATACTACCTCGTACAGTTTTTACCTTAATGTTTTTGTACTTGTTTAAATGTGTATTTATTTATTTTGAGTGGGGGGAGGTACGGGCAGAGGGAGAGAATCCCAGACAGGCTCCGTGCTGTCAGCACAGAGCCTGATGCAGGGTTTGAACCCACGAATCGCGAGCTCATGAGCCGAAAGCAAGAGTCAGTTAGGGGGGCGCCTGGGTGGCTCAGTCGGTTGGGCGGCCGACTTCAGCTCAGGTCATGATCTCGCGGTCTGTGAGTTCGAGCCCCGCGTCGGGCTCTGTGCTGACAGCTCAGAGCCTGGAGCCTGTTTCAGATTCTGTGTCTCCCTCTCTCTGACCCTCCCCCCGTTCATGCTCTCTCTCTGTCTCAAAAATAAATAAACGTTAAAAAAAAATTAAAAAAAAAAAAAAAAGAGTCAGTTAGGGGTGCCTGGGTGGCTCAGTCAGTTAAGCGCCCAACTCTTGATTTCGGCTCAGGTCATGATCTCACCATTGGTGAGTTCGAGCCCTGCATCAGGCTCTGCACTGACCGTGCAGAGTGTGCTTGGGATTCACTCTCTCCCCTCTCTCTCTGTCCCCACCCCACTTGCTCTCTCTCTCTCTCTCTCTCTCTCTCTCTCTTAAAGTAAATTTAAAAACTTTAAAAAATTGTTTAAAAAAAAAAAAAGCAAGAGTCAGATGCTTAACCGACTGAGCCACCCAGATGCCCCCCCCATTTTTGTATTTAAAAATTTTTATTTTATAAGCAATATAATAAGCACAATATCGCCCAGACTGTACCACTCTAGCAAGTGCCTCATGGTTTTTGTCCATCTCTGTTGTTGTTGATGCTTTGAACGGACACGTGCCCTCTCCCCAGGTAGAAGGTGGGACGCGTAGTCATTACCTGTGACTGCAAAGTGGGCATTCACCTCTTCCCTGCCATTGTATTCCCGGTGCTTGGTGCTGTCCTTAAGCCACGGCAGGCTCTCCAAGCCTATTAGGATGAAAGGAGTGAAAGGGAAAAATAGGCCCGCGCGAGTAATTTCTGTCTTCTTAAGGAAGCCTGATGAAAGATGGAAGTGTTGAGAAAAGGGACTGATGGAAGGAACCCTTCAAACAAACTCTTAGTAGGCACCCAGACAAACTAGAGCCCAGGGATGAGGGGAAGGAATAAACCAAAGATTATCTTAAGTCTGGCTCACAGGGCAATGAAAGCATCCTCGGTACGCAGAGGGAAGTTGGGAGGGCAATGCCGTGAGCGGCAAGGATATGGCAAGACGAATGCAGCTTTTTCGGTCACTAGCGTGAAGTGACAGTGAGGTGTCCAAGCGAAACCCAAGCACCTGGTCTGTGGGGAGGTTTCCTGAGGGAGAGGGAGGTGAGTCAGGAGACAGAAATGGCATCATTGCAGGTACTTGTAGCCCCTGCTCGAGCCTCCTCACGGTCCTCCCCTAACTCTGTTGTCCCAGGTTGTCTACACAGAACGATTTGAAAGTAGACAGGACCGCGACTCATCCTCCATTAACCTGATCCGCTGCTCGCATTTCGACAGCATGAACATGTGCCAATCCGTGTCCCATGAGGAAGTACCGTACATCGTATCTTCCACGTCTTACAGAAGTCAAGGGCAAAACTACGAGGACGTGGACAAAGTTTGGGTTTCTAATGACCCCCGTAGAAACAGCTTGATGCCACTGCCTGACGCTGTGGAAACCCAAGAGAGGAACAGGTCACTCCTTCCCTTCTCGGATACCTCTCATCTACCCAGCATCCACACCATTATCCTGGATTTCTCCATGGTACATTTCGTGGATTCACAGGCTTCAGTGTCCTTAAGACAAGTAAGTACTAAGCAGGCTTTCACAAGACCTCCGATCCCCTCCTACCACTGCCCCCCCCCCACCAGCCCCGACCCTGATCGAATCCTCTGAGTCACTGATCAGCTGCTTTGTGACCCCAGGGCCACTAGAAACTTGGACACTAAAGATAGTTTAAGGTCAACCGGAATGAAAAGGAAAGAAACCAACCCTGTCTTTTGAACTGGGGTTGGCTCTGTAAGCAAGGCATGTTACTTCTCAAAAAATCCAAAATGGAAAACAGCAATCTGTGCCACACCCAGCAACTCCCAGGATCTCCTGGGAGTTCACTGCACATCTTTTCAATAGGTCTGAATGCTACAGGGAAAAAAAAAAGCACACCAAGAACTCTCACTCTTCATCTGCTCTGAGGTAGACATTGTAAAACACCCTCAGATGTGAAGACATGATAACATGGCCCTGGCAAGCCTGGGGCTGCCCAGTCCGGAGCCTACAGGATCTCCCCCAGTTCCCTCCTCATTGCCTGCATCATTGGGTGCAAAGGGCAGGGAAGACTTCTCCTTCAGAAGCCGTAACCCTGAGTCCTGGCTTCTCTCCTACTCTCTGATTTCTCTTGACAATTTTCATTCCTCTCCTTCTATACAGCATGGACAGTTTAGATGCACAGCTAACTGTATCGGTTTTTATTGTTGATGTCTTATAAGTACTGTATCTGCCTTTCAGCCAGCTTATCTCAGTTTACAGCCCTCTGCCTCACTCTTGCTCCTTTTGGTGGTGGCTCAGGTTTAAACATCCTGAACACCCACTTCCTGGACGCTGACTGCACCCACTTGTTTTGTTTTGTTTTGTTTTGTTTTGTTTTGTTTTTTGAGACCTGCTCCGTTGGTTGACTTTCCTTCTTTTATCCTATTTTATCAAACTTTATTCCTATTTTATCCTATTCTTTTATCCTATTTTATCAAACTTTATTCCTAAAGAAATATGATTCTGTCTTAAGTGAGTCCAGTTCCTCTTTGGTTTGAGGCAACAGGAAGCTTCTCGTAGCAGAAAGAACTCTGGTTGGCACTCTGTGGGTGTGTACTCTGTCCTGGGTTTGCTACTGTTCACTGTCCATCAGACCTGAGGTAATTTACTAAATTGCACCGGGCCTTCGTTTGCTCATCTAGAAAACGAGAGACCTGGAGGGGGGGCACCTGGGTGGCTCAGTCGGTTGAGCATCCAACTTTGATTGGATTCAGGTCACGATCTCGCGGTTCATGAATTCGAGCCCCACATCAGGCTCGCTGCTGTCAGCCTGTCAGTGCAGAGCCCGCTTCAGATCCTCTGTCCCCCTCTCTCTGCCCCTCTTGCTTGTGTTCTCCCAAAAACAAATAAATATGTAAAAAATAAATAAATAAAACGAGACTTGGAAGAGATGAACGTTAAGGGCTTTCCCATCCAAGACATCCTCTTCTCCACCCCATTTGCAGATTCAGTTCTACTTGGTGATGTCTCAACTTTTGGGCTTCTCCATGTTAGGGTGTACTGCTGGGGTGCGTTCTCTTCTCCCATTCTCACTTGATAGTTACTGCTTTAGATGTCATTAAACCTACATCATCAAATGCCTGCTACACGGCAGACTGAGTTGGGCACATTCATATACACTATTTCATTTAATTCTCCCACTAGCCCTGAGAGGCAAGTCATACTCCCCCTTAGGAGTTCTAGGCTCACAGCTAGTAAGCGGCCTGCCCAGCATGGGGACTCAAAGCATCTGACTTTATACCATTCTTCCTCCTGTTCTGTAGTAAGAGTTGTGCTATTCTGTCTCTCCCCTCTTGCTTTCCTTTTTTTTGTGGAGGCACCATATGTTCTGGTCCTTGGCATAACCCATCCACACCTGGCCTGTGTTAATGACTTTCTGCTCCAGCCCAATGTAGAGGCAATGTAGACACCTTTACTTTACAGCCTTCAGAGATTCGAGGTGCACTTTCTCACCTTAAAGTTACACATTTCTTCATTCCTTCTGTAATTGTTCTTTTATTTTTAAAAAGATTTAAATGTTTATTTGTTTTTGAGAAAGAGCATAAGCAGGGGAGGGGAAGAGAGAGAGAAGGGGACAGAGGATCCAAAGCGGGGGCTTGGATGTGGGGCTTGAACTCACAAACTGTGAGATCATGACCTGAGCCGAAGTCGGACACTTAACGGACTGAGCCCCCAGGCGCCCCACCGTTCTCTAATTGTTTTAGACAGCCCAATTGGAGGAAATCATTATTTTTTGTTTACTTTAACTTTGAAAACTTAAATTTACTGAAAAAAATCCCAGCAGTCATTCTTATTAGAGACAATCATGCAATTTAAGCTTCTTCCTAATTCATGAAATGTCACTCTCCCATTGCTTGTCATTTAGAGAATGTCCAGAGGCACTTGGGTGGCTCAGTCGGTTAAGTGTCCGTCTCTTGATTTCAGCTCAGGTCAGGATCTCATAGTTGTGAGATGGAGACTCGCATGGAGCTTCATGCTGGGTGTGGAGCTTTCTTAAGATTCTCTCTCTCTCTCTCTCTCTCTCTCTCTCCCTCTGCCAATAAACAAACAAACAAACAAACAAACAAAGTATGTCCATAGTGGCTCTTTATCAAATGACCATGATCAAGAATGATTTTCTTGTTTCCTCTTGGTAGTAAAAGAAGTATCAGGTTTTTGTGTTTTTGTTTTGTTTTGTTTTGGTTTGGTTTGGTTTGGTTGAGAAAGAGAGAGAGCATGGGCAGAGGAGAGGGGCAGAGAGAGAGAGAGAAAGAGAGAGAGAGAGAGAGAGAGAGAGAGAGAGAGAGAGAGTCACAAGCAGGCACCACGCCCACATGGAGCCCAATGTGGGGCTTGATCTCAAGACCACGAGATCATGACCTGGACTGAAGTCAAGAGTCGGATGCTCAATCAACTGAGCCACCTAAGTGCCCCAAGTAGAGTCTGTTTCATTTGTGTCTTTTGATATTTTAACTCCATGCTCAGGGTTGGAGTCTATTCAATCTGAGAGTGTTAAGGTTAACATGGACTTTAAAAGTTATCACACCAGAGCAGATATACTGGCTGAAGTAAACTTGAGGTCAGTATCCGATGTTTACTGATCTGCTACTCCTAAATATCTGCTGTTTTACTAAAGTTAAATGCAACTTTGCAGAGAAGTTCCAGATATGACCTTCAGGACTCCTGAATTCCATTCTCTACAATATCACTTGACCAGCTCTGAGCCTCGTTTTCCTCCTCTGCTCAGCGAACTCCAGGAAGAAGGGGGTCACATGCATACACTAAACAATAATACCAAGAACGGCTGTTCATGAAGGCTTTCCATTGTGTTCCCATCATACCCATGCCTGTCTCTCTTCTAGCACTGTCCTCAGTAGCATTCTCTCTCTCTCTCTCTCTCTCTCTCTTTTATGTATTTATTTGGAAGGGGCGGGGCAGAGAGAGAGGGAGGGAGAGAGAATACCAAGTAGGCTCCACACTATTAGCACAGAGCCTGACACTGGGCTCGATCTCGTGAATCATGAGATCATGACCCGAGCCTAAATCAAGAGTCAGATACTTAAACAACTGAGCCACCCAGGCTCCCCAGAAACATTACCTCTTTATGGGAACTGTTTCCCACCCCCCGCCCCCAAGAGACCATGGGCAACACTCCCTCTCACTCCCCACCTCACATGAGACCATCTGATTCTCTTTTGTATTCCTAGCACTTTAGACATTTCCTGGCATATGGAAGTCCACGCATCAAATGTTTATAGAGCTGAACTGGAATGCAGAGGTACATATACCCAGACAAGTGAATGGCCAAAGGGGTATTAAAACTCCTCTAATTAGAAGGCTCTTTCGTAGTGCGTGTGAAGATCACTAACGCTGATTTACTCTCTCCCCACAGATGTGCAACGCTTTCCAAAATGCCAACATTTTGGTGCTCTTTTCAGGGTGTCACAGTGAGTATCCTTCACCCTATGAGAGGACTGTTTGTACCCTGGGTGCTGTCCTCCTCAGGCGTCTGACCCTGTGTATGTTCTGGGTTTGGTTTGCAGCTTCTGTGGTCAAGGCATTTGAGAAGAATGATTTCTTTGACGCCGGCATCACCAAGGCCCAGCTGTTCCTCACCCTCCACGATGCCGTGCTATTTGCCTTGTCAAGGAAGTTTCCAGAGTCCTCCGAGTTAAGCGTGGATGAATCCGAGACAGTGATACGGGAAGCCTACTCAGAAAGTGACAAGGTTGGATGATGTGAAGCATCACGGTGTGGGGCGAGCAGTGGGGAGACACCTGATTAAGTAGAGATGAGCAATGTCTAGGAAAGGCTTTTGAGTATGGCTGGGCCAGACTTTGAGATGTTGAAGTGCTCCCTTATCAGTTGGTAAATAACAGTGGACCTGAATCCCAAGTTCCCCCACTGCCGTGGCATCTGGGTGTATTCAGGACCCTTTCCCAACTGAAAGGAGGGTTACCCAACCCAGCAGAGGTCTCAAGGATTCTTTTATAGCAAGCTTGATTAGTGCCAGTGCCATCCCAAATTCCTGAATATTTTAAATATCTCCACCAGCTATACCTTTAGAATCCATGCCTACACCACCCTTGGGATGAAAAATAGAACTAATGAACTCACAGAGGTAAAGATCTGCCAGTCTAACATTTTGGCTATTATTTACATTGTGAGTAATATATAAGATTTACTCAACCTGAAAAATGCAAAGGAGAATGATACATAAGCCAGAACTTTTAGCTGTCTATTAATACTAAGTAAAGGCCCGGGTCAACTGCAGTGTTTTTATTTTATTTTTATTTTTTTCAGTTTATTTATTTTTGAGAGAGAGAGAGAGAGAGCGAGAGAGAGAGAGCGAGGGAATGAGTGGGGGAAGGGCAGAGAGCAAGGAGGACACAGGATATGAAGCGGGCTCCAAGCTGTCAGCACAGAGCCTGATGTGGGACTTGAACTCACAAACCATGAGATCACGACCTGAGCTGAAGTCGGCAGCTTAACTGACTGAGCCACCCAGGTGCCCCCCTACTTCAGTGTTTTTAAATCAGAGTCTGTGAAGGTTAAATGTGCACCCCCCCCCACAAAGAAAAGGAAATTAAAACACAGATGGGCACCAAATATTATCTAACAACTAGAAATTATTTTTTTTTAATTTTTTTAACCTATATTTTTGAGAGAGAGAGAGAGACAGAGTGCAAGCGGGGGGCGGGGAGGCAGAGAGAGAGGAAGACATAGAATCTGAAGAAGGCTCAGGGCTCTGAGCTGTCAGCACAGATCCCAACGCGGGGTTGAACTCACGAACCAAACTGTAAGATCATGACCAGAGCTGAGGTTGGACGCTCAACAAACTGAGCCACCCAGGCACCCCTAGAAATTATTTTTTAATTAAATCCCTGATTCTTTGACTTATTACATTTTAATCATGTTTGAATTTTTTATGACAAGAGAAGTATTACCAGAGCAATAAAGTGTGGATTTTTTTTGAAAACTTTAAGAAGTAAAAGATATCCAAGCTTATAAAACATGGCCTTTTTCTTTCTTCTTCTTTTTAACGTAATGTCTTTCCCTTGCTTATTGAGAATTCTCACAGGTTATGTGCCTCCGCTTATCCAGAGCAACTTTTTCCTCAATGGACATATTTTTTCTATTCTGCTCTATAGTCCACTCCCGTCTATAAAATCACAGAGTCACAAAACCTTTCAGTTGGAAGAAATCTCAGAGCTTCTTAGGCCCATTCCCACCTGGAGTAACCATTCTTTTAACAACATGTCTGGCCAGCGGTCCCTCTGCTTATGTTTGGAGATTTCCTGTGGTTCTCAAACGTTAGTATGTGTCTGAGTCACCAAAATCTGCTGTTAAAACACAGACTGCTGGGCCCTCTCTGTAGCCCCATCTCCCCTAAATTTCTGATTCAATGGGTCTGGGGTAGGGTCTGAGAATTTGCATTGCCAATAAGTACTGGGTAATACTGATGCTAACAATACAGAAACTACACTTTGAGAACCACTGCCTTAGAGATTCAATGTGCATTTTTTGCTATCAAAGTCTAGTGTGCCCGGCAATCTTTGGGTGTGTGCCAGACATTGTATTTAGAAAATGTTTATAAAAATACTCTGAGATCCAGGATGATGTTTTTCTTCTGGAAAGAACTTCATTGTTTTGCCAAGTCCCTGGAGGCACTAGCAATCCAGGGTAACTGATCTGATTTTAGGACTCAAGGTGTTCTAGGCCATCCAGATGACCCACAGCCCAGCTGCAGTCTCTGGGAAGGTATGCCACAGTCCCTCCCTTGGCAGACCCTAGAATGCAATTTTGGCAACCTTAAGCCCTCAAAGCTGTCAAAAGCACTGTTCTCTGCATATATGTGCCACTTCGAGATCATCAAATACCTTCTACAAAAGTGGTCCCAAATGCCAGACTCACCTCTATAGATTTTCACCTTTTCCAAATCTTCATTATAATCTTGTTAGCTTTATGGTATCTTCAAGCAGAAGTTTTAAAATATTTTATTCAGGGGCACCTGGGTGGCTTAGTCAATTAAGTGTCCAACTCTTGGTTTTGGCTCAGGTCATGAACTCATGGTTTATGAGTTTGAGTCTCACATCAGGCTCTGCAGTGACAGTGTGGAGCCTACTTGGGATTCTCTCACTCTCCCTCTCTCTCTGCCCCTCCTGTGCGTGTGCTCTCTCTCTCTCTCTCAAAATAAATAAATAAACTTTAAAAAATAAATAAAAATAAAATATTTTACCCAGCTCTCCTGGCTGTCCTCAGTAGGAGGGTGGGTCTGAATTACGTAGTCTGCCTTTTCTATAAGTGAAAGTTTCTCTGTTTTATTTATAAATTATGATACACTTGACAGATTTACGTTATATATTACATTGCCTTTCCCATATTAACCTTTCTTATTTTCTGTTTGCCTTTTGTTTAGAATGTCATTCTCACTTAGGAAGTAAACTAATCATTTATGTTTTCTTCTAGATTTTAATGTTTTAAGTGTTTATATATTATGCTTTTTAATCTAGGTAAAATGTATTTCAGTGTATGGGGTTAAAGAATAATCTTTTATTTTTTATCTGTACAGCTAACAATTCTGAGAAAACTCATCTATTGAATAAGCTTTCTTTCCTCTGCTGATTTGAAATGCTATTTTCATAAAATATTACATTATTATGAAAACTGAAGTCTATTTATAGCATAGTTTTTGTTTCATTGTTGTTAATAGCTTTAATATAGATTTATAACACATTTACTGTTTGGTTTGAAGTCTACTTCAAAATTTGCTAAATCATTCTCACCAATTTATTCCTCCAAGCAAATTTTTGAATCTTTTGTTAGCATCCCCCCACAAAAGAATCCCATTGGAATTCTCATTACAATTGCATTAGAAATATAAAATAAATTGAGAATTGATATCTTTCCAGTATTTGTTCATCTTATTGAAGAACATGAGCTGTCTTTGTATTTATTCAGTCTTTTTTTTTAAGTTTATTTATTCTGAGAGATAGTGAATTCCAGAGGGGCAGAGAGAGAGGGAAAGAAAGAGAATCCCAAGCAGGCTCCACACTGTCAGCACAGAGCCTGATGCGGGGCTTGGAATTCACAAGCTGTGAGATGGTGACCTGAGCTGAAATCAGGAGTCGGAGGCTTAACGGACTGAGCCACTCAGGCACCCCATTCAGTCTTTTAAATGTTGCATTCATAGTAAGGTTTTGTGACTTTCTTTCCTTTTTTTAAATTTCTTTTTTTTTTTTTAAGTTTATTTATTTATTTATTTAGAGAGAGAGAGAGAGCATGTGCAGGAGAGGCAGAGTGAGAGGGAGAGAGAGGATCCCAAGCAGGCTCTGTCAGTGCAAAGAGCCTGATGTGGGGCTCAAACCTATGAACCTGTGAGATTATGACCTGAGTCAGACACTCAACCATCCAGAGCCACCCAGGTGTCCCTGTGACTTTCTTTGTATAGACAAATCCTAGATACTTTATACTTTGTTTTACATATGTATTGCTTTTTGAAATTAACATTCTTTTTTAATTATATTTTCTACCTGGCAATTGCCAGCCTGTGATAAACCTATTGATTTGCATAAAATTATTTGGCTACATTTGTGAATCCTTTTACCAGACCCAAGAGGTTTCATTGGTAATTCTCTTGAGCTTTCCAGATTGAAAAAAAATATTTTCTACAAATAATATAAATACCTTATTTTCCAGTTGTCAAAATTCTTATCTCAGTATCATATATTATAGCATGAGCTACATCTCCCAGAACAATGTAAGTACTAGTGGGTGGTCTTGTCTTACTCCTGAATTTTACGAGACAAACTAATTATGCATTTCTAGTAAGGTGGTAACAGTTGGCTTAAGACAGACATTATATTTACTGTGTTTTTTTTTAAAAAGTATTTTTCTAGTTTACTAACATTCTTATCAGGACTTACATTAAGACTCCGTATTGAATATGTCAAATTTTTTTCTAGCATTTAAACAAGGGAAGCCTAGGAGAGGAGCAAGTTCTACTACAGATGTATTGCATTCAAGATGCCTGTTAAACATCCAAGGGGAAATGTCAGAATGGCAGTGGGTACCTGAACAAACAGATCAGGGGAAGGGTTATGATCAAAAAGTCACTGGCACATAGATGATAATGAAAATTATGGGACTAAATAAAATTGCCTATGGAAGGAGTGTAGATGCAGAAGAGAAGCCCTGAGGCTTGCCAACATTTAGAAATCCAAAAGAAATAGAGGAGACAACAAGGAGACCAGAAAGAAGCAACCAGGGAGGAAAGAGGAAAAGCCAAAGAGTATTGTGTGACAGAAGAGAGAAAACTATTTCAGGAGAGGTGAAAGTTGATAATTCTATGGAATGCTGCTGTAAAACTGATTGACCAAGCCTATGGGGCATCTGCTAGGTGATAGGCTCAGTCACTGGTACTGGGGATATCAAAAACCAGGCACTGCCCCACCTCAAAGAGCTTAGAGTCTAATAGGGGAAATAGATTTATAAATTACAAAAAGCAATACATTACTGGCACTATGACAGAAGTGTGAGTGAAGTATAGATGAAACACAAAGGAAGCTGAGATCCTGGTTGATCGTCTTTGATCTGAATCTGGAACGATGAATAAGTGTATGTGGATAAGATGGAGAAGGACAAGGCAGGCACAGGGAATAGCATGAGCAAAGGTAAGCAGAAGTCAGGCATCTTTAGTTAACTTTATGGCCAGAGTAGTGGTGGGGACCACAGACACAGGTAAAGCTAAAGAAGATGACAAGAAGTCAGGTCACGAAGGGCCTTACATGCCCTGCCAAGAATCACACATGGGGTTGGAAAGACAAGTAAGATCAAGAAGACAAGATGTTTCAGAATGCTATCAAGACCACTGCTGTTTTAATGGTTGACCATGAAACCCAGGCTAGCTAGAAAAGCCAAAGAAATCAGAAGTTATGGATTGATAGAGCCTGAAGAATAGTGAGTAACTGAGGAACCAGAGGTTGCAAAGATGAAAAGCAGATGTGGCCGGGAAGATTTCCTATTTTGCCAGGAACTCATGATTTCTTGGTGTCTTAAGTCCTTTTGTATTCTGAAATTCCTTGGCTGTTCAAAAGCTAAATTAAGTTGTAAATTTTAACCCATCTAATTGTGTGTATTTTAGAATGGAGAGCCAAGACATGAAATGAGCGGCAATCTTCTAGAAGTCTCTAAAAACGCAAATCCAGACTACATCATGATGCAGGAACCGATAACAAAGGAGGAGTTGGAGCTAGACCTGGAGCTGGAGCCCACAGTGGAATCAGAACAAGAGACTGGACTAGATCTCGAGCTGGACCTGACTCATGGGATGGAGCCTGAGTCAGAGCTAGAGCCTGAATCTGAGCTAGAGCCTGAGTTAGAGCCTGAGTTGGAGCCTGAGCCCGAGCCCGAGGCTGAGCTCAAACCCAGGCCAAGGGCTCACACTTATCCTTGGCAGCAGTACTGGTCTCTGTATCCATCTACACTTCCCAGATCTCCAGTTCAGGCTCGGCGTGGGACACCGTCAGTTGAAAGGAGGCGTCAACATATGAATTCATATTCACCCAAGGACAATAATACTGAAGACTGTTAGGAAATGAACTGGGAATAAGAAGTCAGATTCCCTTGGCAAACCCTTCCCACCCAAATGGGGTCACTTGGTCAGAAGACCTAGACTAGTTACAAACTAGCAATACTCGATTTGGGACTCCTTCATCTGCTGGCCTCTTCCTTCTCAACACGGATCTCACTCCCAGATCACAATGCTAAACACCAAGAGTTATCTCTGAATTCCCTATCTAGGCTTACCTCATCTCACCATCAGCAGATATTCTAGTAATGGATTTCCTTCTTTGCACACCCCGTACTCTGGGGGTTTTGTCCAAGCATCTCTAACTTCCTCCTCTCATCTCCGTTCCCCTTTCTCCAAAGAGATGAGACTCAAATAAAATCTACAACTCTAGTTACATTTGGACACTTCCTGCATCTTTCCCTTCTCTGTAGTCTATATGCCTAAAGAAAGGTTGGGTGGGAGAAATTCCAGAAGTGGGTGGACATGGTGAAGAAGATATAAGAAAGAAAAAGAAAAACTCGGTGGCGTTTGTATTTTATATGCAAGGTATCTTCATTACACTGGTGGTGGAAATGGGGAAGTAGATAGGTTAAGTTAAGCCAGCCTGCAAGGTTTATAATCTAAGGAACTGTTACGCTGAAAACACTTTTGTCATCACTCCGAGAGCAGGATGTTTTCCTAATCCTACCACTGTTTCAGAAGACAAGTCAGCTGTACCAACTGATGAGAAGGTTAGCTCTATAGAGCTCTATTTGGTATCCAGATTCATATTCACCACTGTTTCGTCCTTACAAGTTTTTAAGATACAGGCAATCTAGAATCTGTATTCTTGGTGGACCAAACTTGGAGTCTATGACAGACACAACCTCTTAGGAATTGGAAAAGTCAGTCATTACTAGTTTGGTGCAAATCCATTTTAAAAATTTCCCCCTCCCCCGTTAAAAAATACCTTAAGCTACAAGCAAAAGATAAATATAGACCCCTGGGCAAAGGTTTATGGAATCCTGAATTTTATTTTCCACTCAATAAACAAGACTCCTCTTGCTTGGATACTTAATTTCTCTCATCTGTTGGGTTAAAGAAATTCTTATTAAAATATGTCTCTTATCACAGAGATGACGTGCAATCACTCAGTCTACAAACATTCACTAAGCATCTGCTCCACGCACACCCCAAAGAGTGCAGTAGATAGAACAATATTAGCCCTACTTTACACGTATAAACTGAGGCTCGGATAAGTTTTGTAACTAGCCCGAGGTCATATACAACTGTACCCTAAAAGAGGTGGGAGCCCAAGTCACAGGCTTCCTTTGTTCATGCTTACATTATACATTTATTGAACTCCTACTGTGTGCCAGGAACTGTCCCAGGTGCTGAAGATATGAGATGAACAGAAGAGACGACAAAAATGATTATAAATTGTGATAAGTACCTTGAAGGTAAAATATAAGAAAGTCTACAGGCATACATTAGGAGGGCCTGAACCTACCTCAGGTGTCAAAGAAGTTCTCCCTACAGCAATGACCTATGACCTGGCACCTGAAGGATGAGTAGAAGTTAGACCTAAAGCAAGTTCCAATGAATGCTAGGAGGGCAGAGACAAATGGGAAACCAAGAGTGGTGGCCATGGGTAGGTACAAAATCTGAGTACCCAGGAACACAGCTAGGTGTAACCTTATGGTAATTGCTATGGCACCAAGGGCTCAATCAGAAACTGGGTCAGACCCAGAATGAATTGTCAAGGTGGCAAGGGCAGGCACAGTAATTTGTCAAGACCAAGAAAGTATTTCACACTTAAAACAGGAGACTAGAAATATTTGGAGAGCCCAGTTTCTGTGGACTGCCTCCCTCTCACACCAGCCGCCTTCTATTCCTGCGTTCCCATCAGAGGAAGGCCTTTAAATACAGAATGAGTTGGCTTCTGACACTTGACTAGCAAGTGGTAGAGTTTAGACTCTGGTGCTTTCTGCTGCAACTACAACATAGCTAAATCTTGGCATTGGTGCATGACATCAGAAAGACCCAACTAAATGCTTGGACTACAGGCTATCTTTAAAGAATATGCTACTATAAACCCATAACATCCAGCCTTCCCCAAAGTAATAACAAATACAAATGGTTAATTGATTGTAATTACTACAGCATTAAAGAAAACATAAAGTAACAATTCAAGGGCTGAGTCTTCTTCCAAAATGCAAATCACCTGAGATTCTAAGATATTTCAAATTCTATAAAATACTACGGTTTTGGTTGCTTAGCCCACTTTTCATAGCATGGTCATCATTGCAGCCTTTATCATCAATGAGAGACTAGAGAAAAATGCTAAAAACTGAAAAACCAGTACAGATCGGATCTGAAAGTGTCTTAGCACAAATTTTTCTCCATTACCGAAAAAAGAAAAACAAACCTCAAGGCAGCTCATGTTCTATAGTAAATGGGGCTTGCGGTGTGATTTTTAAATATGAAGAACTAAGTAGAATCATTAGGCCTGCAGAACAGTAGGTCTGGAAAAGAAACTGGTCAAAATAGGTAACATTAGGTTATCTGTGTCTAAATATGTTAAATATCGCAAAGCCTAACAAATTGTAACATGAGTCTCATACATATCTGATTTCGACGATATGTAGATGAGACATTGGACTTAGACCTTCGGGTTCATGACATGTGAGAAAGACAAGAACTTGGGGGGGCAGAAGTGGAATGCTCTGGTCTGAATATATCCCCCCCAATATTGTATGTTTAAATGATAATCCCCAAGGTGGAGGTATTGGAAGGTGGGGCCATTGGGAGGTGATTAGGTCACCCTTATTATTCATTACTAATGGGATTAGTGTCCTTATAAAAGGCCTCAGAGACAGCCCTCCTACTTTCCACCCCCTCCTGCCTTCCAAAGCAAGAAGATGATCATCTGCGAATCAGGAAGTGGGTTCTCACTAGATGCCTAATCTGCCAGCACTCTGGTCTTGGACTTCCCAGCCTCCAGAGCCGGGAGAAATAAATTTCTGTTGTTTATAAGGCAGTAGCCTGCAGTATCTTGTTAGAGGCACCCAATTGAACTAAGACATCATGGTCTGAGGATAAAATAGTGAATAAAGTATGATTTCTGCCCTCATACAGCTCCCAAACTACAAACAGGCATTGCAGGAGGGAGCGTCACAGACTCCTAAATGAAAAGGTGACAGTGAGAGGTACAGTACTATGGAAATGTAGATGAGAGGAGGGGTTAGAAAGAGTGTAGATCCGGGGAAACAGTTACCAAGAAGAAATGATATTGGAGCTGGGCATTAAGAATATGTAGAAATTGGGGCGCCTGGGTGGCTCAGTCGGTTAAGTGGCCGACTTCAGCTCACGTCATGATCTCACGGTCCGTGAGTTCGAGCCCCGCGTCGGGCTCTGTGCTGACAACTCAGAGCCTGGAGCCTGTTTCGGATTCTGTGTCTCCCTCTCTCTGACCCTCCCCCGTTCATGCTCTGTCTCTCTCTGTCTCAAAAATAAATAAACGTTAAAAAAAATTAAAAAAAAAAAAAAGAATATGTAGAAATTGCCAACTATTCTTCAATTAAAACGTTTGTTTGAGGGACGCCTGGCTAGCTCAGTTGGTTGAGCGTCTGACTCTTGATTTCAGCTCGGGTCATGATCTCACAGTTGTAAGATCGAGCCCTGCATTGGGCTCCACACTGAGCGTGGAGCCTGCTTAAGATTCTCTATTTGTGCCCCTCCCCTCCTTGTGCATGCACTCTCTCTCTCTAAAAAAAAAAAAAAAAAAAAAAGTGTATTTGAAAAAAGAATACATAGGAATTATACGATAAAAGAGGTTTCATAACCTATGAAATAATCTTGCCAAAAAAAAATTGAACCTGAATATTGTCAACCCTGTGGGTCTCACTACCAGATTATAGGAAATACAGGGGTCAGAAGAACATGTTAAATGACACTGAGTAGAGGCAATCAGTGGAATCTAAAAACTCAACAGGACAGGGGCACCTGGGTGGCTCAGTCGGTTAAGCGGCCGACTTTGGCTCAGTTCATGATCTTGCGGTCCGTGATTTCGAGCCCTGTGTCGGGCTCTGTGCTGACAGCTCAGAGCCTGGAGCCTGTTTCAGATTCTGTGTCTCCCTCTCTCTGACCCTCCCCAGTTCATGCTCTGTCTCTCCCTGTCTCAAAAATAAATAAACGTTAAAAAAAAAATTTTTTTTTTAAACTCAACAGGACAAATGAGCCAGTTTCTTCAACAAATAAGTTAAAAACAAATACAAAAACGAAGCATGGAAAATCTATAAATTCATACCTTCCTAGGTGAGTTGAGGTTATTGGCCTTTTTTTTTTTTTCCTTCAGGGTTATTTGCTGAATTTGGAATCAAGCTTTTCTTAGGCAGAGGGACTCTGCCAGGAAAAAACAAAACTAATGAAGCTTTTGATGGCCACTTAAGCTGGTAGGTTGACTGGTTTCCTCTCAGAGACACTGAGTGCCAGGGTCACTCAGGAGGTTAGGGATTGGTCTACAAAGGCAAAATGAAATCTCCCAAGTCTCAAAGTACCTTTGTCTAGACACAAAGTCCACGAGAGGAAGGGGCCTTTAATAAGCATACAAAAGACCTTGCCCTTGAGACATTTGGAGCCAGAGATGGACTGAGTCTAGCTAAAGCCACAACACAGCTCAATTTCTAATACAGTTAGGAATGACCTGTCCCTCACTTTTTTGCCGAATCAGAAGTATGTATCCTATGTAGGAAGAAATAACATTGACTTCAGGTTCTCTTTTTTGCACAACCTCCAGCATATGATTTTTATTTTTTAATTTACATTTTTTATAAATTTTTAAAAAGTTTCTTTTGAGAGAGACACAGTGTGTGGGGGGGAGGGGCACAGAGAGAGAGGGAGAGAGAGAATCCTAAGCAGTCTCCCTGTTGTCAGTGCAGAGCCCAAGGCAGGGCTCGAACTCACAAAACTGTGAGACCTGAGGCAAAACCAAGAGTTGAACGCTTAACTGACTAAGCCACGCAGGCACCACCTCCAGCACATAATTTTTAAAAATCACAAGGCAGGGGTGCCTGGGTGGCTCAGTCAGCTGAGCTTCCAACTTCAGCTCAGGTCATGGTCTTGCAGTTCGTGAGTTCGAGCCCCACGTCGGGCTCTGTGCTGACAGCTCAGAGCCTGGAGCCCGCTTCGGATTCTGTATCTCTCTCTCTCTCTCTCTCTCCCTCCCCTGCTCATGCTCTGCCTCTCTCTGTCTCTCAAAAATAAATAACTGTTAAAAAAATAAAAATAAAATAAAATAAATAATAAAAATCACAAGGCATTTGAAGAAACAGGAAAAAATGCTTGATAATTAAGGGAAAAAAGAGTATACAATAGAAGCTGTCCCAGAGATGATCCAGGTGTTGTAGTTAGCAGTGAAAGACTTAAAAAAAAAAAAAACTATTATAAATATATTTAAGAAAGTGGACTAAAAGAGGGAAAAAAATAATTAAAAAGTGGGTAATTTCAAAAGAGAATTATAATAGAAAAAGAATCAAATGGACATTCTAGGACTGGAAACTGAACACTCACTGGACATGTGTATCAACAGACTGGACATAGCACAAGCTAAGATTATATTACTGAAAGACAGTAAACATAAGATCTTCAAGATGAAGTACATAGAGAAAAACATAGAAAAGACCAAAGAGAACATTCAAGACATGTAGAGCATAGTCTAATGGCCTAATATACGTGTATAGGAGTCCAAGAAAGAGAGAAGAGACGAGAATATTTGAAGACACGACGACTGAGAATTTCCCAAAACGTGAAAAATAGCAACTCTAAGATTCAAGAGGCTTAGCAAACCCTAAGCAAAATAGGGGCTCTTGGGTGGCTCAGTTGGTTAAGCATCTGACATCAACTCAGGTCATGATCTCACAGTTTGTGGGTTTGAGCCCCACGTCGGGCTCTGTGCCTGGAGCCTGTTTCAGATTCTGTGTCTCCCTCTCTCTCTCTGCCCCTCCCATGCTCACACTCCTCTCTCTGTCTGTGTCTCTCTGTCTCTCTCTCAAAAATAAATTATAAAAAAAAAAAAAAACCCTAAGCAAAATAGGAAGAAAACCAAGCTTAAAAGCAACCAGAGAAAAAAGACACATACTTGCAAAACAACAATAACACTTATTGCTGACTGTTTAACAGAACTTCTGGAGACCCGAAGACCAAAGGGTGATATCTTTTAAGTTCTGAAAGAAGTGAAAAATCTGCTGACCTGAAATTCTGTAACCAGTGAAAATATCCTCTAAAAATAAAGATGAAATAAAGATTTTTAACAAATTAAGAGAATTCATTACCTACACTTCACTCTACAAGAAATATTAAAGAAAGTTCTTTAGGCTGGGGTGCCTGGCGGGCTCAATTGGTAAAGTGTGCAACACTTGATCTCGGGTTGTGAGTTCCAGCCCCATGTTGGGTGTGGAGATTGCTTAGAAATAAAATCTTTAAAAAAAATAATAAAAAGAAAATTCTTCAGGCTGAAGGAAAATTACTCTAGGGGGAAGTTCAGAACTGTAAAAAGGAATGAAGAGCGTTGGAAGGGTTAAATATGTGGAAACATATAAAAGAATATGGATTGTAATCATTTAAAGCAATAATAACTATATTGTGTGCAGTTTATAACATGTTAAAAGTATAGGACTACAAAAATGCAAAAAGCAAAATGGTAAATGGAGATAAAGTGTTCACAAAGTGGTAAAGAACTAATTTAAGGTAGAAGAAACTTTTAAAATAATAATGCAGGAGCACCTGGGTGGCTCAGTGGGTTGAACGTCCGACTTCGGCTCAGGTCATGATCTCACGGTCTGTGAGTTCGAGTCCCACGTCGGGCTCTGTGCTGACAGCTCGGAACCTGGAGCCTGCTTCAGATTCTGTGTCTCCCTCTCTCTCTGCCTCTCCCCTGCTCGTGCTCTGTCTCTCTCTGTCTCAAAAATAAACAAAACATTTTAAAAAATTTAAAAATATAAAATAATAATGCAAAGAAGGTATAACTAAAAATTAATAGAGGAGAGGGGCACTTGAGGGGCCTCGGGCTCTGTGCTGACAGCATGGAGCCTGGAGCCTGCTTCAGATTCTATGTCTCCCTCTTTCTCTACGCCTCCCTCACTCATGGTCTGTCTCTGTCACTCTCAAAAATAAATAAACATTAAAAAATTTTTTTGATTAATAAAGGAGATAAATGGAATAATGAAAACACTTCATGAATCCAAAGGAATACTGGAATAAGAAAACAACATATAGGACAAGTAGAAAAGAAATTCCAAGATGGCAATCAAACTCAACTATATCCATAACTAAATAAATTAAGTATTCTAATTAAGATACCGACTTTTGGGGGGCACCTGGGTGGCTCAGTCAGTTAAGTGGCCAACTCTTGATTTCGGCTCAGGTCATGATCTCACGGCTTCTGGGTTTGTGAGCATCGGGCTCTGCATTCACTGAGCGAAGCCTGCTCCGGATCCTCTGTCTCCTTCTTTCTGGCCCTCTCCTGCTTGCTAGCGCTCTCTTGAAAAAATAAATAAATAAACGTTAAAAAAAAAAAGTTTACAGATACAGACTTTTTTGGATGGATGTTTTAAAAAGACCCAACTATCTATTTATGAGAGACACAATGTAAATATGAATATGCAAATATATACACAGTAGAAGGACGGAAAAATACAACAAGCGAATAGCAACCAAAAGAAAGCTGCAGTGGCAATGTTAATATCAGACAAAGTAGAGCATAAGACAGAAAATATTCCTAAAGGTTAAAGGTTTCTCAGTGATGAAAGGGTCAATGAAACAGGACAACATAACAATCCTAACTTTGCGTGTGGATAATAACACAGTTTCAAAATACATAAAGCTGACTCAGTAGAGCATGTGACTCTTGATCTCAGAGCTGTGAGTTCAAGCCCCACTCTGGGAGTAGAACTTACTTAAAAATAAAATAAACAAAATACATAACGCAAAATGACAAAAATAAGAGGAGAAAGAGACAAATCTCAGAGCACAGTTGGAGATTTTTAACACAATTCTCTCAGTACAGAAACAAAGGATTCTAAAGGCCTTGTATTTTTCAGGAGGAAGACAGAGATCGTGATTAATGCCTTATTTCAGATTAAATATGTGTAGCGGGGGCGCCTGGGCGGCTCCGTCAGTTGAGTGTCTGACTCTTGATCTCACAGTCTCTACTGTCTGTGCAGAGCTCACCTCAGATCCTGTCTCCCTCTCTCTCTCCCCTCCCCTGCTCACGCGCTCTCTCACTCTCTCCCTCAAAAATAAACATAAAAATAATAATGAAAAAATAAAACAGTAAAAGTAGTTGCATAGTTCAAAAAATAAAAGCTACTCAGTTAAGACAGTGAGGAATCTTTGCTCCTAGCCCTGTCCCACACTCCCATTCCCATATTCCTTTTTCCCTGCCCCACCCAGATAACCACTACTACGACTTCCCTTTGTGCGTTTCTAGGACCTTCTAGTAGGTCTTTATGCAAAAACAGTGCGGCTATTTCTTTATGCAAATAGGGGTAAGTGTGAACATACAGTCTTATGTTCCCTTTTTCTTGCCCAAATGGTTATTAAATATGTTTGGCAACTTCCTCTTTAAAAAAAAACGATCTTGGAGATTTATAGTATTGATACTGATCTGAAGGAGGGTTTTCTGGTTTGTTTGATTGATTTTTTTTGTTTTGTTTTGTTTTGTTTTGGTCTCAGACTTCAGGTCATTTTTGATTTTCAACAGCTTTATGGAGCCATAACTGGCATATAATAAATGACACATTTTTTAAGTGCCCAATTTGGTGTTCTGACCTATGTATACACCTGTGAAACCATCCCCACAATCAAGATGAACATATTGGTCACCCCCCAAAATTTTCTTGTGCCTTCTTGTAAGACCATGCTCCTGGCTCTCTCCAACCAGGTCTCCATTCCCAGACAACCGCTAACCCGCCCACTGTCACCAGAGATTTGTTCTCATTTTCTAGACTTTTGCAAAAATCGAAAGACACAGTAGGTGTTGTTTCTGGGGAGCGTGAGCTGGCTTCTTTAACTCAGCGTAATTACTTTAAGATTCATGCATGTTGCTGCACGTACCAAGAATTCATCCCTTTTTGTTGCTATGTAGTTTTCCACTGTGTAGGCATCTCATAGTCTGTTTATCCATTCATCTCCTTATGGATAAAGGTTGTTTCTAATTTGGGGGTATTAAAAGTAACGTTGCTATAAACAGTAATGCAAAAGTCTTTGCATGAACATAGACTTCCACTTTTCTCAGCGATAGAATGGCTGAGTCAAATGGTAAATGTGTGATTAACGAATTTCTGAAAATGTTTGTACTATTTATGTCTCCACCAGCAGCGTCTGAGAATTCAGTTCCTCCCTCTCCTCATCCACACTAGCTTTGTTCAGTCTTTTTAATTTAAGATGTTTCGATAGCTATATAGTTATATTTCACTGTGGTTTTAATTTGCCTTTCCTAATGGCCAATGATGTTGAAAATGATCTCATATGCTTGTTTTATATTCACGTATCTTTTATTGATTTGCAATACGGTTTGTCTGATCTTATTTCATTGATTTCTACTCTGATCTTTATTTCTTTTCTTTGCTTGCTTTGGGCTTCATTTGCCCTTATTTCATTAGATTCTTACGGTGGAAGCTGAGGTCATTGATTTGAGAACTTCTGTTTTAATACTGGTGTTACAATGCTATAAATTTCCATCCACCTGCTGCTTTAGCAACATTCCACAAATGTTAATATGTTATGTTTTTATTCAGTTCGAAATACTTAATGATTTAACTCTTGATTTCTTTGACCCCTGGAATATTTAGAGGTGTGTTATTTAGTTTCCAGATATTTGGGGGATTTTCTAGATACCTTTCATTTATTTCTAACTTAATTGCTTTGTGGTGAGAGAACACACTTTGCATGATTTGATTCCTTTAAAAATTTTTGAGACTTGTTTTATGATCCCAAAGAAGGTCTGCCTTGGCAAATGGTCCATGTGCACTTAAAAACAATGTGTTCTGCTGTGGTTGGAAAGATTATTTTATAAATGTCAATAAGGTCAAGTTGGTTGATAGTGTTGTTCAAATCTTCTAAATCATTACTGATTTTTTGTCCACTTGTTCTATCAATTATGGATTATGGGGTATTAAAAACTCCAACTATTGTGGTACCTGGCTGCCTCAATCGGAAGAGCGTGCGACCCTTGATCTCAGAGTTGTAAGTTCAAGCCCCACGTTGAGTGTACAGAGATTACTTGAAGCAAAATAAAATAAAATCTTTAAAAAAAAGAAAAGAAAAGAAAAAGAAAACTCCAACTACAATTATAGGTTTGTCAATTTCTCTTTGCATTCTGTTAATTTCGCTTATGTATATTGATGCTCTGTTCTTAGATTCTTAATACTTAGCTTTGTTATGTCTTCCTGATGAATGGACACATTCATTCTTTATGAAATGGCACTCTTTGTGCCTGGTGATACTTTTGCTCTGAAATTTGCTTTGTCTAATATTATTGTTGCCATTTGTCTAATATTACTATTGCCATTAGGGCTTTCTTTAGAATAGTGTTACATGGTAAGTCTTCTTTTTTCTATCCTTTTATTTTTAACATATTTGTATCTTTATATTTAAAGTGGGTTTCTTTTTGTAACTCTTTTTCCCCTTCCCTTCCCCTGTGGTCTTCTGTTAAGTTTCTCAAGTTGCACATATGAATGAAAACATACGATATGTCTTTCTCTGATTGACTTTCTTCACTTAGGAGGCAAACCATAAGAGACTCTTAATACAGAGAACAAACTGAGGGTTGATGGAGGGGGGTGGAGAGGGGAAAATGGGTGATGGGCATTGAGGATGGCACTTGTTGGGGTGAGCACTGGGTGTTGTATATAAGCGATGACTCACAGAAATCTACACCCCAAACCGAGAGCTCACTGTGTACCCTGTACATTAGCCAACTTGACAATAAATCATCTTTAATTAAGTAATTAATTAATTAAAAATAAATAAATAAAGCGGTTTTCTTGTAGGTGGTGTATAATTTGATCTTGGTTTTGTCTTGTTTTTTTCTCTCTAAAACTCTCTCACCTTTATTTGGGATATTTAGACCACTGCATATAATGTGATCACTGTTAGGGTTAGGTTTGAGTCTATCATTTGCTATTTCTTATCTGTATCGTTTGTTCTTTGTTTCATTTTTCCTTTTTCTGCCTTCTTCTGCATTAAGTATTATTAGTGATGCAACTTTATCCTTTTTGTTGGATTGTTAGCTACAACTCTTCACTGGGTTGTTTTAGTGGTTGCTGTTGGGTTTATAATATACATATTTAACTTATCACAGTCTACCTTCAAGTAATATTGTGTGGCTTCATGTATAATATAAGAACCTTACACCTGTATACTTGTATATCTTCCCTTAAAATCTTCATGCTACTGTGATCATACGTTTTACTTCTATGTATATTAGAAGCCCTCAAATGTATTGCTACTATGTTTTTTACTTTAAACAAGTTAATTATCTTTAAGAAGATTTAAATAAAAAGAACAAAATTTATTTTCTTTATTTTATTGTTCTTTATTTATCCACATTGTGTTTCTATTGCTTTTCACTCCTAGGTGTAGATCTATGTTTCTATCTGGAATCACTTTCCTTCTGCTCGAATGACTTCCTTGAACATTTCTTGTAGTGTAGGTCTTCCAGATTTTTTGTGTCCAAAAAAAGTCTGTATTTCATCTTTGGTTTTTTTTTTTTTTTTTAATTTTTTTTTTCAACGTTTTTTTATTTATTTTTGGGACAGAGAGAGACAGAGCATGAACGGGGGAGGGGCAGAGAGAGAGGGAGACACAGAATCGGAAACAGGCTCCAGGCTCCGAGCCATCGGCCCGGAGCCTGACGCGGGGCTCGAACTCACGGACCGCGAGATCGTGACCTGGCTGAAGTCGGAGGCTTAACCGACTGCGCCACCCAGGCGCCCCTCATCTTTGGTTTTGAAAGATGCTTTCACTAAGTAGAATCTAGGTTTGGCAGTTTTCAATATTTCAAAGAGGTTGCTCCACTCTCTTTTGGTTTGCATGGCTTCTTTTCTTTCTTTCTTTCTTTCTTTCTTTCTTTCTTTCTTTCTTGAAAGAGAGAGAGCACAAGGCAGGGGAGAGGAACAGTGGGAGAGAGAGAGAAAGAAAGAGAATCCCAAGCAGACTCCACACCCAGTGAGGAGCCCAATGCAGGGCTCGACCCCGGGATCATAACCTGAGCTGAAATCAAGAGTCAGTCACTCCACTGGCTGAGCCACCCAGGCATCCCTGGCTTGCGTGGTTTCTACAGAAAAATCTGCTGCCAACTCTTTTTGGTTTTCCTGCATGTAATGTGTCTTTTATCTCCTACTGCCTTTAGGATTTGTTCCCTTTTGGGGCCCCTGGGTGGCTTAACTTTGGGATATTTAGACAACTGCATATAATGTGATCCCTGATAGGGTTAGGTTTGAGTCTATCATTTGCTATTTTTTACGTGTATCATTTGTTCTTTGTTCCATTTTTCCTTTTTCTGCCTTCATCTGCATTAATTGAATATTATTAGTGATTCAATTTTATCCTAGTTGAGTGTCAGTCAAGTCAGTTGAGCGTCTGACTTCAGCTCAGGTCATGATCTTGCAGTTTGCAAGTTTGAGCCCCAAGTCAGGTTCTGTGCTGACAAAGCCTGGAGCCCGCTTCGGATTCTGTGTCTCTCTGTCTCTCTGCTTCTCCCCTGCTCACACACTCTCTCTCTCTCAAAAAAATAAATAAACATTAAAAAAATTTAAAAAAAGAATTACCAGGACTTTAATTTTTGCTTAGTTTTATTAAGAATTTGCTCTTTATTAGTGGTTTTAAGCAATTTGGTTATGATGTGCTTTGGTATAGTTTTCTTTTTTCTTTTAAGATTTTATTTTATTATTATTTTTTAACGTTTATTTATTTTTGAGAGAGAGCACAAGCAAGGAAGGAGCAGAGACAGAGAGGGAGACAAAGAAACCGAAGCAGGTTCCAGGCTCTGAGCTGTCAGCACAGAGCCCGACGCAGGGTTTGAACCCATGAACCGTGAGATCATGACCTGAGCCGAAGTCGGACGCTCAACCTACTGAGCCACCCAGGCACCTCTCTATTTATTTTCTTTATTCTTTCTTTCTGTGTTTCGTTTTGGATAGCCTCTGTAGTGAGAGCTTCAGGTTCACTGATTTTTTTTCCTTCTGCAATGTCTGTTCGGCTGTTAATCCCATACAGTAGATTTTTTCATCTCAGACGTTATTGTTCTCTTTTCTAGAAGTTTATTTATTTAATTTTTTTTTAACGTTTATTTATTTTTGAGACAGAGAGAGACAGAGCATGAACGGGGGAGGGGCAGAGAGAGAGAGGGAGACACAGAATCGGAAACAGGCTCCAGGCTCTGAGCCGTCAGCCCAGAGCCTGACGCTGGGCTCGAACTCACGGACCGCGAGATCGTGACCTGAGCTGAAGTGGGACGCTTAACCGACTGAGCCACCCAGGCGCCCCTCTAGAAGTTTAATATTGGCCTTTTTCTTTAACATCTTTTACATTTGTATTTAACGTATTCAATATTTCCTATAGTTTCCTAAACATACAGAATACAGTTATAGTTGTTCTTCATGTACTTTTCTACTAATTCTATCAATGTACATTCTGGATTAATGTCAGTTGGTAGCATTTCCTTCTCATTAAGGGTCACATTTTTCTACTTCTTTGCATACACATGAACTTTTACTGGATACTGGGCCAATCGTATTAGATATTGGAAATTTTCTCTTTTGGGGGATGGGATACAATTGCATTCCTAGAAATATTCTTGAGCTTTGTTCCGGGATATGGTTCAATGGGTTGGAAACATTTTGACCGCTTCAAGTATTATTTATGTTTCGTTAGGTGAGACCAGAGCAGCATTTAGCCTAGGGCTAATGTTCCCCCTAAACTGAGAGGAAAAAAATCTTTCTAAATATAGCCAATGCTCTGAATATTGGATTTAACATAGTCACAGGAGCCTCAGGCTCTAATTAATTTTGCGTTATTTTATCAATCTGCATATGGAGACTTTTGGGGGCTCATAATATACATTTGTGAAAATAAAGTTTTCCATTCTAAGAGTAATACTTGCTGTTAAGTGAAAATCTACAAAATACAGAAAAGCAGGAAAAAAGAATCCCTTGTACATCCATTCCCTAGAGATAAATTCTGTCAACATTCTGAGGTACTTTCTTTGCTTTACTAGAGAGCACGGGCTTTCTCAGAGCAATGGAAGGATGCTCCCCTCCCAAAGTTATAGAACTTTTTAAAACTTCAGCAAATTAGGGTGCTTCTTTGATTAAATCTAGGAGAAAAATCACCCATACTAACATGCATTTCTTGTTCTCAAGGTGATTTTTTTTTAAGTTTATTTGTTTATTTTGAGACGGGGGGAGGGGCAGAGAGAGAGGGAGACAGAGAATCCCAAGTGGGCTCCATTCTGTGCTGTCAGCACAGAGCCCAATGCAGGGCTCAATGTCACAAACCGGGAGACCGTGACCCGAGCTGAAGTCGGACACTTAACCAACTGAGCCACCCAGGTGCCCTTCTCACCCTCTTTTTTAGGAAGCCTTGGTCATGGCTGCCTCTCCAGTCTCAGAGCAAGTTGTCCTGGGCCAACCCATGATGTCAGCAGTTCACGTCCAGATTTTTTCACTTAGGGAACATTTGAGTGCTTGCCAAGTGCTGAGCCTTATGCTAGTCTGGGTTTTTACAGAATGACTCTGGAGGAAATCTGGAGGAAATCATAGGCTGGAGGAGGAGACAGCTATAACCCAAGGAGTGTAATGCTAAATACACTGATCCTTAGTTTGAAAATGCTGCAGGGCTTTAAGGGCAAAGAGGGGGCAGGACTCTATGTCACCCTCTGCTGGGAGCATCAGGAAGGTATTTTAGCTTGGGCTGGTTGGTTTGTTTCTGGTTTTTACAAGAACACCAAAAATACTTTATTAGTTCTCAAAAAAGCAGCCATCACAAGGCACATGAAGTAGAAACATACCTTAGCAGTCAAAGGGTTAGGGTTATATACAATTATTGCTGTTTTTCTTTTGTAGCCTTGCCCATAGCCAGAGGGATGTAAACTAACATTCTGCAGCACCGGTCAGGAAACTCAGGGACACTCGCCAGTGGTTCTGAGCACATTAACAAAAAGACTCCATTCTTGTGAAAGAATCCATTCTTGTGAATGGATTCGACCACCTTAGTGAAAAATGTCTAGGATAGAACTGTAAATTCAGTTCAATACTACGAAGCAAACACTAAAACTTGATATTACTTCCCGATAGCTCACTCAAGTAGTATCTCGTACTATTCTGAGTGACAAAAAGGTGCAAATAAACTTATTTACAGATACAATGGTTGAACAGTCCCTTTTAAATCTGCAATTTAGGGGGCGCCTGGGTGGCTCAGTTGTTTGAGCGTCCGACTTCGGCTCAGGTCACGACCTCACGGTCCGTGAGTTCGAGCCCCGCGTCGGGCTCTGTGCTGACTGCTCAGAGCCTGGAGCCTGTTTCAGATTCTGTGTCTCCCTCTCTCTCTGACCCTCCCCCGTTCATGTTCTGTCTCTCTCTGTCTCAAAAATAAATAAACGTTAAAAAAAAAATTAAAAAAAAAATCTGCAATTTAGGTTTCAGATTCTCCATTAAAAAGTAACTGCCCTGAAACTCGATAAATTGTACTTAAGCAACTTGGCTATTAGGGTTTACAACAAAGAGAGAAATACCGCCCTCCGAATTATTAATTACAGTTTAACAATTACTTCAACATCAGCAGCCACTGGAGTTACTATTATCTGATTTGTCTGGGCAGTGTCTAGTCTCACTTTCTTCTTGGTTCACAAAACTATCATGGGACTAGGAACTCGGCATGGGAATCAATGATTAGACTTACACACGTCAACTTAAAAGTCACACACAGGGGGCACCTGGGTGTCTCAGTCGGTTGAGCATCCAACTGCTGCTCAGGTCATGATCTCACGGTTCACGGGTTCAAGCCCCATGTCGGCCTTTGCACTGGCAGCGTGGAGCCTGCTTCAGATTCTTTCTCTCTCTGCCCCTCCTCCACTCACTCTCTCTCTCAAAAATAAACACACATTAAAAAAAAATGTTTAAAAAGTCACACACAGGATTACATTGCAACAGCTGTTCCAAATGTCTGTTTTTTAGTTTGGGGTAGAGGGAGTGCGGGTTGTTGTTCTTGTTTGGTGTTTATTTCATAGCCATAAACTTAACTCTGCAATCCAGCTAGACTCAGAGGAGGGTAAGGAAAATATGGGTCCCACAGAACTGCAGTGAGAACACAAAGATTAAAGGGTATTTCGAGCAGATGGGGACAACGGGGTAGCTCCCGGCTACAGAAGGAATAGTCTTACAGCGAAGACAAAAACACAAGTCAAATTTATTAGATTTGTCCACAGTTTGCAATGACGATCTTCTTGCTGGCCTTGCCATGCCTGGAGCCGAAGTGTTCCGTGGCTTCCTGGATATTCCTGCCCTCTCTCACCTTGTCCAAGACCACAAGCCCATCACCCAATCGCTCAGCGTTGGCAACGCAGATGAAGAACTGGGAAGCGTTTGTTTGGGTCCAGTACTTGCCATGGACAAGATGCCAGGACCCGTGTGCTTCACGGGTGAAATTCTCATCATCAAATTTCTCCCCATAGATGGACTCACGGCCAGTGCCATTACAGCACGTGAAGTCACCACCCTGGCACATAAATCCCGGAATAAGCCTGTGAAGGCAGGAGCCTTTATAATCAAAGCCTTGCTCCCCAGTGCTCGGAGCACTAAAGTTCTCTGCTATCTTTGGAACAGAGATGCGGCCCCACGGCTCGCTGTCACCGCCAATGTCAAAGAACGCCACTGTGGGGTTGACCATGGCTGGACGGCCTGAAACGTCTGTTTTAAGTTAAGGCACTCATTGAACTATTAGTAGCTAAGGGCTTTAAATAAAATTCTACTACCAACTTGGGGCACCTGGGGGGCTCAGTCGGTCGAGCGTCAGACCTTGGCTCAGGGGATGATCTCACCGTCGTGAATACAAGCCCCGCGCCAGGCTCTGGGCCTACAGCTCAGAGCCTGGAGCCTGCTTCAGATCGTGTCGTCTTCTCCCTCTGCCCCTCCCCTGCTCGCACTCTGTCTCTCTCTCTCTTAAAAAAATTAATTAACATTAAAAAAAAAAAAACCTTTACTACCAACTTTATAAATCTGAAATTTTGACGAGTGTTATTTAGAAAACCAGTTTACTTAACAGTTCACTTAACCTTTTGCAGAAGAGACAAGGAGACTGAATATAAACTATATCAACACTTAAGTGAACTGTACTATGCCCTTGTGGCCAGAAAATTGCATTTTTTTTTCCTAAAAGGAAAGCAGTCTTTATTTTTCGGACTTCCAAAGCCTACTTTATGTAACTACAAGTACCACTGCTTTTGGAAGGTTATAGAGAAATTCTTTTTAAAAAAATAACTTAAAAATTAGCCATACTCGGGGTGCCTGGGTGGCTCAGTCGGTTAAGCATCCAACTTCAACTCAGGTCATGATCTCACGGTTTGTGGGTTTGAGCCCCACATCGGGCTCTGTGCTGACAGCTCAGAGCCTGGAGCCTGTCTGGGATTCTGTGTGTCACTCTCTCTCTGCCCTTCCCCAGCTCGCACTCTGTCCGGCTCAAAAATAAGCATTAAAAAAAAATTAGTCATACTGTTGAAACACTCACCCAATATAAATAATTCACTCTTCAATAAGAAATAGAATTATTTTTAAAATTTTTTTTAACATTTATTTAATTTTGAGAGACAGAGAGAGATAGAGGGCAAGTGGGGGAGGGGCAGAGAGAGAGGGAGACTCAGAATCCCAGCAGGCTCCAGGCTCCCAGCTGCCAGCACAGAGCCCGACGCAGGGCTCGAGCTCACGGACCTCGAGATCGTGAGCTGAGCCGAAGTCGGCCACTCAGCCAACTGAGCCACCCAGGTGCCCCAGAAATAGAATTCTTTATAGCAAGTGCCCCAGAGTTGCGTCACTCAGTTACCGCAGATATTAAAAACCAATCTGTTAAATCGGCAAGATGTTTCTGTAGCCTTACTGAACACCTGTAGCTCTATCCTCTGTTGTCTCAATAGGCACCGCACTTACCTAAGTAACAGCAGATCACATCTGACAGGTACTAACGCTAAGCTTGTACACTGTACTGACCAAGCCTAACATAGACATGTGTGCTTGCCTCACATGGACATGTGTCCGATGCACGTAAAAGCAGATCTAGTTAATGCCCTTTGGGAACAGGAGAGTTTACTTTGCCTTGACTGGTTCTTGTTCTAAGCAAGGAACTCTCAACCTTTCATTTATAATGATACTCTTTAAAAAAAAAAAAAAACAATCCCGTGACATTGACGGTAAAGGGAGCCCATCAGTTCCATCACATGTAGTGTTTCTGCACATTACTGCGTGGCAGATATGTTGGAGGCTAAAAGGCAAAGTCCTATTTAGTGATATCGTAAGCAATGGCTCGAAATACATGTAAGAACTGGGGTCTTTTTCATGTTCCAAAAATCCTGTTAACAGCGGAGGAGTGAAATAGACACAGGGCGTGAACATCAAAATCAAAGTTGGGGTTCCAGTGTTCAATCTGGGCATGAAGGGATCTGCTGTAGCCTTGGAAGCTCACGGAGAAGAGGGAGTCCTTTTGCCCAGAGCCCCTGAGCAAAAATGCAGCTTTCCCTTCAGGAAGGGTTTCCGGGGCACCTGGGTGGCTCAGTCGGTTGAGTGTCCAAATTCAGCTCAGGTCATGATCTCACAGTTCGTGGGTTCGAGCCCCGTGTTGGGCTGTGTGCTGATAGCTCAGAGCCTGGAGCCTGCTTTGGATTCTCTCTCTCTCTCTCTCTCTCTCTCTCTCTCTCTCTCTCTCCTGCCCCTCCCCTGCTTGTACTCTGTCTCAAAAATAATTTTTTTTTTAAAAAAGGGCGTCTGCTTTGGAACACTCTCCAGCAACGGGGATTCCCTGTAATCAGAAAAAAATTAGACAGGAGGCAGTGGATGTAACCAATCTGTGGATAGCTATCTCCAGATACCTGACGTTGCTTCTGCCTACGTGACTGCAAACACAGGGTGGTTGTGTCCTCTTCTGTGTCACAACTAGCTTGTGAAATGGCAAAACCGTCCCCACTTATTTCAGGCATTCCAGCAGCTAACTTCGGTCCCACTTAATATAACCAACTAGCCTGTGCGGTGGCTTCAATGGATGTATTTGTGTATTAGGAGGGGTGTCAACCTTCTGCAATACTAAGCCACCTTCTTTTTCTAAGCTTATCTTCTTTATCCTCTATAGAAGCCAAATATGGATCAAATGTATCAAAAAAAAAAATGTTGAATGTGGTTTCACAGGGGCTGAATGCTTATGTAATCAAATGCCATTTTGGAGCTAAATAGGAAAAGGGCATTTTCAGGATTTAGAAAGGTGTATTAAAAGGCTTGATTCAGACAGGTGTATTTTTCTTTTTTAGAAAAGAAGGGCTTTAACTACTTGTTGTAAGTTCTCGTGGGAAAACACAAGCCCACAGTTCTTGCAACCTTTGTCCCACAGACTGACTTCCTTTCAGGGGTCCAAACAAAGGGACATATTGAAATACTGGTGTCTGGGGCACCTGGGTGGCTCAGTCGGTTAACTCTCTGACTTCAGCTCAGGTCATGATCTCATGGGCCATGAGTTTGAGCCCTGTGCCGGGCTCTGTGCTAACATCTCAGAGTCTGGACCCTGCTTCTGATTCTGTGTGTGTTGTGTCTTTCTCTCTGCCCCTCTCCCACTTGTGCTCTGTCTCTCTCTCTCAAAAATAAATATTAAACACACACACACACACACATGTATATATATTGAAATACTGGTGTCTGGATTGAGAAAGTAAACAACTTTAATGACCAGGTAGCACATCTTTATGCAAATCAGGTAATTAAAAAAGTTTTTTTTAATGCTTATTTATTTTTGAGAGAGAGACAATGTGAGCAGGGGAGGGGCGGAGAGAGAGGGAGACACAGAATCCGAAGCAGGCTCCAGGTCAGCTCTGAGCTGTCAGCACAGAGCGCAATGCGGAGCTTGAACCCATGAGCTGTGAGATCACAACCTGAGCTGAAGCCAGACGCTTAACCAACTGAGCCACCCAGGCGCCCGCAAGCCAGATAGTTTCAAATTATTTGGTTTTGATAAAATTCAATGAGCGCCTCCTGGAATTGTCAGTTGATGGGTCATTAAAACAAGCTTTGGTGATGGTTACTGCATGATTTTTGGCAAATTCTTTGGAAGAAGTTGCAAAAGAACTCCGAGAATTACATTGCTGATGGCAAAACTCTTTTTATTCCCATCTACTTGTTTTATACAAGCCAATTGTCTTGGCCATTACCAAAAAAAAAAAAAAAAATAGGAACAGAACGACGCAGGACCTGTTGAGAAAAATCACCTCCCTTCTACTGAGGTAGTATTTGCAACAAGACTTCATTTATCAAAAAATGATGCTGTACATTATTTTGATTAATCCTGCAATAAAAATCCTTGTAATAATAGGTAGAAAGTTTTTAGAAGACTACGATCACAGGAAATGTCTTTAAAAATTGAATTTCAGTGTAAATGCACATTTCTGTGGTAAAGAAGTATCATAGGGTGATCAATAAGAACTTTCAGGCATAAAATTATACTACTTGAGGATAAACTTCTGCAAGAGTACAATGGAATAAAAACGCAAATTCAAGGAGAAAAAGGAATAATGTAGCGTTTCTTGTAGTTAACAAAGTCGTTTTACTTTATTTACATATAAATGGATGATGGTGGCCACCAAACTGCTGTAGTATTTAAATTCCGCTGGATGGCATTCAAAGCTGATGTAACACTTTTATTTTTAAAAATGTTTATTTATTTTGAGAAAGCACGCGCAGTGAGAGGGGGCAGTGAGAGGGAGAGAATCCCAAGCAAGCTCCACCCTCCGCGCGGAGCCTGATGAGGCGGGGGCTGGATCCCACTACCATGAGATCTTGACCCGAGCCAAAATCAAGAGTCAGACGCCCAACCAACCGAGCCACCCAGGTGCCCCTGTAACACTTTTATTGTAAAGTGTCAATTTCCTTTCCAGTTTGTTTGCTTTTATTTAATCTTCTTGCCTAGTGACTCTAGCTGGAACCTCCGGTTCAATACTGAAGAGAAGTGGGAAGAGTGGACATCCCTGTCTTATTCCTGACCTTAGAGGGAAGGCATTCAGTCTCTCCCCATTAAATACGATGTTAGCTGTGGGGGTTTTCAGAGATGCCCTTTATCAGATTGAGGAAGTTCCCTTCCTTTTCCAGTGTGTTGAATGTTTCGCATGGGGGTAGTCTTAAAGAGCTATTTTAGTAAGTTAGGGGAGCAAAATGTTCGAAAGCTCAAGTTCAGGCTCCTTGGACACCCTGTCCCTGCTATACCCTCGGCAATAAGCACAGTCCTGCACATATAAGAGGCCCAACAAACATTTGTCGAGCAAACTGTGTCCCACCTCCCCCCTGGCATTTTATTCTCTGGTGACGCTGCGGTGTTTAGGCCCCGCCCCCACTCCCCAATACCCTGCTTATGTGGCCAGAGTTCTCTCCCCTCTCTTCTGTTCCCAGCTGGCACCGATTCATGCTTTCCAGCGCTGTCCAGGTGTCATCTCATTCAGGAGATACCTCTCTCCCCATCCCTCCTCAGATCCTGAGCTGTCAGGGTCTAATTTTGTGCTGCCATGGTACTTCGTGCTTCGACCATTGTGCTCTATGTGAATTATTTATTTACCTGTCCATCCCTCACTAAACTAGATAGGCGATATGGTTTGCGGCCAACAGTGTGGATTCAGGAACCTGACAGCCCAGATTCAAAACCCTGCCTCTTACTACTTTGGATGGCCTTGGTTATTTATTTATTTATTTATGTATCTATTTATTTATTTATTTAGAGGGCGCAAGTGAGTGAGGGACAGAGAGAGAGAAAGGGGGGGGGGGCAGGGAAAGCTGGGCCTCACCTGAAGTGGGCCTTGTATTCCACCTGATGCGGGGCTCAAACTCACTCCGCGTGAACTCACAAACTGTGAGTTCGTGACCTGAGCCGAAGTCAGATGCTTAAAGGCTGAGCCACCTGGGCGCTCTGGGTGGCCTTGGTTATGCCTCAGTTTCTTCATCTGCCAGAGATGCTGATAATAGCACCGATTTGGTAGTGTTGTTTGACAGCTGAGCGACAACAGTGTCTAGTAAACAGTAATTATTATATGAGTTAGCTATTAAGTCCTATAGGGCAAGGAGTTGGTGTTTTCCTTCTCTGCTTCTCACGGCCCTGGCCTGCGGGCGGGCGCTCAATAAATTCGTCACGAAGGGTGAGCATGGCGGCAAGTACCTGCGAGAAGGAAAAGCAAGATGGGTTCAACATGGCACAGCAGGTCGATTCCAGAATTCGAGTGTGTAAACCATTGCTGTGTATTGCCTACACTGCCTTCGCTCTGCCCCTGAGATTGCCAGACTGGAGAAATTAAATCCCTGTCATTATGGGCTTCCTCTCCCTAGGGTCACATAAGAGCTTGGGAGGTTTAGGCACTGCTCAGAAAATAGGGTGCATACTTCCGATCTTCAGTCCGTTATTTTTATTGTCCAAGTCTGCATGGCCCCTGGAACGTATTTAGTATAGCAGAGCATCTTTGCCTGGCCGGCAGCCTCCTGGGGGCTTCTGGTACCTACAGAACCATAGAGAGGATTCGATGTATCCCTGTTTTGGCAACTCACCTGGAGGGGAGGTGCTGTAAAACTTTCTGAATCGTTCCTCTGGTGTTGGACTCCCATGTTTCTTCCTTCTTCTTTAATTGGCATTTTTCAAGAAATGAACCCACCCTTTCAAAAGAAAATACTTGGGGCATATTAAAACTTTGGGCAAAGACAAAATGACACTTGTAGGCACTACTCATAGTTACCCCCTGGGGCAGCTTGTACTGTAATCTGCAATTCCTCTGCCAGGGGTGGTTTGCGAACATCCTAGTCAGAAGATGGCTTCGACCAAGGGTTCAGGGTAATCGATTACCACGAATCCCGCCAACGACAGCTTTTTAAAATGACAATGATTACACAAATTGACATCAGCTCACCTCGTGAGAGGAAACCTGCTTCTGATGTCACCTCTGGGGTTGATCAGGATTGGAACAGCATAACGAAGTTGAAAGCAGACTCCCTCTCTGGTTCTCTGATGCCTCCCATGTGGGAGACAGAGTCCTCCCTCTGTGACACCGTTGCCCCACCCTGAGTAAAGCTTTGATTCATGCCGTGGCCAGAGCATCCAAAAGGACAGAGAGACCTCAAAGAAGCTATATAGTCATAGGAGCTGTTTTGTGCCTGCCTGCTAATGAGTGTTTAATAAATGGTGTGTGTGTGTGTGTGTGTGTGTGTGTGTGTATGTGTGTGTGTGTGTGTGGTTGTGGCAGATTTTAGACTGCAACGTTTTCTTTACATATTCTGGGAGTAAGGATGTGAAGCAGGCAACCCCTCGCCACTTCGGACTTCTCTGGCAGCTACTGTAACCAACAAAAAAAAGAAGGCCGAGTTGGACATGATCATCTTAGGTCAGTTTGCAACACCTTGCTGTCTCCCTGGAGCACTTCCAGGGAGCAGGGCAAGGGCTCTAGCTGCCTCTGGAACCACCGATCTCTGTAACCTCCTCATTGCCAGAGAATCTCCTGTTTCCCCTAACTTTCCTGCGGTGGGCAGAGCATCCAAAATGACACAGACACTAAGACCTCAGAGAACTTACGTAGTTTCCCATCTCACCAAGCCAAGCCTTTTATTCTTTCATCTCCTCCCCCTAGTCTCCCCAACCCTTCACTCCAACACAATTCCCTTGTGAAGCTTAAGCTTTTATAGAAAGAAAAAAACAAACAAAGCCAGAAAGGGGGCTATCTCCAAGCAGCTTTTGTTCTCAAGCCTCTCCAGGGACCAGGGAGCCCAAAAGGCTGACTTACTGGCTTAAAAAATGCTAGCCACCTTGGGTGTATCCTATAGACTGCCCAGACGGGCTGTGCTGGATATTCTGTTGTCCCTCCAGATTAACCCTCCACCCGTCTCCACCCTCTCTGTGTCCTGGGCAGCTGGCTTGCATGGACTGCATCACCCAGGCACCCTTGCCTTCTAACTTGAAGTGGGTTCAGTCAATGGGAGGCACTAGCCTGAGAGGATGAGAAGGAAAGAAGTGGGGTATTTAAATCCCTGCTGGGCAATGGCTTTGTCCTTTTATCAAGGGACACAGCTGCTGTCAGGCACTTCTTTCTTATCACTACAATTCTGATATGGGTTGAATTGTGCCCCCCGCCCCCCCAAAAAAAAGATATATTGGAGTCTTAACCCCCAGTACCTCAGAAAATGACCTTATTTGGAGATAGGGTCTTTACAGAGGTCATCAAGTTAAAGGAGATCATTAGGATGAGTCCTGGTCCAGTACGACTGATGTTCTTATGAAAAGGGGAAATCTGGACACAGATCGAGACACACATAGAAGAAAATATAAAGAGATACGGAGATACAGTCATGTACAAGCCAAGGAAAGAGGACAGATCCTTCCCTCACAGTCCCCAGAAGGAACCATCCCTCCTGATACCTGGATTTCTAGCCTCCAGAACTGTGAGACAATAAATTCTCTGTGGATTAAGCCACCCAGTTTGTGGTCCTTTGTTATATCAACCCTAAGCAGACTAATACAAGCTATTATTGGGTTCTGGTAACACCTCCACCCCCTGTCCCTTCGGGCCTGGGGGTGGTAAAGACTCCCACTATTGCTACTCCCTGGATGCCTCACCATCCCTCGTCGGTTTCCCTTAACCCTATCCACACCTCAGTCCTTTCATCCAGTCCTCTTCAACTAAGTGTTGAACATGCCTTGTGTTTGCTGAAACTCAAGTCTAGAATATGTTTTCCCAATATACTTTACAAAACTATGTAAAATTCTATTGGGGTTCTCCAATTATGTAGACATCTATTGGGAATCTCCAAAATAGAGCATGTGATGTATTCTTTTTTAATTTTTTTTTTTTAATTTGAGAGAGAGAGAAAGAGCATGAGCAGCAGAGAGGGGCAGAGGGAGAGATAGAGAGACAGAGGGACACAGAGAGAGAATCTCAAGCAGGCTCCACCCGAGGCTCGATCCCATGACCCTGGGATCATGACCTGAGTCAAAATCAAGAGTCAGACACTCAACCAACTGAGCCACCCAGGCTCCCAGCATCTGATGTATTTTCAGTTTCTTCTGTTGTCCATTTCATCTTACAAGACAAAGGGGAAGCCATACAGAGAAATGATACTTGGGATTTAATTCAGATCAAAACTTTGGACAAAGTGTAAGAGTTTGTGGTAACCAAAGTGTGTCTGAAACTAAAGTTTGGGTGAACAAATTTCAAAACGCGCAAGCGTTAGGGAAGACTCCAGGGCAGTCTTAAGAAATTAGCTCATGGAGAATGGGATCATTTCAGAAATTAAATTCTGACACTACTCCTGAACAGTTCACGTTCTCTGAATAATTCTACTTTTAAAAGAACTTGAGAAAAACAGTTGTGGGAGTATGTATGCAAGAGTGGCCACCACTTGAAGAGGAAGGGTGAAGTCCAGGATAGAACAAGCCCTGTGAAAGTGGGGGTGAGACGGAGGGAATGGGGAGCCCAAATGAAAAAAGGAAGGAATGGTCAATTCAGGGAACTCAATCCAGTGAACTTTGACATGGACTCTGGAAAAATTCTCAAATGCATTATTAAACAGTTGGTAAGCTCTTAGAGCAAAGAAAGAAGCAATGATCACTCTCATGCCAAGTTAAACTTATTCCCTTTTTGATGAATCTGCAGGAACCCATTTGGGTGTTAGCACAGCTTCATGTTGTTCTTCTCAGTGTTTTCTCTCTCTCGTCCAGAACTTTCTCATACACTGCACATCATTTATTCTTTGATTAGACAAACACCTGAGCACCTACTGAGGGCTGGACACTGTTCTAGGCACTGAGGATACATCAAGGAAAATCCAAACAGGGTCCCTAGCCTCACAGACCTAACTCTCTGGTGGAGGGTACTTTCCCGATTCTGGAACTTTTCGTCAGCTACCACAGCTCTCCCGTCTTTTCTAAATCACATGAGGTTTTGCTGCCCTAGCAGAATCCTCAGACTCCAGGGTGTCACTCTCTGACCCAACTCTCCTTCTGTTCCTAAGCAGAGTGGCGAGCAAATTGGGAAGAAGTTTTCCTTGGCCAACAGGTGCTGTCCTCTTTTGCAATATGTCCAGAAATGCTATCATTCAGGTTCCATGCAACAGATATTAATTATCTAAATTTCAAATTTGGCAAACCGGCATTTCTGGCCTCGCATCCCACTTGATCCACTTCAGTCATTACCAGTCCCAGCCCCCACCCATTTCCAAATCGGTCCTTTTTTGCTCAACTGATTTTCTCATTCAGGAATGCCTAACATCTCCTTCTCCACCTATGGAAACCCTACCCATTTCCCAAGACCCAGTCCAAGAGCTGCCTCCTCCCTGGCTGGATGTAATTATTTACTTTGCTCAGCAAAATCCCACCCAAGCCCCCATGCTTCACTTGTGCAGCACTATCCCATTTTCATCTTCCTTTCTCAATTAATTACTTGTCTGTCTTCCCCACTATAGTCTAATTTCTTTTAGGGCAACGGTCTCCAGAGCTTCCGCCCTGTCCAGTTGTAGTACTTCACAACAGAAGTTGGCAAACTAAGACCTGAGCCAAGAATGATTGAAATAGTTGGAAGAAGATCAACAGAAGAAGAATATTTCATGACATGAAATGCAAATTTCAGGAACCGTTAAGTAAAGCTTTATTGGAACACAGCCCTTATTTTCCATTTTCCTTTTGAGCTCCAGTGGCAGAATTGAGTAGCTGAGAAAGAGAGCTTATGCCCACAAGCCTTAATGTTTCCTATATGGTCCTTTACAGAAAATTTTTGCTAACCTTGCTTTACAAAACGGGTTTGATGATTGAATCATTGCATCGAGGCACCAAGATTTAATAAATACGCATCCTTTCCAGCTTTTTGTTTCTTTGTATAGTGGAGGTAACATTTTGCTTTTAAGTTGTCATAAATATCAAATGAGACATAATGCACCTAGAAAAGTATAAAATCCTATACGACAACTATATTTATCACGTACTGAAAAGATGATAGTGGTAAGATGAGAAAACATTGTCTTTATTCTCCCCCTTCCTTCCTTTACAGCCTTCATTTAAACGTGAAATTTTAAAAGAAAATTCACTTTTAAAGTTTTCACTTTTAAAGTGAGGATAGGCTCACGGGTTTCGTCCTTCCAGTCTTTCTTTTGTGTTGCCCCACTTTTCTTTTCTTTCTCACTTGTCATCTTTCCCCCCGGCCCCCCATTCTCTTTCTATAGTATCTCAATTGATCCTCACAAGAGCTCAGGGGAGGAACTAGGACACGCCTAATTAAATCCATTTTACAGACCAGGAAACTGAGGCGGACTCCAGTAGGCTGCAGAGCACTGACGCAGCACGCAGGGAACCCTCAAGGCCACGGTCTCCTCCTCTGCTAAAGGGCAACCTCCCCGCAAATGGAACGAACCTGAGCCCGCCAGGCTTCCAAGCCTGGTTCTTGAACACCTCTGTAGCATTCACACTCGGCGTTCTTTCCTTCTTCCAGCCCCCGATTCTTTACCGCCGCCCCCCCTTCTCGAGAGCAGGTGGTAGGCTCCGCGCTCAACGCGCAGGCGCGCGCCGTCGTGGGGCGGGGGCGGGGCGGGAACTGGGGGGCGGGGTGTGCGCGGGCTTGGTTTTGGGCCGCGGCGGGAGCGGGAGTCGCCGCCACTCGAGTGCGCAGGCGCCTGGCGGTTACCGGTCTCGCCATGGAGCGGAAAGGTGAGCGGTGGAGCGGCCTCCGCCACGAGGGGCAACGGCCGGCGGGGCGAGGCCCGGGTCCGCGTCGGAGCTTTGCCTATTCGCCGCAGTCCGGTCCCCGGGCGTGCGGCGCCCCCCCACTGTGGTGGCGCCGCCCTTCACCCCCCGCCTCTGGGCTGCGGGTCCGCGCCCCTCAGCCCAGGCGTCCTTCCGCACCGGCAGTCATCGCCCCTTGTTCCCCGCCAGGCCGGCCCGCGCCTTGGGGCCGCTGCAGGGCCCGGCCCGCGGCCGGCGAGGCGGACCCCCGCCCGCCGGCCCCCTGACCCGACCCGAGCCCCCGCCGGCGCACCCCGCCCGGGCGCAGCTCTGCGCCCCGCCGGCCGCCCGCCGCTCGGCCGGCCGCCTCGCCGAAGCCGCGGCGCTCGTCCCGGAGCCGCCCCTCGGCCAGGCCCCGCACCCGGGCCTCGCGCCCCTGCTGGGTCTCCACCCTCACCTTGGTCGCCTCCTTTACTCCACATTCGCCCTTCATCCATCCCTCTCTCCTGCAGTGCTTGCGCTCCAGGCCCGAAAGAAAAGGACCAAGGCCAAGAAGGACAAAGCCCAGAGGAAGTGAGTCTTGTACCCCGACATCCCATTCTTTGGATTTCCTCCCGCACCTCCTCTCCTCTGGTTTCACCTCTTGAACGTGCGCCGGGTTTGGGCGCCCTGCGGCCCCAGCCACATGGTCGCGGAGTGGCCTTGGAGGGTCGCACTCCGTGAGCCATGCGGAGCGGAGCTGATGTTGCCGAGGGCCAGGCCCGCTGGAAAGGGCTGTTGGAGGAGGACCAGAGCCCGTCCGGTCCGTCAGCTCCCCAACTCCAGAGAGGAGGCACGACCCACCCCCCTTCCCCCCCCACCCCCCACCCCCCGGGTCTGGGCCTCCCGACGGAGCTGGTAGATCATTATCTGTTTGTGAACTCTGGCCTCTCCCCCACCTGCTTCCCCGAGTCTTAAACTTGACTCCTACGTCTGCACGGTAGGCCGTCAGGGAGTTCTTAAGTGAATTTTCCGCATTTTGGTCTGCCAGCCACCCGCTCGCTTTCATAGAGGAGGGCATGGAGCTTTCCCCCTGGTCGGGCAACTTCCTGAGCCCGCACGGAGCGTCGCCTTCCTCGCCGTGGCAGGCAGACCACTGCGTTTCTGTTTCTTCTCTCAAAACCTCCAGCCCTCGCGCTGAATGCAGATGCCTTGTGGAGTGGGCCTCACGCTAGTGACGGGCAAGTTCTTTAGCCAACGCTCTTGGGGATTCTGGTTTGGTGTGTGAAGTGCCACATGTCCGGGTTTTACCAGCAGGATGCATAACCGTGGTTTTAAGCGCTGCTGTGGGAAACACAAAAGTTGGTCGCATCTTAGGAACGCCCAGTAGAGGGCTTCTGCAAAGTGAGGCTTAGTCTAGAGAACTTTTATCTTGTTCTCACGTTTAATTGCAGTGGCTTGCAAATTGCCTTTACAGAACAGTGCATCATTTTCCGGACACTCTTCCATTTCCTTGATGTTGTGTGGAGTTGTATACGGTCTCCTTCTTGAGCTGAGAAAACGAGCATTTCTGAGGTTTTCCTAGGTTACCTTTCTGAATGATATTATCAGATGCGTGTGTGTGTGTGTGTGTGTGTGTGTGTGTGTGGTTTTGGTGACTACCTGATGTTTGAGCATGACACATAATGGCTTATAGCAATAGAGCTAAAGTGGTAGGTGACCTCACCTCTTGCTCCATTTCTGTTAACTGTCTCATGAAATTTTTTATTTTATAAAGTGCTTGGTAACCAAACATATTTAAATGTGAGTTTATCTCCCTGTGTTTGCCTCGTGATTATCCACATATGGGTTGTTCCAAAACCAGTTTTTACTTATTTATTAAAGAAAAAATGTTTTTTTGTTTATTTTTGAGAGAGCACAAGAAGGGGAGGGGCAGAGAGAGAGGGAGACACAGAATCTGAAACAGGCTCCAGGCTTTGAGCTGTCAGCACAGAGCCTGAAGTGGGGCTTGAACTCACCAACCGTGAGATCATGACGTGAGCGGAAGTCAGATGCCCAACGGACTGAGCCACTCAGGCGCCCCTCAGAACCAGTTCGTAATCCCACATTGGTTTAATGGAAACAGCCGAGGAGCTAACCTGGTTCTTGTCTGCAGTGGGAATTTAAGTGTTACTCTTTTTTTGTATGTGCCTTAGTTTTATTATTCCCTGTGGAGCTGATAGGAATGTGCTATAAAACGTATTTTCTGCTGATGTAAAGAGATGGTAATTTTACTGTTCACTGTATTGTTGAGAAGTGATCTGTCTTGGTCTCTCCACATGGAAATTATTTTGTATTAACCTGAATCAACCTGTAACTTGGGAGGAAAATATATAAAGGTGATCATATATATATGTATTTTTAAAGTAGGCGCCACACCCCATGTGGGGCTTGAACTCATGACCCTGAGATCAAAAGTTGCATGCTCTACCAACTGAGCGAGCCAGACACCTCATCATCTGTTTTTGGTACCAGATAATCATTACTTTGGATTATCTATTTAAACCATATTCTTTATTTCTAAAGCCGAATATATGTGCTTTGGATTCTCTGTTACTCCTTCATTCACTGTTAGGTAATTTGTGTCCATTATTTTCACACTTGCACAAAAGCAAGCGAGTAGTACAGATAATCTAGCAGTTATTTTACGGAATATTTCATTTTGTACAACTGTTAATTCCTGAAGTTTTATATAAATGAATGACCTTCATTTACTTGCAGTTTCAGAGGTGCTTTATTTTTGTCTTCAGTTAATGGTTTCTCTTGACAATTTTACCTTTCTTTTTTTGTTTCTCCAGCCTCCTTTTAAGTAGCTGAAATGTCTAATTAACTTGGTTAGAATACTGTGTCAGAAGTTCAAGCCCCACCTGACTCAGGTAACTTGACTCTGTTCCATGACCCCTGACTGCACTCTGGACTTCCAGTCCTTTTGCAAAGGCAAGCTGCTGGTTACCAGATTAGTCAGGAAGAAGGTCTAAAGAAGAAGCATGCCATAGAATTTGGTCTCCCAAGTGAGTCAGATCTGGTTTGAATTGTGATTTTGCCACTTTTTAGCAGTTTGACCTTGGATGAGTTAGTTAAGGAAATGGTCTTGGCTTAGTCATGATGACAACCGAGAAGTTAGAAAAACCAAGCATTTAAATGAAAAGTAAAACTGTAAGTAACGTCTTAGTAATTTAGTCATGGCGGGGTACAGGTGGAAAGGATTTCAGTCCCCTGATTTTGTAGATCTTAAAACTAGAACCTACATACATGAAAAATCATGTCCATGGAGCTGTAGCTGGTTGTAGCAAGGACAAAACTGGAATCCAGGGCCCCTGCCTTCCAGCGCAGTGCTATTCAGTATTTGTTTCCTTTGGGCTCTTTCACTGTGCTGAAAGATTTGACCTTGGGGGTTTTCAGTTGTCTTATTTGAAGAATTTTGTCTCCACTTCACTTTTTCAGACACTGTATTCCTATTTACTAAAATTAACTAGTTGATGATAAACTGTTTCACTTTACAGATAAGGAAATTGAGATTTTTCCAGATTACTTCCACAGAAAATTGTAAAGCTAGTATTCAACCCCGGGTCCGACATACCCCAAAGCCCTGGTACTAACCACTGCTGTCTCCAAGTGACAGTTCCTTCTGATGTGTCTGAGGACAAACAAGGTAGAAACTGAGCAAACTAAGGCTTCTGTATAAGGTACCACAGGATGCCTGGGTTAAAGTTTAAGTACCCTTTCAGAGCCCCCTGGCTATGTCTCCAAAAGGATGTAATTCTCTATCTTCCTTTGGTCATTCTGTTTTCAATATATATACCAATAGGTGTGTGCCTTTATCCGTTTGTCATAGCTCTTACAATTTAACACAGTTAATGTTTGTTCTTCATATTATTTTTTTTAATCAAATAAAAATTTTTTTTAATCTTTATTTTTGAGAGAGAGACAGAGCGTGAGCAGGGGAGGGGCAAAGAGAGAGGGAGACACAGAATCTGAAACAGGCTCCAGGCTCTGAGCTGTCAACACAGAGCCTGACGCGGGGCTCAAACTCACGTACCTCGAGATCATGGCCTAAGCTGAAGTTGGACGCTTAACCAACTAAGCCACCCAGGTGTCCTATTTTTCCCATTACTTCTATGGAACATACTTCCAGAATGGTATTCATATCTAATAATTACTTAGCTTAGGAAATTACTTTGGACAGTAATTTTTACTTACTTGCAGTTAAAGAACTGGGTTTAGTATAAGTTTGGTAGTAAAACAGTTTGAGCTGGAGAAGTGATTTTGTTCATGTTAGTACTCACCAATCTGTGAAGTCAAAGGAGAGGAGAGATGGCTTTATTTCCTAATTTTCCAAAATATCTGATTATATTGAAAATTCAGAAGAAAAGATAGTTGAAAATTTCTTTTTTTTTTATTTTTGAGAGAGCGAGCGTGAACAAGGGAGGGGCAGAGAGAGAAGGGGACAGAGGATCCATGGCAGGCTCTGCACGGACAGCAGTGAGCCTGATGTGGTGCTTGAACTAACAGTTCAGATCATGACCTGAGCCAAAGTCGGATGCTCAACTGACTGAGTCGCCCAGGTGCCCCGATAGTTGAAAATTTCTAACATTTTTATACAGTACAGTACATGAACTTGAAACAATTTTTTTAAGTTAAATGGTTTTGGATGCTTTTTGTACTTACCAACGTACCTTGGAAATTGATTCTGTATCAGTTCCTTATAGCATAACCTTACTATTTTTTTAAGGTCTGCCTTTTCCACTAAGGCCTAGAAGTGGTTCAGTATCAGGACACAGTGAGTAGCTTCATCTAGATAGCATTCTGTTAAACGGGTATATCATAATTTATTTTAGTTAAGACAAAAATGGAATCATTGGGTATACTTTTCCCCAGCTAACCTTATCATGAATGTTTTTCATAGCATTAAATATTCCACTTGCTTTTAAAGGTTCCAGTATACATTGGTTCAAGTTTTTCACACTTCATAGCAAAGATGAAGGGTCTTTTGGATAGCCATTGTTCACGTCAGTGATTATTTACTTAGGATAAATTCTTAGGAGGGATATTACTGGTTATGTACATTTTAAAGGTTTTTAAATTCATATTGTCAACAAAATTTTCTCCAGAGACATTTACTAGTTTAATTAGGAATTAACTAATTTAGGGGCGCATGGGTGGCTCAGTCAGTCAGTTAAGCGTTGGACTCGGCTCAGGTCATGATCTCACGGTTCATGGGTTTGAGTCCCGCCTTGGGCTCTGTGCTAATAGCGCAGAGCCTGGAGCCGGCTTCAGATTCTGTGCCTCCCTCTCTGTCCCTCCCCCTCTCACACTCTGTCTCTTTCTCAAAAATAAACATTAAAAAAAAATTTTTTTAAAGGAATTAACTAGTTTAATTTTCCTATTCATTAAACAAACAATTTTTGCAGACCTCCTATATCCCAAGCAGTTTTCCATCCCTGTGAAAGAAAAACATCTTTGTCCTTGGGAACTTTATTTTCATGGGGATTGGAGACAGAATAAACAATGCACATAAGTAAATTGCGTAGTATGTTAAGACCATAAGTTGGAAAAATAGAGGAAGATAAGGGGAATTTGAGGAGTGGGGGTGAGGGTGCGGTTTTAAATAGGGTGATTGAAGCTGCATCGAGGTGACACTTGAAGGAGGTGAATGAAGGAGGACTGCTCCAGGCAGAATGTTGGAAGTGGGAATACTTTTGCACATCCTACTTGGCCACCAGAACTGGGGCATTGTTACTTGAAAATGTTGCCCAAGTTTGGTAATCTATAAGTATCTTGTTTTAATTTCTTTTGTTACCGGTCAGGTTGACCATTTGTGGGATGTATTTATTGACCAGCTCCTATCTTTCACCCATTTTTGTATGGATTATTGATCATTTTCTTAATCTTAAGAACTATTTATTAAGAATATACCTTTTGTCGGAGCCCCTGGGTGGCTCAGTTGGTTAAGCATCTGGCTTCTGATTGCATGGTTTGAGTTCAAAACCCCACATGGGGCTCCCTGCTGCTATCAGTGTAGAGCCTGCTTTGGATCCTCTGTGCCCCACTCTCTGCCTGTTTCCCACTCAAGCTCTGTCTCTCCCAAAAGTAAACAAACATTTAAAAAATAAAAAAGAAATACACTTTTTGTCATGTGGCAAATTTACATTTCTCGGGTTATTAGCCTTTCTAATTTCATTTATTGATTTTTTAAAAAATGTGCCCAATCCATCTTTTTCTTTGCTTTTTATCTTTGAAATTTTCAATGTGAGTTGTCATCTTAAAAAGGTATTATTTTTAATTGTCACTCCATTAAAGTACGTGCTTGCAAAATTACATTTCTAGAATTGTGGTTGTCAGAAATAGTTTCTTCTCTTTTCTTCCTCGATAAGTTTATATACGTTAGTAAATTTTGTTTACATTAGTCTTTCTGCTGCAGTGAGGCCCAGAGGCTTGCCAAATTACTATGTTCTTTAGATTACTTGAAACCAGCAACTTATGCAAATGCCGAAGTGGTGGTGGGTGCTTAGGAACTCCTTTATTAAAAATGAAGAAAAGATGGGCTGGTCAACTAGACTTAGTTTTTATTATAATTTTTAGACCTGGCAAGATAAATGAGGCAGTGTTCCCCCCCCCCCCGCCCCCGTCATACTTAGACTTTTTGCTCGATACTTCCCAGATCTTCTCTATCACGAATGCTAGTTTGCAGACTAATTTTATTTTTATATTGGCTAAAGTATCATTTTAATGATTCTCTCACTGTAACTGAATTAATCCCAAGCAAGTAAGAAAATGGAGATAGTCAAGAGATTTTTTTGAACTCTTCCTTTCTAGTATGATGCAAATAATGATTTAGCTAAGAGATAAATAAGCAGATATATTTATAATCTTGTACATTTTTTTCATTGAATTTGGGACACAATCAGTTTTAAATTACACCATTTTATATGCCACTCAAAAAAAAAAAAACCACTACCAGTTAAACTGATACACCATTCGCTATAAGATGCTGTCTTGATTTCAGAGATGTGGGAATGGTAGGAAACCTATTTGTGTTTGAATCTGTGAAATGGAGTAATTCCAGTGATGTATGGCATTGGCAGCATTGTTGTCTTTTTAAAAGTTTAATTGTGGTGGTGCCTGCGTGGCTGTCAGTTATGTGTCCGACTCTTGATTTGGCTCACGTCAGGAATTCACGGTTTCTGAGATCAGGCCCTGAGTGAGGCTCCATGCTGACAGCACGGAGCCTGCTTGGGACTCTCTCTCTGCCTCTCTCTAAGTAAATAAAGAAATTTTTTAAAAAAGGTTTCTTGTGGAAAATTTCAAATATATCCAAAAAAGAAAGTAGCAAGATAAACTTTTTAAAAAATGTCTATTTTGAGAGAAAGAGAGAGCACGAGTAGGGGAGGGACAACGAGAGGGGGAGAGAGAGAATCCCAAGCAGGCTTAGTGCTGTCAGTGCAGTGACGTGGGCTGGATCCCGTGAACCTCAAGATCATAACCTGAGCCAAAATCAAGAGTCGGATGCTTAACTGACTGAGCCACCCAGGTGCCCTGCAAAATAAACTTTTGTGCATCCATCTCAACTTCATCAGTTACTAACTATGGTTCATGTTTCATCTTTATCTTCTTTTTCTGCTCTACTCCATCTTTTTTTAATTTTTATGTTTTTATTTTAGAGATTGTGAGAGTGTGAGCAATGGAGAGGGGCAGAGAGAGAGAGAGAGAATGTTAAGCAGGCTCCATGCTCATCGTGGAGCCCAGTGTGGGGCTAGATCCTACAACCTTGGGATCATGACCTGAGTGGAAGTCAAGAGTTGAATCCTCAATGAACTGTGCCACCCGGGTGCCCCCCACCCATCTTACTTTAAAGCAAACCTCAGACATCATATCATTTTGTAAAATATGGACTCTTTTTTTTTTTTTTTTTTTAATTTTTGAGAGAGAGAGTGCGCGCATGCGCATGAGTGGGGGAGGGGCACAGAGAGAAGGTGACAGACAATCTAAAAGGGGCTCTGGGCTGACAGCAGTGAGCCCAATGTGGGGCTCAAAGTCACGAACCATGAGCTCATGACCTGATCCGAAGATGGGTGCTCAACCAGCTGAGCTACCCAGGTGCCCCTAAAATATGGACTCTTAATTTTCAAAACATAGCTACAGTACTAATATAACACTCAAAAAAATTATTATTATTATTATTTATTTTTTTTGAGAGAGAGAGAGAGAGAGCCTGTGAGTGGGGGAGAGGGGTATAGGGGCAGAGGGAGAGAGAATCCCAAGCAGGCTCCACACTCAGCACAGAGCCTGATGTGGGGCTGGAAATCAAGACCCGAGCTGAAATCAGTAGCCATACGCTTAACCAGCTGAGCCACCCAGGCGCCCCCACGCTTAAAATATTTTGAAACAAGTCCATAATAGCAAATACCCAATCAGGGTTCAGATTTCCTTGCTAATTTTAAGTTTGTTTGAATCAGGACTTATAAGGTCATTATATTGCTGTTTGAATAGTCTCTGGTCTTTTTATCTATATGTTATTCATGGGTTATTTTCCTTGCAAATCTGTTTTTGTTTGACTGCTTCGTAAGTGGCATTGTATACTTTGACCAGGAGGCACCTACTGACTGGTTAATTTTTTGTGATGTTAGCGGCCACTGAGCATTGCCTAGATCCATTTATTTTATTTAGTGTTGCAAAATGGTAATATTCAGTTCTTTAACTTACTAATTATATAGTTCTATAAAAAGGAACTTTACCTCATTTCTTTGGTGTTACCCCTAGAGACACTTTATATATAAGACACAGGATAAATACTTGTACTTTCCAAATTTCATTAATGAGTTAGAGTCCTAGCATCCTCCAAAATGACCAGTTAAGGTTAATTTTAGTATGAGCTCATAGCTGTAAACATATTTGTGGTTCAATCCATTGTAGTTGGGCTCCCCCCCCCCCTACAGTTTTCTGGAATTATAATTTACATACCATGAAATTCACCTGTTAAACGTGTACAACTCAGTGGTTTTTAGTATGCTCACAGAGTTGTGCAGCCATCACCATAATCTAATAAGTTTGAAACATTTCTGTCACCCCAAAAGAAACCCTTTACCCATTAGCTATCACTCCTCATTACCCCCATAGTACACCACCTCCAACCCTAGGCAGTGACTAATCTACTTTGTGTCTCTGGATTTGCCTAGTCTGGACATTTTGTATAAATGGAATCCTACAATAAGTGGTCTTTTGTGACTGGTTTCTTTAACTTAGCATGATGTTTTCAACATTCATGCATTTTGTAGAACGTGTAGTTGTTATTATTTTTATCGATTGTCCTGTCTTTGGCCAGTTGGAGTCCCTTCACGATGGCCCAGCCCCAAAGTCCATTTGATTCAATCTGAGGCATCTTTGATAGCTTTTTTGCTATTTAGTATGGCAGTTTGTCCAGATTTATCTTGTACGTTTTCTGCCCCAGACCAGAAAATAGCCCTTTCTCTAAGAAGCTTTTCAATGGGAAATGGAATTTCAGGATCACAATCTTAGGCACCTTTCCTAAAGTTATCGTAAGCACAGTTGTGGAAGAGCCCTGTGGTTCTGTGTACCTCTTACTGGAGAATTAACTTTGAGAGTTTGAAAAAACCCGTGAGATCAGCTATGAAGACCAGAGTATACAGTTTTTCAACTGCTTCGACAAAGAATGACTTCAGAAATTATCAGAAGCCACAAAATAAATTAAACACACTTTATTCATTTTCAGAGAAGTATAGTGGCACTGGACACAAAAGTCAGTTGGCAGGAGCTAGATAAATAAAAAGCACGTTCATTTGTACCATGACATGCCTTCAGTTATATAGATGAAGACTGAGGCCAGGGGTAATTTGTTGCTATTGGGTAATAAATGTATTGGTGGCTTAAATGCCTTGAACAACATGGATGGGTATTTTAGGGTAGCTTATCACAAACTTTGAGAACATGTAATAGATATTTTAACTACCAGATGAGAAGTGTCACCTACCGTGGTGAACAAACATCAGTGCCATGAAGTTTGGTGTACCATGAGTCACGTTGATGACCTTTGTATATTTAATTTACTCAGGTTCTAAATTCTTTGTACTGAGTGGCTAGTCGTTTTTTAAAAGGTTGCCAATACTTCTGGGTGTGATTTTGTGAACTCTTGTTTCTTGACCTAAGGTAGCCTTATTTTGTAACTGATTATAAATGTAATTTATGGCAACTGTATCTTATTCGCTTTGCTCTTAATTGTATATAGTGCGGCTCCAGCTTGAGAAGGTTCTTGAATGTCCTTTCAACCTAGGAGTTTGATCAAAGATGTCAGCTTGTTTTTACACATGAGCTTGGTGGCAAGCTCCCTTGATACTCCTTTTCTCTTCTGTAACTACCTATGACTTTGAGAATAGATTTAACAGGAACTGTATTTTGCATTTTTCGTTGCTAGTATTAACAATATAATATGATTAAATTAGGTAACTTGTGCTCATGTTTCTAAGGTGGAAGGTTAATATAGATACATGCTTCTATGCTCCTTAGCAAAAAGAGCTTGTCTTTCTGAATCACACAGCCCCAGGTTCCAATTTGCCTCCAACGCCACTGGTGGGTGAACTTGGGCAATGTCGTTTGACTTCCTGAGTCTGACTTGCCTTATCTGTAGATGGTGAGATTCTGAGGGTGAAATTGCGTGTGAGTGCCTAGCCTAGTGCTGAGCTAGAGTAAAGTGCTTTGGTGGTTACTTCCTTCCTCATGCATTCTTCCTTAGATGGATTTACCTTTGACTTTTCCTTTAATTTTTTTTTAATGTTTATCTATTTTTGAGAGAGAGAGACAGATGTGGCATGAGTGGGAGAGGAACAGAGAGAGAGGGAGACACAGAATCGAAGCAGGCTCCAGGCCCTGAGCTGTCAGCACAGAGCCTGATGGCAGGTCTCGAACTCATGAACCATGAGATTATGACCTGAGCCGAAGTCAGACGCTTAACCTACTGAGCCACTCAGGTGCCCCACCTTTGACTTTTATGTGACATTTTTTATTATTACTCATGCATCAAACTAATGGTTTTAACTTGTCAGTATTTCCTCTGTTGGGGTCTATATAAAGTTTAATTTGGAGTATAGTTGCCTAAAGATAAAGAACGGTTTATATTTAATTAACACCTAATAAACTTAGACACTCAAATTTTTATTTTGATAGGGCCAATTCCAGTGTGTCTCAGAAATTAACTTTAGCTTGTCAATTTGCAGAACAAAGAAATGCTTGTCAGGAAAAATATATATGGAAAAGTAGTGGGAGAATTTGAGTACTTATTAAGCGCTACTGTGTTTAGGTGCCGGAACTTAAAATAGTATCTTATTAAGTTTTTGCATTAGATCAGATACTTCAAAAGAGATGCAAAGATGATTTCAAGCAATATCAGCTCTACCCTATAAGAGGTTTATGATTTTTTTTTTTAAGTTTACTTATTTTGAGAAAGAGACAGCATGAGTGAGAGAGGAGCAGAGAAGAGGAGACCGAGAATCCCAAGCAGGATGGGTGCTGCCAGCACAGAGCCCAGTGCAGGGCTTGAAACCACGAGATCATGACCTGAGCCAAAACCAAGAATCAGATGCTTAACCACCTAAGCCACTCAGGAACCCCTGTGACCTTTTTTTTTTGTTTTTTTTTTTTTAAGTTTATTTATTTTGAGAGAGCAAGTGGAGGAGGGGCAGCGAGAGAGAGAAAGAATCCAGCAGGCTCCACACTCATTGCAGAGCCGGACTGTGAGATCCTGACCTGAGCCAGAACCAAGAGTTGGACACTTAACAAACTGAGCCATCCAGGTGCCCCAACAGGCTTTTGATCTTAAGGGAGATGAGTATGCAAATAGATCTTCTCTCAGTCTGTATTGGTTTTCTAGGGTTACTGTAACAGTGCCACAAACTGGGTGGCTAAACCCACAGAAATTTATTGTCTCACAGTTCTGGAGGCTACAAGTCTGAAATCAAGGTGTGAACAGGCTTAGTTCCATCTGAGGGCTCAGAGGTAAGGATCTTTTTCAGGCCTCTGTCCTTATTTTGAAGATGGCTGTTTTCTCTCTGTGTCTATGCATCATCTTCCCTCTGTGTGTGTCTCTATGTGTGTCCAAATTTTCCCTTTTTATAAAGACACTAGTCCTACGGATTAGGTCTCATTCTAATGACTTCATCTTAACTTGTTTACCTGTATAAAGATCCTATCCCCAAATAAAGTCACATTCTGAGATATAGAGGCTGGGACTCCAGTGTATCTGTTTTGGGGGGATACAGTTCAACCCATAACACAGTCCCTGGAAGACAATTCTCTGCACTAGGAGATCCTACAATTTTTTATTTTCCACAGTCGAAAGAAATGAAGACTAAAGTTTACAAGTAAGCAAACTAGAGTTGCTAGGGTGCTTTCTCTCATCCGCTTTTAGTTTGCCTTTTTTAAATTATTTATTTTAGAGCGAGAGAATCTAAAGCAAGCTGCACACTCAGCACGGAGCCCAACACAGGGCTTGATCCCACGACCCTGGGATCATGACCTGAGCCAAAATCAGTAGTCATACTCAATCGACTGAGCCACCCAGAGGCTTCTAGTTTGTTTTTTGAAGCCAGAGCTAAATTATTTCTAAGACCCCAAACACATCATCCTCAAATCTGTTCTTCTGGATTTCACTTTTTTTGAAACATTCCAGAGTAAATTCCAGTATCTCTCACCTCTTTACTCAAAGGTCACAACTCTTATTTAAAATGATGTCTATGTATTGTTGTCCCCTTACCTTCATTTTTCTTCATAGCCCTTCTCATAGCCTGACATTATAGAACACGTGTCTACCTTAGAGATCTTGAGAATAGGATTTTGCTGTCCCAGCATTAGCTGTTCACCAACAGAAACTCAAGAACCAGGTAGATTCAGATATTTAGGGCTATTTTTTTGTTAACCTCCTGCTCAAATATAAACATGATAAAGAAAGACTCTGAGCTATTTTTTTTTTTTTCTTTTTGCTCATGGCTGCATTTCCAGTGCCTAGAAACGTACTCAGCATACTTATGAGCACTCAGTAAAAATAAATTGACTAATGAACAGATATTTGCTTACTCCCTTTCCCTTACTTCCTACATGCAATGCTAAAATTTCTGTATCAGGCCCTGTACCAAGCATAGGATAAGCATAACCTCTATGTTCCCTATAAGGTACATTTTTTACTGCCCTCTTTTTTACACACTGGGCAGCTGAAGGACAAAGAGCTTCCTGAATTAGCAATTTATCCAAAGTCATGGAGCTCTTGCAAACTGTAGAGCCAGGATCAAACCTAAGTCTCTTGGCATCAGAGACCTTGGCTGTTGTAACCACTACCTCGACAGTGTCCCTGTATCTTTGCTTTCCACTCCCACTATCTTTTACCACCTTCTTGACAAAAGAATTTTTCTAAAGCACTGTTGTTATAGGGTCACTTTGTGCTTAAATGGCTTGATGACTTCCACATAAAATAGTGCTTGACATTTAAGGCTCTTCACAGTCTCTCTCCTTTAGGGGACTTGTTGTGGGGGGTGGACATGTAATGGACAATTGGAGGAGGATGAGTAATAGCTAGTGATGAAAGAGAAGAAACGTGCCTTGTGTGCATCTCTTTTCTAGACATTTGGGATACAGGCATTGAGCAAAATAAATGTCCTCCTGAGACGTACATTCTGGGAGTGTGGGAAAGAAGACAATAAAATGTCAAGTACTGAAGAAAAATAAAGTAGGGTAAGGGGGTAGGGGAGGGCATGCAGCCAACTCCTGTTTTATATAGAAGTGTCAAGAAAGTTCTGTGAAAAGGCAGTACCTTAAAAGAGATGTGGTCAGAGAGATGGGTTTGTGAGCCAGTGAAAAGTCGGATCATGAAAGACCTTGTAAGACCTTTGTGAAAACATCTGTTTTGAATGTAGTAGTTGCCCGGTAATGGTGGTTTATTAAAGATCACCAGTTGTGTTTTTGTTTTTTAACAAAATGAATGTTTTTTAACATAATGAAGTCTAAAATGCTGCCTATGGAAACCTAGGCTGTTGGGATTAGAAGATCACAGAGTGCCATCTAGTGGTTGTTTGTTGTAAATGTGGGTGAGCCTTCCAGATGGTAAGCAGGCTCTACAGTAGTTTGTTTTGCCAGCTCAGACATATAAATGGAAAATTTGGATGCCTGAAGAAAACTTTTGCTTATGAACTGTTTGAGAGTAAGTTGCATTGTCCCCTTTACCCCTGAATACTTCATGTATTGCCTTAAAACAAGGACATTCACTTACATAATCGCAATTATCAAAATAAGAAATAAGGCATTAATACAATATTATTATTTAATCTGGATCTTATTCAGATTTTGCCAATTGTCCCAATGAGCTTTGTAGGAAAAAAATTTTTTTTTCTGGCCTACTATCTACCTTAAGATTGTGCATTGCATTTAGAACAGTTCCATGGCCTGCCTTTGTCTTTCCTGGAATTGATATTTTTGAAGAATATAGGCCATTTATTTTCAGACTGTCCTTCAGCTTGGGTTTGTCTGTTTCCTCATGATTCAGGTTATGCATTTTGGTACCACCTAAGTTAATCTTCCTTGGTGAATCATATCGGCACAGCAGACATATCTGTCCCAGTATGGGTGGTGACTACCAAGTTTCTTCAGCGTATTATTATGGTTTTCTCTTTTGTAAATCATAAGTTCGTTATGGGGAGATATTTTGACCTGTGTAAATAACTTTTCCTCATTGAAATTTCACTGCGTTAGTATCCATTATTGATTCTTGCCTAAGCCAGTTATATGACAGTTGCAAAACAGTGATTATATAATTCTCCCATTTCCTTATAGAGTTAATTGTCAGCATTTTGTTATTAGGAAAAACTTTTCCTTTTCTCCATTCATCATCCTAGTCATAATCATTGGTATGAACTTAGGGAATCTGTTTTTATTCGGTGAGTTTAATCCATTACTCTCACTATTTGATACTCATATTCTTTCATATTTGGCCAGTGGGAGCCCCTTCAAGGTGACACTTTATCTTTCAACAAGTCTCTTTCATTCTTTGAGTATTTACACTTTCTAGCACAATAGCATGTTCCAGATTCATCTTGTACTTTGCCTGCTCCAACCATGGGATCAGTCCTTTCTCTAAGGAGCCCTGGTTTATTTTATTTTATTTTATTTTATTTTATTTTATTTTATTTTATTTTATTATTTTTTATTCTATTCTATTTTATTTCAAAGGTTATTTTTGAGAGAGCGTGAGTGGGTGGGGAAGGGGGAAGAGAGAGCATCTCAGGCAGGCTCCACGCTTGTCAGCACTGAGCCCGACGAGGCTCTATCTCACAAACCTTGAGATCATGGCCTGAGCTGAAATCCAGATTGGACGCTTAACCAGCTGAGCCACCCAGGCACCCCAGCCCTGGTGTTTAGAAACCAAGATTTGGATATGATTTTAAGGTCTTAAATTTTTATGTTGGACAGTATGTTGGCATAGTAGTAGGTCTGTGACATCACAATTCTTTATTTCCAATGGAAAGCTTAGGTGGCAGAACCTGTGATAACCTCCTCATGCCTGTTTGTTGGCATTGCCCCGCAGCAAGTAGGCTGTTTGGAGCAATGGTAATTAATGTAGTGGTAGTGAAACTCCGTATTTCTGTCCTTGACACAGTGCCATCGTAGAATGTGTGCTTAATACGTCACCTAAAATATTGAGTATGTGAGGACTCATTTAAATAATAATTAGTTCTCCCTAAACTAATATATAAATTTCCTACCTAGTGACAATATTCTGTTAAAACTAAAACAGATTTTAACTTTTATGGAAAAATACAAATGTTAAGAATGGTAAAAATTCTGAAAAGTGTAGTAATACGGGTGGTATGGGAACTTCCCAGATATTTTAAATGCTATGAAGTTATAACACTTAAAATTGCTTGATCCTGATGCCTGAATAGACAAGACAGTGGCACAGAATGGAGACTCCAGAAAGAAGTAAATACATGGGAATTTAACACCATATAAGTTGTGTTTCAAATGAATTCAGAAAAAAATGGATTCCAACTGCTGTTGGAAGAACTGGGGTAAAAAAAAGGTTATATTCTCACCCTGTTCTTAACATAAATAATTAGAGATGGATCAAAGATTTAAACATTAGAAAAGAAAACGGAAACCATGAACATGTAAGAAAAACTGTAAAACTTGAAACTGAAATAATCTTAGAGGAAGGCAGTCCTCCTAATCATGACTAAAAAGCTGTATATATAAAGACTGAAATATTTTATCCCATAAGAGTAAAAAATGTATGCATAGCAAAAGGTAAAAAGGAGAGTCAAAACCAAAGAAACGTTGGGGGGAGAAACTTTTAGGGGCTCTTGGGTGGTTCAGTCAGTTAAGCGTCTAAATCTTGATTTCACCTCAAGTCATGATCTCATGGTTCATGAGAATGAGCCCCATGTTGGGCTCTGTGCTAATAGTGTGGAGCCTGCTTGGAATTCTCTCTCTCTCCCTCTCCCTCTCCCTCTCCCTCTCCCTCTCCCTCTCCCTCTCCCTCTCCCTCTCCCCCTCTCCCCCTCTCTCCCTCTCTCCCTCCCTCTCTCCCTCTCTCTCCCTCTCTCTCCCTCTCTCTCCCTCCCCCCCTCCCTCCCCCCCCCTCTCTCTGCCCCTCCTTTACTCTCTCTCTCTCTCTCTCTCAAAATAAACTTTACAAAACAAAACAAAGGAAACCTTTTGAACCTGTGCTCAAAGTGTGATGTTCATTTGGCATGCAGTTAGGTTCATTTGTTAGTGTTTGCATTCCATTTTGGGTGCTCCTCACATCCTGGTTTTTATTTTTTTTTATTTTGGGAGCCAAAGGACACACTACTGTGGTTCTGAAAGTCAGAGCTATACAAAATATCTACCCAGAAGTTCACTTCCTCCTCATCCCAGATACCCGGGTCCCATTCCCCTCTCTTTCCACCCCTTTCCCACTTGCCCATTGTTGCTTTAGTTTCTCTGTTAGTCCCACTGTGTTTCGTTTTGCACAAATGAGCAGGTGTGTGTATTTTTGTTTTTTAATAACCTCTTCTTTCTTTTATGGAAGGTAACATGGAATAACTTGTTTGCACTCTGCTTTTCCCATTCAGTTACTATTACACTATCACAAGTTATAAAAAACTTCCTCATCTTTTTTTTTTTTTCCAGCTTCACAGTGCTCAGTTCTGTGCATGTACCACAGTGTATTCAACCACTCCCATGTGTGAGCATTTAGGTTGTTTTCAATATTTTGTAATTACAAGCAAGGCTGCGGTGAATAGCCTTGTGCAAATGTATTTTCATTCGTGAAGGTGTATCCTCTAGGGCGGATTCCTAGAAGTGGGATTGCTAAGTTGAAACCCAATGAGATTTATAATTAAGTATTACCAGATTTCATTTCAGCAGGATTGTGCTGTGTGCATTCTCACTAGCAGTGTATCAGAGTGCCCATTTTCCAACAGCTTCACCAGCAGAATGCTTATTAATTTTTGGCAGTCTGATAGGTGAGAAATGGTGTCTTGGTATTTAATTTACATTTCTCTTTCAGTGAGTTTGACCTTCTTTTCATATCTATGGAGGGTCATTTTTACCTCTTTTTGTGAATTGTCTGTTCTCCATTCAACTTTGTTATTTGAAAAAAAATTTAAGCCTGCAGCAAAGTTAAAAAAAAAAATGGTATGATAACCTGTAATCATCTTCTCCTGTGTTTACTAATTGCTGACATTTTGCTGTATTTTTTTCCATCTTTCTATACCAAAGTACACAATTTGATGACTTTTGGCAACTGTATGCATCCGTGAAACTACCACAATAATCAAAGTACAAAAATTTTTGTTGTGCCAGATGTTTCCTCAAATTTTCCTTTTTGCAGTCCATCCCTTCCTACACTGCTGGCCCCAGGCAGTGACTGATCTGTTCTCTGACACTACACATCAGTTTACATTTTCTAGAATTTTAGGGGCGCCTGGGTGGCTCAGTCGGTTAAGCGTCCAACTTCGGCTCAGGTCATGATCTCGCAGTTCATGGGTTCGAGCCCCGCAGCCAAGCTCTGTGCTGACAGCTCGGAGCCTGGAGCCTGCTTCGGATGCTGTGTCTCTCCCTCTCTGCCCCGCCCCTGCTCATGCTCTGTCTCTCTCTGTCTCAAAAATCAATAAATGTTAAAAAAAATTAGAATTTTATGTAAATGTAAATACACAGCATGTATTCTTCTGTATTTGGCTTCTTTCATCATGATGACTTTGACATGCATCCATGTTTTATCTATCAGTAGCTTATTTCTTTTTATTGCTGCATAGTATTCCAGTGTGTGGCTATACCACCATTTGTTTCTCCATTCACTTTTTGGTGATCATCTGGATTGTTTCCACTTTTGGGCCTCTAATGAAATAAAACTGTCTATGTGGTATTTGTTGTTGAAGCATTTGGAAGTGGCAGGTCTCATGACACTTCATCTCTAAATACTTCAAGATACATCTAACAATGACATTTTCCTTTAATAAATGCAATAACATTATTACACTGATAATGATCACATGTAAGAAAGTGAATATTAATTCAATATCATCTAATACTCCAACCATATTTATATTTTAGTATTTTCTCATATATGTCTTTTATACCGTCTTTCTTTTTTTGGATCTAGAATTTAGCCAGGGTTCAAGCATTACATTTGCTTATGTCTCTTTATCTTTAGTTATGTCTTAGCTTTCTGCAAAAGGAAATATTCCAGGTTCTCTATCTGCTGTCCCTGCCCCAGACTGGAATCTCCCATTTTTCCAAAGACCTCCTCCCACCCCCTTGTGCTTTTTAGTGAGGAACTATATTTGGAAACCGAGGTCTAGATGCTGGTCCTGCTCATTGCTATTAGGGTTCTGTTGTTTCTAGGCCCTTTCAGTGGGCCTAGAGGGCGGAGCTAGGAAATATATTTAAATATATATTAAAAAATAGGTAGGTAGGTAGCTTATGGTACTTCCAATTCAAATGTACTATGGGTTTTCTTCACTTTCTCCCATTCTGTATTGACATATCCCTTCTTTGTTCTCAATGAATCTATATTCCTTTTTCTTTCCTCCAGTTACACACAAGTACTTTCAAGATTACATGTCACCATCAACAGTCAATTAAGTGCAAGATTTCTTTATAGTTCTTTAAGTCCTCATGATGATATCCCACTTAAGGATGCATAGACAACTGTCCAGAATTAATTTTTCCCTATGTTTTATTCATTTATTTTTTCATCTGTTTACATTTAATTTTAGGTTTGATTTTTTTTTTTTTAATGTTTATTTATTTTGAGAAACAGCATGAGCAGGGGAGGGGCAGAGAGAGAGGGAGAGAGAATCCCAAGCTGGCTCCTCAGTCAGCGCAGAGCCTGACGTGGGGCTCGATCTCATGAACTGTGAAATCATGACCTGTGAAATCAAGAGTCAGAGCCCAACCAACTGAGCCAACCTAGGCTCCCCTTTAAGGTTTGATTTTTTTTTTCCCCCATCAGTTTTTTCTTTTCATTTCAGTAATTAAAACGTTGTACATGGCTCAGGAAGTCGATTCCCATCCCTTTCTCCTTTTTCTTGTTCCCACCCACTGCCTAAAGGTATAACCATTTCATTCATTTCTGACTTATTTTTTGTAAAAATGAGCAAGTATTATATATTATTTTTCTGTCTTGTACGTAAGGCAATAAGCATACATTCTTTTGCACTGTACTGTTTTTCTCCTTAACATTGTATTCTGGAAATCACTTTGTACCTGTTCTTAGAGATCATCATTCTTTTTATGGATTTCCAAGTTTTTTAAGTTCTTGCTTAACTTCAGAGAAACCCCAACTGGAAATTAGAATTGATACATATGGGTGTGATGATTACAAGAAAGGTGATTAGGCACAGGAGTCAGTACATCCTTAGGCAAAGAAATGGCCTGTTTGCTTCTATGTTTTAGGTAATAATAACTATTTACAGTGTATATAGGATTGCCTGCTTTTTACTCTAACATTTTTATTTTTTTTATTAAAAAACTTTTTTTTTAATGTTTATTTCTTTTTGAAGGAGAGAGAGAGAGAGAGACAGAGCATGAGCTGGGGAGGGGCAGAGAGAGAATCCAAAGCAGGCTCCAGGCTCTGAGCTGTCCACACAGAGCCAGATGCGGGGCTTGAACTCATGGGCTGTGAGATCATAACACTTTCATTTTTACTTAAGACAACTACCAATGTGATCAACTTGAATTATAGGGCTTTTTACCATCCTTTGAGATTCTGTGTTTCCCCATCAAGTTGGAAAAAAACCAAAAAATAATATATGGCATTGAAATGGAGAAACAGTCATACATTGCTAATAGGAGTGTAAATTGATATAGCATCTGTGAAAGGCGATCAGTAGTATGTATCAAAAAGTAAATTAAATTGCACATACCCTTTGACCTGACTTTTCCGTTTCTAGGCATTTGTTACACTGATATACATATCCATGTGTAAAAAAGTATTAAATACAAGTGTTAGTAGTTTGTGACCGTAGAAGGAAACGTCCCACAGAATGCATACTTTTTAAAAATTAGGGTATATCATGCTGCCATTAATAATGAAACACCTGGGGTACCTGGGTGGCGCAGTCTGTTAAGCGTCTAACTTTGGCTCAGGTCATGATCTCACAGTTTGTGAGTTCAAGCCCCATGTCGGGCTCTGTGCTGACAGCTTAGAGCCTGGAGCGTGCTTTAGATTCTGTGTCATCTTCTCTCTATGCCCTTCCCTTGCTCTTTTAAAAACTAATTTCTTAGGGGAAAAAAAGGAAACACCTGCATCCCTAGTTAAGGCATTATTCTGAAATGTTGCTGAATGAAAAAGGGATGCCTTGAATATTGTATTGTATGCTAACAGTAGTTAAAAATAAGGATATGTGTATATGTGCACCCATGTACACCCATATATACATTTACTCTTGTATAGAATCATATAGAAGAAACTGGCTTGTATTCCCTTTGGAGAAAGGAAAAGGGATGGGGAGCTGGAGTAAGAGAAAGACTTAACTTTTAACAGTGAGTGACAAAAGATCCAAAGTAATAAGTGGCTAAAACAAGATTATTTCTTCCCAGTGTAAAATTCTGGGGATGTATCCTTAGCTGTTCACAGTGGCTTACTCCACAAAGTGTCATGGACCCACAGACATCTTGCTCACTTCTCCTGCCATCCTGGGTTGTGCCCCGTGTGTTCAGAGGCCCAGGTAGCATCTGTTTCAAGCATGGGAAATGGTGTAGGGTGCTTGCCAGTTTCTTGAGGAGTTTCCTTCTACATGGCCTGTAAATAGCTGCAAGGGAGACTGGGAAATATGGTGTCTTTCTCTGGTATGCCGTGTGTCAGCTTAAAAACAATTACTGTAGGGGCTCCTGGGTGGCTCAGTTGGTTGAGTGTCTGACTTCAGCTCAGGTCATGATCTCGTGGTTAGTGGGTTTGAGCCCTATATTGGGCTCTATGCTGACAGCCCAGAGCCTGGAACCTGCTTCAGATTCTGTGTCTCCCTTTCTCTCTGCCCCTCCCATGTTCATTCTCTCTCTCTCTCTCTCTCTCTCTCTCTCTCTCTCTCTCTCTCTGTCTCTCAAAAATAAACAAACATTAAAAAAAATTTTTAAATCTTAGTTTACCCTAAAAATCAAGAAGTGCATTAGTTCTTTTGAATGACTGCTGCTTGAATTCATTTGAGATTAGAGGGATTTCAAGTGACTACAGAGAATCAACTAGACTTCAGATTTCTAAAAAGTTTTAGGGTATAGAAACATTTTCAAGTAGGTTTTATTAAAAGGAAATAGAAATTAGGCAGACTTCCAAATTTATGAATTTTTCCAAACTAAATTATGGGAAATTGTTCTGTAATGTCTCCTCTTAAAGGTATGCATTTTGTAATCTTAAGCTGACCCACATGTATTTCTCCTACTTGTTTTTGTTGTTAGCACCCGTTCTTTGTGCTCTTTCAAGGGCCCCTTGCAAATGAAGTGCTTGTCTCCAGATCTGCTGTTCTTGCCTCCTTTGTCTCATTCACTGCTTATTGCTGCTCCATTACAGGACCTTTCCTTAGGAAGAGCTCTCAGTTTCCTGTTGTTTGCCAAATGGCAAAAACTCTGAATACTCAAGGAGAATTCAGTTCCTTGGCTTTGTATTAATCCAGGGATAGCTTTAATTTCTATTAAAAATAGAAGGAAGGGAATACCATGCCCTATTTTAAAGTCAGTTCTATTGAGGTGTAACAATACAGTAAAATGAGCAAACAATAAAATTAACCCATTTCATAGTATAGTTCAGTATATTTTGACAAATGTATGTATCCATGTAATTACCCCCTCCCCAACCTGACCCCGGGCCAGGTCTTCTTTCTTCATTTTAGATTAGTTTGGTCAATGAACTAATATAAAAGGAATTGTACAGTATCTACTCTTTGGTGTCTGTCTTCTTTTGCTCAGCATAATGGTTTCGAGATTGATCTGTGTTTGTTGTATGTTTTAGTAGTTCCTTTTTATTGCTGAATACTAATCTATTACATGCCTGTACCTCAGTTTTTAATCTTTTCTCCATTGATAGACATCCGTGTTATTTTCTGTTTGGGCCTATTATGAATGAAGTTTCTCTGAATTTATGTATAAATTATTGAGTGAACATATCTTTTCATTTTACTAGGATTGGATCTAAGAGAAGCATCAAAATGTTTTCTTAAAGAACTCAACAGGAAAACATTCCTTTTCATGGAATCAGTAGATAGAATGAAACCTTGATGTAAAATTGAAGGATGATTATATTTATTAACAGGAGCCAAAGAAATAAGTCTGTTCAATTCAGTAAACATTTGAATGCCTATGAAATATGAGGGAGTATGTAAAACAAAAATGGATAAGGGGGGCACCTGGGTGGCTTAGTTGAACATCTAACTTGGGCTCAGATCATGATCTCATGAATTGTGAGTTTGAGTCCTCCATTAGGTTCTCTGCTGTCAGCCCAGAGCCCCCGTCCTCTCCACCCCCCCCCTTCCCTACTCATTCTCTCTCGCACTTGCTGTCTCAAATAAATAACTTGAAGGTTTTTTTTTAATGTTTGTTTATTTTTGAGAGAGCACAAGCAGAGGAGGGGCAGAGAGAGAGGGAAACACAGAATCCAAAGCAGGCTCCAAGCAGGCTCTGTCAGCACAGAGCCCGACATGGGGCTCGAGCTCACAAACTGTAAGATCATGACCTGAGCTGAAGTCAGTCACTTAACTGACTAGCCACCCAGGCATCCCAATAAATAAATACTTTAGAAAAATTAATATTGTTACACAGATATTCTACCTGCTGACTAAATCTGGTTGACCAGATGTCAAAGAAACACTTTTCATTCTTGAACAAATACCTACTTTACAAAGGAAATTTCTGCTTTGACACAGATTGGTGGTGTATATAAATGGAATTCATAACCATACCTGTACTAGATTTCTATAAGCTACAAGAAAATGATTTATTACCTATAGTTGTACCATGTCAGGAAAGTAGATTTAATGCTTTCCTGTGTATCCCTTTTTTTTAGTGTTTGAAGTTATTAACCACAGAAATCTAAATTTCCAACAAATTAGAAATAATAAATAATGCATCTGTGTGGAATATTTAATGTTTTTAAGTGTAATAATAATGACTATAAGCATAAGAAAAGTTTGATTCTATCCTAATCCTTTTCCTCAATGATGAGAAATTTCAAAAACCTAGAAAAGCTGAGACTAGCATAATAAATACTTAGTACATTTTGCCATCTAGGGGTGTTAGTTAGATATATGTATATAAATACTTCTTTTGACTGAACTGTTTGAAAGTAAGTTGCAGAAACCATGACCCCATATCCCTAAATACTTCAGCTTGCTCCTCCTAAGAATAAGGATGTTCTTTCACATATCTTTCTTAGCTGTGGTAATGGTATTATGGACAATAATTCCTTAATATCATCTCACAGGCAGTTTATATTTATGTTTCCCCAGTTGCCTTATAAATGTCTGCTGTTTGAATCATGATTAAATCAAGTTCTCATGTTTTCTGTGTGTATATATTTCATCTAAAACAGTTCCCCCTACCCCACCACCATAACTCCCCTCCCCCCCCACCCCTCCCACCCCACCCCCAGCCAAGAGATCAGACCAGTTGTCTTAGAAAATACCCCACACTCTGGATTTGTCTAACTTGTTTAACTTGTTCCTCCTTTCCTTGCATTTCCTTAAAACTGGAAGTTAAGACGAAAAGATTGATTAGGTTTCAGTTAAACATTTTGATGAGAGTATTCAAGAAGGTGTTGTGTATCTCATATTGTATTGCTACGTGTAATGGGAAGTTTGACCATATGGTTATTAGAATCTAGGTTTTGAATAATTTTTAAGGTAAAACCTTGTTACAGTACATGTCCCCTTTGGATTACATTAGAAAACATTAGTATTTGTGAATATATTGAACTTGATGGCTTTTCTGTCCCCCAAACGGGAGAACAAGTTTTGATTTTGTTGCATACTTTCTCCTCCTGGACTATTTTCAGTAGTGCATAAAGAACTAGATGGGAAGGAATGGCTGCAATGTAATTTTGTTCTGTATTCCCATGTACTTTGGTAAAATACTTAAAATAACTTTTCCTCTGTTATGTACATAGTCATTACATAAAGCGGTGGTGGACTTTAACCTCCTTGTGGTTTTGAATTAGGCTGAAACAAGGAGGCTTGGTCTTTTTGGAATAAATTTGAAAAGTAGATGTGTATGCAGTTTTTAAAGTTGACATTTTTGTTATTTAAAAAAAAATTTTTAATGTTTATTTATTTTGAAGGAGAGAGAGAGAGAGAGAGAGAGAGAGAGACAGTGTGAGTGGGGGAGGGGCAGAGAGAGGGAGATACAGAATCCAAAGCTGGCTCCAGGCCCTGAGTTGTCAGCACAGAGCCTGACCGCCAACGCAGGGCTCAAACTCAGGAACTGTGAGATCATGACCTGAGCCGAAGTCAAGACACTTAACCAGCTGAGCCACCAGGGTGCCCCGATGTTATTTAAAACATTGCTTCTTTTAAATCTATTCTGTCTTTGGAGAGGAAAGATTGTAACATGCTTTTATGAGTTGGAATTTCTAAACTGTATTCCTTTGAAGTGCAGAAACTGCCCTAGATGGGAGCTGTCAGTTGACTTCTCTATAACATTTTAGGCAATATGTAATAATTTGAAGTCAAGAGATATTTTAAGGTTACCATCAAATAATTGCAGTCATGAATGATTTGAACATGTCCAAATAAAATAAAGGGGAGGAAAATCATGTAACAAGTTCAGACTTCTTTTTTTCTTCCTATTGTTTCTCTGTCATTAATGAACAACTGCACTTCTTGAGAGAAGCAACAGAATTGTGTTTGCTGGCATGCTGGTGTATGATAAGCATCAGGCACAAATAGATGACCACAGCGAAGCAGCTTCATAGTTACAAGAAAAATTCTCATCTCTCAGTATCAGAGTGCTTTTGTATACGTTAATCATGTAAGGAGCTTTACTGAACTCACTTAAATAATTTTTCTCAGTGGCAAACAACAAAATAAGATCCGTTATTTATTGACAGGGATAGCAATAGAATCAGTAGCTTTTAGGTGATGTTTCTGTTAAAAGAAGAAGATTCTAGAAACAGTGATTCATCTATGACAAAAAGTGCCACTCTAAAAAGAAAAAAAAAAACCTTCCATCTAATAAATATTTTCGAAGTCCAGATAGTGTTTTTATCTCAAATAATATCGTGTCTTAAAATTAATTGTACTTGGGTTAAATGCAGGTACCTTTCTCCCAAAACTTTTACATTGCATTTCTCAGACTAGCTGCCAGTATTTGTTAATATTTAAACTATCACAGAGAAGAGCTCCAGCCAAAGAGACTATCCAGATTTCTCTATTAGAAATGGTAGTACCTAGGGGCGCCTGGGTGGCTCAGTCGGTTAGATGTCCGACTTCAGCTCAGGTCACGATCTTGCGGTCCGTGAGTTCGAGCCCCGCATCGGGCTCTGGGCTGATGGCTCAGAGCCTGGAGCCTGCTTCCGATTCTGTGTCTCCCTCTCTCTCTGCCCCTCCCCTGTTCATGCTCTGTCTCTCTTTGTCTCAAAAATAAATAAAACGTTAAAAAAAATTAAAAAAAAAATAGTAGTACCTATTACCAGACACTATCCTAAGCCTTGTGGTGAGTACTACTAACTCATTCAGTGCTCAGAGCAACCTTATAAACTTGGTGCTTTTATTTTTATGACTTTATAGACAAGGAAACAGAGACAGGTTAAGTTACTTGCCTAAGATCACACAGGGAATAAATAGCAAAGCCAGGATTTCCAGGATTTGACTGTAGGTGAGTTATGTTGCAGTCCATGCTCTTACCCCGTTATAACATCTTTCATAAGATACGATTATCTGTTTGGCATTGAGATTCTGGAAGAGGGGAGACAACAGGGCACAAATGTTCTGTAGAATCTAAGGTCTTATGGTCAATTCATATAGAGGAAACTTTTTTTTTCCTTACATAATCTGAATTGCCATGAATTCCCTTATACAGTCCCTTAATCTTATTGGGACTATAAAGGTACAGGAATAATGCTAACTTCTTTCTGCAAGTGTTTATGTAGAATGTTTTTGTGATTTTTGTTTTGGGAAACAAACTCTGGAGCTAGAGGTCAGAGGGCTCTAAGAGGGAGGTCTTAGGGAAAACACATAGACAAGAAGTATGCTTCACACTGGAAGAATCTAACAGTATGATAAATTAGCTTTTTAAAAAAAGATAGTAATGTATACTTTAGAAGTTCATTGCACAGAAACATTTAAAAAATAGTAGAGCCTGAAAATGAAATACATTGATTAAGGGGTACAAATAGGTGATCTTTTCAGCAATTACAGTTTTTGTGTCAAATGAACAAATTGGCAGTCAAATTTGACACAAATGATGATTTAAACAGCCAATAAATTCACTTAGCTCTCTCTTGTTGGATGGTTAGGTTTCTGGTTTTTTCCAAGATGAATTATGTCTCTTAGTATTGGAAAAAAAAAAAAAAGAAGAATGGAAGCCTTTTTCTTTTTTAATGTTTACTTATTTTGAGAGAGAAAGAGAATTGCAAGCAGTCTCTGTGCTAACAGTGCGGGGCTTGAACTCATGAATTGTGAGATCTTGACCTGAGCTGAATTCAAGAGTCAGGATGCTTAACTAACTGAGCCACCAGGTGCCCCTAGCATGGAAACCTTTTTAAACAAAAGCTACACAGTGTTCTGCCCTACCCTTTCCCCAGTCATGGGCCTACTTCCTAAGGCAACTACTTTGAGCTGTTTCTTTGTAGCTGGTTGCTTTGTTTTATTGGAATATAATCGACATGTAACATTATTCATTTCATATTCTGTTTAGTGCACATCTCCATCATGCTTATTGTGATTTCTTGATTGCTCAGCTTTACCTATTACCATCTATTCCTGCTATGATTTTTTTAATTTGAAATTTTATTTATTTATGTATTTATGAGAGAGATAGGGAGGGAGGGAGGAAGGAAGGGAGGAAGGGAGGGAGGGAGGAAGGAAGAAGGGAGGGAGGGAGGAAGGAAGGAAGGGAGGGAGGGAGGGAGGGAAGGAAGAAGGGAAGGGGGAAGGGAAGGGGGAAGGGAAGGGGGAAGGGAAGGGAAGGGAAGGGAAGGGAAGGGAAGGGAAGGGAAGGAAGGAAAAAAACGTGCAAGCTAGGGAGGGGCAGAGGGAGAGAGAAGGACAGAATCCCAAGCAGGAGCCCCGAGCCCAATGCAGGGTCGATCTCACGACTGTGAGATCATGACCTGAGCTGAAATCAAGAGTCAAACACTTAACCACACTTAACCGACTGAGCCACCCAGGTGCCCTAAGTCCTGCTTTGATTAAAGAGGACTTAATTCACTTATCCTACCCCTACTCTCTCTCCCGTATCCTAGAGCAGAGTCGTACCATCTTACCACAATATAAGTTTAGAACATTTTTACCACCACCACCATCCACCACCATCCGCCACCAAAAACAAAAAGGCCAAAACTGATTACCACTCACCTTACACCCTTTCCCTAGATTCTGGCAGCTAATCTACTTTCTGTCTCTGAATTTGCCAATTCTGGACATTTCATATAAATGGAGTATTATATGAGGTCTTTTTGTGGCTGACTTCTTTCACTTAGTATAATGTTTTTAAGGTTCATCCATGTTGCAGATGTGTCAGTACTTCATTTCTTTTTATGGCTGAATAATATTCCATCATACGAATATATATACTTTTATTTATCCGTGCATCAGTTGATGGACATTTCAGTTGTTTCCACTTTGGGGCTATTAAGATTAATGCTCTTGTGAACAGTTGTGTACAGTTTCTTTGTGTGTGGACGCATGTTTTCATTTCTGGATATATACCTAGAAGTAGAATTATTGGGTCATGTGGTAATTCTAACATTTAACATTTTGAGAAACTAACAGACTTCCAAAGTGTTTATATTATTTCACATTTCCATGAGCAATGTATGAGTATTCCAGTTTCTCCACATCCCCACCAACACTTGTTATTTCTTGTCTTTTTTGCTAATAGCCTTTCTAACAGATGTGAGGTGATATCTCATTAAGGTTTTGATTTGCATTTCCCCGGTGGTTAGTGATGTTGAACATGTTTTCATGTATCTGTTGGCCATCTCTCTGTCTTTGGAAAAATGTCTATTCAGATCTTCTTTTAGAAGATCTAAATTTTTTAATTGAATTTTTTCCCTGTTGAGCTTTATGAATTCTTTAATATTTTGGATATTAGCCCCCTATCAGATACATGATTTACAAACGTTTCCTCCCATTCAGTAGCTTGCCTTTCATTTTGTTGATGGTTTCCTTTGCTGTGCAGCTTTTTAGTACAAAATATAGTCCCATTTACTTTTGCTTTTGGTGTCAAATTAAGAAAAAAATCAAAACCTTTGCCAAGGAGTTTACCACCTATATTTTCTTCTAGTAGTTTCATGGTTTCCAGTCTTAAAAGTGTTTAATCTATTTGTGTATGGTGTAAAATAGTGGTCCAATTTCATTCTTACGCCTATGACTGTCCAGTTTTCCCAGCATTGTTTATTGAAGAGACTATTCTTTCCCCTTTATATATTCATGGCTCCTTTGTCATAAATTAATTTAAACCCATATATGCATGGATTTATTTCTGGGTTCTCTATTCTGTTCTGTTGATCCAGGAGCCTATTTTTATGCCAGTATCATACTGTTTTGACCACTGTAACTTTGTAATGTAGTTTGAAATCAAGGTGCATGAAACTTCCAGCTTTGTTCTTTCTCAAGATTTTTTTGGTTACTGGTTTGCTTGGGTTTTTTTTACAGTTCCATACAGAATTTTAGGGTTATTTGTTCCTTTTTCTTTGTAAAAGGCTATTGGAATTTTGATGGGGATTCCATTGAATGTGTAGATTGCTTTAGGTAGTATGTACATTTATTTAATCAACAATATTGATTCTTCTGATCCAGAGTATAGACTGTCTTTATATTCATTTGTGTCTTTTTCATTTTCTTTCATTAATGTTTTCATAGTTTACAATATACAGATGTTTCACCTCCTTGTTAAGTTTATTCCTAGGTATTTTATTTATGGTGTTATTTTCTTAATTTCTCTTTCTGATAGTTCATCATTATTATATAGAAACACAACTAATTTATGTGTATTGATTTCTGCAACTGAACTGAATTTATTCTGTTCTTTGATGAAGTCTTTAGTTTTTTCTATATATAACCTCACGTTATCTGCAAATAGTGACAGTTGTACTCCTTTCCAATTTGGATGCCTTTTATTTCTTTTTCTTGCCTAATTGCTCTGATTAGGCCTTCCAGTACAGTGTTGAATAGAAGCAGTGAGATGAACATCTTTGTCTTGTTCCTGATCTTAGAGAAAAGGCTTTCTTGCTGTTGAATACAGTGTCAGGTGTGGGCCGTGTCATATGTGACCTTTATTATGTTAAGGTATGTTCTCTCTATACCTACTTTGTTGAGAGTTTTTATCATAAATGGATGTTGTTTTGTTAAATCTTTTTCTTCATCTATCAAGATGATCATAATTTTTATCCTTCTTATTATTAATATGTGTCATGTTGACTGATTTGCGGATGTTGAACCATCCTTGCATCGCTGGAATAAGTCCCCCTTGATTGTGGTGAATGATCCTTTAATGTATTGTTGAGTTTGGTTTGCTAATATTTTGTTGAGGATTTTTGCATCTATGTTTATCAGGGATATTAACCTGTAATTTTCCCTCCTTTTGGTATCCTTGTCTGGTTTTGGGATCAGGGTAAATCTGGCTTCGTGAAATGAATTTGGAAGGTCTCCCTCCTCTTCTCGTTGTTGGAAGAGTTTGAGAAGAATTGGTATTGTTCTTTGACTCTAAGGTAGAACTTAACCAGTGAACCTGTCTGGTTTTTGTTTGTTGGGAGATTTTTTATTACTGATTCAGTCTCCTTCCTAGTTATTGGTCTGTTCAGATTTCCTGTTTCTTCATGATTCAGTCTTGGTAAGTTATATGTTTCTAGGAATTTATGCATTTCTTCTTGGTTGTCCAGTTTGTTAGCATATAATTGTTTCATAGTAGTCACTGATAATCTTTTGTATATTTGTAGGCGCAGTTGTAACCTCTCATCTTTCATTTCTGATTTTGAGTCATCTTTTTTTCTTAGTCTAGTTTAAAGGATTGTCAGTTTTGTTTATCTTCTCAGAGAACCAGCCCTTAGTTTCATTGATCTTCTGTGTTGTCTTGTTAGTCTCTTTTTTATATATTTCTGCTCTCGTTTTTGTTATTTCCTTCCTTGTACTAACTTTTAGCTTTGTTTTTCTTTTTCTAGTTCCTTGAGGCGTAAAGTTACGTTGTTTGAGACTTTTCTTGTTTCTTAAGGTAGGCATTTGTCACTGTGACCTTCCTTAGAAGTACTGCATCCCACAAATTTTGGTACGTTTCAGTTTCATTTGTCTCAAGATATTTTTTTATTTCTCTTTTAATTTTTTTGACTCATTGGTTGTTCAGTAGCATGTTGTTTAATCTCTTATTTCCTAGTTTTCTTGTAATTCTAGTTTCATACTGTTGTCAGAAAAGCTGCTTGATATGATTTCAGTCCTTTTATATTTATTAATACTTGTTTTGTGAACATACAATCTGTCTTAGAGAATGTGCGTGTACACTTGGAAGAGCGTGTATTTTGTTGCCTCTGGGTGGCATATTCTGTATGTATCTGTTAAGTCCATCTGGTCTAATGAGTCATTTAAGACCTTAGTTTCCTTACTGATTTTTTGTTTGGATGATCTGTCCATCAATGTAAGTAGGATATTAAAACTCCCTGTTATTACCATATTATTGCTGTCCTTTTCTCCCTTGAGATCTGTTAATATTTGCTTTGTATATTTAGGTGCTTCAATGTTAGGTACATACATATTTATAAATGTCATATCCTACTGTTGGATTGACCCCTTTATCATTTCATAATGCCATCTTTGTCTCTTATTACAGTCTTTGTTTTAAAGTCCATTTTTTTCTGATAAAAGTATAGCTAGTCCAGCTTTCTTTTGGTTTCCATTTGCATGGGATATCATTCTATACTTTCATTTTCAGTCTGTGTGTTCTTACATCTGAAGTGAGTCTCTTGTAGGGCACATATAGATGAGTGTTGGCTTTTTATCCATTCAACCATTCTATGTCTTGGTTGGAGCATTTATTCCATTTACATTTAAAGTAATTGTTGACAGGTATGTACTTAGTTGTTTGCTGGCTGGTTTTGTAGTTCCTCTCTGTTTCTTCTCTTGCTCTCTTTGTGATTTAATGACTTTTTTTACTGATACAATTGTGTATTCCTTTCTCTTTACCTTTTGTGTATTCACTATAGATTTTTGCTTTGTGGTTACCATGAAGCTTACATACAACAACTTATATCTAATAATCTGTTTTAAGTTAATGACAACTTAAGTTTGAGCCCATTCTAAAGCTCTCCCAACCCCATGTTTTTTGTTTTGATGTCACTTTTTACTTGTGTATCCCTTAACTCATTATTATAATCATAGTTGTTTTTACTGCTTTTGTCTTTTAACCTCCATCTAGCTTTATGGTGATTAATTATGTTTCTTTACAATATGTTTGCTTCTTGAGGGAGATACATTCTTAACGTTTTCTTGCTGCCACTTAGGGCCTTTTCTTTTCAGCTTAAAGAAGTCGCTTTAACATTTCTTTTTCTTATAAGGCTGCTTTAATGGTGATGAACTCCTTTAGCTTTGGCTTGTCTGGAAAACTTCATCTCTCCTTCAATATTGAATGATAACGTTGCAAATAGGGTACTCTTGGTTGGAAGGTTTTTTTCTTTCAGTACTTTGAATATATTGTACTCTTCCCTTCTGGCCTGCAGAGAATTCTGCTGAACAGTCTGCTCATAATTTTATGGTGGTTCCATTGTACATAATGAGTTCTTTTTCTCCTTGTCTTTAACTTTTAAGATTTTAATCATGTGTCCTGGTGTGGATCTCCTTGGATTCATCTTTTTTGGAATTCTCTGGGCTTCCTAGATCTGGATGTCTGTTTCCTTTCCCACATTATAGAAGTTTTCAGCCATTATTTCTTCAAACAAGATTTCTACCCCTTTCTCTTTCTCTTCACCTTTGGGACCTCTATAATGCAAATATTCATCCAATTGATATTGTTTCATAAGCCCCTTAAACCGTCTTCACTTTTTTTCCTACTCTAAGTTTTCACTGTCTTTGAGTTGACCGATCCTTTCTTCTGTTTCATTCATCTGCTGTTGAATCTCATGTATTTTTCAGTTCAGTTATTCTATTCTTCAGCTCTGTGACTTCTATTGGGTACTTTTTAGTATTTCTTATCTCTCTATTAAAATTCTCACTGTGTTCATCCCTTCTTCTCCCAAGTTCAGTGAGCAGCTTTGTGACCATTGTTCTGAACTTACCTCTGTTTCATTAAGAGTTTTTTTTTTCTGAGGTTTTATCTTGTTCTTTCGTTTGAAACATATTCTTCTGATTGATCATTTTGCTTGACTCTCTTGGTTGGTTGAAAACAGCCACCTCTCCCAGTCTTGAAGGAGTGGCCTCATGTAGGAGATGAACCTTATTGTTTAACCCTACCCCAACTCTTTGTTGTCTTTCAAAATGTTGTGTTTGTCCAAGCAGCCTATTATATTTCTCATATATCCCAGGATTTGAGAACATGCCAAGCAGTTCTTAATAGCTCCCAGTAATTGAGAATGTCCCTAAGGGGAGGATTTAAGCACCTAGAATCAGGCTCTTTGGAAGCCAGACCCGTAGGCAGCAGCTTTTAAATGTGTGCAGATACATACATTCCTGTGGAATCACAAGCATAAGTCTTACTGTCCAGTGTCCCCTGGGCAGCAGTTGCAAAAATCAGGCCTCTAGATAAGTGTATAATCTCTTTTCTGGTAGATACTGGCAAGCTGGAGCAAGGCAGAGGAAGAATGCCAAGAGGTGTCCACAGCTATGTTCCTTGAGAGCAGCTCTGTAATCTACTAGATGTATGCCAAACCTGAAGCCTGTCTCTGAGACTGAAGTCCCAGGACAAGCCAAGAGGTCTCCTTCACAGAAAGACCAGGGGTTGTGCCTTGATGTGCAGTCTGCACAGTGCCCTGGAGATAGTTTCCTGCCAAGAAGTATCTCTTTGACTTCTACAGTCCCATGGAACTGGAATGCAAGCCCCATTGGCCACCAGAACCAGGTGATGATAGGTTATCCTCTCAGTGGCAGCTTCAAAAACCAGGGCACAGGACATAAAAACCAGAGTACCAACTGCATGTAAAATTCCCCTCTAGCAGGCCCTGGTGCTCCAGAGCATGGCAGGAGAGCACAAAGATGGTGCCTGCCCTCTGAAGTCCCTAGAAAGGATTACAGTCAGCCCCCTAGATGCATGTTTAATCATGGTGATTTTGAAAGTGGAAAATCAATAATCCGTCAGTAACTTATGTTACTTTAACAGCTATACCTATAATTGTATATCCTTTTTTGTTTGACTTTTGGTGGTTTTCTGGAATTCTATTTTTCTGCTTTGTGTTGTCTCCTTTTATCATGTACCTCCAGTGTTTCAGGTATACTTTCTTGTCTATGTGTTTTCCCTGAGATCTCTCTTAGAGACCTCTGGTCTCTGGCTCTGGATTAATTTCAGATTAAATGCATTTCAGGTTTGTTGTTTTTTTTTTTTTTTAATTCCAGTATAGTTAACATATATGGTGCTATATTCGTTTCAGGTGTGCGATATAGTGACTTAGCACTTCCATACACGACCTAGTACTCATCACAAGTGCACTTCTGAATCCCCATAGTTTTCTTTACAGTTTTTCTCTTGGAACCTTTTTTTCCTGTCCTCTCTTTTGGACTCACTGTTTACCTGGATCTTATGTGTTCTATCTCAGTTTTACCTTTTGTTTTCTGTCCTCAAGTAACTTCTTCAGAAAAGATGAATTATAGGTGCTCCTGGGTGACTCAGTTGGTTAAGCGGCCAACTCTTGATCTCAGGATCATGAGGTCAGGCCCCACATTGGGGCTTGCCCAGTATGGAGCCTACTAAGGAAAGGAAGGGAAAGGGAAAGAAAATCCCTCCATGTTTAAAAGACTCTGCCCTCCAATGCAATTCAGAGTTAGAATGGCTAAAAAAAGAAAGAAAAGAAAGATTTTACTCAGGATTTGGAAGTCATTGCCTCATGGTCCTTTTTTATCCTGGGTTTCTAAATGAGACATTTAATGCCAGTGTGATTATTGCCCTTTTAAACCTTTTTCCCCCCTAGAAGCCTTTAGGATCATAACACTGGATTCTGAAATTTCCTTAGTAATTTATCTCTTTGTAGGTAAAAGTAATCCAGGTTAACACCAGGAGGGCTCTTCTGATTTACATGGGGATTCCATTTAATCCCCACACATTTCTTGTATTTCTTTAATTATATCCTCCCCTCCAAATCTCTTGTTCTGCAACTCCCATTATTCAGATGTTGGACCTTCTGAATTGATTGCCTTTGCCTCTTATCTCTTTTTGGTGCATTTATCATCTCCATGGGTAATTTTTTTTCTCCTACATTTAGAAGACTATTTTCTGAAGCTTCTTTTTCACTCATTACTTTTCCTTTAGTGAATCTTACTCCATTTGGAAGCCAATACCATTTAAGATCTCTTTGTTCACATAATTATAGTTGACCTTTGAAGAACACAGGGGTTAGGGACGCTGACCCCCAACACAGTCAAAAGTCCATGTATGATCTGACTTCGGCTCAGATCATGAGTTCGAGCCCTGCATCGGGCTCTGTGCTGACAACTCAGAGCCTGGACCCTGCTTCGGATTCTGTGTCACCCCCTCTCTCTGCCCCTCCCATGCTCATGCTCTGCCTCTCTCTATCAGTCATAAATAAAAATGTTTAAAAAAAATTTTTTTAAGTCCATGTATGTTTCGAATCCCCAAAAATTCAACTGCTAAAAGCATACTATTGACCAGAATCCTCATCTTGCCCATAACGTAGTTGATTAACACGTTGTTTTTTATGTTGTATATTAGATACTATATTCTTCCAATAACGTATGCTAGAGAAAGGAAAATGTTGCTAAGAAAATCATAAAATACGTTTACAGGACTGTACTGTATTTGTCAAAAAAAATTGCATATAAATAGTCCCACATAATTCATACCCATGTTGTTCAAGGGTCAACTGTAGTTTTAAAAATCGTGTTCTTCCTGAATGCATTTCTCTCCTCTAGGATCAGTTTTCTAGTTGTTTATTTTGGTCTCTATCTTTGGGGGTTGGAAGTTTTCCTCAAATGTTTACTTATACTTGGTCAGCTTTTCATATTTATGAGATGAACAATTAGAGAACTAATTGAAAGCCCTGTGTCCTTACCAAGGATTTTTCTTACAGGTGAATAGGCAGAACACCACCATGATGCCGGGCACCAGAATCTGGAGAACTTTATTCTGGAGTACCAGTATCCACACTGACAGCCTTTGTTATTCTGTTTGTGTTCATTTTCTTTAGGGATCATAGCCCTACAGGATAAATTCCAGGCTGTCTACTGTGCTGTGTTAGGGTATCAATGCTATTTTACAAACTTTCAGTTTATAAAACTCTTTTTACCATCCCTCTTCTTATACCCGCTTTCCATCATATCTCTGTATCCATAGTTTAATGATAGGTTGGCTGTCTCCCTCCACCACTGTGACTCACCCCACCTTTGGTTTTCTAGGTTGTTAGGATGTTGCTCTCTCTCTGTTTCCACATTGTTTTAGATTTATTAATGTATCCTTTGTTTTAGTTTTATTGGCTTGGGGCAGGAAGATAATATAAATTTTGTGTAATCCATCATCTTAAAGTTTTTGTTTCTAATTTTTTGCTATAATAAATACTATGATAAACATTATGTCCAAATCTTTGTGTGTATCTTGATTTTTTCCACAAATTTTTAAAGCTTTTTAAATTTTAAAATAATTGCAGATTCACAGGAAGTTGCAGAGATAGTATAGGAAGATCTCAGTTACCCTTCATCCAGTTTCCCCCAGTAGTTGCTTTTTATGTAACTGTATCAAAACTAAGAAGTTGACATTATTATAAAGTCTGTGTTCATGTGTGTATTTATTTTAATTTATAGGATAAATATTTAGAAGTGGAATAGTTTAAAATTGTTGCGATTATTGCCTCATTGTGTTTATGTATGTGTCTTATTTAGAATGCTTCTTTTTATAAGTACCCAGTTCAAACTCAGGCTATATCCAGAGGGATTAATAGGTAGGGAACTGCCTCTGGACACTGGAGATACATTCGGTACCTATTTTTTTCCACCCCTAGCCAATAAATGTCTTAGCTTTATTTTTATTTTGACTTCATTCTCAGACATTATCTCCCTACTTGGTGGCAGTAATCATCTCTGACAACTCCTTGGTCCTTATTGCTTAAGATTTCAGAAATAGAGCTCTGCATCTGTCATTTCCCTCTAAAAAGGATTCTAGATCTTGCTTAGATCATGTGTCCACCTGTCTAGGGAGATAGGGTGGATAGAGCCATGTGATTGGCGGCCTTGGCAAGTTGTAGAGGGTCATTTCCTTTCAGAAATTATGCTGGACAGAAAATGAAGCTGAGTGTGAAAGTAGCAATCCAGGGGCACCTGGGTGGCTCAGTTAAGCATCTGACTCTTGATTTCGGCTCAGATCATGATCTTACGGTTTATGTGTTGGAGCCCTACATTGGTCTCCACACTGACAGTATCGAGCCTGCTTGGGATTCTCCCTCTCTCCCTCTCTCTTTCTCTGTCCCTGCCCTGCTCACGTGCACACTCTCTCAAAATAAGTAAACTTAAAAAAAAAACAAACAAAACAGACAGTAGCAGTCCTGTCCCTGCACTCTTACCAATTTAACAGTGAGTTTTATCTGTTTTTAATTTTATCTATTTTTTAAGTGTGTGACTATTTCATGAGTAATTCTCATTGGAAAAGATCCTAACAATTCAGAATTGTATTATACAAGACAAAATGTGAAAACTCCCTTTATATTTCCCTACATCCTTCCTTATTCCTTCATTCTTTCCTCCAGGGGAACACTGTGAACAATTGTATTCTTGAAAGCCCCTCAGTATGTTTGTATAGTAGTATATGTACCTACATACATTTTTAAAATATGTGAAATGGATCACACTCTATGTATCATTGAGCTACTCATCTTTTTCATTTTAGTATGTGCACTGCCAAAGCAAGCATTTGTCTTTTTCATTTTAATGGTGTGTCTTAGAGAGCTTTCCTTTGTAGTACCTTTGCTTTTTATGGAGGTGCCATAAATTACTTAAATTACTGCTACTATTGATTACAAATTGTATTCATTTATGTCACACTAACAATAAAGTGATGGCTTTCCTTTTTTTAATTTAGTATTTTTATTTCCTGCTTAATTAAAAGATCTAGGGATCTATATATTGTGTGACATCACAGCATCATGCCAAAGCACTGTTACAAATTCTGTCATGGTGTTTGGGGTTGGATTGTGAGTTTTTCTAGGTTGATGTTTTGGTTTTTTTTTTTCAACTTGTGATAAGGTACATATAACAAACATCTTAACCATTTTTAAGTGTAGTTTAGTGATATTACATACATTCACATTGTTGTGCAATCATCACCACCATCTATCCCCATCTTCTTTCATCTTCTAGAACTGAAACTCTGTGCTTATTTAATATTTGAGTCCTTGCTTTCAGTTCTTTTAGGTGTATACCCAGAAGTAGAATTGCTGGATTCTATGGCAATTATATTTTTTATTTTTTGAGTACTCACCATACTGTTTTCCATAGCATCTGCACCATTTTTACGTTCTCATCAACAATGCACAAGGGTTCCAATTTCTCTGAGTCCTCACCGACATAGTTGTTTTAAACACGTATATGTACCTTAGAATGCATTAGTAACAGCTAATAACAAGCACTACCTACTTACTAGGCATTTTGTAGATGGGTCATTTGTGAAACTTGGGATCTTAAGTGACTTCAGTCACACATCTTATAGAAGGTAGGACAGATTCATTATTCAAGCAGTCACCCTCCAGAACTTGGGCTCTTAACCATTCCATTATTATTGCCTCCCAGAAGTGGACTATTACCAAGTCAAAGGATATGTATTTTTTAAACTTTAAACTGCCAAATTACCTTTCAAAAAGACTCACACATTAGCCCCATTAACAGCATAAAAGAATGCCCATCTATGCCCTCCAAATCCTTGTCAACATGTGAAATTAATCCTTTTTAATTTCTGCCAAGTCAGTGGCAAAAATGGTCTTTTTTAGACCATTGTGGTTTTTCTTAACTTTTAAAAAACGTTTTCATTATTTATTTTTGAGAGAGAGAGAGAGAGTTAGGGGGCCAGAGAGAGAGGGAGACACAGAATCTGAAGCAGGTTCCAGGCTGTGAGCTGTCAGCACAGAACCCAACGTGGGGCTTGAACTCACAAACCATGAGATCATAACCTGAGCCAAAGTCAGACGCTTAAATGGCTGAGCAACCCAGGTGCCCCAAAAGATTTTTGTTTTAATTTGTTTCCCTGTTGCTGTTGATTTTGAGATACTTGTATATGTTCATGGACCATTTCAATCTTTCTTGAATTGACATATTAGTAATGCTACGTGGCTGTATTAGTTTCCTATTGCCGCTGTAACAAATTACCATAAATTTAGTAGCTTAAAACAACACAAAGTTACCATCTTACATTTCTGGAGGTTAGAAGTCTAAAATGGGTCAGCAGATCAGTATTCCTCTGGGGTCTCTAGGGAAGAGTCCATTTTTTGTCTTTCACACCTTCTACAGGCCACCTGCATGCAGTTCTTGGCTTAAGGCCCATTTCTTCACATTTTATCACATCCCGTCTCATTGATCTATCTACCTGCCTCCTTGGAAGGACCCTTTCCCCCACATAGCTGATTTTCCCAGTGATTATCATAAACAGTCAGTGTTTTTCCCATTGTTTTGAAATGCTCCATTAATCCAATACTTGATTTCATTCTAATCCAGTATCAGTGTTACAGGATTTTAATTACTATAGTTGTTTATTATATCTTACTCCTTAGAGGCCAAGTTCCCAATTATTTCTCTTTTTAAAAAAATCTTGGCTGTTTTAGCTAATTTTCTTTTCTTAGATATTACTGGACAGGTTCTACAAAATATCCTGTTGATTTTGATTGAGATGATTTTGAATGTATATAGATTACTTTCTGGAAAATAGACACGTTTACAGTTTTGATTTTTCCTATCTAGGAATAGCTTTTCTTTTTGTTTGTTAAAGCATCACATATTTTTCAATTTTGTATTATTACTGTAAATTCATTGTATTTTATCAATTATATTTTTTATTGGTTATTGCTAGTCTGTAGAAATACTTTTATAATTGGTTGTTTTTCTCAAAATTTCTGGGTAAAATTAGCCACTTTGTAATGGTGACAAATCTGGTTCTTTTTCTTGCCTTAAATTATCATCTAAGACTGTCAGTACAACTTTGAAAAGTACCATAAAACTGTTTTACTGTAATGAAGATCTTCTGATTTGTAGAACTATGTATGTAATATTTCTATGGGTTTCTAGTAGATATCTTTAAGTTAAGTTTTTTCCTAGTTTATCAAGGATTTCTATCCCAAATGCATCTTGAGTTTTGTCTGACATTTTCATAATTTTTGTGTTCTTTTCTTCTGTACATATATTTAGTAATGAATGACAGTAATAGATTTATTTTTGTTTGGCTTATCCTTTTATAAAAATTTGCTTGTGAATGTTACTCGGTAATTTTACATAAAGCTCATTGAAAAGACAGACTAATAGACAGTCTAAACCAATGGTTTTCTATTGGTTGTTTGTATGTGCATTGTATACATGTGTGTGTCTTTCTTCTCAGCCTTGGAAGTCAGGGTTAAGCCAGTGATCTCAAAGTGGAGACCTTTTGCAATTCTTAGGATGTACTGGAACATTTATAAAAAGAAAGCTATCCAATAACCCTTCTTTGAAAATGTAGTAGCACTTGACCTGAAAACTGTCTGGACTTTTGTTGCCTTTTTTAGGATATGGATTTTCAATTTTTTAATCTCCATTACTGTTACATCGTTACAGGATTTTTTTTTTAATTTATTTTCCTAAAGCCTTATCTTATTCATCTTTTACAAATAATTAACTTTTGATTTGGAGTTTAAAATTCTTATTCCTTCTGTTTTTGTTTTTAGCTCTTTATTTAATAACAGCTTTTGTTTTATAATTGGTATAGTCAAGGTTACAAATATTTCTCTTGGGTGAAACTGAGTGTCACAGATTTTAACATGTAATGCACTCATTTCTAAATACTTTGAAATTTTAAATTTCATTTCCTCTTTAAATCAAGATAGCAGCATGACTCATAATAGCCAAAAAATGGAAACAACCCAAATGTCCATCAACTGATGACTGGATAAATGAAATGTGTTTATCCATATAATGGAATATTATTCATCCATAAGAAGTAATGAAGAACTGCTACATCCTACAACATGGGATGAACCTTGAAAACATGCTATGTGAAAGAAGTCAGAGAAGACCATATATTGAGTGGTTCCACTTACATGAAGTGTCCAAAATAGGCAAATTCTTAGAGACAGAAAGTAGATTAATGGCTTTCAGAGTCTAAGGGAAAGGTGTAATGGTGAGTTACTGCTAATGGGATTAGTGTTTTTTGTGGGAGTCATGAAAATGTCCTAAATTTAGATTGTGATGAGATTGTACAGCTCTGTGAATATACTAAAACCACTGATTTATATGCTTTAGATTGGTGAATTTATGGCATGTGAATTCTATCTCACTGAAGAAATTAAAAATAATTCTAGGACAGTTTTTTTCAAGCCAACCTGCTAGGAGGTTATAAACCAATTTAGTGGGTTACTAATAGACTTGGTTAAAAAAAAAAAAAAAAGGCAGGGGATGGGAAGTTCACGTAGTTCATTCATGTAAATATGTAAGTTCCTTAAATGTTTAAGTAAAAACTCATAAGTAGCATATTCTTCATGGCAATTATCGATATATAGTATTTGCTCACAAAGACAGTAAGTTTTTGTTTGGCACTTTGTTTTTACTATATATTTGGGTGATTAGTGATTGGGGTGAAGGATGGTTAGGAATGAGAATTATACCAGGAATGGAATCTGAATTGAAAGGATCCTTAGAAATGGCAGCAGGGGGCACCTGGTTGGCTCAGTTAGTTAAGCGTCCGCCTCTTGGTTTCGGCAACTGTCACACTTTTCCAGTACTTTCTGCCTTCTTCATAGATTTTTGCCTTGGCTTCATTCTGTATTCTGGCCAAGTATATTCTTATTTCTAACATTATTGCTCTTTTGATCAGGTTACAAATTATTTGACTCTTTTGAAATCATACTGCTATTAAAATTTTATCTGTTGTCTGTTTCAATTTATTCGAGATTTTGTAAATGTACTGGGTTAAATTTTATATGCTTTAAAGTGCTGACATAATTTCTTTCTTCTGAACATGAATAGCAAATATTTGAGACATGAAGTGTAGGTATAAAGAGTTTAAAGGCACAGACTGAAATTATTTTAGAACTCTCCTTTTTTTTGTTCCAGGAAGAGTGGGTTTCAGTTCCTAATATTAATAAGCTGAAATTTCTTTCTGTAACATTTCTTCTGATTTTTTTTTTCTCTTAACACCCATCATCAATAAAAGTTAACAGTGATTCTGAATTCTTTAATCATGTCATCATCCTCATTATCTATTAGTAACTGTCTCTGTTTCCTCAAAATTTCTTTTTTTGTTTTTTTGTTTTTTGTCTTTTTATGACAGAGACTTTTTTCGGTTGTTTGATATTCCTTGAGGGACATCATATGTAAAAAGTATGGGATTAGTAAAACATCGGCAGTTTGAGAAAGCCAAGATGATGCAAGGATCAGAAGGAAACTTAAAACTATAAATAGTATCCTTAAGGTAAAAGATTACAGTGCATCATTGAAACTGTTCAGGAGTCTGTAAAAAAGGAACATTAAGAGCAAAAAAGGGGCACCTGGCTGGCTCAGCTGGTAGAGCTTAAGCTTCTTTTTTGTTTGTTTAATTTTTTTAAAACGTTTATTTCTTTTTTGAGAGATAAGAGAGCATGAGCAGGGGAGGAGCAGAGAGAGAGGGAGTCAGAATCTGAAGCAGGCTCCAGGCTCTGAGCTGTCAGCACAGATCTCAGCATGGGGCTCGAACTCACGAACTGCGAGATCATGACCTGAGCTGAAGTTGGACACTTAACCGACTGAGCCACCCAGGCGCCCCTAGAGCATATGATTCTTGATCTCAGGGTCATGAGTTCAAACCCCACAGAGTTTACTTTAATAAAAAAAACAAAAAAAGACCAAAGTTTAGGAAATTAAAAATATGGTAGAAATGTAACAGACAACACAAGTTAGAAGGATAAGTGTTGAAAATAGAACAACAAGATCTAAAGAGATAGAAAATGTAAGGAAATTAATGTAGTAAGCCAGAGGGTCCCGCATCTGGGGGGAAAAAAAAGAGTTCCAGAGAGAATAGACAGAGGATTAAATTCACATTGAAATATAGGAAACTTTCTCAGAACTAAATGAATCTCTACTTTGTAAGTACTGATACAGAAAGTACTTAGCAAGTTAGATTTTCAAAAAGCCATTCAGGAAATTTCAGAATATGGGAATTAAAGAGCAAATTCTTGGGGTGCCCGGATGGCTCAGTTGGTTGAGCATCTGACTTTGGCTCAGGTCATGATCTCTCATCCATGGGTTCGAGCCCCACATCGGGCTCTATGCTGACAGCTCAGAGCCTAGAGCCTGCTTTGAATTCTGTGTCTCCCTCTCTCTCTGCCCTTCCCCTGCTTGCATTCTGTCTCTGTCTTTCAAAAAAATAAAATTAAAAACGTTTAAAAAATAAAATTTAAAAAAATAGAAAATTCTTTAAAAATAAGATTTCTTCCTTCCAGGGAGAAAAAACAATCCCTGTTTGGAGACTCAGAAATGGGAAGGCATTGATTGGATTTGTCAGCACCACTGAAAGCTAGAAGGCAACGGAGCATTTATTTTTTACTCAGACTGGCAGTCAAGAGTGAGGATAAAATAATAGGAGAGATCTTAATAAATTTACCTCCCATGCACTCATTCTTCAGAAATTACCAATAATATGCACTATGGAAATGAAGACGTAAATCAAGACAGAGGAAGACTCTGGGACTGAAGGAACAGGACATCTGCCACAGAGAGATGACTGAACATTAAGACGTTCTCTATTTGAAATTAATGCTTATATATAAATTTAGCATATTTTTAAAATGATATTTAAAAGTTAAAGTAGGATTTTTTTCTTAGGTGATCTCTTTCTGTATTGTTTTAGAATAAGAAGAGAGTTTCTTCTGTGTCAACACATGTCTCAGGGTAGAGTCTTGCATTTCTCATTGTGACTTGCAGTCTATAATTCAATCATAAATCCTTTAACTGGGAATGCTATTTAATGTACAGTTTTATAACTAAAAACTTCTGTTCACAAATGTATTTGCTTCCAAGAATATTCAAATCTTTAAAAAACAATTTTTAACATAACGAATCCCATGATATTTGTAGAATTCTAATATTCCAGCATTTTTATGTCTGGTTTTCACTTATACCTCAGCACTTTTCAAATTTTTCACAATTTTCGTTCTTCTTAAAATCATATAGTAATTTTTGTTCGTTTGTTTTTTGCTTTTTGTTTTTGTTTTTAAGTAGGCTCCACTTCCAGTGTGGAGCCCACTGCAAGGCTTGAACTCATGACCTTGAGATCAGGAATCAGACACTTACTTATCTGACTGAGCCAACCAGGCACCCCAGTCAAATTGTAATTTTAATTGTAACAGGCAACAAGTTTGAAATTAGAGATCTGTTGTAGAAATTCATTTTGATCTGAATTTTAGGAATATTCATTCAGACTCATTATTTCTATCTAGGAAGTTGGGCCGGGTAGTTCTTAATTAAGTTTTCCAAAGACACGTTTTCACTAAAAATGAACACATGGAATCATGTAGTTTTATAGCTGCTCTGTGTTCCTGGAAGACCAAAAGTGTCAAGAAGTGAGGTAGGTTGGAAAGGTCACCAAAAATCTAATCTGAATCATTAAGTGTTGCTTGCCAAGGTATGTCTTCTGTCTCAATAGCCCATGTAACTGGTTTTGCTATTAAAATTTTTTTGTTGTTGGGGCACCTGGGTGGCTCAGTCGGTTAAGCATCTGACTTCAGCTCGGGTCATGATCTCATGGTTCATGAGTTCTAGCCCTGTGTCAGGCTCTGACAGCTCAGAGCTTGGAGCCTGCTTTGGGTTCTGTGTCTCCCTTGCTCTCTGCCCCTCCCCTGCTCATTCTCTGTCTCTCAAAAATAAATAATAAACATTAAGAAACTTTTTTACTACGTGGCAATGAGAAAGAATGAAATATGGCCCTTTGTAGCAACGTGGATGGAACTGGAGAGTGTGATGCTAAGTGAAATAAGCCATACAGAGAAAGACAGATACCATATGGTTTCACTCTTATGTGGATCCTGAGAAACTTAACAGAAACCCATGGGGGAGGGGAAGGAAAAAAAAAAAAAAGAGGTTAGAGTGGGAGAGAGCCAAAGCATAAGAGACTCTTAAAAACTGAGAACAAACTGAGGATTGATGGGGGGGTGGGAGGGGGGGGGGTGGGTGATGGGTATTGAGGAGGACACCTTTTGGGATGAGCGCTGGGTGTTGTATGGAAACCAATTTGATAATAAATTTCATATATTGAAAAAAAATAAAAATTAAAATTAAAAAAAACTTTTTAATAATGAAAAACATAAATTTTTTTTTTGTTGTTTTGAAAAGAGAATCTGATGAAACAGATTGATAAAAAGGTAAATAAAATATTGAAAATGGGGGTTAAAATTCCTTTTCCTGCAGCTACTGGAAGGAATGTTTTGTACCTTGCTTATTTTGTTTAAAGCTTTATTATTTATTTATTATTTATTATTATTAGCAGGCAGCTAATAAGTGTCAGCCTGAGTGTAAATCTAAGTCTTTTTGCCTCCGAACCTTTCAGTGCACAGAAATTTTGATATAACTAATTGATTGGCATGTAGAGGAAGGAATTAGTAAAATTTTTTAAATTTTTAATGAGAGACCATTTTTACCTATCAAAGAAGCTAAGTTTTCCAAACCTGGTAATACTTAAGTACCAGAAGCCCATATATGTGAGGAGATATAATTCAGTTACAACCCCTTTAGAAAAGTCTTAAATAATAATCCTAAAAGCCAGTTATGGCCACAGACTGGAAAGAAGTAGTTTAAAATGTTAATTTGTTCAGAGTAGCAGTGTTTTAAAACAAAGTAATTATTTTCCAATTTTTCAATATTTATCATGTTATTTTTATAAATAGGGAGAATGTTTTTATCCTTACCTGGTAGTTTAACTTTAGGGAAATAATTCTAAATGCAGAATAAAGATTATCCAAAAATTACTCATTGGCTTTATTTTTAGTGGTAAAAAATTAGAAACAAGGTTAAATGTCCAGCTGAGTGAGCAGAACGTGCCAAAGTAAGTGGTGATATGTCTAAGGGAAATATGTGGATTTAAGAGATTGCATAGGAATAAAGAGAAAAGTTTATAATAGGAAAAGCAGGATACAAATTTGTATAGTGTGTGATTATAGATACATATTTTCATAAAAATACAGGAAAATATTGAAAGAAAATGTAATTTTATTGGCAATTTTCTTTGGATATTGAGTCTCAAGTAATTTTTTCCCTTTGTACTTGTGTTTCCCAGATTTTATTTAATCATGTACTGACTTTTTATATAAAAAGTATTATTTTCCTAACATAAGGTAAAGTGATAGTTAATATTTTCGTAGGCCACCACTAGATAGTGTTCTGTTTATATTATCTGTTAAGTGGGGAGACATTTTGATAATGCCATTTTCTTAATGTCCTATTTTATTCTGTCTGTATGGAATGAACATGTTTGTGTTTCTTAGATCTGAAACTCAGCACCGAGGCTCTGCTCCCCACTCGGAAAGTGATCTACCAGAGCAGGAAGAGGAGATTCTGGGATCTGATGATGATGAGCAGGAAGATCCCAATGATTATTGTAAAGGTAAGGCCTTTGATAAGGACACACCAAGTAAGACATGACTCATGAGTATATGCAATTTCTCACTTGAATGTTGGGTCTGTCAGTGTAAGCTGTTTTGATGCTTTCTGCTTATCGCATCCTTTTCTCTAAGTATAAGAAATAATATTTCCTCTCAGTTCAATTTAATTTATTAAAACTTGATTTTATGTTAAATCTGTTTTTACCTTTCTTTCTCCTTCAAAATGATAGTGCATATTTACCTTAGAAAATTTCCGAAATATATTAAAAAGAAAATAAAAACTGTCTGTGATGCTGTATCACCCAGAAATAACCAATGATGAGATTTGGTATACAGGCTTTTCAAAAAACCTTTTCATTACTTTTTTCTCATAGTAATGCTTGCTAAGGTAAGTTAAACTGGAATTATAGATACTTAAACTGTGTCATAAAGTTGCCTGATAGCTTTTTTGCTTCTTTATTAGACTTTCTACGATTCTGGGTGGCAAGTTACAACAGAATGTATCTTACCATCTAGGAGAACATAGTTTGTGTTATTCTCAGCAAGCAAAGATACATGTAAAAATACCTTGATTCCTGCCACTGTTGGCAGCCTTTTCAGGCCTTCCTGGTTTTTATTTTGTTTAAGGGAGCAAACTCTCTATTTTCCCTTTCTTTCTTTCTTTCTTTCTTTTCTTTTTCTTTTTCTTTCTCTTTCTTTCTTTCTTTCTTTTAATGTTAAATAAATGGAATTCTTTTTTTTTTTTTTAAGTTTAAGGGTTTTTTTTGTTTTGTTTTTTTTTTTTTTTTTTTTGAGAGAGAGAGCATGCACAAGCAAGGAAGGGGCAGACAGGGAGAGAGAGAGAGAGAGAGAGAGAGAGAGAGAGAGAGAGAGAGAGAAAAGTCAGTGCAGAGCCAGACATGGGGCTCGAACTCCTGAACTGAGGTCATGAGATCATGACCTGAACTGAAATCAAGAGTCAGACACTTAACTGAGCCACCCAGGTGCTCCTAAATAGATGGAATTCATTAATCTCCTTCATAAAAGAACATCCTGAGACTGAAACTATAAATATGTTTTATTTTAAACATTCATATATTTAGATAAATCTATTGGATTATTGAGGGGCAAGAATATTGTGATATGTAACCTTGTTTTTGTTTGACAGTGACTTATTTTTTTAAGTAGCTATTGGTTCAACAAAGCATCACTTGCTTACTCTAAATCATTAGTCTTACTTGCGAAGATGTTTTTCTGTAACATGAGTTTAGTAGGTGGCTGTGTGTGTCAGACTTACAATTTTCTTCTCAATTTGTTACATAGAGAAACCATTTTTATTTGATAAACTGTGTATAGATGTTGAAAATGGATTATGAGATACCTTTTCCTTCTTACTGCTTAAGTGACTGTTTCCCCCCTGTTGTTTCTTCCAGGAGGTTATCATCTTGTGAAAATCGGAGATCTATTCAATGGGAGATATCACGTGATCCGAAAGTTGGGCTGGGGACACTTTTCAACAGTGTGGTTATCATGGGATATTCAGTAAGTTGTAGTGGTCCTGCAAAAGAATTAGTTAAGTGATGCCTAAGTGTTTTTGTCTGATTTTCCAGAGATGACCTAGCCTTCAGTCTAGCTCTAGACCAATTTCTTGGTCAGAATTTTGTTGTTGATAATCTTTATATTCTTGGGCAAATTTGTCTTTTCCTCTGGTGAAGAAGCATGTTAGGGGCAAAATTAGTGTCCATAAGGCACTTGGAACTCAGAAACTCAAACATTACAAAAACTCCATAAAAGTATGGTATGTAAATTCATAGGGTTTTGTTTTGTTTTGTTTGTCTTTTACTGGATTTAAATTTTTAGATGATGTCCTGGACCAACCTATGTGAAATTATTTTCTTATATTTTGTTTTGATAAGAGATTCGCTCGACTGTACAGTCCAAAATTTTTCCTATATAAAAATCACAGGTAATTAACATTGGAGGTTTACCTACAAGTGTATGGTCTGTCTTTGATGGGACAGTATTTGAGATCTGTGCACTTTATTTATTTTTTTATCAGTTCGGTTTCACCCAAGTATTTCTTTTGGCTTCTTATAGGAAAGTGTTACAGCTTTTAACCTTTGAGGTTTTGACATGCAGATATGTAAAATACTTCTGGTTTAATGGGGTTTTCCCCCTTATTTATTCCCATTTCATGGTTTTACTTGGATTCAAGGAGACATTGAGAAGGTAGACTTTAACTTAGAGAAAATGTATGGTGACTGACATTACCCAAAAACGGATTTTCTTCCTCCTGTAAATGAAATCTGGCCAGTTAGTGCCATCCATTAACAGGTACACGTGATCCCATAGAAATAGCCTGTGTTTAAGTACAGGGAGACGTGGAATCCGTATTTGTACTTTTATTGCCTCCTAGTTATGACTGAATCTTACCTTCCTAAAGTAAGGACAGGGCATTCGTCTTAACTGCCTGTGTTTGCTTCTTAGGGGGAAGAAGTTTGTGGCAATGAAAGTAGTTAAAAGTGCTGAACATTATACTGAAACAGCACTAGATGAAATCCGGTTGCTGAAATCAGTGAGTATGAGATCATATGTGTGAACTGCAAAGCATCATAAAGTTATATTAAATTAAGACATAAAGTTCCAATATCCTTAAAGAGGTAGAGGAAGATGAAGTATACTTTCTGTGCATGTGGTACTGGAAGTGGTGGAATACGCTGTGATGGGAATTTTCTGTATGTAAACACTGAAAAAAACTTTCAAACAAACAAAAATGTTTATTGAGCATGTTTTATTTGCCAGACAGCACCAAAAAATGTTTTACTTTCCTACTATGGTTAAAAGTTGTGTGAATAAGTTTATAACATCTGTTTTAAAATGTTATAAACTATATATAATATAAAATAAGCATTTTATTAATTCCCTTAATATCTGAAAACGTAAGTAAATTTTATTTAAAAAACTTCTGGGTTTTGCTAGAAATTAGGAAGCTGTCATTGTAGTAGAAGGAGCTTAAACTCCAAAAACCTGGGCTTTAAGACCAGCCCTAGTCTAGTATATCCTCCCTCTCATCACTTCATTTCTTCTGAGCCTTAGTGTTTTCATTTGTAAAATGAGCATGTTAGACCCGGCGAGCTCTAAGAGAGTAATTTTCAAAGTGCCAGTCTGACAAGATAAGGAGCTTGTGCCCCAAAATAAATCAATGTACTGTTTGCTTCCTTCATTGAGAAAGGTTTTTTATGGGGCGGAGAAGGTCAGCTGAATGAACAGTGTGATGAATGTTGTGGTTGGTTTACATCCTGTAAAGTCTCCTTAATTCCTCATGGCCTGATAACCAGTGATTAATTTGGGAGGTACACTTTTAGTAGAAAAATGGTTGAATTAGAGCAACAGTCTATGTTGGTGGTATTTCCTTTTGTTAACTGTTTATTTCTTTGTCTATTTGAGCTATTAAAATTTTAGTATGTTTTTCTCATAGATTTGTACGAGGCCTTTCTTGGGAGTAATTAATCCATTGTTACATGTGCTGCGGGTATTCCCTCCCCAACTATTTGGATTATTTCCATGCTTCTCCTTTTGCTAAATACTGTCTTTCTCACTTCAGGTTCGTAACTCAGACCCTAATGATCCGAATAGAGAAATGGTTGTTCAGCTACTAGATGACTTTAAAATATCAGGAGTTAATGGAACACGTATCCTTTTAAGAACCTGTTTGAAAATAAATCATGAAATAACCTATCTCTAAGAAAGGAACCAGATTTAATAAATAGCATTCATCTCTTTCCTCAAGGCAAAGTACAAGCAAACTACTTAGTTTTATTGTAAGCTTCTGAACATAGATGTGAATCATGTTTATCTTTATATGTTATGATTTTTCAGAGTATTGCTTTAGGCTTTTTCCCCTTTACAGGCAAATTAAACCAACAAAAACTTGTTTGGTTTTTTTAATGTTTGTTTATTTTTGAGAGAGAGCGAGACAGAGTGCAAATGGGAGAGGGACAGAGAGAGAAGAGAGGGAGACACAGAAATCGGAAGCAGGCTCCAGGCTCTGACCTGTCAACACAGAGCCTGACATGGGGCTCGAACTCAAGAACTGTGACATATGACTGAAGTCACATGCTTAACCAGCTCAACCACCCAGGCGCCCCAAAAGAAAACCTTTTTTAAAAAATAGCCTTGTATTAGTAAAGGTTCTATAAGTTTTATCAATTAGCACAGAAATTTTAGTGGAAGTAATTTTTCATGATAAACACTGGGTAAAGAAAAATTTAACACATTTTATTATCTCCCAGCCTTCAACAGGGAAGAGGCTGTGCATGGGTTATGCTTAGAATCTAAACAGGTATGTGATCACATTCTGTCGTGATGAAAAAACTGACTTGTTTAATGTTTTTATCTGGATTCTTAGAATTTTTAGAGTTGGAAGGAACCTTAGCTGATTTTTCTCTTACGTAAGTTCATATCAGAGTGACATACACCGAGTTAATTAAGAGGCGTTGCAACAGCCATGCTTATGAGGACCTGTCAGATTTTTCAGAATAAAAGATGTAGAATCTCACTTGGATTGGAGAGTCTAAAACTACCTGTTCATAAACTATTTAAAAATGTAAAAGGAAAGACATTTCATACCTCTCATTTCTCCTATACCTCTGCATATTTAGCTTCTGTTAACACACATTATTAATTGCCAGTTATGGCCTTTATTAAGGAGGTGGGCTACATATGGTTCTGTATTATGTGGACTATGGTAAGAGATTTGAACAGAGAAGCAAGAAGAGAGAATAAGAGAACAGGTGATAATGTGAAAAGATTTTTATCTGTCATTCTGAATTCAGTTGTAAGTTACTCCCTTTGAGAAGTACAAATCACATACCCCTGATCTCTGAAGGAGACTGCTCCAAGAATCATCCATTTTAAAACAGGGTCTTGTGTCTATTGCAGTCACTTTGTAGACGGTTTACTCTGTGTGTATATGCGTTTTGTTTTAACTGTTGAAATCTTAGTGGATTTGAATTTCAAGTTCCAAGATGCTTTCCGGATGTTACCAGATGGTTTCTCTGTACTTTTACGCACTGAGTCCCTGTTTTATTTATTTCTCTTTGTCCTTAGCCCGTTTTCTCTCTGCCCTTCCTCCTACTTGTCTCCCAGCTGTCTTGGCTACTGCATTATTTGCTGCTACTAGAGATTGACAAGGATAAAATTCAGAATGCTGAGTTAAGGGTTAATGGGTTGCTATTCTCCTGCCCCTCATCTCTGCTTACCACACAGACATGCCTGCATGGAGCTGTGTATCTGTATTTTTCTTTGCATCTGAGCGTCTCCAGAGCACTGCCCTTTCTCATACTGAAATATAAGGGCCCTGAACTGGAAAGTTAATCATGTAGACTTCGGGATACTTGGTTCATTCTACTTCCCTGAGTAGTAAGGAGAGAGGAATGATTAAAGAGGGTCAGCGAGTCTGTATATACTATTGACATTATCCAATGAGTATCAGTTATGGTCATCTATGTGACCTGCTATGTCTTTAGGATACTTCTTTTTTCTAGTATGGATTTTCCTTCTTTCCCTAGCTCCTCTTACTTAAATCTAACTCTTCTTAGTTTTCAGCCCTCTTTTTTTTTTTTTTTTTTTACACCATCTCCTCAAGAAACTTTTTCATGTATCCTTTTTTCCAGTTTTTTTGTTTGTTTGTTTGTTTCTTAAGTTTTTAAATATTCGGTCTTTTTTATATCACTGCTTACAAATTAAAATACCATTGTCCGGGTTGCCTGGGTGACTCAGTCGGTTGAACGTCCGACTTAGGCTCAGGTGCTGATCTTATGGTTCGTGGGTTCAAGCCCCACATCTGGCTCTGTGCTGAACACTTGCCCAGAGCCTGGAAGTCTGCTTCAGATTCTGTGTCCCTTTCTCTCCCTGCCCTTCCCCTGCTCACACTGTGTCTCACTCTGTCATCTAAATAAATGTCAAAACAAAACAAAAAAAACATTGTCATGGGTGCCTGGGTTGCTCAGTCAGTTGAGGGTCCAACTCTTGATTTCTAATCGGTCATGATCCTGAGGTCATGGGATTAAGCCCCACATAGGGCTCTGCACTGAGTGTCAAACCTGCTTGGAATTCTCTGTCTCTCTCTCTCTCTCTCTTTTTCTTTCTCTCTTTCTCTCTTTCCCTCTCCCTCCATCCCTCTCCCTGGCTTGTTTGTTCTCTGTCTCTCTCACTCAAAAAATACATATACCATTGTCAAATTGTAATACTTCTCTCAACAAATCAAAGATTGAAACTAGGGGGTGCCTGGGGTGGCTCAGTTGGTTAAGCCTTTGACCCTTGATCTCAGCTCAGGTCTTGATCATCTCAGAGTTGTGAGTTCAAGCCCTGTGTTGGGCTCTTCACTGGGCCTAAAGCCTACTTAAAATAATAAAATAAAAAGATTGAAACTAGGAACATAAGAGAATAATTTAAAAATCTGTTTTTCTGGATTTTTTTTAAAGCAGTCTACATTTTTAAAAATCCTGATTTGGATTTTGTATATACAAAAGTAGAGTAGTTTAATGAATGTCCACAAACCCATTACCCACTTTAGGAGTTACCAACTCATCACCAATCTTATTTTGTCTCTACCTCCTACTAATTTTGTGGCCAACCTTAGATACATTATTTTATCCATAATAATTTTAAAGCTTATTTCTTTATTTTGAGAGAAAGAGGAAGAGAGAGAGCGAGCACGAGCAGGGGAGGGGGACAGAGAGAATCCCAAGCAGGCTTTGCACTGTCAGTGCAGACCTGATGCGAGGCTCAAACCCACGAACCTTGAGATCGTGACCTGAGCCGAAGTTGGATACTTACTGGACCGAGCTACCCAGGTGCCCCCATAACTGCATTTTTAAAAATGTTTTCAGCTTGACCGGTGGCATCCTCTTGAGGTCAAGACATGTTCCTCTTGACGTATTCCATTACTGTTGTCACAGCAAGGTTTCCGGGTTCACACAGGATTTGGCCATTTCTTTAAGGAGCCCAGGTTTTCCTTCAGTAAAGAATCTTATTTAAAGGAAGAGTCTGGGCACTAGGTCATTATGACATATGTATAGCTCAACTTTCCCATATGTAGAAACTTCTAGAGGTACAAGAGAGCAACATCTTACTACTAAGTCCCAGCAGTACCCTGCACACTACTGGCTCAAAGAATTATTCCTGCTGTGATGATTGGGATGTGTGTACGTAATGAGAACACACGGTGGCACTAGAATCAAGATCAGTTTTGTGAACTACAGAGCATAAAGCAAGTCAGTTTCCTACTTTTAAAAACTGTTGGCATTCACATTTTTTTAGGTTAAGTTTTGCTACATTATCTCCTGCAGTTAAAGCAGAAGTTATTTTTCCTTGCTTTGAGGCTGTGAGAGTAAAAGTTGCTACCCTGGACATTAGTTTTTACATCAGGGAAAAGGCAACAACTTAAGCCTAGTGTGTTTCACTTTTACTACTCAGTGTTTTAATGTGCATAGTTTTATCGATAACCAGCCCCCCCCCCCCAGAGTTTTCCATTTCTTGGATGTTTTGAGTAACTAAAGCATTAAACAATCTTTGGAATTCAGAATATTAACAGCTAGATATTTTTTTAGTCATATTCTATAACTTTTTTACTAAAAGAACAATACAGTAACAATTTCATTGGGATGGGACACATTTTATCTTGCTTCTTTCTTCTTTTGTGCTTCCTTTTTCCTTCCTTAACAAATTCCTAGATATCTGCATGGTGTTTGAAGTTTTAGGGCATCATCTGCTCAAGTGGATCATCAAGTCCAATTATCAAGGGCTCCCACTGCCTTGTGTCAAAAAAATTATTCAACAAGTATGTATCTTAGTATTTTCTCTGTGGTGATTGTTTTATATTCTTAAAGTGTCAGGAGTTTTCTATATCCAATAGAGTTTTTATTTTAAAAACTAGGGATTTTTTTAATTGCTAAAATTAAGTGTTTTATTCAGTCCCTAGTGTTTATTCTGTGTTTAAATGTTTTAGCAATAACCCATTTCTCCCAGATTCATCTCCTATAATAGTCATTAGAGGGCAAGCTGTGTTCAGTGACTGATTTTGAAAATTTGAAAGTTCTGGTTGCAAATATTGGTTATGTATTAATAGAAAATTGCTATGTCAAATTATTACTGTCTATATAACATTCAAGGGCATTTTCTAATATTTTAAATAACTCTCAATATATAGTAAAGAAGTTCACTCTCAGGCAAATATTAATACTTCAAGGGGCAAATAATTTGTTTGGATAATGTGTTTTTGTGGAAAGAGCTCCAAACTAGGAATCAAAAGACCTCAGTTCTTTATCAACAAGGAAATGTGAATTAAGAGATATCTAAATCTCTTTCATCACCCAAATTTTAACACTCAAAGGGCATATTGACTTTTATTCTTGGTCTTTGTGTACTTCTTTAAATACCTCCAAATAGAATTAGCTTTTTAACACTTGAAACTTTTTATTATAAATAAACACTGACCTTTGTTCATAGTTTACAAGTAATCTTTCTGGGGAAGTTTCTTTGTGCTTTATTAAAAATGCTTTATTCTCTGTTGAAAACTACCATATTGTTTTTATATCTTTATTTTTTTAAATGTTGTATTGTGATTTCTTCCTTCTCCAGAAAGACTTGTATTCTGTGTTTGCAAGTCTACTGCTCTATTCCCATCCAGGTGTTACAGGGTCTGGATTATTTACACACCAAGTGCCGTATCATCCACACTGACATTAAACCAGAAAACATCTTGTTGTCAGTGAATGAGCAGTACATCCGAAGATTGGCTGCAGAAGCAACAGAGTGGCAGCGATCTGGAGCTCCTCCACCCTCTGGATCTGCGGGTATGTTTTCTTTGAGGACTTTGGTCTCATTAGAAGTTAAGAGAAGTTCCTAGTTTTGTTCTATTACCAGTAGTTAAGTAAGGCACCACGCATTCCTTTAACGATAATATATGGTAAGTATTTATGTGTAAGAAATAATCTCAGCCTTCAAAAGACTTTTTTAATTCTCAGTATCACTCTCCTGTAGAAAGAAGTCTAGAGATTGTGTCTTCTGGGTACAGATATTTTGTATACTTTAAAAGCTAATTCATGTTCTTGTTTTAAAATGTTTTCCCTTGTGATTCAGTGGCCATTTTTTATGTGTTTACCTCTTACCATGACAATACATGCTTGCTTATAGACCAGTGATCTGTGCAGGGGCAAGATAACTTTGCTATCAAGAACTTGAGTTTAGGCATTGGAGTGGACAGACCTGGTTTGAGTCCTGGGCTTCATCATTGGCTTGGGTGCCCTGAGCGAGTTCTTGACTTCCTTTTCCCTCTTGGCAGGAGTTCTTAGGATTAGTTCCATGTGAAAGCATTTAGTAGGGTGCCACACAGTATTATGTGCTAATTAAATGATGACTATGATTATGATGATTTTTTTGCCATTTGGGGTATAGATTTTAATATTAGCAGTTTTATTATATTTGAGGAACTTTTAGTTTTGAGGAAATTTAAGCTGAATTATCAGTTAACATAGGCTTTCTTTAAAAAGATAGACTAAAGAAGGGGGAAATGAGAAGTTAATTGATGGGCGTAGAGTTTCATTTTTCCAAAATGGAAAAGTTCCAGTAATATTGCACAACAATGTGAATATAATTAACACTATTGAACTGTACACTTAAGAATAGTTAAGAGGGAAATTTTACCTTGTGTGGCTTCTTAAAAAAATTTTTTTTTTTTAATAATATTTTTGAGAGAGAGAGTGTGAGCTGGGGAGGGGCAGAGAGAGGGAGACACAGAATCTGAAGCAGGCTCCAGGCTCCGAGCGGTCAGCACAGAGCTGGATGTGGGGCTCGAACCCATGAACCGTGAGATCATGACCTGAGCCAAAGTCAGACACTTAACTAAGCCACCCACGTACCCCTTTCAAAAAAATTTTTAAGATTCTACCTCCCACCTAAGCTAAACTAATATCCATAACATGCTGTATAACTCTAGCTCTTGGTGCTGTGCTCCTTTTAAAACAGACCAGTGCCAAGGGGAAGAATTAGAGATGGGAGTCCTGGATGGGGGTAAGGGGGTAGGTAGTTGCCTGTCATTTTCTATTTTAAACATACATGGGAATGAGATTTTTGCAGTAGTAATAATGGAAAACCAGAAATGGGGACTTGGATTTTATCTGGAGAAGAATTTAATTTATTTAAGCTTATTTTAAGTTTGTCAACTTTTATATGCATTATTTTTTTTAAAAATGGTACTTCTACCAAAGTTGCTTTATAACAGCAGTGTCCTTGACAGCATAAACTTATGTTGCCTGCCAAATACCAGGATTCTTACTTGATTTTCTTTTCTTTTCAGTCAGTACTGCGCCCCAGCCTAAACCAGTAAGTATAAGGTGTTTCTATGTTTAATTCTGATCTGTGGGCAGTGGGTAGGGATTTTTCTGTTAGAGATCACGGTTTGTTTAGAGTTTGAAAAACAAAGAAAATATTCCTGCGCTTCTATAATTTTTTCCAATAAATTCCCATGCATCTTTAACAAGTTTGTACTGGTGAGGCTTCTACGGACTTGAGTGTGCCTGAGAGTAAGCCAGCCCCACGGACTGATCAGAGGACCAAGATTTATTGTTAATTTTGTTTTTATTTGGTTTCATAAGAGTATCCACATTGTTTACGTTAATGAGAAACTTAAGTGCTATGTTAGGGAAAGAGTGAAATTTAATTAGGAAATATTAAAGTTAACAGTTATCTCCAACTGGGGGTAATGGATTAGCCACCTGAAGGCTTTATCTGTTTGTAATCTCCGCCCAGGCTGACAAAATGTCAAAGAATAAGAAGAAGAAATTGAAGAAGAAGCAGAAGCGCCAGGCAGAATTACTAGAGAAGCGAATGCAGGAAATTGAGGAAATGGAGAAAGAGTCGGGCCCTGGGCAAAAAAGACCAAACAAGCAAGAAGAATCAGAGAGTCCTGTTGAAAGACCCTTGAAAGAGAACCCACCTAATAAAATGACCCAAGAAAAACTTGGTATAAATAGAGCATACACAAAAATTTACTTTAACATTAATTTATCATTGTTCTATAATATAGTGGTTTCATGCATAAAACACATCTCTGGGGGTGTCCTTATACAGTAAGAGTACAGAACTTTCATAAATGGTAGGCAGGTAATATTCAAATGTAATTTCTGACTTTTCTATGGAAATGCAACATAGACTTCATTTTGCAATTGAGTAAGGATAAGAAGATCTTTGTCCTTCCATAAATAGGTTTTAGATGTTCAGTCATGTTTTTATGTCACCCTGTATAAGTTCTAGAAAACGTTTTAATCTTATGGAGAAATTTTTTTGTTCTTTCACTCATACACATACACATACATCCTTTTTGTCTGTTTGTTCCTTAGAAGAGTCAAGTACCATTAACCAGGATCAGACACATATGGAACGTGGTGTAGAGGGTGGTGCAGCAGAGATTAATTGCAATGGAGTAATTGAAATCGTTAATTATACTGAGAACAATAATAAAGAAACATTGAGGCTTAAAGAGGATCTACATAATGCTAATGACTGTGATGTCCAAAATTTGAAGCAGGAACCTAGTTTCCTAAGCTCCCAAAATGGAGACAGCAGCACATCTCAAGAAACAGACTCTTGTACACCTATAACCTCTGAGGTGTCAGATACCATGATGTGCCAGTCTTCACCAAATGTAGACCAGTCATTCAGTGAACAGGACATCAGCCAGCTTCAAGAAAGCATTCGGGCAGAGATACCCTGTGAAGATGAGCAAGAACAAGAACAAAATGGACCATTGGACAACAAAGGTACCTGTGCAGACATACTTCCCCAGTACCCTTCCCTGAATAGCATGTTCATGAATTTCTAAACTTACAGTACCATTGTTTTTATGCATAAAGCTTTATGGCAGGCACCAGGTTACCTTCCGTGTGTAAATTTTTAGCTAATTTTGAACTGTATTGGTCAATGTAGTGGATGCACAGCATTTTGTTGCCCTGAAGGCAGAGGTAGGTTTTAATTCCATAAACTGAGCATGTTGTTCTTTTTATCTTAGAAAATTTAGAGTGTAGGTTGCCAGTCAAGGGCCCGAGTATATTACTTCAGAGAGTTTTATTAGTCTTTGGGTATTTCTGTGTTCACTAACCAGTGTTACTGATGATGCCTATTGTCTATAGGAAAATCCACTGCTGGAAATTTTCTTGTTAATCCCCTTGAGCCAAAAAATGCAGAAAAGCTCCAGGTGAAAATTGCCGATCTTGGAAATGCCTGCTGGGTGGTAAGTTAAACTTCTCTTAGTGCTGTGTGGTGTTTGTTTGAATTTTTTTTTTAATGTTTATTTTTGAGAGAGAGAAAAACAGAGCATGAGCGGGAGAGGGGCAGAGACAGAGGGAGACACAGAATCCAAAGCAGGCTCCAGGCTCTGAGCTCTCAGCTGTCAGCCCAGAGCCTGACATGGGGCTTGAATTCACGAACCGTGAGATCATGACCTGAGCCAAAGTTGGACTCTTAATCGACTGAGCCACCCAGGTGCCTCCTTAATGCTATGTTTTGAATAGCATTGACTAGACTATTTTGAATAGTGACTATGAGTGAATGAGAATTTGGACTTTAATTGTGCTAAGGAAGAAAATATCTGTAGTTCTGTACCCAGGTTGCCAGTTAACATTTTGGTGCATATTTTTTCACTTTTTTCTTAACCTTTTATTACAGAAAAGTTCAAATATATTTACAAAAGTAGAGAGAATGGTATAATAAAACAGTCTCCACTCCCACTCCAGGTACCTGTCACCCCGATTCAGTAATGTTCACTACTGGCCAATCTTGTTTTATCTGAATTTTTACCCACTTTCAGACTCACAACCCTTACGTTCATACTTCCCCCTTATTTTCAAAATTGGCATCTAACTTATTAATTGTAACCTTTGAATGCACCTAACATATTTTGGACACTTTTCTTTGTTAACCAGATATTTGCATCAAATTCAGTTGGTTGTGTAGTTTTCCCTAATGTACTGTAGTTTCTACACATCTTTGATAGCTCTTTGTGGTGAGCATCTTCGCTCTTCAATCTTTTTGTGGTTGTCCTTAGGTTGTGTGCCACACATAAAATTGCTAAGTCAAAGTTGGGGCTCTTTTTTAAAGAGTGTTTTTGTTTTTGTTTTTTTTTAATTTTTAATTAATTAATTAGTTTATTTACTTTTGAGAGGGAAGGAGGGAGAGAGAATCCCATGAGGTACAGAGAGAGGGGGAAAGACAGAGAGAGTATGGAGCCCAGAGCAGGACTTGAGCTCACGTGATGTGGGGCTCAAACTAAGAACTAACAAACCGTGAGATCATGACCTGTGCCAGAGTCAGATGCTTAAATGACTGAGCCACCCAGGCATCCCTTAAAGGGGTTTTGGTGTATATAGTGTCATGTTGGGTTTTTTGTTTGTTTGTTTTTAAGGGTTTTTTTTTTTTTTAAGGTTTTATTTTTATTAATTTTTAAAAAATATTTTTTTTATTTTTGAGACAGACAGAGACAGCATGAGCAGGGAAGGGGCAGAGAGAGAGTGAGACACAGAATCCGAAGCAGGCTGCAGGCTCTGAGCTGTCAGCACAGAGCCCGACACAGGGCTTGAACTCATGAACCGCGAGATCATGACCTGAGCCGAAGTTGGACGCTTAACCGACTGAGCCACCCAGGCGCCCCAAGGTTTTATTTATTTTTGAGGGAGAGAGCTCACACGTGTGTGTGCATATGCACAAGTGGGGGAGGGGCAGAGAGGAGGGACAGGATCTGAAGCAGGCTCTGCTGTCAGCACAGAGCCAGATTCAGGGCTCAAACCCATAAACTGTGAGATCATGATCTGAGCCGAAGTGAGATCACTGAGCCACCTAGGCAGCCCTATACTGTCATGTTAATATAGTTGTTTACCCAGTTAAGAATTTGAGGGAGGGCATTATTTTAATGGATAGCTTATAAAAATCTACAGTAGAATGCTTTGTGCATAAATGACATGTACTTGGAGCCATATACTGTGTAAACAGGAACATTGAAGATTCTTGAGGCAAAAACTATGCGTGGTTGAAACCACTTTCATAGATTTATTTATTTATTTATTTAATACTTCAAATTTCCTGTGGTATCCTGTACCCAATGGTTCATACTCTAGGAGGATATCACTTCTAGAATATTATGATAACCTTTGAGAAAAAAGTGAAGTCAAGCTTAGCACTGACCGGTAAGAATGGGGAAAAGCTTTTCACAGAATGAGAATTACTCCACATACCTCTGTCTGGTCCACGCCCCCAAGGCTTCACCTGGATGGCTGCAGTAGCCTCCTGGCTCTCCGTGCCTGTGCCCCCTACACACTGTTGTCAACACAGCCATCAGAGCGATCCTTTTAAATGTGAGCCCTGGAGGCTCTTTTCAGAACCTTGCAGTGACTTCCCTCAAAATGAATGCCAAAGTCTTTACCAGGTCCCGCACACCACCAAGCCAAAAACACTTATCTTCCTTCTGCCTGGAATTCTCTTCCCAAGATCATATGTACAACTCACTCCCTCATTTTCTTCAAGTTCCTATTCAGTTGTCATCAGGGAGCTCTATCTATCCCTGAACACCTAACATAATTAGCAGACCACCACTCTCCAAACCCATACCACCTTCATTGTATTAATTCATGTATTTTCTCTTTCTGCCTTTCCCGGAACACTCAATTTTTTTTCTCCATAGCACTTCTCACGCATGGTCTGATTCTATATAGTTGTTTGCTTAATATTCCTCTCCCTAAACATATGTGCCATCACAACAGGTTTGTTCACTGCTGTATCTATAGCACTTAGAACAGAACCTGGTACATAGGAAGTGCTCAATAAATACTGCAGTAAATGAATTGTAAAAAACACATTGGCTGTGTCACAAATATCGCATGGTACGAACATCAAATGCTTGTCAGTTTCTGCCCACACTATATTCAAGTTTCTGTGCTTTTGTGTTTAGAACACCTTCCTCCATAATTGTCTCACCCATTTGGTGCACTGTTCTTTATTCTGATACAATTTTTCCTGTCACTTTTGCTACCACAGGTATTCTTTTTTCTTTTGCATGTCTTTTCTCTTTTGTTAAAGTGTCTCTGTGCTAAGACGACTTTGCAGTCTTTTCATCCATTCACTCTTTCAGCAAAGGTACTGGCACGTGCTCTGAGCTGGCTACTAGGATGCAGCGGTGAGCTAGACACAGGCGTCTTGCCCTGCTGGGTCCTGCTCAGATCTCACACCTTACTGATCTCTGCAGCAGAGCAGAGATTTAATATGATTTTCAGATAGCTTGATTTCTAAAATATTCGTGTCAGTTATGCATGTGTATAATTTAGATGTTAATTCAAAAATCTGCCCCTTCCCTTTGCCAAATTTTTCTCCCTGTGCGACAGTATTTACCTTTATATCGCTAATAAATAACTTGGCTGTATTGCTCCCAATTTTTTTCTTTTTCAATTTTAGGCATTATTTCTTCCCTCTGGAAAATAGGACTTACGTATCACCACTGCAACCACCCACCATGTTCCAGATTTAATAGGATTTTGGCTAGTTAATTGTTCCGTGTTTACATTATTGGGACTCTAATTCTATCAAGCATAAATTCTACTGATTCCTTTTCCCTTTCTGCCTAACACTGTATTTCATTTGCTTAGTCATCTTTGCACTACTTATTGCCCCACACTTCCACCCAGTGGTATAAATACATATACTTTAATGCATACAGATACCTCAGGCACTCTTTCAACTTCTTGCTGAAGAGCTCTAGCTTGGAACCTGGAGACTTCTTCTGTGTTCACCTGTTGGATTGCCTTGTAGGCCTGCTGCATTAGTGTCATTTGGATTTCCTTTCACCATCATCCGGGAGATCATTATTACTCTCTTTCTGTCTCCCTGATCTTTTTTTTAAGTAGGTTCCATATACAATGTGGGGCTCAAACTCACCTCCTTGAGATTAATGCTCTACTGACTGAGCAAGCTAGGCACCCCTCACTGATCTTTCTTGGTTTACTCCATCTGTTTGGTTTTTAGTTTTTGTTTGTTTGTGGGTTTTGTTTCATTTTGTTTGGGGAGTACATGCAACTTGCAGTAGCTTCCTAAGAAAGGGTGTGTGAAACTGGGAGGGGACACCTTGTATGTTTGCTAGTGTCTCTCCTGCTTTCACAGTCAGTTGGCTGCATGTGAAGTTTTAGGTCGAACATAATTTTCCCTTGGAATGTTTGTCTTACTCCATTATCTTCTAGTTCTAGGACTAGTTGCTGCTGAAGACCAACACCATTCTAATTCTTGATCCCTTGTGTGAAACCTTTTTCCCTGTGAAAGTCTGTAGGGTCGTTATTTCACACTGTTGTGCTGGGTCTGTTTTTATACTAAGAACTTGGTATGTACTTTTCATATTGAGACTCTAGTTCTTTGGTTTTGTCTGTCTACAGTCTGTCTTGTCTTCTCCTTGGTCTCTCTTCTCTAGCTCTGAAATCTTATTCAAATGTTAGACCTCCTAGGCAGGTCCTGTCGTACCTTTCTCTCCTATTTTCTGTCATTTTCTTTTTGCTTTATTTTCTGGGAGATTTCTCAACTAGTTATTATAAGCTTTATTTTTTCTCATTTCTCCTATTATATTTTTACTTTTCAAGAGTTCTTGGTTCTCTGATTATCTGTTAGAGGATATAGTTTATTATCCTATTATTGACATTTTCTTCTTCCTGTGTGTTGTCTGTTGCCTTCTTTCTGCAGGAAAATGGGGGGTTCAACATGCAGTTACACAATCACTTAATTTCCTTGTTTTCAGAACGGTACTCTCTCCTCAACTGTGTGGAGCATCTTCCAGAGACCCCATTTTACCCATTTAGAGAAAACCTCCAAATGATCTGTCTGGCCAGGGAAGGGGCTGTTAGATTGCACTATGCCCTGTTCTCTGGAGCCCTGTTTGTTTTAATTTTTTTTAATGTTTTTGTTTTGTTTTTTGAGAGAGTGTGTGTGTGTGTGTGTGTGTGTGTGTGTGTGTGTGTGTGTGTGTGTGAGCGGGGGAGGGGCAGACAGAGAGGGAGACACAATGTGAAACAGGCTCCAGGCTCCAAGCTGTTAGCACAGAGCCTCATTATGGGGCTCAAACTCATGAACTGCGAGATCATGACCGGAGCCGAAGTCGGACGATTAACCAACTGAGCCACCACAGGTACCCCTGGAGCCCTATTTGTTTAAAGGATGTTTTAAAGCAGTGTTTCTGGTTTAATCCCACCTAATACTGCCCAACTCTGAGCCTTGAGGGGATATACATCACAGCGCTTCTCAGCTTTCACCTGCGGCTTATTCTGTTTTCTTGGATCCACTAAGACATTTACCAATGATCTGTTCCATCTTGTAAGCTCTAACTTCTTTGCCATTCTCTCTGTCAGTTTATGCTTTAAAAATTAACACTGGAGGGGCGCCTGGGTGGCTCAGTCATTTGGGCATCTGACTTCGGCTCAGGTCATGATCTCACAGTTTGTGAGTTCGAGCCCCACGTCAGGCTCTGTGCCGACAGCTCAAAGCCTGGAACCTGCTTTGGAGTCTGTGTCTCCCTCTCTCTGCCCCTCCCCTGCTCACACTCTGTGTGTGTGTCTCTCTCAAAAGTAAACATTAAAGAGAATTTTTTTAACAAATAAATAAAAATTAACACTGGATTCTCTACTAAGTGGAGTTTTAGGAGTGAGTGGATATGTGTTTGTATTTGATCCACTTGATTCTTGACCTCATTTATCATTTACACCATCTTTTTAAGGCACTAATGAGGCACAAGGAGTAAAAGACAAGTCCCTTGAGCAGCATGTCCATTTTTCTAAATGTCTCACTGGACCCAATCCTAAAATGCATGTGTGTGTAAAGGCTTTCCCATACCAAGCAATTCTTGGGGCACCAGGCTGAGAATTCAACTCAATTCTGACACTACCAGGAGATCAATGAGATTCCACAGGTAAAGCGCTCAGTCCCACAAGACCTCCTTCCACTTCAGATGCCACTTGCAAGCCCAAGTTACCTGTGCTTCTGACCAACCGGCTACAAATTGGAAGCTTAACCAGCCCCTCCAAGTCAGGATGCCGGTCACAAGTCCTGGTTGTTACCTGTACTTCTGACCAACTGGCTATAGGTGAGAGGTTCCCTCAGCCCCCTCCTTGGGTTTGACTGACTTGCTAGAATGGCTGACAGAGCTCAGAAAAAACATTTACTTCACTACATTACCGGTTTATTACAAAGGATATAACAACCAGAGGAAAAGAGATGCACAGATGCTTGTGTCCTCAGCTTGGGGCCTGCCCCAGTACATATGGAAGCATTCTGGTTCCCCAGAGTGGAATCTACCCAAACCCACCCCTCCTTTTGGAGGAAGCTTCATTACATAGACGTGATTGATTAACTCATTGACCATCGGTGATTGTTCAGTCTCTAGCCCCTCTCCCCTCCCCAGAAATCAGAGGGTAGGATTCCCTCTATTCATGGTCAGTTCCTCTAGCAACCAGCCCCCATCCTTAGGTGCTCTCCAAAAGTCAGCTCATTAACATAAACTCAATTGCAGTGGAAAGGGGCTTCTTATGAATAAGACACCCATTTTACCTCTACAGCTCTGAAGGGTTTTCTGGAACTGAGGACAAGAGACCATATATAACAAATATGCTATTACTCTTACTGCTCAGGGAATTCCAAGAATTTGGGGAGTTGTGAGCTGAGAAGAGTGGAGGAAGACCAAATGTATATGAGAAATACATTTTGAATCACCAGTACACATGAATGACCAAATATAAATGTGTCTTATAAATTACAGCATCGCAGTTGCCTGCAGTACATCCCACTTCAGACTCCGTCTCTGAACCCATTGTCTTCTTCTAAAACCACTTCCCAAAGTCTCTCCACCTTGTTTTCATCAGCAGACAGCTGTCCCTCTGCCGCTAATAAGTTCCTTTTGGCTCTTCCTTACTGTCTCTCACACATAGCCACTGAATTTTTGAGTTCTGCTTATTCTTTCTGTGGCCATCCTTGGGTTTACTTTTCCCTCTCCTATTTCCACAACCAGTGATTTTCATTACTAAGCCTAAATCTAGCCACCAACCAGAAGCAATGGTGTCCTTAGATGTCCTGTCAGTCTTCTTACAGTCTTCTTACTCTCTTGTGCGCTAACACTCAGTGGTGCCAGATGAAATCCAAACTCTAACCTAGCAAATTAGCCGTTGGCTTCAGCAGATGTCTTTCTGTGCCTTTATTGGTGATGCTCTCTCTACCCGGAGTGCAGGTCTTTTGGTCTTTTGGTCAATCTTAGTCCCTTTGGAGCTCTAGTCAATACTGGTTTTCTGTCTGAAACTTCATCTGCCTAATTTCTCCTCTTCACAAGTGCCCTTCCTCGTTTTTGAGTTGCAGTAGGATTGGAGAATCGTCTTCCACACTTTGTTGTTTCATGTTTTAATATTATCTGAATTTTGTTTTGTGTGTACGAATCATTCTAAGCCGCTGCTTCCTGCAATATTTTTTATTACGGCCAACTTCACACCTATACCAAAGTAGAATAGAACAGTGAAATCCGGTGTCATGACGCTAATATCACCCAGCAGCTATCAAGTCATTGCCAGTCCTCTTTCATCTATATACCCACTCTGCCACCCACTCGAGATTATTTCGAACTATATCCCAGGTATCTTATGTTCTTTCATAAATACAGCTTTCCAAAAGATGATTCTATTCCGTCAGTTTTGCTAGTTACCTTGGGAACATCCTTTTCGTTTTGTTTGTAACAGGATCCGAATAAAATCCATGGATACAAAATTGAGTACTATGTCTCTTAAATTGCTTTTACTTCAGAGGTTTTCCCTTCCTATACGATTTAATGTGTTAAAGAAACTCCAGTTGTTTTGCTGATTGCATTCTCATAGTGCTTGCCATGGTCCCTGTTTCCCCAAGAATCATGTTTGGGTTTTGTGGAGGAGTGAGGGGGACAGAGGAGAATTGAGGGCAAGATTTCTTTATAGATGGTGCTTATAAGATTCTTGAAAATTGAAGCCTAATGTCTTATTTCTTCATAATGGGCGCATGGCAAGGAAGGTTTGAATTGACCCTATATTGGTGTCATTTATTTGTTCAAGTACTTATTAACTTTAGACAAATGAACAACTTAATTTTTGTTGGGGGTAGTAGTTTTCCATTTCTTAAAAAGCCATTGTTATTCTGCCATCCGTGCATCTATATTAAGGTTAGACTCCATGTTTGCAAAAATAATTTGATGTGGATGGTGTGTTAAACCAAGGTACTGTTTGGAAGTAATAGCATCAAAATGATAACCTTAAGAAACTTGGTGTTCCTGGTGGCTTAGTTGGTTAAGAGTCTGACTCTTGATATTGGCTCAGGTCATGATCTCAGAGGTTCCTGAGTTCTAGCCCCACGTCAGACTCTGCACTGACAGCATGGAGCCTGCTTGGGATTCTCTGTCTCCCTCTCTCTGTCCCTGCTCTGCTTGTGCACTCTCTCTCTCTCTCTCTCTCTCTTAAAAATAAATTAATTTTTAAAAATGGTATCTTAAACTAGGTAAATGAAAACTGGTTTGAGGGAAAACTTCAGAGAATTTATTTTCATCTCCATTAAGTAATTGTGACGTGTTACTTTTTAGAGTAACTGAATTTTAAAATACTGTTTCTTCATTTACTCAGCACAAGCATTTCACTGAAGATATTCAAACAAGGCAGTATCGCTCGTTGGAAGTTCTGATAGGATCTGGCTATAATACCCCTGCAGACATTTGGAGCACGGCATGCATGGTAATGTTTCTTCCCCTTGACCTTGTTATGTGGTAGCTCTGTTATGTGGTATGTGATAGATGTTACGTTGCGTTGCGTTGCGTTACGTTACGTTACGTTACGTTACGTTAACGTTATGCGGTAGCTCTGTGCCTTGCTCTGTTTGCTGATTTTCAGTAGACTAGTGAATTTTACAAACAAGAAAATAAAACTTTTTGTGACATCACTGGCAGTCTAAATTTTCTGTCTGGATAGGTAGGAATTCAAAGCTAATTAAAAACACCTGGCATTCCGTTTGGTTCTGCCAAACTGCTGTTGCGCTGAAGGCACCAAATGTTTCTTACTGCTGCTGGGGGTTAGGGGCTGTTAGAAACAACTGCTAAGGTGGTACTGTTTTTGATGAGGAGGTTACAGGTACCCTTGCCCTTTCAGCTCTCATCTGTTTTCAGATCAGGGAAACCCCTGGAAACTACTTCATTCTGTACAGTTTGACAGTTCCTCAGACATCTTTACACCCCACAAGATGTGAAGCCCAATCATCCTAAGATTCTTAAATGGCTACTTTGTCCCTGGCAAACAAGTACTCAAGAGGTCAGATTTAGTTGATACTAAATGGTTTCCCACAAATAGCCTATGTTAGAACATGTTCTCTTGTTTCCTGAAATAGAGTATACTCTTTCATTTGTAATTGTGTTTCTTGTTTCTCTTCTACGAAGTTGTGAGTGCCATGCTGACAGGAATCGTGGCTGTTACGTATAGCTAATTGTGTGCTTCCGGGCCTGGCCCGTTATGAGTGGGTGCTTACAGTGCAGTTGTGGTGGTAACTACCCAGAATTCTGGCAGACTTTGTAGAGTGAGGGCATAATTTCCCACGAGACTGCCTTCATTTCAGACTCCAGCTGCAGACTCTGGAGTCCACAAGCCACCTGCTTTTCTGACCTACCGGCTACAAATTGGGAGGTTCCATTATCCTTTCAGATTCAGTAACTTGTTAGAATGACTCCCAGAATTTAGGAAAGCGTTAAAACTGCTATTACAGTTTTGTCATAAAGGCTACAAATCAGGACCAGTCAAATCAAAGCATGCATAGGGTGAGGCCTAAGAAGGTACCAAAGGTGAAGCTTCTGTGTCGTTGGGACGTGTCACTTTCCCAGCATATCAGTGTGTACCACCACCTAGGGAAGTTCACACAGCTTCAGGTGCCCAGTTTTGTTTACTAAGATTTCATTACTTAGTCATGATCGATTGAATGAACTCCATCTCCAGCCCCCATTCCTTCCCTGGAGGTTAGGATAATGCTGGCTCAAAGCCCCAGTTCTCACACAGTTGGATCTTGTGCAATTAGGAGGCATATCCAGCCCCCCAGTCTTAACTGTGTAGGGGGGGTGCCATTAAGTACTCATCACTTGGAAATGCCAAGCGTTTAGAGGCTTCCTGTCAGGAAACAGAAACAAAGACCAAATAGATTCTTTATTATATAAGCAGTACTTAGTACATATTTGTGGACCATCAAATGAGGAAACTAAACCAGAAACCTGTTAAACTGTCATTTCAATTAACAATATTCACAGTCAACTCTGGGAAAAACTTGAGAAACTACAGACTAGAAGATCATAGATTTCTTGATACGCACATTCCTGAAAAACTATGTCTTCCAGAGATAATAGAGTTAAAACTGTGTTGTTAATATGGCATGACCCTGTAAATCATTCTGTTAGGTAGGGTGTATCAGGGGTCTTTTAAGATGGCTGACTGCCTGAAATGTAAGGTTTGGTACTGTGCACCAGATGGAAGAACATTGGAATAAAATCTAACTTCTTTTAAAGTTTTATATTTGGAAGAATTTGATTTGCTAGAGAAAATACGTGCTAGAGATGCCACCGTTTACAAAATATAGCTAGTTTATAGATGACGTATGATTTATTATGATGTGGTTCTTAGTAGGAGGTTAACTGTTTAGGCCAGTAGGTCCTGCGTGCTATTTAGTACATTAATACTAAGGCAAAAAAATAAAAGGGGAATTAACCTTGCCTCCCGTTAAGTGGACCAGCTCACATGCAGGAAATTTCTTGACCAAGGGAAGGAAAGCACTTACCTGATATGACAATATTGTGACAAGTTGAGCCCCACTTGTTCCCCCAAATTTCTCTCGTTTTGCTAATAGACCTAGAAATGTTGCCTTACGTTTAGCCCGTAACCAGAAAGTAAAAACAAATCCTGGAATATCAGAAGTGCCTGAAAGCGATGGATCATCCTGCATCTGATACAATTAATTAATAGAAAGATTGGACCCTCTCTGAGAGAGAGTTTGCCTGCCACATTCGTGATTGAGACTACCGAGTTAGAAGGGCAGTTATGAAAAGGGAATGTTCTGTGAAGACCGTTTAAGAGTTGATAAAGAATAGATGTTTTTAAATCCTCCGTTCTGTGGATTTTGACAAATGTACAGTGACCTATATCTACCACAGGAGTATCCTGCAGAATGGTTCCACTGCCCTAAGATTGCTCTGTGCTCTGCCTGTTCCTCCCTCTTCCTCCAGCCCCAGCCCCTGGCCACCACCAATCTTTTTATTGTCTTCATAGTTTTGCCTTTTTCAGAAAGTAATATAGTTGGAGTCATAAAAAATGTAAACTTTTCAGATTGGCTTCTTTCACTTCATAATATTCAAATATTTAAGGTTCTCCTTTGTCTTTTCACGACTTGATGGCTCATTTCTTTTTCAACACTGAATGATACTCCATTGTCAGGATGTGCCAGCTCACTGGATTGCATAACTGATGTTGCCTATGTACGGCCGCGTGACCCTGACTGTCACAGAGCAGGCTCTTTGGTCAGCGTGAGACAAGGGCAGGAGTGGGAATTAGGAGCCCCTACATTCTAGGATGGGCTTTTTTGCTTGTCAGTTTGGGTCACAGTTTTCTTATCTGTAAAGGGAAGCGTATTCAACTGAAGTGTTCCGTAACCTAGAGCTTCCGCTAGTTTTGAATTTTGGTACTGTGATCTTTTGGTTTGGTTTGATTTGTGGGGGGATTTTTGCTATTACTTACAAAATGGTAACTACTAGCATCAACCTTATGTTCCAAAAAATAGTTCTGTCAGAGAGCTTTAGGTAACTAGTTATAAGTATCTAGACGAAAAGATTTAGAAAATACTAAAATCTTAGAAAATATTCTTTACTTCTGTGAACTTTAATTTCAGGATATTTACTGAGCTCCCACTCTGAGGCTTTGAAAAAGTACTGGTTTCTGAAGATAGTAACAAACTTTGATGAATAAGAATTAACAGGGTTTTTTTTTTCCACTTTGGGACTGTAAACCTCAGGACAGTAAGGGGGTGGGGGTAGAACACATACCAGGTTCAGTTTCAAAATAAACTGCTGGGATGTAAAACCAGCTATGCCTGGTAAGAAGCCATAGCATCCCTGACATTTTAGGGACTGTCCTGAAACTTCTAGTTTTGTGGCCTGGGCGGTAGTACAGTTCAGGTAATGTCTTGAGAAAAGCTGTCCCATGGGAAAACTGCAGAAGCGGACACTGGCAAGCACTGAGACCTGCATCTGGGCCCGAGTTAGAGAGTGTGCTCCGGAATCCACCCCGTGGTTCCTGTAATTGTCTGGGCCACTCAGTACCATCGACTCGATCAAAATTGACCCGTGACTAATGACTTACAACTGTACTTTTATGCCAATTAGGTTCTTTATACAACTGCAGTTGTACTACTTGCTTTTACTCCATCTTTTTATTCAGTGAAAGATTAACGTCACTCAGATGCTGTCTTTCCGTACTGCTTGGCACATATTCTAAAGGAAATCACTTTTTCACGCTTCTTGAACACTGTTTACAAGAGCTTTTCTTGTAGAAGACGTGTCTTTCTTTTCTCGGTGGTGAATGCTAAATGTGCCAGTCACATAAAACATGAATTGCTCTTGACCACATTTACACCCAACCCTTTTCTGATTTTCTATAGACCTAGGAATTGGAAGTTCTATCTAAAACTTTAGGGAGTATGTTCCAAAGCAAAACTTTGAAAAACTATACTTTTTGCCAAATAATAGTCATACGTAGGTAGAGATGTGTCTGTCTCAGTTTTTTGGTTTTGACGCTGGGTACAGAATCTTAATTTCTAGCCATGTGAAATTACAACATAAGAGGAGCTGCTCTTCTCATGAATAATTTAATAACTTAGAACCACCTTAATATCCAAATGTACCCCACTCAGCAAAAAGATAAACTCAAGAGAGCTGAATTGCTGATGGGGGGAGGGGATAATCCATATGTTGATGATGTTATTGCTGTTTTCCTGCTTCATTTTACTAAGATACAGGTGTGGAAGGAAAGCTCTTTAGGAATAATCTTTAAGATATTTTTTTTAAATGATCATCTGTGGCTTTTCCAGAGAAGGAAAAAATTACTTCATATTGAGCCAAATAGCAAGCAGTAAGCTTCCCAAAGGCTTCCTGTTGTTGTTGCTTTCATATATTGTCCTCTTTTTCTTAGGCGTTTGAACTGGCCACAGGCGACTATTTGTTTGAACCGCATTCAGGGGAAGAGTACACTCGGGATGAAGGTGAGTCCTCTTAACTGAGGATGTCTGTGCATGGTAGTTACACTTGTGTGGCCGTGTGGTTTGTAGTACTGAAGAGCTTAGTCTTTTTAGTATGCTAAGAATATATAAATCCCAGAAAAGATAGAAATATAAGATGTTTTATATTAAGTATTAGGTATACTCAATATTTTATAGTAGCTATTAAAGAACTCTGTGAGGATTAAGAGAAAAGGCTACACATGGTCAAACTAAAAATTGTATTTACTGGGTAATTTCTTCTAAAACATCTAGTTATTTTCCTTTCTCTATAAATCAGTGATTCATTCTTTACCCCATTTGAATTACCTGTTCGTCAGCTTGCTCACTTATGCCTGCAACTTTATTTGGAAGTCAGTAATTTTATAGGCAAACATACGATTTGAATGGTGTTTGTGAATGCAGAGACTATATCCTGTTTGTATACATTCTACAATATTGAGCATTCTCTTTTTCTAAAAATTAAAGCCATACTTTTTTTCTTTTTAAATGATATTAACATTTAGAGTTCCATTTTATTTATTTATTTATTTATTTTTAATTTTTTTTTTTCCAACGTTTTTTATTTATTTTTTTTGGGGGGGACAGAGAGAGACAGAGCATGAACGGGGGAGGGGCAGAGAGAGAGGGAGACACAGAATCGGAAACAGGCTCCAGGCTCCGAGCCATCAGCCCAGAGCCCGACGCGGGGCTCGAACTCACGGACCGCGAGATCGTGACCTGGCTGAAGTCGGCCGCTTAACCGACGCCCCTAGAGTTCCATTTTAAAACAAAATATTATTGGCTTACATTTTGTGATAGCCGGTGGGAAAGGCCCAAGCTGTGAGCTGCTCCATCTGAGAGGCTGTAAAAGCAGACAACTAAATGTGTGATTGTCGTAGACTGGGTCTGGAGTTCTCTCTTGTCCAGCAAGAGAGTGGGATGCAGGATTAAAATGCAAGAGAGGCTAATGTTCAGGAGTTGACAAGAGCCCTGAGTAAGGGTCCTTGCTCCATTTTTATTAGGATCAGAAGGCTTACAAGCGTGGCAGATGTGTAAAAGAGACCGTGAAACCATGAACATTAACTCATAGACGGGGGAATGAAGAGTTTTGAAGATAGGCGGTGTTAGGGGTTTGGGTCAATACAAAACAAAGCTGGGAGGGAGTTTGTTTACAGCAGGCCTGAGGCACCACCTCTGTTTACCTAAACTGGCCTAGGGGACAAGACAGAGCCTGCACCCTCAAGGGTCAGCAAGGCACCTTTTTTTTGCTAATTAGCTCCACTCTGGGCACTCTGGGCTCCACTCTAGGCCCTACTGGGGTCTATAGCCCTATTTACCTATTTTGGTCCTTCTTCCCTGTGAAAGCAGCTTTTTGCTATTGTACTAAGTTGGGGGGGTGTTTCTGCCCTGAATACCTAATCTTGTTTACCTCATTTTTGATACTTTCATCCTGAGGCTTTTCTATTCCAGTATTTTGTCCTCTACTGGGGGCCTTTGCCCTGTTTACCTAATCTTGGATGCGTTCATCCTGTAGCTTTCTATTTCCTTATGCCTTATTAACCCATCTGTGCAAGCTCAGGGAATTCCTAAGCTTAGTCCCCACATGTGATTTTTTTTTTTTTTTTTTTTTTTTATCATGGTGGTGGCCAGATAACTTAGATGAGATAATTGTGAATGAAAGAACTGTTAAAGAGGTATCTTACCTTCTTGATTAAACAGTTTGGGCAGATTTTGTTTTCAGGATTAACGGGAATTACTTTGAGAGAGCACTAGCAATATACCCTCCCAATAAGGAAAATATGTCCTTCACTCCCTGTGCTTTCCTCCATCTTAGGGAAATCAAGTTTTGTGCCCTGTGGAACCAAGAAAGCTCTATTTCTCACACTGTGGTCCCTTGGGATATTAGTAGGCATTTTTAGTAGGACCTCCTGACATTCCTAATAAGTACTGTTTGGAAAATGTTGCGCCAGTTCCCATAGCCAAATGCCTATTTTAGTGGGTACAGTATGGATGTGTTTTCTATACATCAGCCCTTGTAAGAATATAACTGTAATTACTGTCTATGTACACACTTAATTTTCCCTAGTCTTTGCTGCTTTTTTTTTTTTTTTTCTGGTTGTAAGTTTGGCACTATAGACTTACACCATTTTAGAAATGCCCTACTATAGGGGTGCCTGGGTGGCTCAGTAGGTTGAGCGTCCGACTTCGGCGGCTCAGGTCATGATCTCACAGTCCATGGGTTCGAGCCCCGTGTCAGGCTCTGTGCTGACCGCTTGCTCAGAACCTGGAGCCTGCTTCAGATTCTGTGTCTCCTTCTCTTTCTGCCCATACCCTGCTTATGCTTTGTCTCACTCTGTTCCTCAAAAATAAATAAATGTAATAGAAAGAAAGGAGGGAGGGAGAGAGAGAGAGAGAGAAAGAAAGAGAAAGGAAGGAAGGAAGGAAGGAAAGAAAGAAAGAAATGCCCTACTATCTTTGTTTGGGAGGGTAGTTGATTTTTTTTTTTCTATTTTTGTACACTCTCTGTAAATAGTGTGTGGTACAGAACACATAGAGCAGCTGGAATTATATTGTATAGGATCTTATGCTACCAAACTTGATGATTGAAACATATATAAAAAGTCCCAAGTAAGGAATAAGGGAGAACCATCTATCCTAGGTATTTCTATACAAATTTATTTCCTCCTGTACCAGTCAATACTAACAGTCTTTAGGTGAAACTTTAAACTACTGCCTAAGAGGCCCATAAGAGCAGAAAACAGCAAACCCTTATCCTCCAGCCAGTGTATACATAGTTTGTTACAAGTCACGGTAGGACTGGGGCCAACCTAAGAAGCATGTTCTCTGATGATATTCTCCAGCCCCTAACTCTTGGAATAATACTTGGATAATTTTGCCTATCAGGTATATCAGCCCTATGATCAATTGATAAACCAGATACAGGTTGCTGGAACTAAATGTAAAAACACATTCAGGGGAAAAATAATTCCTTGGTATAGGAAAAATATTAAAAGAACCAATACTTCACTTGGAAGTTTACAGAAGATAAACTGTGGTCTCATTTATAATCTGTTTATACAAAGACATTTATTTGCAGGTTTTGCCTAAAATAGGCAGAAATTTCTTAGCAGCTGAGTCCTTGTTACCGAACTATAAATTCAGTCAAAACTGCCAAAAGGTTATAGTGAATTCATGAATGTAAAGCCCTCTTAAAATGACAGCACCGGGTCCTTTACATGAGAAACAGATAGGACCTGAGACATTCACAAATTCCCAGATATATTGATGTCTCTGGCATATTATTATTCCCCTTTAAGGTAACGTTAGAAATCTTTAAGTAATTCCTTTTGATCTTCATGATTCTCTAACAGGATTAAAGTCCTTTTGTGACTAGCAGCCATCACTTTTTAAAATGTACTTCGTATTCTTAGTTACCTGCAGAATAAAAAAAGGTAGTAGAGCTGCCTGTAAGCGTGGATGGATGCTGGCCAGTCCCAGGCTCACCTGGGGACACACTGGACACATCCCTGGCAGTGTTCACAGTCCATATTCATGCCGTGACAGTTACAACGCACTGCTATGATGTGGACATCTTTTCGTGGCCTACAGAAGTCAAGTAGCTGTATTTTAAAATGTTTTTCGGGGCACCTGGGTGGCTCAGTCAGTTAAAAGCATCCAACTTTGGCTCAGGTCACGATCTCACAGTTTGTGAGTTCAAGCCCCACAACGGGCTCTGTGCTGACAGCTCAGAGCCTGGAGCCTGCTTCGGATTCTGTGTCTCCTTCTCTCTCTGCCTCTCCCCCACTTACACTCTGTCACTCTCTCTCAAAGATAAACACTAAAAAATTTTAAAAAATAAATGAAAAGTAAAATGTTTTTCTCTAATTTGTACTTAAAATATGATTTATTTTAAAACAAATAGCTCTGAACTAGACATGATGAGATGTGGGTTTTCATTTGAGTTCTAGCTCCTTTTAGCCCTGTACCTTCAAGTAAGCCATTTATTCTCTCTGAGGTTCTATTTTCTCATCTTTACAATGGGGTATTAATCTTTGGCCTGTTGTACAGGGTGGTCGTGAAAACTCAAATAATCATATGTGATAACTTAATCGTCATGAACATTGTTAAATAGAGTGATATTATTACGTGAAGCCCAGGGCAGTATCATAAATAAATAACAGTTCCAGAATGTATAAAGAATATTGGTACAGTTTTTCACCTCATCTGAAAAACCCACCTGAACCTAGATGTATAGGCAAAATAGAAATAAAGATCTAGTTAAGCCTCCAAACTCCAGAGTGGGACTTGCCAGCTGCTATCAGGTAACCAACCACCTGAAATAATTCTCGACCTTCCCAGTCTCCCCTGGAATATCCTTGGTTATATTTGTAGTTACTCTTAAAGAGCTAGTCCTTGAAAAAGCTATTCATAAAAAAAAACCCTTTACAGCTTGTCCTTGATCCTGTTCTTCTTACCCTTCTATTTTAGACCACATTGCGCACATTATAGAGCTGATAGGCAGAATTCCAAGACGCTTTGCCCTCAGTGGGAAATATTCACAGGACTTCTTCAATCGCAGAGGTAGTATTATTAACATGAGTTTTCGTCTAGGCCCCAGGTATACAACTTAAGGAAGCAGAGCATTCACACCAAGATTGTTTTTAGTTATCTTATCACTCAAGTCCCACTGGAGTGGGTGCGTGATTTTGTTATGGTTTTCTGGACTCTCCATTAGGTGGATAGAGTCCTCTTCCTATTTAGGACAGAAAGCAACCCTGAAATGCTTCATAAAGAGGTGTGCATGCTACTCTTTCTGCCATTGTCTAGAACTGCATTTGTTACTCCTGTTATGTATGTCTTTTTTTTCCCCTTTCCTGAAATGTTTGAAACATACAGATCACATTGCATTGATCATAGAACTTCTGGGGAAGGTGCCTCGCAAGCTCATTGTGGCAGGAAAATATTCCAAGGAATTTTTCACCAAAAAAGGTAAAATAAATGTGTTTGTTCCCAGACATTAAGGGGGCAAAGTGTTTAAAAATGAAGAGGTAAGTACTGCTGGGTACATGTATTCCCAGCACCTATAGAAGAATGGTCCTGTCTTGACTGCTGAGCTGTAGTAGTGTGGTCAAGAGCAGAGACTGGAACCAGACTATCTGGGTTCAAATCCCAGCTGCTACACAACCTCAGTCTGCTGATTTCTAACTGGAGATTATAAGTGTCTACTTCATATTGAATAAGTTACTTTGTATATAGTACCTGGCACATTGATTACTCCTATTATAGCACTTCTGGAAAATGGGCAGATTTTTGCTAGCATTTGGTCTAAGAACTGCCTCTTTCAAAGGGCAAATCATTTACTTCAAGCTTCCTAAGGGCAGGATTACATCTCACTCTGTCTTGTGGCCTAGTGACACCCAACATAGTCACTTAAGCCCATCAGTTCTACAAATTAACTTTACCCTTGACAATTTTATAAGTTTATGTCATCACTGAGGAGTGAAGGAAACCAAGAGAATACTCTTACTTCAACTTTTTGACTCGATAATATACATTGACATATTTAAATGTGTACTTATGCATACAAATAAAATTTGAAAGCTGAAATTTGAACACCTGACATGGAAGGGATTGGAAGACTGGCCTTTTTTTCCCTTTTTGCCATGATTCCCTTTTTCCTCACAACCTCTACGCTAATGCTGAGGAAAATCATTTTTCTCAACACTTGACAGCAAGCATCCTCAGAAACATTTAATGTTTCTATTTTGGCAGGAAAATACTGAAGTGCTTCATAAGAGTTCCTCCTTGCACAAAGACCAGTTAATGGCATGCATATACCGAGTAGGTAATTAATCAGGCACTCACTGCCCACAGAAGAGACCTCAAATAAGTGTTGTAGAAGTTTTAAAGCAGCATTTACCTTAATAAGGCACTGTAATTGACCTTATTTTTTTTTAATTATCATTTCAAAGAAGCAAAATTTAGAATGACATTCCAGAATACTACAAAGTGTAGTGTAGCTATATCTGAAACCTGTGTGGGGTTTGTTCTTTTAGTCTTGTTGCTTTTATACAGGTTTGGCGTGGTATTAGCTCTTACTGCCTTATTTGGAAGCAATATTTACTAGACTGTTAAGTCAAAAAAAAAAAAAAAACAGTACAAACAAATTGTTCTTGGTATGTGGTAATAAACTGCCTCTGAACACCATATGACACCATGTTGCATATATAGGCATTTAATATTCATTTTAGTGAATACCTAGTTCATGCTAGGCCTGCCCAATTTGACTGGGACAGAATATTCTGGAATGGTGGAGCAAACAAATTATCTTAAGTTTTTAGGCCCTCAGAATGGAGAATGTGAGAAATTTGAATGAAGAAAGATTCAATTCTGGTGGCAAAATTTCTTTATAGAGCACCCGGATTAGTTCCTGGATATCCACAAAAGGCTCTTGTCACTTGTCAGTGTCAGTCAGTTTCTTTTGTATTGTCTTTATCATAGGTGACCTGAAACACATCACGAAACTGAAACCCTGGGGCCTTTTTGAGGTTCTAGTGGAGAAGTATGAGTGGTCTCAGGAAGAGGCAGCTGGCTTCACGGATTTCTTACTGCCCATGTTGGAGCTGATACCCGAGAAGAGAGCCACTGCTGCCGATTGTCTCCGGCACCCTTGGCTCAACTCCTAAGCCCCAGCCTAACAGCGCAGCAGAGATCACATGCTGACCCTCACCCCTCCCCAACAAGCATTTCCCTCTTCCCTTTTCAGGGTGAAGCTCTTATTTCAAGGGTTTCCTAAGGGGTTTTGTTTTTTTGTTTTTTTGTTTTTTGTTTTCTTGTTTTCTTTTTTTAAATCAATCTGTTCATTTGGGTTTGCTTACTTGACCCTGTGGAGATCCCCCACAGCCATTGGGCATCCTAGGTGAATTTGGCCTTGATTGGGCTCTGCCAAAGACGAATAGACTAAAATGTGAAACAGCCTCTCACCCTGTACCCTTGTCTTTCCATTAGAACACCCTTTAAATTATACACATCCTTTTTAAAAACTATGAAGATGTATGAGCTCATCCTTTTATTCACTGACTCTAAGAGTCAAATTTTCTAGTGCGTATCCTAGTGCCAGCATAAGGATGAGAAGGGGAAAGGGTGTTACTTCTGTGTACAGCAGAGACATTAAACTTGCTGTATCCAGGCTGCATCATCTACCTGGACTGTTTCTGTTGCTCTCTATGTTCACATTTTTTCCTGCGACTTTCAGGCTATCTTTTTAAAGGAGCTGTATAAGCTCCAAATTTGGGTACCATTTTATCACTGTTCAAAGCACTATCAAATTCCTTTCATCCTTTAATAACTCTAAGATCCTTGAATCTTTGGTGTGATTTTTGATGAGAACAGAAGCGGAACCATTGATTTGTAATTTCTGCAGAACCACAGCTGTTTTGCAAAACAGTCCTTTCCTGTGTGTCTTCTGTTACCCTAACAGCAGAGTTCGTTCATTTGGCTGTTTTGTTTTTCATTGTTTTAACCCCTGGCTGGCACTTTACTCACTGCACTTGAGTTTATTGCCCCATAACTAACTAAAGAATTCAGGATGACTCTAGAAAGGAGATCTGGGTATCAGAGATTTCCCCTCTAAGAAGAAAATGCCCTAGAATTCCTGATTCTTTTCCAATCAGTCCCCTACTTGTATTCACAGCTTTTTCTTCATCTTGTCCAAATTTAGCCTTGAAGCAGTTTCCCTCTGTGGCTTAGCCTTTCTCATTTTCTGAGAGGCTTCAGGTCTTAAGTGAAATCCCAGTATAGAAGAACCAAGGGGAAGGGTGGGATGGCACTTTTTGGGGTGGGGTTTTTTTGTTTTGTTTTGGAGGGGGTGTTTTGTTTTGTTTTTATTTTTGTTTTTTGTTTTTGGTTGTTTTAAGATTAGCCATTCTCTGCTGCTATTTCTTTGTATAATGTAAGTTTTTAACTGCAATTTTGGGATAATTGAGATGTACTTGAGGCTTTTTTTTTTTTTTTTTTTTTTTTAATGAGAAAAGGCTCTGTGAATCTTACTTTAGAATGGGCGTCTCTTAGACTTGCCCTAGACATCATATATTCCTCGGGTCATATTGAAAAGTAAAAGAGGGGCAGGCTTGGGGTCACAGCCACTTGTTCAGCACAGACCAAGTGGGCCTTGAGGACTACAGCATTCTGCGGAGACGGCTCCAGGAGTGATTTACAGAAAGCCAAGGAAGTGCAACTTGAGGCTCTCCTAGCAAAGCTGCTGATGAGACTTTCAGGTAGCTGACCCTCTATACAGGAAATTGGAGTCCAGATTCTGCCATTTTTCCACCAACAACAGCAAAGGAAAACATGGTGCAATTATGCAATCCATTTAACTCATAAACCTAGAACCCTGAGTACCGATGGCCAGCCATTCATCGGATCCTTGATTGGGTAGTCCTGAAATCAGACATGTTCCTGTAGAAAGAATTTTAAGTGAGGCTGTCTATGCACCTATCAAGAATAAAGAAAATAGATTGTATCCAACAACGGCAGGGAAAATCCTTCGGCACTTCTAATCCACTTTGGCTTTTCAGCTGTATATACATCTAAAGCAATAGCAGACTAGAACTGAATTCTTTTCTACACTGTAAAATAACAATTGTGGAATTACAGGAATTCTGGTGATGATATTAAAGTAAAATAACCAAAACACAAATAGAAGGCCCCATTTTAACAATTGATGTAAAAAGAAATTTTAAGAAGAGAGAACCTATAACTTCTTTCTTGGACATGTTTTCCCTCCAAATAAGGGCTTTTCCCCCTGTCATTTAAGGAGCCAGATGAATTAGAAGCCGTAGAAAGAGGCAGCTATAGAAATTGATCTTCCAAGTACCCCATGTACCTTTATTGAACTTAATCATAATACTGTCAAATTGCCATGATCTTACTAAAGGATTTCTATTGCTGTCAGTTAAAACCCCAAATGCATTTTTATTCTTTCTATCAGGTGCATTGTCTGTTTTCTTTATAAATGCAGTACAATAAACAAATTATTTAATAACCTACATGTTTCCAGAGCATTTCTGTTCATTTGTTGCCCAAGTTGGTCTGAGCCAACCTTCAGGATGGAGGAAAGGATTGGTTGAGTATGCTTTTTGTACTTAAATAAGCAGTGAAATTGTATAGCTTGAACACATGCCACTTTATGTCATTTGTAGCTTTGCTTCTATCTTTAAATTGGGGGTAGGTGAGATTAACAGTACATTTTGGAAAGTTTTAAGAAAATTGTTATTCCCTATATCCAATAGCATTTTCCCAGAATATTTGTGGTAATGTCTTTCCCACCCCGGCCTCAGATTACAATCATTGTAGATGCAGAACGCCAAAGATTTGTGAACTCTGCCTAAGGCACTGGCATGACAAACCCTATTGTGCCCAGGCTGTCATACACATCTGATTTATTGCTTAGCACAAATTCTTAGACATGGAATGGCTGGGCCAGGTTGTAAGCACATTTTTATGGCTTGTAGTGAATGTCCCATAACTTCTGTGGGAAACGGACTGTTTGGCTGTGACTAGCAGTGTTTGGATGGGCCTGTTAGGATCGCACTCATTTTATTCCTTTTTTAAAATCTTTTTTTTAGACTTATTTTATTTTTGAGAGAGCACAAGTGGGAAAGAGGGCAACAAGAGATCACACAAGAGGGGAGAGCACAAGAGGGGGCAACAGAAGATCTGAAGTGGGCTCTGTGCTGATAGCAGTGAACCCCGTGCAGGGCTCAAACTCACAAACAGATCATGACCTAAGCCAGTCGGACACTCCACCGACTAGCCACCCCAGGCGTCCCCACACTCATTTTATTCCTGATGCCCAGTTTGAGTGCCAAAAAAAACAGGAGTGTCTTGTTTTAATTTGCAGATTGGATGACTAGTGAAGTCAGAAACTTGTTTCATGGGTTTTTGGCCATTTTTATTTGGTTATCTACCTCCATTACCCAGCTCTATGTTGGTGTGGTTCCCTATTTGATTATGTGGTAAGGATTTGTTATATACTAAAGATGATGCATTTTTATCATTTTCCATCACATACTTTTCCAATTTTTTATTTGCCTTTCATTGTTATGTTTGTTAACGTTATTCAATAGAAAGTCCTTCCCCACCCCTGAACTACATAAACTGTCCTAGTTAATTTAATTACATCATGCTGAAGACCTGTGTAGTGTGTTCATATTGTAGTGTTGCCCAGAAGAGAATGTAACATGTTTAAAAAACAACCTAAACGAATTAAACCAGAATTCCTCAAACCAACGTGTTGGTTTACTGGACTGACCAGTCTAGGCAGTCTCACTAGGCCTTGTGTCAAATGTATGGGCCTAGAGCTCAGAGGGTTTTGGAAAACTTCATTGCTGTTGTCCTAGGAGAGCTTGTCGCAATCTCAAAAGAACCAGCAAACGGAGATGGAGTTAAACCATCCCCCTCCCCGGACCCCTGCTTTTCACTCTTCATTTGCCCTGAGTGTCCATAGGGGAACCATTTAGCTGCCCCAGAGCAGGCCCAGGTTACAAGACTGTATTACTGCCCATTCTTTTATTTGTGAAACCTGTGGAATCTAACAGTCTGCCCTTCTGAGGAAAGGGATTTGCTGTTGGATGACTGTCTCATAGAAAATGGATGATTTATTGATAATAGAATCAGAATTACATTTACTCCAGAAATAAGGCCTAATGACACCAAAGAAGCTTGAATAGTCGTCAGTTCTTTGTGTTTTGCCCGCCAATGTGGTGCCTTTGCAGTTGGCAAGGTACTAGTATCTTAACATCGCTTGCATAGTCTTCAGTATATGAGGATTAAATATATAAACTTGTATATATTACATGAAGATAGTATGTGAACCTTGAGACCTACTTAGGAGGAGGTTTGTCTCTGTCACTAAAGTCCTGTTTTTAAAAGTTGGAATTTAAAAACTACACGCATGATGTGCGTTTGTCTTTATGTCTTTGCACAAATGCCAGTCCACACCAAGTCCTTGTGATATCAAATATCCCCGTTAAAAAGCCAGAAGATTGAAGATGATGTTAAGTGTTTAGAAGTTTTAACGAATTAAGCAAGTTTACATTAGTATGTAGTTGTGTTGCTGACCATACCATTCCTTATAAGGGAGGAGGCTTTTTTATCATAATCTTGTCCTTCATGCAGATGTAGTTTTTGCCCATTTTAATACAATAACAATTGGCAGAACTTGACCGTGTTCTAGAAGTGCACCGGCTGCCTGCATTTGAGCTATGCTCCTAGAAGTTGTGCCTTTAAGACGTTGCATTGATTGCTTTGGATTTACTGAATACAGAGGAGAGGACCATCAGTGTTAGAAATTAGTGAACAATACTAGGGGCTCCTGGGTGGCTCAGGGGTTAAGTGGCTGACTTCAGGTCAGGTCATGATCTCACGGTTCTTCGTGGGCTCAAGCCCCCCCCGCATCGGGCTCTGTGCTGACAGCTCAGAGCCTAGAGCCTGCTTGGGATTCTGTGTCTCCCTCTGTGCCCCTCCCCTGCTCATGCTCTCTCCGTCTCAAAAATGAATAAAATGTTAACAAAAAATTTAATAAATTACTGGGCCCTACTATAAATCCTCTTGAGGTTCAGTAACAAAGAGGGGTGAGTTTAGAGGGTCAGAGCCCTTGTTTGATCTTCAGCAACTTATTTCAAAACAAATACGTATCCATCAGCATGTAAGGTTACTGGACTCTAACCTTTGTTTCAATAAACCATTCTGGGAAGTGCCCATTGCAGCAGAAAATAATGAGTAACTTCAACTTTTAAAAAGACTCCAGTGACTCCCACACGGATATGAACACATTTTTGTAATCCCCTCACCTTGAATGTGGGCTGGACTTAGTGACTGTTTTAACAGATCAAGGCAAAAGTGACAGATGTTACTTCTACGATTGGGTTACAAAGGGCTGTGCCTGCTGTCTTCTCTGCCCCCCTCTCTCGTTCTGTCTTGGAACTCTTTCTGGGGAAGCAAGCCGCCATGTGAGTAGCAGTATGGGGAGGCCCACAGTCTGCATCCTGCAGACAACCACTGAGTCTGGAGGCAGATCCTGATAGCTTAATTGCAGCCCTGTGAGAAACCTTGAGACAGAGACACCCCTAACCCACAAAAACGGAAACGTTTTAAGCCACTGGGTTCTGTGGTAATGTGCTCTGTATGCAGCAACAGGTAACTAATACAGGGATGTAAGACAAAGCATTTAAGATATCCATCCAGTTAGCATCTCAGATCTAAGTGACTAGTCCTCTCTTGACCATATCGGCCCAGGCCTAGTCCCTGGTGAAGTTTGGGCATCACAACCATCCTTACGCCCCAGCCCAAGGCAGAGGCAAGTGAGAAGGCAACTTGGTTAGACAGGTGCTGATTTTATTGATTTTCTATGTACTTTCAAAGATGAGATTCAAGGTGCCCTTAGGAGTTTAAGTAAAGGTAAAGCCACTTGAGCTGATAAGCAGTTACTAGCTTTCAACCAAAATCATTACTGTGATTGGAGAGGTTGAATTCTGAGTTTCTTTGAAGATCAAGCAAAAGGTGAAATGCTGGCTGACTCCTAAACAGATTTGCAGATCCTTCTCCAGGACTGGTCATTAGTAAACCGACTCCTGCTTTGGTGAAACGTGCTGTTCTGGCAAGAGCAAGGTGCAGGCTATTGGCAGATGCTCAAGTTCCCCAGAAGCTTCTGTGGCCCACCATGGTTGCCATTGTAGTGAGAAATTTTGAGAAGGTAGACTTAGAAATGTTTCTTTTCATATGAAAAGTAAAATTATGAGAAATAAATGGATGTAAAGTAGAAAAGGCACTAAGCTACAAAAATTGTCAAATTCTGTTGTTCATCAAGTTTGCATAAAGTAAATGCCTGACTGAAATAATTTTATCAACACAAGAAAATATGAATGGGATTTTTTTTTTAAAGTAGGCTTCACGTGTAGTACCCAACACGGGACTTGAACTCACAACCCTGAGATCAAGGCCTGAGCCAAGAGCAAGAGTCAGATGCTTACCCAACTGAGCCACTAAGGCACCTCTGAATATGATTGTTCTTAAGTCTCACTCCAATAGTTCCCATTACCAACAACAGGACGATGCTGGGGTGCTCGTTCCAAATCCATCTGAACTGTAGAAGAAACCTCACTGGGTAGGTTGTCAGGGCATTGGTTAAAAAGCATGCCCTACAGGGGCGCCTGGCTGGCTCAGTTGGTAGAGCATGGGACTCTTGCCAAAGTCATGAGTTCAAAACCCCATGTTGGAAGGCAGAGTTCACTTTAAAAAAAAAAAAAAAAAATGCCCTTACAGCCCAGGAATGAGAAACTTTACCGTTATCAGTGACTGCTCCTTGATCAAGTAACAAGATCCATTACAGATTCGTTCTGTGTTTACCTCCCCTCCTCTACCAGCAGCTACATTTTCTCTTTACTGAGTAAATGCGCAAGACCAGGAAAAACTACCTACCTCTCAGGATTATCCACTGCAGATAATCAGCAAGCCCTGTTTCTAGGTACCGTCTCCAGGCAGGGAATAGCCCAAAGAACCTGTCTTCGTCTTTGCTACAAGGAGGTATTCCCTCAATCAAGCTCCCCTCTGGAGGCTGGCAAAAGATTCACCATTGAGTGCCAAATCCAAAGTCGTTTTGTTTTGTTCTTACAAGAAATGTGATCTATTACTAAAACAAATTACTTGGACACAAGTAACAAATTTCTTAAGCTGGGGGCCGGTCCTGATTGGGTCGGAGTGGGCACTATGAGGGAACATAATGGAGTTTACTCTCCTAAGTTTTTAGATCCTATGTTCACCCAGTCTTCATAGGACTTCCTGATAGATTTGGGTTCTGGTGGCCCCTCCATTCCTTACCCACCTCGGATCATCAATAAGAAAACAGTTAAGAAAGGAGAAGCAAAGGACCCCCTAAGCCCCAACCTGAAATGATCTGGCATGACAACCGCCTCTCCCTCAGCTGCCCTTTGAGAGCTGGGTGGCAGTGTCTGCTGTGCCTGCAAACGAATGTATCCTCAGGCTCTCGAGACTCAGACCTGGGAAGCCCTGAGACGTGGACTCAGCCCTCTCATTTTACAGACGAGAGGCCTCCAGGGAGTAACGTGATCGCCGGTATGAAGGGGATACGATGAGAACTGGGGCCCCGTCAGGAGAGTACCGCCCATGTCTCTCTGAATATCTTTAATGTGGGTCACTGTAGTTCTGCTCCTCCTGAAAGTGTTCTGCATACGGTAGGAGGTCTTGTCTCAGGAGAGTGTCAGGTTCGAATCCTATAGTGAAAGGCTTCAGGGTATCAGACCTATAGTGGCCAGGAACAGGGAAGCGTGGACGGAACAAGTTTCTATCGCTGAAGAATTCGATTCCTTAATTTTCCATTGTCAGGGAAATAGATGACCTGTGGTATTAAAAAAAAAAAAATCGCAAGATTATAAAATTTGACACTTTTAGAAAGCCAAGCAAAACCAAATTCCCCATGTATGTGCCCTATGTCCCCCAGAAGCTTACGTTTTGATTTAGCCCTACCCAGACAGGCAAATTTCGTTAGTGTATAAAATAATAGTCAATGTGCATCAAGTAAAAACTCAGGTCTCTTAAATAAATAAAGTATCATTTTTAAAAAGCAATCTTGGGCAAGAACAAAGCTAGAAGCATGATATCATGGCTCCCTGATTTCAACCTATATTACAAAACTTAAAACGGTATGGTATTGGCATAAAAGCAGACACACAGATCAGTGGAACAGAGTAGACGGCCCAGAAATGAACCTATGCTGTGGCCAATTTATGACAAGTCGTGAATATACAATGGGGAAAGGGCAGTCTTTTCACTAAATGGTACCGGGAAACTGGCCCACTACCTTACACCATACACAAAAGTTAAATCAAAATGGGTTAAAGACTTTAATATCAGACCTGAAACCATAAAGCCGCTAGAAGAAACCACAGGCGGTAAGCGCCTTGACATAGATCATGGCAACGATTTTTTAAATTTAACACCAAAAGCGAAAAAAAAAAAAACAAACCACGTGGGACTACACAAAAAGCTCTGCACAGCAAAGGAAACCATCAACCAATAAGAAAGCAGCCTGCTGAATGGGAGGAGATATTTGCAAATCATGTATCCAAAATATATCGAGAACTCCTATAAATCAATAGCAAGAAAACAATCTAAAAATGAGCAAAGAAAAAAATGAATAAATATAAATAAATACATAAAAAATGAGCAAAGGATCTGTATAGACATTTTCCAAAAGAAAACATACAGATGGCCAACAGGCACATAGAAAGATGCTCAACATCAATAACTCTCAGGGAAATGCAAATCAAAACCACAATATCACCTCACACCTTTTAGAAAGGCTACTATCAAAAACACACAAAAAAAGTGTTGGCAAGGTTATGGAGAAAAGAGAACATCTGTGCACTGTTGATGGGATTATGAGTTGGTGCAGCCACTAGGAAAAACAGTATGGAGGTTCCTCAAAAGATTAGAAATGGAACTGCCGTATGGTCCAGCAATTCCATTTGGGGGTATTTACCCAAAGAAAAACATACTGATTCAAAAAGATGTACGCATTCCCATGTTCATGGCAGCGCCATTTACAGCCTAACTGTCCATCAGTGGACACTTAAAACTTGTGCTATGGAGGGATGCCTGGGGGACTCAGTCGATTGAGGACCCAGCTCTTGACTACAGTTCAGGTCATGATCCCAGGGTTATAGGATTGAGCCCCGCATCAGGCTCCACACTGAGCGTGGAGGCTACTTAAGATTCCCTGTCTCTCTCTCTCTCTCTCTCTCTCTCTCTCTCTCTCCCCCCCTCTCCCTCGCTTGCATGCTCTCTCACTCTCTCTAAAATAAAATTTAAAAAAACTTTTTTTTAACTGTGCTGTAGAGGCTCCTGGGTGGCTCAGTTGGTTAAGCATCATCAGACTCCTGGTCATGATCTCACAGTTTCGTGGGTTCCAGTCCCGTGCTGGGCCTCGCACTGAATGTGTGGTGCTTGCTTGGGATTCTCTCTCTCTGCCCCTCCCCGACTTGTGCTGTCTCTGTCTCTCAAAATAAACAAACTTAAAAAAAATTGTGCTATATATCCATATTGGAATGTTATTCAGCCAAAAAAAAAAAATGAAATTTTGCCATTTGTGACAACATGAATGGACCTCCAGGGCATTATGCTAAGTGAAATAAGTCAGAAAAAGACAAATACTGCCTATAATCTCTGTGGAATCTTGAAAGGTAAAAAACAAAAAACAGGCGCCTGGGTGCCTCAGCTGGTTAAGCATCCAACTCTTAATTTGGGGTCAGGTCGTGATCTCACTGTTCATGAGTTCAAGCCCCACTTCTGGCTCTGCACTGACACTGCAGAGCCTGCTTGGAATTCTCTCTCTCTCTCTCTCTCTCTATCTCTCTCTCTCAAAAATAAATAAATAAATAAACATTAAAAACAATGACGAGCTCATAGATACGGAGGGATAGGAGAAATGGGTGAAAAGACATAGAGGTGTGGTTACCTTTGATTCAGCAATTCTACTCCAGAATTTATCAACAGAAGCAACACGTTCTTATCTGTGAGAACAGTCCTCGATGGCTAATAACCAAGGTCTTGTTTAGCCATTAAAGAGTACACCAGGGCTATGGAGTTTGTGGCTTTAAAAAACTTATAATAATGAACATTGAAAAAAAAATGAGAAAATGTTTACACTCTAACAGTTTGCTATTCAAAGTGTAGCCATTACGTGAAGCAGGTTAGGAACAGTGTCTATGGCCCCTGAATCAGAATTTCCATTTTAAGAAGATTCCCAGGTAGGTTGTATGCATATTAGAGTTTGAGAATCACCTAATGGGGGGGCGGGGGTGGGGGCGGGCAATGTTTATTATTATTGAAAAAAGTATATCTATGTGGGCAAGGACTGGAAGGTACTTTGCAGAAATTAAAATCGTTTAAATGGAGATAACCCCAGGGCACCTGGGTGGCTCAGTCGGTTAAGCAGCCGACTTTGGCTCAGGTCATGATCTTGCACTCCCTGAGTTCAAGCCCCGCATCGGGCTCTGTGCTGACAGCTCAGAGCCCGGAGCCTGCTCCGGATTCTGTGTCTCCCCCTCTCTCTGTCCCTCCCATGCTCATGCTCTGTCTCTCTCTGTCTCTCAAAAATAAATAAACGTTAAAAAAAAGTTTCTTTTTAATGGAGATAACCCCTTCTACCCACACGAAGGGCCTAGCCTGCTGTAGGTCCTCAATAAATGGCAGCTATTTGGAAGGTGATACTATGATGGGCTTTTATATTTTTTTAATGTGTTCCTTAATATTCTTGTTAAATCACATTTTGGAAACCTGAAAGGCAATAAGGAAATTGATATGTTGTGCTTCCTTTTCAACCAGACATTAAAATCAGTTAAAGTCATATTTTTCTTTTTGTGTTGGCTATCAGGAAGCATAAGGAAGGTAGTATTTCTATTAGCCTAGCTTTCTAGAATATTTGTTTTCCTCTCTGTGACTTTTATTTTTTTTTTTAATTAGGTTTTCTATTTTTCTTACAGATCACTTAAAGTCTTTCTGAAAATAAGGGCCCCATTTACAAGAATGACTTCTAAGCAGTCTGTTCTTGTTTGCCAGGCTCCACAGAAAGATGAGTTTATGAAACCACCTGGCTGTTTGACATTATTTCTTCCTGTTCTTTTTCCACTTCTCAAGTAAGAGGTAAAACAAGGGGGTCTCAGATGCCAGCTAGCTCCTGCGGGAGTCACTGCTCCGCCCCCCAGGCCCTCCGCCAGCCCCTACACCCGGCCCCACGGGCCATGCCGCCTGATGAGTCTGTAAGGAAACGGAGGCCAAGGAGGCCACAGCCCTTCCCCAAGGCAGGCAGACCACCCAACGGTGGGATTACTCACCAGCACGCCAGCTGCTTCAGACTTCCTCTGCAATGAAAAAGAGAGCATTATGTGTATACACCCGGGCCTCGTTTGCAGGATAATTCCCTGCACACAACTCCCTCGCCAAACCAGATCAGATTTCTTCACTCTCGAGAAGGCTTGCATTGTTGTTGTTGTTCCTAACGTGTACCAGCTTGTAACTGCATTTTGCATGTGGTGTCCCTTATCAGACGGTAAGGTCCAATCAGACCGCTTCCCTCACCGCTGTCCCCCCAGTGTCTGGGGGTGTCAGTGGGCACCTGGAGCCCAGGAGCTGTTAGTAGTCGGGCAGGTGATTACGTAAGAAGTAGAGATACCGGAAGGACAGAACGAGGAGAGAACTAACATTTGTTAATCGCCTGTGTAACATGTAGGCTTTGTTAGTGATTTACCCACTGCCTAATCCTTCACGCAGTCTTTTGTTTTTTTGAGATACAATTCACTAACACGAAATCTACTCAACTCAAAGTGTACAGGTTGGTGGGTTCCAGGATAATCACTGGGCTGTGCAGCCATCACCGCTGTTAGGACACCCGGGTGGCTCAACTGGCTAAGCGTCCAACTTCGGCTCAAGTCATGATCTCGAAGTTCGTGAGTTCAAGCCCCGCATCGGGCCCTGCGCCGACAGTACAGAGCCTGCTTGGGAGTCTCTCTCTCACTCTCTCTCTCTCTCCTGCCCCTCCCCCACTTGTGCGCTCACACGTGCACCCTCTCTCTAAAAATTTATTTTTAATAAATAAGCTTTGGAAATAAATAAAAATAAATAAAAATTTAAAAATAAATGAAAATAAACTTTAAAAATAAATAAATAAGTGGGATCATACAATACATGGCCTTTTGTGTATGGCTCATTTCACTTGCAACGTCTTCAAGGTTCATCCACTTGGTAGCAATTATCAGTACTTCTTACAGCTGAATAATATTCCACTGTGTAGATTTACACATATTATTTATCCAGGTCATCAGCTGACTCACGTTTGGTTGGTTTCCACTTCCTGGCTTTCGTGCCGCTATGAAGGTTTATATCCAAGTTTTTGTGCAAACGTGTTTGCAGTTTTCTTGCCTACGTATCTAGGAATAAATGTGTGAGTCACAGAGCACCTCTCTCTATGTTTAACCATTTGAGGAACTGCCATCCTGTTTTCTATAGCAATAGCGCCATTTTACCTTTTCACGAGCCGGGTATGAGAGTTCCTCTCTCCACGTGCTCACCAACACCTGTTACTGTTCATCTTTTTTTTTTTTTTTTTAATTTTTAATGTTTTATTTATTCTTGAGGGAGAGAGAGACAGAGCATGAGCGGGGACGGGGCAGAGAGAGAGGGAGACACAGAATCTGAAGCAGGCTCCAGGCTCTGAGCCATCAGCCCAGAGCCCGACGTAGGGCTCGAACTCATGAACCATGAGATCATGACCTGAGCCGAAGTCGGATGCTCAACCGACTGAGCCACCCAGGCGCCCCTGTTCATCTTTTTTATCAGCCATCCTAGTGGGATGTGAAGTAATAGCTCATTGTGGTTTTAATCTGCATTTTCCTCATGACTAGTGATGTCAACTGTCTTGCCAATTTGGATATCTTCTTTGGAGAAATGTCTATTCAAATCCTTTGCCCACTTTAAAAATGGGGTTCTTCGTAGTTTTATTTGTCAAGTTGTAGGAGTCCTTATTATATTCTGGATATTAGAATTATGATTTGCAAATACATTCTCCCATTCCGTGGGTTGTCTTTTCTTCACTTTCTTGTTGGTGTCCCTTGACACACCAAAGCTTTCATTTTTATGAAATCCAATTTATACGTATTTTTTCCTTTGGTCGCTTGTGTATTAGGTGTCACGTCTAAGAAACCACCACCTAAACTAAGGTCACAAGGATTTATACCTATGTTTTCTTCTAAGAGTTTTATTATGTTACATCTTACATTTAGGTCTTTGATCCATTTTCAGTTAATTTTTAAATATCATGTGAGGTGGGCAGTCCAACTTCATTCTTTTTTTTTTTTAATGTTTATTTATTTTTGAGAGAGAGACAGAGTGAGAGCAGGGGAGAGGCAGAGAGAGAGAGAGGGAGACATAGAATTTGAAGCAGGCTCCAGGCTCCAAGTTGTCAGCACAGAGCCTAACCTGGGGCTCGAACCCATGAACTGTGAGATCATGACCTGAGCTAAAACCAGACACTCAACCAACTGGGCCACCCAAGATGCCCCCGACTTCATTCTTTTGCATGTAGATGTCTGGTTGTTCTAGCGCCATTTACTGAAAAGACTATTCTTTCCCTCCATTGAATGGTCTTGGCATCTCTGTTGACAATCAGTTTGCCATTTATGTTTGGGTTCATTTCTGGACTCTTAATTTTATTCCATTGATCTGTATGTCGATCCTCATGCCAGGACCACACCATCCTGATTACTGTAGCTTCATAGTAAGTTTTGAAATCACGGCATGTGTGTCCTCCAACTTGTGGTCTTCTTCATGATTGTTTTGGCTCTTCTGGGTCCCCTGCGTTTCCATACGAGTTTGAGGATCAGCTTACCAAGTTTTGCAAAAAGCCAGCAGGGATTTTGATAAGGATTGCACTGAATCTGTAGATCAGTTTGGGGAGCATTGCCATTGTAATATGAAGTGTTCTCATCCGTGAATGTGGATGCTCCCATTGATTTAGGCCTTTGATTTCTTTCAACAGCGGTTTTTAATTTTCATGTACAAACCTCACACTTCTTTTGTTAAATTTTTTTCTACATATTTTATTTATTTTTTTTTAATTTTTTTTTAACGTTTATTTATTTTTGAGACAGAGAGAGACAGAGCATGAACAGGGGAGGGGCAGAGAGAGGAAGACACAGAATCCGAAACAGGCTCCAGGCTCTGAGCTGTCAGCACAGAGCCCGACGCGGGGCTCGAACTCACGGACCGCGAGATCGTGACCTGAGCCGAAGTCGGCCGCTTAACCGACTGAGCCACCCAGGCGTGCCCCTACATATTTTATTTTTTGATGCTATTATAAGCGACATTGCTTTCTGACAAGTCATTTTCAGATTGTTCACTGCTGTGTGTGCGAATGTGATAGATTTTTGTGTATTGTTTATATCCTGCAGCCTCGCTAATGTTGCATGTTACCTTTCATGGTTTTTTAGTGGATTCTTTAGCACGTTCCATATGCAAAACCATGTCATCTGCTAGTAGAGATCGTTGCGCTTTGTCCTCTCCAAACTGGATTTCTTTTCCTTCTTTTTCTTGCCTAACTACCCTGGCTATAACCTCCAGTATGCTCTTCAACTGCAGTGCCAACGGCAGACGTCCTTGTCCTGTGCCTGAGCACGATCTTTTGAAGTAGGTAATTTTTTCAACCGAGGAGAAGCCTGCCACCTCGCCCTGTAAAAACGGGGCTCGGATGAGGAAACGCTCAGCGAAGTTGAGTAGAGCCCCAGTTTTAAAACCAGGTCTGACCCCAAAGCCCACACTCATTCTCCTCTGCCTCCTTAACCCTTAACGAGCGGATCAGCAACCACGTACTCGTGCAAGCCTTCACTTCCGTCATCGTTTCCTTCATGTCACACAATAATAGAGGTGGCAGAGCAGGAGTTAGTGTCCTGCTTTTTCGTGGGAAGCGCCTTGAGGGAAGCGACTTGGAGGAACTGGGACTCAAATTCTGCCTTCCAGGGCACCTGGGTGGCTCAGTCGCTTAAGTATCCGACTTCGGCTCTGGTTCTGATCTCGCGGTCTGTGAGTTCGAGCCCCGCGTCGGGCTCTGGGCTGACGGCTCGGAGCCCGGAGCCCGCTTCGGATTCTGTGTCTCCCTCTCTCTCTGCCCCTCCCCCACTCATGCTCTGTCTCTCTGTCTCTCTCAAAACTAAATAAGCATTTAAAAAAAAAAATTTTTTTTTAATTCTGCTTTCCTGACCCAATTTTGTGCTTTGACAGCAGCGATAGCTACTTCACTAAGTAGTTAGATGTGTTCAGAAAGGTTATGTGGGTGTTTCCTAACAGGTTATAAACAAGAAGGATAAATTGAATCCTGCATGATAGTGAGGGAGCTAAAATATGGAGAGAAAAGAATCTGAAAAGATTGAAACAGGTGCATGGGGCACGAAAGAAGAGGGACAAGGAAAGAGAGGAAAGCCAACTGCCATTTTGATCGGTAAATAAAGGGTCAAAGAGACAAACCCATCTCTCCACAAGGAAGCGCTGTAAAGGGAACTCCGCGCCCGTAACATTTCTTTCCAACTAAAAGAATCCCTGGTGGAAAGGAAAGAATGCAAATGAGGACTACAAAAATGTCCTCTGCAGTGTTTCCAGATTTAAGGTTGGCCCCGCCTGGGGGCTAAAAGCTGAACAAAATGCCTCCAGCGGCGGCCCCTGCTGCAGCCTCCCTTGGAAAAACCTCCATCGCTGGAGAAAGTGCTGGTTGTGCAGACAGATCCTGCTGGACACCCCCACCTCCAACCCGTCCCCCCAGGGCTGCTGGGCAGATTAAACAAAGATGGCCCCCCGGGAACAAACCTTACATCACTCCTGCACATGGCAAAGCCTCAGTACATACTAGTCCCATTTCCCTTCCCCTCACGGGGTTTTCGAGGCACCCAGACCTTAAGTGTTCCCAGAACCTAGGAACTATCGGCCCCCTCCTTCAACAGAAAGACACCTCTCTCTCCTCTCCTCCTTGGTCCAGCTCATTCTAGCAATTTGGTTTTCAGCTTTCATCCTATAACTTAGGCGTGCGAGTCTTCCACTGCCAGAGGAGGATGAGATGTCTAATGACTTCCTTATGGAGCAGTGGGCCCTGGGCTGAGCCAGAGTCTGGTCATTTTTGCCACCACCTTTCTGTGTAGCCCTGGGGCGGGGGCGGGGGGGGGTCTCCCTTCCGGGCTGCAAGTTCCTCATCTGGGAAGCGTCCTTGGTCCCAGGGGGCAACGGAGTTTGCCTCCCCCTTCGAGTTCAGGTCAATGGGGCGAAGACTGTGGGGAGAGTGGGCAATTTTGGATTCACACGCATGTGAGACAGGCCTTGCCCTATGACTAGGAGATAACATTTATGCCCTGAAAGAGAAACGGGAGCAGAAAGTACCATAAGAGGAAGAAAGGTCAGTTGGGAAGGAGTCAGAAAAGGCTAAAGCATCCGTCTGGGCTTCGGGTCTCCTACAACTGACTCATGACTCAGGGGTAGGATTTGGGCAGAAGGAAATTGAAACAGGATGGCATACAGAGAACCCCAAGGTTATTCTAACTCAAGGGACCGCCCACCGTATGCATTCCAGGAGCTGTCACATCTGTCCCCTCACCTACCTTTCTCCTCCTGCCCCAACAACGCAGCCCCTCTCCTGACTGGCCGCTCCTCTCTCCACCAAGCAGACTCCTGGTGAACTTGGGGACCCAGCCCCAGCACCGCCTTCTCTAGGAGGCCGTACCTCGCCCCCCAGGCTGGATCAGGGTTCTCTCCCCTGGAGACCCTGACAGAAGTCAGGGGCGGGGGAGGCATGAGGACACCCTTCTATCACAGACAGCCTCTGCCCCACAGGTCTCTCTCACTGCCTCATCAGCCGCCAGCTTACAACCCCCCACTGGCTTTTGGCCTCTGGAACGAGGCCTGTGTCCAGTTGGTCTTGGTGTCCGTCCCCAACCCCGGGCCAGGGACCAGTCCTCTGGTAACCGGCTGAGAGGAAGCCCCACCTCCCCGGGGGAGGGCAGGTTACCTTTTCCATCGGCCTTGTAGTCATCGGGGAGGAGCTTGTCCTGCCGGTAGCCCAGCACGAAGGCCAGGAAGGAGAGGATGAGGGCGTCTCCGATGCTGAGGATGGCCAGCATGAAGGCCCAGCGGATGGTGCACTGACCCAGCGTGTACTTGCCCGTCTGCTCCCCACACATGCGTCGCACCTCACTTGAGTCCCAGCCATCCGGGTAGACCAGGCAGCCGATCATGAGGCCTGTGGCTGAGGGGGTGGGAGGGGGTGAAGATGGTGTCAGGCTGGCTGTGCTCCGTCTGCTACCGCCCCCCCCCCCCCCCCGCCCACTGTTGCCACCTTGTCACTCCCCCCTCCTCCTTGAGAGGGCGGGCAGCTCCTACCATGGTTCTTGTAGAGCACAGGGGAGAAAATGGAAGATCCAAGAGTTAAAGTGACTTGCCCTTGGTGGGGATAGAGGCAGAAAGTGGAGCTCCTCTGCCCGGGGAAAGTTCTGCCATGGCACCAGGTGATCCTACCAGGCCCTCAGCCGTGCCCCTCACTTTGGACTTGACGAGGCACTGGCTACTCTGGTTTCAAACCCCTCCAAAATCTGGTCCCGACCCAGAGAACTCGTCACTCCTAAGACGTATATTTGTTCGTGCTCCGATATCTCTGAAATAGTAAGAAAGCTTCAGGCCGTGGTTTGATTACAAGTATTTTTTTCTTTTGGAGACACCTGGGTGGCTCAGTTAAGTGTCTGACTTCCGCTCAGGCCATGATCTCCTGGTTAGTGAGTTCGAGCCCTGCATCAGGCTCTGTGCTGACAGGGCAGAGCCTGCTTAGAATTCTCTGTCTCCCTCTCTCTCTGTCCCTCCCCCACTCGCTCTCCCTCTCTCTCTCTCTTTCAAAATAAATAAATAAACTTTTTTTAAAAAAAGGAGTATTTTTCCTTTTTACACACATAGAATCATGGTATGTCCCACAACTTGGGAATCTTAGATTTAATGAAAACACAAAGTTTTCCAGCCCCATCTCTGGCTGCTTCCCTCGTGAACCTTTCATTCAAGCAAATAGGTCTCTCCCTCCTAACTCAGTGCATAACACTGCAGTTGTCCATACTTCCCTAAATTTGAGAATCCCCTGGAATATTTGTTTAAAATGCTGATTCCCAGGCTAGGGGTGGGCTCAGGAATCCCTGGGGGGGGGTTAAAAATTTTTTTAATGTTTATTTTTGAGAGACAGAGAGACAGTGTGAGTGGGGGAGGGGCAGAGAGGGAGACACAGAATCCAAAGCAGGCTCCAGGCTCCAAGCTGTCAGCCCAGAGCCCGACATGGGGCTCGAACTCACAAGCTGTGAGATCATGACCTGAGCCAAAGTCAGCCGCCCAACTGACTGAGCCACCCAGGTGCCCCGGGAATCCCTGTTTTGAAAATCATTCAGGTAATTCTCTCACTAGGAAAAGCGGGAAACACTAGAACGGGCTGCCTGGATTTCATGCCCAGCTCTTTCCTAACTAGCTGTGTGACTCAGAGCAAGCTACTTAAGCTTTTTTTTTGGCCTCAGTTTTCTCGTCTATACAGTGGGAATATGGGTAGGCCCTACCTGTTTGGATTGCAGTGAGGTGCAAATGAGTTAATATTGGAAAAGTGCCTAGCACATACTTAGTGCTTCACGAGTGTTAGCTACAATTATCCCATCCTGTGCTTTCACTGACTTAGTATTTACAGGCAAAAATTTCATTTTCCCTCCTTCTCCTCACTTCCCTGCCCTCCCACCAAGGACCACCCCACCTTAGCTGCACAGGTATGTGACACGATCCTGGGATGTGACCAAGGCCAACCCCAAGCACAACCGCCATGCAGGCAGGGGGTTCCTTCCATTCTCTGTGCCACCTTCTGAGCCCTCACCCTCCGTCCACAGGCCCAGAGGCTCTTCAGTTCCGAGGCTGAGCCCTACCCAGGAGCACCTCGGGGAAACACCTCACAGGACCCAGTTACCTACCTTGGGCTCCGTTTGTGCTTGCAAGGAAAGTCAACAGATCAAACAAACGCAGAGTAAAGTATAAAGATCAGGATCCCTCCTCCCCGCCTAAATGCATCAACTCGCCTTTGATTTTACATGGGACAAGCTAATTCATATAAGCGTATAGGTCTTTTAGGTCCAAAATACTTCGTGTACCCTTTTCCTCTTGATCCTGACAACAGTTCTGTGAAGTAGGCCATGTCTTAATATCCCATTTTACAGATTAGAAAACTGAGGTCTCAGAGAAACCAAGTGAGTTGCCCAGGGCAGAGTCAAGACCTGAACACATGCTCCTGGCTTTTTTTTTTTTTCCCTCAAAGTTAATTCCCTAAACTCTCAGACTGACATCACTCCAAAGAGCTGAATGTATTTAGTGCTGACATTTCAGACTTCATGACAAAATGAGAAGTGTTTCAGGAAGATACTTAGCATAGGGGAGGGGGGACTTTCCCAGAGCTCTTCGGTAAAACCTATGGCCTTCCCCAGTTGGTGTAAGACCAGAGTTTTGGTGCCAACCGTGGCCCCCACCTTAACCCGGGCGGAGGAGTGGAATGGGTCAATGTGGAAAGGAGCTGCCCTTCTGGACTTTCCATTCTCCCCATCTCCTCCCCTTGGTCCCCTTCTCCTTCCGTAGCATCTCTGGAAAATAGCCCAGGGCCTCCAACCTGGAAACAGGTTGTTACAATGGGTGCCATGACCCTCTGTGAGGACCTGACCCATCCACCCGGGCACAGTGGGGGGCAACTCCATTTGTAATGTCTCAGGACTCTCAGCAGAGGCCAGCATGGTATCCTCAGGCAAGTTTACTTACCCTTTCTGACTTCCATTCTCTCATCTGTAAAATTAGGATAATACTACCTGACTCATAGCGGAGTTACGAAGATTAAGTGTGATCATGTATAGAAAACGCTCACTGTGGGGACACCTGGGTGGCTCAGCTTGGTGAAGCATCTGACTCTTGATTTCAGCTCAGGTCATGATCTCATGGTTCGTGAGTTCGAGCCCCGAGTCAGGCTCTGTGCTGACAGTGTGGAGCCTGCGTGGGATTCTCTGTCTCCCTCTCTCTCTGCCCCTCCTTTGCTTGCACTGTCTCTCTCTCTCTCTCTCTTTCTCTGTCTCTCATAAATAAATAAATAAACATTTAAACCAAGAAGAAAGAAAGAAAAAAAGAAAGAACGAAAGAGAGAAAGAAAGAAAGAAAGAAAGAAAGAAAGAAAGAAAATGCTTACTGCAGTGTCTGGTACATGGTAACCAGCCAATTAAAGTCAGTTGTTGCTATTATTATTGGCATTGAAGTCAGATGGAAGCAACCTCAGGGGATGTGAATGTCATTAGAGCTGTTCACAAACATTTCAGGTACATAGCGGTGTTAGATTTCCTTGCTCCCCTCTTTTCAAGTTGGGCAAGGCCATAAGACTTCCCTTAGACAACAAAATAGGAGCGGAAATGTGTGGGGTTGCAGGCCACAGCATGTAACTTCTGGGGAGACGCCTTCCAGAGCTCCCTTTCCCTCTGCAATGATGACAGCCAGATGACAGCCGGTGCTCCATCAGCCCGGGTTCCAGAAGAGAAGGGTGAAACAAGAGCCCCCAGCTGATCCTCAGTGAGCTTGTGCCACCAGCAAAGAATAAATCTTTGTTTTAAGCCACTATGATTTGGGAGTTTTTTTGTCACCCCCGCCCCCTCCTGACTGTTTTTGTGTTTTTCATATTTGCCGAGCACCTCCTATGTGTCAAGAACCGTACAAGGTGTTTTACACGCATTATACATCCCATCCTCACAAGAACCTTGTGATGGGAGGTGCTGTTGCTACACCCTACAGATGAGGTTATCAAGACTCAGAGAGACAAGCAACTTGCTCTACCTGTGTTTCTAGGAGCTGGAACCACACACAACTTATACCTGGGATCCAGAAGCTCAATTAACATTGTTAAACTACAGCCCCCCACTGGCCCAGGCACCAATCCTCTTTCCTTTCTCCTGCTCCCTTCCCTGGCCTCAGGCTTCTTGGCAAGGTTAAACTAACTGGTTTAGGCATCTTCAAATGGACCTGTCTCCCAGCTGCTGACTGCAAAGCAGACCCCCTCTTAATCCCTCCCTTTGGCTCATCTTCCATTCCCCTGCACCAAAGAATGGAACATGACACCACTTTTGCTCTTCCCAATGTAAATGTTTCATGGGATGGCATCTGGCCACCTCTGCTATCAATGTCTCCAGCTCCATGACCCGGCAGGGTCTAACTCAAATGGCCTGGTGACGTCTCCCCCACGTAGTCCCTCCCAAGCACTGTCTGTTCAGCACATGGCACCTGCTGCAGGAGGTTGTGGGAGGGGGCAGTGTGGAGAATGAGAGGAATGGTTGTGTTTCCAGCATCCCATAGCTCTGATATGGAGAACCAGCTGGTAAGCATGCCAGGGTCCATTCTACTCCTCTTTGTCCCAGAACTGCTACATCTGCATTTCTCCTCCTTCTCCCCACCGCCCACCAAGATTTACCTCAGCCCTGTCCCAACCTCTCACTCATGATACAGAGAGACCAGAGAGGGAGATGGTGGGTGGATTGCAGACGCAGCTCTGGAGCCAAGTGAGTAGCCTGAGTACAAAATTTGGAATCAAAGGTTCTGTCCACCACTACCTGTGCTAAAAGTCAAGTTACCCATTAGGAGCCTTATCTATAAGGCTCTTATTCCTCTTATCAATAAGAGGAATGCCCACCTCACTAGGTAGGGATGGGCTCCTCCAGAGGGTAGATGTGAAAGTGCTTTGTAAGTCATTATAGTTATGTAAATGTGTGGCTCAATAAAAGTGAGTTTGGAATACATCTTATTTCTTGGAACCTGCTGCCTTAATTCTCCTTGGTCCTTAGTTGCCAGTTGATCTGTTACAGGTTTGGCCAAGTCTTTTCCCAGATTCCTCATCTTTTGGGGGGGGGGGGGAGGGTACCTATAGCTCTCTGAGGTCCCCTGACAGAGACCTGACAGAGTCAGGTCTTAAACTCTGACAGAGTCTTAAATCTATGTGTTTCGTTGTCTGGGATTCTGATCCCCACTCCATTCCCCCTGTTATGGATAATACTACTTCTCATTCTAACCAACGATATCAAGATGGTTTGCTCTCTAGTCTGAAGTCCCCACACTGCCCCTGGACATTCCCCTAGAATGGGCAGTCTGTGCATGGTCCTTGGGATGGGAGGGGACCAAGGGCTGAAGGACAAGGCCTTAGGCCATGTCTTTCTGAGCTTTAGAGGAAAACAGGAGCAGCTGGCCCAAGGACCGAGGGGCCTGCCTGGGCCAGGAGCAGGAAAAAAGGGCAGGAAAGGCCTGCTTTGGGGCACCATAAGTAGCCACCTACCCCGCATAGTTTTTTGTTTGTTTAATTTTTTTTTAGTTTATTTATTTATTTTGAGAGAGACAGAGACAGCAGGGGAGGGACAGAGAAAGAGGAAGAGAGAGAATCCCAAGCAGGCTCCGCACTGTCAGTACAGAGCCCAGTGTGGGATTTGAACCCACAAACCGTGAGATCACGAGTGGAAACCAAGAGTCAAAGGTTTAACCGACTGAGCCACCCAGGTGCCCCACCCCTCCATAGTTTTAAAAGACCCTAGCCATCTGGGATGCCTGGGTGGCTCAGTCAGTTAAGCCTCAAACTTCGGCTCAGGTCATGATCTTGTAGTTCGTGGGTTCGAGCCCTGAATAGGGCTGTCTGCTGTCAGCACAGAGCCCACTTTGGAGCCTCTGTTCCCCCCCCTTCCTGACTCTTCCCCTGCTCATGCTCTCTCTCTCTCAACAATAAATGAACATTAAAAATAATAATAAAAGACCCTAGCCACCACCACCACTCCCCCCATGACAAAATATCACTCCTGTTTGCTGCCTCAAGTACAGAAACCTATAACTAGGGAACAAAGACTTTCACTCCACCATGAAAGAGAGAACTTCAATGCAAGTTTCTATGGGAAAGGTCACAGCATAACACTCCAAATAAACAACTGACTTTAGAATCTCCCTGAGAGAAATTTGGGGTGAGAGGGGAAGAGTGAGGGCAGGGATCTGGGGATCCATAAAGAGAAAGAACAAACACCCAGAAGTGGGAGATGGAGACATCTAGGATGTGCTTGACATTTTGCCCTGGGCTGGATCCTATTTCCACATGGCTGACAATGGAAGCTTCCTTCTTTTTCCTCCTCAGAGCAACAACAACCTCTGATGTGGTGGCCTGGGAGTCAGGACACTTTCTATCAACTAGCTGTGTGCTCCTGGGCAAGTCACTCCCCTTCTCTGGACCTCAGTTCCCATCAGTAAGATGAGGGGGTCGAGCAATTTGATCTCAACGATCCTTTTGGTCTCAACCATTCTAAAGTTCTCTACTCCTCAGAAGCTTCTACAGAGCATTGAGTAGGGCTGGGCTAAAGGAGAACAGCTGAGGGGAGCCTGGTGGACTCGGTCGGTGGAGCATGTGACTCTTGATCTCGGGGTTGTATGTTCAAGCCCCATGTAGAGATTGCTTTAAAAAATTAAATCTTCAAGAAAAAAAAAAGATAAAGAGGAACAGCTGGGAAGGAGACCAAGAGCCTCCAGAGGGCGGAATGGTGCAGCGTCCCCTGTGGCGGGGGGTGGGCCCCCACTTGCCCTCCCATTAACCCTGCTCACCTGCAGCCAGCTGCATCCATGCACAGATCTTGTAGACAGTGGCCGTGTTGCAGACGAAGAAGAGGCTAAAGCAGATGATGGAGCCAATGATGAGGAACATGGCCAAGGCCACAAAAAACATGGCAGTCTTGAAAGCTCTAGAGGGAATGGAGGAGAAGTCCAGCGGGCCACCCTTGCAGATGAGCTCAGAGGACAGCACGTTGCCCACACAGTAGGAGAAAAGGCCAAAGTAGCCTGCCTGGGGTGTGTTAACGCTGTCACCAATCCAGTAGGGCTGGATAAAGAGGGCCATAACAAGCACCGAAAAACAGATGGTGAGTGTGCCCCACATCACACCCACAGCCCTCGAGTTGCGCACATAGTTGGTGTGGTAGATCTTGGCTGCCTCCTGGGCGGGCAGCAACTTCACCATGGTGAGGCAGTAGGCCCTCACCTGGGGTCTTGTGGGCTGTAAGCTAGTGGCTTCGCAGACAGAAAAGCCTAGAAGTCAGTCACTCCTCGGATGGGTTTGGGAACGAGGCTGAGGTCAGGACACAAGGTGAGGGTCCCTCCAAAGTAGAAGAGAGAGGATTTATAAGACCAGGACGACAACCTTGGTTTCTTCCGAGGAAGATTGTCCAGATGCCTTTGTCCACTCCAGGACAAATGATGCCAGGCTGTCTCCAGTCTCCTGCCTCCTCTCAAGCCTGCCAGGGTCTCGGGCCTGCTGGCGCCGCCCTGCCCCTCCCCCCTTTCCAGCTCAGAGCTTCATAGAGCTCCGCCTCTTCGCCGCGGCCCGGCCCCTCCTTCCTCCCTCCTCGGAGAGCGCTGCTTCAGCACCGCGGCCAGCGCCTCGGGACTCAGGTCGGAGGAGGGTGGGAAACAGATGACGGCCCGGGGAGGCGTGGGGAGCTCCTGGCCCGCCCACCGCTCAGTTTCTCAGGGAACTGAGACCCCTCTTCACCCTCCTGAGTTGGGGGGGTGGGGGGGGGGTGACAAAAATTGAGAGGGTGGGGCTGCAGCTGTCACATTCCTCCCGCTCAACTCCTGCGGCAGAACCAAAACCTCTCCTTGAACACTGTTCCCCCATCCCATCCAACCCCGCCCTGGCTCCCTAGTCGCCCTCTCAGAAATCCCAATACAGGGAAGTCCAGCAAAACCTTTTCTGATTGTGTCTTCCGGTCACTGGTTTCTAGTCCATATGGTTTCTCTTCAATCAACAATTTCTAAGAACCTACTATGTGCTAAGCCCCATGTTGGAGGGTATCTTCCCTAGGCAAAACCACAGAGATAAAAGAGGGTCCCTGCCCTCAAAGACAGTGAAGCATTTACATATATGTATATCCGTAGATATATTTGCAATGCAGACTGATAGTGCTATATTAAAAAACTACAAAGCACAGCAAAGGACAATACTTGTGAGGCCTCCCAGACTTTAACATATGTTTTTTTTTTTAATGTTTATTTATTTTTGAGAGAGAAAGAAAGAGACAGAGCGTGAGCGGGGGAGAAGCAGAGAGAGAGGAAGACACAGAATTCCAAGCAGGCTCCGGGCTCTGAGCTGTCAGCACAAAGCCCGACCTGGGGCTGGAACTCACAGACCACAACTTGAGCTGAAGTCCCACGCTTAACTGACTGAGCCACCCAGGTATCCATTACCAAATGGTTTTGTTCAATACAATATCTTTCTCCTGTTTATATGTTTTTGTTGCATATTTCTTTTTCCCCCTTCTTTTTCAAAATATGTATTTCTCATGACTGTATAGGTAAATACATGTTTGGTGTAGGGATCTAGCAAATTCAGGAAAGCTACATAAAAGGATATAAATCACTCATAACCCCAACATTGGAAGCTAAGGGGAGTCAAGATTATCTTAAAAACATGGACTTTGGGGTTGCCTGGGTGGCTCAGTCAGGTAAATGTCTGTCGCTTGATTTCAGCTCAGGTCATGATTTCACCATTCATGAGCTTGTCTTCATGCTGAGTGTGAAACCTGCTTGGGATTCTGTCTCTCCCTCTCTCTCTGCCCCTCCCTTGTTCATGCTCCTTCCCTCCCTCTCTCTTTCTCAAAATAAATAAATAAACATTTTTTAAAAAAACACATGGACTTTGGCTTTAGACACATCTGGATTGAGTTAGCCACTTACTAGCTATATGACTATCTGTGGATTTAACCTCCCCAAGCCTCAGTTTCTTCATCTATAAAATGGGGAGAGGGAGCCTGAGTGGCTCAGTTTGTTAAGAGTCAGACGCTTGATCTCAGCTCAGGTCTTGATCTCACGGTCACGGGTTCAAGCCCCACACTGGGCATAGAGCCTGCTTTTAAAAAGTATGGGGAGAATAGTTCCTATCACCTAAGGGTTACGTAAAATAATACAGGTAAACTGTTTGGCATAGGGCCTCACATATAAAAGTACTCAAAAGGTTTATCACTATTATTACCTCTGTTAACATTTTGACATATTTCCTTCCTTCTGCATATACTGCTTTATACAATTGGACAATTTAGTATCCAATTTTTTTCACATAGCATTACACCATTAATATTTTCTCATATTACTATTTTTTTTCAAAAACATGATTTTAATGCGTGTATATTGATTCAGAGTATGTAATCATTTAATTGTTTGAGCATTTCCCCTTTTTAGGGTATTTTAGCAGTTTCCAGTTTTTCACTACTAAAAAAAAACAAAACCCTGTCTTTCCCCTCACCCCCCCTCCAAACCCTGTCTTGAACATACTTGTGCCACTGCCTACATTTCCTCTTTCTCTTAAATCTCTTTGGTTTTGTGACCAGTCTTCCCATCAGACTGGAAGGTCATTGAGGGCACAGCCTATGTGTCCACCATCAGACCGGCAGTTTCCCTAGAGACAGACTGTATCTTCTCCCACTCAGAGAAGGCTCTAGGCTGGTGAACCACCTCTGTTTGGCCTGCCCAGCACAACTTCCCCTGCCTCTGAGAACAGACTCTCCTGCTTCCTGAGGATCTGGTGAGACAATCACAGGGCATACAGACTCCAGAGACAAGGATGAGTGGGTGACCCAAACTAGGCCATCAGTCTCTCCCTGGAGAATCTGAATTGGTAGTAGACTGACAAAAGGAAAAAAAAGCTATTGCTTTATCAGGCCTTGGCAACATCCCTAAGAAACAATCCATGAGTTGCTGCTACTGGGAACTTCAGACACACCCTGATTCCCACTCTGCCTAGACAGTTGCCCTGCTCCTTCTTCAGCTCTGTGACCCACCCGATATCCTTCTATTTCCTTCTTTTTTTATTTCATTAGCCAGAGTACGCTTTGGCCGTGGCACCAAAGAGCCCTAACTGATCCAAACATTGGCACCAGAAAGAGGGCTTCGGGCAAAACGCTCTGAGATTCCTGTTTATGTTCCATGGTACACAGAGGAGAAATAGCTAATAAAATTGTCACCCATGAACACCAGAGATCATGTGCCCTCTGAGGGACAAGTTCTGGGAGCCAAGTGGCTTTGGTCAAAACAGATTTATTTAAAAAAAAAATTTTTTTTTAACGTTTATTTATTTTTGAGACAGAGAGAGACAGAGCATGAACGGGGGAAGGGCAGAGAGAGGGAGACACAGAATCTGAAACAGCCTCCAGGCTCTGAGCCGTCAGCCCAGAGCCTGACGCGGGGCTCGAACTCACAGACCGTGAGATCATGACCTGAGCTGAAGTCGGACGCTTAACCGACTGAGCCACCCAGGCAGCCCTGGTCAAAATAGATTTAAAGGGAATGAAGAAAGGGTGCCTGGCTGGCTCAGTCAGTAGAGAATGTGACGCTTGGTTGAGGGGTTGTGAGTTCAAGTCCTATGTTGGGGCACAGCACCTACTAAAAATAAATAAAATAAGGAGAATGAAAAAATTAGGAAATTCAGTGGGGGGGCACTGAATAATATTAAGCAAGACAAGCTCAGACATCTAGATTATTGACTCAATAAATAAAATGAGGGGTACCTGACTGGAACATAAGACTTGTGGTCTCAGGGTTGTGAGTTAAAGCCCCATGTTGGATGTAGAGAATACTTAAAAATACAATCTTTAAAAAAAATAAAATAAGGGGCACCTGGGTGGCTCAGTCGGTTGAGCGTCGGACTTCAGCTCAGGTCATGATCTCACAGTCTGTGAGTTCGAGCCCCGTGTCAGGCTCTGTGCTGACGGCTTGGAGCCTGGAGCCTGCTTCCGATTCTGTGTCCCCCTCTCTCTCTGCCCCTCCCCTGCTCATGCTCTGTCTCTCTCTGTCTCAAAAATAAATAAAAAACATTTTTTTTCAACGTTTTTTATTTATTTTTGGGACAGAGAGAGACAGAGCATGAACGGGGGAGGGGCAGAGAGAGAGGGAGACACAGAATCGGAAACAGGCTCCAGGCTCCGAGCCATCAGCCCAGAGCCTGACGCGGGGCTCGAACTCACGGACCGCGAGATGGTGACCTGGCTGAAGTCGGAGGCTTAACCGACTGCGCCACCCAGGCGCCCCTAAAAAACATTTTAAAAAATGTTTTTAAGTTAAGGGGCACCTGGGTGGCTCAGTCAGTTAAGCATCCAACTCTTGATTTAAGTTCAGGTCATGATCTTATGGTTCATGAGATCAAACCCCTAGTCCAGCTCTATACTGACAATGCAGAGCCTGCTTGGGATTCTCTCTCTCCCTCTCTCTCTCTCTCTGCTCCTCCCCCACTCAGGCACGAGCACGCTCTCTCTCAAAATAAATAAATAAACATTTAAAAAACCTAAGTCAAGACCTTTATGTGCTATGGCTCTGAGAATTTGTTGAGACCTGTTGCTATAAGGCATAGGGCCATTAAGATAAGATTCAGGGGCTGTGACAGTACAGAACTGCAAGGCCTGAAATCCATCCTATGTTCTAAATGGTTACGCCAGATCACCTCAGGAACAGGTCAAATCCTCACCTTGGCTCCCTGACCCTTGAGCTAAAGACAAATGTACCAGGAAGAGCTACGTGAAAGCCTGTGGCATTCTCTCTTACTCTCCGAATAATAAATCAAAAAGAGCACTACGTCCCCGGGGGAGCTGTAGAAATGAGTCACTACCAGTCACTCAAAAGATGCAGGCAGGCAAATGTCCGTCTCTAGTGGACACTTGTCACATTGTTTTGGTTTGGGCTGGCCAGCACCCTGACCTCCTTCCTATGTGAGGGTGAAACTCTGCTGTATGAGGCCAGGGGGACAGTCGGGCCTCTTCCCTCACTGTGGAAGCCCCACCCTCCGCCTGCTCCAGAGAGAGCTCTGATGGGGGTGCTGGCCAGGTGGGAGTGGACTACTGTGGCATGACAACCCCACTCAGGACAGCCCTGGGGACAGTGAGGAAAGGAAATCTCCCCAGAAGGTAGCACTTCTAGTGCTGTAATTATCTACCCCCCAAAGATCCACATCCTAATAACCAGAACCTGTAAAAATTACTTTATTGAGAAAAAGGTTCCTTGCAGCTATAAGTAAAGATTTGAGATAAGAAGATCCTGCCAGATTATCTAGGCGGGTCCTACATCCAATGACAAGTATCCTTCTAAGACACACAGAGGAGAATCCAGACAAAAAGGAAAAGGTGACATAACCATGGAGGTCGAGACTAGAATGATGGGGTTTCAGCCAAGGAAGCTGGTGACCACCGGAAGCAAGAAGGGGCATGGAACCGATTCTCCCCTAAAGCCTCCGTAGAAAGCACAGCCCTGCTGATACCTTGATTTCGACTTTTGGCCTTCAGAATTGTAGGGGAACCTACTTCTGTTGTTTCAATCTGCCAAGTGGGTGGTAATTTGTTATGGCTGCCTCAAAAAGTATACCACCTCTCCTGTAAGGAGAGACAGTCTGAGGTACGTCAGTCTGTGGGCAGCAGCTAATGTACAAGCCAGATGGTCATCGTCTCCAACAGAGTAAGGTTGGAGGGTTAAGAGTTTCAGGAAAGGGGTAGGGTACATGGAATCCTCAAAATAGGGACAAAAACCAGAGAGTATTTGAGTCCTATAAGAATGTTCTCCAAGGGTTTGCTACTGCAGAGGGTTTTAACATCAACTGGACAGGACACCCCACTCCTGTAAATGCTAGCCAGCCTCCTTCCCCGCCCGCTCCTACCCTGCACTGGCTCAGAGACTCATAACAAGGGGTCCATGGTGGGACAGATGGAGACTGAATGGATTTCCCACTAAGGTGGACCCAGCCAGTCATTACTGGCTCCCAATAATATGAACAGACTTCAAGCCCCTGTAGGACACTGATAACTCTCAAAACTCAGTAACAAGAAAACAAAAAACCATGAAAGATTGGTTGGCAAAAGATACAAACACTTGATCAAAGAAGATACATGGATGGCAACTGAACACATGAAAAAATGCTCAACATCATCAGTCGGTAGGGAAACGCAAATGACATACTGCTCTTACACCTATTAGAAAGGCTAAATTAAAAACCAAAAACAAAGAAACAAACAACAAAAGAAAGAAAGAAAGAAAGGAAGAAAGAAAGAAAGAGAAAAAAAAAACTAAAAAACCGGCAGTGCCAAGCCCTGATGAGGATGTAGAAAGCATTTGGAACGTTTATACATTGCTGGTAGGAATGCACATGAGTTCAGCCCTTTTGGAAAACAGTCCAACATCTTTCAGAAATCGAAACAAACATTTGCCACAAGACTCAGCCATCTCACTCCTGATTATTTGTCCCAGAGAAATGAAAACTTGCACACATACAAAAACCTGTACACAAATATGTATAAAAGCTTTTTTAAACATTTTTTAACGTTTATTTATTTTTTTTTGAGAGACAGTACATGAGTGGGGGAGGGGCAGAGAGAGAGGGAGACACAGAATCCGAAGCAGGCTCCAGGCTCTGAGCTGTCAGCACAGAGCCCGATGCAGGGCTCGAACTCATGACCCGAGCTGAAGTCGGACGCTTAACCGACCCAGCCACCCAGGTGCTCCTGTATAAGAGCTTTATTAATAATTGCCCCAAATTTTTCAGAAATAACCCAAATGTCCTTCAGCCGGAAATGGATAAACACACTGTGGTTCCATTCCACACAACAGAAGCAGAAACAGTAGAAACAAACTACAGAAACCGGCCACAACGTGCACAAATCCCAAATGTGTTATGCTAAGAAGCCAGGCCAAAAATAAAAACAAAAATAAAACACAACTTTTTTTTTTTAATTTTTTTTTAATGTTTATTTATTTTTGAGACAGAGAGAGACAGAGCATGAACAGGGGAGGAGCAGAGAGAGAGGGAGACACAGAATCTGAAACAGGCTCCAGGCTCTGAGCTGTCAGCACAGAGCCCGATGCGGGGCTCGAACCCACGGACCGTGAGATCATGACCTGAGCCGAAGTCGGACGCTTAACCGACTGAGCCACCCAGGCGCCCCAAAACACAACTTTTTAAAAGTACATACTGTGGGGGCACCTGGGTGGCTCAGTCAGCTCAGCATCCAACTTCTGCTCGGGTCATGATCTCACCATTCGTGAGTTCCGCATCAGAGAGTCTCTCTCTCCCCCCTCTCTCTCCCTCCCTGCCCTCTTTCACTCATGCCCTCTCTCTCTCAATGCCCCAAATCAAGATTTAGAACAATTCCAACATTCCAGAAGGCTTCCTCTTGCCGCCTCCCAGCCAATTTGCCCACCCAGGGGTAAACCTGCAGATTTTTATCACCATAGGTTAGTTTTGCCTTTTCCTGAACTGCATGTAAACGTAACCACACAGTCTGTATGTTTTCTGTCTGTGGCTTTCCTCACTCAACATTGTGCCTCTGAAGTTAATCCGTGTGATTGCATGTGGGGTTCCTTTTTAAAGGGGAAAAACGCAATGCACAACACTCTTTAGATTGGGCAAGGGGTGGCTAAACCTTATGGGGATTTGGTAACAAAAAAAAAAAATCTAATTTTTGCTTATATTTTGGAAGCAGAAACATTGGCCAAAGTTCTCTTTGCTATACTCTTCATCTGTAACGGAAAAAACTCCATTCTTCCTCCTCTGGGAAGTTGGCTGTGACCAGCCGGAGATAGGACTGATGCACTTTTCACAGCTCCGGTCACAGATGGAAAGAGCCCCTCCAGTTCCTTCCCCAGCCTCCTGGCCTTGACTGCTGAAAAGCAAAGTGCAATTACCCTCCCTGTGGCTCTGCTCACAGGGGTACTGGGGGGGAGGGGAGTGGGAAGCGAAGGAGGGGCCAGAATGACCTCATAGGGGAAAGTGGTTTTAAACACTGAGTTCCATAAAAATAAGACAGACTAGTGTTGCTTTAATCAGTGATACTTTTGTGTCAGGTTTCTCCCATTGTGAGGGTCTCCTAGCTCGTTCCTCCAGCTACTCCCCTCTATTCCACCCTCTAGGGCTGTAAGGCGGAGGGGTGGGGGTATTACGAGGGCAGAACACCTACTAGACGCTAGGCACTCCCACCTGCATTGTCTTACTCAATCCTGACCTTACAAAGGAGCCATCATCTTCCTTGGTACGCGAGGAAACAGGCTCAGATGGCTTACAGATTTAAATTACCTGTCCAAGGTCACGTGGCTAGGGAGGGCCGAGTTTGGAAGCCAAGTCTATATGGATCCAAGCTGTGCTCTGGGGAACCGGATCCAGGGCCTCCACAGCGGGGCGGTCTTCCACCTCCTGGGATGGGATCCTTGGCTGCCATGAGCGGTCGTTCAGGGAAAGTTGCTCTGGTCCCACACCTGAGCACACTCTGGCAGCTGCACCCTTCCCAGCCTTCAGCCCCCCTCCCCCGACCTGGGTCCATCTGCGATTCACAAGACTTCCTCGTCCTCAGCCAGGATAGACTACAGCTCACGTTCACAGGTGGCCTTGGGTAGGGGACAGGCTGAGTGGAAGCCTTAACTGAAGGGGTTTGGGACTGCAGATGTTGAGTGAAGAGGAAACGGGAGACAATTGCGTGAGAAGGACCATCCTAAGGGCCCCTGAAATCACTCACGGAGGCAGGCCCCCCCTCCCCGCCTCCCCCACAGTGTGAGGGCAGGTGGGAAGTGAGAACACACATCCCCCCTCCAGCGGTCAATCACAGAGCGGGTCAGCCCCAGCAGCCTCGACCTGCCCTAAAATGCCCCAGGGGAGGCTGGGGCCCCTCCTCACCGGGGTCTGATCCCTGGGTTTGGATGGAGCCAGAAGCAGGGCCTAGACTGGGGTGAGAGGTGCCTACATGCAAAGCTGAAGGGGGTGCTCACACCCTTGGTGCCTCTCTCGCCTCACCCGAGTCCCAGCCCTACCAGGGCTCCGGGCACCAGCGGGGAACGGAGCACCGGTAACAGCGGCTGACACATCCTAATGACAGAGCCAAGCCCGGGGCTGAGCTACCCATGTGTGTTAAGATATATGTGACATATTCACTCCCTCAGCCCTCCCAACTCTCAAAATGATCCCCAGTTGAAGATAAGGAGACTGAGGCTCAGAACAGATAACTTGCCCAGCTAATAACTTTACAAGTAAAAGTGTTCCAGAGTCCACACCCAACCACGATGCAGTATCACCACCACACACACAGGCGCACACACACACACACACACACACACACACACACACACAGGTGCACACATACACGCACACGCATGCACAAGGAACCAGGTGTCGCCCATTTGCTTTATCAGGACACGCCCCCCAGCAGATTGGCCACAGCTGGGCCTCGGTTCACGTGCAGCCCAGCGAGCGGGCTGGGGAAGGTGAGTCACACCTGGACAGAGTCCCTTTTATACCTCCACCACCCAGGCCGGGTCTGTCTTCTGCCACCTGACCTGCCAGCGGCTGTCTACACCGGCTGTGCCCGTCCATCATGGAGAAGGTCCTCGTCCTTCTGCTGGTTGCCCTCGCAGTGGCCTATGCGGTGCCTGACCCTCGGGGAATCATTATCCACCTGGTAAGAGGGGCTTCAGGGAAGGAGTCATCTGAACATCCAGGCAGGGATTTTTTTTTTTTTAATTTTTAAATTTTATTGAAATCCAAGTTAGTTAACATATAGTGTAATAATGGTTTCAGGAGTAGAATTCAGTGATTCATCACTTACAGAGAACACCCGGTGCCCATCCCAACAAGCGTCTTCCTTAATGCCCATCACACATTTAGCCCAGCCCCCACCAACACCTCTCCCTGTTTTTTTTTTATCTTATTTTTCCTCTCCTTCCTCTATGTCCATCTGTTTTGTTTCTTAAATTCCACATATGAGTGAAATCATACGATATTTGTCTTTCTCTGACTAATTTCGCTTAGCATAATACACTCTTAGTTCCATCCACATTGTTGCAAATGGCAAGATTTTATTATTTTTGATTGCCGAGTATTATTACATTATATATATATATATATATATATATATATATATATATATATATACATACATACACACCACATCTTCTTTATCCATCTTTATCCATTTGTCAGTCATTGGACATTTGGGCTCTCTCCATAATTTGGCTACTGTCGATAGTGTTGCTATAAATATTGGGGTGCATGTGCCCAGGTGGAGATTTTTTAAGCTTCGATCTTAACCTCTAATGTCTCCACCTGGGGCTGCCTGGAGGCTGAGAGGTGAAGCATCTCTATCTATCCTGCCCACGACGGTCCTGCCCTCTTCCGCTGGCGCCTCAGACAAGGCTGACCAGCATGGGACATGCTCAGGGCAATGGTTCAAACTGGCTGAGGGAGCTTTAGAAAAACCTAGAGCCCTAGGGTCCTGCCCTGGAAACCCTGGCTCAGAAATGTGCAGTAGTTTAAAAAGCTCTCCCAGTGAGTCTGGCTTCTGACCTAGAGGGACACACAGACACAGTTCTAAATGCCTCATACTGACCACGCGAGATAGGTCCTATTCGGATCAGGTCCGTTTTCAGATGGAAAGCAGTTGTAGAGAAAGGTTAAGCCACCTGCCTGAGGTCACACAGCTGGAAAACACAGAGCAGGGATTGGAGCCCAGGCTGCTGGCTCCAGAGCCACACTGTCACGCTGCCCCATGCTGCCTCTGTACCCAAAGCTTCTTAACTCAGGGCCTTACATGGCTCAGAGGGTCCAGGATCCCCCTGAGGTTATATGTAAAAGTCAGGGGAGGGAGGAATTTTCCAGGGAGAAGGTCCTCACCCTTCACAGGCTCCTCCACGGAGCGTGGGAACCAGAGAAGTTTGGAGACCCTGTTTTGGGAACACCGAGGCAGAGTGTGGGGCAGTGACTTGCCCAGAGTCACCCAGGGAGTTGATAGCACAGCGGGTGCTAGAACCCGTGTCCTGACTCGCAACCACTACCCTGCCCACTTCTCACACGCTGGGGCTGGGGGTAGGCGGATTGGCCCCCAGACCCAGGGGCTGGGTTCCTCTACACACGCCCCCACCAGGGGAGGCACTGTCAGCGGCAGTGGGTGGCGGGGCAGGGGGCGTGTAGAGAAGGGACCAAGGGAAGGGGTCCTGGGCTAACCGGCTGCCCCGGCAGGAAGACGGCGAGCTCTGCCTGAACAGCCTTCAATGCAAGAGCAAGTGCTGCCACCGTAGCACGGGGCTGAGCCTGGCCCGCTGCGCACCCAAGGCCAGTGAGAACAGCGAGTGTTCTGCCAAGGTGGGTGCCCACGGAGTGGGGGCGGTCGTGGCGGGAAGAGGGACCGCTCAGAGGAGGAGGGCCCTCAGGCTTGGGGATAGGATCGCGGAGGAGCGTCAGCCTGGGCCCTGAACGCTGAGATTAAGAGGGGGAGGTCAGCAGGCTTCAAAGCACTTTCCCATGCCATCATCTCCTTTGACCCTCACAAGTGACCAGTGAGATGAATGGGGGCAGGGGGTTGCTATCCCCGTTTCACGGACAGGTGAATAGAGGCCTCCCCAGAGAGATGTAGTTAGTCAGCGTAAATGCACAGAGTGGGACCAGCCTCGGGGCCCACAGTGCCCTCTGGGGTGGCAGTCAGAAGAAGACAGACTGAAAAGAGACTGGCCAGGGGTTCTTGGGGTCAGGCCAGGGGGCATGTTATGCCCAAAGTAGCCCCCCCAACACACAGCCTGTGACTCCAATGGCCCTGTGTCTTTGCAGACACTCTATGGGGTTTACTACAAGTGTCCCTGTGAACGGGGCCTGACCTGTGAGGTTGACAAGACCATCGTGGGCTCCATCACCAATACCAACTTTGGCTTCTGCCACGATGCTGGACGCTCCCGGGAGTAAAACCACCGAAGGCTGCCCCCCTTCCACCACCCCTCCCTGGCTGGCCACCCCTTGGCCAGCACCTCCCTTTTCTGATTGGATTCTCAGCAATTAAAGCTCTTCCTGCAACCTTCCCCAGGCTCCTGAATGTTCTTGTTGAGTCAGCGTCTTCCTTGATGTCACCTCAAGCCTTTGCCTCATCAAGGTCAGAGGAAGTCAATAGGTCAGAGGAAGGAGGGGTGGGTTGGGAGCCAGGCGGGATGAGGCTGGACAGACTGGAGACAAGGTTGTGAAGCAGCCATGCTGAGAACCTCTCCATTTGGGGACCGTGACACCTCCCTGGGATGCCCTTCTTGCCCCTCAAGTTCTCAGACAGGTACATGCACACACTTCTTGAGGGGAGTCATAATGGCCCATATTCTCTGCCCTGCGTCAAAATTTACCAGCCCCTGTCCTGGGGTCCTATCTGCTTTCTGGACCCAACTCTCAGATATGCCAGCTGGTTGACACAACCCATGTGTTAAGGAGTCAAACCACTAACAATTGCTGTGGGCTTACTCTTTGCTAGCAAATCCTCACAACGATCCAGGAGGGAGAATATATCGTCTCTATAGATAAAACAAAAACTAACGTTCAGAGAAGTTAAGCAACTTGCTCAATGTCACATAATTAGAAAAATCTGGGGGTTGCCTGAGTGGCTCAGTCGGTAAGATGTCTGACTCTTGATTTCAGCTCAGGTTGTGATCTCACGGTTCATGGGAACGAGCCCTGTATGGGGCTGTGCACTGACCACACAGAGCCTGCTTGGGATTCTCTCTCTTCCTCTTTCTCTCTACCCCTGGCCCAACTGTGCTCTCTCAAAATAAATAAACTGAAAGAAAGAAAGAAAGAAAGAAAGAAAGAAAGAAAGAAAGAAAAGGAAAGAAAGAGAAAGAAGAAAGAAAGAAAGGTCTGCTAATTAAAAACTTAAAGAAAAAGTTAGCAGCACACCCGCTAACTCCACCCCCCTACCCATTCTACAATTCCTGGTTCTTTCCCAATTATTCATACTAAGACAAATGGGTGGGATTGTAGGGAATTTGGTTTTGGTTTAACATAAAAACCATCAAACCTAGGTTGCCTTAGGCAGTACTGAGGTCCCCGTCACTGAGATATGCAAGTGGAGGTTCACTGACCCTCAGTGGGGATGTAGGAGAGGAGATTCATGCAAAGGAAGAGAATGAACTAATTAAAGCTGAGATGCTCTCCCAGCCCCAGGATTTTGTAGTCTGTGATTAAGGAGTCCTTAGAGTAGCCACTAGGTTTCTGAGTTAAGACAGGATCTACCTGAAAAGTAACAAAAAAAACCAAGGAATTATGGCTGAAACAAATAGGGACACATGTTTCTCATGAATCAAAAAGTCTGGAGGGGGCACCTTGGGGGGCTCAGTCAGTTGAGCGTCCGACTCTTGATTTGGGCTCAGGTCGTGATCTCATGATTCATGAGATTGAGCCCCTCGTCAGGCTCTGCGCTGATCACTGACAGGAAACCTGCTTGGGATTCCCTCTCTCTCTCTTTCTCTCTCTCTCTCTCTCTCTCTCTGCCCCTCCCCCACTCATTCTCTAAACAAACAAACAAACAAACAAACATTAAAAAGAAGTCTGGAGATAGGAAGTGTTGGCAGAACTGTGCGTCTGTTACCTCCTCTCAACTGGCAGATGCCTTCACGGCAGCTCCTAATGGTCATATTCTCTTACCATGTTCAAGTTAGGAAGCATGGAGTAGAGGGTGGCTGGATAGGGGCTGAGGGCAGATTATTTCTCCTAGCCTACTTTCTTATCTTGCCCAAAAACCTCCAGGCTGACATCTCCATATCTCAATGGCTCCAACTGGGTCAAGGGACCACCTCTGGCCACAAGGGAAGCTGGGAAAGCAAGTACTGGGCAAAGGGAATGGGACCGCCATGACTGGCTTGGGCTAATTAGATCCCTCTCCCAGGGCTGGGCCCAGTACCAGCCAAACAATACTGGGGTTCAGCTAGCAAGGAAGAGGGGTAAAGGCTGTTGGGGAGTCAGGTAAGTATCCTCCATACCTAAGTTAGTGCTCAACTGGAGGGGCTTTCAATATCTTAACCCAGTAGGGGGCTCAGACTCTGAGGCAGGGTTGGGTCATACTCCGTGGTGCCTAGATCCAAAGCTGGGTGGGAACCTGCATTCATTCACTTCTTCATACATCTGTTGAATGACCATAGTGCCCAGCACTGTGTTACAGTCTATAAAGGGTGCGAGGGAAATGTTCCTAGTTTCCAGGGGTGAGTGGGAAGCTGGGCTCTGTGGCAGCAAGGGGCAAAAACCTCAACCCCCTGTTCCCCGTGTTAAATCCTTTCTACTTGAACCATCTGGAGTGGTTCTTGTTTTTGGCACTGAGACTGAGTAATACACGACTGCTGGAAGAAGGGGAATATTTTTTGTTGTGTTGCTGCTGTTCAAAGGCACCTTCTTCTCACCCAGCCTGGAGCCCAGACAAGACCCCATTTTCTTTTTTTTTTTTCTTAATATTTTTATTTTTTTTCATGTTTATTTATCTTGAGAAAGAGAGAGAGAGAGACAGAGCATGAATGGGGGAGGGGCAGAGAGAGAGAGGGAGACACAGAATCTGAAGCAGGTTCCAGGCCCCAAGCCGTCAGCACAGAGCCCAATGTGGGGCTCAAACCCACGAACCGGGAGATCATGACCTGAGCCAAAATCGGATGCTTAACCAACTGAGCTACCCAGGGGCCCCAAGGAGTCCCTGTTTTCAAATTCCCATAAAGATGTCCTATAGGTTGTAGCCTTGCCATTGATACTTTCCACCTTAATATCCTAACCCCAGGAGCTCCCCACCTTGCTGTAACTTTTTTCTAGATCTGCTACAAATTCAGCTACAGAAGTGGCAATATTTTCAGCCTTGAATCCATAAAAAATGCCGGATGCTGGACCCTGTAGACATATGCTGTCTAATATGGTACCAATTAGTCACATGTTGAGCACTTGAATTGGGGTACGCGTAAAATACAAATTGGATTCAGATGACCTATTACCAAAAGAAGAATGTCAAAGATCTCAAATAATTTTTACACGTTGAAATAACATTTTTGATTGTGTTATATTGTCAAAATTGTTTCCACCTGTTTCTCTTTACTTTTTAAATATGGCCATTAGAAAATTTAAAATCACATTGCACCTTCTGCTGGACAGTGCTGCTCTTTTAAGCTGAAGGATTTTGAGAAGAGACATTTTTCTGAACTCCTTCATCTGTCTAAAAGCAGAGCCTCCCCAAAGAACTCAACTATCATAAAGTCCCTCCTGGAGAAGTTTCTGGCAACCAAGAAAGATTGACTCTTTGTGCTGGAATCTTATCACTGCAGAAGTCAGCACCACACCTAAATGGATATTGTCACAAAAACTATCATAACTGTCATCTACTCTCCTAAGGGCCCATTTGTCTTTCTTAAAAATGATGTGTTTTTTAGGGGCGCCTGGGTGGCGCAGTCGGTTAAGCGTCCGACTTCAGCCAGGTCACGATCTCGCGGTCCGTGAGTTCGAGCCCTGCGTCAGGCTCTGGGCTGATGGCTCGGAGCCTGGAGCCTGTTTCCGATTCTGTGTCTCCCTCTCTCTCTGCCCCTCCCCCGTTCATGCTCTGTCTCTCTCTGTCCCAAAAATAAATTAAAAAAAAAAAGTTGAAAAAAAAAATAATGTGTTTTCCCCTAAGTGCTCTTTCTTCCCCTATTAAGAAGCCATTTTCCAGAGGGTCCTTCTCCCATTCCCCTTCCCCAATAAAGATGATATATATGCCCCAAATTCTAACTGACTCATTGGGTCACCTTTTTCTGTGAACTCCCCCACATGCGTCTGTATGTGAATAAAAAAAATCTCTCTTTTCTCTTGACAATCTGTCTTTTGTCAGTTTAATTTGCAGACCCCCAACACTGAACCTAAGAGGGTAGAGGAAAAGTTTCTCCTCTTCATTGTATGAAACCAGTGTAATCACATCAGCAATGTATTTTCCCCCTCCCCTTCTAAATTTGAAGACATTAGGTATTCTTGGAGGCTGGGTTTCCAGCCTGCAATCTCCCCTTCCAAGGGCCTTTCATAGATTTTCTCCAAATAAGGGGAGCTCATGCACCGCAGCCCTGTGTCTTTCTGAAGTACATGTGACACTGTGGATCTGTCTGACACATTTAGGAGCAATTTCCGCCAAGATAAAGGTTAGAGTGTTGCTAAGACTTACAGGGGGTGCTTTAAGTAAACCTCAGCTTCCATCTCAACTACTGAGCTCTCGCACCATAAGCTTGACGTCCTGGAGGACATACTTGGCTCAGATCTGGGTTCACACTTGGTTCAGCTAATCAGAAGTGTAGCTAACCATGGAACTTTGGGTCCCAAATCTGAATTATTTATTCCCAGAACGTAACCCAAATATAGCAGGGCTGCCTTGAAGCCTGCTTCTGCAGAGAATTCACGACACTCACAGCCAGCAAGCTAGCGTCTGGCTCTTAAAGCCTCACAACCCAAAGGTACAGCTTGCGGAAACTCGTCCTGATTCATTGTCTCCCCGTCCCCACAGCACAGTAGGCGCTCTGATCTTTCTTTTCCTCACTCTCTTTCCTTGGCTCTCCTTTTCTCATCCCTCCTTTCTCTTCTGATCTCCCAAAAGAGTCCGATTCATCACGTTCAAGCGTTGTGACTGTGAACAAGTTGCTCAGTCTGTCTCAGGTTCTCCTGAGATGGGGTGATCAAAGTTCTGACCCCTCCTCCTAAGGTTTTTTTGTAGGATGAAATGAGATCCTGTGTGTAAGGGATCTGGCACCGCCCCTGGCATAAAGTAAGTGCTCCATAAACACAGGCAATTTTTTTTTTTTTTAAATCTCTACACCCAGCGCAGGGCTCGAATTCATGACCCAGAGAAGGACTCACATGTTCTACCCACTGAGACTGCCAATTCTTCATACACATTTGTCTTGTACACTTCCTTTCACATTTCTGACCTTTAAGGTCAGGGGGAACCAAGAGTTCAGGTGTGAACTGAGCTTTTGGCGGGTGGATTATGGAATGGGCTGAAGCCAGAAAGGGGTTGGGGTGGGGAGAAGAGCTCAAGTCTCCTCTGGGGGACTTTCATTCATGCCCCAACAGGGGAAAGGCCCAAGCCTAAGCTTCCGGCCTCTCAGCCCCTTCACTCCCCAGCAACCTGTGCCCGGCCCATCCCAGCCACGCCTCCCCAGCCCCTGGCACCAGGGGCAGCAAACACTGAAAAGTCTTTATTCCAGTGATGGTGCATCATCCCTCCCTCCCTCCCTGCCCCTCCCCTGCTGGTGGAGGCTCTGAGGGCTAGGGGCAAGAACACAAATTTGGGGAGGCGTAGGAATAGATGGAGGAGGTGGGGAAGGCAGCAAAGAGGGAGCGTTACAAGACAATGTTCTTAGCTGACTTCCTTTTTTCAATTTTCTTACAACGGCCATAGATGATGTTAAATGATTTCTCATTCTTTGGAAATGCACACGTCAGGTTCGGCAGGCAGGGACACTCCTTACACAGGCCCAGGAATGTCTGGGAAAGGCAGGACTTTGATCTTGACCTTGGGGGCTGCTTTGCCCTCAGCCCTGAGGGGGCAGCCTTCACTCCCCTGGAAGTGCTCCCCTGCAAGACCATCTGCTTGCACACAGCAGAGGAGCCCGGGCTTGAGGGACCCCTTCATGCACTGTTCAGTCTGTGCCTCTGGTTGCCTCCTCCAGGCTGACCCCTAGGATTGTTGGTGCTCTCCTAGTTCATTCTCTGGCATCACCTTTCCTGTCATTAGCCCAGGTGTCTATCCCGAGTGAAAAAACACCCTCCCACAGGGGACCTCCATCTTTTCTCCTGAAGTCCTTTCATGAGCAAACCAACACCCCTTTCCTGCACACCCAGCTCAGAGGCTACCCCAGCCCACAACCTCTGGCCCAGAACACCTGGGGCCACAGCAGAGCCCGTGGGGCTGTTGAGAAGGGTGGGCTGAGAACCATGATTAGGACCAGACCTTCTACCTGTGCCAATTGACAATGCTACTTCCAGAGTTTACTTAGATGACCCACTGAAAAGGGGAACTTATATCAGAAAGAGAAGCATGGGGGCGCCTGGGTGGCTCAGTTGGTTAAACATCCTACCTGGGCCCAGGTCACGATCTCACCTTTGGTGAGTTCCAGCCCCATTTCCAACTCTCCGCTGTCAGAGCGGAGCCGCCTTGGAATCCTCTGTCCCCCTCTCTCTGCCCCTCCCCCGCTCACACTCCCACCCTCTCTCTCTCAAAATAAATAAACATAAAAACAACAACAAACCATCTGGATTCCAAGCCCCTGGCGTGGGGTCCCACCTTGGGTCGGTCCACAGGCTCCCCCAAGCGGCTGGGAGGTGCCGTCGCAGCAGACAATTCCCCGCTCCGGGTCGCCGTCGCCGACCCCGCACCCTCCCCTGGGCTCCGGGTCCGCCCCTGCCCCTCCTTTCCGGGGGTCTTCCCCGCTCACCCCGCCCGCCCCCCAGGGGGCGCCGCCACCCACCTGCGGGTGACGCGTGCTGCCCTCGGACCCCTTGGGGGCGCAGTGCGACTCGCAGCCCTCGGTCTCCCGGCGACAGCACCCGCTCTTGGCACTTCTTGCTCCTGGATGCAGATCTCCCTGTCGTCCTGCGGGGGGATGGCGCCCCTGGGCTTCCTCCCTGCAGGTTCCCCTCCCGCGCTGCGCCCTCACCGCCGCCCCCACTCTCGCCCGGGCTGGAGTTGGGGACGGCGGACGTCTGTGCGGAGGGGCGCCGGATTTTTCCCAAAGGGGGACCAAAGAGATATCACGGGTTTGCCTTTAGAGTCCCGCAGATAGGTTACTTCTCGCTCACACACACACCAGGGTGATCCAGGCCTTCCCGGCTTGGCTCCTGCGGTTCCTTCCGCCGCACAACCTTCTCTCTGCGAACTCCTACTCACTTTTTTGTTTTTTAATGTTTATTTTTCTTTAACTTATATTTATTTTTGAGAGACAGAGAGAGAGCACGAGCAGGGGAGGGACAGAGAGAGAGGGAGGGAGACCTAAAATCCAAAGCAGGCTCCAGGCGCTGAGCTGTCAGCACTCGGCTTAACCTGAGCCACCCAGGAGCCCCCCTACTTACCTTTTCAGTCGAGCTTGCACGGCACCTACAGGCTCCCTCCTCCCCCACACTCACCCACACCAGCGATCCCCAGCGCTAGGCCATCACATCATCTGTCACTGCCACCATCATCTCTCTGACAAGTTCAATTCATTCAACAAGCAAATGCCGAGCACCTACTGTGTCCAAGTACGTTTCAGGCACCGGGGATACAGCTGGGAACAAAACAAACAGAAATGCCCAGACACGCCTTCCCTCCTGGAGCTGGCACGCCAGAGCAGCTGTCCAGTAGAACTTTTGGCAAGGACGAAAATGTGCTTTTTCTGCGTGTTCCAATTTGGTGATCGCTAGCCACGTGTGACTAATGAGCACTAGAAATGCGGCGAGTGTGAATGAGGAGCTGAACTTTAAATTTTGCTTAACTTTAATTAATTAACTTCAGTCACTCTTGCGACTCGTGATTTGCTATTGGCCAAGCATGAGCAGCTCTAGGGAGAAGACAGATAATAAATAAGTGAAATAGACAGAGTGGCACAAAATGCTGAGCAAAGGAAGCCATGAAAAGAATACTGTGTGATTCCATTACATGAAGTTCAAAAGCAGGCAAAACTAATCTAGAACAGAAGAGGTCTGGAGAGTGTTACCTTTCGCCCTACCACTGACAGTGAGCCCAAGGGTGCCTTGCAGGGTGCCGGAAGTGCTCTGTAGCTCGATCGGGGTGGTGGTTACGAGGGTGTTTGCATGGGTTTTAAATTAATTGATTTTAATGTAAAATCAAGATTTGGGCATTTTACTGTACATAGTTTTTACCTAACATATATGTGTTAGATATTATTAATGAACAATTATTACTTATGTATGTATAATCCTATCTATTGCGTTTGACTAAGTGACATAAAGAAAATAAAGCAGGAGAGGGTTGGACTGCCAGTAGCCTCTTACTGGCTTCCCCGATTTCACTCTTCCCAGTAACCCACCCCGGACCCCTGACCTCCACCCTGCAACAGTCTCACCTACCCCCCTCTCCCCATTCTTTCCAGGAGGAATCTTTTTTTTTTTTTTTTTAAGGTAAATCCCATCATGTCATTCCCTTGCTTCAAAGCAATACCCCACCCCACCCCACCCCCAGGGCATTTTGATACCAAAATTCTTTATGGGACCTGCAGGGCTTACTCATCCCAGGGCTGCCTGCCCACCACTAGATCTCTTGCCTCACCTCCAACACACACACACACACACACACACACACACACACACCCTGCAGCCATCACTGGGACTCTGAACATATCAGAATCACCTGGCCCCTGGCCATTTGCACTTGCTGGTCCCTCTGCCCAGAACATGTTGTCCTTTGAGCTCTGCCTGACTGTGTCCCACTGAGCCCTCCCCAAACACCCAGCTACAGCAGCCCTCATCACCTGGCTTCACTATTTCACAACACTAGGATTCTCTGAAATTATGTTCTTTTTTTCTTCTTCTTCTTCTTTTTTAACTTTCTGTGTCCCTCCTGCTAGAGCCTCAACTCTGAGGGCAAGGCTCTTTCCCTATGTTGCTCACTGCTGTGTTTCTTAGTCTCTAGGACTAAAGTCCTCACCCTTGGTAGGTTCTGGTTGTAATATTGTAATACCGCACCTTTAGGTCTTTGCCTAAATTTCGCTTTGTTCGTAAAGTCTTCCCTCAGCACACGGTTTCAAACCGCAACCTCTCCTTACGCCATCACACCTGAAGCCTCTTCCTTATTTCCTTTGTCCTCAGGTGTTTATCACCTGGGATATGTAAATATTTTACCTATTTGCCTCCTAGAGTAGAATAGCCACACTACAAGGGCAAGGATTTTTATGTCTTGTTCACAGCCTTATCTCTAGCACCTACAAAAGGAATTTCCCTGGGTGCTTGGTAAAATGGGTTGACTGAACGAATGTCTGTCTCTCTTACCAGACATAAGCCGGGGGTGGGGAGTCCTGTGTCATATTCCCCTGTGCGGTGGCAGCACCTCGCACATCCTGGCACAGCTCCCGTGACTAGGACGGGGGTCTCTTTTTCCTCCCGGACGTCCTCCAGCCATCACCCCCTGCTGCCTCCAATGTCCGGCTTTGACCCACATCAGTGTGCACCCACCTCCCCAAACAGTGCGGGTCTCAGCACAATGGCAGAAGAGGCGACTGTATGCTCTAGGTCCCTTACCAAATAATTGATTCGTCCCCTGCCAAATGAGCCGCTGGTGAGAAGGAAGAAAAGAGGGAGGAGGGAGAGGAGGACCAAGAGCAGCAGCTGCGTCATGGCCCAGAGCTGGTGGTGGTGCTCCTAAGTTCCCACCGAAATCCCTGCCTTGGCATGTGACTGCCATGTGATGGAGGCCTGGAGGGTACCTAATGAGGTGTGACTGCCCATTCCTAGGGTTGACTGGAGAGGCCGGCTGCCAGCTCCCAGATCAAAGGAACAGAGGAACAAACAGAGGGGGTGAAGTGGACGTTTTCCAGAAAGCGCCGCTGCGTCCTGAACCATTTACTATGCTCATTTGGCTGCCAGCAGAATAGTCTAGTCTGCACTGGGGCTCTGGCACTTGCAAGATCTGGGTTCCAATTCCAGCTCTGCTGACTACTGGCAGCATGATCCCGGACAGACTTTTTAACTTCTTTGAGCCTCAGCTTCCCCATCTGCAAACTGCGGGCTAGTGCGGTCATCACAGGGGTGACACGATGCTTAAATGGTGACAGCTTGAAAACTGTCACAGGCCAACCATCAAAAACAGTCTTCCTTTTTATTGTGTCACACTTGGGCTTCTCTGCTTCGGCCCAGAAGTTACACTGGTCACTTCACTGGCCAGAAGTATTCACACAGCCCAAGCTACCTGCAGGAAGGCAGTCCTTCCGGTGCCAGGGATGAAGAAAATGAAATGGGACTTGAATTCAGGGCATCGAGGCATCAGAGTCTCTGCCTTGTATTTGAGAGAAGGAGGAAACTATAGGGGTAGAGACCTCGCCTTAGAAATAAGGCTTCTGAGGGGCACCTGGGTGGCTCAGTTAAGTGTCTGACTTTGGCTCAGGTCATGATCTCATGGCTCATGAGTTCGAGCCCTTCATCGGGCTCTGTGCTGACAGTGTGGAGCCTGCTTGGGATTCTGTGTTCCGCTCTCTCTCTGCCCCTCCCCTGCTCATGCTCTCTCTCTCTCTCTCTCTCTCTCTCTCTCTCAATATAAATAAACATTAAAAATTTTTACAAAGAGGGGCGCCTGGGTGGCTCAGTCGGTTAAGCGTCCGACTTCGGCTCAGGTCATGATCTCACGGTCTGTGAGTTCGAGCCCCGCGTCGGGCTCTGTGCTGACAGCTCAGGGCCTGGTGCCTGCTTCGGATTCTGTGTCTCCCTCTCTCTCTGCCCCTCCCCTGTTCATGCTCTGTCTCTGTCTCAAAAATAAACATTAAAAAATTAAAAAAAAAAATTTACAAAGAAATAAACCTTCTGAGAGAGGGGCTCAGAGCAGAGAAAAGACTGATCAGATGGGAGGGAAAAGATTTGGTTAAATGAAGGTGGACTGGAGCTTCTGCCTTCTCAGCATTAAGGTTATTCCTCTAGGGGTGCCTGGGTGGCTCAGTAGGTGGAGCGGCTGACTTCGGCTCAGGTCAGGTCATGGTCTCACGGCTTGTCGGGCTCTGTGCTGACAGCTCAGAGCCTGGAGCCTGCTTCGGATTCTGTGTCTCGCTCTCTCTCTGCCCCTCCCCTGCTTGTGCTCTGTCTCTGTCTCTCTCTCAAAAATAAATAAACATTTAAAAACATTTTAAGATTATTCCTCTAAAACCTCCAAACGAGGAACATTTATTTTACTTTATTTTTTATTTGGGTGGGGAGGGGCAGAGCGAAAGGGAGAGGGAGAATCCCAAGCAGGCTCCACACTCAGTGTGGAGCATGACGAGAGACTCAGTCCTACAACCCTGAGATCATGACTTGAGCCAAAATCAAGAGTCGGATGCTTAACCAACTGAGCCACCCAGGTGCCCCAGAACATATTCATTCTTGAACGTCCAAATGCAGAAAACCAATGCCTCTGAATCTGCATATTAACTCCCATAAAGGAACAAAGAAACAAGTGTAAGTATTTATTACCACAGCAAGAAAGAGAGGTTCTGAAAAGCTTCTCATCTTCAAGAGACAGGGAATCAGTCAGGACTTACTTGGTTGCAAGTGAGAGAAACCCAATCTAAAGTGGTTAAGGAAAAAAAAGTGAGTTTATTGGGTTTTGTTCTGTAAAATCCCAGGGGTAGAGCTACCCGGTGGAAGGCACAGCTTGTCACAGGAGCTAAAATGAAGCCACTACCACCTGGCTCAACTCTCTGTGTTGGCTTCATTCTGAGTCCACATGGTAATAAGATGGCTGCCAATAACCACAGAGTACTGTCTCCCACGTTCAAGTTCAGTGGAAGAGAAAGCATTTCGTCTCAGTAACTCTTGGAGAAATTCTAGCCTTCATTCTGATTGGATCAAACCGGGTCATGAGTCCATCTTCAAACCCATCCGTAAAGGCAAGAACCAGCCTCATGGCCACCTGCTGAACCAATCTGTGTCGGATTTAGTGTTCTGTTGTGAATGGAGCCCATGCAACCTCATGGACTGGGAACGGAAGGGGTGGTTTCCTTAAAGGAAATCCAGGGTCACGGAAAGAAAGGATGCAATGAGTTTTTGGCAGGCAAGATCAGTAAGTGTTCTTAAACATGGCAAATGGGAATGTATAGGGGCTCACCCAGTATGCCTAATTTAAAGCAACATGAAATGTCACTGGCACAATTTTGATTTGATGTATTCAGTCTTTATTGGTTTTAATTTTTTCCAAAGTAGAAATATTCATACAATCTTTCATAAGTCACTACCAACCTCAGCTTGCTTTCTAAAGCAACGGTGTTTTGAGTGAATTCCACCTATTTAAGGAGGGTTTAGTGTTCTAGAATCAGCTTTCCCTCCACTCGGAAGGTTTCCTGCTCTGCCTGTCGATGCTCAGTCAGGAAGACAGAAACCAGTCTCGGTATTTGAAACAGGGACAATTGAAGATAGGGAAATGGTGGGACGCCTGGGTGGCTCAGCTGGTTGAGTGTCTGACTTCAGCTCAGCTTATGATCTCATGTTCCCTGATTTTGAGCCCTGCATCGGGCTCTCTGCTGTCAGCGCAGAGCCCGCTTCAGATCCTCTGTCCCCCTCTGCCCTGCTTGCGCTCTTTCAAAAATAAATAAATAAATAAATAAATAAACAAACAAACATTCACAAACAACCAAACAAAAAGATAGGGAGCCAGTCACATAGGGGATGGAGGAGCTGAGAAACACAGCAGGATGTCAAGGCCACCAGGAGATTAACAGCAACAGGAAGACATCGATGCCCCATGGCAGGAGAAACACAGTGACTGAAGTCCCTGGGGACTGCTGGAGGTGGGGGAGGGGTGGCTGTCCCAAAGGACACGGGAGGACTGCTGCCAGGAGGACCCCACCTGCGGCAGGTGTGGGGCTGGGGGAGGTGGGAAGAGGGGCAATGGCTCCTTCTCCTGCCCTCTCATCTTCAGCCCGTCCTAGATGCCAGAGGGCAAGGGAGGCTGGGAGATGTAGTCCCCAGGGATAAAGAGCGAGCAGTAGGAAGGCGCACAGGCAAATAACTGACACACCTGCCCTCCACACCCACCAGGCCGGGAGGAGTCAGTATGCTTCTAACTCTTCCCCATTTTTCACCCCTCCCACTCCTCGAGTCTGGCTTCAGGGGGCTCTATTATAGGGGGTCTTAAAGGGAGGAGTCGCACCTGCCACAAAGCTTATCATCAAGCTTAGGGATAGCGTGTTGTCCATGTTTGCAGTAAGCAGACTCTGGGAGGAACTGCATCATTTTCCTGGGGTTTTTTTTTATCATCAATATTCATGAAAATTTTGCCATGTTCACCTCCTGAAGAAAAGAAAGCCATGACTTGGTCCCAGATATATAGATAGGTCCTCTCCGGAGAACTGTGGACAATTGTGCCGTGTTTCCCCAGTGACTCAACTGGGCTTTGCCGCAAAGCTTGCTGGGAAGTTGAAGGTCATGAGCTCCCCTTCCTATGGTTAAGCCAGAGAGTGCGCAGCCCAGTCAAGGTGCAGCTCACGCAAGAGCTGCCTAACAGCAGATTGGTTCAAGGATGAGCTGCACGCTAAGCCAATCCAGTCAGAATCAGTGTTAGGATGTTGGCTGAGAAGGGGGAGACAGAGACGTTTCCTTTCTCGGGAAGGGGTGGTGTGGATTTGTGGTTAAGAGCCTGCCCTTGGGAGCAAGACAGCCTGTGTTCGAATCCCAGCTCCACCCCTTACTCTGAACTCCTGAGAAGGGTATTCAACACACCCTATTTGTAAAGTAGATTTATATATATATATATAAATATATATATTCAGTCATCTCTATACCCAACGTGGGACTCGAACTCATGACCCTGAGAGGAAGAGTCGCATGTTCTTCCAACTGAGCCAGCCAGGCACACCCCTATTTGTAAAATAAAGATAATTAGGGTACCTACGCTAAACTTGTTGTAACAATAAAATAAGCTAATATAGATAAGAAAGCACTTTGTACGGTGTGTGGAACATCAGTGCTCAAGAAGTCTGAGCTGTCACTGTTGGGTGACACCGGGAACTTATGTGGCTACTGAGAAGGAGTCCGTCCTGAGGGCCATGGAGCTGCTGGATTCAGCCAGACCTGAGGCACACACTTCCAGTTGTGACCACCAATGAATTTCCTGATCATCCGGACCAGTTTGGGTTGTTTTAGATACTGGCAGCAGGAAGAGTCCTAACTGATCCCCCCATGATGCGACCCTGGGCAAATCATGTAGCTCTCGGAGCCTCAGTTTCTTTATCCATACGATGGAACCGATAATATCTGAGAATGGAGAGAGACCTCTGTGTACCAGGTCCCTTTCTCACCACCAGGCACGAACATTTTTGTGCCTTCACATACATTCTCATCAACACTCTCTCAATGACCTCCGCCCTTGGAAAGTATTTCAATACTCCCTTCCAGTCCTTCCTATCACACCCCCACCCATGGGCACCCCAACACATACTCTCCCGCTGTATTCTTCAACCCCACTCTTCCCATCCAGCCCTCCATCCCAAGACTCGGCCCTTCCGGGACCCAGCCTCTTGGCTCACCCACCCCTACCCTGTTCCCTTCCTGCAGTTCCACTGTCCAGATAGGGCCAAACCTTCCTGCCCCAGACTGGAACAATCCCTACCAGATTTCCCCTCCCAGGAAGTGCAACAGAGGCCAGAGTCAGGAAGTGACTTTAATGTCTCAGGAGCTGGACTTTGAGCAAGATGGGGACTCTCCAGGCCCGTGGCCCCCAGGGAGGGAGGGAGGGGTGGCCGTGACCAGCCTGCATCTTTTTCTAAATCAAATGGCACCGGCGGGAACAGGTCGGGTCCTTGGAGATGCACTTCAAGCCCCACTGGCAGGGGCATATGATGTTGATGCTTCCCTTGGTCTGCGGGAGATGCGAACAAGGGTTGGGGGTCACCAAGGTAAAGGGGAGAAGGGAGTTTAAACAGCTTGGGGAGCAGGAGCAAGTGAAGGGGTGAGCAGCCCCCTGCAGCTTTGGGACCATAGACAGGTTAATGAGCTTCTTGGTTTCAGTTTCCTCATCTGTCAAAGGGGGATAATAATAGTAACCCACCTCACAGGGTGATGTGAGAACTAAATAAAACAGAGCAAGGGCCCATAAAGAAAAGACCCTCTGGCCACCTCAGCTGTCGAGTCAGGGGCCTGACCGGTTCCTTACAGCACCGGCAGCTCCCCAGACAGGGACCCGGAGGCCAGCCCATTCTTCCCAGGGAGCTCTGGGCCCGGGGCCCGACAAGAAGAGAAGAGCAGTAACATGACGTCCTGCACATTTTGCACGTCCACCAGCTCATAACCCAGCTCCAGTGAACGCTGTGGTTGCCGGGACGACCTGGTGAGCTTGTTACTTTAGCCCCATTTTACGGATGAGGAAACTAAGGCTGAGAGAGCAGAAGTGACCTGGCTGAGGAGGCAAAGACAGGGCTTGAAAAACTCAGGATTTAAACTCAGGCCCAACTCCAAAGCTACGGTCCTGCCGCTGCAGTGCTTTGCCCCTCTCCAAAAATGAGGTCATTGTGGCAAGGAGGTGGCGATCAGTAGGGAAAAGGTCTTCTCCCATCTACTTGGCCGCAGTGATGTTAGGGTAGGGAATACTCATTCAGCAAACATTCGTTGAACACCTACTGTGGGCAGATACTAAGCCCAGGGTGGGTAAGGGCTCGACCAGCCCTTGAAGAGCTCCAGCCAGTGGTGGAGGCAGACAGAAAACACGGCAAACCAGGGAGAGCCACGCTGTGCCGAGGGTATGAGCTCATGGGAGCTCCAAGCAGAGAAGGCTTCTCAGAGGAGGTGGCTGGAGGTGTACTGCAGGACCAGTAGGAGCTTGCCGGGTGGAGGAAGGGGAAAAGGCACTCCAAGCAGAGCACGAAGAAGGAGCGGCAGTCACCTGGGTTTTGTTAACCTTCCCCACCCTTCCGGCCAGAGGGGGCCGCCCCAGCCCAGAGGCTCACCTGGGGCAAGCACAGCCTGGCTACTCTGGCCTTGGGGGCACAGAGAGCACCCCTGTTGTTCAGGTCCATCAGGCAGCAGTCACTGACACACTCAGAGTGGTGGGAGCACTCAGCCCCATTCATCTGTGGGGACAACTCTTGTGTCACCAGCCCTCTCGCTGTGTGGGAAAGTGAGGGGGGATTCCTGGTGCCTTGCCAAGGCCCCCGGGGGCCAGGAAGGGAAGCCAGGAGATGATCACCGCCAGGTGCCACCCCCTCTACACCCACTCCAGCAGCACTCAGAGGAGCAGGAGAGGAAGGGGGACTGGTACCTCTCCCTCTGCCTCTCCTTTCCTGGGCCTCCCTCCCCCAGTGCTGGGGGAGCATATGCTCCCAGATCATGCTTTGGCGGGGAGGGGGGGGTGGGAAGAAAGGGAGGGAGTGAAAGATGGGGAAGGGAAGGAACAGTCATTGTGCTTAGGAGAGGGGAAGGAGGAATTAGGGCAGGTTGCTGAGGCGTGGCTGGCTGGACAAGTGGGCTCAGGGGAGAGAGGGCAGGATGCTGGTCAGAAGACCACTTTCTTTGACCTCAGGGGCCACAGGGAGGTGAAGCAGGGCTTTGACACTCTTCCGCGGACACATCAAGCTTCCAGCCCTGGGAACAAGTCCCCATTTTGGGGTGGTATCCACCCCCACCCCCCACTTCTGTCTCCAAACCCAACTGATGCCTCCTGGCTGGCCTATGATGCCACCGCCACCACCCTCTACTGTAGTGGAAGGTTCCAGACGTTCTTTGGCTCACCTTCATGAACTTCTTCTTGTTAAAGGGCCAGAACTCACCCTGGTAAGGGAGCAGGACCCCCATGAGGAGCAAGAAGGCTGTGGCCATGGGCCTGAGCATGGAGCTTGGAGGCTCAGGTCGGACTCCTGAGGAGCCACGGGGTGGGGGCGGGATGGGGGGGAAAACCCTGTGCCTAGCATGTGACCTGGTGCCCCAGGGCCCCGCCCTAGCCTAGGGGTGGAGGGTGGTGAAGTTAATGGTCACAGGCTGCTTAGGAGCTGAGGCAGAAGGGCCCGAAGCCCTTTCTAGCACGACGGAGGAGCCTCCCAGGTCCTAGGGAGCACTGCAAGGTATTCGGTGACACCCGGATTCAAGCCTTGGACAGGCTGGATTGTAGATATTAGGGGCTCTAGGGGCCTCCATATGCATTACTTCCAAACTGAAAAGAAAAAAAAGAAAAAAAACCTGTGAAATAAAATTTTTGGAAAAATTATACAAAGTTGATATACTGAAACGAAAATAGCTTTCTTCTTCTTCTTCTTCTTCTTCTTCTTCTTCTTCTTCTTCTTTGAAAATAGGTTCCTTCTTAATAGTCTCACTCTCTTTCTCTCTCTGTCCTTGGTGCCCCAAATTGTCCCCCACCCCTTATCTTTTGAAGAAGCCAGTACTCCCCGCCCCCTTCTGCTTCTCACACCCTCTCCAGGTCCAGTGTTCTCATCTGTAAGAATCAGGAGGTAAGACAAGATGGCCTCCAAGACCTAGGACTTGTGCAGTCCTAATGAGTTGTCTCAGAATTTGTCTGTGAATTGTATGAAAGTCAGGGCATGGGGGACAAAATGGAAGGGAGGAGAGAGGAAGACACAGAAAGAAGAGGGGGCTAAGGGAGAGCTGCATGTAGCAATCAGCGGAGTTTCCGGGGAGGTGAGCCTTCCTCGGGATGGCCCTCTCCATGAAACTCCCACTTGACCCCACCCTTGCCTGCTTCCCTTTTTAAAAATTTGCTCTAAGAAATTTATTTATTGGGGGAGGGGTGGGGTAAGGGGCAGAGAGAGAGGGAGGGGCAGGGAGAGAATCCCAAGCAAGCTCTGAGATGCCTGCATGGAGCCCAACCTGGGGCTTGAACCCACAAACTGCAACAAACTGAGAGGTCATGACCTGAGCTGAAATCAAGAGTTGGTTGTTTAACTGAGCCACCCAGGTGCCCCTAAAAATTTGCTCTTAAGAAGCGATATGAGGGGCACCTGGGTGACTCAGTCATTTAAGTGTCTGACTTCGTTTCAGGTCATGATCTCACTCTTCCTGAGTTGGAGCCCCACGTTAGGCTCTGTGCTGACAACTCAGAGCCTGGAACCTGTTTCAGATTGTGTCTGCTTCTCCGTGTCTGCCCCAAGCCACTTGCGCTCTCTCTCTCTCTCTCTGTCAAAAATAAACATTAAAAAAAAAAAGAAGAGATATGAGGGGCGCCTGGGTGGCTCAGTCAGTTAAACGTCAGACTTCAGCTCAGGTCGTGATCTCAAGGTTCACGAGTTCAAGCCCCAAGTTGGGCTCTGTGCTGACAGCTCAGAGACTGGAGCCTGCTTTGGATTGTGTCTTCCCCCTCTCTGCCCCTCCCCCATTCATACTCTGTCTCTCAAAAATAAACAAACGTTAAAAATTTTTTAAAAAGGACCGGTGGTATGAGAAGCCCTGCCTTGGTAGGGGGTGCTAAAGATGTAATTATGCCTCCTCCCAAACTCATATGTTGAAGCCCTGACCCCCAGTGGGATAATATATGTAGAGATGGGGACTTTGGGAGGTGGTTAGGTTTAGATGAGGTCATGAGGGGTCCCTCCTGAGGAGATTAGTGCCCTCATGAGAAGAGACACCAGAGCAGTGCTTGGCTGGCTCACTTGGTAGAGCATGCTACTCTTGATCTCAGGGTCATGAGTTCAAGACCCACGTTTGGCACAGAGATTACTTTAGACAGAGAAGGAGAAGGAGAAGGAGAAAAGACACCAGAGAGCTTGCTGTCTCTTTGTCTCTGTCATATGAGGACACAGCAAAAAATGCAGCCATCTCCAAGCCAAGAAAAGAGCCCTCACCAGAACCCAACTATGCTGACACTGTGATTTGGGGCTTCTGGTTTTCAGAACTGTGAGAAATACATCTCTGTCATTTAAGCTACCCAGTCTAGGATATTTTGTTACGGCAGCTGAGCTGACTAATATAGGGGCCTTAACTCTTTTCTCTAAGAATAACAGCTTCCATGGCACTCAAAGTTTTGGATCCACTGTCTCAATTAGCCCTATATTTGTCAGGGTAATTAACACTAGCTGTCACAACAGAGAACTCCTGAAATTTTGGTGGCTTGGCACAATAATGTTTTATTTACCACTCGTGTGAAGTCTGATATGGGACAGAAGACCTTTCTTCCATCTTGTAGCTACACCATCTGGAAGATTGGCTTCTGGGGTCATTCTGGAAGGTGGAAGAGAAAGATGGAGGAAGTATATGGACACTTAAATGCCTCAGCCAAGAGTGACATATGCCTCTTCCACTCAGTGACCATTGGCCAGAACTAGTCACATGACCTCAACCTTCTTCAAGGGAGGGGGGAAATTCAAGGGAATCCTGGAATATTTAGTGTATTCAGTCATTTCTGCTACCTCTTATCCCCATTTTACAGATGAGGAACCCAAAGATTCCCAAATCTGTGCCCAAATAACACAATTAAGTCACGGAGCCAGATATAAACCCAGGGCATTCTAGCTATTGAGCCCAAGCTCTTACAATTGTCCTGTACTGCCTTGGGTGGCCAGAAGTCTTTGTTCCCATAAAGGGATTCCTGTCATCAAGGTGTCCTCTCTCTCCAGCAGTCATGGTCTCTCACTCTCTTCAGACCCTTGTTCTTCTGCTTTGGTCAGCTAGTTACCATGAAGCTCGCCACATCTCCCAGCTCCACTGTGAACTAGAGGGGATCCCCGGGCACTAATAATTCTTTGCACAGAGTTACCTCCTTCCCTGTGGTATCTGGTTGTGCCCTTGTGAATGCTAGATAATTGGAAAAATACTGTTAACTGCCCAGGAAAGGGCAGTTTTGGAGGCAAGAGGCCAGAAGCTGTGTATCAGGATTGGCAATTTGGGGTTCTTGATCTGGGGTCCAAGGGCCCCTGGGAAGTTTATTGAAGGCCCTGAGAGGATGGTGGAGCCCCTGGAATTCTATGTGCATGGCTTAAAAAAAAATTTTAAGACATAGGGCCGCAGTTTTCCTCAGAAATGATTTAAGACTGATTCAGAAACTTCTTCTTTTTTTTTTTAAGTTTATTTTGAGAGAAAGAGTACATGTGCATGTGCGTGAGCAAGGGAAGGGCAGAGAGAGAGAATCCCAAGCAGGCTCTGCACTAACAGAGCAGAACCTGACACAAGGCTTGATCTCACGACCCTGGGATCATGACCTGAGCCCAAATCAAGAGTCGGACACTTAACTGACTGAGCCACCCAGGCGTCCCAGAACCTTCATTTTCAAGTGAGGAAACTGAGGACCAGAGAAGGAAGGGACTTCCACAAGTGACTCAGTAGAGCCAGGCCTAAACCCTGGGCTCTAGACTCCAAGTCCTGCACTCTTTCTTCTATACCAATGGCTTGTCTCCCAAATCCAGCTGGCGCTGGTCAAAGGCACATGTCCAGGACACCCGTGCAGTATGAAGGGGGGTGGGAGCCAGATCACCAGGGTTCAGAGCTGGGGTGTGGGAGTGGTTGCTGAGCCACCTGACCTTTGAGTGTGGCCACAGCCCTGCCCATTGGCCAGGGCCCAAACATGGCCACCCCAGTCTTGTATGATGAGAATGGGAGTCTGTCCAGAGCAGGGGGACACCTTGCTGGTGGACCTCCATAATCTCCCCCTGTCCCCTTTCCCTGTCCCTTCATTTCCCTCCTCTGACATCCTCCAGTATCTTTCTTCTTTCCTGCATCTTTCTGGTGGTTTCCATGACAATGTTCTCACTGGTCTACAGCAAAATGATGAAAATAAGAGTAACGTAGGGCTTTTGTTAAAAATAAATATATTTAATTTAAAGAATGAGTCTGTGTTCTGAAATCATGTCCTTCCTCCTTTTTTTGGTGTTTTTATGATACAAGGTGGAAGAGAAAGATGGAGGAAGCATACGGACACTTAAATGCCTCAGCCAAGAGTGACATATGCCTCTTCAGTTTTCCATGTCGTAGTAGTTGAATACATGTTGTGAATATATATATGCAAATTCTGTCGGTCCCCAAGGTTTTTTGGAAGTTTTATCAGTCTATGAGATCCAAAATAAAATTCTGGAGAAAACTGATGTAGTGGAAATTGTCTCTACTCAATTCATCCCTGAGGGGGCTCTCAGGATGATCTGGGGAGAACGATGAACAAGCAGGTGCCTGAAAGAGTTTGAGACCTGAAGACAGCACAACCAAAGCTTCCTAGAGAAAACAGGCAGTGGGGAATATTTGGAGGTGAAGGGGTGGAGACACCACGGTCATACATAGAACACCCAGGACAGCCCTGGATACCAGCAGAAGGGGGTAGTGCTCTTTTTCAAAGCCTTGAAGGGAGACTAGGACTCAGGCAAGCAGAGAATAAAGGCTTTCCAAGCGGGGGTCCAGAGTGAGCAAAGATTTGGAGGTAAGAATTAGCAGAGCACAGTGAGGACAAGCTGTCTGCTTGTGGAAAAAACAGAATGCAGTCAAGACAGTCAGTGCTTTGGGAAACTTGGAGGCCATGAAGGTAACCCCAGTTGAGGTGGCTCCTAAATGGAAAACTGTGCTGGTGGTGGCAACGGGGAGATGGGAGATTGCTGGTTCCTGGGGAATGGGGATGGATGTTGGCAGGCAGAAACACAGGTATGGAGAATACCCCAAGTTGTGACACATGAGGATTGCTCTAGATTCAGGAAAGGTTCCCCCCGGGACTAGGAATGAGTCATAGACATGATCCTTTAACCAGGGGCAATGCCAAAGGAAGGATACTCAGAAACATGTGCCATGGCCTCCCATCCCCCCAAAACCTTAAGCTATAATCCACAGACCATGAATTTCAATCACTTTTTTTTTTCAACTAAAAGAGATACACTTTATATTGGTATTCAGACAACCAGTAAATATTCTTAGCATCCATTCCAATTGGCTGATGTCTGTGTCATGCTGGTGGTTGAATATTTGGATTATCACCATTGCAAATGTGTGTGTGTGTGTGTGTGTGTGTGTGTGTGTGTGTGTATACGCATGTATAATGTGTGTATATGTGTATGGGACTGAAGTTTCACAAATAATACTTACATTTACTATATATGATCTGTTCTAAGATTGTTTATTCTATTCCATCTTTTAAAAATGTTGATTAGAATCCACCAAATTGAATCTGCAAAACAATTAACATGATGCATCACATCAATAAAGGACAAGAACCATATGATCCTCTCAATAGATGCAGAGAAAGCATTTCACAAAATACAGCATCTTTCTTGATAAAAACTCTCAAGAAACTAGGGATAGAAGAATCGTGCCTGAAAATCATAAAAGCCATATATGAACAATCCAATGCTAATATCATCCTCAATGGGGAAAAACTGAGAGCTTTCCCCCTAAGGTCAGGAATAAGACAGGGATGTCCACTGTCACCACTGTTATTCGACATAGTATTGGAAGTCTTAGCCTCAGCAATCAGACAATGCAAAGAAATAAAAGGCATCCAAATCAGCCAGGAGGAAGTCAAACGTTCACTCTTCGCAGATGACATAATACTCTATATGAAAAACCCAAAAGATTCCACCAAAAACAGCTAGAACTGATTCATGAATTCAGCAAAGTTGCAGGATATAAAATCAACGCACAGAAATTGGTTGCATTCCTATTCACCAACAGTGAAGCAACAGAAAGAGAAATCAAGGAATCGATCCCATTTACAATTGCACCAAAACCCATAAAATACCTAGGAATAAATCTAACAAAAGAGGTGAAAAATCTATATGCTGAAAACTATAGAAAGCTGATGAAAGAAATTGAAGAAGATACAAAAAAATGGAAAAAGATTCCATGCTCCTGGATAGGAAGAACAAATATTGTTAAAATGTCGATACTACCCAAAGCAATCTATAGATTCAATGCAAGCCCTATCAAAATAACACCAGCATTCTTCACACAGCTAGAGCAAATAATCCTAAAATTTGTATGGAACCAGAAAAGACCCCGAATAGCCAAATCAATCTTGAAAAAGAAAACCAAAGCAGGAGGCATCACAATCCCAGACTTCAAGCTATACCACAAAGCTGTAATCATCAAGACAGTATGGTACTGGCACAAGAACAGACTCAGATCAATGGAACAGAATAGAGAACCCAGAAATGGACCCACAAACGTATGGCAACTAATCTTTGACAAAGCAGGAAAGAATATCCAATGGAATAAAGACAGTCTCTTCAGCAAGTGGTGCCAGGAAAACTGGACAGCGACATGCAGAAGAATGAACCTGGACCACTTTCTTACACCGTACACAAAAATAAACTCAAAATGGATGAAATACCTAAATGTAAGACAGGAAGCCACCAAAATCCTCCAGGAGAAAGCAGGCAAAAACCTCTGTGATCTTGGCCGCAGCAACTTCTTACTCAACATGTCTCCAGAGGCAAGGGAAACAAAAGCAAAAATGAACTACTGGGACCTCATCAAAATCAAAAGCTTCTGCACAGTGAAGGAAACAATCAGCAAAACTAAAAGGCAACCGACAGAATGGGAGAAGATATTTGCAAATGACATATCAGATAAAGAGTTAGTATCCAAATCCAAAATCTACAAAGAACTTATCAAACTCAACACCCAAAAAACAAATAATCCAGTGAAGAAATGGGAAAAAGACATGAATAGACACTTCTCCAAAGAAGACATCCAGATGGCCAACCGACACATGAAAAAATGCCCAGCATCACTCATCATCAGGGAAATAGAAATACCACAATAAGATACCACCTTACACCTCTCAGAATGGCCAACATTAACAACTCAGGCAACAACAGATGTTGGCGAGGATGCGGAGAAAGAGGATCTCTTTTGCATTGTTGGTGGGAATGCAAGCTGGTGCAGCCACTCTGGAAAACGGTATGGAGGGTCCTCAAAAAATTAAAAATAGAACTACCCTATGACCCAGCAGTTACACCACTAGGCATTTATCCAAGGGATACAGGTGTGCTGTTTCCAAGGGACACATGCGCCCCCATGTTTAAAGCAGCACTATCAACAATGGCCAAAGTATGGAAAGAGCCCAAATGTCCATCGATGGATGAATGGATAAAGAAGATGTGGTGTATATATATATATATATATATATATATATATATACACACATACAATGGAACATTCCTCGGCAATCAAAAAGAATGAAATCTTGCCACTTGCAACTATGTGGATGGAACTGGAGGGTATTATGCTAAGAGAAATTAGTCAGTCAGAGAAAGACACAAATCATATGACTTCACTCATATGAGGACTTTAAGAGACAAAACAGATGGACATAAGGGAAGGGAAACAAAAATAATATAAAAATAAGGAGGGGAACAAAACAGAAGAGACTCATAAATATGGAGAACAAACTGAGGGTTACTGGAGGGGTAACCAGTGGGAGGGGGGATGGGCTAAATGGGTAAGGGGCATTAAGGAATCTACCCCTGAAATCATTGTTGCACTATATGCTAACTAATTTTGATGTAAAATTTAAAAAGAATTAAAAGAAAAAAAAGAATCCACCAAATTGATTTCACCACCCACTTGTGGTCCGCGTCAATTACTCTACCACTCTGTTGAGTCCAGCTGGTCTGACTGCCCAACTCATTGTGGACATCTCAGCAATCTCCATTTGCCCATTGATTCATTCACTCAACAAACATTTAGTGACACCTGCTCTATGGTAGGCACTTCATCATCAGGCTTCAGCTGCAGATAACAGACACAATCGTACCTATTCTAAACAGGAAGGGATGTAATACAGATAACTGAGGGCTTACAAAATCATTGAAATTCAGGACTGGAGGAGTGAGATCCAGACTGAGCCTCCAGGAATGCAACCCAACAAACACTGCAGACCTGATCTGCCAGGGAAGCTACTAACTCAGCCACCATCAGGAAGGTTAAGAGTCAGGAGGCCATTGCTACAACTGTTGGCGCAAGGAACACACACCTTAGCTGTGACCTCAGGATCAGGAAGCTGCCATCAAGATCATTGCCTGTGTCTGCTACATCTGTCCTAGCCAAAAGAGAGAATGTCTCCCACACAAATACCTCTGCCCCATTTAACCCCATTCACGTTAGTTCTCAGGCAGCGTGTGTGATCAGTGGTACCAAAATCACATCTGGGGTCCTGGGTGTGATAGTCTAATGTTTCGCTTTCCAGCCTGGCTATATAGGAAGACACACCAGGACAAGGTGGAACAGAAGCTACACAAGCCAGCCGACAGCAGCCCCGCTCCGCCAAAATGTCTGGAGGTGACCCCGGTTACCTGGATGGTGTGAAGGTAGGTTTCTACTTCCTGTCTGAAAACTTTTCAGTTTTTACAGCTGCACGTCACTTTGACTGACAACCTATGCTTTTTATTTCTCTGCTTCTTTTTCATATATATTTAATGTGTTAGGTTTTTTAAAATCATAAATTCATTGGCCAGGGTTTTTCCTCTCTTCTGGGAATTTGGGTGGGGGGGCGGGAAGTGTCATGCCCCACAACCTTCCCCTTTACCAACTGCACTGTTTTTATGCACCCATCCTGGCCTACTCTCTGGCAGGTGAGTGGAAGCTCCTTTTTTACTTTCTTCGAGCAACAATCAAGAGAGACTGTTCCTTCCCTCTGCTCTCTGCCATCATCAGCCTTGCTCACCGTAACTTGAACTTGCCCATCCCCTCTAGCCTTCCATGGTAATCATAAAACAATCCCTAAAAACAGTTGCTTCACAGATAAAAGATGATATCTTCCTCTTGCGGAAACTGAGGCAAGGGATGGTCCTGGGAAAGATGGGCAGGTAGATGAGCTCGCCTCCCCTTTCTGTGTCCTTTGATGGACCAAACTCACTCTCCCCACTGGTACCTAGCTCTGTGCTCACCTGCCAGCACCTATTTAAGAGGATACAGTAAGAGCACTCAGAGCTCAATAACCGTTTGTCTCATAAATAAACTGTAAAACAAATCACTGGTGGTGTCATCTCGTTACCAAGACAGGGCTGTAGGGTATACAAATAGGTTTAGCCATGGTAAAATAAACCACAGAATAAATGGCTTAATGTCAGATAGAGGTTTATTTCTCTTGCATGTAATGTTCCCGGCGTACATAGTCCAGGGCTGATATGGCATCTCCACAGCCTCAGTGGTCCAGGCTGCTTTAATTTCGATGCTCTGGCCTCTGCGGGTATTGTTTTCATCAACCTGATCCAAGATTGCTTACCAAGCTGTTTCTATTTCAGACAGTGGGATGGAGGGTGGGGGAAGACAGGGCCTGAGTCCTCCCTTTAAGGACTCTTCCATTCCGATGACCAGTTGTCGTCACATGGCCACACCTAGCTGCAAGGGAAGCTGGGAAATGCAGTGTCTGTTCTAGGCAGCCATGTGGTCTGATAACAATGAGGAATGGCTGCAGTCTAGCAGTCTATGTTGTATGTGTATGTGCCAGAGGTATGCCTACTAATTCCATAAGGTGCATTCCCGCTCAGGCCCAAGAGTCCTGCCTCTAATCTCCTTAATCATGCAGTCTCCATTCCACACCCTCTCTGCTCCCTGGACTCACATTTGACTCCAGCATCCCCCGGAATATAAGTACACAGGGTGATAGGAGAATGCAGAGGTCCTACAGTGAGGATTCATTTCCCTTTGTCATTCTTTGTCAGCTCAGACTGACAGTGCTGGGCCAAACACAGTGGCCCACATGTACACACTTTGGAAACAACAAATGCTCGCCAGCCATGTGCCCAGAAGACATCACTGGAGCTCTGTAGCTAGTCTGGATGATTTCCAGCCTTAGGAAATAGGATTCGTTACACAGTGCCTCTTCCCCACCTGCCAATAACGTGACCTGGGGTACTTCCAGCCTCAGGGAATTTCCTATAAGGTTTCACCCAGGGCTCAAATCTGAGGAATCAGTTCACTCCCTTGGAAGTAGCTGAGGTTCTCACACTTGCTCTGGTGGCTTAGACCTTCTGGTGCTCTCTACAGAACACCAGGAAATGGCAAAAGATGTAATCCAAGTTCATGAACCCCGCTCTCTTTCTCTGCCTTCCTTCCCTCTTCTCACTCTGTTGTACATATCTAGGTCACTGCTTCTCAGACAACAATACATAAACTATTTTAAGAAATCACATTTCCATGCTTTTCTATTATTATTTGTTTGCTCCATGCTCATTCATTTTGAAACGTGTTACTCTTCAGCCGATAAGCTGTAGCAAGTGCCAAACACTTAGGAGAAAAATACCTACTCACTTAACTCTTTCCTCCACTTAGTTTCGGCTATGGGACTCCTGGCCCAACTCATGGAAAAGAGGTGTTTTAACGTGGCAATGACTGTGAAACCCTGGGAGAGTGGGGTTTAGAGGAGAGGAAGGCAGTAGAGGGGAAGAGGGACCTCCCAGGCTGGGTTGTGGATTTACCAAATGACTCGGTAGGCCAGTGTCATGGAGGAGGAAAGCTCTCTCTCCACTCACTTCTTATTCCTCTCAAAGGAAACCATACATGTTCCAGGACATTCTGATGGCCATAGTTTCTTGTAGGCAGGGATCACAGGCATTAATAAGGTCCCACACCTGAGTGTACCGTTGTGGATTTTTGTTCTCATTTTAATTCTGAAAGAAGAGAAACCACCCAGTGACTGGTCCCATGAAACAGTCATTTGTTGTATTTGTTTCCTATTGTTGTATAACAAATTACCCCAAAGCTTAGTGGCTTAACACATCATTTCTTAGTTCACAGTCTCTGTGTGTCAGGAATCCAATCACAGTGTAGCTGGGTCCTCTGGTTCTGGGTCCCTCACAAGGCTCCAGTCAAGGTGTTGGCTGGGGCTGTGGTCATCTTCAGGCTCGACTGGGGTGGATCTGCTTCCAAGCTTCCTCAAGTGGTGGTTGACAGGTTTTGGCTCCTTGCAGGATCTTGGACTGACAGACTCGGTTCTTCACAGACTTTGGCCCGAGTCCGGCCAGGGTTCCTTGCCATGTAGTCCTCTCCATAAAGACAACTCACAGCATGGCAGCTGGCTTCATGAGCACAAGCAAGTGAAAGGCAAGAGAGAATGGAAGCAAGATGGAAGTCATAGTCTTTTGTAAACTAATCTAAAGAGTAACAGTCTCTTGGGGTCCCTGTGTGGCTCAGTCAGTTAAGTGTCCGACTGCTGATTTCTGCTCAGGTCATGATCATATCGTTCCTGAGATCAAGCCCCACACTGGGCTCTGTGCTGCCAGTGTGGAGCCCACTTCTCTCTCTCAAAAATAAAGTTTTAAATATTTTTTTAACGTTTATTTATTTTTGAGACAGAAAGAGACAGAGCATGAACAGGGGAGGGGCAGAGAGAGAGGGAGACACAGAATCTGAAACAGGCTCCAGGCTCTGAGCTGTCAGCACAGAGCCCGACGCGGGGCTCGAACTCACGGACCGTGAGATCATGACCTGAGCCGAAGTCGGATGCTTAACCGACCAAGCCACCCAGGCGCCCCTCAAAAATACAGTTTTAAAAATAACAGTCTCTTCCTTTGCCACCTTCTGTTGGTTAGAAGCAAGTCACTAAGTCCAGATTACATTCAAGGGAGGCAGATTATAGAAGGGTATATTTAGGAGTGGGGATCATTGGGGTTATTTTATTTATTTATGTATTTTTAATTTTTATTTTTTTAAAGATGCCTTTGAGTATCTTTTTTGAAAAGTTTATTAATCTTTATTTATTTTTGAGAGAGAGACAGAGTGTGAGCAGGGGAGGAGCAGAGAGAGAGGGAGACACAGAATCCAAAGCAGGCTCTAGGGTCTGAGCTGTCAGCACAGAGCCCGACGCAGGGCTTGAACTCACAAACTGTGAGATCATGACCTGAGCCGAAGTCAGACTCTCAACCAACTGAGCCACCCAGGTGCCCCTGGGGTTATTTTAGAAGGCTGTCAACCACACTTGCCATCTATTACTATTGGCATAAAAGTTATATTTGCTGGGACATCTGGATGGCTCAGTTGGTTATGTGTCCAACTCTTGATTTCAGCTCAGGTCATGATCTTGCTGTTTTGGGGATTGAGGCCCATGTTGGGCTCCACACTGGGTGTGGAGCCTGCTTGGGATTCTCTCTCCCTCTCTCTCTGTCCCTCCCCCACTCTTTCTCTCTCTCAAAATAAACATTTAAAAAAATTTTAATGTTTATTTTTTTGAAAGAATAAGACAGAGCACAAGGTTGGGGGGGGGGTGCGGCGCAGAGAGAGAGGGAGACACAGAATCCAAAGCAGGCTCCAGGCTCTGAGCTGTCAGCACAGAGCCCGACGTGGGGCTCGAACTCACAAACTGTGAGATCATGACCTGAACTGAATGAAGTCGGATGCTTAACTGACTGAGCCACCCAGGTGCCCCAATAAATAAACAATCTTTAAAGCTTTATTTGCTGGTGATAAAAGGATTCCTATTTCACAAAAGAGAAATCAATCTCTCTCCTCTCTCTTTTTTGTTTCTTTACTCATAACAGTGACTCTGGAGTTCTTATTGCTTTGGGCTCAGGGAGCAGGCTGGTGGCAACGTGAGTTAAGAGAGAAGGAGAGGTTCTGCTTTAAGTCTTAGGACAAAGCCAGGGACTCCAGCTCCATTTGCTTGAGAACACTGTGCTGGGATCTTGCTGGAAGTCATCTCATGGAGACAGCTGAAATTCCCTGATCTCTGCCTCCTTTAGGAAATCAGGAGTAATTGGCAGTCTGGCTCGCTAACTATCATCTACCAGCAAGCCAGCCCCTACATAGTCCCATCCGAGGGAAACTGATTGGTTTCCCTTTTGGTAAAATTCTCCGCATTCCTTCCCTCTTCTCATTCTATTGTATGTATCTAGGCCACTGCATCTCAGACAACAATACATAAGCTATTTTAAGAAATCACATTTTTAAAAACATTTTCCTATTATTATTTCTTTGCTTCTTGCTCATTCATTTTGAAAGCTGTTGCTCATCCGCAGAGAAGCTGTAGCAGGTGCCACACGTTTCTCACCCTGGAAAGCTCTTTCCTCTTTCCTCTCCCCGCCCTCTCCTCTCCGGAGATCCAAGGCAAGCCTCTCACTTCTATGAAGCCTTCTCAGAATCAACTGAAAAGATGGGAAGAGATGTTTCCTTGGAAATGTAATTGCCTGCAGGTGAAAGACGTCTGCAGGTAAGGAAACAAGCTAAACATCTGGAAGGAAAGCTGAGAGAAGGGATAAGGTGGCAGCTATGAATTATGAAATTTCCCTTCTCCTTGGAAGAGAACCTCTGTAGGGGGAGACAGATGCATCCCGCTGCTAAGCACACAGTAGGTGTTCCATTAGTCCTTTTTGATTAATGCCTTCTGCGGTGGTTCTTCAGTGTTCACAAATTCTCTACCACTCCTCCCTTCAAAAGGCAGAGCCTAATTCTCCCTTCCTTAAATGTGGGCTGGATCAGCGAACGACTTGTAATGAATAGAATATGGTGGACTGATAATGTATGACTTCAAGTTAGGTCAGAAAGGGTACTGCAGTTTTTGCCCTGCTTTCTCTTGGATGATCCACTCTAGGAGAAGCCAGCTGCTATGCCACTAGGACTCTCAAGCATCTCTGTGGAGACGGACAAACTGAGGTCTTCTGCCAACAGCCAGCATCAACTTGCCAGCCAAATAAATGAGCCATCTTGGAAGTGGATCCTCCAGCCCCAGTCAAGCCTTCAGATAATTGCAGCCCTGGCCAAAAGTTTGACTGCAACCATACCTTGACTGGATCCGAACCACCCAGCTAAGATGCTTCAGAATCGCCATGAGAGATAACAAATGCTTGCTGATGTTTTAAATTGCTAAGGGGGAGGGATCTGGAGAGATCCAGCAGGAGGAAAAGGGTTTTGTTTTCTGGATCAAGTGCGCTCAGCTGGCAAGCTCCTACAGTGCAAACAGCTTCACCCCTGCCCAGTCGCTAGAGTGACCAGCAACGCCAGTAGCTAGGAGCTTCTCCTGACACTGACCCCTGTGGGCAGTAATGTAAGCAGAGCGCCTCCACCTCCAGGAGCATTTGCAGATTCTCCAGCACCCAGTACCCGCTGTGCGTGTGGCTTCTCCAGCACGAGGCTCCTAGATCACGCATGAGCTCCCTAGCATCAGGCTTCTGCAGTCCATAGAGGCCAGCAGCACCCAGCGGGCAGCAGCTTCCCCTGTACCCTGCCCAGGCAGTTTTCTGGCCTTTGGTTTGGCAGCCCCCCGTGAAGAACTTTCCTTGGCATCCTAGAGGGCAGATCTCTGGCAAGTTTCACTCTCATGACAGTACAGTGACTTTTCTGACATCTGGCAAGCCATAGGCTATGTACTCAACAAGGTCTGGAATTCAGCTGTAGTGGGGGATGCGGATGCCTCTTCCTTGGGTGCTCTTTCCTCGACCTCAGCCATGGGGGGTAGGGGTTACTCCTATATCTACTATATCTACTATTCATGTATTCTGTACCCTTTACTCACCAATTCTTTTGTTACTCTAATCACCTGGGGTAATAATTATATTAAAATGTCCCCGTTCAAGTTACTGTGGGGTTTCTCTCTCTTGATCAGACCCAGATTGAGACATTGCATTTTGTCATAGTTTGTTACACAGCAACAAATAACCAATACACCCCTCCCCATCTCATTGCCCATTGCCAACTCCCCTGTTATTACCATCAGCCAATTGTTACCATGCACCTACGCAGAGCAGGCTCTTCCTTCAAGGTTTTTATCAGGAGTCATATATGACCTACTGCAAAAAGAACAAAGTTTTTAACAAAGCTTTAATTAGCCAAATGCCAGATATAAGGATCAGACGTGAAGGGCTGCAGGAAGCAGCAAAGGCTTGTTGGAGAAAGCTCTAGGCTGCAGTAGGGTGTCACCCAACTCTGATGACTCTAGAGGACACAGCCCAGTAGAAAGGAAAGAGAAGAGCATTGTAGGTAGGGGGAACATTGTATCAACAGCCTAGAGGCAAGACCCCATGCAGTAGAAGTAGGGCAGCAGTGACTAGTTCACTCCAGTTTGGCTGGTGAAGAGATTTGACATGGTAGGCTGGTGGCAAGCCAGGTGACCAGATCATGAAGGTCCTTGAATACAAAGCTAATTCGTTTGGCACCATCATGTAAAAAAGAGGTCCGGTGACCATATCTTTGAGGGCAAAACTCAACCTACTTTTGTTGTCAATACAATTATACTTGTCAGATCACGAGACTTAGCTTTGGAGCTGAGAAAAAGTTCACCATGACAGTTGGGAACCTGTGAATGTGTTTGAGGATGATGCAGTGTGGGGTTCTGAAATTAGCCTGGAGTGTGTAGGGTCAAAGAGAATGGAGACCAGAATTAGAAAACTCAGAATTCCCAATGTAGGGAATAGGATAGCAGCAGTGGAAAATGAAGAACTGGGTAGATGTGGGATGTTCTGAATGGTTGGCTGGATGTGGTGGACAGAGGTTGAAGGTGATGCCCAGTACTTAGCTGGTGACATAGGAACAGAGGGAGCTGGCTGAGGAGTGGGTAGGATGATGTTGGCTTTTGACAGGTTCCACTGGGGTCACTGTAGTGTATCCAAGAAGCAGGAAGGAGCAGCCCTCAGGCCTGCACTCAGGAGAGAGACAAGGGCTGATGATTCAGATCTGGTAGTGATGTCCACTCAGAGGTGACAAGTCAGACTTTGGGAGATGGTGATGAGGATGGTCCCCAAGTAGGAACCGGCTCTCTGATCAGCCCATCCTCATCAACAACCCTCCTCCCACCCCCACTGACCCAAGAGATGAGGTCCTGGGTCGGGAATTCAGTGGGGACACATTTCCCCAAGTATTCAGTCCTAAACAGACCCCTAAAAGCCAAAAGCACTATCTTCCTCAACTGCCACAGATTCTGGATTAGAATCCAGAGTCCGCTCTCATGGGGCTCAGGCCAAGGAATATGAAAGCAAAAAGCTTGAGTCTAGGAGGCTCTAACCCTATTTCTGCCCCAGATCAGTCTTGAAACCTTGAGCAAATCACTTTTCCTCTTTGGGTTTGTTTTTTCTTTCAGCAAAATGCCAGAGTTGGCCTTAGACTAGACTGTGGTCCTGCCCCTAAGAACACTGGGGTTCTTTAGCTGGGCCAACATGTTCTTCCTCCTAAATCAAGTAGTAGCAGATAGAACGACTCCAATTTTAGGGTTTTCTCCCATAACGTTTTCTCTTTTTTTAATGTTCATTTATTTTTGAGAGAAAGGGTGACAGAGCATGAGTGGGGGAGGGACAGAGAGCGAGGGAGACACAGAATCCGAAGCAGGCTCCAGGCTCTAAGCTGTCAGCACAGAATCTGATGTGGGGATCAAACTCATGAACCATGAGACCGTGACCTGAGCCACAGTCAGACCCTCAACCGACTGAGCCACCCAGGTGCCCCCCGTAATGTTTTCTTAAACCATTAACAACCACTACTGCTTGTTTTCCAGAATAACACAGGTAACACAATGAATGAACACATGGGAAATGCACTATCTGGGAATTCTGAAAATAGGTGATCATATTTGGTTTGACAGTCTTCTTGTTTCTGGAGACTACACGGTTATGGTTTTATATTATTCACATAATCACTCTGGTTTCTAAAGCTAAGTTCTAGTGGCATTTCAGGGTGCTTCTTAGAGAGTTCTGGGACTCCCCGGTGCCTGCAACCCAAAGAGACTGGTCTGCAGACACATAGGACTCAATGCTCTCTAGAACCTTTCCAGTGTCAATCTTTCACTCTCTCAATCTTCGATCTTTGGTGAATACCCTTCTCGTGCAGAACATTGTGTCTTACATTCACTAACTCACACATCCCCCACGTAATCCTCTCAACAGCCTCAGGAGATAAGTTCTCTCATTATATAGATTATTATATATGTCATTTTATAGGTGAAGGGACTGAGGCTCACATGGGGTACATGGCTTGCCTAAAGTCACACAATCAGTACGTGACAGAGCTGTATTTGAACCTGAGAGTCTGATTCCAGAGCTCTCACTCTTCTAATACACCTGCAGTCTCTGTCATTAATGCTTTTTCCACCAAATATTTTCAGTTCTTGGACACATAGTAAGACTGATCTCCCCCACCCTCTATGGCTAGTGAAGTGCGAGCATCATTTCTGGTGTAGCTTTTTTTTTTAATGTTTATTTATTTTTGAGACAGAAAGACAGAGTGTGACCGGGGGAGGGGCAGAGAGAGAGCGAGACACAGGATCCGAAGCAGGCTCCAGGCTCTGAGCTGTCAGCACAGAACCCAACGCAGGGCTCAAACTCACCAACCGGGAGATCGTGACCTGAGCTGAAGTCGGTCACTTACCCGACTGAGCCACCCAGGTGCCCCTCTGGTGTAACTTTCAAGAGCCAGTGATCACTGCCACCTTCCCTTTTCCTTCTCTAGGAGTTGTAGATACACAGTGAAGATCCACCCTCAGCCTTGGTCACAGAGAGAAGAGGATTTGGAAGAGACACCTGTCCCTCTATCACCCCAGCTGTAGGCATGGAGTAGGAATAAGAAATAACCTTGTCGGGGCACCTGGGTGGCTCAGTTGGTTAAGCCTCCGACTCTTGGTTTCAGCTCAGGTCACGATCTCACGGTTCATGAGTTCAAGCCTCACGCCGGGCTCTGTGCTGCCAGTGTGGAGCCTGCTTAGGATTCTTCCTCTCTCTCTCTCCCTCTCATTCTGCGCCAATGAATAAATAAATAAACTTAAAAAAAAAAAAAAACTTTGTCATTTTTAAGCCACTAAAATTTGGAGGCTGTTTGTTACTGTGGCACAGCCTGGCCCGTGCTGAGTAAGCCCATGCAATACTGTCTCCTGCTGATTATCTTTGGCCTCTGTCCCCGAGACGTGCCTTCTCCCTAAAACTCCCTTAAAGCACTGGCTCCACATTCAAATTTTAAAAGCAGCAGGGGCAGAAGGGAATCTGTCCCCTAAGCAGAGAAGTGGGGACGTGTTCTGGGAGATGCACCCATGCTTTGCCATGCTCCATGTAGCAATCGGGCCGGCTGAAATCCCCACCCAGCCCCTGGAAGGCCCTAAACAGAAACTGCTCCTCACGCTTTTCTCCCATAGTCATTTATTGGCTCTCCTTAATTTTATTCCCCGCTATTAAAGTAGGAACGGCTGGGCTGGCAGACGGAGGGCCGGACTCCCACATCCTGGGAGCACTGCAGGCTGACTATGACCTTGCAGGCCTGGATCTGAACCTCCTCCTCAGGGTGGATGACCAGAGCGAGCAGCCGGTCTGCCAGTCGTGACTCATCCCCAAAAAGGGCTTCGTGCAGCGACTGTTCGTTGTAATGCCACTTCACGGCACGGTAGTGGGGTGAATTCCGGCCCTCACTTAGCCGCTCGGCAAACACCAGGACCTCAAACAGCAGACTCCCTGGCTGTGTGGACTGAAACAGGTTCAGGAAGTTGGCATGCACCTGTGACGGGAGTGGAGCGACAATGGCAAAGAAATCCAAGACAAGTTCTAAAGTTCTTCCATCTTCCGATTGCCTCAGCTCCCCAGTACCTAAGCTTCAGATTCAACTGAATAGGATTTTTGTAGTTTTCCTTTCGTTATCATTCTCTAACACAATGGCAATGTGGTCATGAAACATGAGAGATATGATCATAACATTGATGCTGGGAAATCTGTTGAGTCAAATATTAAAGCTTATCATGTGGTTAATTTTTATAAATATTTTTATTTTGGGGTGCCTGGGTGGCTCAGTTGGTTGAGCATCTGACTTCGGCTCAGGTCTTGATCTCGTGGTTGGTGAGTTCGAGCCCCGCATCAGGCTTGCTGCTGTCAGCTCAAAGCCCACTTTGGATTCTCTGTCCTCCCTTCTCTCTCCCTGACCATCCCCTGCTCATGTTCTTTCTGTCTCACATTTTTAAAAAATATTTTTGTTTTGAGAGAGAGAGAGGCAGAGGGGTAGAGGGAGAGAGAGAGACAGAGAAAATCTTTTTTTTTTTAATTTTTTGAACGTTTATTTATTTTTGAGAGACAGAGCATGAGCAGGGGAGGGGCAGAGACAGAGGAAGACACAGAGTCAGAAGCAGGCTCCAGGCTCTGAGCCATCAGCACAGAGCCCCACACGGGGCTCAAACTCACAAACTGTGAGATCACGCCCTGAGCGGAAGTCAGACGCTCAACCGACTGAGCCACCCAGGGCGCCCCAGAGAGAGAGAAAATCTTAAGCAGGCTCATGCCCACCACTAAGCCCAATATGGGGCTCGATCCCATGACCCTGGATCATGACCTGAGCCAAAATCAAGAGTTGGACGCCTAACCAACTGAGCCACCCAGGTGCCCCAATTTTTTAAAATATGTTGTGTGTTTGACATGAATGTGCATTTACTAACTGTGAAGTGTTCTTTACAATTGTAGGTGTGTCTAGTGGCTCAAGCTTATTTAAGTTATTCACAGCAAATATACCCTTACTAGTTTTTGGTTTTTATCTATTAATTGCTGAAAAAATAATTAAAATCTCCCAAATCTTCCATTGTGGTAGTAGATGTGTCAGTTTTTTTCCTTAGAATGATTCAGCCGTGAAAGGAAGAAAATCCTACCACTTGTGACAACATGGATGAACTTTGAGGACATTATGCTAAGTAAGATAAGCCAGACAGAGAAAAACAGATACTGCATGGTATCACTTATTGGTGGAAACTTAAAAAAAAAAAAAAAAAAAAAAAAAAAAAAAGTCACACTCGGAAACAGAGAATAGAAAAATGGTTGCCAGGGGCTGGCAGTGTAGAAGAAATAGGGAGACATTGGTACAAGGATATAAACTTTCGGTTATACGATAAATAAGGTCTGAGGATCTGATGTAAAACATGGTGATTAGAGTTAATAACACTGTATTATATAATCAAAATTTGCTAAGAGAGTAGAACTTAAATGTTCTCACACACACACAAGGTAAATATGTGAAGTGATAGATATGTTTGCTAATCAACTAGATAATGAGAATCCTTTCACAATGTATTATCTATATTATATCAAATCACCACTATGTACACTTTAAATATCTTACAATTTTATCTGTCCATTATACCTCACTAAAACTGAAGAAAGAGAAAAAAATGTTTCCCTTGTAATTTTATCAAGTTTTTGCCATATAATTTTTTTTTAATTTTCTTTAATGTTTATTATTTTGAGAGAGAGAGAGACACACACACAATGCAAGTGGGGGAGGGGAAGACAGAGAGGGAGACACAGAACCCAAAGCAGGCTCCAGGCTCTGAGCTGTCAGCACAGAGCTGGACGCGGGGCTGGAACTCACAAACAATGAGATCGTGACCTAAGCTGAAGTAGCACGCTTAACCGACCGAGCCACCCAGGCGCACCTTGCCATATAAATTTTGAGGTTATGTTATTAGGTTCATATAAGTTAAGAGTTACTTTATCCTTCTGACCTAATTATTACGTAGTGACCTTGTCTATTCCTAATAATGGTTTTTGTTATAAGCAGCTCTTCTCTAATATGAAAATACCTACATTGCCTTTTGTTTTGTCGCCTGGATTCCTGGCTCTCAGAGTTCAGAAGGCCCTTTAAAGGAGAATCCTCCTCCTAACAAAATGAATTCTATTCTATTGGGAGAATGGAAGAGGGGATGTTTTTCAATATATCTAGTGCAAGGGCGTGAAGAGAAACAAGACGATCTTGTTAGGGCTAAGTCTGCCTGGGGAATCCGTGATTCTTCCTTCCCCAATATCTGAGTTGGTATCCATCAACCCTTCTTCAGTTCCTATCTCACCTGGCAGTTGAGAATATCATAGAGAAGATCATACTTCTGTGCCAGGTAGCTCAGCAATCGAATGGCTTGCACCTGAATAAAAGAAAGAGCAAGACATGAGAAGGCAGATTGCTCTGGGCCCGAGCAGGGAACGCACAAATCTCTGTTCCTCCCTCTAGGTGCTGGTGCAGGGCTGGTCAGGAGTGGCAGGGCCTGGGCCACGGTCCTCAGGCACCTACCTGTGCCAGGATATAGTCCGACTGCAGGATCTCCATCAAGGCAGGCATCACCCGTCTCAGCTGTGGATGCACATAGTCAGGCAGTGGGAGGTTGTTGAGGAGTCTGAGGCCTGCAATGTGCAGCTCCGAATCCCAGATGCTGGAGATCAGTTCCAGGACCTTGATGGAGTGTTCCTGGGGGGTGGGGGTGGGGGGAGAAGGATCTGCTTTTATGTGGTGATCCCCAACACTGTCCCAGACTCTGCCTTCACTCTTCCCTGCCCCACCCATGATGCCTGAGCCAAACCCAGTAGACAACACTCTTGTTATTTGACCTCTTAGGTCACTCCTACCTCCTTTCTCCCCTTGGCTTCTCCTCCACAGAAGTCTTTCCTGGTTCTTAGGCCTAACCTTTTCTTCTCTATCTTCATCTCTCCCTTAGTGATATCATCCAGACTCACAGTGTTAAATACAATTGATGCTGATGCCTTTCAGCTTTCTGTCTCCAACCCAGACCTCTCCCTGAACTCCAGATTCATATATTCAGGTGCCAATTCTACCTCAACCCAGAATGCTTTTTAGAGTGTTTTATTATTTTTGAGAGAGAGAGCATGAGCAGGAGAGAAGGGCAGAGAGGGAGGTGGGGGGGGGGGGGGAGAGAGAGAGAGAGAGAGAGAGAGAGAGAGAGAGAGAAAATATCTTGACCCTGGGCTCATGACCTGAGCCAAAATCAAGAGTTAGACATTTAACCAGCTGAGCCACCCAGGCATACCACAACCACCCCCTTTTATTTACATATACATATATATACATATATATATACATACATATATATGTATATATATACATATATATACATATATATATACATATATATATAATTTATTGTCAAATTGGTTTCCATACAACACCCAGTGCTCATCCCAACAAGTGCCCTCCTCAATGCCCATCACCCACTTTCCTCTCTCCCCCACCCCCATCAACCCTCAGTTTGTTCTCAGTAGTCTCTTATGGTTTGCCTCCTTCCCTCTAACTTTTCCCCCCTTCCCCTCCCCCACGGTCTTCTGTTAAGTTTTTCAGGATCCACATGTGAGTGAAAACATATGGTATCTGTCTTTCTCTGTCTGATTTATTTCACTTAGCATAATACCCTCCAGTTCCATCCACGTTGCTACAAAAGGCCAGATTTCATTCTTTCTCATTGCCAAGTAGTATGCCATTGTATGTATAAACCACATCTTTATCCATTCGTCAGTTGGTGGACATTTAGGCTCTTTCCATAATTTGGCTATTGTTGAAAGTGCTGCTATAAACATTAGGGTACAAGTGCCCCTATGCATCAGCACTCCTGTACCCCTTGGGTAAATTCGTAGCAGTGCTATTGCTGGGTCATAGGGTAGATCTATTTTTAATTTTTTGAGGAACTTCCACACTGTTTTCCAGAGCGGCTGCACCAGTCCACATTCCCACCAACAGTGCAAGAGGGTTCCCATTTCTCCACATCCTCTCCATTATCTAGTCTCCTGATTTGTTCATTTTAGCCACTCTGACCGGCATGAACCACCCCCATTTTTAAAGATTTTATTTTTTAAGTGATCTCTATACCCAACGTGAGGCACGAACTCACAATGCCGAGATCAAGAGTCACATGCTCTGCCAACCTAGCCAGCCAGGCGTCCCTTGCCAGAATGCTTAATAGACCTTTCAAAGTTAACATGTATGCAGTCCCCAAACCTGTTTCTTCCACCATCTTCCCTGTCTCTGCTGTTGGTTACATCGCCCTTCCAATTACTCGGGTCAAAAATCTTTAAAGTGGTCCTCTTTAACTACTGTGCTTTGTTTTTCTTCACACCACTTTTTCCAATCCTTCAGAAAAATCCTGTTGGCTCTACCTTCTAAAATCTATCAACAGTTAAGCTGCTTCTCACCGTCTCCTCTCTACCACCCTGTTCCAAGCCACCATGATTTCTCACTTGGATTTCTGCAAGAGCCTCCTGTCTCCCTGCTTCCATCCTCGCCCCCTGCCTCTATTTTCAGAATAGCAGACGTGTTAGACACGTCACTCTTCGGCTCAAGTCCCTAGTTCGTTCAGGGTAAGAGCTGAAGTCCTTATAGTGGCTTGCAAGGTCCCATATGCTCTGCCCCTCTCTCCCCACCCCCCACCCCTATTTCTTTGACCTCATCACCTATTCTCCTTGGCTCCCGTGGTTGCCATCACAATGGTCTCTTAGCCATTCCTTGAGCATGCCAGATACACACTTATCTTGTTTTTGTGCAGGCTGTTTCCTCTACTTAGAATGCTCTCCCTCCAGGTAGCCATAGCTCCCTCTCTTACCTCCTTGAAGACTTTATGCTAATGCCGCCTTCTCCGTGAGGTCTTCCCTGACCACCCCCTTCTTTAAGACTGCAACCACTCCCGTCCCAGCCCTGTTTATCCCCCATCTTTATTCCATTCCCCACAGCACTGCACGTGCAACATACATATTTTTAAACTTTTAATTTCCAAATAACTATAAATTCTCAGCAAGTTGCAAAAACAGCCCAGAGAGGTCCTGTGTGCTTGTCACCCCGTTTCCCTCAATGGTCACACCTTACATAACTATACACGATACCAAAACGAGGAAATCGGTGTTGGCACAAAGTGTGAGTCTGGCGCTGTGTCATTTTATCACGTGTGTAGATTCACGTAACCACCACTGCTCTCAAGGGATTATGCCATCAGCGGTGTCCCATCACCACAAAGATCTTCCTCCTGGGACTCCATTACGGTCACATTTGCCCCTTCCCACCCAAAACGGCCCAACTACTAATCTGTTTTCCATCTCTACAATTTTTTCACTTTGAGAATGTTACATACATTGAATCACACTTTGGGACCTTCTGAGATTGGTTTCTCACCCAGTGTGATGCCCTTGAGATCCAAGTTGTGGTGTGTGTCAAGACTTCACTCCCTTGTGTTCCCGATTAGCGTTCCATGGCGTGGATTACCAGTTTGTCTAACCATCTATCCATTGAGAGACATTTTGCTTGTTTCTAGCTTTTGACTATTACAGGAAAAGGGGCAACAAATAAGATCGTGTACAGGTTTTTGTGCAGACAGAAGTTTTCATTTCTCTAGGATAAATGCCTAAGAGTGCAATTGCTGGGTTGTGTGGTAAACATATAATTCGTTTTTAAAAGAAAAACAAAAACAAAAAAACCTGCCAAACTATTTTCCAGAATGGCTGCTGTACCATTTCACATTCCCACCAGCAACGCACAAGAGATCCAGTCTCTCTCCGCCTTCGCCAGCTTCTGGTACTGTCACAAATTTTGAGTTTAGAATACTTAATAGGTGTGTCGTGATAGGTTGCCGCAGCGTTAAGTACGTTTCCCTCAGGTCTACCGATTTTAAGCATCTTTTCATGTGCTTCTTTGCAATTCATAGATCTTCTTCAGTGCAATATCGCCACGTCTTTTGCCCATTTTCTACTTAGATTTTTTTAAATAGTGAGTTTCGAGAGCTCTTTATACGATCTAGACAGGAGTCCTTTGCCAGCTATGTGCTTTGCAAATGTTTCCTCCCTGCCTGCAGCTTGTCTTTTCAGCCTCTTAACAGGGTTCTTCACAAAGCAAATGCTTTTAGTTTTGATGAAGTCCAATGTATCGATTTTTTCTCTTATAGATCATGCTTTTGGTGTTATTTCTAGTTCTATGAACCCTTCATCAAGCTCTACGTCCCAAAGATTTTCTCCTTTGAAACTGTATAGGAAGCTCCCATACCAGCTTCCTTACCACCCTTCTTTATTTTTCTCCGTAGCACTTGTTACGTGAAATATACCATAGATTTCACTAATTTGTGTACTGCCTGCCTTGCCCTGCTAGAATATAAGCTTCCACTGGGACCGAGATCTTTCCTGTTCTGCTCACTGTTGTGCCTCCAGTGCTTAAACACAAAGTACTTCATATACATTTGTTGAATGAATAAAGGGATCTTCACTTCCAAGACGTAAGATGCTTGGACTGAGAGATACTACCAAGGACTGAGAATCCCACAAGCTGTACTTTTGTGAGCCATGTAAGAGGGAGGCAAGAATCCTGGAGTGAGGGTCACAGCATTCCCACTGGTACCTGCCTCTCCCTGCCCCAACCCCTTGTTGTCCACTAAGAGCTGAAGGACAGATAAGAGCACATCTGGTGTGGTGTTTCAGGCAGAGGGAACAGCCGGTGCAAGGGCCAGGGAGCAGAAGAGCATGAAATATACAATGCGAATGGCTGGGGCTGGGGCAAGGAAGTGAAGGACTGTGATCTTTATGCTAAGAGCTTTAAGGAAGACCAAGCAGGGGGTTGATGGGACCAGATCCCTCTGGAAAGGGTGGTCTAACTTAGGGAACAGGGGCAAGCTCCATTTTGGACATGCTGAGTTAGAGGGCCACTAGGATGTCTAAGTGGAGCAGCTGGCCATGGGTCTGGAGGTCAAGGGAGTCCCCAGGCTATCGACGGAGATGCAGGAAAGTGCATCCAGATGAAAACTGATTGGCTGCTTTTACTCAGAGAATAGGGATCAGGTCCTCAGGATACGATGGGGAAAGTGTTGCCCAGACCAGCTGCGTCAGAATCTTCTGGGGGGGCTTGTGAAAAACATAGCTCCCCGGCTCAGCTAGAATCTCTAGGTGTGGGGTCCTGAAATCTTCAATGTTAAACAGCTCTGCAGGCAATTGATATGTTTGAGAATTACAGACTTAGGGAAACTGAGAGAGTTGAGGGATAAAGCAGAGGCAGCCAGCAAGTGGAGACCTAGAGACCTTCCCCCCAACCCCCCCAATTTTTTCTTCCTTCCTTTCTTTTTAAGTAGGCTCCATGCTCAATATGGGGCTTGAACTCATGACCTCAAGATCAAGCATGGTCTACTGACTGAGCCAGCCAAGTGCCCCTCCTCAAAAAAGTTTGATGCAAAAAATTTAAAGTGTGAAAATACCAAGTTTTGGCGGGGAGAATGTAATGCAACTGGAATATTCATGCAGAGCCAGTACAGGCTGTAAATTAATACAACCCTTTTTGAAAAGTTGGGCATACCCTTTCATCCAGCCATCCCACGCCTGCATACATACATATCCTAGAGAAAGTCTCCTATATCCTCAAGGGAGATGTATACAAGAATGCTCATGGCACAATGTAGAAACAATTTAAGTGCCTACCCATGGGCAAATGGATAAATACAATCGCAGGATGTTCGTGAACTAGAGCACTATACAGCAGTAGAAAACAAGGAAACAGAGCTACCCACACCAATAAAGATGAATCTTCCAGTGCTGGGGGGGAAGGCAAACCACAGGATACAAACTGCACACTTCCGGATATGTTGAAGCTTAAAAACATCCCAAACTACATTTTGCCTATTATTAACTACCTCGCGTTGCCAGAATGATACCTGAATATATGGTAAAACTATAAAGAAATCAAGGAACAGATGCACAAAATAGAGGAAATAATTGCCTCCGGTTGGGATTGTGGGGGAGGGGAGCAACTGGAGCATCTAAGCTGTTGGTCATGTTAGATTTCTTAGCCTGGGTTTTGGTTACGTGTGTTTTGTTCATAGTTCTTTCTACCGTACACATATAAAATATTTGTAAGTTTTCTATATTTATTTTTAATTAGGAGAGATCACTTGCAGAGAGAAATTTGGAGGTCAAGGAAGAAAGGTTCTTTTTTATGGGACGGTGTTTTTTTAGGATTGGAAGGATTAGAGCATGTTGAATTAATGGGAAGGAGTTGGGGGGGGGCATATCAGACAAAGAGTCTAATTAAGGAAAGAAGTCCTCAAAGAAGGGGATGGGATCCAGTACTGAGACTAACATTGACCACAGACAGGAAGAAAGCCATTTTCCCATGGCATCAGCGGGAAAGCAGGAAAGGATGGGTGTGAAAACAGGTAAGCCTGGGGATGTGTGGTGGCTTGTATTTTCTCTATGTGGTAGTAGTGAAGGCATCAGTGGCCCAGCCACCAGCATCAGACCAACACAGCAGAGGGTGGGCGATATGATAGATCTGGTCTTTGTCCCTGGTTCTAGGCACAGAGCTCCTAAAATCCTTGCATTTGACTGATAGAATGGTGTTTTGCTTTTCATAGTAAGTTCTTCTGCATTACCCCGGAGTTTATGTCAAGCAGGTGACTCTTGTGGATGGTAGATAGCTTCCAGATGGGGATGCTGGTGCCCAGAAAGGCCAAGCCATGATTAAGGGGGTTGAAGAAGGGAGGGGTTAGTGATTGAGTTCAATCACAAATGGCCAATGATTAATCAATCACACCTACATATTGAAACCTCCACACATACCCCTAAACAGGGCTCGGAGAACTTCCAGGTTGGTGGACACATCAAGGTGCCAGGAGGGTGGCTCACCTAGAGAAGGCATGGAAACACTGCACCCTTCCCCCCGCCATACTTTGCTCTATGCGTCTCCTCCATCTGGCTCCTCCTCAGTTTATAATTAACTGGTAAATGTAAGTACAGTGTTTTCCTGAGTTCTGTGAGTCTTCCTAGTGAATTCTCAAGCCAGAGGAGGAAGTCCAAATTTATAGCTAAGTGTACTGGCACTTGTGACTGGCAGGTGACGTGGGAGGCAGTCTCGTGGGACTGAATCCTTTATCTGTGGGGTCTGCACTAACTCCAGGTAGACGGTGTCAGAATGCAGTTACATCATAGGACACCCCATTGGTGTTGTAGGATGGGATGGTATCAGAAAGAACCTTGGGGCTTTCTGCTAGTTGGGGCTCAGAGATACTCCTAGCACCCTAGTTCAGTTTCAGCCTGATATTCAAAGGCTTTTATGATCCTGCCGGGAATCTGACCACCATTTTCTCACTTGATTACAAGGAAAATCAGACCCCAAAACTTCCGGAGCATGACCATTTATTTACCCCATGCCTATTAAAGAACCCACGGTCTGTGGACAGCCTGTGTGGTCCACCCCACCGCTTGCTTTTGCTCACCTGGACTTTAAGCCTGAATTTTCTGATGCCAGAGAAAGCTTTAAGTGTGTTCAGAGCTTGGATTTTGACACTGTTGTCCTTGTCATCCAGCATGGAGCCCACCAATGCGATGTCATCAGTAGTACAAGCAGAGGCCTAGGGTGTGCCAAGAGAGACAGAAGAGGCAGGAGAAGCGGGTGTCCCGGGCCCACAGCCCCCCATGTTACCAAGGCCCCTCAGCACGACCCCTCCCGCCATCAGCCAGAGACAGGTCTCAGGACACAGTCTGTCCAGCCAAGGGGGCAGGGATCGGCCGTAGCCCCCAGGGGCCGGGCTGGTTGGGAGGGACTTCCTGCTTCCTTTCCCTCACCTCGGCCTCCAGCAAGTACACACAGCGCGTGATACTGTGCAGGATCATGCTCTTGGCGTACTCATCCTGTTTGCACTCCAGAGAGTTGAGGAGCCTCCGGAGTTCACCTGAGTCCCGCCCGTGCCGCTCTCGCTCGATTGCCAGGCCTAGACAGCCACCCCAGCCAGGTTGAGGCTGGGGACTCGGGAGTGGTCAGAGAATGGGGTTGGGAAGGGGGGAGTTGGAGAGGGAGCTGGGGACAAGACTGTCTTGCTTTTTCTGAAGCGAGGCCTTCTTGCTACATGCAGGACCGCCACAGACAGCTGAGCTGTGCCCCAGGGCACTTCGTCTAATGATGTATCGTTTGTATCCTAAATGTCATAGTTTTGTGTTTACTATAACAATTTCCTGGCATATGGCAGTCATATGTGGTATTTCGTTATAATCAGTATATGGCAACGATATTCCAACAGATGGCAATCAAAAAGTCTGGCAGAAGGGTGCCTTTTTCTACTCGGCACAAAGTTGTCCTATGGACCGGTGGAGGTTCTGGGCATGTAGGTGCCCCAACCGTTCCCTTAGGAAGAACTGCTGATGCCAAGTTTCCGAGCAGTGGCATCCTGGGGGCTAGAGTGAGTGTCAAATTCGGAGACCTGCCAGAGGAGTCCTGGAGAGCCATCTACTTCCTGGGGACTCTGAGCTAGCATCTCTAGGGCGGGTTTGAGGAAGGTGGAGGAGAGACAGAGGGAGGAGAGAGGAGCTTGGAGGAGTCACCTTTGGGCCCTCCCACACTGGAGGCCTCGGGAGCAGGTGCCTCCTGGGGCAGAGCCCTCTCCCCAGGGCCCGTACACTCACGGGCGATGCAGATTGGTGAGGTGGTGCAGAGGGGCGGTTGGCATTTTATGCCAGCCTTGATGGCCTTGTAGAGCAAGTAGATGAACCCAGCACCTGTGGCCAAGCCCACTACACCCTTGCGGATGTGCAGTTGCCCCAGGCACTGGGGGACACTCATGCCCATGTCTTCAGCGCTGCCTTGCTCCCAGGTGGGAGCTAGGCCCAAGGCACCTGGCAAGAGCCTTCTGGAACCAGAACTCTGGCAGGGCCGGGAACCAGGGTACCAGAATCAGAACCTGGGCAACAAAGGAAACTGGGGAAACAGGATGGAGGGTGGTGATCGGGAAACAAGATGGCCAGGGGCTCTTGGAAGGAGAGAAGTTTCAGCTTCTGAGGCTGTAGGAAATGAAGCTCGAGACTCTAGGGGAATAAAAATTCTGGGGGCAGGAAGGTCCTTCATGTCCCCTTTTCTTTAGGAGAGCCAGGATGGCTGGGCCCCGGTAGGCAGCTCTAGAGGCTTGCTTTCCTCCATTAGAGGGCAGCAGAGGCCCAATTTCTGGGCTTGTTCCTTGGGAAGTTTCTGGGAGGGGTGTCGGGTGTGCCCAACTGGCAACCCTGTTCCCTCACTCCCTGGCCTCTCATCTTTGATTTCTTCACCATGGATTGACTGCTGGGCATCTGGGTGTTTCTGCAGGCAGGGCCCCCTTCCATCAAGGGGAGCACTTTGTAAAGTTTTGCAGCCTTGAGGCAAACTCACCTTCCAGCAACTGTAGTTCCCCCTGTAGTGGGTAGTAATTACCTGTCTGGCCAAAAGTTCTTGAGGGCAGCTCTCTCGGCATCTGCAACATCTGGTAGAGTCCTGTACTTAGTAGGGGCTCCAATCATGACTTCTGTCAAACAGTGTCAAAATCACGACTTTTGTCAACAGTGTCAAAATCCAACCCGGAGTGAGCAAGAATCTGGTTATATAGGCACTCCAGGCCCAACCAGTGTGACCCTGGAGGAGGAAGAGATTGCCCATGTCTGGGTCTCAGTTTGTGCATTTGCAACCTAAGAGGATCCAGATTTAGCATCCTATAACTCCAGGATTAAAACTTGGGTAGGTGTGTGCCTTTAAATGATGGGGGTCTAAGGGGTGGCTGGGTGGCTCAGTCGGTTGAACATCCGACTCTTGATTTCAGCTCAGGCCATGATCTTGCAGTCTGTGGGTTTGAGCCCTGCATCGGGCTCTGGGCTGACAGTGTGGAGCCTGCTTGGGATTCTCTCTCTCACTGCCCCTCCCCTGCTCATGTGCACATACTCTCTCAAAGAAACTTAAAAATAAATAAACGATGGGGGCCTAAATCTGGGAGAACCACAACCCAGTGCCCTGCCCCACCCCTACACAGTGAGATGAGGCTTGAGGCCTCCTGTGGAGAAAATGCCACCATCCCAGAAAATGAGAGTTCGACTTTGGAGGACTTGGTCTCCACCAATAGGATAGGGCAGGTGAGACTAGACCCTTCCCTCTTTCTCCCCTTTCCCTGCTTGTCCCCTCTGGCCTTGCCTCCTAGTACAAAACAGGGAAGTGACAAACCCCAAGCCAGGCTCAGGCCCAGAGCCAGCACTGAGCACCATTGTGCCAGAATAGGGCTTCACCTGCCTGGGTTTAAGCTCCTGTTAGAAGGGTCTAGGTCCTGGGCTACACCTGGACTTGAAGGATGTGAGGAAATAGGAAAGTAGCATCCCCAAGGAGGCTGCAGCCAGCCGGGCCCGTCCTCTCAGAGCCTTCACATTGCACACCCTGGGCTACAGGCAACACTCCTAGGTGGTCATTCTCTTCCTTTCCTCTCTTCTGTCCTCGGCCCTCCTCAAGGGTCATTCCTACCCAACCACTCTACCCAAGTCACCCAAGGTGGGTGACTACATGGACTCTGTGATGAGGGGTGATAGAGGCCCCTGGAGGCCTCCCTGCTGCCATGGAACCACCTGTCATGCCGCATGGACTCCAGGCAGGAAATGGCTGCCTGATGGGACTGCTTTATGTTCTAAGGCTACCTTGGTGGATTTGAGGGTAGATCCTTCAGAACAAAGTTGCTGCCCTTCTCTGGGGTAGAAACCAGGGCTACTGGCCTCTCTAGTCCGTGGGCTTGACTCTGCAACCCTCACTTCCTATGTAAATGCAGCGCTCACCTGTTCTTTAAAGAAAAAAAAAAAAAAGCATCCTCTTTTGGCTTTAACCCAACTCCTTCCTGCTACACCTAAAGCACACTTCTCTTGGTTCTGCTCTCAAATGATACAGAGGGACCAAGAGGCAGAGGCCATGCCCAGAGTGACATTCTCACTAGTCCACAGCACCGTGAAAAAAAAATTACAGAGGAACGTCCATTTGTTGGTGTAAAGTCAATGACCGTCCTTTCTTGGGAACGACTGCTTTTGATTCAGAGGAGGTCTTTCTTATTTTGAGAATTAAAATGCGCTTGCTTTTACGAAATGATAGTGATAATAGATGGTAGTTGTGTTTTGAGTGTTCTCAGGGTGCATAAGTTCAAGAGGCAACTTTGTAGGAACTTGGCTTTTGTTTTCTTATTTTGCTTTCTGTCAAATCCAGACAGAGAAGTCTGAGATTCCATATACGCACAACCAGCCCCAAGTTTCTTTCCTATCCTGACCAAGGCAAAACACGAGGGCTGACCTAGCACACACCTCTCTGCCATCTGCACTGGCTTTCTACTCTCAAAGCTGATGTTCCCATCATGGTAGGTGCAACTTAGTTTAGTGAAGGAGAGTGTGGGCTCGAGCCAGACCACCAGGGTTCAAAACCAGGTTGGCCACTGACTTAGCTTTGCGCTCTCTTTGTCCCCCACTTTCCCCACCTGGAAAATGGTAATAATAATGTCTGCCTCTTGGGATGGTTTGTGAGGATTAAATCCTTGAAACAGTGCCCAGGGCCCATCAAATGTCAACTACAATTACTATTATAAGCAGGTTTCACCTGGACAAAAACGTTGGGTGTGGGAAGGCAGTGAGCACACAGATGATGGGTCTCAGTGATACCTAAAAGACATTCACCTCTACCCGCCCCACCCCTCTTCTCCAGGCTAATCAATCTCAACTTCCCTGACCCATTTAATTGCCTTGAACACCTCTGGAGCCTCTCTGAAGCCCCCCAAAATACTTAAACCAGGAGGACTCTTTCCCCCAGCCCATTCCCCACCTACGAAACCCCAACTACCAAGCTCTGGTAATGAGTGTTTCAACCTAGTTAATTTAAAAAGCCCATTACGCTATTGGCGGCCTACTGTGCAAGACACAGTGCTAGGTCTTTATGGCGGGGGACACTGGAGGGGACCAGCGCTTGCACGCACAGGAGAAACTAAGGGGAAATCAGCCTACTGCATATTGGAACGTTCTCTGGAGTCCGATGGGCTTGGATTTGGGCAAATCCCATAATCTGAGCCTGTGTTTCCTCCTCCGGAATATGGGTTTACTGACACCTACCAACTACCAGGAAGTGCTGCTGTCAGAACTGAATGACAGAATTTATGTTGCGACCCTTGGTGAGCAGGGGGCAATCCATACGTGCGAGCTCCTCCAGGCAGAAAGCCAGAAAGTGGAGAGACGAAAGGCAGAGGGTGCGGCCCGTGCCCTGCCGTGGACCCCACGCTTTCCGAGACCGTCCCCTCCCCAGCTGGCTCTTACCCAGGCCCAGGAACCAGATTCGGGGGCCTCTCTGTAGCTCGTTACTCCAGCGGAAGCCGGGGGACAAGGAGAAACGCGGCGAAAGCACTGAGATTGGCGCCCCCAGAGGAGGAGGGCCGGGTGGGGGGCGGAGGCCGAGCCTTTCCCCGCCCCGGGCCTCCTCGCTTAGCTCCCCCCCTCCCCGGACTACCTCCTCCCCAGGCGCGCATCCGGCGACGGGCACAGGATGTTCTTTCGCTCCCGTCCCCCCCCGCCCCCCCGCCGCCCCCGCTCTCACTTTCCCTTCGCTCCCTTCCCCCACTCCCGCCGCGCCCGGCGCCGGCACCTTGTTTAACCCCTGCTCTCCCGCGCTCCGCGGCGCTCGGGCGCCCCGGGGGCTCCCACCCTTCCCGCCTACCCCCCAGGACGCGGAGCGCGCTCCAGGGCTGCCCGGGAAGGGGCGGGCCGGCCCGGCCCGCGTTCCCGGGATCCATTGGCCCGCCAGGGGTGAAGGAGTGGGAAGGGATCCCAGAGGCCGAAGCCGGCATTCTCCAGACCCCCGCCAGTTCACCGGCGCCGGGCGGGCTGGGGGTGGGGCGCCCGCACTGGAGCGAGCTACGCGCCCGCGGGGGGCGGCCCTGTGGGCGTGGCTAGCTCCGGGACGGGAGGCGGGCGGTAGGGTCGAGGACCCCCAATCTCATCCTCCGCCGGGGTCTGAGTAGGCAGGGGCCAGGGGTTCCAGGAGAGGATGGAGACGGCTCACGCCCCGCATGCACACGTCACTGTTTCCAAGGCAACCGGGGTGGGGGAAGCGGGCTGGAGAAGGAGAGACCTTAGAGAAAGGAGGCTACTGGAGGCTTTGGGACCCAGGTGGGGGTGGGGAGTCTGCGGGGGCGGGCTTTTCAATCTGCTTCCTCACTCGCTGATGCTGCAAGAAACCGAAGGGAGGACCGGTTCTGTTCATTCAACAAACGTTCATTGAGCTTGCGCTCTGCTGGGCGCCATGCTTAGGCGCTGGGCTATGGTGGCTCAGGGTCTGAACCCTGCCCTCACCCGTTATTGTTAGTTGGGGTAGGATGGCCTTGCGCCCCGGGTCACGTCTGTGGAACCAGTGTAATGATTAAAAAGTGTTCCAGTATGGGGGGGAAGGCTAGTTAAGGAACTTTGTCCCCCAATTCAGGGAAGGCTCCCAGCGTGCAGGGAATGAAGACCAACTATTGTCTGATCACTATGCAACAGGCACTTTTTTGGGCCCTTTGTATTCTCTGTAATCTTTGCCCCTCATTTTGCAAGGTAACTATCACTAGTGACTTTTACAGATGAAGACACTGGTTCAGAGGTTGAGAGAGTTGTCCAAGGCCAAACAGCTAAGTGTTGGAATCCAGATCCAGGCTTATGTGGCCTCCAAAGTCAAAGTGTCCTATCTCATGCTCCCTTCTCTAAACAAATAGATTATATTAAATAAATAAATGAAAGATACTATCCCTGCCATGAAAGAGATTATAACCAATGGGGTTGAAAATATTACGGGACATAAGTAAGCGATAAAATAGAGAAGAGATTGAAGGCAGCTCACAGGGCTCAGAGGGAAGTTGACAAAATGATCGAAATGGCTTGTAGAGTATCAGAGCCTTCCTGCAGGAGGTAGATGTTGAAATGTTGGGGGTCAGGATCACCAGGAGGGAGAGAGAAAGTGTGTGCGTGCGTGTATGTGTGCGCGTGTGTGTGTGATCTGCTGCCAAGAAAGAGAACAGTCCACGGGCATCAGACCAGGGACCCAGAGTTAGGCAGGCTGCAATCTCCAATGGTGAAAAGATCGGTCTGTAAACCCAAAGTCACTGGTTGCGCCCACTCACCTTTCTGCCTTCCACCCTCCTCAGTGATTTTCTGTGTCTTACCAAAGCAGAGGATCCCAGCAGGCAGCTGCACTCATTCATTTCACTGTGCACTCAAGGTCTTTGCAGTTGGCACCTCGCACAAACTCCCTGATGCTAACTTGGATGTCAGCTTCTCCCTTCCCCACCCCTCTCTGAAGATTTGGTAAATAAAAAATAGGGACTTTTCAAAACAAAAGGGCCTGAGCGAGCATGAGGAACCAACAGACTCCAGGGTAATGGGGTCACCAAGTCAGCACAACCAAGTGGATAGGTCATTTGCTGCCCTTCTGCTATGTAACAGGCCCAGGGCTGGACTCTGTGGTCTGGGCGCACCATGAATTAATCTGGGCCCCTTCTTATGGAGCACACAGGCTAACAGCTGGTATGCCCAGCGTTTGAGGAATCTGAAGCTGAAAACATACACACTAAACAGCGTTTTAGAAAGATTATTCCAGTAGGAGAAAGGAAAATCCTAGGTCAGAAAGGACAGTGTGACAGAGGCTGTGGGAATTTGGGCCAAAGGTGGAATCTATGGGGATAGAGAGGAAGCGGTGAATGTGAAAAATAAGGAACGATACATCTTGTAATAAAAGCAACAAAGGGAAGAATTTGGTAGTGGATCAGATACAGGATGGGGAAGGAGAGAAAATAGTTAAAAATTAACCCACCTTGGTGGTGAGTCCGGGGGATGGGAGAGCCCACAGTGGGTAACGGGGAAGAGCTGGTGTGAGGGACAGGAGGATGAGTTCAGTCACTTCCAGGCCATGTGAGGGCAAGTGTCCTGTAGGTGACTGGACTTGGAGAAGGGCAGTGGGCTGTCTTTTGAGAGTGTCCCTGTCACTACAGGTGTGCAAACAGCTCCAGAACCATCACTGGCCTGGGATATCCTGGACTGATTTCATATACCAGGGAGAAGATTGGAGTTGACAACATTGAGGTTACCTCCTGGCTGGGAGATTCTGTGAGCTTTGGCTGGGCGAGCACACATGTGGGAAATATGACTCTATGTGTGGGAAGGGGGTCCGTGGCCCAGGCCTGCATTGGCATCCATTTCCTCAGAGGATGCCAGAGATGCCATCAGATGGCCCAGGGGCATGAGGCCCAGGTGAGGCACTTCAGCTGCCTGGGGTCCCTCCCCCAGCCCCACCCTCAAAGGCCCTGGAGCCCAGGCCTGTGCTGACTGCCAGGGCCTTTCCTGGAACTCAGCAGAGGACGGAGCCCCTCCCTGCCAGCCCTGGCACACGCCAGGCACAGCGTGTCCCCTGGGGCACCTTGCAGACACCCCAGGAGGCTGGGGCGTGGGACAGGTCTCCACCTCCAGGAAGAGTCCTGCCCTGGGCTGTCATCCTCACCAAGGCCCTACCAGACCACAGGGGACAGCAGGCACAGCAGAGGAAGGAGAAGCTTTGTGGCTGGGTGGCAGGATTCATGGGTCTTTGTTGTGGCTTTGGGTGGGAGGGTGGGGAAGGCAGAAAAGCAGGGTCTCAGGCTTCAAAGCACCTCCCCACCTGCTTCTCCCTCCCTCTGAGGAAATCTTCAGGGGCCTCGTGGTTTTGAGGGGAGGGGACAGGAAGAGACTCTAAACTCTGGGTCAGCCAAGGACAGAGGTGGAGGAGATCTTCTTGCCCTATATCCCATTTTCTCTCAGCATCCTCTTCCTGTGCTCCCCGCCACCCTAGAACAAATTTCTACCTCCATCTGCCGCTATGAGTTACATCCCCCACACCAAGACCTCCAGGGGCCTCCCAGAGTAGTGGGCTTTGGGGAAAACGGGCCTTGTACACAGAAGCTGCAGGCCGGGCCACACCTGCGCAGGGGGGCAGGAGGACAGCTCCCCTCCCAGATGGGCCGAGGCTGCTCAGCTCGGGCTGGGGGGCCGATCGACGCTGGAACGCAGGGGCGAGAAGGCAGAGGGATGCTCACAGGGGCCACGTAGAGGTCCCGCGCGGCAGGCAGGGGCAGGCAGGGGCGGGAGCCGGGGAGCCGGCGGTACGCCCGCACCCCCCCCCCCTCCTCCCCCGGGCTCGAGGGAGCCTCCGAGAGTCGGGTCGTCGCTGACCGCAGGCTGCAAGAGCGGTTGATCTGGTGAGCGAGCACACCCACTTACCCAGCTGCTGAGTCAGGCTGTTCTCGCTCCCCGCTCGCCCGCCCGCTCGGGACATTGTGTTCCAGCCCCGGCGCGCTGGCACCGGGCCCAGGCGCTCACACCAGCCTCCTCGCCCTGTTTGTGCTCGCGGCTTGCGCTCGGCGCGCAGCCTCCCCGCCGCCGCAGCCCTGCGAGTGCGCGCTGGGGCCCGGCCAGGGGCGGCCGGGGGGCTGGTGCGGAGCCCCGGCGACGCGCACCCGGCCCGCGGGGCCCCGCAGCCCAGCCCGGGCGCCAGCCTTACGTACAGCACCCAGACCTCTCCAGCCCCCACCTGAGCCCTGCTGTGGAAGCCCGGGCGCCACACTTGGGGGGGGGGGCAGGTGTCGATAGCTCCTCGAGGGAGAAGGAGCCGCCCAGGCTGCCGCCCAAGCCCCGCTAGCGCTCGGTCCCGTCTGGAGGAGGATAGCTTGGGAGCGCGCCAGCCCCACACTTGGAAGACCTGGGATGCAGTCACGTGACAACGGAAGCCCGCTGGAGGGGGGCTGATTCAAGCGATCCCCCCCACCCCCACCCCACCCCCGCCACGAGGAGCCTCCTCCTTCTCGTGTCTCGGACCCTCTTCCCCGTCCGCTCTTCGCACCAGCCTGGAGACTCCAGGGATTCCCAAGGGCTGGCAAACCAAGCCCAGCCCTTTGGGAGAGCTTGGGAAACCCCTGGCAGGACGCCGGCAGTACGAAGAGCCCGGGAGCAGACGGCAGGGTGGAGAAGACGACCCCGAACTGGAACGTGACCCCTCCCTTTGTTCCAGCCCCAAACCCGGATTTATTCAGAGCCACGTTTTCTCTTTACCCATCCATCTACAGAAAGACGTCATTGAGTGCAGTTCCTGAAGGTTCCGCCGTCCCCAAACCAAGGAGGGGACAAAGGGCTGACATACTGAGCATACCATATGGAAGGCTCTGTTGGGTCGTGCTAACGATGTCAGTAGAAAGTTGAAGACACAATTCCTAAAGTCCTTTTCGTCTCCCACCTTCCAACCTCCGCAGTGTGCTGTGCCATTTCTGCTGCCAGCGGTGCCCATGCTCCGAGGCTACCCATCTCTTCAGCTCCAGCTCAGAAAGCCCGCTTGAAACAGCGCCAGCCAAATCTGATTCCTCTCCCCTCCCAATGCCCGGCACATTCAGTCTGTACCTTTCTCACGGCACAGCGTGTGGCCTGTCTCGTATTCTAGTGATCTGTTTACTAATCCTGTTCTTCTAACCAGATTAAAAAGTCCTTGAGGCGGAAACAAAGTCTGCCTCTTTGAGCCCCCTCCCCCCCCCATCACTTGAGCTCATCCCCCACAGGCCAAGTTTGGCACTGGAGTTGATGTTCAGTAAACGTTGGGTGTATTGAAATGATTTCCTGCCCTTGGGCAGTTTGCAGACCAGTTGAAGAGACAAACACACAGCTCGTGAGGTTAAATAATAACCCAAGCCAGCAGGTGGTGAGTACCAAATGTTAAGAGCTATAGGGACTCAGGAAGGAGGTGGTGATATGGGAGAAAGATCCCAGGAGGTTCTAGGCCTTGGGCTGTGTGTGTGGAGGAGGAGAGAGGAGGCGTGGAGGTGACTCATTCTGGTTGACATCACCACAAACCAGCCTTCATGCTAGCCACTTTACATGCATTATCTCTAATATTTAGGTGGAGGGAGGGGGGTAGGTTTGGAAGGAGTGGAGGGAATGGTGCCCAAGCCAGACCTGCCCAGAGCTTAACCAGAGCATAGAGGCAGCCTTGGATCTGGGCTCCCCACCCTCAGTTCACGGGCACTGCCTGTTCCCTGGCCTGCCACGCCTGCACGCTACACCCAAGAGAGCTGCCCAGCTCTGGATGCACTCTGGTCCCACCCTGGTGAACAACTGGCTGTGTGATCTTGGGCAAGGCACTTCCTTCCCTACACCTCACCGCCATTTGTACCTCTGTTGCAGCGCTTATGGGCCGGGGAGTCTGTGAGTTAGCGTCCTGGCGGCCACGCGACGCTTACCACCTCCCCTCATGTTATCTGGGCTGCTGTGGCTGCCTAAACCCCCAGCCCTCTCTCCCTCCCCCACTCGCTGCTCCCTCCCCGTCTGGAGCTGCTGAGAGGAACACTGGGTACAGAGTGTGAGCAGGGATAGTAGGTTTCCTGTGGTTGCAAAAGGAACATCGGGACTTTCCCTGCGGTGCCCAAACTGTGGGAGAAGTGGGGGAGGAGGAGGCAGGGCCAACCTCGAAGGAACCTCTGCTCCCTTCCCTCCCCTCCACGCTGCTCCCAGCTCTCCAAAAGGCTGGTACAGTTTGTTACGCTGGGGCCGGAATGTACCGTGTGTTTCATATGGCCTCTGTCCAGTCCTACACTGGCCGCTTTATATTTATACTTTCTTCTTCAGCTGTGGCATCCTGCTGTCAGTCAGTCACCCCTGCTCTCATCTGCCCACCTCCCACGTGGGGTCTGGACCCCACCAAGAATCAGTCCTTGGGTTCCAAACTCTTGTGGTGGGGGCGGGGGTGCAGAGAGGACCCTGGAGGAGAAAAGCTGGACTCCAAAAGGGTAAAACCCCCAGTCCTCTTTCTCTCTCCCATCACCCAGCCCTGCAACTGCCTCCAAGGTCATGGACTCCGATTTAGGTCTGAAGGTTCTCTGGGCCTTTGAGGTCCATCCTCTGTTCCTTGCCACTCTTGTTTTCCCGAGCACTTCAGCAATACTCTTAAACCCAGCTGGACAAGTGAGCTGAAGGCTCTATTTAAGTTGCCTCCCCCAAAGCTTGGCAGACCTGTTAATCTGTGATCCTCCCCCATCAGTAGCAGAGAACACGGCAGAGGTGGGCCTGGGGTGGGGGTGGGGGGTGGAAAAGGACCCTCCCCACCCTCCAGGAATCACACATTCCTAATAGAAGCTGTGAAATGGAATTTGACACTTGGTGACTTAGTGATTTTCTGAGTCATGACCAGTTTAACCTCCTCAAAGTGGCTTCAACATTCAGAGACTGACCTGGCCTTCTTCCCCTAGGAATTTGTGATATTATTATTCACAATAATAGGAAACTGAGGTTCAGAGAAGTGACAGAGCTGGGATTCATATTTGTCTGACATCAATGCCAGCATTTCGTCTCCTTCTCCTCCCCCTCCTCCTTCTTTTTCTTTGCCTCCTACTCCTCCCCCCTCCTCCTTTTTCTTTCTTCTTCCCTTTCCTCTTCCTCTTCCTCTCCTTCTCCTCCTCTTCCTCCTCCTGCTCCTCCTCCTAGAGAGAGAGCGCGCACAAGTGAACGGGGGAGAGGGGCAGAAGGAGAGAGAATCTCAAGCAGGCTCCACACTCAGTGCAGAGCCCAGCAGAGAGCTCCATCCCACGCCCCCAGCACCATGACCTGAGCAGAAATCAAAAGTCAGACGCTCAACCGACTGAGCCAGCCAGGTGCCGCCAATGCCAGCATTTCTAAATGGTCTGCTAGGCTGCTTAGACCATGCACCTAAATTGTAAGTCCTCCATTGCTCAAGCCTCAGTTTCAGTCCCTTCTTTCTCAAGTGATTCCAAAGACTCTGCCTCCTGGGAGTCCGTGCGTGCCTTGAGGTATAACTGTTTCCGGCCCATTTGACAGGCTGGAAGTGTAGGGGCCCTGGAGGAGGCTGAATGGCAGAGCTGGATGGTCAGGCTTGCTGGCTGAGGGCATCCTCCGTTGTCCCTCTGCCAACTGGCACGCCTGCTGCCACTTACCACCCCCTCACCTGGGAATAAACTTTGCCTTGTTGTATTGGTCTGGCATGGGGTCCAAAAACCAGAGCCTGAGTCTCTGAACTCAGGTCTGTCTGTGGCACCCAGCGACATGGCGGCATGGTCTCTGTTAGGACCCATTTATGGCAGCACTTTGGGAGAAATCACCACCGTCATGTCAATCCCCGGGGTTTGTGTCAGGCCACGTACGTTTCACCTACATGTCCCAACTCGGCGTGATCTTAACGTTCCTCTACCGTGAAGAGAAGAGCAGTCACTTTCCCGATGGGAAACGTGAGGCAAGAGCAGCTGGGTTGTTCACCCAGAGGCAAGAAACTTGGTTTGTGACGGTGCGATCTCGGGTGCTTCGTTTCATAACACGGGGCCTCTTCCGAGCTAAGAGAGGAAGAGTTTCCCAAGACGTCCCGAAATCTCGTGACATGTGGCCTTTCACCCAGCTCTACCACCGTAGGAAGGGACCACATTGTCCACGCCACCCTTATCTACCCCCAGAGGCTGAAGCAAGGGCACCAGACATCCTGTAGTGAGTCGGCCTGTCCCGGTCTCTGGCTTCCTGTCTTCTGCGGCTCTCATGGGCACATTTTGTCCCCTCTGAGCCCAGTTCTTCCTCTTTCATCCTTCTCTCTGTCTTTGCTCACTGAGAGCCCTGTTTCTAAGCCTCCATCCATCTGTGTTTGCTTTTCTTTTTGCTGTTTATGTGTTCATTCTCCTGGGAAGTTTCCTAGGGTCCCAACTGACATCGACTTGTTTCCGAGGAAGCATCTTCCATTCCTACCCCCACTTGAGCTCTTCCCCTTCCCTCCAGCTCTGCCAGTGTCAGGTCGCTGAGGTTCACGTGTTCAGTGGGTACTTAATGAACACCTACTGTGTGCTCCAGGAATTGTGTTCATTCCTGGGGGCCCAAAGTCTAAAAACTGTGCTGGAGCGTCTGTTAATCTCTTACTGTTTGCACCAGGCACTGTGGTTTATCCTGGTGGCACAAAAGCTGGTCATTGCCCTTGAGGGATCTCTGGCCTACTCGGGAAGGTGCACAAAAATAGATCATTATAGTGCCCTGGGAAGTTGGGGACTGGAGGTGGCCAGAGGGGTCAGGGAGGGCCCCTCTGGGGAAGCCAGTCTGCGAGTCTGAAAGGAGCTAGCCAGGCAAAGTAAGGGTACAGGGCATTCCAGGTGGAAGGAATAATGTCTATAAAGGCACACTGGCATGAAGCAGCCTGTGTTCTCCGGTGGGCACTTTGAGTTGTTTGGTCTGGCCTGGACATGGAGTACAGGTTAGGGAACCCAGGGAGATGAGGCCAGAGACAGGCAGGCCCAGATGGTGCAGAACCTCATGTTCCAGCAAGAGGGCTGACCTTTATCCTGGAGCAGCCGGAAGCCCAAGCAGCCTCATGGCTCCCCGCAGCCTGGGAGCTTTGGGGCTGGGCCTGGGCCAGGCCCAAAGCCCTCTCTTGAGCCCTCATTAACCCACATTTACTGCCCTTTGGCTTAGTGAGGCCTGTCGGAGAGTCAGACACTGGAAAATAATGCTGTTTTTAAAGCACGATCATTATTCATTCATAAATGTTTAGCAAGCTCTGATGTTTGCCAGGTGCTGCTTTGAACGTTGGGAATGGGTCCTTGAACCCTACAGGGATCCTCGCTCTCAGGAAACTTACCTCCTTGGCAGTTGGAGAGGTAGGATAGGCCATAAACAAATAAACACATAAAACAAATAAATGAGAAGGATAATTTCAGATCCCCAAAACAGAGCGATGCAATTGAGGGGAATGGGGTAGTCTGGGTAGTCAGGCAAGGCTGCTCTAAGGAAAGTTAAGTTTGAGCTGAGATTAAGATGATGAGAACAGATCAGTGTGTGTGAACATCTACGGGCTGAGGGTTCAGGTATAGGAAACAGCACTTGTGGGGTGCTTGTGTGGCTCTGGCAGTTAAGCGTCCAATTCTTGATTTTGGCTCAGGTCATGGTCTTGTGGTTTGCGGGATCAAGCCCTGTGTGGGGCTCCAGGCTGACAGCACGGAGCCTGCTTGGGATTCTCTCTCTCTGCCCTTCTGTGTCTTTCTCTTTCTCTCAAAAATAAATAAACTTAAAAAAAAAAAAAATGGAAACAGCACAGGCAAAGGCCCTGAGGCAGTAAGGAGCATGGTGTTTTCCAGGTTTAGAAAAAAACGTTGGGTTCAAATTCATTACTCTGTAGCAATTCTATGCAAGGATTATTGTACCCATTTGGTCGAGATGGAAACTGAGGCTCAGAATGGTTACATTTCTTGGCCCAAATCATAACTGGTGGTACAAATTTTGGTTCTAAAGCCACTGTTTTGTTTTGTTTTGTTTTGTTTTGTTTAAACCAAAGTATCAAGTACAGCAACCGTGTGTCCTAAATCATTTGGGAAGATCCAATTTCCAAAATTTTGTCTCGTTGTTCTCTAGATATCCATCATGGACATTCTCCGTCCCAAATCGTGACTTTGAGCCCCGTCTCTGCCACGTACTACCGGTGGGATCCTAGGACAAGCACTTCATCACCATAAGCCTCAGTTTCATCATCTGTAAACAGGCAGAGTAATAATTCTGATAATTGAGGCTTGCTGAGAGGATTAAGTGAGATAATCCATGTCAGAGTCAGTATAGTGCCTGGAACATGGCACACGTCCAATTCATTCAATTCGTGATAGTTTTGTACTGTTACCTTGGGAAACTGAGGTCACCTACAGAATGGTCCTGCTGCCATGCGAGAGGCCTCTGAAGCATGAGCCAGGCAGGGGAGCAGTGGGAGGAGAGAGAGCAGGAGAGGGCGGCCAGGGGGGCCTCTTCCCTGTACTCAGCCGCTTACTCCTTGAGCTGGGATCCCACACTGACACATCTTGTACTTCCCGTTTCCAGGGAAATTCCTCGCCACTGGACCGCACCCGCCCTTGAGGACCTCCCCATCTCTTTGGGCAGAGCAGAAGCCAGACAGAGCAGGGGACTGTGAAGTGACAATCCTCAGCCCTGTGTGTGCCAGGAGCCCCCGAGGGGCAGGCACCACACTGCAGGCGGGCAGGGGCCGCAGAGGAGCGTGGTGTGGGCTGCTGGGACAGAGCTCCTCTCAGAGGAGGTGGGGACCCCGTGGAGTACGTGACTCGTGCCCTTCCAGGCTGCACGCTCCAGTTAGCAGGACAGAGACCCCTCCCCACCCATCTCCAACCTTCCCAGGCTTCCTGCTCTGCTGGGAGGCCCTGTCACCACACACACACATACTCTCTCTCTCTCTCTCTCTCTCTCTCTCTCTCTCTCTCTCTCTCTTGCACTCACACCCCCCTCCCAGGCACCCCTGAGAGGACCAGCTGCAGCTGGGAGGTGGGGGTGGGGAGAGTACTGCCAGGGTTCTCAGATCCCTAGCCTCCCTCTCCCACCCCTCCCTCGCCCCCAACTGCTGAGCTGCTTCTAGGTTTAAAGCAAAACATGAATCTGTCCTTCCTGCTGTTCAGTGGCAGCAGCCCTGCCTGGAATTATTTTTAGCATGGATGCAGGGAAGGCACAGTTCTCCTTGACTTTCACTGGGGACATCCCCCACCCCCCAGCCAAGACTTGGCGGGGGGGAGGAGTGGGGGGAGGTCAGTACGGAAACCCCCCTCCCAGAAAGGGGAAATGGGTGTGTTTTCTGTTCCTTCAGCTCACCAGAACAGGAGTTGTAGTCAAGCTTGGGGTTGTGCTGATGGGAAATTCTAGGTTCCAAAGCCCATGGGTTCCACCCCACCTTTGTCTGTGTCCCCCTAAGTCTGAGAAGCAGGAAGTGCATGATGTCTGCAGCCGAGATGCCCAATCTGTGGGTGTTGGGGTCCAAGGGGAGCCACTTGGTTACACCCAACACTGTGGACTAACGACATAGGGACACCTATGGGTGCAGGGTGTGGTGTTTACACGGGTGCTTGCTTTATAATTGATTAAACTGAGCATGTCTGTTCTATATATTTCTCTGCGTGTGTCTTTTAATTTTTTTTTACGTAGGCTCCACGCCCAGCCTGGGGCTCGAACTCACAACCCCAAGATCAAGAATCACATGCCCTACTGACTGAGCCAGCTAGGTACCCCAAGTATGTGTGTCTTTTAGATACTAGCATTACTTCATTGAGGTATAATCTACATATAGTAATAGCACAAATCTTAAGTTTAGAGCTTAATGACTTGATAAGTGTATATACCTGTGCAACCATCACCTAGATCAAGATCTGGACCATTTTCAGTACCCCTAAATTCCCGTGTGCCCCCTCCTAGTCAATCTCTGCCCCCCGGGGGGGGGCAACCTCGATCTGATTTGTACACCATAGATTAGTTTTGTGCGTGTGTGCACGCATACGCGTTTTACGAGGTTCAAAGAAATACAGCTGCTATCATAGGAGAGGGAAGTGGGCAATAAAATCTTTAATGTGAAAAGGGGGCCTCAAAAAAGGAGGTTAATCCTGAATTAACTAAGGAATCACTGGCATGGGAAACAGGAGGTTCCAGAACCAGCCCAACCTCTCAGGATTGGAACAAGAGGTCTGGGGACACTTCTCGGAGCAGAGAGGCGGTGAGTGGGGAGAGCAGGAGTGAGGGAGAGGCCTGCCAGGGCTCCTCCTGAGTCCATCCACCCCCACGTTCTGCGTGAGGTCCCTGCCCCTCCTCTGGCAGCAGTTTTCTGTGAGGCCAAGGCTGCGAGGAAGGGCGCTCTCAAGGGCATCCGCCCAGAGGCACGGAGAAGTCAGGGCCTCTGGGCAGTTAGGTTATTTATCTCTCCTGCCTTCCCTTCTAAGGTCTCTACGATTTGGGGCCTCCTTCACCCTATGTCCTGCCTGGGGAGAGGCTGAGGCTCTCAAAGTAGGGTGGTATAAGAGTCACAGAGCTTATCATTTCTTCTTTCCTTTGTTTAAAAACACGTATTTGAGGGGCTCTCAGTCGGTTGAGCTACGGCTCAGGTCATGATCTCACAGTTCGTGAGTTCGAGCCCTACGTCCGATTCCGTGCTGACAGCTTGGAGCCTGGAGCCTGTTTCGGATTCTGTGTCTCCCTCTCTTTCTGCCCTTCTCCCGCTCTCTCTCCCTCTCTCAAAGAGTAACCATTAAAAAATTTTAAAAACAAAACACTTATTTGAGCACCTACATCGTGCTATAGCTTCTTGCTGGGTGCTGGGGACAGGAGGATGACTGAGACAAATGTCATCAGCTCTCAGGGGGTGAAGAGTAGCATCGCCAGGTGAAGCCAGGCCTTCTCCCCGCTTCAAATGACCTCAGAGAGGTAAAGTGACTGGTGCAGTATCACACAGTGAGCTGCTGACAGAGGGAAGCAAAGAACAGGGACCCTTGACTCGGTCCTCCCTACTGAGGATAAGCAAAATCAACAGCCTGACTCCCCAGCTTTCTTCCCTCACAGGCGTTCTGGTCCTGGAGTAGCAGAAAGAGCACTGACCTAGAAGTCAGGAGACCTCGTCCCTGCTTCTAGGTCTTAGAGGGACGTGCCCTCTCTGGGCCCCCGGTTTTCTCCCGTGTACGGAAGGAAGGCGGACTTGAGATGAGCTTCGCGTTTCCCTCAGCTCTCACTTTCTTGAGTGTACCCTGCATTTCCTCACCACAGGGCCTTTGCTCAAAGTTTTTCTGCCACACGAATGCCTCTTTCCCTCCTCCTTCCTTCCTCTGACATTCTCCCAGTCACCTGGGACCTAATTCACATGCTGCCCCCACCGGATTTGGGATCTATTTTTTTTTCAGGGGGGGAGGGGCAGAGAGAGAAGAAGAGAGAGAGAACCTCAAGTAGGTTCCGCGCTGTCAGCGCAGAGCCTGACACGGGGCTCAGACTCCCAACCGTGAGATCATGACCCGAGCCGGAACCAAGAGTCAGACGCTCAACTGACTGAGCCACCCAGGTGTCCCAGTATCTGGGATCTGTCGAGGGGTGGCCCCGAAGTCTCCACTCCCGGAACAGACAGAGCCTCCCTCACTTTGCAACCCTCCTGTCCCAGGACAGCCTCTGTGGGGAAGACATCTGTTTTGTCAACCACCAGTGCAGGTGTGGGGTGAATTCTTGCTCCCACCCCACTTCCACATGCCCCTTTCAGCTTTCGAGACTGATCTGATCCTTCCTCAGGGCCTCCGTGAGATCGTGCCTTCCCGCTGGGCAGCCCAGCCCAAGCCGGGGCTCCAAACTGGGGCACTTTGGGCAAAGGTAGCCACCCTGGGAGGTGACCCCAGGGAGGACGAGGACAGACACGGCCTCTGCCAGAAGAACGGCTGCCCTACCTCATCTGTCCCGTCCTCATTCACAAACACCTGGGAAGAAATCCTCCCTCACAACAAACAAAGGGCTCCCGTTCCCACAACCACACCCAAACCCACTCCTACCTACCTCCCCACAAACAGATGTATCAACTTTGCAAAGATGTACCCCCCTGCTGCCTCTGCTCCCCTGCCCCTCCCCTGGGAGGCACTGTGCACGCACGTACATTCGTTGCACACGCACACGTGGGCACACGAAGACACATGCATGGGTACGCATGCGTACACATGGGTGTATACACGGGCAATATGAGGGAATGCATGGCCTGCAGTGGTGCCCTCATGCGCCTGGGGTGCCCACACTCTCCCGTGTATGCACACGTGGGTGCACGTATACACACACTCACTCTCCCATGATGTGGGACTCCTCTGCACCTTCAGCTCTCGGGTGAGCCCCGCTCATACCTGCCTGCTGAGGATGCTCTGGGGGAATGTGGGGTGAGGACAGTGCTCCATTGCTGGCTCCCGGCTGCCTCTGGATTTATAGCAAACCAGGCTCTTTTGCCTTCATTTCTCTTACTAGTGAATAACCCTACGGGTAGCAGAGAAAGACCCAAGAGCTGTGGGTTCACTCCAGGGCAGCACCTTGCTTGGGTGGCTGACAGGAATGGGGGCAGGGGAAGGGGGGTAAGGTTTCCACCACTTCTGGGAACAGATGTCTCCAGGGGGGCGTCGTTTTGTGGGGCTGGTAGATCTCTTTGCTTTTACTGTCAGTTCTTGATTGCATTCCATTCATTCGTCCCATTGCTGCAGGGGCCTTAGGCCCTTGTCTTCTTCCCTTGGAGAGGTAGGAGGGCTTTGAAGAGGGCCCAGTCCCCAGGTGGATGTGGCAGCTCTGGGGCTGAGAGCGGGGTCCCGGGCAGACTGGCCTCCTCAAGGGAAAGCGGGGCTTCTTTCGGACGCCTCCAGGGCACAGCGCAGCAGTAATCCAGAGCATGGTAGGGCTGAGCGATTGTGTTTGTGACACGGTCGCCCAATCTAGGGCCTGGGCAGGGAGCAGACTGGGGTTCCGTTAAACCTGATTCAGCTGCAGTCACTGAGCACACAACATGTGCCTGGCGTGGTGCTGGGGAGGGGGAGGAGGGAAAGAGGAGGCTACAGAAATGAGTAAGACGTAGCAACTGTCGCGCGTGCATGTGTCTCGTTCCACACGGGCGGAACACCCGGAGAGTGGCACTTGGGGGCCACCCCAGATCTGTCCTCTCCTACCCCATCCAGTCAGTCCCCCGTCCCACGGGGTATTCTTGTTCCCTCTTTCTCACGAGTTCTCTCCTTTTAGGGCTCACGGCCACTGCTTCTGCAGGCATCTGGTACCGCCTCCCTCGCGGGGCTTCTAATTGGAGGGGGGCGGGGGGGCCCCACCTCCAAGCTTATATCCTCCCTCACTCGGCTACCAGAACCATCTGCCTCAAACACACAGCTGATCTGTAACTGAGAGCCCTTCACTGGCTCACCATTGCCATCAGAACGGAGGCCCAAACGCCTCACGTGGCACCACCAGCGGTGGCCGTGCACGGCGCTTGCATCCCTAAGCCTGCCCCCAACTACACATTAGACCCCAGCCTCCCGGTTCCCCCGACTGGCCGTGCCGGTGTGCACATCTGAGCCTTTGCACATGCCGTTCCTGTTGCCTGGAATGCCTGTCCCCTCCTTAACCTAGGAAGGACATCATTATCTTTCCACATTGAGGGGGTCCCCCGTTCTCTGCTAGAACACATTTTAAAATAGTGCTGACAAGAATGATTTAAAAGCCAGCATTTCTACAGAGCAGACACAATTCGGACTGCTTTATATCTTACACATATATAAATAGACAATTATATTATTAATATCCATTAGTTCATTTAATCCTCACTAACTTGATAGGTACTATAATTATCATTTCCATTTTACAGATGGGAAAACTGATACGCAGAGAGTTTAAGTGACTTATTTACCTCAAGTGACATGCCTGATAAGCAGTAGTGGGATTTACACACAGCCAGTTCAGCTGAAGAGTCTGCACGGTTAACCCCTGCACTACACTGCCTCGCTGACTGTCTTAAGTATTTGCCAACGTACATAGCTTTGAGCAACCAGATTCGGTTAATGCCTGATGAGCAAATGAATGAATGAATGAATGAATGAATGAACTCATTCAGATTTAATTACATGAAGCAGTAGGGCTCAATCTTCATTCATGTAAGATGTCTGCTTTGCCAAAGCTATTTTATTTTCTAGAACGTAGAGCATTTTTTCAAAATAGATTTTGAGAGTAAAATCCTATGCATCATATTTTCATGTTATCTTCTGGCCTTTGACATGGAATTTAGATGGGTCTCCAAGCCTGTTTTTTGAAGTCAATGGAGAAAGAGGTCCCCAAGACCCTCTAGTGACCTGCTTACTATGACCAGCTGCCCATGGCATAGGCAGGTGTCAGCTACCTCCTGAGCAATCTCTGTGCTTATGGCACCAGGGAGACAGATTCCCCTGAGAAGTGACCTAATGCAAAGTGAATTATGGCTGATGCTGAAAGAACATCCTATCTCAGCACACGGGCCAGGGACGGAGTTGTTCCAACCGGAGATGTCTGGGAGGGTTTTCTGGAAGAGGTGAGATTTGGACTGAGTCTCGAAAGATTTTGGTAATTGGAGAGAAGGGAGAAGGGCGTGGAAGTTCTGAGAATGTTCCGTGGTAGGAAGAGCGGAGCAGCAAAGTGGGAGGCAAGAGAGGATGCGGTGGAAGGGGAGACCCCCCCAGGCAGGTGGATAACGGCCACATAGTGGGGCAGCAGAGGCTGACGTCATCTTCATTTCTGCCCTGGTTGACTGCACATTTTTGGTCGAGTGGTTGATTTTTTAATTTTCATTTTCTATCCTCTATGGAAATTAAGCCTTTCCACCTGGGGGGAAGCTCGAATGAGAATCCCGAGGGCAGAAGAATTTGCTGATTCCACAGTTCAACACACTAGGCTCGCCACCCAGCCAGCCGACAGCTTGTCTCCCTACGCTCACTTCTGAAAGGTGGTGTAGCTTAGAGGATTAGCCGCAGCTCTGCCACTTGCTGGCTTGGCAGACCATTTAACTCCTCTGTGCTACAATTTCCTTAGGTTGTTTTTGAAGATTCCCTTAGTTAAGACACTTAAAGCATCTAGAACGTGGTCCAGCTTCCAATAAGCGCCCGGTGGACATTAGCTGGTATGGACACCATAGCCAAGAGTCTTCATAGTGATGCAAATTTCACTGGGTTATCCCTCTTTTAGGCCACCAGACTTGGCCTTTGCTGCCACCTCTCTCTAGTCCCAGGGTTCTCCCCACAGGTGTGGTTCCTGTTGACCTGAGCAATACCCTCCTAACCCCCCAAATATCTGAGTCAGTCACCCCTCTTTTTGCCCCTGCCCACGCATGCCCACTCTGCTGATACACCGGCTTCCTGGGATATGATTAATTCTGATTTGTGCCCATGGGGTCTGGACAGGGAAGCAAAGCTGCAAAGAAACCTGAGTAAATGCTTTCTGGGAGTTCACAGGGCACACAGCCAATTTCAGTTTGAGGGTCAGCCAGGTTCCAGACATCAGAGCTAAGTCCCTGGAGAGGAGGCATTGGTGCCTCTGTGTCTCCTCGGGGGGCAGCCAGCTCAGAGCCCTGCATGTACCCAGGCTTGGGAAATACCTTCGGCTGTTTGCACGACAGGGTCAGAACAGCATCCAGCTGTGCCATGACAGCCCCAAACCAGAAAACCATGACAGTCCGAAAAACCAGACTGGGATGGGGTACAAATCTGGCTCCTCATAGCAAAGGGGCAGGTGGAGAGGGGATTAGCTTATAAAACAGAGCCTGGGCCCTTTTCCCAGGGCCAGGTCCAACTGGCTGCCCCTTAGCAAACCTCAAGGGCCCAGACAGTTCTCTTTGAACTATCAGGTTCACCTTCCGCCCTATCTTGCCCTTCTTACCCACGTCTGGGACTTTCTCCCAACACCTTCCACCTTGCAAAAGCTTTCTCTTAAACCTGGAACCAGAGTTTCTCTTTATCACTGTGTTTTTGTTTTTTCACAAGTTGTGCGTGGTGAGATCTCTCTTGTGTTTATCCTGCTGTGGTGCATTCGTCACATTTGGGACAATTTCGGCCATTGCTCATTCTAAATGGTTTCAGTATTTCTTCAGTCCCAGCCCGTTTTTCAAAGATGGTCTGCAATGGACTGACTACCTGGCAGTTTGTTAACAACGCCCCACCCAAATAAGAATCTCCCCGGAACTCAGGAGTCCGTGTTTCCAACAAGTTCCAGGCTGTCTTAGGCCCACTGTACTAAGACCACTGAGCCAGGACTGCGAGTGTTTCAATGGCAGGGCCTGGATTTCGCTCACCTCTGTGTCCCCAGCCTCTGTAGGACCTGTGGGGCCACCTCCCTTCCCAGGCTCCTAAAGGCCTAATGCCAAAAAGATGACACTTGGACTCATGAATTTTAGGCATCGGCCAGCAGAGGAAAGAAACTCTTTGGGGGCTCTGAGGGGTTGCCCCAATTCACCAAGGACGCCTTGAGAGAAAAGCACTCATGCTGACTTAACCACGCTGGACCTCTGTTCTCTGTGAAATGCAGATCAACGTCTCTGTGGTGAGGGTTGAGGTGATGAAGTAGGCCTCAAAAGCTAGAAGTTCGAGGTGTCAGGCTTAATTCTCGTTGGGGTTAGGGGCAGGGGAAAAAACAAGTGAGCAAGTGAGAAATTACTACTTGCAAGCTACTTCCTAGAAAATACAGAGAGAAGCAGACAGATAAATGTACCAGGCTCATACATAAGAACACACACCTTGTGTGTGTGTGGTTTAGATAAACTTTACTGAGGCATAATTTATGTACAATACAATGTGCCCATATGGGTGTATAATTTGATGAGTTTTGACAAATGTGTTTGCCTCTATCGCAGTAAAGATCATTTCTGTCTCCCTAAAAGTTTCCTTGTTCCTTTTTGCAATCTGTCCCCACCTGGGCCCAAACAGCCCCTAATCGGCTTTCTGTTGCTTTGGATTAGATTGGTATTTCCTAGAATTTCATGTACAAGGAATCACACAGTCTGTACTATTTTCTTTCTAGCTTCTTTTGCTCAACAACATGTTTTTGACATTCGTCTATGATTTTGCTTCCATTAGTAAGTAATTTGTTCCTTTTCATAGCTGTATTGTATTCCATTGTATGGCTACACCACAATTTGTTTACCCGTTCTCTTGTTGATGAAGATTAGGGTTGATTGTAGTTTGGGGCTATTGAGAAAAAGTTGCTGGGAACATTCTTCTACAACTCCTTCTGTGAACACGTTTCTATTTCGCTTGGGAGGAAAATTGGTGAGTTATATGGGAAGTGTGTGTTAAGCTTCAAAAGAAACTGCCAAACTGTGCTCCAAAGTGGAAGTGTGTGTTGCCACCAGAGAAGTGTGAGAATTCCAGCTGTTCTCCATTCCACTGGCTCTTGCATTGTTGGTCTTTTTCATTTTCACAATTCGGCTTAGGCGAGGAATGGTCTCTCGCTGAGGCACGTGTCTGCTCACCCCTCCAAGCTCTTCTGGAACCATTCCTCCCGGCCTCACACTTCTCCCAGCTGCTCCAACAATTCCTCTGTTTCTTCCATGCTCTAGTCCCCATTCCTGGAATTCTCGTCCGCTTGAAATTTCCCCCTCTTGAAACTGACCCCTTCGCATCATTCAGGTCTTGGCACAAATTTCACCTCCTCAAAGGTCTTTCATCACCCTCTCTGATGGCGTCCTCGACATTTTTTGGCTCATTTACCCCGGTTTTTTACTTTGTAGCAGTGAGCCCTATCTGAAAGAATCTTGTTTGTATGTCTATTTGTTGTCTGCCCCGTGAGGACCTTAGCTCCACAAACAAAGGCAACTTGTCTGTTTTATTTACCTAGAATGGTGCCTGATAGATAGTAGGTATTCAATATACATTGTTCAACGGATTTGCAGTCCAAAGTGTGCATTCAGTATATTAGTCTTTAAGGTCCTGGGAATTAAAGGGTATGCATATTAACAAAACACAGTTATTAATTAATTAATTATTTAAAAATTTTAATTTATTTTTGAGAGAGAGAGAGAGAGAGAGAGAGAGCATGAGCAGGGGAGTGGCAGAGAGAGAAGGAAGCACAGTATCTGAAGCAGGCTCCAGGCTCCAAGCTGTGAGCTGTCAGCACAGAGCCCAATGAGGGCTCAAACTCACAAGCCATGAGATCATGACCTGAGCCCATGACCTGAGCCCAAGTCAGATGCTCAACTGATTGAGCCACCCAGGCTCCCCCAAAACACAAATTATTTAAAATGTAAATTATTTTTATTGTCTGGGCTATTCAATTTTGCATGTAAGTATGCATAGAAATCTAAAAATATAAAAAAGTGGAAAAAAGAGGAGGGGTGCTTGGGTGGCTCAGACGGTGAGTGTTTGACTCTTGATTTCAGCTCAGGTCATGATCTCACGGTTCTGGGTTCGAGCCCCAAGTCAGGCTGTGTGCTGACCATGCAGAGCCTGCCTGGGATTCTCTCTCATCCTCTCTCTCTCAAAATGAATAAATAGACATTTAAAAAAAGAAGAAGAAGAAAAGAGGAAAATTGACCGTAGTTTCACCAATTACTATGGTTTAAAAGTATAAAATATTTTAAATTATTAACTAGTTTTAAATTTTTTATTTTTTTAAAGTTAGCTTTTGGGGCGTCTGGGTGGCTTAGTTGGTTGAGTGTCAGACTCCTGATTTTGACTCAGGTCATGATCTCAGGGTGGTGGGATCAAGCCCTGCGTTAAGCCCTGAGTTGGGTTCCATGCTGAGCGTGACGGCTGCTTAAGATCCTCTCTCTCCCTCTGTCCGTCTCCTGTTTGCATGCTGTCCTTTTCTTTTATTTTTGTTTTTATTATTTTTTTAAATGTTTGTTTATTTTTGAGAGTGAGAGAGAGAGACAGAGCATGAGCAGGGGAGAGGCAGAGAGAGAGGGAGAGACACATGTCTGAAGCAGGCTCCAGGCTCTGAGCTGTCAGCACAGATCCTGACGCGGGGCTCGAACTCACAGACTGTGACATCGTGACCTGAGCTAAAGTCAGGCGCTCAATCCACTGAGCCACCCAGGCGCCCGCATGCCCTCCCTTTCCAAAATAAGAAATAAAAAAAAAAAAATTGAATAAAAAAAATAAATGTAGCTTTTTAAAAAAATGTTAATTTATTTATTTTGAGAGATATAAAGAGAATGTGCACAGGGGAAGGGCAGAGGGGGAGAGAGAGAGAGAGAGAGAGAGAGAGAGAGAGAGAGAGAAAGAGAGAATCTCCAGCGGGCTCTGGGCTGTCAGCGCAGATCTCATGAACTGTGAGCTCATGACCAGAGTCGAAATCAAGAGTCAGATGCCTAACTGACTGAGCCACCCAGGCATCCCAAATTAGCTTTTGAATAAGTCATATTTGTACATGGGAAAAATTCACAGTATATCCTTCTGGAAAAGGCTGCTCATATACAAACATACATACATATCTATCTGCATTTCCCCCAAAATACCACCATACTGCATACATTGCTCTGCACGTTGCTTTCTTCCTCTAACAATTTATCTTAGAAATCACTCCACATCCATAGTTGTATCAGTTACAATTATGTTCGGCTGTGAGTGACAGAAAATTCGAACTATCAGTGACTTGTAAGATTAGATATTGATTCATCTGTCACTAATAAAGTCTAGAAGTAAGTAGTCAGACAACACTAGGACTCCACAATTAGCAGGGACCCAGCTTCCTTCTGCCTTTTGCTATGCCATCTTCAGCATAGGGCTCTACGTCACGGTCCAAAATGGGTGTCTGAGCTCTAGCCATTACATCTGCATCTAGCCAGCAGAAAGAAAGGAAAGAAAGGGACATGCTTCCTCCCATTAAGAACACTTCCTATGACATTTCTGCTCAACTCTCATTGGCCAGAAAACACAGGGACACACCCAGCTGTAAGGGAGGCTGGGACACATTTTCTTTTTTCTTTAAGTAGGCTCCATACCCAATGTGGGGCTTGAACTCATGACCCTGAGATCAAGAATCACATGCTCTACTGCCTGCTGAGCCAGCCAGGCACCCTTGGGAAACATATTCTTTATTCCAGGTAGACATGTACCTTGCTCAAGATCAGAGGAGAAGAGAATAGATATTGGGGGATGACTAACAATCACTCTTACAGCAAACATAGATTTGCTTCATTTCTAAAAATTGAATTTTGGGGGGCGCCTGGGTGGCTCAGTCGGTTAAACATCTGACTCTTGATTTCTGACTCGGGTCATGATCTCACAGTTTGTGAGTTTGAGTCCCATGTCGGGTTCTGCGCTGACGGTGAGAGTCTGCTTGGGATTCTCTCTCTCTCCCTCCCTCTCTCTCTGCCCCTCCCTTGATCTCTCTCTCTCTTAAAAATAATTAAACTTTTAAAAAGTTGAATTTTTTATACCCAGCTGCCCAACACAAAGTGGGAGCCCTTCACCGACCCTCATGTTCTGCACTTCAAGTCTCCCTTGGGTGTGTGATTGGTAGAGCTAAGTCACATGTATAGTTTCCACAGAGGCTGAGAATCTGAGTTCTGACTTCCAGGTTGAGGACAAAAATCACAATAGGGGAATTCCTCCAAATATAGAAAAACCACTTAGAATATAGACCAATCCTCCTGTAAAAGACAACTACATATGCCAGATTTTTAAATCTTAAAATATTTTTATTTTTATTAAAAAAAATTTTTTTTAATGTCTATTTATTTTTGAGGGAGAAAGAGATAGGGCGTGAGCAGAGGAGGGACAGAGAGGGAGACATAGAATCCAAAGCAGGCTCCAGGCTCTGAGCTGTCAGCAGAGAGCCTGATGCAGGGCTTGAACTCACGAGCTGTGAGATCACGACCAGAGCCAAAGTCGGATGCTCAACCGACTGAGCCACCCAGGTGCCCCAATCTTCAAATATTTTTAAATGTTAAAAGCATTAAAACTCTAACAAGATAGTGAGGAATTACTGAACCAAGGTACATGAACAGATAGGAATCCAGAGAGATTAGAGTTGCCAGATAAAATACAGGACTTCCAGTTATATATTTGAATTTCAGATAAGCAACATTTTTTTTTAGTGTAAGTCCCAGTTACATTTGAATTTCAAATAAACAACAAATTATTTTTTAGCATAAGTATAATATGTACTTGTGACATATTCCTACTAAAAAGCAATTTATTGTTTATTTGAAATTCAAATGTAACTGGATGTCCTGTATTTTTATTTGTTAAATCTGGCAACCCTACCAGAGAAGTGAGTCCAGCACTTGGGGCTGCTTTTGTCCGTGGGCATTTGCCAATCTGAGTCATCAGAGAGGTTGAGCTGTGCTTTTGAAAGCTTATTAGAATTAGGGGTACAAAACTGGAATGCAGGGCCTACTGAGGTTGGAGACTCTGATAAACCACCCCTGTGGTAGATTATTACTTTGATAATCTCCAGTGAGCCATGGCTATGGGTATTCATGCTGTGTGTACTCCCCTTGACTCTGGGCTGGCTCTGTGACCCATTTTACCCAATAGAATGTGACAGAAGTGATGTTGTGCCAGGTCGGGTTCAAGCCTTAAGAAGGTAGCTTCCATATTTTGGCTCTAGGGGAAGTCAGTTGCCATGTAATAAGTCTAACTACCTTAAGAACTGGGAGCTAACTGAGGAACTGGTGATGTGTGCCTGGATTTCAGAATTGCGATGGACTTGTGGCTGCTGTGTGTCTGCCAGTTTCTCCTTTTCGAGTAGGAATATACTTTGAGATTGTCCTTTCTCTGCCTCACCATTTCCTGTGGGGAGCAGGTAACTTGTCTCTTTAGTTCAAAGGTTGTCAGATCCAGGGGAATATCACTGGAGAAATCTCGTTCATACCTGGACCTGAACTTAGGGAGTTCAAACTCAATCCTGGTAGAGTAATGGGGTGAGATTTTCGGGGGTCTTAAGGGGTGGTGAGTGTATTTTGCACTGGGAAGGAAGTGAATCATTAGGGGACAGAGGGAAAATGGACAGATTGTTACTTTGGTATAGGCCCCCAGTGAACGATATTGTGTGAGTACTCACACCACAACTGTTCCCTCCCCTTGAATCCGGACTGGCCTGTGACCTGCTTTCACCTACGGAACATGGTGGAAATGACACTGTCAGTTCCAGATCTAAACCTCTAGAAGGCCTGGCAACTTCCACATTTGCCTTTTGGAGGAAGCCAGCCACCATGTAAAAGTCTGATTATCTTGAGACAGGATATTGTGAGAAACCCAACCTAGCCTCATGGAGAGACCATGTGGGAGAAGAACGTAGGACCCTCGCCAACATCCCACTGAGGTCCCACTTGCCCTCTAGGTGAGTAAGACCATCTTGGAAGTAGATCATTCCGGCCTAGTCAAGCTGCCCTGACTGATGCCACATAGAGTAGATACCAGTGTCCCTGCTCCACATTGAAGAATCATGAGCAACTAAATAGAATAGTTATCGTTTTAAGTCAGGAATAAGCAAAGTATGGCCCATAAATGGCTCCCTGTTATTCTTCTTCTTTTTTTAAACAGCTTTACTGAATTATAATTAATTCACCTACCACACAATTTATCCATTTTATGTATGCAACTCAGAGGTCTTTAGTATATTCATAGATGTGTGCAACTATCACACAGTCAACCTTAGAACATTTTTTTAAGTTTATTTATTTACTTTGAGAGAGAGAGAGCAGGAGAGAGTGTGGGAGGGACAGAGAGAGAGGGAGAGACAGAATCCCATGAAGGCTCTGCAGTATCAGCGTGGAGCCCAACAGGGGGCTCGAACTCTTGAATCATCAGATCATGACCTGAGCCAAATCAAGAGTCAGATGCTTAACCAACTGAGCCACCCAGGCGCCCGTCTAAAGATTTTATTTTATTTTTTTAAAATTTTTTTTCAACGTTTTTTATTTATTTTTGGGACAGAGAGAGACAGAGCATGAACGGGGGAGGGGCAAAGAGAGAGGGAGACACAGAATCGGAAACAGGCTCCAGGCTCCGAGCCATCAGCCCAGAGCCTGACGCGGGGCTCGAACTCACGGACCGCGAGATCGTAACCTAGCTGAAGTCGGACGCTTAACCGACTGCGCCACCCAGGCGCCCCTAAAGATTTTATTTTTAAGTAATCTCTACACCTAATGTGGGGCTTGAACTTACAACCTTGAGATCAAGAGTCTCAGGCTCCACCAACAAAGCCAGGCAGGGTCCCTTTGTTTGTTTGTTTGTTTAAATATTGCTTTGGCTGTTCTGGGTCCCTTGCAATCTGTATGAATTTTAGAATCACCTTGTCGATTTCTATAAAGAAGTCAGCTGGGACTCTGATGGGATTGCATTGAATTTGTAGATAATTTGGGGAGTATTGCCAACTTAACAATGTTAAGTCTTTTGATGTATGAACATAGGATTATATAGGTCTTCTTTAATTTCTTTCAACAATGTTTTGTAGTTTTCAGAGTATAAGTTTGGTACTTCTTTTGTTAAATTTATCCCTAAGTATTTTATTATTATTTTTTGAGATTTTATTTTTAAGTAATCTCCACACCCAACGTGGGGCTTGAACTCACAACTCCAAGATCAAGAGTCACACACTCTATTGACTGTGCCAGGTAGGCACCCCAGTATTTTGTTCTTTATTAGGCTATTATAAAGGAAATTTTTTTCTTAATCTCATTTTTTCATTGTTCATTGAAAGTGTATAGACATATCACTGATTTTTATTATAGATCTTTTTTCCTGCAAACTTGCTGAATTTACTTATTTTTTTAAATTTTTTTAATGTTTGTTTATTTTTGAGAGAGAGAGACTGAGCGTGAGTGGGGGAGAAGCAGAGAGAGAGACACAGAATCCAAAGCAGGGTCCAGGCTCTGAGCTGTCAGCACAGAGCCCGACATGGGGCTCGAACCCATGAACCGTGAGATCATGACCTGAGCCAAAGTCGGACGCTTAACCAAATGAGCCACCCAGGCACCCCTACTTATTATTAAGTAAGCTCTACATCCAACGTGGGACTTGAACTCACAACCCTGAGATCAAGAGTCACATGCTCTACTGACTGAGCCAGCCAGGTGCTCCTGAATTCGCTTATTGGTTCTAACAGTTTTTAAGTGGATTCCTTAGCATTTTCTATACACAAAGATCATGTCATCTGTGTTTAGAGATAGTTTTACTACTTTCTTTCCAATCTGGATGCCTTTTAAGTTCTATGTCTTGCCTAATCACCCTGGCTAGAACCTCCAGTAAAATATTAAATAGAAGTGGCAAGAGTGGACATTCATGTCTGTTCCTTGTCTTTTTCTTGGAAAAGGTATCAAGTCTTTTACCATTAAGCATGGTGTTAGTTGTGAGGTTTTTTTGGTGATATTCTTTTTTTTTTTTTTTTTTTTTTTTAAATTTTTTTTTTCAACGTTTTTTATTTATTTTTGGGACAGAGAGAGACAGAGCATGAACGGGGGAGGGGCAGAGAGAGAGGGAGACACAGAATCGGAAACAGGCTCCAGGCTCCGAGCCATCAGCCCAGAACCTGACGCGGGGCTCGAACTCACGGACCGTGAGATCGTGACCCGGCTGAAGTCGGACGCTTAACCGACTGCGCCACCCAGGCGCCCCTGGTGATATTCTTTATCAGCTTGAGAATGGCTGCCTGGCTTTGTAAATAAAGTTTTAGTGGAACACAGCCATCCCATTCATTCATGTATTGTCTATGGCTGATTTGAACTATAATGATAGAGTTGAGTAGTTGTAACAGAGACCATATGGCCTGCAAATCTAAAATATTTACCATCTTGCCATTTAAGGAAAAGTCCACTGACATCTGTCTTAAACTGCTAAATTTTAGGATAGTTTGCTATGAAACCATATATAACTGAAACAACTCCCAGGCTTTGACTGGAACCTCAAAGAGCTGCAACATTGGGTAAGGAGGAACCATAAATAAATAAATAAATAAATAAATAAATAAATAAATAAATAAATAAACAAACCATAAATAAACAAACCCTCCCGCATACTGTAATCCAGTTTCAAGTCATCTGGGAAGCTCAGAAAATCAGAAGCCATGAAATTGAGTTAAGGTGATCTTAGCTTGCCAGTGTCCCCAAATGCCTGCAGAAACCAATGGAAATCCTTTTGGGAGGAAGATGTTATCACTGTTGCCTTAAATGATTTTTCAAATACAATGTCCAAAACATAACCAGGTACATGATGAGATAAAACCTCATGAGGAAGAACCAGTAGTAAAAACTAACAATGGAAACCGATCCACAGGGACTCTAGATTGAAATTAACAGACATAAGCCATAAAACAGCTACACTTACTTTGTTTAAGGAGAGAAAAGCCAAGCTTGAAAATTAGAGCAAGTCACAAAGAGACATAAGAAGTGACATAGCAGATCTGAAAAGACCCAAAGAGAAATTCTGGAACTGAAAAAAGAAACCCAAACAAGCAAACAACAAATTAAGAGCTTGATGGATGGGTTTAAGAGGAGAATTTTTTTTTTTAAGGAGGCTCCATGCCAATGGACACTAAGCGACTTGATCTCATGACCCTGAGATCAATCAAGAGTCGCATGTTAGGCACCCCAAGAGAAGAATTTTTTAAAAAGCTGAAGAGAGAATTAGTGAACCGAAGAAAAGTCACAAGAAACTTTTACAACAAAGCGTTGAAGGACAAAAGATAGAAGATACAGAAGAAAGGATGTAGTGAGAAGGTCTAATAGGTATTTCAACTGGGGGCCCAGAAAGAAAGAGGTACAGAAACAGTAATTGAACATACAATGGCTGAATTTTTTTTCAAAATTAATGAAAAATTATTCAAATGTGATAAGCAGCCATGAAGTGACATACATTCACTCCACCATGTGGTTTGACTCTTAAGACAGTGTATCTTCAGGGCACCTGGCTGGCTCAGTTGGTAGAGCATGCAACTCTTGATCTCAGGGTCGTGAGTTCAAGCCCCATGTTGGGTGTAGAGCTTACTTAAAAACAAAAACAAAAACACACCAGCACATCCTTCCCGTACGTACCTACCTTTGAAAGGGTTCTGAAACCAACATAAAGGTGGATCCATAGCAGATGGAACAGGGCTTGTGTGGGATGAGTTCAAATACAAACTTTGCCACTCCCTGCTGTGCTACCTGGAGGAGACTGCCAAACTTCAGTTTTCTCAGCCAATAAATGGGGCTAGGAATACAAGCCTACCCCACGTCGCCATTGTGAGAATCGAGTGATACGGTGCATGTGAACAAACCTAATGAATGCCAAGGGCTTTAAAAATGAGATATGGTTTGAGTGGGATCACAAACATTCCCAGGGGCACTACCAGTGACAGGTCAGACCGGCTACATAATTTGCAGGTGAAATGAAACGAAATGAAAATGCAACTGTCGAAAAATTATTAAGAATTTCAAGACAGCGACAGCAGAGAATTAAACCAAGCGCAGGTCACACGCCCATGAAGCCAGCCTTGGTAATAGGCCCTGCAAAGAACCGCTCTGTGCGTTAGGAAAGGGCTGTCTGTTCCACATCCAGGTGTCTGCAGCCATAGTCCACGTTATCTTTGAGCTCTGAAGGGCAGCAGTGTTTGGGGAAATTGCAAGCACACGTGTTTCCAAATGCCAAGGAGGGCAAGTGCAGTGACCGGAGTGGTTTTCTGAGAGAGTGGGTGGGGCCAGCCAGGCTGCCATCAGAACTGTGGAACTGACTGTTCCCCACAGACTCTGGCCTAGAAAAAAAAAGCCTGCAGCTGTATCTACAGGGCCTGTTGTTGTTTGCTGCGGTGTGTTACAACACAGCCTGGCAGCCTCCAGGGCCTTTCTGTCTTCCTCCTGGAAGAGCCTGGTCCCAGAACATGTGACATGGCCACACAGCCCTGCAGATTTCCCATACTGCTCCTCGCTGTTCCCTCAATTACCAGGCTTTTCCAGGTCTGCATGCTTTTTTGCTCATCCTATCCTCTGCAAACTGGGAATCCCTTTCCTTCCTCTTCCACATCCCTCCATCTGGCAAACACCATCTTTCAAAACTCTTTTAGGACTCAGCTCTAATGCCACCTCCTCAATGAAGCCTTCCCTGCCTTTCCCAGGAAAAGCCAACTGCTCCTTCCTTGGAGCTGTCCACTGTAACATAAGTGGTACTGACATGTAATGTGGAAGTCACTATCTCCTTGGCTAAAGCCTTCAAGGGCTGAGACAATGTCTCCTCACCTATGCAGACTCTGCACACAGCACAGTGCTTAATACTTGCTAGTAGTAAGCACAGTAGATGCTTAATCAATTGGGGTTAGAAACTTTCAGAACAAATCATTGAAGGATAAATGGTTGGATTTGGATTCAATCACCCATGTCTTGTTGAATTAATGTATGAATAAATTGTGTCAGTGATTCTCCCTGGCATCTGGTAAAAAGGGAAGCTTCTAGGCATTAAGTCAGGGCCTTCTTTGCTCTTGAGGTTTCCGTGTTGGTTCTAGTTGTTTTTTCCCCAGGCACCACGTCCTGAAGGCAGGGATGGTGATTTGTTGAAGAGGGTCTTCAAAAATACCTAAATGACCAACATGACATATCACAGAGAGCAGATTTGGAGCTAAGAGATGTGGCTTCTGATCTGGTTATGAGACATAAGATTTCCATAGGTGACTATTAAGTCCCATAGCTATGAGACTTTAGGTTTCTGTTTCCTCAAAAATGAGGGGTTTGAGTTAGTTACCCCCTAAAGCCCAGTTACCCCCTAAACCCCCTAAAGCAGCCAGTTCTAGCTCCTCATCTGAATCTCTATGGGAACTACTCAGAGGCAGCCAGCCTTCTGGTTGGAGGAGCTTAGCGCCTCTTGAAGCTGAGTTTGCTCAGCGGGTCTACCCTTTGCTGATGGGGGGGTGGGGGCGGTGGTACGGTGGGAAAAGGGGATCAGAGAACACCAATATTTTTTAAGGTCTTTTGCTGTCTCAATGGCCTGGTGTCTCATGCTTGAAAGGCAGAAAACCACGGGAGAGCATAGTCTTCACAGTCATTTAGTGTCCATGGGGAAGTACCACGGGCTAAACTGGTTCTCAAGATGGGATTTTCCCGAGGCCCAACGGGGCATTTTTTTTTTTTTTTTTAACTTCCTAGGGCTAGCCTAGTCTGCTTACCTGACACAAACATCCTGGCCTGCCCCTCTCCATCCTTTGGGCAGGCCTGGCAAACAGGCAGGAGGGCAGAGCTTCAGAGATACGATTCAGATGTGAAGTCAATAGCTTGTTTAGGCATTAGTTTCTCTGAAGGTAAGAGACGGTGTGAGGGGGCATGGGTCAGTTTCCTTCATCCCTTCCCGCCGGCCCCCACAAAGGCCAAGGGCCAGACACGTGGGCTGGCGTGGAGAGGCGGAGTTTACACTAAGGCGGAGGTGCAAATGGACGGGGGCGGAGTCTTATTTGCATAGACGGTGCGCGGCCACCAATCCGGACGGGCGGAGCGACAGCCCGCGCGCCTTTTGGGGGCGGACTGACAGCCCCGGGGCCCTATCGAAGACGGGTCCTGCGGCCGGCGGGGGCGGGACCGCGCCGGGCGCTGCCCCGGGGATTCGGGCCGGTTCGCGGGCGCTGCCAGTCTCGGGCGGCGGCGTCCGGCGCGCGGACGGCCTGCTGGGTGGGCTGGGGGCCGAGCAGCGCGAGGGTGAGGCGGAGAGAGAAGGGGCCAAGGAGCAGCCACGGCGACAGGTACCGGCGCCATGGCCGCAGGGATGGGGCGGGCGGCCGCGGCGCCCCGGGAACCGAATTCCCTCCTTCGCGGTCAGATCGCCGCCGCGCGGCTTCGGCGCCCCCTCACGCGCGGTTCTCCTGCCCCAGAGAGGCAGGCTCGGGGCGAACGGGGCGGGGGAAGCCTCGAGTCGAGCGCGCCGGATGCCCCTTGCCCAACTGCGGGGCCCCTCCGCGCCCCGCCGGCCCGCGGGGTCGGTGCTCTCTCCGCGAGGCGCGGAGTCCGGCGACCGCGAGAGCCGCTCCCCGCCCCCGCCGCGCTCCCCCTCGCGGAGTCGAGGCCGGTCGCGCCCGCTCGTCCTCACCCGGCTTTTGTTTCCTGCCCGAGGTGACAGGTCCCGGCTCCGGCTCCCGTCGGTCTCCCCCGACTCGCCCGAGGCCCGGCGCCTGTGACCGCGACCGCCCGGAGCAGGCTGCGGGACCCGCGGAGAGCCGGGCGGCGCGTGAGCGGCCGCCGCCGCGGGCGGGAGAGAAACTTCGCCTTCCGGGGCCCGGGCCGGCGGGCGAAGTCGAGCCGGGGTGAGCCGTGCGCCGGGACGCCGCGGGCGCGATGGAGCCGCGCACACCTGGCGGGGCCCGTGGCGGGTGAGGATAACGGAGTGTCCCGCTGCTGCGCTCCTCGCTTTCGGTTTGCGCTCCCGGGGCGGTGGGTGTGGATGCGTGTTCGCCGCCGTCACCTGCCACCATGGGACAAGTGACTGGGATACAGCATCCCGGCTCTCAGCCGCTCTTGAAGGGTGCCAGTGCAGCGCCTTTCTAACAGGTGATTATTCTCGTGCCAGGTGAAAGCCAGTTCCAACTTGTTTTAGGGCTCCTGACTCGGTTCACTCCTGGAACGTTAGAACTCCTTCCACTGATGTCTGAAAAGGTGTACTGGCAGTAGTATAGGAGTCCAACCCAGTATTGATTTAAAACAAAAAACACCAACCGTTTGAGGGGGGTCAACGTGCAGATTGATTGCATTCTTTCCATTGACGAGCCTGGAGGAACATGGTCTTATTTTAAAAATTCGGTTTCTGCAGTGGTGGCGAAAGCATAGTAAGGTACAAAGTTAGTAAATGGAGAATGCAGAACTCTAGATACCCTTCAGTGTGGTTCAGGACAGCGTGTACAACGTTTGGCCGCCATTCAGTAAATTCTGCATGAAGTAGTTTGAGCTCGTGGTTTTGGATTTACTTTTCAGGAGTATGTTTTCCAGTGGAATAAGGCTTAGCGTTGAATGGGAGCTTTCTTTGGAAAAATGGGAGTAGACAGGAGTGTTTATTTTCATTGTCTTCCCATTTTGTTAGATTGTGGACAAGGGAAAAGTCAAGGCATATTTTGGTTAAGTGTTTTGAATAGTCTGTGGAATTCTGCCCCCCACCCCCAGAGGGGTTTTTACTTTAGAGAATTGTAGTAGCTTTTTCTCTTGGTGTATGAATCAAAGGTCAAGGATAGACTTGAACGAATTTTTATTCTTTTTGGGAAATTTTTATTTGTCGTACTTAGCATTTTCTGCGTCTCTCTCCCAACTGACCTCCACTTACTTAATCCACAATTATGGACCTGACCAATGTAGGGCATCTACAGAAAAAATACATTTAAAAATAGTATATAAATATTTTTTAAATGTAGTTTATATGTATTTAAATGTATTTGTGAGTAACTTGATTTAGCTTACTTAATTTTTTTCTAATGTGTGTTTTGTGTCTATTGGGGATGACTTATATTTAAGAGGGGTGCAACTTTTTAAAAGCAACGTTATAGTTTTGATTTAATTATGCTACTTTATTAATGTTTCACTGAATGGTTATTTTATTATGTACCTATCTATTTAGTAACATCATTTAAAGTTGAACTCTTGAACCAATAGGCTAGTTGTGACTGGGATTTTAAAACAAAATCAAAGATGGTCTTTATGAAGTGTCTTATATCTCTAAAACAACAGGGTTAAGTGTTATGAGGTCTTTGTCCTTACAACATTTAACAAAACAAATACATACTTTTTTAATCTTTAATTTTGGGTGGTTTTTTTAAGAAAAAAAAACATAATTTTAACCAGTTCAACATGAAAACCTTTTAAAACGCTGGATTAGGCAACTAATTAAATCCTCAATTTTCTGTTTGTTCTTGGGCTGGAAAAGAACACATATTTTGGGTTAGTTTCCTAAAGGTTTCTTAGCTTAGAACGAATCAGTCTAGAGAAGAAAGAACATCCTCATTCTGTAGCTGTAGAAAAAGTTATTGCTATTAAAGCAGAGTTGTCTTTTTGATGCTTAGGGTAGATTTGTTCAACAGTGGCACATCGTGTTGAGTGGGTTTTATTCTACATAAATAGCTGTAAGGAATCTTATAAGTCTGAGGTTCTCTTTGTTTTGGATGACTTAGATAATTGTTCTTTAAAGTGTATAGGAATATATGAGTTTTAACTAGTATGTGTAATTTTCTATGTATAATTATTATAATCCTTATCATATGGTGATGTTTATACCACATATAGTAAATTAAACTTATATTTCATAGTTTTATTTACACAAAAGCATATTTTAGGAACTTTATTAAAAGCCCATTTTCAAATTCAGTTTTTAGATATTTTACTGGTTTTTTTGGTCCACTTTAACTTGTGGTAGACCATATCAAAATTATCAACCACATTTCAGTTTCAAAATTAAGCATAAGTTGAATTCTTATATGTACACAATAAACATATTGAGTGTGTTTACGTCATTTATCCTCAGGTGTGGTTCTTTTTGTTGTTTGGGGGTTGGCAAATATTTTTGAATGAAGAAAGCCACAAAAAAACAAGGACATATACTAAAATAGCTAATTTGAGGATAAATCAAGTGGCCGTGTTAGACATGAATATGGCTTTATTTGACCGCAGTACGCATGTTACACCTAGCATTGAGAATATCTCTGTATAGGCCTTTAATTAATTTTTCAGAGTTCCTACAGAAAAATCTATATTGTCCATATTTTGGCACACCAAATTCTGTGATTACTCAATGCTGAACAGTTAAATACAGACATTTTATAATTCTGAAACCATTTGAACTTTTTTTTAAAGATTTTTTTTTTTTTTTTTTTTTTTTTTTTTTTTTTTTAAGCTGTCTACTCAGTGTGGGGCTTGAACCCACAACCCTGAGGTCAAGAGTTACATGTTCCACCAATAGAGCCAGTCAGGCACTCTGAAACTTTTTGAACTTTTTTTTTTTTAAACAAAAGTTTGTCTTTTTTCTTTTACTTTTTGGAGAGAGAGAGAGATTGAGAGCACGTGTGAGCAGGGGAGAGGGGCAGAGAGAATATCACAGGCAGGCTCCACGTTCAGCTTGTGACTGACTGAGGCACCCTGGCGCTCCTGAACTTTCTAACATAGTTGATTAGTAATTATTTTGCTTTCTCATTATTGTACATGTCTGAATTTTCTACAGTGCATTTCCCCCCCCTATCTCTGGCCAGCTTTAAAGAAAAATTTTGCATGGTTTACTTTTCACCAGGCTTTTCTGGCATGCTCCTGGTGTTACCAGAATCACCTGGATCAGTGATAACCATTGTGCATATTCTGTAGTATTTTTCACAGGCTGGGCCCAATTCAGTATTCTTGCCACTGAGTGTTGGGCCCCAATTTCGGCCAAGATAGTGTAGTGCTTATTTCCTCAAGGCTGGGCAGTTGTTGGTTAGGATGACCAGTTTGGCCGTGTCTGATTATTTTATCTACTTGTACCCCATCATGTACTGTCCCCTTATCATATCAAGTTGGAGCCTAGAGGTAATTGACTCCAGTGAGGACTTCTGTGCAGCTACCGTCTTCCTGCCTTAGGTGTGGGACGGCTCCAACCAAGAGCAGTCTCCAGTCCTGGCCAAGGAGCTAGTGAGAAAGGCTCTATAGTGCTTTTTTTTTTTTTTTTTTTTTTTTTTGACTTCTGATAATATATCCCCAAAGTGTAAAGAAAATTAAATTTACATACAGAGGAGACATACACTGAGTGGTTGTTGGTATGTAAATAACTATTGACTTTAAAACAATAGCCACTTAAGTGTGATTTAATTTGCAAATAAGATACCGTTACATGACTCTTCCGTCAAAAGAGAGCTTAAAATAATTATAGTAGGGCCTAACTCACTCTTGTAACTAATTTGTATAACAGGTTACTAAGGACATTTAGCAATATTTTAAACACTAAAATTCAAGCTCTCAAAATAATTTGTACCTCACAATTTGTTATGAATTACCCTGTATTCTGCTAAAACTTAAACATGTAAGACTATGTCCTTAAATGGGGCAAGTTCATTTTATGCTTAATTTAGTATTTACTTCTAGTCTTTTGGAAAACATCTAGTTAATGAGAGTGAAGGACCACCAGAGGGAGTATGGGGTCTACACAATTGCTGTACCTGTTTTCTGCTCTTGGTCTGGAAGAAAGATATTTTAAAAATAAGAATAAAATTGTAATTCTCTAAAACAATCAGGAAAAAGATGATGACAGTTGAGGGTTGTAGTGGTTTAGAGCCACTGTTGGTTTTTGTAACAATTAATCAAGACTGTTTTCCTTGTTTTTTTAGAAAATGGTACAATTATTGGAAAATGATGTATTTTCAGAGTGAATAATGGGTTAAGTAAATAATTACACACCTGTGAAAGTCAGGGACCATTTAAATGCTAAGAATATTTTTTAAGATTAAAAATGTAGTACATTAGAATGGCATGTTTTTGAAGTTGCTCATTTTGGGGGAGGAGGAATAAAAGGTGAACAAAGAGCAAACATTAGAAGTGGGTTGTTTTCTCCCATTGATAGTTGCAAACCCTTTATAAAACAGGCAGTGGTAAATTTCTAGGACAGTTTGTAGCATTCTGCCTCCATCTTGGCAATTTATGGGTAATGTTAAATGAGGAGACACTTTTAGTCCCCTGAAAATGATAATCTGATTATCAACAGCAGGGTTGGGAGTTTCAAATTGACTTCAAAAATCAGATTTATGTGTATGTTTCTTAATGTTACCATCACTAGAAACTAAAGAACTTCCTCCACTTTTAGCTGCAATTACACAGAATTTCAGAGTCAGGATGTGTCTTTCATAGACTTAATGCTGCGGTAAATTACTTCTTGGGATGGAGAAAACATCCTAGGGATTGAGCCTTTTTCAGAATATATTCTCAATGGAGATGGGATGGTCTTTACCCATGTTAAGTATCAGCCAATGGATTATTTCCCTGTTTAACTTAAAAAAAAATTTTTTTTTTACATTTATTTATTTTTGAGAGACAGAGCACAAGTGGGGAGGGGCAGAGAGAGAAGGAGACACAGAATCCGAAGCAGGCTCCAGGCTCTGAGCTGACAGCATAGAGCCCCACGCGGGGTTCGAACTCACAAACCGTGAGATCATGACCTGAGCCGAAGTCGGACACTTAACTGACTGAGCCACCAAGCGTCCCTTAACTTTGTTTTAAAAAAGCAAGACGATAAAATAAAATTTGTACTTTTAACACATATTTTGGGTTTTACTCCTCGCATAGAAAATGATTCTGTAGTGGAGGTAACAGTAGCTTATATGGAGAGAAATCTGTTTCTCTTTTGAATTATTCTTAGGTTAAAGCATAATACTAAGAGGGGCGCCTGAGTGGCTCAGTCGGTTAAGCATCCGACTTCGGCTCAGGTCATGATCTCACGGTTCATGAGCTCGAGCCCTGCGTCGGGCTCTGTGCTGACAGCTCAGAGCCTGGAGCCTGCTTCGGAATATGTGTCTCCCTCTGTCTGCCCCCTTCGCTGCTTGCCGCTTGCACTCTGTCTCTCGCATTGTCTCAAAAATAAATAAACATTAAAAAAAATACTTATTAAGAAAAACTGAAATGGACAGCTTTCCCACATTAGATGTGTTTTCACTGTGAACTTTATACATTTAAAGAAATATATCTTTGTTGGCCCCAGTTGGACTTCTCAGAATCTATTCATTTATATACACACACGTAGGTAAAATACCTATGTTTTATTTTTTTGTATTTTATACAACTGTATGCATATTTCCTATATATAATTATACTATGTAATGAGTCCATCTATCTGTACTATATGACTTTACAGGCTTATTTATATGTGAGCCCCCACCCCTTTCTAAATGAAATCTTATTTCACCAAGGAGAAAGAAAGTACGTATTCACAAAAAGATTGATGTAAAATGTTCATAGCAGCTTTTTTTACAGTAGAAATGAACTAATGATTCGCACAACATAGATGAATCCAAGAAATATTATTCAGAGCAAGAGAAGCCAGGCATAAGTATGTACCAAATGATGCCATTTTTGAAAAATACAAGAACGGGCAAAACTTAGGTATGGTGATAGAAATCAGGACAGTGGTTTCTGGGTAAGAGTGTGGTTGACTGGAAAGAGGCAAAAAGGAACTTTCTAGGGAAATTGAAATATTCTGTAGCTTGACTTAGGTAATGGAAATTCAAGTGTACGCTTTTTGGGTAACTTACTTTCATATAATTTTTAACTTACAGAAAAATTGCAAGACCTAGTCCAAGGAACGCCCAGATTCACCAGTTGTTGGTGTACACGCTTGTTCAAACTTACTGAGCTGACTACTTAAGATCTGGGCATTTTACGGTATGTAATTTTTACTTTAATGAGGAAAAGAGCTACAAAAATTTGTTGGAGAATGATCTTGTTATCTGCAAAATGAAATACCTCGATTCAGACTTAAGGAGTGCTTTAATGATGATGGAGAAGAAGAGAATCACTGACGATCTCTTGTCTCTGTATATGTGTATTTATACTGCTTCTCTCTGAAGTTTCATGGTGACTTATTTCTGTTAGAAGAAACAAGGTTCTGAACGTGATTCAAAGCAGAAGTATCAGCAAGGAAGGAAAGCCTGCCTTATTAGAGTATGGGACTGATAGCTAGCAATAGCTTTCTGGGAAGTGAGGGTGTGATTATTCATTCCTGTTAAGCGTTGCACACCTACAGTGTGCTAGATTTTGCACACACATGTATAGTTTTTATTGTCTTGGAACTTACCAAATGAACAGGAGGCAAACAAATCTGCTTGTCTTTTTTTGGGTGGTGCTGTTTATCATATGGAGGAAAGATAGGTGCTTACAAAGTGTATAAACTATTCTTGGTTATCAGCGAGTGGCAAATCTAAGCAGTAAATTTGTTGCTCTCCATTAGTTGCGGTGCTGTCAGAGTCTCTAGAGTGATTTGGTTTAAACTACATCTATTTAAATCCTAGCTAAAACTTTGGTAATTGTTAAAAACATTCAACTTTACCCTTCTACTTATTAGTTTATATAATTTTAAATGTGTGGGTTTTTTTACAGGTTAGAGTTAGGTATAATTTATGGGTCTTGGTTCTTCTTTTAATTTTTTTTTGTATCCACATAAAAAAGTTGTTTGATTACTTAGTAGAGTGGAAAATATTTGAAATAATATGACGACTAACCAGCAGGTTCAACAAAGCAATCATTGATACTGGGGATGAATGTTTATTTTGCCTTTACTAACAAAAATCATACGTTTATATGGACTATATATTTTCTTCAGCAAAAATTGCAAGTTCATTGAAAAGCAAAATAACAAATGTCCAACATCAAGTAACAGGGATAAAAGGACGTTTTGCATTTAATGAACGTATTCATGTTTCTCTAAAATGACACAGGATCTTTTTTCCCTTTCATACACACTAAATTTCATTGGTCTATTAAGAATGAGTAAAACATTATTTGAAATGTTTTATCTGTTAGGATTTTGGTTCAAGTTGTCAAGCCGTTTTTGTTTTTGTTTTTGTTTTAGTTGTCAAACCTTAACTGCAGATAGAATTTTAAAAATATCTGTCGATAGGCTTTTTTTTTAATTAAAAAAAAATTTTTTTTATAATGGAAATTTTAAACTACACAGACCTGGGGAGAATAGTATTATGAACCTCTGCCTATTCTCCAGATGTATTAACTATCAACATTTTTTTTGTGCTTTTTTTTTTTTTTTTTAAGTTATTTAGAGAGAGAGTGTGTGTGCACATGGGGCAGGGGCAGAGAGAGAGAGGGGGGGGGAAAGAATCCATCCCAAGCAGGTTTTGCGCTGTCAGCACAGAGCCCAGTGTGGGGCTCGATCCCATGAACCATGAGATAATAATGAGTGACCTGAGCCGGGATCAAGAGTCAGATGCCTAACTGAGCCACCAGGTGCTCCCAATGTGCTTTTAAGACCATTAAGTTCTCACAAATATTATAAAATGGTAGTGGTATTGGTGCGTCAGATTTTTCTCTTAGTATTTTCCAAAAGTTTTGTTATAAATACAGAAACTTCAGAAGCAGTGTGTTTTAGTTCAGAGACTTGACTTTGCACAAATAGTAATTATGAAACTGTTTTAATCCTTAGCTTCTCTCTGTCAATTCATAGCCTGAGGAAAAAATAATGTTTTAGCTTTTCGTTTAGAACAAAGCAGTCCAAATATTCTGTATCTACATAATAAAGTATTCATCTGGCAGGTTAGGTCATCTTCAAAGTGTATTATCTGAGGAATGCCGTTGTTTTAAGAGTTTTTTTTCTATATCCTTCTCTTTCTCTAAAAACTTGGTCCTTGCTGTGCTTTTAGGCCCCAAATATGTATCTTCTGTTTAAACTTGAGGCCTTCCAAACTTGAGGCCCAGATTTTCACCTGTGTCTTAAATCTAAATCTGTTTAAATACCATCTCTGTAGAAGCTGCACACCAACACCCCCGCCCCTTAGCCCCAGCCAGAAAGCTCTTCCCGGTTTTCCTCTTCAGCTGTTAATAACTCCATTATTCTCGTCGGTCATTTTTCACTCTTCCTTTACTTCCTAACTAAGCTCAGTGAGTCACTAAAACACTTTGTTTCTGACTTTATAATGTCTTCTTTATTTTTTTGTCCTTTTCATTTCTAGTACAATTATCCTAATTTGGTTAACATGTTGAAGTAGGAGATTATCCCTAATCTATAATGAATTTGATACATACCAAAATTAAGCTATGTTTCTAAAGTAAACTAAGGCATTTTTGTCTCTTTCAGAGAAGGCTTCAGTCAGCCCTCTATAGCAGAGACATCATTTTGAAGGCCTAAGTAATCACTGTATTTAAACTAAGATGATACATAAGACTTGAAAATCACAAAGCTCAAATAACTTGGAGAACGGTGACTGGCAGGGCCCACAGTTTATTGTGGGGGGCAGGGGGTAGGGTGTAAGCAGCAGCCTTTCTTAGACCACAGAAATGGCCCAGGATGAGTTCCTTCCAGGCCATAATATCTTCAAGTGCTTTGCAGTTGAGGAAATATTAAGTGTATATTATACACTCTGATGACTTCTTGGTGTTTTTAAGGCTAAAAGTACCAGTGTATGGGTTACTTAAAATTCTTCTCTTGTCCCTTGTGCCATATTTCCTGACCAGGATAGTTCCTGTCTAAAAGCTACTTCTGCTGAAAGTGACATGATACTCTTTTCATTATTTTTCTTTACAGACTCCTAGAATTGAAGTTTGTCAGAAAGATAGGAGCCTGAGGTTAGTTAGGAGGGTATAAAATAGAAACAGGAAAGTAAGTGATCCTCATTAGCTGTCATCCAGCCTCCAGGGGCCTTGGGCCTGATTCCTTTCCAGATGGGTTGTAGTTTATCAACTTGGCTTGCCTTTGGTTAGCTTATGGAGATCTTTTTTTCTTTCTGCTCTTCTGGGAAATGTTTGAATTTCCTCCTGGTAGGAACCAGGACTCAATTTGAGATTACTGACTTAGGGAATAAAAGAATTAAATTCCATATTGCTTTACATAGTCCAGAATATCTGATTATTTTATTCTGTGGGAATTAGGAATAAAATGTGGATTCTGAGATACTTACGCAGAAACTAATAGTTATTAAGAGTGGAAAATGGAGGAGTAAAATACATTGCTAGGAAGCCTTGTCTGGGGGAGTAGACCTTGGAATGAGATTCAAGAGTGTTGCTACTAAGTAGCTATATGGTCTTGGGCAAATTAAAATCAACCTTTCCGGGCCTTATTTTAATTGTAAAATGAGTGGGTTAGATTAGATAGTATTTTAAGGTTTCTTTGAATCTCTGAAATTCTAAAAGGAATGGTTTCTCAGGAAAAAGAAACCTCCTAATTTATGTACTGTTCCTAGTAGTTTTTCAGCTATTGCTTCATATACATATTTTTCTATTTCCTTCAGAGGTTAGGAAAAGAAATAATTATAGAAGGAGTCAGAATTCCTAAGTTGGATTAGATTTTAATGTTGTTATTTGTCTGTGTTTCTCCACTGAGTTTATTCTGGATTCCTATTTTCTACCTTGTATCTGTGTCCATTTCCTTTCTTTTATTGCTTTTACTTGTCTTTACAGTGTTGACTTTCATATTCCTCTTTTCACTGCTTTTTGCTACTGCTTTTTTTTCTAGCTCTTCTTCACTGCTCATATTTCATTGTGGCATGGTATTCATCAGATAGACCCTTGAGTCTGAGCTATCACCAAATTAAATTTAGATATCCTAATAGTTGTTAGGATTAACGGGACCCTTCTACTCTATAGTACATAAAGCTAGACAGAGGAGTCCAAAGATAAAGGGAGTGAGGGAGCTTGAAGGGAGAATGAGTGGTGTGAATGAGAGCTTCTAAGGATTAATTTGCTTTTATGATTTAAACTATAAGTTAAGATATTGAAGTCTTGATGACGGTGACTCTGCCAGTGACAGCTTGGTCCTGGAGTCCTAATGGACCGTGAATTTCTTGCGGGCAGGAGGTGCACCTCTGATCCTGAATCCTTCGTGTTCAGGGGCATGCTGTAGGCTAAGCACTAGTTGAGCTCAATTGCGGTTAGGACGGATTCTTTCTTCAAGGTGTTCTCTGGTAGGCTGGACATGAAGAGTGTGGTACAGACTCTTTTCAGTAAGACTGTCACTACCATTTGGAGTGATTGGACAACAGACAGAGCTTCTTCTAAGCCTCGTTTCCTCACCTGTAATATTGAGGAGGGGCAGTTGCGAGAATTGAATGAGACAGTGCCTATAAAGCACTTAGCCCAGAGTCTGGTAAATGCGTTCAGTAATCATTAAATGCCATCATAGTTTCATTAACAAGCACCTTTGTATTTCAGGCATTTGGCTCTTTTAGGTTCTAAGTAGTGTTGTTACAGAATGAGACAAGAGCCTGTTCTTAGAAAAGATAGAATATATGCACAAAAGATAAACAACAACCTAGGCCCCACAGTAAGTGGCAAATGAGTGGTTTACTTAAGAACTCGAGGGGCAGGAATAATTGCTGAGCAGATGAGAACTTCAGAAAGGTGACAACTCGATCTGAACTTTGAAGGACTAGTTAGCAAGCTAAGAGAACAGGCTCTTACAAATTATAAACGGAATGCTATAGCTCTGCTACTGTGTAATCTCAAGCACAGTTACTCACCCCTCTCCCAGGATCGTTGAGAGAATTAAATGAGTTAGTATATGTCGGGCACCGAGAAGTGCTTCAGGCACGGTGAGAGCATGATAAATTAGTAGTACAAGTTGAGAAGAGAGAGTGCATTTCAGATAGAACACTGAGTGCTAACGAACGGGAGATATTCTCGATTTTTGTTGGAAATGATGAGGCCAAATTGGCTGAGGGGAGTAACTTGTTGGAAAATAGCTGGTGATTATGTAGGGGCAGGATTATGAATGATTAAGTCCGGTGTTAGGAAGTCTTTTCTATAGGTACTGAGGCAACTTGGGAGGATTTCTTGGCTTATTTGTGAGGCACTCTGGCATTTCTCACTTTCTTTCCTGATTTCATTATAACTGAAACTTGTGTTTAAACTAATTTTGACAATGAAACTCATGATCTTTCCTGAACCATTTGTCCATTTCTTTTTGTAAACGTGAATTCTTTTACTTTTTTTCTCTCCATGTTTTAGTTGTTTACATAATCCTTACTCCTTTCCTCCATATTTTCCTCTCTGTCCTCAGAAACCCCAGTCTAGATCCTAAATCACTAAAGCCGTAATGTAGAAAGGGCCAGGGGGAGGGAGAAAGAGAGGAAGGGAGGGAAATAACCTCTAGTCCAGCCATCTTGTTTTACAGATGAGGACATTGATGTCCAGAGGAAGTACAGTCACATGTTCAAGATCCACAGCTAATTAATGAGCAAGCCTGCACCTTTTAGAGCTAAACTAGGGCTGGTTTTTTTTGTTTGTTTTTTGTTTTTTGTGTTTTTTGCTGTCCTATCCAGTGTGATTCTCAACCATCTGAGTGGTAATTACAGTAGAACTACCAATAATTTTTCTGTTATTACTATTAAAAACCAAGATAAAAAATAATTTTACTACCAAGAAAAATATGATAGTGATTCACACTTAAAAAAAATTTTTTTTTTTAATGTTTACTTATTTTTGGGAGAGATACAGAGTGTGAGTGGGGAAGGGCAGAGAGAGAGGGAGACACAGAATCTGAAGCAGGCTCCAGGCTCTGAGCTGTCAGCACAAAGCCTGATTTGGGCTCAAACTCACAGACCACAAGATGATGACCTGAGCTGAAGTCGGACACTTAACCGACTGAGCCACCCAGGCGCCACGTAATTCACACTTCTTTAAAAAAATTTTTTTAAATGTTTATTACTTGAGAGAAAGAGAGAGACAGAGAGCAAGCAGGGGAGGGGCAGAGAGAAAGAGGGAGACACAGAATCTGAAGCAGGCTCCAGGCTCTGAGCTGTCAGCACAGACCCCCGACGTGGGGCTTGAACTCATGAACCGCGAGATCATGACCTGAGCTGAAATCTGCCGCTCAACCGACTGAGCCACCCAGGCACCCCCGCACTTCTTAATGAGAAACCCATGATTACATTTCTTGGATGAGCATTACTATTCTTGAAGTAATATTTGAAACCAAAACTCCAAAATCTGCTTTAAGAAGAAAAGGGTTTCTTTCTTTCATTTTTAGAGTTGTGAATTATAGTAGCATTGTAAACATAAATAGCATTCTCAAAAAAAGTGGACTTTTTGTTTCTATCATTTTACTGATTGATGTACGATTAGCATGGAGAGTTGGGAGCTCTGGTACTTTGGCCTTGCAGCCCCCACCCCTATATTTCTATTACAGTAGTCTCTTGAGTCGACATCTTCTCCAGCCTGTTACATTTTATTATATGCCACAAATAATGGTGAGAAACTTATTTCAGCATTGTTTTCTTCTACACAGTTTTCCTACGTAGATGCAGGATAATGGAAGATTTATTTATTTATTTATTTATTTATTAAAGAAATAATTAAAAAAAATTTTTTTTTAAACATTTATTTATTTTTGAGACAGAGAGAGAGCATGAACGGGGGAGGGTCAGAGAGAGAGGGAGACACAGAATCTGAAACAGGCTCCAGGTTCTGAGCTGTCAGCACAGAGCCCGACGCGGGGCCCGAACTCACGGACCGTGAGATCGTGACCTGAGCCGAAGTCGGCCGCTCAACCGACTGAGCCACCCAGGCGCCCGAAATAATTTTTTTTTAACATTTATTTTTGAGAGACAGAGAGACAGAGTGTGAGCAGGGGAGGGGCAGAGAGAGAGGGAGACACAGAATCCGAAACAGGCTCTAGGCTCCGAGCTGTCAGCACAGAGCCCGATGTGGGGCTCGAACTCACGGACTATGAGATGATGACCTGAGCTGAAGATGGGTGCTTAACCGACTGAGCCACCCAGGCGCCCCTAAATTTTTTATTAATGTTTATTTTTGAGAGAGAGAGAAGACAGAGCGTGAGTGGAGGAGGGGCAGAGAGAGAGGGAGACACAGAATCCGAAACAGGCTCCAGGCTCCGAGCTGTCAGCCCAGAGCCCAACGTGGGGCTCGAACCCACGGACTGTGAGATCATGACCTGAGTTGAAGTCGGCCGCTCAACCGACTGAACCACCCAGGCGCCCCTACAATGGAAGATTTGTAAAGCTCTAAACTTAGTTTCTGGTCACTCGAGATGCTCAATAAATACTCCCTTTTTATAGAGTAGATAATTTTTTCTTGTATATGTCCATTCCAAGCCACCAAATAAATGATTATCACACTGTTTTTTTCCCTTGAAAGGTATTGTTTGAACTTTGGCAAGATGTCCTTACTGCATTTTGAAAATTTGCATGGTGTACAAATACTTCTTAGTCACTTTGAGTATAATTTTATCATGAATCATTTTGCAACTGGTAACAATGTTCTATAGTCTTTCCCATGATTACAGAAAGAAAAAGGCATGAGTTACCTAAAAATGCTCCAGACCTCTGCTTATCCTGCTGTATTCCTTCAAAGAAAGTAGGCTTCTGGACTAGATTCATTTTTACTGAAGTACTAATTTTTCTTTATCATTCTTAAACACTGAAGTTGAATTGTATAATCCACAGATGTATACAAATTTTTTCTCCCATATCCTTAAAGCTTTGTATCCAGTCACTTACTTACTATATTTCCCATGGTTTGGTTTCTTTTTTCCTGTCTTCCGTTTTCTGAAGGGAGAAGGGATTTTTTTTAATCTGCCTTGTGATCTGCAATTTCTTTTGTATTTGGAAAATTGTTTTGGTATAAGTCCTGTAATTCTCATACATTGAGAAAGAAAGAGACTTTTGTAATTGTCATTCTTATATCAGTAGTATAATTTATATTTCCATTTTTGTAAACTATTAAATTTCTGCTATTGCTGTGTTAGCTGTCATGTATCATTTATACGCACTGTAGTTATGTTTGGTCATACTAAGTTCACGTCCACTGTTGTCAAAGTGGAAATACCATGGCTGGGGTGTATTTATGTATTGCTTGTAGAATTGTAGCCATTGACGAACAGGAAACTGAAAGCTGAAAGTTCAGGAAATGTATTGTATTGAGACTTTGTGGAAAAAATATATATGATACTGAAATCCATGACCATTTGAAGCCTGAAAAATTTATATATGAGTTTAGTCAGAAACGAATATTATGGATTCTTGTAACAATGCTGTCAGATGCTTAAATATGATAATGGATGCAGTATGTGCATTGCGGGCCAGGAAAATTGTGCAATGCTAGAAAAAAATGCAACAGATTATTATATGTGTTCAACTATACGCTTTCAAGAAATAAAACAGCTGGCACATCTATCAAATTCTTCAAGGATGTCATGTTTTCAGAGAATTGCAGTTTGGGGTTTAGTTTAGTTCTTGGGAAGGGGAGGTCTCTATTTTACAAGGTAGTCCATTTTACTTTTAGGAAGTTCTGATGGGTAAGTTTTATTTTCTCAAGTTGAACTTTGTTTCCCTATAATTTATTAATATGTTCTATATTTTCTTAGTGTTGAAAATAATTGACTAAAATGACTTCAAAAGTTAAATGTATGTTAAAATACATACATAAATACATAAAATAAAATAGTTTTATTTTTTCATGTATTGTAGCATTTTAGGTGCCTCATAAAATACTACCATTGGAATCTTTATTTTTGAACTTATTTTGTAAATTTCTGTCAGAGGAGATGTGATTAACGTATATGCCTGGAACCTGTATTTTCTGTTTCTATACATAGCTGTTTTAACAGGATGTGATTTATATGGCTTCAACATTCTATTCTTTGGGACAAGTAGGAAGTTTTAACATCGTGGAAGAGGACATTTTTCTAACAATTGTATTTTTGTTGCTGTTCCATTGTTGTATATTTCAACAAAAGAGGTAACTAATGACTATTTCACTGCCACATTAAATGAGAATCCTATTTTTTTTTTTTTTACAATGTTCTTTGTAGGAATTTCAGCTGCATTATATGTACTTATAATCATTTTATAAGTACTTATAAATCATTTTAATGGTCTCATTAAAATTAGCCTCTTGTCAGGATTGATTATGGTTTATATCTGTTACGGTCACATGTTCACTTCCAAACTGTCGTGGCAGCCAAGGGGGTAGAAAGCAATGACTGGCAAAGATTGGGGATTGGTTCCACTCCAGGAGGTGGGGAACATGGTTCCCTGGTGGAAAGTCCCAGAATGCTGTTTCCAGCAGAGGAGGGGAGGAATGGACTTGGGGCTGACAAAACAAGGAGTCTCAACAAGGCCAGACCACAAAGGGGCTGGGATGGAAGGTGAAAAAGTTGAACCGTGTGCGGTAGTTGCTCTTTTGTTGCAATAGATGTTTTTTTTTCAAGAAGAAGATCTTATTATACTTCTCACGTATATTTATTATCGAACTTCTTATGTAGTACATGTTCATTGTACAAAAATCTAGAAACATGTATAAGTTAGTGACGAAAATTAATATTTCCTGTAACATTTTTCCCTTCCTCAAATGTTCTTAATTTCTCTTCATTTAGCATCTAGGTTCCTTTTTTGTTTGTTTTTGAGAGAGAGAAAGTGCATGTACGTGCAGCATGGGGTGGGGCAGAGGCAGAAGCAGAGGGAGAGAGAGAATCCCAAGCAGGCTCCCACGCTGTCATTGCACAGTCTGATGTGGGGCTCACACTTGAACTGTGCGATCGTGGCCTGAGCGGAAACCGAGAATCAGACGCTTAACCGCTTAACTGACTGAGCCACTCAAGTGCTCCTAGGTTACTTTTTATTTATTTTAAAGTGTGCTTGTTGAACTGTTCTTTCTACAAATTGTACTGCTAGTAACTTTTAGAATTAATTATGAAGGGAATAGGAGTCAATTTTTAAAACCTTTGTTTTTGTTTGATACAATTGCCCTATTAATTTGTATCTTTTTGGGGGGAACAACCATAGGCATAATGAGAACACAGACATGGAATGCAGAGTGGCTTTTACAGGGGAAATGGGAAAAATGGAGACCAAAAGACCTTTTTATAAGCTCTTAGGGAGCATGGACTAGGTTTTTCTTGTTACTGTTCTGTCAGTATCATCAGGCACAGTGCTTGGCACATAGTAAGTGTTCCATAAATAATTGTTGAATGAAGGGATGAGTTTCTCGTTAAGCATCTTGAGTAGTTCATATTTCTTGCACCATGGATAATCAAGATCAATTATATTCATCCAAAATTAAGAGCCTTTGCTGTCACAGCCTTTTCTTTCTCTTTAAAATTTATTATTAAGTATAATTGACATGCAATATTACATTAGTTTCAGGTATACAACATAACGATTTGGCAGTTCTGTGCATTGCTCTGTGCACTCCATAAGTGTAATCCCCATCTGTCCCCATACAAAGTTATTATGATATTATTGACTATATTCCCTATGCTGTACTTTTTATCTGCATGCCTTACTTTGTAACTAGAATTTGTACCCCTTACTCCCCTTTACCTGTTTCACCCATTCTCCCACCCACCTCCTCTCTGGCAACTACCAGTTTGTTGTCTGTATTTAAGAGTCTTTTTTTGTGGGGCTCCTGGGTAGCTCAGTCAACTAAGTGTCCCAACTTCAGCTCAGGTCATGATCTCACGGTTAGTGAATTTGAGCCCTGCGCTGGGCTCTGTGCTGGCAGCTCAGAGCCCGGAGCCTGCTTTGGATTCTGTGTCTCCCTCTCTCTCAGCCCCTCCCCACTCATGTTCTGTCTCTCTCTCAAATAAACATTTAAAAAAAAGTCTATTTGTTTTTTTGTTTCTTTTTTCTTAAGTGAATATTTAATACTGATTATTGTTTAAAAAGGTATGATTTGAAAAGATATATGCATCCCTGGGGCCAAATACGGAAGCAGCCTAAGTGTCCATCAAGAGATAAATGGATAAAGAAGGCATGATATATACGTGTGCGCGTGCGCGCACGCGCACACACACACACACACACACACACACACACACACAAATATTTCTCGGCCATAAAAAAGAATGAAATCTTGCCGTTTGCAAGAACATGGATGGACCTAGAGGGTATTATACTAAGTGAAATAAGTTAGAGAAAGACACATACTTATGATCTTACTTATGTGGAATCTAGAAAACAAAACAGAGACTCCTAAATACCAAGAACAATGGTAGTTATCAGAAGGGAGGGGTGGGGGGATGGGCAAAAAGGTGAAGGGCATTAAGAGGCACAGACTTCTAGTTATAAAATAAATCCGGGGATGTAAAGGACAGCATAGAGAATATAGTCAATAACATTGTAGTAACTTTGTGTGGTGACAGGTGATAACTACTCATTGTGGTGAGCATTTCATAATGTATATAAATATCAAATCACTGTATTGTAAACCTGAAAGTAATATTGTATGTCAACTATACTTCAGTTAAATAAAAAAGGGTATGTATGTATGTATGTATACATACACATACACCCCCTAAAGTGAAAATCTCTTGTTTCTTTCCCTGAATCCCATTCCCAGAATTAGCTACTATTAGTGGTTTGTTATATTTCTTTTCAGATATTTTTTTGCATTCACAAATGTATATGCATTTTCTTTACACAAATAGAATAATAATATACATTCTGTTCTGTGATTTGCTTTTTTTTTCTCCCTTTAGGTCATTCTTAAACATCTTTACCTATCAGTTCATTTACAGCTGCTGCTTTATTTTTAGTTGCTGTATAATATTCCATTGGTGGGGCTGTATAATAGTCCAGTAAGGAGGCTTCAGTTGTGTCATGTGTTGTTTTTTTTTTTTTTTAACTATTACAACTGTGTTGTGCTTAATGTCCTTTTGCATATAATTTTTCTTCTGTGAGAATATCTACAAGTAATTTCCTGGAAGTATTGCTGGGTTAAAGACTATTTTGCACTTAAACCTTTTATAGATACTGGCAAATTCACCTTTAAAATAATATTTACCACTTTGTACATTCATTAAGGATATGGGGTGTTATTTACTGATAACTATACGTTTTCATTTTGCTGATTAGAAGTGTTCATCTTGAGAAAATGAATCCTTCTCGTACTAATTTGAGATGGTCAGAAGATGATAGACTAATATATTCCTGTTGCCTGAGGTGATCATTTGAAGTCAAGTGAAAGAAGGTGCTCTGTACTGTCTATAGACCTATTGTGTGCATTGCACTATTTGGCTGTGGGAGATGAAGATGTTGGTTTTCTGGGGTTTTGTCTTAGAATGTGTAAGATAAACATTTATTAGTGACAGTCTGAAGGGGTAGAAGGCCCTGAGTGCTGGTTTGAGAAGTTTGGACCTGTGCTGGAGAGCTATTTAAAGTCCTTGAATTGGGATTGTACTGTGTGAGAGAGGCTTTGCTGGCAGCATGTATAGAATGAATGGAAGTGAGTGAGTAGGCTGGAAGTAGGCGGGCCAGCTGGAGAACTGTGGTAATTCGGGAAGGAAATGAAGAAAACCCAGAATATGGTGATAGATGCAGATTTGGAAAGAAGGATAGTAGGAAACACAATGAGTATTTGCCAAGTCCTGTTGATTACATGGAGAAAAAATATATTAAAGTTGTAAACCTAGGAGAATAGCCAGATAATACAGATGAAGTAAATAGGAAAGAGGATAATTTTGAAAAAGTTGGTTTTCTTTGAAAAGGTAGGGATATAAAAGGGTTCTACTTAGAGTCAGGCAATTCGAGATCAAAACTGCAGAAGGGAAGGGGCGCCTGGATGGCTTAGTTGGTTAAGCGACTGACTTTGGCTTGCGGTTCTTGGGTTCAAGCCCTGCGTTAGGCTTTGTGCTGACAGCACAGATTCTGCTTTGGATTCTCTGTCTCCCTCTCTCTCTGCCTGTCCCTGCTCATGCTCTGTCTCAAAAATAAATAAACATTAAAAAAAACTGCAGAAGGGAAGACAGAGAAATTAGAAGTAGATTCGGTTATCATACAGGTAGTAGTTGGAATTAAGAGTGGTAAGTTCTGGTAAGATGCAGTTGACAGGGGAAGAGCAGTTGATTGAGAAAAGGGGTACTCTCAATGATGGGAGATGGGATGAAAGAAAAATCAAGGAAAGAAGAAATTAATAATTGGGAGCAGGAAAAGAATCAGGATTTATATCTGCATATGATACAGTACTTACCTGATGTTTTCCAGGCACATGCTGTGTTCTTCTTTTGGTAGTGATACCTCAGAAAATTTTAATGGTTATCTTAAAGATGGCGTTAATTTTATTCCTGAAGTTATACTTGAGTTTTGGTGTCATATGCTTTGTTCCTTTTAGTTTCATAAAATCTTTTCATCTTAATATCTGTGGGTCCTAAACAAGAAAAAAATACAGCTTATTGTTGGGTAAAGTCCATATACCTTGTACATTTCTCCTCCTCATTTTTAAGGTATTATTAGTCACCTGAGAGTGAATGAGTTTATCAGATCTTTACTGAAAACAGCTTTTTCAGAAAGAGAGTGAAGGGGTGCACAAAAAGGCACTGAGCTCCTGGCCAGAGCAGCAGGCCAAGGAAGTGAGAGGAAAACAAAGCAGGGAGATGGGGCACAGGAGACACAGTGCAACTCCTTTACAGTCCAGCCGATGGGGCTCACTCAGCTAGCTGGAAGCAGGCCCCAGGGGCTAAGGTGCGTAAATCCAGGCCTCAATGAGGGACATCACAGCCTTGAGCAGTTAATTGATCGTTTAGAAAAATGTCTCCTGGCTTTTGAAACCTGGCCAATAACCAGTGGTAAGAATCCATATATTTTTAGGACATAGTGTGAATTTAGAGTTTTTACTGTCGTAGTGCTTGTCAGGATGGAGCCTACTTACAGGAAATGATACGGTATCAAACAGGACTTCTGATACTATGTGAAACGGTTAGAGTTGCAGCCTCAGGAGTCATTCTACCTGGTTTCACTGTTGACCAGCAATATCGTGCCTCTTAATTTTACCATCTGGAAACGGCAAGAACAGTTCCTATTTTGCACGGGGTTATCGAGAGAGGCTCCGTCACGGAACTTACCATTCTTACCAGCACTGTGCAAGGTGGTAAGTGGAGGGAAAAAATGGTAGGGCTGATTGCTGTAGTTACTTGTTCTTTTATATTAGGTAATAAGGAAGGCCTCTCTGATAAGTATTTGAGCAGAGACCTACCTGAAGGAAGTCACGGAGCCAACTATGCTGGGGGAGGAAGGAGTTCTAGACAGAGGGAAGAGTGAGCGCAGAAGCCCTGCAGAGAGGCATGTTGGAGGGTGTAGCGAGAAGGCCAGTGTAGCAAAAACGGTGAGTGAGAGGAGGAGTAATAGGACACAGTTTCAGAGAGAGCCACTGACCAGCATGCGCGGTGTTAAGTGCAAGAAGGACTTTGGATTTTGGATTTTATTCTGTGTGAGATGGGAAGCTGTTGGAGTGTTGCCAGAGTAATTTTTTTAAGCTAGTCTGATTGTCACTTCTTTGCTTCAGTTCTCTATTTCCTTTGGAATGAAGTTCACATGCTTTATTCTGGCACACACAGTCCTTCACAGTCAGCTTCTGCCTATTTAGTATCGTCGGCATCCTTTCCACATGTATCCTCCACTTTAGCCAAATTGGATTACATGCAGTTCCTTGGATGGGCCGTGATGATTCATGTCTTTGTGTCTTTCTGCATGTTATTTACCCTTTGAGAAACTCTCCCCCTCAGCGCACATAGTCATTGGCTGTGTTTTGGAGGGTCCTCTTTGTGCTCCGAGGGCACTCTGTGCCTTGTTCTCTCACCTTTCCCTCTCCCCTAGCAACTTTGTACTCGAGCCACAGTCCTGGAATGTGCTGTGTTCTTTTCCCAGCCTTGATTTTGCTCTTGCCCCACACCCTTGCCACTTGAAATTAATGTCCATCCTTCAAGAACCAGCTGGAATACTGCCTTCTTTTCCCTGCTTTATAAACCTCCATCTTGCCCCTGCCCTTACAAATATTTTGTAGCTCTCTCGTACTTAATCAGTTATCTTGAATTGAAATGCTTCTTTGCCCCACCTCATCCCAAATCCTTGGCCTTACTCCTTTCAGTTTCCATTGTGGCTCCCAGTATAGCGGCTTGCTCAGATTTTGCATTCAGTAGGTACTCATGGTGTACAGGATTCACAGCATAAGTAGAAAACTGTTGGGTTTGAAGATGCTGAAGGCAAAGCAGCCAAAATGAACAACCAAAGTGAGGCAGCTGTGAAATTAACCAAAAAAACTTACTGTGACATAATGTTGATGATGGTGTGGTTACCTTGGTTCTCCCCTATATTTACTAAAATATACCAAAAATTGGTAAAATATACCAAATGTACCAAAAATTGGTGCACCCCTTTTGGAATGGAGTTTAGCAAAATGGATTCGAAAACATAAATGTTCATGGGTTTTGACCCAGTGACACCATTTCCAGAAACCATCTTGAGAAAATAATGCGGTGGTTGCTTTGGCAGCACGTATGCTAAAATTGGAACGAGAGGTGCCTGGGTGGCTCAGTTGTAAAGCGTCTGACTCTTGGTCTTGGCTCAGGTCACGATCTCACGGTTTCGTGAGTTCGAGCCCCACGTCGGGGGCTGGCAGCACGGAACCTGCTTGGATTCTCTCTCCCTCTCTTTGCCCCTTGCCCACTTCCCCTATTTCTGCCTCTCTCAAATAAATAAAATAAAACTTGAAAACAAAGTAAAATAAAGTAGAAATGATAGAGAAGATTAGTGTGGCCCCTGTGCAAAAATGACATGGAAATCCATGAAGCATTCCATATTTTTTGTAAGTTGTATCTCAATTAAAAAAAAAAACAAAAACTAAAAAAAAGGGGTGGGGTGCCTGGGTGGCTCGGTTGGTTGAGTGTCCACTTTTGATTTTGGCTTGGGTCCTGATCCCAGGGTCGTGAGATCCAGCCCTGCATTAGGCTCCACACTCAACATGGAACCTGCTTGAGATTCTCTCTCCTTCTCTCTCTCTCTTTGTCCCTCCCCCACCCCTAAAATTAAAAAAAAAAAAAAAATTAAAAAAGGAAATAATACAAACCAGGATGACAGTTATAATTACTAATGTTTGAAAGTTTACTGTGTGACAGTCACCATGCCAAGCCCTTACTTAATTTAATTTTCAAAATTCCAAGAGGTGTGAATATTGTTAATCTCATGTGATAGACGGGAAAATTGAGGCACAAAGTAGTTGGGTGACTTGCCCAAGCACCACTCATATAGCTGCTATTGTTGTCAAGCCAGGGTTGCCACTAAAGCAGACTGTTAAGAATCCATACTCGTTGGGGCACCTGGGTGGCTCAGTCGGTTAAACATCTGATTCTTGATTTTGGCTCAGGTCATCATGATCTCACTGCTCGTGAGATCGAACTTGCTTGGGATTCTGTTTCTCCCTCTCTCTCTGCCCCTCCCCTGCTTGCGCTTGTGCTCTCTCTCTCTCAAATAAACGTAAAAAATAAAATTAAAATCTTAAAAAAAAGGAATCCATACTTAATCTCTCTCTTTTTTTTTTTTTTTTAAAGATTTTATCTTTAAATCTCCACACCAACCTGGGCCTCGAACCCACAACCCTGAGATCAAGAGTTACACACTCCACCAACTGATCCAGCCAGGCACACCAAGAATCCATACTCTTTTTAAAAATTTTATTTTTAAGTTTATTTATTTATTTTAAGAGAGGGAGGGAGAGGGAGCAAGTGAGAGCAGGGGAGGGGCAGAGAGAGCGAGCGAGCGAGCGAAAGAGCATCCCAAGCAGGCTCCATGCTGTCAGCATGGAACCTGACATGGCATTCGATCTCACAAACTGTGAAATTATGACCTGAACTGAAACCATGAGTCAGATGCTTGCTTATTAACCTTCTGAACCACCTAGGTGTCCCAAGAATCCATACTCTTAATTATTTAGTATGATAAATGCCTAGGCACAAAAATGTTCACAGCAGTGTTACATAAAATAGATACATTGGAAGAATGTATGTTAGGAGCTAATGTCCATTCAATAAGATAATTTTTCTAACAGCTGTATTGAGATAAAATTCACATAGCCTGGTATTCACCTCTTTAAGGTGTGTGTTAATCAGTGGTTTCCAGTATATTTACAGAATTGTGGGGCACCTGGGTGGCTCATCAGTTGAGCTTCCGACTTTGGCTCAGGTCATGATTTCACCATTCATGAGTTCGAGCCCTGCATCGGGCTTGCTGCTATCAGCACAGAGCCTGCTTCAGATTCTCTGTCCTCTTCTCTCTCTACCCTTTCCCTGCTCAAACTCTCTCTCTGAAAAATGATTAAACACTAAAATAAAAAGATTTCAACAATATATTCACAAAATTGTGCAACTATTACCATTATCCCACTTCAGAGCATTTTGTCACCCCCAAAAGAAATGTCACACCCGTTAGCAGTCACTCCTACTTCTAACCATTACTCTCAGTGACCACCATTCTCCTTTCTGCCTCTATAGATTTGCCTGTTCTGGACATTTCATATCAATGGAATCATAGCATATATGGTATTTTTTTGTCTTGCTCTCACTTAGCATAGTATTTTCAAGATTTGTTCATGTAGCATATTATCAGGACTTTATTGCTTGTCATTGCTGAATAATATTGTGTTGCATGAATATACATTTTGTTTACCCATTCAGTAGTTAGTGGATATTAGGATTGTTTGTACTCTTTGGCTAATATGAATAATGCTGTTATGAACATTGATGCATAAGGTTTTGTGTGGACATCTGTTTTCATTTGTCTTAGAACTGTTGATCAAATGATAACTGTTTAACTTTTAGAGGAATTGCCACACTGTTTTCCAAAGCAGCTGTACCATTTTACATTCCCACTAGCAATGCATGAGGGTTCTAGTTTTTCTACATTTTTGTCAGTGTTTGTTAGGATCTTTTTTTCTAATAGCCATCCTATTGGGTATGGAGTGGTCTCTTACTGTGGCTTTGATTTGCATTTCCCTACTTTCCCTCAGCATCTTTTCATGTGATTATTTGCTATTTATGTATCTTCTTTGGAGGAAATGTGTACGTGACTACTTTGCCCATTTTTTTAACTTTTATTTTTCAGGTAATCTCTGTACCCATTGTGGGGCTCAAATTCATAACCCCGAGATCAAGAGTCACATGCTCCACAACTGAGCCAGCCGGGCACCCGTGCCCATTTTTTAATTGGGTTATTTGTTTTCTTTATTACTGAGTTGTAGATTTTTTTTATTGAAGTATAGTTGACATTATATTAGTTTCAGGTGTACAATATAGTGATGTGAAAATTAGATACATTATGAAATGCTCACCATGGTAAGTGTAGTCATATGTCACTAAATGAAGTTATTACATACACTATTATTGACTGTATTGCCTATGCCATGCTTTTCATCCCCATGACTTATTTATAACTGGAAGTCTGTACCTCTTAATCCCCTTCACCTATTTCACCTCTCTCCAACTCCCTCCCTTCTTGTAGCCATCAGGTTTTTTCCCTATATTTATGACTCTGTTTCTGTTTTGTTTTTTAGGTTCTATATATAAGTGAAATCCGATGGTATTTATCTTTCTCTGTTTGACTTATTTAGCATAATATGCTCTAGGTCTATACATGTTGCGAATGCATGATCTCACTCTTTTGTGGCCGAGTAATATTCCATTGTGTACACACACCACATTTTCTTTAGCCATTCATGTATTGATGGACACTTGTGTTGCTTCTGTATCTTGCCTGTTGTAAATGGTGCTTCAGTAAACATAGGAGTGCCAGTATGCTTTTCATTTAGTGTTTTCTTTGATTAAATATCTAGAAATTTAATTACTGGGTCATATGGTATTTCTACTTGCAATTTTTTGAGGAGCCTCCATACTGTTTTCTGTAGCGGTTGCACCGATTTCCATTCCCAACAACTAATGCAGGGAAGTTCCCTTTTCTCCACATTGTTGCCAACAGTTGTATTTCTTATCTTTTTGATAATAGCCATTTTGACAGGTGTTAGTTAATATCTCATTGTGGTTTTAATTTGAATTTCCTTGATAAGTGATGCTAAGCATCTTTTCATGTACTTGTTGGCCGCCTATATGTCCTCTTTGGGAAAATATCTGTTTAGGTCCTCTGCCCAGGTTTTAATCAGATTGTCTTTTGGTGTTGAGTTGTATGAGTTCTTTATATATTTTGCATTAATATATTTTGGATATATCATCAGCAGATATCTTCTCCCATTCAGTAGGTTGCCTTATTGTTTTGTTGGTGGTTTCCTTTACTGTGGAAAAGCTTTATAGTTTGATATCCCAGGTTTGTTTTGTTTTGTTTTGTTTTGTTTTGTTTTGTTTTGTTTTGTTTTGTGTTTTGCTTTGTTTTCCTTGTCTGGGGAGACATATAAAACAAGTTACTAAGGCCAGTGCCTAAGAGTTTACTGCCTGTGTTTTCTTTTAGAAGTTTTACAGTTTCAGGTCTTACATTTAGATCTTTAATACATTTTGAGTTTCTTTTTGTATGTGGTGTAAAAAAGTGGTCCAGTTTCATTCTTTTGTATGTAGCTGCCCAGTTTTCTCAACGCCATTTATTGGAAGAGATGGTCTTTTCCCCCATTGTATATTTTTGCCTCTTTTGTCGTAGATTCATTGTACCATAGAACCTTGGGTTTATTTCTGGGCTTTTTATCCTGTTCCATTGATCTATGTGTCTCCTTTTGTGCCAGTACCATACTGTTTTGATTACTATTGCTTTGTAGTATAGTTTGAAATCTGGGATTGTAATACCTCCAGCTTTGTTCCTCTTTCTCAAGATTACTTTGGCTATTTGGGGTCTCTTGTGGTTCTATACACATTTTAGGATTTTTCTAGTTCTGTGAAAAATGCCATTGGTATTTTGATAGGGATTGTATTGAATCTGTGGATTGGTTTGGGTAGTATGGACATTTTAATAATACTAATTCTTAAGATCCATGGGCATGGTATATAACTTTTTAATTTATTTATGTTGTTTGTCTTCATTTTTTTTTTCCAGCAATATCTTGCAGTTTTTTTAGAGTACAGATCTTTCACCTTTGTTGTTAAATTTATTCCTAGGTATGTTATTATTTTTGATGCAATTATTTTCTTAATATCTTTTTCTGATAGTTTGTTATTAGTGTATAGAAATACAACTGATTTCCATATGTTGGTTTTGTATCTTGCTATTTTTACTGAATTCATTTATTATTTCTAATAATTTTTTGGTGGAGTCTTTAAGGTTTTCTGCATATAGTATCATGTCATCTGCAAATAGTGACAGTTTAACTTGTTTCTTACCAGTTTGGAGGCTTTTTATTTCTTTTTCTTGTCTCATTACTGTGGCTAGGACTTCCAGTACTATGGTGAATAAAAGTGGTGAAAGTGGACATCCTTCTTCCTGATCTTAGAGGAAAAGCTTTCAGCTTTTCACTGTTGAGTATGATGTTAGTTGTGGGTTTGTCATGTATGGCCTTTATTATGTTGAGGTATATTTCTTCTCTACCCACATTGTTGAATGGAATTTTCCATCATGAATGGAATTTTGTCAAATATTTTTCTTTTTTTAAGGTCTTTTTTGAAGTTTATTTTGAGAGAGAGAAAAAATGAGAATGGGGGAGGGGCAGAGAGACAGGAAGAGAAAGGTTCCCAAGTGGGCTCCATGCTGAATGTGGAGCTTGACGCAGGTCTTGATCCCATGATGCTGGGATCTTGACCTGAGCGAAATCAAGAGTCAGACACTTAACTGACTGGGCCACCCAGGCGGCCTCATCAAATACTTTCTCTGCATCTGTTGAGATGATCTTGGTTTTTATTTGTCATTTTGTTAACATGGTGTATTATGTTGATTGATTTGCATGTATTGAACCATCCTTGCATTACTGGATTAAATCCCACTTGTAGTGGTGAATGATCCTTTTAATGTGTTTTTGAGTTTGGTTTGCTAATATTTTGTTGAGGGTCTTTACATCTGTGTTCATTAAGGTATTCTGTAAGTTTTTTGGGGGTAGGGTAGTGTCTTTGGTTTTGTATCAGGGTAATTGCTGGCCTTATAAAATGAATCTGAAAGCATTCTTTCCTCCTTTCCTATTCTATTTTTTTTTTTTTTTTGAAATAGTTTGAGAAGGATAGAGTTTTTACCATATATGTTTTGGTAGAATTCACTTGTGAAGCCATCTGGTTGTAGACTTTTGTTGTGGAGAGTGTTTTGATTACTGATTGAATTTTGTTCCTAAGAATTGGTCCGTTCAGATTTTCTGTTTCTGCTTGATTCAGTCTTGGAAGAAGGTATGTTTCTAAGAATTTATCCACTTCTTCCGTGTTGTTCAATTTGTTGGCATATAATTTTTTGTTGTAGTGTTTTATAATCCTTTGTATTTTTATGGTCTCGTTTGTAACTTCTCTTCCAGTTTTTTGTTTTATTTGGGTTCTCATTTTTTCTTGAAGAGTCTGACTAAAGATTTGTCAATTTTAATCTTGTCAATAAACCAACTTAGTTTCATTGATCTTTTCTGTTGTTTTTTAAGTCTGTATTTCATTTATTTCCACGCTGATCTTTATTGTTTTCTTCCTTCTACTGCCTTTAGTCTTTATTCTCTCTTTTTTAAAAAATTTTTTACTTATTTTTGAGAGAGATAGAGAGAGGGAGACAGACAGACATAGCATGAGCAGGGGAGAGGCAGAGATTGGTGGAGACACAGAATCCAAAGCAGACTCCAGGGTCTGAGCTGTCAGCACAAAGCCTGATGTGGGGTTCAAACTCATGAACCGTGAGACCATGACCTGAGCTGGAGTCGGACGCTTAACCAACTGAGCCACCCAGGTGCCCCATATTCTCTTTCTAGTTCATTTTGGTGTAAGATTAGATTGTTTATTTGAGATTTTTCATGTTTCTTGAGGTAGGCCTGTATCACATAGACTTTCCTCTAAGAATTGCTTTTGCTGCATCCCAAAGATTTTGAACCATTGTGTTTCCATTTTCATTTGTCTCCAGTTATTTTTCCTCCTTGATTTAATTTGACCCATTGGTTGGTTGTAGCATGTTTTTTAGGCTCCACATGTTTTGTGTTTTTTCCAGTTTTTTTCTTGTAATTGATTTCTAGTTTTATACTGTTGTGGTTGGAAAAGATGTTTAGTATGATTTAAGTCTTCTTAAATTTATTGAAACTTGTTTCATGGCCTAACATGTGATCTATCCTGAAAATGATCCATCTGTGCTTGAAAAGAATGTGTATTCTGCTGTTTTTGGATGGAATGTTCTGTATAGATCTGTTCAAAGTCCATCTGGTCTAATGTGTTGTTCAAAGCCAGTGTTTACTTATTGATTTTTTTTGCCTGGATGATCTATCCATTGATGTAAGTAGGGTGTTAACATCTCCTACTGTTGTTGTATTCCTGTCAATTTCTCCCTTTGTGTCTGTTAATATTTGCTTTATATATTTAGGTGCCTCTATGTGGGGTGCATAGATATTTTACAATTGTCATACCCTCTTATCAGATCAATCCCTTTATCATTATGTAATGCCTTTCTTTGTATCTTCTTACAGTCTTTGTTTTAAAGTCTGTTTGTTCTGATACAAGTATTGCTGTCTCAGTTTTTTTTTTTTCCCACTTCCATTTACATGGAATACCTTTATGTCTCTTCACTTTCAGTCTTTTTTTAGTTCTGAGGTGAGTCTCTTGTAGACAGCATATAGGTGGATCTTGTTTATTCTGTCACCCTCTTTCTTTTGATTGGAGCATTTAATCCATGTATATTTAAATTTATTGATAGGTATGTATTTATTGCCATTTTGTCCATTGTTTCTTGGTCGTTTTTGTGGTTCTCTGTTCATTTCTTCTTTTGCTCTCTTCCTTTGTGATTTGTTGACTTTCTTTGGTGTTATGTTTGGATTCCTTTCTCTTTATTTTATTTTATTTTTGTGTGTATATATATATATATATATATATATATATATACGTTTTACAGGTTTCTGGTTTGTGGTTACCATGAGGTTCATATGTAACGATCTATGTATATGACAGTATTGATTAAATTGATGGTCGCTTAAGTTTGAACACATTCTAAAAGCATTACATATTTACTTCCCTGTCCATGTTTTCTGTCTGATATTTTATTTTTAGATAATATTTTTTAAAATTTCTTTTTATGATGTTTATTTTTGAAAGAGAGACAAGAGTGTGAGCAGGGGAGGGGCAGAGAGCGAGGGAGACACAGAAGCTGAAGCAGGCTCCGGGCTCTGAGCTGTCAGCACAGAGCCGGACGCGGGGCTCGAACTCAGAAACCATGAGATCTACCTGAGCTGAAGTTGGATGCTTCACCAACTGAGCCACCTAGGCACCCCTACATTATATTTTTAAATAACTTTTTATAATTTTACTAATTTTGTCTTTTAAACTTCATACTATTTTTATAAGTGATCTACTTTTTACAGTGTGTTTGCTTTTACCAGTAAAATATTTTCCTTTCATAATTTTCTTTTTAGTTATGCCCTTTTCTTTTCCACTTAAAGAATTCATTTCATTTTTTTTAATTTAAAAAAAAATTTTTTTTTTTAAACGTTTATTTATTTTTGAGACAGAGAGAGACAGAGCATGAACAGGGGAGGGGCAGAGAGAGAGGGAGACACAGAATCCGAAACAGGCTCCAGGCTCTGAGCTGTCAGCACAGAGCCTGACGCTGGGCTCGAACTCATGGACCGCGAGATCATGACCTGAGCTGAAGCCGGCCGCTTAACCAACTCAACCACCCAGGCGCCTTTTAAAGAATTCATTTTAATGTAAGGCTGGTTTAGTGGTGGTAAACACCCTTAACTTTTGTTGTCTAGGAAACTCTTTATTTCTCCTTCAATTCTGAATGATAACCTTGTCAGGTAGAATATTTTGGCTTTAGGTTTTTTCCTTTCAGTACTTTGAATATATCATGCCGCTCCCTTCTGGCCTGAAAGTTTTCTGCTGGGAAATCAGCTGACAGTCTTATGGAGTTTCCCTTGTATGTAACTGTTTGCTTTTCTATTGCTGCTTTTAAGATTTTCTTTAACTTTTGCCATTTTAATTATTATCTGTCTTGGTGTGGATCTCCTTGGGTTCATCTTGTTTGGGGCTCTCTTTCATTCCTGGACTTGGATGTTTGTTTCTTTTCCCAGGTTAGGGAAGTTTTTAGCTATTATGTCTTCAAGTAAGTTTTCTACCCCTTTCTTGGACCCCTGTTATGTGAATGCTAATATGCTTGATGCTGTCACAGAGTTCTCTTTAACTTATTTTCATTAAAGAAAAAATATCTTTTTCCTTTTGCTGTTCAGTTTGGTTGTTTTCCACTTTCCCGTCGTCTAGATCTCTCATCCATTCTTCTGCATCTTTTAATTTGTTGATTCTCTCTAGTGTATTTTTCATTTCAGTTATTGTATTTAGCTCTGACTGGTTCTTTTTTATATTTTTTATTTTGTTGTTGAAATTCTCACTGAGTTCATTCACTCTTCTTTTAAGTCCGGTGAGTCTCTTTTATGACCATTACTTTGAGCTCTTTATCAGCAGATTGCTTACTTCTGTTTCATTTATTTTTTCTGGGGTTTTGTCCTTTCATTTTGAACATATTTCTCTGTCCCTTCATTTTGTCTGAATCTCTGTTTGTTTCTGTGTATTAGGTAGGTCAGCTATATCTCCTGCTCTGAAAGTAAATGGCCTTATGTAGAAGATATCCTGTAGTGTCCATCAGTGCAGCAGCCCCCCAACCACCCCGTCACCGTAACCAGCTGTTCTAAAGGTGTCCTCTGTGTTAGTAGTGTGCGCTCATCTATTGTGGATGGGCTGTGACTGCTGTGGGCATGCTGGTGGACAGGGCTGGCCCTCAGTTTGGCTGTCAGCAGTGATGGGCTGCAATCTCCGGCAGGGGACCGGTTGACAGAGTGTGCCTCCTGTGTGGCTACAGCTGTAGTTTTGGGGGATGTGCTGGTGGGTGGGACGAGCCCTCAGCCCTGCTGTCTTCAATGACTGGCTTCTACCTCTGGGTGCACTGGTGGGCAGGCCCCCCCCCCCCCCGCCCTGCCTTTATTCCCACGGCTAGCTGAGAGACCCTGCTATAGCTAGTATGGGCATGCTGGTGCATGGGGCTAGCTTCCTCACCTTCAGGGCAGAAGTCTGGAGGGGTGCTTAGAGGGTTGCCTCTCAGCTTAGGGCTGCCCGCCAGGTATGGCAGAGTAGTAGTTGCTCCGCAGGAATGTCGGTCGTGACTGAGACTGCCCTTCAGGTGTGGTACGGTGGAATCCACTTTGGAGGGGAGCCTGCCAGGTGGGGCAGGTCTACAGGGGAACGCTAGGGCTGGGCTAGCACGCTTGCAAGGTAGGTAGAGAGTGTCAAAACTGGCTCCCACTAGTGTCTGTCCAGCTAAGCTGAAGGAGGACAAGAAATGTGGGACCCTTCAGACTTCTGTTTTCCGGGAAAGTTCCTGCAGATTCCTGCCCTCTCCAGCACATGTTCTAACAATTAGTAAATCTCCTTCACTTAAAACCCAGGTACTTTCCAAACTCTGCTTCTGTGCTGGGTCTTAGACTGGGTGATAGTAGTACCATGGCCCTTTGGTAGAGGAGTCTTGGTTTCCTGTGGCCCTGTGATTCTCCAAGAAATAAGACCCCGTGATTTTCAGAGCCAGTTGTTACGGGGTCTCATCTTTCCCGTGCAGGTCCCAGGGCTGGGGGCGCCCATTGTGGGGCTTGGTCTCCTGGCTCCTTCATGCCTGTGATATCCCTCCCGCTGTGGGTTGCAGCCCTGGGGGTTTGGTTCACCAGTTGTGTCTCTGCCCCTCCTCTCCTTGATGTGGTCTTCTCCTCAAGTTTTCGACTGTTGAAGATCTGTTCTGCCAGTCTTCACATCATTTTTACTGTGAGTTTTATCACATGGAATTGTTACCTCGGTGTGTCCGTGATGGGAGGTGAGCTCAGGATCTTCTACTCTGCCTTCTTTCCCATCTCTCTTAGGAGTGAAAGTATTCTAGATATCAATCCTGTTATCGGATAAGTGATTGGGAAAATTTTCATCCCATCCTGTGTGACGTCTTTTCGCTTTCTTCGTGGTGTTCTTTGAAGCACAGAAGTTTTTAATTGTCATGAAGTCTCCTATTTTTTGTTGTTGCTTGTGCTTTCACTTTCACATAAGGCACCATTGCCTAATTCGTGCTCAGTGAAGATTTACAATCCCCATGCTTTCTTCTAGGAGGTAGATAGTTTTAGCTCTTCAATTGCTGTCATTGATCCATTTTGAGTTACTTTTTGTATGTGGTATGAGGTACGGTAGTCAAACTTTGTCATCTTTTGCTTTTGGAGATCTAGCTGTCCCATTTGTTGAAAAGACTGTTGTTTCCCCTGCTGAATTGTCATGGCAACTATTTTGAAAATATAAGTTGAGGGGCGCCTGGGTGGCTCAGTTGGTTAAGTGTCTGACTTCAGCTCAGGTCATGATCTCACAGTCCGTGAGTTCAAGCCCTGCATCGGGCTCTGTGCTGACAGCTCAGAGCCTGGAGCCTGCTTCAGATTCGTGTCTCCCACTCTCTCTGTCCCTCCCCCACTCATGCTCTGTCTCTCTCTGTCTCAGAAGTAAATAAACATCAAAAAAATTTTTTAATAAAAAAAATACAAGTTGAACATAAATGTAACAGTTTATTTCTCAGCTTTCAGTTCTATCCCATAGATGGGTGTCTGTCCTTATTTCTGCTACCATACTGTCTTGATGTTGGAGCTTTTGTAGTTAAGGTTTGGAACCATGAAGTGTGACTTCTCTCAGCTTTGTTCTTTTCAAGGTTGTTTTGGCTATTTTACTCAGTTTTTGCCGTGAACCTACGACTGCTCTAAAAAATAATATCTGTTTAAAAGAAGGTACCCTTATACTGTAATATTGGGATTATGATTTTTTTCCTCTTTATTTCTGAAACTTTCTGTAATATATAACAATATTAAATTTTACAATTTTAACTCAGTTTTGGCTAATAGAATAACTTTTTAACTCAAGAGGCAACTCTTGGCTCTGTAGATAAAAAACCAAGTTAACTTAACTTTCCAGGAAGAATGTGTGAAGGTGAGGAGCTGGGATTTAAGGTTATGGTTAGAATGAGCCAGTCTCAGATTTAATATTCAGCTTTTTTAAAAAATTAATTTATTTATTTTGAGAGAGAGAGAGTTCACAAACCAGGGAGTGACAGAGAGAGGCGGGGAGAGGGAGAGACAGAGAGAGGTGGGGAGAAGGAGAGAATCCCAAGCAGACTCTGCGTGTGTTCGAACTCATGAACTATGAGATCATGACCTGAGCTGAAATCAAGAGTTGGATGCTTAACTGACAAGCCACCCAGGTGCCCCCAGTATTCAGCTTCTTGATTAATTCTCCTTTCTTTTTCCAGTTAGCTTTCTTCAGTTTCTTCTCTGCTTTCTCACTCTCCATTAAAAGCCCTCCCTTGCACCCCAGCTTAGAACTTTACTCAGAACTTTTAGATGAAATTTTGGGAATCTGGCCACTTTGTATAATTGACATTGGTAACTGGAATGAGTGACAGATAAGTAGCATAAAGGCAAGGCTCCCAATAATCCAGTCTGAGCCACAGATGCCACTTTGGAAAGTAAGAAGGGGAGCAGGGGGAAGGAGGTCATCCAAGCAGCACTCATAATTGCCTTCTCTGCCCCTTTGTGTTTTGTCTGTTTCTTTGCATCTATGTATGTTGTTTTCTTGTGACACCATATGCTTTTTAAGGGCAGATATCTACAAGTGGTGCTAGAACTGGTTACAAGTTTAAATAGACAAAAGAGGGGCATCTGGGTGGCTCAGTCGGTTGGGCATCTGACTTCGGCTTAGGTTGTGATCTTGTGATTCATGGGTTCGAGCCCTGCTTTGGGCTGTGTGCTGACAGCTCAGAGCCTGGAGCCTGCTTCTGATTCTGTGTCTCCCTCTCTCTCTGCCCCTCCCCCGCTCATGCTCTCTTTCTCTCTCTCAAAAATAAATAAAATTTTTTAAAAAGTAAAGTAAATAGACACAGAGAAGCAAGCCATATGATTTGGTGACAGACTGCTGTTCATATGTTGCTTGTAGGTGCCTTCTGCAGCATGTGTGTGTTCTTTTTTTTTTTTTAAGTTTATTCATTTTTAAAAAATTTTTGTTAACGTTTATTTATTTTTGAGACAGGGAGAGACAGCATGAACGGGGGAGGGTCAGAGAGAGAGGGAGACACAGAATCTGAAACAGGCTCCAGGCTCTGAGCTGTCAGCACGAGCCTGATGCGGGGCTTGAACTCACGGACCGCGAGATCATGACCTGAGCCGAAGTGGGACGCTCAACCGACTGAGCCACCCAGGCGCCCCAAGTTTATTTATTTTTGAGACAGAGACAGAGCATGAACGAGGGAGGGTCAGAGAGAGAGAGGGAGACATAGAATCAGAAGCAGGCTCCAGGCTCTGAGCCATCAGCCCAGAGCCCGACGCGGGGCTTGAACTCACGGACCATGAGATCGTGACCTGAGCTGAAGTCGGACGCTTAACCGACTGAGCCACCCAGACGCCCCAACATGTTTGTGTTCTAAATAGGGAGTTTTCTTGGGGCGCCTGGGTGGCTCATTCGGTTGAGCGTCTGACTTCAGCTCAGGTCATGATCTCGCGGTCTGAGTTCGAGCCCTGCATAGGGCTCTGTGCTGATAGTTCAGAGCCTGGAGCCTGCTTTGGATTCTGTGTCTCCCTCTCTCTGCCCCCCCCCCCCCGCCCCCCACTCATGCTCTGACTCTCTCTCTGTCAAAAATAAATAAGCATTAAAAAAAATTTAAGTAGGGAGTTTTCTTTCCACTTTAAGCAATATTAAAATCTCAGTATATTGAGATACATTATTGTATCTCATCATACTGCATCAATGCAAAATATTGAGATTTTGCATATTGTCCATTTGAGGTTTGTTTTAAAACAAAAGCAACTTTTATACCAATGTCAACCACAAGCTAACTTTTGTAGCATTATGACTTTCAAGTATTAAGGTGATTTTTACTGTGACTGTGTATTTTTCAGTTGAATTAATCAAAAGAAGGGGATTTTTCTTTTATTTTAGATTTCTTTTTAATGTTTATTTATTTTGAGAGAGAGAAATAGAGAGCAAGCAGGGGAGAGGCAGAGAGAGGGAGACAGAGAATCCCAAGCAGGCTGCACACTGTTAGCTCAGAGTCCTATGCAGGACTTGAACTCACAAACCATGAGATCATGACCTGAGCCAAAACCACGAGTCAGGCACTTAACCATCTGAGCCACCCAGGGGTCCCCTAATTTAGAGTTTTTTAATTGTGGTATATTAATGGCCTTTATAAATGTAAAGTTACACTTTTTTCATTCTTGGAATGTTTAAAACAATCATTTCTTAATAGATTAAAGGAAAAAAAGAGACTGCAATTACCCAGATTTCCAGAAATTTTCATAGTTTTGGCTGATAAAGTACCTGCCATTTTTGGAGGTAGATTCATTTATCAGTTTCAGGCTTTTTTTTTTTTTTTAAGTTTATTTATTTTGAGAGGGGGAGGGGCAGAGAGAGAGAGAGAGAGAGAGAGAGAGAGAGAGAGAGAATCCCAAGCAGGCTCTGCACTGCCAGCACAGCCTAATGCAGGGCTCTTTCCCACAAATCACAAAATCATTATCTGAGCTGAAACCAAGAGTTGGATGCTTTACTGACTGATCCACCCAGGCACCCCTCAGTTACAGGCTTTGACTTTTTTAATGTCATGAAAAACCTATACCCTTCAAATTTCAGACTCAAAATCTGTTCTAAACAGTGTTTATCACTTTTTCTCCTACTTGAAACTCCATTCATAATACTTGTGGTTTGTTGTTTCTTTTTCTTCCTTCCTGTCTTTCTTTTTCTTTCTTTCTTTCTTTCTTTCTTTCTTTCTTTCTTTCTTTCTTTCTTTCAGCTGTGTATCTTCCTTTTTCTGGCTTGAAAATGTACTCATAGACTTGTGCTTCTGGCCAAGATGAATTAACAGAGATTGATTTACTCTTTTGGCTGTAATCACATAACAAACAAAAAAAAACCCAGAAAAAATATATGAAGTTTGAAACACTGGACAACAGTCAGCATAAGACAGTGATCACCAAGAAACCAGAAACAGATGAGCCCTACAGTTAGTTATCCTAGCTTACTACCTGGAGAGAGTTTCCAGGCTACAGCGTAAGGAAGTTGGTGGGGGGGGGGGGGGCCGGTGGGGGGGGGGGCGTTCCCATGCAGAGCCCAGCAGTCTCCTTGAGTTTAGGCGATAGCTGGAGGCCAGTGAGGCCAAAGGTGGCTACATTTTGGAAAAGAAAGAGCTGCACAAAGAGAGAACTCCTAGGTCTGCAGAGTCCCCCTTAAGTCTTCAGATGAGTACTGATCAGTTGTGTTTTATGGAAGCTACCCAAAGTCAAGAACAGACCACCCAAAATGATTAGAGGGAGTAATCTGATTCTTTCTTATGTTGTGTTCCCACCAGCCAGAGAGGAAGATAGAAGTCATAGGATATTGGGTAGAATACTCAGAAAGGTATTGCCTCTGCAGTAGGGCAAATGTAGCCCTAAACTAAAGACTCTCGTCCCATCTAACAAAGCTTAAAAAAAAAAACCTCAGCAGGATGAAACTATTTCCAAGTAGTTTAACTGCATCCCAGAACAAAGCTTAATATTTATAAGTATACAAAAATATCTAGTACTCACCAAGGTAAAATTTACATTTGGCTTTCAGTGGAAAATATCAGACTTGGAATGAAACAGAAAATACAGCCCCTGAGAAGGAAAATCAGTAAGTAGAAACAGAGACACAGATGATGGAGTTAGTGGAGAAATACATTAAAACATTTATTATGACTGTATTCCATATTTTCAAGGCAGTATAGGAGAGATTGAGAATGTCCAATACAGATATATAACATATTTAAATATTTTAATTTTTTTAATGTTTATTTTTGAGACAGAGAAAGAGTATGAACAGGGGAGGGTCAGAGAGAGGGAGACACAGAATCCAAAGCAGGTTCCAGGCTCTCCGCTGTCAGCACAGAGCCCGACGTGGGGTTGGAACTCACAAACTGTGAGATCATGACCTGAGCCAAAGTTGGATGCTCAACCGACTGAGCCACCCAGGCACCCCTCAGACAAACTAGATTTTAGAGCAGAGAATAAATAGTACCAGGAATAAAGAAGGTCATTTCATAGTGATAAAGTGGTCAGTTCAAAAAGAATTAATAGTCCTAAATATTTTTGTACCTAATAAGCTTCAAAATATATGAATCAGAAACTGATAGAACTGAAAGGAGAAACAGATCTGCAATTATAGTACCTTACCCACTCAATTGATAGAACAAGAAGACAAAATATCAGTAATGAGTTAGAAGGTTTAAACGTTATCAGCCAATTGACCTAATTGACATTTATTTGACATCTACCTAGTACAGCAGAATATACATTTTTCTCAATTACACATACAAGATTTACCAATATAGACCACATTTTTGTCCCTAGAATAGTGTGAATAAATTTAAAATTACTTACATCATAAAAAAATAAGTCATCTGACCAGCAGGGAATTAAATTTTAAATTGATAACAGAAAACTGTCTTTTCCAGAACCCTAAATATTTGGAAACTAATTAAGAAACTCATGGGTCAAAGGGAAAAAAAAAAATCAAACATGAATTCAGAAAGTATTTTGTACTGGATGGAAATGAAAACAGTGTATCAAAATTTGCAGGAAGTAGCTAATACAAGTGCTAGGAGGAAAATATTATGTCTGTGTTAGAGGAGTGAGGTTGCAAATCAATGTCTTGAGCTTCCACCTTAAGACACTAGAAAAAGAAGAGAAAATTAAACCCAAAGTAAGCAGAAGAAATGAATTAGTGCTAAAAGCCAAAATAGTGAAATATAAAGTCCGTGAAATCAAAAGCTGGCTCTTTGAGACCAGTAAAATTGATAAACCTCCAGTCTGATGGATCAGGCAAAAGTGAAGACGTAAGTCACCAATATCAGGAAGAAAAGAGTTGGCAAAGCTGTAGATCCTGTAGTTACTAAAAGGATAAATACGACAATGGCATTAATTATTTTATGGCAGTGTATTAGACAGATGAAATAGGCAAATTCCTTGAAAAAGACAAAATATCAAAGATTACTCAAGAAGAAACAAGCAACCTGAATAATCCTTTACCTATTCAAGACATTAAATCCCCCCAAATAAAACTCTGGGCCCAGATACCTTCCCTGATGAATTCTACCAAACATTTTGAGAAGTCATAATACCAGTTTTAAACTAATTCCTTCATAAAATTGATGAAGAGGGAATATTTCATAACTTGTTCTTTGATACTAGTATTATCCTGGTATTAAAAGCAGACATGGGTGGGTGCCCTGGCTAGCTCAGTTGGTAGAGCATGTGACTCTTGATCTTGGGGTTGTAAGTTCAAGCCCCACATTGGGTGTAGAGATTGCTTAAAAAATTAAATAACAAATAATAAATCCATCCATCCAAATACATTGCAAGAAAAAAAATTATAGACTGATCTCTCTTATGAGCATAGTCGTAAGATTCTTAACAAAATTTTAGCAAATTGACTCCAACAACATATAAGGTAGATAAAATACAGTGACCAAATGAGATTTGTCCCAGGCATGCAAACAGTAATCCCTCATTATTTGTGGTTTCACTTCCCATGATTTTAGTTACCTGTGGCCAATTGGAATCTGGAAGCATACGGTTCTCCTGATGTATCCTTAGAAGGTCAATAGTAGCATAACACTACATCACAATACCTTTATCATTCACCTGCCTTCATCTCATTGTGTAAGCATTTTATCTCCCATCTTCCCAAGAAAAAGGGCAAATACAGTTCAATTAAGATGTTTCGGGTGTGTGCGTGCCTGGGTGGGTCAGTTGGTTAAGCGTCTGATTTCAGCTCAGGTCATGATCTCAAGGTTCCTGAGTTTGAGCCCCGTGTCAAGCTCTGTGCTGATAGCTCAGAATCTTGAGCCTGCTTTAAATCTGTGTCTCCCTCTCTCTCTGCCCCTCCCCCTCTCACACTCTGTCTCTCTCTCAAAAATAAATAAACTTAAAAAAAAAAAAGGTATTTTGGGAAAGAGACCATGTTCACGTAGCTTTTTTTTTTTTTTTTTTTTTTTTTTAAGAGAGCAAGAGACAGCATGACAGGGGAAGGGCAGAGAGTGAGGGAGCGAGATGATCCCAAGCAGGCTCCACACTGTCAGCACACACGGAGCCTGACATGGGTCTCGAACTCACAAAACTGAGATCATTACCTGAGCTGAAATCAGGAGTCGGACACTTAATTGACTGAGCCACCCAGGTGCCACTCACATAACTTTTATTACAGTATGTTATAATTCTATTTTGTTATTGTTGTTATTGTTATTATTGTTGTGCCCAATTTATAAACTAACCTTTATCATAGATACATGCATATAGGAAAAAAACATCATATATATAGGGTTTGGTACTATCTGTAGTTTCAGGCATCCACTGGGGGTCTTGGGATATATTTCCTTTAGATAAGGCAGGTGGTGGGCAGAGACTATGTACCCAATAACAAAGTAAAAAAGAAAAACCCTACGATCAACTCTGTAGATACAGAAAGGCATTTAACAAAATCCAACATGTGGTGATGATAAAAACTCTCAACAAACTAGGGGAAAAAGGAAACTTCCTCAATCTGATAAAGAGCATCTATGAAAAATCAATAGCTGAAATCATACTTAAGGCTGAAAGACTGAATATTTTCCCTCTAAGAACAGGAACAGGACAAGGTGTTCACTGTCATCACTTCTATTCAACATTGTATTGGAGGTTCTAGCCAGTGCAATCAGGCAAGAAAAATAAAAGACATCTAGATTGAAAGAGAAGGGTAAAACTTTTTATTTACAGATGACATGATTCTGTGTGATTTCTTCAAAAAAAAAAGTTCCCAGAACAATTAAGTGCACTTAACAAAGTTGCAGGATACAAGAATATAGAAGAGTCACTTGTATTTCTATATATGAGCAAATAAATAGTCAGAAGTTGAAATTTAAAAAGAATACCATTTACAGTAAAATAAAAAATATTCACTACCTAAGGATAAATTGTATAAAAGATGTATAAGACCTCTACGTTGGAAGCTATAAAATATTACTGAGGAAAATTAAAGAAAACCTAAATAAATGAAGAGCTGTTATGTTCAAGAATTGGAAGACTCAATATTGTTAATTCTCTATAAAGATACAGATTGAGTACAATCCCACTCAAAATCCCCAACCAGCAATTTCTGGAAAGTGACAAGCTGGTTTTAAAGTTCGTACGGAAATGCAAAGGTCCTAGAACAGCCAAAACAATTTTGGTGAAGAGCAGAGAGGACTTCTAAAGCTTATCATAGCTATGTTAATCAAGACAGTGGTATTGATGTAAAGATGAGCAAATAGATCCACAGAACAGAAAGTCCAGAAAAAAATACGGTCAGTTAATTTTTGAGTATGGCACCAAGGAAATTAAATGAGAAAAGAGTGGTCTTTTCAATGTTTATTTAGTTTTGAGAGAGAGAGAGAAGCAGCATGAGTGGGGGAGGGGCAGAAAGGAGAGACTGAGGATCTGAAGCAGGCCCTATGCTGTGCGGAGTGCCCCCTGCCCAGGGCTCAAACTCAAAAACCAGGAAATCGTGAACTGAGCTGAAATCAAGAGTTGGCTGCTTAACTGAGTGAGCACCCCCCCCCCCCGCCCCTCCGGGTGCCCCAGGAATAGTCTTTTCAATAAATGGAACAATTTGGTACTCCTATAGAAAAAAAATGAATCCTACCTTAATCATACCTTGCATCACACATAAAAAGTTAATTCAAAATTGGTCATAGACCTAAATCTAAAGCCTAAATCTATACAATTTCTAGAAAAAAATGTTTGTGATTTTTGGGGTTTGGTAAAGGTTTGTAAGATACAATAACAAGCATGATTTATTTTTTAAAAAAAAGATAAGTTGGACTATATCAATATTAATATCTCTTTGAAAGCCACCTTTAAGAGAACAAGGACAAGTCACAGAATGGGAGAAATATTCACAAATCCCATTTCTTTTTCTTTCTCTTTCTCTTTTTTCTCTTCAGGCTTACTTATTTTGATATAGAGAGAGCAGGGGAGGAGGGGGAGAGACTCCCGAGCAGGCTCTGCACTGTCAGCGCAGAGCCCTAAGCGGGGCTTGAACTCACGAATGCGACATCATGACCTGAGCCAAAATCAAGAGTCGGACAGACGCTTAACTGACTGAGCCATCCAGGCGCCCCCACAAATCACTTTTCTGGTTAAAGACTTACTTAGAATATATAAGGAATTCTCAAAACTCAGCGATAGGAAAACAACCCAGTAAAAAATAGGCAAAAGATACAAGTGGGCATTTTGCCAGAGAAAATGCATGGATAGCAGATAAACACATGAAAAGATGAGCCATATCATTAGGGAAATGTAGATTAAAACCTCGATAAGATACCGCTACAAACTTGTTAGGATGTTTTCAGTTAAAAAGGCTTGCAGTACCAAGTGTTGGTGAGGATGTGGAGCACCTGATCTGGTGGGAATGCAAGGTTTTATAGCCCCTTTGGAAAAAAGTTTGGCACTTTCTTAACGACCTAAAATGGACTCCTACCCTATGACTTAGCCATTCTACTCCTAGGCACTTATCTGGGAGAGTTGAATGCACATGACCACATAGAGATTGTACCTAGATATTCACAGCATCTTTATCTGTAAAAGACAGGAATTGAAAACAGTCCAAATGTGTATCAGTATGCAAATAATTCAAATGTGCGTCAGCAGGCAAATACAGTTTGCACTGTCTTCATACAATGGGATATTACTCAGCAATAAAAAGGAAGGAACTATTGATACACACTGTAATGTGTTTGAGTCTCAATATAATTACAGTAATAAAAGCCAGGAAAGAGACATGGTTCCATTTATATGAAATCCTATGGAATATAAACTATTCAGAAAGCGGATTAGAGGTCTGGAGACGTGAGCTGGAGAGGAATGAATCATAAAAGGACACAAGACTTTTTGGAATGACAGATATGCTCATCTTTGTTGTAGTGATGGCTTTACAGATAAATGTACGTATGTCAAAACTTACCAAATTGTATACTTTAAATATGTGCAAGTTATTGTATGTTAAATATATGTCACTAAATCTGTTTTTATTTTTATTAAAAAAATTTTTAAGGGTTGTACCTTCTTTATTTTATTTCTTTTTATTTTATTTTTTATTTTTTAAAATTTACATCCAAATTAGTATATAGTGTAACAATGATTTCAGGAGTAGATTCCTTAGTGTCCCTTACCCATTTAGCCCATCCCCCCTCCCACAACCCCTCCAGCAACCCTCAGTTTGTTCTCCGTATTTATGAGTCTCTTCTGTTTTGTCCCCTCCCTGTTTTTATATTATTTTTGTTTCCCTTCCCTTATGTTCATCTGTTTTGTCTCTTAAAGTCCTCATATGAGTGAAGTCATATGATTTTTGTCTTTCTCTAATTTCACTTAGCATAATACCCTCCAGTTCCATCCACATAGTTGCAAATGGCAAGATTTCATTTTTTTTTTTGATTGCCAAGTAATACTCCATTGTATGTATATACCACATCTTCTTTATCCATTCATCCGTCGATGGACATGTGGGCTCTTTCCATACTTTGCCTATTATTGACAGTGCTGCTATAAACATGGGAGTGCATGTGTCCCTTCGAAACAGCACACCTGTGTCCTGTGGATAAATGCCTAGTAGTGCAGTTGCTGGGTCGTAGGGTAGTTCTATTTTTAGTTTTTTTGAGGAACCTCCATACTGTTTTCCAGAGTGGCTGCACCAGCTTGCATTCCCATAAATTTTTTTTGATGTTTATTTATTTTAGAGAGAGAGCAAAAAAACCTTAAAAAAATTTTAAAACAAATGTACTTGTGTGTTCTTCAGTGTTTATATTGTGTTGCTCAAATTTCAGAATCACATAAGGGACTCAATAATTTTTTAAATAATTTTCAGTGATTAAGTTTGGGGTAGGAACAGGTCCATTGTGTATGATCAAATTTACTTATAGTTTTGTGTTTTTTTTAAACATTTATTTATTATTTTGAGAAAGAAAGGGAGACACAGAATCTGAAGCAGGCTCCAGGCTCTGAGCTGTCAGCACAGAGCCCGACACGGGGCTCGAACTCATAACCGCAAGATCATGACCTGAGCTTAAGTTGGACGCTTAACTGACTGAGCCACCCAGGTGTCCGAGTTTACTTACAGTTTTAATTTATCATGAAACTGAAAAACTATAATAAATGTTCCAACTTAGGCTTTCTGAAATTCTAAAGGAATTTTCAGAATGATATACATCAAATGTTAGGTTTAATTTTATTGTCAGATTAGAATATTGTTGTTCAACTGGATGATAAATAGGAATGTTATAAGAACCCTAAAGAGAAAATGGAGGAAGTCAACAGTATTCTGAGCTTGGGAGAAAAATTCTTAGGATTTTGATTGGATGACCAGGTATCTATGTTAGGTAGAATAATGGCCCCTTAAATATGTCCACATCCTAATCTCTGGAATTTGTCAATATGTTACCTTACACAGAAGGGACTTTGTAGATGTGATTAAAAACTTTGAGATGGGGAGATTATCCTGTATGACCCAAATGGGCCCGACATAATCACAGGGATTCTTAAGAAATTTAAGAAAGCAGAGAAACTTTCCTGGCTGTGATCAGAAGGCAGTGTGACTGCATAAGAATGATCAGAGACATACAATATTGTTATTTTGAATTTCTTTTAAGTTTATGTATTTTGAGAGAGAGTGGGGGTGGGGGAGGGTAGAGAGAATCCCAAGTAGGCTCCATGCTGCCTGTGCAGAGCCTGATGAAGGGCTCGAACTCACAAACTCAGATCATGACTTGAGTCGAAGTTGGATGCTAAAGTGACTGAGTCACCCAGGAGCACCACAATATTGTTACTTTGAAAATAGAGGAAGGAGCCATGAACCAAGGAATGTAGGTGGCCTCTAGAATTTGGAAAAAGCAAGGAAATAGATTTTCTCCTAGAGTTTCTAGAAGGAATTGCAGCCCTGCTTACACCTTGATTTTATCCCAGAGAGATCTGTTTCTGATTCCAGAACTATAAGATAATAAATGTGTATTACCTAACCTGTGTGTTGGTGGTAATTTGTTACTGCAGCTGTAAAATACGAATGCAGTATCTAAGGTGGTAAAGCTCAGAATTAATAGTGTTTTGCTGGAGAGTTGCAGTGAAAAGTGAATTCTATAATACCAAAGTAACTTTTTCCATTCCTTGGGAATTATTTTCCCTTCCACATTTCAAATCTCATTTTCCCATAAAGTAAAATATGTATTTACTCACCAAAAACTGATTCTAAATATAAAATATTAGTTGGAATAAATCTTAGATGTCATTGTACTCTAACCTCCTGAAATTTATAGATGGAGAAACTGAGCGACAGCCAAAGATTCCATAGCTAGTTAGCAATAGATCATAGTTTACATTCAGGCGTGGTTCAGTGCTCTACTGTATGTATACCCTTTAATGAGAAATTTGTTCCAGAATTGTGGAATATCTGAGTCACTTATCCAAAGAGGGTGTTTACGTAGGGAGATAGACGAATCTTTGTCTAGTTGACAGGATTGATTATGGGATTAATTTGTCATCTAGGAAGGTCCTAAGAGCCTGATCCTTAAGGGATGGAGTAAGTCCCATTAACAAACTTCACTGGTCAGTAACTTGATATGCATACAGGGGGAAGTACCAAGGCAAAATGGAGGGTTCTGGGAGAGGGTGGGGATACATCAAAAATAATTTTCCATATTCTCGCCCTGTTAACAGGCTTATAGATTCTATTTTTCTCCAGACGTTTCCCCAAACACTGCCTCTCTCCTGTAATGGAAGATACCTGTTCTGAAAACCCAGTGCACAGACAGAAGTCCCTGGACATTAATCTGGAGAGCAGCACTCTTTCCCCTCTCTGTCTTCAGCTGCTGTTCTCCTCCTGCACCTGTATGGTGGGGATTTAAGGTAGCCAAGGTTTCTGTTCTTCTACCTAAAGTTTTGTTCACAGACCTGAAATGCTATTCTCATACAGTTTTTCTGTTAGACATAATAATGGACCTTGGTCACAATCTCACGGTTCATGAGTTTGAGCCCTACATTGGGCTGTGCGCTGGCAGCATGGAGCCTGCTTGGAATTCTGTCTCCCTCTCTTTCTGCCCCTCCCCCACTTGGTCTCTAGCTCTCTCTCTCAAAAAAAAGAAAAAAAAAAAAAAGCTTAAAAACTACTTTAAAAAAATAATGGGGCCACCAGGGCGGCTCAGTCAGTTAAGTGTCCAACTTCAGCTCAGGTCATGATCTTGTGGTTTGTGAGTTCAAGTCCCATGTTGGGCTCTGTGCTAACAGCTCAGACTGAGCCTGGAGTCTCCTTCGGATTCTGTGTCTTCCTCTCTCTGCTCATCTCTCCCCACCCACCTCTTACTCTGTCTCTCTCTCTCTGTCTCTGTCTCTGTCTCTCTCCCAAAAATAAACATTTAAAAAAATTTTTTAAAAATGGACCTTGGAAAACATGTATTAAGGCCCTATCTTAAATCTGCTTCATTTATATTACAGTGCTTTAATGAGACAGTACCATAAGGGGATACAGTATTATGCAGAACTTTTATACTAGGTTTCTTCTCTCTGCGTTCCAGCTGGGAACCATCTCTTCGTCTAGTTGCTATTTAATGTGTACTCAAGAGATAGACAGCTAGGTGTAGTGTTCTGTTCTTACTGCCTGTGTGTAAGCCAAATTGATATTAATAAGATGAATCTACTGGCGCCTGGGTGACTCAATCATTGAGCATCTGACTTTGGCTCAGGTCATGATCTCACAGTTTGTGAGTTCGAGTCCCACATTAGGTGAGCTTAAGCCGCGCTTTGGGTGAACCCTGCCTCTCTGTCTCTCTCTTTCTCTTTCTCTCTCTCTTTCTCTCTCTCTCTCTCTCTCTCTCTCTCTCTCTCTCTCTCTCCCCCTCCCTTCCTCCCTCCCTCCCTTGTGGGATTCTCTTTCTCACTCCCTCCCTCTGCCCCTTACTCACTTGTGTACATGTTCTCTCTCTCTCGCTCTCTCTCTCTCAGAAGATGAATCTATTATGTGTATATATGCACAGACATGTACTTACAGTGTATTTCAGAGATATACTAGTTATGCCAGGGTTTTGTTAGTTACTGTTCCTGATTAGAACAGAATATTATTTTTACTTTTTTTTTTTATAGTTGAACACTCAGGTACAGTGTAATTCTCTAGATTTTTTCATAGTAGATTTGGAGGGGGAATATAGTCAACTGGTAATGATATTTCAGTACTGATTCCTTACTCTAGCATCTTATATTTTACCATTTTTATATTGACTACTTTTGAAAATCACCATTCGTTTATTTCAGTGTTTGTTGAGTGCTTTTTTGCCATTCACTTAGGCTAGGTGGTAGAGGTACACAAATGAGTAGGACACAATGTACAGTGTTTGCAGACCTTTGTCATGCGTTACCTTGTTGGCCTGTTCTTAGAAATCATCAGCAGACTTGGAAGCAAACTGTTTGACCCTATGAACCAACCCAGGTTGATAATCTTCCACTGTGGCACAGGTAGAATTTTGATTTTTTAAAAAATTTTGTTAATGTTTGTTTATTTTTGAGAGATAGAGACTGAACATGAGCAGGGGAGGGGCAGAGAGAGGGAGACACAGAATCCAAAGCAGGTTCCAGGCTCTGAGCTGTCAGCACAGAGACCAACGTGGGGCTCGCACCCATGAACCATAAGATCGTGAGCTGAAGTCGGACACTTAACTGACTGAGCCACCCAGGTGCCCCAGAAATTTGATTTTTCTATCAAAAACATAAACAGGTTGGGGCGCCTGGGTGGCGCAGTCGGTTAAGCGTCCGACTTCAGCCAGGTCACGATCTCGCGGTCCGTGAGTTCGAGCCCCGCGTCGGGCTCTGGGCTGATGGCTCGGAGCCTGGAGCCTGTTTCCGATTCTGTCTCCCTCTCTCTGCCCCTCCCCCGTTCATGCTCTGTCTGTCTCTCTCTGTCCCAAAAATAAATAAAAAAACGTTGAAAAAAAAAAATTAAAAAAAAAAAAACATAAACAGGTAATAAAGGCTTACTCCTGTCTTTACCTTTACCAGAATGTAAGTTCTGAGGAGATAGAAATTGTTTCTGTTCACTACTGCTGTATCTCCCTTGGCTCAAACAGTGTCTGACACATAGTAGGTGCTCAGTAAATATTTGTTGAATGGCCACTTATCTTTCAGCTTTTAACTCACATGTGTCCTTATAATGTTCTGGCTACCTGTTCCTTTATGGATATATTTTCCTTACATCCCATTGGCCTGAATTTAGTTACATGGCCATATTTAGCTGTACGGGAGGACATTGGGGCTTCATTTGGGAAGCTTTGTGTTCAGTTAAAAACTAAGGGTTTTATTAATTAGGAAGAAGTGGAGAAAAAGAGACTTGAGAATTGCTAGCAGTCTCTACCACAAGTCTGACCAACGATACCGATCAGATGTACCTTGGGGCTAAGGGGGTTTCATGACTTGATGCGGAGCAGGCTACAGTGAGTCACAGCCAAGAGGCAATGCCTAAAGTCAAGTACCAGGGAAGGATTCATTCACATGCTTGCCTGAGGAGGTAAAAGAATAGTAAATAATTATATTTGAACCATGGTATGCTATTAAAGGACAGTGAGAGGACTAGTGCTTTCAAAGTGCTAAAAGATCTTATTGATTGACGGCACACTGTCGAACAGGGGAGGGGCGGAGGGAGAGAGAAGAGAATCTTAAGCAGGCTCCACATTCAGCATGGAGCCAGACCTGGGCCTCTATCCCACGACCCTGGGATGTTGACCTAAGCCGGAATTAAGAGTCGATGCTCGATTTACTGAACATCCAGGCACCCCAGTGCTGAGAGATCTTTTAAATCTATCATTGGTAATATTGCTGTCTTCTTTGGGGATGGTTTGTGGTTTTTAAGCTGTTCAACTGTATCACTACGGGTGTTAGTACTCAGAAGTGGGGCTTGGACATTATAAGTTTGAGAACACGGTTTTATTTGCTTAGTAGTAATTGCAACTACTGTGTATATTTTCATCTTAATTTCCATGTAGAGTCTGGTAACTTCCCGGTGAACATGCAGACTTCTCTTCTGAGCTCAGGCCTCATGTCTGACTGCCTTATGGGTGTCTCACAAGGATTCTTTGCTCAATCAGAGTTTTCTTCCTCTGCATTGAAGGCACTCCAAATGTTTTCATTAAATTGAAGAGAAAAAAAAAGTTCTGATGAGTGGAATCATGAAGTATTTCATCTTTTTGTCCTAAGTTTAAGAAAAAATATGAAAGTAATAGATCCTCAGCATTAAACTATTTAAATTATCTAAAATAAAATTACAAAGTGAAAATTCCTTCTTACCCTTCTCCTCCCAGATCTCATTCTCCAGAGCTGTCTTTACTGGCTGTTTTAATAGTATGTATCTTTCCAAACTTTTTGTGTGTATAAGCAGTATTATACACACATACACCCTATGTTCCTTCTAAAAATAGGATCATATTACAGAGTGTTTGCAACTCACCATTTGCTTAATAGGACATCTTAGACATCTTTTCATCTTTTCATGTCCTTATTAGAAGGTTATTTTATCTGGAATGGCTAAAACCTTACCTGTTCTATGTTAATATTTCTGGAATTTAGCTATCTTAACTCTAAGAAAAAACCATGATAAAAAAAATTTGACATGTTATATTTGCATAATTGTAATCCAGTGCTGTAAAATGTTTGCACATGGCAAAATCTACAAACTGGGAACCGTGGTTGGTTGATACAATTAAAATAATACCACATTGTCACATGTATTACCCTCTGTGATATCATCAGTTGACTTTTTTTTTTTTTTTTTTTTTTTTTTTCCCCTAAACAACCCAGAGGACCAAATCACCACTGGGCACTGGGCACTATGCACCGTAACAATACACTTCATTTACTACAGTGTTTCTCCTCCCCCCCCCCCCCCCCCCCCCCCCCAGTGGATGAGCATTTATAAAATCTTAATTCAGCTATTTGGATGTTTCTGGTGTTTAGACTCTTAACTAAGTCATTTTGTACTATCTAGATTTATCTCATCCTTTTCAAAGACTGCATTATATTTTTGTAGTGTGAATTTGCCAAATTTTATTTAAAAATTTTTTTAACGTTTATTTATTATTGAGAGAGAGACACAGAGCGTGAGCAGGGGAGGGGAAGAGAGAGGGGAGTCACAGAATCTGAAGTAGGCTCCAGGCTCTGAGCTGTCAGCACAGAGCCAGCCCGACGTGGGGCTCGAACTCATGAACTGTGAGATCATGACGTGAGCCGAAGTTGGATGCTCAGCCGACTGAGCCACCCAGGCTCCCCTTGCCAAATTTTATTTAAACACTCCCATGTTATTCTATTGAGGAAAAACTTTAGCATATTTTATTTAGCCATATGGTTAACTTAGCGGTAACTTAAGCAATCTATAAATGTTTAAGTGATTAACAAATGTACACTTGTGTTCTTCCTACTCTTAAGTCATTACTTTTCTGTTTCCTCCTGACTCTGTCCTCTGTATATTTAAGTCTTTCTGGTCCTTTTCGCTTTTTAAGTCTGTGCTCTCTACTTCCCTTTCGCCTAAAGCATTTTACCTTTTCCCTTTATAAGTGTAGCACAAATATCAAATGGCTCCCTTGTCACTTTCACATCTTTATACACTCCCCTTCTACTTAACTTTTAACTTGGAATACGCTATCTTTCTCTCATTTCCCTTTCTTAACCTTTCAACCTTTACCACTGCCCAGTGTCCAGGGGAGATACTAGGGGATACACATTGTCAGCAATGTTCCCCCTGCAAAATGAAAAACAAAACTTTTAGCCAAATACTTATTCATAGATGTTCCATTTTATCCTAAGAGCAACCCTTAAATGTTTGAGAAGTGATTGCATCTACAAAATAAAGACATGCTAAGAAAAATGTTCAATTGGGTGATAAGAGTGTACAGAAATCAAAAACACTGTTTATAAAAATCCTTTGAAAAGGAATGCCTGGGTGGCTCAGTTGGTTAAGCATCCGACTTCGGCTCAGGTCATGATCTAATGGTTCGTGGGTTCAAACCCCGTGTCAGGCTGTGTGCTGACAGCTCAGAGCCTGGAGCCTGCTTCTGATTCTGTCTCCGTCTTTGCCCCTCCCCTGCTCGTGCTCTCTGTCTCTCTCAAAAATAAATAAACAATAAAAAATAAAAGATCCTTTGAACAGAATAAATGAAATAATGGACATAGTTGATAACCAAATAGTAATCTATAAATTCCGTCAAAGGAAATCTCTTAGAATATAGAACCAAAAGCCAATGATGGAATTGAAGAGAAAAGCTCAATGTCTCTCAACCCTGTGTGCACATTAGAATCATCTGAGATAACTTTTTAAAATCACTGATGCCTTGGCCCCAGCATAGCTCAATTATATACAGATTCTCTGGGAATAGGGTAGAGGCATCAGTGGCTTTTTAAAGCTTCCCAGGTGATTCTGATATTTATCCCATGTTTAGAAACATGCTTAAGAGATCTGAAGGATAGAACCAAGATGTCCACAGTCTGTCTAGCAAGACTTTTAGAGGCAGAGGACAGACATGGAAGGAAAAGAAATAATAGTAGCACCTCCCCTGAGATCCCCCAAAGACTCACCTTCAGCAGTTGAGGGCCAGGATATCAAGGCCCTGCAGGAATTAAGGAAAGAAAACAAATACCACAGTATATCCTGGTGATCTGTCTGAACCCCAAGAATAAAGAAAATCCCTGTATCTTCTATAAAGAATGGGAGCCACCTTGTGCACTAGGGAGGGAAGGAAACCTAACTGGCCTAACTGACCCAAACACAGCTTCTGCTCTCTTCCTAGACATGTCTCTCTACTTAATTTCTCTGGCCCACTCCTGCTTTTTTTGTGACGCTGACCACAGACTCCATGGGGAAGAGCTGGTCTCTTACTGTTGGTATTTAGAAGTCAATTTGCGCTTCTTTGTTCTCTCCTTTAGTGTGATCCCTTCTGCCTTCTGGTTCAGTGACACACTTTTTGTTTTCCAGCTCAGTTAGAGCTTTGCAAAGTTTTCTGTGATTCCAGTGTCATCTTGGAGAAAGTTGATAATTTAGTACTGTCTTCCAACCTTTGACATTTGGATGGTCTAATATTTTCTAGGGTTTGTTGTTGTTTTGTTTTGTTTTTAATGAGAATAGTAATTCATCCAAGTGGTCAGTGACAGAAGTAATTATAAATTTGGTCTGTTAACTTTGCTTTCTTCAGTAACTGCTTGAACTGAGAAAAGTGAGTTTACCAAAGCGTCGTATGTATCTAAGAGATACAGTGAAGGAGGAAATAGTGTCTAGCTATAAAGTGGTAATCCCATTTAGAATTCTTTTTGCTCTGCTGTCTCATTGACCGGACATCTGAGCCTTCAGTCTCTGAAGAATTGATGCAGCAGTCACTGCTGGAGACTCGGTTCCCAACCTTGGATGTACCCTGGAAACGAGAAAGGCGTCTTCAGTTACGGTGAAGGTGGGAGGATTAAAGAGAAGTTAAGTCTGGCTGACTGTTCTAATTTCCATCTGCTCTCGCCTCAGATTTCTTTCTTGTTTCCTTTTTTGATTGTACTTAAATACACATAACAAAATTGCAGTTTTTACCAGTTTTGAATGTACAGTGCAGTGACCATACGTTCACATTGCTGTGCAATTATTACCACTGTTGTTCTCCAGAACTTTTTCACCTTCCCAGACAGAAACTCTGCACGCATTAAACAACTGTCCGTTCCCCTTCCCCCAGCCCCTAGTAATTCTCTATTCTACTTTTCTGACTTTGTGAATTTGCCTGTTCTAGGTACCTCATAAAAGAGTCATGTGATATTTGCCCTTTTGTGTCTGGCTTATTTCACTTAGCATAATGTTTTTAGGGTTTATCCATGTTGTAGCATGTGTTAGAATTTTATTTTTTTATGGCCAGATATTTTAATAATACATATATGCACACACCATGTCTTGTTTATGGACACTTGGATTGTTTCCACCTTTTGGCCATTATGAATAGTGTTGCTATGAAGATTGCTGTACAAGTCTCTTCTTTCACTTCCTTTGGGTGTATTTGCAGGAGTAGAATAAGCGGATCATAATGGTGATTCTGTGTTTAACATTTTGATGAACCACAGGGCATGCACCATTTTATATCCCCACCAGTAAAGCATGAGGGTTCCAGTTTGTCTGCATCTCCCCAACACTCATAATTTTAAGTTCTCATATAGCCATTCTAATAGGTGTGAAGTGGTATCTAAGAGGGAGGCAGAATATGTGACCCCACAAGATGCCACTTTGGCACGTGGGTTATTTTGAGCTGAAGGCAATCGAGGTCTAATAGACTCAGGAAGACGTTTGGTTTTTGTTTTTGTTTTTAACCTCTACCTCTCCCTTAACTGCCTAAAAAAATTTAGATAGAGGGCCTGTACCACGAAGAGAGCTAATACCAGAGATAACTTTTTATATAAAAAAGATTTATCTACATGGCAGGGCAGACATTTGCTTATAAAACATCTGTTCCTCCCATCTTCCTGTGAATTGTCTTCCTCCTCCTTGAAGTTCTAGACTCCTACCATAGCTCAGGATGGCTTATAAGCCTCACTTGCTTGAGTGTCTGGGAGCTTCCTATCTTTGGGGTTCTCACAGATACAAAATTTGTTGGTTTTTTTTTTCCCTCCTGTTAATCTGTCTTAGGTAAATTTAATTGTTAGACCAGCCTAAGAACCTAGAAGGAGAGAAGGGGATCATTTTCCCCTTTACATATCTCATTGTGATTTTGTTTTGCATTTCCCTAATAACTAATGATGTTGAGCGTCTTTTCATATGCTTATTGGCCATTTTTCACAGGTTTCTTTTTTGAAGGAGAAAAAAATGTACGGGCACACGTGGCAGTAGTCTTCATCATCTTTCCATTCCCCTCCCCAGTGTGGAGGAAGGACGTTACCTTCTGTCTTTATCTGTGATCTTCTTTCTTCTGCATGCATATTTATCTTTTGTTGTCTGGGAACTCCTCCTAACATGCTGGTGTGTTCCTGGACTTGAATGTTTGACGGAGGCCTGGGTTGAAAGTCAGTGAGGGCAGGGGCGCCTGGGTGGCCCAGTCGGTTAAGCGTCCGACTTCGGCTCAGGTCATGATCTCACACTCCATAAGTTCGAGCCCCACATCCGGCTCTGTGCTGACAGCTCAGAGCCTGGAGCCTGTTTCAGATTCTGTGTCTCCCTCTCTCTGTGCTCCTCCCCTATTCATGCTCTGTCTCTCTCTGTCTCAAAAATAAATAAACGTTAAAAAAAAATTAAAAAGAAAGTCAGCGAGGGCTTTTCAGTTCATCCTTACTCGAGTATATTCAAAATTAAGATGAATTACTGCATTAAGATGAATTAAGCCCCACGGTATATTTCTTTCTTTTGTGTTTTAGTTCTAGGAGGCTGAAAACCTTTATGGCTCAGGCATCTGTGTTACGTAGAAAGAATGCTACTGTAATGTTCTGTGCTGTTAACCAAGTATCTAGTTCCTATATTCTTTTTTTTTTTTTTTTTTTTTTAATCTTTCTGAAAACTCTCCTGGTAGACAGTAGGATAACCTGATACAAGTTATCTATATTTTAACAGAGAACAACACAGTAAGTAATACACATGGGGAATTAGTGGATAACGCTTTAAAAGGACTTCTCATCTGGGGAATCTGACAGTCTAGTTACATTGACTGAATTTTTCAGTACGCTGTTGGTGAAATTGTAAGCGTATTCTCATTTTTCTGTTATGTCTCAGGTGTTTGCGGACTGGCGCTTTGGAGAGTGCCTGCTTATCTGGCATGTCCATAACAGAACTGTGTGTTCCCTCTCTGATGTGCCGGGTAGCAGTTTCCCCCCTTTGGACAGTTCAGAACAGTGAGCTTTATCCTAGATTAATATCCATAGCTACATAGTGGTTCTAAATCCAGAATAAACCGAGAGTAGGGGAGAGAAGAAAAGGCTCTCTCATGAAGAAAGTGAAACTTTCTCAGTGTGTCTTGCCGGTTTTTAGGAATTGTCTGTTCTTCCTGCCTTTTTTCATATAAACTAGATTAAGGAAAAAGGTCATTGTTGTTTTTAAGTTTTATTTTTATTTAAGTAATCTCTACACCCAACATGGGACTCAACTCAGTGACCACGAGATCAAGAGTTGCAAGAATGAGCCAGTCAGGCACCCCAAGGAAAAAGCTGTTTGTTTGTTTTTAATGTTTGTTTATTTTGAGAAAGCACGTGTGCACGTACCCGAGCAGGAGGAGCAGGGAGAGAGAGAATCCCAAACAGGCTCTGTGCTGCGAGCACAGAGCCCAACACGGGGCTTGAACTCAGGAACCGTGAGATCATGCCCTCAGTCGAAACCAAGAGTCGGATACTTACCCAATTGAGCTACCCACCCAGGTTCCCCGGAAAAAGGGTTTTTTTTTAATTTGTTTTGTTTGCTTATAAAAATCTGTACCCCAAATGACATAACTGGAATTAAGGGAAAAAACTTGGAAAGTTCCGTTTTTTTCTTTATTCTTCCAGATTTATCTGCCTTTGAACGTTGAAAAAAGTTTTATTGTTGTTTATCTTTGTGTTTTAATTATTCATGCTACTCCTCTTCTTAGCAACTCCATACTACTTAGAACCATTGTCTGAAATCACCTGTATCCCTTGCAGTGTTAGAACCAAAAATGAAGAGTAAATTTCTTGATCAAGTGAGACTTACAAAGTTAGCAGATCAGCTTACAGGTTTTCTATTTATTGGATTTTAGCAAGCCATTGTTTGCTACCCTTTGGATTAGAAGCAAAAGAAAATGCTTTTTGATTGACAATATTTTCATTTAAAAGTTCAGCTGATCCCCAGTTGATGAGCATTGAAAAGAAAGGCATTGTCTTTGGATGTGTGGTGGCCATGCTTTCTCAAAGCTTTTAGTTTTTTTGTGATATTTGTGCTCACACACACTCTCATAAATGATTTGAAAGTAAGTGGCAGACTTCATGACACCTCACCCCTAAATACCACAGCATGTGTCTCCTGAGAATGAGAATATTATTTTACGTAAAACATTACTACTGTATCACACCCCAGAAAGTTGACATTATAAAGTAATAATAATCTAATGTACACTCTTACTTTTCCAAGTTTTTCTAATTCTCCCAGAAATGTACTTTCATGATACTTTTGTCCCCCTAATCCAGGATCCGGCCAAAGATCACACATCACATTTGGTTGTGGTGTCTCTTTAGTCTCCTTTGTTTGTTTGTTTGTTTGTTTATTTACATCCAAATTAGTTAGCATATAGGGCAACAATGATTTCAGGAGTAGATTCCTTACCGCCACTTACCCATTTAGCCCATCCCCCCTCCTACAACCCCTCCACTAACCCTCTGTTTGTTCACCATATTTAAGAGTCTCTTTTGTTTTGTCCCCCTCCCTGTTTTTATATTTTTGTTGCCTTTCCCTTATATTCATCTGTTTTGTCTCAAAGTCCTTATATGAGTGAAGTCATATGATACTCATCTTTCTCTGACTGATTTCACTTAGCATAATACCCTCCAGTTCCATCCGCGTAGTTGCAAATGGCAAGATTTCATTTTTGATTGCCGAGTAATACTCCATTGTATAGATATACCACATCTTCTTTATCCATTCATCTATCGATGGACATTTGGGCTCTTTTCATACTTTGGCTGTTGTTGATAGTGCTGCTATAAACACTGGGGTACATATGTCCCTTCGAAACAGCTCTTTAGTCTCCTTTAAACCAGAGCAGGACCTCTGTCTTTTTTGGGTGAGGGGTCTTTCATAACATTCACATTTTAAGGAGTCTGGGCCAGTTGTCTCCTACAATATTCCACAACTAATTTTGTCTCGTTTTATTGATTAGTTTCAGGTTAAATACTTTTGGTAGGATTACTGCATGTGTACTTGCCATTCTACCACATCAGGAGGCACAGTGGTATCAGTTTGTGTTACTTTTGGTAGTACACAGTTCGATCTTGATGCAGACCACTTGTGCTAAGGAATAGCTGTCAGATCACTTCATTGGAAAGCCCTTTTCCTCTATTAAGTAATCTAGATTCATGCTTTGAGACTTTGTGACTGTCCTACTCCTTTAGAACCTTCCACCTGGTTATTGTAATTTGTTCATTGATTTAATTCAGAGTTTTGCCAGGGGTCTACTGATGGATGTCTACTGATGAAGCCCAGGAAATTTTTTTGGGTACATATATTTTTCCAGGAATATGATTCATGACTCGCAAAATATTTTTAAAAATCTTTTGTCCGCCTCTCTTTTGGAGGTGGCTTCTACAAGTTCCTATGCATTAGAGAAGTCTGTTTATAAGCAGTAGGTTACTAGAAGCTGGGAACCAACAATGTTCATGTGATTTTCTTAATTATCTAGCGTAGCATCACATACAGCTGGGCACTTAATTTCTGTTGTTGTTCGTTTGAGAATGCTTTGTTCTGGCCTCTCCCTTATCCTGAGCCAAGCATTTGGATCTTTTGTGTTTGGTATAAAGTGTACTAGAAAATAGAGCAAAGGAGCTTAGCCCCTGGTTTTTGGTGTTCTCTTTGAAGATTTTTGGGCACAGCCGAATTTGATTTGTGTCTTTGTTGACACTGAAGTATATTTGGGTCAATTGGAAATGAGTTAAAGCACTGCAATATATTATTATTATGTATTGACTTTAGGGAGCTTTAGATCCATTATTAGCCTAATGCAGAATAGCTGTAGAAGTGGTTAATTCTTGACTTTCCCTGCTCAACCAGGAAAGCAGTATGGAATTAATCATGGCAGGAGCCACTGAGGTGTGTTTTGTTTCATCTATCGATTAGCCTGTTGGTAACACTGGCTTGCCTTATATGAAAAAGTGTCTGTCATTTGGGTGACTGATAATAACAGTAAGTGCTAATGTTGGAAGGTATACTTCTAAAAATACATATCATACCATTTAATCCAGGTGATCACTCCGTGAAGGTTGTTACTATTTTTATTCTAATTACACAGGTGAGGGGAAAGACGGAGAGAAGTTAAAGATAGCCGATATCAAACAGCTCGTAAGGAGCCCCAGATTCCTTGCTTTTTTTTTGTTTTAGCACTCTGAAAGGTAGAGGCATTCTGTGGGTTCTAATATGAACAAAGCATGGCCCTTGTTCTCAAGGACGTTTTAAATCAAACCAGTATGTCTTCTTATAAATATATTAATTATAGGCAGCACATCAAGGGAAGAGCTAGGGAAGCACACAGAAGTGCAGACAGCCTCCAAGTATAGAGTCAAGGTTGGTATGCCAGGGGAAGCATTTGAGAGGGAACATGTCTGGGAGGAAGAAAAAGTGAGCAAAAGGACCAAGGTGGGAAAGCACAGGGCTTATTACGGCTGAGGGGCTGCTCTGGTTTGGCATGAGCTGCGTGGGATACAGTAAAAGAAAGTGGTGGAAGCTGGGCCTGTGACAGGTTAGGTCAGACTGTGAAGGGCCTCAGAATGCCATGCTAGGGAAGAGAGAGCCTCCTTCCGTAGGTATTTTGAGCAGGAAATGAAAAGTGTAGGGTAGCCCTGTAGAGAACCCAGTAATAAGCATGATAAATGCTTACATTTTTAAGTTAAGATCCTGTGCTAATCTCTTCACATGATACACACAGAATCTCACTAACGCCTGCAGTAACTGAACAAAGTACTCTGTCCCTTTTACAGATGTGAAATCGAGGCTCCACGAGATTAGGTTTGCAGGTGTCAAACATATCACTGGAGCTAAGACTTGGACTGGGGTCTGTGAGCTTCTAAAACCTGTTCTGTTTGCCACTGTGATATATTGTTTTTAAAAACAGGTCACCTGATACGTTCTTGATCCTCTGTTAAGAATATGGCTGTGGGAAATAGACATTTTCAAAGTTCCGGAAGTACTGCTTTTCAGTGCTAAGGAATGTAATCACCACCAAACCCGACTTGTACTGCTCTCTAATTGGGGCCAGCGCTGCATAGGAAGCTGAAGAACTGGATGATGTTTTATTTACATGCCTCATGACATGAATACATGCCTGTGGCAAATGTTTTTGTGTTCATTTTCACCGTTTAACCTTATTGGTCCCACATAATTCTTACATCAGGGAGAGCCCAGTTCGTAGGGGCATTTTCAGGTGCTTAAAGCAGTGATATTTTTCCTAGCTAAAATACATTTCTTCTCAGCAGGTTTTCTACTAACAAAAGACCATGACTACTGATGAAGGTGCCAAGAACAATGGAGAAAACCCAGCGGCAGCTGTGGCTGAACGCGGAGAGGATATTACCTCTAAAAAAGATAGAGGCGTATTAAAGGTGAGGTTACAAGGTTGAATGACATGTAGGGAAATTTCCTACCTGGAAGGATTATTTATAAAGATGTTTGTGTTTTTAGTCGGAGGTGGAGGTGGATGTTGTTCACTGAGGCTTATTAAGTGCTCATTACTAAGTGCTCATTACTCTCATTTCATCTTCACAACTTGAGGTTTATTTTTTTAATTAAAAAATGTTTAAAGTTTATTTTTGAGAGAGAGAGAGAGAGCACAAGCTGTGGAGAGGCAGAGAGAGAAAGAGACAGAAGATCTGAAGCAGGATCCACCCTGTCAGCGCAGAGCCTGATGCAGGGGTTGGAACCCACAAACGGCGAAATCATGACCGGAGCCGAGTGAGCCACCCAGGCACCCCGAGGTTTATTTTTATTCCCAGAGAGATGGTGAAATTGAGGCCCTGGTGGGTGAATTAACCTGCCCAGTATCCTAGATCGTAGGAAATACAGATCTGGGGGCCAGATCCAAAAGACGTAGGACTTAGAGTCCCCCAGTTCTCAGCGTGTACGCATGCGTGGTTATTTTAACGTAATATTTAAGGACGTGAAAGCTAGCTAATGACAATTCAGAAGACTTACTAAAGGAAAAGCCAACTTGCAGGGTTCAAAAGGATTGTTTTTACATACAGATTCTTGTTTGTGCAGTGAAGAGATTTTGTGAGGTTTCATCCAAGAATATATCTTACTTCGGAATTAGCTTTCCTCATTAAAACACTACAGGGGACCTGGGTGGCTCAGTCGGTTGAGTGTCCAACTCTTGATTTCAGTTCAGGTCGTGATCCCAGGGTCATGGGATTGAGGCCTGTTTTGGGCTCATGCTAAGTGTGGAGCCTGCTTCGTCCTCTTTCTCTCCCTCTGCCCCTCTGCCCTGCTTGCACTCTCTCCCTCTCTGAAATTAAAAATTAAAAGTAAAAACTGTGTATGGTTTTCACTGTGTAATTAGTCATTTCTATGTATAGTGTTTTTTTTTTTTTTAATGTTTGTTTATTTTTGAGAGAGAGAGACAGAGCACAAGCAGGGGGGAGGGGCAGAGAGCAAGGGAGACACAGAATCCGAAGCAGGCTCCAGGCTCTGAGCTGTCAGCACAGAGCCCGACGCGGGGCTCGAACCCACAAACCGTGAGATCGTGGCCTGAGCTGAAGTCGGACACTCAACTGACTGAGCCACCCAGGTGCCCCTGTGTCTTTTTTTTATTTGTATCTCACAGGGGTCTTGTGAGACGACCAGAGCAACTGTTAATCCTTCCATTTTATTGATGGAAAATGTATATTTGAATTCCATATAAATTAATAAACTGCAGCTGAGAGAGGGTTAAATGCTTTAGTTGTATTAAGTCATGCCTTCTCCTACATTGTTGTTACATGGACAAGTTTTGTATAGTTAATTATTTTTCCCTGAAAATATGATCTCCCACATTCTAAGTATTATCACTAAGTGAGTTTTAGTATCTCCATGTGTCAGCAGTAGTAAATGAGAATTTTTTAGTTTGTTTTGTCTGATCTTGCTTGTGTGAAAGCTTTTTTTTCTGTGCCTGAATCTTCTGAGTGTAGTTGTTTTACCGTTAGCTTGCTACATGCTAAGCCAAATTTTGGAAGACTTTCAACTACAGAAATAAGGGCTTTATGCCATAGATTTGTATCATGCTCTCATTTTTCAGAGGGCTTCTCAGTCTATAACTATATGAATTCCTTATCCCAAACTCCAGGATACTTCTGGAGACAGTAGAAATTGTGCAGGCAGTCTGCAGCATCTCCTCGCTCTATTTAAGTCTTTCTCTTTCATGTTTTCAGCGTACCCACCCATGTAGAGAACATGTTCCTCAACCCGCCTCCAGCCCTGTTTTGTTCCAGGGAGTAAATCTGATAAGATTTTTAGGCTTGTAAGACGCACTTTGAGATTGTAAGCCCTTTAAATCGTATCACTTATCACTGTCTAGAGCCTTAGGTTTCACCATGGGGCTTTTGGTTAAGATTAAATAGTCTACTAACTGTGCGACATGGGGCGATGTAGTTAACCTCTCTTTGATGAAATTTCCTCATTGTAAAATTGGAACAATACTACTACCTACCTCATAGAGTGACTGGGATTATATAAAGCATTTAGCACAGTGCCTCATCTGTAGTAACCTCGTTTATTCCCTATTACATACATAACTTTTTAAAAGACCAAGGCACGTCCGGGAAGTCAGTGACTAGCTCAGGAAAATAAAATTACACTGTGGAGCTTACATTTTTAAAATGAATCGAGACTAAAATTCATTCCTTAATGCAACTGCTTAAGGCACCTCCTCACATCTTCCCATTTCCTCCTACCCAGAGCCCCTAGCAACTAACATTCTATTCTCTGTTATGAGTTCAGCTTTTTTAGATGTCACGTATAAGTGAGATCACACAGTGTCTGTCTTTCTCTGTCACTTAGCATAATGCTCCTAAGATCCATCCGTGTTGTCACAAATGGCAAGATTGTGTTCTTTATTGTGGCTGAATTAACATTCCACTGTGTGTATATGTGCCACATTTCTCTTGATCCATTCATTTGCATATGGATCCTTAGATTGTTTCCAGGGTTTAGCTGTTGTAAATATTGCTGCCCTGAACATGGGGTGCATAGATCTTTTTGAGCTAGTGTTCTCGTTTTCTTCAGATAAATACCCAGAAGTAGAATTGCTGGATCATATCGTAATTCTATTTTTAATTTATTGAGGAAACTTCATACTATTTTCTACAGTGGCAGCACCCATTTACATTCCTGCCAACAGTGCGCGAAGGTTCCCTTTTCTCCATATCCTCACCAGCACTTGTTTTTTCTTGTCTTTCTCATCATAGCCATTCTAAAAGGTGAGGTAAAGTCTCGTGGGTTTGATTTGCATTTTGGGGTTTGTTTTGTTTTTCCATTACTCCCTTCTTAACAAGTGTATAGAAACACAACTGATTTCTGTGTGTTGATTTTGAATCCTCCCGCTTCACTGAATTCATTGATTAGTTCTAACAGGTTTTTAGTGGAGTTGCAGTAATGATTCTCATCTTTATTTTTTTATTTTTTTTATTTTTTGAGAGAGAGAGTGGATGAGGGAGGGCTGAGGGAGGAGAGGGAGAGAGAGAATCTCAAGCAGGTTCCATGTTTAGTGCGGAACCCAACACCGGGCTCAATCTCATGACCCTGAGATCATGGCCTGAGCCAAACAAAGTCAAGAGTCCTACGCTTAGCCGACTGAGCCACCCAGGCTCCTCCGATTCTTTTCCTTTAAACAATGTCTGGACTTTTGAACTAAGAAAGTTGTAGAATAGAAGTTTAGCGTGTTTACATGGTGATAAGAGGGCGGGGCTGGTAGGACACAACTTAAAGAACTTAGGAGCAAATGATTGAATTCTTTATAGAAAGTTTCAGACTCTTCCCCTAATACGATGTTTCTTGGGCATGAGCTACCATTCTCTGTTATCTAATAAAGATGATTAATTTGGCATAGGTGATTGACAGAATAAATTATACCACCACATGCCTGGATTTGATTTTCTTTTCCCAGAACTGACCAACTGCATTAGTGGCCTACTCTGCCAAGAACAAAATAAGTATACTGGATTTTATGACAGCTAAATATTTTTCAGCCTGGAGCTTTTTTTTTGGCATTTGCTTTACTAGAAAACAAGTTTTTCAGTATCATATCAAACTACGAAGTGATGCTGGGTTTTTTGCACATTGAATATTCTTCATATAAAAGGAAGTGGAACCTGTTATACTAGGAAGTTGAGCTTTTTGAAAGTAAACCAAACTAGTGGAATTTAGTCAAAAGGTAATGTTTTTAGCAAAAGAGGGAAGTAAATAAAATCTCACCTTTTGAAACTTGCTTTAGACTTCTTTTTGAAGATTTTTGAAAGTCCACTCATCTTTTTGTTCTGATTCAGTTTATATATGAACTGGTTCTATGTTTTGAGAGATTTTAGTGTCAAAGCATGAAGCAGGATCTATTGGTTATATTATTACCTTATTTTGAGGGGATAGTGTGCTTGACAGTGAAATTAAATATAGCATTAAAGATTTAGAGTAGTATAGGAAGGTTTTCTAACAGTTAGGATTATTGAGAGAACTGGGAGGGAAGCCTTGAGAAAGGACAGGTAATTATTTGCAAATCTGCCTGGGTAATGTAGAATGGATTCTGTGATCTTTTTTATTTGATTAGAATAAAATCAGCTCCCTTTTTTGATGTTTGTCTTTTCCAGATTGTCAAAAGAGCGGGAAATAGTGAGGAAATGCCAATGATTGGAGACAAAGTTTATGTCCATTACAAAGGAAAATTGTCAAATGGAAAGAAATTTGATTCCAGTCATGATAGAAATGAACCGTTTGTCTTTAGTCTTGGCAAAGGTAAGAGGGTGTTTTTTGAGTTGTGTTTTGCTTAGACTTATTGCTATTTATATTATATAGAAGTTGGTCGATCCTGTATAGGAGCTAGCAGATTTTTAGGGGGTCCATAATGTCAAAGTTATTTTCATAATGTTATGAAGATGTTGTCCAGCTTTTTACCGTGTTGACATTCGCGCTGATGGTACAAAAGCTACAGTGGTAAAAACTGCTGCTGCCGTTAGCACAGATCTGGGCTACGGCACCAGACTATACGAGTAATCCTTCCGATATTCTTCGATGCCCTCATTCGCTGTTTAAATAAGAAAAAGAAGGGAAGCCCGTGTCACTTAATGTCCTTGATAACAGTGTAAAAAATACCAGTCGTATTAAATCCTAATCCTCGGCTTTGGCATTGTTCTGCTGTTTTGTGACAGACAGGGAGGCGCACAGGGCACACTTCTGTACCCGAGGACAGTGGTTGTCTCCTGGGAAAGCACTTGTGCACTTAACCTGAGTGAAGAACTGAATGAGGTGCATTTTTCCAGAAAACACCATTTTTATTAGAAAGGGCAAACTGGGGGCGCCTGGGTGGCTCGGTCGGTTACGCGTCTGACTTTGGCTCAGGTCATGATCTCGCGGTCCGTGAGTTCAAGCCCCGCGTTGGGCTCTGTGCTGACCGCTCAGAGCCTGGAGCCTGCTTCAGATTCTGTGTCTCCCTCTCTCTGTGACCCTCCCTGTTCATGCTCTGTCTCTCTCTGTCTCAAAAATAAATAAACGTTAAAAAGAAAAAAAAGGGCAAACCGTTATTGTTCGGATTTGATTATTCAGTATTTGGCAGATAACTTTCTTAAAAATGAATGAAGCGAGGGGCGCCTGGGTGGCTTGGTCGGTTAAGCATCCGACTTCGGCTCAGGTCATGATCTCACGGTCCGTGGGTTCGAGCCCCGCGTCGGGCTCTGTGCTGACAGCTCGGAGCCTGGAGCCTGTTTCAGATTCTGTGTCTCCCTCTCTCTCTGCTCCTCCCCTGTTCATGCTCTGTCTCTCTCTGTCTCAAAAATAAATAAACGTTAAAAAAAAAAAAATGAATGAAGCGAGCCTGTCACTTCAAGGAAAACAGCTGACAGTATTTGTAACCATTGAGTTTTCAAATGAAAATTCTAGTTCTGGGAAATTTGTATCTGCCACGGTGAGCTTGACAGCTTCCCAGAACTTAAAAGACTTCTGATGAGATCGATGGATGTTCAGGAATGTGGTTTTTAAAATATCATCCAGTGAAATGTGTTAACGTGTGGAAGATCTGGGCAACTCAGTGATCCAATATTTTCCCAATACAAGATGTTACAAAATCATGTGTGACTAAAAAGATCCATTCGTTTTGCAGGCCAGATCAATGGATTTTAATGTAACATAATATTAACGAAAAGTTCCTTGATCTGCTTTCAGATTCTACATTGCAACTAACTTTTATGAAACTGCCACTTGTCCAGCTTGCATGTCCTCTCAGATGATTATATTCATAATTATCTGAAAAGGCTGTTAAAGTACTCCTACCTTTTCCACCTATCTATCTTTTGGGTTTGGGTTTTTTCTGTAGATTTAAACTCAGATTGCAACAGATGAATGCAGAAGTAGGTATGAGAATTTGGTTGTCTTCTGTCAAGTCAGACACGTTTTACACTTGTTAAACTGCAAAACAATGCTGTTCTCAGTAATTTTTTACAAATATAGTTGCTTTTCATAAAAATAAATTTTTTGTGTTAACATATATGAGGCTGTTACTATTTTTCAGTAGTAAATGTACTATGTTTGAAGGTAAGTAACTTTAATTTTTAATGTGGTAAATATCAGTAGATAGATAAACAAGTTCTTTGGGGTCTTCAATTTTTAAGATTAAAGGGGTCCTGAGGAAAAAGGTTGAGAAGCACTATTTTCAGGTCTTAAGTGTTATTTTTACTAATTCATTTTCAAATGCTTTTGCGTGTCTTTAGTTAATTTAGTACTTTCTTTAATCTTGTGAGAATAATAGCCCATACATCAAACTAGACTTTGTGGACCATGTGGCTTGTTGAAAGTTAGTGGCTGAGTTACCAATGTTTTTAATTCTTACCTGCTACAGATAGAACAGATCTCCAGTTCATTCCCAGATTAAGTGTGGGAGAAAAGGATTGGACCCCCCCCCCCCCCCCCCCCCCCCCCCCCCCCCCGCGCACTGGTCTACCACCATGTCTCAGTGTTGACTATAACCCCTTTCATTTTTTACTGTACCACCTGAAATGAATTGTTAACCAGGCATGATCTGGGAAAGAGAAGAGTCAGTGAGGAACTGCAGACTTAAACTCTTTCTGCCTCTCTTGTACCCTGCCTTTCCTGGTACTCACAGGCCTGTGTCCTGGTGACTCCTGCTTCTTGTCCGGCTGTACCCTTCCCGGGCTCTGGTGCAGCCTGTGCCACTGCTCCCTTCTCCTTTGGGTCTTCAGTGAGTTGGTGGCTTGTGTGAGATTAATCTTGTGTTTCAGTACGATGGCAATCAAATACAGATTCTTTTTGTTGAGAAAGCGGATAATGATTGACAGTTAAATTAGAGTCTTTTTCTTTTTTGTTGATTCAGAGATGTGAACCTCCAGGGCCACCAGCATGGCTGTAGCATCAGCATTTAATTTAGATGACCTCAGAGTAAATGGCCTCATCAGACATCTGTGTTTCCACTGCTCCCCCTGCCCCCTTCAAACTCTTACTCTACCCTTTGAATTTCTGTCCTAAAGAAGTTGATGGATTTAAGCCAACAAGTCTCTCAGCAGCTATCTTTGCAAGTAGACTTGCTAAGAATTGCTAAGAACTTACGCTGCTGTCTTTTCTACCTGCATTTTCTTAATAAACTACCCTATGCTGAATGAGTCTTTTATGTTTCCTAGAATTTTGAGCAGAGATAAAAGAGGCAGCTTTTAGTTGACTTGGTACCTATGACACACCTGTCTAGAGACAGTGTGGTCTCTTGGGGAGAGCATCCACCTGGGTGTTAGGAAGCCAGAGTTCCTATCTTCACTCTTCCCTGTGTTATGTTAACATGAGTAAGCCACCTAACCTTCCCTGCTCCTCTAAAAAGGAGGCATCTGTAGAAAAGCATTAAGATTAATTCTGGCTATGATTTCATTCTTGTACCTTCTGTAAAGAGTACAGGAATGAAAACCATAAAAGACTAAGATAAAGCAAGAAACATTGGTAGGCAGTTTATAATTTTTTGTGGGTTTTTTTTTTAAATGTTTATTTTTAAAAGAGAGAGCGCACAGGGGAGGGGCAGAGAGAGAGGGAGACACAGAATCTGAAGCAGGCTCCAGGCTCTGAGCTGTCAGCACAGAGCCTGATGCAGGGCTTGAACCCACAAACCGTGAGATCATGACCTGAGCCAAAATCGGATGCTTAACCAACTGAGCCACCAAGATGCCCTTGCCTTGCCTTTTCATTTTAATTGGCCTTTAAAGGAACAATTTTAATTTTGATGAAGTCTACTTTGCTAATTTTTTTTATGGCTTACCTATTATGATGGACCATTTTTGTTTTCATTTGGTTTGGGTTTTTGGTTTACATATGAGGATACTACAGAGAGAAGTAAGCCATTAGCCCATGGTTATACAATAAAGTGGTAGGGCCAGGATTCAAACACAAGCAATTTCTTTCAAGGTGTATGTATCTTAAGGTTTAAAACTAGCTTAAACTAGGTACAAAAACGAAATAGGTCCTCATCCAGCAGAATTTGCTGAGTGCCTGCTGTACATCAGACAGACACTTTTCTTACAGGAATGCTGTAGTTACAGAGGTTTATCAAAAGCAAAGTTTTTGCGGGCACCTGGGTGGCTTAATCAGTTAAGTGTCTGACTCTTAGTTTCTGCTCAGGTCATGATGTCGTGGTTCATGGGTTTGAGCTCCGTGTCGGGCTCTGCGCTCACAGCGTGGAGACTATTTGGGATCCTGTGTGTCCCTCTCCCTTTGCCCCTCCCAGCTCGTGCTCTTTCTCTCCCTCCCTCCCTTCCTTTCTCTCTCTCTGTCTCTCTGTCTCTCTCTCTCTCTCAAAATAAATAAATAAAATTTTTTACAAAGCAGAATTTTTGCTATTACCTGCTTGATGTTATGGGTTGAATTCCTATTTTGAAAGTTTGTTGTTTTTTTTTTAAATTGAAGTATGTTTTTTTCATGCACTTTAAGTCTTGACAACATCTTACAACTGGTAAAGCACTACTAGTAATGGGTAACCGTGTAGCCAACTTCCTGTGGGTTGTTTGTGGTTTAACCATGTGCTCCCTTTAAATTTCTGTTGATGCTTTTGCTCCCACTTAAATATATCCTTAACATCTGGGTTTTTGTTTGTTTTGCATGCAGTTTAGGAGTATTCAGGATTGCTTTTAGGCCAAAATATTTAATTTTTCTAACCTTCTCCAAAAGTGTGAGCCAGAAAGACAGCAAACTTTGAGAAAGTACGTTCTTTGGCTTTACCTGGTGCTTTGCAGTAGAGGAAGAATGCTTTTGATTTCCATTGCTCTGTTAATGGGTACTGGGGAGAAGCCTGTTGGGGCAGGGTGAGACTAAACCGTGGGAAGCCAGCAAATTTCTAACTCCATTTATATAAAATTATAGCATGGACCCTGTTGTTTAATTGAGTATAATTTTATGGTATTATAGTTTATAATTCTTTAGGAAATAGAAAATAATCAAGACCTGACTCCTGCCTTCAAGTATCTAACAGTTTAGCCTGGCAGAGTTGATGTTAATCCTTAATGAGGCTGTCCCAGGACAGATTATGCTACCATTCCTATTTTCCCTCTCTTTTTAAAAAAATTATAAAGCCATGAGAATGGAAAGATATTCTCCTGTGATCAGTTTTCTTAGTAATCAGAGAACTGCCAAAAATGAATGTAACAGAAGGCATGATCACCTTAGAAGAATCTTAAAATGTAAATTTATTTGTTCAATTCATAATCAAGATACTTTTGGTAGAGAGTAGAGAGGATTATCAGAGCCCTTTTGTAAGACATTCTGAAATAGAACCAAAACAATTCATAAGAGGAAAAAGTAAACAGGAAAAGCTAATTTGCTTTATCTAGTATAAAAAGAAGAAAAACATTGTCCATATATTTTTTTTAATGTTTATTTTTGAGAGACAGAAAAGTGTGAGTGGGGGAGGGATGAGAGGGGGGAGGCACAGAATCCAAAGCAGGATCCAGACTCTGAGCTGTCAGCACAGAGCCTGATGTGGGGCTTGAACTCAAGAACCACGAGATCATGACCTGAGCCAAAGTCGGACACTTAACTGACTGAGCCACTCAGGTGCCCCGACGTTGTCCATTTTATAATGATATGCAATTTTCTTTTTTTTTAATAGAAAATATTAGCAAAATACTCATAGAATTAAAATAGCAGAAATTTGTACTCAGTCCTGGAAATCCTTCAATGAAGGTAAAGCAGGAATAAATCAGATGTGTGTTTTTAATTATCTGAAACTTATTAGTGATTATGCTTATATTTAAGAGAGTATCAACTCTTCTGTTTTGAATGGAAACCCTTCTACAGCAAAATTATTTTATCTTTTTTGTCCTCTATTCCCACATTAAAAAGTATTTTTCTATATAATACATCTTTCATCCTGTAGAATTTTAAATATGCTCATATTTCAAATGCATACCTACATTTAAAAGTTATATAGTCAATAATTTTCATCTAGGGTGCCAAGACTAGTTAATAGAGAAAGAACAGTATTTTCAGTGGGGTGCCTGGGTGGGGTGGTTCAGTCAGTTAAGCGTCTGATTCTGGGTCTTGGCTTAGGTCATGATCTCACAGTTCAGGCTCTGTGCTGACGGTGTAGAGCCTGCTTGGGATTCTCTGTCTCCCTCTCTCTGCCCCTCTCCCCCTCTCACTCTCTCAAAATGAATAAACATTAAAACAATTATAAAAAACAAAACAGTCTTTTTGACAAATGATGGTGGGAAAGCTGGATATTCACATGCAAGATAGTGAAGGTTGTAGCCTTTACACCATATACACAGATTAACTAAAAAATGCATCAAAGGTCTAAACATGAGACCTAAAACTATATTTTCTTAGAAGAAAACATAGAGGAAAAGCTTTGACATTGTATTTGACAATGATTTTTTAGATAGGGCACCAAAAGCAACAGGCAACAAGAGTAAAAAATACATAACTTGGACTACATCAAAATTAAAAGCTGTGCATCAAAGGATACAATGACAGAGTGAAAAGGCAGCCTATGGAATGGGAGACTGTTTGCAAATATCTGATCCCTTGTCATTATAATGAACTCCTATAATTCATCAACAATGAAAAACCACAAATAAACTGATTATAAAATAGGCAATGAAAGACATTTCTCCGTGTGTGTGTGTGTGTGTGTGTGTGTGTGTGTGTGTGTGTGTATAAATGACCTGACTAGCATATGAGAAGATACTCAACATCACTAATAATTAGGGAAATACAGATCAAAACTGCACTGAGATACCACCTCATACCCATCAGGGTGGCTACTATAAAAAAAAGGTGGGAGAGAAAATAGCATGTGGCAAGGCTGTGGAGAAACTGAAAACCTTTGTATGCTGTTAGTAGGAATGTAGAATGGTGCAGCCACAATGGAAAACAGTATGGCATTTCCTCAAAAAATTAAGAATAGAACTACCCCACGACCCAGCAATTTTACTTCTGAGTATGTTCGCAGAAGAACTGAGAGCAGTGTCTCAAAGAGATATATTTGTACACTCCTGTTTGTTAACAGCATTATTCATTATAGCCAAAAGATGGAAGCAGCCCAAGTGTTTATCTCTAGATGAATGGATAAATAAATTTGTGTATACATACAGTGGAATATTATTCAGCCTTAAAAAAGAGGGAAATCTGACACATGTGACAACACTGATGGAACTTGAGGATACACTAAGTGAAGTGAACTAGTCATGAAAAGACAAATACTATATGGGGCACCTGGCCGGCTCTTTTGGTAGAGCATGTGACTCTTGATCTTATGGGTTGTAAGTTCGAGCACCACGTTGAGTGTAGAGATAACTTAAAAATAATAGCTTTTGAAAAACAAGACAAATACATAATTCCCCTGACATCTAGGTGAATCTAGAATAATCAAATTCACAGAAACGGAGTCAAATGAAATTCTTGCCACAGGCTTGGGGTAGAAAGAAATGGGAAGTTGTTTAATGGGTAGAGTTTTAGCATTGCAAGATGAAAAAGTTTTAGTCTGGTTGCACAACAGTGTGAATATATGTAACAGTATTGATCTGTACACTTAAAAATGGTTGTGATGGCATATTTTATGTTACGTGTATTTTGCCACAATTTTTTTTTTAAGTTTATTTTGTGGGAGGGAGAGAGGAAGAGAAAGCGAAAGCAAGGGATGGGCAGAGAGAGAGAGAGAGGGAGAGAGAGAATTCCTAGGCTCTGCACTGTCAGCTTTGAGCCTGGTGCTGTGCTCAGACCCATGAACCGTGAGATCATGACGTGACCCAAACTCGGATGCTTAACTGACTGAGTCACCCAGGCACCCCTGTATTTTACGACAATGTTTTAAAATGTTTTAAATCAATAAAGAGAAAAATTAGAATATTTAAAGTGGTCACTATAGTCATTATTGTAAATGAAAGTATTCATGATTAAATCAAAATGTATTTTGAAATGTGTTATCTGATTTTTTATTTTATAAATTTATTTATTTTCCAGTATAATTAACATACAGTGTTGTGGTGCCTGGGTGGCTCAGTCGGTTAAGGCTCCAACTTCGGCTCAGGTCATGATCTCATGGTTCATGGGTTTGAGCCCCGAGTTGGGTTCTGTGCTGACAGCTCAGAGCCTGGAGCCTGCTTTGGATTTTGTGTCTCCCTCTCTCTCTGCCCTCCCCTGCTCGTGCTTTGTCTCTCTCTGTCTCTCAAAAAAAAAAAAAAAAAACAACCATTAAAAAATTTTGTAATTAACATACAGTGTTACATTAGTTTCAGGTGTACAATAAACAGTTCTGTACATTACTCAGTGCTCATCACGATAAGTGTACTCTTTGATCCCCTTCACCTGTTTGCCCATAGCCTGCCCACCTCCCCTCTGGTAACTATTTGTTCTCTGTATTCAAGAGTCTGGGTTTATTTGATTGTCTTTTATTTCTTTGTTCATTTGTTTCCACATACGAGTGAAATCATACGGTATTTGTCTTTCTCTGACTTATTTCACTTAGCATTATACCCTCTAAATCCACCCATATTGTTACAAATGGCAAGATTTCATTCTTTTTTATAGCTAAGTAATATTCCATTGTGTATATAAACTACATCTTTATCCATTCATCTATCTACGGACACTTGGGTTACTTTGTTAAATTTTGTTAATATGATTTTTAAAATTTTTTTAAAGTTTATTTATTTTTGAGACAGAGCGAGACAGAGCATGAACGGGGGAGGGTCAGAGAGAGGGGGAGACACAGAATCTGAAGCAGGCTCCAGGCTCTGAGCTGTCAGCACAGAGCCTGACGTGGGGCTCGAACTCACGGACCATGAGATCATGACCTGAGCCGAAGTCAGATGCTTAACTGACTGAGCCACCCAGGCGCCCCTATGATTTTTTTAATAGACTTTTTAAACTTTTTTTTTTTTTTTTGAGAGAGAGACAGAGCATGAATGGGGGAGGGAGAGGGGGAGACTAACAGATTCCAAAGCAGGGTCCATGCTCTGAGCTGTCAGCATAGAGCCCTACATGGGTCTCGAACTTACAAACCACGCAATCATAACCTGAGTTGAAGTTGGACGTTTAATTGACTGAGCCACCCAGGCGCCCCAGTAGAATTGACTTTTAAAGCACTTTTAGGTTCACAGTAAAACTGAGCAGAAGGTACAGAGTTCTCATGTATCTCCCATCCCTACACAGGCATAGCTTCCCCCTTAACAACACCCTCCACCAGAGTGATCCACTTGTTAGGATTGATGAACCTACATTGAACCTATAAAATTTTATGTCTTAAAATGTATTCTTCGATTACACTTTGCAGAAGCAAGAAAAAAGTACAGTTCATTGCTTTGATACTAGTCTTCTTGTATACTTTTAGGTTTTTCAGTTGCCTGTGGTTACATATGTAGAGAGAGCCTTTAAACTTAGGGGTAGCTATGCTATAGATTTGTTTAAATATATGTTTTTATTTCAGTTATTGTTACAAATGAAATAGGACTCCTGAAATTGATAAATTATATTTGAGCTAGTAAAATTGGAAGTCCAGATCAAGTGTGAGAACAAATTATATATTGTTGGTACATGATACCTATAATTATGATCCTAAAGATCAAGAAAAATCTGTAGAATGTTTACGCTTTGACCCCGTAATTCTGCTTCTACAAATTGAACCTAAGAAAGCATGGTAGAAGCTTGCTTAACCAACCCCGGATTGATGATGCCCCGCGTTCTGTTTGTAAAGATGTTGAGCAATACTGCTGGTTTCCTGGTCTGTGGTGTGGTCCTACACTGTGCTTCAGCCAATTGAGTGTGCCTTGTCAATGCCCTCCAGCCATAGACCACTAGGAACATAGCTGTCATTGAACAACCCGGGTTTATTACTCATTGTAGAGGTAAAATGCACGTAAGAGACTGTGTGGTATTTCAGGAAGAGTATTCAAAGGGATTTATTTTAGGATTTAGGCTTTTGTATTGGGTGATTTGGGGAAGGGATTAAGGAAGAGCTCCTTTGCTCTGGATTGGATATTGCTAGGATGTGGGGTGATTCTTTGGGGATCTTAACAAATCTTATCTAGGAGGAAGGCCAAATAGACAAGAGACTAAAGCCCTACCTGCTGGAGAAGCAGCAGTCACTCCTGGCTGCCAGGAGAGGGGGATATTTGGTATTTTGTAGGTTGCACAATGACCTTATTTTTTGTCCAAAATTTTGAAGTGTTTTTGTTTTGTCTCACTTTTTCATGGTCTCAGAGTGACCTTGTCTGATGTTGGTATTTAGTGAGATTGTTTGTGTGCACCGGGAGAATAGCATGGCCTAGGTTCCCCCAGGCCAGCTTCAGACATCAGTAAGGCCTACCTGTCAGTGTCCAGCAGTTTCTGGATGTTAGGGCCTGCATTTTTCTTCCTCAGACTGTTACTAAGAATCACTTGAAACCTGTTTATAGCCATTGTACTTTTTGTAATTATATAATTTAATTAATATATAAAACACTTAAATTAGTGTAGAAAGAAAGAGGAATTATTTCTGTGAAAACTTGGTCATTTTTGGAAAGCCTTACTAAGGTAAATTGCTAAAAGCATTTTGTAAATTGTTGTTGAATTAGGGATGGGTAAAAGGCAAAAACAAGCCCTTCAGAACACATTTTACCAGAAGAATTCTATGTACTGATTGCTTTACAAGTATCTTCTGGTTCTCAGTCCACTTTAAAGAAACCCACATTGTAAATTGCAAATGATTTACTCATTCATTGAGGGAGCAGGGGAGGGGCAGAGAGCGAGAATCCCAAGCAACATTTTAAATTAACCTCCCAACTATAGCTCTGATTATCAGGTAAGAGGCTTTTATTATACAGAAAAAGTTACGTAAAGATGTAGGTGCAAAATTGTGCATCAGAACTTTTTTTTTAATTTATGTCTAAGTTAGTTAGCATATAGTGCAACAATGATTTCAGGAGTAGATTCCTTAATGCCCCTTACCCATTTAGCCCATCCCCCCTCCCACAACCCCTCTAGTAACCCTCTGTTTGTTCTCCATATTTAAGAGTCTCTTATGTTTTTGTCCCCCTCTCTGTTTTTATATTATTTTTGCTTCCCTTCCCTTATGTTCATCTGTTTTGTATCTTAAAGTCCTCACATGAGTGAAGTCATAGGATATTTGTCTTTCTCCAACTGACTAATTTTGCTTAGAATAATACCCTCTAGTTCCATCCACGTAGTTGCAAATAGCAAGATTTCATTCTTTCTGATTGCCAAGTGTGTGTGTGTGTGTGTGTGTGTGTATACACACACACACACACACACACATATACACACACCACATCTTCTTTATCCATTCATCCATCAGTTCATCAGAACTTTATAAAAGTCAGAAGAATAAAGGAAGAACCTAAATGTTTATTAATGTAATTGAAATTATAATCAGAAGATGAGATAGTTATTAGGTCATTTTTCAATTTTTTTTTTTTTTAACGTTTATTTATTTTTGAGACAGAGCGAGACAGAGCATGAATGGGGGAGGGTCAGAGAGAGAGGGAGACACAGAATCTGAAACAGGCTCCAGGCTCTGAGCTGTCAGCCCAGAGCCCGATGCGGGGCTCGAACTCACGGACCGCGAGATCATGACCTGAGCCGAAGTCAGACGCCCAACCGACTGAGCCACCCAGGCGCCCCATTAGGTCATTTTTCAAATACTGTCTTTTAACAAGAAAATGCTCATTTAGTGTGAAATATAGAGTAGATCACAAAACCAAATAAACTATGACCAGAATTTTAAGAATGTATATGTAAAAATTTTAAATGCAAACCAAGTGAACATATAATTGGAAAGAAATGAACCAGGAAATTGACAGTTTACCCCAGATGCTGGAATTTCAGAGGTTTTTTATTTTACTCTTTATGCTTTTCTATAATTTCTAGGTGTTCTATAATAAGTATGTATTGTTACTTTTTGTTTTTTTAATCGGGGGAAGATACTTTTTTTTTTTAAAGTTTGTATTTAAATCCCAGTTAGTTAACATGCAGTTGTAATATTAGTTTCAAGTGTACAATTTAGTGAGTCAACACTTCATACATCACCCGGTAGTCATCACAACAGGGGGAAGTACTTTTTAAGAAGAGTCCCTGGGGGCACCTGGGTTGTTCAGTGGGTTGAGCATCCGATTTGTGACTGGCTCAGGTCACGGTCTCACAGTTCGTGAGTTCTAGCCCCGTGTCGGGCTCGCACTGACAGTGTGAAACCTGCTTAAGACTCTTTTCTCTCTCCCTCTCTCTCTGCCCCTTTCCTGTTCACACCTACATTCGTGCTCTCTTTCTCTCTCAAAATAAACAAATAAATTTAAAAAAAAAAAGCCCCTGGATTGACTATTTTAGAAACATATACCTGTGGTCATACCAGTCTGGCTCTTTGCTAATGTGTTTTCATTCAGTATTAAGAATTCAATGTAAGAGAAGCTTTATGTTCTAAATGAGAAGAAAAGCAAAGGCACAGGCATGGATTTTTTAGGTCAAGGCTCCTATAGATTTAATCCACAGGCTAATGTTTCCAACTTCTAGGCATAGAGTAGATCTTATCAATGAATTGGGCTTTTGTTGATTGCTCTAACCCCCATCCAAAAGCAAAAAGCCCCTTGTTTATACTTTGTTGGTGTTTACCATTGCTTCGTTTAAAGCAAAAACAAAAACAGTGCACTTACCATTTTCTTCCACTAGCCATACTACATTGCACCTTCCTTGGAAGGAAGAAGGGAATGGCCATCTTTGTATTCTTAATAGCTGGACCTTTGTTCCTCAGTAGTTGGCTAAATAACTTGAAAAAATGTACATAGTCCCCCCTCATCCCTCCCCCCCACACACAATATAAAGATTTCCTGGACAAGTATGTCTTAAAATACCAGAGTTGATAGTAAAGAAAAAAAATGTTCCTCAAGGGCCCACTCCAAGCATCAGTGACAGGAAAGCAACCTATCAACAGCAGACTTTACATTTCACCTGATGATTCTGGACTGTTTTCACAATAGAACCATGTGTGAGCATATAAATTGACATAGCTGGGGCACTTGGGTGGCTCAGTTGGTTAAGCATCTGACTTTGGCTCAGGTCATGATCTCACAGTTTGTGAGTTGGAGCCCTGCATCGGGCTCTCTGCTGTCAGCACAGAGCCTGGAGCCTGCTTCAGATCCTCAGTCTCCTTCTTTCTGCCCCACTTGCAAGTGCTCTTTCTCAAAAATAAACATTTTTTAAAAATAAAAATAAATCGATGTAGCCATTTTAGAAGGGCAGTTGGGCAACGTCCGTCAAATTGAAAGTGCACATCACCATTGCATTTCTAGAATATTCTCCAAATATTCTCACACAAAGTAGACAATCCTGTATGGACACATATCCTTATTTAGACTGCTGTTAATATGTTTCTCAGTAGAGTGACTGGAATATCATGCTGTCATTTAGAATGAACTAGATCTCATTTAATAATTGTATTAAAGTTGTACAAATATTTGTATATTTGTATTTATGATGATGATGATGATAATGATGGCTGTTCTTTCATTATGTGTTTATTTTTATTTCTAGAAGTAGGCTGTACACCCAGCGTGGGGCTTGAACTCCTGTTCCTAAGGTCAAAAGTCACGTGCTCTACCAACTGAGCCAGCCAGGTGCCTGAATAATGACAGCTGTTCTTAAGTATATATCATATGCCAGTCACCATGTCATGCATTTGACAGATTTTATCTAACAATTCTCATAACTATGGCAGGCACGGTTATTACCTACATTTTGCACATGAGAGACTGAGGCACAGAGATTAAATAATTTATACATTACTTATAAGGGGCAGACCTGGTATTTGAATCCAGGTAGTCTGTGGTTAAAACAGTCTATATTTTTAACCTCTAAAATGCATATCCTAAAAATAATGCGTATCCTCCTTTCTGCTGACGGAAAGAGATCAAGATATATATTGAATAAAAAGCAGAATTAAATGCATGGTATGCTGTACAGCATGCACCAGAAGGGTATAAAAGGAACAACAAACAGTGTCTTCTTACAAGGAGGGAATGGATGCCCTTTTACTTTGTTTTTTCTCTTGTGTGTGATTGAATAATAGGCATGTATAACTTAAACATTTTTAACTACAGTAAGTATCTGATCTTTTGAAAAATTATAATACTTAAGACAAGCTGTAGTCCTGAGTCAGGAATGTTCTATCCATCCCTACTTACCTACTTTAGTATAGAATTCGTCTTATTCTAATATCCTACCACAGTTCAAGATGATAGCTTTTTTCAAAATTCACTTTCAGGGGCGCCTGTGTGGCTCAGTCGGTTAAGTATCTGACTTTGGCTCGGTCATGATCTCGTGGTTCGTGGGTTTGAGCTCCACATCAGGCTCTGCACTACAGTGTAGAGCTTGCTTGGGATTCTTTCTCCTCCTCTCCTCCCCTCCCCTCCCCTCCCCCCTCCTCCCCCTCCTCCCTCCTCCTCCCTCCTCCTCCCTCCTCCTCCCTCCTCCTCCCTCCTCCTCCCTCCTCCTCCCTCCTCCCCCCTCCTCCCCCTCCTCCCCCTCCTCCCACTCCCCCTTCCCCCTGCTTTTCCCCTGCTCTTATACACTGTCTCACTCTCAAATAAATAAACTTTTAAAAAATTCACTTCTGCTGGGATTTATTGTTTACCTGATCCTGCTGTTAGTACTTACGTTTTTGATTGACATAGTACCTCATTTTTGTATTTTACCTCTTTAAATCACCTACATTTTTTGTTTCCCAAAGGATTTGAGACTGATTATTGTAAGATATAATTACAATTATGTACACTAGAATAGTTCTACAGTTGAGGAGTAAAGTCAACTTTTAGTTTCCTGGAAGTAGGAAAAAAAATTCTGAGTTCAGTAGTTCTTGTGATTTGACAAAAGGACACATAACCATTTTGTTTAAAAACAAAACAAAAATATTTTTTTTCTTTTTCTAAATTTGGAGATCTCTTTCATGGGACCTTTTATGCAATTTATACTTTTCCAGTTGTTTTGTTGTTTTTGTCTACTCAACTGAATTATAAGCTTCCTTAGGACAAATTCCATTTCATTCCATACTATTTTTGTTCTATCTGTACCTAGAAAACACACCCTTTATTATGGTTGAAATTGTAAATTAAGCAACAGCTGCAGCCCAGCTACATTTCAAAGATTACGTTATTACCACTTTTCAAAGATTCAGTCTTTGAAACTTAGAAATTGATACTACTGTTCTCCTTCTCAGCAGGGAATCTTCTCTGGTCACCCTCAAAAATCAGTTTATTGTCTCCCTCTCTATCTGCCCCTCCCCTGCTCATGCTCGCTGGCTCTCTCTCCTTCAAAAGTAAATAAACATTAAAAAATTTAAAGGGGGCGGGGCTCCTGGGTGTCTCAGTCAGTTAAACATCTTCCTGCTTCAGTTCAGGTCACAATCTCACAGGTTCAAGCCCTGGGTTGGGCTCTGTGCTGACAGCTCAGAGCGTGGAGCCTGATTCAGATTCTGTGTCTCCCTCGCTCTCTGCCCTTCCCCCACTCATGTTCGTTCTCTCTCTCTCTCTCTCTCTCTCTCTCTCTCTCTCTCTCTCAATAGTAAATAAACATTAAAAAATTTTTTTTAATCAATTTATTTCTTGGTTCTTTTTGAGCCCCTGCTTATTGAGTATGTAATGTAAAGGAAATTTATTCAAACTTTTGTTTTATGACAGTTAAATATTTTTAAATACGGCCTATCGCTTTCAACCACCTTTTTCTTTCTCGTAGGCCAAGTTATCAAAGCATGGGACATTGGGGTGGCTACCATGAAGAAAGGAGAGATCTGCCATTTACTGTGCAAACCAGAATACGCATATGGCTCTGCTGGCAGTCTCCCCAAAATTCCCTCGAATGCAACTCTCTTTTTTGAGGTAAGTGTGCGTGTGATGTTGCGTCGTTAGCCTCTGTTCTAGTATAGTGCTGGCTCTGAAGCAACAGGCAGTGGAACAAGGAGCTAAGCTTGCTGTTGAGAATCAGATCCAACTTATTTATTTTGGAGCTTGGCTTCTTGAATTGTTTCCCACAAACCCAAGGGGTGTGTGCCAGTGCTTTCTTAGAAACGTGTTTCTGGCACTGAACGATCATATCCAAATAAACAAAAGACACCAGGCTTAAAAAGAAAGGTTCTGGTCAGTGGTGTGAGTATAACATACTCAAAGTTGACCAGAAGACAACGTTGAAAATGTGGCAGACCAGTGTTGAAATATACCTAAACCAAATGGTAAGATACTTTCATATTATACAGGTTTACAATTTGTCACCGGTCTCGCTTCTTCATTAGAAGCAGTAGGTGGTGGGGCGCCTGGGTGGCGCAGTCGGTTAAGCGTCCGACTTCAGCCAGGTCACGATCTCGCGGTCTGTGAGTTCGAGCCCCGCGTCAGGCTCTGGGCTGATGGCTCGGAGCCTGGAGCCTGTTTCCGATTCTGTGTCTCCCTCTCTCTCTGCCTCTCCCCCGTTCATGCTCTGTCTCTCTCTGTCCCAAAAATAAATTAAAAACGTTGAAAAAAAAATATTTAAAAAAGAAGCAGTAGGTGGTGATAACATTATTCATTCTGTGTTGAATTACATAGATCTGTCCAAGTGTGATTAAAAAATTAAGGGAGGAAATGCCTGAAATGTCATAACTGGGTAAAACAAAATAAAACCAAAAAAACAAAGAACACCTTTAGTTGGTTGTAGGTCTGATTCATAGGATTTATTTTTACATTTACAAAAGGGAATTCCATGAATCTGGGGTGGAAAGGTGGTGGCCTCTAGAGTCAGACAAAACAGTTCTGGGCAGCACCTTGTAGCTCTGGCTTTTTGCCCACAAGGCAGCTTTCCTAGTATTTCCTGTCTGTCTTTGCACTGCAACCCCACAGGATGCAGTCCTAGACATTATCGTTACGTGAAGGCTCTTTCCAGGTATTGAAAGTGCAGCGTTCTTTTTTTTCCTACTTTTCCAATAACTGAGATGCATAGATAAATATTACAGAGTTTTATTTTGTAAAATGAAAGGAGAATCGGTTGTCCTTGTCTTTAAGTAAGCTGGCTCTGTTTGGTCTTTTCTCAGCCAAATCTTTTTTTCCTTTGTAGATTGAGCTCCTCGATTTCAAAGGAGAGGATTTATTTGAAGATGGAGGCATTATCCGAAGAATCAAACAGAAAGGAGAAGGATATTCAAACCCAAACGAAGGAGCGACAGTAGAAAGTAAGTATTGCTGTGATAGTGAATGAGTCCTTAAAATTGGTTTCCATTTACAGGGATAAAATGGAGATTTCTTTTTGAAAATCTAGAAATAAACAATTAAATATAGCTCAACTCAAGAATAGTTTTAAATTCAACATTTACTTAATAATGACTTTATTTGGTAAATATTCATCCAACATGTCTATGCTAGGTATTTACTGTACCAGCTTCGGTAGACTCAGAAGATGTAATCCTATCCATCAAGTCCAAGTCTACGGACTCCATGGTGTACCAGCAACAATGTTAGTTGCCTTATGGATTTACTCATTTATTTCTCAAAATAACCCTACGAGATAAGATTTATTATCCCCAGGTGAGAAAAGTGAGTTCAGAGAAATTGCCCCAAGGTTATAGAGTTACTGAACAGAGCAGTTGGATTGTAATGTCCTTCAGAGCTCTCAAACCTGTCTCACTGGCTTGTCTCAAGATGAAAAAGTTCATCGTTTTAGTTAGATCAAAATTGGGGGCTGGGGCGCCTGGGTGGCGCAGTCGGTTGAGCGTCCGACTTCAGCCAGGTCACGATCTCGCGGTCCGTGAGTTCGAGCCCCGTGTCAGGCTCTGGGCTGATGGCTCGGAGCCTGGAGCCTGTTTCCGATTCTGTGTCTCCCTCTCTCTCTCTGTCCCTCCCCCGTTCATGCTCTGTCTCTCTCTGTCCCAAAAATAAATAAAAAACGTTGAAAAAAAAAATTATAAAAAAAAAATTGGGTAATAGTGTTCATTCCATTCTCTGTCAGGAGATCTAGGTTCATGTTTTGCTTTGCCATTTATTGGGTGACTTACAGCTATTCCATTTTTTTTACTTGCTAAACTGGGGGGAAGATACTCCCAAGGACCGATTACTTGATCACTCTTCCAGAGCACAATGTATGGACCATGGTGCCCACTGCTTGTCACTTTGTATTGTAGTCAGTGTTTGTCCATTTCTCCGGTAGACGGCTTGAAGCCCAGAATCTTTTTAAGTCTTTTTGTTTCCAGCATTACCTACAGTGCCCTACACACACTGGGTGTTCGGTAGGTGCTTTCTGCATGGATAGATGTTTGAAAGACACCATTCACTGAGCTTGAAGTACCGTTAAAAAGAGAGTCATGAGAAAACATAGAAAAATACTTCCATTAAGAAAACAGAGTACTTGACAATATGAACTATTATAAAAGGCCTATTTAAAATAAAGAGTTCATTGAGAACAGTAAACTAGAATGATTGATTTTCCTATCTTTACCATTTGTATATTCTGCTTGAGATGCATGTTTCATTCCCTTGGGTCTGGCAAATTAGTTCAAATTGAGTTACTTATTTAGTTGGAAACAGTTGTAAATAGTATTACTGTACTATTGCTGTTGAAGTCTTTAGGTAGCAATCATTCCTGGTAAGTTTTAGAATACATGAAGAGGAGCTCAAATGTATAATGTTGGGAGAAATACCTAGCCCAGGAGCCAGAGACAGGATTCTAGCTTCAGCAGACTCTAACTAGCCCTTGCCTTTCTGGGCTCTTGCTTCCTTGACGATGACACAGGGGTAGACATCTCGATTTCCAAGGTCCTGTTAGCCCTGAATGTTCCATGATAGAATTCTAAATGTTTATGAAAGTGACCAGAATGATAGAACGTCATCTTCAGCACATTAACAAGTATGTAAGAAGGTTATCTGTAACAGATATTTAAATTTTTTATTATGAATATTTTCAAATATCAAAAAACCAGAGGTTTTTTTCCTATGATAGAGTAACTAACTCCCAGATTCAGCAATTTATAATATATATTTTTAACCTGGAGGCTTTTGTCAACCAAATTAAAAAGAAAAACTTTTCCCAATTATAGGCAATGCCACAAAACTACCATTGCAGAGTTAACTTTGGGGCAGGCTAAATTAAATCCCATCTTGCTTTTGGTAGTATTTTTGGTGGGAGTCCTTATTTTTAACTTTGTTTTGAAATCATTTTCGCCTTACAGACAAATTGCGAAACTAGTACAGAGAATTCACTTATATGCTTCATCCAGCTTCCCCTAATGGTAACATCGTCCCTCACCACAGTGCTGCATTTATCAAAATCAGGAAATTAACACCAATAAAATACTATTAACTATTAGGGGTGCCTGGGTGGCTCAGTTGGTTGAGCGTCTGACTCTTGGTATTGGCTCAAGTCATGATCTCATAGTTCGTGGGATCAAGCCAGCGTCCAGGCTCTGCACTGACAGAATGGAACCTGCTTGTGATTCTCTTCCTCTTTCTCTCTGCCCTTCTCCCTCTCACGTACATGTGCTTTCTCTCTCTCTTTCTCAAAATAAATAAACTTTAAAAAATACTGTTAATATTATTTTACAGATCTTGTGTGAGTTTCCTCATTTGCCATACTGATGTCCTTTTCTGGTCATGGTCAGATTCAGGATCCAGTGCTATATTTTGTCCCTCTAGTAGTAGTCTCCAGTCTGTGACAATTATCAGTCTTCCTGTGTTTTTTCATGATTTTAACAGTTTTGAAGACAACTGGCCTATTTAGAATATATTTCAATTGGGTTTGTCTGATGTTCTCCACGATTAGATTGGTGTTAAGCATTTTTTTTTTTTTTTAAATACCATGTAAGTGATGCCGTGCCTTATCAGTTCATCATTATCAGGAGGTACATGATACTGATGTTAACTTGGGTCACTTGGTTAAGGTGGGATCTGCCATGTTTCTCCTTTGTAAAGTTGCTATTTTTGCCTTACTAAGTATCTCTTTGGGAGGGATCTAACTACTAGGAGACCATGCAGGTGTCTTTTGCATCACATCTTCACACACTGATCCATGAATGTTTTTTTTTTTTAAGTTTATTTATTTTGAGAGAGCACAAAGCGGGGTGGGTAGGGTAGAGAGAGAGAATTGGGGGGGCGGGGAGAGAATCCCAGGCAGGCTTCACATGCTGTCAGCAGGAGTTCAATCCCATGAACCATGAGATCATGACCTGAGCCAAAATCAGGAGTCGGACATTTAACTGACTGAGCCACCCAGGCGCCCCTGATCCATGAATGATATTTCCATGCAACAGTTATTACTGTAGGATTTGCCTAATGGTGATTTTTCTATTTCCACCGTTCCTTCTACAATTTAATTGGAATTCTGCCATAAGGAAGGGCTGCCTCTTCTTCCCTGTTTATTCAGTTATTTATAATAGTGTAGAGTCATTGGTATTTATTTTATTCTGTAGGTTATTATTCATTGCTACTCTTACTTTGTTGGTCAGATTGTCCCAGATTTGGCCATTGAAAGGTTCTTAACCTAGCTTTTGTGTCTTTTCAACAGACATCCTTTTTTTTTTTTTTTTTAATGTTTATTTTTGAGAGGTGGGGGCAGGGCAGAGAAAGGAAGACACAGAATCCAAAGTAGGCTCTAGGCTCTGATCTGTCAGCACAGAGCCCGACACGGGCCCTGAAGGAACATGTGGTCATGACCTGAACTAAAGTCAGACCTTTAACCCACTGAGCCACCCAGGCACCCCCCTCCTTTGTTTTTTAAGCACTTCCTTACTTTTAGTACAAGATGCTCTAGGCTCATTTTGTAGCTTCCCCACCCTAGGGGTGGAATCAACCATTTCTCCAAGGAGCTCTGATTTCTTTTATTAGAAAACAGTATTTAGAAACCAAGATCTGGGTGCCGGGTATACTCACACTGTGGAACGTTATTGCTTCTTAACTTGACAGAGCTGGGAAATAGATGTACCACAGAAGGCACGTGTACACAGCTTTACGTGTTCTCTATTAGCTGTACGTGTTCTCTGTTAGTCCGTATGTCTATTAAGAGCTAGGAGCACATACTGATTGATGCCTGCAGTTCCGATCCAGCACCTCATGTTCATCCTTACCTTCTCCCTTCACTTCTTTAAAACTGCTTTCTCCAGCAGTGAGGAACCTCTCTCTCCTATCCACTATGTATTTGTTTATTTGCTTAATTGTAGTTTACACAGAAAGTAGTTTCAAAGTTGCTAACCCACACCCCTGCAAAAAACATACTTCGTAAACGCAGGAAGTATTTGTGTAGAAGTTCCTGTAGTCACCAGCCTTATAGCATACATTGAAAACACTGTTTTCCAACTTAGGTTAGTTCTGTGTTCTCACTCCCTTCAGTGTGGTTATGTTATTTATTTATAACGCAGTTATGTTCATTTGTTATGTTTGGATGCCATTTAGGGTCACCCCCCCCACACTCCAGTTGCTTTTAACTATTTATTTGTGTTTGGGGTAGATGAAACAGTGCCATGGTTCTAAACTAAACAAAAAGATATACACAGAAGTGTTATTCCCCTGTCCTCTGTACTAACCGGTTCTCATTTCCCCATTATTTCCACCTTCCTTCCTGCCTACCTCCTGTAGGTCACCAGTCACATTTCTTCTTGGTTTATACTTCTTGTGTTTCTTTTGCAGAAATGAGCAGGTATCTGTATTTTTTTCTTTTATGTCCCCTTCCTTTTTGTACGGAGGGTAACATCCTATCGATGGGTTTTAAAAAAAATACTTGAATAATTATCTAATTTTGCTTTTTCTGTTTCCTAATATCTTAAAAAAGGGTAATGACTAATCTTTTGTCTCTCATCTTGTTAGATTTTACTTTCTGGTAAGTTTAGAGTAAATGGTTTATTTTTACTTTTTTCATCCAAAAGCCCTATTTGGTTTTCTGGAACAAATCAATTTTATAAAAACATATTGTATTTTCACTTACCCCTCTTTGAAACAAGTTCACTGTGTGTGGGAGGAGGACAGAAGGTTGACTTAAAAGTGGTGCCTGTCAAGGGCACCTAGGTGGCTCAGTCAGTTAAGCATCCAACTCTTGATTTAGGCTCAGTCATAATCTCATGGTTCATAAGACCGAGCCCCACGTCGGGCTCTGTGCTGACAGTGCAGAGCCTGCTTGGGATTCTCTCTCCCTGTCTCTCTGTCTTAAAATAAACAAACATTAAAAAAAAAAAAAAAAAAGTGGTGCCTGTCAGAAACCACAAGCACTTTGTTCTTTTAAAGTCTTCACCAGCTTGCCTTTTTTCATAGCATCGCCCGTAACACTTAGATTCAAAGCCAGGAAGAAATCTCCAAACTAAAGCCAGTCCTGCTGTGAAGAGAACAGGAGACAATGATGATCCATTACAATATATCATTATAGGGGAGCCTGGGTGCGTCAGTCAATTGGGCGTCCAACTTCAGCTCAGATCATGATCTCGTGATTTGTGAGTTTGAGCCCCGTGTTTGGCTCTGTGCTGACAGCTTGGAGCCTGAAGCCTGCTTCGGATTCTGTGTCTCTCCCTCTCTCTGCCCCTCCCCCACTCACACTCTGCCTCTCTCCAAAAATAAATAAACATTAAAAAATTTTTTTTAAATTATAATATATCATTATAGACACAGAAGAGTTACAAAGTGTCACTTCTGTGTGAAGGTATAGTGGGTAGTCAGGGAGGGGCACACAGGCTTTGGCAGTGATAGATGAATTTTGAATCTTGGAATCACTAAGTGATATTCTTACGACTTTAGACAAGTTACTCAACAACCATGGGCATCCAGTTTTCCCATCTGTAAAACGGGAATGATCTTCTCCTATACACACACAGGTTGTCTGGACAGTTAAATGAAGAAAGGTGCTAGTACAGGATGGAAATTACATTTCTTTTTTCTACCCTCTATATTATGCTTATAGAATTGGTTTTGCTTCCTTAAAATAGATTTAAGGAAGGAAATCCTCGACTCCTCATTCTCTTATATTCTACATCTAATTCATCAGCAAATCCTTTTGGCTCTACCAGGGTTGACCTGGAACTTACGATTAATTTGCCTCTGTCTTTAACAACAGTCTTCAGATTAATTATATGTCTTCTTAGTACTAATCGTGCCTAAATCCTATTTCTCCAGGATGTTTCGTTGGTTGGTTTTTGAAGAATAAAGTTACGGAATGAATCAAAAAAGGATTTTACTCAATTGTGATCTTTTGCTTCCTTTTAATTTGTTTGTTGTGGAAGAGAGAACTTACATTAGTTGACAGGATTTATTCTTCCTCAGAGAAATGTTTACCCTCTCTTGTCAGGATCCTAATAATTGCAAATCAGTTTTTAGCTTCTGTTGTGCTTTTTCTTATGTCAATTAAGATGACCATCTTGTAATTCTTACTCAGTGTTCTTTTTCCATTAAAAAAGCCACAGGGTTCTAAGGTAGTCCAGTTGACATTGTGATGGCGACTGATGCTTTAGTCACTGTACTTTAGTCGCCAGCCATGGCTGCATTGTCACTTTTAAGCTTAGCTTTCTTAGAAATTGAATCTGACTGACATAAGCCTACCACTCCTCCTTCCCTTCCCCAAGTCACCCGTCTTACACATTTTTTGATTGTTTACTTCATTGCTTGGAGTAGACACATCCACATGCCGGCTGTATGTAGCTGTCTTGCCTCACAGTGCTTTCAACCACATCTGAGTGCAAGGATACAGACGCTTGACAGTGTTTTCAAATGTGAGCCTTTCAGCAGAGCCGTCTGCAGAGTTCGAGTTGTGGGAGTACCCTCCCTCTTCCCTCTCACCTCTTCCTCTCCAGATCCCACTGAGTAAGATGGGAGAGAGGCTGGAGAATGACTTCAAAAAAGAGTAAGGAGGGGGTGCCTGGGTGGCTTAGTCAATTAAGCATCCAACTCTTGATTTCAGCTCAGGTCATGATCTCAGGGTTTGTGAGTTTGAGTCCCACACTGGGCCCTGCGCTGACAGCACGGAGCCTGCTTGGGATGCTCTCTGTAGCTCTCACTCTCGCTCTGTCTCTGTCCCTCCCGCACGCACGATGTTTGCTCTCTTTCACTCAAAAATAAACATAAAAAGAAAAAAAAGAAAGAAATCCATAGCCATGCTGGAAAATAGGGAGAATGCAAGAAGTGGATTAGAAATTATGAAGAATTTCTGGAATATGTAAAGTAGATAAAATTGGACTGATGGAAACTAGACTCAGGGAACCCAACTCAAAACAGGTGTAGAGAAGATCTCTGCAGAGGTACATACCATTCTTCTCAACAAGCTTGGGCAGAACTCCAAGCTCACAGTCAGCTAGCTGGTGCAGGGGAGCCAAAGCAGGCTATGGGGCAATCATCTGGGTTGTTATAAAACAATATGGAACAGCTGGGCCAGTAAGCTTTAGTAGCAGTACTCAACTTTGGCTGAATTTAGAATTACCTGGGGAGCTTTTAAAATCCTGATGCCCAGACCAATTAAATGAGAATCTTCACTCTCACAGGCTGGAACTCCAGGCACACGTTTTTAAATTCCCCAGGTAATTCTCATTTGCAGCCAAGGGTTGAGAATTACTCTATAGGGTCTGGCTATGTCTTTTGCTCGCAGGCTAAGGCCTGGAAGGCCAGATTTCTAAAATAAAATAGGGATCCGACTCAGAAGACTGTGTGTCAAGATTTGGGCTAGAGGTTGAGGATATAAAGTGTCTTTGAACTGGTTTTTTTTTTGTTTTTTTTTTTTAATGTTTGTTTATTTTTGAGAGAGAGACAGAGTGTGAGCTGGGGAGGGGCAGAGAGAGAGAGGAAGACACAGAATCCGAAGCAGGCTCCAGGCTCTGAGCTGTCAGCACAGCCCGACGTAGGGCTCGAATTCATAAGCCATCAGCTCATGACCTGAGCCAAAGTCGGACACTTAACTGACTGAGCCACCCAGGTGCCCTGAAGAGAACTTTTAAAAATACTTGTCATTATCTTTCGAGATGTTTCACGGGACGTTAAGTTAATAAGTCAAAAAACCAGCTTCTGTGAAAAAGGAAAAAGAGGATAAAGTTTCTGGAAATTAAGAATATTATTGGCAAAATTGGAACTCAGAGCAAGGGCCAAAAGGCAAAATGGACACTCCCAGAATTCTGAATTGATAATATAAAAAAGTAGTCAAGAATATCTCAGAACATAGAGCAAAAAAAAAAAACAAAAAAACCCAAAGATACAAACGGCAAAGAAAGAAGGTGGGGATGAAAAATCAAAGCCCATTTGAATCTAATCAAACATGTGATAGAAGAAAATTTCCTAGAGAAAATAGAAGAGCCTTAAGATTGAAAGGACCTTGGGGTGCCTGGGTGGCTCAGTTGGTTAAGCATCCAACTTCAGCTCAGGTCATGATCTCATGTTCTGCGAATTCAAGCCCCATGTCAGGCTCTGTGCTGACAGCCCAGAGCCTGGAGCTTGCTTTGGCTTCTGTGTCTCCCTCTCTTTCTGCCCCTCCCCTGCTCACACTCTGTCTCTCTCAAAAATAAGAACATTAAACAAAAAAACAACTTAAAAAAAAAAAAAAAAGATTAAGAATGCCATACAACAGTAAAGAGTGCTTTTTCACCTAGGTGCATTCTGGTGAAATTTCTTAATTCCACAGCTTAAAAGGAAATTTTGAAGTGTTCCAGGGAGGAACAAGCCTTGTGCAAAGAAAGGAGAATCAGAATGACGTCAGATTTCTTAACTCATGACGCTACATACCACATGACAATGCTTTGAGCATTGTGACTATGAGTATTTTGACCCCAGAGTTCTGTATCCTCAGCCAAATCATCATTTAAGTATGAGAACAAAATCAGCTTTTGGGAATATGCAGACTCATGTCCTTTTTGAAAAATATACTATAGGATATACTAAAACATCACAAAAAACAAAACCAAGAAGTAAAGACTTCAAGGCATAAGAAACATTAGTGAGCAAAAAAGTAATTTCCATAACATGTCAGTGAAGTTGGATACATTTATCTTGAAAGATCTCTGAAATGACATAACTATAATGGTAAAAATAATAATGGCTTAACAGTCTGGAGCTAGGTTTTCTGAGTCATTTAAACAAAATGTGCAGATGGGAAGTGGAGAGGGGAGGCAAAATCATCCATAGTTTTATTCTAGGGGACGATTATGCTGATTAATTTGTTAACATTGATAAAAGTATATATACCCTTAAGTGATTTGTTTAAAATTTAATGTTAGGTGCTAGGAAGAATAGCATGTAGAACTTCCAAACCAGAACTTGTGGCTCAGTTGGTAGAGTTTGCAATACTTGATCTCAAGGTTGTAAGTTTGAGCCCCATGTTGGGTGTAGAGATTACTTAAAATAAAATCTTAAAAAAAAAAAATTGGGGGGCAGCTGGGTGGGTGCTCAGTCAGTTAAGTATCCAACTTCAGCTCAGGTTATGAACTCATGGGTTCAAGCCCCATGTTGGGGCTCTGTGCTGATAGCTCAGAGTCTGGAACCTGCTTCGGATTCTGTCTCCCTCTCTCTCTGCCCCTCCTCCACTCGCACTGTGTCTCTCAAAAATAATAAACATTTAGAAAATTAAATTAAAAAAACTTTCTTTGGAGTGACGTGAAGAAATAGAAGAACAAGGAAAATTTAATCAATCTAATAAAAGTTATAAAAAAATAACAAAAGGTTATATAGAAAACCTAAAATAAGATGGTAGGAATAAAACCAATCATATCAGTATTACAAAAATATGGATGAGATAAAGTCACCTATTAAAGGCAAAAATTCTCAGAAGTTTAAAACAACAAAATCTAGCTATAAATGTTCTTTATAATAATATATATAATAAAATAAATATCAAAAACAAAATGGTACTGAAAATTGGAAATAAAGGAATGATTTCATGTATGCACATGTTGAGATCTGATCAAACTATGAGGCTTTTTTGGTTTTGTTTTTCACATGCTTCTGAAGTATTTATGAATGTCCTGGTAAATTTTGTCCAGTAAGAAAGAGCAAATTCTTGAAACTGCTTTATTATGTGTTCTCACAAAATAACGTAGTGTGGTACTTGCTCTAAAATGGACAGTGTTTATTCTTCAAATATCTTGAATTTATATGGCTGCTTCTAAAACAGTAGCTTCAAGTCTTCAGGTAGAGTGAAATCTTAGTAAAAAATAGTCCTTTCTGTTATTAAAAAAAATACAGCCAATGGATCATTTATTTTAGAATAGTATTAAACAGGGGCACCTGGGTGGCTCAGTCAGTTAAGTGTCCGACTTCAGCTCAGGTCATGATCTCACGGTTTGCGAGTTCGAGCCCCACGTCGGGCTGTCTCTGGTGACAGCTGGAGCCTGCTTCGGATTCTGTGTCTCCCTCTCTCTCTGTCCCTCCCATGCTCATGCCATGTCTCTCAATAATAAATAAATGTTTAAAAAATAAAAAAATAATAATATTAAACAAAAGCTCCATATCAGTGAAAAATTTAAATAGCCCTTGCAAGTTGTTAAAAATAGGAGTACTAATATATTCAAAAAGGAAAATTTCTATAAGGAGTGAAAATTATTACCATGTTCCTTAATGCCCTGTTTTCAAATTAATTGTTAAATACTTACTCTCTGTCCTTGAACTGTGTGGTAGGCACTGAGGTACAAAAGTTATAAGACATTGCCTTTGCCTACGTACTTAGAGTTTTATTCACACTGTGACAGCTCTGTCTGTGGAGCCATTAAGCAGTTGCTTGTACCAAAGTTCTAAAACATGTTTAATCTGGCGTAATTTACCACTAATTGCAGGAAAATAATCATAGCTAACTTCCATTTAGATCATCTATGTGTATCCACACATAGGACAATATTTTCACATCTTAGGTACCCTGACATAGGCATGAACGAATGCCAGGTGCTGGGCTAAAAGCTCTAATTCGGGCCCTGATTTGATCCTCTCCACTGTAAGGAGTTAGCTAATATTTTATTTTTTATTTTTTTTAATGTTTGTTTATTTTTGAGAGAGGGAGAGAGACAGAGCGTGAGTCGGGGAAGGGCAGAAAGAGAGGGAGACACAGAATCCGAAGCAGGCTCCAAGCTCTGAGCTGTCAGAGCAGAGCCCAACGTGGGGCTTGAACTCACAGACCATGAGATCATGACCTGAGCCGAAGTCAGGCACTCAAATGACTGAGCCACACAGGCGCCCCTAGTTAGCTGATATTCTTTTCCCTAATTCTGTGGATGAAACTGAGCTTCAGGTAATTGAGATGACCGTGCCCAAAGCCACAGTTGTGAAGTGGCACAATGGGACTGGCACCCAGGTCTGACGAAAGTGCTATACCTGCGTAAAGAGATGCGTGAGGAGGATGTGTGCTGGTGTGGAATTTATTGCCGTGGTGTGCTTACTATTTAGACTAAGATCTGTAATCCATTTGCATAAGGGCTATTCTGTTCCAGTGGCCAGGGTCCACGCCCGCTCTCAGCTAGCATCTGACCCTCAGTTCTGTAAGCAGTCGTCTAGAGCTGTTTGTTCATGTCTACTAGTGTAAAACGGTACAGAGGAGGAAGGGAGGCAGTTCGGGGGCACATTTGACCACCATGCTTGATGGGAACAGTTTCTCTTCTAATCGGTGATTAATATGCCTCTCCTGATGTTACAAATCCATCTCTGTTTCCTTATTTGCCTTTTCAGGGGGTCATTAAGAATCCAGTGTCTCTTGGATGTTCTGCTCTATTAGGCAGGCAGAGAGAAACTCATTTTGGCATGAATTAGGCAGCAGAACAAACCCTTGCCATGTGGTAGTAACCTGTCACAACCTGGTTTTCTCTGGCCAGATGACTGGTCTCGTCTAGTAGTAATGCCATTACAACATTCCCATTCAGATCCCCATGACCCAGTAATTGTTTTGGGAAGGAGTGCAAAGCTATCAGACACCAGCTACTATAATTAGAAAAGGGAAAAACAGACACTTACCAGAGCTAACGTCTTTAGGCTGGAGCATTTACAGCACCTTTTTTTTTTTTTTAAGGTTATGGAGCCTCCTTCTCAGTTTTGCTTCCTAAAATACAAATTCTACAGTTTTTGGGTTCTTGCATTCCAGTTTTTGTTACTGCAGTGCACTCTCTTTCCTTTTCCCCCCTATTTTAATCGGAGTACAAATTGCTGTCAGCACATCGAGTTCATGTGCCAGCCACATTCAGAACAGGGTGTTCTGTGCTCTTCAAAACAAAATTGCTCTAGGGCAGTAAGAGAACAATAAGTCAGAGCTCCAGTTTAAGTGATGTTTTGCAGCAGACCCGGCTTACTTGATGTGGTTACACTCGGATTGCGCAGCAAAGCTCGGGTAATTTCATTTGGTTTGACTTCATGGGGAGTTACGTAGACTTTAAGTCAAGGGAAAATGTTCCTTTTTAACTTGTGTATTTTTTTCTTTACCAAAAAAGCCCTAAGTAGAAGCATCCTGTATGTACTTTTATTCTTTTTGGGCACGTCATAGATCATTTACTTCCCGTAAATCATGCTGGTTGGAATTAGCAACAGACCTCCTGAGCCCTAGAGGCTGAGCTCCCAGTGAGTCATGATGGTTATTATTAAATATTTATTAAGTGAGTATTTGCACTAAGAGATGCAAGGTCAAAAGCAACCACAGGTCTTCCTTAGCCAGAGCTGTCACAGTTTTCTTTGGTACCAATTGTTGAGACAATTAAAAAAAAAAAAAAAAAAAAAAAAAAGCACTGGCTCTGTAGGAACCAGGCAGGTTTGCTTCTGTCACCGTGAAGGGGCCCAACAATGGCAGGCAGTTCATGGCGTTTCTGTGGCCCCCTGGGTGGTGTATGAGTTCTTGTCAGCAGTCTTGTAGAACTTGTCACACCAGTGTTCCAAGTTTAGAAACCAGTTAACAGAGCGATAGCCTTTGCTACTTGTAGACTTAAAGAATCAGTGGGCTGTATACCCCCTGAGTCTATGATACCTTCTCTTACTCTGACATTCCAGATTAAAAGGTAGAGGTTTGGGGGCGCCTGGGTGGCTAAGTCGGTTGAGCATCCAACTCTTGATTTGGGTTCAGGTCGTGATCCCAGGGTCATGGGCTCGAGTCCCAGGCTCTGCACTGAGCGTGGGGCCTGCTTAAGGTTCTGTCTCTTTCTTCCTCTATCTCTCTCCCCTGCTCACATGCTCCCGTGCGCTCTCTCTCTCTCTCTTCCTAAAATCTTTTTTTTTTAAAGGTAGTGGCTTTATAAGTACATACGAACTGGTGTATGTGTTTGTGCACATGCATGTATCAGTTTAAGATTTTAGGGTACTGTAGATAGTGTTCAGGTCCAACTTAGAAGAGTTAGATTTACCAGAAGAAAAGATTATTACATATATAAGGTAGTAAGTAAGTATAAGAGTCATTGCAGATTTTTACCTTTCTACTAGGTGGCCATAAACATTGGTTCTATCATTTATTGTCTCTCGTAGACCGGCTGCTTTCATTATAGTTTGCTTGCCTTCATTATAATTTTAACCTTTTTTTTTTTTTGGCTTGCTTGCTTCACTTATCTTTCTCAATTATGTTCACTAGTAGCCAATCTTTTTTTTCTTTTCCTAATACGATGGGTTGTGCCATGTAAAGAAAACTTCTGAAATTATTTATGTAATTTTAACATCAAGTACATGCATCAAGCTGAAAACTAGCCTAGGAAACTGACACATGAGCAGGAATCTTTTGCAGAGTCTCTGGATTTCCTGTTTTGAAAACACATTCAAACTTGATCAACCAAAAACCACAATGAATGTACTGATAGTTTCCTCTCCCACTAAATGTACTCTCCTTTAGGGAGGAAGATACTTCTAACAATAAACCTCAGACAGAAAAATCTGTCTGCTAAGTTGTAAGGTAGCAGGATGATAAATCTCAATATTTGAGAGTATTCCACAATTCATGGGCTGAAATTCACTTTGCTCAGCATTTTTTTTTTTTTTTCTCGTGAAAAGTATCATCGCATTAGTCTATATTAGATTTCCTGGGCAGATTTTAAAATATTTAAGAACATAAACTTTCCAAAACTCTCAATTCCTTTAGAACATCATCTTTTATTTATTTTAGTAAAAATATCTTAAACCTTAGACTCCCTGCAGAACCTCTCTAGTACATGTTTGAAAATAATAAATTTATTTTAAAAATACTTCCAATTAAAAAGAATTTTCAATGTGCTATAAGTTGATTGAGTTTTATTTTATCTAGAGCATTCCAAAAGTGACCGTAATAGAGAAGATCATCTACATTTATGACTGTGGGACATAGAGTGAAATTCCTATATGTCAACCCCACCCCGAGAGCCAGTGTTTTTCTTCCCCTTGTTTGGAGAGTCCCATCCCTCTCTAATTTGGCCCGAGCTTCTCAGACTTCATCCTGTGTCTGTGATGGAAACACATCAGGATGATATGAATCCTAGTAAATCAGAACAGGGTAGAGAGCTTCAAAGTATAATGTCCATGTGACATTGTGGCTCTTGATGTCTATATCACCACTGTTTACTTTTCAGTGTTTCATTTCTCAGGGCTGGGCTAAAGGTAACCTGATCAAATGATTAACTGCGGAATTAGCTTTGAAGCTGGTTTCTAGCCTATATCAAGAATTCTATCACTGGGCCATAGATTCTAAAATGCTTTGAAGCATTTTAGAGCTTCAAAGGACCTTTGAGATCACATAGTTCAAAAGTAGAGTAAGTTGGACTTGAATTTGTATATCAAAAATCATAATTGTCTCGTGAAACAGTAGAACAGAGTGAGTGATTTTTAGTCTCTCTAAAGCAAGTTAAAGGAGAGAAACCAGTGTTAGAAAAGAAGCATTTTAGGAAATTGTTACATTTGAATCTAGTCCATTACGTTATAGAAGTTAAAGAATTTTCTTTTTTTTTTAATATATGAAATTTGTCAAATTGGTTTCCTAGAAGTTAAAGAATTTTCTTATGAAATACAAATTATTGTATTATTTGGTGACTGTTGTGCTGTTGTATGAACCATTCATTTTTCTTACTAAGTCAAAGACCTAAATGGAAAAGAATGAATATCTTTAATATGAAAAGTAGTTGGAAAGATTCAGAGAATTGTTTATCCTAGGAAAAAAGTCTAACGGATCAAGAAAAATACACATATCTCTATACATTTTTCATATTTTGTCTTGAAGAAACATAAAAGTTCCTTATCTGTTCTGAAATTACCCTGGAAATGAGCTGAGTGTGAGTGAAGTGAGGAATTAGGCCCCAAGAAATTGATCTTTTAACATTTCAGAAGAGGTGGTTAAGTAATTTGATTTATGAAGTTATAGTAGACTAATGATTCCTTTCACACTTTACATTTATCACTCCACTAAGGGATATAGCTATGATACAGTTACTGATAATGTTGGCTTTGGGTTTTCTGTTTTTACTCAAACATATTTGTGAATGAGATTAAGACTCTTTTTTAAAAAAAAAAAAAAAAAAAAAAAGAGCTTTTTTTTATTCAGTTAACCTTTGTATAGCTTTGGGGAAATAGCCGTTTAGTTGTTTTTCATCTAAGCCTCTGAAGTCAAGATGGAGTTATAAATGTTTAATCCCTTATATAGTTGATAATTAAATTTGTGGCACCTTGATAGTTATCTATTAAATATTCTATTTCTTGATCCTGTATTATAGGTGAGGAAGTCTCATATGGTAGGTTTAATTTAAACCTGTGTTTCCACTTTGTTTTATTATCCACTAAGCTATTGTATTGATACAGTTCCTGGTAAGTATAAGTTTAAACTTAGAAATAGGATGGCTCTTAAATTTTCAGACTCAGTAGACTAAGTGTCAACAAGACATACCCATTTGTCTCTTGATGAAATGAGAAAGGGGAAATCATCATTTATCACTTCCCTAAATTAACCAGTCCTGCGGAGCAGCTTTGTTGACTGACCTGTCTCCTCTCCCTCAGTCCACCTGGAAGGCCGCTATAATGGAAGGATGTTTGATTGTAGAGATGTGGTATTCATCGTTGGGGAAGGAGAAGACCATGACATTCCAATTGGAATTGACAAAGCCCTGGAGAAAATGCAGCGGGAAGAACAGTGTATTTTATATCTTGGACCACGGTAAGCAGCATACCAGTTCGGTACATAGTGAAGTTATCTAAAGGACAGGGATGTTTGTGTGTGTATGTGTGTGTGTGTGTGTGTGGTGCTAGTGGTATAAGAAAGTGGTCCACTTTCAGGGCGCCTGGGTGGCCCAGTCATTTGAGTGTCCAACTTTGGCTCAGGTCATTATCTCATATCTCTTGGGTTTGAGGCCCACATCGGGCTCTGTGCTGACAGCTCAGAGCCTGGAGCCTGCTTTGGATTCTGTGTTTGCCTCTCTCTCTGCCCCTCGTCCACTCGCACTTTGTCTCTCTCTCTCTCTCTCTCTCTCTCTCTCTCAAATAAACATTAAAAAAAAAAAAGTGGTCCACTTTCATTTTTTTGCATGTAGCTGGTCAGTTTTCCCAACACCATTTACTGAAGACTGTCTTTTCCCCATTATATATCCTTACATCCTTTGGCATGGATTAATTGACCATGTAAGTGTGGGTTTATTTCTGGGCTTTATATCTTGTTCCATTGATTTATGTGTCTGTTTTGTGCCAGTGTCATACTGTTTTGCTTATCACAGTTTGTAGTGTGTCTTGAAATCTTGGATTGTGATACCTCTAGCTTTGTTCTTCTTTCTCAGGGTTGCTTTGGTCGTGCAGGGTCTTCTGTGGGTCCACATTTTGTGTGTTCCAGTTCTGTAAAAATGCTGTTGGTATTTTGATAGAGATTGTGTTGAATCTGTAGATTGCTTTGGGTTGTGTGGACATTTTAACAATATAATACCTGCAGTCCATAAGCATGATATATCTTTCCATTTGTGTCATCTTCGATTTCTTTCATCAGTGTTTTATATTTGTGACAACATGGATAGACCTAGAGGGCGTTACGCTAAGTGAAAGAAGGCAGACAGAAAGACAAATACCATATGATTTTACTTATACGTGAAATATAAAAAACAGAACAAATGAGCAAACAAAACAGACAGAATCATAGATACGGAGAACAAACTGGTGGTTGCCAGAGGGGTGGGAGGTTAGGTGAAAGAGGTGAAGGGGGAATTAACAGGTACAAACTTATGGTTACAAGTCATAGGGATGCAAAATACAGCATAGGGAATATAGTAAATAATACTGTGCTAGTATTGTATGATAATGGATGGTAACTGCACTTATGGTGAGCTTAGTGTAACGTGTAGAATTGTCAAATCACTATGCTGTACACCTGAAACATTGTAAGTCAACTATATTTTAATTAAAAAAAAAACAGGATACACTTGCTTTTTCAATCAATGTTTTAGTGTTTTCAGTGAAGTTCATGCTAACAGTGGTAACAATTGAATCAGGCTATATGATCATGGAGGGAATTAATGGGCCTTGTAATACCAAAGATTTGCGAGGCTGTTTCCATGATTGTTGTGTGTCAAGGATAGGACTGACAGGCCATTTTGCTGTTTATTGGTTTGCCTGCCATATTGCCGAGACAGGAAGCTGTTGGCCCTTCTCACGTGATTCTCTTGCCCCCTCTTTCCTTTTCTCCAAATTAAGTGGGAGGCAGTAAAACATGTGAGGGGTGGAAGTAGAAGCATTTGGATGACTTATTACTACTTGAATTTGTGCCACCTGTTCTTATACAGAGTCCCTGGGGTGAAAAAACAGTGTTCTTCCTGGATCTAAAGGCAGCGGAGATGACTCATTTTTGCCTAAATTTTTCCCATCATAAGGATATCCATTAGCACTTCCCAGCTTAGAACTATCAGACACTAGCAGTCTCTCTTGTGAAAACATGTTTGGTATTATTTTTAGACCTAAAATTATACCACGAATCTAACCCTTCTATCTTGATAAATGGACCCTTGAGAGAAAGCAGGGTGTTTTGATTTATTTGCATGAAAGTGCATCAGCTTATCTCGAGTCTCCTCCCTCTTGGCTCCTTGGATTTCAGTCACTAGGATCTGGGGTTATTGACAATCCGAATGACCTGCACTTACCAGTAGGTAGAATTGTGCCTTTTATACGCCTGCTGGCCTTTGTGTAGCCTCAGTGCTAGCCCAGCAGCATATCCCCCCCTTGCCCTAACTCTTGAGCCATAATCCTATTTCCCGGGTGAGGTTCTGGCCATGCCTGCAAACGCTCTACACCTTGAACCCTTTTAGAACCTTCACGGAGGCACCTTTCATTTAATACCTTCTTTTTCTCTATCGTTCTTTTTCCACTATTCTGTTCCTACTTTAGTGTGTTTTATTTACATTTATTCTATATTTGTAGTTCACACTTAGGTGAACTTATTTCTGTCATTCTGTAAGGAAAATAGAGGAGGCTGTCTCCTCCATATCCAGGTAATATCTAATTATTTTTAATCTAGCATTCTAAAATTATAGTCCTAGACTCACATAAAGAGAATGGCGTTTATGTCCACTGTATGCTTTGAGATTTAAGCTCCCTGAGGATAATTCTGCGTACATGGAGGCATATAATATTGTATGAGTCAGTTTGTTACATTTTAACCTAGCTGACAAGACAATTTGGGGGGCCGATGTCTCAAGTTTAGTGGCAAAGAGAAACAAATTGTCCTTATATTTACTAATGCAAATGGTTCCTTGCACATTTAAATTGTTTGTCGTATCATTAGTGGTTAAACCTTGCCATGCCCCGTGTCATCTAGGTCCACTTGTGCAAGTCACTTAACACTCCTCAGCCTCAGTTTCCCCTTCTGTAAAATGGGGATAACCATATCTATTTCATAAAGTTGTGGAGGTCTAAATGAGGTATTGCATGTAAAGAACTTTGCAAAGTGCCTGACAAATGTAAACTCTCAGTATATTAGCTGTTACTGCTATTGTGGTGACTTTTTCTATGCTGTTTTACCCTCAAGACCACAAGGAAAAGGCGACCCTGTTTGTTTTTTTAATTTTTTTTAACGTTTTTATTTATTTTTGAGACAGAGAGAGACAGAGCATGAATGGGGGAGGGGCAGAGAGAGAGGGAGACACAGAATCGGAAGCAGGCTCCAGGCTCTAAGCCATCAGCCCAGAGCCCGACGCGGGGCTCGAACTCACGGAGCGCGAGATCGTGACCTGAGCTGAAGTCGGCCGCTTAACCGACTGAGCCACCCAGGCGCCCCAAGGCAACTCTGTTTTAACATAGGGTAGATTTTTCAAATCTTCAATCATAAAAGTAATCAAATTTTCATAAATGTCTAGGTCTAAAAGCTTTTCCATAGTTTTATGGAAATAATTTAGCGTAGTTAGAAAGGAATGTGCTGTTTTCTGAGATGCTGGTTAGTATGTAGAGTCCCATGAGGTGCCCGCTCTGCAGAACAAGACCATCCACGCGTGCACTATGTAACGTTACCCACGTATGTAGCCAGTCCGCACGCACCAGGCGTGTGCACACGGTGAGCGTCCTTGTCCAGATCCCCACTTACCGCAGAACACCGTGTCCCAGTGTTGCTGTAAATGTGGCTACTGTACATACATGCTCCGTATTTCTTCTCTGTCCTCTGCGTGTCATTCTCCAGAAGACACTCAGGGCGCACCTCTCTGTGACTCTGACAGACTCCTTGGCAGGATGTTTTCACAGTAAATTCATAAAACACTTCCAAAGAACCCATTTTCTTTTCCTCAGTGGGACGGTATCTTTTATATTGTTTTCAGTACTGACCGATGCTTCTTTTTCATTTTAAGTAAAATATGGCTGGTTCCAATTTTTCCCCTCCCTTTCCTTATGTTTCTGTCCTGCACCAACCCCCGACAAAAACACAGGCTGCCAAGAGCCATAATGTTTAATTATGAGGCAGTCCGGGTTAAAAAATAAACAGTTTTCTGGGGACACATGGGGTCTGAATTGAAGTCCTGGCTCTGCTACTGCCTCTTTGTGTGACTGGAAGCATGTCTCTCTGAGCCTTAGTTTGTAAGCATTTAGGGTACAAGTGCTTCTTCTATGCCCATAAAGCCTTACTGGCCACTGGTAATCATTGTTTGTATCTCTGCTGTCTGCAACTGTTCATTCAAGAACATTACTCCCAGATTCCTTCTGCTACTGTAGCCCATCTTGTCCTTGGGTTAAGTCCTGGAATCCCACTCGTGGTGTTCTTTCAGTCAGAGGAAGATGTGTGCCCCGGGTCCTTCCTTGCCCAGGCTGATCTGGCATAAGTCAGACAGCTTTCTGTGTAACGTGGAAGGTCGGGTTAGATGCTCCCAGAATAGTTTGGTGTGAGCCTAGGCCTCCCCGTGCTGGTGTTCTCCACATAAATCTTCACAGAACCTCTTCGTTTGAACCCAGGAGAGACTGCAGAAATAATACCCTCCTTCGGTTGTCTTTAATCCCATTGATGATAACTCAGGGCAGTTTGATGCCTTCCTTGACCCAACCCGCATCTCCCCGACCCCCAGCCTTGAGACTTCTGTCTGTGAGTTCCTCTAAGGCAGCTTGTCTCATGCTCAGCACGGCTGACATTTGGAGCCAGGTATTTCTCGGTTGTGGCGGCTGCTCTGTCATTCTAGGACATTCTGCAGTGTCCCTGGCCTCTGCCCACTAGTAGTAGTCCCCTAGTTGTGGCAAACCCAAAACCTCTCGACACTGCCTGCTATCCCGGGAGGTGGAGGGGGGGGGGGGGGGGGGGGAGGTTCAAATCACTCCTATTGAGAGCCACTGGTCTAGGGCAGGTGTCAGACTGTGCTGGGTGTGTACCCGTTTAGCACAGGGCTCAGCAAGCATGGTCAGCAAGGACTCCCCCACCCACCTGGTTCCCAGCAAAGATTATTCCATTATTTACCAGATGGTAGAAACAAAATAGGAGATCTACGGGTCTAAGAGCTTGAAGTAGAGAACTAGTCACGACTACCTAAAATTGGCCACTGATAATTATGTCCTCTTTGATTTCTTAGCTGAAGATACCCTTTGCCCTGCTATTAAAACTACCACGCCCCATTCCTACCAGCTCTCTTTGTGTCTCTGTGCCTCTCTCTGGCTCCAGCTTTCATTTTCTTGTGTAATAGTGGAGGTGAGTAAGCATTTTCTTCCTGAAAAATTCAGGCAAGGGGTAAAGAAAATGATGTGAACAGCAAAATATGAGTGTTCCAACTCTAGTCTTTTTACCCCAGAGAAAATTAGAAGTATTAGCATCGACCTGGTTTTGGCATCTTTCAACCCATAGCCTGAAGGTTTGCAGTACAATTCCATATACTTAAGAGTAGTTTGGCTTGAGGGGCACCTGGGTGGCTTGGTCAGTTAAGCATCCAACCCTTGATTTCAGCTCAGGTCATGATCTCATGGTGCATGAGATCGGGCCCTGCGTCGAGCCCTTGCACTGACAGTGCGGAGCCTGGTTGGGATTCTCTCTTCGTCTCTCTCTCTCTCTGCCTGCTCTCTCTCAAAAATAAACAAACATTTAAAAAAATAAATCTTAAAAAAAAACAAACAAACAGTAGTTTGGCGTGAAACAGATGGGAACACAATATATCTCAGTGAACACTTTGATAATATGCTGTGTGTTGTATGTACTAAATGCTGGGAAAACCGTTGGACCCGACAGACCAAACACCACCAGAACTTCCATTCTAGGATGTTCTTGAATGCTTTGGATGTGATCTCAAAATGAAACAGAAAACAATTTATATATCCTTATTTTCTTTAGTAAGTTTTGGCTAAAAGGTACAGTGTTTTCCAGTGTGATAGCCACAGAACTATGAGAGGATTTCTCCTAATGATGTGTTAGAGCTGGCTAGGCTGTTCCTTTTGCTTATACATTTGTTATATCTTTTCTGTGTTCTGGTGTGCTTTTTCAATGTCTTGCAGAAACACTGGGAGGATGAATTTCCTTCCCGATGTGTGAGCCTTCCCCCCGTTTATCTGACTGGAAGTGCTACTGCCAGAAGGAGACCGTACTTTAAAGTGAAAAGCTTATTAAACATAGCCTCTGACGAGCAAGGTTGTAACAATTACAGTGCCTGTGTTCTCTGTCCTCCTGCTGATAAAGCTTCGGGGAAGAGTCCTGATGGCCAAACTATGGCTATTTTATAAAAAGAACTAGATATAAAATCAAGCAGAGAGAAAAAGGCAGTGACGTTTAAAATCCCATCAAGCAAGCTTCCCCAAGGAGCACAGGTGTTACATTACGTGTGATTGGGAAGGAGGAAAGAAAGCTAAATCGAGCCCGGTTTCTTCAACACGGCAGTGATACGCGGCACTGTAGCTTCTGGTCAACATCTGGTCTGTCTGCGGGGTCTGTGGTATGTGAAGTGTGCAGCCCCGTGCTAACGTGCTGCCTCAGAATACCAGAGGAAGTGCCTGGAAATACAGCAGTTTGTTTAAAGTTTTGTTGTTCTACTCTCCATTTCAGATATGGTTTTGGAGAGGCAGGGAAGCCTAAGTTTGGCATTGAGCCTAATGCGGAGCTGATATATGAAGTTACACTGAAGAGCTTCGAAAAGGTGAGAAAAATACCAGCTTCTCCGAAGTCATGGTGGATGTTTTCTCCATGCGCTTTCTAGAAGTTACTTCTCCTGTCAGGTGGTGTGGATGGAGATGGCATTTATTCGCATGCGGTGCTTTTCGTGACTGAAGTTTGTCTCTGGTCTCAGACAAGGCCCCGGGAGCGCCGATACCGCACGGCTCATCTACAGCTAAGGAGCTCAGTGTTCTGATTTTGTTCCTATGTGTCAGCCTTTTTTTTTTTTTTTTTAACTTGTTTTGGGTAGAATCCAAGACTTGTTCCCTTATTTGTTCCTAGATTTGTTCTTTTTGTACTTTTTTTCCTGGGTTGAAGACAAAAAGGTTCACATTCTGCCAAGCAGCTCCTTGGGGGCGTGGGGTGCAGTGCTCCAGTGCTGAACGGACCGTACCCTTCCCGGGAGTTGTGAAGAGGCCTTCACGTGGCTCCAAGTTGTAATCCAAAAGGCAAGGCTTTGTGGGCCCCCAGGCTGTGTGACAAGGGACACAAGAGACAAACCTGTTCACCCTGCGGCCTTCTCTTTTCCCACCTATCCAAGTCTAAAAAAGAGAGGTTGTCCGTTGCCTTGGGTTCCGGAAACAGCGTGCCTCCTCGAACGTGTTTCTATCTCAGACCCACCTCTGGAGGCTCCCGGCAGCAGCCTCACCAGACGCACCCACCACGTATGTCTGCACTCGCTACCGTGTCCGGCCAAGTCCCCTTTGCATCACCAAGGCCCCACTCTTCCCTGAAAGCCCCAAGAACTGCACTTCGTGTGCCCTTTTTATTCCCACAGTGCTGTCCTCCGTGTTCTGTACGTTAAGCTGTGGACTGGAAATGTAACTGTTTATGTTTCATTAGACTCCAAAAGGAAACCGTTGTCCTGGAGGGCTGTAACTTTGGACCTAGAAAGTCAGAGCAGACTGCTTTGGGATTCGCCCCCAACGGCGATGTTCCTGATCGTACCCCCCCACCCACCATGCCCCCACAACAAGCACGTGCTCCTGTCGTGACCATCACTTGTTGTCAGGTCACTTCTCCTGAAGGCCTTCCAGCTCAGCACTGATCCTCCAAAACTATCTTCATAGCACAAAGTTTTTTTATTATTAAAGAGAGAAAATAATCTTTAGCATGTGATTATATAGACCTTTGGCTTTCCTATTTCCATTTTAGTCAAGTAACCCACAGCCCCTTCCGATCCCCGGCTGTGTGGACATTGCTTGTCGCGGAGTATTCTCACTGTGTTGTGCTGTAACCAGCCCCTGCACGCTCACCTCTCCAGGAGCATGTTCCATGCAGCACTGCTGCGTACGCTTGAAACCACACGAGAGTGTGATGTTGTTGGAAAAAGCAACGGGATTTAGTTCTCTGCCTCATAGTATTAAGAATACATTTATACTCCATAAAGACGGAACTCGGTGTAAAAATGCAAAGAGCCCTTGTGACTAGAATTTTAAGTAAAAGAGCTAAGTTGTTAAAAACCACAGAAGACTTTTTTTAAGTAAAAGAGCTAAGTTGTTAAAAACCAGAAAGACTAGTAACTCTCGTTATTCACTTGGTGAGGTGGGTGGCAGCAGGAATACATCACTAATTGTTTTCTGAATAGAATTTTACAGTTACTCACTGAAGTTTCATAATTCCTATGTAGTCAGTAGCACTGACACAGCCTTTTTCCTTTTCCCTTTTAAAGGATCCCAGATTGTTCTGTTGACTCTTTATGGTCCCTTTAAATCTAGCTGTTCATAATGACAGTGCGGTTGTCCCTGGATTCATATCTCTAGTGGTGGAGAGCAATAATACACACAATACAAAATAGCAGATGGTCATAAAATCGTTGGTTTATGGCTTTGAAATAATTCTGCATCAGCTTTACCCTCCCTGTTATGTTTTCCTTCAGTCCCCCAGGTATACGTCTGCAAGTTGATACAGTTTGGAAGCTTTAGTTTATCTGCTGGTCCAAAGAGGTTTCAGAGTCGAAAGACAACTACGTGATCTGGAATTTTAAAAATTCTCTGTGAATATACAGCCGTGACTTGACTACCATAGTGTTCCCATTTTAGAGTCGACAGAGGCTAGAGAGAAACAGTTTGCTGAAATTGTAATGGCAGTTTACTGGTGAAGTGTGCAGGAGGGGAGAGGAGGGACGCCGGGTTTTGCTGTGTGTCCTCACCGGACGGCTCTGAAGATGCTCTTTAACAGCACACAACAGCCTAGCTTGCTCACTTGTATTTTTGTCTTGCTCCTCCTTGAGCAACATGGGTCACACTGCAGCTTAGTCATCATGGGAAGTGAGTTCTAACCCAGCGGTGAACTGGCAATAGCACTTAGTTTTAAAAGCCAGTGTGTTTTGAGGCATGGGTGTCCTGGAAGTAGCTGCCGTCTGTTCTTACAGGCATCAGCTGATACTTTTTCCTTCTCTCTTCATCTAACCATTGTTACAAATTTACACAACAGGCCAAAGAATCCTGGGAGATGGACACCAAAGAAAAACTGGAGCAGGCTGCCATTGTCAAAGAGAAGGGAACTGTGTACTTCAAGGTGTGTGAGTCCTCGTATAATCTTTTCCGTCTCAAAGAATTTATTGAAGTGTCAGTGAATTGTGCTGATAATCCCTACTCTGAATTCTGTCAGTACACTTCTGGGTAAGAATAAGCCTGAATTTTTACCAGTCTGTCATTTTCAGTGTAGAAATGGTGAGAAGGAATGAATTAATGTGACAAAAGGAATACAGATGCCTCTTTCACACATCCTACCCTAGCTTGTAACCCTCCATAAAGGCAGACCAGGTCTGGCTTGTCCACCCACCAGTGTATCACCCAGGACCTAAGGCATCTTGTTTGGGATGTAGTTGGCACTCAGTAAGTGTTTGTGGAATGAAGCAAAGAATGAATGGAATAACTGGTAGCAAGTGAGAATTCATAGAGATAAGTTCCCCATCATTTTCCTTTCTACTACTCTCTTGGTGAAGCCGCTAAGGCATGTGACAAAAGGAAAGTGAAATTGCAGATTCCAGAAGAAACTGGCAGGAGGAGAATATTAATTTCTCCCAGTGGCCAGGATGATCCTGCCATTGGTTTTGTGAGGAATCTTGAGAAACTCCTGCATGATATTTGTTATCGGTTGCTTCTCCAAAGTCCATTCTTGTAATATCTAGGAATGTGTTACTTTCTCACTTAGATCTTAAACCCCCAGATAAAAGAGAAAAAGAAACAGCACTTGATTCAGTTCTAACCAGAATGTTCTGCCCATTGCTTCACCAGCCCAGCAAAGCATCTTCTCCACGTCAAGCAGAAAGTGAAAGAACGGAGTTTTTGTCAAGGTTTCTTCTTCTTCTTTCTTCTTCTTTTTTTTTTTCCTTTTTTTCATGGACTGCAGTCCATGACCAAAAAAAGTAGATGATGTTTTCAGCCGTCTAAAACGGTGATACATAAATGTACTTCAGCCAGTCTTACTGGAGCGGCTGCTCTAAGACATGCTGTTGCACGGACAACCTTGTCTGGAGGGAGGGGAAGCAAGGTTAACCCCAGTGAAACAACTACAGAATTATGTGAGACCGTGTATAATCAACACAGAATTCACACAGCCAGAGGGCAACACGTGTGCTCCTTGTTTTCCGTACTGTAAGAACAGACCCATTATTGGGTCATGGTCCCAATTTAGGGGAAGTGTATTGCATTAATGTAGTAAAGACAAATTTTGTATCATAAAATTTGTTGTGTGTGAGTGGATTCTGGATCATAACTGAAAACATATTTCTTGCTGTGGGTTATAGCTAAATGTGAAATCTGTTGATTTAGGTAATATATAATTATTTGCATTAATTTATAGCCATTTATTAGATAGACTAAAATAACGTGTCAATCACCAGAAAGCATTGGGGAATGGTGGATTGAGCTCCAAATGGGGAAAGCCAGGCTTTATGGCTCAAAATGATTTAAAGGCGTTTAAGGTCCAAAGAGGTTATTTTCATGTGTGAAAAGTCATACATAGAGTTAGATTAGATGATCCCCAAGTTTGTTTCTAGCCCTAAAATTCTGTGAGTTTTGAAACTCTTGAGAGCAAGTTTGATTTGTTTTTTTTTTTTTTATTCTAATTGAAATACATTGGATACTTCTAAGCTATTCAAGTAAAATTCCACATGAGTAATTTGTAGACTCAAATACACAATACACTGGAATGAAATAATTTTTGTAAAATCCCTTGGGACCATAGGTCCTAAATGGTGTTTCCTGTGTACCTGGAGGTCTGTAAACGTCCTTATTGTATTTTTTATATTTCCTGCAACTTCTAAATAGAATATTAATAGTTTGGGGATGGAGGAGTTGAAGTTTTCACCATGTTGAACAGAACTCTATCAACTCTGTGTAGTAATACAGCTCAGCTGTTCAGAAGCTCTAATTGGTTACTGATGACTCAGAACTTTGGGGAACATTATTGGTGATGAAATAATGTGGCAAAGCCATGTGTTGTATAGCTGTATCCTAAACATATACAGAGAGATGGCCAGAGTCCATGATCGGTAGCAGAAAGCAGTGCTCCAGTGCCCGTACAGACTTAACTTTGTCACTTCTAGGCATCACAGTTGCAGTAGTGGTTTGTGTATTTCATAATATTGTGAACCCTTTTAAAATTACTGATCTTTGGATAAAATCTGGATCAGCGGTCACACATATGGAACATATTATTTTTAACATGCAATTTGATAGACAAAATCTGTCAAAACATTAGTCTGTTGGGGGAAAATTAATGGAAGGTTCAGAACCACTGACCTAAGACTTTTCTCCCAGAATGTCTCTGAACATTTTGTACTACTAGAAACTTCCCTGGAGGCACCTTCATAATTATAGGTAAAAGATCCCAGCAGCGATCCTCGTTTTAGATGTAAGACTTCAGAATGGTAGGTAGTTTCCTGTACACACTGTCTTTTAAAATTTCAGGGCAGGTTTCAATCTGCCACACTGCCCTCCTGGGCCTCATCTTTCCAGAGTGTTTGACTTGGCACGTTGTGCACATGCACAGAGTCCAGATGTGTGGGTGAGAGCAGAGATGGGGTGAAATAAAAATCTACATTTCATGCCATCTGGTACATTACGGCTCCATTTTTGTTGACCTCTTGGTTTGGTTTACACATCAGTGGGTAAATTTCTCCCCTTTGTGCAGTTGAACTGCACTCAGTTTTAAAATGGGAGTAATTTTGCTGTTTAGATTGTAAACCCCTCATATCAACCCCTGAACACTAAAGAGTAGAAAGGCAGGAGAGGCTCCGGAAATAACAGATAACAGCATGCCATTGTGCCAGGCATTGTGCAGGCCAATTAAACAGACATGATATTTGCCCTCATAGCTGAATAGGGTTCTGCAAGACCAGAGCATTAACTATCCTACTTGGTTTAGTGGTTCTCTTTTCTGACTTGGAGGCAGAGCGGGAAGTCTGAGGACACTGCAGTGATACGGGGTTCTTGCGCCCCCTTGTGCTCCTTCGGGGAAAAGAAGCATTTCTCAGGCAAGCTAGTTAAGGATTGACTGCTGAGCCCTTTTCAGACAAACCAGGCTTTGCTGTGTTTTGACTTTGCTGAACCAAAAAACCAACGCTGTGATTTAGTAACAGGTCATCTAGAATTCTAGGGTTTTAGGTTAAAAAAAAAAAAAAAAAAACTCCTAAGAAGTCTCCACCCTCCCTTTCTTCTCCTCTCATTCACTTAGTATAGAATTTCTCAATCTTGGCACTGCTGACATTTGGAGCTGTTCTGTTTTGCCAAGAGGCTGTCATGTGCATCGTGGGATGTTTAGTGACATCCCTGGTTTCTACCCACTGGATGCCAGTAGCACACACACCCCCCTGCGGTTGTGACAACTAAAAAGTGTCTCTAAACATTGCCAGATGTCCCCCAGGGGGCAAATCACCCCCAGCTGAAAAACTCTTGTTTTCGTACATTAGAAGTAGTAATACCACAAAACGAGATTTTTGTTGTCAGAAGTTGAGCTCTAAAAATTATAAGTGATACAGATGAAAGAGCTTTCAAGAAGTTAAAATGCTATATAAATGTAAAGAAACCATTGTGAGGTCTGTTACTCTGTGGGGTTTTGGGGTTTTTTTTCCTTTGGTTTTGGTTTTTTGGGGTTTTGTATGTGTGTGTGTGTGTGTATGATTTTTTGTTTGAAACCACAGCCTTGTACCATTCTGATTATTTAGAACCTACCGCAATGGTAAGCTCTGGGTCACTGTCCTCCCTGGCCTTTTTCTTTCCATTGTTATGGCCCCATAACAATATACTAGGAGATCGTCAGAAAAGGTAATAGGTACATTTGAGAAGGAGGAAGAAGAAGAAACTAAGCATAACAGGGAAAATACCTGTCCTTCTTACCTAATCTGAATGAAATGATAACCTTTCATTTCGACCCACCTCTCCGTTTTTGCTGTCAACCATAGAGAACATTTTGATTCCAGAGTTCTGTCTTTGACCTTAATATTTGTTCAGCACACCTCTCCTCAGGGCCTCTTTGTGCTCAGTATCTTTGGATATTCCAAAGGGATAAGACACGCTTCCTGTCCTCAGATTGCTCACCATCCACAAAAGACAAGACAGTGACGGAAAGAAATGACAAACCCGGTGCCTCATGAGGACTTTTGTGTAGTGTCCCAAAAAAGGAATAGTGGGTCTAAGGCTCTGACAGGATGTTAGTGTTCTCTTCATTACCTTGGGCTGCCATAATAAAACAGCATAGTCTGGGTGATGGAGACAACAGTTGATCTGTCACAGTTCCAGAGAGTGCAACTCTTAAGTTCAAAGTTCCAGCAGGGCTGGTGTGTGTGAGAGCACTCCTCCTCGCTGTGTGCTCGGATGAACTATCCTAGGTGCTTACAGACAGCATGGGCGGAAGAGGAAGCAAGTTCTCTGGTGTCTCTTACGAAGGGATGAAGTCCATTGTGAGGGCCTCGCCCTCGGGACCCCGTTTAGGCCTGATCACCTCCCAAAGGCCCCATCTCCAGCTACCATTGCGTTGGAGATAGGCGCTCACCATGTGAATGGGGGTGGGGGGCACACAGTTCAGTCCATAGCACATACAATCTAATTTCCTAAAAAAAATTCAGCATTTACTTTGAGAGGACCTGGTTTCCTATTCTTATAAATAACCCAGATCACAAATTTTTGAGGCACAGAGGATAATAGACTTCGATTCTAATACACTGTTTTCTTCAAAGCACTTCGGAATTCTTTTGCACTGCCCTTCTACAGCAGAACTTGTGAGCTCTGTAGGTCTTCTGTTCCCTAAACAAGTCACTGGTGAAGAGGGATGTTCAAGGGTGGGGGGGGGGGGTATGTAGCCTTCATTGCTTTCAGATGTAGGCCTTCCGCGGGGAACTGCTCTACTCCATCCTCATCACTAAAATTCAACATCAGGGCTTCTTTCTACAGGTGGAGCTCATGTCTTATGCCAGCCACTTGAAGTCCTTTTTAACAGGAACATGCTCGTAGATCTGCTCTGTGATTTTTCTCTTGGTCATTGGGTGAGCTTTGGAGTGCACGTGGGGAGACAGCTCCACATTGAGATGCACACACTGCTTTGACTGGTGGATCCTAGTGACATGATCTGAATACTGTTGGTGGGTCAGACGCTGGATCTAAAATCCTCAGGGGTCTGGCTACAGGTCTGGTAGGACGTGTCCTCTGCTTTCCATTTTAAGAGTCACCTCCTGCAGAGGCGACTCCTCACCTGTGCTCCCATTTTATTTGTGTGCTTACCGGCTGTCACTTCTTTCTTTCACCTTAAAATGGCAGTGAACATGTCATCTCAGCCCCATAATTTCTTGTATAGAGCATATAGTTAACTCACATGAATTAACTCTACAGTTGTTATTCACAGTTGTTAAAATTATAATCACTAGAGCAACAGTATATTAAAGATTTTTCTCATGTAGTTAGCTGACATCTATGTGATTTATGTCTCATAGTTATTTATATTGGATGCTGCTATTCAGCTCTGTATTTCAGTTGTGTGTAGATCAGAGGTCAGTGAACTACAGCCTGTTTTAGTAATATTCTACCAGGACACAGCCACACACATTTACAAGTGATCCTTGAACAACATGGGTTTGAACTACACTGGTCCACTTATATACAGACTTTTTTAAAATAAATTCAGCATCATAAATGTATTTTATGATTTCCCAAATAACTTTTGCTTGTTTTGAGCTTGTTTTGTAAGAATACTGTATATAGTACAAATAACGTGGAAAATGTGTTGAACAACCAGTGGGGCACCTGGGTGGCTCATTCGGCTGAGCATCTGACTCTTGATTTCAGCTCAGGTCATGGTCCCGGGGTCGTGGGATTGAGACTAGCATCGGGCTCTATGCTAAGCGTGGGACCTGCTTAAGATCCTCTCCCTCCCTCCCTCTCTCCCTCCCTCTCTCTCTCTCTCTCTCTCTCTCTCTCTGCTCTTCTCTGCCCACTCATTCTCTCTAAAAATAAGACTTCCAATCAACAGTAGACTATTTGTAGTTAGGTTTTGGGAGAGTCAGGAGTTATACACACTCATCAGGGAGATGCAAATCAAAACTGCAATGATACATCACCTCACACCTACCAGAATGGCTGAAATCAACAATACAAGAAACAACAAATGTTGGGGAAGGTGTAGAGAAAAAGGAACCCTCCCGCACTGTTGTTGGGAGTGCAAACTGGTGCAACCACTGTGGAAAGCAGTATGGAGGTTCCTCAAAAAGTTAAAAATAGGGGCACCTGGGTGGCGCAGTCGGTTAAGCGTCCGACTTCAGCCAGGTCACGATCTCGCGGTCCGTGAGTTCGAGCCCCGCGTCAGGCTCTGGGCTGATGGCTCGGAGCCTGGAGCCTGTTTCCGATTCTGTGTCTCCCTCTCTCTCTGCCCCTCCCCCGTTCATGCTCTGTCTCTCTCTGTCCCAAAAATAAATAAAAAACGTTGGAAAAAAAAAAAATTTAAAAAAAAAGTTAAAAATAGAACTACCCTATGATCCAGTAATCGCACTACTGAGTATTTCCCCCCCCAAAATACAAAAACACTAATTCAGAGGGACACCTGCATCCCTGTGTTTATAACAGCATTATCTGCAGTAGCCAATGGAAGCAGCCCAAGTGTCCATTCATACATGAATGAATAAAGAAGTGGCGTGTATGTATATGTGTATTATTCAGCCATTTAAAAAAATGAATGAAATCTTGCAATTTTCAACAGTGTAGGTAGAACTGGAGAGTATAGCTAAGCGAAATAAGGCCAGAGAGAGACAGATACCATATGATTTCACTCAAATGTGGAATTTAAGAAACAAAACAAGTGAGCAAATGGGGAAAAAGACCAAGAAGCAGACTCTTCACCGTAGAGAACAAACTGATGGTTGTCAGAGGAGAGGTAGTAGGTAGGGGGATGGGTGAAATAGGTGATGGGGATTAAAGAGTATACTTGTCATGATGAGAGAAACGAATACATAAAATAATTAAATATTTAAAAGATAAATATACACAGATTTCTAACCACATGGGGAGTCAGCACCCCAACCCCTGTGTTATTCAGGGATCGAGTGTATTTATATATTGTCTGTAGCTGCTTTTGCACTATTCTTGACAGAGTTGCAACAGATTGTTCAGCCTGCAAAGCCTAAAATGTTTTTTATCTGCCCCTTTACAGAAAAAGTTTGCCTACTCCTAGTTTAGATAACTAAGATTTGCTGTGTTTGTGACTGGCACTTGCCAGAATGTAGTCTACTGTGGAGTGCTTCTTCTCAGGAGAAAAGGGAAGAGTAATTTCCCTTCATGTAAACTAGTGATCTACTCTAAAACTACTCCCCAACCTTCTGAAAGTCTGAGAAATACTAGCACCCAGAATGTAACCCAAAGCCTTGATGCCGTCCTGCTGGGAGAGCTGTCCCCTTCGTGCTGGAGAACAGCATTCTATAGCACACTGTCCCGAATCAGCTCCCAGGTCACTGGCCCTGCAAAAAGAATGGGGAAAGGGGCCTGGATACCCATCTCCTAAGAGCAAAAGGAAATGATCAAATACCATGGTTTGTATGAGGGGGCTGTTTTCATTTTGAGGATTTGGTTTTCTCTGGGAGGCCTGAATTTATATTTCTTTTGTACCCCCTCCAGACCCTGTGCAACAAGTAATCCCTAGCTTTTTTTCCTCCTAGGGAGGCAAGTACATGCAGGCAGTGATTCAATATGGGAAGATCGTGTCCTGGTTAGAGATGGAATATGGCTTATCAGAGAAGGAATCTAAAGCTTCTGAATCGTTTCTGTTGGCTGCCTTCCTGAACCTGGCCATGTGCTACCTGAAGCTTAGAGAATACACCAAAGCTGTTGAATGCTGTGATAAGGTAAAGGGTGTCTGCGTGTGAACTGGACTTTCCATAGTCCCTGTCTTTCTCTCCGTTTTCATACTTGGTCTTCGTACTTTGCTTCTTTTTAGCCAAGGGGTGGATGGTGTTTCATTTTGCTTTGTTGTATTTGTTTCCTTGGGATTCTTTGTTTCTCCTTATGAATTGGGAAATTCAGAAACATTACAACTATAGTCAGACTTTTCTGATGCCTAGATGATAATACACCATGAAGAAAAGTTTTGTTAAAATTTTTTTCATCCATGACCTTCCTTAAATCTATGGCATCTGGTATCAGATTGGACATAGAACTCCTCATGCTCAATTTACTAAGAACAGATTCAACTTCAGCCTTTCAGGACTTGAGTATGATAGAGTTGAGCTGCTTACATAGAGGTCACTTAGGTATACTTTCAGCATTGTTTCTACAGGCTAAATTTCTAGGAATGGAATATGGAGTCAAAAAACAGATTATTGAGGGGCCCCTGGGTAGCTCAGCCATTTAAGCATCCGACTCCTGAGCTCCTCAGCTCAGGTCATGATCTCATCGTTCGTGAGTTCAGGCCCCAACCCTCATGGGTTCCATGTTGACAGCATGAAGCCTGCTTGGGATTCTCTCTCTCCTCTCTCTCTGCCCCTTCCCTGCCTTTCTCTCTCAAAATAAAGAAAAATACAGGATTATTAGATATTATCCATGGGGGTTTTTTGTCAATGTTATTGGCAACAAAAAATTTTCATTTTTGTTTCTTGGTTCCTAATGAAATTATCCATCTTTTCATCATTAGCCATTTGCATTTTTTCTATGAATTGCCTATTCAGATCCTCCAACTAGATGATTTGTCTGTTTCATATTGACTGAGGCAGTCTGTACATTACTGCTAACCCTTTATCTGACTATAGGGACCTTGTTCTCCTCACTTGCGAGGAAAGTTTTAAATATTTACTTAGTCGAATCTGTCCTTTCTAATGAGAAAGCTCTTCCCTACCCTAAGATGATAAAAATAATTCTGTTTGGTACTTGCAAAACCTACTCTACCTAGGTATACCTTTTAAAAAACGAATTAAAAGTAAACCGTGTTATATTTTGGTGAGGTTTGTTTTTGCATATAGGTATACGTGGTCTAGAATCTTTTGTGTTTTGATGTGATGTAACAACTTCATTCTCATTTTCCATGTTCATAGCCAGTGTCTCAGCTCCATTTATTGCAAAGTTAGTCCTTTCCCTACCAATTTACATTCCCGCCTTTATCACTGTTAAATCTTTTAATGTACATGCACATAAATCTGCTTCTGCTTTGTTCTGTTCTGCTGACCTCTTTGCGCACAGACTGGCAGTCAAACTCTTCAGTGGTTTCAGAGTGTATTTTTTTCTGTTGTAGGTCAAGCCCCCTCTCATTATTTATGTTTTCCCAAAATTTTCTCAGCCATTCTTGGGCATTTACTTTACTTCTTCCATTGAATTTTAAAATGAATTTCTCAAGAGCCTCCTCCAAAGCCCCCTTGGAATCTTTATAGAAATTGTATCAAATACAGAAGTTAACGTGGGCATAGTTAGTTGGATTTTGATCGGTAGTATTTAATTACCTTGAGCCCCATCTCTTCAATATGCTTTTTCCAATTCTCTTGGCCAAGAAGCTTTGGTAAGTTGAATACTGAATTTCTTCAAAGCACACAAGTTACATTCACCCTTTCTAAAAAGTAGACCTCTGTCCCTAGGCCCTTGGACTAGACAGTGCCAACGAGAAGGGCTTGTACAGAAGGGGGGAAGCCCAGCTGCTCATGAACGAGTTTGAGTCGGCCAAGGGCGACTTTGAGAAAGTGTTGGAAGTTAATCCCCAGAATAAGGCAGCGCGACTACAGATTTCCATGTGCCAGAAAAAGGCAAAGGAGCACAATGAGCGGGACCGCAGGATATATGCCAACATGTTCAAGAAGTTTGCAGAGCAGGATGCAAAGGTATGTGCAGAACTCTCTCTTTCTCTCTGTCAAGAGAAACATTAAAAAAATTTTTTTTGATAATAATTAAAAAAAAAAAAAGGGTTAAGCATGGGACACAAGGACAGGTAGACAACCCAGGAGATGCAAGAATGGGGAGAATGATACCCGATCTTATCTGAGACTGGTTTGGATCTGGAAGTAGAACAGGGCTGTTCTACTCACCAGACACAAGAGTTGTGAGGCACTGACACATCCGTGAAAGAAATGAGGAAAATAAGTTCCCTAGAGACGTTCTAAAGTTTATTATTTTTTAAAAGTCAAGGGGCGTCTGGGTGGCTCAGTCGGTTAACCATCTGGACTTCAGCTCAGGTCATGATCTCACAGTTTGTGGGTTTGAGCCCCACATCGGGCTCTGTGCTGACAGCTCGGAGCCTGGAGCCCGCTTCAGATTCTGTGTCTCCCTCTCTCTGCCCCTCCCCTGCCCATGCTGTCTCTCTCTCTCAAAAATGAATACACATTAAAAAAATATATACTAAAAAAAAAAGTCAAGCACATCAGGTATTTTTTTCAGATAGTACGTCTTTGTTGAGACTTCCCATTTTGCCAGGGATGGGCTGTGATGGGGAAGCCCTGCTATCATACCCTTTACTTTGCCTGCCTCCCCACAGCAGAGTTGTACTCTGGTCCTGAGTTCACCGCCCGCTCCCAGCCTCTTGTTGGCAGCCGTGCCTGTGGCAGGTGGCAGGCTAGTCCCCTCCACCCAGGAAAAGTGAAAGCTGCCCCCTCAACTGTTGGCAGCACTGTCCTGACCTCCCCGGCCGGGCAACCCCAGTAAGGTTGTCGCGTCCCCGTTTCACACCTGACGGCCTGTCAGGAGGAGCCAGGAATTCCTTCAGTGTTTCAGTTCCTTGCTCCTCTGACCCTCTTGATTTCTTATTTTTTCTTCAGGAAGAGGCCAGTAAGGCAGTGGGCAAGAAGACTGTAGAAGGGGTCGTCAGCCGTGAAAAAGAACCAGAGGGGCAAGCGATGGAAGAGAAAGCCGGAGGCCACGTATGACACCACGCCAAGGAGGGAAGAGCCCTGATGAACTCGGCCCCCTCCTCCATGGGCTTTCACCCTACTCAGGACTAAACAGTGTTTAATGTAAAGTTTGTTATAGTCTGTGTGATTCTGGAAGCAAATGGCAAAACCAGTGGCTTCCCAGAAAACAGCCACCCTGCTGCTGCCCAGTGCTCTCCTCGAGGGGGTGGCATGGGACCACTCCAGGTGGAACAAAACGGAAATGACTGTTGGTGTGGCAAGGCTGAGCCAACAGCTCGAGTCCAGCTCATTTCAGTTTATGTCAGCCTTTGACATCTAATTCAGGGTCCCTTGAGATAATCCTAACAATTTGGGGCTGTCTGTCAGGTTTTACATTCGATTGAACTTCAGTAGCACTGCGGAAACCTAAAAATAATTGCTTAATGAGTTTCTCCTTTCCTACAGTTGGGTGGGGGAGAGGAGGAGAAGGTTTGGCTTTTTTAAATGACTGAAGTGCTAGCATTTTTTAACCAACAGAACCCACAGTTGAGGCGTCTGGAATCCCCTCAGGTCCTCAGCAGCCGCCAGACTTGAAAGCCAGAACCTCAGAGGCCACCGGCTCACTGACTCAGCCAAACTCCCTCCTCCCTAAGCCAGCCTCCTTGGGAGAGTGGGTTTCTCCTGCACCCAGCCTGGCCCTGGAGGAGGGACCCTGTCATTCCCAAAACATTCTTTAGCGACAGTAATGAGCAGAGCAGTGTGTGGGCTAGCTTTCCCTGCCTTAGGTGAAGCTCTGAGATGCCGAAGCGTGAAAATAGCCGTCAGAATTGTGCTTTCCCCCCTCCTCTGGCCCTTCTAGGAGAAATGTGGAGGACAGCCCTGCCTGCCAGCATTGCTACCGTTCACTTTCTTCTTTCCATTCTGACCATTGCTATTACGTATTTAAGACTTGTTCTTATAATATCTGACCTGGAGTGGATTTAGTTACATATCCACTTAGGATCCCCGCGGCTTTTGTTTTTGTCTTTTAAAAATTACTGCCTTGTAAACATGTATACTGATTTATGGAACTTTATTTACACTCCTCTATCATGCAAAAAAATCGACTTTTTACTACTATGAGTAGCTTAATTTTTAAAAACAAAATCTGGAGTTGTAAAAATATGTAGTTGCTCTTGGGCATTAAGGGTTTTCCTCACAGGTTTGGCACGCAGTAGCTTTCCCCTCCTGCTGATAGCTTCTTTGTTCTGGTGTGGGTTGTGAAAAAGAATCGAAAACCGCTTCCTGTGCAGGCACATCTCACCTTGAAAGCTCCAGTACTGGGGCGGTGAATCGGGGCAAGTCTTAAAATACGTACACGCAGTGGAATCTTGGTCCTTACGGGTAAGCGAGATTGAGCGTGGCTTTCTCTCCCCACAGCCTGAAGGCTCTCGTGGGAAAGCGCCTGCAACTGAAGGAAACAGTCGCTCCGACCTGGAACATCTCATTTGTAAAATCCCAAAGAACACTGGCAATTAGCTTCATTTTTACTTTTATGATGGTTTTAACAAAACACTTTCGTTGTTAGGTTAGGACCCACGTGGCCACCTAAAAATTCATTTCCTTTTATACCAGTTCTCTGCTCCATGGAACAAACGGAATGAAATTGTGAGTTTCTCTTTTGACAGCTAGAATCCTTTTAATTTCTCACTTTTGTCTTTTTTCATGAGAGTTCTTCAAAAGCCCCAGTCTCGCCTAGGAAATATGAAAAGCAAAAGTTGATTTTGCTTTGTTTGCTTAACTGTTTAGTATTTGTAGCTCTGTTGACTAGAGCATGACTTCAATGAGGCCAATACTGAGATTTCATCCTAAAAAGGCCAGTTAGTGTTTTGCAGGTAACAAAAGAACAATTCCAAAAATTAGATCACCCCAGCCAACTGTCTCCCAGGTGTGTGTTATGGGTCACCGGATTGGGGGAGGGGGTAGGGAGGGCAAGAGTGCAGGGAGGGGAGGGAAGGGGTGTGTGGGTGGTTCTGAGCAAATGATTGTGGGTGCCCATCGCCTCTCGAGAAGAAGAAACTTCATATATTCTTATATCAAATTCAGTGATCTTAATTTGTCTAGAAATCAGCAGATGTGTTTGAACCATCTTTTAGACTACGTATGGAGTGGTGAGGCAGCATATGATGAATTAAAAACTTGTTTTTAAAAAAAATCACTCAGATACACTTTTTTGTGTTCCTCAAATAAATTTTAAAAACAACCAGACATAAACTTTCCATTATTCTTGGTTTTGCTTCAGTAGTCTTCAGGAAACGTTGTTTTGGTTGGAAAACCATGGGGGCCAAGTTGAAGACATGTGACATCAGAAAATTGGCTGGAGGCCATATTGTCTTCCTTGCTCTGAGGACAGCTGGAAACCAGCGTGGGACTAAAGGTGGCAGGATGATGCATCTTTGTGCAGATGAACCACATGATCAGAGAGACCAGAGGATTTTGTTTTCTCATCAGCCTGTGGATATTCCGCCATTTTAACTGATCGTAAGGTTCATTTGGGAAATGAAGAGACTTCGTAGTGCCCTTTAATAAATATGCAAAACATAAGCGTGCATCAGGGGATATTCTGGCTTAAGTGTGCATGTCCTCTAAGTAGCATATTTCATCAGATACTCCTGGTTGCATACTCTGAAGGCCAAAGGAGAGGTCACACATATTCCAAAAGGTGCACGGGGCTGGGTGGTGACGAGCCTATCTCCAGTAGCACTACGGGCATCTGCGGATAGGTCATTGCAGGCTCCAGAGACCTTATCTTTTATCCTTCTGAATTCCTTGCTTCATCTCTGGATTTGAATTATACTCCTACCCCTTTGCTGCTAAATTACTTGAAAATGAAATAATTGTCTTTATTTGCATGATTTTTTAATATATATATTTTTTACTTATCTTGAGAGGTGGGGGGAGAGAATCCCAAGCAGGCTCCTCATTGTGCAACTCGTGGCTCAAACCCACCAACCATGAGATTGTGATGTGAGCCAAGATCAAGAGTTGGACACTTAACGGGCTTAACCACCCAGGCGCCTCTGCATGTTTTTGCTAAGCAAGTAATACTCTTGCTAGGGGTATTAAGGATAGCCAGAGGTGGTTTCCCAGCTGTGACCTGGGTAACTCAAGGCAGCCTGCATCCACTCCAGAGATGAGTGTGTCAGTGAAGAGCTTTGTCCACATGTATTCAGCCTTTTTAGCATCGTGCATCAGAATGTAGGACTGGCAACCCTGGGAGACTTGCCAGCGTTAGTGACAACATGCACTGAATTCAGACTGATGAGTCAAGATCCCAAAACTAAGAACTCCCTAGCCTAGCTGTATGTTATTTCTATCCGCTGGCTGCTCACATGCTCGAGTAGCAATGACTGATAAAAGTGTACATAAAAGAACATTCTGTAATGGCTTGAAAATGTCTTGAGGGACACCCACTCGGTGCTGCCTTGCATATTTTTCTCTCCTTCATGTCTGGGAGGCGGGGAAAGGATACAGAGAAGGCACAATAATTTCATCACTGCTGTTTGCATAATTTATCTCTTGATCTATAATTGAACATAATCTACACATGTGTCCTTAGTAATACATTGCAAAAAAGGAACATCACCAAAGGTAACTCCCAAGAAGATCTTTGTCAGCATTTTGTTGGGGCTAACGGCTGCCTAGAGACGGGACATCTTGAGCCTAGTCCTTGTTGCAGGAATTTCCAGTGGACCTTGGGAAATCACATGTGGAGGCCCCAGAATGGTGAAGTGGCTGGCCCACAGTCACCCAGGTCGACTGATGTCCTTACACAATTCCAAAATAGGCCCTTTTCCAGTCTGAAGCATGATCTCTTGGCTGATGGAACGAGATGTTGTTAGTTCTTTAAAATCCCCAAGCATTTGGTTGAACGGAAATGGCAGCAGAGCCATAGGCCTCATACTCCACTTTGGGGTACAAATACGGGAAATGTAAAGCATAGGCATGATTTGCTTTTTAAACAATGCTGGGGGGCGGGGAGTGCCTGGGGGGCTCAGTCGGTTGAGCATCTGACTCTTGACTTCAGCTCAGGTCACAGTCTCACAGTTCATGGGATCAAGCCTCGCATCAGGGTCTGACATAATCAAGGGCAAGTAGTAAAATGTTGAGTGACGCCAGTCGTTGACAAGGGTAGGGTAGATCTCAGCTGCTAAGAACGGTGCATAGGAAAAGCTGTCCTGCAGTTGCAAGCTAAAACTGGTCATTACTATTTACTGGGTGCTTCCTCTACAAGGCACTCAACCACCTCGCCTTTTGCTGACCTTCCAAATATGAAAAGAGTATTGTTGCTGCATTGTTGCCACCTTCCAAGTCTCTCACAAGATCCCTAACCCAAAACTGCAAGGAAGGAATGTATTTCAAACTGGGCTTAGCTGACACGTTGCAAATACACTAAGTGTCCAAGGCTTTCTTTAGGTATTAAATATTTCTGGCCTGGGTCTGCTTTGGATCATGTGTTTTCATAAGATAACTCCTTGCTGTACACATTATGACTTGGCTTTAAAATTAGCTCCTTAAAAATGTCTGACCAAGAAAGTAAGCTGGGAAGAACAAGCCAGTGACTGGTATTTGGGGATGCCACATCCAATTCTAGTGCTCTACTAACTTCTCCGATGTCTGCTCACAGCCATCTTTTCACACTGAGAATTCCTCGTCTCTTTGGTCTAAACACTTAAGCCCACATGTATACCCTCAATCTCTACAGATAGACCTACGTCTTCCTGAAAATGACACCAGCCTGAGCACACAATTAGTATTCATGTGACCACCCCTAAAGGATCCAGGAACTCTCTTATTCCTTGACTCATCACCGCGCCAGCACCCAGTACACCATCACCACTCTAGAACATAGTAGATGGCTTAGTAAATTGGTTTTCTGTTGTTTCTCATAAAGCAGCTCCGCAGCTCAATCTCCGTGGTCCTTCATCCCTGTTACTTGTCTTGGTAATGGGGAGGCCAGTACCACGTGGTTTTCCAGCAGTTACTGCAACATGATTTTGATCTTGAATTCCTTGAGGTGGTGAACGAGGAGCAACTTGACTTGAGGGGGTCATAACTGCAAAACGGGTCTATGGTCTTCAGGCTCTCATGATTTGAAGTCTACCTCCAGTCATCGGAGTTAACTCATGATAACTCAGAGTTCATCAGCCTAAACAGATCAAATGGAGGAGGATTCTGGGAAGATGGCAGAGTAGGAAGCACTAGGAATCTCTCCCCACCTAGACAACAGTTGCACTTGCAGACTCTGTCTGATGTAACTATTTTGCAACTCTGGAGTCTGTTGAAGACTGGCAACTTCCTGAGGAAGGCATGGATGGTAAATTGCAGCCAGTTTCACTCAATTTTGACTCTTAGCACTGTAGCAGCTTACCCATCCATCATTTCAGCGTGGAGCCTGAAGCAAGGATTCATCTCATGACTGAGCTCATGACCTGAGCCAAAAGCAAGAGTCGGACACTAACCAACTGAACCACCCAGGCAGTCCAAAGTAAATACATGTAAAAGCTAGTATTGCAATCTCTATTAAAATAACACCAGTATTCTTCACAGAGCTAAAACAAACAATTCTAAAATTTGTATGGAACCACAAAAGACCCTAAACAGCCAAAATAATGTTGGGGGGAAAAAAAATCTGGAGGCATGATAACCCTGGACTTCAAGCTGTATTACAAAGCTGTAATCATCAAGACAGTGTGGTACTGGCACAAAAACACATAGATCAATGGAACAGACTAGAGAACCCAGAAATGGACCCACAAGCGTATGGCCAACTAATCTTTGCCAAAGCAGGAAAGATTATCCAATGGGATAAAAGACAGTCTCTTCAGCAAATGGTACAGGGAGAACTGGACAGTGACCTACAGAAGAATGAACCTGGACCACTTTCTTACACCATACACAAAAATAAACGAAAAACGGATGAAAGGCCTAAACATAAGAGGAAGCCATCAAAATCCTAAAGGAGAAAGCAGGCAACAGCCTCTTTGACCTCGGCCACAGCAACTTCTTGACACGCCTCCAGAGGCAAGGGAAACAAAAGCAAAAATGAACTACCGGTGTGGTAGGGTCCCCTCCCTAAGGAGAGAGAAAAAAAAGGAGAGAAAACTTAGCCAGGTAACCTGGCTATGCACCTATGTGACGACATCCCTCATGACCTTGTAAACTGAAACTAATCAGACTACGTGTTTATGTGTTACCATATATGGGAGACAAAAAAAATAGAAAATGTATCTTAAAAACTATGCCTTGTGATGTTCAGTGCTCAGTTCTTTGGGTACGAACCCAACTGAGCGGTGCTGGTGCGAATACAAGTTGCTTCCCGGAAATTAAAAACCTCAGTGTCACGAATCTCTGTGCAAGAATCCTGCTACATTGCGACCTCATCAAGATAAAAGGCTTCTGCACAGCAAATAAAACAACAAAACTAAAAGGCAACTGATGGAATGGGAGAAGATACTTGCAAAGGACTATCAGATAAAGGGTTAGTATCCAAAATCTACAAAGAACTTATCAAACTCAACACCCAAAAAACAAATAGTCCAGTGAAGAAATGGGCAAAACACATGAATAGACACTTCTCCAAAGATAACATCCAGATGGCTAATAGACACATGAAAAGATCCTCAACATCACTCATCATCAGGGAAAATACAAATCAAAACCACAATGAGATACCACCTCACATCTGTCAGAATGGCTAACATTAACAACTCAGGAAACAATATGTTGGCGAGGATACAGAGAAAGGGGAACTGTTTTTGCACTGCTGGTGGAAATGCAAACTGCTGCAGCCATTCTGGAAAACTGGAGGTTCCTCAAAAAATTAAAAAGAGGGGCACCTGGGTGGCTCAGTTGGTTAAGTGTCTGACTTGGGCTCACGGTTCATGGGTTCAAGCCCTGCATCAGGCTCTGTGCTGACAGCTCAGAACCTGGAGCCTGCTTCAGATTCTGTGTCTCTTTCTCTGCCCCTCCCTGGCTCATGCTCTGTCTCTCAAAAATAAACAAACATTTAAAAATTTTTACCATAGAACTACCCTACAACCCAGCAATTGCACTGCTAAGAATTTATCCAAAGGATGCAGGTGTGCTGTTTTGAAGGGGCACATGCACCCCAATGTTTATAGCAGTGCTATTGACAATAGCCCAAGTATGGAAAGAGCCCAAATGTCCATCAACTGATGAATGGATAAAGAAGATATGGTATATATACAATGGAATACTACTCAGCAATCAAAAAGAATGAAATCTTGTCATTTGCAATGATGTGGCTGCAACTAGAGGGTATTAGGCCAAGAGAAATCAGTCAGAGAAAGACAAATATATGATTTCACTCACATGTGGAATTTAAAAACAAAACAGATGAACATAGGGGATGGGAAGCAAAAAGAAGATAAAAGCAGAGGGAGACAAGCCATAAGAGACTCTTAATACAGGGAACAAACAGGGTTGCTGGGTGGGCAGATGGGTGATGGGCATCAAGGAGGGCACTTGTTGGGATGACCCTGGCTGTTACATGTAAGTGATGGGTCACTAAATTCTATTCCTGAAAAATAAAATAAAGGCCTATATTTTCTCTGAAAAAAATAAAAATAAAAGCTGGTATTAAAACAGTGGTTTGTAACAGCACTTTTTGTTTTTTACATGATTTAAGAGAATAATACATTTTTACGGGGAAAAAACAGGGGCACCTGAGTGGCTAAGTTGGTTAAGCGTCTCAGTCTTGATTTCAGCTCAGGTCATGATCTCGCGGTTTAGTGAGTTTGAACCCCACATTGGGCTCCACAATGACAATGCAGAGCTTGCTTGGGATTCTCTCTCTCCCTCTCTTTCCGCCTCTCCCTGACTTCCTCTCCCTGACTTACGTGTTCACACGCTTTCTCTGTCTCTCAAAGTAAATAAACTTTAAAAAAAAGAAAGAAAAAAAACATTAATGTAAAAGTTTGTATTTCCGTAACTTTGGTATATAACTCCAAATATGTTTTCCACATAATTTAGGAGACTAATGCACTTAAAGGGGCAATTACTTTATGTTTTGGGTACACAATGTGTAAAGATGTAATTTTAGTTAATTTAATTAATTTAAATTTAATGTTATTTGTGGCATTGACAACCAAAAGAATTGGGGACAGAGCTGTAATGGAACAGTGTTTGTATGTTACTGAAGTTAAGGTGCTATACATTCAAGTTAGTATATTATACCTGTATGTTAAATGTACCTCCCACAGTAACCAAAAAGAAAATAGCTATAAAGTATTCAGAAGAGGAAATAAGAGATTTAAACATTTTACCACAGAAAGAAAAAAAATCAACTAAACACAAAAGAAAACGAATGCAAGAAATAAGAGAAAAGCTATAGGGCATATAGAAAACAAACGGCACAATGACGAGTAAGTCCATCCTTATCAGGAATTACTTTAAATGGAAATGAATTAAACTCTCCAATCAAAAGAGATTGGATGAATGGATGAAAACACGTGATGCAAACACATGGAAACACGTGATGCTGCCAACAAGAGACTCGCTTGAGATCCAAACATGAAAACAGGTTGAAAGTGAAAGAAGAGGGGCCGCCTAGGTAGCTCAGTCCCTTAAGCGTCCAACTGTGGATCAGGTCATGATCTCATGGCTTGTGGGTTCGAGGCCCATGTTGGGCTCAGTGCTGACAGCCCAGAGCCTGGAGCCTACTTCAGATTCTGTGTCTCTCTCTCTCTGTGCCTTTCCCCCCCCCTTACACTCTGTCTCTCTTAAAAATAAATAAACATTTAAGGGATACCTGGGTGGCTCAGTTGGTTGAGCGTCTGACTTCAACTCAGGTCATGATCTCACAGTTTGTGAGTTCAAGCCCCACATCAGGCTCTGTGCTGTGCTGACAGCTCGGAGGCTAGAGCCTGCTTTGGATTCTGTGTCTCCCTCTCTCTCTGCCCCTAGCCCACTTGCATTCTGTCTCTGTCTCTCTCAAAAATGAATAAACTTTTTTTTTAATTTTTAAATAAAAATAAATATTTTTAAAAATTCTTTTAAAAAGAAAGTGAAAGAATGGGAAAAGAGATTTCATTCAAAGAGTAACCAAAAGAGAGCAAAAGTGTCTATACTAATACTAGACAAAATAGATTTTAAATTAAAAGATTGCAAGAGACAAGGATATTATGCAAAGGTTTCACTTTAAGAAGATGCCTTAACACAATAAACCATCTAGATATAACATATATATACAGAATACCACCTAACAACAGGATGTAAATTCCTCTCAAGAACACATGGAACATTCTCCAGGAGAGACTATATATTAGGCCACAAATTAAGTCTCAATAAATTTAAAAAGATGAATGTCATAGAAAGCACCTTCTTTGACCAAAATGGGATAAAATTAGAAATTAACAACAAAACTGGGAAGTTCAATAAACTGTGGAAACAACGCACTTTTAAACAACCCAGAAATCAAAGAAATCACAAGGGAAATTAGAAATACTTAGAGATGAATGAAAAAGAAAACACAACATACCAAAATTTATGGGACACAATGAAAGTGGTACTAAAGAAAAAAATTATAGCTATAAACACTTACATTAAAAAACAAGAAAGGGGCGCCTGGGTGGCTCAGTCGGTTAAGTGTCCAACTTCAGCTCAGATCATGATCTCCCAGTTCGTGAGTTTGAGCCTTGCATTGGGTTCTGTGCTGACAGCTCAGAGCCTGGAGCCTGCTTGGGATTCTGTGTCTCCCTCTCTCTGCCCCTCCCCAACTTGCACTCTGTCTCTGTCTCTCTCAAAAATAAACAAACATTAAAAAAAAAAAAAAAAAAAAAAAACAAAAAAAAACAACAGGGGCACCTGGGTCATTCAGTCGGTTGAGCATTCAACTTCGGCTCAGGTCATGATCTCACAGTTTGTGAGTTCAAGCCCCGCGTCGGGCTCTGTGCTGACAGCTCAGGGCCTGGAGCCTGCTTCAAATTCTGTGTCTCCCTCTCTTCTCTGCTCATCCCCTGCTCACACTCTGTCTCTCTCTCTCAAAAATAAATAAAGATTAAAAAAGAAAGAAAGAAAGAAAGAAAGATCCTGAATCAAAAACTCAAATTTAAGGAGCAAGAAAAAAGGAACAAACTAAAACCAAAGCTAGCAGAAGTAGGGAAATAATAAAGATCAGAGCAGAAATAAATGAAATAGACAATAGAAAAACAATACAAAAAATCAATGAAACCAAAAGTTAGTTATTTGTAAATATAAACAAAATTGACAAGCATTCAGCTAGATAAGACTTAAAAAAGGAGAGAAGACTCAAACTACAAGTATGAGAAGTGAACATGAGGACATTACTACCAGTTCCTCAGAATTACAAAGGGTCATAAGAGGTTGTTACTGTGACAAATTATAGGTCAACAAATTGGACAACCTAGAAGAAATGAATAAATTCCTAAAAATATGCAATCTGCCAAAACTGAATCAAGAAGAAACAGAAAATCTGAACAGATCGATTACTTGATTCGGTACTTGATTCAATGACTGATTTCAGTAATCAGAAATCTCCTGCTAAAGAAAAGACCAGAGCCACAGGGCTTCATTGGTGAATTCTGCCAACCCTTAAGAATTAACACCAAACCTTCTCAAACTCTTCCAAAAAACCAAAGAGGAAGGAACACTCCCAAACTCATTTTACAAAGCCAGCATTACTGAGATACTAAAGCCAGACAAGGCCACTTCAAAAAAAGAAAACTACAGACCAATATTCCTGATGAATATAGATGCCAAAAATATGCAAAGCAATATTACCAGATCAAATTAAACACATTAAAAAGATCATTCACCATAATCAAATGGAATTTATCCCTGGATGCAAGAATGCTTCAACATACACATCAGTCAATGTGATACATAATAATAGAATGAAAAGAAAAAAAAAAACAATAGAGAAAAAGCATTTAGCAAAATTCAACATCCATTCATGATAAACTCTACAACTTAGGTATAGGAGGAATGTACCTCAACGTAATAAAAGCCATCATATGACAAACCCATAGCTAAAATTATACTCAATAGTGAAAGGTTGAGTGCTTTTTCTTTAAGATCAGGAATAAGACAGGGTTCTCACTCTCACCACTCATATTCAACATAGTACTGGAAGTTCTGGCCTGAGCAATCAGGCAAGAAACAAAAAAAAAGGCATTAGGATTGGAAAGGAAGAAGTAAAATGATCTGTTTGCAGATTATATAATTTTATATATAAAAAACCCTCAAGACTCCTCTAAAACCCGTTACAAATTCAGTAAAGTTGCAGTACACAAGATTAACATAAAAAAATCAATAGCGTTTGGGGCACCTGGGTGGCTCAGTTGGTTAAGCGTCCGACTTCGGGTCAGGTCATGATCTCATAGCTCATGGGTTTGAGCCCCACCTCGAGTTCTCTGCTGTCATCACAGAGCCCATTTCAGATCCTCTGTCTCCCCCTCTCTCTGCCCCTCCCCTGCTATCTCTCTCAAAAATAAATAAATACTAAAAACAATCAATAGTGGTGGGGTCCCTGGGCGGCTCAGTCGGTTAAGTGTCCAACCCTTGATTTCAGCTGGGATCATGATCTCACGGTTCATGAGATGGAGCCCCGCGTTGGGCTCTGCACTCACAGCACGGAGCCTCCTTGGGATTCTCTCTCTCCCCTCGCCCTTCCCTGCTCTCTTTCTGTCTCTCTCTCCCAAAATAAATAAATAAGCATAAAAAAAAAAAAAAACTCCTACAACTCAATAGCAAAAAAATGAAAGAAAAAAAAAACAAAACAAAAAATAATCCAATTAAAAGTGAGCAAAGTACCTGAACAGACATTGTTTCAAAGAAGATATATGGATGGATATATCTTGAATACCAATATATCTTGAGTACCAAGAAAAGGTACTCAATCATCAGGGAAATAAATGCAAGTCAAAACCACAATGAAAACAGCAACACCCACGAGTTATCGCCTCCTTCCAGTTAAAATAGCTGTTCTCAAAAAGATAAGTGGTAACTAATACTGGCAAGAATTTGGAGTAAAGGAAACGCTTCTGCACTGTTGCTGGGACTGTAAATTGGTACAACCACTATGGAGAAAAAACATGGAGGTTGCCTCCCAAAATTTAAAATAGAACTATATGGTCCAGCAATATCACTTCTAGAAATATATCTGAAGGAAATGATAACACTATATCCAAGTGGTATCTGCACCCCCATATTCACTGCAGCATTATTTACAATAGCCAAGATGTAGACACAACTTAAGTGTCCGTTGATAAGATATAGTGGTATATATACACAAGTGGAATATTATTCAGACATAAAAAGAATAGGAAATCCTGCCATTGTGTCAGTCTGGATGAACCTTGAGAGGATTATGCTAAGTGAAGTAAGTCAAAGACAATACCGTATGATCTCACTTATACGTGGAATCTTAAAAACAAACCAAAAAACCTAACTCATAGAAAAAGAGATCACATTTGTGGTTAGCAGAGGCAGGGGTGGGGGATGGGATGAAAGAAGTCAGAAGGTACAAACTTCCAGTTAAAAGATCAATCAGTCCCAGAGATGTAATGTACAACATGATGACTATAGTTACCACTGCTGTATGGTATATTTGGAAGTTGTTAAAAGAGTAGTTCCTAAGAGTTCTCGTCACAAGGAAAAGAAACATTTTTTTTTTTTTGTATCTGTAGGAGATGATGGATGTTGACTAAACTTACTGTGGTAATCACAATATGTGAAAGTCAACTCATTATGCTATACACCTTAAACTTGTACAGTGCTGTATGTTAATTATATCTCAATAAAAGTTGGGGCAAAAGAATAATTAGGTAAAAAAAAAAAACATCATTCACAGAGTAGAAAGGTTACAGGATGGGAGAAAATACTTGTAATTCATAACTCCGTGAGAAATGAATATCTAGACTATGTAGGGAACTCTCAAAACTCAGCAACAGAAAAACAAACAACTGATTTGAAAATAGACAAAGGAATTGAACAGACATTTCCCCAGAGGTAATATACAAATGGCCATGAAATACATAAAAAGTCGCTGCTCAGCATCACTAATCACTTGGGAAATGTAAATCAAAACCACAACCTACCACCTCACACCCATTAGGAGGGCTATAATTTAAGAAAATAACAAAAAACGGGAAGCAAGTGCTGGCAAGGATGTGGAGAAACTGGAATGCTCACACACGTTGGTGGGAGTGTTAAACAGTGTAGCCACTGCAGAAAACAGTACAGCGATTCCTCAAAAAATCAAAAGTAGAATTGCCACGGGATCTAGTGATCCCAATTCTGGGTATATACCCAAAAGAACTGAAAGCAGAGTCTTGAAGAGATATTTGGACACCCATGTTCACAGAAGCCTTATTTGAAAAAGCTAAAACATGGAAGCAACCCAAGCGTCCACTAGTAAATGAATGAATAAGCAGAAGGTGGTCTATATGTACAATGAAATTTTACTCAACCTTAAAAAAGGAAGCACATTCTGATGTCTACTACTACATGGGTAAAACTTGAGGACGTTATGCTAAGTGAAACAAGCCAGTCACCAAAAGACAAAGACTGTATGTATCCACTTATATGAGGTTTCTAGAGTAGTCAAAATCACAAAGACAGACGTTGTAATGGTGGTTGCCAAGGGCTGGGGGGAGGGGAGACGGCGAGTTGCTGGTTAATGGGTTTTCGAGTTTCAGATTTACAAGACAAAAAGACTTGCGGGCATGGATGGTGGTGATGGCTGGGTAGCAACGTGGATGTATTTAATATCATTAAAGTGTACACTTTAAAATGGTTAAAATGGTAAATTTTATGAGTATTTTAACACAATTTTAAAAAAGAAAGAAAGAAAAAATATTTCCTTAGAAATATTTATAGGACCACCCTCCTCGCCCTGGGTCCCTCGTCAGCCCACCAGCCAGCCCCAAACATTTATGGCCCATCTGGGTACTGTTCCAGGTGCAGGGGTACCGCGGGGAAGAGAGGGCCCCTTGTGCTTGAGCGGCTCACAAATAGGAAATGAGGCGTGCACATGGCTGTCCCACTGCACAGCATCTGCCATCTGCTACTGATACCTTCAAACCCAGAGGAAAGAGCAGGAAGCTTAATTCTGCCTCTCCAGCTTCCCTGCTCATGCAGAACCTTGGTGGAGGCCGAGTCCAGCCAGGGCCCATCCCACAGCTGATAACCAGACACACTACAGGCGCCTGCCCTTCTGCCGGGCTCCCCTAAGCTGGCCACCATTCCCTCTCCATGCTCCTCTCCTGGTATCTGGGCTGCAAAATGTGCCCTGATGTGAAATAGCCCCCAGTCCCACCCTGGGCTACATCAGCCCACGTGCCCTGGACCCAGTTTGGTGGGCAACATCTTAATCTCCTCCTTGGAATAGTACCTTCTCTTAAAAGAAGGTCCGGCAGGGGGCGCTTGGGTGGCTTTGTCGTCAAGTATCTGACTTCCGCTCGGGTCATGATCTTGGTCTCCGTGAGTTCGAGCCCTGTCATCAGGCTGTGTGCTGACAGCTCAGAGCCTGGAGCCTGCTTCGGATTCTGTGTCTCCCTCTCTCTGTCCTCCCCACCCCCCCCCCACACACACACACTCTGTCTCTCTTTCAAAATAAAATAAAGACAATTAAAACAATTAAACCCAAATGTTCTAATTTCTCCATATCACCAATACTTATCATTTTCTGTGTTTTTGATAAGTAGCCATCCTAGTGGCTGTGAAGTGATATCTCATTGTGGTTTTGAGATTGCCTTTCCCTAATGGTTAGTGATGTTGAGCATTTTTTCACATGCTTGACCTTTTGTGTATCATCTCTATTCAAGTCTATTCAATGTCCTTTCTCCCTTTTTTAGTCAGGTTATTTTTTGTTGTTGTTGAGTAATAGTAGCTAATCTTCATTAAGCTCACCTTATAGTGTAGAAACTATGTTAAGGACCAAACTAAGGCAGGTGATGGCTGGCAGGTTAACAATTCGGTGTCCTTTCGAACCCATAGCCAATATTTGCTAACCATTTACTTGGGGGGGGAGGGACAGGGAGACACTGATTTCCTGTTATTAAAATTATTTTGGGGGGTGCCTGGATGGCTCAGTCAGTTAAGCGTCCAACTCTTGATTTCAGCTCAAGTCATGATCTTGTAGTTCATGAGTTCAAGCCCCGTGTCAGGCTCCAAGATGACAGTGCAGAGCCTGCTTGTGATTCTCTCTCTCTCTCTCTCTCTCTCTCTCTCTCTCTCTCCCTGACCCTCCTCTGCTCTCTCTCTTTCTTTCAAACTAAATAAATAAACTTAAAAAAAAAAAAAAGACAGAAAGGTACCCTTCCTGTATCAGGAGGGTAGAAGGCACTCATCATCAGACACAGGAAAACAAGGGCTGAGAAAGGTTATATAAACAAAACTTACTTCACCAATTTACAGCCCCAACCCACACCCATCTGTTCAGTCAATTCTACACAAATTAATTGTTTCTTTGTCCGAAAGGTATAAAAGTTTTCTTCCTCCTTTGGCCGTTTCTTTGACTCTCATCTTTTTATGAAGCTTCCATACATATGAAATTAAATAGGTGTTTATCCTGATAATCTGTCTTATGTCAAATGAATTACGAGACCAGCCAAAGAACCTATAAGGGAAGGGAAAGTTGTCCTCCCCTACATAATTCATTTATCTAAACTCTCATACTATCCCATGGTGTAAACTATACGTTTATTCATTCCCGTCACTGGGGCACATTTGGTTGCTTCCATGGTTTTGCTATTACCAACTGCCACAATGCATATCCTTGCATTCCTAGCTTTCTATACCTACATTGAAAGTTTACATAGGATACGAGCATCTGCAACTTTACTAGGTATTGACCGACGGCTTCCCAAGCAGTTGTACTAAGGTGACCCACCCACTAGTGTGTGTACAAGGTCGGGTTTCCCTGAACATTTCCAACATTTGGTCTTAGCAAACCTTAATTGTTACCAATCTTTTGGGACATTATCTCACATTTTTGTTTTGATTTGCATTTTTCTGATTGCAGGTGAGGCTGAGCATCTTTTCATATGAAAGGTTGGTGAGAACCCCTAAATGGAAGTCTCTACAGCTCTTTCCTCTTGAGCTGGTTCATTTCCCTAGGGAAGGATTTTTCCCACTTCTTCTTTGGGGAGTGGGAGCCCAGCTGTCTCTGCTCTCAGAGCTAAGTGGGGGCAAGGGCCCTGATGTCAGCGCTCACTACCTCCCATCCCCTCAGCTGTTAACTGCTCTCCATCCTCAACTCGGTCTGAGGTTGCCTCCAACCACCAAGTCCAGAGCAGGTGTGGCACAACCTTGGCAAAGAGGAGTCTAGTTTTCTCCTCGGAGGCGGGTGGGGGGATGGGGGAAGACAGCTGCCTGGCTGCATAGGAGGATGGGGTGGTCTCTTCAAAACTTTCATCTAATCCTTCTCTTGCTCCCGTGCTGAATCACCCCCTTCAGAAACAACTGTCACTTCAGATTTCTCAACCTCCCCAGAGTTCTGTGTTACAAACCTCCTTTTATTCCTGGCTTAAACCACCACACACGTAGCCGCCACCTTCTCCCTGCCACTAACTCAGTTACCCTTCAGCCACCCACTTTCCATCTCTTTATCCTTTTGGGTTCATGCTTTTAAAAACTCCTTTACTGTTGGGGCGCCTGGGTGGCTCAGTCGGTTAAGTGTCCAACTCTTGGTTTCAGCTCAGGTCATGATCTCACAGATCGTGGGTTCGAGCCCTGCATCACACTCTGTGGGCAGCTCAGAGCCCGGAGCCTGCTTGGGATTCTGTGTCTCCCTCTCTCTGCCCCTCCCGCTCTTGTGCTCTGTGTCTTTCTATCTCTCAAAAATAAATAAATGTTAAAAAAAATTTTTTTTAATAAACTTAAAAATATTTTTAAAAATTCCTTTACTGTCATTTTAGAGGAGCTTTAGAGTGGAGGAGAGGAAAACATGTGGTATTTAATCCTAAAATGCATTTTGTATAGTGTGAGGTAGGATCTAACGGTAGCTTTCCAGTAGCATTTAATGCTTAATCCATCCTTTCCTTCATGGTTTGTGATGCCACTTCGATCACAGCCAAACTCCTGTGTGTGCTAGATTTCTTTCTAGGCTGCCAATTCTGTGTGTGTGTGTGTGTGTGTGTGTGTGTGTGTGTGTGTGTTCCTGTGTCAACATCATGGTTTTAGTTACCATAGCTTGACAGTAAGTCTTGACAGCTGGCGGAGCAAGCTTAGTCTTACTCTTCTCCAAAACTGTTTCGTTGGATTTCTGATTCAAATACGGCAGAATAAAAAGACCGTTTTCCTTCCTTCTCTCAAAACCCCCACAAGCACGGCCCAGTCACACCACCAGCGAGCGCCAGGGAAGGGAGTGGGCGTCTGGCCCATGTGCAGGCGACGGGGGACTGAAGAACATGCCAACCTCCGGTCCCACTTCCCAGGTGCTTATGAGGATTCATTTTGCAAGCTGATAACTGAATGAAGGTGGGAATAAATGGAAGCAAGACATCAAAAGTGAGGAAAGCACTGGAGATCCTGATCAAGATGGTGGAGTAGGAGGAACCCAAGCTCACCTCCCCCGAAGGACACATCGGGAGCTCCACACCCTGGGGACCCGCACCAAGAAAATGAGCCTCCATAACATCGGGCTTTGAAAAAATGAATAGGGCTCACCTCCGGGAGATCCGAGGGCTATAAGAAACAGAATCCACTCTTCAAGGGTCCACAGGCAAGCTCACTTGTTCCAGGACCCGGCACAGAAGCAGCAGTTTAAAAAGTACACAGGAAAGGGGCGCCTGGGTGGCGCAGTCGGTTAAGCGTCCGACTTCAGCTCAGGTCACGATCTCATGGTCGGTGAGTTCGAGCCCCGCGTCAGGCTCTGGGCTGATGGCTCAGAGCCTGGAGCCTGCTTCTGATTCTGTGTCTTCCTCTCTCTCTACCCCTCCCTCGTTCATGCTCTGTCTCTCTCTGTCCCAAAAATAAATAAACATTAAAAAGTGCACAGGACGAATATAAAGGAGATTTATCAAATAACCTTAAAGCGTGTGCCAGAGGGACAGGAATCTGTATTAGCTTTCTCCAGGAACAGAAGCACTGGTGGGCAACATTTTTCCTGCCCTCCTTCAGCCTAGCTGGCTGATGCCAGTGGAGGCCAGTTCTGACACTTTCCATCTATATTACTAGCACTGCTTCCTCCTCTGTGGACTCACTCCACCCAAGTGTTCCCTTGTGGACACACCCTGCCCAACACACTCATCCAAGCAGTCACTCCCCTACAAAGCAGAGCAGGGGTCTCAGCAGCGACCAGAGCCCCACCAAAGCAGCTACTCACCCACTACACCCAGCAAGCAGCCTCAGCCAGGACCAGTGTCCCACCAAAGCAGCTGTTGCCTTGACAAACCCAGCGGGGGGGGTGGGGGGCAGGACAGGTGCACCACCAAAGTGGCCCCGCCCACCAGTGCACCTGCAAGAGTCACGGGTGGGCCTCAAAGCCAGCCCCACCCACTAGCGTGCTGGCAGCAGTCACAGCTCAACCCACACAGGAACACCTCTGGAGAGCGTGGTTCTGGTGACCAAAGGTATTCCATTTCTGAATCCCACAGGATGCCTTTCACAGAAGGCCACTCCTGAAACACCAGTAGATACACCTGGTCTATCTAACACGTATAAATAAACAGAACACAGGCAAAATGAGGAGACAGAGAAGTATGTTTCAAATGAAAGAATAAGACAAAATTCAAAAAAAGGACTAAGTGAAATGGAGACAATCAATCTACTCAATGAAGAGTTCAAAGTAATGGTCATAAAAATGCTCATCAAACTCAGGAAAGTTATGAACAGAGTGAGCACTTTGCCAAAGAGGGAAAATATTAAAAGGAACCAATCAGAGCTAAAGAATACAATAACTGAAGTGAAAAATACACTCCAGTGAATCAACAGATTAGATGATGCAGAAGAACAGATGAGTGATCTGGAACACAAGGTACTGAAAGTCATTCAAACAAAATAGCTAAAAGAATTTTTTTTTTTTTTATTAAGGATAGGGGTGCCTGGGTGACTCAGTTGGTTAAGTGTCCAACTCTTGATTTCGGCTGAGGTCACAATCTCACAGTTTGTGAGATCGAGTCCCTCATTGGGCTCTACACTGACAGCACAGAGCCTGCTTGGGATTCTCCTCCTCTCTCTCTCTTTCTCTCTCTCTCCCTCTTTCTCTGCCCCTCTCCTGCTTGCTTGCTCTCTTTCTCCCAAAACTAAACAAATAAACATTTTAAAAAATGAGGATAGTAATAAGGGTCCTTTGGGACAACATAAAGCACATAACATTTGCATTTTAGGGGTCCCAAAAGGAGAAGAAGGGGGGGGAAGAAAATGTATTTGAAGAAATAATAGCTGAAAACTTCCCTAACCTGGAAAGGGAAACGGTAATGAATCACAAAAAGCCCCTAAAATGATGACTCCAAAGAGGTCCATACCAAGATACATAATAATTTAAATGTCAAAAATTAAAGATAAAGGGAGAATCTGGAAAACAGCAACAAAAAAGCAACTAGTTACAGACAAGGAAACACCCATAAGATTAATGGCTGATTCTTCAGCAGAAACTTTATAGCCAGGAGGAAATGGCCTGGTGTATTCAAAGTGCTGAAAGGAACTAAGCATAACCAACCTACAACTAAAAATACTCTGCCTGGCATGGTTATCATTCAGAACTGAAGGAGAAATAGTTTCCCCAGCAACAAAAGTTAGAGGAGCTCATCACCACTAAGCCAACCTTACAAGAAATGTTAAAGGGACTTCTTTAAGTGGAAAAGAAAAGGACATAGCTGAAAGTAAAAAAAAAAAAAAAAAAAAAAAAAAAAAGAACGAAAGAAAAAAAAAGGAAAGAAAAAGGAAAAATATCACTGGTTAAAGCAAACATATAGTAAGGCAATGGATTGACCACTTAAAAAGGCAGAATGAAGGTTAGAAGACAAAAATAGTAAAATCAACAATATCTATAATAATTGATTAAGTGACATACAAAATAAAAAGATATAAAAATAGGCTATCATATACATAAAACAGATCTAGGGGGTAAAAATGTAGTGCTTTTGAAACATACTTAAACTGAAGTGACCATCAACTTAAAATACTGCTACGTACATAAGATGTTATATATGAACCTCATGGTAACCAAAAACCTATCATAGATAAACAAACAAAAAAAAAAATAGAGAAGGAAATCCAAACATATCACCAAAGAAAGTCATCAAATCACAAGGGAAGAGAGCAAGAGAAAAGAAAAGAACAAAGAACTACTGTAACAACCAGAAAACAATGGACAAAATGATGATAAGTACATACCCGTCAATAATTATTCTAAATGTAAATGGACTAAATAATCAATAGGCATAGAGTGACTGAATAGATAAAAACAAGACCCATTTACGCTGCCTACAAGAGACTCCCTTTAGACCTACAGACACATAGACTAAAAATAAAAAGATGGAAAAATATATTCATGCAAATGGAAACAAAAAGACAGGCGGAGTAGTAATGTTTATGTCAGACAAAATAGACTTTAAAGCAAAGACTGTAACAAGAGACAAAAAAAGGCATTTCATACTATTAAAGATATCAACCCAACAAGAAGATGTAACCATTGTAAATATCTATATAACCAACTAGGGGCACCTAAACATAAAAAGCAAATATTAACAGACATAAACAGAGAAATTAACAATAATACAGTAATAGTGGGAGACCTTAACACCCTGCTTAAATCAATGGATAGATAATCCAGACAGAAAACCAGTAAGTAAACAGTGGCTTTCAATGACACATTAGACCAGATGGATTTAATAGATATATACAGACATTCCATCCAAAAACAAAGGAATACACATTCTTTTCAAGTGCATAACGAACATTTTTCATGATAGATCACATGTTAGGCCACAGGACAAGTCTCAATAAATTTCAGAGCTTTGAAATCACATCAAGTATTTTTTCTTACCACAGCAGTAGGAAATTAGAAATCAATTATGAGAAATTGGAAAAAACACAAACACATGGAAGCTAATCAACATGCTATGAAATAACTAATTGCCAAAGAAGAAATCAAAGAGGAAATTAAAAAAATAGCTGGAGACCAGTAAAGATGGAAACACAACAGTTCCAAATCTTTGACACACAACAAAAGCAGGGGTTTTTAAAAAATTTTTTTTCTTTATTTATTCTTGAGAGAGAGGGTGTGAGCAGGGGAAGAGGGAGACACAGAATCTGAAACAGGCTCCAGGCTCTGAGCCGTCAGCACAGAGCCCGATGTGGGGCTCGAACTCACGGACCGCGAGATCATGACCTGAGCCAAAGTCAGACGCTCAACTAACTGAGCCACCAGGCGCCCCACAAAAGCAGTTCTAACAGGGAAGTTTATGGGGCAAGCCAGCCTCATGAAGAAAGATCTCAAATACACAATCTAACCTTAGACCTAAACTAGAAAAAGAAGAAGAAAAAGAAAAAAAGCCTAAAGTTAGTAAAAGAAAGGAAATAGAAACTAAGAGTGGGTTCTTGGAAAAGATAAACAAAATTGATAAGCCTTGAGCCAGATTCTTCAAGGAAAATAAAGAGAGGGCCCGAATAAGTAAAATCAGAAATGAAAGAGGAGACGTTACAACCAACTCCACAGAAATACAAAGGATTATAAGAGACCATTATGGACAATTATATACCGACCAATTGGACATCTTAGAAGATATGGATAAATTCCTAGAAACATATAATCTTCCAAGACAGAATCAGGAAGAAATAGAAAATCTAAATGCACCAATTACTAGTAATGAACTGAACTGTAAAAAAAAAAAAAAAATCCTAACAAATAAAAGTCTAGTACCTGATGCCTTCACAAGTGGATTCTACCAAATATCTAAAGAAGAATTAATACCTACCTCTCTCAAACTATTCCAAAAAATTGAAGAGGAAAGAAGTCTTCCAAATTCATTCTATGAGGTTAGAATTCCCAGATACCAAAACCAGACAAAGGCATTCGATAAAAAGAAAATTATAGGCCGCTATCCTCGATAACCATAGATGCCAAAGTCCTTAACGAAATATTAGCAAACCAAATTCAAAAATACATTTATTTTTTTTTTATTTTTTTTTCAACGTTTTTTATTTATTGTTGGGACAGAGAGAGACAGAGCATGAACGGGGGAGGGGCAGAGAGAAAGAGGGAGACACAGAATCGGAAACAGGCTCCAGGCTCCGAGCCATCAGCCCAGAGCCTGACGCGGGGCTCGAACTCACGGACTGCGAGATCGTGACCTGGCTGAAGTCGGACGCTTAACCGACTGCGCCACCCAGGCGCCCCAAAAATACATTTAAAGGATCATACACCATAATCAGGTGAGATTCATTCCACAGATGTAAGGATGGTTCAATATCTGCTAATCGAACAACACGATATGCCAAATTAACAAAATGAGCCATAAAAATCACATGATTAGGTCGATAAATGCAGAAAAAAGTGTTTGACAAAATGCAACATCCATTTATGATAAAAACTTTCTTTCTTTTTTTTTTTTTATTTGTGACACAGAGAGAGACAGAGTGTGAACAGGGGAGGGTCAGAGAGAGAGGGAGACACAGAATCGGAAATAGGCTCCAGGCTCTGAGCTGTCAGCACAGAGCCGGACGCGGGGCTCGAACTCACGGACCGTGAGATCATGACCCGAGCAGAAGTCGGATGCCCAACCGACTGAGCCACCCAGGCGCCCCAGATAAAAACTTTCAACAAAGCGAATATCGAGGACACATACCTCAACAAAATAAAGGCCATATATGACAAACCTACAAGTAACATCATACTCAGTGATGAAAAGATGGAAGTTTTTCTTCTAAAATTAGGAACAAAACAAGGATATCAATTCTCACTACTTTCACTCAACATAATATTGGAATTCTAGCCGTGCCAATCAGACAGCAAAAAGAAGCAAAAAGAATCAATTGGTAAAGAAGTAAAACTGTCACTGTTTGCAAATGACATGATACTATACATAGAAAACAGTAAACGCTCCATCAAGAAAAATATCAGAGCTAGTAAATGAATTCAGTTAAGCTGCCGGATGCAAAATGAACATACAGAAATCTGTTGTATTTCTATATACTAATTATGAACTGGCAGAAAAATAAAGAGAACAATCCCATTTATAATTGTGTCAAAAAATAATAAAATTCCTAGGAATGAATTCAACCAAGTAGGTTAAAGACCAGTACTCTGAAAACTCTAAGACACTGATGAAAGAAATTACAGATGACACAAACAGGGGCCATGGGTGACTTTTCAGTAGGTTAAGCATGTGACTTTGGCTCAGGTCATGATCTCATGGTTCATGGGTTCGAGCACCGCGTGGGGCTCCGTGCTAACAGCTCTGAGCCTGGAGCCTGCTTCGGATTCTGTGTCTCCCTCTCTCTCCGCCCCTCCCCTGCTCACACACTCTCTCTCTCTCTCTCTAAAAAATAAATAATGTTAAAAAAAAAAAAAAAAGATGACACCAATAAATGGAAAGATATACTATTCCTCTGGATTGGAAGAATTAATATTGTTAAAATACCCAAACTACCCAAATCAATCAACAGAATCAATGCAATTCCTATCAAAATACCAATAGTGTTTTTCAAGAACTAGAATAAAGAATCCTAATATTTGTATGTAACCACAAAGGATCCCGCGTAGTCATGGCATCTTGAGAAAGAAGAACGAAATGGGAAGTAGCACACTCCCAGATTGCAAACCATAAAACAAAGTTTTAGTAAACAAAATAGTGTGGTACTGACATAAAAACAGACACATAGATCAATAGAACAGAGAACCCAGAAAGACACCCACACTTCTAGGGGCAATTAATCAATGACAAAGGACGCAAGGATGTACAATGGGGAAAAGATGGTCTCTTCAATAAATAGTGATTTAAAACTGGACAGCTACATGAAAAAGAATGAAACTAGACCACCTTCTTATAGCATATATAAAAGGAAACTCTAAGTGCATTAAAGACCTATGTAAGACCTGAAACCATAAAACTTCTTTTTCATAATTTTTTTTAATGTTTATTTTTCAGAGACAGAGAGAGAGACAGAGTACGAGAGCGGGATGGGAAGAGAGAGGGAGACACAGAATCCGAAGCAGGCTCCAGGCTCTGAGCTGTCAGCACAGAGCCCGACGCGGGGCTCGAACTCACGGGCTGCGAGACTACGACCCAAGCCAAAGTCAGATGCTTAACTGTCTGAGCCGCCCCCAAAACCATAAAACTTCTAAAACATAGACAGTAAATTACTAGACATCAGTCTTTTGTACAATTTTATTCTATTATTATTTTTTAAATAAATGTATTTAAACCATTTTTTTAAGTAGGCTCCACACCCAGTGCAGAGCCCAACACAGAGCTTGAATTCATGACCACGGATCAAAACCTGAGCTGAGATCAAGAGCTGGACATTTAACAGACAGAGCCATCCAGGTGCCCCTAAGATTTTAGTTTTAAGTAATCTCTACACCCAACATGGGGCTCAAACTTACAACCCCGAGATCAAGATTCACATGATCTACTGACTGAGCCAGTCAGGCACTCCTTAGACATCAGTCTTAACAATACTATTTTGGATCTGTCTCCTCAGACAAGGGCAATAAAAGCAAAAATAAACAAGTGGAACCACATCAAACTAAAAAGCTTTGGCACGGTGAAAGAAACCACCAATAAAACGAAAAGGCAACCTACTGAACGGGAAAAGATATTTGCAAATGATGTATCTGATGGGAGTTAATATCCAAAATTTATAAAGAACTCATACAGGGGCTCCTGGATGGCACAGCCAGTTAAATTTCCAGCTCTTGATTTCAGTTCAGGTCATGATCTCTTGGTTCATGGGTTTGAGCCCCGCATCGGGCTCGGTTGCTGACAGCTCAGAGCCTGGAGCCTGCTTTGGATTCTGTGTCTCCCTCTCTGCTCCACCCCCACTAGCACTCTGTCTCTTTCTCTCTCAAAAATGAATAAACATTAAAAAAAATTTAAATACTGAGAACTGAGGGTTGATGGCGGGTGGGGGAGAGGGAAAATGGGTGATGGGCATTGAGGAGGGCACTTGTTGGGATGAGCACTGGGTGTTGTACGGAAACCAATTTGACAGTAAATTATATTAAAAAAAAAAAACTCACACAAGGCAGAGTTAGTATCTATAATATATAAAGAATTTACACAAATCAATACTCAAAAAAAAATCCAATTTAAAAGCAGGCAAAAGACATTAACAGACATTTCTCCAAAGAAGACATACAGGTAGCCAACAGAAGCATGAAAAGATGCTCAACATGACTCATCATCAAGGAAATGCAAATCCAAACCACAGTGAGGTATCACCTCACACCTGTCAGAATGGCTAAAGCCAAAAAACACAAGAAACAGCAAGTTTTGGCAAGGATGCGGAGAAAAAGGAACCCTCCTGTAGGAAACTTGGTGCAGTCACTGGGGAAAACAGTACGGAGTTCCCTCTAAAAGTTAACAATGGAACTACCCTACAATCCAATAATTTTGCTACTGGGTACTTAGCCAAAAAATACAAAAAGGTGAGGGATGGTAGAAAGAGGTGATGGGGATTAAGAAGTACACTTGTGATGAGCACCGGCTGATGTATGGAAGCGTTGAATCACTATATTGTACACCTGAAACTAATAATCACAGCGTACATTGATTAAAAAATAAAAATTAAAAAACTACAATTCAACACCAGCGATCATCATCATCATCATTTGATTTTAAAAATGGGCAGAGGACTTGAATAGACATTTTTCCAACAATATACAAATGGCCAACAGACCCAAGAAAAGATGCTCAACATCAATGGCCGTCAGAGAAATGCAAATCAAAGCCACAGTGATGGGGCACCTGGGTGGCTCAGTCGGTTGAATGCCCGACTCTTGATTTCGGCTTGTGTCATGATCTCATGGTTGTGAGATCAAGGCCTGCATCGAACTTTGTGCTGGACAGTGCAAAACCTGATTGGGATTCTCTCTCTCTCTCCCCACCCCCCTAAAAATAAATAGATAAACATTTTTTAATATAAATACCATTTCATTTCCAAAGAAAACGAAAAACACTAATTCAAAAAGACATATGCACCCTTCTGTTTATTGCAGCCTTATCGACACTAGCCAAGATGTGAAAGCAACCCGAGTGTCCTTCCATAGATGAATGGATAAAGATGTGGAATATACATGCAATGGAATATTACTCAGCCACAAAAAAGAATAAAATCTTGCCATTTGCAACAACATGGATGGATCTAGAGGGTATAATGAATGCTAAGTGAAATAAGTCAGAGAAAGACAAATACCATATGATTTCACTTATATTTGGAATCTAAAACACAAAACAGGGGCTCCTAGGTGGCACGGTTAAGGGCCAACTCTTGATTTCAGCTCAGGTCATGATCCCATGGTTCATGGGACTGAGCCCTGTGTCAGGCTCCATGCTGACAGCACAGAGCCTGCTTGAGATTCTCTCATTCTCATTCTCTCTCTCTCAAAAATAAATAATCATTCGGGGCAACTGGGTGGCTCAGTCAGTTAGGTGTCTGACTTCAGCTCAGGTCATGATCTCACGGTCCCTGAGTTTGAGCCCCACATCAGGCTCTGACCCACATCAGGCTCTGTGCCGACAGCTCAGAGCCTGGAACCTGCTTCAGATTCTGTGTCTCCCTCTCTCTCTCTCTCTGCCCCTCCCTCGTGCTCTCGTGCACACGCACACACCTTCTCTCTCAAAAATACATTTAAAAAAACATTTAAAAAATAAAAATAAAATAAGCATCTTTTTAATACCAAAAAAAAAAAAACCCACCAAAACAAATGAGCACAACTGAAACAGACTCATAAATACAGAGAACAAACTGGTTGCCAGAGGGAGGGGGTTAGAAGGTTGAACAAAACAGGTGAAGGGAATAAGAGGTACAGACTTCAGTTACAGATAAGTCACGGGGGCGTAATGCACAGCGTAGGGAAGGGAGTCAGTGACAGTGCGCAGGCTCACCTTGTTTGCCCTTCACTTTACTGCAGTGTGCAGATACTGTGATTTTTACAAAGTGAAGGTTTGTGGCAACCGTGCATCTAACAAGTCCAGCGGTGCCATTTTCCAAAAGCATTTGTTCACTTTGTGTCTCTATTGATTTTGGTAATTCTCACGATATTTCAAACTTTTCCGCTATTATTGACTTTCTTTTGGGGCGCCTGGGTGGCTCAGTCGGTTGAGCATCCGACTTCAGCTCAGGTCATGATCTCACACTTCGTGGGTTCGAGCCCCACGTTGGGCTCTATGCCGGCAGCTCAGAGCCTAGAGCCTGGAGCCTGCTTCAGATTCTGTGTCTCCTTCTCTCTCTGCCCCTGCCCTGCTCGCTCGCTCTCTCTCAAAAATAAACATTAAAAAAAAAAAAAGTTACTGGAGGGGGGATGGGCTAAATGGGTAAGGGGCACTAAGGAATCTACTCCTGAAATCATTGTTGCACTAGATGCTAACTAATTTGGATGTAAATTAAAAGCAATAAGATTAAAAAAATTTTTTTTTAATTTTTTTAAATTAAACAAATTTCCTTTGGTGATCTCTGATCAGTAATCTTTGATGTTACTATTGTAACTGTTTGGGGGCCCCACAAACTGTGCCCATATAATGTGTTCTCAGCGCCAACCAGCTATGCCCCATTTCTTTTCCTCTCCTCAGGCCTCTCTATCCCTGGAGACATAACGCTATTGAAATGAGGCCAGTGAATAACCCTACAGTGGCCTCTAAGCATTCAAGAGAAAGGAAGAGTCACATGTCTCTCAACTTTAAATCAAAGGCGAGAAATGATTAAGCTTAACGAGGAAGGCATGTCGAAAGTGGAGCCAGGCCAAAAGCTAGGCCACTTGTACAAGTTAGCCAAGTTGTGAACACAAAGGAAAAGTTCTCGAAGGAAGTCAAAAGTTACTCCAGTGAACACACGCATGACAAGAAAGCCAAACAGCCTTATTGTCGATATGGGGAAAGTTGGAGTGGTCTGGACAGAAGATCAAAGAAGCCGTAACATTCCCGGAAGCCGAAGCCTATTCCAGAGCAAGGCCCTAACTCTCGATTCTATGAAGGCTGAGAGAGGTGGGGACGCTGCAGAAGAAAGCCTTGGTTGATGAAGTTTAAGGAAAGACCCCGTCTCCCTCCCACCGCAGCGCAAGGGGAAGCGGCAGGTGCTGATGTGGAAGCCGCAGCAAGTTATCCAGAAGGTCCGGCTAAAATCAATCACGAAGGTGACTGCACTCAACAACAGATTTTCAGCGTAGACTAAACAACCTTCTAGTGGAAAAAGATGCCAGCCAGGACTTTCTAATCTAGAGAAGTCAGTGCCTGGCTTCAAAACTTCAAGGGACGGGCTCTGTCGTTAGGGGCTGATACAGCTGCTGACTTTAAGTAGAAGCCAGTGCTCATTTGCCATTCCAAAACTCCCAGGGCCCTTAAGAATTATGCTAAATCTACTCTGCCTGCGCTCTATAAATGGAACAAAGCCGGGATGACAGCACATCTGTTTCCAACATGGTTTACTGAATATTTTAAGCCCACTGTTGAGACCTCCTGCTCAGGAAGAAAAAAAAAAATTGCTTCCAAAATATTAATGTTCACTCAACAGTGCACCGGGTCACCCAAACACTCTGATGGAGGTACACAACAAGGCTAATGTTTTCATGCCTGCTGACACAACATCCATTCCACGGGCCTTGGATGAAGGAGTAATTTTGGCTTTCAAGTCTTATTACTTAAGGAATACATTTCATGAGGCTACAGCTGCCACAGACAGTGATTCCTCTAATGGATCTGGCCAAAGTAATTTGGAACGGATCCGCCATTCTAGACGCCATTAGGAACATTTGTAGGGTGCCTGGGTGGCTCCGTCGATTGAGCGTCCGACTTCCGACTTCGGCTCAGGTCATGATCTCACAGTTTGTGAGTTCGAGCCCTGCATCAGGCTCTGTGCTGACAGCTCAGAGCCTGGAGCCTGCTTCGGATTCTATGTCTCCCTCTGTCTCTCTCTGCCCCTCTCCTGCTCCTGCTCTGTCCCTCTGTCTCTCAAAAATAAACATTGAAAAAAAAATTTTAAGAACATTTGCAATTCATGGGAAGGGGTCAAAATATCGACATGAACAGAAGTTTGGAAGATGTTGACTCCAACCCTTGTGGATGACTTTGAGGGGTTCAAGATTTCAGTAGAGGAAATAACCGCAGATGTGGTAGAGCCGGCAAGAGAACTAGAATCCGAAGTGGAGCCTGAAGATGGGACTGAGTGGCTGCAAGCTCATGATCAAACTTCAACAGATAAGGAGTTCCTTCTCATGGATGAGCGAAGAAAGGGTTTTATTTTTTTAATTTTTTTTAATGTTTATTTATTTTCGAGAGAGAGAGACAGTGTGTGTGAGCAGGGGAGGGGCAGAGAGAGAAAGGGAGGCACAGAATCCGAAGCAGGCTCCAGGTTCCAGGCTGTCAGCACAGAGCCCAAAGCGGGGCTCGAACTCACAAACCGTGAGATCATGACCCGAGCTGAAGTCAGACATTTAACCGACTGAGCCACCCAGGCGCCCCAAAAGTGATTTCTTGAGATGGAATCTACCCCTGGTGAAGATGCTACGAAGGCTGTTGAAATGACAACAGAAGATTTAGAATATTCCATAAATGTAAAAAAAAAAAAAAAAAAAGAATATTCCATAAATGCAGTTGATAAAGCATTGGCAGCGTTTAAGAGGGCTCTAATTTTGAAAGAAGTTCTATTGTGGGTAAAATGCTATCAAACAGCATCACCCGCTACAGAAAAATTTTTCATAAAAGAGTCAATCAATGTGGCAAACTTCACTGTTGCCTTATTTTAAGACAACAGCTACCCTAACCTTTAGCAACCACCCCCCTAATTGTTCAGCAGTCATCAACATGGAGGCAGGACCCCGCCCCAGCAAAAGGCTTCCAACTCACTGAAATCTCATATGCTGGTTAGCATTTTTTAGCAATGAAGTTTTTATTTAAGGCATGTGGATTTTTTTTTAGACACAATGTTATTACGCACTTACTAGACTACAGCATAGTCGAAAACACAACTTATAGGCACTGGGAAAGCAAAAATTCATTTGACTTGCTTTATTGGGATATTTGCTTTATCGTGCTGACCTAGAACTGAACTCACAGTATCTCCAAGATATGCCTGTAATAAATAAGTTTGTAGGGTGATAGATGGTAACTAGATTTACCATGGTGATCATTTCCTAAGTATATAAGTGTTGAATCACCACTTTGTGCACCCAGAACTAATGTAATATGTCAACTATACTTAGTTTACGTGTTTTTTTTTTTTTTTTTTTTTTGAGAGAGAGAGAGAGCATGAACAGGGGAGGGACAGAGAGAGGGAGACAAAGAATCCGAAGCAGCCTCCAGGCTCTGAACTTTCTTTTTTTTTTTTTTTTTTAACGTTTTAATTTTATTTTTGAGACAGAGACAGCATGAGCAGGGGAGGGTCAGCGAGAGGGAGACACAGAATCTGAAACAGGCTCCAGGCTCTGAGCTGTCAGCACAGAGCCCGATGCGGGGCTTGAACTCACAGACTGCGAGATCATGACCTGAGCCAAAGTCAGCCGCTTAACCGACTGAGCCAGCTCTGAACTTTCAACACAGAGCCCAACATGGGGCTTGAACTCACAAACCGCGAGACTACACCTGAACCCAAGTCGGACGCTTAACTGACTGAGCCACCCAGGCACCTCATGTACTTAAATTACTTTTTTTAAACAAATAGAACTTACCTAGGAGCAACACGGTAAAGGAGATATAGAAACATAAAGTCCTTTGCCAGCGAACCTAGGAGCTATCTGAAATCCTGAGCCATAACGGAGGGAGCACCAAACTCGGCAGCAATGAAGCAAAGGGATTAAAGAAAGATAGTGGAGGGGGCCTGTGACCCCAGATAATCAGAGTGACAACGCACCAGCAGTAGCAAAACACTTACATGGCATTTACAGTGCACTTGAGGCTCAGGAAGATTAAGTGACTGTCCCAGGTCACACGGTAGGTGGCAGAGCAGAATTCAAACCGAGGCCATCTGGCTCCAGAGTCTGTGCTCACGATCTCTCTGTCCCAGGCAGCCTTGTTTCACACTGCCACATACACACGCCAGCGTGAGAAGCTGCAAAGTTCGTGACTTTGGCGTGAGGAACGTACCCTCAGGTGTAAAAACAAAATCTCTCGTTTGCAGCAACTGGAACAGACCACAGGTGGTAGCAAGACCCTCCCTGGATCTGCTTTGGTCCTAAAGGAGAGGGTTGGGTGAGGAAGCGCATAGGCAAGCCAGGTGTAACGGATTAAAGACGCCTACAATTTCTTTGCCACTCTTCTCACAAAGTAGAATCTATTTTCCCTCTCAATCAGCTGGCTCTGTGACGTGTTTTGATCAACAGAATGTGTCAGTTGTGATTCTATGTGACTTTCAAGGCTGGTCTTTAAGAGATCTGCCATTTCCACCTTTACTCTTTTTTTTTTTTAAGTTTATTTATTTTGGGAGAGAGAGAGAGAGAGAGAGAGAGAATGTGCACACATGTGTGTGAGTGTGGGAGGGGCACAGAGAGAGAGAGAGAGAAAATCAACGAGGAGCCCAATGCAGGGCTTGAACTCATCAACCACAAGATCATGACTTGAGCCCAAATCAAGAGTTGGGCGTTCAATCAACTTAGCCCCCCAGGTACCCCTCCACCTTTACTCTTTGAAATACTACTTCTGGAAACCCAGTTGCCATGCTGTAAGGAAGCCCAAGTTGCCACAGGAAAGGCCCACATTCAAGAGATCTACAGCCCCAGCCACCAGTCAGCACCAATGATGAGCCATGGGAGTGGGCCATCTTGTAAATGGCAGCCCCATCTGAGCTACTGGATTACTCACTATGAGGAGCAGAGTTGTCTCATGCCCCCCTGAACCCTGATTAAAATACAGAATTGGGGGCAAATAGTTGCTGCTGTTTTTTAAAATTTATTGATTTATCTTGAGAGAGAAAACACATATGAGGGGATGGGGAAGAGAATCCCAAGCAGGCTCCTTGCTGTCAGTGCAGAGACCGACGACGTGGGGCTTGATCTCACAAATAGTGAGATCATGACCCGAGTTGAAATCAAGAGTCGGTTGTTTAACCGACTGAGCCACCCAGCAGTGCTGGTTGCTGCTGTTTTAAGTCAATGTTTTAGGGTGGTTTGTAATGCAGCAATAAAACACTGAAATAGCATATTTGCAGAAATCAGACTGCGATGGGAGGAGGGCAGTGGCTTTTCATCGTTCATTTTGTTGATCTTTTCAAAACTCAATTTTTGGTTTCATCGATTGTCTCAATTTTCTCTTCTCTATTTTATTTATTCTCCCTCTAATGTTTATTATTGTATTCCTTCTGCTTGTTTTGGGTTTCATTTGATCTTCTTTCGCTAGTTTCTTAGGGTGGAAGTTTATGTATTTGAGATCTTTCTCTTTTAATATAGGCACTTACACCTATAAAGTTGCTCTCTCAGCATCGCTTTCCCTGCATTCTGGATGCTTTGGCGTGTTGCATTATTGTTTTCATTTACCTCAAAGTATTTTCTAATTTCCCTTGTGGTTTCTTCTTTGACTCATGGGTTATTTAGGATTATGTTGTTTAATTTCCACATTTTTGTGAATTTTCCAAATTTCCTTCTGTTACTAATTTCTAATTTCATTCCATTGTGGTCAGAACATACTCTGTATGATTTCACATTGTAAATTTATTCAGGCTTGTCCTATGACCTAACATATGGTCAATCCTAGAGAATGTTCCATGTACACTTGAGAAGAATGTGTATTCTGCTGTTGTTGGATGGCTGGTTTGATAAAGATCTATTAGGTCTAATTGGTTTATACTGTTGCTCAAGTCTTCTAATTCCTTGTTGATCTTCTGTCCAATTCTACCCATTTTTAAAGTGGGATATTGAAGGGGCACCTGGGTCACTCAGTCGTTTGAGTGTCCAACTCTTTCAACGTTTATTTTATTTTTGGGACAGAGAGAGACAGAGCATGAACGGGGGAGGGACAGAGAGAGAGGGAGACACAGAATCGGAAACAGGCTCCAGGCTCCGAGCCATCAGCCCAGAGCCCGACGCAGGGCTCGAACTCACGGACCGTGAGATCGTGACCTGGCTGAAGTCGGACGCTTAACCGACTGCGCCACCCAGGTGCCCCTTGAGTGTCCAACTCTTGATTTCAGCTCAGGTCATGATCCCAGGGTCATGGGATTGAGCCCCATGTCAGGCTCCACGCTGAGTGTGGAACCTGCTTAAGATTCTCTTTCTCTCCCTCTGGCCCTCTCCCCTGCCTGTACTCTCTCTCTCTCTAAAACAATAATAATAATAATAATAATAATAATAATAATAATGGGGTGCCTGGGTGGCTCAGTAGATTAAGAATCTGACTCTTGATTTTGGCTCAGATCATGATTTCACGGGTTTGTAAGATTATGCCCCAAGTTGGGATCTGCGCTGACAGTGTGAAACCTGCTTGGGATCCTCTCTCTCCCTCTCTCTGCCCCCTTCCCCCTCACGCTCTATCTGTCTGTCTCTCAAAAACAATTTTTAAAAAATGTTTAATGGTTTTCTTTAGTTCTTTAGTAATATTTAAAATAGTTGACTTGAAGTCTTTTTTTTTTTTTCCAGTAAGTTCAGCGTCTTGATGTCTTCTAGGATGATTTCTATTGATTGTTTTTGTTCTGTATATGGATCATACTTTCTTGTTCCTTTCCACATCTCGTAATTTTTTGTTGAAAAATGGACATGCTCGATAATATGTGGCAATTCTGGGAATCAGATTCTCTCGCTTCCCCACAAGTTTGCTATAATTGGTGCTTGTTATAGCCGCTGCCGTTGGTTAAGTGGTGATTCTGAACTGATTACGTGGCCACCGAAGTCACTTCTTTGTTAGCTTAGTGGTCAGCAAATGATGACACCGAGATCTTCTTAATCACATGAAACAAATAAGTCTTTGCCAAGGAACTCCATGTTCATATTGGAGCATGGCTTCAATAATCAACCTGGCAGCTGCTAACCCTGCCTTAGCTGTTACTGCCTCCTTACATGAAGACTCAAGGTCAGACAAAGGTGAGAGCTTAGGACAGTCTCAGGTTTTTCCTTATTAGCATGCAGATAACTTACAAATGCGTGTGGACTTCCAGATTCCCAGGAATATGTCAGAGTTTTTCAAGACCCCCAGACACGTCTCATTTCTCAGCTTTTTCTATTAGTATTTTTAGATAGTCTATCTTGTGTTCCTACTGCTTTCCACTGCCTCAGGAAGCCACAAAGTCTTTAAAAGTTGCCTATAATTTTTTTGTAATGTTTATTTATTTATTTATTTATTTATTTATTTAGAAAGAGAGAGAATGAGGAGGGGAGGGGTAGATAGAGAGAATCCCAAGCAGGCTCCATGCTGCCAGCACAGAGCCCGACGCAGGGCTCGAATCCACGAACCATGAGCTCATGACCTGAGCCAAAATCAAGAGTCAGGCACTTAACCAACTGAGCCACCCAGGTGACCCTGCCTATAACTGTTTTTAACAAACACTCTCACGCCAACGTGCATGAGGAAAAGGCTTTATGCATTGAGTGAGCTCTGAGTCAGGTCAAACACAGATAGCCTTAGAGGTGGGGTCTACCAGGGAGCCACTAGACTGGCCAAATAATGATAATCCTGTGAGAATGAGGCTGTGAAGTAGCTCTAACCCCCATTCTTCTCCCTTCGGTGGCTGCCACGTTGCTTATTTTCAATGTGAGTGTAGGCTGTTAGTTTTCAAAGCTACTTCAGAGTGGGAGTGTAGGGGATGGCACTAGGGGCAAGTTAAAACACTATAGAGCTCAGAGGATTCTGGGACTATGGCAGAGTAGAAGGCACCAAGAATGGGTCTCCCTCCAGACACAACTGCCCTGGCAGAATCTGTCTGATGTAACATTTTGGAACCCTGGAATCTGTGGAAGGCTAGCAACTCCCAGGAAAAGATGTGGATGACAAATTGCAGTTAATTTCATTCGATTTCAGCTCTTATCACAGCTACCTATCTCCCTCCTCCAGCCATGTGGCCAGGAGCTGTACAAATTATCCTGGAGCAGCTGCACAGAGCCTGTGGGGACTGGGGAGGGCGAAAAGGACTCTGTCCTCCAAATATTAGATATCTGCATACTGGCTGATGGTTGCCGCATCTGATTCTAGAGGTACAAAGAGGCACAGATAGCCATTGTTGCTGCACCTCCCCCAATTGGGCAAGCCCCTCCCTCTCTAGGTCAAGTGACTGCCAAGAGGATTTAAAGGGCCAACACACTTTCCCCCCATTCCTTCTCTTTCACTATTTCTCCCTTTGGGAGCCAGATTGTAAAGATCAGGACACTCATGGGGCACGTGGGTGGCTCAGTCGGTTAAGCATCCGACTTCAGCTCAGGTCACAATCTCACAGTTTGTAGGTTCAAGCCCCATGTCAGGCTCTGTGCTGACAGTTCAGAGTCTGGAGCCTGCTTTGGATTCTGTGTCTCCCTCTCTCTCTGCCCCTCCCCTGCTCACACTGTCTGTTGTCTCTCTCTCTCAAAAATAAATAAACACTTTTAAAAAATGAAAACATAAATAAATAAAGATTAGGACATTCAAACACAACTGCATATACAGGGAAAATTAGAAAGTGATCACAAATGTCCAGGGAAAGGCTGAAAAAAGACTTGAGAAGACACTAAGCTCATACCACAGGGTGATCAGCAGCACAGTGATAGCCTACAACAATCAGGAAAAAAACAATAAACAAAAATAGTAGCGAAAATATCAAACTCTTGGGAGGGAACCTGGGTGGCTCAGTTGGTTGAGCATCTGACTTTGGCTCAGGTCATGATCTTGCAGTCCACGGGTTCAAGCCCCATGTCAGGCTCTGTGATGACAGCTCAGAGCCTGGAGCCTGCTTTGGATTCTGTGTCTCTCTCTCTCTCTCTCTCTACCCCTCCCCTGCTTATGCTCTCTCTCTCAAAAATAAATAAACATTAAAAATTAAAAAAAAAAATCAAACCCATGGGAAACTAATTTCTAGAGTTAACACATCTGATTCAAATGGCTTGTATTCAACAACAACAAATCACAAGTCATACAAAGAAACAGCAAAGGATGGGCTGTTCAAAAAAGTAATAAATCGGGGTGCCTGGGTGGCTCAGTTGGTTAAGCATCCGACTTTGGCTCAGGTCATGATCTCACAGTTTGTGGGTTCAAGCCCCACATTGGGCTCTGAGCTGACAGCTTGGAGCCTGGAGCCTGCTTCAGATTCTGTCTCCTCTCTCTGCCCCTCCCCAACTCGCACCCTGTCCCTCTCAAAAGTAAACATTAAAAAACAAAACAAAACAAAACAAAAAACAAACAAAATAATTCAACAAAGTTTTTCCCCAGAAAAGATCTAGTGGCATATACCACAATGATTTTACAACAACTTTCTTACAGATGCTCAAAGAATTCAAGGAACATATAGAGAAAGTCAAGAAAATAATGTATAAACAAAATGGAAATATCAATAAAGAGATAGAAAGCTTAACAAGAAGCCAAAAAGAAATTCTGGATCTGAAAGGACAGTAATAAAAATGAAAAATTCACTAGATAGATTCAAAGGTAGAAGAAAAAAATCAGTGAACTTTAAGACAGGACAATGGAAATTATTGAGGCCAAGGAACAGAAAGAAAAAGGACTGAAGAAAAATGAGCAGAGCCTAAGGGACTTGTAGGAACCCATCAAGTGGACCAATACACATATTAATGACAGTCCAAAAAAGAGAGAAAGGAGTAAAGAGAATATTAAAAGAAATAATGGCTGAAAATTTCCTAAATTTGATGAAATACAGAACGTAAACATCCAAAAAGCTCAATGAATTCCAAATAAGATGAACTCAAAGAGACTCACACCAAGACACATTATAATCAAATTTTTAAAACCCCAAAACAGGGATGCCTGGGCAGCTCAGTCAGTTAAGCGTCTGACTTCAGCTCAGGTCATGATCCCCTGGTTCGTGGGTTCAAGCCCCGCATCAGGCTCTGTGCTGACAGCTCAGAGCCTGGAGCCTGCTTCGGATTCTGTGTCTCCCTCTCTCTCTGCCCCTCCCCTACTCACTCTCTGTCTCTGTCTCTCTCTCTAAAATAAATAAAACATTAAAAAACTTTTTAAAATAAAAAATAAAACCAAAACCAAAGAGAAAATCTTGAAACCAGAAAAAGAGAAGTGAGTCATCACATACAAACCACCCTCAATAGGATCATAAGTGGATTTCTCATCAGAAATTTTGAGGCAGGAAAAAGTAGGCCAAGATATTCAGTGCTAAATGAAAAAAACAAATGAACCAAAAAACCCAAAAAAACTATAGACCAAGATTTCTATATCCAAAAGTGCGGGAGAAATCAAGACATTCCCAGGTAACAAAAGCTGAGGGAGTTTGTGATCACTAGACCTGCCCTGCAAGATATACTCAAAGGAGTTCTGTAAGACACTAGACAGTGCCTCAAAGCCATAAAGGGATATAAAGATATCAATGAAAGTAATAACATGGGCAATTACACAAGCTAGTATTATTGTAACAATGGTTTGTAATTACTTTTTGTTTGTTTTCTACATGATTTTTTTTTAAATTTTTTTTTCAACGTTTATTTATTTTTGAGACAGAGAGAGACAGAGCATGAACAGGGGAGGGTCAGAGAGAGAGGGAGACACAGAATCCGAAACAGGCTCCAGGCTCTGAGCGGTCAGCACAGAGCCCAATGCGGGCTTGAACTCACGGACCGCGAGATCATGACCCCAGCCGAAGTCGGCTGCTTAACCGACTGAGCCACCCAGGCGCCCCATCTACATGATTTAAGACTACACACTTTTGAAATTATTAGTGCAAAAACTACTATTATTGCAACTTTGGTTTGTAACTCCAAAGCTGGTTTTCTACATAATTTAGGAGGCTAATATATTTTGAAGAATTATTCATTTATGTTTTTGGTCACACATTATGTAAAGATGTAATCTGTGATATCAACAACCAAAAGGGGTGAGGACAGAGCTGTAAAGAAAGACTTTTTGTATGTTATTGAAGTTATGTTGCAATAAATTCAAATCAGAATATTATAACTTTGGGATGCTAATTATAATTCCCATGGTAACCACAAAGAAAATAGCTATAGAATATACACAAAAGGAAATTAAGAAGGAGTTTAAACATTTCACTATGAAAAAAAAGGTAACTAAACACAAAAGAAGGCAGGAATTCAGGAAATGAGGGACAAATAAAGCTGTAAGGCATATAGAAAACAAATAGCACATGACAGAGTGTAATTACACCTGTACTTAAGTGTAAATGGATTCAACACTTCAACCAAAAGACAACTGGATAAATACACAGATCCAACTATATACTACCTATAAGAGACTCACTGGAGATCCAAAGACATAAACAGGTTAAAAGTGAAAGAATGGAAAAATAGAATCCATGCAAATAGTAACCAAAAAAGAGGAGTGTCCATACTAATGTCATCCAAAATGACTTTAAATACATTTTTAAATTTTTTTACAAGAGACAAAGGAAAATCTACATTAATAAAAGGCTCAATACAGCAAGAAAATAAAGCTATTCTAAACATTTACATACCTAATGACAAACCACCAAAATATCTGAAGAAAAACCTAACAGACTTGAAGGGAGAAATAGACAGGTCTACAATAATAGTTAGAGACTCATTGCTCAGCTCACAAGAATGGGTAGAACAACCAGACAGAAGATAATAAAAGAAATAGAGGACTTAAACAACATAATAAGCCAACTAGATCTAGATATATGAGAACACTCTGCTCAACACACATGGGACACTCTGCAACAGCACAAACACTCTTCTCAAGCGCACATGGGACATTCTCCAAGAGAAACCATATGTTAGGCCACAAATTAAATGTCAATAGATTTAAAAAGATAGGTATCATAGAAAGTATCTTCTAAGACCAAAATGGGATGAAGTTAGAAATCACTAACAAAGAAAACTGGAATATTCCCAGGAGAAATTAAACAGCACACTTTTAAACCACCTAGGGATCAAAGAAATGACAAGGTAAACCAGAAAATACATAAAGATGAACGAAAATGAAGGCACAGAGCATTCCAGTACTGCTGGTGCATGGCAAAAGCAGTGCTAAGGAGGACATTTCTAGCTAGAAATGTCTACAAGTTTTTAAAAAAGAAAGATCTCAAATCAACAACCTAATTTTACCACTTAGGAACTAGAAAAAGAACAAACTAAACCCAAAACTCAAAGAAGGAAGGAAATAAAGACTATAGAACAGATACACAAAATGAAGAATTGAAAAACACAGAGAAAACCCCATAAAATCAAAAGCTGGTTCTTCAAAAAGATCAACAAAATTGACAAATGTTTAGCTCAGTGGACTAAGACCAAGAGAAAACACTCAAATTACACAAATCAGAAACAGAAGTAGGGATGTTACTAACAATGGTACAGAAATAAAAAAGGAATATAAGATAGTGTTATGAACAACTTTACACTAGAAAATTAGACAACCTAGATGGAAGAGAAAAATTCCTAGAGCACAAAAGCCACCAAGACTATAGCAGGAAGAAATTGAAAATATGAATACAACTATGAGTAATAAGGAGATTGAATCAGCCATTAAAAGCCTCCCAAAAGGGGCACCTGGGTGGCTCAGTTGGTTAAGCATCCGATTTCAGCTCAGGTCATGATCTCACAGCTCATGAGTTGGAGCCCTGAGTCAGGCTCTGCACTGACAGCTCAGAGCCTGGAGCCTGCTTTGGATTCTGTGTCTCCCTCTCTCTCTGCCCCTCCCCCGCTGATGCTCCCTCTCTCTTTCTCTCCCTCTCTCAAAAATAAATAAACATTAAAAAAAATTAATTACAAAAAAATAAATAAATAAACACATAGATCAATGAAACAAACCAGAGAGCCCAGCTATAAACCCACACATATGTGTTCAAAGGACAGTCGCTTCAATAAATGGTACTGGGAAAACTGGACAACCACATGCAAAAGAATGAAAACGGACCACTATCTTATACCATATATAAAAGTCAACTAAATGGATTAAGGACTTGAACATAAGACCTGAAACCATAAAAATCTTGGAAGAAAAAAAATAGAGGAAAACCTCTTTGACACTGGTCTTGAAAGTATTTTTTGAATTTGACACCAAAAGTTAAGGCAATAAAAGAAAAAACAAGTAGGGCTATAACAACCTAAAAAGCTTCTGCACAGCGAAGAAAACATCAATGAAATGAAAAGGCAACCTACCAAATGGGAGAAAATGTTTGCAAGTCATGTATCTGATAAGGGGCTAATACCCAAAAGTATGTAAAGAACTCCTACAGCTCAATTAGCAAAACACCCAAACAATTTGATTAAAAAAGGGCAGAGGCTCTGAATACATTTTTCCAAAGAAGACACATAGATGTACAACAGATACACGAAAAGATGCTCAATGTCACTAAGCATCAGGGAAATGCAAATCAACATCACAACAAGCTATCACCTCACACCTGTCATAATGGCAATTATCAAAAAGACAAGAGAGAATATGTGTTGATGAGGATTGGGAGAAGAGGAAAGTTTGTGCACTGTTGGTGTGAATGTAAATTAGTGCAGCCACTATGAGAAACAGTTCAATTAAACAGAACCGCCATGGTGCAGCAAATCCACTTCTGTTTATTTACCTAAGGGAGAGAAAATCGCTATCTCAAAAAGATAGCTGCACCCCCATATTCATTGCAGCATTATCCACAATAGCCAAGACGTGGAGGCAACTTAGTGTCCACTGAAAGACGAATGAATAAATAAAATACAGTGTGTATGTATGAGTTTAACGAATACAAATACATAAGCTCATACACATGCAATGGAATATCATTAAGCCATAAGAAAGAAGGAAATCTTGCCATTTGCAACAACATTACTTGACCTTGAGAACATTATGCTAAGTGAAATAGGTCAGATAGGGAAAGACAAATGCTGTATGATCTCACTTATAGGCAGAATCTAAAAATCAAACAAACATGCCCATAGTTACAGAGAACAGATTAGTGGTTGCCATCCGCTGGGGTGGGGGATGAGTGAAATGGATGAAGGGGGTCAATAGGTACAAACTTCCAGTTACAAGATAAACAAGTCTTAGGAATTAATGTACAACATGGTGACTATACTTAACAATACTGGATTGTATATTTGAAAGTCACTAAGAGTAAATCTTACAAGTTCTCATCACAGGGAAGAAATTTATAACTATGTGTATATCAAATCATTATACTGTACACTTAAAACTAATACAATGTTGTAATAAGTCAACTGTATCTCAAAAAACAAACAAACAAACAAAAAACCCTCCCAACAAAGAAAAGTCCTGGACCTGATGCTTCACTGGTAAATTCTAGCAAATGTTTAAAAAAGAACTAATACCAATCCTTCTCCTATTTCTCCAAAAGATTCAAGAGGGAGCACCTCCTAACTCATTCTGAGGCCAGCATAACCCTACTACCAAATCTAGGTAAGGAAACTACAAGGAAACACACCACTATCCCTTATGAACATAATGTACTTCTCTACATTCAGCAATGAACAATCCAAAACTGAAAATGAAATTAAGAAAACAATTCCATTCACAAAAGCATCGGAAAGGATAAAATACTTAAGGGTAAATTTAACAAAAGAAGTGCGAGATTTATACACTAAAAATTACAAAACATCATTAAAGAAATTAAAGATCTAAATAAATGGAAACACATCCAGTACTCATGGATTGGAAGACTTCATCTTATTAAGATGGTCATACTCGCCAGGGTGCCCGGGTGGCTCAGTTGGTTAGGCGTCCGACTCTTGGTTTTGGCTCAGGTCATTATCTCACAGTTTAGTGGGTTTGAGCCCCGCATTAGGCTCTACATTGGCAGCGTGGAGCCTGCTTGGGATTCCCTCTTTCTCCCTCTCTCTGCGCCGCCCTCCCCCCTGCCCCCGCCATTCATGCTGTCTCTCTCAAAAACAAACAAACAAACAAACAAACAAAGATGGCCATATTCTCCATATTAATCTACAATTCAATGTACTACTGAAACTTCAACTGCCTTTTTGTCGAAATGGACAAGCTGATCCTAAAATTCATATGGAAATGAAAGGGACCCTGAATAGACAAAGCAATGATGAAAAAGAAGAAAAAAGTTGGGTGGCTCCCTCGGTTCAGCTTCGGACTCTTGGTTTCAGCTCAGGTCATGATCTTGAGGTTCGTGGGTTCAAACCCTGCACTGGGCTCTGTCCTGACAGCATGGAGACTGCCTGGGATTCTCTCTCTCCCTCTCTCTGCCCCTCCCCCCACTTGTGCTTTCTCTCTCCTTCTCTCTCTCAAAATAAATAAACCTAAAAAAAAAACTTACAACAAAGCTACAATAATTGAGACTGCATCAGGGCACGTGGGTGGCTCAGTTTGTGGAGCCTCTGACTCTTGATTTCCACTCAGGTCATGATCCCAGGGTCATGGGATCAAGCCCCACATTGGGCTCCTCACTGAGTGGAGATTCTCTCTCTCCCTCCTCCCCTCTCCCCTGCTTGCACTCTCTGTCTCTGTCTCTGTCTAAAAAGAAAAAAAGCAAGAAGAAAAGATGAGTATATAACATAGCCACATATTTACATAAAAATAGTGATGAAAATAATCCTAAATATGTTCTAGCGGGGCTTTTTCAATGTTTATTTATTTTTAAGAGAGACAGAATGCGAGCAGGGGAGAGGCGGAGAGGGAGGGAGACAGAATCCGAAGCAGGCTCCAGGCTCTGGGCTGTCAACACACAGCCCCACTCAGGGCTCGAACCCACGAACTGTGAGATCATGACCTGAGCTGAAGTCGGATGTTTAACTGACTGGGCCCCCCAGGTGCCCCTGTTCCAGTGTTTTTATGTGTGACTCAATCAACTTTTAGAAAGCCCAGAAAGACATACACCAGAATTTTAACAACTGGTTTCCCAGGGAATGAACGGCAAAATAAATAAATAAGGAAAAAACATTTTTTTTAAAAAGAGGGCTTCTAGGGGGCACCTGGCTGGCTCAGTTGGTAGAGCATGCAACCCTTGACCTCAGAGTTGTGGGTTTGAGTCCCACGCTGGCGGTAGAGATTGCTTAAAAATGGAAATATTTTATAAATAAATAAATAAGTACATAAATAATAAATAAACGGAAAGGGCATCTAGGATGATAACCATTTTGCCAGTTTTTTTTTATAAACTAACACTGTGTGGTACTAGCATAAGAATGGACATAGAGATCAAACAGAACTGAGAGTCCAGAAATAAAGCACACTTCTCGGTCAACTGATTTCTGACCAGGGTGCCAAGACCACTTACTGGGGTAAATAGTTTTTTCAACAAATGGTGCTGGTTCAACTGGAGATCCGCATGGCAAGGGATGAAGTTGGATCCTTACAACGGATAAAAATGAACTCGAAATGGATCAAAGACCTAAACACCACAGCTAAAACTATGGAACTGAGTTGCAGAAGGAAACACGCAGGTAAATCATAACGGCCTTGGATTAGGCAACACACGCTTGGGTGCACAGAGTCTCCACATCTCTAGAAGTTAACAAGAGCCCACTGGTAACAGTGGCTGCACCTAAGGAGGAGAACTGGGTAGCTGGGGATGGGAAAAGAGGAAATTACTTTCAAAGGCATATTTATTTTTACCCCTTGAATGTTCTACCATGTGCTTATAATATCCATTCAAAAAATACGATTTAATTTAAAAGAAACAAACAAACAAAAAAGCATTCCTGGCTGGTTCAGTAGGAAGAGGATGCGACTCTTGATCTCGAGGTCGTGAGTTCAAGCCCCACATTGGGCATAGAGATTACTAAAAAAAAATAAATAAACTTTAAAAGAAAAGAAACAACAACAGCAAAAAAAAAAAACAGATGGCAGGCCGGATTTGGCTCAAGGGTTTGCCTAGCCCTGCTCGAAGCCAAAACGACTCAATGTAAAGGAAAAACTCACTTCCTCCCGTGTTTCCTCTACCACTCACACTACGTTACTTCACTTTTGACAGCAGATGTGTGGGTGTTTTCCACACATCAAGCAATTCTGTGACATCAGCTGAGTGTCCTAGAGTTTAATTCAATTCTGACCCTATCTAGAGATAGCATCACATCCCGCAGGTTAAGGGCTCAGTCTCCGAGATTACTCCCCACCCCCACTTCAGACACCAACAGAAAGTCCAAGTTTTCTCTTGTGTCCTGAGCGATGGACTATAAATTGGAAGTTCCAGTGGCACCCTCCTCATCCTCAAATAATTTGCTAGAGTGGCCCACAGAACTCAGGAAAACATATACTTACTAGATCGCCAGTTTATTATAAAAGGGTATGACTCAGGAACAGCCTGATAGGAGAGATGTATAGGGCAAAGCTGGTGGGAAGGGGTGTGGGCCTTCCATGTGCTCTCAGAGTGCCTCTCTCCTGGCACCTCCAATGCCTTCACGAGCCCAGAAGCTCTCTGAACCCCCATCCTTTTGGGTTTTTGTGGAGGCTACATTACATAGGCATGTTATTGATTAAGTCATTGGCCATCAGTGGCCGAACTCCATCTCTGGCCCCTCTCCCCTCTCCTCTCCTCCGAGGTCAAGGGGGTGGGACTGAAAGTTCCAACCCTCTAATCAGTGGTGGGTTCCCCTGACCACCAGCCCCCCATCGTTAGGGGCTTTCCAAAAAGTCACCTCCCTGATATAAAGTCGGGTGTGATTGAAGGGGTTTGTTAGGAATAAGAAGACACTCCTTTCGCCCTTATGGCTCTGGAGCTGTTTCAAGAAACCAGGGACAAAAGACTAACTATTATAACAAAAGATGCTCCTATTGCTCTTGTCTCTTAGGAAATGGCAAAGGTGTTAGGAGCTCTGTACCAGCAACAGGAAGAAGATCCAATACCCATTTCTTAGGTCACAATATTACCGACTCCATTGGCAGTGCATCCTATCCTCAGTAATGGATGAACTTATTGCCCTAGAATGTTGTATTCATAAGACAGGCCAGCTGCTACCAGAAACAGACCCCAAGGGGGGCCTGGGCGGCTCATTCAGTTAAGTGTCTGACTCTTGATATCGGTTCAGGTCCTGATCTCTCGGTTCATGAGTTTGAGCCCCGCGTGGGGCTCCAAGCTGACAGCATGGAGGCTGCTTGGGATTCTGTCTCTCCCTCTCTCTCTCCCCCTCCCCTGCTCATGCTCTCTATCTCTCTCAAAATAAACTCGAAAGGTTAAAAACAAAAACAGACCCCAAACTATGTAAGGCTTATACACAATAGAAATTTACGTGATATCAGGGATGTCCACTCTCACCACTGTTGTTTAACATAGTGTTGGAAGTCCTAGGTTCAGCAATCAGACAACAAGATGAAATAAAAGGCCTCCAAATTGGCAAAGAAGAAGTCAAACTTTCATCTTCGCAGATGACATGATACTCTATATGGAAAACCCAAAAGACTCCCCCAAAAAGCTGCTAGAGCTGATACATGAATTTAGCAAAGTCGCAGGATGTAAAATCAAGGTACAGAAATCGGTTGCATTTCTATACACCCATAATGAAGCAACAGAAAGATATCAAGGAATTGATATCATTTACAGTTGCACCAAGAACCATAAGATACCTAGGAATAAACCTAACCAAAGAGGCAAAAGATCTGTACGCTGAAAACTATAGAAAGCTTATGAAAGAAGTTGAAGAAGACACAAAGAAATGGAAAAACACTCCATGCTCCTGGATAGGAAGAACAAATATTGTTAAAATGTCGATACTACCCAAAGCGATCTACACATTCAATGCAATCCCTGCCAAAATAACACCAGCATTCTTCTCAGAGCTAGAACAAACAATCCTAAAAATTTGTATGGAACCACAAAAGACCTTGAATAGCCAAAGGAATGTTGAAAAAGAAAACCAAAGCTGGAGGTATCACAATCCTGGACTTTAGTCTGTATTACAACATTGCAATCATCAAGACAGTATGGTGTTAGCACAAAAACAGACACATAACATAGACTGATGGAATAGAGTAGAGAACCCAGAAATGGACCCACAAATATATGGCCAACTAATCTTCGGCAAAGCAGGAACGAGTATCCAATAGAAAAAAGACAGCCTCTTTAGCAAATGGTGCTGGGAGAACTGGACAGCAACATACAGAAGAATGAAACTGGACCACTTTCTAACACTATGCACAAAAATAAATTCAAACTGGATGAAAGACCTAAATGTAAGACAGAAAACCATTAAAATCCTACAGAAGAAAACAGGCAGCAAACTCCTGGACCTCGGCCACAGCGACTTTTTACTTGATGTGTCTCCAAAGGCACGGGAAATAAAAGCAAAAATGAACTATTGGGACCTCATCAAGATAAAAAGCTTCTGCACACGGGGCACCTGGGTGGCTCTGTCGGTTGGGTGTCCAACTTTGGCTCAGGTCATGATCTCATGGTTTGTGACTTCGAGCCCTGCCTCAGGCTCTGGGCTGACAGCTCGGAGCCTGGAGCCTGCTTCCGATTCTGTATCTCATTCTCTCTCTGCCCCTCCCCCACTTGTGCTCTGTCTCTGTCTCTCAAAAATAAAAAAAAATTTTAAAAACTTAAAAAAAAAATGCTTCTGCACAGTGAAGAAAACAACCAACAAAACCAAAAGGCAATCAATGGAATGGGAGAAGATACTTGCAAATGACATATCAGATAAAGGGTTAGTATCCAAAATCCATAAAGATTTACTAAACTCAACACCTGAAAAAGAAATAATCCAATGAAGAAATGGCAGAAGACGTGAACACTTTTCCAAAGACATCCACGTGGCAAACAGACACATGAAAAGATGTTCAACATCGCTCATCATCAGGGAAATACAAATCAAAACCACACCGAGATATCATCTCACACTGGTCACAGTGGCTAAAATTAACAACTCAGGAAACAACAGATGTTGGTGAGGATGTGGAGAAAAGGGACCCTTTTGTACTGGTGGGAATATAAACTAGTGCAGTCACTCTGGAGAACGGTATGGAGGTTCCTAAAAAATTAAAAACAAAATTACCCTACGACCCAGCAATGGCACTACTGGGAATTTATCCAAAGGATACAGGAGTGCTGCTTCGAAAGGGCACATGCACTCTAGACAAATATTGTCTATAGTGCAGCAGCACTATAGACAATAGCCAAGGTATGAAAAGAGCCCAAATGTCCATCAACTGATGAATGGATAAAGATGTGGTATATATACACAATGGAATACGACTCAATGATGAAAAAGAATGAAATCTTGCCATGTGCAACAACATGGATGGAACTGGAGGGTGTTATGCTAAGCAGAATAAGTCAGGCAGAGAAAGACAGATATCATAGGATTTCAGTCATATGTGGAATTTGAGAAACTTAACAGATGACCATAAGGGAAGGGAAGGAAAAATAAGATACAGAGAGGGAGGCAAACCATGAGAGACTCTTAAATACAGAGAACAAACTGAGGGTTGACGGGGGGTGGGGGGCGGAGTGGGGGGTTGGGGAGTATGGGAGATGGGCATTGAGGAGGGCACTTGTTGGGATGAGCACTGGGTGTTATCCGTAAGTGATGAATCACGGGAATCTGCTCCTGAAGCCAAGACTACGCTGTATGTGAGTTAACTTGACAATAAAAAAAGAAAGAAAGAAATTTCTTTGTGTGTTATGTTAATAGTATTAAGCAGGTGGACAGCCTTCTTCCATATAGTCATTCAGGTATGCAGGCTATTAGAAGAAACTGAGGCCCAGTAACGAGCCAAGTAGCAGAGTGGGGACTAGAACACAGGCAGACTGGTGTTAGGCCAATCTCCCTATTTCTTAGCCATGCTGAGTCACAGCACCAAGCTGCTTAGGCCCATCCTAGTTTCATAATTCCTGTGCATCTCAATCCTGCATCATAAGGAGCATCTTTAGCAAATCGAGTACAGTGCTGGGAATATCTCCCTCTCATAATAAATAAACGCAATTAAAAATTTTTTTAATAAACAAACAAATAAATAAATAAAAACAGAAGCTTGGGGAACCTGGGTGGCTCAGTCGGTTAAGCATCCAACTTCGACTCTCTTTCTCTCTCTGTCCCTCTGCCCCTCTTCCCAGGCCACACACTCTCTCTCCCTCTCTCTCTAAAAAAAAAAAAAAAAAAAAAAAAAAAAAAAAAAGAATATATGTGTTTGCATTTAGAACAACCCTGATACTCTAGAATAATCTCCCCAGTTCAAAATCTTTCATCATCACATCTCCAAAGACCCCTCCCCCCCCCCTTTTTTTTCCTGTATCAGGAAACATTCACAGGCTCCACAATTTAGGACGTGGATATCTTTTATGGACACACTGATTCATCCAATATTCATTATCCCACCATTTACTGCATATTCGCAGAGGTTCTCATTTGGTCTTGTGGGCATGCAAAAACTTATAAAACAGGGTCCTTGACTTCTGATTTTAATATCGTAAAGTTGGTATCTCCCCCTCCTTGTCCAGAAATTATCCCTATCAGAGTCCAGTCAAGAAAATAAATACCTCACTAGTTATTTTAAGGGAGAGAATGTAAGAGCGGGCACTGGTTAAACAGCGGCTAGAAAAGCAAAAATGGGACACTGAGGTCCCACAGAGAAATGTGCTACTCCACTACTCCAGAAAGCAATGCCCATCGAAAGGGCTGAGGGAGCAAAGGGAAGATCCTAAAAGCTTGGAGCAGGGAGAGGGGAGGGAGGGAACGTGAAAGTCTGACCTCTTGGGAGAGGCGTTTCAACAGCTCAGAGGAGGGGCCTCCCAGAACTGGGGCTCAGGCCTCCAAGGAGAGGAGACGCTGTGTCACTGGGGTGGGTATATCAAGGGGCTTGGGGAGGCTGGATCTGGGACTCCCCAAACGAGCTGGAGGCGGAAGCCCACTGTTGCTGCCTGGGGTGATGTGCCCAGAGCTGATGGGGCCCAACAAGGGCACAGGCCAAGTCTCAGCTTACGCCCTTGGGGCTCCCTCTAGTGCCCCCTGCTGGCAGAAGCACGCAGGGAGCCAACTGACAGGAGAAACCCTGAAGAATCCCTGCTCCAAGTCAGAGAGAAATACAGAAGGGTAGATGGGGAGCTGAAAGACAGTAACAATCCACAGAATCCACTCCTTCACCTACTGAGCGTCCATTATCCACTCCCCTACCTGTATTTGAACTTCTGTGTTACAACAAAACAGCCTTAGGCTTCTGCCTAACAAGATAGACGCAACTGTCTTTCAAACAATGAAGATATGTCACCCTTTCCCCAAAAGGGGATACACAAAGTCCCTACAGCCATCTCTAAATGACGTTAATTACTCCTAGATTCAATCACAGTTCCAGCTGACTATTCTGTAATCTACAGACTAAACTGTAATATTAACCACCTACAATTATTAATTGTACTATTTCTATTTATTTTATTTTTAAACTTACTTTTATTTATTTTTGTATTTTAACTTTATTTATTTTTTTAAACAATTTTTATATAAACTAAAAAGGGCAGTTGAAGAAAGAGGGAAAAAGGGGTACCTGGGTGGCTCAGTTGGCTAAGCGTCCGACTCTTGGTTTCGGCTCAGGTCTCGATCTCACAGTTCGTGAGTTCGAGCCCCACATCGAGCTCCTTATTGATGGTGTGGAGCCTGCTTGGGATTCTCTCTCTCCCTCTTTCTCTGCACCTCCCCTGCTCTACCCTATCTCAAAATAAATAAAGACTTAAAAAAAAAAGAGGGAAAAAGAAATATATACATTTCTTTATATGGATGCATGTATGTGTATGTGTTTATATGTCTAATGGGTAGAGTTGTGTCTCCCAAAGAGATAGGTTGAAGTCTTAACCCCCAGTATCTTAGAATGTGACCTCATTTAGAAATGTGGTCTTTATCGGGGCACCTAGGTGGCTCAGTCGGTTAAGCTCAGGTCATAATCTCACAGTTCAATGGGTTCAAGCCCCGTGTCTGCTTTCAGTGCAGAGTGTGCTTGGGATTTCTCTCTCCCTCTTTCTCTGCTCCTCCCTGGCTTGCTCTCTCTCTCAAAAAATAAACAAATAAACACTTAAAAAAAAAAGGAATGTGGTCTTTACAAATGTAATCAAATTAAGGTGAGATTATTTAGGATGGGACCCACTCTAATATGATTGGTGTTTTTATAAGAGGAAAATGGCATGTGAAGATACAGACCCAGGGAGAATAACACCATGTTCTGATGGAGGCAGAGATTGAAGTGATGTGTCTACAACCCAAGGAACACCAAAAATTGCCAGGAGCCACCAAAAGGTGAAAGAGGCCAGAAACAGTCTTTCCCTAGAGTCTTTGGAGAGAACGCGACCCTGCCCACACCTTGATTTCAGACTTCCATCTCCCAAACTGTGAGAAAATAGATTTCTATTGTTTTTGTTTTTGTTTTTTAATGTTTATTTATTTTTGAGACAGAGAGAGACAGAGCATGAACGGGGGAGGGGCAGAGAGAACGGGGGAGGGGCAGAGAGAGAGGGAGACACAGAATCGGAAGCAGGCTCCAGGCTCTGAGCCACCAGCCCAGAGCCCGACACGGGGCTTGAACTCCCAAACTGCAAGATCGTGACCTGAGCTGAAGTCGGACACTTAACCAACTGAGCCACCCAGGCGCCCCACTGTTGTTTTTTTTTTTTAAGCCACCCAGCCTGTGGCTTTGTTGTAGCAGGCCCTAGAAACCTGATTGTGTGTATGTGAGTATTTGTGCACCTAACAAGCAACCAAGAAAATGTACCTAACTGGACATTATTTTTGTAATTCGCTACAAGACCATCGTTGATGTTAATCACTTCTTTCTTCTATCTTCCATTCCATGTTCCCTTTGCCCTTAGCCAGCACCTCAGTTGGTTGAATTCTTTATTTGATGGAGTAACATTTTATTTAATTCCCGAAAGATATGAATTCTCACTGCTCCTGTCTTTTGTTGGATGCTGTTGGTTTTCCATTAGCTGTTACTTGGGAATGTACAAGTGTTAAGAGACACCCCTGAGAACATCCCAGATGCTAGACATAGTTCTGATCTCATGTAAGAGTGACCCTATTTTTCCTTGGTTATCGGGTTCGATCATTCCAGCGAGCAGCGTAACCACTTCCTATGCCTGTTGGCTCAGTGACATGAGGAGCCCCAAACGGCCAAGCAGTGTCAGCTTCCAGCTCAATGAAATCAAACTTGTGCCCGGGATGGAAGTTTTCCTCTACTAGGAATCATGACCTTAAAACCAGCAGAGTTCAGATTTGCAGGAATAGGAAGCAAATTCAAAGCAGCTCATCCCACAGGATGAACCCCAATATTTCAAGATGTTGTCTGCTTTATGACTTGGTGGGTCAGATAATACCCAGTACCTAACGGGCACCTCAGATCACAGGCCACTTGATGTCCCATGGTCGAGCATTCGGTCTCTCCCAACACCTAGTAACAAGCTCAGAGCTAAAACGAAAGGAAAGAAGTTCCCTGCAGAAGAGGGCATGGGCAAAGCCGACATGTGTGTGCTGTGACTCTCCATTAGGGCTTGCCAGTGGCTCATAGATACTTTGTCATAGACACTTCAACTGTCATGTGACCTGTTGGATCATAAGGCCCAAGGGGTGGAGCCATTTGCACCGCCCCTCCATGGACCCCACTCGGAACTCAGTAAATGGGTCACAGACACTCACGTGTGATATGCGTTGTCTCCTGTGTTCGTTCCCTCGAGCTGCTATAACAGATTACCACAGACACGAACGACTTAAGCAACAGCATTGTATATTCTTACAGGTCTAGAGGGGGGAGGTCTGAAATCAAGGCGTCGCGGAGCCATACTCTCTCAAAGGGTCTAGGCGAGGATCTATCCCAAGCTTTTCTCCCAGCTTCCGGTGGTTGTTAGCAAACCTTTGTGTTCCTTGGCTTATAGACACATCCCTATAATCTCGGTCTCTACCAGAGCATAGTGTTCTCCCTGTGCGTCTGTGTTTTCACGTGACATTTTCCTCTTATAAAAACACCAATCATGTTAGATTAGGGCCCACCCTAATGACCTCATTTTAACTTGATTACACCTGTAAAGACCCTACTTCCAAATGAGGTCACATTCTGAGATATTGGGGGTTAGAACATCAACCTATCTTTTTGGGAAATGTCGTTCAAACCATAATGCCTCCCAAATCCAGAAAGACCCGCAAAACATTGGGCCTCTCTTTTAGGCATGAGTAATACAAGGTACAACATTCACCTTTAAGAAAATAACAACTTGGGGCACCTGGCTGGCTCAGACGGTTAAGTGCCCAATTCTTGGTTTCAGCTCAGGTCATGACCTCGCGGTTCATGAGTTCAAGCCCCCCCATTGGGCTCTGCCCTGGCAGCAAGGATCCAGCTTGGGATTCTGTCTCTCCCTCCCTCTCTGCCCCTCCCCTACTTGTGCTCTCTCTCTCTCTCAAAATAAATAAACGTAGAAAAGAGAGAGAAAGAAAGAAAAGAAGGAAAGAAAGAAAGAAAGAAAGAAAGAAAGAAAGAAAAAGAAAGGAAGGGAGGAAGGAAGGAAGGAAGGAAGGAAGGAAGGAAGGAAGGAAGAAAGGAAGGAAGGAAGGAAGGAAGGAAGGAAGGAAGGAAGGAAGGAAGGAAGGAAGGAAGGAAGGAAAGGAAAGAAAGAAAAAAAAGAACCTATCTTGGGGCACCTGGGCGGCTCGGTTGGTTAAGCATCTGACTTTGGCTCAGGTCACGATTTTACGGTTTGTAGATTTGAGCCCCACATCAGGCTCTGCACTGATGGAGGGGAGCTTACTTGGGAATCCTCTCTCTCTCTCTCTCTCTCTCTCTCTCTAAAAAATAAATACATTTTTAAAAAGAAAAGAACCCAACTTGCTCCAAACCACTGGGCCCCCTGAAATTTTGTTGAGATGGCAATTCCCTACATTTGTATGGGCTTTGTCTCCCACCCTCTGGCTTGTTCGAACCTCGCTAAGGAATCTAACGTCCTTGTTATGATCTGCTTATTAGGTCCAATCAGAATAACAACATCAATGCAGTGATGTTTGGTGGGAGAGTAGAATAATTCAAATCTCTGCAGACTGGCTTATGAGAGCACAAGAGAGTTGAGAGAGCCCTGAGGCAAGGCTGTGAAGGTTTATGATCAGGCAGGATAGGTGATATCAAACTTCTTTGGGAAATATCATTTTCCAGATCGGCAGTGCTATACCAGGGGACAGGGGCTATGCAAATTTGCTCCAATAAAGATATCTCATCAGGAACAGAAGTTGTAATTAGAGTCACCGTCTGATTATGTTTATAATGAATTACAGAAGTTCTCTAAAAGCCAGGTGGCTTTTGCACAAGCCAAACAGGTGAGATAAATGGGGGTGTCATGGGTAACATCATCCCTACGGTCTTCCCAAGTATGCAACACTGCCTTTAGTTTCCTATCTGGATAGGGAGGAAAGTCCTGGTATTCCCTCCTTGTGGTCCTTCATACCATAATAGACTTTGTGTGAGGATTCTGTCAGTGGCCAAGCATTTATTCAAAAACTAGGGAAATATCACAGGAACGGTCTATAGTCTTGCCTTGGCTCACTGTGATTTAGACATTAGTCAAAATTCCATTTATCATCTGACCACCATAAGCCCCTTCTGGTTTCTTTGGTTCCCAGGAATTAATGACAATTCAAGGCCAGTATCTAGTAATCTCCAAAGAGTCTGAGAATGTCCCTCTCCCCAGGACACGGTTGCCTTAGCAAATGGCTGCAAAGCCCTTTGAGGAAAGCTTCAGGGATTTCTATTGCATGCTTATGGGGTTTTGCAAGATCCTGCCTCAAAGGGATGCCAGGCTCAATTCAATCCAGGGGCTCTGAGTCAGTGACCTGCCTTAGCTCCAGACTGTGACCATTACTGTGGAAACGAAGTCAGGTTTCTAGCTACCTGCCCTGTCGTGTTTCTGCTCTAAAGATCGAGAAATATTTTGATAGGCTGCCCATCTATGTCATTCCTAGGGACACTGTAGTCAATTGGCCACCCTCAAAACCCGTGCAGGTCAAAATATTCTGATTGCCGTTCTCTGGTGCCCATTATGTCTCTGGTGACCAAATGCTGCCCCTTGGCCTTTCCTCCAGGACTCCAGCTTTCCTACTGACACGTGGGAGGGTCTCAGGGCTGTCTCACCCCCACTGCTCCTGGCCGACAGGAAACAGCCAGCACAGGACTCATTGAGGATTCTGGTCCTTCCTCTGCTACAATATTTCTGGCACCCTCATGGTGGGTATGTCCTCTGGGACTTCCCAGGAGATGCAATGAGGAGGGGATATGCAGGCCACATGTGACAAACCCATTTCACTTTTCTCCCTTCCTCCACTTTCAGATTCCTTCTACATAATTCCAGGGAAGGGCTCCCACCTCAGCCTCACTGAATGGAGGCCATCATGGAGCGCAAGGTTTAGTCAGTCAGCCAAGCAAACCGCTAACTCCTCTCCCAGCTGCACAAGCTAACATAGTGTGGTCATTGCAAAACAAAATGGCCATATCCCTCCCCTCTCTGTGCGTATTCCCCTTTGCAATGTGACTCTACTGCAGCTCCCATCAAGAGGTGGGATCCATTTCTCTACTCCATCAAATCCGGATTGGTCTTGTGACATGCTATGCTCAACAGAATATGGCAGACGTGATTTTGTGGGTGTTCTGAGGCCAGGTCCCCAGAGGCTTGCAGCTTCCACTACCCCTCTCTTGCCGCCCTGGACGGCCAGGGGGAGGAGCCAGAGCGGACCCCTAGGGGGACGAGAGGCCACTACCAACAGGCCAGCTGTCCTGGGACATTCATCCAGGCCCGGCCAAGCCAGCACTGCACGAACGCCCCCGGGTGGGACCAGCAAAAGAATCGCCTGACTGGGCAGAGTCAAATCGCTGACCCACAGAATCACAAGCAGACAAACCAGTTGTTGTTTTAGGCCACAAAGTTGTACAGCAAAAGAAAACTGGGGCACACATCCCACCCAGAGTGTCTAGTAAGTGGCTTGATGAATCCAGGACTGTAACAGAAAGGCCATTGCTGACGAAACTGGGAGGTAGCTAAAACTGCAAACCACAAACCGGGCCAAGGGGAAGGCCAAAGCACTGGAGGTGAAGAATCAGCAGGGGAGAGGAAGTAGGTGGAGAGAGCATGCCTGCAGCTTGGCTCTCGGGCAGAGCGAGCTGTCAGGGGCGGGAGGCCTATGGGTGGTGACAGCCAAGACTCATGTGTGACAGGGAGAGTGCTGAAGCCGGGTGAAGGTAGAGAGAAGCCAGCAGATCTGAAGGGCCATCTACGTGGACGCCGAACACGTCAAGAATTACGGCTGGAGTGGTGTTAGAGAGAAGGGCAGCAAGTCGGAGCTAAACTCTTCGAGGAAAAAAGTGGAGTGACCAGGGCTCAGCAGACATCTGGAACGACGGTATTGTCAAATAGCATGAGATCGAAAGCTGGGAGTTTTGGGGGGAGGCGAAAGGGTTGTATTCTAGAAGGGGAGCAAGGAGGTCACTGACCCTACCACCTGGTCCAGGGGAAGGAGGAGTGAGGGGGAGAAAACAGCCCCCATTGGAGCTAGCGGTAGGGGAAGCAGCGTCCTCAGGGAGACCCTGCTTTCCAGGAGAGTTAGGAGGTGAAGGAACTGTTTGCAGAAGACAAATTCCTATGGCCCTTCCCGTGCCTGAGTTCAAGGGAGCTCGGTAGCGGGTTTCAGTAGTTAGGGGGTGGGAGACAGGAGACAGGATGAAAGAAGGGGAAGCAGGGCCAGATGGGGATTAGATTCAGGGAGGAGGCTGACCAGGACATAAAACAGGGATAAGGGTGTAATGAGATTAGTCCTGGTGTCTGCAGCCGAGACTCGGTGGGCTGTGTGGCTGTCAGGGAGGAAAGCAGGGGGCAGAGAAGTGTATATAAACACTCAGTGCAGAAACAATCCTGTACATGCTTTTCCAGAACTCTGACTCCTGCCAACACCTTTCTGAGAATGGCCAAGAAAATGATGAAAAATTCAGTGAAACAGAAGAGAGCCCAAGAACAGATCCCAGTACAGATTTGGTTTAATATATAAAAACGGGGGAATTTCGATTCAGTGCGAAAAGAATGGTACTTTATTTACTAAGTGATGCTGACCCAGCTGGCTTTGCCACCAGGAGGAAAAGGAGCTCAAACCCCTACCTCTCACCGCAACAAGATAGAAAATAAATTTCAGATGGTTTAAACACAAATGTAAACAATATGCAAAATATATAAAATCTATATTCCCAAAGATCTTTAACAATATTTTTTTATGTTTATTTTTGAGAGAGATGGAGCACAAGTGGGGGAGAAGCAGAGAGAGGAAGACACAGAATCTGAAGCAGGCTCCAGGCTCTGAGCTGTCAGCACAGAGCCCGATGCGATGCTCGAACCCACGGAATGCAAGATTATGACCTGAGTGGAAGTCAGAGGCTCAATCGACTGAGCCACTCAGGCGCCCCAAAGATCCAAAAGATCTTTTAAACCAGACAAGACAGCCAAAAGCCATAAGAGAAAGTGTAGACACATTTAAAGATTTTTTAAAGTTTATTTATTTGAGAGAGAGAAGGAGAGAGAGAATCCCAAGCAGGCTCTGCACTGTCAGCACAGAGCCCGATGTGGGACTTGAACTCATGAACCATGAGACCATGACCTGAGACAAAACCAAGAGTTGGACACTTAACCAACTGAGCCACCCAGGTGCCCCCCTAGACACGTACATAAAAATTGTGAATTGTTTATGGCAAAAGACACCTTACCCAAAGTCAAAAGGGTGTTAGTAGAATAGGAAACCACTTGAAATCCACAAATTAATATATATATGATACAAAGAACTCCTAAAAACTGATAAGGAAAAGAATAATCTACTGGGGGAAAAAGAAAATGATAGAAGTAGTTCACAAAAGAGCAAATCCAAGTGTCTAATAAGCATATAAAAAGATGTTTAGAGGTGCCTGAGTGGCTCAGTCAGTTAAGCATCTGACTCTCATGATCCCAGGATCATGGGATCGAGCCCTGTGTTGGGCTCCATGCTGAGTGTGGAGCTGGCTTAAGATTCTCTCTCTCTCCCTCTGCCCCTTTCCCCCATTCACAGCACGCTCTCTCTCTCTCTTTCTCAAATAAAATTTAAAAACAATGTTTTGGGTTTTTTTTTTTTTTAAAGATGTTTAGTCCTACTGGTTGTCAGGGAAATGTGAATTTCCTTAAGTAAGAGTTGCTTAATACCCACAGATAACCAAAAATAAAAATACAAATGATACCTATTGCTTGTGGTGAAATGAGGGAAATGGCTGGATTCCCATTCATTGCTGGTGAAAACATTTTCATTACAGTCTTTTTGGAAAACAATCTGGAAATATCTACCAAAATTGAAATATGCACCCCCTATGAACCATCAATTTACATCTGAATTAAAACCTCTTAAAAATAAAAGCCTGAAGGGGCACCTGGGTGGCTCAGGTGGTTAAGCAAATCCAAGTGTCTAATAAGCATATAAAAAGCATATAAAAGCATATAAAAATATGTTTAGCCTGGGTGACTCTGTCAGTTAAGCGACTGACTCTTGATTTTGGCTCAGGTCTAGATCTCAGAGTTCATGTGAGATTGAGCCCTGAGTTGGGAAGGCGTGGAGACTGCTTGAGATTCTCGCTCCCTTTCTGACTTTCTCTCCTGCTCGTCGCGGTCTCTCTTAAAAAAAAAAAAAAAAAAAAAAAACATAAAAAAATAAAAGCCTGAAAAAAATTTTTAATAAAAAAAAATAAGGGTGCCTGGGTGGCTCAGTTGGTTAAGATCTCTGACTCTTGATTTTGGCTCAGGTCATGATCTCGCAATTTGTGAGTTAGAGCCCTGCATTGGGCTCTGTGCTCACAGTGCAGAGCCTGCTTGGGATTTTCTCTCCTCCTCTCTCTCAAAAATAAATAAAAATACTTTTTAAAAAACTAACCTTTTATCAGCTATGTCACTTGCAAATATCTTCTCTCATTTAGTAGGTTGACTTTTAGTTTTGTTTTTAATATTTATGTATTTGAGAGAGAGAGCGAGAGCGAGAGAGAGAGAGATACCCAGTGCATGTGCATAAGCGTGGAGCAGGGCAAAGAGACAGGGAGACAGAGAATCCAAAGCAGACTCCGCACTCAGTGCAGACCTCAACACAGTGCTCAAACTCACCAACCATGAGATCATGACCTGAGCTGAAATCAAGAGTCAGATGCCTAATCAACTAAGCCACCTCAGTGCCCCTGTCTTTTAGTTTTTTTGATTGTTTCCTTTGCTGTGAAGGATGTAGTCCCAATAGTGTATTTCTGCTTTTGTTTTCCCCTGCCTCAGGAGACATATCTAGAAACATGTTGCTAAAGCCAATGTCAGAGGAATTACTGCACGCACTTTCTTTTAGAATTTTTATGGTTTCATGTCTCACATGTAGGCCCTTAATCCATTCTGAGGGTTTTTTTGTGTGCGTATGGTGGGATTAAAAATAATGGGGCAATGAATAAATAAATGGTGCTGTATTCATGCTGTGGAATATTATATAGGCATTAAAAGAGGTGAGTTGGGGCACCTGGGTAGCTCAGTTGGTTAAGCATCCAACTTTGGCTGAGGTCATGATCTCATGGTTCGTGAGTTCGAGCCCCGCTTTGGGCTCTGTGCTGACAGCTTGGAGCCTGGAGCCTGCTTCGGATCCCATGTATCTCCCTTTCTCCCTGTGCCCCTCCTCTGCTCATGCTCTGTCTCCCTCTGTCTCTCAGAAATGAATAAACATTAAAAAATAAAAAGATATTTAAAAAAAAAGAGGTGAGTTAATGGTATACTAATTTATGTGAAGGGTTAAGTTAAATAAGCAAGAAGAAAAGATGCATATATAACATCGTCACATTTTTACATAAAAATAGTGACAAAAATAATCCTATCTATGCTTCAGTTCAGTGTTTTTATGTGTGATTCTATCAGCAAGTGGACAAGTGAAAATTCTAGAAGAACATACACCAAAGTGTTAACATTGGCTTTCTGGGGAAGGAAAGGCAAAATGAATAAATAAGGAGAAAACATTTTTTTTAAAAAAAAAAGGGCATCAAGGGGCACCTGGCTGGCTGGCTCAGTTGGTAGAGCATGTGACTCTTGATCTCGAGGTTGTGAGTTCAAGCCCCACGTTGGGTGTGGAGATTACTTAAAATTAAAATCTTTTGGGGCACCTGGGTGGCACAGTTAAGCGACCAGCTCTTGACCTCGGCTCAGGTCATTATCTCATGGTTCATGAGATCCAACCCCCTGTGGGCTCTGTGCTGACAGCAAGGAGCCTACTTGGGATTCTCTCTCTCTAGCTCTCTCTATCCCTTCCCCACGCGAGCATATGCTCTCTCTCTGTCTCTCTCTCTCTCAAAAAATAAATGAATAAGGATTAAAAATAAATAAATAATGTTTTATAAATAAATAAAGGACATCTAGGATACCTGTCTTTGCCAACTTTTTGTAAACTAACACTGTGGGTACGTATAAATGCATAGAGAGACAGACAGAGGGACAGACACCAAAATTATGATGGTGAATTTTCTCTGGGTAGGGAGATTTCAGGTGGTCTTTCTTTTTCTTTCCAGCACGCTTACATTTTTACAGTGATCAATGCTATTTTCTTCATTGGGGGGGGGGGGAGTTATGTATGTGGGTATGATTGGCAGGTCTTGAGAGGCTCTGTGGGAAAAGAAGGTGGAGCTAAGGAAAAAGTTCTGGCACCCTCCATTCCAGGTACCCTTGATCCCTCTCCCTGCTTCTTTCCTTCAATCACTCAACATGGTCAGCAAGTAGCTTGTTAGAGAGGTGGGGGGCCCAGGCAAGGGTGTCCTAGGCACCCAGGGAGAGACCATGTGAAACGAGGGGGCACCAAAGGGTGCCTGGGTGACTCAGTCAGTTGAGCATCCGACTTCGGCTCAGGTCATGATCTCACGGTTCGTGAGTTCAAGTCCCAGGTCGGTCTCTGTGCTCATAGCTGAGCCTGGATCCTGCTTTGGATTCTGTGTCTCCCTCTCTCTCTGTTTAATAAACATTAAAAATTAAAAAAAAAAAAAAAAAAAGAGGGAGTGCCAAGAGCCTCCAATGCTGCAGAGAAGGCAGATAAGACAAAGACTGAAACAGTCAAACTGTCCCCACGACTGACTGACATGGAAGTCTAAAGGCCTTGAGCGTTAGTGGCATGCAGTCACCTGAGGCCACCTCGCGGGGGGTAGAGGAGAAAGAGAGGGTAAAAAGAGGAGCCTGCCAGGTAGACAAAAAGGGCACAGAGGAGGGTAAGGATGGTTTAAATTTGACGTCATTTTAAAGATGTGTGAAGGGGCGCCTGGGTGGCTCAGTCGGTTGAATGCCCGACTTCGGCTCAGGTCATGATCTCACAGTTCGTGAGTTCGAGCCCCGCGTTGGGCTCTGAGCTGACAGCTCAGAGCCTGGAGCCTGCTTCCGATTCTGCGTCTCCATCTCTCTCTCTGCCCCTCCCCCACTCACGCTCTGCCTCTCTCTGTCTCTCTAAAAATAAACACTAAAAAATTGTTTTAAATAAATAAATATAAAAAAATAAAGGAGTATGCAAGCTTAAAAAGTTGAAATCACAGGTGTAGACAATCCCTTCTGAAAGTGTGGCTCTGAATGAAAAGGGAGATGGCAGGACCTGCAGGGGCTTGGGGGTTACTCCAAGATAGACTTGTGCACATCCATAGGCTTATGGCACCAGGCCATTTGGGGTGGGGGGAGGGGGCTGAACAGGACTGAAAAGAGGTAATGAGTGGAGCCCCGGAGATGTCCATGTTCCCAAGCCCGGCTTCATATCAGAATTACCTCGGCATCTTTTTCAGAATTCACATCTGGGCCCCCCGCCCCAGAATTATTCATTCAGACTCTCCAAAGGTTGAGTCAAAGAATGTGAACCTTATTTACTTACTTACTTATTTATTGGGGGGAGGGGCAGAGATAGAGGATCCGAGGCAGGCTCTGCAGTGAGAGCGGAGACCTGGATGCGGGGCTCGAACCCACCAATCATGAGATCATGACCTGAGCCAAAGTCTGACGCTTAACCGACAGAGCCACCCAGGCACCCCAAAGAATGTAAACTTTAAATAAGCCCCTTGAACAGCGTTAAAAAAATACAGCAATTATCTAGAGATAAATCTAAAAATATGGGCAAAAAAGTTATAGAGAAAATAATTTTAAATTCTCTAAACTGTATGTATGAGAGTACACACATGAGTCACATACACACACACATATAAATATATGCTATGTTCGGGGTGTCTGTGTGGCTCAGTTGATTAAGCTTTTGATCTTGATTTTGGCTCAGGTCATGATCCCAGGGTTGTGGGATGGAGCCCTGCGTCAGGCTCCTGACACAGGCTTGGGATTCTCTCTCTCCCTCTCTCTCTGCTTCTCCCTTGCCTCTGTCTCTCTCTCTCTCAAGACAAATAAACATTTGAGTATATATATATATATATATTTTAATATTTATTTATAAGATTTTATATCTATATTTCCAGGATACAGGCATCCAGTTATAAGATTAACAAATTCTGGGGATCTAATGTATGGCACGGTGATTATAGCTAATAATACTGTATTATGTATTTAAAAGTTGCTTAAAGAGTAGGGGTGCCTGGCTGGTTCAATTGGTAGAGCATGTGACTCTTGATCTCAGGGTTGTAAGTTTGAGCCCCATGTTGGGTGTAGAGATTACTTAAAAATAAAATCTTAAAAAAAAAAACCCACAAACGTATGTCCAACTAATCTTTGACAAAGCAGGAAAGAATATCCAATGGAATAAAGACAGTCTCTTCAGCAAGTGGTGCTGGGAAAACTGGACAGCGACATGCAGAAGAATGAACCTGGACCACTTTCTTACACCATACACAAAAATAAACTCAGAGTGGATGAAAAACCTAAATGTAAGACAGGAAGCCATCAAAATCCTCCAGGAGAAAGCAGGCAAAAACCTCTTTGACCTTGGCCGCAGCAACTTCTTACTCAACATGTCTCCAGGGGCAAGGGAAACAAAAGCAAAAATGAACTGCTGGGACCTCATCAAAATAAAAAGCTTCTGCACAGTGAAGGAAACAATCAGCAAAACTAAAAGGCAACCGACAGAATGGGAGAAGATATTTGCAAATGACATATCAGATAAAGGTTTAATATCCAAAATCTATAAAGAACTTATCAAACTCAACACCCAAAAAACAAATCATCCAGTGAAGAAATGGGCAAAAGACCTGAATAGACACTTCTCCAAAGAAGATATCCAGGTGGCCAACCGACACATGAAAAAATGCCCAGCATCACTCATCATCAGGGAAATAGAAATCAAAACCACAATAAGATACCAGCTCACACCTGTCAGAATGGCTAACATTAACATCTCAGGCAACAACAGATGTTGGTGAGGATGTGGAGAAAGAGGATCTCTTTTGCATTGTTGGTGGGAATGCAAGCTGGTGCAGCCACTCTGGAAAACAGTATGGAAGTTTCTCAAAAAATTAAAAATAGAACTACCCTATGACCCAGCAATTGCACTACTAGGCATTTATCCAAGGGATACAGGTGTGCTGTTTCAAAGGGGCACATGCACCCCAATGTTTATAGCAGCACTATCAATAATAGCCAAAGTATGGAAAGAGCCCCAGTGTCCATCGATGGATGAATGGATAAAGAAGACGTGGTGTATACACACACACACACACACACACACACACACACACACACACACACACAATGGAGTATTACTCAGCAATCAAAAAGAATGAAATCTTGCCATTTGCAACTATGTGGATGGAACTAGAGGGTATTATGCTAAGTGAAATAAGTCAGTCAGAGAAAGACAAATATATGATTTCACTCATATGAGGACGTTAAGATACAAAACAGATGAACATAAGAGAAGGGAAGCAAAAATAATATAAAAACAGGGAGGGAGACAAAACATAAGAGACTCATAAATATGGAGAACAAACTGAGGGTTGCTGGAGGGGTGGTGGGAGGGGGGATGGGCTAAATGGGTAAGAGGCATTAAGGAATCTCCTCCTGAAATCATTGTTGCACTATATGCTATGTAACTTGGATGTAAATTAAAAAAAAATTTTTTAATTAAAGAAAAAAACTGGAAACATGAAAAAAAATCTTAAAAAAAAAAAGTTGCTTGAAGAGTAGAATTTAAATGTTCTCACCACAAAAAGGAATGGTAATTATGTGACAGGATGGAGGTGTCAGCTAATTTATGGCAGTAATCATCTTGCAATATATAAATGCATCAAATCAACACTTGTACACCTTAAACTTACACAATCAGTGTTATGTGTCAATTATATCTCAATAAATCTGGACAAAGAAATTACTTTAGGTCCCCCATCCTATATTTTCTCTTCCTAATATGTGCATCTTAAAAAAGAAAACAAAGATTGGAAGCCTCAGTATTGAACAAGGTATTGACCTGTAGATTCAATCCAATCAAATAAAAAACCTCACAGTGTTTTTTATTTGGTTTTGTTTTTATTTGTTTTTAAATTTTTTTTAAATGTTTATTTATTTTTGGGACAGAGAGAGACAGAGTGTGAACAGGGGAGGGGCAGAGAGAGAGGGAGACACAGAATCGGAAACAGGCTCCAGGCTCTGAGCCATCAGCCCAGAGCCTGACGCGGGGCTCGAACTCACGGACTGCGAGATTGTGACCTGAGCTGAAGTCGGACGCTTAACCGACTGAGCCACCCAGGCGCCCCTGGTTTTGTTTTTAAAACATGACAGACTGACTCTAAAATACATAGGGAGGCCCTCCTAGGTGGCTCAAGTCGGTTAAGCATCCAACTCTTGGTTTCTTCTCAGGTCATGATCTCGCAGTTCATGAGTTCGAGCCCTGCACTGGGCTCTGTGCTGACAGTGTGGAGCCTGCTTGGGATTCTCTCTCTCCCTCTCTCTCTCTCTCTGCTCCTTCTCTGCTCACTCTCTCTCACTCTCAAAATAAATGAATACACTTTAAAAAATAAATAAAATACATATGGAAATTAAAGAGCCAAGAATAGTTTCCTAAAGAAGAACAATATGGAAATATTGCTCTATTGAATGTCAAGACTTATTATAAAAGTACAGTGATTAGGAGAGGGTGGTATTTGTGCAAGAACAGATACACTAGGAAAAGACTAGAAACTGACATCAATATGGACACTTGGGTTGTGATTCATGTGCATTGAAGAGCACAGGGAAGGGTGAGTCTTTTCAGTAAATGGATTGAGTGTGCATACAAAATAAAAAAAAACAAAGCTTGCCCCTTACCTCACACGGTAAACAAACCCCAGGTGGGTCGTTGTCCTAAATATGGATGGCTGAACAATATAGATTATAAAAGATGATAGAGGGTGAAAGAAAATAATTAGGATGAAAACCTCAGGGTGGTGACAGATTTCTTTTCAAGATACAAAAGCGCCAACCTTAAAGGAAAAGTCTGACAAATTTATCTTCATTAAGATTAATAAATAATTCCATTTATATATAACACTCTAAAACAAGTAAAACTACACCATAGTGGTTAGGGAGGTGTTAGTTTGAAAACTGACCCCTATATAGGGGGGACAAGGAGAGACTCAAGAAAGGGGCAGGCCACCTAGGCCACATGGCTTGTCTGAGATGGCCACAAGGAGTAGGTCTCCATACCTGCCTGCCGAACGTTAAAAGTGCAGTCGCATACATGTCCTTGAAAATGGCTCCCACAATGGCAATGGTGGGTAGAACATACATTCCAAGCATGGGGTGGGGGGATGAGGAGCCTCCGATTACCTAAGTCTAGCTCAAGGGTCAACCAACAGTCATGTCCTCTTGCTTACCTCCTCCAACAGGAAGTATATTCAGGCTGCAAATGATTACAGGAAGCAAGTAAGTGATTGCCATAGAAGTCAGGGTGGTGGTTCCTGTGAACGGGAGGAAGGGGCTGAGGCTTTAAGAGACTAACAATGTTCGGGGCGCTTGGGTGGCTCAGTTCATCAAGCGTCCAACTTTAGCTTGGGTCATGATCTCACGGTTTGTGAGTTTGAGCCTTGTGTTGGGCTCTGTGCTGGCAGCTCGGAGCCTGGAGCCTGCTTCGGCTTCTGTGTCTCCCTCTCTACTCTTCCCCTGCTCGCACTCTGTCTCTTTCTCTCTCAAAAATAAATAAATATTTTTAAAAAATTACCTAGAATCTAACAATGTTCTATTTCTTGGTATAGATGAGGTTACCTAGGAGTTGGTTTTATACTAATGCATTAACTTGTACATTTATGTTTTATTCATTCTTCTGTATCTATGTTATCCTCCACATAAAGGTTTTAAGTGAAAAAAATCTCCCCACATGATTCTGATGAGCAACCACCTTTAGGAACCCCTGATCGAGAGCCTAGTTGGAGTAACACTAACAGCCAGGTCCATTTCAGGCGATAGAATCCAACCCTGACTTACAAGACTTAGATATTGATTCATATATCTAAAAAACCCAAGGTAGTTTCAGGAATGGGTAGTTCCAGATACTCCAACAAGATGATTAGGAATTTCCTCTCTTTGTTCAGCTTTTCTTACTGTCCTGCAGGCTGTCTTCCCCAGGAAGGCCCCTGGCCAGTCCAGGCTATGTCCTGCCATCTGAGCCACATGAGCAGAAAGAAAATACCCCCTTCCCTGAAATCTCAGCGATAGTCCTGAGGTTGACTCTCCCTGGACTGACCAGATCACAGGACCAACTGCTGTCGGCCAGGAGTCTGAAATATGATTGCCAGATGTGCTTGCCCCTGGAGTTGAGGGGGGTAGAGACAGCCCCAGCTGAATCATAGTATCCATATCAGGATGAAAAAAAAAAAAAAAGGAATTTTCCTCCAAGGAAAAAATAGGTGCCATTACCAAGAGGAAAGAAAAAAGATGCTGGGCAGAATTGGGATCGATGGGCTGGAAGTTCCAATGGGGTCAAAGCAGAGGTGTGGTGGAAGAAAGTGAGCAAAGGATGGCAGGTGGCGTGTGGGAAGACTGTCATCGGAGTGGGATGTCTGAATTGTAATTTCAGAGGTGGAGCAGTTTCGGGTGATGACAGGGTCCAGGGTGTGTCCCTGGCAGTGGGCGACAGGACTGTCAGGGTGTTGGAGGCTGGAGAGCTCATGCCCCCATCTTCATGAATAAGGGTGGAGCCCTAATAAAACACAGTCCCATGTGGTTCAGTCTGAGAATGGTATCTGACCCAAGATACACAACCAAAAGCCTAAAGTAATTTTTTTTTTTTTCAAACGTTTATTTATTTTTGAGACAGAGAGAGACAGAGCATGAATGGGGGAGGGTCAGAGAGAGAGAGGGAGACACAGAATCAGAAACAGGCTCCAGGCTCTGAGCTGTCAGCACAGAGCCCAACGCGGGGCTGGAACTCACAAACTGCGAGATCATGACCTGAGCCGAAGTCGGGTGCTTAACCGACTGAGCCACCCAGGCGCCCCAGGCCTAAAGTAATTAACAAGCAATTACATTCTTTAGTCACGCTTCTTTTTTTAATGTTTATTTATTTTTGTTTTTTTTTTTATTTTTTTTTAACGTTTATTTATTTTTGAGACAGAGAGACAGAGCATGAATGGGGGAGGGGCAGAGAGAGAGGGAGACACAGAATCGGAAGCAGGCTCCAGGCTCCCAGCTGTCAGCACAGAGCCTGATGCGGGCTCAAACTCATGGACCGTGAGATCGTGACCTGAGCTGAAGTCAGACGCTTAACCGACTGAGCCACTCAGGTGCCCCAATGTTTATTTATTTTTGAAAGAGAGAGGCAGAGCATGAGCACAGGAGGGACCGTGGGGGGGGGGGGGGGGGGGGGGGGGGGGCGGGGGGGGGCAGGGAGAAAGGATCTGAGGCGGGCTCTGTGCTGACAGCAGAGATCCCGATGCAGGGCTGGAATGCAGGAACTGAATGATCTGAGCCGAAGTCAGATGCTCAACCGACTGAGCCACCAAAGGGAGTCAGATACACAGTTCACAGCCACCCTAATTAAAATCCTCTTTCCTCCCTTCCCTCATTCCTCATGCCCGGAAGCTACTCTGTGCTGCTCATTTCCATCTCCATCTCCCACCAAATAACAATAATGATTAATGATAATAAATTAAGACTCCTCTTCCATACTCAGATTTTTTAGCCGTTTTTCCCACATAGAAGAATCAGTCCTCTTTAGGAAGGGAAGAGAGATGGCGGAGAAATTGGACTGGCGATTACAGGACTCTTTGGTGGGCCAGGGGAGAGGGAACATCCCTGACCAGCCGCTCCCTCACCATTGTCCCACCACAAAGAGTGGGACCGAGATGTTACAAAGTAACAGCCACTGGGAGCCCATGGCGCAGGGAAATGAACAGGAATTTTTGCAACCCACCGACTGGCCGGCTGGTCCCCAGCCCCACCCCTCTGCCTTGAGAGCCTCCATTTGAGACCCCGAAATTCCTGAATAAGCAGGAGAAATCAAAGCAGAAGTCACTTCCCCCTCTCAATAGCAGATGTAGTAGTTTTATTGATACACTTTAACAATAAATATGGATTTGTTTTATTTAGTATAATAAATTGGCAATTAACATATTGGGGGAAAATCATTCCGAGGTTGTCAGTGACACTAGTAAATTTTGGACCTTCCACTTTATAACTAATAAATTTTAACGTAAAGTCAAACAATAATGAAGTATCATCTCTCATCTGTTAAATAAAAAAAAAGTAAAATGATAAAACCAAAAGTTGGCGACATTTTTGGGAAAAATACATTCATACGTTTTTAGTACAATCCTTTTTTGAAGAGAGAGGTGATTTGATAGTATTCCTCAATTTCCATATAATATTTATTCACAAAACCAAAAGGTAAAGGAGGGGTGCCTGAGAGGTTCAGTCGGTTAAGCACCCGACTTTGGCTCAGGTCCTGATCTTGTAGTTCATGGGTTCAAGCCCCATGTCAGGCTCTGTGCTGACAGCTCAGAGCCTAGAGCTTGCTTCGGATTCTGTCTCCCTCTCCCTCTGCCCCTTCCCCCGCTCGCGCTCTGTCTCTCTCTTTCAAAAATAAACAAACATTTGAAAAGATTGAAAAACAAAGATAAAGGAAATTAGGGCACCTGGTTGGCTCAGTCAGAAGAGCATGTGACTCCTGATCTCAGGGTCCTCAGTCTGAGCCCCATATTGGGTGTAGAGATTACTTAAATAAATAAATATAAAAAAAGATAAACCGGGGGTACCTGAATGGCTCAGTCGGTTAGGCCTCCGACTTTGGCTCAGGTCATGATCTCACCGGTCCCGAATTCAAGCCCCACGTAGGGCTCTGTGTTGACAGTTCGGAGCCTGAAGCCTGCTTCAGATTCTGTCTCCCTCTCTCTCTCTCTGTCCCTCCCCTGCTCATTCTCTGTCTCTCTCAAAAATAAATAAACATTAAAAAAATTTTTTTTTAAATAAAGGAAATCATACTTATCTTCTCACTACTCATCGCTATCACCCTCCAGGGCTAGGCACAGATTGTGGTCATCTTTTTTTTTTTTTTTTTTTAATCTAGAGAGAGTGAGCCCAAGTGAGGGAGGGGCCAAGGGAGGGAGAGGGAGAGAATCCCAAGCAGGCCCCACGCTCAGCACAGAGCTGACCCTGAGACCATGACCTGAGCCCTTATCAAGAGTCGGACACTCAACCGCCCATCCAGGCGTCCTCCGATATTTTTCACTGTGGTAAGATACACGTAAAAATCAACGATTCTAACCATTTTTAATGCACAGTTCAGGGATATTAAGTACATATGATTACGCAACAATTCCCACCATCCACCCCCAGAACTCTTTTCATTTTCCCACACTGTGTAGCTGTTAAGCACTAACTCCCCGTGTCCCTCTTCCCCCAGCTCCTGGCACCCACCAGTCTACTTTCTGCCTCCTCTATGTACTTCATAAAAGTGGAGTCATACAGTATCATCTTTTTGTGATGGGCTTGTTTCACTTAGCATCATGTCCCCAAAGTTCATCCATGTTGTAGCATATGTAGGTCAAAAGTTCCTTCCTTTTTGAGACTGAATAATAGGTAATTGTATTTGTAAGCCACACTTGTTTATTCATTCATCTGTTGATGGGTTGCAACCACCTTCCGGTTGTTGTGAACAAGGCTGCTGTGAACGTGGGTGTTCAAATATTTCTTCGAGACCCTGCTTTCAATTCCTTTGGGGATATGCCCGGAAGTTGAATTGCTGAATCATATGGTGTATTGTCTCATCTGTTTTGGGAAGTGATCTGGCTTCTGGATTTCAGGGTATTAGGAGCTTGGAGGAGACTGGCTGTGTGACCTTGAACAGGTCACTTTACCTCTCTGAGAACAGATCCATGTTTCCAAGCAGGGACTTTTGTTAACCACACACGTTCCCAGGCCTCTTTTCCTGGGACGTTCTAATTCAGTGCCTAGCCTGGGCCCCAGGAATTTGAAATTTTTCTGAAGGAGCCTCAGGTGATTTTTATCATCAAACAAGTTTAGGAATCACAAGACCCGAGAATTTCCAAAGGCCCTTGCAGCTCTGACCTTTTATGACCTCAGTGGTTAGGAGACTAGTATCTGGAGTCAGACTGACTGGGTTTAATTCCTAGTTGCCAGTTATCAGGACCACCTGAATTTCTTCACCTGCTAAAGGAGGATAAGTGCCTACCACAGGACTGTTGCACAAAGTAAATGGAAATAAAGAAATGAGACGTTAGCATATACCTAGCGCTCAGGAAAAAAAAAAAAAAAGTCCTCTAATAACTGTGTTTTTCCCAGTCCTCCTCTCCTTAAGACTGGGGTGTCCTCCCCCAGTGGGTGGGTTCCTGTTGCCACCTGGTGGCGGAGATAAGTCAGTGCACTCCCATAGGCATTTCCTCTTTTCCCACCCCACCCTGCCCCAACTCCAGCCTGGCCCATTTGATCTCAAGCTCCCCCTATTCAGAATCGTCAAGCCCCTCAGTGAGGGCAGAAGCTCAAGGTGGGAAAGCCTGGGGCCTGAGGGTCCCAACAGCCCCTAAAGTCTATTTCACAGCCTCATTTTAATGATGGTGAGTCACTGGCGTCCCTCTTCCTTTATGGGTGGTCCTGCCTTGGCCTGATCCTGCAAGAGGCCAGGGCTTGGTCTGTTCTGCCCCCTCCTTAAATAGTAAGGATAGAGCTGAATGCCAGCTCTGTGCTATGGGACTTACAGACACCTCATTCAGGCTTGGCAATCCCTACATTGTCTTTTCCACCAATCTTCTTCCACACATGAGGAAATGGAAGCTCAGAGAAGTCAAGTAGCTGGCACAAAGTCACACAGCTTGCAACGATAGGGCCAAGGCTCAAACCCAGGTAGATCTTGACCCACAGCTATTCCACTAAGCCAGAAGGCCTCTAAACTGGTGGTTCTCCACCTTGGCTGGACATTGAATTCACCAGGAAAGCCTTAAAGAACACCGAAGCCCAGGGGCACCTTGGTGGCTCAGTGGGTTAAGCATCTGGCTCTTGATTTGGGCTCAGGTCATGATCTCACAGGTGTGTGAGTTTGAGCTGTATGCTGAGGACACGAAGCCTCATTGGGATTCTCTCTGCCCCTCCTCGGCTTGTGCTCTCTCTCTCTCTCTCTCTCTCTCAAAATAAATAAATAAATAAACTTAAAAAAGGAAGAAGAAGGAGAATACTGGAGCCTGGGCCCTACCTCAGACATTCTGGTTAATTAGTCTGGGGTGTGGCTTGACCACTGGGGTTTTGTAACACCCAGGAAAAGTATTCTTGTGGACAGCCAGGGTGAGAACCACTACTGTAAACTCACGCATTCTGTTTTGGTCCTTGGGGCTTTGCTCGAGGGCGAGTGGGCCATGGGACAGACCCCAGCCTGGAGCAGGAAGCCTGGTTCTACTGCACCGAGCTTGGAGGAGAGTGTGTTCCCGTGTACGCCAACAACCTTCTCTCTGGAGCGAGGCCTTCGGATGTGGGACCCCCGGTTCTCCTTCAAACTGGCCGTGTGGCCTTGGGGAGGTGACTCTGCGTCTCTGTGAAGTTGCCTCGTATATTAAACGTGTATAAAAGTAGCATCTACCACGTAAAACGGTTGAGGGTATTAAACGAGCTAAAGCACTTAAGGCAGGACCGGGAATCCAGCAAACTCTCAATTCGTGTTACAATGGCTGCTACTACACCAGTAGCTATAACACCGCTAGTGTTAACTATTATTCCTGACTCTAACAATGGTTCCCTCTGTGGACTACTCACCAACTGAGAAGTAGCAGAAGCCCTCTTTCCCCTTTTAGCGTTACCATACTCCCTGCGGGGGTGGGGAGGGGGGGGGGCGGGCTAGCAATTATAGGGAGCCCCTCCCACAGGCGGGCCCAAGACTCGAACTGGCCAATCGGGTACCCCCTCCCTCTTGGCCTAAATCGAGTCATCCAAGGAGAAGCACGTGACCCAAGTGGAGCCACTCAGGCCCCGCTGGGGAGGGGCGATGGTGGAGTCCTATGATCAGGAAGTCGCCAGAGGCCCCCTTTCCCGCCACCTCAGAGGAAAGCAGAGAGGGCGAGAGACTTGAGGACACCTTTTGAGCCCTTCGGTTCGGTTCGGCTTGCCCGAGGTGAGAATGTTCCCAGCTGGCCCAGTTAAGGGGCCAGGCAAGCAGAGTCCTGCCTGCCTTTAGGTTGGTGCCTAGTCCCTGCTCATCCCCGAGGCCACTGGAGATTCAGCTGAGATGATGTGCAAGGAAGTGGCTTCTTACCCCGAGGTTGAGTCCCGAAGGCAACTCTCAAATCACACTAGTTGAAAGTGAACGTCCCATGTAGCACTTTTCCTCTGGACAACCCCGCACAGATTGAAGAGGACTAGGGAGACCTTCCAACCAATGCACAGCTTGGTCCTGGACCCGTAAAAGCCGTTATTCGGACAGTTAGCAAATGGGGTCTTTGGCCAAGGATACTGCAGAGTTCATTAGGCTAGTCTGGCAAGTTACGTGTAAATTTGCAATTGCAGGATAAAAAGGGAAAATCTCATAAACTGCCTGTCAGGTGTTGCACCAGGACGCGCTCATGCACCACCCTGGAGACGCACAAACGGACCAGGGACAAGGGCTGCAGGCCGTGCTCTACCCGTGCTGGGACCCGTCCATGTCTTGACCCCTGAGCTCCAGGCAGACAGGCAGGCAGTTAAGGACCCATTTGTTTCGGAAATCTGTATCTGTAAACACAGGAAACACTAGACTCAGTTTGTGGAACCAAGAGTATAAGAGAAAGGCAGGGTCTCACCTTCCTGTTCACAGATAGTTCTCTCTGTCTCTCTTCATTCAGTTACTCAACAGGGGCTCTGTGCCAGGCCCTGGACGGACAGCTGCGAACAGGATGTTCAGAGTCCCTTCCCTCATGGAGCTTGCCGTCCACAGCTCATGTGACGTGGCTCCATCATTCACAGAAGTGTGGAGAACTACCCAAGGGGGAAGCAATTATCAGTCTTTTCTGAGGGACTCCTGGAGACAGCGCTGTATTGCAGTGGTTCTCAAATGTGAGCGGGCCTTCAAATCCCCCAGAGGGGTGCTAGAATGCTGATTGCTAGCCTCCCCCCCCCCCCCCCCCCCCCCCCCCCAGAGCTGCTGATGGTCAATGGTGAAGTCTGAGAATTTGCACTTCCGGCACGTTCCCAAGTGACGCTGATGCTGCTGGTCCAGGGACCCCACTTTGAGAACCACTACTTTATTGAGACTGAGAATTTCAGGCACCATAGAAGGAAGGCTCTGACTGTCTAAGGAATTTTTAAGACCCCTACTGCCGAAGCCCCATGGCATACTAATTAACTGGGAAGTTCTGGAAGATAAGACATTGGCATTTTTTTAAAAAAACCCTGAATGGGGGCACCTGGCTGGCTCAGTCAGAGGAGCATGCGACTCTTGGTCTCAGGGTTGCGAGTTCAAGACCCACGTTGGGTGTAGAGATTACTAAAAAAAAATAAATAAACTTAAAAAAATACCCCCCCCCAAGTGATTCCAATTCACAACCACGGTTGGGCACCACAGCCCCAAAGTAACCCAAACCCAGACTGAACTTTAGTTTTACCCAGATTTGCCTTCAGCTTCGCCCAGAGCTCTGAGGATATCCATTTCCCCCAGTTGATCTCCTCTTGGGCCAGCCCTGTGCTAGGCCATCTGCAAACTGTGTTACCAATCTCCCCACAGCCCTGCAGGGCCTCTGTCATCATCCCATTTCATAGATGGAGAAACCGAGGGCGTTCATCCACCCAGGGAAGAACGTGGCAGAGCAGATTCAAGCCTAACGCTGCCCAGCTTCCTCTTTCTCCCCTAAGCTGCCTTACCTGCCTTAGCGTTTCCTGGGAGTGCGTGACATTTGGGGCAGGACCACTGTGCCTGCTTCCCACATTACAAGACGTCAACTCCAGCTCCTCCCTCTAAACACTGTGAGCAACCCCTCCTCCCAGTCTTTGTGCCCTGCCTGAGAGCCACTGCATCAAACATTAACCCTAAGCACCAGCTGCATCCCAGAACCCTTAAATGTCCATTTAAAAAAAAAAAATGCTTATTTATTTTTGAGAGAGAGAGAGAGAGAGAGCAAGTAGGGGAGGGGCAGAGAGAGGGAGACCCAGAATCCCAGACAGGCTCCAGGCTCTGAGCTGTCAGCGCAATGCCTGACACAGGATTTGAACCTACGAACCATGAGGTCACGACTGGAGCCGAAGTTGGACGACTGAGCCACCCAGGCACCCCCATTTCTTTTTTTTAATGTTCTTTTTTTTTCTTTAATGTTTATTTTTTTTTTCAACGTTTTTTTTTTTTTTTTTAATTTATTTTTGGGACAGAGAGAGACAGAGCATGAACGGGGGAGGGGCAGAGAGAGGGAGACACAGAATCGGAAACAGGCTCCAGGCTCCGAGCCATCAGCCCAGAGCCTGACGCGGGGCTCGAACTCACAGACCGCGAGATCGTGACCTGGCTGAAGTCGGACGCTTAACCGACTGCGCCACCCAGGCGCCCCGAATGTTTATTTATTTTTGAGAGAGACAGACAGACAGACTGTGAGCAGGGGAGGGGCAGAGAGAGATCGGGAGAGAGGATCCGAAGCGGGCTTTTTGCTGACAGAAGTGAGCCCTTAGGTGGGGCTCAAACCCACCAACCGTGAGATCATGACCCAGGCCGAAGTCAGACACTCAACTGACTGAGCCACCTCGGCGTCCCTTAATTGTCCGTTTCTAAGTGTGCCAAACACCTCCCGTGACACCTAATCCCACCCTTGCAACTCTTCCTGTCTCTGACCTGAAATCCAACTCTAGTGTAAACTTCAGCCCTCAACCTCACCGCCACCCGACTCTAACCATGATCAAGTTCCCGGACGGTTGGTTAAATTTAATGCCGACCTCACAGCCTTCCTAAAATCTCATGTCCAGACCCAATCCTTCAGATGCTGTCATTGATCCAAGTCTCCTCACTTCAGCTGTCTCCTGCATGCTTTCTACTTATTCTCCACAGCCTTCCTGAATGTACAGTTCCTGTCAGCTCATATCCTGTTCCACAGCTTTCAAAGGCTTCTTAGCACCCACCAATACCCACTAGCATTAAATATCATTTTGGGCATGACCCAAACATAACTTTCCACTTGTAGCCATTAGCATTAGGTCTGATTACAAGTAACGGAAAATCCCCATGTCACAGTGACTTAAACAAGACGGGTTTCTTTTCTTTTCTCTCTCTCTCTCTCTCTCTCAAATCAAGGCTCCCAGCTGCTTGCTCCACAGTCGCAGCTCACTTCCCCCAAAGTTACCTCATGGTCCAATATGGCTGCAAAAGCACCAGCCGCTAGGTCCTCTTGCCAGCCAGTAGGAAGGAAAAAGTAACCAAGAAGGATGCACCCCTCCCGTAAAGAACACTTCCCAGAAGGCACACTCCCACTTACATCCCAATGGCCAGAATTTGGCCACGTGGTGACATGGCTGCAAGGAAAGCCAGAAAATATCTTTTTCTGGGTGTCCTTATGTTTAGCTACAAATCAGAGGGTTATTATTAAGGAAGAAGACATATTGGAGGACAAGTAGATGCGCCCAGACCATTATCTGTCCCTCCCTCCCCCTAAGAAGGACCTCAGTTTTGAATCTCATATCATCTGACTACACCGTTCTTTGAAGATTTGGGTCTTGCCTCGCTGACTCTCCTTCATGTCCCCGTGCTAATTCCTGGCGATTTCCGCAGCCAAGTAAACCTTTCCAGTGCCCAGCCTCTCAGTCCTCTCTGATCTTGTCCTCTGATCCTTTCCTCTCTGATCTTGTCCCCAACTTGCCCTCTGCCACTAGATTCCATCACTGCTGTGTCACAGTGAACCAACCCCTCAGGATCTCCATTTCATACCTCCCACTCTCTGACCCAACTCCCTCCCTCCGGCCCCCCAACTCCCACCACCTTTCAATCCCACCAGAAACTACATCCACTGAGGAATCTGTCACCTTTCCCTGTCCCTTTAACTTACAGATATGTTATTTCTCCCAACTTAAAAGAAAAAAACAAAACAAAACAAAAAAAACCTCCCTCTCAAATCAACTCTACCCACTAGCCACCACCCCCATCTCTGTACTCTCCGAGCCCTCCTCATTCCCTGTCTTCACATTGTCTCTTAGACCCACTCCAGGCAGGATTTGGCCACCCCACTCCTCCCAGCAACTCCCTTGTCTGCACCACCTGCAACCTCCATGGCAGGACAGCCAGCAACCAGCTTCCTTGCTCACCTACCGTGACCCGTCCCATCATGTGCCCGATGGGGACAGCCCTGGTTCATGTTTGTTGCTCTGGTGTGATTTTGTTTTGTTATTAAAGTTTATTTGAGAGAAAGGGAGAGAGAGGGCACGTGTGCAAGTGGGGAAGGGGCAGAGAATTCCAAACAGGCTCTGAGCTAACAGAGCGGGGCTCGAACTCACGAACTGTGAGATCATGCCCTGAGCCGACACCAAGAGTCAACTGACCGATTGAGCCACCCAGGCGCCCCGCTCTGGTGTGATTTTGAATAGGATTCCCCTTCACTGCCAAGTGTCTGGGCTTGGACAATAAATTGCACCTGCCGCCCTCTCCCTCAGCAGCGTCTGACAGAGTGGCTTGCTCTCCTCCTCCCACACTCCGGCGTTTCTTCCTCTTTCCCTCCCTGGCTTCTCCTCAGGATCCTCGGCTGGTCCCTCCTCACCTCCCAGGATCTTCTGACATCATGGTGCCCCTGGGCTCAGTCCTCAGTCGCTCCTCTGCTCTATCTCCACTCATTCCCTCAACCATCTCAGCCAAGTGTTTGCCTGTAACTATGATGTACGGACTGATGACTCCTAATGTTACGTCTCTAGCCCAGACCGTATATCCGGCTGCCCTCGTGACATCACACGTAGATGTCCAATTGGCACTTTATTTTTTTTTTAAGTTTTTATTTATTCATTTAAGTAATCCCTCCACCCAACATGGGGCTCAAACAATTCTGAGATCAAGAGTCACATGTCTTCCAACTGAGCCAGCCAGGAGCCCCTCAGGTTGGCAATTTAAACTGAACATGTTCACGGGCGCATGGGTGGCTCAGCATCTGACTTCAGCTCAGGTCATGATCTCGAGGTTAGTGAGTTCAAGCCCCGCATCGGGCTCGGTGCTGTCTGCGCAGAGCCTGCTTCAGAGCCTCTGTCCCCCAACTCTCTGCCCCTCTCAAAATAAATGTTCTCTCTCAAAATAAATGTTTGTGTTCTCTCAAAAATAAATGATTTTTAAAAATAAATAAATAGGGGCGCCTGGGTGGCTCAGTCGGTTAAGCATCCAACTTTGGCTCAGGTCATCATCTCACAGTTAGTTCGTGGGTTTGAGCCCTGCGTTGGGCTCTGTGCTGACAGCTCGGAGCCTGGAGCCTGGATTCTGTGTGTCTCTCTCTGCCCCTCCCCTGCTTGTGCTCTGTCTCTCTGTCTCACTCTCTCTCTCTCAGAAATAAATAAACATTTAAAAAAAAAAAAAAAAGGGAGAAGAAGGTATTAGAGGTTATCTGTGTTCCTGATCTGATTCTTATTCTTTTTTTTTTTTTTTTAATTTTTTTTTTTTAATGTTTATTTATTTTTGAGACAGAGAGAGACAGAGCATGAATGGGGGAGGGTCAGAGAGAGAGGGAGACACAGAATCCGAAACAGGCTCCAGGCTCTGAGCAGTCAGCACAGAGCCCGACGCGGGGCTTGAACCCACAGATTGCGAGATCATGGCCTGAGCCGAAGTCGGACGCTCAACCGACTGAGCCACCCAGGCGCCCCCTGATTCTTATTCTTAAACTGACCTGCATTTTAACCAAAATCTTGGTGCTCAATCCTAAATCCACCTCTCACCCAAATCTGAACATTATTTACATTGTCTGTAAATTCCCCACACATGCTCTCCAAGACCCTGAGGAGGGTCTTTTTATTCTTTTTTATTCTTTTCTGAATTCTCCTTTGCTACTTTCTCTTCCTATCATGATCTGGACCTGCATTACTTCTCCAAGTATTTTTTTTTTTAAATACAATTGCAGGGGGCGCCTGGGTGGCTCAGTCGGTTAAGCATCCGACTTCGGCTCAGGTCATGATCTCAAGGTCCATGAGTTCAAGCCCCGCGTCGGGCTCTGTGCTGACTGCTCAGAGCCTGGAGCCTGTTTCAGATTCTGTGTCTCCCTCTCTCTCTGACCCTCCCCCGTTCATGCTCTGTCTCTCTCTGTCTCAAAAATAATAAATAAACGTTAAAAAAAATTTTTTTTTAAATACAATTGCAGGAGCACCTGGGTGGCTCAGTTGTGGAGCGTCCAGCTTCAGTCATGATCTCACATTCGTGGTTGGATTTTCTGTCTCCCTCCACCCCCACCCCTCTCTCAAAAATTAACATTAAAAAAAAAAAAAAAGGATACCAATGCTAATTCATGAGAACCTTCAGAACACAAAAAGAAGCAAGAAAAATGGATATTTTATTATGCAAATATCTATCAGATTCATGCAACCTGAGAGGAGAGGTCTGAGAAATGAATTTATCTTTTCTTTCACTTAAGAGCTTCTGTGTTCGGAGCGCCTGGGTGGCTCAGTCGGTTAAGCGTCCGACTTTGGCTCAGGTCGTGATCTCACGGTTTGTGGGTTCGAGCCCCGCATCAGGCTCTGTGCTGAACGTTCAGACCCTGGAGCCTGCTTCTAATTCTTGTCTCCCTCTTTCTGCCCCTCTCCCACTCACACTTGTCTCTATCTCTCAGAAATAAATAAACCTTAAAAATATTAAAAAAAAAAAAAAAAAAGAGCTTCTGAGCACCGTCCTCTGAAATGGGCCGCCGTGCCCACACCTCTCCTGCAGACTGCGCAGTCACCTCTGGTTTGGAGAACGGGGCAAGCACCCTGAGCACTGTTAGAACGTGGATGTTTACAGTTCATCTGGTCAGCATTGAGCCCCAGTCGTGTATTTGTCTGGGGGTTTGAGATCCTCAGGAACTCTCTGAAGTGCGGCTCTTGGAGCCCTGGTCGAGGGGGCACCACTGCCCTATTGTGCCAAGCGCTTTGCCAGCTGGGAATTTTTGCATAGCTGTGACCTATGCCTGGAAGGCTCTCATTCTTAGTCTCTGAAAGCCTTCAGGTCTCAACTTATTTTATTATTTATTTATTACGTAAACTCTACCCCCAACAGGGGACTTGAACTCACAACCCTGAGACCAAGGGTGGCATGCTCTACCATTGAGCCAGCCAGGTGCCCCTTCAGGTCTCAGTGTAAAAACTTTTCTTCTCAGACAGCTTGCTCTGTCCTCTACATCCAGCCCGAATGGTGCCTGCTGTTCTCCTGGAACCCAGTTCTTTTCCTTCTTGGCATTTATTACAATTAATAGCAATGAGATTGTTATAACTAATTGGTGTATTTATGTCTTTACTCTCTGTCTTCCTCACCAGAATGTAAGCTCCATGAGGGCAGGGACCACAGCGTTTTGTCCATCACTGTATGACCAGGGCTTAGCATACTCTGTGGCACAAAGTTGTGCTCAGGAAGTATTTGTTGGCCAATTCTCAACCATGAGTTTCCTCCCCTTTGATATCAGGGTGTTATCAATGTCTGCCTCATAAATGTTATCGTGAGGGTGGAGAAAGAATGGGAGCAAGGAAACTGACACACAATAGGTGGTCAATAAATTCTATTATTATTATTATTATTATTATTATTATTATTATTACTACCGTGCATTCAGAGGTGAGTGAGGACTGAGGAATCTTGGAGGTGGGGACTTGAGAACTACTTAGAGTTGGACGGGTTTCCTAGAATCGAGAGAGCATTCCAGGTGGGAACAGCTGAAGCAAAGGCTTGGAGGAGAGAAAATATGAAGGCTGTACCCAAACCTATGTGGCTGTATGAATAGTAGGGTCATGCAGTTAGAAAGGCAGATTAGGGCCAGACTAGGGAGAGCCTTGAATGCCAACCCAGCACATTTAGACTTGATCCTTAGGCAGTAGGGAGCTGATGAATATTTTTGAGCAAAGGTGTCAGGTGAAGAAGTGGTATTTTGGGGCGCCTGAGTGGCTCAGTCGGTAAAGCGGCCGACTTCAGCTCAGGTCACGATCTCGCGGTCCGTGGGTTCGAGCCCCGCGTCAGGCTCTGTGCTGACCGCTCAGAGCCTGGAGCCTGTTTCAGATTCTGTGTCTCCCTCTCTCTCTGCCCCTCCCCCGTTCATGCTCTGTCTCTCTCTGTCTCAAAAATAAATAAATGTTAAAAAAAAAAATTAAAAAAAAAAAAAAAGAAGTGGTATTTTAGGAAGACTGAATATGGCAAATCTGGATCAGGTGGACCAAGGAAGTGAAAAACAAGTGTGACTGTTTCATTGAAATCTCCTCTCTAGGGGCGCCTGGGTGGCTCAGTCGTTAAGTGCCTCAGGTCATGATCTCCAGTTTGTGAATTCGAGCCCTGGGTCAGGCTGTGTGTTGACAGCTCAGAGCCTGGAGCCTGTTTTGGATTCTGTGTCTACCTCCTCTCTCTGCTCCTCCTGTCTCACTCTCTCTCTCTCTCTCTCTCTCAAAAATAAATAAACATTAAAAAATTTTTTTAAATCTCATCTCTAATCCTTGTGACTGAATGAAACACGCACAGGTTAAGGACAAAAACCCTGACAGGAGTTCTATCTGGATTCAAGCCCCAACAAAGCAACTTTAGGATCTGGCTGACCCTGAGCACTTCCCAAGCACTCACTTCTCCTCCCCAAGCCTCAGTTTGCCCATCTAGAAAATGGAGATAATAACCTCTACCCTGTCTCACTGGACTCTTGTAAGAATCAAATGAAATTAAAAATGCACTCATTAACCCATTCAAAAAACGAACCCAATCGTGTGTCAAGTTGTGTTGTAAATGCAAAGGAGAAAGAGATGAAATACAAGTGCACTGAAAAGGGGTACATAATATTACCAAGTACTGAGTGCTCACTGTATGCCCCTTTCCACCTGCCCATTTCACTGAATCGGAACAATACTCTCACCAGGTCGAGCCCATTTTATAAATGAGGAAATGGAGGCTCAGAGAGGCTAAGCAAGTCATCCAAGGACGTTCAGCCCTTAAGTGGCAGAGCTCAGGGCTGACCCATTCGTGAGATGACTGCCTGCCTCATAGTGCTAAACCTTTGAACACATCTGGCCATGTCCCACTTCTAGGCCTTTACCTTGTCCCTTTCCAGGTAACCCATCCCACTTTTTTTTTTTTTTTTTTTTTACCTGTAGAACTCCTATTCATTATCTTTAAATTTTTTTTAAGTTTATTTATTGACTTAGAGAAAGAGAGAGAGAAAGAACATGAGCAGGAGAGGGGCAGAGAGAGAGGGTGGGAGAGAGAGAACCCCAAGCAGGCTCCAAGCTGTCAGCGTGGAGCCTGATATGGGCTCGAACTGTGAGGTCATGACCTGAGCCAAGATCAAGAGTTGGTCACTTAACTGACTGAACCACTCAGGTGCCCCTTTTCAAGTTTTAAATTTTAGATCAGACTGCAGGAAGCCTCCAGGACACCTGATTGGAGCCCCTCCTCTGGGCTTCCTCAGCATTTAACCAAACTCCTCCTATGATATAATCACATCAACACTATATCTTTGGGGGGCACCTGGCTGGCTCAGTTGGTAGCACAGGTGATCTCCGTGCCATGCGTAGGGTCGTGAGTTTGAGCTCCACCTTGGGCACAGAGATTACCTAAAAAAAAACAAAAACAAAATTTAAAAAAACCACACACAAAGCACAAAAAATACCATATCTCTCCTCTCTAAACTTTAAAAAAAACATGTTCCCTATCTGTAAAAAAAAAAAAAAATTAAGTGTACACCCACGATTAGTCATATTTCTCAGTAAAGTACTGTATATACACAGCCTTCTGTTGATCCATATATATTAACTATTAGTAAATCCTAGTTCTTATTTTTTATGAAAAATAAAGATAAATACAGGATCTGGTCTAAGATTTTCTTCCACACCCCACTGTCCCCCAGCGAATTACAAATCAGCACGTCTAACCCAAAGCTGGGTGAGGGGAGGGTGGCGCTGACACAGTGATGGCATCTTTCAGGCTGCAGGGTGGTCTGAGAAGGACTTGGGACTTGGGCCTCTTCCCTCAGTGGGCTGGGATTGGTGGTGGAGGGGTTCGTGGGCAGGAGCACCTCCCACAGTGCTGCCACCCCCTTGAGCCAGCGGGAGGTGGGGTGAAGTTGAGCCTGGATTAGCCTGGGGGGGGGGGCACTGGGAGGCTCCTAGAGCTGCACGGTGGCCAGAGAAGGGGGTGTGGATAGGCGAATGCACCATGCCGCTGCAGGACGACACCCTCCGAGAGGTGTGGGCCTCGGACAGGTCCGGAAGTGTCCCCCCCACCTCAACCTACCTGAACCCTGGGGGGCCCAGGTGGAGGGGCTGGGGAAGGGCAGGAAAAGGGGAGGAAGACAGTCTGATTCCTTTGCTACCCTCAGCGGACATGAGGAGGAAGGCTCGGATATCCAGCAGCGCCCCAAGCAGGTATGTCGCCCCTGCTTGGAAAGGAGGCAGGGAGAGCTCCCCCTCGCCTCAACTGCATGTAAACCTCCTCAGGGTAGCGGATCTGGGAGTGAGACGCATTCCCTTTGGGGCAGCGTCTGGAGGTTGCTTTCCTGCAGGGGTGTGTGTGTGTGTGTGTGTGTGTGTGTGTGTGTGTGTGTGTGACTTCGAGGAAAGGGATGTTTGGGGGCATGGGATGTCCAGGGGAGGAATTGGGCCTTGGGGCCTTTGGGGGTGGCCATGGTGCACGGGAGGGGTCATGGTTCCCCACCCCAAGAAGGAGGCTGCTGTTCCCCTCCCGATAATCCGCGGTTATTTCTGGCGGCTCAAGAGATTAGAGGGTCATGGTCAGCCCTCAGACCCCCCCCCCCTTTCTTTCCTCTCCCTCCTCCTGACCCCCACTCAGCAGCGACCCGCCAAGGGGCAGAAGTTGAGGAAGAAAAGGACGGAAGCCCCTGAGTCCCCCTGCCCCGAGGGATCCAAGCCCCGGAGGAAACCTGGAGGCGGGCGGGGGGCCGAGCCCGGGGGTGCCCCCAAGGGTGAGGGACGCGGGAGGGCTGCGGCCGGTCCTGGATTCTCGAGGGGGTGCAGAGGAAGGGAAATGGAGGGGTGGGAGCCGGCCGGAGTAGAAGTGCGTGGGGGCCGGGGGCGGGGGAGGGGGATGAATGAAAGCCGGGGGGAGACCCCCACGGCGAGGAGCCGGAGGGGGCAGCGGCCAGGGCTCGGGCGCCGTCGGAGGAGGGGGTCTGGCCCTGCCTGACCCCGGCCTCTCGGCTCAGCGGGGCGGAGGGGGAAGCCGCGGGAGGAGCCCGCCTCGCAGCCGCCCGGGGCCCGGACGCCGCAGACCGTCTACACCAAGTTCCTCAGAGACCCCGAGGCCAAACGCGACCCGCGGGAAACCTTCCTGGTAGCGCGAGCCCCGGACGCAGTAGACGGTGAGAGGCCGGCGGGAAGGTTGGGAGGGGGGCACTGGAGAGAAGGAGCCAGGTGGCTGGACAAGAACAGCGACAGAGAGGCGGAAAACTCGGGAAAACAGCCTCCCCTTCTCTGGCCTTCTCTTTGAGCCAGAAAACAAAACAAAGAAAACCCTTTATTTCCGGGTGGGGAAACTGAGGCACGGAGGGGTTGAGAGTTTTGTCTTCAACTACAGCTAGGGGCCAGAGGTAGCCCAGATGCGTCTGGCTGGAGGTCAGAAACAGACAAGGACAGGGAGCAACGAAGTAGGAGAAACAGCGAGAAACAGCCCAGGTGCGGTCACCGGGGCAGAGAAGGGCCAAACTGGAAGACAGGCAGGAATGTGTGAGGAGGTGAGTCCCAGAGAAAGAGAGAGGGGAAGGTGCTACAGGCAAGGGCATCCCCCCAGAACAGGATTGCCTAGCCCCTAGCATTCCCCCCAACTCCAGCTCACTCCCCCAAGCAGCCTGAGGTCATTCCCTCCTGTTCCAGGAGAGCCTCCCGCCTCTGGCTCTCATTTCCCAGCAATCTGGAGGGGACTGAGCCCCCAGCTAATGGGACACATCCCAGCCCCCATTATGAGTTTCTGCCTACAGAGGATGAGGAGGAAGAAGAGGAAGACCATGAAGAGGAAGAGGAAGAGGAGGAGGAGGAAAAGAAAGAGAAAATCCCTCTGCCTCCCAAGAAGCCTCCTAAAGAGAAGACTTCCGCAGGCATCAAGGAGAGGAGGGCCAAGGCCCAGGGTCAGAAGGGTGAGTGTTGAGGGTAAGAAGGGAGCACACAGACGTGTAAAACTAGCCCTGTCCTTCAGCGACTTGGGGGCCTCGTCGATATGCCAGAGCTCACACATCAAGAAGTTACCCAGCGCCTGGACACGAGAGTTTCTCTCCCTGGTGGTGTCGTCCCTGATGGTCCTTAAGTGCATAGCCTGCCTGGGGGCTCTGTGAGCCAGGGAGGGCAGAGGATTTTAGTTTTCGTTGTGATTTTTCAGCTTTTTAAGAAACTCAATATGAATTGTTGTTATAATTTCCATAAAAGCATCTAAGTGATTACTGTAAAAATCAGTCAATGAATAAATGCTGTGATGGCTCTCTGGCCTGGGCACCTCACCCTACAGGTACCCCAGTCTGGTTTAAAGGTGGACAGGTAGCTGGCACCTTGGGCCCCTGTGGGAGAGGGAGAGAGTGCTCTCTGTATCACGTGCCAGAGGGGGTTTTCTGGGGATGGCATGGGAGCTGGGTTTCATTCATTCATTCATTCAATCATTCATGTATCCATGTATTCTGTAACACCTATTAAGCTCCTGGTGTTTGTCCAGGCCTTTATGGACTCAGGATTAAAACTTGATGAGCAGAAGACAGACTCTGGGCCCTTGTCAGGCCATGAGGAGTGGGTTGGAAGGTGGCCTTCAGCCCCAACAGGCTCTTCTTTGTCTAACCCCTACCTCCATTTCCAGGGGACCTGGGAAGCCCTGTCCCCCCATCCAAACCTCTTCGAATGAAGAAGAAGGAGGTACCAGCGGGGGAGGGGACCAAGATGAGAAAGACAAAGAAGAAAGGTGAGACTAGCCTCTGGAGGAACAGGGGACTCCGGGTGTGGTGGAGGGTGACTCCTTCACATCCACACACACAGGGTCTGGGGAGGCTGACAAGGACACCTCAATGAGCCCGACCAGAGTGACAAAGAAGAGCCCAGCAGCCATGTTTCTGGTGGGGGAAGATGGCCCCTCTGAGAAAGCTCGGAAGAAGAAAGGTGGGTGGCAGTGGCCTCCGGTATCAGGACATCTAGAGGCAGTCCTGGGGGTCCTGGAGTCAGAAGACTTGGGGGGCATCTTGACCTGCCCACGTTAATAGCTGTGACTATTAAGGCAGGTATTGTAGCCTTTCTGGGGCCCCTATAATAGTAATGTGGGATGATTCTCTTGTGGTTGTGGGGAGGGTCCAAGTGAGACATGGGTGTTAGATGTACTTTGCAAACCATGAAGTGCTCTGCAGGGTAAGGGGTTAACAGGCTGGTTCCCACTCCACGCCCAGGCACTCCCAAAGGCTCAGAAGAGGAGAGGAAGGAGGAAGAGGAAGAGGAGGAAGAAGTGACAAAGAACAGCAATCAGAAGGGCAAAGCGAAAGGAAAAGGCAAAAAGGTTGGGGCCCAGAGGGGAAGGGGACTGATGTCCTCAGGGAGCAGTGGCAGGGGCCTGGGTTTGGGGGACTGGGGTGTGGAACCTCGCTGGGGGGCTGGGGCCATGAAGTCACTTGGGGTTAGAATCATGACTCCCTCTCTGATGACAGGCTAGGAGGACAAAGGGCACCAGACTTGTGAGAAAAGAAAAGGCTGTTGTGGGGTCACCATGCTGGGATTGGTGCCCTGGGGGCCTGATGTTATCTGGGCTCTAAGCCCTCCCCTCCGCAGCCTAACATCAGACATGGTCAGAGAGGCTCACACAGCCCCAATATGAAGAGACCCCATTTTCTTTTTCTTTTTAATTTTTTTAAATGTTTTATTTTATTTTTGAGAGAGAGAGAGAGCACGAGCAGGGGAGGGGCAGAGAGAGAGGAAAACATAGAATCTGAGGCAGGTTCCAGGCTCCAAACTGTCAGCACAGAGCCCGATGCAGGGCTTGAACTCACAAACCGTGAGATCGTGACCCAAACTGAAGTTGGACACAACCAACCGAGCCCCCCCAGGTTCCCTGAGACACTCATTTTCTGTACCCGGGAGGTAGAACTCACAGGCAGACAGGGACACGTGTACTCACCCGTGGGCGCACTGGCTGGCTGTAGGAGTTGTAAGAATATTTGCATGCTACTGCTCTAAGTTCTCCAAGTGCTTTCTGCTACCCCACCCCGGACCACCCAACCTTCCAGCAACTGAAGGGTTAACAGTGGCTGACAGGGGCCTCCTGCGCCCTCCCCCAGGCCCACCAGCATCCATTCTGACGGGGCATTCTCCACGAGCAGAACAGGTTGTTAACAGTTTGAATATTCCTCTTCCTCACAAATAGGACTCAGGTACCGACATGCACAGGCGGGACCAAGCAGGAGAGAGAGGGCCAGTTGGAGAAAGAAAGCGATGGAAGCCTTTGAGAAATTGGTTTCCACAAGCAGAGAGATCACCATGAGGGCAGGGCTGGGGGCTTGGCCATGTGGGCTTATGAGTCTGTTCAAGAGTGGTCGGGTCTTGGGGGACCTGATTCACATGGGCCCACATCACCAGGTACCGATATACAGACTGCAAGGCCAGTTTATTATCTCCCACGGGGAATATAACCGCGGCACAGCCTTCAGTACAGTAGGCTCTAGAAATTGACAGCTGTGGAGATGTTTGAATAAGTTCTGGCTTTCTCCACATCACATTCCAAACATAGTCTTGTGTTTCCAAAGTTTCTTCTGGAGCAGCCCGGAGTGGAGAAGATGTTCAAGGGTCCGCAGGCTAAGGGCCTGCTCGCTGCCACCAGCCTCACCTCACACACAGTCCCAACCTGCCCTCAGCAAAAACAGCCAACCACAGCGTATCGGGGATTCCCAGGGACTCTCACGTAGCACACACCCGGGCTGGCAGTCCCTTGCCCCCCGCTCTTGTGAGGGATAGCACATGAGGGCAGACGGCACCAGGCTTGTGAGAAGCAGAAGGGCAGCTGCGGGGTCGCCAGGCCAGGCCAGGCCAGCCTACGTTGTAATGCAACCAAACTGCTCTGAGGAGTTTTTCCCTGGGCAAAATAAGCTTATTTATTCATTCATTGTCTTACCTCTGTATTGCTGTGTAGCAAACCACCCCAAAACTTAGTGCCTCAAAACAACAAACATTTATTTTCTTCATTCCTGTAAGTCAGGAATGTAGGAGTGGCTTAGCGAGGCACGTACTTCTGGCTTGGGGGTCTCATGAGATTGCAGTCAAGATGTCAGCTGGGTCTGCAGTCACTCTGAAAGCTTGACTGGAAATAAAGAATCCACTTCTAGAATGGTTCACTGTCATGATTGTTGGCTGGGGCCCTCTCCATAGGGCTGCCTGACTGTTCTCATGACAATGGCAGCCAACTTCTCTCAGGGCTCAAGAGTGGCCCAAGAGGGGTGCCTGGGTGGCTCAGCCGGTTAAGCGGCCGACTTCGGCTCAGGCCATGATCTCTTGGTCCATGAGTTCGAGCCCCGCGTCGGGCTCTGTGCTGACAGCTCAGAGCCTGGAGCCTGCTTCAGATTCTGTGTCTCCCTCTCTCTGACCCTCCCCTGTTCATGCTCTGTCTCTCCCTGTCTCAAAAATAAATAAACGTTAAAAAAAATAAAAAATTAAAAAAAAAAAAGAGTGGCCCAAGAGAGACAGCAAGGAGAAGGCACAATATCTTTCATGACCTAGCCTTAGACTAATCACTTAGAAGTGACCCATCACTTCTGCTATATTCCATCGGTCAGAAACACCGACCCTGATACAGTGTGGAAGGGGACTACACAAGGGTGTAAATACCAGGAGGCAAGGACCACCGGGGCTCGTCTTGGAGGTTGGCTACTACATTCACTGAGTATTTACTACACACTATAATAATAGCAGTAGCTAATACTGTGGTAACACTATGTGCTTAGAACACAGCAATTCATACCTTCGGCCTCACCTCAGTTCACCCCTTGACATCGTGTCCACTGAAGGAAGGTCTTTCTAAGGCCCTGGCTCTAACAGGAGGCTGCACAGCATTTAAAGCCTAGTTACACTTCTTACTAGCTATATGAACTTGGGCAAGTTGCTTAGCCTCTTTGAGCCTCAGCTCCTTCATCAGTAAAACTGGACAACTACTTCAGTAGTTACTGAGAAGGGAATTAAACCATGTAACATTTGGAAGATCCTTAGAACTATGCCTGGCACATTGGTAGGCTTTATAGGAGTGTTTGTTTAATATATCAATTAAGTAAGGTCTGTCCCGGGTGTCCAGCCCCAACTTATGCGTTTCTCAGATGAAAACACTGAGTCACAGTTAAACTGGGTAAAGAGTTGGGGCGCCTGAGCAGCTCAGTTGGTTAAGCATCCAACTTTGGCTCAGGTCGTGATCTCGCAGTTCGTGAGTTCGAGCCCTGCAGCGGGCTCCGTGCTGACAGCTCAGAGCCTGGAGCCTGCTACGGATTCTGTGTTTCCCTCTCTCTGCCCCTCCCCTGCTCACACACTCTCTCTCTCTCTCTCTCTCAAAAATAAACATTAAAAACAAATTAAAAAGGAAACTGGGTAAAGAGTTAGTGGTGGAATCAGGATTTGAATCCAAGCTGTCTGGTTCCAGAGCCAGGCTCTTAACCACAAGCTAAGCAAAAAAGAAAGCGCCAAGCTCCCCAGAGCCTCCTAACGTGGGCTGCTGAGCCGCTGGGGAAGTGTGAGGGGCCCAGCCCACTGTAGCTGGCCCGTCTGTTCTCTTCCCACACAGAAAGCGGTGAGTTGTCCGGCCCACCCTGCCTGTGTCCCAGCTCCGGGGACCTGCTGAGGGCAGAGGAGCTAGTGCTGTAGGCTGATACATGCTGTGCCCCCACCCAGAAGGAGGAGAGAGCCCCATCTCCACCCGTGGAAGTGGATGAACCCCGGGAGTTTGTGCTTCGGCCTGCCCCTCAGGGCCGGACAGTTCGCTGCAAGCTGACCCGGGACAAGAAGGGCATGGATCGGGGCCTGTATCCCTCCTACTTCCTGCACCTGGACACAGAGAAGAAGGTGGGTAGGGGAGAGGGGGCAGGGGAGAGAGAGGGCAGGGGGCAGGACCCAGGCTGAGGGTGGAGCTAGAGCCAAATTGGGGGGTGGGGGGAGTGGTGGATACAGGACAAATAGGCCTTCTCTCTCCCCCCACCCTTCTCTTTCCTTCACCCATCTTCGCCTCCCATCCTCTGTCACCTGTCTCCCCCTGTCCCCAGGTGTTCCTCTTGGCTGGCAGGAAGCGGAAACGTAGCAAGACGGCCAATTACCTCATCTCCAGCGACCCTACCAATCTGTCTCGAGGAGGGGAGAATTTCATTGGGAAGCTGAGGTAGGGCTGGGAGGCCCAGGACCGCAAGAACGCCATGGCGGGTCACTTTGGTCTCCCTGTGCCCGGCAGTGTCCACCACACTGGACACTCTGGAAACGTCCCCTGACCCAGGGGTTCCCACACTTTAAATGGGTACAGATCACTTGGAAGTGTTGTTAAAATGGCTCAGTGGGTCTGGGTTTGGGGCAAGATTCTTCACTTTTCTTTTTCTTTTTGAGAGAGACAGAGACAGAATGCGAGTGGGTTGGGGCAGAGAGAGAGGGAGACACAGAATCGGAAGCAGGCTCCAGGCTCCGAGCCGTCAGCACGGAGCCCGACGCGGGGCTCGAACCCACAAACCGCGAGATCATGACCTGAGCCGAAGTCGGACACTCAACCGACTGAGCCACCCAGGCGCCCCCCCCCTTTTTTAATGTAGATTCTTCACTTTTTTTTTTTTTTTTACGTTTATTTATTTATTTTGTGAGAGAAAGAGAGGGCAAGTGGCGGGGAGACAGAGAGCATTTCAAGCAGCCTCTGCGCTGTCAGCAGAGCCCGATGTGAAGCTCAGTTGCAAGAACCCTGAGATCAAGAGTTGGATGCTTAACCGACTGAGCCACCCAGGTGCCCCTCTTCATTTCTAATAAGCACCCAGGTGATGCCCATGCTACTCGACCCTGTACCTCACTTGGAATAGGTCATAAGGTCCATGAGGGCAATGTCCATGCCTGTCTTGTTCATGGTTGAATTCCTAGCACCTGGCACATAGTAGCTACTCAATAAACATTTACTAAGTGAATGAATAAACAAATATCTGGCACCTACCCTGTGCTGTGTCTCCCCATATATCTCCTCTAATCCTCACTGCAAATCTGAGAGGTAAGGGGAAGGTGAATCCCTGAGTCAGGCCTTATTTCTTTTATTTATGTGTTAATAAACACATACAGTCCACCTATGTGTCAGGCATAGTTCTAATTTCCAAATATTAATCCATTTAATCCTTCTATTGACCAAATGAGGAAAATACTGTTATTATGCCCATTTTACAGAGGGGGAAGTTGAGGCTCAGAGAGTTTAGTTTGCCTAGGGTCACACAGTAAGAGATGGATTTGAGATCTGAAGGCTGCCCAGTGTCCTTCCAGATCCAGCTTTAAAGATCTCATGAGGGAAGCGTGGGGCAGAGGACATGAATTGCTCTGTCCTACGACACCCATACCCTTGACACAGGAAGCTTTCCGAATTGCCTGGCTGGGACGAAGGGTCTTGGAGGAGGGGTACAGAATCCCCTCAGCCCTGCCCCCAGCTCCACCCTGTTTGCAGGTCCAATCTCCTGGGCAACCGCTTCACCGTCTTTGACAACGGGCAGAACCCGCACCGCGGAGGAGGCAGCACTGATGTGGGGCGCCTTCGGCAGGAGCTGGCAGCTGTGATCTATGTGAGAACTCGGCCTGGGCCCCCTGGCAGCACCCTCCCCTTTGCAGGGGCCGACCTAACAGGTGTGTCCCTCCCAGGAAACCAACGTGTTGGGCTTCCGAGGTCCCCGGCGCATGACGGTCATCATCCCAGGCATGAATACGGAGAACGAGAGGGTCCCCATCCGGCCGCGAAATGTGAGCCCAGCACCTCCCTGACGCCTCTCCCTGAGGGTCCTACTCCCATGTGACCCACCCATGACCCACTCCTGGGGAGCTGGGGGGGTGGGGGCTCAGCTTGCCCACACCCAACTTCCGGAGCACACTCATCACCCCGTGTCACAAATTCATTCTGGAAACTTGTGGAATGAATTCAGGGGTTTCGTCATTGAATTCACAGGAACAAATGCAATGAGGACTTTTTTTCCAGTTTACCCCAGATCATCCATTCCTATATTCATTCAACACATGTATATTGAGTGCTGAGGATTATTCTAGGAAACTGGAAGATGTCAGTGAATAAAACAAAGATCTGCCCTCATGAAGCCGGCATTCTAGTGGAGGAGACAGTAGACCATAATTGTGATAAGCAAAAAAATTGTATAGTACGTTAGAAGGCGATAAGTGGTATGGGAAAAAAAAGAAAACGTCAAACAGGAGAAGAAAGATGAGATGTGTGTGCGTGTTCCATATTAAATACGGTGGTCAGAGTAGGCCTCACTGAGAAGGTGACATTTAAGCAAAGACCTGAAGGAGGTGAGGGAGCAAGCCTGTGGATATCTGGGGAAAGAGCATCCAGGCAGTGGGAAGAGCCAGTGCAAAGGCCCTGAGGCAGAGTGGTGCCTGGTGGGTTTGAGGTGAGAGGTGAGAGTGAGGGGTAGATTGGACCTGTACAACTGGTTTCTACCCTGGGAGAAACAGGAAGCCACAGCAGGGTTCTCAGGAGTGACATGATTTGACTTTTATTTTAAAAAGCAAAGGTTGCTTGTTTTTGTGTGTGTATGTGTGTGTGAGGGAGAGGGTAAGATGGAGAGATGTCCTGGGGAGAGGTGGCCTCCTTAGGTGTCAGTCCCTTGCTCTGCTGCTTTAGCACTGCAAGTCAGTGAGCCCAAGGTTTCACAGACAGGCGGACTGGCATGCTCCATGCTCTTAGTCAAGTCACTTTACTCATTTACAATGAAAAATCACAGCCACCAGCTGATCACGCATCCTTCCCTGCTGGAAAGTCACACCGTATTGAGAGGCCGGGCCAACCCATGGGGCACGAGGCATGTAGGGTCCCACAGTTACTCCTTCCATGCCTGGAACAAACACACAAATGCTCCAGAGGCAGTGCGTCCTGAGCATGTTTGGGCTTCGTAAGAACCACCCCGTGCTGCTTTAGGTAACTGTTTTTCGCTTCACAATTCATTCATTCTATGATCATTCATTAAAACCAGGCACTGAGGATCCAAAATCAACACAACAGTTACCATCAGAACCATGATATTTACTGAGCATTTACTCTGTGCCAGGAACTGATCTGAATAACATTCCATGCACTATTAACTTATTTAATCCTCACAATACTCTGTTGTGAGGGAAACTGAGGCACAGGGACATTAACGAACTATTATACCCGCCCTTAGAGTATCTAATGTTGTCCATTAGAGTACAGTGGGAGAAACCATAAAAGCAAGGTGTCACGGAGACTCACAGCTAAGACATCTAAATCAGACATGGGGTCAGGAAGCCTTCGGGGAGGACATGATCTTGAGGGGACTCACTCTAAGCCATGAATGTGACTCAGGAAACTCGGGAAAGAAATATTTCAAGAGCACTATCATATAGACACCATTCCTTCCTTCAAGAAACTCTCTTCCAGGACATCTTATTTTAACTGTTTACCTGTCTCAGCAAGAGCAACTGTGAGCTCCTTGTGGGTCCCAGAATGTCTGGTTCATCCTTGTAATCAGGTACCAGCATGTGGCCATTCCTAAGATCCCTTGGGTATCCACAGCCCAGAGCACCTTCTGTGTGCCCGATGCTACTTTCCATTTTCCAACCCTCCGCTTTGGCATCCCACAGCAAAACCCCGTTCCCACAGATGTAGCCCATGCCCTCAAGGACACCACAGAGACCAAACGTGCTCTCAAGGACCCCCTGAACAGATGTTGATATCCAGGCTGCACGCTAACACAGACACGCAAAGGCGTGCTCAGGTTCCTAGGCCCCTTCCCCTCAGTCCTGAGATACCTCGGCCCCCTCTAACCGCCCTCTTCCTAATTCTCCCCCTGGCACCCCAGACCAGCGATGGGTTGCTGGTGCGCTGGCAAAACAAGACACTGGAGAGCCTCATCGAGCTGCACAACAAGCCCCCCATCTGGAATGAAGACAGCGGCTCCTACACCCTCAACTTCCAAGGCCGAGTCACACAAGCCTCCGTCAAGAACTTCCAGATTGTTCACGCCGATGACCGTGAGTGTCGGAGGGCCCGAACCACCACCTCCAGAATCCCAACCCTCACTGAGGCCTTTCCCCACCATCCCTCTTGCGTGCACGCTTGCGTGTCTCACTCTCTCACTGCCCCCCTCCCCCACCCAGAGCTGTCCTTTATTGCTGGAGCCAGAACAACCAGGAAGGTTACTCCCTCCTGCAGGGGCATTGACACCATGCTCCCAGGAGACTCAGATATTCCAAGCAGGTGTCTTGGGGCTCATTGTTCCAGGCCTTCCTTCTAGCATTGACCAGAGCCTGGGGTAGATACTGGGATACCCTGGGTAAGAAAAACTGTGTTGAAGGGAGAATTAATCTGCTGGAGTTTGAAAACCACTGATAGCGCAACCTCTATGTGGTCAAAGATGGTGCTGAGGCTCAGAGAGGGCAGCGCCTTCCCCAAAGGCAGCAACTCCAGGAGGTTCCACTGGCCATCGAAATTTATTTCAAAAACACTTGCACAGTGCTTTCCATGTGCTAGGCACTGTTCTCTGGACTTTACAGATACTGAATCATTATATCTTTCAATAACCCTGTGAGGAAGGTATTTTTGTCGCTATTTGGCAGATGAGAAAACTGAGGCACAGAGAGGTTAAGTAACTTCCCCAAGGTCATAAAGCAATTAAGAGGTAGAGCTGGCTTAACGCAGGTGGTCTGGCTCCAGAGCCCCAGCTCCTAAACCCTTCAGGTTGGCTGCCTTGTAGGGGTAGGGAATATTAATCAAGCATTTCTGAATGCCTACTCTATTGTCCTCTCTCAAGTAAGGTCAAAGGCCTGGCCTCGAGGAATTAGGGAAAAAAGATATGCCCAGAAAACACAACTAAGTACAAATGTCCCTGTTACAAGCCTGGGGGAGAAGTTCCCACTAGGGTTAAGGAAGTTTGGGGATGGAAAGATATCTCCCAAGGGACACCAAGGTTCCCAGGATTGGCTACCATTGAGCAACTTCTCCATCCCCCACTCCATCCTAGGGATGGTTCCCCAGTGTCACCTGTCCCAAGGCCTTGGAAAACTGCTCTCCAGATCACATTTCTGGTGGAGCCTGGTCTGCAGAGATCAGGGGTATTTTTAGCAACTTCCTGTCTCTATGGATGCTGGGGGAGGTGTTGGGACTAGGGTTGGGAACCTGGACCAGATATGGGATGGGGTTGAGTGGAGCCACTGGATAAGGAAGGATTCAGGGGGCTAGTTAAGAGATAGAGCCTGGCAGTCTAAGATGGGACTTGGTGTCTGGGGATGGGAAGAAGGAATGAGGCCAGAGACAATGGAAAGAAAAGGATTCTAGGCTTGGGGAAGTGTGACAGGTTCCTATATTTAAGTGCCTGTCATACACATAGCCCTAGGTGGCAGAAGATAAGGCAGGGTCCCTGCCCTCAGGGGCTTACAGTCAGTCAGAAGTCTGGTAAACCGGCAGGTGGGACTGGTTGGGCCAGATAAGAAGGGGTGGATGGGTGGAGGGGTGAATACTTGAGAGGGTGGCTGAGGATTGGTGTTCCAATACAAGGGAGGGGAACTCTTCCCGGTGTTGAGGGGGCTGTCTGCCAGGAATGGGAACCCAGGAGGTCGTGGGCCACCCCACCCCTGTCTGTGTCCACAGCCGACTACATTGTACTGCAGTTCGGCCGCGTGGCCGAGGATGCCTTCACCCTAGACTACCGGTACCCGCTGTGCGCCCTGCAGGCCTTCGCCATCGCCCTCTCCAGTTTCGATGGGAAGCTGGCCTGCGAATGACCCCAGCAGCCCCCAGCGCCCCCCAAGGGTGGGGGAAAGGATTCAGTGGAGGGTTGCAGTGTCTATTCACCAAAGCCCCCACTGAAGACTCCTCTCTTGTCGGGGGCTGACCCCTCACTGTCTCTGAGTGACCTCCATCCACTCTCCAGCCTGGCACAGGCCGAGGCAGGGGAGGAGCTCAGACGGCGGTCCGACAGAGATGAAGAACATCTGGAGTTGGGAGCCACACATCTGGTCGCGGAGCTAGCCTGCGCCGCTTCACCAGCCGCCCCCCTTCCCCGCCCCGCGCCCCAGTCACTTCCTGTCCAGGAGCAGTAGTCAGTGTTGTTTTAACCCCCTCCGGGATCGTACTAGGGCTCCGCGGAGTGGGGCGGGTTCCGAGGGGGTAGGTGATGGGGGACGAAGACCGGGTACCCACGTCCCCAATAAAGCCGCGTCCCAGGCCCAGCGAGCAGTGGTTCTTCAGCGCGTGCCGAGAATTGGGCAGCGGGAGGGGTCCGGAGCGCGGGAGAGGTCCGGAGGGCGGGCTGGAGGCCTCCCTCCCCACACCCCCACCCCGCTCCCGCCCAGGCCCGGGGCACTCCCGCGTCCCCTCCCCCGCGCCCAGCGCCGGTCCTACCGAAACTCGGCGGGCTCGTGGTGTCGAGACGCCCCCCGCGGGGGCCCCGGGCCGAGAGGGAGGGCCCCGGAGGTCCGGGAAGAGGGGGAAAGGGGGAAATTCGAGAAACAAGCCTCTCGGGGAGAACCAGACAAACCGGGTCCGGGCATGGAGGGCGCAGTCGCCAGGGCGGGGCGGGGTCTGGGGCCCCGGGAATTGGGGGCGGGCTCTCGGGCCGGAGAGGGCGCTCCGCCTCGGCAGCTCCGGACTCGTGGGGGGGGGTGGGGGGGGGACGGGTAGGGAGCCCTGAGGCCCGTGCGCTTCGGCCCCCCGGGGCTCCTCGTGACGCGGCACCCCGACGGGAGTCCAGCCGGCTAGGCGGGAGCTCCGCCCTCGGCCCCGCCCAGCCCCGAGCCCCAAATTGCGGTGGGGTCCTGGGGAGGTGGGGTAAGGCCCGGCGTGCAGGGAGAAGTTGGGAGCGTGGCACTGGCAGGCGGGGAGCGAAGCGCCTAGGCGCGGGAAGGCCGGGAACAGCCACAGGTCGCGAAGCCATGGGGTGGGCAGCCCGAGCGCCGACTGGGGGCGGCCCCGCGCGGCCCGGCCCCGCCCCTCCCGGTCGGTGCCCGCCCCCCTGCGAGCCCCGCCCCCTCCTTCCCCGCAGCCCCCACCCCCCGCCCCGGCTCCTCAACACAAACTTTCCGTCCCGCTCGCTCCCTCCTCCGCGCCCGGCGCCTCCCGCTCCGGCCCGGCTCATTCCGCACATTCCGGCCAGCCCCCTCCCCAAGACCCCCCTTCCCCGGCCCCCCTCTCAGCTTTTTCGGGCCCGGCGGAGCGGCCCGGCCGGAGCGCCCCCCCGAGCTCGGACCAGGTAAGCCGGGAGGACGCCGGGAAGAGGCCGTACTGGGAGAGGTGGTTTGGTTGGCTGGTTCTGGATTGGGGGGGCACTCGCGGGGGGCTAGATCCCCGAGCTATTGTCCAGCTTGAGCCTGAGCCCCGGATCTGGGTGCCGGGAAGTTTAGAGGGAAGGGGGGGAAAAGCTCTCCGGGAAGCCCCGCCCACCCCTCCCACCCCTACCCCCCTCCCCCCGCGACCCGGACGAGTTGGTTGGGGGAGGTCGGGGAACCGGGAGATTGTCTCCGGTGCCTTCGTCTGTCCCACCGTCCGAGTATGGGGTGCCGAGGCAGGGGTCTTGGGGGCGCACGGTTCGGGGCCCCTGCCACTGGGGAGCTCGTACCCAGGACTCCCAGTCCCGGGCCCCGCCGCCCTTTGGACTCCCGGCTCGCGCTCTCTCCGAGCCCGCCCGGCTCCAGCTCCACGCAGGCCTCGGGCCCGGCCTCCCGGCGTCCAGGCCGGCTCCTGCGCGCGGTGCCTGTGGCTGCGCTGGATTGTGGAGGGTGACTGGGAGCAGAGCTGCGCGCCCTGGGCGTGTGCCCCCTGAGAGGCAGGGGCTTAAGCTCTAGTCCGGTTCTGCCCCAGTGGGTGGGGGTTCGGAGTTCCAGACCAGGGCTCTAAGAGCCTGGCTCCAAAGGGGGCTGGTTTTGGGGCCTTATTTTCGCTACACTTCCTCAGAGCCTTGTTTAGACTTTAGAGGGTTTGAAGGAGGTTTGTTCTCCCCCCTCCCTCCCTCCCCACCACCATTGTCTGTCATGCCCTTTACTCCTGCCTGGGGAGGAAAGGTCAGGAGTGCCTGTCTGCATTTGGTTTTCAGCTAGCCAGGCCCCAGGGAAGTGTCATTGAGACCCCACTCTGTCACCTTTTTGGGAGAGAGGCCCTGATCCAGGGCTCAGAGATTCTTTCTGGACAAGAGAGAATGAGGCCTTGAGGGAGGGCTTCTCAGGGGGCACCTCCCTCTGTGCTTTCTCTCTCTCCAGGTAGAGGCAGAACCAGGTCAGGCCTGGACTTGTAGTCCAGGAAAGCAGGGGATGGGGGTAGGGACTGGACACAGCTCTAGGAGCTGGTGCCCATGGTGGCTCTGTGTATCCCATCTCTTGTGGTTGGTTCTGTGTATATACATGTTCCACCCCAGTGCAGGGGCGAGGACACCTCCTTGGTTAGCATGTTGGGGACAGCCTGGGACAAGGAGAATATCCTAAGACCCCAAAAGTTGGAGATGTGGGAGAATTATGTTCTCCTCCCTTCCAGATTCTTGTAGCTCCTTTTCCAAGAACCGCCCCCCCCTCCCCCCACCAGGAGGGTGTCACTTCAGGACATGGTTCTATGGTCTTCTGGATCCCTGCTCACCCTGTGGGTAGGGGATGGACAGATGTATCTTCTAGGAATAGGCTGTCAGGTGAGGGTGACTTCAGGGGCCCTGATGCCCCCTCTTCAGGGAGAGGTTAAGAACCAATTGGATTCTCAACCTCATGAGCCTTTCTCCCACCCCCCTAAGGGAGGGAACAATAATTAATGCTAATTAGCGTATTTGGACTGGGGAATGGCTCAGTGGGATGGTCAATGATTGGCAGGACAGAGCTGTGTGTGTGTGTGTGTGTGTGTGTGTGTGTGTGTGTGTGTGTCTGCATCCTGGTCTGTGCTCCCACCCTCACCCTCAGGTGCACCCTGTGCATTCTGCCGGTTGAGGAAATATTAAAACGAGAAGGGGATATCTCAAAGAGAAGGTCAAGGAACTAGAGATCTGGTCCCAACTGGGCTTTTAACCACCTGTGTCATCTGGGCCCTCAGTTTCCCTGCTCAGAATAAATGACTTCTCAGGTCCCTTATCTTTGAGCACCTTCCAGAGTCCCAGCCTCCTAGTCAGCTGGCCTGCCTTCTCCTTCCATTATGGAACGTGAACCTGGTGAGGTCTGGAGAGGTGAGTGGGTGATCCAGTGGCCTAAGGAAGAAGGTGAGGACAAACCAGGGGGTGACTGAGGAGTATGTAAACCAGGGGAGTACGGCTGAAAGGGTCACAGGCAGCAGGCAGCAAGGGACAGGGAAGCCAGGCAGAGCTGAGGAAACTTGTCCTCTGAAGTGGCCCTGGGGTCTGGCAAGGCTGGCCAGGGTGAATTGTGTTGAGAGGTCACTTGGATGGCCTGCCCCTCAGCCAGATTCCTGGACCCCACTAGGGGCTCGGGGCAGAAGCTGGAAGGGAACAGAAGCTACCAGTACCCCCTACCTCCTCACTTACGAAGGGATGAAGAGCTGAAGAGTCCACCCACAGTGAGGAGAGGGGAAGGGATCTGGGGTGCCAGACCCCAAGGAGCCAGGGAGCCATGAGGGCTATTAATACTGCAGCTTAAGAGCTGTGGAGGAAGCTAGGAGGTCACAGCCTCTTCTTCCCACGTGGGGGCTGCAGAAGCTGTGGGGTTGGAGGGGTGGCCTTGAGGAACCAGGTCTCCATGGGCCTGTGGGGCAGCCCTGGGGCCATGGCGGGAACTTCTGTGGTCAGAGGTCAGCAGATCACATTCAGGCCTGTCCTCAAGGCCTTGCCCTGGCCTCACCTCTCTCCTGGTGTTGTGCCAGCCTAGGCTTGTCTGCAGGAGGTGTGCTGCCCCTCAGAGGAGGACCCGAGAGGGGAAAGGACTTCTTTGCCTGTCCTCTAAGGGTCCCGCAGAAGCCTGGAGGCCAGAGAATCCTGTGAGGCCACGGGTCTCCCTAAAGCCTCAGCCCTTGAGGTTTCCTAGAGTGCTGATTGTTTCCTGTGCTCCCTGCCAGTCCCAAAAGGACAGGAAGTGATAGAGGGAAATGAGAGTGCAGCCATGTGTGACGCTGGACGTGTGTGAGACAGAGGCTGAGTGGGACATTCTGTGTGGGTGACACTGCGTGTGCGGGGGGTGTGCGTGTGACAGAACCGGCTAAAACCAGCTTGCGTGACTGCATGTGAGGCTGGACTTGTATGCGAGGGAAGCCTTATGTGACATTGCCCGTGACTTTGTAACACTCGTGTGAGTGACCAACACCGTGTGTATGTGGGAGCCACCATGAACGACAGGCTCAGCGTGTGTGTGAAAGAAAGCCATACACGCGGTCTCTGTGTGTGAGTGGCCATCATGGGGGACGTGTTTTATGGAAGACCCAACAATGTGAGCCTCTGTCTGACATCGGATGGGATCCTGATGCTCGGAATACATGAGGGACGCTGCGATCGTTTGATGCCGTGTGTGTGTGTGTGTGTGTGTGTGTGTGTGTGTGTGATAAGCAGAATGAGCCACCTGCGTGATGTGTGATGCAGTGGTGTGACTACGTGTGTGTGGGTGTGAACAGCATATGAAGGAGCCTCAGGTGTGTAGGAACTCGGATAGGCTGTGTGTGCCACTCTTCGTGACACATGAGAAAAACTAGGACAGGACGTGGTGTGTGTGAGGAGAAGCCATCCTGACACGGTGCTGAGCGGCCGTCGTGATAAGGGGGTGGGAAATAGGCGTGTAGGTGAACCAGAGCTCCAGACCCTGCCCGGGCAGCGCCGTGTGGCACGGGAAGCGCGGGGCGTGACTGAGGCGGCCTCTGTGGCTGGGCACTATCTGAGGTTGCTTGGGACCATAGAACAGTGTGGGTGACAACTGTCAGGGCTGTGCCAGGCACACCCCGGATACCGTGTGTGATGAACTTGAGGGCCTGGGACCCTGATTTCTGGAGCGTCCACAAGGAGGAGCGTGAAAAAGATAACTGTCTGAAACAAAGAAGGAAAGTTGGTAAATGCCGCTGAATGGGGCACTTAAAAATGGCTAAAATGGTAAATGTGATGTTATGTATGGGTTACCACAGTAGAAAGTTTAAAAAGGAACAAAGGCTAGAGACGCAGGTAACAGTGACTGTGCGGGACAGTGGCTGGCGGGGCGGGGGGGGGGGGGATTTGGACGTGAGAGAGGAGGACCAAGAGGAAGCCTGTGTGTGTTTATAGAGGACACTGTGACTCTCATAGTGGGGGGATTGACCGAGGGACTGGTGGCAGCTCAGTGCGTGACGTCACGTGACACAGGGTACCAGGGGCCTGGGTGCAGGCAGGCTGAGGCGGGCCGTGGGCATGTGAATGGAGAACTGGGAAACCCACTTGCCCAAGCTACCCATTGGCTGCCTCCCTGCCCCTACCCACAAGCTGGATTCCTGGTCTTCGCTGCAGTGGGACAAGATGAGGAGACAGGGATGCCTGGCTGGCTCAGTCAGTGGAGCATGTGACTCTTGATCTCGGGGGTCATGGGTTTGAGTCCCACGTTGGGCATTGAGATTACTTAGTTAAAAAAAAAAAAAGATGAGACAGGACAGAGTCCCAGAGTAGGGGTGAAGGGAGGTCTGGTCACTGGGCCCCTTCTCTCTGCAGAGGTTTGAGGTCGCTGAGACTCTACCTCCCACTCTCCTACACGGGTGGGGGGCGCAGCGCTGGGACAGTGAGGATCAGCTTTCGGGAAGGAAGCCTGGGGGGCTGCTTGCCCCCTCTGTACCCCAGGAAGCCTGTGCCCTGCGTAGTGGGGGTGGGTGTAGAGAGTCTTGATTCCCAAATTGGAAGCACATTAATAAGCCGGAGAGAGGGGAGGAGGCCTCCCCACCTCCCTCCTAGGGCTCTGCAAATTGCTTCCTCCTGTAAAAATCTGTACCCTACTCCAGGGAGGAGGGTACTCCCTCCCCAGCCTGGCAGGGTGTGGCCACTTGGCAGGGTCCCTCAGGGGTCCTTGTGCTGGAGGTGGGGGAGGCAGACACCATCCCCCTCCTGCCCCCTCTGCAGTCCCAACCGGAGCATGGCTACTTCTAGGGTGGGAGCTTCTGGCAGCTGGAGAACAGCTGGCCCCGCTGTGGGGGCGGGTGAGAAGGAAGCAGGGAAAGGCAGAGGGGGTGGGGAGGTTCCCTTAGCCCTCATCAACTGCCCTCCCATCCTCAACCCCCTGGTGGGTCAGCCCAGCCCAGGGTTGGGGGTGGGAGATTGGGGGTGCAACTGCTGATTTCACTAAAATCCCTCTGCCTTTTGACCAATGTTCTCACTCCGAGTGAGAGCACGGGGAGGCCCTGTGGTCCCTGCAGAAGTGGACAGCAGCCGGCCCCTAGTCCAGGAGGGTCACTGGGCTAGTTCGTCCTCCCAGTGGGGCTGGTATGGAAGGGAGGGGGCAGGGGGACGTGGGGACAACACCCACCTGCCTCCACTGGCCTTGTCTGAATCCCCAGTCAGGGCAGTCTGGGGGAGCTCTCTCCTCTCCTCCCTTGAAAGGGAGGTGTGGGCTGGGTGGTTTGGAGGCTGCGGGCCCCGTGGGGGTGGGGGCCTAGGGCCCGTGCGTGCGGCTGCCCAGCTCTGGCCTCCCATCACTGGAGCTGTCCAGCCAGTTATTCCAGCAGTCTGGCCCCAGGGTGGGGAGTGGGCAGCAGGGTGCCCCTTATCTCCCCCAGGGCCCCAAAGCCTGCTCACCCAGCCTCCTAGCTCCTAGCTCCTAGCTCCTAGCTCCTAGCTCCCAGCTCCCATCCCTGCCACCACCAGAGGCACCTCTGACCTCTGAAGGCTGAGGGCCCTGAGACAGTGGAAGCAGGAATGGCTGGTCAGACCGGGGGTAAAGGCAGTGGGCCACAGCCTGCAGTAGTAAAGGGCCACTGCAGAGGGAGATAGGAGGTGGTCTCTAAGAGGGACGGAGCAGATGGGACAGGAGTGGGATGCCCTGGACATGGCCCTGTTGTGGCTTCCCTGCCACTCCTTCCTTCTAGGTCTGTCCTGAACTCTGGGTCTTTCCGTTGCCGGCTCCTCCCCTCCCTCCCTGCCCGACTGTGTCTGAGTTTATTGATATTTCCCCTCCCTGCCTCTCTCACCGCACCCCCCCCCCCCCAGGCTGTGTGCCTCTGTCTCTCGGGATCTTGGTCTCTATCTGTCTGGGTCTGTTGGTCACTGTCTCTGGGTCCAGCTCTGTCTCTCTCTGGATCTCTCCTTCTCTGGGTCTCACTCCAAGGTTTTGTGGGGGTTTTGTCTCTTATTCTCTGGGACTCTCCTGTCTCCCTTGTCTGTCTTTCTTGTCTGTCTTGTCTATCTGTCTCTGTCTACTTTACCCCACCCCCAGACTCTTCCCAGGCTCCACCCCCTTGCCCCTCACTCAGGTCTTCCTCCCTGTCTCCCACCCCTCTTGGTGGCCCAGTCCAGCAGGCAGACGCCCTGGACGGCTGGGTGAGCACCGACAAGCAGCTGGGGGCTGCCATCCCTCCCCACCCCACTCTGCACAGCGGGGAGGAGACCCTGCCCCCGGCCGCCTCTCACCCCAGGGCACCCCTCTCCGTTCCTCCCTCCACCGTGCCTGAGCCCCACACGTGTCCAGCTTGCAGCCGTCTGAAGAGCCCGCAGCCCCGGAGCTGGGTCCCCAGTGGTGTGAGGGTCCGAGGTTCGGTCCTCAACCCACAGCAGTAACTCTGGGAAGACCAGAGCAGCTGGCCTAGACTCCTGAGCGCTGCCCTAGGACAGAGACCCCAGCTCAGCCCCCTGCCTGGCGCAGCTGCCTGCTCGCCGACCCCCACGGGTGTGCCTCAGCCTGGGGGGTACGGACATTCTCATTTGGATGTCAGTCCAGGCACCCACACAGCATACCTGTGCGTGGCTGTGTGGGGCAGGGGTCACCTGTGGGCCCCTGTGTTGGCGCCTGTGCCCACAGGAGTGTTCCTAGAAAGTGAGCCTTGCCCGTGCCTATGAGCCAGCGGAAGGGACGGTGGTCCCACTGTCTCCTTGACTCGTCCTTGCAGCCGCCCCCTGGGCTCCCCTCCCCCTCACCAGCTGCCAGCGGTCCCAGCCAGGGGCCGCCGCCCCGCCCCCCCAGTCTGTCCCAGCTCCCAAGCACTGCTGTGTTCGCCATATTTGGCCACAGTGCTCCTGCGGGGGGCGGGGCGGGGCTGACATCACCCCGAGAAGGGGGGGGGCCACCGCCTGGAAGAGGGGAGGCGGGCAGAGACTTGGGGGAGGCAGGAAAATTGCTGTAAAAAGTCTGGGGCTGCCAGGGCCCCCCATGCGCTGGGCCCCTGCTGCTCTGAGGGAGGCCTCAGGAAAGGATTTGGGGGGAAATGCGTTGAGGACTCTGTTGGGAGGGGTCTTAGCCCACTGTAGCCCCTCTTCTGCCTCCCCTCATAGCCTGTGGCAGTGTCGGATCTGGGAGGAGGCCCTGCATCTCAACTACCTCAATATGGGAGTCACTGGGTCTCCAGAGTCTTGAGTCTCTGCCCTCTCACATTTTTATTCCAAGAACGTGGCCTCAGGAGTTAAGGAGGGGATGGGGATATAACTTCCGGTGGGGAGAGACAGGCTGGGAGTAGAGGAGTTGGCCGTCTCACTGGTCAGGAGCATGGCTTCCTCTCTCCCTGGCCACCCCTCTGGTGTGGGAGAGCTGTTCCTCCTGGTCATGGAGGCCTCACAGAAAGGGCTTCAGGAATATGGGTGTCCTTGAAGTTGCCCCAGCTACTTGGGCTGGGGGGAGGCCCCTGGTCTGGACCCCACTGGGTGGGCTCAGAGTGGTTGCCATGACAGCTGGGCCTCCTTTCTGGCTCAAGGTGGTGAGGCTTCTCAGCTTCATCCCCTTGGTTAAGGGACTGAAGCCAGATTGCCTACGCTCAGAGCCCAGCTCCAGCACTTACTAGCTGTGTGTCTGACAAGTTGCTTAACCTCTCTGTTCTTTGGTTTCCTCATCTGTAAAGTGGGACTAGTAATAGTCTCTACCCCATGGGTTATTTTGAGGATTAAATGAATCAAGGCGGGTAAAATCCCAGAACGGTGCCTGCCATATAACAGGTGCTCTCATTAGTAGTCTTTTTTTTTTTTTTTTTTTTTTTAGTAGTCTTTTTTTTAAATATTGATGTTTATTATTAAAAAAAATTTTTTTTTAATGTTTATTTTTGTGTGTGTGAGAGAGAGAGACAGAGCACAAGCAGGGAAGCGGTAGAGAGAGAGGGAGACACAGAATCCGAAGCGGGCTCCAGGATCCGAGCTGTCAGCACAAAGCCCAACATGGGACTCGAACGCACGAACCGTGAGATCAAGACCTGAGCTGAAGTCAGACGCTTAACTGATGGAGCCCCCCAGGCGCCCCTCATTAGTAATCTTAAGTCTATATCCTTCTGACATTTAGGCCTCCTAGGCCCTCCCCATCCTTTGCCACTAGCCACACTCTTCAAGCCTCCCTAAACAGGTGGCCCCGCAGAGAGGACCCTCTACCCATTTGGCAGGACCTGGAATTCTTGTCTGAGAGGAAAGAATTCTCTTCCTTGGCTGCAGAGGGGTCTCCACATCTCTTTCCTACCCTACCCACCCCCCGCTTTCCCTGCAGGCCAGAGCAAAGTCCTTGGATGTAGCCGTCTTGGGCTCCAAGGCTCCCAGGACCCTGATAATGCATTGGCCATGCAGAGTCTGAGGCCGAAGGGGGTTGGGGGTGAGCCTTGGAGCTGTGTGTGTTGGGGGCACTGCCGGGTGCGGTCTAAGTTAATAACCCGGTCTGGCGTGTGCAGGGAACTCAGAGTTTACAGAGCCCCGGCCCATCTGCAATGTGGGCCAGGGCAGGGGCAGGCGTGTGGGTGGTTTATGGGCTGCTGTGGGGCCGGGAAGTGCAGGAACAGGAAGTGGGACGGAGGAGCCAGTGGGGTTGAGCAAGGCTGTTGGCCAGGCACCTTCTCAGCTGCTTCCTTGCCAGCCAGCATCCCTCCCTCCTCGCAATTCCTGGGACAGTCCCAGCCCCCATGTTTAGGTTCCTTGTGAGTTATCTTTTAGGGAAGTCAAAACCACACCCTTCCTGGGTCAGGGACCCTCCCCATCCCGCATAATGGGTCTTCAGCAGGGTTGCACTGGGGCAGGGGGAGATTGAGGAGGTGGGGGGGGGGGGTCCCTGGCTGGGGATGCCCAAGCCCCGAGGAGGAGCAGGCAGAGTCAGAGCCGAGCAGCCCCTCTGAGAGCTGCAGACACACCGGGCCCCACTCCTGTTTCTCCTCTCCACTCATCACGATGCCTTTGGCAGCCGCATAACCTTGGGAGCCTCAGTCTCTCATCTGAATAATGGACACCAGTCCTTGCCCTCCCTGCCTTAGCTTTGAGGATTAAATGAATTTGAATATGCTTCTTCCCCACAAAAGTGCCGTGTAGATATAGGCATTATTATTGTTGTTATCGATCACCACCAAGACTATGTCTTGAGTGTTTTATGAGTCAGGCATTGGGGGTTGGTACTTCGTCATGATCTCATTTCCCTCACAACCTCAAGGAGACCTTTTCCTTGTCTTATAGGACCGAAAGCTCAGAGAGGTGATGTAGCTCGGTCAAGGTCACACAGCGCTGAACAGGCATAACCTCTGGTTACCTCCACCCTGCCCTGGAGCACCTGCCCCTGGGGTGGGAGATTGCTGTGGTCTGGGAGAAGCCTGGCCCTAACTCCTCTGTGTCTGCCCCACAGGCTCCGGCTGCCCAGTGGGCTCAGGCCCAGAGCCCAGAGCAACCAGCACAATAGCGTCCAACAGCTGGAATGCCAGCAGCAGCCCCGGGGAGGCCCGGGAGGATGGGCCCGAGGGCCTGGACAAGGGGCTGGACAACGACGCCGAGGGTGTGTGGAGCCCCGACATCGAGCAGAGCTTCCAGGAGGCCCTGGCCATCTACCCGCCCTGCGGCCGCCGCAAGATCATCCTGTCAGACGAGGGCAAGATGTACGGTGCGTGCGGGGAGGCACGGGGACACTGGACAGGACCGGAGAGGTGGCCTGGCCCTCCCTGGCACCTCCCCCTGCTCTCTGCCCCCTCACCGAACCGGTTTGGCGAAGTCCTGTGAGGCCGCCAGCCTGCCACGGGCGAGTCTGGGCGTGTAAGCCTGTGTGTCTGGATCCATCCTCCTCATAAACAAGCCAGGCTCGCCCCCTCCACCAGAGTGAGGCCCACACCTTGACACCCCCCGGCGGCTCCTCCTCTCCTCCCCCTGCTGGCCTACAGGTTTCAGGGTGACTCAGTGGACACAGGAAACTGGGTCAGTCCAGTGTGCTCCAGGCTAGGCCTGGGACAAGGTCTTTCCCCACAGAGGGTGGGGAAGCCCCAGGGTAAGACCTGGGGTGTCCTACTGGCGAGTTCCCTCCAGTTCCTGGGTGTGGGATGGGGGCGCTGTGCGCTGGTGGGAGGCCGCACGGCGACAGGGGCCTGGGTTAGGACGAGGGCTGGAGAGACCAGGAGACGCCTTCGTTCCTCAGACCACCTCCCAAGTGTCTCCTGCCCTCCTGGCCTGCTCTCTGCCACCTTGCCCATCCCTTGCCTCCAGAAGGGAGTGTCCCCCTCTTGTCCAGCCCTGAGAGGGCTCTCCCAGAGCTGCATTTTTGGGATAACTCAACCCTTCTGGGCCTGGCTCCTTGCCGGCTCCCTCCAACCCTCCCTGACGGCCTATGGCTGACTGAGGCAAGCCCTTAGCCCATCCCCTCCCAGCGTCCATGACCGCGACGGGGGGCCAGGAAGGAGACAGCTGGGCCAAGTGGTAAGGACTGCAGTGTCCCTTGTCCCCACCCTCTGTGCCATGCTCGCCCTAGCCCCAGAGCCCACTCGTGGGCAGGCAGATGTTCCAGAGCGCTTCCATAGGGCGGGGGCTGCCTGTCCCTACTGCTACCTCCCAGATGGCTGGGGCAGCCCCACAGGGTATTTTTAGACAGGGCGGAGGGAGTGGGGTGGAGAGGGGCAGGCAGGAAGGGAGGGGCAGTGGGGCTGGTTCTGTCATGGAAGAGGAATTTGGAGAATGTGGCCCTTCTGGGGAGGTGATGGGGTTGGGGGCCAGGGAGCCTGGATTTGGGGGATAAAAGGTATTGGCTAAGCATTTGCCGGCATCTCAACAAGTCAGGAGAGACACTGGTAAGCCGTATCATGGCGGTGACAGGCTCAAGGACACAGTGATGTGCTCAGTGACATCTTGACACAGGCTGTCAGGGTAGAAGGTGTGGTGGAGACCATTGGGTCCTTCCTGCCTCTTTCACCAGAGAAGGAAAGGGACTTGTCCAGGGTCTCTCCTCATGGCAAGGACAGCTAGGACAGGAGCCTATCCAGAACTCCCATCAGACGCCCTTGGGGACGTGTGCCACCTGCGGCAGGCCTCACTCACACGTGAACACTGGTGACAGGCACCGGGAGGAAGGAAGTGCTGCTGGAGCTAGGAGTGAGCGGCCCAGCTGTCCTGCCGCACTTTGGCCGCACCTGCCCCTGTCTGTCTGCAGGGAAACCTGTCAGGCGGCCTGACATTGCCCCACCTTCCTCCTCCCACTCTGTTGCCCCCTACTCACTCCCCCAGGGCAGTGCGGGGAGCACCTGGGACTCCCCCTACCCTCCATCTGCCCCGCTCACTCGTGCCCTTGGGGGGCGGCTGGAGTGAAGAGGGTCGGGGGAGGGAACAGAAGAGCAGCGTTGGGGGAGAGGCCTGTGGGTTTCCCAGCTTGGGGCGGGGAAGGGCGGGTCTTGGCCTCTCTTCATTCTTCTCTCACCCCAATCCAGGTCGAAATGAGTTGATTGCGCGCTACATCAAACTGAGGACGGGGAAGACGCGGACGAGAAAACAGGTAGGGAGACACAGGTGCTGCATCCCCGCTGCCCACACACGCTCCCCAGGCCGCTCTTGCCGCTGTCGTAGAGAAAGGGGCACTGTCCTCTCCGACCGGCCACCACCACCCCAACCTGAGTGACCTCCGAGAAGCCCCGTGGGGCAGCCTCAGCGGTGCATGGTCACCGCCCTGAGTGGCCCACTGACCAGCCAGCGAGACAGACGGTTGCAGTGACAGGAGTGCGGAGCAGGGCGGCACGGCCAACAAAAGAGTGTGGGCGGGTGGACAGGGTCTGACCTGGACCGGGCAGGGGAAGGGAGGAGGGGGGCCGCCGAGGCTTTCTGGAGGAGGTATCGCCCAAGATGCATTTTTAAGTAGGAACTTAGGATTTAGGCAGGCAGAAGAAGGGGAAGGGATTCTGCTAGGCTGAGGAAGTTGGATAGACGTATAATAATTGGGAACCCATACAGGGCTTACTCTATATTAATGTATTTATTCCTCACAGTAACCTTATGAGGTGGGTATAGTAATTACCTCCATTTTACAGATGAGAAAACTGAGGCGTGGGGAAGATAAGTAACTTCCTCCAGGTCACGTGGCTGGTAGGGGTGGACCCCGGACTGAACCCACCGGGCAGGAAAGAGCCACCAGTCAGCAGCGCGGTGGGTGGGGAGAGGGGCGGGAAGAGCCGAGGATGGTGGCCGGAGGCCCGAGGGACAGGTTTCCCCTCCGGGCAGCTGGGTCCACGGAAGGGAATAGAACAGGGAGTGGCAGGTGGCAGCTGTCGAGGAATGTTGGCCCTGGAGCAGCTGGGGCAGTGGATCAGGGAGGGCCAGGCAGAGGCAGGGACCTAGATCCACAGCGATGGTGGCCTGGGTAGTGGCAATGGTGAGGGTAGTGGTGGCGGCATGGAGAGATGATGGGGTGGCTCCCCGGGCCAGGGAGGGCAGCTGTGTGCTGACGGGAGGCCTGAAAGGGGGCTGGTTGGGGTGGGTTCCGTGTGGGGTGCCTGGGAGAGAGGCAGGCTGGGCGCACAGACGGGAGGACCGGAAGCCGCCTCTGATCCTCAGCTCTTCTAACCTCCCTGTCTGGTGGGGTTTGGACCTTGCACCCACCTCCCCGGATCCCCATGTGCATATGACAGAGCTGACCTGTCCCATCCTGTTGTCTCAAAGGAAGGTTTTGAGTCCACCCCCTCAGTGTGGGAGCAGGAACCTCCCTCATTTATTCAGGCATTTATTATTTTTTTAAAAATTGTTTTTCATGTTTATTTTTTAGAGAGAGAGACAGAGTATGAGTGGGGGCGGGGCAGAGAGAGAGAAGGAGACAATCTGAAGCAGGGCCCAGGCTCTGAGCTGTCAGCACAGAGCCTGATGTGGGGCTCGAACTCGCAAACCGTGAAGTCATGACCTGGGCGGAAGCCGGACACTTAACCGACTGAGCCATCCGACACTTAAACGCCCCTGTTCAGGCCTTTATTAACCACTTTCCCTGGGCCAGTTCATACTGCACCGCATTTACTCATTTAGCGAATCAGTGAGCTACTACTTACTATGTTCTAGGCATGAGGGATACGGCAGGGAACCAGGCAGACAAGGGCCCTGTTCCCAGGGGCCTGGGACTGACTGTCAGAGGTGCCGACTGATCATGCCCCCAAGTTCAGATACCCTCGCTGCTACCTGCAGGGAAGGGGTACTTTGCCTCTCAGGCTCTTCCTCTGCCATTAAATTAGCTATTATGTGAAGACACTTAGAACAGAGTGGGCACTGTAGAAGAATTTGCCGCTGCTATTGCTGTTATTATTCTGTCTTTATAAGCAGAAAGCCAGGGCTCCTGACTGGCTCAGTTGGAGGAGCATGTCACTCTTTTTTTTTTTTTTTTTTTTTTCATTTATTTTTGAGAGAGAGAGCACAAGTGGAGGAGGGGCCGAGAGAGGGGGACAGAGTATCCAAAGTGGGACTCGAGCCCACAAACCGTGAGATCATGACCTGAACAGAAGTCGGATGCTCAACCAACTGAGCCCCCCCGATGCCCCTAAGAACTTGTGACCCTTGATCTCAGGGTTGTGACTTTAAGTCCCATGTTGGGTGTAGAGCTAACTTAGTTTTTTAAAAAAAGACTAAACAGAAAGCCATTGCAGACACAGGAGAAGGGCACTGTCTCCTGCTTCACCGAAAGAAATGTTTATAGGAACGTGTTTGTCAGAGTGGGAAGGGGTCAAGGGACCTTTAGGCTCAGTCCCTTTGACCTGAGGTGTAGGGAGGGTAGTAGAGCCTCTTGATTCAGAGGAACATTGTACCTGCTCCTGGCCAGGTATCCCAGGAAGGCTGGCTGTACGATGATGTGTTACAGGCCAGCAGGGGGCAAGGTCAGAATTTAAAAATGTGGTCATTTTGCAAGGGTAGCATTCCTCTAACTTGATTCTTTCCTAGAACTCTGATATCTAATATCTCTGTAAAAGAGGACCCATCTCATATGAGTTTGAGCCCCACGTTGGGTGTGGAGATTACTTAAGAAAATAAAATTTAGGTTGCCTGGGTGGCCCAGTCAGTTGAGCGTCTGACCCTTGATTTTGGCTGAGATCATGAGCTCATGGTTTGTGGATTGGAGCCCCACATCAGGCTGTACGCTGAGCCAGCTTGGAATTTTCTCCCTCCCTCTCTCTCTCTCTCTCTGCCCCTTCCCTGCTCGTGCTTGCATGCTCTCAATCTCTCTCAAAATAAATAAATGGACGATAAACTAACAAAATCAAATCAAATCAAATCTTAAAAAAATAGATGTATGGATGGATAGATAGATAAGACAGACAGACCCATCCTATGGTTGTGAGGACTAAGCATGTCTTTATGTGTTGCAAAGAGCAACCAGATGACAGGCAGGGGTTTTCTTTGGTTGTTTTTATTTTACTTTTGGTTTAAAAATGTGGTTTTAGGGTTTTTACAGACACATACAGCAATTAATAGCAAGTACAATGCCTCCACATTGAAAAAACAGCTAAGCATTATATTAGGATTAAGTTCCATGTGACTTCCAGCTGTCACCGAGTTGAGCATTCGGCGGTGGTCCTCTGTGCTAAGGGTCCAGAGAATCCTGGCAGCACAGCTTGGTGGCAAGTGGGCTCTGGACTCAGGCCACCTCGGTTCAAATCCCAGCTCTAGCCCCCAGCTGTGTGACCTTGGATAAGCTGCTTCACCAATCTGTGCTTTGGTTTCATCATCTGTAACTCGAGGGATGATGTGAGTACTGACTTGTCCGTGTCACTATGAAGGTCAGATGAGGGAGGTGTAGAATGCTGACAGCAGTAATAGCTGTGCCCACGAAACCTCACTTACTGTCATGATATAGAGCGATCAGTAATCTCGCCGGACACGTGTCTGATTGCTGTGCACGGTGAGGCAGCACGAGGAACACCCAGCCTGGGCCCTAACCCAGTAGCAGAGGGCTGCCCGGCATCACTTACACAGTAACTTGCGGTATATGATTAAAAAGAAAAAGAAACGGTTTCTTTGTGGGGACGAAAACAACTTGCAAAGAAAGCCCACAGCCATTGCTGATAATGCCTGTGTGAAGCATCCTGGAAGGATCCATGTGTCCCCTTGTGTTTCGTGGGAAAACAGTGACCTTTAGGTTCTCTCAGGCTTAGGGTTAGACCCTTGTAATACGCTGGAGAAGAAATGCTATTAAGGGCACCTGCTGTGTGTGTGTGTGTGTGTGTGTGTGTGTGTGTGTAGATATATATATGGCCATATATTTGTCCAAGGAGAAGGAAGGTATGCTGGGGGAGGAAGCTGATGAGCAAAGCAGGAGCAGGGCCAGGCCTGGTTTTATCGGCTGGCAAGCTGTTGGGGTTGACACAGGATGTAGGCGGTGGTACAGGGGGAGATCTTTCATAGAGGATATGGCCTCGATGTATAATCTGATGGCCCGCAGGAGCATTATGGCCATGGGTGATGACAATCAGAAAAAAGTCTCAGGGTACCTGGCTGGCTCAGTCAGTAGAGCATGTGACCTCATCACGGGGTCACGAGTTCAAGCCCCACACTGGGTGCAGAGATTACTTAAATACATACATATGTACATACATACATAAATCTGTTTTAAAAAGAGAAAGGGGCACCTGGGTGGCTCAGTCGGTTAAACATCCGACTTTGGCTTAGGTCATGATCTCACATTTCTTGAGTTCAAGTCCCATATCGATAGGGCTCTGTGCTGACAGCATGGAGCAGCTTTGGATCCTCTGTCTCCCTCTCTCTCTCTCTCTCTGTCCCTCCTGCTCTCTCTCTCTCTCTCTCTCTCTCTCTCAAAAATAATCAACATTTAAAAAAAAGAGAGAGAGAGAAACTGTCTCCTCTGAAGACATCAGAGAGAAAAAGTCATCCTGTTTTGGAAAAATAAAAAGATACCCTTCTGGGTTAGAGGCAGCCCTACTCCAGGGCACATAACTTGAGCAGCAGACCTTGGGCTGGATTTTAGTCCTTGCTGATTGATTGACTGATTGATTGAAAATGTTTTTTATGTGTTTTTTGTTTTTTTTTTTTTTTTGAGAGAGAGACAGAGCATGAGCAGGGGAGGGGCAGAGAGAGAGGGAGACACAGAATCAGAATCAAAAGCAGGCTCCAGGCTCCGAGCTATCAGCACAGATCTTGCCTGACGCAGGGCTTGAACCTATGAACCTTGAGACCATGACCTGAGCCAAAGTCGGACGTTTAACTGACTGAGCCATTCAGGTGCCCCAAGTCCTTGCTGACTTAGGTTCTCTTGTGCAGTGATCAACCTATACAACTGTACATGGTGGTCCTGGAGGCTACCATAGGCCCTTGATCAAAACAGGGCCAAGAAGAGAGCAAAGAACTGGCAGGGCTCAGGGCCCCATAGTTTCCCCCACTTCCATTTGGCCCCAGAGACGAGGGCTGGGGTGCTCCTTGCCCATGGCCGCCCCATGCCGTGCCTCCTCACTCTCTGTGTTTTCCTCTCTGACGGGGCGCGGGGCGGCCCCTAGGTGTCCAGCCACATACAGGTTCTAGCTCGGAAGAAGGTGCGGGAGTACCAGGTTGGCATCAAGGTATGTCGGGCGCCTGACTAGGGCCTCCAGTCCCTCCTCGGCACCTCCACCGCTATCTCCGCGCAGCTCAGGCCTCTGCCTCGGCGGGCTCTCTGGCCCCACTGTGCCTCTTTTCTGGCTTGAAGCTCTGTTCTTGCCTCTTCTTCTGCCCTTTCTGCTCTTTTTCTCTCTTTCTTTCTCTTTCTACAGGTCTCTAGCCACTTGCAGGTTCTAGCCAGGCGGAAATCTCGAGAGATTCAGTCCAAGCTGAAGGTAGGGGGTCCCCGCCTTTTGGCCCGGCCCTGCTGGTTTCTGAGACCAGCCCAGGGCAGACAGGTGGCTGAAGAGTATGGAGGGGTGGAGGGTGTCTCAGAAACACAAACAGCAGCATGAAGTCTAAAGGCCACTTCAGGCTACAGAGGGCCACAGCCTCTGGAAACTAGGCAGAAGCCCAGGGGGACCGCCAGCCCTACAATGAGGGAGAGGAAGACCATCTGGGGGCCACTGCGGCTCACCTCTCTTCTTCGTTTTCCTTTTTCTCCTTCCTCCTAATTGCTGCTTGTTAATTGCATGGGGCCTTCGGTGGGCAGGGGGGAGACACGGGGGCATCGGCTGGCAGAGCTGTTGTGGTGGGCATGGCTGTTCCTTGCATTGGACGCTCAATCCTGATGCTCAATCCTGACTGCCTTACGGCTGAGGATCCCAGAGCATAGGGCTCAGGGCCCCTGTAGGCTGTGCCTTCCCCTTACTTCATAGCTGCCCAGCAGACTAAGCCTGCCGCTCTAGGCCCCATGCCTGTATCACAGCTCCAGAGGACCTGGGCAGCCCCCCCGGGGCACCAGCTTGGTCCACCATCTAGGTCTCCAGCATGCCCTCCCTCATTCTGCTCTTTCCAGGGCACGCCCACTGGCAAGCTCTCGCTCTGGGTAGCCGTGGGGTGGGGTGAGGGTCCACAGCGGCCTCTGAGCTCCCTTGGGTTCCTCAGACCCGAGAGCCGGGTGGCCGTTGAACGGAGGAGGGTGAGAAGACAGGTCCCCGCCCTACATGGCCCTCATGTGTGCCTCTTCTAATCCACCTCCCTCTCCTTCACAGGCCATGAACCTGGTAAGTAGCCTGCCCCTCCCCAGGGTGGGAGATGGGGGGAGAGCACCTAATACAGGATCTTCAAATCATGAATTGTGAAATCAGTTGAATAGGTTGCGACCAGCATGCTTTGAAAATGAACACTGATAGTGGTTCTCAAACTCGAGCCTGCATCAGAATCGCCTGGAGGGCTGGTTGAAGACAGATTTCTGGACTTCACCCTCAGGGTTTCTGATTCAGTGGGTCTGGGCTGAGGCCTGAGAATTTGCGTTTCTAACAAGCTTCCAGGTGATCCTGGTGCTGTTGGTTCATGGACCACGCTTTGAGAACCGCTGATGAAACAGAATAGAAAATATGAGTGCATGACACACAGCATAAGGGGAAGCGTTTGGGTATATACTGGGTTACAGAATAAAGTAAAATTATTTCTCACCAAGGATTGTGCTCAGAGGGGTGATGGACACTTAGGAGACCGGCCCAGGTGGGGGCTGGGACTCCCCTGAGCCCGCATAGCAGAGCCCTGAGGGCCTGGGAGGGGCCCTGAGGCAAACCCCAACCCTGTCTCTGGCCTGGCCTCACACTGCCTCTCCCCTCCCCAGGACCAGGTCTCCAAGGACAAAGCCCTCCAGAGCATGGCATCCATGTCATCCGCCCAGATTGTCTCCGCCAGCGTCCTACAGAACAAGTTCAGCCCACCCTCCCCTCTGCCCCAGGCCGTCTTCTCCACTTCCTCACGGGTACAGGGGGCCTGGGAGGTGGGGCTGAGGTGAGGGAGTGCCTTCAGGGCTGGGCTGTGGTGGGGGTCGTGGATGCTGAGGGGCCGCTGGGCTTTGTCCCATCTCTGCAGTTCTGGAGCAGCCCCCCTCTCCTGGGACAGCAGCCTGGACCCTCTCAGGAGTGAGTATTGTGGCACATCCTTCCCACACCCTCGTCCCTGGCAGTCATCTTCCCCTTTGATCAGGGTTCCAGCAACAGCTGGGCAAAGTTTTAATGCGAAAACAGAGGATGGAGAGCACCAGCAAGAGAGCAGTGCATCTGTCTATTCATTCATGTGTGTGTTCACTCATCAACCCACTCACCCACTTGTCGCCTGTCCTTCAGCTCCTTCTCATTCAGTTGCTCTCCCAGTCGGTCCCCTAGTCAGCACGTCAGGTAGTCGAGTGAACTCGGTTCCCTCAATTCTAAGAGGACTTTCATCCTCAGACACACCCTCAGTTTAATGAGCAGCTCGGGGTGGGGTCAAAAGGCTACATTAAATGTGCACATCAGTTGTGAGATACAGCAGGATTTCACAAATGCTAAAATGCGGAGAAGACAAAAAGCTGGTGAGTTAGCTTGTCAGCATGCATTTCTGGGCCTTTGCAGAAAGGCTGGGTGGCTCCCTATTGAGACCAGATGAGACTCCAAGTGACTGGACCAGGTGGAAGGTGGGCTTAGGGGTGACCCTCTAACCAGGCTGTGCTCCTCCTGTCTGCAGCATCAAGCCCTTTGCACAACCAGCCTACCCCATCCAGCCGCCCCTGCCGCCAACGCTCAGCAGTAAGTTCCCCACACAACATTGCCACCGACTCCCCTCTGCCCTTCCCCGTCTGCTGAGAAGAGCAGGGGTGGGGCGGGGGGGCGGGGTGGGCAGCAAGGCTGTGCCTGTGTTTACGCTGGGAGGGAGAAGTGGGTGGTGTCTATAGGGGATTGGTACAGGAATAGGCCCCTCACCTTTTATAGTGTTGCTTCCAGAACTCTGCTACTAACTAGTACACACCAACAAAAATACAACATTTATATATGTATATGTGTGTGTGTGTGTGTGTGTGTGTGTGTGTATAAAATTCTCGCGTGGAAACATACCAACATCTTAACAGAATTTCACTCTCTCTAGGTGATGAGATCCTGGGTAATTTTTACTCTCCCTATTTAAAAATTTTTTTATTCATTTAAGTAATCTCTACATCCAATGTGGGGCTCGAACCCATGACTCCGAGATCAAGAGTCATATGCTCTTCTGACCGAGTCAGCCAGGCACCCTATTTTTCCCTTTTTACTTGCCTGCATTTTCTGTTTGAATACATGTTAATAGTGATATAAAAATTCCACTGCTATGTACTACTGGGGCCACTGCAAACAGTTGTGCAGGTTGTACACTGTGCAAGAAGCCGTGGAAAGGGAGTCAAAATCCAACCCGTGTTCTACCCAAAAGGGGTGCCATTTTCTAGTTTGCACAATGCTCTGCGCAGCTGGAGGCGGCTCTATGTGTAACCACGCACACACAGCCATGCAGATGAGGGTCCATCTCGCCCTCCCAGGTTACGAGCCCCTGACCCCGCTCCCCCCAGCTGCTGCCTCTGTGCCCGTGTGGCAGGACCGCACCATCGCTTCCTCCCGGCTGCGGCTCCTCGAGTATTCTGCCTTCATGGAGGTGCAGCGAGACCCCGACACGGTAATGTGGCTGGGGGGGGGGGGTGGGGGTGAGGGTTTGTGCAATCATGGAGAGACCCTGGCGTGGCGGTCCAGGGCCACGGCTCAGGGTCCTGGGGTGGGGAAGCCACAGGGCGGCTCTGTCCCGTGCAGCTCTCAGGCCTGCACACTTGAGTGCTCTCCTGACCCAGTACTGGGCCCTCCCCACAGTACAGCAAACACCTATTTGTGCACATCGGCCAGACGAACCCTGCCTTTTCGGACCCGCCTCTGGAGGCCGTCGACGTGCGTCAGATCTATGACAAGTTCCCAGAGAAAAAAGGGGGACTGAAGGAACTCTATGAGAAGGGGCCCCCTAATGCCTTCTTCCTTGTCAAGTTCTGGGTGAGCTGCCCTCTCTGCTCCCACCAACCCCTGCCCCCCAGATGTGCAGCGTACCCGGGTCCCCCTGCTGACCCCTGACCCTGCCCTCTCTCCCTGTGGCCTGTGGGCAGAGTGCTGGGGACGGGTCCTTGGGCGGAACACTGGTGTGGCACGCCCAGAAGCCTCCCTCTGGCCTCCGCCCCTCCTGACACCACGCTCGCTTCCCCCCATCTAGGCCGACCTCAACAGCACCATCCAGGAGGGCCCGGGAGCCTTCTACGGGGTCAGCTCCCAGTATAGCTCGGCCGATAGCATGACCATCAGCGTCTCCACCAAGGTGTGCTCCTTTGGCAAGCAAGTGGTGGAGAAGGTGGAGGTGAGTGGGGGCCCAGGGTGGCACGGTGGGGCCGGGAGCAGGCACGCTGGGTGACGCCCTCCTCGTGGCCTTCCGCAGACGGAGTATGCCAGGCTGGAGAACGGGCGCTTCGTGTACCGCATCCACCGCTCCCCCATGTGCGAGTACATGATCAATTTCATCCACAAGCTGAAGCACCTGCCGGAGAAGTACATGATGAACAGCGTCCTGGAGAACTTCACCATCCTGCAGGTGGGGGGGGTGGGGGGGCAGCCGGGGAATGGGGGGCACAGGGGCCTCAAAGTGGGGGTGGCCAGACCCATCGCTCAGGTGAGGAGACTGCTATCCAGAAAGGAGAAGGGTCTTCTCGGCCCCTACACCTGTGGCTCTGTGCCGCCTGACCCCTTGAATCCTCCTGCCTGGCCCCCAGGTGGTCACGAGCCGGGACTCCCAGGAGACCCTGCTTGTCATTGCTTTCGTCTTCGAAGTCTCCACCAGCGAGCACGGGGCCCAGCACCACGTCTACAAACTCGTCAAAGACTAGGCTACCCTCTGCCCCCACCACCAGGATCCAGGACGAGCGTCTGTTCCACACACCTGCCTGGCCCCCCCTGGAAGTCTGGGATTGAGGACTCACCCGCCTGCCAGGCCTCAGGCCCAGGACCCAGGAGGCCTCCCCACCTACCCCCAGCACACACACTCCCTGCCACTGTTCTGCGCTTTAATTGTGGGAGAAGAGAGGAGGGCTCAGTGGTGGGGCAGCCCGCCCTAGATGCCGAACCATCGCCCAGCTCTGCCCAGCCTCCGGTGAATGGGAGGACCCCTTTGGGCTCAGGCACGTGTGGCCGGCAGGGGAGGGTGGAACGGAGACCGAGGGAGTCAGAGTGCAGAGGCCCCAGGAAGGAGAGTGTCGAGTTGGAGTTAGGTTGAGAAGAGAGAGGGGCCCACACTTTCTTGCACCTGCTATGTGCCGGGCCCGGTGCTAGGTCCTATGTGTACCCAGTGCCGTTCTCAGACCGCGTGAGGCGAGCACGGGTCGTGGGTCTTGGCGTCTCATGATGTGCTGAGACTTGAAGTTGAGCGACCCTTGCAGGGTGGGGCAGAGTTGGAATTCTCATCCAGGGCTGCCTGTCCCCAGAGCCCAGGTTTACACTACCTCCCTGGAGGGGATGGGAAAGAGGGTCTGTACTAGGGGCTGGGGCCATCCACGTTGGGAGCCTCCTCCCAGGGGAGCAGCTGCTTCTGACCAGGCAGGAAGAGAGGAGCAGCAGGTACTTGGCACCTGTTAGGTGCCCTCTGTCAGCCCCTGTGCTGACCTCCTCCAACCTGCCCTGGCTCAGATCCAGTGCCTGAGCCCGTCAGCAGCTTCCTGATGGGAGAAGGCCCCCAGGGGCAGACTCCAAAATAGCTTGGAGCGTCCTGTAGAAAGATGGAGCCCCAGCCTCAGGGCAGACCAGTGTTCCAGGGACAAGGGGTAGCAGAAAGTCTTTGCTATTTTTTAATGCCCAAGACTTGGGTTTGGTCAACCCTTGGTGGGCGCCACTCCCTTATGTTTTTCTCCATCTCAGTCTCCCAGGACTCGGACAGCAGCTTCCCAGAATCAGTTCTGGGACTGAAGGTTAACCCTTCCCCTGCTGGCCCTTCCCAACACCCAGGCCCCTCTGCCAGCTTGGCCTGTCTACCAGCCACCTCTGGGCATTCACGAGTTTCATATGAAGTACTGTGCCCCTTCCCTTCCTTACACCACCCGCCCCTGAGCTTCCTGAAGGTCCTCACAATTTGCATATCGCTCAGGCCACTTCCAAACCCAACCTAGGTTTTATAATGTATATTATATTTTTTGTGTATTTTTTAAATCCAGCTGTGATGGGTTATATCATAAACGTGGCGTGCGGCTGGGGCAGGGGCCCTCAAGGCCCAGCTCCTGCTCAAAAAAAAAAAAAAAAAAAAAAAATTAAAGTTATTTGTTTGTGGGTTAGTTGTGTGACCAGTGTATGCCAGACCTCTCTGGGTTGGATTAGCTTCCAATGGGTGCTCCTGCTAGGTTAGCTCCTGGTGGGTCCCCCCACTCTACTCCATCTCTGCTGGAGGGCCCCCAAGCCATACTTGCACTCAAGGTCCCATGAAAGTTTTGCAGACTCCCTTTCTCCCACCCACTCCTGCCATGAGTGGAGTGCTAAAATGTGCCCAGTGCTGGCCTAGGTTCTGCTGCATTGTCTCTTTGAAGTGACCTGCCCAAGGTCACACAACTACTGAGGCCCCCTGCTAAATCCCCAGTCTTCGTGGTGGCTACTGCTGGTTCTCCAGCCTGTTCTCACTTTACACCAGAGAAGAACCTCAAGGGGGAAGAGTGCTTTCCCAAGTGGATGGCTGCTAGCAGGGGAAGCCAGATTCCAACCTGTTCTCTGCCTGGAAAAGCCCTACTCTCCCCTCTGAACCATCTTGTGCTCATACAGCAGGGACCACAGAGTGGGGAGGGTGAGGAGACAGTATCTTTAATGGATATGCATTGTTTATCTGAAATTCAAATTTAAATAAGCATCCTGTATTTTCATTTGCTCAATCGGGTAACCCTACTCTAGAATCGTTTTCTAGATTTTTCTGGTTCAACCTCCAGATTTGCAGATGGGGAAACACTGAAGTTAAATGCTGTATTCACTCAGCCAGTGGCAACACCAAGATTTGAATCTGGTCGGCCTGACTCCAAGACCATGCACCTGGTAGACTAATCTGGTAGCTTTTTGTCTTAGTCCACAGCATTGGATGGCCACCAGACTCACTTGCAAGATGGGGAGGGTGCCTGGAGCCCCGGCCAGATGGTTGTGGCTCCTGGAGTCAGAACTTGGTTTATGAAGCACCCACTACGTGCCCAGCCTAGGACTGGATCCAAAATCTGATCTCTGGGCTTAACAGGTAATTCTATCTATTGGATGCTTGAGGCATCATCACGTGTGCTGTTGCCTTCTCTCTCCCGGAGTAAACAGCAGTAAACAGCCTTCGGGTGATTTAGAATCATGTAGATCTCCTGTGGAAAATCCAAGTGCAATATGGCCGCCCTCTCGCCCATCTCCCTACTTCCTTGCCCCCACATGCAAATGTAACAGATCCAGAGGTGGGTGATGTCTAGTTTCAAGGTCCCAAAGTAAGGCGAGGATCAGAATAAGGGGAGTCTTGTGAGGCTGGAGCCCAGGACTCTCCTGAAGTGGCTCTTACCTGCTCAGGATTCTGTGGGAAGCTTTAAAGGGCCAAGATGGCTGGATCCCAGAGAATGGAGCTGAAGTTCTGCCTTTCCTACCCATTTCTGTTCTGATGTCATCTTGCCAATTCTAAGGTCAAGGCCTAGGTGCTACTCCGAGATTTCTTAGGGGCTCTTTATTTCCCTGTAGTGCTAATGCTGGAGAACTGGGGCTCCCCAGATAGCTGAACCCTGAATTCTCAGGTGCACACAAGCTTTCGACGGATCATCCCAGAGGCTGGAATTTGATGAAAATAGCTCAACCTTCTTTCACAATGGAATCTGTCTCCATGTCCATTTTCCATTTGCTTTCTCTTCTGCTACCTACTCTTTATTGTGCTGCTGGGGGCCTCTTGAGAGCAGGCACCATGGCTCTAAACAGGTTCCCCACTGCCTAGTAGTGGGTCAGCATTTTAGTATAGTTGGTAAGAATTCCTACCCCAGTAACGTAAGGCTTAATAAATAGAATGGGTTTGATTTAAATCCAGGTGATTCAAATCAATCCAGTAAGACTCAAGTCCCTAAGTATTTCTAAAACACCCACTTAACCTTTCCCTGGAGTTTCCAAACTTACAAAAAAAATTTTTAATCCTTGGCTCATTTCAAACAGGAAGGTGTGTCTAATTCTAAAGCCATCCTGGTCTTTCTCCCCACTCACCAGCATCTAAATTCAACTGAACCAGACCAACAGACTTTACATACTATGACCAAACACTACGTAGGTAGCTACATGTGATTGCTATTTAGCAACTGCTGTTTTAGGAACACTTCCTGGAGAATTGCCTTCTGATTGGTAGGATACACAGGATCATGAATGAGAAACTGCTTCTAAAAAACCCTTGGCTCCACAGGCATTGCTCAGTACTGCACCACTGCTGGCAGGAACAAAAGGTCTCTCTGGTCTTAGGCTCTGGGGTGGTTTGCAGGTTCTGAGAGGCTTTGCCCACTAGGGCCCTTGGGACTTGGCGCTAGAGATGCAGCTGGGACCCATCACAGCAAACTCCAGTGAGGACTTGGGTTTTATGCTTCTGCCTCATGGCTCTGCCTTTTTGGTTGTATTCAGTGCCTAATAAGCAGCAGTGCGAGAGGCCAGGCGTTAAGATATACTTGCACTTGCAATTTTCGATTATATTCCTCTAGTCAAAGTATCAAACTTTCTTGCCTTCAGTATTGCCTTTTTCTTTCTGATTACAAACATGACAGAACTCCAGGAAATCCCAGGTAATCATTTTACTCCGAGTTAAACATGGCCAACATTTTGTTAAGTCAATTTCCGATCACTTTTACTATGCATAAACTAGGACCCCAAATTCCGGGCTTATCACAAGACTGCAGCTTTTTTGCCAGTAAGCAAAGTTACTAGCAGTTACTAACTTAAAAGCTAAAACAATAAAAAAAAAAAACCTCAAAGATCTTTGGTGAAAACCTCGGATTGTTCATGGTTCAAGCTTGTTTCAAGGTACATTTTTATATATACTTTGAATTAGCCTTTCAGCTGTAATAAGAGATGGAAGGATGAACCTGTTACTTTACCAAAGTTAAATGAAGCAGGTTCAAGTCTAATGTTAAATCACAGGTATTTCCCATTAAAAAACCAACTTCCCAGTACTGGGTGTTGGAGGCAAGAACAGGGAACTGCCTGCCACAGAGCCTGCCCAAGTACAAAGATCTAAAAGTTTCCACAGTCCAATTCTACCCGCTTGCTAAGCTCCCCCAAAAAACAAGGTTGGTGAATTACAGTATTAATACAGATCTATTTGTGTTTTCCTAAACATCTCCGAGTAAATTACTACCCCTGAATATACAGTATTCAACTTGGGGTCACACAAATACTAGATCAGGATTGCAGACAAGAATCTAAGGATCCAAACTCCATTTGGTCCTTGTGATCCCTACAGACTGAGCCTCAACACATCATTTAGAGGGATAAAACCAAACAAAAAAAGCCCACAGAAAGAACCAATGGTGTAAAAGGGAAGCAACTTCAGCGCACAGGTTAAGCACGCTGCCAAGGACAGAGTCAACGTCCTCAGTGAAGGCCCTGACTCCATTCTACTAGTAAGCAGGAGCACTACAGGCTGGAGTCCTAGCCTAGATCAGCCCCTCCAGGGTACAGAAGAGTTTCAGTCCCTGTTAGTAGTCCTATACTGTCACATGTTGTAAGCATCCAAAAGACCTAAATTTTAAGGTAGATAGAATGCACTTCCTGGTCTGCAGCACGGAGAAAAGGACCAGCCATCACTGGGTGCCAGGAACTGCAGTCATCAGCACAAAGCTCTGGCATGCAATGTCAGCTCACAGAGCACTTCCCTCTCCCCTAGTCACAGGCAGACAGATAATGGCAGGTAGCACTAGGGTTTATTAAACTGTGCCTTAGTACAGGCGTTGGGGCTTGCCCATGGTGCTCTTGATGTATAAAGCCCGGACATTCTGCCAATTCTTCTTGAGCAATGACACCAGGAAATTGACAGCTAGGTGGATGTTATACACAAGCTCATCATCTGTCATCTTCACGTGGCCAACAGCCACTGCCAGACACAACACCTGTGGGAAGAGTAAAGTCAATCAGGTTGGTGGCTAGATGCAACAGAGTAAGAGAGTAGGCACAACTACAAGCCAGATGGTCCAAATTGACCTCCAGTCACTAATAAACCTACTCTGACCCCAGGCCAGGAAGACCAGGGCTATGTTAAAAGCTTCAACCCTGCTCAGTGACTGTGACATGTCCTAAGTATCTACAGAAACACAAACCAGGGCTCCCATGTAGAGAATTCAGAAAAAATAAATGGAAAACTTATTTAGAGAACTCCAGGACGGGTGGTGCTTAACCTATGCAACCCAGCCAGCCTTCCTTACCTTCTTCATCTGGAATTTGATTGTGGACTTCACTTCATCCACTTTGGCCACCATATTTTCATTGTGGGTCAGCAAGGAAGGGAACTTGCCAGCCTTATTCAGGCCAGGGCCCAGGATTCGTGGAATCTGCTTGATCAGAGATTCAGAAGCCAGAAAGGCATCATACTTCTTGGCTGGTGAAGAGAAGCAGTTGGATGCTTAGGATCTGGCCCCTGAAGGCAACTCCAACCAGGGCTCTGTCAACCAACCACGAAGCGGCCCCTAACCACCCTGCTAACCCCTCTCTCCAAGTACCAAGTCTTTTTTAATCTTCTCACTCCAGTTTCTCTATCCTCTTGAGTTTTACTGGTCCAACATTCACATGAAACCCGGTCAAAAGCCCAGGCTGACCCACCCTCATGTTCAATAGAAAATACACATGCTCGTTAAGGCTGAGTTCAAATCCTGCCTTCCTACTTTCTAGATTCACAGTAACTAGGGCACCTATTTCCTACCTGTAAAATGCTTACACAAAGGATAAAAACGAAAAAGAAATCAGTTTTAAATAGAAATCCCTAATCAAAACATACCAGCACCTGACTAGTCCATCTGTGAGAGCTAACCCAATTAGAATCTTCAAAGCCAACATAAAAAGGAACATTTAAAAGGTTAAAAATTATCAGAAGTCAACTAACCACAGCAGATCCTTTCCATCACGATTCTACTCCCTCTCCCATCATTTAAAAAATCCAAATGGGGGGGAGGGGGACAGGGGCACCTGGGTGGCTCAGCCGTTAAGCTTCCTATTTCAGCTCAGGTCATGATCTCATGGTTCAGGAGTTCAAGCCCCACACTGGGCTCTCCACTGTCAGCGCAGAGCCCAATTTGGATCATCTGCCTCCCTCTGCACCTCCCCTGTGCTCTCACTCACTCTCAAAAATAAGCATTAAAAAAACAAATAAATGAAAATCCCAATGGCAGAAATACCACTCTTCTACCATTCCCATGGGAACTGTCTGCCCAAATACAAAACCACAGCAAGCCACACTCACCCAGCTTCTTGACTAGCTTTTTATTCTTGTTGAGTTTCTTCAGAGCCTCAATGTCCATGTGGGGAATATCCACAGCCTTTGCCTCATCACAGTGCTGTTGGTCCCCCAGCACACATACGGAGAACTTGGGGCGGGGAGTGGACTTAAGCCTGCGTTTTGGGGGGACAGAACAGGTCAAACCCAGCCTGGGACTCCAAGAGCAGGTGAAGGGGTCTGGGATCGCTGCAGCCACTGAGCCTTACCCAGAAGGTCCACATTCACCAACAGCTAGTCTGGCTTCTCAAACTAGCCGGCGGGCTCGGCCAAGGCCTCCCCACGCCTCCCCTCTTATTTTAAGACCCAGGGTGGGGGTCCGTCCAGCCACGCCTGCCCGGAGCAGGGGGTCTGAACTACCCAAGCGCGTCAGTGCCGCACGTGCCCGCCGCCTCGAGCTCAACCGGGAGCCCGAAGGGAGGCGACGGGCACGGGGTCACGGAGGGCTGGGTGGGATCAGAACGGTGCCAACCTGACGGTGCCCGAGAAGCGTTTGTCCTTCTGAGGATCATAGTTCTTCAAGCTGATCTGCAGCTCCACGGTCTCCAAAAACCTTAGAGAAAGTAACAAAGTTAACCAGCCGCCCGCGACTGCCCAAGCCACCGCGCTCCGGGCCCGCCCTCCCCGCGGAGACGCGCGCTTACTTCCTGCGCTTGCGCTGGTTCCCGTGCAGGACTTCCCGCACCGCCTCGTACAGGGTATCGCGGGAGACTTTGCTGCTGCGAGAGAGAATCAAGACGAGCGATTAGAACGCGGGAGGCGCCGATCAACACCCTCGGCGTAGTCAGAAGTCTCAGACTTTGAGACGGAGAAAGGGTTCACGACGCACGCCAAGGGGCTTCCGGACACCAAATCGGGAGCTTTGGGTGCGATAAAGGTGGAGGCCAGGAGGAAGAGATACCTTCCTAGCGGTCGGGCCTGGCGCTCAAACTCGAACGCCGGGCCTGCAGGGCGGCGTCCGGCAAGAAATGCCCCTCGGCGAAGCAGAGGCAAGGATCCCCCCGATTCAGCCCGCAAGTCTCCCCCCACCAAGGTGCCAGGGGGCGCGGATGAGTGTGGATGGCTCCCTAAGTGCCACTTACCTCATAGCGCCACACACAACAGCAGGAAAAAAGAATAATTCAGTTCGCGCATGCGCTCAAATAAGGCTCCTGTTCTCGCGAGATGTAGCTTTCCTTCTGAGCGCGAGGGCCGGGACACGCAATCCCCGGGGAGCCCAGCCGTTTGCGGCCGCTGGAGGGCGCTGCCGCGTGTTACACAGCTAGAGTGGCTCGAACACTGGGAGATAGCTTTCTGCGGTCCTGGGAGCCCCGTGGCCCGCGAGAAATATTCTCGTGGGCGCCAGCCACTGCCAGGCACTTAATAGGCTGGTACTGGGCACCGCACCGTAATGGTCGCTGAAAGCATGCAGTTCCCCCATGTTTGTCTCTCCAACCTTTTCTGCCCTTTTCCTCCGGTCCTGCACACCTGCTTCGGGTCTCAAAAGCGGGTTTTGCTCCTAACCTCTCCCTCACCATCTTGCTCTGGGGCTCAGGGCTTCAGAGGACGTTGTGAGAAGGGAAATGTCACGAAACTTCGGTTCCTGGCCCCTCAAAGCCTGCAGTGGGGAAGAGCTGGGAAAGTACTGTAATGAATTTTCACTTGATAGCTGATTCAATGTCATCTACCCGTTAAGTAGTTACTATACACAAGGTGCCTCCCTAGCTACTACAACACACACGGCCAGCACTGCACAACCCTTTCTGCCCCTTCCTCTGTCCAACCGGCCCCATCCTCTTCTCTGCCCATAGAAACCTCAGGAGTCCTATAGACTCCTCCTCAAAAGCCTCCAGCTCCAGACTGAGCTGCACCCACCTTCACGGCCCCATTCCCCAGTGGTCAGTGCACACTTCACCTATTCAACAGACAGCTCTGATAGGGCCGAGGTGAGTGGCATCACACCTTATCGCACAGAACTGTGAATGAACGAACCTGAGAACTGTCACCTTCCCCTCACAGAGGATTTCACCAGGAAAAAGATGCCCCTTGTCACTGAGTAGGTGGGTGGTGGTGGTGTGTTGGTTTCAACAAACACCCAGAGTTAATAGGAAGGCAGACACTGCTTTGAATAAGACATTAAACTTCCTGCTTTTTATTAAATATCTGCTTTTTAATAAATTATTATCCAAACCAGAAAGAACACAGAGGGTCATAACATACACTTGAGCATAAGATATTTGTGCTGAGCACACAGGTCACCTCCAGGGCTCCTGAAGCATCATTCATCTATTCTGGGTCTGCTTTGACTCTACTGAGGCCTATCAGAAAGTTTCTGTCCCGGCAGCCTGAAGTAAAAGTGACAAGGAGTGAGCCCATCCAACCCCTCTAGCCCAGGACCCTGCCTGCTGGCTGGAAGGCCAAGATGGCCTCTCTGCATCCTGGAGCAGGGATGGCAGGTTCCGCCATTAGCCCCAGGCAAGGGGTCAGGGAGAGGTACTGGGGGCAGAAGTATCCTTCAGGAAGCTGGTGAGGGAGCTCCAGGAGTATGGTCCCTTAGCTGGATGGTCAGGGAGCCAGACGTCTCAGGGCGGCTTGCAGGGACTTCCTCAGAAAAGTGGTGTTGAGCTCTAGGGCTGTGGCCAGGCCCAGCCTCTGGATTTCAGTGATCTGGGGAGAAGGAAGAATAATTATCAGGACTCCAGCAGCTGATCCTTCCCTTTCCCCTCTGCCTTGGGGCACTATTTAGGAAGGAGAGAGGAATCTAGGACACCAGGACAATGGAGGAGATATCTAAACCCATTATTCTACTATGATTAAGTAAGTTTTCGGGTTCAAGTGAACCAGGGGTCAGATGTTAAGTGTACAACTTACTAAGTCAGCCACATTTAAAAAAAAACGTTCATATATTTATTTTTGAGAGTGTGTGCATGCACATGCACCCAAGCAGGGAAGGGACAAAGAGGGAGACAGGAAACAGAAAATCTGACAGTGCAGAGCCTGATGCAGGGCTCAAACTCAGGAACGGAAATCATGACCTGAGCCAAAATCAAAGAGTCCGATGCGTAATTGAGTGAGCAACCCAGGCGCCCGCCCCCCCCAAGTCGGCCATGTTAATAACAGTTGACAATTATTGGGTGCTTTCTATGTAGGAACACTTTATAGCCATGACTTCATAAAATCTGTACAACCCTATTTTACTAAAAAAAAGGTTTTTTTTTTAATGTTTATTTATTTTGAGGGAGAGAGACACGGAGTGTGAGCAGGGGAAGGGCAGAGAGAGGGAGACACAGAATCTGAAGCAGACTCCAGGCTCTGAGCTGTCAGCACAGAGCCTGATTCAGGGCTCGAACTCATGAGCTGTGAGATCATGACCTTGAGCCGAAGTCAGACGCTTAACCGACTGAACCACCCAGGTGCCCCCCTCCTATTTTACAGAATAGAAAACTGAGGGTCAGAGATACTCCATTGTGACTGCCACATTCCTTCTGGGCCAGTATTTCTTCCCTGATCTGTTGCTACAACCTCCTGACAGATCTCTGCCCTGTCTTCTCTTGAATCCCCACTCCTTACAGATGTCCGAGGCTTCTTTATAAAATGTACATCTGACCAAGACACTCCAGCTGAAAGCGCTGGGATAACTACTGATGCCTCACATTCGAGGACCTTCTTCCAGGATCTACATAGGGTCTTCGGTGGATCCAGGAGCCTCCTGAAATTGTGCATAAGATGTGTGTTCATGGTTTCATTTTTCTGAGAGGATCTATAGCTTTCATCAAATCATCGGATGGGCCTGTGACTCCCCCAAAAAGGTAAAGAGCCAACAGCCAAGGATGCCTGGCCTTCAAGATAACTCCATGCTCATCAAATCCTACAGCATCCTCCATAAGATGCTAGCATGGCCTGGCAATGTGAGTCTCAATTTCCTCATCTATAAAATGGAGCTAATAATGGTACCTTCTTATTGGGCTAACACATGGAATAAACTAGCAAGTTAGCATAAGCAAAGGGCTTAGAACAGTGCCTGAGACGGAGCAGGGGCTACGCAATATTAGCTCTCAGTATTTTAACTCTAGCCTTGAACCTCACCCCAACTACCATCTGCTCTCACGTTTTTAGGCCTCAGCTACAACAAACTACCTGTAGACCCCTTGGACACTCACTGCTTAAACTGTTTCCTTTGCCTGAAATGCCCTTTCCTCAGTCTTGGCCCTGACCACCATTTACCCTTTCAGAGTTGAGAAGCCTGTCCCAATTCCCAACCACAAGCAGGGTTTAGTTGCACCCCACTTCCTCTGCCACCCAATGCCCGGCACCCACACCTCTCACCTGGCACCTACCAGATATTACAGTGATCTGGTTATCATCTCTCTCTTGCCTCACTAGCCTGGCACTGGTGGAGAGTGTCAAGTCAAGGACAGGGACTGCGTCATGGTCACTATTCATTCCCCAGTGCCCCATATAACATCTGGCCCACAGCGGTGTTACTGGGATGAATGAACTCCTAAGCAGTCTCATTCCCCAGTCTTAGGCTTGAACTCATAGTTTCCCTGGCTAACACTCAGGGTGTCTTCCCCAGCAAACACTAGACATACACCCTCATGGCACACTCAGAGCAGCGGGACCAGCCCTCATGGCCCTACTGATACTCACATTGGCCTGATACTTGGTCATCACTGTCAGCATGAGCTTGGCATAGGCCACGGACGTGGCGGCTGCTGGCCCCTCTTTACAGAGCTTCTCCATCAACACACTGAACTTCTCAGGGGTCATCTCCACCTGCACACATTGGGAGATGGGACAGAACAAGAAAGGGCCCCAGATTTAAATCCCAATTCCACCACTTCCTAACTAGGTAACCCCGGTAAGGTCACTTAACCACACGAAGCCTCAGTTTCTGCATCTGTAAAATGCGGTTCATGATATCTAATCCTAAAGATGGCGAAAAGGATTAAATGAGATAATGCACATAAAGCCTGGCACATAGGTCTTGGCCTGGCTTGGTGGTTTAAGGTATAAAGGAGTGAGGAGTCCCAAGGGGTACTGCCAGCATAGTAACAATAGCTCTCCTTAATAATAATGTAATCGAGGGGCGCCTGGGTGGCTCAGTCGGTTAAGGGTCCGACTTCGGCTCAGGTCATGATCTCACGGTCCGTGGGTTCGAGCCCCGCGTCCGGCTCTGTGCTGACGGCTGAGCCTGGAGCCTGTTTCAGATTCTGTGTCTCCCTCTCTCTCTGCCCCTCCCTTGCTCATGTTCTGTCTCTGTCTCAAAAATAAATAAAACATTAAAAAAAAAATTTAAAAAAAAATAATAATGTAATCGATATTTATTATGTATCAGGCACTGTTCTGAGCACTTTACACCAATTATCGATTTCAACCTCACCCCAACCTTGGGTGTCATCACTTCCATTTTGTAGATGGGGAGACTGAGGCATAAAGAGGTCAGGTCTACTACCTAAGTTATAAAAAATGAGGTAGAACTTCAGGTAGTGATATGGAAAAATTGCCAAAATATACTGTCAGGTTAAAAAAGCAAAGTACAGAGAACTGAGCTTGGTGTGTTACCATCTATGTAAAAAGCAAGGAAAAAGTGAACTTAAACACACGTCCTTATACAGAAAAACCCTCTGGGAGGGTTCCCCTGGAACTAGTAACACTGACTAGCCCTGGAGAGGGGACCTGGATGGCTGGGGGAACATTTTTCACCATATCCTTTGGGCTTTACAATTTTTGAACAAATGAATCTATAACCTATTCAAAAATAAAATTAAATTTATACACAAACACATCAAAAAGTCCCTCCCCAAGGCCACACGACTAGTAAGAGGCAGAGCTAGGACTTACCAGGCAGTCAGCTCTCTGCTACCAGCCTTTCCGGCCCCAGGACTCCCTTACCGTCAGGGGGCACCTGTTCTGCTTGCCCCTCCACCACTGGAGGGATCAGAAACCCGGGAGCCCCACGCCCGGCCACAGCATTGCAGCACTTCTCGGTCCACCCCTCCCCAGGGCAGCCTGCTCACCTGCCGTTCCAGGAGTGACTGCAACACCAGGAACGTCTTCTCTTTCCAGGGCAGCTCCAAGATCTGTCTGCAAAAAGCACAGGCTCCAGTGAGACCGGCCCAAGCCTGGGAATCCATTGCTCCTACCCCAAGGCAGTGCCAGGCACTGGAGACAGCCAAGATCCCCAGCCAACCAAGGAAGTACTCAGAGCCCCCGATGCTGGCAGCCATTCAGTAGCCAGCCCATACTCGGTGCTGGGAAGACTACAGCCCAAGACTCCTGGAAGGGATGGTGAAGGATTTGGCGTGAGGTGTACAAAGGTTCCCTGAAAAATAAGCAGGAGTGGAGAGAGCATCCCAGGTACCAAAGGTGAGGGTGAGCCAAGGATGCAGTGAGATGATACCTATGAAGGCTTTCTAGAGAAGGCGGCATGCCCTGCAGAGCACAGGGAAAAAGTAGACCACAGTGGGGGCCACTCTACTGTGCTTCCTGTTCTACCGCACAGTCCTCTGCTTGCATGCACGGGCAGTGCATCACATGGAAACAGTGTGGCTTCGTGGGTAGACGGTCTTGAGTCGGATCCCAGGCTTTATCCCTGGCTGGCTGTGTGACCTCTGACCACGTCCCTTAACTACTCTGAGCTTCAGTTTTTCCAACTCTAAGGCAGCAACAGCACCTACCTCACAGGACGGCATGAAGACTGAGATAATGAACCTAAAGCACAGACAATGTACTCGATAAGTGGTGGCGGACGTTGTTTTTCAGGCCGCCCCCTTCTCATGTTACAGTTAGCGTTTTACATTTCACATTAGTGTCCAATGGGGTTGTAGCTCCCCATTGTTTCTACATGTCTGGATTGTGACTCCCCAGTTTTAATACCCAAACCAAACACCAATTTAATAACAATCTTTGAGCACTTACTAGGGGCCAAATACTGTGCGGAGGTCTATGTGCATTACCACATTTGATATCTAGAAAAAATCCCACGGAGCGAATATCATCCCCATTTTTTTATATGAGGAAACAGGCTCACAGAGATGGAATAACCTGTCTGGATTCACCAAGGCAAGGCTGAGATTTGAAATCCTGTCTGTCTGACCCCAGAGCCAGTGCTCTTAACCACTGTGCCAACTACACTGTGCACTACTCAGGAGCAGGGACCCCAGCCTCTTCTCTACCTTCTCCAACGTACCCAGAATGGAAGACTGAAACCCTGGCCTTGGGAAGGTTCACAGGACGGCAACTGGCACATGCCCACGGGAGGGCGGACAGGCCAGGCAACAGCGAGAGGGGCATCAGCTGTGCAGTTGCCAGTCTTTCGGGCACAGGGCCTGGTACCCAGCCAGCTCCAACTCCAGAATGCCGGGAGCCAGCCTGGCCAGTGGGAGCGGGTGGGGGCAGCACGGAGGCCTGTACACTTACCCCAGCATTAGAACCTGCGTGTCTGGCTCCAGGGCCTCGTCCTTCATAAGGCAGCAGAGTAACTCTGTTTGAGCTGGACCTGGGTAGAGGACAGCAGAACAAGGGAAGTCTGGGAGGAAATGGTAGGAGAGGATGGAACGGGATGCCTGGCGCATTACAGGGGGGCATCGTCAGGGAAGCAGCAGGTAACCTTACCGACTGAATACACAACTGCCAGGGCCACCCTGGAGTGAAGGGTGCTGGGAACAGAGAGGGAAGAACTACCGGGCCGGGGCTCGTTCCAGAATTACCAGTTCCTGGGGCCTGGAGCACGGGGCCAAGAAGGGTTCTGCAGACAGGATAAGCATACTTGGCACAGAAGGAGGTCAGGGCAGTCACGAGCAGGCGGGAGGCCGAGGAAGTCAGGGACAGAATCTACAGCCAGTGGGGAGGAAAATATTAATTAATTCATTTCTTCTTCCCTGTAATAAATGCTTATCAGACATATTTCAGATGGTGATAGACGTTACAAAGAAAAAACAAAAATTCTTTTATTTAGAACTCACATGGGAAGACAAAAAGTTCCCTTCCCCAGCTCCCAAATTCCTTCAGCTTCTGGAAGGGTCTGGGGCCCACAAGGGAGGAATGCGATGCCATGTGGAGAGATGGCCTGGAGGTCCATGCTCTTTCTGTGCCCCAGGCTGCCTTGGGAACCCCTTCTCCCAAGCACACTCTTCTGCGGGCTCACATTCTCTCCCCCACTGCCCCCAGCATGCCGAGTGTATCCCAATGCACCTACCCGTCTTAGAAAGAGGCTCTTGGTCAGAATGGTAGCATTGCTGAGGCTAAGGTCTGGTGAAAGGGACAGAAGCCAGGTGCAGAACTGCAGGAGAGCTGTGTCTGAAAGCTGCAGGAGCTGCAGCTGGGCACACAGCAGTTCCATCTGCCGAGTAGGAGGGAAACATAGACACTCGGTCTGTCTCTGCTAGGCAGTCTCAAGCCAACTGGGCAGCAGAATGGGTGGGGCAAGGACACTCCAAGGTAAGGTAAGGCAGGGAGAGCTGCCCTATGGTGAGGGTCCAAGGGCTAAAAGGAAGCACACGGTGACCCCTGCCCAAGAGACCAAAAACCCAATAAAATCCCCTCCCCAAATTCCCACACGAGGCAAGGAAACACAGATGTAAGTAGAAAAAGGCTGGGGACATATCCTCAGGCCAGGCCGTCTTCCTGGACTCACCTGGCTTGGACTGCATTCGTGGAGAAGCTGTAGCTCAACTGGAGGGGCACCCTCCAAGCCCTGGAAAGGCAAATCCCATGTTAGGGCTGGCAGAGCCCTTGGTGACAAGTCAGAGACCACCCCTTTGTCTGGCACAGTGGGTGGGTGAGGACCCTGGATGCTACCAGAGGAGAGGGACTGCTCTGGGGTTAGATGACATATCTGGACTTGGGTCAAGAAGAGCCCCTGCGGCTCTTCAGACCTTCACCTCAGACCTTCACCCTGACTCTCATTGTCCAAACAGCCTGTGCTCTCCTGGGCGTGGCTGAAATCCAGGCAGAAGGTGGAAGAAGGGCAATGCTGAGCAGGGGTCAGTTACCTCCCCGAAGGTCTTGAGCAGCTGCTGCAGCCTGGGAACCTGGTCCTGCAGAGGAGAACCTGATCACTGCTGAGTCCCTACCAGCACAGTGTGGCCCCAAGCCCAGCCCTAGCTCCCTCTCCAGAGAAGGCCCTGGGTCAGTGGGAGCTAGGGGGCAAAGATGATTTACGAAGACCAAGAACACAAAGCCTAACCTTGAAAAGTACTTAAGAACTCAAAGTAGACAAGGCCCATGGAAATCCAGCTGTCTAGATTGACCTCTCTGCACCCACCCTAATGGGGGTAAGACCCAGGCCTTGGGTCGGGAGGACAGGCCGAACACGGCACAGTCAGTCCCACGCCCTCTCCATAGGATAGCTCTGGAGCTTCTCTTCTTGCTTGGCACCCTTTAACCTCACGTTGTACATCATTAGGCCAAAGGTTCCCCACCTCCAATAACTCCCTTCCTACCTCATCCTCAGAAGCTGTGGAGCAGAGACTATATTCCCTTAACCCCACCCTCCTACCCCTTGCTCCACAGACCACAGTTATCCCAGTTGGGAAATGGTCTCCCAACCAGCTTTGACCCTGGATAAACCCCCCACTCCTGGAGGATCCCTCTAAAGCCAGCCTCCCCACCCTAGTACCTGGATAGCTTTGGGCAGCTCCAAATTCTCAGCTAGGCCCTTGGCATCCTCCAGACTCTGACCAGCCACACTGGGCTCAGCCTGGACAGGCTGGTTCTTAATGGGCAATGTGCCTCCTCCGTCTGCCAGGGATTCCAAAGATTCAGGTTCGTGTTTCTCCTCCTTGTGACCTTCTTCCTCCCTTTCCAAATATCGGAACCTTTTGGGGGCCCTCTCCCCCTCAGGTCTGGCAGGCTCTTCCTCTGGCCCCTTTCTGCGTTTCCCAGGCCAATGGGGGTCCTCGTCCTCCTTGTCCTCCTTTTCTTCCTCTCCAGGATCCGGAGTCTGGAGCAACTTCAGCCTCCTGCCTCCCTGGCCCAGCTGCCTACACAGGCCTTGGAGCTGTCTCTGGCAGCTTTTAGACAATGGGGATGCTCCTGCAGTCGATACCCCAATGTCTAGATCCCTTCGCAGCAATTCCCCCAGGGCCCGGAGCCAGGTGTCAGGGTCAGGGCTTTGGTCTTGCTGTGCAATCTGCAGCACAGAGAGCAGTCCGCTTTCAGGCAGCGACGGCCAAACAGCCATCAGCAGGGACATCAGGTTCCTCTGGCATAACTGAGGCAATCGCAGCAGCAGTGGCTTCCTGGGGAGCAGGAGGACAAGCAGTCAAGAGCATCTTCCTGGAAGGAGCACAGGACAGACTGCATAGAGCTACAGGGTAGATGGCAATGGACAGACAGGGTAACTAGGAGGCAGTACCTGCGAGTCAGTATGGATGGAGGGGGACAGCATGACAGTCATTCAACAAGCATTTATCGAGCGTGTATTTTACGTTGTTGTTAAATCAGCTTGAGTTCATTTTACTATTACTAAACAGCCAAAATTTCTCTGAACAATTCAATATTTTTTAAATTGAGCATGTATTCGTGTATTCTATGCTAGGCTCTGCTCTTTGACATCTCCTAGTTCAGCTCAAAAATTCACGTTGAAACCTACTCTACAAAAGATCTATGCTTGTTTTACAAAAAAAAAAAAGTCCCTTCCCAAACTTTACATAAAAATAATACCCCAGGGGTGCCTGGCTGACTCAGTCAGTAGAGCATGTGACTCTTTTTTAATTTTGTAAAATGATTTATTTATTTAAGTCTACACCCAATATGGGGGGGGCTCAAACTCAAGACCCTAAGATCAAGAGTCACATGCTCCACCAACTGAGCCAGCCAGGCACCCCTAGAGCGTGTGATTCTTGATCTCAGGGTCATGAGTTCAAGCCCCAGGTTGGGCACAGAGCTTACTTAAAAAGATAAATAAAATTAGGGCGCCTGGGTGGCTCAGTCGGTTAAGCGGCCGACTTCGGCCCAGGTCATGATCTCGCGGTCCATGAGTTCGAGCCCCGCGTCGGGCTCTGTGCTGACAGCTCAGAGCCTGGGGCCTGTTTCAGATTCTGTGTCTCCCTCTCTCTGACCCTCCCCCATTCATGCTTTGTCTCTCTCTGTCTCAAAAATAAATAAACGTTAAAAAAAAAAATTAAAAAAAAAAAAAGATAAATAAAATTAAACAAACAAAAAGAATGTGCTGTGGGATGGACCAAGGCCCAAAGTAAAATAATAACACTCTAGGATGCTGTGCAGTGCTTATTCTGCAGCCCTGTGCTCTCCTTGGCAATCCCCTGGAACTCTCAAGGTTACATCAGTCTAGCTGTGACATTCCTTTCACCCAGCTGAGTTCCTGAGAGGCACAGGCAGTGTCTCCTTCCTCCATGTCCCAGTACCCAGCAGAGCATCAGCCCACATCAGGCACTTGGTACACACTTTATTGAATGAATTAACTCTCAGAATTAAGTGTCCAGACATCGGCAAGGACTACTGTGGACACAGCAGTGTAGCCATCTGTAATGTTGTAAAGGCACGAATCCAGACGCTGTGGGACCCGAGGCTTACTGGTGTGGCAAGTCATGGGTACACCAAGCCCACCTGCCATCACGCCTCTAATCCTCTCTATGGGACTTTGCAGGGCTGCTTATCATCATACACAAGGGGCACCTGGGATGAGTGAAAGAGAAAAAAATCTGACTTTTATTTCTTTGTGAAAACCAACCACTTAAGTGAGAGAGAAAACTAAAGTAAAAGTTAAAAAGATGATCAATTTGGGGTACCTGGGTGGCTCAGTCAGTTAAGCCTCCGACTTGGCTCAGGTCATGATCTCATGGTTCGTGGGTCCTCTGAGCCCTGGGTCGGGCTCTGTGCTGACAGCTCAGAGCCTGGAGCCTGCTTCGGATTCTGTGTCTCCCTCTCTCTGTGCCCCTCCCCTGGCTCATGCTCTGCCTCTCTCTCTCAAAAATAAATAAGCATTAAAAAAAATAAAAAAAAAATATATGGTCAATTTGTGGTAGAGGATGATTAGGAGTACAGAGGTGGGGGAAACCCTATCCTAACTTCAAGGACTTTTAACTCTTGTGTGTGCACGAACCCCCTTATCAAAATAAGTGTTAAATGCACAAAATAAAATACATGAGATAATGAAAGAAACCAATTATACTGAAGTAAAGTTGTACCCAGAGACCTTAGATTAAGTCCCCTCCTCTTATTCTGTCTGGAAAAAGCCAGACAGCTGGACAAACATTTCTATGACCTCCAATTTGGGGATGCAGAAAGTCCTCCTGAGCCATTTCTTGAAAAAAAAATTCAAAGTGGGGTGTGGGAAGCCAGTATTAGAACTTACATTTCTACTTACCTAAAACATAAGAAGTTAGTTATCATAAATATTTAAGGTATGGAATGGCCCTTCACCTTCCAGGCTCCAGCCCAATTTTGAGGGAGGGGTATCCAAGTGTGCAGAGCCCCCTAGAGGCTGAAGGCAGCACCTCAGTCACTTTTTAAATTTTTCTGTGTACTTTATGGATACGGTATTGTTTTTTAACAACACCAACCTCACTAAATGGACACACAACTTATAAGGATGACTGAAAAGAAACTGAATGCCAGTAAATGACGCACACCAAATAAGAAAATGGCAGAGCTGACCCTTCTCCTAGCAGAAATTGTCACATTAAAAAAAATTTAAAAAAAAAGTTCAAAGTCATACCAAAGACTATAATTATCAAAAACACCATCCTTAAGAAAAGTGATTTTGCCCTAGAATGTACACTGTGCTTTGAAAATTCGACATTATAAAGCCATTCCAACAGATGGTCCGTTTTCTCACCACGTTTTAAATGTCTATTTTTGTATACTTTATAATGTGCGCTACTTTTTTTTAAGTTTTATTTATTTATTTGGGGGTGGGGCAGAGAGAGAGGGTGAGAATCCCAAGCAGGCTCCACCAAGTCAGCACAGAGCCGGACCGGGGGCTGGATCCCATAAACCATGGGACCATGACTTGAGTCCAATTCAAGAGTCAAAGGCTCAACTGACTGAGCCACCCAGGCACCCCTTGGGCATTATTTTTCCACTTGTGTACACTTTGTTATAGGTAGGCATGCGTTCCATTTCTTTAGAGATGGGAATCTGCGAACAGAATCTATTTGAGCCCAGTGTCGTCTTTTTTTTTATTTTTAGTTTTTAAATATTTATTTTTCAGAGAGAGAGAGAGAGAGAGAGAGAGAGAGAGAGAGACAGAGAGAGAGAGAGAGACACGGAGCGTGAGCACGGGAGGGGCAGAAAGAGAGGGAGACACAGAATCCGAAGTAGGCTCCAGGCTCTGAATCGTCAGCACAGAGCCCGAGGTGGGGCTCGAACTCATGAACCACCAGGAGCTCATGACCTGACCTGAGCCAAAGTGGGACGCTGAACCAAACTGAGCCACCCAGGCGCCCCCGGCCCACTGGCTTCTAATTACTCATTTACACTCAGCGGAAGGCGGGTGTCTTCCAGGCGGGTTCGCGGCTCCGGCCCGGCACCCAGAAGGTTCTCAATAAAGGTCTGTTGGATGCTCCTCCCTACAGGGTGCGCGGCAGGGACGCCCGGCTGAGGGGAACCAATTAACCGCTCCGGGATTCGGTCTCTTCATCTAGAAAAGTGGGCGGCGCTAGCCCCTGCCTCACACGACCGTGGAGAAATGCCGCGCCCCACAACCAGACGACTTACAGCTCAAGGCGACAGTCCGGGCCCTCCACGACGGGTTCCTCCTGGCACAGCGCCTCGAGGACGTGGCCCCAGCCGAAGGGCTCCCCGCCGCGACTGCCCAGCGCCCGCAGCAGGCCCAGGCCGCGCCGCGCTCCATCCGGCCCGGCCTGCAGCGCCTGCAGCAGGAGCCGGGCGGAGGCATCCAGCTGCGCCCAGGGCGCCGACCCCGAGCCCTCAGGCAGGGCGGGTGCAGCCTCCGAGGCTGCCATGCCTGGAACCCGGGTGCTGCGCCAGCTGCCGATCTGGTTCCTGACCTCAGCCTCGACAACTGGGGAAAGGGAGCAGGACCCCAGCGCCTGCCCCGACGCCGCGGAGAGCGTCCGCCCGCACCTGCCACACTCGGCGCTCGGAGACGCACACTGAGCACCACCAGCCGGTGAGATTCGCGCCCAGTGTTAGAAAGGTACCGAGGGGGGTGTGGCTAGGGGCGGGGCCGGACGTGGAGCGAGCGGCCAGGGTAGGCCGGAAGGGGCGGGGCTAGCAATGATCCAGGCCAGAGAGTCTGGGAACGGAGTAAGGGGGCGGGAGGAAGGCCCCGCGAGATCCGCGGACGGGGCGGGGCCGCGGTGAGGGCAGGGCCACAATGTGGGAATTCGCTTGTAGCTTGTAGGAGGTGTCCTGCCGGAGATAGTGGAGTGGGGCGGGGCTTGGTGAAGGGGTGGATCTTTGCCTGTGATCTACACCTTCCTTCCTCCACACTTCCTGAAGTAGTTGGGCGGGAGGTGGGGGTGCTGAGTGGATGTGAGGGTTTCTGTTGTTCTTTTTTTTTTTTTTTTTTTTTTTTTTTTCAATGTTTATTTTTGAGGGAGTCAGAGCGGGAGCAAGGGAGGGGCAGAGAGAGCGGGAGACACAGAATCCGAAGAGGCTTCGGGCTGCCCCCAATGCGGGACTCGAACCCACGAACCATGAGATCATGACCCGAAGTGCGTCGCTTAACTGACTGAGCCACCTAGGCGCCCCAGAAATCCTGTTGTTCTTCAGGATCCAAGTATCATTTAATTTTATCTGATGTCCATGTTATGTGTAGATCACAAACTGCGATAGGATTTGGTCACCATTTACCAACCTGCCTTGATGTCACCTCTTCCACAGGCCATCAACTGCCATCATTAAGGTTTCAGTCCTCTGGAAATATTTGATGCACAACTATCCCTCAGAATGGGGTGGTAGTAAAACCCAACACTATATGGCCAAAGGCCTTGCTGTGAACTGCCTCACAAAGTCCAAGAAGCCCACTTGCTCTGGTTGTTCACAAGGAGCGGGGAGTGGCTCCACCTCCCAAGGTTCCAGTTTTAAGGAAATTTGCTGGAGGAGGCAGACTTCTACTGAAGTAGCAGGCTAGGAGGAATCACCACAGAGGATAAGAATAGAGAGGGGAGAAGAGCTCCACAGCACCCCACAAACCCCACTTTGGGTTCCAGTTTACCATTCTCCCAGCTTCTGCAGTCACACACACATCCATTCATTCAGTCAATCTTTGCTGAGCACCTGAGGCTGGGGTTTCAGGGAACAAAACAAACACCTCATTGTTGCTGACACTCCAGTGAGGAGAGACAACTAATAAGTAAACAGTAGAATGTTTGATTGTGGTGAGTGCTTTCAAGAAGAATATAGCAGGGAAGCAGGGGTGGGGGAGGTGAATTTAAATAGGTAGGCAGGCAAGATGAACCTGAAGAAGTTAAGGGAGCAAGTCAGGTAGAGAGATCTGTGGGGAGACATCTCATGCAGAGGGAGCAGCACATGCAAAGGCCCTGAGGCATAAGCATGACTGGAGCAGAATGTACTTGGAGAGTAATCAGAGAAGAGATCAGAGAGGTAACTGGGCCAGGTCTTCTGAGGCCTTGAGATCAGAAAGAGGACTTCAGTTTTCACTCTAAGTAGTATGGTAAGCATAGGAATATTTGGTTTGTTTAAGTAGTCTCTACACCCAATGCAGAGCTTGAACTCATGGCCTTGAGATCAAGAGTTGTACATTCTACCACCTGAGCTGGCCAGGTGGGCATGGTAGTGGTACGGTAAGCCATAGGAATATTTTGAGCTGGATCTGATTTTCATTGGAGCCAAACTTTTGTTTTTTCCAAAATAATTTCAAGGGAGCTGTTGGGAAAGACTAAGGAGTATCTCTCAGATAGTGACTGCTTTGCAGACACCACATTAGCAGAAGTTTTGTGCAGACATCTCTGTCTCAGGTTAGCTGTTCTAACTTCATAAGAGATGTTTTCAGTCTTCAAATGACCAGCTGTTGGGAGGACAGGCCCTGACAAGTAGCGGGTAGGGTCAGGAATGCTAAATAGCCTTCAGTGACTTGCCAATCCTCAACTACCAGCTTTACCCTCTGGTGGTGGCGGCTCTGGCTCATGCCCACCAAGGTCTGCATTCTAGCCACTGGGAAGGAGAATGGAGGGGAAAGTTCTGAGAGTGGTTAAACAACCCAGGGGGATCCTGGAGACCCTTTCATGGGATTCTGATGTCATTACTATTTTTATAATACTAAGTTGTTATTAATTTTCTTTTCCACTCTCGTATTCTTATGAGCATAAAATGAAGTTTTCCAGAGGCTGACAGGTGATATTGCAACAGAATGAATGCAGAACCACCCGCCTTGGTTTACGGGGAGGGTATCCGGGCTATGAGCAGACACTTTTTAGATACTAGCAGTAATGGCTTAGATGCATTTTATTGGTTTTCTTTCAGAATCCTACAAAAAGCAAAGTTAAAAACCAAGTCCCTGGCAAGAAAGTGAACACCTCCTCTTTCCCGAGAGCCCCCCACCTCTCCCCCTGTTCCCTAGCTGGGTCAGTACTTGTTTCATGGGCATGGAGGGCTTGCTACTTTCATCCCCCACCAAGTCCCAAAAGGGGAAAGACCTACCACCTAGCAACCCCCTGCCCCTCAGCCCCATCCCCCACATGTTGATCCTGGTCACAGAAAGCCAAGGTAAGAATTATTGCGATCCAGTAAGAGTTCTGAACCCCAGAAGGCCATGGCCAGGGCACAGTCCATGAAGAATGCTTCGTCCTCCTGCTCGGTGCCCCCTTGGAACCCTGTTGGGCCCAGTACCTGGGAGTAGAGAAAGAAATCAATGAAAACCCATCACCTTCAACCCAATTGCCCCAGGAACAAGAGAATCAAGGCTGACACATAAGGTTGAGCAGGTTGTACGTAGAACAAAGATGCCCCATCTAAGCAGGCACCATTATCCTTATGGACATCGTGTATAGGTCTTATATTTATCACAGACATTTATTGTAAACAGGGCAAGCAGCCTCCCTGTCCCACATTCCTGCTGTTACCACCTCACTCCCAGAGGTCAGCTGCATACTCTCAGTCCAGGGAGAATCAGAGGTCAGGGCTTTATCCGGTAGCTGGTGCAGATAAATACAATCAGACTTGAAGGGGCAGCGGCCATTCCCCTGCATGAAGAACCGACATCGGATCTGGCTATGAGAGGACAGAAGGAGAGAAGACCATTACTTCAAGCCCTGTTGCCCCAGGAACAAGGAGCACTGAAGGCTGACGCGTAAGGCTGGGTAGGTTGTACGTAGCACAAAGGCACCACTTGTACGCAGTCACCGCTGGCATCATGGTGTAGATTTTACATTTATTACAACTATTTTCCAGCAGATGGCAGTAAAGTGTCTTAAGGGGGGGTGCCTTTCTCTAAGTCTCCACAAAGTTCATTTGGGCTAGCTGGGCATCTCTTTTCCTTCTTTGAACTAAGTTTCAACAATACCACCAAGAAAAGATAATCCTAAAATGTGTCTCTGTAACCAACTTAAAACAATGTCCTGTTCTGAGGAGTGGGCTTATGATTTGGCAATTGCTAGCTCATGAAATGAAATTGATGCCCTTTCTCTTCTTCCTCCTCCTATTTACTCAAACCTGGCGACAGAACCCCCTCCATCTGGATAGCCTACAAAAACCCCACACGCAACCTATCTACATTTCCCATCAGCTTCCTTCTCTTCACCCTCATGGGACAGTGACAGTCCTGGGACCACCTATGCTGAAGGTATTAGGCCTCTTAAATCTTCCTTCTAACCTCATGGTCACTTGGCCACTTCCTCTCAATACCCCCCATTCCTTCCAGTATGCACTAGGAGTCAGAATGCTTGGCTTCAAACCCCACTTTCTCACTTAAGTCATACAGACCATGCCTCAGTGTCTTCTTCTGCAGCATGAGGATCTTAGGACGCCCTACTTCACAGAGTTTATAATGTGCAAAGTCTGTCATATATAATAAGCCCTTCATCTACATCATCTCCTATCCTACCTGGGCCTGGGTGCTCCCTTTTGGCTCAGACAACTTCTAAAGACTCCCGACTGGTACCCCAGATGCCAATATCTCCTCACTTTGACCTGTCTCTGCCTGGAGTGTTCTCACTTTTCTCCTCCAGAGGAGCCCCCTCCTCCAACCCACAGCTCAAATACTTCCTCCTCTGTGAGACTCACCCAAGAGCTTTTCCCCACTTTGTTGAGTCAGCTGTTATAGTTCACAGCAAAATCCGGTGCCTTCTCAACAACGTCGAATGTGTCACAGGTAGAGACAAGACCTTCTTTTTTGATCCCACCCTTTATCCAAATAGACTTTGCATATGTAGCATATAATAAGCCCTTTGGGAAGGTGAAATTAAGAGCCTGGAATTGTAGTTAATTCCAGATCTGGATGTATGCCCACCCTCCACAAGAGATTAAAACCTACTGACTTTTTCCCTGTCTCCAAGGGCTGCCTTTTGGTCTCTTTCTCAGAGACCCCACGTTTTCAAAGATCATCTACACAAACAGCATTCATATCAATTTATCTCCTTGCTTAAAAAAAAAAAAATCAGAAGTAAAAGCCAAGGAGGGTTTCTCATTGCACTGAGAAAAACAGTTACCCTGCATTGACCTTGACCTTGAGCCAGGCTGGAAGGCTTGATCTGCTGTCTCGGTCACTCATCATTATTTATTGGGCTTTCTGAAATAGTGGAAATAGCTCACATCCTATCAATAGCTGCCATCTCTATCATTCTGAACTTCTGGGATTTGGGGGATCCCAGGCTGGGAACCACGGCTGAGCCAGAATGGAGCAGAGGCTGTCTTCTCCTCTTCCCTAACCTGGGTCATGGTCCCTCTGCCAGCCTCACCTGGTCCGAGCCTTGAAGTTCCTGATGAGTTGCTCCTTCTCAGCCCCCTCGCTCACCCAGAATTTGTGGGGGATGATGTAGCTGGAATGGACACGGCACTGGGGACAGGCCCTGCCAAGGCGGGGTGGGAGAACAGTCACAAGCCCTCACCTCTCTGAGGCGTCTCCCTCCCTCCCTCCCTCCCAGGCTCCTCCTGACACTGACTTGACGACAGCCAGCGGGAAGTTCTGTTGGCTTTTCCGCCAGGTGCGCAGGCAGCCCAGGCAGTGGGCGTGGGTGCAGTTGGGTAGGATGCCGAAGATCCGCTCGGCCTCTGGCTTGTCCCACACCTTGTCCATGCAGATGCCACACACGACGTCCCGACTGTCCTGCTCCCTCTGCAGCCACACACAGGGTCAGGGCACATCCATGTCCACCCCCTCCCCCGACGCATACACACTGCCATCCCCAATACAGCCCTCCTCCAGCTGGCCCGGGCATCTCAGAGGTCCAGCATGGCATCCTCTGCCACTGCCCCTCCCCCGCTACCTGCTGCAGCTCCAGGCCCAGGCTCTGAAGTGGGGCCATGAGCTCCCGGACAGGGTCTGACTTAGGCTGAGGCTCCTGGGAGTAACAGTGATCGTCGTCAGCAGCTGTTGGGGAAAACTGGATCCATTCATTCATTTACTCATTCGTGTAACATCTGCTGAGTGTCTGCTGCACATAGAGCTCTATGGGCACACAAAGTCTTGCCCCCAAGTAACTGGGAATCCAGTCAGAAGCGTAGGTCTCTAATACACCATTTACAGCTATGCTGTCCTATACAGCAGCCGCTGGCCACATGTGGCTATTGAGCACCTGAAACGCAGCTACTCTGAACTGAGATTTTGAAGCTTAGTACCAGAAAGGACTCTAAAATATTCCATTAATAACTTTTTATATTGATTACATGTTGGGATGATTTTGGATATATGTTTTTTGATATATTGGGTTAAATAAAATATAATATTAAAATTAAATTTCACCTGTTGCTTTTTACTTTTTGAATGTGGCTTCTAGAAAAATGTAAATTTCAGGGGCACCTGGGTGGCTCAGTCAGTTAAGCATGTGACTCTTGATTTCAGCTCAGGTCATGATCTCATGGTTCGTGAGTGTGAGCCCTGCATCAGGCTCTGAACTGACAGCACAGAGCCTGCTTGGGATCCTCTCTCTCTCTCTCTCTCTGCCTCTCCCTCTCTCTCTAAATAAACATTAAAAAAATTTTTAATGAAAAAATGTAGATTGCATATGTGAATTACAACCACTTTAGAAAACAGCTGGGCACGTCCTGAAAATATTAAACATGGAGTTACCACGCGATCCAGCAATTCTACTCCTAGGTATATAGCAAAGAAATGAGATACACGTCCACACAAAAACTTGTATACGTGCACGCTTACAGCAACATTATTCATAATAGTCAAAAAACAAAACAACCCAAAGGTCCATCAACTGATGAATTAATAAAACAAAATGTAGTATTTTCATATAACAGAATAGCATTTGAGCATAAAAAGGAATGAAGTACCCATTCGTGCTACAACATGGATGAACCCAGAAAATGTGATGCTAAGTCAAAGAAGCCAGACACGAAGGGCCATATAGTGGGATTCCATTTATATGAAGTGTCCAGAACAGGCAAATCCATAGAGACAGAAAGTAGACTGGCGGTTTCTAGGGGCAGGAAGGAGTGAGGGAGAGGGAGTGGTTGGCTCATGGGTTTCCTTTTGGGGTGAGGAAAATCTTCTAAAATTAGATAGTGGTAATGTTTGTAGAACTCTGAATATACTATATCAATTCTTTTTTTAAAATGTTTTATTTGAGAGAGAGAGAGAGAGAGAGAGAGATCGATCAAGCAGAGAAGGGGCAGAGAGAGAAGGAGGGAGAGAGAATCCCAAGCAGGCAGAGCCTGATGCAGGGCTCGATCCCACAAACTGTGATTATGACCTGAGCCAAGATCAAGAGTCGGTCGCTTAACCAACTGAGCCACCCAGGCATCCCTGAATATACTATATTACATTGGATTGTATACTTTAAACTGGTGAATTTGTGAATTATATCTCACTAAAGCTGTTAAATTATATAGGTGACTTGTGTTCCAGCTGGACGGCGCTGAATTAGAATAATTTAAAAAATAACTGCTAACATTTAGTGTTTACTCTGTGCCAGGTACTGTGTGCTAAGCACATCACATTTATGAATTCACTGCACCCTCACAAGACCTGAGACAGGTACTGTTATCACTGAGGACACGGAGGTCCAGAGAGGTTAAGTGACTTATCCAAGCCCACACAGCTACTAAGTGGCAGAGCTGGCATTTGAGACTAGGTGGTTTGACTCCTCAGGCACCATGAAATTCTGCTTCTAGCACACAGACAACAACAGAGCTGGAGGTAAGTTTCCCTCTAGTTGGGAATCTTGAGGTGGGAAAGAGGTAAAAGGAGATATAAACCTTGCTCAGAGACAGCACAGGAACCCTGGTCTCAGATCCCACTTGTGCCCACCTGCAGGGCCCCTGATGACTCACATGATGGTGACGGGGACTTCCAGGAACTGCCATCAACCTCCTCCGCCTTGCCGGCCAACCCCACCAGGCCAGGCTCCATACCCCAGCAGGCCCCCGGCCAGTCCCAACCCACGGCCACAGAGGGCAGGTAGGTGGGCTCGGAGCCCCTGCGGGTCAGCCCCAGCCGGGGTCTTGGCAGGGTGACACGTGGCTCCGAGTGGCGCCGGCCCCATTCCAGGTGGCCAGGGGGCTGAGGGTGCTGATAGCTGCAGTGGGAAAGAGAAGAGTGAGGAGACACGGCTAGATCCGCCAGGGCTCAGAGCTAGCTCAGCCTAGAAGTCGGAACTGAGAGGGGAGAGGAGGCTTTGGGAAGATGCGTGGTCCATGAAGGGATGATCCTTCCTGTGTCCCCCACCCTATTCCTTATTTGAGGACAAGGGCTGCTTACCTGCATTGATCTCCGTGGAAGCAGAAGCCTCTCTGGAAGTATCTGCAGACCTGGGACACCTTTCTGTCTTGAGCGATGTAGCAGCTCAACCCCCAGTGACAGGCCCCTCGGGCGAATGTCCTAAGAGATTGTCTGAGTCATGCTCAACCTCGTTTTAGTTCCTGCCTTTGTAATCCTTAGAGAGAGAGGCTGTAGGATAGCTGAACACAGGCTCTGGAGTTGGTCCTGTGTTCAAATCCTGCCCCTTCTAGGGAGCCCTGGGTGGGTAACTCAAACTTTCCTAAAGCTTGGTTTCCTCACTCTTAAAAAAAGAGGGCACCTGGGTGGCTTCATCAGTTAAGCATCTGACTCTTGATTTCAGCTCAGTTTGTGATTTCACAGTTCATGAGATTGAGCCCCGTGATGACAGCATGGAGCCTGCTTGGGATTCTGTCTTTCTGCCTCTCCCCTGCCTGTGCTTCCTCTCCCTCTCTTTCAAAACAAACAAATAAACAAACAAACAAACAAACAAAAAGAGTTAACAATGCCTCTTTGTTACCTCAGAGTTGTTGCAAAGTTTTTGTTTTTGTTTTTTAACATTTATTCATTTTTGAGAGACAGAGACAGAGCATGAGCAGGGGAGGGGCAGAGAGAGAAGGACACAGAATCCGAAGCGGGCTCTAGGCTCTGAGCTGTCAGCACAGACCCCAAAATGGGACTTGAACCTACAGAGTGTGAGATCATGTCCTGAAGTCAGATGCTTCACCGACTGAGCCACCCAGGCACCCTGCAAGGGGTTTTTTTTGTTTTGTTTTGTTTTTTAAGGTTTTGCACAAGGCACTTAGTGAGTGCTCAGTAAATCATAGTGATTACTATTCTGTCCTCCAAGTACAGAGTCTTGTAGGTTCTGGAATCAGAACTCTGGGTTCAAATTCTGCTACTAGGACCAGCTTCATGGGCATGGATATTTAGTCACACAGGGGCCCGACACTTGCTTTAATGATCTGCTGTTGCCCACCTGAAATGATTAAATTTTTTAACAAGGGCCGTGATGTTCATTTTGAATGGGGGCCCACAGATTACACAGCCTGTTCTGCCTGATACCGCTACTTCTTGGTTGCTTGAGCTTGGACAGCCTTTTTATGCCTCAGTTTCTTCACTTGTAAAATGGCGATAATATTTGTACATTGACATGAGGGATGTCAAATGTAAATGAGATAATATATGTGAGACACCTGGCCTATAGCAAGCCCTCAATAAAATAATAGCTGTTGTCTTCCTCATCATCACTATTACAGGGGCTTTTGAGGGTCAAGGTGGGAGATGGAGAAGGGAAGGAAGAGGCTGGGTTTGTTAAGAATCTACCACATGTTCAGGCCTGGGCCAGGGCTCTGGGACAGCGGTCCACTTTTGTCATGTGCTTCCTTGCCTGGAGGGCGAATGAGGCCACACATGAGGTGGGCAGGGCATCAGGGATGGGGACAGAGGCTTTATTCTAGTCCCAAGAGAACACAGATTGCCAACCCGAGCTAAGGGTCTGCCATAGACTGGTGGGCACCACTCCCTCAAGAATGTCCAATGGTGAGAGGCCCCAGCAGAGAAGTAGGCCAAGGGAAAAAAAGATGGGCGACAGGACTTGTTGGTGAGGGTTCCAGATTGTGGGGCACGTGGTCCTTCATATTCAACGATGGTGTGGAACTCCTGGATGAGGAACCTGCCTATGGAGCTCCTGCTGAGGTGACAGAGCACACAACCAAGAAACCAGGGCCAGGACTAGCGGGAGGAGAGTGGGTACTCACCTCAGACACAACAACTCAGGGGATGCCAAAAAAACAAACTAACAAACTAACAAACAAACAAAAAACCTCACCAATAAAAGAAATCATATTTTAAAGATCAAAATTAACACACAAAAAAATCTACACTGGACAAATATCAAACTTTTAAACAAAGAGAGGGTTCAACGCCACACAAGCTATTTGCCTCCCCGGCCCCGCAAGGACACAAGTAACCAGGACAAACACAGACCGTGAAAAGGGCTCAGACAGAAACAAATGGCTGGCAAGGTGGGCACTCGACAGGGTGGTCAGGGAAGGCCTTTGAGTGTAATGTAAGATCACTAAACAGTACTTTTTGATGAGAGTACTATGTAATTTTTGCCATTTAATTCAGAGGAAATGCAAAGAATTCAGTGCCCCAGCAGAACAAATCACCTTTCATTCCCATCCACTTATTTATGTGAACAAGATTTCATAGTGCTTCCATTTACAAAAACTGAAAATAGAAACTGATGTTGGGGCACCTGGGTCGGTCAGTCATTTTAGCATCTGACTTCAACTCAGGTCATGATCTTGGGTTTGTGGGTTCAAGCCCCATATTGGGCTCTGTGCTGACAACTCAGAGCCTGGAGATTGCTTCAGATTCTGTGTCTCTCTCTCTCTCTCTGCTCCTCTCCTGTTCACACTCTCTCTCTCAAAAATAAATAAACATTTAAAAAATTAAAAAAAAAAAGAAATTGATGTTGAACGTTGGCTTATTCTAGCAATAAGTAATATTTATATCCATGGATACATGAGCTTTCTGGGGAGCAGAAAAAAAAAGCAACTGTTCCATCTACCTCAGGAGAAAATTTTCTAAAGAAAATTCTTTGTTATTTAGTAATTAACTGTTCAGGTTATTTGGATCAGTTGAGTACTACCAATAACTAAATCCAGAAAAAAAATTAATTTTGTTTCACAAATATCTTTGTTGCAGAAACATATAATATTGTGATCAGCAAAAGACAGCATCTGAGAATAAAAATATGTTAGGATAAAATTTTGGGGGAAAGTGAAATGGAGGAGGCATGCAAGGAGAAAAGGGAATTATGTAAAACTCTAAGAGCCTGTATATATATTTTTTTCTCTTTTTTTTCTTTCTTTTTTTTTTTTTTTCTTTTTTTAGATGGATGACATTGGATACATGGAAAGAAGAATGGACTTATTCACATCTACCCGCTTACCTGCCATTACTGGTCTGCCTACACAGCAAGTGTAGGACCCAAAGCAAGCAGGATTCAGATTTCTACCCAGAGCTACAGCCTGCCCCAGCCCAGTGCTCTGTGGTGCCTTGTAATCATCCTCACTGCCTGGCTTGGAAAAAATGAGAAGCTGCTACAGGAAGATTGAGGGCAAGTTCTTGTGGGCTGAGGGCTTTGAACACATCCCTCAAAATATTGCCTGAAGGACCAGCCTTGGAAAGGAAAGATTCAGAAATGACAAAATGCATCTGATTTAGTGATGTAACTTGTCTCTAAAAACATCTTTTAAAAATAGCTTCTGGAATTTTTTAAAAAGTAATTGTTTTATTTTAAAATGGGACTATTTGTAATACTTTAGAGACAATCATCTTTTGCAACAATTCACATTACCACGTAAACCAGTAGGTAACGTGAAGTGTGGAGGGGACATGCGGTTGTCCAAATTTCTTTTAGGAGGTTTGTGGAAGATGCCTGGTCTGCTCTGTTTTTGCTCCCAATTACCATGTCGGGGGAGTAAACACGAAAAGACTGGGTTGGGGTAGGGACCAGACCAGTAGGTGACAACCAAAGTTCAGCAGGGCTGAGGATGGGGGAAATGGAAAAGAAGAGTCACCATGGAAGGGGGGGATCCTAGAGCAAGAGCCAGTAACCCTCAGAGGAAGGGTTTGCAGGTCTCCTCTTCAACAATGGAAGCCTCCAGAAGGAGAGATGTGCTAGGGAAACTTTGCCTTTCCCTAAAGACCACCAATGAGGCCAACTTCCAGGACTGCCAAAACAGGGGCCACCAAACTAACTCCTGAGAGGCTCGGTGACCGGAGGTCTCCAAGCATGTCCACGGGGGGGCTCAGCCCCTTGGATGAGGCACAAGAAAAGGGGCTAGGGGCTTTGCGATCAAAGCCACATTTGAGTAACTCTTCCTTCTATATTTTCTTCAAGCCGTGTTGTGTATTGCTTACTGTATGTGAACGTATTAAAGGCTCTGGTAAGCCCCGCAAAGGAACCTATTTGATTTAACCCAGCATTGCTTAAACCTATTTTTATCGTTAATTGTTTAGGCCCTCCACCCCCACACTCTTAACGTACTGATGAAACACATTTTGTTTTTGGAAATGTCATTAGTTCATTGAATCCTCAAAACAAGCCTTAAAGTCAGGAGTCATTTTTGTTGTTTTGTTTTGTTTTCAAAAGCTGAGGCTCAGAGAAGTAAAGTAACTGGCCTGGGCCCCGGAACAAGAGCCAGGACCGTACAACCCAGGTGCCCTCATTCAGCCCAATCATCCTCTAAGTAAACAAGATTGACTTGTCAGGGGTGAGGTCTGCCGGCTTTGGGAAATTTCTCAAGTCAAGGTCTGAGGCCAAGGAGGAGGGACAGAGCAGCAGGAGATCATAGGTAATCCAGGCCTGGGGAGGCAGCCAAAGGGCCTTGGTGTTTGGGGTGCTGGAGCCTTGGACCCCTGAGTAGTGAGCCTGGGGAATCAGGACTGCACTGTGGGGGGCTGGGTACAGGAGGAGGGACTGAGGAATTTAGGGTTGGGTATGGTATAGGGGGAGGTGGAGCCTGCCAGATGAGCCCTCTGACTGGGGTTTTTAGAACTGAGGGCCCAAACTTAGTCCAGGCTGTCACCTTTCTGGCCCTGTCCAAAGCTCAGGAAGGAACAATTGATAATCTCCTTCAGTAAACATCTGTGCCTTCCTCTTGCTACCTAGCTGCCTTTCTTCCCAGCCTGGGAAAACCACTTCCCTCTGAGACCCTAAGATCTACAAGTATCCCATCCTTACCCAAATTTCAGTTCTCTCTGAGGGAACTGAGCTCTTCAAACTGTTGGTAAAATGAAGTTAGGCTAAGGTATGAATGTTTGAGTCAGCATGCCCCAGAGAATGATTCTCTAATGGTGTAATGTTCAACCTGATATGTTTCCATTTAAATGTTTATGAACACCTGGCTTCATGCTAAATTCTGGGGCTAGAGAAGTGACCAGGTCATTGGATCCCACCCACAGGGAGATACTTGGTATTCCTGGGCAGAGAAACCTTTGCTGGGTGGAAGAGAAAGAAGGCAAGTGGGGAATACCTGTTCTAAATGATCAGACCTGAGCTAGCCCTGACTCAGCTGTGCAGCCTTGGTGTGCCTTTTCTCCTCTCTGGTCTCAGTCTCCTCCTCTGGACAATGAGGGCATGGGAAATGATCTCTAGACCCTTCTAACATTGGGGTGGGGCAAGGAAACCCCTCCTCCCCCTGATGCACCCCAAATTCTTAGAGACTGGGCTTTCAAAGGCCAGGCCAAACCTCAAAGACTTTTCTCCCACCTTCCCCATGTACCCTGAGGCCCGTACCCCTACCTGCATGGACGCTGGGAGTGGGGGCTGCTGTCTTTACCATGGCCGCTGCCATCTGACTCTGTGGGGTCCATTCCAGCTGTAGCCACTAGTGAACGTCAAGCAGGCCTGCTCCAATGCTCCTTTATCCCGCCCTCTCCAGGCCGGGCCCAAAGGAGGAGGGGCTCCACAGCCAGGCCTGCCCCTTCCCTTGGCCGCAGGCCTGCAGGAAGGAGGGATGGAGGGCAGAGGCAGGATGGCTGGGAGGCTCTGGCGTTGAACTGCCCAGTCCAGGCTCCAGGATGTGGGTGGGGTGGGGCACGAGGACCTTCAGGGATCCCTAGGTGATTACTGAAGGAAACTGGTGAATGGGTTAAAACTTTAAGGGTCCAGGAAGGCAGGGTAACTTGGGAGGAGATATAAGGACCTGGGACCCAGGGCCAAAGTTCTCAGAGGCTCGAGTCTTGGGGCTGAGGAACTAACTTGTGGTATCTGAGGGAAGTTTATAATAGAGGAGGCCAGAGGGGGGCCTCCCCCAACTCCAGGCTACATAAACTCCACAGGTGGAGCTGAGGTTGGTGGAGAAATCAGAGGGCGGGCTGGGAGGCTTGGGAGGCTTCGGGAGTTGGTGTAAGCCAGGCATGGGGTACAGAGAGGCCTGTTCCAGAGGGGCCGTGTACTAGACAGATCCAAGAGACTCTGGGGACTTGCCTCCAAGACCAAGATGTTCTTTCTAGAAAAAGTCACCGTGGCCTGGTCTTGAAGCCAGTTTGCTATCCTGATCGTAAGAAATTAGAACAGTGTTGGTGCCTCAGAAAGGGCTACCATGAGAGGTGGCCAGGAGGGGGATTGCCCAAGGCTTTATTCAAGGAGGACACCTCGAATCGGATGATACTAAATCCGCCAAACAGAGTGTCCATCTTGGGCAGCATAAAGCCCTGGTGTATTCAAAAGCTTGTAGTGGGGGGAGAGCAATGGGCTGGGCCCATTGAGGATGGGGAGATAGGGCAAGGGGGACCATGAGCTTTAAGAGTCTTTCCCTTCCCATTCTATTTCTTTTATTTTTTAAAGTAATCTCTACACCCAACGTGGGGCTCAGACTCACAACCCCAAGATCAAGAATTGCATGCTCTACTGACTGAGCCAGCCAGGCACCCTCTGGTTCTATTTCTCTTTTCTTTCTTCTTTCTTTCTTTCTCTTTCTTTCTTTCTTTCTTTCTTTTTTTTCTTTCTTTTCTTTCTTTCTTTCTTTCTTTCTTTCTTCTTTCTTTCTTTCTTTCTTTCTTTCTTTCTTTCTTTCTTTTTCTTTCTTCTTTTTTAATTTTTAAATGTTTGCTTGTTTTTGAGAGAGAGAGAGAGAAAGTGGGAGTGGGGGAGGGGCAGAAGATCCAAAGCAGGCTCTGCTCTGACAGCAGTGAACCCAACATGGGGTTCAAATTCATGAACCATGAGATCATGACCTAAGCTGAAGTCGGACACCCAACTGACTGAGCCACCCAGGTGCCCCTGGTTCTATTTCTAATACCCCCTCAAGTCCCATCTAATACCCCCTTAACTCCTCCAGAGCCCCTGTTGTCTCCGCTAGACTGCACTGCCCTGGGTGGAAGAGAAGTTTAAAAAGACCAAATGAGAGGAATTCACTTAAAAGGTAAAGCAGAGGGGTGCCTGGATGGCTCAGTCGGTTGAGCATCTGACTGTTGATTTTGGCTCAGGTCGCAATCTCACGGTTCATGGGTTCAGGCCCCACTGACAGTGCAGAGCCTGCTTGAGATTCTCTCTCTCCCTTCTCTCTGCCCTTCCCCTGCTCTCTCACTCAAAATAAATAAGTAAACACTTTTTATAAAGTTAAAGGAGAAGTTTTAAAATTAAATTTAAACAACTTCTTATATCTATCAGTAAATTGAGACCATAGACTGGGAAACCAATAATCTTGGACATCTTTGTTATTTCTTTTACTTTTGCTGGATCAAAATTATTTATAAGGCCACTGCTTTAACCACTGAGCTATGGAGCCAGTTTTGGATCAAAATTATTATTTTTTTTAATTTTAAGTTTTTATTTTAATTCCATTTAGTTAGCATACAATGCAATAGTAGTTTCAGGTGTACAATATAATGATTCAACACTTCCGTACGTCACTTGGTGCTCATCACAAGTGGCCTCCTTAATCTCCATCACCTGTTTCACCCATTCCCCCCCCCCCCCCACCTGCCCTCTGGTAACCGTCATTCTCTATAAAGAGTCTGTTTCTTGGTTTGTCTCTTTTTTTCTCTTTGTTCCTTTGTTTTGTTTCTTAAATTCCACATATGAGTGAGATGGTATGCTATTTGTCTTTCTCTGACTGACTTATTTTGCCTAACATATTCTCTAGTTTCATCCACATCATTGCAAATGGATCAAAATTATTTTTAAAAATTTGGGGGGGTGTGCCTGGGTAGCTTGGTCGGTTAAACATCAACTCTTGATGTCTGCTCAGGTCATGATCTCAGGGTTCATGAGATTGAGCCCCGCATGGGGCTCTGAGCTAACAGTGAGGAGCCTGCTTGGGTTTCTCTCTCTCCTCTCTCTCTGCTCCTCTCCCACTCTCTCTCTTTCTTAAAATAAATAAACTTGAAAAATGTTTTATAGGTGCTGCCAATCTTCCCTCTATGGAGACTATGTCCATTTATACTCCTACCAACAACATGAGAGTGCCTGTTTTTGCACACCCCTGCCAACACAATGTTATCAAACTTGTTAGTATTTGGTAATTTGGTAATTAAACAAACAGTATCTCATTTGGTTTGAATTTATATTTCTCTATGAATGAAATTAAGCATCTTCTCATATGTTTGTTTTTAAAGTAATCTCTACACCCAGCATGGGGCTTGAACTCACGATCCAGAGATCAAGAGTTGTACACTCTACCACCTGAGCCAGCCAGGCGCCCCCTAGCATCTTTTCATATGTTTCAGAGGCCTTTCTTTCTCTATTGATTTCCTTTGCCCATTTTCCTAACAGGTTGTTGACATTTTACTCACTGATTTATAGGTGTTCTTTATTTATTAAGGAAACTAGTTCTCTGATTATGCCACACCTCTTTTCACATGGTTGACTTAGTGTTTTATGGTTTTTGCCCCAGGAAGAAAATTTTAAGATGTATACATAGTAAGATTTTTCATTTTTTATCTGATACATTCTAAGTTTTGTTTATGCTGCATGAAAAGTAGAAAGTTTTGTGTATACAATACACTTTGGTCTATCTATCCACTTTATATAAAAATCTTTCCCCATGTGTTTCTTCTAGTTCTTTAAAAAATTTTTTTTTAAGTTTATTCATTTTTGAGAGAGAGAGAGAGAGACAGAGCGTGAGTGGAGGAGGGGCAGAGGGAGAGGGAGACACAGAATCCAAAGCAGGCTCTGGGCTCTGAGCTGTCAGCACAGAGCCTGACACAGGCCTAAAACCCATAACCTCGAGATCATGACCTGAGCCAAAGAAGTCGGACCCTTAACCGACTGAGTCACCCAGGTGTCCCAAGTTCTTTTTTTTTTTAAACATTGTATAAATATATCAAGTATATCCATTGTCCTGTTGATGAACACTATTTCGTTTCCAAGTTTTTGTTATTGCTGCAGTGAAAATGCATAGGAGTCTTTATAATTTAGAGGGTCTCACTTTAGGGTGTGTGTCAGGTTGGCTTCTCCAGTAAATACATTTGGAGGTTTACGTGCAGGACACTCACTAGGGAGTGCTCTTTGGTACAACAGCTGTAAGGAATTGGAAAGAAGCAGGATGGTATGGAGAGAAGTTAAACTGCATTGTAGTTACAACAGAAGCCTCAACTCTGGAGCTGGGGTGATTCTTCAGGCTGTCCCAAACTAGTTCAGGGTAGGCACGCCTCGGTGGCTCTGTCAGTAAAGCGTCCAACTTCGGCTCAGGTCATGATCTCGATGTTCCTGAGTTCAAGCCCCACGTCGGGCTCTGCCCCACTGACAGCTCGGAGCCTGGGGTCTGTTTCAGATTCTGTCTCCTTCTTTCTCTCTGCCCCTCCCCTGCTTGTGCTCTCTCTCTCTCTCTCAAAATAAACATACGTTAAAAAAAATTAAAAACGAAACTAGTTCAGGGTAGCTTGGCTTCATAGCCCAGTGTTAGCTATAGGCTACCCCTGGGGATGTGCTTATCCTGGGCAAGGCAACTCCTTTGAGCAAGAGCACTTTCCTGAGAGGAAGTCAGCTGTGAGCCCAGCGGCCGTGGAAACTAGTGCCTGGGTTCTGGGTGGTAGAACCTCTTGGAAGCTCCACAGCCTCCATAGGCACAGTCACATTTTCGCTTTTTTTTGTTTGTTTGTTTTAGACAGAGAGGGAGACAGAGAGGGGGACAGAGGATCCAAAGCAGGATCCAGGCTCCAAACTGTCAGCACAGAGCCCAACACCAGGCTCAAACCCATGAACCAGGAGACCATGACCTAAGCCGAAGTCAGACGCTCAACTGACTGAGCTCTTCAGGCACCCCTAGCTTTTCTAGGTTTTGCCAACTTGTTTTTCAAGTGGATTATACCAATTTCTATTCCCTTCTCAGCATATAAGAATTTGTACTGCTATTCTTTCTGTCGACATTTTCTATGTTGGTCTTCCATACTATTTTCTGGGATATTTCCATAGATCCTTCTTGTGGTGCAAAAATGATCTCTTTGATGGTGTCTAACCTGTTTTGTTTAACTCTTTTTTTTCCCCTTTTTCCCCCTGGAAGTTCCAGGTATTTCTTTTAAAATGTTTCTTTTTGGGGGCCTTAGTTGGTTAACTGTCTGACTTTAGCTCAGGTCATGATCTCGCAGTTCATGAATTCAAGCTCCACATCAGGCTCTCTGCTGTCAGCAGAGCCCCCTTCAGATCCTCTGTCTTCCTCTTTCTCTGTCCCTCCCCCACTCGCACTCACTCACTCTCTCTCTGAAAAATAAATAAACATTAAAAAAAAAATGTTCCTTTTCTTGGGGGTGTCTGGGTGACTCAGTTGGTTGAGTGTCCTTGATTTCTGCTCAGGTCATGATCCCAGGTTGTGGGATGGAGCCCCACGTTGGGCTCTGTGTTGAGTGTGGAGCCTACTTGGGATTCTCTCTCTCTCTAATAAAAAAATAAAAATAAAATAAATACAATGTTTATTTCTTTCTTAGAAAACAAACTGCTCCTTACAGTGTTGATTTTTTTCTTTGTATTTTTTAAAAATATAAAAGTTATTTATGATTTTATTTTTTTATGTAATCTCTACTCCCAGTGTAGGGCTCAAACTCATGACCCCGAGATCAAGAGTTGCATGCTCTCCTGACAGAGCCAGGCAGGCGCCTTTATTTATTTATTTATTTACTTACTTTTTTTTTTTTTTTTTAATTTATTTTTGAGACAGAGAGAGACAGCATGAGCAGGGGAGGGGGCAGAGAGGGAGACACAGAACCCGAAGCAGGCTCCGGGCTCTGAGCTGTCAGCACAGAGCCCAACGTGGGGCTCGAACTCACGGAGTGTGAGATCATGACCTGAGCTGAAGTCGGACACTCAACCGACTGAGCCACCCAGGCGCCCCTATTTATTTCTTATAATGTATTCAAGTTATATTTTTGGATGTCCTGGGGGTTCTAATTTCACTGGTTGTTATGGCTACGTATTTTCATGCAGGATTATTTTCTTCATTTTTGTAATTTTGTGGGAATTCTCAACTGCCAGTATGTGTCCTCCAGAAAGGTTTTGCATGTTTCTTCCAGGCTCCCCAGGGATATTACCAGCCTGAGACCCCATTTCTTCCTTCCTTCCTTTCTTTCTTCTTCCTCCCTCCCTCTCTCTCTCTTCCTTCCTTCCCTCCCTTCCTTCCTTCCTTCCTTCCTTCCTTCCTTCCTTCCTTCCTTCCTTCCTTCCTTCCTTCCTTCCTTCCTTATAAGCTCCATACACAATGTGGGGCTTAAATTCATGACCCTGAGATTAAGAGTCGCATGCTCCACTGACTGAGTCAGCCAGGCACCCCTCTTTTCGTATTTTTTCTCTCTCTCTTCCTTCCCTCCTTCGTATTTATTTATTTTGAGAGAGAGAGAGAAAGAGAGAAAGAGAGAGAGAGAGAGAGAGAGAGAGAGAGAGAGCTTGAGTAGGGGAGGGGCAGAGAGAGAGGGAGAGAGAGAATCCCAAGCAGGCTCCACACTGTCAGTGCAAGAGCCCCTAACATGGGGCTTGATCCCAGGAACCATGAGATCATGACTGCAGCCAAAATCAAGAGCTTAGTTGGCTGAGCCACCCAAGCACCCCTTTCTTTCTTTCTTTTTCAAAAAAATAATTTCAGAAGTTTTAAAGAACTATCACAACGATAGTATCTTCTAATTCTCTTAAGGTTGCTTTCTTCTCTTTTAGTCTAAATATTTGATTCACTTATTGTCCTGAGCATCATTAAAAGGAGACTGGGTGACTATTGCTCCCTAAGTTTTGCTCACAGGTAAAAAGCAGATGGCCTAAGGCCCTGGAACAGTATGCCTCATTCCAGCTGAGTGACCCCAGCCACACTTGCTAATCTCTCATTGTGCCTCACCTGCAAAACGGGCAGGTGATAGTATTTACCTTAGGGTAGTGGTGAGAATTAAGAGGTGATGTATATAGAATGCCTGGCTCAAAATAGGTGCTTAATAAAGAATATCACTTAGTGACAGCAATAATAAGGTGCCAGAGCGAAGAGATGCTATCTCTTTACAGCACCAGAAGCCAGGTAACAATAGAAAGCTGGTGGGGTGCCTGGTTGGCTCAGTTGGTAGAACATGGGGTTCTTGATCTTGGTGTTATAAGTTTGAGACCTACACTGGGTGTCAAGATTACATTAAAAATAAAATCTTACAAAAATAAAGAAAACTGGTACTGAGACTTACCTTCTCCTCCCTGAACTGAGTGTTATTTAGTTATTTGGTATCCTCTGTCCTTACCTCTTTAGCACTGGGAAGAGGACTGGCCTTTAACAGCTGAGCTAGTCTTCAACTATTTTTCTACCGCCTAGTGTGTGGGAAAGGAGAGGGAAGTGAGAAAAAGAAACCAAGCAGATCAGCAAGCAAGGCTATCAATTTCAGAGATGCCCCTGTTCCAAGCATTCCTCGTCCTGCTCCTCACTTCCTCCTGTTCCCCTGGGACTGTCACTCTCCTGGCTGAGATGAACCTCATGGGACTTGACAGTTCAGATCACTCTGGCCAGTAACAGAGAAAACCAGGAGGCAAGTGTCACACTTGACCGTCACCATAAGCTTGAGCCTCCTGGGGCCGCTCCCCTCCAGCGGGTGTCTGCACTTTGTGCTAGTTAATCGCTGGCTCTGGGCTCCTGGTTTCTGCAGCGTCGGTGGAGGTTCGAGAGATGCTGGCCACCAGATGATACCATTTCCCACACGGCCCCGGGGGTGAGAGTGTCGGCCCGCTATTGATGTCTGGATGACCTCCGCTTACCCCCTTTTGATCTTTCAGTCCTTCCAATGCTTTTGTAACAACTTCCTGTAGTAAATTCCCCGTTTTGAAATTCTTAGGGGTGTCTGCTTTCCTGGCTAGATAAGCACTGAAACGTACCCCGAGCTGGCCTCACGGCGGCCCAGCCCACTGGCTGCTGAGGGCTGGGCGCTCCTGGGGCCTCTGTGAAGATGGCACCTCTGCAAGCAGAGGAGAAAACTGGGGTGTCGGCTGAGGAAAGTCCTGGTCTCTTGTGTGGGTGGCCAAAACTGGACAGCGAACGACAGGTTTTTGGCTTTGCAGTTCCACACACCACTCAAGGCCCTTCTGAGACCCTCCCAGGCCCTCCTCACACCACCCTGGTTTGTACCGTGACACCAAGGGGGTGTGTGTGTCCTTTCTGCCGCCTCCCGCCCCCCACCCCCCGCCGGTACCCCGGATGTTCCTTGCAGGACGGGGATGGCATCTTCTCGCTCCTCCGCCCCCGCTCGCTCACTGACGGATGGTGGGCAAAGCGGGGGATGGGGAAAGGTGGGCAGCTCTCACAAGCCAGAATCAACTCTCCTGGCCTGCACCCCAAAGTCTCACTTGCCCAGCCAAGTTTCCCACTTCGTGCGCTGGACATGGAGGAGGGGGAGGGGTCTGGTCAGCCGCCTGGGAAAAACATGTAAATAACTGAGTCAGCCTAAATCAACTCTTAAATATTTAATTCCCATTTATTTAAAGTTCTGTCAGTCTGTGTACACTATTTATATTAAAAACACAGGAAGCTGGGGCTCCTAGCAAAAATATACATTTCGATTTTGGAGATTGTTCAGACACTGAGAAGAGCTATATCCTCAGCACCAGACCTGGGTGGGGGGTGGGGCTGGGGGTCAGGCACAGCGTCTCTCCCTTTACAGCGCTGGCTCAAAGGGAGCACCCCAACCCCAATCCTTGGTCAGCCGAGGGTGGGGGTGGGAGAGGGAAGTATCTTGTCAGTAGAGAATGAGCCCAGGGCATGGAAGGCAGGGGCAGATGGACGGGACCCAGGAAGCCTGGGCTCTGGCCTCAGGCCTTCCCCAACCTTTCTCATAGACCCTCACCAAGTCCCTCGCCCTTCCAGGCCAGTCTCTTTCCTGGAGAAGCAGCCTGGGTGGGCTCTCAGCTTTCCTGCTCAGACACAGCATCCAAGCTGGGCTTCAGCCCCTCTTCCCGGGCTTAGTGCTTCACGTGGGAGGAGCGGGACTGGGCCCGGCAAGATCTCTGGTCACCAGAAGCGGCACAGGGTCAGTGACCAGCCGGGCCAAACACGGGAAGGGGAGGGCGGCAGAACTGTTGGGACGAATGGACGTCACACTGAGCAGTCACACGTGAGCAGGTGCTGGGCTGGCTCAGCTGACCCCTGGCCACCAAGGGATCTGGCCCAGCTCTGCCCATCCGCCTGTAGGCCTCTCTAGCCCATCTGTCTCAGGGAAGGGAGGGAAGGGTGAAGGGTGTGGAACCAGGTAAAGTGAGTCAGTGCTTGTGTGTGTGGAGTGGCAGCTCCAGGGAGTGTGTGTGTGGGGGTGTGGGCTTCAGCTGGGCTCCTGGATGCATCTGAGGCCGGGTCCTGGCACTGAGTGGAGAAACAGGAGTCATGGTCAGTGGCTGCTGCAGAGTGGGAGTAGGGGGGGTGGGTGCCGATGACACCAAGGCCTGGGGTCAGAATTAAGTACACCGCCTGCTGCCTTCCCTGCCAACCTCTGCCTCCCTCGAGGCTTGCTCCTCTTCAGTGGGGGTCCCACCTGGAGGGACGTCCACCTCCTTCCAGGCTGGGGGTGTCCCCCAGCGGCCAGCGCAGGGGACCATCAGTGACACTGACCTGGAAGACTGGTGAAAAGAAGAACAGAGAGGGCATTGGTATCAGTGGGGCTGGGACGTGCTGCTGGAGAGGGGTTGGCTGGGTAGGGGAGGGCGGTGATAGTCTGGGGGAGTGACTCGGTGACTCGGGCTGTTGCTGCAGTCAGCCCAGGCCCTGCGTGGCTTCCCCAGGAAGCCTGGCCCAGAGAACTTAGTGTTTCTTTGGATGGCCCAAATCCTTTGCTGTGAAGACAGGAGAAGTGAGGCCCCTACCCTTGCAGGTGACTGTTGGTACAGAGGGCAGGCCCATTCCTCCTGCTCCTTAGGGGACAGGGGACGGGGCGGACAAAGGCAGAGGACCCGTTCCATGCTGCTGGTGAAGTAACACAAACTGTCTCACAAAAGGAGGGACAGACACAGGGATGGGGAGAGAGAAGGGGAGGGAGGGAGGGAGGGAGGAAGAGGCAAACCTACAGAGAGAAAGGAAGAGAGGGAGCGCAAGGAAATTAGAGAAGAAAGAGGGACTGAGACCGAGCACGAGGAAGAAGGGAGCGCAGGGAGCAGAGCAGGGGCGAGAGACCGCGTGTCTGAGCGCAGGACGGGATTCCACGGCTCCCGGTGCGGCTCCGGGTGCAGTGTGGTGCCAAGCGGCGCCGGCGCTCAGGGCTGCTCTCCGGAAACGTCCCGTGGGTGGTGCCCATCCCTGCTCTGTCCACCTGCCCCTGGAGGCCCCAGGCGCACACCCTCAGTACATGTCCTTGTAGATCTCCTGGAGCAGCGGGTGCAGTGAGGTCTCCGTCTCGGTCTTCTTGATGCGCTGCATCATCTGGGCGTGCTCGGTGACCAGCTGCCGCAGGTCGGCCATCTTCTGCAGCAGCTTGGGGAAGAGGTACTGGGCGTAGGGGTGGTTGGCCTGCAGGTGGAACTCGAGGGCACGCAGGATGGTGTCCTGGATGGCCTCCACCTGGGGAACGTTTATGAGGCCTGGCCGGTCTGTGGGGACACAGGGCAGAGGTGTGGGAGGGGGCAGGCACGCATGGGGACATAACGGGGTCAGAGGAGCTCCCTTACCTCTACCCTACCCTGTGTGGGTGACTCGGCCCGGGGGACAGCAGACCTATTGCTGTGATGGACCCAAGCCCTGGCCTGTCGGTGACTGCCCCACTGAGTATTCTAGTGTCTCCACCCCGGGTCCTGGCCCATCTCCTTTGCTTTTTTGTTTTTTCTTCTGAAAAAGGCAGTATCCCATCAGGGTTAAGAGACTCGCTGCCTGGATTCAACTCCCATCGCTACCACAGACTAGCGATGAGGCTATGGGCAGGCCACTCAGCCTCTCTGACTTCAGTTTCCTCACCCGTAAAATGGGGTAACAGAAGCACCTTCTGCACAGGGTTGTTGTGAGGATCAAATGAGTTATACTCTAGGAAACAGAACAGTACCTGGCATGAAGTAAGTTCTGTGGCACTGTTAGCATGAGTACTGTATCTATTGTATTGGAATCTGAAAAACGCAGGCCAAGGATGGAAAATTTCTCTACCATCAGAAATAATCCCCATGAAGGGGCACCTGGGCGGCCCAGTCGGTTAAGCGTCTAACTCTTGATTTTGGCTCAGGTCATGATCTCACGGTTCGTGAGTTCGAGCCTCGCATCGGGCTCCACACTGACAGCACTGAGCCTGCTTGGGGTTCTCTCTCTCTCTCTCTCTCTCTCTCTCTCTCTCTGCCCCGACCCGCTCGTTCTCTTTCTCTCTCTCAAAGTAAATACATAAACTTCAAAAAAAAAAAGGGAAATAATTCCCATTAACATATTGGCACATTCCTTTTCAGTCTTTTTTCCGTCTCCTCTCCATCTATAAGACAGAGCCGGTCCTCCACGTACAGTTAGTGCCTCGTGTGTTCCACTGCCATCATCACATGGACACTTCCCCATGCTGCTCCAGCTTAGGCTTGGCGCCCTGCAGTGAGGGCCCAACCCCCAGAAGGGCTGGGTGTGTGGGGCAGGCCTACCTGCCCCACCCTCACTTACCTCCACAAAGAATGATGGCCGCAATGAAGAGAGCCAGGTCACTGTCATCAAGTTCCAGGGCATTGAACTTGACAGCAAACTCAAACTTGGGCTCGATGATGTCACTGAAGGGCTTTCGGAGGCTTCGCAGGAACTCACGGGTGACAAAACCAGTGCCGTTGGCCACCAGCAACCCGTCCTTGTTGACAATGGAGGCCAGCATGGCAAAGATGGCCTCATGCACACCATACTTGAGAAGTGTCACCTGGTCGTTGAGGAAGAGGTTGCTGAAGCTGGGTATGCTCTTGGCGAACTCGGTGAGCTCACGCACAGTCTCTACTGTGGTGCACTGGCAGCGGTAGAAGACATGCACGCTGATCTCCTTGTAGGGTGGCAGGCCGTTCACCAGCTGCTTCCACACCAGGCCCTTCTCTGCTTGCCACAATGTCTCGATGTCGTGGATCACAAAGGGCTGAAAACCAGGCCCCGTTAGAGGCCAGGCCTTGGGGGACCCCCGCCCATATGCTCCCCAGACCCCCTGCCTGTACCATGAAGTTAGGGGAGGGAGGAGGCCCGGTTCTCCCAGAAGTCAGGCAGGTGGCAGCAGGGCCCAGAGCCTGGGACCGCCAGGCCGAGCAGTGACACTCACCGCCGTGTGACTGGCCTTGCCGGTGAGGATGCCGCGGGCCTTCTTTTTGGTCATGTTGAAGTTTTTCAGGTAGGCGTTGTAGATGTGCTTGGAGAAGGCCTTCAGGTCGGCCACCTGCGGGTTGTGCTGATTCCCCTCGCTTGCTGTCAGCCCTGCCACCAGCTTCCTCTTCTCGGCCTCTGGCATCCGGCCAAAGCGAATGGCTGTATTGTGGGGTGGGGGTGAGGGAGAGGTCATCGAGGAGCCCAGGCAGGGGCTAGCACCTCTGACCTCCTTGTCCCACTACAGCTACGTGGGTCAAAATGGAAACATACTTTTTGACCTCAGGACCCTCAGAAGCTCTAGAGCCACAACGTTGGACATGTTGGGGAACTCCTCCGGAATGTAAGCTCCGGGGGGACAGGGATTCTGTCTTGTTCACAGTGCCTGGCACACAAGGGCCCTAACTCATGGAGTTGACTGAGCCTCTGTGGCTGGAAGGCAGTGCAGTGTGACAGGTAGGAAGACGGTCTCCGGTGTCAAAGGCCTGTACTCGAGTTCCAGCTTGGCAGCTTACTAGCCATGTGACTTAAGGCAGGCTATTTCACCTTTATTCATAAGAAAAATGGGCCAATACTTCAACCTCACTGGATTGTCAAAACAGTCGTGAGACTGACGCGCTGCCCGCTGTGCTAAGAAGGCAGCTTCAAAACAATTAAATAAGAATGTTCACACGGTAAGCACTCAAAAACTAGTCATTAGTGATGGAACAGGATACAAATCTGGCTTCTCTAAAAGAAAAGGTGAGAAGAATGGAGTTGGCCCTGGGATCTCCTAAGAAATCCCCTCAGCCCACCCAAGGAATGGAGCCCAGGCGTTTACAGACTGAGGGGAGGGATCAAACCCCAGACGTGCCAGGCCCCAGCACCTAGGAAATGTTTCAGATGGAGGGCTTGGGTCCTGCCACCATCTAAAATGTAAGAGAGGGTAGCTGTGGGTGAAGACCTTTAAACAAGAAGGCTCCCCCTTGTCCCCTGGGGGTGGGTGACCCAGATAGGCAAAGAGGGGGCAGGTGGGCCGCAAAATCCTACTGTATGGGGTCTGAAGACAAGACTGAGGGAGGCCTGGCGTGCAGGGCAGGCTCTGACTCCCAGGAGTGGCCGGCCTCCAGGAAATTCCTGCCTGGCTTCTGGCAGCTGACACATATGGTCACTTGGTGGCTCCTGCCCGCCTTCGATAACCAAGAAGGGCTGAGGTGATCCCAGGCTTTGGCAGTGGCTTTTCACCCTCTGTCAGGCCATCTGAGACAGGCTTGAGGTTCTAGGAGTGATGTTTCCAACACTACTGGAGCTGGGGTCCATTCCCAGTTCCCTTCTGGGCCACAGAGGCTAAGCCTCAGGTACTGAGAGGTGGTGACTGCCCGGGACCCGGGACCCGGGACCCATGTGGGCGTTGAGCAGCCTGGGGAAGGCAGGTCTTAGGCCGGCTGGTATTGTGACACGTATGCAGTGCCTGCTGCGTGCCAGGCACTGCTCCGAGGGCACTCCCTTTCTGGGCTCCCGGGAGCCTAGTTCCAGGCTGTGTGGAGGGAGCCAGCATCCCCTGTGCCTTGCCCGGGTCGGCTCTCACCATTATGCGACATGCCCAGGGCCACACATTTCTGGAAGCGACAGTACTGGCACTTGTTGCGGTTCTTCTTCTGGATCTTGCAGATCCGCTCACACTTCTCATATTCCAGCTTCATGCGGATCGTCCGACGGAAGAAGCCCTGAGGGACGGTGAGGAGGTGAGGAAAAGCCATGAGAAAGGGAGAAAGTTGGGAATCCCGCTCTGCCCAATGGGTTACGTCAGGGGCCCCAGTTACGTGTAAGGATGTAAAAATCCCTGAGCTCTGGAAGTAATGCAGGGAAATTTTTTTGGAGGGGAGAGGGAGAAGGAAAAGAAATAACTCGAAAACTTTTGAAATATATATTTATATATCTTAATTATTTATTAAATTTTTTTTAAAATGTTTATTTTTGAGAGAGGGAGAGAGACACACACACACACAGAGAAGGAGAGCAGGGGAGGGGCAGAGAGTAAGGCAGAGAGAGAGAGAGAGAGAGAGAGAGAGAGAGAGAGAGAGAGAGAGAGAGAGGGAGAGAATGAATCCCAAGCAAACTTCGGGACGCCCCTTATTTATTTTACGTGCTTCTTTGTTAGTTTGGTAACATAAAATTGTATCCTGGATAACTTGATTCATTCAGAAATGTATCTGGTTCTGTGTACTTTCCAGGCAGTGGTTTAATAAAATGATATGTGAGGGGCGCCTGGGTGGCTCAGTCAGTGGAGCGTCTGACTCTTAATTTCGGCTCAGGTTATGATCTCATGGTTTGTGAGTTCGAGCCCCGAGTCAGGCTCTGTGCTGACAGTGCCGAGCCTGCTTGGGATTCTCTCTCTTCCTCTCTCTCTCTCTGCCACTCCCCTGCTGGTGCTCACTTGCTCTCATTCTCTCTCTCAAAATAAATAAATAAACTTAAAAACATATATGTGACATTTTGATGGGTGTGCAGTTGGGAGGACAATCCCAAAAGCACGACTGGAAAAAGAAATGTCAAAGAGCCCCTTTCAGGCCTCGACATGCTGGAAGCTCTGATGTCAGGAGATGGTTCAGCCCAAGACCCTCATTCTGTCCTGCTGGTCTTCTACAGCTGAGTCCCCAGGGGTGCCAGCAGCCAGACAGCCCATGTGAGCTGCTGGGGTGGCGCCCAGCAGGGCAGGCCTGACGAGGGACCAGCAGGACCCAGAGTGGAGGCCTGGAATGGCCCCAAGGGCCTGGCTGCCTCCCAGGTGGGAATTCCACTGGAGGCACTGTCAGGGCCCGGCCTCTCTGGCAGCTCAACTCACCATGTAATCACAGCCCCGACTGCCAGCCCCCACTCGCCATGGCCCCTACCTTGCACCCCTCGCATGCGTGAACACCGTAGTGGAAGCCTGATGCCTTGTCCCCGCACACACGGCACTCCATGCTGAGGCTGCCACACGAGGCCCCGTCACAGCCCATCTGCAACTGGTCCAGCAGCGAGGGTGGTGAGGAGCTCTGGGAGAGGTCTGCAGACACACAACATAGGGGTGGCTTCACACGCTGCCAGGACTGGGGCCAGGGGAGGTGGACAGAGACTGTGGGGGCAGAGCAGGCGGTGGGAAGAGCCCATGTTTCTGAATCACACAGCCCTCAGCTCAGACACTTGAGGGCTATGTGCCTCAAGGAGTCGACCTCTCTGAGGATTGCTTTCTTCATCTAGAACGTGGGGCTTCTCTAGGAGGATGGCAAAAAGTTTCCAAAGCATTTCCCCAGATCTGACATACAGCAGGCATTTGGGAAATGGCAGCTCTACTCTCCAGGGTAAGTCAGAGCATTCCTGGGCTGAGCTCACCGCTGGGGAGGAGAGAGAGGGTGTGTGCGTGTGTGTGTGTTGGGAGAAGCGACTGTTTTGGGAAGAAAGGAGCAAGAGGGAGGAAGCAGACAGAATTTTTTTAGACCATCCTTGGGAAGTAGCTCTCTTAGCTTAAGAGGCTCCACTGTGTGGACCACGTGGGGTTGTGTGAAATGTGTTTTGTGGACACTGAATTAGTGCAGACCTCTGCAGAGCTGCCCTTCACTCCCCTCTGCTGGGAAATGTGATTCCTGCGTGGACTCCGGAGATGCTGTAAAGGATCACTCAAGAAGTTCAGATTCATTCTCACAAAACTTCTTGCTCAAGTACAAAGAATGCAGGTATCAGTCATGTTGACTGGGAAGCATACTGAACTTCCCCAAGTTTTTTCCTATTAAATGTACAAGATGTTCGAACCAGGCGTTGTGAGTGTAAGCGCGGAAAGCACTCGGCCGTGGCAATGACTTCAGGGTGTATGTGCTGCCAGATGACTTAGTAAGAATTTCCGGGAATCCCTTCTGAATCTCTCCCTTGGGCACTCAGAAACGAACCCTTCCCGGGGAAAAGGGACGTGCCCCGAGCCCCAGTCTCCCAGCCCAGGGCCAGCTGCATGGCCCCACGTGCCATCTGGCCTGCAATGCTGGCCTGCCAATCTGCTCTATTCTCTGCTCTCTTTCCTGATGACCAAGCAACCTCATCGGCGGCACAGGCCAAATCCCCAGACCGGAGAAGCAGTGGCTCAGAGCAGGATGGTACCTTAGGGAGACTCAGACCATGGAGATGAGCCCAGATTTAACATTTCCCAGGCTGCTGTTCCTACCTCTACGTAATACAGATTTAGGCCAACTCCACAACATATCTTGATTTCCCTCCCATGGAGTAACCCACCCTCCCAGACCAAAGTGCACTCCACTCTTCCCACACCTTCCTCAGCTCTCCCTCGGGTCCTAGGAGTGACAGCAGAAGAGCCTTCAGCTAGACCCCATCTCGGCCACAGGGAGGGGCACACAAGCACCAGACCAGACCCCAGCAGGGAGGACCGAGCGGTCTGCTGCCATCCTGGGCTGGTGACACAAGGGCAGGGGTGACACAAGTCCCTGGTTCCTAAAATGGCCTGTCCTGTCCCAGAGACTTAGCTCCTAACCTTCTGTCATTCCACGGGGTGGAAGCACCCACCTCAGCCCACAGATGGGGGCGAGTGGGCTCCCTTCCTCTCCTGGGCACAGGGCTGTAGGGGAGCCTCCAGCCGTGGAGGGCAAAGCCACTTTGGTTTTCTTCCTAGCCTTTTGTCACCACATGACAGACTATGTGTGTTTACTCAGTGTTGGGCGCCCTCCACCAGAACGTAAGGGCCACGGCACAGGAGCTCTGCCACCAGGGTGCTGCCGGATGGGGAGCCGGCACTCAGTGACTCTGGAATAAGCGGTCCTTAAGGTCCCTGGGCATCCTGAGCTCAGCACCAACTGGCTAGAGGAGCTGGGCAATATCCACCACTCCTAGAGGCATTTTAATAGGGCAGGAGAACTCACAGGGCGAATTGTTGGGAGAAAACGAGACCTGCGCAGATGCCAGGCACAAGGGTTTCCGGCACTTCCTCCTCTGATCTGTGTGGTCTGTAGGCGTGCTCACTTTGTGTCACTTCTTGTAAGCAGTGTTGTTTTTGTGGCTGACACGTCTGCCTCCTCTGCTAGACTTGGGACATCTCTAATCACGTTGTCTTTGGGTCTCAAAGCCCACCTCCACCACCGAGTCTCGTCCACAGTAACCAACCTCTTGGGTGGTGCCTTCCTTGTTTTCCCTCGTGACCCTGGAGGCTGGGCAGGTGTCTGGTCATTTGTACTGCAATGCCACCCTCTCTTTTCATTCAACAGACATGTGATGAGCACCAGCTGTGTGCAGGGTGGGATCGGACCCTGCCCTGGACTAGCTCAGGTAAGAATGAGGTAAGAAAACTGGAACACAACATGGCGAGTGGCATCACTGGCCGAGGGGCAGGCAGATGACACAGGACTGTTGAAGGAGCCACCACTCAGACATGAGACTGTCAGGGAGATTGCTTCCCTCTGGGCTCAAAGGTGAGAGCTTTGGGGGTGCCTGGGTGGCTCAGTTGGTTAAGAGTCTGACTTCAGCTCAGGTCATGATCTTACAGTTCATGAGTTCAAGCCCTGCATCGAGCTCTCTGCTGTCAGCACAGAGCCCACTTTAGATCCTCTGTTCCTCCCTCTTGCTGCCCCTCCCCTGTTCCTTCTCTCTCCCTCCCTCCCTCCCTCTCAAAATAAATAAATAAACTTAAAAAAATAATAATTAAAAAAAAAATGAGAGCTTTGGAAGACCTCCAAATAGCTTCCAGATGCTCAGGAACAGCAGGCTTGAGAGTTAAGAATGTGACTCAGGAGCCATGTGGTCTGAGATCAAATTGGTGTCTTGGGCTCAAAACCCAGCTCTGCCTTCTGGGCCTCAGTTTCCTTCTCAGTAAAAGAGAGATAGATGACAGGCATATCTATCTGAGAGTCATGGTGAAAAGTAATGGAACTACCACAGACAGAAGGCCTAGAACTTGGAAGAGGCACGGAACTATCAGTGTTAAGTTAGGAGGATGCCCGTCAGCAAGCTGCAATTCTGCCCTCTCCAAGCTGTGTACCCCACACAGGCAGGGACCTTCCTCTTTCTGGCTGATTGTACCCCTTCACCCACAGCTTCACAGAAATCCAAGGTTGTGGGGGAGGGGAGCGTCTCTGCTTATGAGACCCGGAGAGGCCCCAGGCCAAGACCAAGCGTCTCACTTCCCCTGGCCTGCCACCGGCCCTTGGCCCAGGGGCATCAGGATCACCTGGGAGACGCCAAGCTGCTCAAGCCCTACTAGCCACCAAAACCACCTGAGCTCTGCATCCTGAGGAGAGACCCTGGGTGTGCATCCCAAGGGAAGTGCTGCAAATGGGGACTATGGAGAAACAGGCCCAGGGCGGTGTCAGGGCACTGGGAGATGGATGTCCTGCCCCCAGGTGGTGAACAGGCACAGGCTGCAGAACTTGAAAGCAGTCAGCGAGGCTTGGTGGTAGCAGGCTAGTGAGACACAGGCACCCGCTGCCCATTTGAGGGGAATAAGAGAACAAAAAAACTGACCCAAAAGGCAGAAAGAGGCAGAGGAGATGAGGGGCTAGGGTGGGCAAAAGCGTATGCATTCTCCAGGGGGAGGTTTTGTGGCAGTGTGCATGTGCTACTGGAGTGGTGGTGATTCGAGAGTGGGTTTTCTAAAGATAAAAGATAAAGAATTTGGTTTCTTCCTGGTTGACCACCTGGCTTAAGGGTTTATCCTTGAATCACCACCCTACCTAAAAGTAATGATGGCAGAATGCTCCGCGTTCTAGGGACCAGGTTCCGAAGGCCCCACAGCCTCACCATGAGCCATAGGGTTCTGAGAGGCCCTCCCATACCAGGAGTCCCAGCCTTGGTGTCCCTCAGGAATGCTGGGTGGAGCCATTAGGGCATGCCATTCCGAGGGCTGCCTGCCTGCACAGCGGGCCACTCTCCCAAGCCGGCACAGCACAGCCCTCCTCCCGCTCCTCCTCTGTTCTCAGGAAACGTACTTGCTCACCTGATGGCCATCATCTGGGCCCTGAGCCCCCGCCTCTGAACTTCCACTCCAGCCGCACCCTGCCTGACCTCCCAAACATCTCCTGAGGGTCTACCTCCCCCTCTACCGCAGGAGGGGAGGGGGAAAGAACCAGCATTTATCAGCCCCCCACTAAGAGCTTGTTAGTATCATTTCATATCACCTTGGAAGACAGAACTGACCCCATTTAAGATGAGGTTAAGGGATCTGCCCAAGGTCACCTAATACACGGTGGGACCAGGACTTGAACCTAAACCTGACTGCCCTGTAAAGACTGTGTATTTATATGAATAACAGCTCTTTTTTTGGGCACGCCTACTGTGTACCAGGCGCTCTGCTGGATACGTTGTACCATTAATCCCATGTGAACCTTAAATAACCCTTCAGGCAGGTCTACTTATCCTTTTATAGGTGAGGAAAGTGAGGTTCAGAAGGTTAAGTAACATGTTGACAGTGGCATTAACCAGATCGTTAATTTTATATGTCCTCTTGGCCAGGCCATGATACCCATGGTACCCAGTTTTTGATCAAACACCAGTCTAGATGTTGCTGTGAAAGTATTTTTTAGATGTGATTAAAGTTTTTTTTTAATTTAATTTTTTTAAGTTTATTTATTTATTTTGAGAGAGAGAACGAGTAGGGGAGGGGCAGAGAGAGAGAGAGAGAGAGAGAGAGAGAGAGAGAGATTCCCAAGCAGGCTCCGAGCTGCCAGCGCAGAACCCAAAGTGGGGCTCAAACTAATGAAACTGAGATGATGACCTGAGCTGAAACCGGGTCAAATGACTGAGCCACCCAGGCGCCCTTAGATGTGATTAACATTTAAATCATGACTTTCCATAATGTAAGTAGGCCTCAGCCAATTAGTTGAAGGCCTTATGAGAAAAGACTGAGGCCTCCCTAAGAAAGAAGAAATTCTGCCTCGGGACTGCCTTCAAACCCGAGTTACGGCATTAACTTCCCTGGGTCTCTTGTCTGGTGGCCTGTCCTGCAGATTTTCAACTTGCCAGCCTTCACAATGGTGTGAGCCAGTTCCTTAAACACACACACAGGAGCGCCTGGGTGGCTCAGTCGGTTAAGCGGCCGACTTCGGCTCAGGTCATGATCTCGCGGTCCGTGAGTTCGAGCCCCGCGTCGGGCTCTGTGCCGACAGCTCAGAGCCTGGAGCCTGTTTCAGATTCTGTGTCTCCCTCTCTCTGACCCTCCCCTGTTCATGCTCTGTCTCTCCCTGTCTAAAAAAAAAAAAACAAAAAAACAAAAAAACACACCAAAAAACCACACACACACACTCCCTCTCTTTCTATGTATGCACACATCCTATTGGTTCTGTTTCTCTAGAGAACCCTGACTAATACAGCAGCAGAATAAGAACTGGAACCTAAAACCATCCAATCCCTTGGGCTGAGCTCTTATTGTACTCTATGACTTCCCATAAGCATGTATATGTTCATTACTATTAAATCAGTAATTCATGATTATGATAAATGATGAGACATGTCACTGCTGAGGATGACACCGTGCCATTATTCAAATGTTTGGACTCAGAGTAAACACTAAACCCAACTCCCAGAGAGTGAACGAACAATCAGTTGTACCATCTTGGATTACAAGTTCAGCAAATAGACACTACTGACCTTATTCACATCATTTATGTATGGATGAAGGTTCTCGCGCATATCTAGTTTCCATCACTGCAGGTATGCTGTTGTCACACCCGTGAGAGTGGCCAGGAGGGGCCAACATGGTTACCTTTGCTGGCAGAGCCCCATAGGTAAATAGCTTCTGAAGTGTCAGGGCCAATTCTGTGGGACTCTGGAGCCGGGGTACTAAGCAGCCTCCTTACTTCTGTTGTCCTGTTCACTTCACAGTGGGCTTCTCAGGGCTGCCGCACAGCCTTGTCCTCAACTGCACAGCCAGCCCCTGCCTGGACACCCACCACATACTTGCTGAGAGAGGAGGTGCCCAGGCCAGGAGGAAGGACACCTGATCTTTCTCAGCTCCATCCCCACATGAAGACCCCTGACTTCTTTCTAGGGTGTGGCTGGGATGCCCATCACTAAAGCAGGAGGGGACAGCAACCCTTGCCATGACCCAGCGGGGGGACACTGGGCATAGGAGTTTCTTCGTCCTGCCTGCCTTCTCAGGTGTTGAGCTCGGTATAGACACAGAATCAGTGCAGAACCTCTGAAGGGTCAGAAGAGAAGCAAACTGTGTGATCTTCCTTCTGTTTCAGGGCTTGAGGCTGTGTCCCATCCTCTTGAATTCCTGAGGGGACTCCAGAGGCCAAAGTCATAGACTCATGGCAGAGAACCTTACCCAGCCAGCCCTTGAGGTGGGCACACTTTAAAGGTAGAGACTGAGGGGTGCGTGGGTGGCTCGGTCGGTTAATCGTCCAGGTCTTGATTTCAGCTCAGGTCATGATCTCACAGTTCATGAGTTCAAGCCCCACATTGGGCTCTGCACTGACAGTGTGGAGCCTGCTTGGAATTCTATCTCTCTCTCTCTCTCTCTCCCCCTCCCCCGCTTGCTCTCTATCTCTCCCTCAAAATAAATAAAAATAAAATGTAAAAGTAAAGACTGAGAATGGAGAAGTGAAGACTGAGATTGGAGAAGTGAAGTCACCAGCAAAAGCCACAGCTCATAATCACACAGACTTGAGATCCCTGCTCTGGCTCCCCAAGGTGAGGCTCTTTCTTCCAGGGCCTTTCACCTGCTGGCCTTTTTTGGGAAACAAAACTACTTTAACTTTTTGTTTTTAATGTTTATTTATTTTGACAGAGACAGAATGCATGAACAGGAAGGGGTAAAGAGAGAGAGAGAGAGAGAGAGACAGACAGACAGACAGACAGACAGAGAGAATCTCAAGCAGGTTCTGCACTGTCAGCTCAGAACCCAAATTGGGACTTGATCCCACAACCCTGGGACCATGACCTGAGCCGAAATCAAGAGTCAGACATTCAACCGACTGAACCATCCAGGTGCCCCCAAATTACTTTAACCTGTTAAAGAAAAGCAATGCGTTTGCTTCTTAAATTAGGAGAGTACTGTAGATTTGAGAATAATACATAATGGCATGTACCAAAGATCCTACTCCTTTGAGTTAATGGCATAGTCCTTTGTGTGCATACTCTTCTAGTGCCTTCCATGATACTTAAAGATTTTTTTTTTTAAGTTTATTTAAACTTGTAGGGGTCAAACCCACGAGCCGTGAGATCATGATCTGAGTTGAAATCAAGAGTTAGACGCTTGACCGACTGAGCCACCCAGGTGCCCCGATACTTAAAAGATTTTTAAGCAATGGGATCCCCAATTTGTCAGGAGCTGTTTTTCCCGTCAGTGTATTCAGACCTACCCTATCCTTGTTAATGACTACACCGCATTCCACAATATGCCTCTACCACAGTTTATATAACCAATTCCCTACGATGGGAGCTTGCCAATTTTTTGCTTCTATGAGCAGTGCTGCAGTAAATAAGTGTGGAAATCTCTGCGTGTTCTGCGCGGGTATTTACATGGGATACATTCCTAGGAGGGGAACTGCAGGGCCAAAGGAATGTAAAAAGTGTTGGCCTGCGTAGCCAAACTGCCCTCCACCCTCTTAGCTGGAGGGCCATGTCTTCCCCCTCTGGCCAAAACGGTTCTCTTTGCTAATCTGACAGGCTAAATGACATTTTATCTTGAAGACATCTTCTTTGATTAGTGAGTAGACTGAAAAACATTTTGTTTTCTGGCCAGCTGTATTTGTCCTACCATGAACTGCCTGTTTCTATTTTTCGGTTGTTTGCCTTATAGAATTTGTGGGAACATTTTTTATACTATGGCTTTAACACATTATGATTATGTTAAACAACCCCCTCCTGTTTCAAATCCTGAGCAAGGAAGTCTTCCTATCTCTTCTTCATCGATTTATTGATAAATGGAATATATTAAATACCACATCATACATAGCACCGCAAGGGCGGTTGGGCAAACTTCCCCCCAGACATCTCCCTGCGTGCCCTAATCCCATGGATAAAGCTCCCCGAGATGCCATCATCTTGCCCACTTGCCCTGCCTGGGCATGCAGGCACTGTACTCTGATCTGTACGTGAACAGCAGTATCATGTGAGGATATGGTCCCACAAGGCTGTGTAGGAAACTCCAGGACAGGTCATTACTTCTGTGTGCCTGGCCCCAGATGTGGGGATAGGGTGGGCCAGGCTGGGTGGTGAGTCCACAAATCCCATGGCCTTTTCTTCCCTTTTCACTCTTCCTCAGTGACGTAGTTTGCTCATTCTTAGCCCCTGGTGTCTTCCTTCTGCTTCCTAACCTTCCTTGCCCGTCTCAATTTCAGAACAGTACATGCTATTAGCACTAAGTGACCGATCACCTCTGGTTAGCTATTCCTTTTCTGAGAAAGGCTCGGTCTCCAACTTCATCCCAGTCACCAGCCAACACACAGGGAATAGGTTACCGTGGGGTTTGGGGGATACTTTCTCCTAAGGCCTGAAATCACACCAAGCCCACTTTGGTCACTCCTGGGTATGTGGGTGGGCTCAGAGGGATGGGATAATGGCCTTTCCCTTACCCCCGCCACGTGCCCGGAAGAGGAAGAAGCGCTGCAAAATCCAGGGACTCGTTTTGCAGGTTCAAAATAGTGTGGCTCAAGGATTTGGGCCTTTCTTAGCTACAGGCTAGGCAGGAACCTGTTCTACCTCAACAGCCCCTGCCCCAACTCTGACACCATCTACCTCCTCTCCACGCAGAGATGGGTTCCAGAGTCCATCCTTGTGGGGTGGGCCTACTCCTCCACCCTGAATCACCACCATCTGTGGTCAGGATCTCCTTCAGCGGAAACCAGTAGCAAAATCAGGATGTCCCCTCCTGGAAGTACATCCTCTCATGACACCGAGTTCCCTCTGAGGGAAGGGAGCAAGAATCAACTGAATGTGTTGGCACTTATGTGGAGGGAGAAGGAGAGGAGTGGTGGGGAGGGCGCTGGGAGCAGGGAAGAGGCAGCATCAGCAGCAGGGAAAACCAGGGGCCAAGAAGTGGATTCTGAGTGCCCCTGAAGGTGGACGTAACATCATCACGGTGACAGGGACAGAAAGGTACAGGGTCCCAGAGAAGAATGTCTACCCTGCTACTAACAGTGGATAAACAAAAGGGGAACCAACAAGCGAGATAAGAGAAGCTAAAAACTGTCTGGCTGCACAAAAGTAATCTTAATTACAGTCATTCATACTAACCGCTTAGCATTGATGCCTAATTATAGTGCAGCTCGATGACTTGTATAATTGGCACCAGATCAATGGAGTTGGGTGTTCTGACTGATCATTACAGTCACAGGTACAGTCGACCTTTCCAGTGTGTTGTTAATGTAGATTGGCTCCGGATCCCTTGGGCAGTAGCAGTGGGAATAATACTGACGACACGCATGACAAATGCCAGCTCATTTAATTCCCACAAAACTCCCTGTCCACATCCCCCACAAGCCCCGTCTGTTTTACAGAAAGAAGAAGTGCAACTGCCTGAGGTCTTGCAGCTGATGAGCAACAGAACAGGGGTGTGAACAGAGGCTGTCTGGCTCCAGTCCTGAACCACTCTGCTACTCTGCACCCCATGACGTTGTTTGCAGAGGGCATTTCCTGTTCTGCCTGCCGTGCTGCCTCCGCCCCATGTCCCCTGCCGCGCCCTCACCTGTATAGCTGCTGGAAGGAAGCGAGCGCTCTGGTCCTCCGTTGAGTTCTGGGCCTCCTTCTGCCTCTGCCACTTCCTTTTTCTCCTCCTCTTGCCGGACCTCAGGGGCTTCCCCTGGTGGCTGCTCCATGGCTGATTTCCCCTCGGCGCCACGCCTGCAGGCCCGGTCATAGCTCTGGCATCATCTGGGTCTGGACGCAGATGGACCTCTACAGGGAAGTTCCCATCAGCCTGGGCCAAGGGGCAGACAGGAAGAGGATGAGAAGGTGATGGAGCAGGGCATGCATGAGGGCTAACACCTGAGGAGCCGGTATGGAGGGGGCTCCCCTGCTCCTGCTCCTGCGTGGCAGGAACGCCTCCTCCTGCAGTGCTATCCTGTGGTCTCCACTCCTTGCACCACGAGGCACTTCTCCTTCTGCCCTGTATCCATTTGGTTCCTGAGACAGGTTTGTGGGGTTCAGAGCAGTCTCCATGAACCAGACAGGGCGACAAGCCACCACATCACTTTTCCCAGCCTCCTCGACCCCATCCTGCTCTTTGAGCCAGATCAGAACGACTTCAGGGGATTTTTTCAAGCTCCTGATAAGCACTGCACCTCCTAACCACCATCCTGTCCCTACTCCCCCACCCCCTGCCCCCGCCCCCCAGCACTCAGGCTCTCCTAAGCCACAATTCTTGAAGGGAGCGGATCCTATCCTTCCTGTGTTTGGGTGTGGGGGGAAGAGGACATGAGTCCCTGCTGGGTTAGGCTCACAACTGGCAGCAGATCTGCAACTAGACCCTCAATAGCATAGCCATCAGGCAAGGGGAGATGCATTCTGTCCAGGACTTTCCAAGATGGGTTACTGGGTGGTGACCCCCACATCCTTATCACCCAGGAGGAGGCAGTTCCAATCTCCAAATAAAATATTGCCCACAAATGCCACAGTCAGCGGTGGTAAGATCCTGAGGTGTTGCTGGTGAGGGTCATCCTGGCAGGGGACAGTAGGCAGAGGCCTTGAGAGTGGGGTAGATTTTGACCAGAGATGGCATGAAACTTGTCTTGGAGGTACAGCACGAGAAAAGACTCGGAGGCAGCACAGTGGGGGAACCGTAAGGAGTCCTGGTGACCAGGCAGTGGGTGCTGCAGGAGAGAGGATGTGGAGGGAGGGCTGGGAAGGTGGGCTGTATCTAGGCACGTGCAGGCTGTGGGAGGATAGAGAGAGGAAAGGTCTGCTTTACAGAAATTCAAGCATCTGTGGGACTTCTCCTGCATGTGCCATGGGCAGCTCAAACTCAACCTATCCAAACAGAACCCATCATCTTCCCCCAAACCCACCCTTCCTCTGGTAATCCCCACTTGAGTGACCCGTGTGCCCATCCACCCACTTCTCAAAGCCAGAAGGCAAGGGTGAGCTGAGACTCTTCCCTCACCCACGCTGCTCTACACTTGCAGACTTGGCTGTACGCTGGAACCACTGGGGAGTTTTTAAAATGTGGATGTCTGGGCCTGTCCCCAGAGCTTCTCATCTGATGGTCTGGGGAGCAGCCTGGGCATTGGGATCTTTATTTCTAATTTTTCTGCTGATTTTAATGTACAGCCAAGCTTGGGAATCAATGTTCCACAGCAAAGCAACTTCCAACTGACAGTAAATCTTCCCTCTCATCATTCCTTTCCATCAGGCTTTCATTTTTTGTTCAGACTGACAATAACCTCTTAGTTTGTCAACAAAAGGCAGTTTGGAAATCCAGCCCTAGAGTCTAAGAGCTGGGGGGTTGGGAATCTGAAGATACAGGGAGTGTCCTTGTTGATTTGACAGTCACAGGAAGGGATTCAGTTCACCAAAGGAGATAGCAACATGTCAAGGAAGGTCAGGGGCAAGAGAGACTGGGGACAGCCGGACAACTCAGAGTCATGGGAAGGGCTGTTTCACAGGGGAGGGCTCAACCATCTCAAATGCTGCAGAGGTTAAGGGTGATAAACTGACACATGACCCCTGGATTCGGTGACTACCAGGTTGTTGGTGACTTTGTGAGACAAGTTTTAAGTCAAGTGGTTAGGACGGAACCCTGGGCTCTGAAGAATAAGTGGTAGTGAAGAAGGTAGGACAGTGAATGGAGACGAGCTTTTTTTGGTAAATATGTCAAGGAAATAAATGTACAAGAGGATACTGCCTTGAGAAAGTGCTGAAGCCAGGAAGTATTTTAGACTAGGGGAGACTCGGTCTGTGGATAAAGAGGTCTGCAGAGAAAGACAGTCTGAAGATTCAGGGAGGTAGCTGTGGCAGAATAACTGATGCGAGGGGAATAATTCAAGGGCACAGGGTGAGCAAAACACAAAGAAGTATCATAGCAATTGGGGAGGGGGTGGTTAAAGTTCATATGGAATGGCCTCACTCTTTTAGTTAATAAAGTAGAAGAGAAAGTTGTCTATGGAGAGTAAAAGACGGGACTTGCAGGAAGCAAAGAGGCTGGGTGGAGGCACTTTGGCAAACATGACAGGGAATTCACGGGAGAGGAATAAAAAGAATTACAGTAAAGCCACAATAATTAAAACACCGTCGCACTGGCACATGAACAGACAATCAGTGAGAGAGAATACAAAGAGTCCATAAATAGATGCAAACACATACGGAACTTTAGCATATTATAAAGATAGTACTTCAAACCAAAGGAAAAAAATGGATTCTCCAAGAAATGGTACTGGGACAACTGAATAGTCATCTGGAAAAACTAAGATGGATCTCTGCCTCCAACCTTACACCAAGACAAGGTCCAAAGAAGTAAACAAAAATTTTAAGTTAAAACAAAATTATATGGGGGCATGTGGGTGGCTCAGTCAGTTAAGCGTCCGATTCGACCCAGGTCATGATCTCACGGTCTCATGAGGTTGAGCCCCGCATTGGGCTCTGTGCTGACAGCATGAGCTGCTTGGGATTCTCTCTCTTTCTCTGCCCTTCCCCCACTCATACTCTCGGTCTCTCTCAAAATAAATAAACTTTAAACAAACAAACACAAACATACATGAACTATTGGGCACGTGGCTGGTACAATCAATGAGACATATAACTGTTGATCTCAGGGTTGTGGATTCGAGCCTCACACTGGGCAGAGCCCACTTTGAAAAAAATTTTTACATATTTGAACTATAAAAATACTCTTGAGGTGGGGAAGAGCTAAGCATGACACTAAAGCTGTAAAAACTTTATGTGTTAAAAGATTATGGATAAAAGATTAGTAAATTTGATTACATGAAAATATAAACTTTCTACATGGTAGAAAAAAAGTCATAAGAAACAAAATATAATAAACTGGGAAAAATATTTGCAACTCTCATCAAAGGACTAATTTCTCTAAAATATTTCCTATGAATAAGTAAAAGGACACCAATCTAATAGATAAATAGGCCCGGGATATGAAAATGTATACAGAAAAGGTACCCATTTGAAAGGCTGCTGAATATCACTCATAAAAAAAAGAAACTCAAATTAAAACAATACTGAAATATACTTTTTACAATCAAATTAAAACAAAATGTTAGGGCACCTGGGTGGCTCAGTTGGTTAAGTGTCCAACTCTTGATTTGGCTCAGGTCATGATCTCATGGTTCGTGGGATTGAGCCCCCTTGTTGGGCTCTGTGCTGACAGTGTGGAGCCTGCTTGGGATTCTCTCTCTCCCTCTGCCCCTCCCCAACTTGCACACATGCTTGCTCGCTCTCTCTCAAAAACAAATAAATAAACTTAAAACAAACAAAAGCTAACACGCTGCTAAACATGTGGGGAACCAATCTCACACATCCCTGGTAGAGAGGTAAGTGGGCACAACCTCTGAAGAGGGTAATTTGCTACATTTATCTAAATTACAGGTGCACATTCCCTTTGACCCAGAAATGCCACTTCTACGTTGTATTCTACAGCTGTTTCTACTGCAGCAAAATGACCCAAAGTATTGGTTATTCGTGACAGTATTATTTGACTAGTAAGAGGTGGGGAACAAGCTGAATGTCTATTAACAGGGGCCTTTGCAAATAAATTATGATACGGAAACAGGAATTCTGCACAGCCACATATAAGAGTCATGATGTTTATGGACTGAAATGGAAGTATCTCTAAGACATATTAGTAAGGGAAGACAGCAACTTGCAGAATGAAGTGAAGAGCTACAACCTCATGCAAGAAAGATCTACTGAAGCTATGTTTGCTCATGTGTGTGTAAGCCAGGAAGGCTACACAGAACTGGGAACACTGGTTGCCTCTGGACCACTAAAGGGAGAGGGGTATTTCACGGTACCTTTCGTACCTTTTAAACTCTGAACTACAGGCGTGTTGCCTGTTCCAAAAACAATTTAAACTGGAATAAAATAAAAAAGGTAAAACATACAAATGACAACGTGGAAGATGAGAGGGAGGCAGCTGGAAGTGCTGATGAGCTTTAACAGTTCGGGCAAATATAAATGGAAAAATTTCTAAGATGACCACTAAGACATACAATACATACACACATACATACATACATACAATAGCATGTATGATTTCCAAATTATTATCGTAGAGTAGGAAAACTTAGAAGCCATGTAAAACTCTACCTTTCTGACTGAGAAAGTCTCACAGATGGGAGACTATGGTGACACAGAAACTAAATACGATGTAAGATGGACCCTGGAACAGAAAGAAGACAGTAGAAGAAAAACTGGCAGGATCCGATAAAATCCACTTGGTTTGTGGCACTGAACCAGCGTTCGTTTCTTAGTTTGGGTACGTGTCCGGAGTTTACGTAAGATTGTGCACATTAGGGGAAGCTGGATGAAGGACATATGGGAACTCTGTGTGATCGCTGTGGTATTTCCATAACCCTACAGTTTTTTCAAAAAACAGCTAAAAAACGTTCTGGCTTTCTGGCTTCTCTTGAAAACTGGGCAGACCTGGCCACTGGGTGCCTGCATGCCCCTGACACCACGCAGAACCCCTTTACCTACACACGTGTTCACCTCTGGTCCCGTCTCTACTACTTCCTGCTGTCACTCCCTAAAGGTGTCCCCTCCGGCAGGAACCTGAGTTTGGTTAGAATAAATCACTTCCTCAAGGATCAATCCCTGATCATCAAACTTGGCAATCACCAGACCCAGAGTAAGGCAGTTCCCATGGCCAGCCCTGTGGCTCTGATTACCACTGGTGGCCTGGGGCGATCACTTCTAGTTGTCTACCTAATTCCACTCCCCATCTTCCTGAGTCCCAATCTCTTTGGATCAGCCACGCGCTTAGCTAAACACTCAATTTCCTGAGCTCTTCTGCAGCTATCCAGTTCATGTGACACAATTCTGACCAACGATATGTAAACAGAAATCTGTTGGGAGGGCCTTCTGAAAATACTGTTTTTCTCCTGATAAAAAGTGACAAAGGTTTACCTTCTCTCCTTCCTGCCCGCAACAGGAATACTGTGCCTGGAGGTGTAACTGCTCCCTTCTGAGCAGGAGAAGACAGGTTAGGAGGGTGGGGCAGAAAGTATGAAGGGGCCTTGTGCAGGGACTGACCTAGCCCCAGAAGGCCTGTCTCCAGACAGCTTGCGGAGGTGAAACAACGAAATGCCTGTTTTACAAGGCTCTGTTTGCCAGACTTCAGCCGCATGCAGCTGAACACAATCCTAACTAAAACAGCAAGATACAGGACACTTAGCCAAGGAGGAGAACAGGGTTGTGGAAGGGGGATGGCGACAACACCGGGAAAAGGACCCTGGTGATTACCAGGAGCAGTTTGTGACTAGTGTGGCATGTAGTAAACGCTCTAATTAGTTACTATCTGAACAGCAGGGGCCGGGCACACGGAATCTTCATTCTCCACAGGACTGAAAAGTCTGGAGGTGGAGGAGGCTGGGGCAGGTGAGGCGTGAGAAACCCTCAACCAGGCCAATGGCAGAAGGGACTACAAGGAGGCTTGAGGAGCCACAACGAGAGTATGGGCAGCATGGTGACAGAAGGGTCACACAATGTGGTTTCTCAGAGCTACAAGCACAGCGGTGGCAATGACCACAGGGTAAGAGGCGTGAGGCTGATCAGAACCAACTTTTTGGATCCGTGTAGCGTGGATGTCAGTGGAAATGCACCCCGGACCGTGGTGGTGAGAGCTGGGGAGACAGGGACATGAAGATTTGGGGTCCCCCTTGGCAGCTGGAAACAGAGGAGGGAAAACCACAACCCTGCCTCAGACAGATACTTGACAAAATATTTTCTCACTCATTCCCTCACACCCTCTGATCCTCTGAGTGACTCTGGGGAGACGGGACGGAGTTCATGGTCAGGACTGAGTCCTGGAAGGAGGGGTGGGTGCTGACTGAGCTCCCACTACACGTCACATCCGGCGTGTGAAAAACAGGCTCTGCCAATCCTCACGAGCTGCCACGGGCGAGCCTTGTGAGCTCCCCTAGGGAGATGAGGGAAGCGACAAAAGCTCAGTCCTGTGGAGCCTGACAGGGTGTCTCCTGGAAAAGGTGCCAGGCTTCTGAGGAGCTGTGGGCAGTGGGCCACCTTATGTACCTCTGACACCCTGAGCCTCAGCTTCTGCTCCATATCTCAACTGCTGGAAGGTTATTTCCGGTGACCAGAGGAACTGTTATCAGTTGGGGGGGTGGGGGAGGGTGCAAGTGATCACCTCTTGAAACAGATGTGGTTCTGGACTCTCGCCAGAGTTCTGCATTTGGGGCCAGGATCCTCGGATTCTAGGCAGACGGTCCTCCCCAGACTGGAATGGTCTCTTCTGGCTGTGACCAGCTGAAGGGGGAGGAGAGCAGCAGTCCGGCTGTTCGAAAACCCACACACGTCCCTTGGGCTGTTTCATATTTAGATGTAACCACTGTGCTGCAGCCCATCCCTGCATTTTGCCAGAAACCATCCATTTTCACACAGCCCTGACTGTTCCATTTACAGCTGAGGTCTGCCCACCTCCCAGCGGCCAAGGCCGCCCCCATCCCTACCACTGTTCTCAGCCTGCCCAGTCAGGAGCTACTTTGATCTCCCTGGGCCCTCCCCGCCCCCCGCCACCCCAGGGCCCAGGCCCACAGGCTGGGTTTTCACAGGTGGCTGCCACCCCACTACCACTACCCCTGCAATGGACCTTATTTCCCTTCCTTTATTCAGCCCTAGCACTGAAAGTAGCATGCCCTGGCACTAGGTTTGACTTTTATGTGGCTGAGAAGCCCAGGTTTTAGCTATTGCCACCCCCCAGGGCTGTGCCAGAGTCAGAAACCCTTTGACTGTGTCACAGCCTCCCCCTATTTGGGAGGTTGGTGCTGGAGTCAAACGGGGCAAAGGTCCCGCAGCCGGCACGAGGAGGCGCTGCTCTGCTGCCCTTGGACAAAAAATGGAGTCCCCAGCAAAAGAATTTCTCACACAACAAATGCCTGGACTACTCTGCTTCTGGCACGCACACACGTGTGTGTTGTGTGTATAAGTGCACACACGAGCCTGTCGCGCAAGCAAACTAGTGCTCCCATCCCAGCACCCACTCTCTTGCCCCAAGAAGAAAGTCAGGCCTTCTGGCAGCAGAGGTGGGGGGAGGCACACACTTCATCCATTTCCCATCTGCCCATCCCACGGGCAGAGGTAGTTAGGAGCTTAACCCAAATGACCCTAGGGAGGCCTGGTCTGGGGTCTGAGCAACCACCACCTGGTGCCCTGATCCATCCCTAGCCGTCCTCAGGAGATGGAGCATCCCTGACGCCCCCCGGCAGGCCGCATGCTCCGACTGGGGTCAGGCAGAGTGCCGGAGCCCCACTCATCCCTCAAACCTGACAGGCCTCTCTCTGCATCAGAGCCCACGCTGGGTCCCAGCCTTAAGCTTCCAGCCCACCGCCTCCATCACAACAGTACCGCTTCCGTTCTCCGAGGGCTTACTACATACCAGGTTCCGTGGGTACGGACACATTTAACCCTCACAACGACCCTAAGACTCAGATGCTGTTATTATTTCCATTTAACTGATGAGGAAATCGCACCCAGACAGGGAAGGTAACTGACTCAAGGTCACACAGTAATTGGAATAGCAGGATTGGAGCCCAGGCAGGTTGGTTTGGTGTTCATCAGTGCACTGTGTGCCTTGCATGTGATGCCGGGTGAGACTGGACCAGAGGCTGGTATGTCCCTGCCCTGCTGGATCTAGAAGCTGCTTTTAGCCTCAGTCTGGAGCCATCACTGCTGAATTCTTTGTCTAGCTGCCAATCCCCTACTGTTTTTCTGTCAACAGTACCCTGGGTCAAAGCCCTTCTGAATACTCCCTGCCAGAAAATGACTTCTGTGTGCTAAAGACAGCCATAGGCTCTGGTCTCTGGCTCCTTCTCCAGTCCCATCTCACCTGCCCCTGTCCCAGCATCACTCTCTGAAAGTGGAGGGACGTACAGGCCTCAGCTTGGAATGCTGTCCCCTCTACTAGTTAAGGCCCATTCTTCCTTCAAGGAAGGAAGCTCTCCCTGAGTGGTCCCATTCTGTTCCTTCCTAAGGCAAACCTGAGCCTGGCTCTCCGGATCTGCGATTACTGCAGCAAACTGCAATGTCAGGCAACTGGTGTGGCCTCACCATGTTATGATCAGTTTCCCAGACAATGCCCTCTATCTTGCCGAGTGAGGTAGGTCCCCAGCACCTGACACCACGCCTGGCATTTAGTGGGTGCACAACACACACTTGTTGAATGAACACACAGAGTACAAACATTAAGCTCAGGCACAGTGTTTTCACTTGTAGCTTTTGCCGCTCTATCCATTTTCATGTGTCACTGCCCCTGAGATGCAATACTCTATAGAAGTTAATTCCAGGGGCTTCTGTGTCAGGCCTGGGCTCTAACCTTGGCTCTGCCCACCCTTTCTGTGACTTGGGGGAAGAAACTAACTCTTCAGAGTTTCTTAGCCCTGAATTTGGGAAACTACCACTTAACTTGAACAGACGTCATAAGTATTCATTAACCACACAGCAAATACTTAACAGTGCTGAGTATATGGAGCACCTGGGTGGCTCTAAGCTGATCTCGGCTCAGGTCACTGTCTCACAGGTCGTGGGATCAACCCACTGACAGCACAGAGCCTGCTTGGGATTCTCTCTCTCCCTCTCTCTCTCTGTCCCTCCCACACTTGCTTTCTTTCTCTCTTAAAATAAATAAATAAATAAATAAATAAATAAATAAGCATTAAAAATAAAATAAAATAAAATAAAATAAAATAAAATAAAATAAAATAAAGTAAAATAAAATAAAATAAAATAGCGTTAAGTATATGGTAAATGTCTGGCCAATAGGGACTGTGGCTGCTGCCATTATCATCACTGTTGGCTCATCTTAAGGGATTAGAAGGAGCAAGTGATATTCCAGGACTTACACAAACACAGAATTTCCCACTTCCCTGCTTTACAATCAACTGTGTAAAAGGGAACTGACAGGGAGCTCCCTACTCTGGACATGTGCTTCTCTTTCAGAGAGCTGGGCCCAGACTTCCTCCCCGTGTTGTGCCCTCTGCCCTGATGCAGATGACCCAGCTGCTGCCCTTTCCTCCCTCCCACCACGGCAGGAGGATGAGGGTCAGCAGTCTCCAGAAGACGGGCAGAGGTTGCCCCATTTCCCTGGTAAGTGCTTTCAGGATCAGCAGTGAGAGAGGCCATGGGAGGATGGACCTGCTTGACTCTGTCCCAAGCTTTCCAATCAATCATTAATCCAGGTACTGACCCAGTGCCCTGGTTTTCCAGACCAGCAACTCCACAGGGCTCTTTGCTTTCCATTTGCCAATTCAGATCACCCCATTCCTCTCAGGGTACAGGAGAAGCCTGTGTACCTTCTTGCTGGCAGGCCATCTTGAAGCTAACCCCAGAAGTAGCCGGGGGCTGGTTTTATTCAGAGTGTGCTGGAACCAGAGAAAAGACAGGCAGCAGGCCATGCTTGCCCTCACATTATCTAACTTAGCTCCTAACCCCTGCAGAGTGGAGCTGAATTAAAATAAAAGGAAAAGTTGCCTCAGGGAGCTACTGAGAGCTTGTAGGGGAAGAGAGACGTGAGGGGGAAAGAGGGCTCTTCACCTGGGATCAGCGGGGCCTGAGTACGCTGAGGCGCAGACCCTCAGCCATCACCTTTCCCGCTGTGAGGGTGAACCCGCTGAGCACTGCCCCCTGAGCACTGTCCCCGCTGCCTCCGAGTGGAGCTGCTGCAGACTGAGGATATTAAAAATCTGGTTTTCACAGACAACACAACCTCAGCGATGTCGAAACATGTACATATGGCATAAAAACAAAACTGGGGGGGGAGGGGCGGGCGCCTGGGTGGCTCAGTCGGTTAAGCATCCAACTTGAGTTTGGCTCAGGTCATGATCTCACACTTCATGAGATCGAGCCCTGTGTCAGGCTCTGTGCTTACAGTGAGAAACATGCTTAGGATTCTCTCTCTAAATAAATAAATAAAACATTAAAAAAAAAAAAAAAAAAAAGAGGGGCACCTGGTTGGCTCAATTACTTAAGTGTCCAACTCTTGGTTTTGGCTCAGGTCATAATCTCCCGGTTCATGGGATCGAGTCCCAAGCCCCTGCTTGGGACTCTCTCTCTCTCTCTCTCTCTCTGAGCCTCCCCTGCTCGAGTTCTCTCTCAAAATAAATAAATTAAAAGAAAGAAAGAAAGAAAGAAAGAAAGAAAGAAAGAAAGAAAGAAAGAAAGAAAGAAAGAAAAAAACTGGAAAGACATGGCCCAAATTGTTGATGGTACTTTTTTTCTGAGGGGTCAAGTTATGGGTGATTCTTATTTTCTTAATTCTATTTTTCTGTGTTCTCCAATTTCTTCACAATGAGAATGGGTTGCTTTTATGATGGGGGGGGGGGGAGACATTTAAAACAGTGTCATGAACAAAGAAAACTGAATAATATGCTGAGATACTGATGAAGTAAAAGAAAGGCCTGCCCAGAAGAGACCCAGATCTTTCCTACTGGAAGCCTGAGGGAGGAATGAGGATCTGCCACTGTTCACAGAAGGCTCCCGAGGTAAGGATGGTTGTGCCAGCAGGAGAGGGTCACTCCAGGGGACCTTTCCAGAACACTCCTCATCTGAGGACCTCAGGTGCTAATAAGGCTGCCAGTGCTATCAATGCCCCTCCACTCTTCTTCTGGTCCCTGCCAGCTGCTGCCAGCTGCTTTCATTCACTCATCCAACAAATATTTGTTAAGTACCTAATATCACGTGCCAGGCTACACAAACCAACACAAATATGTAACCAACACAAATATGTAACTAGGAATGATGAACAGGGCTCTGAAGGACAAAGGTCAAGTACAGTGGGGGCACACTCAGAGCATGCTAGCCTAGGGTGTGTGGTCAGGGGAGGCCCTCCTGAGGACAAGACCTCGGACTGAGAGGGAGACCTGTAGGGTCCCAGGGCCACCAGGAACAGACATGTGAAAAGGTCCCACACAGACAGAAGGATGGCATGGACCCTCTGAGAGCACAGGAAGGCTGGTCATCATCTGGGGCTTCCAAGGGCAAGCTAGGGTTGTGGGCGTTTACCCGAAGAACAGCAGAGAACCTAGGACGGTCATTTAGAAGATGGGCAGGATCAGAGCTGCATTTAAAAAATGAACTTCTTGGGGTGCCTGGATGGATCAGTCAGTAAAGCATTTGGCACTTGATTTCGTGAGATCAAGCCCCGAGTCAGACTCTGCACTAACAGTGTGGAGCCTGCTTGGGATATTCTCTCTCTCTCTCTCTCTCTCTCTCTCTCTCTCTCTCAAAATAAGATAATAAACAGAAAGAAAGAAAGAAAGAAAGAAAGAAAGAAAGAAAGAAAGAAAGAGAAAAAGAAAGAAAGAGAAAACATTTCTGGCTGCTGCAGAGGACAGGTTGGAGAGTTCAGCTGGGTTCTGGGAAGCCAGGGCTATAGCAAACCTAGCTGGGGCATGGACAGGGGAGAAAAGGCCACCTCCCAGAGCCCCGGAAGGCTAGGCATGGGAAGCAGCCACCTGTTCATTTCTGGGAAGATCCAGGCCAAAGAGCCGAGGGGTGAGGCCCTCACACAGAGGTGCATGCTTCTTTGGGTGCTCCATCTGTGCTCCAAGTAAAACGTCAGGGCAGGGTTAGATAACCTCCAAGCCCCTTCCTGCTCTGGCCTTCTTGGCTCCAGCCTCCCAGTTCTGTCCTGGTCATAGTGATTCCAGCTGTGACATACATATGGATCTGGGGAGCAGACAGTGGCCCTGGGCCCTGCTTGGCAGGAGGCCAACTGACACAAGCAGCCACATTTCTGGGCATGACAACTCCACCAAGCCCTCCAAACTCCTGACACACAGCTCTCGTAACCAGCACACCAAACTGTGGACCAGTGGCCCTGTTCTGGGAGCTAGGTGGTTACAGGGCACAGACTAGATACCACTACACATACCCTTCTCTTTTTATTTTGTTAAATGCTTATTTGTGTGTGTGTGTGTGTGTGTGTGTGTGAGAGAGAGAGAGAGAGAGAGAGAGAGAGAGAGAGAACGCATGCACAGGCAGGGGAGGGGCAGAGAGAGGGAGAGAGAGAATCTCAAGCTCAGCTCAGAGCCCGACGAGGTGCTGGATCCCATGAGACTGAGACCGCAAGATCATGAACTGAACCGATATCAAGAGCTGAACACTCATGGGGCGCCTGGGTGGTTCAGTCAGTTAAGCGTCCGACTTCAGCTCTGGTCATGATCTTGTGGTTCATGGAGCCCCATGGTGGCCTCTGCACTGACAGTGTGGAGCCTGGAACCTGCTTCTGATTCTGTGTCTCCTCTTTCTACCCCTTCCTTGCTCACATTCTGTCTCTCTCAAAAATAAACATTTAAAAATTGTTTAAATATTTTACACACACACACACACGCACACATATACAGACATACATACGTATATATGTTCATGTCCTAGGAGCACTTGGGTGGTTGAGCCGGTTAAGCATTCAACTCTTGGTTTCGGCTCAGGTCATGATCTCATAGTTTCGTGGGTTCAAGCCCCATGTCGGGCTCCATGCTGACAGTGTGGAGCCTGCTTGGGATTCTCTAACTTCCTGTCTCTCTTCCCCTCCCTCAATGGCACTGTCTCTGTCTCTCTCAAAATAAATAAATAAACTTAAAAAAAAAAAAGTGTTCATGCCCTTGGGGCGCCTGGCTGGCTCAGTTGGTTAAGCACTTAACTGTTGATTTCCACTCAGGTCATAATCTCACGGTTCATGGGTTTGAGTTCCAGATCAGGCTCTGCATTTACAGTCCAGAGCCTGCTTGGGAGTCTCTCCCTGCCCCTCCCCCACTCTGGCACATATGTGCACTCTCTCTCTCAAAATAAATAAACTTTAAATAAATAAAATTGTTCATGTCCTTTGACCGTGTAATACCCTTCACAGGAAAATACACTGGGCTATTCAATGCAGTGTTATTTACAACAATGAAATAAATTTTTTTAACAATGAGAAATATTTATAATGAAAAATAACAGAAACGACTCTATGCCCAATAGAGGAATGGTTAAATATATTAGGCATCCCCTGAAAAATGGAGTACTATTCAGCCATTAAACTCATGTTTCCATGCGGTATTTAATAACTTGTTTTTAAGTGAAAAATAGTAAAAGTACTGGGGTACCTGGGTGGTTCAGTCCGTTAAACATCCGACTTAGGCTCAGGTCACGATCTCATAGTTTGTGAGTTCAAGCCCCTCACCAGACTCTGTGCTGACAGCTTGGAGCCTGGAGCCTACTCCGGATTCTGTGTCTCCCTCTTTCTCTCTGCCTCTCCCCTGCTTGTACTCTGTGTCTCTCTCAGAAATAAATAAAACATTTTTTAAAAATTAAAAAAAAATAGTAAAAATACAGAACTACACAGGATGATTCCCATAAAAATGACTAGAGAAAAAATGGAAGGATGTTCCCTTGTATGAATAGGGTGATAGGTGATAGACTGTTTTTCTGTTGCTGTACTTTTAAAAATTTCTATACTGATCATGTATTATCTTCACCCTACTTGACCCATCAGAGATCTATTACATTGCTGGATCCTTCCTCCTTTACACCTTTTCTTACTTGGCTCCCAGGCTTCCTGGCTGCTCCTATGCAATTTCTTTTGCTGGTCCCAGGTAGGAATTTTCTTCCCAGTCTGAAGATCTCTTTCATTCTCCAGCAACACTCCCTTCCTTCATGATCTTAAACTGGCTACTGGCTTTCAATACCTTCAATATGCTTATGACTCCCATATTTACTTCTCCAGTCCAGCTTCTCTGACATCTTCACATAGATCCCCAATTGTTTCCAAAATGAGCCTCTGACATTCCCCAAGGTCCCATCTCACTAAATGGCACCTCCCACCTTCTAGCTGGTCAGGCCAAAATGTTGGAAGTCAGCAAATCCTGTGGGCTGTGCCTTTAATAAATGCCCAGAATCTAATCACTTCTTACCACCTCCACTGCAATGATCCTGGTCCAAGCCAACATCACCTCTTGCCTGGATTATTCCAACAGCCTCCCGCCTGGCTTTTCTGGTTCTGGCTTCACCTCTACTCTCCACACAGCAGTCAGAGTGATCCTTTTAAGTCAGATTCTGTCTCTCTTGTGATCCAATCTCTCCAGGAGCTTCCTGCCCATCTTTACAGTGGCCTGGGAAGCCTCCTGGAATGGGTGCCCTGCCTGCTACTCCCTTCCTGGTATACCACGCACAGGGACACGGTCTTCTCGCTGCTCTTGAACACAGCAGGCACAGCTTGCTGCAGTGCCTTTGCTGCCGTTCCCTCTGGCTGAAAATGTACTTCCTCAGGGCTTTGCTCCAAGGTGACAAGTCAACCTGATGTTGGGGACAGTCATCGAAAACGAAAAGATATGACCAGCAACTGACCCGTGAGCTGGACCCAGGTGATCAAAAGCTCCTCACCCCCTTCCCAGTCCTTGCAATGTAGGTTCTGCTTGCTTCTCCCGTTCCCAGAGGCTGTTCCGAGGATTCAGCCTGGAGGTAGTGATGTGGTATCGAAAACACCTGCATGGTCTATAGGACTGAATCCAATTAAGGCCTCTTTGTAAGCTGTTAAGATTTGGTGGGCATGGTGAGGATCCATTTGCCTTGCTGCCACCCAAGATGAGCTTCATATGTAAGTTTCCTATGCCTATTAAAACTGCCACCTAACCAACCTGGAGTGGCCTGCCTCTTTGGTCTCTCCCTGTCCTCTGTTCAAAGTGACACCTGACCACTCAATTTAAAACCATCCTAGCCCACCCTCAGGTATTTCCATTTCCCTTCCTGCTTCAATTTTTTCCGTAGCTCTTACCACTATCTGGAATAGTGTGTTGTGTACTCATATATGTATGTATGTACATATATATGTACATACATACAAGTATTTTTAAAAACTCATTTGTTTATTGGCAGTCTCTCCCCAAAAGAATATAAACCCCACAAGGCAGAGATTTTCACCTATTAGAGTCACACATATCTTCAAGTCGTAGAGCAGGGACTGGCAGACAGTAATTGCTCAATAACTATGTGCTGAATGAATAATCTTTTTAAAAAAATTTTTTTAATGTTTATTTTTGAGAGAGAGAGAGACTGAGTGCAAGCAGGAAAGGGGCAGAGGGTAAGGGAGACACAGAATCTGAAGCAGGCCCCAAGCTCTGAGCTGTCAGCACAGAGCCCAACATGGGGCTCAAACTCACAAGCTATGAGATTGCAACCTCAGCTGAAGTCGGACACTTAACCGACTGAGCCACCCAGGCATCCCCTGAATGAATAACTTTTTATAACTGCACAGAAGATTTCCATTCATGGCCCACCCTGAAACAGCTCCATAGAGATCACTGTCCTTGGATTCAGTTTTCCAGGGGTACCTAAGCCTGCTCTCTAGACCACTCCAGGCAAAAGAAGTGCTAATCAGGATTATAATGAATTGGTAGAAATGGGAGTGTAGAGGAAGACATGGAGTCTAGAAACAGCTGGCTGAGGGGGCCTAACTGTATTCCAGGCCAGCTCTTTTGCTAATCTGCCAGGTGACTGTGGCAGAAAGTGGTTCATTTTTCTTGGCTTAATTCTCTCCTTGGGGAGGGACTGTTGGGTGCTTCTATCCCCCACCTCTCTTTTTAACTCTAAAATACTCTCACTGAGCATACCCCAAGAGCAATAGTCAATGGAAAGAGGCCTAGGTCACTTACAGGCCTCAGTTCCCCTCAGGGGAGGGGTGGGGACGTGGTGACAAATCCTCAAGTGCCTTTAAAGTGTTTACACTCCAGTCAAGGAAGAAGATAAGACCAGTACATACAATCACCTTGAGTAAAGCTGTACACAAATGGGGCAGAGTGGGGAGAGTGACTTCTGCTGGAGGCCTCAGGGAAGGTTCAAGGCCAAGGAGAGCTGGGTTGTCCAGAAATGATCTTAGAAGAAAATAAAATCAAGGAGTGGGCAGATTACTTTTTAAATACAGACTGAGAAGCAGGGTGTTCTAGGTAGGGGAAATGCAGGGGTTTGGACCCAGGAAGGGGTGGATGGACAGAGACACAAGTAGACTGAGTGGCAGGGACCAGAAAAGGCTGGGGAAGCAGGTCATAGCCAAACGCACAGAGAACCTCGTACAACTCTCACACGGAGCCTACCCAACTTCTGCTTCAATCAAACAGTACAAAGCATTTCTAGATGCCAGGCATTATTGTAAGTGCCTTACATGTAGTGACTCACTGGGGCTTCACAAGTGAGAATTATGAAGCAGGTACTATTGCCATTCCCACTTACAGATGAGAAAACAGAGCAAGGGGTGCTTGGGTGGCTCAGTCGGTTAAGCATCCGACTTCGGCTCAGGTCATGATCTCATGGTTGGTAGGTTCGAGCCCTGCATCAGGCTTTGTGCTGACAGCTCAGAGCCTGGAGCCTGCTTTGGATTCTGTGTCTCCTTCTCTCTCTGCCCTCCCACCCCCCATCTGGCAAAAATAAATAAAATGTTACAGATGAGAAAACGGAGCAGGAAAGAGTGAAATAATGTTCGTGCCCAAATGAGACAGGCTGCAGAGCCGTCAAGCCAATCTGCCTTCAGGGTGGGAGCTCTCAACCTCTCCACTGTACTGCTTCTTGCTTCCACTCCTGAGCCCCTCTAATGCTAAAGGGTCTCCTGTATCCTCACAAGCAGACCCTCCCTCCAACTAACTTCCATTCCTGGTCCTGTCCTGCCTGATCTCTGGTCACCAAGTCCCAAACTGCACCTTCTTCCTCCCTCAAGCCATCTTGCCCAGGTGAAACCTCTCAGTTACTGCAGGAACTGTCATTTGACCCTTTCCCGACCTCCCCTCCTCCTTTGTTTTTCATGCCCTCATAATAATGCCCCTTCTAAAGCCCCCAATAGTCAAGATAAGGCTAAAGCATTGGAGTGGCAATACTTTAAATCTATCTTTTCTCCTAAGTCAATAAGAGCCCAAGTGTCATGAGATGCTTTCCTCTAGGTGCTATTTATTAACCTCTGAATAGAGCAATTCAACAAATTATAGTGACTGCCTGTGTCCTGCTGAAATCCAGACTCCGGGCATGACTCTTCTCTATCTGGAGGTGAGAAGATAGAAGATACAGTGGGGAAGGCATTAATGCTGGACTATATGACAAGCATACTCCCAGTTCTGTCTTTAACATGCTGTGTACCTCTGGGCAACCTTCTAACCTCTCTGCGGCTCAGTTTTCCCATCTGTGAGATGGGATTAGTATCCACATGCCTTCCTAATGGTGGACGCATGGCTTGAATGAGTTATTAAATGTGAAAGACCTTTGCATTATACAATTTATATGCTGAAATATTAATAATGGTTATCTCTTAGGAGTAATATTTATTTCTTCTCTTATTGCTTATCTGATATTTATTTATTTATTTTTTAATATTTTTTTAATGTTTATTTATTATTAAGAGACAGAGCATGAACAGGGGAGGGGCAGAGAGAGAGGGAGACACGGAAGCAGACGCAGGCTCCAGGCTCTGAGCTGTCAGCACAGAGCCAACGTGGGGCTTGAACTCACAAACCGCAAGATCATGACCTGAGCCGAAGCCGGACGCTTAACCGACTGAGCCACCCAGGCGCCCCGCTTATCTGATATTTAAAAATCTTCTATAATGAACATGCACTGTTTAGTAAGCAAAAAAAAAAAGGTTTTAAAAGCATGATACAAACATAAGGCATCGTTATTTTAGAGAAGATGAAGAAGGAAAAGCTGAAGAAGTCAGTCTCAAGATGCAACACTGTGGCACATCCCTGCCATGGAACTCTCTGCAGGTCGTCAAGAGCAGCAGGTGGCACACACGTGGCGCCATGGCAGGACAGCCCTGACACACCGCTGGAAGGAAACCGCGAGGAGCCACACTGCACATCTGCCTCACACCAATTTTAAGACAAGACAGAGCCGACACACATTAGCCCAGTAACACAACAATTGCGAAGGGAAAAACAGTCAGGAACGGGAGGGGGGAATGAGGAGTGTGATGGTAGGCAGTTTCTACAGGTGTGTAGTTGTAATTGTCTTTAAAACAGGCACCAATGTCTTTTGTAATGAAGCTGAGAAGGGCAAGGAGTCTCCTTCAAAGGCTCGGGGCGCCTGGGTGGCTCAGGTTGAGCGTCCAACTCTTGATTTGAGCTCAGGTCGTGATCCCAGGCTTGTGAGATCAAGCCTGGTGTCAGGCTCTGCACAGAGCATGGAGCCTGCTTAGGATTCTTCCTCTCTCTCTCTCTCTCTCTCTCTCTCTCTCTCTCTCTCTCTCTCTGCCTCTCTCTGCCCCTCTCCCCCACTTGTGTGCACTCTCTCAAAACAAACAAACAGACAAACAAACAAAAACGAAAAAACAAACAAAAAACTTCTTGCTTTCTCCCTAACCAAAGCTCTGGACCTCACTTGCGGGAAACCAGCTTGGGAACTAAGGGTGAATATGGACCCTGGAGGAAGCAAAGCTTGCTTGGTGCCGGATCTCAAAACACATTTTCAGAATTTGCTTTCTGTTCTCCCTTCCCAAGTGCACACCTATGTGGTTGCTCTCTAAGATCCCAGATAAGAGCCTACTTAACAAATATTTGAGAAGCATGAAGTCTCTCAAAGAGGAAAGGGAGAGCCAGAGGTGAGGGAATGAAAGAATAAATCAAACAAAAGTATTCAAATGTCAGGAACACCAGAACATACTTTTTAAACATCAAAGCACCTTGGAGAGTCAGAAAACTGCCCTCACCTTCCAATTCTCATATCATTTTGACAGTAGCTTCTGGGTTTCATCCCTGCATGACAGAGCCTTCAAGGGCTCTTGGTGGGAAAGCTGGTCACAAATCTGTCATCTCACTTCTCGGGACTCAGAGCCAGGACGAGGGGTGTGCAGGACGAGATGGTGAAATACCTGGCTTGGAGTGAATTATGGATGACACTTGGGGAATTCATTCAGAGAGCAGAAGGCCTCACATGTCAGGTCACATCAGGCTCCCGGTATGGATTTCAGCCCCATCCAGCAGGAGGAAGAAGGGGCTCCCTCAAAAGAATCAAGTAAAGCACTGCCACTGTTCCCCGAGTGTTACAACCAGTGATGGTGGGGAGTCTGGTCTATAAACACTGCTTTCCCTATGTGGTTCTCTCCAGGGGTCCCCCTGCTGCTGCCTACCCGGCCGCCAGAGCCCTGGGGGTCTCTCCAAGATGCAGGGCCCAGGGAGGCCATCATTCAGCGTAGAAGAGCTCCCCAGAATTCCCCTCTGGGCCCACAAGGCATAGCTTGCTCCTGGTCACGCCACTTTGGCCCTGCCCTGAATCTGGCCACTTCCCAGGAGGCCTGTGAGGATGAACAATGCCAGGAGAAGCAGCAGGAACTTAGGAAGGCTGACTCTCCTGGACTCTCAGCTCCACAGCAATAGGACAACATGGCCTTGACAAACCATATCCTGATTGAGCCAGAGCCACTGGTTCCCTCAAAACAACTGCTCTGGGGAAGGGCATGAGGAACAGACATTACTCACCAAGTGCTCAGGTGCTACTTGCTTTGGAGAGAGCTGCTAACTGGGAAGACAGACGTCAGTTGGTGGGCTGGTGGGCTGCCAGCACAGAGGGCCAGCAGAGCAGTCCTGGAGCACTCCAGAGTCACTGCCACAGCCTTCCTTTCTGGCTGCCTCCTTGAGAACCTCCACCCAAATCCTAGGGCGTCCAGAGCACGCAGGCAGTGACTCCCCACCCACAGCGACCTGCTTGGCAAGGTTCTGCACACCTTTCCCCCATTAATCCTTCCTGCCTCCCTCCCTCCCCCCAGGAACCCAGGCAGGCTGAGGCAGTACTTTCTCCATCCATCTAAACTGCCCTTGGGATTCATGGGCCAATTTGGGGACTCTGGGCACTGACCCTAACATGAGCCAAGGCCAGGTACGTAAAGCCTTCCCTGTCTGGGAGGTGGGGGCTGAAATGGGGCCAGTAGCTCACCTTTGTCACATCTACATGGAACCATTTATTCCAAAGGTGGCAAAGAGAGCCTAACAGCCTGCGTACCAGCTCACCTGAGGTGCCTGGGCCTTTTTAGGCCATGTGTGCACGAGAGAAAACTGGGCAAGAGAGCCACCTCTCTCTTCCCTCTTGCCTCAGATGCTACAAGGGCTGGTGTTTTGCTTGATTCTGAGCACTAGTTCCTAGTGCTTGGTGCCACCATAATAATGACTGGCCACCTCAGGGCAAGGGCAGGGCTTTGGCCCAAACAGAACAGCTGGTGAATCCTAGCTGAGTGGCCTTGGGCAAATTGCTTCACCTCTCTGAGTATCTATTTCCTTTTATGTACAACTGCTCAGCCCAGGGAGATGATGTAACTTGTCTATAGTTTGGGGGAGAGATGACTGTAGAGCTTGGTCTCAAATCCCAGTCTCCTGGCTTCCAGGGCTTTTTTTTTTTTTTTGACTACACCAAAATGTTTCTCAATAGCAGGTACAACTGACAGAGAAACAAGTCAGTGAAAAGTTCCTTCCAAAATTCTCTGCTTTACACAAAAGCAGCCTTCATAGACACCAATTTAACCAGGTGATTGAAGTCAGTATCACCTTTACTGGGGCCAACTGGGACCATCATGCTTCCTGTTGTGAAGCAACAGCAAGCACTCACTGCTTATGCGGGTTCTCACCAAAAAGTGGTAACTTGCTTCTAATCACAAGGAAATAACCCAACAAGTATGGAATGTGGACAATTGATGACACAATGTCAAGCAAATGTAGCAAACTATTTGCAACTGGTAAATTTTAGCGAAGGAAATACACATGTTCATTGCACTAGTCTTTCCACTTTCCTGCAGCTTTGACCTTTTATTAAACAAAAAACAGAGAAGAAAAAGGCTTTTCGGCCTTCAGCTCACCCCATGGCTCTCAACAAAGTCTCAGTTGTATCATGTTCAATTCTCTGTCCAGTGTCCAGAATATAAAAACCCAAGCTTCCCTGTCATTCAAGGCATCCCTTGGCACAACAGGGATCTCAGAGTTTTCTAAGCTCATCTTCCACAAAAACTCTACAACCTGAACCACCGTCATCAGCCACAACTGTTCACACACTGCTTTCATACAGCCATTAGTTGGAAACTCATTCGCTGAGCCGGCAACTTTTCACCGAGTATTCTCCACAGGTCATGCACCCACCCTGGCCCCCGAGACACCGTAATGGACGAGACTCAGTGGACCTTACTCGCCAGAGAACCCTACTATAATTGCCTTTTGTCAAGTCCTGCCTTGTGAGAACTCTTGACTATACTCCCATATGAGATTTCCTTCTCAACACTTCTTGGGAAATATATCTGTTTTACTGAATCCCCAAACCTGAGAAACATCAATTGGAGAAACTGGGGAAAATGGGAAAAAGTATGATAATCCTCTGGTGAGAATTAAAGCTGAATAATCAATCTAGAGATGTTACTGGTTCGAAGGAATCCACCAATTTCAAGTCAAAGCAAGAGCAAGGAGCTAACAGGCACAGCTGAAGGTTAAGGCTGACATCTGGGAACCATGACAAGAGTGCAAAGGAGAGAAGCAGTCATAATCTAATCAAGCCTTGCTTTCAGTCACTGCCACGCTGTTAAGTGTCTGTTTATGGCCGTGTTTGCCATGAATGGGGAGTCATTCATGCAAATATGTATTAATATATTTATATACATAGTATGCACAAATTGGCAATTTTGACACATGATTTTGTGTGGTACTCTTAATTTTGTTAGGAGATAGGCATGTACGGTTATCCAAATGCTACCCGATAACGTTCACTGGCATTTTCCAGCGTTTGACTATTTGACATGGAAGAAATACAAACAAAAGATGTGAATATTGTGGAATTCGAGGACACAAAACCAGAAGCGGATCTAAAATCTGAATTCATAAAGTATTATTAATTGGTAAGGGGAATAACTAAATCAAAATTGGGGCATGCAAAGTATTTTCATCACTAAAAAAGGAAATGAGCCTGTATGAAGGAACATGTGCTTCAACGTCCAACTTGAAGATACTTGTGGATACATGCTTAACGATTCAACCAACATCCATGCAAGATGAAAGAAATTTTTCTATGCCTGCAATATTTGTCCAGAAACAAAGATCAAGACTATAAGAAAGAGCAATTAGTGCTTTGTGTATTTTATTTATTTATTTATTTATTTATTTATTTATTTTAAATTTTTTTTAACGTTTATTTATTTTTGAGACAGAGAGAGACAGAGCATGAACGGGGGAGGGGCAGAGAGAGAGGGAGACACAGAATCAGAAGCAGGCTCCAGGCTCTGAGCCAGCAGCCCAGAGCCCGACGCGGGGCTCGAACTCACGGACCGTGACATCGTGACCTGAGCTGAAGTCGGACGCTTAACCGACTGAGCCACCCAGGTGCCCCAGTGCTTTGTGTATTTTAAAATTTCATTTTAGACCCACACAGATATGACCGATTGATTTGTGAGAAAAGTGAATGGGAATTCAATAGAACTCAACAAACGGGGATGAAACAATTGAAACAACTCAAATGCAAAAAAAGAACCTTGACCTATGCTTTACACCTTTTATGGGTGTAGAAATGAATCCTAAATCTAAGTTTAAAATAAAAAACTACGAACTTGTAGAAGAAAACACAGGAGAAAATCTTCGTGACTTTGGGTAGGGCAAGAAGTTCTTAGATGTGACATCAAAAGCACAACTCATTGGCTAAAATTAACAACTCAGGAGACAACAGATTCTGGCGATGATGTGGAGAAATGGGAACCCTCTTGCACTGTTGTTAGAATGCAAACTGGTCCAGCCGCTCTGGAAAACTGTGTGGAGGTTCCTCAAAAAATTAAAAATAGAATTACCCTATGACCCAGCAATAGCACTACTAGGAATTTACCCAAAGGATACAGGAGTGCTGACTCATAGGGGCACAGGTACCCCAATGTTTATAGCAGCACTTTCAACATAGCGAAATTATGGAAAGAGACTAAATGTCCATCAACTGATGAATGGATAAAGAAGATGTGGTTTATATATACGATGGAATACTGCTTGGCAATGAGAAAGCATGAAATCCTGCCATTTGCAACAACATGGATGGAACTGGAGGGTATTATGCTAAGTGAAATAAGTCAGGCAGAAAAGAGACAGATATCATATGTTTTCACTCATATGTGGAACTTGAGAAACAACAGATAACCATGCGGGAAGGGAAGGGGAAAAAATAGTTTCAAACAGAGAGGGAGGGAAACTCATAAGAGACTCCTCAATACAGAGAACAAACTGCAGGTTGATGTGGGGGGAGGGGAAATTGGGTGATGGGCACTGAGGAAGGCACTTGTTGGGATGGGCACTGGGTGTTGTATGTAAGTGATGAATCACAGGAATCTACCCCCAAAACCAAGAGCACACTGTATACACTGTATGTTAATTAACTTGACAATAAATAAATTATATTTTAAAAAAAAGCACAACTCATTAAAAATTGATAAATCGGACTTCATCAAAATTAAGGACTGTGCTCTTTGAAAGATACCATAGAGAGAATGAAAAGTCAGGCCACTAACAGAAAATATTTGCAAATCTCGTATCTCACAACAGACTTGTAGCCTAAATATATATTAAAAAAAAACAAAAAAAAAACCCTCCCCAGACTCAGCAATAATTATTGAAAACAAATATCTTGGGGTGCCTAGCTGTCCCAGACAGTGGAATGTGTTACTCTTGATCTCTGGGTTGAGTTTGAGCCCCACGTTGGGTTGTACGGGTTACTTAAAAATAAAATCTTTTTTGTTGGTGAGGATGTGGAGAAAGAGGATCTCTTTTGCATTGTTGGTGGGAATGCAAACTGGTGCAGCTACTCTGGAAAACAGTATGGAGGTTCCTCAAAAAACTAAAAATAGAACTACCCTACGACCCAGCAATTGCACTACTAGGTATTTTTATCCAAGGGATACAGGTGTGCTGTTCTGAAGGGGCACACGCACCCCCATGTTTATAGCAGTGCTTTCAACAATAGCCAAAGTGTGGAAAGAACCCAAATGTCCATTGACAGATGAATGGATTAAGAAGATGTGGTATGTGTGTGTGTGTGTGTATATATATATATATGTGTGTGTGTGTATATATATATGTGTGTGTGTGTGTGTGTGTGTGTATGTATACACACACACACACACAATGGAGTATTACTCAGCAATCAAAACAAATGAAATCTTGCCCTTTGCAACTATGTGGATGGAACTGGAGGGTATTATGCTAAGTGAAATAAGTCAGTCAGAGAAAGACAAATATATGATTTCACTCACATGAGGAATTTAAGATACAAAACAGATGAACATAAGGGAAAGGAAGCAAAAATAATATAAAAACAGGGAAGGGACAAAACATAAAAAGACTCTTAAATATAGAGAACAAACAGAGGGTTGCTAGAGGTGTTGTGGGAGGAGGGAAGGTCTAAATGGGTAAGGGGCATTAAGGAATCTACTCCTGAAATCACTGTTGCACCATATACTAACTTGGATGTAAATTAAACAATAATAAATAAACAATAAATACATTAAAAAATAAAAATAAATAAAACCTCTAGGTTTGACAAAAGAAAAAAAAAGAAGACGTGGGCAAAAAATTGAACAGATACTTCACCAAAGAAGATAAACAGATTAAAGTCAGCACCAAAAAAAGATGCTCAACATCCTTAGTCATTAGGGAAAAGCAAATTAAAACACAGTGAGATGCCACAACATACCTATTAGAATGGCCAAAATGAAACAAAAAGTGACAATACCACGCAGAGAAGCTGGAATCTCATACATTGTTGATAGGAATTCAAACTAGCACAGCCACTTTGGAACAGAGATTGGCAGTTAAACACATTCTTACCATAGATTCAGCAATTCACTCCTAGGTATTTACCTAAGTAAAACGAAAATCTAAGTTCAAACCAGCACATGAATGCTCATTCAAAATTGTCAGAAACTGAAAGCATCGTAAATGTCCCTCAACTAAAGAATGGATAAACAGGGGCATCTGGGTGGCTCAGTTGTTTAAGTGTCCGACTTCAGCTCAGGACATGATTTCATGGTTTGTGAGTTAGAGCCCCACATGGGGCTCTCTGCTGTCAGCGCAGAGCCTGCTTTGGATCTTCTGTTCCCCTCTCTCTCTGCCCTTCCCCTGCTCATGCATGCGCTGTCTCAAAAATAAACAAACATTAAAAAAAAAACAAATGGATAAACAAACTGTGGTACATCTTTACAATGGACTACTATTCAACAATAAAAAGGAGCTACTGATACATGCAATAACAGATAAATTTCAATACATTATGCTAAGTGAGAGATTTTAAAAAAATGCTACGTACTTTATGATTCCATTCATATGACATTTTAGAAAAGGCAAAACTACAAGAACAGACAATAGATCAGGGGTTAATGATACACGGAGGTTTGACTACAAAGGAGTAGCACGAGGGAATGTCATTGTTTTTATGGAGTGATGGTACAGTTCTTCATCTGGATCATGGTGGTGGTTTATGACTACAAATCTGCCAAAACTCACAGACCTGCACGCTCAAAAGGGTGAATTTTAGTGTCTGGAAATTTAAAAATAAAAATTTTAAATTATTTAAGAATAACTTTTAAATATTAAGTGTTTGTGGTATTATCCTTAAATCATTAAATTATTTCTATTTGGCATTCATTTTGTGTTAATGTTCTCATCTTTTAACATTTCCTATTATCAAACATCTGTATCAGGTAGAGATCATTTTTTTAAACTGTTTTTTAATGTTTATTTTTGAGAGAGCGAGCGCAGGCAGGTGCTTGCGAGCGGGGTAGGGGCAGAGAGAGAGAGGGAGAGAGAGAATCCCAAGCAGGCTCCATACTGTCAGTGCAGGGTCCGACACAGGGGTTCAAACTCATGAACTGCAAGATCATGACCTGAGCTGAAATCAAGCGTTAGATGCTTAACTGACTGAGCCACCCAGGTGCCCCAGGTAGAGATCACTTATACAAGTTAATAAAATACATAATCTTGGGCTACCTGCTGACCCAGTCAGTAGAGCATGTGACTCCTGACTCAAGGTCATGAGTTCAAGCCCCATATTGGGCATGGAGCCTACTTAAAAACAAATAAATTAATAAAATAAAATCTATAGTTTTGTCACAATATAGTGTTCCTAATAAGAATAATAAATCATGCATATACTATCACATCTTTTTTCTTCTTTTACAAAATAACCTCTAAAACTTTTACCACAGAAAAATAATTCAGTTTATTATGGTCTGTCATTCTTAAAAACTCGTAAATGCAAGAAACAACAAGTGTTGGTGAGGATGTTCAGAAAAAGGACCCTCAGGCACTGTTGGTGGGAATGCAAACTGGTGCAGCCACTGTGGGGAACAGTATGAAGGTTCCTCAAAAAGTTAAAAACATAACTGCCCTACAATCCAGTGATCATAGTACTGGGTATTTACCCAAAGAATACAAAAGTACTTACTAATCCAAAAGGATATATACACCCCTATGTTTATAGCAGCATTATCTACAATAGCCAAATTATGGAAGCTGTCCAAGTATCCACTGACAAGATGAATGGATAACGAAGATGTCGGGTGTGTGTGTGTGTGTGTGTGTGTGTGTACACATGAATATTATTCAGCCATAAAAAAGAATGAAATCTTGCCATTTGCAATAACATGGATGGGGTTAGAGAGTATAATGCTAAGTGAAATAAGTCATTCAGAGAAAGACAAATACCATACAATCTCACTCATATGTGATATTTAAGAAACAAAACAAACGAACAAAAGAGAAAAAGAGAAGAGAGAGACAAACCAAGAAACAGACTCTTAACTATAGGGAACAAACTAATGGTTACCGGAGAGGAGGTGGCGGGGGGGGGGGGGGGGGGGGGGGGGGGGGGGGGGGGAGGAATGTGGAGGATGGGTGAAACAGGTGAAGGGGATTAAAGAGTACACTTATCTTGATGAGCACTGAATAACGTACAGAGCTGTTGAATCACTATATTGTTCATCTAAAACTAATATAACACTGTATGTTAACTATACTGGAATTAAAGTAAAACATTTAATAAAATTAAAAAAAAATTTTTAATGTTTATTTTTGAGAGAGAGAGGAGAGAGAGAGAGAGATCATGAGCAGGGGTAAGGTATAGAGAGAGGGAGACACAGAATCTGAAACAGGCTCCAGGCTCCAAGCTGTCAGCACAGAGCCTGACACGGGGCTCGAACTCACAAACCATGAGATCATGACCTGAGCCAAAGTCAGACACTTAACCAACTGAGCCACCCAGGCACCCCAAACACTTAATAAAATTAAAAAAAAAATCATAAAACTCATAAATGAAGTGTTATGAAAGATACAGAATAACATGATTTGGGGAATTCCCAGGAAATTCAATTCCTTGTTCCTAAATCCTGAAGAGTAACTGTCAGGAGTTAGGAAGCACCAGAGCCTTGACACTTTTCCAGGCAGCCTTTGCTATGACCCCATGGTAACCTGCCACCTGCCTCTAGCCAGAGCCCTTCAATTAAAAAATCATTTATGGGACTGACTTGGGAACTACGCGCACCAGCACTGACCCAGACTCCTATAGGGGGAGATGCCAAAAGAGTAAGACAAAGACTCCCCTTGAAGACAGTGAGCACACAAAGAACTATGTGGTGGAGGCCACACAGGAGGGAGACATATGGGAGGAAGAAATACTTCCAACTCGGGAGAAACAGGGATGGTTTTGGAGTAGTTGTTATGGCCCTTCTTTCAATGGGGCCAGAAGGTTGGGAAAGGCACTCTGAGGGAAGGCGAAGGTGAGCCAGGCAAGGCAGCTGAAAACGCAGAGCACATCTGGGAACAGTGAGCTTCCCCTTGGCTGGGGAGTCCACCATCTTTGATGGACAGATAAAGGGCCCCAATATGGCCAGCCTTGAGGCAAGGGGGAAGGTATAATCAAAGAGGTGCTTTGGTCTGAATGCCTTTAAGAGCAGAGAGAGGCTGAAAGACTCACTAGGGGGCTTCTGAAACAATGCAGTGAGAGAGGGGGAGGGTCTGAAATCTCATCTCTCATCCCTCCCAAATGCTATACTCTCTTCACCTAGAACGTTCCAGGACACCAGGCTATCTCTGCCTCTGGCTCTCAGCACAGGCTGTTCCTTCTACCTGGGACACCTCACTCCCTTCTTAACCTAATACCTGCTCATCCTTCAAATCTCAGTGTATAGAAAGAACACTTCCTCAGATAAGCCTCCTGCAACGCGCCCGTAACGGCCCTGAATTTCCTCAAGCACAGCCCTTCCTACATTTTCTAACTGTTGTATTTTACTCATTTATTTATTCTGGGGATATGCTATTTATTTATTTGCTTGTTTCCTTGCTCTATAACAGGAGTGCTCACGGTTCGAAGGTGCGGTCTGTGTTAATTTTAAGTATGTAGCCCCATGAAGTCTTATGTTTATATATCACCACAAAATCACTACCCAGCTCAAGATCCCAAACGTTTCCAGCACCCCTGAATGTTCTTCATGCCCCTTCCCAGTCAGTGCCCTCAGTAAGAGGTAACTGCTAGTCTGACCTCTACCAACATCAACTAGTTTTGCCTGGCATGCATCCAGCATCTCTCGGTTGGAGTCTGAGAGCCCATGGAGTTGTTCCTGCTGTTCTCTGGACCTCAAAAGTGCTGGGCACAGAGCAGGCATGTGAACATGTGCTCAATGAATGATGAGACCAGGAAGCAAGAGTGCCTAGGGACCCCAAATCTCGGCCGTGTTTGCATCTCCATGCCTCTGCCTATGCTGCTATCCTGCTTGAAATGCCCTCCCTTGTAAAAAAAAAAATAAAAAAAATGTAAATTTACTAGTAATCTCTACACTCAACATGGGGCTTGAACCCACTGACCCCAAGATCAAGAGTCGCACGCTCCTCTAAGCCAGCCAGGCACCCCAGCCCTCCCTTTTGTATCAAAATCCTTCCTACCTCCCTCTTTTTTAAAAGTTTGGCTCAAGACCCATCCCCTTTGGGGAAGGTCACCCCCACGGCATCCACTGCCCACCACATTTATCCCGCAGAGGCTGCTTCGCCTGTCCTTTCTGGGTAGATGTGCGTGTACCTCTGGATTCTACTCCCCAAACAGGTGGAGTCGCTCAAAGGAGAAACACTGTTTTACTCTTCTTTAAGGAGAACCAACCTCTCTCACCTCCTCACTGTTCACAGAGTATCCTGAGCTGCAGAAAATGTCTCCTGGCCTGTCTTCCTCGTAGGACGAGGAGCATCACACCAGAAAGCAGCTGCAAGGATGTTTTATAAGCCACAGTTCACTTGACAAATCTAAGGCATTTTAAAGTCTAGTTACGTGAGTGCTGGAAAATTATTGGCTAAACTATACATGCATCATATGTACAACAAAAAAAGATTAAAAAAAAAAGAATGCAGTGGATCTGTGTATGCTGATGTGGAAAGATTTCAAAGATACACTTAAGGGAAGAACTAGGTGTCCACAAACAATTTGGTGTGCTCCCCACTGTCACAGGGAAACAGGAGGGGGAAGAGGAAACATACACATACACTTGAATATGTACACGGAAAATTGTGGAAGAATGCACCGGACACTGATCACCCTGCACCCTTTGGGAGAGAAGCTGCAGTCCTACAGCCAGTCAGTCACTTTTTGTCACAGAATTGTCTCATCTGTCCATGGATTATTTTTATATTAATAGACATTTTAACATAAAAATAAGGTAAAATGACTACAGTTCATCCTGAGGGTAAACTGAGGGCAGCCTGTTGACACCTGAACTCAGGCTCCAGAAGTCAAGGGCAAACAGCCTGGAGGCAGAATTTCAGTACAGGTCAGAGAGCTGACCACAGCCTGTGAGCTCACCCAGAGCCCCCCTGAGGCCTCATAAGGAGCAACGACCTGACACAATTCCACTTTTGCTTAGCAGCCAATGGCTGGGAGATGAGAGCCTAGGGCCACAGGGGGAGCAGTGAGTCTGGGGCCACAGTGGGGAAAAAAAAAAGCTGCCCACCCTGCTATGTGGTTCAAACTGATCTGGCCCGGGGCAGGGTGGGGGAGGAGGAGGCTGGTTCCCCCACCTCCTGACAAATACGCAAACCCAAGGTTGGGAGAAGCAACCCAAGGGAGAAGGCAGAAGGACAAGGGCCCCCAGGGGGCTGCTGGTCTTCCCAGCTCTGAGAGCCATACAGTAGAAGCAGGGCTTCCTGAAGGTGGAGGGAGAAACATCGCAGCAACCTCTCTGCAAGGGCCTATCTCTGTTTCTCCCATCTACAGGGCTGCCCATTCTTAAGCCTCACCCTTGACCTTGAGGAGTTACAGGACTCTCCGGGTCAATCAACAAACTCCAGCTGCCAGGTTAGCAGTGAGGCAGAGTCCCTTATCACCTTCCTGGTTTATGTTTGGGTGAGCTCTTGGTTGAGATCTTAACCTTGAAGCTATCCCCTCACCTCCTTAATGAGCTCCCAAGATCCAAAAAGTCCACATACCAAATGAACAAACCCAAGCTCTTGGCTGTGTTGCACGAGGTCCTTCTTGATCCAGGCTCTGCCTCTCTTTCGAGCCTTCCTGGGGATTGCACGCGTGTGTGCACACACGCATGCACACGCACACGCGCGCGCGCACACACATACACACACACACACACACACACACACACACACACACACACACACACACTGCTGCTTGCCCTTCCCTTCACCAACCTTTGAAATGATGACCCTCTGTCACACACACTCCTCCCTGGTCTTGTGCCTGGCTGGCTTCTCTGCTCACCACACAAAATATCACCGCCGTTTTCACACACTGTGACCACATCCTACATGTCTGTTCAGGCTTCTCACCTACTGACTGCCTAAACACCACACGAGGCCTTGCAGGGCCTCATCACGTGTCTAAAAACACAGTGATCTTTGCCCCAGGCCTGAGGCGGCCCCGTCCCTCGTGCCCAGCAGACTACCTGGCAGGCATCAAGTGCTGTTTCCTCTCCTGCAACCTCCACCTGCAGCTCCTCAGATGCTCCTGGTACCAGTCAGCGGGACACCGTCGTGCCACACAAGCTAAAACATCATCATCAGGTCTTCCCTCATTCCTGACTTTCCAACCACCCATCGCCCCCTTTCCGTGATTGTGCTGTGGCTCAGGCCCTGCACACCCCCACCTGGAACTCCCTCTAGACACTCCCTTGCTTCAGTCCAGCCTCCCTGCTCCTGCTGGTGACACTCTTAAGCCCAGACATGATCTGTTAAAACCCCGCCCATAAATCTGCAGCTCACTGTGCCAAAAGAATAAAATCCAACTCCTTAATGGGGCATCCAAGGCCTCCCACACTCTGGCCCCAATCTAGAAGTCCAATCACAGTAGGTAAGAGCAGTAATAAGAACTCGTGTGTACCAAGTGCTTCCCACGTACCCCTTAATCTCTGTAACAACCAGGATTACAATTGGACAGATGAGGAAACCGAGGACAGGAGGGCTAAATAACTTGCCCAGGGTCACAGTCAAGCTCATAAGGAGTGTACTAGGTCATAAATAATAACCTTTTAACCCATCAGTCTTCCTTGAAAGATTAAATCCTTAAGGGCCGAAATGTACCTTTAAAAAAATGTTTGCAGTAAGCTTCCTGTTACCTCCCTGACACCCCAAAGGGAACTGGGCAAGGACGAGGAGGAGGAGGAGGAGGGAGGGCAATTGGTGCTCCTGAGATCAAACTCAAAGAGACCACAGGTCAAAGAGACTCCTGATTACTTAAGATACTCATGCCTATCTAATGGGACCTGGAGAAGGATTTTACTGCTCTAAAGGTTTCATTTTGATGACAAGCCGTCAGGGACAGCACAGCACAGCCGATGCCGGGTGCCTGATGAGGAACACCCCTCCCAATGACGACCCCATTCCTGGAGCAATGTCTCCGGGCAGGACTACAACCTGTGCAAGAGCAGGATGCATTCCTGCCGCCAGCCCCTAACTGCCTATGGGCCTGCGACTTGGCTCTTCAAACGTGTGGCCTCAGCCCAGAGGTTCCCACTAAGCCACCAACTGTTCCCACTTGCTCAGGTCCTAGGGGATATTGCTGGGGTCAGAACGAAGGGGGAAAAAAAAAAAAACCCTCCAGCAACAACGATGACAGCAATAAAAGGGAGAGAGCAGAGGAGAGGTCACAGAAGAACCAAGTGGCAGCGAAGTGAGTTGGGTGTGATAAACTCCGGAGACTGGTGTGTGTGTGTGTGGGGGGGGGGGGGGGGGCAGAAGTGTGAGGTGTGCTTCCTCACGCCTTCTTCCATGCCACTCCTCTCTTTCCACCACCCTCACTCTCTGCTGTACTTGTCTATGTTCTATGTCTCCCCTCTGGAATGGGGACTCCCTGGTCCTAATAACTAGCAGACAGACCGCAGGTAATAAAGTAATGCTGAATGATTCATGGCAGACCTTCCTCACAAGTTGTTAACCCAATATCTTCTCTCCCCTTCCCCTTTAGTCACACAATCCCAATTTTACTTCAGGTGGCAATGTGTCCAGTTAAAAGACTTCTCAGCCTCCCTTGCAGCGATGGGAGGCCAATGAAGAAGTGCAAGCTATTGAGTGGGACTTCCAAGAAAGTTTCTTAAGAGGGAGAAAAGACAGCTTGGCGTATGGATGTCTTTTCTGTCTTGCCATACCCTCCCTCCTTCCTGGAAACCTGACTCAATAGCTAGAGCTCCAGCAGTCATCTTAGACTGTGATGCAGCCCTGGGGTTGGAAGCCATGCACTAAGGATGGCAGAACAGAGACTGGTCCTAGACTGCCTTCCCCGGACTTCTTTGAACCCAACCTAGCAGAGGGGCACCCGGCTGGCTCAGTGGGTTAAGCCTCCGACTCTTGATTTTAGCTCAGGTCATGATCTCACAGTTCATGAGTTTGAGCCCTGCATCGGGCTCTGCGCTGACATCGCGGAGCCTGCTTGGGATTCTCTCTCTCTCTCTCTCTCTCTCTCCCTCTCTCTCTCTGCCCCTCCCCTGTTGCGCGCGCTCTCTCTCAAAACAAATAAATTAAAAAAAAAAACAAAAAACCCTAACAGATAATAAACTTCTGCTGGTTTAAGCCACTGCTATTTCTGATCTCTGCTTACCAACTGCCAAGTGTAACTGGCAATTGACTCATGAATAAACCAATTAAACATGTTTTCTTAAATTACTCATCGCGGACTTGCAGTTCAAAGGCCAGTCACCACCTCTAACCTTTCTGGTCTTTGTAATATAACAATAGTTTGCCGCTAATTAGGGACATCAGGCAGACGGAGGGATGGAAACAATACAAGGATAGGGTAGGACAAGGTGGTGGAACAGAGGATAAAGATCATAAAAGACGGCAGCAGGAGGGCGAGCAGGAAAACGAGGGGCAGAAAAGAGAGGGATGTGGGGGGAAGGCAGGGTAGGAAGAGAGGGCAAAGCATGTCAGAGAAAAGGAAAGGGGAAGATGACAGGCAGGGTAGAGACCACGGAGAAGAAGGGAAAGGGAGTGGTGTCAAGATGTGCTGCCACAGCAGTCACCAGTTAGTTAGCACTCGCCGTGGGCTGGGCATTATGCCACACACTGGGTGATTCTCTCTAATCCTCACCCCCTGAGGTAAGCGTTACCATGCCCATTTTACAAATGAGGTAACTGTGGCTCTGACATATTAAATAATTTCCCGTCAGTCACGGAAAGTGGTAGAGGCAGACGACTTTCCTGAAGTAGCCTTAAAAGGAAGGGAGGAGAGATGTCACCCTTCCCTCTTTCTTTCTCTATCCTACTGCCTGGAATGCGGATGTGATAGCTGGATCCATGGCAGCCATTTTGGGCAATGAGAACAACAGCCACACCCTAAGAATGACAGAACAAGGAACTGGAAGGAGCTTGGGTCCGTTATGATGTAGTGGAGCTTCCACAACTACCTGAGACTACAGACTACCTAATCCACTTGGAGTTCCTATCCATAAATCCATCTATAACTGCTTTAGATCTCAATTTGCTCGATTTTCCTCCAATCCTCAATAACAGATTCTAAGGCCCACTCCCAGAGATCCTGATTCAACAATCACTTTGAGATGTAGTCTGCTAGAAAGATGGAGTCAGACTAGAAAAGGCAAAGAAACAATCTTGAGAGTCCACAGGAAAAACCTTGATGCCTCAAAAGTAGCAACTGTTGATTGGTGATCTGTCCCAGGAGACCAGCCAAGTGCCACTGTACAACTAACCAACCTGTCAATATTTAAAGAAATGGAAGGAAGGAAAAGTTCATAAGGACACATTTGGGGCCATGCCTCAGAAACATAAAAGGTGGTCCTAGTAATCTGAGACCAAACAGTAACAGCGCTAACAAATCATCCAAGAAAAAAACAGATGGTCTAACCCTCACAAAGAGAAGAGCTCCTTTTGAGCAAGAGTACCAGGCTGTTAAGAGGGGCAGATTTGCATAGAGCAGCATCACTCAGAATTCGTCTCGCACGGATGGCAGCAGCTTCCTGCGTGCTAGAAATTCTCTCCAACTAGACTGTAAGGAGAGCGGCTGTGTTATTACTGTTTCGGTGTCTTCAGCAAGAGTGCCCAACACGGAAGTGAGCACACAGGTGCTGAATTCACAGCTACAGACTGGGAGTCATCAGGAAAGAACTAACGAAACCGCGGGTTTTGGCTAAGCTGTCTGCCAACCCCCAGCACTGTGCCTACCTGAGTTGAGGCTGATTCCTGAAACCACAGTGAAGCGGATGGAGAATCAGTGCTGTCATTCATTGTTCATCACTCCCACCAGACTGTCTGCTGGACACCCTCTGGGGATCTTCAAAGAACAAGTTCCCTTCACTTCTGAAACGATTCCTGTTTTGGAGTCCCATGAGTCCAGAGAACATGGGCAAAGCTAAAGAGGGCTGGCATAGGACTTGTTTAGCTCTATCCCAGGTGTATCCAACCCACCCTTTTCAGCTGCTGAACTCTCCGTGGGGTAGAGACCTGAAGTGGGCTGTAAGTCATGGGTGTAGGTGACCTGTAGCTCTCAACACCAAGCTACTGAGATTTAACACCCTGGCCTCCTTTGGAAGCCCCAGCACATGGAATCATCCACTCCTAAAGCAACTGTCCCTTTCAGAAATACAGCCTTATTCTAAAATTAAAGGTTCTTAGGGTCCACTAGGGATTATAATTAGTTTGTGCTCCTCTGCCTGGCACTTGGAGAAGCCAAGTTTGGGGACAGAATGTGGGCATGCATCCTTAAGGCCGGAAACTGCTTCAATTTTGCAGGATTTCGTGGCTTTTTCTGGCTGCTGTCTTGCTTTAAGTCTCTGGCACTATCAGCTAGACTGAGAACTGCTACCTTGTGTCCCAGTCACACTTCCATCAACTTGGCATAAAACTTGCCAAAAAGACAAACTTTCTACTCTCTCTCTTTCTCTGCATTTGCATCTCTTACCACTCCCAGCTTGCTTCTATTCAACCAGAGAAATTCAATATAGTTCAACTCCACGGGCAATACTGAACACAGACACCAAGTGACAGACAGAATGCCACGAGCTTCAAACACCAAGAAAAATAAGACCCTGTTCTCAAGGGGCTCAGAGTCTGGTAAGGAGACACATAAATAAGCAATGACCCACAGAGCGATAATTTCTACAGAGAGAGACCCCAAGCACAGAAAGAGTAACGGCCACTCCGTCGAGGGGGATCAAGGAAGGAAGTCAAGGGGAGACGAGCACTACTTGGGAGGAACGAACATGTGCAAAGGTGCAGAAGTCGGACAGTGTGGCCTAGTGGAGAGCGTAACCACGGAGGGAGCTAACAGGGATTAGGTTACTGTGTGCCAGATGCTGCTATTTTACAGATGAGAAAACTGGAGGCAGGGAGGATTAGAAACTTGTCTGAAATCACAAGTTACAAAAGCATGAAGACAGGTTCCAAAACAAACAGTTGGGACTCTAAAATCTAAGCTTCCAAACATCACAGTACATGGGGTGCAAAGAGTTCAATTTGCTGGTATAAAATTTAAGAGCTAAGCTTATGCAGGACAGGTACACAGCGGCTGGATCAAAAAGGGCTTCACACACTATGCTAGAATTTGGACTTGAACTTTTGGCAATGTAGTGTAGTGAATTATTGTGAAAGAGCTTCCCCTTCCCACTACAGTCACATAGAAATACTAGATAAAATACTAGACAAAAATATGCTTAAAAATACACCCAAATTTGAAAGAAAGATGGGGCGCCTGGGTGGCTCAGTCGGGTTAGCATCCAACTTTGGCTCAGGTCATGATCTCGTGGCTTCTGAGGTTGAGCCCTGCGTCAGGCTTTTTACTGACAGCTCAGAGCCTGAAGCCCACTTCAGATTCTGTGTCTCCCTCTCTCTCTGCCTCTCCCCCGCTCTTTCTCTCTCTCTCTCTCAAAAATAAATAAAACATTAAAAAAAATTTTTTTAAAGAAAAAGGAAAAAAAAACCCATATGCCAGAAATGACAAGAAAAATGGAAACATGAACAGTAAGTGGAGTGGACACCAAAATGACCCGTGGACTTTTGAACCCACATCTGAAGTGGTTTGAATAGCTGGCTGTGGCTGTGAGCCCCAATACCAACAGCCTCAAAGGACTGCCTAGTTCAGGAAAGCCACAAGAAGCTAGCAATTTCTCCAAGGCTCTACTGGAGGGAAGGAGGTCACCTAGAAAGCTACACTACTAAGCAGTTCCGCCCATGGATATGAATCTGATTTTGTACCAAGGGGGTGGGGGAAGAGGTGCCAAACTGAGAAATGAACATAAAAACTGAACCAGGACCACTCAAGCACCCATGGCCCCACCAGAAGCAAACTGCTTTTATGGATACTTTCACAACCCAGGACACAAAACCTACCCATAAAACAGTCCTTCCTGAAGATGAACTCACAACTCAAGTTATAACATTTATTTATTTTTCAGAGACAGAGATAGACAGAGCATGAACAGGGGAGGGAAAGAGAGAGAGAGACACACAGAATCGGAAGCAGGCTTCAGGCTCTGAGCTGTCAGCACAGAGCCCAACGTGGGGCTCGAACTCACGAACCGTGAGATCATGACCTGAGCAGAAGTTGGACGCTTAACTGACCGAACCACCCACTTGTCCCACAACTCAAGTTATAAACCACACAAGGAAATAAACTATCAAGAGGGACAAGCATAAGACCAAAAAAGAGTAGTTATCATCCCAAGAATCAGAAATAATAAAACAATCTGAGACTATGAAATGAGAACATTTAGATTAAAGAGACAAAGCAGTACAGAAAATACAGACGCAGAAGCTTGGATGGTAGAATGGTCAACATATATCTAAGAGGAATTCCAGAAGGCCAGAGTAGAGAAAATGGGAGAGAACCAAAGAGATACATGAGAACTTCCCAGAATTTTATTTTTACTTATTTTTATGTTTTAAGTAGGCTCCACACGCAATATGGGGCTTGAACTCATGACCCCAAGGTTAAAAGTCACATGCTCAACCAAATGAGCTGGCCAGGCACCCCCGAGAATTTCCCGGAGTTTAAAAAAGAATTAAATGTAAGATGTTAACATTAGTTGAAGGTGGGTGAAGGGATACAGAAACTCTCTAAATTTAAATCTACCTAAAATTATTCCAACATAAAAAGATTTTTTTTCAAAAAGTGGATAGAAGTAGCACACCAGATCCTGAACAAGAAAATGAAAAACAAATCCGCACTTACTTCAAATGGTTCTAAGCAAAAGCATACAGAGGTAGAGAGAGAAATACATTAACTAAGTGTAAGTAAAAAGGGTATAGGTATTCACTATACTATTTTCATGTATTTTCAAAGTAAAATGATGGGGGGGGTGTGGGAGTAAGAAGAGAAATAAAATGTATATATTTTTTAAGTTTATTATTTTTTTAAAAATAATCTCTACACCCGATGTGGAACTCAAACTCACAACCCTGAGTTCAAGAGGCACATGCTATTCTGACTGGGCCAGCCAGGACTACCAAGATGTAGAATTGTCAAACCAGTAAAAGGAATAAAGAAATCTAAAGCAATCTAACAGAAGACAGGAAAAGAGAAAAACAGGCAAAAAAGGAAGGTATACAGAAAGTACTTAAAAACATAATATATTTAAGTCAAATACCAAAAATGTAAATAAATTATATTCATTTAAGACAGATTTTCAGATTTGATTTAAAATTTTAAATCCAGTCACATTCTATTTATGAAAGAAAACTCCCAAAACGTGAGGACACAGAAGGTTGAAAATTCAATGCAAACAACAACCCCAAGCTGAGGCAGCACCAGTGTCATCTGACATTAGGGCAAAAAGCAGAAGAGATATTTAGAAGGAAGAGTCAACAAGACTTGGTGACTGAGAGGGAAAAAATGGAGGGCAACCATCAGGTGACCAGGGGCATGGGGACGCTCCCTATAAGGCAGGGACTGTGGGAAGAGGAGGTCTGGCAAAAAACATAGGGGTCCTCTTGGGGCATGCTGTGTTTCAGGAACTCTAGAGACCCTCAGGTGCAGATGTCCTGTAAGCAGTTACACAGTCACAAGTCCACTGGGTTATTCTGGAGTTTTCCAGAGGAGATTCTTAACACTCAGTATTAAGAATGTACATAGTTATTGTTTCTTTTTTTTTTTTCTTTAATTTTATTTCCTTTGAGAGAGGGCACGTGTGCACACACGTGCGTGCATGAGCAGAGGGGGGGCAGGGAAAGAGGGAGAGAGAATCCCAGGCAGGCTTCTCTCTGTCAGCGCAGAACCCAATGTGGGGCTCAATTCCATGACCCGTGAGATCTTGACCTGCCCTGAAATCAAGAGTCGGACACCTAACTGAGCCAGCCAGGCACCCCTCAACCAAACCTCAAATGCCAGCCCCAAGACTTAGACTTACAGTGACCTTGGCAGTAAACCTGTGTTTCCTTCTGATGCGTGGCTCATCCAAACAAGGCCCCTGCTGGGTAGAGAGGCAGTGACAGATTTCAACAGTGGCAATGCCTAGGACTTCTGGAGTCACTTCAAGTCCCATGTACACAGTGGAAAGCTCTTTGGAAGGAGGCACCCTGTATTTCAGAGCCATCGTAAAAAGCCTCACCAGAAGTGGGGGTCAGGAGCCAGAGGGCCTCTATGGTTTGCTACCAGTGGGTTGACCATATCAGCGGCTAAATCCCAAGGTTGAATTCCAGTAATCCAGTAGTTTGCCCAATCCTGCTCCCAGGGGGTATACAGTGGTGTAAAGGATAACCATAATACAAGAAAGACTATGACAAGCCCCACAAGAGAAATACCGAGAGCTCTGGGTTTGAAGAATGGCAAGCGCTCTGTGCAGTTCAGGGGAAGAGTCATGACTTCACGGAAGAGGCGACATCGGAAATGTTCTTACTTCCGTCCCCATTACCTAATTCCAGGGGCACCAGCCTTCCTGCAGTTGTGCCTCCCAGAGGCTCAGGACCTCCTCGATGTACCTACTCCTCTCCACAGTGGAAGCTGGTGATTTCTAATAAAATCTATTAAGTGCTTACAAAGAATCAGGCACGTGCTGAAGGCTTTATGAGCATTCTTTCATTTAATTCCCTCAATTACCTTCTAAGGTATGTACCACTGTTATTCCCAGTTTATAGATGAGGAAGGTGAGGTTCAGAAAGGCAAAGAACACTTCCCCAAGGTCACTGAGGTAGGGTCACAGGGCCTGAATTTGAACCCCGGTCCACCTGCAGAGTCCACATCCTTAATTACTTTGTCATACCACCCCAGGGACACACATGTCCTGCTTACTCTCCTAGACGACCACGCCATCACATTCCTGTTCCCCGGCTAGCACCAGGCACAGCGCACAGGTGAAGAACACTGGGGCAGGACGACAGAGCAGGGGGGTTGGATTTGAGTCAGAGCTCCTGGGCTAGGCCCGGCTTGAGTGCTCACTGTGGAGGCTGAGCGTCTCTCCAATTACAAAGCAAACAGTGTCAGGCACCCGTGCTAGACATTCCTGCATAACCTATTCCTCACAACAATCCACCAGCCCCATCTCTTAGAAGAGGGAGCTGAAGCTCAGAGGGGTTAATAATCTGTCAAAGGCCCTCGGCTACTGAGTGAGAGAACCAGGATTTAAACCCAGACCTATCTCCAAGGACCGCACTTGTAGCTGCTGTGCACACAGCCTTGAACATCTCCAGACCTAGGAGTGAGGGGGAAGAGAAAGGCAGAGAACCCTGCCTTTGGACTCAAGAAGATCAAACAAGATAATATACCTGTAATCACTGTAAACTGGGAACACCGTCCCTATTTCAGGCCGAGGGGAGGCCCAGAGAGGAGGTCAAGGAGCACAGGTTTATAGACAGCTGCAGAGCCCGGAAGAATCCTGCAAAGGGCCTTTTTCCAAATCATGTCACATTCACAGGTTCTAGAGATTAGAATGTGGATATATTGCTTGGGCAGCCACTAGCCAACCCACTAAAGGCGTGAAATCATTAGAGTGGAGACAAACATGGAGAGAACTTGTGGATGGCAGAGGAGAGAAGGGTTCAAGCTGTCATAAGGCTCCCAGGAGCTGAGAGAATGGCATATTACGAAAAGAAACAGAGGCGTGGGAAGAGGGGAGAGAAAGGTGAGCTCTGCCTTGAAAACGGAGCACTCCAGTAGCCTGGTAGACATGTGGGTCTGGCATTCAGCAGAACAGGATCTGTGGCAAGAAGTTCTCTATTTTTGTCTATGAGGGAAGAAGGTCTTAGCCCCAGGAAGGGCCAAGAGGAGCAGCAAAAGGGCAGACCACACAGCACACTCACAGGCAGGCAGAGGAAAGAGGAAGAGGAAGCAGGGCACAGGGCAGCGAAGGCACGGTCAGAGAGTACAGGAACAGGGGCCAAGGGAGACAAGACGGTCGGCCTCAGAGAGGGCAGGGGCCAATCTCTTTCTGGGGTTTATTTCCACGGTCTAATAAGGTGGTGGGCAGAGAGTAGGCTAAAGTAAGACTCAAACAGTGAACAATTACGTGAGAGACCTAATAGGAGAGATCTCAGAGATGCAAAAAGAAGTTATGGCACCTGTAGCACTTGTGTTGACCACGGTTCTAAGACGCAGCAGGATCCCAGGAGAAAGATGGGAGTGAGTGGGCGAAGGCTTGGCGCAAGCTCTAAGTGGAACGTGATATGAAAACCATGAGAGACGAGTGTAAGGACAAATAGCCAGGTGTTACGGAGAAGGTGAATTACTAGGCTTTAACTGGCCCCACGCAAGGACACAGGAGCCCTCTGCTACACACAAGCACTACCCACCTCCTTCTTCAAATCTCGTGTCCACTGCATATACTTCTCTAAAGAACAAACAGATGCCACAGCTTATCTGTGGAGGAAAGGGCTGCTGTGAGACCCTGAGACGTGCCCACACGTCCCTGGCAACTGTCGGGGGCAGCTCTTCGTCACGGACGAGTGGCAGGCTTTCCCAGACAGGAACTGTGTGGAGAGGAGCAGGGGCTGCGGCCAGTGGTGACTCAGGCAGTGTTTACCAACCATGTGGGTGCCCACCACCTTCAGAGAGGGCACACTGGGTTGACTGTGTCACACTTCCTGGAAGCATTTCTTCATTTCTATTTTTTTAATGTTTATTTTTGAGAGAGAGAGAGAGAGAGAGCAAGCGCAGAGGGGAGGAACAGGGTGAGGGGGGAACAGAGGATCTGAAGTGGACTCCATGCTGATAGCAGAGAGCCCCGCGTGGGGCTCGAACTCACGAACCGTGAGATCATGACCTGAAGTTGGACATTTAACCAACTAAGCCACCCAGGCGCCCCTCTTTATTTCTTTTTTTGAAGACACACAACTTCCAAGGTGACATCTCTCTTGGTAACTTCAAAGGCATTTCAATCAGCAGCTGGAAACAACATCTTACACATACTTGACCAAGCCAACTTTACTCACTCCCCAATATGTCCACATGTGACAGGGATGCCACGCAGCCTCTCTAAGGAATGATACAATGCCTACAATGAGGACCCAGGAGTCCAGAGCACCATCTCCTTCAACAGGCAGGACTCTGTGGCCCACAGAAAGGGGCATGTGACCACTCACTGACTCCTAAATTAACTGGTTCACAGGTCAGAGAGTGCTATATTACAAAAGATCACAGGATTTCCTTTATAAATTAAGTCACAGTCAAGGGGGCAGGGAGTCAAACACTCTCATATACTGCAGAGAGATGGTAAATTAGTACAACTCTAGAATTTGGCAATTTGGTGAAGTTTATCAATAGCCTTAACATTTTGGATCCTTCAAAATTATATACACATACAACCGAATACCTACCAAGTAGCCAGGAACAATGCCAGGTAGTGGGAAGACAATGTTAACAAGACAGATGAGGTGGCTACCCCCAAAGGGCTTCTGTTTGGGTCAGGAATTCAGACAATTAGGCAGTAAATTAACAGACAAGATGATTTCTGAGTACAGGAAGCATTAGATATAATAGCAAAAAAGGATAAATAACCTAAGGGTCCATCAGCAGGATTGGTTAAATAAATAAGCTCAGATACACTCTTAAGATGGAATACTGCTCTGCTTTGTCAAAAATGCATTTTTGAAAACTATATTCAAATTGCTAGTGATATAAACGTTTAAAGCAGGTTTCAAAATAGTATCACAGCTATGTTCAGTGAAAGAAGACAATCACAGAGGACCACATACTGTATGACCCCATTCCCATGAAATGTCCAGAGAAGGAAAATCCGTGGAAACAGAAAGTAGATTAGTGGTTGCCTAGGGCTGGTGGCAGGGGAGGAGAAAACGGGGAGTGAATGCTAATGGATACAAGACTGCCTTTTGGGATGATGAAAAAGTTCTAAAACTAGATTATAGCAATGGTTACACAACTCAGCAAATATACTCAAAGCCATCAAATTGTACATTTTAGCCAGTGAACTTTACGGTATCTGAATTATATCTCCGTTAAGCTGCTAAATAATCGTATCACAATATGACTTCAATGTGGCTTTCTAAAAGAGGGTGTATAAAGGTGTTGGGGGGGGGCGGTGAGAGAGAGAGAGAGAGAGAGAGAAGGCACAAAAAAATGAAAGAATGAATATCCATCAAAATATTAACTGTGGTAAGTCTCTGGGAGGAAGATTCTAAGGTAATTTTTATTTTCTTCTTTATATTTCTCTGTAATTTCCAACTATTCTAAAATGTAGTTACCAGTTGTTTAACTGACAAAACAGCTAGGGTTTTAAAAGCTACAAGAGGACCTTAAGTAGGCCCGAGACACAGAACTTAGGAAGGTCTGACTATTGTCCTAACTTGGATATATGTATCCAAATTAACCTTATTTATATATAAGGTTGTCCCAGCCTTTGCACCAAAGATAATCAGACAGCTAAGCAAACAAATTTTGTATTCCAGATAAATCGGACCAAAGAGGTCCCAGTTAAGAAGGGTCTGCCGACCACTGGCAGAGCTTACTCCCCTCTGCAAACGCCTTAAAAGAAAACCAGTTGTCACCATAATGTTCAGAAACTATCAAAGAATGCAAAAGCATATCAAAGATTTGAGCAGATGCGTCAGAAATCTCCTGGATGCATTCAGGGGTCACTTCCTGGTTGTAAAGAGTGAGGCCCTCTGGACAATCACTGTCAGGCCCCACTAATTCCTCTGATCAGTGACCTCAAAAGAAGGCACCTTTCTTTTCTTTTCTTTTTTAAGAAGGCACCTTTCTGAGAAGTCGGTGGTTCCCCAATCAGGCTGCCCTCTCAAGTTACTGGGGAGTTTTACAATGCCGATTCCTGGACATCATTTCTGGAAATTCTAATTCAAGGAGTCTGAGACAAGACCCAGGAATCTACATTTTTTCCAGAATTCCTTGGTGAATCTGCCCGCTGAGCCATGTCTGGGAATCACTGGACTAGATACTGTCGGGGACAACTAGCAACCAGGCCAGCCTGCACATCTGGCTGCAACACCACAAGGATCCCACAGGACCAGCGCTGGACCGAAATGCTACAAAGTGCAGAAAGGGAAACTCCATGGGGAAATTCCATGCATGTCTAGCAAGGAGCGCCGGAGTCTGGGGAGGCAGCTAGCAAATCCCTACGAAAAAGCTTGTTTTGGAAGGTTCTCTCAGGCTCAGTAATCTTGGATGCTAACCTGGGAAAAAGGGGTAACCAGTGCAACTCCTACTCTGGGAGACCAAAAAAAGAATCATTTCCTCTAACAACATATACATGAGCCAGCAAGCAATCTTTGCAGCCCCCAAGGAATCAGAAGCAGAAAGGGACACGATATGGTGTGGCAGAAAGAGCTCTAGTTGAGTCACACAGATTTGGGTTCAAATCTCTGCTCTCCATGACTGACTATCTGTGGAGTAAAGATGGCTACAATCCTTTTGCTACTCCTCCCATCAAGATGTGGAGTCTAGTTCCCCTCCTCGAATCTGGGCTGGCCGGTGACTGCTCTGACCAGCAGACTTTGGCAAGAACATACGGGCTGCCGAGAGAACGTGTAAACCTAGTGTTCAAACAAACAACAACCCCACAGTAAGTACCCTTTCACCAACAAGCTCCCACTTGTAGAGCCCTTTTCAGCCAAGGGTACATCTTCATATACAAAGTACAGGGACTATTTACGATCTCCCTACAATTGGGAGGGACCACGCCAACAAGTGCCCCATATTCCAAGGATGACTCATCTTCCCCCACCACACCAGTGTCCCCTCTGGTGTCTCTCCTTCCTGTTACAGTGTCATCTTTGTCCTAGCCACCTGGGTTCAAAACGCCAACCTCTCAAGACTCCTCTGTCTCTCTTCAGCATCCAGGAACGGCCAAGGCCTCCCCAGTCACCCCCATGGCTACCAAAAGGCCGTCTTCAAGGCCAGGCCGACCTGAGGGCTCCTCTCCAACTTCCTAGCTGTGGACCATACACAAGCTTCTTATCTCTTGGAGGCTTTAGTCTCCTCAGCTGCAAAGTAAATCTGTGGTCGTTTCAAAGATAAGAAAAATGCAGCCAAAGTACATAGTACAGAGAAAGTGCTCAATATAAAGCAACTGTTACTATGGGCCAGCAACTTTTCACCGAGGTTAATAAAGACATCTCCTAATGTCTCTATGTCTCTCTCTCTCTCTCTCTCTCTCTCTCTCTCTCTCTCTCTCTCTCCATTTTGACCCCTCTAGTATAATGCTAGCAGATTAACTGTCTAAAATGACAGCTACCACATTATTCTCCTACTCACAGGCCTTCCGCTGGCTCCCCCTGTCCTCACGTCAATCCCAACTTCTCAGCCAAGCGTGTCAGATTACCTACAATAATGGCTGCATACGGCCATGCTGGCCTGCTCCAGTCAACCCCATCCTCACTACAACTTGCTACTGGAGGTGGTCTTCTAAACTTGCTCGCAATAATACCTGCCTCCTGACCCCCAGAAACTGCAAGATCATAAATGTTACTTGAAGCCGCTAAGCTCTGGGGTAATTTGTTATGAGGTGATAGATAACCAATACTCTTGATTTCCCCGAACACATCTGAGCTGTTGCTCCTTGACTCACACTTGCCTTTCCCACATCTCTGCCTGCTGCACTTCTTTCCAGCCTGCAGGGCCCACCTCATATGCCAGTGCTCACCCTGAGACTTTTTTTATATTTTTGAGAGAAAGAGAGAGACAGTGTGAGCAGGGAGGGGTAGAGAGAGAGGGAGACACAGAATCCGAAGCAGGCTCCAGGCTCCGAGCTGTCTGCACAGAACCCGGCACAGGGCTCAAACTCAGGAACCGTGAGATCACAACCTGAGCCGAACTTGGATGCTTAACCAACTGAGCCACCCAGGCTGAAACTTTCTTTTTAAAAAAAAAAAATTTTTTTTAACGTTTATTTCTGAGACAGAGAGAGACAGAGCATGAACGGGGGAGGGTCAGAGAGAGAGGGAGACACAGAATCTGAAACAGGCTCCAGGCTCTGAGCAGTCAGCACAGAGCCCGACGCGGGGCTCGAACTCACGGACCGCGAGATTGTGACCTGAGCCGAAGTCGTACGCTCAACCGACTGAGCCACCCAGGCGCCCCTGAGACTTTCTTAAAGTACCATCAACTAGCCTCCTCTGGGAGCCTTTCCCTGTTCCCCACCAACACTGTTCCCAAGTATGTCTCCATCCTTGCATCTGTCACACTGTATCATTATCAACCTGTTTATCTGTGTGCAAAACGACAGATGGCAAGGTTATTCACTGCCGCAGAAGACTGGAAATCACCCGCATACCCATGTAGCAAATGAGGGAGCCGCGAAAAAGAATGAGGAAGCTCCATAGTGTACTGGTATGCCAGGAGGGATAAGATACAATATGTGAAGCAAGGAGGCAGACCAGTGAACACAGCTGTCTGTTCGGCATGGTGCCGGTGCTCGGCACCGTCTACTACTGCCTGCGGAGGCGGCAGGAGGAGAAGCACAAGAAGGCGGCCGCGGCCGGCGGCCTCAAGAAGACCATCATCAAGCTCATGTACGGCCCGAGATGGAGGCACCTGGCCGGGCCCCGCTGTCGGGACCCAAGGCCATGACCCTCATCCCATACCTGCCGGCAGCCGCCAGCGAGGCGGAGCAGTACAGCTGGTGGATAGCGACAACACGCCAAAGGCCAGCAAGGGCAACTCCATGGAGGTGCACATGGGACAGCAGGCCGAGCGCAAGGACTGCGAGCTGGGCCAGCCCAGCCCTGACAGCCAGACCTCGGTGGCCTAAATCTCCACCATCGCCAAGGAGGGGGACAAGGTCAACCAGATCATCAACAACTGCATCGACGCTCTCAAGTCTGAGGCCACCTCCTTCCAGGGCGACAAGTCTTTAACATCTGTCTATATTTGGTTGGTTATTTGCATATTTTTGGACCATGTGTGGTCAGACTGGTATTTGAATAAAATAACATATCAAAAAAATGGTTGAAACAGTAAATTTTATGTTATGTATATTTTACAATTAAAAATAAAGAGCCGGGGTGCCTGGGTGGCTCAGTCGGTTAAGCGTCTGACTTCAACTCAGGTCACGATCTCACGGTTTGTGAGTTTGAGCCCCACGTCAGGCTCTGTGCCAACAGCTCAGAGCCTGGATCCTGCTTCAGATTCTGTGTCTCCCTCTCTCTCTGCTCCTCCTAGCTTGTGCTCTGCGTGCCTCTCTCTCAAAAATAAACACTTAAAATAAAGAGAGAAAGAAAGAGCCAATATGGGGCACCTGGGTGGCTTAGCCGCTTAAGCATCCAACTCTTGAGTTTGGCTTAGGTCATGATCTCACAGTTGGTGAGTTCAAGCCCTGTATCAGGCTCTGTACTGATAGTGCAGAGCCTGCTTGGGATTCTCTCTCTCCCTCTCTCTCTCTGCCCCTCCCCGCCTCTCAAAAATAAATGAATAAACCTTAAAAAAAAATAAAAATAAAGAGCCAATAAACATAATAAATAAATGAGTGAGGGCACTCTGCAGCCACTTGGGTAGTTCCTCAAAATGCCAAAGTTGGCATATGACCCAGCAATTCCATCCCTAGTTATATTCCCAAAAGAACTTAAAGCATATATCCACACAAAAGCCTGTCAATGAATGTTCACAGCAGCCAAAAAATGGAAACAACCCAAATGTCCATCAGCTGCTGAATGGATAAACAAAACATGGTATTTTCCATAAAGTAGAATGTTATTCAGCCATAAAAAGGAATGAAGTACCATTGCATACTACTTAGATAGCAAGTACACAGATTAACCTTGACATTATGCTGAATGAAAGACAGACACAAAAGGCCACACATTGTAAGATTCCATTTATGTGAAATATCCAAAATAGGGAAATCCAGGGAGAAGGATAGGTTAGTGGTTGCCAGGGGCTGAGGGGAGAGTGGTGCCAGGGGCTAAGTACAAATAGGTACAGGGTTTGTTTTGGGGTGATGCAAATGTTCTGGAATTAGAGGTCATCAGAGAGAATACACCAAAACCCCTTGACATACATGCTTTAAAGAAGCGAATTTTATGTTATGTGAAGTATATCTCAATTTTAAAATGCTAGAGAACTATGGGGCGCCTGGGTGGCTCAGTCGGTTGAGCGTCCAACTTTGGCTCAGACCATATCTCGCGGTTTGTGGGTTCAAGACCCACATAGAGAGCTCTGTGCTAACAGCTCAGAGCCTGGAGCCTGCTTCGGATTCTGTGTGTGTGTCTCTCACTCTGCCCCTTCGTGCTCTGTCTCTCAAAAATGAATAAACATCAAAAAAAATTTTTTAATGCTAGAGAAACATATACAAAGTAAAATAAAATAAACTGCTCACATTTTGCCTTGGGGCTCAGTGATTCAAAAGCCTGTCCCTGTCCGTGCCCTCTCACCCTGCAAGGCAGCCTGTCCATCCCCTCCACCTCTGTGTCCCCTAACACACTCTGGCTGCTCACAAGCCCTTCATTGCTCCCATGACTTCCTACTTTTGGGCTCTTGGGCAAGGCCTGTCCCTGCTTCTTTAGACCCATCCCTGTCCTGGCAGGTCTCCACCTCCTACAGACCTACCCAAGACCGTCTGGAGGCTGAGACACCAGCCCCAAGAGTCACCCCAGACGAGCTGCCCAATGACCAGGACTGCAGTTACAAGCATGTGTCAGCTGAGGGATTCGGTTTCACGGAGGAACTTAATTATAGCTCAGGAGTGGAGGAAGGGAGAAGAGCAGTGCATGCTTGAGGGGATGTACAGGAAGCTACCCTGCTCTGTGGCCCAGAGGGTTTCTGCCAAGTTGTACCAAGACTGGGATCCACAGGAAAACAAGTATGATCCAGGAAGGCCCATAGGAACACACAACTTACAGAAGTCATCCTGTCCATAATCATGAATTCCTGGCCTCACCATGTAACACCAGCCTGTGTGCAAATCAGAGGGGCCCAGAAAAAAAGCTGAGATGCCAAGACTCACTCACCCTCAGGGCTCAGACAAGCCTTTTCCTCACCTAGTGCCAGAGATCTCATTTTTTTCTGTAAGAAGTAAAGGGGAGGCATAGCTTATTCCTCCCAGAATACCCCATCTTCAATTTTCTTGCTGGATCTGAGCTGTTTTTCTAGAATGGAATCTGAGCCGTTGAGGGTGCTGGGAACATCTTCCTTATGCCTGACTACTATGCTCAGATCCCTGCCTATTGCCCAGTGAGGTGCCACGGAGCAGCTGCTGACACACAGAGGCCAGCAGGGCCGGGCACACCAGACCTGTGAAACCACCTGGCCTGGGCACCGCCAGGTGGAGAAAGCAGACCAGGTGCAAGTTCATGGAAAGAGCAGGGCCTCGGTGGAAGAGCACCTTTCACCAAGACATATTTCCTTATCAGGGCGCCTGGGTGGCTCAGTTGGTTAAGTTCTGACTTTGGCTCAGGTCATGATCTCACAGTTCATGAGTTCAAGCCCTGCGTCGGGCTCTGTGCTGACAGCTTAGGGCCTGGAGCCTGCTTTGGATGCTGTGTCTCCCACTCTCTCTGCCGCTCCCCCACTAGTGCTCTCTCTCTCAAAAATAAACAAACCCTCCCCCCAAAAAATTAAAAAAAGAAAGAAACCACCTGAAAAATTGGAAAGGCAAGTCGCAAAACTGAATGTTAAATACTATCCCATTCTTGAAAGAAAAAAAATAAGTACACAAAGTCATAGTAAAATCTGAACACAGACTAAACTTTACAGCCGTCACTTATGGATGGTGTGACTATGTATGACTTGTATTTCGTTCTCAGTGCTTAGGTGTATTTTCTTTTTTTATTGGAGTATGACCAACATACAGTAGTTTGAGGTGTACAACATAATGATTAGACATTTGTATCCACTGCAAAATGATCTCCACTATAAGTCTCGTTACCATCTGTCACCAAAGTTACAAATATTTTTTTCCTTCTGGTGATGAGAACTTTAAGATTTACTTTCTCACCAACTTTCAAATTTGTAATACAATGTTACTGACTATAATAATGCATGCTGCCCATTCTATCCCCATGACTTAAGTATTTTCTAATTGTCTATTATGAATAAGCATTATTTATATAATTAAGACATTTTAAGATAAATTAAAAACCACACACATGGAAACGCTTGTGCCTGAGTGCCAGCTCCATATCCTAAAAAACGACTGTTTTCCAAATTCCATTATACTGGCCACTGGTGGTATCTGATTAATTTCCAAGCCCTCAAGTACAAGTTTCCAAAGATGTCTTTCATTGTTACTAGCTAAACAGCTTGCCAGTGGCAAACCCCTCCCCCCTTCAAAACCTTGGGCCCAAGCACCCTGAATCGCCTGGTCGTGTCTGCACCCATGGGATCCAGGTCCCTACCCCTCCAGAGCTCACAACCAAAAGCCAGAGCTTCAGAAAGGTGCAAAAGTAAAAAAGCAGGGCGGGGGGTGGGGGGTGGCAACTGACATCCTCCAGCTGGAAGACTCCTCACTTCACCTGACTGTCTCATCCAAGGCTCAGGTAAGGGCTAGAGGGGGTGGACTGCAGGAAGCTGCCATGAGAATTACTCTGTGGGCTCCGCAGGGAGTCAACACCCACTCCAGCCAACATTCAGAAGAAAACAGGAAAATAAATAGTCTTGAAGTTCTATTCACCAAGGAACATGTACTGGCATCCACCCCAAGCCCTAGGTGCCTAAGGTCCAGAGATACACTAACAATAAAACAATCAACACTCAATGAGTGATACACCTATGCCTTTACAAGTAGGAGCTCTTTTAATCCTCAAGTCAGCCCTGAGGGGTAGTTATCTCCCCTTTGTTATAGAAGAGGAAGCCACTGAGGCATAAAGTGACTTGCCCAAAGCTACTAGTAGAGCCAGAACTCAGTCCCACGTATTCTGGCTCTCAACCAGTACCCCAAATTCCCTCAAAGTCCTTATCCTCAGAAAGAGCCAGTGAGCTAAAAATATGAAGAGTGCCACATGCTACTTCCTGTTCTGCTTCAGGGGAAAGCTCCTTCCCTTCTGAGGAGCCAAAGAAAGGAGGAGTGCGACTGTCCCTCTGTCCAAGATCCCCTGGGCCTACAGCTGGCCTGAGGAGGGGCCATCAAGGCAGGCAGGGGAGCACAGTCCCCAGAGCCCAGCCAAGGACACCGCTGAGATGCTACTTATGCCTGTCTCTTCTGATTCCCAGAGCCTTCCCTGTACCCCAAACCCTGCGCCTCCAGTCAGGAAGTGGGAGCAGAAATAAAAATAGCTCTCTAAAAATAAGCCAAGGATGGCAAGGTACTAGAAAGGGGAAAAACATAAGGCCCTGCTGGTTGAGCCCAGGGTCCTGCTGGTCTAGGTAGGAACCAAGCAGCTGAGTAGGACAGGTACCCAGAGCCCTAATTCTGCTTCAGCCTCTGCTCACAGTGGATACCCGCACACATTCACAAGTGCCTGCAAAGCCCAGGCTAAGGGGACAGAGCAGGAAAAGCAGTCTGAACTGAGAAGCACAGGGGGAACCAAAGGGCTTAAACCCCAGCTCTGTCATTTGTCAGGTGTGTGACTTGAGTGGGCTCTTTAAGCTCTGTGATCCTGCACGTCCTCATCTGTTAAATGGGAATACCAATACCTGCCTCTTGCAGGCTGGTATGAAGGAGAGTGAGCTCACCCATGGCATGACATCTGGCCCAAAGGAGAATCTGAATAAAGGCAATTTCCTTTTCTTTCTTCTCTCCATATCTGCACACCTGGGCCACCTTCTCTCTTTCTTCTCTCCCTTCGCCAGACTGCAAACAGGCTGATTAATCACTCAGATCAGAGATTGGTTTTTTTCCTCCCTCAAGCCCCTGCCACTACACATGCCTGGCCCACCAGTTGGCTGGTTATTTCTTCTGGTTCTAGGGGGTTGCTCACGGCCTTGAAGCAGATCCAGGGAGGCACGAAGTACAGCCATTCTCAGGGCCTCCTCTTCCCACTGACCTGGCACAAGACTGCGCAGGGGGCTCCAACGCCTGCCAACATCTGGTTCTGCCCAGTGACCAACAAGACACTCTGCTGGGCTCAAAAGCAGGGAGTGCTCTTGGAAGCCAACACCAGTCTGGCCAGTCAAGCAGGTACTTTCCACACCGGAAGAATTACAGTCAACCAGCCATCCTCTGTGGGGAGGCCTGCTGTGTGGTAATCAAAGACACAGCTTTACACACCTGGGTTCACATCTCAGCTCTGCCACTTACTAGTTGTGCAGCTTTTAGGCAACTTTCCTAACCAGTCTGAGCCTCCACATCCTCATCTATAAAACGGGCATAATGAGTCCTACCTCTCAGGGTTGTGGGGATTCAACAAGGTGATACATGTGACGTGATTAGCACAGTGCATTCAACACCTTAGAGCCATAGCTTGCTTGGCTCCTGGGTAGCTACTGACTTCTGTGGGTATTAGACACGGGTGAGCCCAGCTCTCGAAAGAACTCACAATCAGACATCAGAGCCTAGAATGCAGGCAATAACTCCACCATAATATAGCACGGTAGGTGCTGAGCCAGAGGTACGAGAAGGGAGGCTCCCCAGACCCCCGGGGGAGGAAGTGGAGAGAAGGAGGCAAATGGGAAAGACTGCCAAAACCAAAAACCTCAGCTGTCTTTCACTGAGCTTCAACCACAGGGAAGAGCAATAACTAGCCAAGGGGTCCTTAAGTTTCCTTCTACAGATGTCTGACTGCTGCCCCGTGAAGTGACTTCCCAGACAGGGCTCCGGCACAGGTTAGTGCCAGTGCTACTCTAGGAAGCAAGCCACTTAGGTTGGCCATCCAGTCACCCTTCCGTCTGACAAGTGCTTGGTGAGCCATCTCTGCACAAGACACTTGCCCATCAAGGAGCCAATTTCGGGGGAGATGATCTTTGAACGTGGCTAATGAACACTCATCAGGACCGAGCACGTGACTGTGCGGTGGAGGCTGCTCCCTTGCGACTCAACAAGGTCTCTGATTCATCGAGAACATCAGATGGATGGATCAGTTCTTTCTCACGGTGGAAGCAGAAGGAAGAAAGGAGGGCAAGGTCCAGGCCGCAGACCACAGAGGGAAAGCAGCACATGGGCAGCACTGGCGGCGCTGGAACCACCTCAGGAGAGGTATTCTTGGTTGTCTGCAACGTGCCCAGGGTGGGGGTACAAAAGTGAATCAAAAACAGATGGTCCTGGCTGTGCGTGAGAAGACAAGGCTACCCTAGGCTGGCAGGGGACGGAGACAGGCCTTGGCCTGGGTGCAGATAAGCCTACTAGGTCAGGAAATGGGCTAGAAAATGGACAAAATATTTTTCTACAAGGTGACACGCTGTAAGGACATGAAAGGCAAATTGTAAGTAGATGTTGTCAATACACTGGGGCGTTAAGATGCCAAAAAAAAAAGAGATGTCATAGAAATCATACACTGCAAAAATAAAAACAAGACTGGGATAATACAATTTTGATTGGATGCATTCTACAGTTTGGGAATTTATTCACCTAGTGATTTTCACTTGGGAGATAGAAAATGATCATTGCTCAGTTTGCTTATTACCAAGGATTTTTAATTTCTCAGCAACAATCAATTTGATGCCATTATTTAAAGCAGGTGCTGGGAAGCGTCACCTCAGACTATAAAATCAGGGACACGGGCATGGAGAATTTAATCTGTGGGGACAATATGTAACTGACCCCTAGATGGCAATGAAGCTTACCATGAACTACTGACAGATTGTCATTCTGAAAAGTTGCCAAAGCACCAGAACTGGCATGGGGTCACTATCCAGGAACAGTATGACTTTTCAAGCTGGGCTTACTTGACCTGTATGGACCTGATTCTTAGAAACCCAAACCACATCATGAGGACCTAGAGGAGGCAGAGTTCCCTCGGATTGGAAAGGCCACTCCCAGGAGAGCTAGGGGCTCTGAGACATGGTGGGGGCAGGCCTGTGGCTGCTGAGAAGCTAAGTGGTGACCATAAATGTGCAGTGGCACCAGCTTGCACACTTTGCTCCTTCTTCCAGCAGCCCCCAGCCACCTGGCTGAGTAGTGGGGGAGAAGGCAGGCTATGTGCTGCTCCTGGGAGGAAAGCAGGGAGAAGAGTGGGCTGGTTAGACAGAATGTCAGGAAGGCAGCTGTGGGACCCACACTAAGTAGCCCAGGAGGAGTGGAGTGGAAAGAAGTAGCAGGCCTGGGGGCTTGGAGGTCCTCATGGGCTGAGGAGGAGGGTGACCGAAGTGAGGACCCCCAGGAAGCACCCCAGGACTGCCTGGGGAGAGCAGAGCAGCCAACCTGCATCCCTAGGAACACAGCTCCATACCACTACTGACAGTGAAAGTGCTTTTATTATTCAGAAAGAGGAGAATGCTTTTCCCCCCTCTTCCAACATTTTAAGTTGACTACGTTTACCTGCTGATGCGCCGTAGGTACGATGTGATAGGTATTCTATGTAAAGGAACTGAGGAACACAGGCATAAAGACTGAGGGGTCGTGTGAGGAGAAAAGGAAGGAAGAGGCTAAGGGCCAGGTGAAGTAAGAGATTTTACAGACTTCTGGGTCAACGGTGATCTGGCCCCAGTCACCTCTCTGACCTCACCTTCTATTCTTTTCTCCCCTCATTCCACTCCAGCCACAGTGGCCTCCGGACTATTCCTCAAACACCCAGTCATGTTCCCGCCTCTGGGCCTTTGCACTTGTTTTCCCTCACTCAGAAGATTCTTCCCATACATGGCTCACTCTCCTCTTCGAGCCTTAAGATTATCTTCTCAGTGAGGCCTTCCTCAATCCCTCTATTTAAAAGTGCCACTACTTCTTTCCTGCTTTATTTTTTGATATAGCATTTACCACCATCTGACCTGTTCACTACATAATTCTGGCTCTCTCCTCATTCTCCACCACAACCACCATGAGAGCAGGAGTCTTCTTCATCTGCTTGTTCACTCCTTCACCCCAATGCCTAGCACATAGGAGGTACCCAATATATGCCTATTAATGAGTGGTAGATGGAAGCGGAGTGAGATGTACACTAATCCTGGATCCTCAACAGTATGAAAGAAACTATTACTGGTCTGATTGAAGGTATGGGGTGACTTACAAAAACAAGGATCAGACACTACCTGAGGCTTTCTCTTTTACTCCTAAGAACTCTTTTAAAGGTTCCCCCAAAGAGCATATTGTTTCAAATATTAGTCTGGGAAAAGGCAGGACCTAGAATCTTGAACTGCTGTAAAAGGGATGCTCTAAGACTGCCTTAAAATAGGAACGAGGACCAGCCAAGTCACCACCTGTGCCTGGAGGTAAATGAGACCTATAGGTAGCTTCCTACTGCCATGGGTACAAATTACAAACTTAGTGGCTTAAAACATAATTATTCTCCTACAGTTCTGGAGGTGAAAGTCCAAAATCGGTTTCACTCCAAAATCTAGCTATTGGCAAGGCCACGTTGCTCCGGAGGTTCTAGGGGAACATGTGTTTCCTTGCCTTCTCCAGCTTCTAGAGCTGCATTCCTTGTGTTCCTTGGCCTCGTCCTCCATCTTGAGATCCAGTGACAGTCACACCGCCTTCCTCTGTATCAAATTTCCCATTGCCTCCCTCTTAACAGGACACCTGTGACTGCACTTAGGGCCCACTCGGATAATCCAGGATAATCTCCCCATTTTGAGATCCTTAATTGCATCTTCAAAGTCCATTTTGCCATATAAGGTAGCATCTACAAGTCCTAGGGGTCACAGGCTGGATATTGGATATCTTTGGGGACCATTCCCAGTCTACCACCACGGAAGACAGACTCCAAAAGTGCGGAAGGAACATAGTTCAGACCTCTGGTCCACATGAAAGAGGGTCAGAACAAGAATCCTGGCAGCGTCCTGGACTAGGGTCTTTCTTTTGCTATCATTGCTTGCTATTATCTAAGGGGTGGGGAACTAATTTCATGGAACTGAGCATTTTGGCCGCTGGAAGGCCTCCTTAAGGGAGAACGGTAGTCTCCAACCTGAAGCCTCCAATGGACCACATAGGAGTTCATCCCAAGAGGCAAGTGCTGTGGGGTCAAAGGGAACCCACCAGGATCTCTGGACTGTCCCAAAGGCTTTTGCAGTAGGGGAAGCTGGAAAGAAATGGTCTGGACCAGACAAGCAAGCTCAAGATCAGGGATGGCAGGTGAGCCTTCTCTCATGAGAACTGCCTTGCGTAGAGGGTTCCAAGAACTCATGTGGCTTTGGAGAGGAATGCTGCTGTGATCAGAGCACCAGATCAGCTAGTAATGTCTGACGCCAGGAACGGACAGGTTAATGACAGTTTACACGCTACACATTACCAACTCTATCCTGCACGGCACCTCTGGGAGCTATAGGAAGGTGGCTTTGGCCCAGATACCAAAAGACCTGGAAAAGCAAAACACAAGAAACACAACCACTCCAGGAGATTGCTTTACACCTTGGACACTGTCCCTCTGTTATGGAGACATCATACGGCTTCTTACTTAGTTGGAACATGCTACTCATTGTCACTTACTTAGTTGGAACATGCTACTCATTGTCAATTATTTCACTGCTCCCCAAAGTCCTCAAGGGCCCAGTGATGTGACTGAGGAGGATACATTTCCAATGTTAAGAACTACACGCTTACTGTATTGGTTTTACTGATGTGCTGTTCACCGGTGGATCCAGCTGGCCAGAAATATTTAGTGGGCGAAGTGACACAGCAGTGGCTCTCAACCAAGAGTGATTCTGCCCCCTTGATATGTGGCAATGTCTGGAGACATTCTTGGTTTTCACAACTGGTAGAGGGAGGAGCTATCAACATCTAGTGGGGTAGAAGCCAGGGATGATGCTAAACATCCTACAATACACAGACAGCCCACTTGATAAAGAATTACCCAGCCCAGGGCTGCCTGGGTGGCTCAGTTGGTTAAGCGTCTGACTCTTGGTTTCAGCTCAGGTCATGATCTCACGTTACATGAGATTGAGCCCTGCATCTGGCTCTGTGCTGACAGGGCAAAGCCTGCTTGGGATTCTCTCTCTCTGCCTCTCCCCTGCTTGCGCGCACACACACACACACACACACACACACACACACTTTCAATCAATCAATAAAAGACTTACCCAGCCCAAAATGTCTGTGGCTGAGAAACCTGGTGCTAAAGGAAATGGAACCAGAGGCAAAGAAAGTAAAGTGAGAGTTATGAACAAGGCAATATTTGAAGCAATTAAGGGAAACTGAGGAAGGGACACCACATTTGCTTGTTTGGAAAAGAGGACGATAGATAAAGCTCTGGGTTCTGGCAAATTGAAGGACGGCCTGTTTTTGAGGAGAGTGGGCCCACAGACTGTTGTATATGGAGGGTGGCCTGCTTGGCTAATGTCGCCTATTGGGAGAGCAAAGTTGGCCTGCACTTCCATTGGCATAGTAGCCAAAAACACGTGCTTCTGAGCTCACAACTCTTGGATGAGGGAAGTGCCGAAAGCAGTGATAAGACAAGGATCACGGTGTTACAGCAGATTACAAGTGAAGGCAGGGAAAATCTGTTTTTAGATACCTGTTCGTCTAACAGCGCAGAAATGAACTTCAGCAGCAAGTGGTTTTCCCCTAACACTGGGGAGCCTCTCCCTTCAGCATTCGCCTCATGAGAGAACTCTTTCAAAGGTGTGTCACTATTAGCTGTGGAGAATTTGGTAATGGTCTTGGGAGGGCTGCTGAGATGATGGCAAGGCCGGGCTGGGAGGCAGGCTCTGAAGACTGGACTCAGGGTGGGGGGTGGGGAAGGGGAGGTGTCGCAACGCACTGCCCGGGACACCAACTGTTTAACAGCACCTGCAGACTCCCCGTGCTGAGGCTGGGCCCCCGGAGCCACAGCCTGCAACTCAGGGAAGGCACTGTTTCGGACAGGCATTTCTTCCTGAGCTCTCCACCTCAGAACGTAGCTCGGTACAAAGGGGGTTTGGGACCTCAGCACAGCCCAAGGTTCACGTCAGCCATTCAGTCACCCCGTATACCCTGTATACCAGAGCTGAATCACCCCCAGGTCTGTCCAACACCAAATCCACTCCAGCTCTTCCCACGGTCTCTTCTCAAATGAAAAAGCTACAGAGGCTGGGCAAGACATGAGGTGTCTAAACCCTGAGGCCAGGGCCCCCCAGGAAGCACAGAAGGAGTGGGCTCTTTGCCAGCTCGGTGAGTCGCCCCTCAGCCTGGAGCAGTTCCTCCATTCCCAACCTCCTTCACACTCTTTTTGCTGTTTCCCCCTTTGGCCTCCTTCTCTCCCCCTCTCCCTACCAGCCTCTAATATGTCCCCCTCTTTCTGCCTCTCACTCTTCTCCTCGCTCCCTAATGGTCCATGAGAGCGAAACGAAGATGTAACTGAAACACTGTTAGTGGTGCTACAACGAAGCTTTATTTTTTTCTTTTACTAACTGGTTTTTCTTTTTTTCTTTTATTAACTTTTTTTTCTTTTATTAACTTTTTAATGCGCCTTGACAATAAAACCTGACTTTAGTTGCCTTCTACCTTTGGTGAACCTTTTGATCTGTCCTGTGTACCAGCGTCCCTGAATAAAGGGGGGATGGGGTTCCTCCAGCCATGCCCTGGGTCCTCAATCTGTGTGGCTGAAAGATCGAAATCAAAACCAGAGGAACTCAGATTTAGTATGAGGAAGAATTTCCTCACATTCAGACCACTGGAGTAGTCTCCTACCTAACCTCTCTATCTCCATTCTTTCTCCATTCAATCAATCTTTAATGCAATATTAACACAATCACCCCTTGCTCCAAAACCATTAATGGCTATCCACTGCCCAAAAAACACACAGTGCAAATTCCTTCACCTGGCATTCGATGGCCTCTACCAACCTACTAGGAATTTCCTAACTAACAGTGGTTCCCAGGAATGGAAATCGTGAGAAGATGCACTTTTCTCCTGGAAGTATCACTCATATATACCGGCCAGGCTACCTCACAAAAGGGATGCTAAAAAAGAAGCAGTAGCTGGTCTCTGAGGAGCCCTCTCTCCCTCCCAATGAACCATGCCTCTTGGTATTCATACCCTTGTGCAGTCCTCTGAATCTGAACTGGTCCTGAGACCAGGAAAAGACAAAGGAATTGACACTGTGTTACTTCCAAGGCTAGGTCACAAGAAACCTTGCCCTTTAGCCCTGGATCTCTCAGTATACTCCCTCTTGGGATGTTTCTGTTCAGAATCCAGCCATCGTGCTGTGAGAAGACCAAGTCACATGCGGAGGCCACATGTAAGCACTCTAGCCAACAGCCAGCATCAAGCGCGAGCCATGTGAGTGAGCCAGGGTGGATGTCCAGCCCAGTTGAGCCTTCAAATGACTCCTGTCCCAGCCTCCATTTGACTAAAGCAATATATCCCAACTAAGAACTGCCCAGATGAGCCAGTCAACTCAAACAACAATGAAAGATAATAAATTATCAATTCCACTTAAGAATATCCTAAATGAGGGGCGCCTGGGTGGCTCAGTCGGTTGAGCACCTGACTCTTGATTTTGGCTCAGGTCATAATCCCAGGGTTGTGGGATCAAGCCTCACATCAGGCTCCATGCTGACTGTGGAGCCTGCTTGGGGTTCTCCCTCTTTCCCTCTCTCTCTAAAATAAAAAAAATTTAAAAAAAGAATGTCCTAAATGAGACAATAAAAACTAACTTCATTAAATCTTGACCTTTAAGTACATGTCTTTTAAATATTCTTTGTAATAAAACAAGAGTTACGTGGTTATCGAGAAAAAACAGTCGTGAGATTGAGTTGCAAGCTAAACCAGTCATTTTTTTCATGATACAACATTTTTTACTTGAAAGAAAAGAGTAACAAATTATAAGGTTTTTTTAGTGTTTATTTATTTTTGAGAGGGAGAGAGACAGAGCATGAGTGGGGGAGGGGCAGAGAGAGGGAGACACAGAACCCGAAGCAGGCTCGAGGCTCTGAGATGTCAGCACAGAGCCCAACGTGGGGCTTGAACTCACGAACTGTGAGATCATGGCCTGAGCCGAAGTCGGACACTTAACCGACTGAGCCACCCAGGCACCCCAAGAGTAACAAATTATAAGTTAGATTTGAGTATTTGACAGACTTTGTTTTAAGTTTATTTATTTATTTTGAGAAAGAGGGGGTGGGGAGGGGCAGAAAGGAGAGACAGAATTCCAAGCAGGCTCTATACTGTCAGCACAGAGCCCGACACGGGGCTTAAACCCACAAACCATGAGATCATGACCTGAGCTGAGATCAAGAGTTGAATGCTTAACTGACTGAACCATCCAGGCGCCCCTCAAAATCTTTTTGTGCACATGTCTTCTCTCCCCAACTAGATTCCACACACTTGGGGGACGGGAGCAGCCAAGGACCGTTTCTGAAACATCTGTCACAGCACCTGACCCACAAAAGTGCCTCAGATGAGAAAGACAAAGATAACAACCAAACCACAGTTTTTTGAGATTAGCACTGAAAACTCTGACAGCCTCACCTTTTGCCAATGGAAACTAAGAAAGAAAACTTCTAGCTGGGACTGGGAGCTCAGAGCCTAGGGATAAACTGGACAAGTGACCCCTGGACATGTACAATTGCTGCCACTGTGACTAGCTGCTGCTGACACAAACGACAGAGCAATGAACCCAGGGGGAAGTTCTACCTTATCCCCTCGCAGGGAACCTCAGAAGTCTCCCAAGCCCCCCTTCTTCCTCATGCACATTTCCTTGAGACGAAAGGACTTGGTACGGGTTGGACAACAGGAGGGGCCCCCGCCTGAGGCCTTCCTGCAAGATCCACAAACAACCTGACCCCCACAGACTGACAGACACATGGGCTCGGCACCCTGTTTGGCAACAGGAAAACCCACAGGGTGTTAAAGGCAGAGAAAGGGAAGTAAGGCTCATAAACAGCTCCTGGAACCACTGAACTTCAGAGATTACAACAAACCAGATGGAAGCCCATGTTTCCCTGGCCCCCGGCAGGGACCTCGCCATAGCCCGGCCTCCCAAATAGCTGGGACAATGACATCGAATTCCCTGTAGCTCCCCTTCTGAGAGTTTATGAAATCTGCCAGGCATCCTGAGGACAAACAGGGAAACAGTAACAAGAAGCCCAGAGCATTGTGCAGATCTGCTACGCTAGCAGAGATGGAAGAAAACGGCTCCATTTCTTATGCCCAGCTCACATATGCCAGCAAACCACAGACCCATAAGATGGGGACTGAATCTGGTTTTTTTTACTATCATCATTCCCCAAGTATCTACTACTGTGCCTGGCACATAGCAGACACTCAAAAATGTCTGTTGCACAAATGAAAGAAAATGACAGACACCATCTTTGTCTGGCACCCACACAGACAGAGAAGAAAAGTTTGTACACTGATTCATTCGACAAATATTTATTTAGCATCTCCTCGGTGCAAGGCAGTCCTAGACACAACAGGAAACAAAGTTAAGTCCCTGCCCTCGTGGAGTCTATGTTTTAGTGGGTGTAAAGGTGAAAAATCTCAGTGCTCTCCCCAAAACTACATAAGCCATAGACCTTTAATAATGTTTAAATAAATGCCCACTATGTGTAAACAATGAGTACCAAATGTTATGATAGACACCTGGGATCTAGGAACTCAGCCCTAGTGAAATCACTTCATCTTTTGGGCCAGGATCCTAAATCTGGGATGTGTCAGTTGGTTGTCAGAGGTCCTTGTGTAAGGAAAATGGGATTACCACTTCGGTGCATCTGTCCTCATCTGTCGGTGAACAGAAGCCACTGCGTGAGTACCACGTGCATGCCCAAAACACCACGCAACACTGCAGGATAGAAAGAAACCCAACATCTTCAGCTGAGAAGCACCAGGGGTCAGAAAAGCAGCTTTAATATTATAATTAAACACTAGGGCTCAAAAGGTGCTCCCAAGCAAGCTGGCTCTTTCTCTGTCCTTCCCACACACACACATACACACACACACACACACACACACACACACACCCTGAGATGTTGTTATTCTGAGCCTGAGTCAGCAAATATTTCCCAGTCCTGGAAGTAGTGTGCTGATTTCCAAGTAAGCAGACACCGGCTTTGCTGATTTTACCAGGGTGGGGCACAAGGAGCTGGCAACGTGAAGAAGGATCTGGAGTCCAACATCCCCCACAGGTGGCAGCTCATAAATGGAGATGCCCTGAGTCATGCTTGAGTCCTTGACCCAAGCCCCATGGAACCAGGACTAGAGTCACACCCCAATCACCAGCCTCGGAGTTATGAAGGCCAGGAACCACCTGCCAAGGAAGAAGACCCACATGTCTGAAACCTGATGCAAGAGGCCATCTCCTCCCTGCCAGGCTCAAGCAAGTGCCCAGCTCTCCTCTGAAACCAGCTGCTGTCAGTGGCTCCTCCCCCTGGATCCCAAGGCACAGAAAAATGCTCGGGGATTTGAAACCATTGACAAGCAGCCACTGTGCAATCTGGGACAACATGGCATAGACCAGGGAATCATCACACACAGAACTTCTGACCCGACACAAGCCAGAGCCTGGCAGGACAGACCAAGTCTGTGGAAACGCTGGGTAGGGAGGAAGAAGAGAGTGATCCCAGCGTGGACAGTGCAAGGCAGTGGGGCAGCTCCTGGCATTTCCAGGCCCTACTCAGGCACTGGACAAGGGCCCTGCAACTGAGCTTCCCAGCCAGCAGGGAACACACTGGGAGGTGAGCCTCAGTGACAGGCTATACAGCTGAAGTCTTTAAAGCCACAATCCAACTCCTGAAAGAGAGGAGCTACACGGTCCCAGAACATGCCAGGATCTGCATGCCCTCAGGACAGCTTGCACAACAGCCAGAACAGCTGTACTCTACCCAAAGCAGAAGCCTACTTGCTTCCGAGGCCAGTGTACAACACGGCTATCCTCTATCCGGCCCTTAGGGAAGAGATCTGAGGGACCACAGGCCTGGTAAGGGCCATTCTTCTTCAATGGGTAGAGGCACACACCAAAGGAAGAAAACACTGGTGGAGAGGCAAGGAGAAAGGCAGCCAAACAAAAGAACAGTCCGTTAAACTAAGGAGCTGACAGGTTACATCTTCTGTAGAATAATGTCAGGGGTCTGTCTGCCTACACCTTTTGAAAAACAGAGACGGCTGGCCCAAACTCTGCAAAAAATCACTGAATGGGAACTTGGTAATTGATAATCCTGACCATCCACAAAGGCCACAGAGTGGACAAACTGAAGGAATGTATCCAGCCAGAGCTGCTGGTGCCCAAGCTGTTGCATAAGGACTGGGCTTGCCCTCTTCTCAAGCCCTTCTCACCTGCTGCCTGGGTACAGAGCCCCACTAACGGATAAGCAAAGAGAGGAGTAGCAAACCTCTCAAAAAGCCAGGTCAAGTCCTTGGGAGCCAGAGACTGGACTAAATTACTGCCAAACACACAAGCTCACCTCCATCAGAATGACCCATTCAAACCCTGGAGGGATGCTTTTCACAGGAAGAAGGCCACCCCTTTTGGTCCATTCTGCCCAAATCCGACACAAGTACTGCTTAGGAAGGGGCTCAGGGGCCAGTGGAGAGTAAACTGGCTCAGCCGTCCACAATCGTACTCCTTTCACAGAAAAGGGTCAGTGCACAAGAGAATTCCAAAACTTTAAAGTCTGGTCCAAGCTGGTTCACTTGGCTGTCCACCACAGCTCTTGAAGGTTGCCAATTCTGGGTCCAATTCTGGCTCAAAGACAGAGAGCACGATCCTCAAAAGAGGAGACCTAGAAACCCAGAGCCAGGTGAAACAACAGGCCTTCATTTCTAAATGTGAGAGTGGGTCATGCTTTCAGAATCCTCCAAGATCAGATTGGGCAGAAACAGAGGATATGTTATTTCCTGAAGATCTCTCCAGGGGACCAATGCCAAATAAAGGAGCGCAAATTGAAAGCATCTGAAAAGAACTTTCTGCCTGACACGAAGACACATCAAGAAGGTGGTGGGGTCTCTAGCCCCAGAGAGGATATGTCTGTGACTGGACACAACTCAAATTCCGGACACCATCTAACCAATACAGCCCCACAACCTCCCCAGGCAGATATCCACCTGGCAGGGCAAAAGGAACAGAACTTATGGTCCGCCTCCCTCTTGGATCCGCAGGAAATTAAGCTCTCAAGGAAAATGGAGGAAGAATCTTCAAGAGAACCTGCTCAGTGACTGACATCAGAGGCCCTCACATTCAGTGAGGTCAGGGATGTACGAGTGAAAATCAGAGGCTGGTTCAGGTGACCAATAACAAACGGGACAGCCGCCTGCCAGCCCCCAGGGCTATCGGGCTGGCAATCTATTTCAAAACTCATGCAGGAAAAAAATGTCTTGGACACAGTACAGAGGAAAAAGGTTAAGGCATTCTCTGGGGCACAACTTCTGGAGACTTCTCTTAGCTCTTTGGGATGGGGCACGGGGAGAAGGGTGGGCAGAGAGGACAGAGATAATCTGGAGTATCATGATGTAACCGTGCTTGGGTACATCCAGAGTGGAAAGACACGGAGCCCTGTTTCCTGGAAGGGGAAAAGAGTTGGATGAGGCCTCCAGCTACCCCTGGCACACACCCAACTCAGCGGCTGGTCTCTCCCCAAGGGTTCCTGGAAGTCAACAGACCCATAAAGGGGAAGTATTAAAACTGAGATTAGAAGAATGGTGTACAAATTGGACATCATCCCGGATGCAACACCCAAGTCAATTCTCCCAAACAGACCTGCCTGCTATTTACCTCAGACATTCAGCCCCTTACTTCAATCAGGGGCTGAATGCCCCCCACCCCACCCCAGGGGGGTATCTCAACAGCAAGTCAAGGGAAAAGCGGAGTAGAGCGTGGAGCTAGTTAATGCTTCTTCCCGAAGTAGAGGCAAGGAACTGGGAGGTAGGTGACAGGAATGCAGGGGACGGGGCTAATAAGGAAATTAGAGAGGCGAAAACAGGGCATCTGAGGGTAGCCAGGGTAAAAGGGGCTTAGATAGACAGGGATTGCTGGCACGGGGCTGAAAAAGCCTAATAACACCGCGAAGATGAGGGGGAGCGGTAATCCTGAGGTGGGGGGGCAGGAAATGGGGGAAGAAGGGGGACCAGGATGGGAAAAGAGAGCAAAGACCGAGAGGGCAGACAGGGGGACGAAGGCAGGAGATAAAGATAACGAGAGGGACAGAGAAGATCCCCAAGGAGATCCTCGGTAAAGAGGGCAATGATTTGGAGACACCACAGAAGGGATGAAGGAAGAGGTCAGAGGCAATGGTAGGGAAGGGAAGAGGACCCCGAACCTTAGACCCAGCTCTCAGAACACAGAAATGGGACAAGACGGAGCCACTAGGCCCAAGAGGGGGCACAGAGTCTGGTGGGGGAGGCTCGCGGTTCGGGCTCAGTGATGGGGGACCAAAAGGCTGGGGGCGCGCGGGCGCCAGGAGAGCAACAAACCACGGCGCACCGGCCGGGGCCGGGCCATCGGGAAGCCGCAGCGACTCAACCCGCGGACCCCTGCCGCTCCCCCCACCCCACTCCCCACCGGGCCTCGGGTCCCAACCCGGCTGGCCGCCTCAGCCCGGGCCCGCCACCTCCTTCCGCTGCTTGCTACCGCTTCCCCCGACCCGGACTGACCTGTTTTGGCCGCCTCCCGCGCCGCCTCTGCCGTCCCGCAGGCTCCGCAGAATCCTCCGAAGCCTGCCAAAACTTTTCCCATTAATCCCCAGCTCCGAGGCGGCCGCGGCGTCACACGCTGCGCGGCCCGACCCCGCCCCCACCATCCTGAGGTCACCGCGCAGATCGGCCCCCTTCTCCCCACGCCCCCTTCCGCCCCGGCCGGGGCCAATCACCGCGCGTCCTGGACGCTCCCCTGATTCTGCACTCCGCCCACCGCATGTTACCCAGGACCCGCCTGGAGCGCCCTCTGGTGTGGGATGCGGGCGTAGCAGCTGAGGGAGGAGGAGGAGGGGATGTTCCAGGGCCGTAAGACAAGTCTGACAAGTATCACAAAAGGGAATTTAAAGCTGGAAGGGAATTTAAAGGTCGTCTAATACAGCCTCCACGTCTTTCCACTGAAGAAACGGTCTCAGGGAGTGTGAGTGACTTGCGGTCAGAAGCCATGCCGGGGCTAGAACCTGGGTCTCCAGACTCCACTGGAGGAGTCCGTGTTGCCTGTAATTTTAAAGAAAAGACTTTCCTCCCTGGAGAGGCTTCTGCAACTAGAAATTTATGCTTATGGACTTTCTACCTATCTTCCTTTGTACTTAAGTAATATGCTTGCCCACCTAAATGGGGAGCATCCTCCTTACTGTTGTAGCAAATTCTGTTCTTGCTTCTTAACCCAGTTCTTGAGGACTGGGAAGGGACCTGTTATCCCAACCTGTCCCTTCAGATATACCATGACAAGATACCTAGCAGCTAGTAGGCAGTATGGCGGAAGAAGTTGGGTTTGTTATCTGGCTAGGAACAAAACTTGACTCACAGGTATATGAGCAATGGGTAACTCCCTTCTCTCCAAATGTCTTTTAAAGTTAGGATTACCTCTTCCCCTTAAGTACATTTCTCAGGCCACACCCTCAGGTGTCTGGATGATAGAACTATGAGTGATTGTTTTTCTTCTGCCTCCCTCCCTCTCTCTCTTTTTTAACTTTTTGAAATGAATGTGCATTACTTTTGTAATTCAGGCATCGACCTCCTTGTCCTTGGAGATTGAAGTAAGAATGGGTTGTGGAGGTCAAAGACTTCCCTAAGATTTCTGCAAATTTCTGGAGATTTATATTCTTCTGAATCTCTCTGCCTCCAGGTTCCTGTTTCTGCCAGGCTGCTGTAGTGCCACAGTTCAAAAATGTAGAAACGAAGCCCTTCCTGAAGACTGCCCACACCTCTTCCCACACAAAACATTCATGGGCAGAGAAGACATTATGACGCTTTGGGCCCTGGAGCAGGGTCACATGATGCATTGCAAAAGGTTTAAACTTACACATCAGACATTCCTTAGAGTCTTTTCTGAACAACCTATTTGAAGTTTTCTGATTGGCCCTTCACCTCTTAGGGCCTTGCCTTCTCCCAAATCACTAGTCTCCTCCCTGGCCCACCATTCTCTCCTCTATCCCACCCTCTCTGGAGAAAAAAACAAATTCTTCCTCATTTCCGGGCAGATAGAGACATCTTAACCCCATCTCTTTTTGCTAGGGTTCCAGCCAACACTCCAACCCTGAAGATCTTACTTTCTACCCTTAGGAGGCTTATGGCTCAGTCAGTTAAGCATCTGACTCTTGGTTTTGACTCAGGTCATGATCTTGCTGTCCTTGAGTTCGAGCTTCACGTCGGGCTCTGTGCTGACAGTGTAGAGTCTGCTTGGGATTCTTTGTCTCTCTCTGCCCTTCCTCCTCTTTCTCTCTCTGTCTCTCTCTCAAAATAAATAAGTAAACTTTAAAAAAAGATAAAATAACAACAGCTCCCTTCCTAAAAGAAATTCTGGGAGTACTGTCAAGATATTACATTTTCCACCTCATTTCATTTTTATATTAAAAGATAGATAAAGAAAATATTTTACATAATATATTTAGCAAGTATGTATTTAACATTTAGAGCACATAATTCTATTGCTCATTGCAATATTATTTTTAAAAAAAACTGGAGATAACCTCACTGTCAACAACAGAGAAATGTTTAGGTAAATTATTTTGTATGCTCCTGATGGAATATTATGATTTGTAGAGTTGTAAAAAAAAAAAAAAAAAAAGGAAAAATGTTATGATAGTAAGTGGAAAAAAGCAGTATCTGATGATATATAGGGAATATATAGCTATGTATACTGTTGGGCAAACAAAAAGGATAGGAAAAAAACAAAGGAAACGCTAAAATTTTATCAGCAGTTGTCTTTGCGTTCTGTTTTTATGAGTTATTATCTTTCTACATTTTTAGTCTGAGCATTTTTTTCATAGTGGAAACATGGTTTGGTTTGGTTTTGTTTTAAAGAACAAAAAATAAAAATCTTCCTCATATTGAGCAGAAGTTTATATCTCTGGTGCACCTACCCAACAGTGTCTGTCCTCTCCCTTGGAAGTAAACTAAGTCGAATTGTTTTCCCTATAAGAGACCTTCTGGTGTTTGATCCCATTCCCCTATACAACATCCCTAGTTCCTCATATAAAATGATTGTGGCTCCCTTTGCCACCAGATTGCTAGCCTCAGAATGTGCCATTTTCTGTATATCCGTCCTCTTCAAGGCTTCCTTGTTTTTGGCTACCTAACTTCTGAACCATCTTCCCATATTTGGGGAATCTCCCATTTCATTTTTTTAAAAAAAATTTTAAACGTGCATTTATTTTTGAGAGACAGAGACTGAGCATGAGCAGGGGAGGAGCAGAGAGAGAGGGAGACACAGAATCTGAAGCAGGCTCCAGGCTCTGAGCTGTCAGCACAGAGCCCGACACGGGGCTCAAACTCACAAACCACAAGATCATGACCTGAGGTGAAGTCAGATGCTTAACCAACTGAGCCACAGGCACACCTATTTATTTATTTTTTAAAAGCTTATTTACTCATTTTGAGAGAGAATGAATAGGTGAGGGGCAGAGAGAGAGGGGGACAGAGAATCTGAAGCTGGCTCCATGCTGACAGCAAAGAGCCCAATGTGGGGCTCCAACTCACAAACCACGAGATCATGACCTGAGCTGAAGTCCAATGCTCAACCCACTGAGCCACCCAGGCGCCCCAGGAATCTCCCACTTTAGACTCTTCCTCCACAGTAGAAGCTGGAAAATGTCAGGCATTTGCTTCCAGCTCCCTTTTCAACTAGGGTATTGCCACGTGACCAAGGCTCCACTGGAAGTTGGGAAGATGAAAAACTGGGAAGCACACATAATCCATTTGGGTAAGTGGCCCAGCAGCAGCTCACCTGATTTCTAGCTGTAAGAAGCAGCAAGAAGAATACCAAACCAGTGGTATTAGCCACGGAATCAGCAGCGACTATACCCAGACGAAGCAGCTAGGGTGTCTTCATAAGCACTGCCATGTGCCATAATTTGAGGTATTGTTCCTGACTATACAGCCTCCAAGCTGGCTTTCTCTCATCCTCCCAGTTATTTAAGGAACTCTTCTATACTCTATTAATAAATCCCCGCCCCCCTTTTTTAACTTAAATCAGCCAGTTTCTGTTTCTTGAATCTTCATTTTGACTCGATTTGTCCATAGGCAACTCAAAGGGGGAAAAGCTGGTCGCTGCCAAGCCTCTGCAACCCTTTCCAGAGCAGCCAGAGGTCTCAGAACCCTGTTCTGATGCCTAATTATAGCATAACTGAATAATAACGTATGGTGTGAGATAAAGCTAGATTTGCTTTGAATTGGATTCCAACCTCCACCACAGCCATTTAGCCTCCTAAAATCAGTCTCCTTGGTATTTCCCTTCCTCCCCCTTCTCACCTACAGCAGGGGCCAGAAAAGCGACTCTCAGCGGGGGAGACCTTGCACTTGAGCTGGCGGCACCCTGGCGGCACCCTGAAGATCCTGGCAACAATGTGCAACAGCCTGTTGCACTGCAGCCAATCGCCCTACCTCCCTGCTCCTCCTGCCATACAAACTAGACTGGGATGACTTAGGACCACAATGGCTGTGCTTTTCACATGGTCCCCAGAGTTTATGATTATCTCTGAGGGCATCAGAGATTGGATACACACTCCTTTGTCCAGGATGTTGGAAAGGGCAGAGGAGTTACTTTCTAATCCTGGAATGAAAAGACTAGAAGGTATGGTGCACCTGGGTGGCTCAGTCAGTTGAATATCTGACTTTGGCTCAGGTCATGATCTCGCGGTTTGTGGGTTCGAGCCCCACGTTGGGCTTGCTGCTGTTAGCGGCAAGCCCGCTTCACATTCTCTTCCTCTGTCCCCTTTCTTGCCCCTTCCCCACTTGTGCTTTCTCAAAAATAAAATTTAAAAATTAATTTAAAAATTAAAAATAAAAAGACTGGAAGATATCTTCTCCTGCCCCCTAGTTATGTCCCTCAAGACTGAGAGCTTTTCGTACCGGTTCCAATATGGATGGCATTCAGGCATCAGGGCTATCTTCCCAGCAGTATCTCAACCATCAACGCCTCCCTGTGGCCAGTTATAGAATATTCCAAAACCTGGAATGGACCTCATTTACAGGTGAGGAAACTGAAAGTTTAGGGATTGGCTTGCCACCTCAAGACTAAACTCTACCTAGTCTCCAAGAATGTCTGCAATCAGGCTTCATTCTACCTTTCTAGTCACGGGTGGTAGTCTTCAGATTGTTTTGCCTCTCTATTCCTAAATAGTATATAAGTATATATATATATAGTATAAAGTACACAACTACGCATCTCCCTGCACATTTTTAAGGTGACATCTAATATTTCTCACCATTAGTTTAAAACTTAGAAAATGGATATAATTTCTATTTTATAAATATTGACATTGCCATATAAAACTGCTTTATTACCTTTTTCTTTTTGAGAGAGAGAAAGAGGGAGCAAGTGAGGGGCAGAGAGAAAGGGAGGGAGAGAGGGAGAAGCAGGGCTCACCGAGGCAAGGCTCAAACTCACCTGAAGTGGGGCACGAGCTTGCCCAATGTGGGACTCGAATTCATGAGCCATGAGATCATGACCTGAGCCAAAGTCAGATGCTTAATGACTGAGCCACCCAGGCACCCATTACCCTTTTAAATGTATTGAATAAGCCCCAAATCCCATAGTGATTTGATGCTTACCATCATCCATCATCCATCTTAAAAATACATGAAGAAGCTCTTCTTTATCAATAAAAAATTTTACATTGTCTCCTTTTCTCCTTGCACTTGCATTTTAGTTCCAATTTCCCCTCAAAAATCTGATCAATGTAATATATATTTTGCATTTTTTATTGATTACTGTATCGTACATCTCTGCAACCAAAATATGTGTATAAGTTGAGAATTTTAAAAAGTTTCAGTTTCATACAACTTTATAGTTTTATATAGTTTTTACAGTTTAGAGTTTTATAACTCTAAGTGAGAATTTTTTTCTGGTTTGAGTGGCCATTACAAAATTAGTAATACCCAATTGATCGGATCAATATAAATATTATGATTTTTATAAGTAATACACATAAACACAAACCATACATTGAAAATGTATTTTTAAAGTTTATTTATTTACTGATAAGAGAGAGAGAGAGAGAGCATGAGTGGGGGAGGGACAGAGTGAGACAGGGAAAGAGAATCCCAAGCAGAGCTTGAACCCACAAACTGAGATCATGACCAGAGCCGAAGTAGGTCACTTAACCGACTGAGCCACCCAGGTGCCCCGGAAGTGTGGGTTTTTTTTTTTTTTTTTTAATGTTTCATGTATTTTTGAGAGATAGAGACAGAGCACAAGTTGGGGAGGGGCAGAGAGAGGGAGACACAGAATCCAGAGCAGGCTCCAGGCTCTGAGCTGTCAGCACAGAGCCCGACGCGGGGCTTGAACTCACAAACCGTGAGATCATGACCTGAGCCAAAGTCAGATGCTTAACTGCTCAACCAACTGAACCACCCAGGCACCCCCAGAAAATGTATTTCTTAATGAGTGGATGGGCTGTTTTTTTCCCTAGGTAGTTCATATGCTTATAGTTGAACATGACTTACTTCAGGAATTCTGCATTCAGCATCCCTTCCAGGCCCATGTTTTCATTTTTAAGCTGAGAAACCTTGTTCATATCAGTAAGTATATGGGAACTGAGAGTTTTGACAGAGCAGTGGCATCTAAATCTCAGTTGTTTACCAAAAAAAAAAAAAAAAAAAAAAAAAAAAAAAATCACAAAGATCTATTATAAAAAGAGATTGTTAATGATTTTTCAGCTGATGATGCAATTAAGTCCTTCTAGGTTTTGAAAGCAAAGATTTAGAAACCTCCTGCTTGAAAACAAAAAGAATTTGTTGTCCAGCTTTTGAGCCATTCATTTCCTCAGCACCCACAGGCACCACCAGCATTGCAAATTGTTGCTTTGTTTAGTGTTCCAGGGCGTTTACCCCTCTGGGTAGTCCGCCATTGAAAGATAGTGGGTGAGTGAGTGGTGAACCTTGTTACTGAAAGTAGGGAAGTTGGCATTATGAAGGAGGGAAGCAGTTTTAGTAGAGGGAACACTTGGAAGTTGAGGATCTGCACATTGATTTTCTTAAAATTCGTTGTACCCTAGAGACACCGCACTCCAATTAGAGGACAATTGATCCTCCCAGTCGATATCCAGAATCCAGATTTCTTGTGCTCACAGATGTGTTATGCTTCTTTCTACTTACCTTGTTTCCATGTTCTCCTGCTTTCCTTCCTTTTTAATGTTTTTTACTGTTTGCTTATTTTTGAGAGAGAAAGAGACAGAGCACGAGTGGGGGAGGGGCAGAGAGAGAGAGGGAGACACAGAATCCGAAGCAGGCTCCTGGCTCTGAACAGTCGGCACAGAGCCTGACGTGGGGCTCAAACCCACAAACCGAACCGTGAGATCATGGCCTGAGCCAAAGTCGGATGCCCGACAAACTGAGCCACCCAGGCACCCCTCTTGCTCTCCTTTCTTATTAAAAATTTTAAGGGCCGGGGTGCCTGGGTGTCTCAGTTAAGTGTCCAACTCTTGATCAGCTCAGGTCATGATCTCAAGGTTCATGACACTGAGCCCCAAGTGGGGCTCCACACTCTTAGCAGAGATTCTCTCTCTGCCCTTCCCCTTCCCCTGTGCACGTGCTCTCTCTCTCAAATAAATAAACTTAAAAAGAAAAGCAGGGGCGCCTGGGTGGCTCAGTCGGTTAAGCGGCCGACTTCGGCTCAGGTCATGATTTCGCGGTCTATGAGTTCGAGCCCTGCGTCGGGCTCTGTGCTGACCGCTCAGAGCCTGGAGCCTGTTTCAGATTCTGTGTCTCCCTCTCTCTGATCCTCCCCCATTCATGCTCTGTCTCTCTCTGTCTCAAAAATAAATAAACGTTAAAAAAAAAAAGTAAAAAAAAAAAAAGTAAAAAAGTTAAGGGCCATTGTGAATCCCAGTTCCTGCCTAATGCTTCCCTTTCTTCTGAATTCCTGAATTGTACTGCACTTAGAGTTTGAACCTCACTTCCCATCCCTGAAATACGTATCATGCTATACTGGTAGTTTCGTTTCATGGCACTTTACATAGACTATAATGAAGTTCCTTGCAGTAGAGTTTGGGGTACTGGCAAAAGATTTGAACTTTGATATCAGACAGCACATAAGCTACAGGAGGGCAGCGACTCTCTCTTGTTTTGTTCTGTGCCCTATAGCCAGCACCTAGCATGATATAGGAGCTTAACGAATAATTCATTGAATAAATGAATGGGCTTGAGTTTGAATCTTAGCTACTTTATCACTTTTAAGCTGTGTGACACCCAGTCATTCATTTTAGAATTTAATTATTCAACAAACACTGTTGCATGTTTGCTAAGAGCCAAGCACTGTACTAGGCACTGGGGACATAAGTTGAAGAAGATACGTCCATGCCCTCAAGGAACTCATGCATCTAGTTATGAAGGCTGTTATGTGAAGTAAGGTGGGAAGGGCAGCCAGCGTGCAGGCCCAGGGGAAGAAAATGAGAGAACTGTTAGCAGATCTGTAAAGCAGAGGCATAGGAAGCTTTCCTGGGCCTCATGTGCCACATAAGGGAATGTGAATTTGACTTGACTGATTAGATATGGGGCAAGATGAAAAAGGAGTCAAAGGTGAGCAGGCAGGAGAATACAAAGGCCTTAGGTTAACCACAGTAGCAGCCACAGTGGCCATAGAGAGGGACTGAAAGCTATGAGAGAGTAGAGCAGAACCTACCACATTTCATGATGGTTTTGCACGAGGGGGATGAGAGGAAAGGAGCATCTTAGATTCCCATATCTCTGCCTTGGGTGACAAGGTCAGTGAGTCAAATAATATGGGAAAAGAAGCAAGTTTGGAAGGCTTTGGGCAAGTTATCTGACCTCTCTGAGCCTCAATTTCCCCACCTGTAAAATGCGAATAATAACATCCACCTCTCAGGGTTGCCATGAGAATTAAATAACAGGGAAGTTGTGGGGCATAGAATAGATGCTCAGTAAACACTTTTGGGTGATACTAATAATAGTCCTTGCTCATGTGCCAAGCACTTGATCCTCACAACAACCCTATAAGTTACATCTTATTATTATTCCTGTTTTACCAACACAGGAACTGAAACACTGTGAGGTGAACAAACTTGACCAAAGTCACCCAGTTGGTAAGTGGCAGAATGTACTTTCCTAGCCACTGCACTCCACTTCACTCCTGAGACTTATAACTGGACTTGAGGAAGGAAGAGAGGACGTGGCAGGAGAGATGGACGGCAGACCTGATCAAGGATTCACTCCAAGGGCAGTTTTTATTTAGAAACGTGCCTCTACAGCTTGGTGGCAGTCTGAGGGCACATGCCGCTGGCTTGCTTGCTTGTTTGGTCTCTTTTCCAGCCCAGGGCATAGGGTCCTTGGGGTTAAGGCACAGGATCAAGTTCTCAAGGATCAACATCCCAGACAGCCTCAGTGGTCAGGGGTCTGGGGCTGGTGCCCAAAATAAACAAGGCTCCGTTCTGGACTGTTTCATGGTTAGAGGGCCTGGGCTCCTGGCACCAGGTCCTCAGCTCCCTCTTCTGCAGGGGTTGGCATCACCCACAGGCCAGCTGTGGCCAGGTTCTGGTGGGTATGAGGTTGGGGGGTGGGGAAGGGGATAGCAGAGGCTAATTTTCTGGCGATGGGTCCAGTTTATCTTCCTGGGGGGTGGAAGCCGAGATGGGAGCCTCATCCCCACCGTTGAGGGACTTCAGCTGCTCACTGCTGCTGGGTGAGGGGGTCCTGTTGCCCTGGGATCCCCAGCGGGTCAGGCGCTTTAAGGAGGAGTCACGGCGGGCAAGTGGAAGGGGCTGGAAGCCTGTGAAGGAGCTGCTGGTGGTGGGACGCTTGTCTGGCAGAGAAAAGGCAGCCGTGTGTAAGGAGAAAGGTACGTGCAAAGGGGACAGGTTGAAGGGCCTTGCCTCAGTCCCTGGGGTAAAGGAGAACCTCCTGACCTTTGATCCCCTGCAGACTCTGTAGATCTGGAGGTATCCCTTTCTCCTTCCCTTCCCTCTCCCCACTCCAGACAAAGCTCCAGGGTCTACCCCTTCTCACCTCCGGGCTCAATTGGATGCATGAGTCGGTTCATCTGAACATTCCAGTGTTTCACATTGGTGCTGGCCTGGCGCAGCTTCTTCTGGGCAGCCTGTGGGGGACAGGGCCAATGGGGAGTGGGTCAGAGACCCACTGAACAGACCATCCTAAACAGGGTGCCTTGACCTTTTCAGGTTTGCAGGCCCCTTAGAATCTGACAAAGGCTATTGATCACCTCCCCAGAAAAACTCACACATGTTCATAAAGAGTGAGATATGTGAACAGAGTTCGCTTCCAGTTTCAGGGGTCTCGTGGGTCCCCAAAAGGTCAAAAATAATCATAATTATGGTTTCCATTCATTAAGCAGCTAAGATGTGCAAAGCATATTTATTATTTTAGTTAACCTCCAGAGCAGAGGCGAACAACAAGGAAGGGCAAAAGAGGTTAAGTGACTTGCCCAGGGACCGACGTTGACCACCGCACCACACCACCTCTGCAGGACCTAATGCAAAAGCTCTGCTCCGCTGCTCACCCAGCCATTAGCAGTGGTTGTAGGGTGAGGGAACCACGGAGGAACTTTCCCTTTCCATGGTACATATTTCTGTGTTCAAATTTTTTACTATGACCATGTCGGCCAACAAAGCGAATAAAATGACATTAATAAGAACATCAAAAATTGTAAAAGAACAACAACGACGACGACGACGACGACGACATCAAGCCCTCTTCCACGGAGATTAGAGCCAAGGTATAGGGACAGCAAGGGAGGGGCTTGGAAGAGTAGGAGAACATTTTGCGCAGATCAATAACCATGAAGCAAATAGCAGCTAATGTTCCCTCCGCACTTGCTACATGCTAAATACCACATATCATCTCCTTTGGTCTTCATAACAATGCTGTTACGGTCCCCTTCCCCGGGTGAAGGACTTGAAACTCAGAAAGGTCAGGCAACCGGCCTGAGGCCACACAGCCAGGAAGGGTTTCAGGGTTTTCGGGGTTTCAGGGAAGGCTCCGGCTCCTGCGGGTTAAGGCGCTCACCCCGCCGGCCCCCACCCTCTGCCACTGCGGGCCTCACCTCCACGTCCTCGTCGGCCCTCTGCCGGTTCTGCCGCACCTCCTCCAGCTGCTGCTGGGCTCGCTGCAGGGAGCGGCTCTGCAGCGCCATCTCCTGCTGCAGCTCTTGCTTCTCCTGCTGCGCCCGCTCGATGTAGCGCTCCTGCTCCTCTTTCAGCTGCAGCAGCTGCTTCAGCTTCTCCTCCTCCTCCTCCAGCAGTCTGCCGGGCGCACACTGTGTCGTCTCCACGGCCGAGGCACCTCGCGGGGGCCCCGCCAGCGGGACGCTGGGGAGTCAGGGAGGGGAACCAGGAGGGGTCCCGCTCAGTCCTACCTGGTCTGGGCTAGGCGCACAGCCTCCTCATCCCGCCGCGCTTTCACCTCCAGTTGCAGGGCCTCCTGCAGCCTCTGCTGCATCTCCTCCAGCTCTTGGATGCGCTGCCGCTGCCGGGCAGCCTCCTCCTTCTTCAGTTCCATCTCGGCTTGCATGGAGGCCCGGGCCTGCGCGGGGACACAGAGCCGCGTCCATGGGGGCAACGGCGTGGGGCAGGGAGGGCCGCCGGTAGGCTGCCCTTTCCCCAGGGCTCCGCTAGGCTGGCCCAACTAGCTGTCTCCCGGTGAGGGTCTGGGGGGGCTCCTTCATGTTGGGGTTTCCTGATCTGACCCCTTTCCGGGAGCCTGACTAGGTCAGATAATGGTCAGTGAACAGAGGCTACATGGGGGAAAGGGGCTCGTCACCCCCTGCCTAGCACCAGCCTTAATAATCAGTATTATGTCCTATTAATATTAGGCATTATAACTATAATTAAGGCTAGTACTAGGCAGGGAGTGACTATAATTATAATAATTGTTGTAACAACTAAAGGTGTTCCTTCACTTGATCCTCACCATACCTCTAAGAGCACAGTTCTGTTAGCACCAACATGTCACTGATAAGTAAATGAGGCACAGAGAGGCTAACTTGCCTGAGATCACGAGGCTCCTAAGGGGCAGAGCTGGGATTGAATCCAGGTGTCTGTAACTCCAGTTCTAGATCTCTTAAATCCTATATCTAATTCACCTACATGCCTATCCGCCTCCACATTCGTCCCTCCTTCCTCCCATCCTGCGTTCCCCGAACTGGTTCCACTGTAAACTTAGATCAAGTGTAGTCCAACCTAGTCCAGCGTGGGTCCAAACTCATCCCCAAACGCCGTCTTTAGTTGCCCCGCCTCCAGCCAAGGCGTCCGAATTCTACACCTGTAGCACTCAGCTCCCAGCCCCACCCCGTCTTCCATCTCCAGCCATCACTTGGATAGGTTCCTCCTGCACTCCCACCCCTTATCCCGCCCCTGGCACTGGCCCTGTCCCATACGCTTGTTTCATTCAGGTGCACAGGCTCTGTTCCAAGGCCCTCATTCCAAGCCCCGCCTCCGCGCACCTCCTTCCCCAGCCCGTGGGCTCCGCCCCCGGCCCAGGCCCCGCCCCCGGCCTTCAGCTCTCTAGCCGGGTCTCCCAGCATCTCTCTGCCAGCTGTCCCCCGCCGGGTGCGGTCCCCACCTGCTCCGCCTCGCGCAATTGGCCCTCGAGGGTCTGCTGCAGCTCGCGGTGCTGGCTGCGGCGTCGTTCCTCCTCCTCCTGCAACAGGCGCTCGGCTTGCCGCTGCGCCTCCTGTAGCAACTCCAGCTCCTGCAGCTTCCGTTCCTTCTCCTCCTGCAGCTGCTGCAGCCGCAGCAGCTCCTCCTCCTTGGCTGCCCGGCGCCGCTCCCGCTGCTCCCGCTGCTCGCGCCGCTTCTGCTTCAGGTCCTTGTGCAACGACGTCTTCCCCTCCGCCTGCAGCCGGATCGCGGTCTGGATGGCTGCGGCGGGAGAGGGAGGGGGTCAGCAGAAGGCTAGCCGGGGGCAGCGGGGTCCTCGAGGTGGTCCACCTCCGGAAAGGGGCCTTAGGAGTTGCTCGAGTCAGTCTCCGGCCTCCCGCTGGACAGTGTTACCACCCCCTTGTCACTAAGGAGGCGACCCAAGCCAGCCCGCGGCGAGCACTCACCAGCTGTCCATTCCTGGCGCTGGCGTGTGTCTGAGGCGCTCATCTCGTACGTTCGGGAGGCTGTCTTCACACAGAACATGCAGCGCTTCCCCTCTCGGTCGGGCAGCACCTGGGAGAGGGCAAGTGGCCCCAGATACGCTGGCTTCACTGGGGTCAGGGCCACACCGGCCGCAGAGACGCTCCAGTTCCATCCCCTACCGGTCCTCGCTGACCATCCACCCTGGGCACCGCTCCTACTCTGCCAGGAGCCTGGATGGCTTGGCATGGGGGTTAGTTATGGGCGTACTGTGTCCCCATAACTCTTGTAGTCCCTGCTCTTTGGAGGTAGGGCGGGGCCGTTTTCATCTTGGTATCTCTCCATGGGGCCTAGCATGTAGCCCATTACTGAGTGCTTATGCAGATCATTCTTGAACACCTCCTGTGACACGGTCCTCACTATCCAAATCATTCATTTTCACATAGCCCTGCCTGTTGAGAAAGTTCTCCACTCATTCATTCCACAGATATTTTGGAGTGTCTACTGCAGACAGCTTATTGTTCTAGGCATTTAGGATACCGAGGTGGAGGTGTGCCTAACAGACCGAAATCCCTGCCTCCCCTAAGTCATATTCTAGCGGAAAATAACAGCTACCACATATTGAACTTCTTATGCTCTAGAGGCCGTAGTAGTGCTATATGTGCATCATTTTTTTCACACCTCCCAAACAACCTTGCCAGGCAGGCATTATTGGCTCCACTTTACAGAAAAAGAAACTGAGGCTCTCACAGGTCGTGGCGCGTGCCCAATTCACACTGCCTGTTACTGGTGGGGCTCAGCTTTCTGCCCAGATCTATGCTCTGTCCTCAGTGACACCTGTTTTCTTACGTGACAAAAAATGGGCAGAGCCTAGGATGATTTTTAAAAATGTAAAACAACAAATGTTGATGAGGATGTAGACGGTGGAACCCACGTACACTGCTGGTGAAAATGTAAGGTGGTATGGCTGCTATGGAAAACAATTTGGCTATTCCTTAAAAAGTTAAACAGCATTTCCATATGATCTCGCACTTCTACTCCTCAGTGTGTACCCGGAGAAGTGAAAACATATGTCTACCCAGAAACTTCTGTATGGATGTCCAGACCAGCATTATTCACAACAGCAAAAAGACGGAAACAACCCGTTGTCCATTAATGAATGAGTAGATAAACAAAATGTCTGTCTACACAATGGAACATTATTTAGCCATAAAAAGGAGTGACGTTCTGATCCACACCACAGCATGGATGTACCTTGGAACATTATGCTGAGTAAAAGAAACCAGTCACAAAGGGACAAATATTATATGATTCCATTCTACTCCAGGTACCTAGGACAGGCAAATTTATGGAGACAGAAAGTAGAAAAGAGGTTAGCAGGGGGTGGGGGAGGGGATGAGTTATTTTTTAATGGGTAGAGAGTTTCTGTTTGGGATGATGAAAAAGCTTTGGGAATAGTGGTAATGATTACACACATTGTGGATGTACTTAATGCTATGAACTGTACACTTAAATGGCAAATTTCATGATAGATGTGTAGTTTTTACTACAATTAAAAAAAGTTTAATGTTTACTTACTTCTGAGAAAGAGTGAGACAGAGAGAGAGAGAGAAAACATGAATCGGAGAGGGGCAGAGAGAGAGGGAGACACGGAATCCGAAGCAGGCCCCAGGCTCTGAACTGTCATCACAGAGCCCGACTGGGGGCTTGAACCCACAAACCATGAGATCATGACCTAAGCGGAAATCAAGAGTCAGACATTCAACCGACTGACCCACCCAGATGCCCCTCCCCCCACTTTTTACCACAATTTAAAGAATTGTTTTAAGCCACTAAAATAATAACGGGACAGAGCCAAGGGAGGGAAAGGAGAGGGATGTGGAGAAAGATGAAGGAGGTATATAGAGTTGTCAAAGGGAATGGAATTTGGGTGAAGGAGAAAAACTTTTCAAGAGGATTCCTAGAACATTTTGCTGTGTTGTGTGAGGCATAAGCCATCTCTTCTGAAACCGTTAGCAAAATTCACACCTGTGTTCTACCCCGTCACCGTCTCCCTCACCTCCACGCAGCACTGTGCGTCCAGTGGGATGGTACCCCTTTTCTCCTTGCACTCTTCACTCCCAAAATAGCAGAGGCAGCTGGGCTGCAGCTGGAACCAGCGTTCTGTCCAGTTCCTCCTCAGGTGCCCTCGCTTCCACAGGTAGCCCTGCCAGCCAGAGCAGAGTCAGAGGCCTCACCGGCACGCCCCATCCACCCCAGCTGGGGGTCCTCCTCCAGTTCCCAGCTTGGCCTGACCTGCTTCAGGACATCTTGGATGAGTTCCTGATAGACTTCATGGATGGCCATGCTGAGAGTGTCCCGCCCCACACCTCGAAGGCAGCGCCCCGAGTTGAAGAGTTCCAGGAACTGCCAGACGCTGAGCCCTCCGCTGGTCTGGGCTGCCTGGGCTTCCTGGGCCAGCAGCTCTTCCAGCTCACCCAAGCCCACCTCCAAGCTCATGCTGCTGAGCACCTTCTTCAGCAGGTATTCCACCTGGAGGAGAAGGAAAGCCTGGTGGCTGCAGCAGGCAGTGTTGCCTGCGACAATACCAGAGGGTGCCCCCTCTCGCTCCCCAGAGCCTAGACAGGGGTGACCAGGTACAGGGAGTGGGGGACCAGAGGACTAAATGTTGGTGGAAACCAGGGTAGATTTGGGAGGGAATCCTGGAGCCCCAACCTCAATTCAGGCATCCCCTTCCCCTCCCCAACCTCCAGTCCCATGTCCCACTCCTTCATGCTTTAAATTAAGGGCAGGGTGAAGGCTGAGGGCTAGGGGCCAGGCAGAGGCAGCAAATCATAGAATACATCAGAGGGGGTGCAAGGGCTCTGTCATCCAATACCCTTACTTTGCAGATGACAACACTGAGGCCCAAAGGGGGAAGTGACTTGTTCTAAATCATACAGCAAGTTGGTGGCAGCAAGAACTCGATTCAGATCTCCTGAATCCCATCTGAGTCCTTATTCCAAGCCCAAGCTCCAACCCAGAGGATCCTTCCCTTATGGGAGGTTAAGGGGATTGGGGGTGGTGGTAAGCAGGGCAGGGACAGGAAACCTGCTACAGAGGAACAGGAAGTAGTGGTTGGGGTACATCCTGCTGCAGTTTGTTCATACATGTTGATCGCAGCAGCAAACAGCCTTCTGGCCAATGAGGGTCCACCTTGCCCTGACAGGAGTCTGACAGGGGTGCTGAACCAGGTGTAGAGAGACACATGTCCCTTTCCTGCCCCAGCAGCTTCTTGGGAAACTCTCTTGCTCTGGAGCCTCCTGGGTCTCAGCTGGGAGTGGGGGGGGGGGTGTACCAGTTCAGGGATTAGATATTTCCCTCACCCTTCCCACAAACAGAAGCAAGGAGACAAATCTGAGTGCAGTTGGATGTGCCAGGACTTGTAAACACGGAGGATTCCTCCCCTCTATACCTTAAGACCTAAATTGACCCTGGCATCTTCATAGTCACCAAAAGGTCAGGAGAAGGCTGAACAGATGGGGGAGAGAGGTGGGAAGTGGGTTGGGGGGCACCTGAGTTGAGGCAGTAGAGCCTCTACTCCCAGCATACCCTCTCTGGAGCCCTGATTTGGGTTGGCCCTGGCTCTCCCCAAATTACAGAAGACAGGAAGGGAAAAATCTAGAGCCAGAGCCAGATTTGGTTGCCCCACCCCCCTGGGGTAATTGGACAGCTATCCCAGGAAAGTCTCCCTTCCTCTCATATAGTACCCTTCTCAGACTGCTACGGTGCCTTAAATCCTGCCATTTGATCTTAAATGGTTTTCATTTTTAAAAGCCCAGTAAGGTATCAGGCATTTACAGCTCTGTGTACATAGAATCTACAGGTCATTTTCCTACTTTGAGGGTTAACAGAGGCTTGAAATAAGTGTAGTTTTGGTTCTCCCTGGGGGACGGCACAATTATTCTGGTCCGGGCAATTCTAGCATCTGGGGACAGCTGGGGGCAGAGAAGCACCAGCATGGGAAGACCAAGAAGAAGGGGGTTGTGGGAAAGTTGCAGAGATGATTCATGGTTTTGCTGAGGCCTGGCCCCAGTGATTCTGGGGCTGCCATTACCCTCACCTCATCAGGAACCATGATCAGAGGGTACTTGTCCTCAGACAGGAAGTTGAAGAGGCACCAGAGGCGGAAGGCATCCTCATTGGAGAGCATGCTGTTCCCGTTGCTGTCCACCCGATAGTTCTTCTTGGCCGTCAGGGTCCAACACAGCTCATCAAAGTGCTCCTTAACGAAAGCCCCCTCCTCCACCTGCCACCAGGCCTGCATGTCAGCCCAAAGGCCGCCCCATCCTTGCTCTACCACCAAACAAGCCTGCAGCTGCTTTCTTGGGGTCACCTACTCCCCTGCTCCCTACCCTGCCAAGTTGGGGCTCTAACTTGAGGAATCCCTGAGCTGCTTACCAGGTAACTAGCTGATTCCACACCTCCCACACCAATCCACACCCACCCGTGTCCCCTGCCAACAGAGAAACACTAGCCCCTCAGCCCAGGGGAAAGAGAAGCGGAGGCCAAGGGAGGATGGACAATCAAGAAGAGAAGAGAAGAGAGTGACAGCTGGGAGGAGCAGGAGGCACAGCACTGGGGAGGCTGGAGAGCCTTCTGTAAAGGTTACAGCTGGAAATGGGGGGTGAGTCTAGGTAGGAATGGGGTGGAAGTGTGGAGGCTGAGGTGAGGGAGATTGAGGGTGAGTTAAGGGAAGCAGGGAGGGGGACAGGGGGCTGCAGTGTGAAAGAAGGAGCTGGGAGGGTGGGGATGGACAGTGGGGACAGAAGTGGGGGTTTATAGGTGGGAGGGGTTGGGGTGGCAGTGTATTGGGGTGCTGGCCAGACTGGGGAGTGGGGAAAGGTTAGAGGTGCCCCCTCAAGCTAGGCCCCACCTTGTCCAGGATGTACTTGTTGAGGTAAGGCATGTATCCTTGGCTGGACACGGGGCCATCGTCATCGTCCCGGAAGTGCTCCTCCAGAGCCACAGGGTCGTGGGGGATGTGCAGGACCGTGTACAGGTTGTGGGACAGCACCTGAGACAGAGTGGCAGTTTGCCTTCCTGTGCCCCAACCAAAACTGGGCCAGAGGACTGTTCCCACCTCCTGGCTTGTCCCCATTCCCATCCTGGCTAAGTCCTCTGCACACATGATGCAATTCAATCATAACTAAAACTTACGTATTTATATAGACAACGGAATACAATTCAGTCATAAAAAAGAAGGAAATCTTGCCATTTGCAACAACGTGGGTGGAACTTGAGGGCACTATGCTAAGTGAAATCAGAGAAAAATATATACCATATGATCTCACTTACATGTGGAATCTAAACAACAAATAAACACCCCCTCCCCCGCAAGCTCACAGATACAGAAAGCAGACGTGGTTACCAGGGGCAGGGGGTAGGGAAGTAGGTGGAATGCATGAAGGGGGTCAAAAGGTACAACTTCCAATTATAAAATAAGTTATGAGGATGTAAAGTATAACATGGAGACTATAGTTAATAATACTGCATACGTATTTGGAAGTTGCTAAGAGTGGATCTTAAAAATTCTCATTACAAGAAAAAAGTTGTAAAAAAAAAAAAGAAAAGAAAAAAGTTGGGTAAGTATGTATGGTGACAGATGTTAACTAGACATTGTGGTGATCATTTCACAATATATACAAATATCACATCATTATGCTGTATACCTGAAACTAAGATGTTATATGACAATTATACTTCAATAAAAAACAAAAAACAAAGAAACCTAAAACGTATACCCTTACTATGCACTAAGCACACTGAGTGAAGTACTTTACACATAATTCATTTAATCCCCATAACAACTGTTAATATCCCCATTTTACAGATGAGGTGAAAGAGCTGGGCTTCAAACCCACGCAGCCATGTTCTTAGCCACTTCGTTAGGTAGGGATGTCCTCTTTCTACAGACAAGGACACTGAGGCTCAAGGGATTCAATAACTTGCCCAAGGATTCACAGTAAGCAAGAGTCTGGGATTCAAATCCATCTCTGAAGATCCCAAAGCCCAGGCGCTTCCCAGGATGCTGGGCTATCTATCAGCAGGGAGGTGGCTGTCACACCAGGGCAGAAGCCTCCAATGTCTCATCATTTCCATCAAAGACTCAGTGTTCGGGCTGCAGTGTGCCTAGCTCCGGGAAAGGCAAGTGCATTTCCAGTCACTGCCCTTCAAAGATGGAAGGGAGCTGGAAAGGGCTCAAAGAAGGGTCACGAAAAATGGTCTGTGACATGTGGAGGAAAAGGCCTAGAAGGGATGGTGGCCATGGTGGTGTGGAGGGGAAACACGGGTTGGTTAACAAACCCATGATATAAGAACAAAGAGGTTGAAGTTGGAACAAGAGCAGGAAAAAATAAAACTGCCTCGGGTAGTTCTCTTATAGCACGTATCACAGTGGTAATGATGAAAATGGTCATTATTGCACACCTACTATGTGGCAGCCACTGTATGAGGTGCTTTCTATACCCCATGTCTAAAATCCACAACTGCGATACACAGATATAATTATCCCCGTTATTTATTTATTTATTTAAAAAAATTTTTTTTAACGTTTATTTATTTCTGAGACAGAAAGAGACAGAGCATGAATGCGGGAGGGTCAGAGAGAGAGAGGGAGACACAGAATCTGAAACAGGCTCCAGGCTCTGCACCGTCAGCACAGAGCCCCACGCGGGGCTTGAACTCAGGAACGTGAGATCGTGACCTGGGCCAAAGTCGGAGGCTCAACCGACTGAGCCACCCAGGCGCCCCGGTCCCCGTTTTTTAGATGAAGGTGCTCAGCCTTGGAGAAGTTGAGAGTAAGTGGCCGAGCTGAGGCTGGAACCAGGTGTGCCTCCCTATTAAAATACTGACCCTGAGACTCTTTCTCCAGGTAGACGGTGAACTCTGGAGGCAAAGTTTCTGTTCATTTCTACCACCCAGCCCCTATGTCCTCTTTTGCACACTGAAGGCAGTCAACAAATGCTGTGTTTAAGGGCTGCTTCCACCCACCAACAGTTAAGCTTAGGGTCAGGTCCTGAGGCAGGAGCTGGCAACACCCCAGGGATGGTACCATGCCAAGTCTTCACTTCTTTATTCTCTTATGAGAGAAGATGGGACAAAGGATTGACACTTGCCCCCAGTATTCTGCTGGGCCTCAGGCTCGACTTAACAAAGAGGGAAGTTGGAAGACCCAGCAAGAGGGTGTTTCTGTTTTCGCTCATACCTCTCTGGGAAGCCATCCCTGACCCCCACCCCAACCCTGGTTCCCGTGCTCTTCAAATCATCTCATGTGCCATATTTGGTTTTGCTTCTCTTGTTCTAGAGGACATCTTAAGTTTCTTCCTGATAAACTCTGCCTTCTTCTCCCTTATTTGGTAATGGAGCCCTGATTTTTCTTTGAGAAGCACCTCTCCCCCATTCTCAATATCTGTGGTAATTGACCGCGTGTACCCTGACCCGACCTGGGGCAGGGGGTGGGCACATCAGAGTCACGGCGATTGGCTGAAGGAAAGGCACGTGACCAAACCTGGGCCAATAAAAATCAGCCCTACGATTTAGGCTTCCTCTAGTGGAAAGAGGTATACTTTGTTAAGCTGTTAGAAGGTAGACACCTTCACCCTCTACCCCTCAGTTTCATTGTCAGTAAAACAATGGGATAGTAACTGTCACCTGGAGAGGCTGTGAGGCTGGAAAGGATTATGGAGAGTGCCAGAGTTAGGTCTGCACAGAGCTAATGTTAGTTCTCTTTCTGCTTAGAAAGTGCAATTAAAAATTTTTTTTTTCAACGTTTATTTATTTTCGAGAGACAGAGACAGAGCACGAGCAGGGGAGGGGCAGAGAGAGAGGGAGACACAGAATCCGAAACAGGCTCCATGCTGTCAGCATAGCGCCTGGCGCCAGGCTCGAACAAGGCAGTCATGAGAACTGGACCTGAGCCGAAGTTGGATGCTTAACCAACTGAGCCACCCAGGTGCCCCCAAAGTGCAATTTTTTAACCTCACATATGGACATAGATCTTGACTGATATCAGGTACTGAAGAGACTATGAAGAAATGGGGATTTGAATGCTCTACTGCTGAGGTGTGAATTAATCTCTCTGGAGGGCAAGAACCTATCAAACTTAAAATTGGGCATGACCCCCAAATTTCTAATCATCTAACCTATAGATGCTCAAGGGAACAGAGCTACATGTACAAGAATGTTCACTGAAGCATTGTTTATAATATGAGGAATTGGAGACAGCTAGGCTTCTTCAGTAGGGGGACAGGTACACCGTGTCATGGACCTATGTGTGGTTGGAAATATTTTACCTCTGACACTTGTGTGCTTATGGGCAAGTGGTTTAACATCTCTAAGACCTTATCTCTTCTGTGAGAATAATAAGGGGGCCTACTCCAAAAGGTTTCTTAGGGGCGCCTGGGTGCCCTCAGGCAGTTAAGCATCTGACTCAAGTCATGCTCAGGTCAAGGTCTCACAGTTCATGAGATGGAGCCCCCACTCCCTGCTGAGTGTGGAGCCTGCTTGGGACTCTCTCTCTCCCCTGCTCTCTGCCCCTCCCCCACTTATGCTCTGTCTCTCTCAAAAAATAAACAAATAAATAAATAAATAAACATTAAAAAAATTCCCAGAGGTGCCTGGGTAGCTAAGTTGGCTAAATGTCTGACTCTTGGTTTTGACTCAGGTCATGATCTCACAGTTTGGTGGGTTCCAGCCCCGCATTGGGCTCTGCGATGGCAGCGTGGAGCCTGCTTTGGATTCTCTGTCTCCCTCTCTCTCTCCCCCTCCTGCACTTGCACTATCTCTCTCAAAATAAATTAACAAACAAACATAAATAAATAAATAAATAAATAAATAAATAAAGTAAATAAATAAATTTCCAAAGGGGTTTTTTTTTGTTTTTTGTTTTTTGTTTTTTTTTTAGAATGAAGAGGTCAGCATAGCACCTGGTAGGGAGCTCATTGTTTAATAAAAGTTGTGTGCTATTTTTATTATTATGCTTTTATGAACACACATGGAAAGATATGCATAATATACTGGTTGGTGAAAAAATAACAAGCTGTAGAGTGGAATGTTTGTAAAATAAATGTGTGCAAAGATTAGGTTGAACCATAGCAAATTGCAGTTTTAATAGGTTGAAACAATAAAATGTCAGCAATTTCATATGGCCCAACCTAATGTGTTTATTTGTATATAGGAAAAATCTAGAAGACTCAGCAGACTGTTAACAGCTATCACCCCACCATCCTTCCCCAGGGAGGGGAGGAACTTTCATCATATTTAACATTACGTTTGTCTTTGAATTTTTTTTAAACCAGTAACATGTTTTACTTGAATAAATTTCATCTTCTCTAAAATTATATTCTTCTACACTCTGAATTCTTTTTTTTAACCAAGAGGATTTGTTTTTATGACAAAAATTTAAAGCCACAGAGATAAAAAAACAAAGAGTGCCATTAACCACTAATGCACCCTGTTATTAAGTTGGTCTATAATGACATTTATTTGCTATTCCCTTTTTGTGCGAGCATTTCTGGGTGTTCTACATTCCTTGAGGGCAGCAAGGACTCTAAGCTCAGGCCTGATTCCAGAGTTCAGTACCATGTCCCCCACAAGATAAATGTTTTTGTCTGACTCAAGTCTAACTTACATGCTCCAATGGTTTCCCATTTTTCTCAGAGTAAAATTCCAAGTCCTTCCAGAGGCCTCAGGCCCCATGTGACCTGGCCTCCTGCACCTTCTCTGACTTCATTCCTCTTGCTCACTCCTCTGCCAGGCACACATTTGCCTCAGGGCCTTTGTACTTGCCATCCCTTCAGCCTGGAACATCCTTCTTCCAGGTGCAGGCATGGCACATACTCTCTTCTCCTTCCCGTCTTTAACTGAGATGTCACCTTCTCAAGACCACCTTATTTAAATCTATAACCCCATCCCCTCTACCCCAACCCCCCACTCTCCATCCCCATTTCTGCTTTATTTACTCTCATGTCATGGATCATCTTCCATCACGTGATACATTTGTACTTATTTTATCATCTGTATTTTCTGACTAGGATGGTAGCACCACCATGGGGGGATTTTTGTCTGTTTTATTCACTGCTGTATCATGGGTCTGGCACCTAAGAAACTCAGTAAATATCTGTTGAATGAAATTAAACGCTTCATGGGAAGAAGTGTGAGAAATACAAAGTCAGGCAGACATGTACTGAATCTCTCTGAGCAAATTAACCTCACTGGGACTTAGTTTTTGTATCTCTAAAAACAGCATTCAAAGAGATGCTGTGCAAACCCCCTTCCCACCCCCGGATGGAACCTGCCACACGGCAGTGCAGTTATTTGAGCTGTTCCTCACTTCGGTTCATTCGTCCACACTGTCCTCTAAGACATACCTTCCTCACCTGTACCTTTTGCCAGTGGAATCTGAGGGGCCCGGGACAGAGGCTCCAATCCCTGTGAGCCGTCAGGTGTCGGGACCAGAAGCAATTAAGGCTCCAGACACTCAGGGCTCAGGGCTTCTCCCCCAGAGAGCTCGGTAGACCTCAGACTGCCAGGCTTCCTGTGCCTGGGTGCTGGTTGGGGCTAGAGGTGGTGAGAGGGTGTGACCAGGGGAGGGTCAGGCTGGAAAGGAAATGGCAGGGGCGGAGGCCAGAATGCGCAGGAGCTCACTGGGCTGATTTCAATCAATCCTCAGCCCTGGAGGCAGGGACTCTCATTATCCTCCTTTTACAGATGAGGAAATCAAGGCTCAGAGAGGTTAAGCATCTTGCTGGAAGTCTGCCTCTAAAGCCCTACTCTTGATCTCTCTGCTACATTAGCTCTGGCTGAGCATCACAATCACCTGGGGAGCTGGTGAAACTGAAATACGCTGGGGCCCGCCCAGACTTACTGACTCAGAGTTTCCAGGGGTGGGGTCCAGGTGCCTGTCGTTCTCACAAGCCGTCATTCAGGCTCCCTCACAGAGGACTCTCACAGTCTCACCCCCAACCCAGGCAACCTCTGACCTCTGAGTTGACAGCAACTGACCTTTGAGAGGTTTCATTTACCCACTGTTTCCTGTGGAGGCATGTGGGGAAATGGTTCTCCTCTAGGGGCTTGTGAGTTCCCTAAAAACTCAAGTGTGGGGATGGGGCAGGTGCCATGGCCCATGGTCTTGCGGTTCCCAGACTTCACTCGGGAACTCAGATATGAGGGGTTTGGGAACCCATAAGGAGCACCAACTAATGGCTGCAAAGACAGTACATAATCTCTCTTTCCTATACGGCCTATCGTTTTTTAAGTGTATCTCGGTGTCAGGAGATACTTTTAAATTATATAGATCCTTTAAAGAGTTACAACCAGCAGATAATAAAGTATAACTACTATCAGGAGGGAGGAGCCCTGGGGATTTCAAAAAGGTGAGAATCTCTGAATGAGTTGTGCGCCTGCTGAGAGCAAGAAAGGGCTAGAAGGGGCTGAGGGCAGGCACCAAAGAAAGAGGCTCAGAAAAGGGAAAAGAGAGGCTGCATCAAGGATCAATTTCACCTACTTGATGTACTTTGTCAAAATTTATTTTAGTAGAAAAAAAACCCCTTTTTATCTTAGTAATCTAGCTGGATAGCTTGGAGATCCCCAGTTCAACCCACTGGCTTTACAGATGAGAAACTAGAAATTCAGAGATGGGCAGTCACTTGCCCAAGGTCACCTAGCTGGCAAGGAGTTTAGAAGTCCAGGCCTATGTGGCTCTGAGTCAAGTGTTCTGCACACCACGAAATCATCCTCCCTCTGCCCACCATCCTCGGCTGGGGAGGCCAGCAGTAGGTAGGGGTCAGAACAAAAAAGCTGAAGATCGCAGCCAGCAGGTTCCTGGACTGGAGTTGTTCTTAACCTCCCCTCCACAGAGGAGAAGGCTGCTGTCCCTCTCCTGAGGCAGAGCCTGAAGCTCAGGAGCCTGAAAGACCTAAAAAAGTCAAGTGGGGGGGGGGGGGGGGGTGCCTGGATGGCTCAGTCAGTTAAGCGTCTGACTTCAGCTCAGGTCATGATCTCATGGTTCGTGAGTTCGAGCCCCACCTCAGGCTCTGTGCTGACAGCCTGGAGCCTGCTTCGGATTCTCTTTCTCCCTCTCTCTCTCTGCCCCTCCCCTGCTCATGCTCTGTCTCTCTCTGTCTCAAAAATAAATAAAACATTTAAAAAATAATAATAATAAAAAGCCAAGTGGGTAAGGACCCAGCTCTTGCCTGTCAAGGGGAAGGGGTAGGCCTGCTGCCTCCTGAGATCTCATCGAGCCAGAGACTTTCTGCTCCATCCACATCCCCAGTCTCAGGCCCCTCACCCCCAATTCTCAGCTAATCCCCCACTAGGCTCAGAACCAAGACTGCTCCCCTAGGGAAGAGGAGTCCTCAACTCCTGGCAAATTTTGTGCTCAATCTAAATCCATCCTGGGCAGCAGTGCCATTCATATTGGCTAACTGTACTTTCCTCAACTGGACAAAGGCCATTGTACTTTCTACAAGAATTCAGAGAGAGGAAGACTCATCTGCTCTGTCCTCCAAGTCTTCTCTTCTCCAGAGAAAACAATCCTGACTCCTTGGGTAATTCTCAGAGGGCTTGCTGACAGCCAGTGGCAGCCCTTCTCCCAACACATCAGGGAAGTGGTGACTGTCACAGACAGGCACAGCTTGCTGGGCTGGTTCAGTTCTCTGGCCTGGTCCCAACTGAGGACCCCAAGGCCAGGGACAGTGTTGGTGAGGACAGATTAATCCCAAGATCTTTTCCCTTCTCTCCCAAGTCTTTTCAGGGGTGGGGTTGGCCCCACTGGTATACCTCTCATCTGCTTCTTCCTCTGGCTTCTGACCACTTCTCTATTGCTCCTTTGCCTTTCCGGCATCCCCACCCCCAACACTATCACTACTTCCTCCTCTTCCAGTATCCACCACTATGGTCTTGGGAAAGAACTGCCTTCCCTATCTTTCTCGTGTGTGACATGGGCCTTACCACTTCTGCCCCACCCACCACCTGGTCCAAGACTCCTACCACTAGCACAGATTCTCAGAGTGGACGCATTTTCTGTTGAGTGGGGGAGAAATCTACCTTTGATCCTATGTGGCCATAGCTGCTGGCAGTGGGCTCAGTTTGAGCTGTGAAGGGATACAGACAGTGGACAGTTCAAGTATGTAAGCTCCTAATATAACCTTCCCTGCAAATACCCAACCAGTGGGGGTGAGGTGTGGGCATCGATCCAGTTGGGAGGCCAAGAAAAGAAGGTTAAGGTAGAAAGCCTTACTGGCTGATAGCCAGGAAAAGGGGACCCACCTGAGGGCTGTACCTTCCATAGATAGCCTGGAGAGGTTATAGGAGCTATAGGTAATAGAGAGGCAGAAAATGGTATCTTGGAGACAACAAACTATGGAGGTTGGGATTATTTCTATAAAATATTAATGAGAGTGGGAGGTGGATGCAGGGCACGGGTTGTTGCAGGGATGGATTTTGGATGATCTACTTTTCTTCTGTCTGTACTGAAGTCCCTGCTAGATGACATGATCTGCAATAAAATGATTTAAATAGAATGTAAGGAAGAACCTGCCTGTTGAGGAATCCTCCCAGATGATCAAAGGTGGTAACGGACTATCTTTCCTGGGGGTGCCAAGAATCATTTTTTGGATGCTCGTAAGTCTGGCTAAGGGGTAGTTTATGGGATAGGACCAGTTTGGCACATCCAAGTTTATTGCATTGAAATTCAGCAAAGTAGGAGGTTGGATTGGGGGTGGGGCATAGTGCCTATCCTGCCCCACTCATCTCTCCCAGGTTTCCAGGCATCTCCTACCTTAATCATTAAGAATGGAGGTTTCCTTGAGGCTACATTCCACCTTTGGGGGTGCCCAGATCGGACACCAGAAATTTAGGGCCTAGCTTCACGCGAGGCACATAGTTGCTCAGTAAACATGTGAATTGAATGAATGGTCCCTTAAGAGAGGTCACAGAGAACCGAGGCTTACCCTGTTCCTATCTCCCAGTGTTCCCTGGTTTCAGTGGCCTAGGGCCTTGCTTCTTCCCCACTAACTAGGGTGGAGAAGGCCACACTAAGCTAGCACTAGAGGAAGGGAGGAAACTTTTTGATCGCCTAGGAATTAATTGTCTAGGACCAAGTACTGAACCGTACATAGGACAATCACTGATGGAGCTCTTCCTGGGCTCAGATTCCACTCCCTCCCTACCTGAGGTCCCAAGGCCAAAGGGAACAGTTTCCCAACCTGGTGTGTGGGAGGAGGGGAGGCTGAGCTGGGCAGCAGCAGAACAGGGTCTTGGTCCTTGCCCCTTCCCAGTGCTGTTGCACCTGGGAGACAAGAGTTCAGAGGAGCTGTTCTCTGCCAAAGATGACCAAGTCAGCCTGGTTTGGAACTGGGAGAGGCTCTTTAAGCCACTCTCTCAGCTCCGGGAGGAAGTGACTGACAAGTACTAGCTAACTGTCTCTCTTCAAAACCAGGAGGAAGCAGCAGGAAGGAGTAGGGTGCGTGCCCAAGCTTCACTCTGGGGAGACGTGTGCTCAACACACGGAGTATGGGATGTCGCCTGGCCTGTTGGCCTTCAAAACCTAATGATGCCACCTCCACCCTCCCAAGAGTTGGGGGGGGGGGGCAGGGCTCTGGGCAAAAGCTCTGCACGTACTTCCCTGGGGCCTCAGAACGTGGGCAGCAGGATCTACCAGGCTATGTTGTCCTGCTTACCCAGTACTGTCTCCCCTCCCCAGGCCTGGGCCTCTGGATGGCTGAGTGCCCGGGGAGCAGCACAGCGTTCATGCCTGGCTCCTGGGCTGCAGGGGCTGATGAGGCATGTCTGCCGGCCTCCCCTGGGCCCCGGGTGCCCCTCACCTTGAGCTGGGACTTGGAGACCTTGCCGCTCTTCTCCACGTCCAGTGCGGTGAAAGCGTACCAGATGGACTTAAGCAGCTCCTTGCGCAGGGCCATTGCTGAGGTGCCCGCCCGGCCCGGGGGCGGCTCTGACACCGAGATCCGGTTTCAGGAAATGCAAACGGCTGCAGAGACCGCAGAAGGGCCATGGCGCGGAGCAAGAGCTCCACCTGCCTGCTTGCATGGGGCTCCCCGTGCTGGCAGGAACCAGCCTGTTGCTCTTGCAGCGCTCAGTGGCCCCACTCTCTGCGTGGGACCTCGGCACCAGACCCTGGAAGGCCAGAGCCCTTGTTCTGTTCAGTGCAGCTCCCTAGGCGTGAGGCCCTTTAGAAGCCTCCTCAGCCCCACAACCTTCTGGGGCTTCCTGCGCTCCCAGAGGCAGCTTGCTGAGGGGGAAAAAGCAAGTCCACCCTCCTGACTGTGGAAGGGTGGCATTAGGGGATATCCTGTCTCAATTCCACACTTACCAGACAGGAGGCCTTGGATGAATTACTTAACCTCCTTGAGCAGTTTCCTCATAGTAAAGCAGAAAAATACCCACGTCACAGAGTTGTAAAGTCCGGGGATGGATGTGAGGCAGAGCAGGCCCTGGATAAAGCACATCTTTTAGGGCCATCTAACACTGTGGTGGTGGGGCTCCTCCCAGGCGGAAGAAAACAAAGGCAACAACACAAAGTTGGCGGAGGAATTGGGCCAGGGCACCTCTCCAGGTCAGGCGGACTTGGCACGTGACTTGTTGCCTCCCCATCCTCTATGCTTAGGCTCTCAAAGGCCTCAGCTCAGAGCACTGCCCACTCTGGGGCTCACTGGCCTTGAAGACCACAGCATTTCTGAAGCACATGGGGGTGAGCCTTGTGGGGGGGCCCGGCTTCAAGGCTACTGGCGGCAGGAGGCTTGGGATTCAGGGCCCTCCACATCAATGCCTCCCTTTCTTTAGATCCAATGCCTGTGAGGGCTGGGACATGCTCCCTCCAAGAACAGCAATCATGGATGTTGAAGAAGTCTGCTCAGATAACTGAGACACCCCTCTTCCTGGGGGCGTGCCTCTGCTTCCAAAAAGCCGGTAACAAGAGTAAAAGGAAACTTGCTAGACGTCCCAGGAGAGGATGATTCCTGGGCTGGGGGAGAGGGTTCCATTCTCAAGTGGCAGGAAGGGACTTGGGCACATCTATCACCGTGGAGAGAGGAAAAGAGGCACCCCCAGTCCCTGCAATGCTCCCATGTAGGAGAGTCAAACCCAAAAAGTTCTTTCCATCAGATCTCTTCCTCTGCATCCCTCCCTTCTCACCAGGGCTGATCTGGTCCTCCCACATACTTTTCACTAGGGTCCAGTTGTGCCTTTGGGATTCCACAGCACAATCCCAGACACCTCAGTGGGCATCCCCAGAACTGGGACTTGAGCACTAGAGCAGATGAGTCATCAGAGACCTTCACTAGCCTTGGCAAAGGCACCTCCTACCCCCACTCCAACGTGGTACTTTGCCCACTTGGAGCAGCTGACCATACGCAGTGTGTGGATGTGGAGGTGGCTGGGCATGGAAGGGCTCTCCAGTACACAAGTTAAGGTATGAAAAAACAGAATTCCTCCAGTCAAACATCCTGATGCCTGAGATCCAACCAGAGCCTGGAAGCAGTGGTCCCACTGGTCCTGTTTGGCCCCCTGCAGCCTACCTGCTCCTTTGTGGGCAGAAAGCCACTGATAGCTGTTCAGGGCTTTTCTTACACCCGGGCTTCCTCCCACCTGTGCCCCTGGTGAGCCAGACCCAGAGGTCTGGCACTGAGGCTCAGTGGGGTTGTGCCAGGGATACAGGGCTAAGAGCCTGATTTGACCAGTCCTGGAACCAGAGACCAAAGCTGAAAGGAGGGAGGGAGGGACCCAGGTGGAAACTTGGAACTTTATTAAATACTCATTCACCCATTTGCCACCACCAACCAGAGCAGGAAAAAAAATTATCAAAATGGAATTTTAAAAAACCAAACCAAACAAATGAAACCCAATCCCCAGTATATACAGGGCTAACTCCCTGCCTCTCTGCCACAGAGAGGACAGGGGGCAACTGGGGGCGGGTGGGGCTGGGCACCTTTTCTCCAGCCACAGGCCCCTGAGCAATTCTGACTATGATGGCAGGAAATCCCTGCTGCCAAATGGCCAGGCATCTTGGCAGTCCTCCAGGGAGGTGGTTATTGCTGGGAGGAGCAGGGCTGAGCCTGCTCTGCCCCTACTGGGCTGAAAAGCTGTCTGCCCCTTCCCCTGGTGGGCAGTGACCAGTCAGAATAGAGGACCAGTCCCCACAGCAGTCCCAATTGCCACCTGAGAAGGGGAGTGGACTGAGGGCAGGAAGGTTGTTCTCTGGAGGAAGGAGGGTGGGCACCCAGCTGATTCTGAGGGGAGGATGCCCCAGTGCATCCTGGTGACCAGCTCGTCCTCTTTAGCTCCTGAGGATGACACACTCCCCCGATTCCAGCTGTTCGGTCTTCCTCTTGGGCAGGGCCCCTGGACCCTTCAGTGAGGCTGTTTTCCTGTCGCCTTCTCACCCCGGAGACGTATGTGGCCACCTTCTATGTGTCAGCCACAGCCCGGGCTCTTGGAAGCAAGGATGCCTGTGTGGCATGGCACCTCCTCCAACACGGTGTGGGACCCAGCTCCCTGGGACTCAGCAGCCGTTCTCGGGCTCTGTAGCCTCCAGGGTCACGGCCCCTTGCTGCATGGCAGCGGTGGCTACACTGATGGCCTCCTCTAAGGTCTGCTGCTCCTCCAGCTGCGGAGAAGGGGGTGGAGAAGGAAGGAGAGAATGAGACACTCCCCACTACAGTCTAGTGCTCGTCAGTATGTGGTCTACTTTTCTGAATCCCCTCCATCCACTCAGTGCCACATCCTGAGCAGTTAGTAGGGCCCCAATTAACAGGAAGTTCACTGACTAGAGTCCTAGCAGGCTAAGCGTGGCCAGGGAGCCACAGAATGGTCCATGGTCAGAGAGTTGGGCCTGATCACAGAAGGGAATGACTGGCTGGAGGGGACCTTAGTCATCATCTACTTTAGCCCCACTTGTTTTCCTGATGAAGAAACAGACACATGGAGAGATAGGGGTTTAGACGACCACGTGTGTTGCCATCGAAATTATTCTAAAGGCCAGAGGGGGCTTCACCACTCTGCTTCAGTCAAGAAAGAGCCTGAGACAGGTGTGTGGATGCAGGCAGAAAGGGATTTGTCTTCTGAAATGAGCTCTTTTTGGGCCGAATGCCCTTCTCTTCAACATCTCTACCTCATTCATTTCCCTCCCATCCTTATTCCTTTCTCAGGGTATTGGACCTCTACACCCACCTGCACCGCAATGTGCGTTCCGTTGGCTGTGGCCAACAGTGCCACCTGTTGGTGATGAAGGGATGCTACACTAGAGTCTTCGGCCACCACAGTCCCAGAGGTAATGATTGTAACCTGAAATATAAAAGAAGGTTTTCCTAACCCACCTACATTACTCTCCCTCCCCCAATCCAAATAAAAATGTCTTAAGCAAGGTGGCTAGAAACAAGCCAGAAAGGGATGGATAAAACCACTATAGGTCAGATTAATTAGCACAGGGCTCAGAGCTTAGTGAGATGGTATTTTTCTCTTAGAGGCAACTTAATTTAGGGATTTTTGAATCATAGAAGGTTAGAGCTGTCAAAGGCCCAAAGATCATTTAATCCCCTCATTTGGAAATGGACTGGTCCATGGAAAAGTGACTTGCCCATGATAGCAAAGCCAAGCAAATTAGAAGTAGATCAAGATTTAGAAACTGTCTCATGACCCCCCGTGAAACTCTTTTCGAGAGGAGAGTTGCTGATGGCCCAGAGGAGCCGCGGGGGGAGTCTAGGTCCTGTAAAGAAGGCATGACTAAGTCAGCCTGCACCGTAACGCCCACCCCACACAAAGGAAGGACAAGAGAACAAGAAACCCCAAGCAAACCGCCTGGTCATACGGGCTGCGTCTGCGTGCCATCAGCGCTGACCATGGTGACCGTATGTGTGCCAGATGTGGCAAGGTCATCGTCCTCACTGGGTATGGTGAGGGTGGTGCTGCTGTGCTGGGTCACCATGCTGATAGCGCTCCCCAGGGCCTGCAGGTCTTCCGGAGACAGGCTGACCTGCCGATAGGAAGGAAGATGAGCTGGCAGTGCAGCGGAAGGTTGTGTGAAAGCCCCTAGGTGGACATACCTGCTCTCCCAGACAAGGGTAGCTCACCAATAAGCTAGCCAATTAGCTTCAAGTTATAGAGGTGTAGGGGGACAGGGACAAGCGAGTAAAACAGGTCTCAGGTTGCAAAAAGCTGGCCACTTCTATTTACCACCGCTTTGCCTTGGGGCTCTGCTCCATGCAGTTTGGGGTCTCGACCCAATTTAATCCTCATGTCAACTCCAAAAGACAGAAGTGCACTTGACAGTGAGGGTGCTGACAAGGGTCATGTTATACTGCTGGCTAGAAACTCTAGCTTCCAGACCCCATGCCATGATCTGGCCCCCACATCAACATGCTTCTCTTGAGAAGGATATCCAAGTGTCTCACTCAGACGATCAGGACCTGTCAGCCTCCATGTAAAGGGGAAGCTAGTGACTGCACTCTAAAAGTTCCAGAGGTTGAGGTGAAAGCATGAGGAGAAGAGGCTGGCTTACAAGACTGGCTACCCTCAGCCTCAGCTCCCTGAGATCCACAAGGCTAAAAAGAGAAACTGGGTAGAGGTGGGGCTGTCAGAACTTCGGGACTCCCCAGAGAGAGAGAGAGAGAGAGAGAGAGAGAGAGAGAGAGTACCAACCAGAGCGGCCCACCGCACTCCTTCCCCAGGGCCTGTACCTGCTGGGCACCATCCTGAGTGATCAGAGCCACCTGGGGGGCCCCGTCCTCCTCGGTCACCATGGCCACTTGGGCTGGGATGGCATCACCTTCTTCTTTCACCTCCGAAAGGTAAGCAATGCGTGGTCGTTTGGGTGGCAGGCTCTCCTCGGCTGCACACGCGGCTAGGAGAGGAAAGCCCAGGCTTACATCTGCCACCAGCTGGCCGCGGGAGGCCTGGCTTGTCCCCCCTCACACCTCCTATCCACACCCCTCACCCTCGAGCTGCTGTTGCTCATAAAGGGCCTGCTCGCTCTCCTCCGTGGCCTCCAGCTCGCCGTGGGCGCTGCGCTTGTGCATGGCCAGGGTGGAGGTCTGTCGGTACGTCTTGCCGCAGGTGCTGCAGGTGTAGGGCTTGCAGTGTGTGTGCACCACATGGTGCTTATACAGGCTCGAGTACTCGGTGAAGCGCTTCCCGCAGCCTGGTACCGTGCAAACGTATGGCTTCTCCCCTGGGGACACTGAGCTGTGAGGGGGGTGGGAACTGGGGCTGGCAAGGGGAAAACTAAGGGGATGGGAGGGGGAAACAGGGCTGGTGGAGCGGGAGCCAGAGGGAGGGAGAGGGACTGACACCCAGGACTCTGAAAAGACACAGCTGGAGATAATGGCCAGTGGAACACAGAGGGGACAGAAGTGTGGGACCACTGAGCCCAGAGATGAGGTAGGGAGAAAATGGGGAGATGAGGGAAGGCTGGGTGAGTGAAGGCACTGGCGGGGGCCGCTGGGGGCTTGGAAAGTTGAAGGCTGTCAACAGAAGAGGCAGGAGATGGGGGTAACCGATGTTATCAGGTGCGATGGGAAAGTGAGGGGACACATGTGGCCGAGAGGTGACACAGAAGGCTGGATGAGGGATGTGACACTGGGGAGGGTGAGGATACACAGGAGTCATATGGACAGTGGAGGCGGTGAGGAGGTAGGGTGACATTTCACTCTGCTTTTCCCCCCTCACGACTGACCCTGGCCTTTCCCCAAGAGCTCAGGTGTGGGGAGCAGGCAGGGAGCTGAGAGAGCTAGCTGTATGTTGGACTTAACCAGGGAGGAACCGCTCACTTCAAGTGAGACCGTGGTTCTGGCGATATGGCCGGAACCACAGAACCCCCTCTCCCCGCCCATGGGCCAGCCTGGACTGGCCAGCAGAAGGGCTCTGGGCTAGGAGCCGAGACCATTTCTCAGGTCAGAAAGCCTGTGGTTGAGGGGGCTGGGGCCTCAGAGGGGGTGCTTCTCGCATGCCAGCTGGCCCACCTGTGTGGATGCGCACGTGATTCTTGTAGTTGGTGGCGCTGGTGAAGCCCCGGCCACAGTGGGGCTCGGGGCAGGTGTAGGGCCGCTCGCCTGTGTGGGTGCGCACATGTACCTTGCGGATATTTGATGTGGTGAAGGAGCGGCCACAGCCCTCAAAGGGGCATCGGAATGGGCGTTCACCTGTGGAAATGGGGTGGGTGAGGGGGACCGCTCAGGAAGGGAGGTTGTGCCAGAGTGAGGAGCTCCAGGTCCAAATGTGAACAGGGCAGGGCCCAGCCTACCAGTGTGGGTCCGGACGTGCTTCTGCAGGTCTCCTGAGGTCTTGAAGGCCTTGCTGCACAACTCCTCTGGGCACTTATATGGCTTCTCACCAGTGTGGGTGCGCACATGGCTCTTCAGCCCATATCCTGTCCACATGTGGGAGGGAGGGATGAGAAGAGGCTCTGTGGGGCCTCATCCCCCTCATTATCCTAATTCAGAGGTTCTCCACCTTAAGGTCTGCTCCAGCCCTCCTCAGGCACAAGAAGCCTATGTCGACCTCTCTCCCAATCCAGCCTGGGCACATAAGAGGGGCTAGAAAAGCCCACACTTTACTCTTCAGGGGAGCCAGTGCCAGTCTAGAACAAGGGTCTGAGAGCTACGGCTAAAGGTTTCAGAGGGGAAATGAAGGCCGGAGAGATGCAATGGACCAAATACCCCACAGCTGATGCAAGAGGCGGGGGTCTCTCTACCAAGCCCCCAGGCTCCTTTGGCTGGCCTGGCTTATGCTGCCTCTCACTTCCATAACCGGGTTTCTTCCAGAGACGGCACCCTACAAGACAGAGTGCTCTGACAGCAGTCTCTCTAGGAAGGCAGGAAATTCCCAAAGCGAATCTAGAACTCTCTGTCCTCAACGGGAAGCAGGCCACCTTTAGTCTTCTTCCAGGTAAGTTACCTGTGGCAAAGGCCTTTCCGCAGCTGGGGAAATCACACCTGTACGGACGGTCACCCGTGTGAGCTCTTTCATGCACCTGTGGGGACAAGCAACCATGGGATTCAGAGGGACGAGGGTAGGAATATGCTCTTTGGTTTTCTTTAGAGCTCAGAGCATCAGTACTGGCCACTACCTTTACTTTGCCTCTTTAGCTGAGAGGCCACCTCCTCCAGAGGGCACTCTCTGATTCTCTTCCTTCCTGCACATGTGTGTCACAGGCCCCTGGGCTGACATTTCTGTACACTCATACCTTCTTTCCAGTAGCCAGTGAGAAACTTGAGAGCAAGGACTCGTTCTAGTTAACACAGGAAGGTGAAATTACAGCCTGGGCGGGGCAGGGGAGGAACAGCAAGGCTGAAAGCTGTGTGTGACAACCTTACCTTTAAGTGATGAGCAGTGGTGTAGAGACGCCCACAGCCCTTGTAGCCACAGCGGAATGCTCTGTCCCCAACCTGCTGTCCTTTGCCGTTATGGGGAGCCTGGCTGTCATGCAGAACCTGAGGAAAAAAATCTTGAGGTTCCTGTATGTATTCTCTCTCTTCAATGATGAAAGGGAAGAGGTAGGATATAGGGCCCAGCTGACAGCTCATAACCCAATAAATAGGGTTAAACCTGCCAGAGGGAGAAGGGCAACCTGGGATGATAGATCCAGACAGACAGGAAATACACAACGAAGCACCCTACAGAACAAACAGCGCTGGCATGTGAAGTCACCACCCATCTCTAACAGATAGAGGGAGGGCTAAATGTCACAGGGGCATGACAGCTATGGAAGAAAGGGCATCCCCTAGACAGCTAGGGTAAGGTGGCCTTTCAGGCCACCCCCGAGTGAGGCTGAGATTCAGCAGCCCCCACTTTTGGCCACACACACTTCAGAGGCCACAGCTCTGGACAGTGTTATCCTCTGATGGGAGGAGAGCCCTCCCTCCCAGTGGGAAACCTGTGCTCAGAACGGGCATTCACAAGGGGCCTGCTGTGGGGATGAACTCACCTGGGCTCACCAGAGTGAGGTGACCATAAGCAGCAAGCTGCAGAAGTGCCCAGGGCAGGCCAAGGCAGGGGCCTGCAGGTCCTCGCCAGAAGTCTAAGCTCTAACTATAGCCCCCAGCTGACGGGCAAGTCCTTCTCTGTCATGTCTACTGGGAACATTGCTAAAGCCACCTGCTTCACACCAGCCTCGGGCCTCAGGGAGCCCTCACTGCTCTTCTGCTTTCCTGGGCCAGATCCTGTAGGGACTGTCCCTTAGTATTTGTTTCTGGGACACTTTGGCCTTCCCGGGAGCACCGAAACAGAACTCTGGAAGTTATGGGGAGTAGGGAGCAGATGGGTGAGGCCAAATTCATGGCAAGGTCTGTCTAGTCAGCTCCAGGTCTGGAGGTCAAGCAGCTGACAAAATTTCATGGACACTTAAGCAGCTGGTGAGTGGTGGGGGAGTGTCACAGGCAGCCAGGCCTGCTTGGCGGGCTAACCCACTCAGGTGTTTGGATTTCCCATGTCTCACTTGCTCTCAAGGGAATCAAGGAACTTCAGGGTTGGAAGTGACCTCTGAAGTCATCTAGCTCTATCTCATCCTCCCAGAGGAACGAGCTGAGGCCTAGGAGTGGAATGACTTGCTCAAGGTTAGACTAGGCAGAGGCAGAGCCAGCATGGATCTCAGGGCTCATGACTCAAAGCCCAGTTGTCTTTCTAACAGCAGCAAGTCTCAAATATGGCTTCTAAAATACACCACAGGGAACGGTGGCAGGAGTGGGCGTAGCCCTAAGTGGTCCGCTCTAAACTTTTGTGCTTCATTTTGATAAGACAAGAGAATTTCTTCTCCTTTAACATAGCCACATAGTTTTATTATAAAAACAACTCACCCCAGTCTTTGGGTAACACTAGTGCTCCAGGGAGCCCCACTGTGTCCACCCTGAGGCTCTACAGCTCATCCTAGTGAGGCTGCACTCCAGTGTGGCATGCTCAGAGATCTCTGTGCCCTCTTCCCCCATGGGCAGGACCCTAGCTCCCACGGAGAGAGCGCTGACTGTTGACACTGGGAGAGCCAAGATCCTTTTCCCTCACAGCTAAGCTACTGTGTGGGCCTTGTGTTCCAGGAAGCTCAGGTGCTCTGTTGCATCTGCCCTTGTCATTGCCTACTGAGGTTATTTTTCCAAATGGCTACGTGAGTTGCAGAAAAGAAATAAATACCAGAACATCTGACCTCAGTGGCCTGGAAAACTATTAAAAGTCACTGGCAAGGGCATTCTCAGTACAGAGGATTATTACAACAGCAAAAGTGAAGCTGGGTCTAAATTGCCACTCTACAGATGGCACTATTTCTTACAGCCGCCTTCCCTCTGCAGAAGCATCATAAGCCAGGGCAAGTGTCAACAGCTGTTGGTGGCCCCATGTTATGCACACCCTGGATGGTGATGTGAGAGATGAGTCGGGGAGGCAGCGTGGAGGGACAAAGGGGGTAGTTCAGGCCACGCCCAAGCACAGGATGGCCCTCGTCCCCTAGGGTGGTGGCAGTTTTGGCCAAGGGAGCTGATGGGCAGCATCAGGCTTTGTGAGCTCACCTTGCTGGCATACTGCTCCAGGGCCACCACTGTGTCTGCGCTGAAGCCCTCATCGTCCTCTGCGGCCAGGTCCTCCAAGCCCACCTCTGTCTGCACGGCCAGGATGGCGCTGTCTGACGGCACAGCCACGGGGTGATGAATGTAGGCAGTGGAGCCGTCTTCCAGCTGGACGGCCTCCAGGGCACTGGGGTCATAGCCCTCTGCAGGGAACACGCGGTTAGCCCAGATGCTGCACAAGGGCAAGAGATACAGCTGGGACCCTGGCTTTAAGGTAACGAGAGGTACATATATCAAGGAAGGTTTCAGCATCTCCTGGTCCTTCACCTTGGTGATTCACTCTGGCTGGACCTCCTTCTGGGGCCACCTCTCCTGAGGACAAGGTCTCCTATGGGGCACTGACTGGGAACTCACAAGCTCCATGAGCACCTGAGGGGACCATCATCATCTTGGCCTAGATGACCCTAAGAACCTCCTAACATCACCTCCTCTAATTCCCTCCAGGCAGCACAGCATCCAGAGGGATCTCTGCAGGACACATATGAGATCGTGTTATCAGATGGTTCAACCACTTCCCACTGGTCTCAGGATAAAGACCAACAATAAAGCCCTTATCTTGACACTCAAGGCCCAGTGCACTGGCCCCCGCCTCTCTCATCTTACCCACCCCCCTCCTCTACCTTCTGGCCTTCAGCAGTTCCTTCAAACATGACATTCTTCCTCCTCCCATCTCTGAGCCTCACACGCTGTTCCTTCCTTCTCTTGGGAGTACAGAACCCTCCCTGCCATCCCTCTTCCCCCAGCTAAGTCTACCCTTTAGCTCTCAGCCCAAGCATCACTTCCTCAGAGAAGCCCTCCCTGAGCTGGATCTCCACTTGGGATGATCTGTTCATTGGTGACAGCATGTCTCACTTCTGTTTCCTACACTAGACTCTAGAAAAGCAGGGACTGTGTCTGCCTTTGTCCTCTCTTGTACACTCCACACCTAGCACAATGCCTGGCATGCAAGAAACTACTTGTAGAAGGAATAAACCGTTATTCCTCATTACCTTAGAGGCTTCAGTCTTTTTTTTTTTTTTTAATATTTATTTTTGAGACAGAGTGAGAGACAGAGTGCAAGTGGCAGAGGGACAGACAGAGGGAGACACAGAATCTGAAGTGGGCTCCAGACCCCAAGCTGTCAGCACAGAGCCTGATGCGGGGCTCGAACTCACCAACAGTGAGATCATGACCTGAGCTGAAGTTGGACGCTTAACCGACTGAGCCACACAGGCGCCCCACAGACTTCAGTCTTAAATGTCAGTTAAGTTTTTATTCTTGGTCTTGGATCATGTCCTTGGGTCCTGTTTAAAGCCCTAAGACTTTGTGGCTGTGCTAGAGCTAAAGCTGCCATTGAGGCCCATGCTATTGAGCCCCAAGGCTCAGTTTCCCGGAGGCAGAAACAGCCACTGATATAGTCTGGACCAGGGAAGGTAAGCGAGACCAGGGAGGGTAGGCGAGACAGCCAATCCAGGTGAGTTTAGGACTATAGCTCCCATGTCTATGCCCTGACCTCTGCCAATTATGCCTCCCTTCCTTCCTGCCATTCACGGTGACTGTGACCCCACCTTTGGGTGTGCGGTGTATGTAGGCCATGCTGCCATCTTCCAGCTGCACAGGTTGTCCATCCTCAAAGGAAAGAGGTTCTGTAATGAGAGCAATGCTTGCCTTTCTCTGGAGCTTGGTGCCTGGGAAGGGTCCCTCAGTGGGGGCTGCCTGGCCTCCCTCCATCTGGTAGAGGTGCCTTGGCGTGCTCTCACCTTTCTGCACCGTCACTTGGTGAATGTATGCAGTGGTCCCATCCTCGAGCTGGATCACCTGCCCTTCAAGCAGCTTCTCTCCTGTGAAGGTGGAAATGGAGAGAAGCAGATTAGGCCCCAAAGAGGTGGGAGGGACACCTGCCTGCTTCTAGAAGAGGCCTGCTTGAGGCATAGTCTGCCTGTCTAAGCACAGGTAACATGTCCCCTGCTCCCTGCTTCCCTGGGCCTGGGCCCCAGAGGTACTACACATGAAGACATCTCACCACGAGGAACCTAACAGCTTCCAACAGAATCCTTTCTTCTCACTCAAGGAGGAGCAACTTCATTTATTATTCTATCCATGCCCGGTGAAGTGGGGACTTCCAACCTAGTAGTAAGTTTCTGAGACTGATCTAGAGAACAAAGAATGCCCTGAAAAATACATTCCTCGTCTGCCACTGTGGCACCATGCCCAGAACTAGACCTTCTAATAAGGCAGTATAGCTTAGTGGTTAAAAGCAAGAGGCTTTGGGGGCGCCTGGATGGCTCAGTCAGTCAAGCATCCGACTCTTGGTTTCGGCTCAGGTCATGATCTCCTGGTTCGTGGGTTCGAGCCCCAAGTAGGGCTCTGCACTGATAATGCGTGCTTACCTGCATGCACTCTCTTTCTCAAAATAAAGAAAGAAATTAAAAAAAAGAAAGAAAAAAGAAAAAAGAAAAAAAGCAAATGGCTCTGGAACAGCTTTGCCTCTTAACAGCTTAATAGCTGTGTGTTCTTAGTTTATTTAACCTCTCTGTGCCTTAGTTTCCTTCTCTTCAAATGAGGATTAAAAACTGTGTCTTCACTGGGTTGCTGTGAGGGTTAAATGAGTTAATGAGTAGAAGACAGTGACAGGAACATGGTCAGCCCTCAGTAAGTCTGTTTTTATCATCATAAACCCAATCTGCATTTTTGAAGGAATAGAAAATAAAGCAACAGGGAGCTTATGTGTGAATGCAGCTGTCATGCTACTGCGTATCCTCTAGGTCTTATTCCATTGCTGCTGTGGGGAATGTCTCCTTCATTCACCTCTGACATTTTTTCTTCTTTTCTCAAGTAGGCTTCGCACCCAGTGCGGAGCCCAATGTAGGGCTTGAACTCACCACCCTGAGAACAAGAGTTGGACGAGTAACTGACTGAGCCACCCAGGCGCCCTGACCTCTGACATTTTCCTTTCAATTTTCTTATAAAAAGAAAAACAAACCCGACTCACCTAAGGCAACCAGCAAGCAGGATAGAATATAACAAGACTCCAGAGTTCCTGAGATATTTCCCATCTGTTATCTCAGATGCTTACTGGGGAGCACCTCTAAGAGCAACGGACTCTTCTGTTTAGAAGTAGAATTAGGCCTCTCCTCACGTCCAGTGAATTTCCAAGGGGACGAGGGGGAAAGAGTGAGAAAGGGAGGAAGGGAGAGGGAAGAGTTCATGCCAAGTGGTTTGCTTATTCCTTTCTTCCCGAGCTTCAGGTTTAGGAATTTGAGTTCTTATGATGTGGGAAAAGGACCAGGCAGCTGCTTCTGGCTCAACTCTCTGCTGCCTCCCCCGTCAGAAGAATCCCCAAAGTTGCCTCCACACTGAGTCTTCTCGGGTCTGTAACCAATAGTTCTACAAGCCAGCCAAAGGCAGGTAAGGCAGAGACAAAGGTAAGAAGTAGGAGAAAGGCAGTTAGGGTGCGGGAGTGGGATCCCCCACTTCCCTCCCACCAGGAAGCCATGGGCTTCCCCGCATCTAACACTTTATCTGTTGTGGCAAGGGCACCACACTTGGGGTTCTGAGAGCATTAGCAGAACTTCTGCTAGTACAGTGGCTATTGCTTCAAGGCAGGAGACAAAAGGTTGAGGAGAGTTATTGGAGAAAAGGTTTCAACCTAGAATCACCTCTCATACCAGAGACAACAATGGGGAGAGCCAGGGGCAGGGAGAGCAGTTCACATCCCACCTCATATCCCATTATGGAGAGGTGACCAGATGTTCCTGTTTGCCTGGAACGGTTTCAGTGCATTTTTATTCATAGCACACTCTTCCACCCTCAAAAGTGTTGGGCCTGAATAACACGTTTTGTACCTACCCTAATTACAGATAAGTCTCATAAAATTTCAGGGCTTCCTGCTGCCTAAGCTGGACTCAGAAGGAGCTGCCTGCCAACAAAGATGAAAGCACCCTGGTCAGGAGCTTCAGAGGAGCTCACCAGGGAGAGAGATGCCTTTCAGAACAGTGTGGTTCCAGCTCCAGAAGGCCAGCGCGACCCTCAGGAGTGTGCAATCTGTTGTGTGTGAGTCTGCGTACACACACGTGCACACATTGCAGCACCGTGCAGGAGCCAGAGAACAGGGATGGGAGAAAGCTATAAATGGGGACGTGGGGGAGGCAAAGAGACCCAGACATAAGAAAAAGAGGGTGGCTTTTTCAGGCCAAGTGCGGCCACTTGCTTTTTATTCATTCACTCGACCATTAATTCACAGCAGAAGACCAAGTCACGAGAAATAATTGGGTCTGTGCAGCAGCCACAGCCATGTCTATACTTCCTAAGTTCTTCCATCCCACTGAGACTGTAGCGGAGGGGCAACATCTGTGATGGGAAGTCTGCAAACACACAAGTTTTGGGCTTCAAAAGTATTCCAGGCACACCTGGGTAGCTCAGTCCGTTGAACATCTGACTTCGGCTCAGGTCATGATTTCATGGTTCGTGGGTTCAAGCCCCACATTGGGCTCTGCACTGACAGCACGGAGCCTGCCTTGGGATTCTCTCTCTTCTTTCTCTGCCCCTCCCCGACTTGTGCTTTCTCTCCCTCTCAAAATAAATAAATAAACTCTAAACAAACAAAAAAAGGTATTACAGGAGCACCTGGGTGGCTCAGTTGGTTAAGTGTCCAACTTTGGCTCGGTCATGATCTCAGTTCGTGAGTTCGGGCCCCGCATCAGACTCTCTGCTGTGAGCACAGAGCCTGCTTCAGATCCTCTGTCCCCACCTCTCTGCCCTTTTTCTGCTTGTGCTCTCTTTAAAAAATAAACATTAAAAAAAAAAGTATTCCAGACAAGTTCCACTCTCCAGAAAACAAAGCCAACCAGACCCACACATCATAGACAGTTCTTGACAAACAACCTTTCCAGAAGGCAACCTTTCCCCCCATATTGTCATATGGAAAGAGCTTGCTGATGAGATTAAGGGGCCTCTTTGTCGTCATCAGGAAGCAGACAATTTAAAATAAAATTAACAATTTATCTGTACACTTGGAAATTAAAACACACTTTCACAATGTATTGAAACGAAGGAGGGTGATGTTGTAATGACAGTCCTTCATGAGGATGTTCACAGAGTCTAAATTTATTTTGAGAGAGAGTGCGCTCGCATGCGCGAGACCAAGTGGGGGAGGGGCACAGAGAGAGGGAGACAATCCCAAGCAGACTCCTTACTGTCAGTACAGAGCCAACGTGGGGCTCAAAATCACAAACCATGAGATCATGACCTGAGCTGAAGTCAAGAGTTGGATGCTTAACTGACTGGCCACCCAGGCGTCCCCCCGCCCAATCACAGAGTCTAGAAGAGGCAAAATAAAGGGTAGGAACAAGGCAATGTTTGCCCATTGTTGTCCAAGGCAGGCCATCTGGTGGGCCTGAGAATGCAGGTGGGAAAGGAGGCTGTCATGACTGTGCATAGGCCCTGCCCTTCAATGACAGTCAGTTCTCACTCCATGTCCACCTTGATTTTCAGTTCCTTGAGAATTGAATTTCAGGTGAATCCAAATTTCAGATAAACAATGAAGTCTTTTTTTTTTTAGTGTTTAGTGTTATTATTTTACTATTTTTAAATATTTATTTATTTTTGAGACAGAGAGAGAGTAAGCATGCGCAAACAGGGGAGGGGGACAGAGGATCCAGAGTGGGCTCTGCACTGATAGCAGAGAGCCTGATATGGGGCTCAAACTCACAAACCACATGGCCTGAGCTGAAGTTGGATGCTTAGTCAATTGAGTCACCCAGGTGCCCCTATTTTACTATTTTTAGTATTCTGTCCCATGTTTACAAATATCCATCCCATTCAGTATTTGGCACATACTTGTACTACCAAATTATTCATTGTTTATCTGTAATTCAAATTTTTTATTTTATTTTTAAAATATTTTTATTTATTTTTGAGAGAGAGAGGGAGAGAAAGAGTGTGAGTGGGGGAGAAGCAGAGAGAGAGGGAGACACAGAATCTGAAGCAGGCTCCAGGCTCTGAACTGTCCGCACAGAGTCCCACACGGGGCTCGAACTCAGTGACCCACGAGATCATGACCTGAGCCAAAGTCAGACGCTCAATGACCGAGCCACCCAGGCTCCCGTTTATCTGCAACTCAAATTCAATGGTATACCCCGTATTTTTATTCCTGGAAACCTGAGTGGGGCCTGAGGCATGAGATCTATAACTGGGTGTCCCCCTCTGTGCCTAACCTTGCTTGAAATAAAATAAACTGCTTCTAGAAAGTACTGAGAAACTGGACAGGGAATTATTTGAAGAGCAGGAAGTTATAACCACCACTGTGTTCATTCGTTTCCACAGGTTTTATGAACTACTCTTCACATGTAAGGAATCCTGCCTTCCAGAGGTCTTGGTTGCTGCAGCTGGATAGTCTGATTTTCTAGGCTGGCCTGCCTGGATGGCACTTTATTTTAAAGCGTTCCCTTTTTGCCAATTACCTCAAGAAATTCTCATGCAGAGTAAGTTGTGGCATGCAGGTGGGAGGACAGAGTGGGGGTAAGACTCTTAGAAGGGGACACTCCTCTCCAGAGGCTGGGGGAAAGGGCAGGATTCTGAGGTACCTGGAAATACTCACCTTTGACAGCTTGCTGGACATAGGCTGTCGTCCCATCACTGAGGGTCACCGTCTGCAGCCCCAAGCTCTCCATGGCAAACTGCTACTTGTATACTCAGACATGAAGTTGGCTTCTGGCCAGCACCAAGAGCCACAGCTGAGGTCAGAGATTTCCTTCTGGGTCACAAGTCTGAGAAAATGGACAGTCAAATTATGAGTTGTATACCTTCCTCCTGCTACAAGGATCTACAAGGAAAGAGTGGATGAGGCCAGCCAAGAAGAAAAAGAGATGAATTCTTCCAAGTATACAACCGTGTTGGTTTTTTATGAAGAAGGTTCAAAACATACCTATTTAAGAATTCTTGAAGTTGAGCACACGACAGAAGCACACCAAACTGTTTGTAAAACCCACTTTTTTTTTTTTCCTTTCTGAAGTTTACTTATTTATTTTGAGAGAGGGAAAGAGTGCTCTACTGGTGCAGAGCCCAAAGTGGGGCTTGAACTCACGAACTGTGAGATCATGATCTGAGCCAAAGTCAGACACTTAACTGAGTCACCCAGGTCCAATCAAAACCCATCTTTAAATTCACTCTCCTCAGAAGGAAGCCCCGTTGAAGGCAGGCTGCCAACCCCAAGCTGCTGATTCTCTCTACACATTCTGACATCTCTCCCACGCTCAGATCTATCCATCCACTGGCCTTGCTGGCCATCATCAATGAATATCTCACAGGCATCACTAACAGAATGAGTCCCCAACAGAACTCACAATGGGCTCCCCAGAACTGTTCCCCTTCCAGTAGTCCCTATGCCTGGACTGGCATCTCTGCCCACCCAAAATTGGTGGGGTCATCCTTGATTCTTCCTTTTCCCTCAAAAATCTCGATACACCACTATCTGACACCATACACAAAAATTAACTCAAAATGGATTAAAGACTTGAATGCAAGACGTGAAACCATAAAACTCCTAGAAGAAAACATAGGTCATAAGCTCCGTGACATGGTCTTGGTTCTAATTTTTTTGGGTCTGACACCCAAAGCAAAGGCAACAAAAGTGAAAATAAATAAGTGGGACTGTATCAAACTAAAAAGTGTCTGCACAGCAGAGGAAATCATCAACAAAATGAAAAGGCAACCTACCGAATGGGTGAAAATATCTGCAAATCATATATCCAATAAGGGGTTAATATCCAAAATAAAGAACTTATATAAGTCAACACCAAGAAACCAAACAATCTGATTAAAAAAGGGCAGGACCTGAATAAATATTTTTCCAAAGAACACATCCAGATGGACAACAGGTACATAAAAAGATGCTCAACATCCCTAATCACCAAAGAATTGCAAATCAAAGCCATAATGAGATCTCACTTCATACCTGTTATAATGGCTATTATCAAAAGACGCAAAATAACAAGCGTTGGGAAGGATGCGGAGAAAACGGAACCCTTGTGCACTGCTGGTGGGAGTGGAAATTGGTATAAAGTGGAAAACAGTATGGAGCTTCCTCAAAAAATTAAAAATAAAACTACCATATGATCCAGCAATTCCACTTCTGGATTTTTATCCAAAGAAAATAAAAACACTAACTTCAAAAAAAAATAAAAGCATCGAGCATTATTTACAATAGCCAAGACATGGAAAATACTTAAGTGTCTATGGATGGATGAATGGATAAAGAAAATGTGGAGCATATATAAAATGGGATATTATTTAGCCATAAAAAAAGGAAATCTTGCCACCTGTGATAACATGGATGGACCTAGATGGTATTATGCTAAGTGAAGTAAGTCAAAGACAAATACCGTATGAGCTAACTCAGAAGTGTCTTTAAAAAAAAAGACTCCAAACACCCAAACTCATAGATACAGAGAACAGATTGGTGGTTGCCAGAGGCAAGGGTCAGGGGTGGGCAAAATGGATAAAGAGAGTCAAAAGGTACAAATTTCCAGTTATAAAATAAGCAAATCACGGGGATGTAATGTATAGCATGATTGACCATAGTTAATAACAATACTGTGTTGTGTATTTGGCAGTTGCTAAGAGAATAAATCTTAAAAGTTCTAAACACAAGAGAGAAAGTCTGCAATTATATATGGTGAGGGATATTAACTAAACTAACTGTGGTGATAATTTCACAATATATACAAATATTAAGTCACTATGTTCTACAACCCAAAACTTAGTATAATGTTGTATGTCAATTACACCTCAATTAAAAACAATTTTAAAAAACTTAAGAAGTATATGTACCTATTTCAGGTGAGTATCACCTCTCACATCTTACCATTGTTAAGAGCCTCCTAAAGTATGTCCTCAAATAAACTCTTGCCTGTTTCCTATTCACTTTGTAATACTGTGTCAGAGTGCCCTTAAGAAAAAGTACAGGGGCATCTGGATGGCTCAGTCCATTAAGCATCCTACTCTTGATTTCAGCTCAGGTCATGATCTCATGGTTTGTGACTTCCAGCTCCACCTCAGGCTCTGTGCTGACAGTGCGGAGCCTGCTAGGGATTCTCTCTCCCTCTCTCTCAAAATAAATAAACTTAAAAAGAAAAAAAAAAAAGTAGAAGTCTACATCCGCTACTTCCTTGATCAAACTCTTGAGTAGCTTGCTATATGGTCCTTGGACTCCACCTTGTCAGCATGGCTCCCAGCCATGATAAATCCCTGCAGCCCTGGGCGCTACCTCTTCCTGGTACTCACACTAGAGTCGCCTACTTCGGTACTTATCACTACCTCTTTAACATTTGTTGCCCACACAAGACTTTGGGCCCCAGCCTGGTTTTTGGTTCACTGTGGGCTCTCCACAAATCCTTGTGGAGTGACTCACCGGGTCCTTGTGTGCAGGGAGGGATGTGCTGTAGCGTCCTGCTGGCAGGACTTCCTTTGTACTGGCATACAGCCTGCTTGAGCCAGAGCCCAGACTTATGAAGCCTTGTTCTAGGTTTAGCAGTGAAGATTCTTATTGCCATCCATCCACAGAAACCCCCTGGACTTGGGATTTGGACTGCCTACTTGATTCTCACTGATTTCAATTAGTGCTGCCCAAACTGTTTTCACATCAGGGCACCCAGAGAGAAGGATATTTGTATATGGCAGATGCTGCTATTCGAAGCCAGGAGCAACCAGCTGGGGTTCTGGCAGGCCCAAGGCTGAGCGGGTCAACATTTTTACATGACTATAGCCTACTTGTGACACACCTGTTGGGATGTTCTCCTTTAGACTTGGTGTCCCCACTATCCATAAACATTTACTGAATGGGCCAAGGTACTACTAGCAGTAATAGTGAACAGTGCTGTAGAGCTAACTGTGTACTAGGCATTTTATATATAGTAACTCATTTAATCCTCACAACGATCCTGTAATTAAATAGTATTATCCTCACTTCATAGTTGAGGGAATTGAAGCCTAAGACACTAAGTAACTTGGCTCAAGGTTGCACAGGTAGTAAGTATGAGAAGAGGATTTTGAATCCAGGCTATCTAGCTCCAGAGTATGCTGTCATATACTTTACTCTGTAGCCTAGTACAGAGGTTTTTAGACGGGCATTTTTAGGTCTGGCGACCTGAAAACACTTTTTTGGCATGTGAGCTTGTGCATTTTTCTGAAAAGAAGGGAGTTTAAGATTGTCGTGAGAGTCTTACAGGAATTAAAGGTAAAGCACCACTGGTCTAGATGGGAATTCTGACATCTGACCCATATTATCTGGTCTACTAGGTTCCTGGCAGTGACCCCAACCTTGCCCAGAGCCTTGATAACCACAAGCTCTGGTCCTGGCCTCTCTTGGTCTGCTCCATGACCCTCGACCTTCAGAGTCTTAAGCAGGGAGAGAAATTCTTTTGGTACCCTGCTTCTGTTAACAGCATTGTCAGAAAAAGGATGCATATGAGACCTAGGTCTGGAAACAAAGCAGATTATGGGTTGAAAAAGGATTACAAAATGGCCTCAAATCTTTATGGCTGGCTCCTGTGGCTGCTGCTGCAATAGGTGGTTTAATTCAGCACATCTGTACTCTATTGAGACATTCTGAGGAAAACCTGTGGCATGGTTAAGAACGCAGGTTCTGGAGTCAGACAGTCTGGGCTCTAACCCAGGTTCTACCTCTTTGAAGCTGTGTACCCTTGGGCAAGTAACTGAACCTCTATGAGCTTCAGATTCCACTTGTAAAAAAATGGGGATAATAATAGCACCTTCACAGATTGCTGTAAGGATTAAATAAGGTCACATATGTCAGCATTTAGCACAGTGCTGCCACATAAGAAGTACCCAAGAAAAACTGGCTCTGCGGAGGGGGATGGAAGAAAAACCTAAAGAGAAATGCTTTTGAAGCAATGGGTATTCTTAAACGTAGCCAAATAGTGGAAAGAGCCCTGTACTAGGAATCTGCAGAAATGGTTTCTAATCTCTTTTTTTTTTTTTTTGAGAGAGGGAGAGAGTGCATGGGCACACGAGCAGGGGAGGGGCAGAGAGAGGGAGAAAGAGAGAATCCCAAGCAGGCTCTGAACTGAGAGCACGGAGCCTGATGCGGGGTTTGAACTCACGAACCATGAGATCATGATCTGAGCTGAAATCAGGAGTCAGATGTTTAACTGGATTGAGCCACCTAGGTGCCCCTATATTAATTAACTCTTTCAAAATCTTAAAAATAACCCTACACAGAAACAGGTACATTATTTCCATTTTATGGATGCAGTGACCGAGGCTTAGAAGTAATTTATTCCAAGGTCCCACAGCTAGTAAGTGCGGAAGCCAGGATTCAAAGCCAGACTGGCCGGCCCCAGAGTCCATACCTCTCAATATCTGGTGCATTTCTTCCTTCTGCTAATATAGTGTGACACAATGTCAGCACTCAAAACACTTGACTATTGATTGTTTAACTTTCATCTCACCCACTGTAACTTAGACCCAGTCCTCCTGGACCTGACCACAATGGAAAAAGGGAATAGCTGGTAGCCACATTTCCCAAAATAACGCTTCTTAGACTCAAAGAAAACAAATCTCCACTCTTTTACATGTTCTCATGTGCAGGCTAAATATTCAATTTTCCTCCTTAAGCCCATAATATAAACCTTTAAAACAGTCAACTCTTGCTCTGTAACTTTTCCTGATCTCCGATGCTGCCTTCCAACAGAGCCTGGCTGCGGGTGGTGAGAAGGTGTTTTGTGGCTGCCAGGCATATACAAGTGTCTGATTGCCATTTTTCTCCCTTGCCTTTGTGAATCGATGCTCTACTCTGAATCCTTCTGTGCCAGTACTGAACTAACAACAATGATACTGGCAGGGCCAAAGAGAGGCTTGTCACTGTCTCAGGATGGCTGTGACTGAGCATTTCCTGCCTGCACTTGACATTTCAGATTCATAACTCCTGTGGCCTTTTGAGAAAGGACGGAGGGGGAGCAGGGGCAGCTGCTCTGTTTTCTCCTTGTAGGGTATAAGGTTTGCCAGCCCCCCAGTGACCTAAGCTGGGTATTAGGGAGAGACAGACTGGGGGCTGGGGGAGGGGTGGATAATAGCCATGATAAAGGGTAGAAATGAAAAGGAAGTACTCCTGGGGTGCCTGGGTGGCTCAGTTGGTTAAGTGCCTGACTCTTGGTTTCAGCTCAGGTCTTGATCTCAAGTTTGTGAATTCGAGCCCAGCACTGTCAGCACAGAGCCTGCTTGGGATTCTCTCTCCCTCTCTTTTGCCCCTTCCCACTTCTCTATCTCAAAATAAATGAACTTAAAAATTTTTAAAAGAAAAGGAAGTATTTTGGACTCTACCATAACTTGCAGCCAGCTTCTGTTTGTTGACTTTTTAAAATGAACATGGGACACCTGGGCGGCTCAGTCAGTTGCGTGTACAACTTTGGCTCAGGTCATGATCTCGCAGTTCGTGAGTTCAAGCCCCACATTGGTTCTCGGTGCTATCAGCCCCATGTCAGGCTCACTGCTGTCAGTGCAGAGCCTGCTTCAGATCCTCTGTTCCCCTCTCTCTGACCCTCCCCGGCTTGTGCTCTCTCAAAAATAAATAGAACATAAAAAAAAAAAAAAAAAAAAAAAAGAAAAAAAGAACTTAACCTGGCTCTGATGCAGGAAATAGCCCTCTGGCTTCATAATATATACATGTTTCCTAATGTAAAAACATAAATTATAATTTATCTGGAAGAGATAACATTTGGAAAAGCTTTTCAGATACTTTGAATCTTTAGGTCTTTCCACGAAACAAGATGTGCTTCAATTATCTCCTCAAAGCAGAAAAATAAGGGTTATGAAAGACAGGAAACTAAACAGTAGCCACATATTTGTGTTTCTCCACTTTGGCACGGTTCAGATCTAATCTGATCCACACGCAAGCTAGGCTTCGCCTTGACTACAGGCACCTGTTCACTATTCCATCATTTTCTGCCAGTCCAAACTCCTCGGACATTTGAAATAAGGCTTTCTGTACTCTGCTTCAGCCAGCCCAGAGGGCAACTGTATTTAAAGCCAAAAAAAGGAAAAAAAAACAAAAAACAAAATATTCACTTGGCAAGAGAAGAATGTTCAACTTTGGGGGGAAGAAAAGACTTAATTTTCGCTCAGAAAATTCCTCATTTGGAAATAAAAGTTCTCAGAGAGGAAAAAGTGACATTAGGTTGGAAGAGACAGAGGCTCAGCAAGTCAAGTGGCAAACAAATTAGAACCAGATTTGGAAGAGCTGTAGTAAAACGATTCAGTATTTGTTATTATAGAAAAAGACTTCAATGCACACACAAAAACCTTGGTGAAAGAGGCTTGGTTCTGTGGGTTTCCAAACACTAAAGAGAAAACAGGAAATTAATAACAGAAACTTGCACACATTTAAAACATCAGCTAAACATCTCTTTGCAAATGGCACAGTGATTTTAAAAGCCCAAATCACTTTTTAGTGTGGTTCCTATTTAGCTACTACAATTTTATAGATTTGAATTAGTCACAGAAAAGAGTAATTAGGCAAAACGGATTATTTTTAATTCCAAAAGGGCAATGAAAATGCAGACCCCTTTACTGCAGAACAGAATTCATTTAAACTAAAACAGGTAACTTAAAAACTTAATTTTCAGTCATAAGTTTAAGAATTTTAACACCTTAGCTCGTAAACACCCAACACAGAATCACGGCTATTTCAAATCCACCTTTAGTCCACTGAAAAAAAGTCCAGAATAAAGTCATTTTGGAGGGGGTGTACAATGGGTGTACATTATACCAATATGCAAATTAATACAGATATTATCAAGTTACATCGGACTTGTTTCTGGAATTCAGCCTGGGGTCACTGCTGGCTTGAGAAGGGCTATTTGAAAATGAAACATGCCATCAGCCATCAGGAGGAACTGGATCATCATAGTTATTTAGGTACATAGTGTTATTTAAAAAACATCACCCTGGGACAAAAAGGTTAAATTTATGCCATCAGTTCATCAAAATGGAACAATACTCAAATCTCAACTAGGAAGAGAAGGTAGTTTTAGCTTCTGAATCAAAAATCAAGGCAAAAGAAGAGTTAGGTTTAAAAAAAAAAATCAACATTGGGGAAAATATTGAAGAAAGAAAACATAAGACATGATATTAAAAACACATGCAACTTAAATATACACTTAACAATGGTTAAGATGGTAATTTTTTTTTACATGTATTTTACCACAACAAAAAAAAATTGGGTGAAAAAAAAACACATGCAGACATATACAAACCTCCAATAACAGTCTCAAATTCCCACTAGACAAATAAGGCTATAATATGAATTCATATAAGCAAAAACACTAATAGTAAATAAATAATACAAAAAAGGTTCACTGTCATTAGTAATTAAACTACAAGAAAGAATAATCATGGTGGTATATATTTACTCCATTACCATAAATCAAAGTATTAATATCCAGTAGACAATGAGATACCACTACACGCCTATCAGAATAGCCCAAATCCAAAACAGCAATAACACTAAGTGTTGGCAAGGATGTGGAGGAACAGGAACTTTTATTCATTGCTGGTAGGGATGCAAAATGGTACCGCAAAACAGTACTCTGGAAGACAGTTGGGCAGTTTTTTACAAAATTAAACAGTCTTACCAAATGATCCAGCATTCCTACTCCTAAATGAGTTGAAAACTTATATCCACAGAAAACTAGCACATGGATGTTTATAGCAGCTTTATTCATAATTGCCAAAGGCTGGAAGCAACTAAGATGTCCTTCAATACACAAAACTGTGGTACATCCAGACAATGGAATATCATTCAGTGATAAAAAGAACGACTGGGGCACCTAGGTAGTTCAGTTGGTTAAGCGTCTGACTCTTGATTTTGGCTCAGGTTATGGTCTCAATGGTTGTGAGATGGAGACCCATGTCAGGCTCTGTGTTGGGCTTGGAGCCTGCTTAAGATTCTCTCCCTCTCCCTCTGCCTCTGCCCCTGCCTCCACTTGTGCTCACTCGCTCTCTCTGAAAGAAAGAAAGAAAGAAAGAAAGAAAGAAAGAAAGAAAGAAAGAAAGAAAGAAAAAGAAAAAAGCCACTAAGTCATGAGAAGACATAGAGGAAACTTAAATGCATTTTGCTAAGTGAAAGAAGCCAATCTGAAAAGACTACATACAGTATGTTTCCAACTACATAACTTCTGGAAAAGGTAAAACTGTAGAGACAATAAAAGTATCAGTGCTTGCCAGGGGTGCAGGGGGAGAGAGGAAGGATGAACAGATGGAGCACAGGGCATTTTTAGGGCAGTGAAATGATTCTGTAGGATACTGTAATGGTGGACATATATCTGACGCTGTATATTTGACAAAACCCATAGAATATATAGCACAAAGAATGAACCATAATGTAAACCATGAACTTCAGTTAATAATAATACGTCAATACTAGTTCATCAATTGTAGCAAATATACCACACTAATGCAAGACGTTAATAATAGGAAAAACTGGGAACTGGGGCAGGGAGGGGAGTATATGGGAACTGTCTGCATTTTCTATTCAATGTTTCCATAAACCTAAAAATGCTCTAAGCAATAGACTCTATTAATAAAAACAAAAATCCAAACATCAGTGTTGGCAAGGCCAGGAGGCAGGCACAAATGTGCATTGGAGATGGCACTAGAGACAGCTCCAGGCTCTCCAGGGCACAAACCATCAATGCTTAACCCCACCAGGGGTTAACCCCACGAGGAAAGGTTCAGAATCTGAGATCTAAGAACCTCATCTTCACAATTTATTCCACAAAGAGAATGCACAGAAAACAGCACTACTTGCACAGGATGCTTAAGCCTTTTAAATAAGAACCATGAAGACCATCTGGATTAATGGAAGAAAGTCAACAAACTAACACTAAGTAGTGAGACATAAGGTTGAACATTCACTCAGTTTCAACTTGCAGAAACCTAAACTCCAAGTGAGAGGAGAGGAAAAGAGGCCAAAAAGAAATGAACGGGGTATAACCTTAAAAAAAAAAAAAAAGTCGCTGGAATGGAAAGATACCAGCATGGAGTAGAGAGGTGCTTCTCCATTGGACACTAAACACATTTGGTTGGTTATCAGCTCCTCCCTCTTGGGGTTTCCTTTTATTCTTCCCACAGCCTGCCCATCACTAGCTGTACCTCATCCCTCTGATGTCCTGCAGAGAAAGACATTCCTCCTTTAATTCATGCAGTCTAAGGACTAAGGTAGGGAACTTCTTCCTCTAGAATTTTCCTTCTTTCTAACCACAAGAGGTCTAGTAGTTGTTTTTAAATGTGATATTCCTCGGGGTGCCTGGGTGGCTCAGTCGGTTGAGTGTCCAACTTCGGCTCAGGTCATGATCTCACAGTTCGTGAGGTCGAGCCCCACGTCAGGCTCTGTGCTGACAGCTCGGAGCCTGGAGCCTGCTTCAGATTCTGTGTCTCCCTCTCTCTCTGCCCCTCCCCTGCTCATGGTCTGTCTCTCTCTCTCTCAAAAATAAAAAAACATTAAAAAAATAATAAATGTGGTATTCCTCAAACTGGGCTGTGTTGTGCTTTGTATGTCTTGTGGCATAGAGTGTCATGGTGGGGCCCTATCATTCAGTATCCTATGGTGATCTCTGGGGAATCTGTATATTCTTCACTCAGAGCAATGTCCATGAGGCTGTGGGGAAACAGGCAGAGTCTTACCTTGTTGGGGACGGGTGGGGAGGGGCAGAGTATACATGGGTACGAACTCTGTGTAGGGCAATGTGGCAGTATCAATCAGAAGTACAAATGTGCCTACCATCTGACCCAGCAGATAGGTCATGTATGACATGTATGTATGTATGTAGACAGAACATGTGGAAAATGACACAGGTCTAAGGTTCGTCATGGCATCCCTGTATGCAGTAATAGCAAAAACATTAAAAGCAGCATAAACGTCTATCAATATGGAATTTCTATACTATGTAGACATAGTTAAATGAGGAAGGTCCTTACATACAAACACACAAAGATCCCCAAAACATATTAAATTTAAAAAATGGCAAAATATAAAACAATGCCTTCTGTATGCTGCCACTGGCATGCAAAAATCTGTAGAAAGACAATCAAGAAATTACTAAGTAGGGTTGCGTGCAGAAGGGTAACAGAGTGACTGGGGAATAGCAACAGAAGGATGACTTTTCACTGGACTTACAGACCAAAAAAAAAAAAAAAAAAAAGTTAGCCTCATGAATGTTAAATACACAAATGTATTTATATGTTAAATAAACAAATATAAATAAATGAACAAAAAAAGAAACTCTGGAAGCATGCTTTGCATTCCTTTCGTTGGCTACAGGAATATCTACGGTTCTGCATTTGTGAGGCATGGCTAGTCCAGTGCTGACAGCATAGATTCTGTTATACAGCTTTGCAGCAAAACCAAACCTGAAACTTTAGCTTCACGGCTCATGGATCGTATGGAAAGGTGACCAAGCTGAGCATGAGGCAACAGCAAATCTGCACAGGATCTGAGAACAGGTTGGCTCTAGCACGTGTGTCCCCAGCCTGGTTACAAGGGTCAGTCTGGATGAAGTGGTAGCTAGGCAGGGGCTGCCTTTCTCCCTCACTGCTTCTGTGGCTTCAGACGGTACTTCTTAGGTTGAGAGGACGATTTTCTCAGACAGAGAGAACTCTGGTCTCAGGTACACCCTTGACATCTAAGCCTCAGGTCAGTTCCACAGTCTCAAGGAGCCCCCAGGTCCTTGGTTCTTATCGTAACTGCATGGGTGCCATGCTTTATCAAATACCCCAAAGCAGCAGGGACTCCCAACAAATGAAGAGCGATACAGTGAGAAATAGTACCAAACTAACAAGTTCTATCTGTGCTTCTCGGAGATGAATCATTTACTGAGGGCAAGCCAGGAGTAAATGTTAACCCAGAGGCACCAGAAGAAGTGCTCTGACTTCCAGCTGGTGACAATCTAATGTGCTGTGAGGCTTTGAACGTCACATTCAACATCACAGATCTTTTCCGATTCTGAGCTGTAAGTGAGGAGCCTAAATAGGCCCTTCACTTCTACCGGCAAAACAAAGACAACCGTGAGACCCTCACATCAATACATAGTTCTCTACCTTGACTGAGCGCTGCCAGGGCAAGAGGCATCCAAGGTTTCGTCAGTAGCTTTTGGCCACCAGTTAAAGACAATAGCTTCTGCTGCACTTGGATTTGTATCTCAGTGGTTTTTTCCACTCACCAGGACAAAATTTCCCCATTCTGTTAAATGAAAGATGATGATTACATATCTACTCTAAACAAATTTTGTGGGTGATCTGTCAGTGAAGATGGGCTGTATCCTGTGCTCTTGTTTAGCTGGTCAGAGACTCTCCTTACAATATAAACACTGACATCTAAATGATACATGGATAAACATGGCACAGCGACTATGCTTCCAGATGCAGTGAAGGGATTACTCTGCCACGGTATGTTTTCCTTAAATTGGACTCTTCTAGGGGGAAAATAACACACTCCTACTTTCTGTTATACTGCTTATAACTTGGCGTAATCAGCACCTAACAAAGAATGTGTCCACAACTGAGCTCTTTGCTCAAATTTGAATCCTAAATCAGCTCCACTTACTGGGAATTCATTCTAATTGAAACTCTCAAGGCTGGATATGAAACCATCTACTCCAGAACCACGAGCTCCTTAAGAGAAGATCCCAACAGAGGAGTAAACGTTGAGTGAAAGAATGAGGGAGGGAAGGAACGGAGCCCCACTGCCTTAGCTCTGCCCCAGCTCTGCCCCAGCCCCAATGACCACTTGGCCTCACTTGAAACATCATCTTGCTTCATCTCTGACATCCACGTTCACTGTTTTCCCAGACCCAAGTCAGTAACAGGCTTTCCCTGGCTCATGTCACACCAGACCACTGGTGTCTGGCCTGTTTCCTCTGCACTTAGCAGCGAAGCTGCACCAGGCAGCTGGTCTGTACTGTTCCACGAGGGCACAGCTGCATCTTCTCCATCACTGTATCCTCTGTGCCCAGCACACGGCAGGCACTCACTGGGTATTACTTTAGCAAAGGAAGGATGGATTCTTAACACCAACACTGCTAGCTGGCATAGGGCTCAGCAGTTTTCAAAATGCTCTTCGATGTACAGATATGTTATCTTGTTTACTCTGAGCACGAATTCGTGGACTCTCACAATGGGCGTGGGCTGAGAAGATGGCTTGTTTCTAGTCTAATGCAGGCATTCTGCAGATGAAGATATGGAGGCCAGAACTGCTGAAGAAGTTCCAAAGGATCACGCAGCTAGCAGGTGGCAGAGCCAGGCCTCACTCCTGAACTGCCAGTGTTCTACTGTACTGCCCTGTCTCTTGCTCAGGAACAGTGTTCTTTCAGTTCTCAGGAGAGCAGAAATTTACTCATGTCTAACAACTTGTGTATCCAGTGGCTTATGCAACATCTCCATGCCCAAAAAGCACCTGAAACTTGACACACTCAAAAGTTAGTTCCTTATCTATCTCTTCTCACAACCTACCCCTCCTCCTGCTTCCCCATTTCACTAAATGATAACTCCATTCTTCAGCTGCTCAGGCCAAAAAGGAGAGAGCCATCCTCAACTTCTTCTGTTTCTTTTACATGCCATATCTAAGCCATCAGCAAATCTGGTGGCTCCTCTCTCTCTCTCTCTCTCTCTCTCTCTCTCTCTCTCCACGCACACACACACACACACACACACAGCCAGAATCCAACCACTTCTCACTTTTCCACTGCTTTACTTTGGATGCAAGCCACCAACTTCTCTTGCCTGGACTCTTGGAGTAGCCTCCTAACCAGTTTCCCTCCTTCCACTCTTGCATTCTATGGGTCACTCTCAGCAATGCAGCCAGAATGATCCTGGATGTCAGATCACATCACTCATCTGTTTAGAGCCCTCCAATGGCTTCACTCTCACAAGGCACAAAATCTTAATGTGACCTGCCACCAATCCACTCACGCTCCCACATCTCTCCTGCTGTTTCCCCTCTCTTACACTACTGCAGCCATACTGGCTGGCGCCTTTATGTTCCTCGAATGTAGAGTATACGAGGCATACTCCTGCTCTGGGGCCTTTGCACTTGCTGTTCCCTCTGACTGGAACACATTTCCCCCAGATATATGCTTGGCTCACCCTCTTAACTTTTTGGCTCAAATGTTACCTTTTCAGTGAGAACTTCCTTAACCAACCTATTTAAAATTTAACACTGACTCCAGGAACTCTCTCCCTTCTCTGCTTAATTTTCTCAACATAAATTTTACTTGTTATTTGTTTTTGTATGCCTGTCCCCAACAGGTGAGCTTCTTAAGTCCAGGAACTTTGTTTTATTCACTGCTCTGTCTCCAGGTACTAGAAAAGTACCAGGCCTCTAGCAGGGAGTCACCAAACATTTGTGGAATAATGAATGAATGAGTGAATGAATGAACATCCATACCTTTAAGATGTCCCAGTAATCTAAAGGCTTTAGGCCAAAAATGGAAGACCCTAGTTGAGCTCTGGTCTCCCGTTCACCTCCCCCCACTCCCTTCACCTTCTCACTTCCAGGGCAATAGGTGCTGGTTACCAGGATGTTACAATTCCTGCGCCACCAAGTACAAAATTCTGCAGGGTGCTAATTTTTGTTTTTAGCGCCCTATCTCACAAACAGAAAAGGTCAGGGATAGGTTAGACTAAATATACTACTTAACCTAGATAATAGTACTGACTCAGTAACATTTGCGTTGAGGTGTTTTCCAAGGAACAGTGCTAAATTTGCACTTGTTCAACTAGCTTTTTTTTTTTTCCAACTTTTATTAGGGATTTCAAACATACACAAAACTAGAAAGAACAGTGTAACGTATCCTATGAACCCAAATCCACAACTTCGGCAATTACCATCATTTTGCCAATCTGGTTCCCCCTATTCCTGGACCGTCTTTGCAACTCCCAGTAAAAATTTCACATTGCTGTTTTCTTGAAAACTGGTCTGTATATAACAGACCCTGGCCTTGTAACCATTGCATTCTATCAACAGCGGCAACCAATCTCTCTAGTCTTACCAAACATACAGTGAAAACAAGTACTTACACCCATTCCCTTTTGCAACCAATGACTAAAAAAGGAAGTGTCTAAATTCCAGACAGTTTAAATCAAGGGACTTGCCCATTATGCGTCTAGAGGGATTTGGGGAGGGGGGTTGTTGTGGCTACAAAATGAACATAGACGCAAACTGTTTTTACTTGTTTGTATCTGATGCAGAATTTCTGAGTTCATTCAATCCAGTCAGTATTACTGACTACCTCATAATACAGACACTAGATTAAGATGATATTAGATAAAGAAAACCCAGCCGCTATTCTGAAGGAAATCACAGTGGAGCCAGGGAGTAGGTTGAGAAGTACACAAATAACTAAGATCCATGGCAGAATACGTCCTGTGCCCTAAGAAAGATTAAACAAGCCTAAGGCAAAAGCTTATTTTTAAAAATCAATTTGGGAGCACCTGGGTGGCTCAGACTTTGGCTCGGGTCATGATCTCCTGGCTCCAGAGCTCGAGCCCCATGCTGAGCTCTCTTCTGTCAGTGCAGAGCCTGCTTTGGATCTTCTGTCTCCCTTTCTCTGACCCTCCCCGCTTGCATTCTCCTTCCCTCTCTCTCTCTCTCTCCCCAAAATAAATAAATCTTAAAAAAAAGATCCATTTGTAGACCCCAGGGTTTACCCTTTCCTTAACTCTAGTTTTACTCTCTGCTGTTATGTATTATTATATAGCCAACAAGAATATTGTAGGAGACCTGGGAATTTGGTGACCTACAGAAAAGACTCTTGGATGTGGTCTTTAATGTCACATTTTGCTATTCACCATCCAGTCTTCCGGTGGGAGGGCACTTGAAAGTCCTCCCAGAGCTGAAGAAACAATGGGGCTAATTCAATGCAGGCAGAAACCAACTCCAAACCATTCTACCCTGAGGGCATATATACCAAGCCACTTCAGAAACAGAACAGGATCATGGGAGTGTGTCCAGGAGACGAGGCTAAATCAATTCAGAAGGGTCTCCAAGATCTCTCTCTCTCTCTCCTTGCTACCTAAAGGACTGTGATCGTGGTGACCTACAATCAGAAGTTCCCAGAGAAGAGTGTAGTTCCTTGGACTAACCAAAGGGACCAGTGAGGTTTGGCTGCACAGTGCTGTGTGAGAAGGAAGGAGAGCTCAGAGTGGCAGGGTCATTTACGCAGCCCTGGAGTTAGATGCACAGAAGAATGGAAAAGGAGGAGTTGGGATGAGAGGGACATTTGCATTATAATCAGTGTTATCAAAATGGGTGAAGTGAGAACAGCTGGGAGAAAAAGAAGAGGAAGGATGGAAAAAGGTACTGTGAGAAGGGGCAGGGATGCAGGGAGAGGAAAAAGGGGAAGATTCTGGTTTGTAAAGGAGATCACTGATGACAATGGGGAGGATGCCATGGGATCTGGGAATATAGGAGGCAGAATCTCAGGGGGATACTGGACAGAACGTGAAGAGGAGGGAACTTAGAATGGGAGGATGTATAGTTTATGAAAAATGGGTTCATGCTGGGATGGAAAGGGCTCATTTCATTGAAACTAGGTAAAGGAAATCACTAGATAAAGGGCTAGTTAGATGAAGTCTTTGGGTAACAGGACAAGCTGTGGATGGTAGAAAGGAGGCAGCTAGAACACTGAGAAGAGACTGAAAATAGGGAATTATATGACTACTGGGCCAGCGGGTTTTAGAGTATATGAATTCCTGGGGGGAAGGGACTTAACAGTATGAAAGGGTTTGGCGGAGGAGAGCGCATTGAAGTGGCAGACCCCTTAGGGTGAGTGAGATCATGTAGTAAGGGCTGTGAGAGGATATCTAGACAAAAGGTGAAAAGAGGTATTAAGGTGCAGGGGACTCCAGGCACATGGGGTGCAAAGTCATGAACAATGGGTTGAGGAAGTCACTAAGCCATGAGGCAAAGGATAATAGAGACCTTGGGGGGGGGGGGGATGGTCACGGAATGAGCTGATGTTGGGCTTAGGAATCATTAGAAAATAAGGAACAAGAGGCTCAGGGTGACCTGGAAAACTGTGCAGGTTTGGGGACAAGAAAGTCAATGGAGCCAGTAGGTTTTGAAGACCATGGGTTCAAATACTCACTCTGCCACTTATCTGTCTCAGGTTCTTTATTTACAACCAAACCAAACCAAGAGAAATGGGAAATGGTGGTGGATATAGTAATACCAACTTCTTGGGGTTGTTGCAAGGTAAGTTTAATTTATACAAAGCCTGACACCCAGTAGGTGCTTGGCCAATCATAATTAAAGATGTGTAAAGAATAAGAGGAGAAGGCCATAGCAGAGAGAAGAGAATGGGGATTCCAAGAGCTTGGTGGTAGAAAAGTAATGTTAAGGTATGGGCCCTGTCTTCATTGTCTGTTGAATCCCTATCACCCAGGACAGAGTAAGATCCGTAAGAGCTTCTCAGTTTAGATTTAAGGGCTCCCATGGGCCAGGCATGGTGCCAGGTACTTTGCATGCACCATCTCAGGCAAGACTACTATCCTCCCTTAGCAGAGGTTGAGGCTGAGGGTTCTTAGAGGCTAAATGGTATGCCTGAGGTGCCACAGCTGAAGAACCAGAGACTAGAACCAGGTTTCTTATCACATCAATGCCCCTGGCTTTGCAAACATGTTAACTGATGGGGCCTGAGCCAGGGAAATGGGTATGGACTATTAAGAGTGTAGAGGGTCAAGGGAATGAGGGAATAAGGCTCATGAAGCAAGTAGGACCTGAGGTGAGGTTACAAGAGTAAACTTCTAGGGAGGGTACAAAAATGATTGCAAACAAATACCATCTTGACTGAGAACTGTAGAATTTCACAGCTGGAAGGAAACTCTGAGATCATTTAACCCAACCTTATCACAACACAGACGAGAGGCTGAGGCCGAGTGAGGCAGGGACCTCTCCCAGGTTTCCAAAACACAACGGTGGCAGAGCTGGGACTTGAGTCTGGGACCAGACAGACTCAATCCAGAATTCTTTGATGCCTCCAACCATTACTAGTACTTCATATTCATGTCTACATCTTCCTGGGCACTGGCATGGTGCTGGGGCACTTGTAAGTCATGTGTTGATTGACACTGAGGGGCTGAGGGTGCAGAGAGAGAGAGAGATGTCAGTGGGGGTGATTTTAAGATGAAGCGGGAGCATGGAATGAAGACCATGAGGTTACAGGGCAAAGAAGGGATTATCAGATGTAGAAGGTTATGTAGATGACGACTGGGTGGGAAACTATTGGAGTAGGGCTTAAGAGTTACAAGAAAACGTTTGAGGGGATTCACCGAGTTTGTGGGCGAACACAGGGTAGAACCGTGGGAGTTACCGGACCAATGATGGGGTTACTGAGAAGGTTGGGGGGGGGGTCACCAAGGAGAGGTACGGGGGTCTTGGATCTTGAGTCACTGGATTAGAACTGAGGGAGTCACTGGGTTGGTGGGTCCCCGGGAAGTGCTGGGGAAATTCCTGGGTTGGCAGAGTCAATGAATAAGAACTGAGGTGAGGTTTTAGGGTCAGTGGGTGGGGTGTAGGGTCACAGAGGTGGAGGCGGGAGTGGGGATGGGAGACGGGGTGGGGTTTAGAAGTCTTGGGGGAGGAGTCGCAGGGCGGAAAGAAGGGGCAGGGATGGGAGACGGGACCCGGGGTGGGGGAAGGGTCAGGTCGCCGTCTAGCCGCCCGGACGCTAGGCTAGGGCCGGAGGAAGGTGGGCACGCCGGGCTCGGGACCTTCCCGGGGCCCTGCGCCCGCCCGGCCTCCCACCTGGGCACGGTGGACCCACTCTTCCCGCAGCCACCAACCTGACAGCCCCCGAGGGCGACTCCGCCGACAGACCGCCATGCACCGGGCCCTGCCACCAGCGCCGGCCCCGCAACCCGCCTGCGCCATAGCCCGCCCGCCCGCGCGCAGCTTGCCTCGCGCGATATCCAGGTTCCAGGGCCGCCGCACTTTCCTCTCCTCTCGGCGCGCCTCTACCGGGCCCCGGAACCCGTATAGAAAATACCGGGCACGCTCCACCCCGCACCCCCTGCCGCCGCGGCAGCCGTCCTACTTATCCAGGTTCCCGGGCCCTGGAGCCCAGGCGGCTGGGCTCTGAACCGTGCCCCTCAGATCCCCGCCCCGCCCCCCGGCCGGGTGACGCACAGCCCGCGAGGCCGAGCGCCCGGGGAGGGCGTGATGACGTCACGACGCCCCGGTCAGGGCCTGGGCGCGGCTGGCGAGCCAGGTCGTCGCTATAGCAATGGGGAGCCGCCACCTGTCCCGCAGGGGGACTCGCGCACCTGAGGCTTGTGGCGGGAGCGGGGAGGAGCCCGAGGCCCCGAGGGCTCCGCGCCGTCTCGTCGGCTGCCTGCGAGCTAGAAGGGCGCTTCAGGAGCCAGGGAGGACAAGAGGGTCAGGTTATGAGGGGAGCTGTTCCCGCGGGTTCCGCTGCCTGCACTGAGGCTGCGGACCTTCTCGGGGCTCAGAGCCCCCGGGCTTCCTCCTGCGCCTTACCAACCCCGAAGTGCTTTAGTGTGCGCAGTCCGCAGGCACTGCCTAGGATCTTCGAGCCAGCCCCCTGAAGGAAGCAAATTGCAGGTATTACTAGCTCCTTCATGAAAAGGACGACATTGAGGAGCCGTGAGGGACTTGCCTCTCCAGGGAGGGCGCCCTGACGGTCCTCGTGGGTTCTCTCACTCTCATTCCCCCGTCAGCCCCACCCTCAGGCTTAAAACCAGCTATTCCCCCCTAGTCGGCTTGCTCCGGGGTGAACGAAACCAAGCCCTTTTGCCATTTCCCCCCTCCCACGAGGGAGGGGCTACGATCGGGGAACTTGCAGAAACCCAAGGGAAAATTCAAAGGGAGTGAGCTTTTGGTAAAACATTACAAGGAATTGAGAGGAGTTAGATAAGGGACTGGTAAAGGTTGCTTCTTAGGAGAGGAATTGGGTGCCTGGAGGAATGAAGTGAGAAACTTTTCCCTCTCTGTCCTTTTAGACTTTAACTTGTGTGGCTTTTTTTTTTTTTTTTTTTGTATCCTCCCTCCCCTCCCCCCCAAAAAAATTAACTTAAGAAAAAAAATTTTTTTCAAAGGAAGTATTCCGATAAACTAGAAACATTTACAAAGTACTGGGTTTGGGGTCTATGGGCGCTAAAGATGCCATTGAGGGCACTGACAGTTTCTTTCCTCCCCTGTGGAGCTTAACCAGAAAGCTCACTTTTCAATTTTAGGCATCCTTCTTCCCTATCTTATTTGCTTGCTTTGACCCAGCCTCTCCAGAGGTGGGACTGGGAGCAGAGTTCTCGGTTTCAGTGGGCACTGAGTGACAATTGATGGTCCATGCTTATAGTTAATAATTTAGCCTTTATATGCCTCTTGGTATAGAAATAAACAGCCTGATCACTGTGATGCCCTTTCTGTTCCTTTCTGGTGGAAGTTGGGCAAGTTATTTTACGTACCTACGGAGAGAATAAATAGCGTGTCCTGTAGCATAAACTCCTGGTTAGAAGTAAAGCGGGGAATAGAACTCAGGTTGTCCTAGTTTGTCCCCCAACTACCTTTTTCCGTAATAAAAAATACATTTGTCTTTTCTCACAATCCATGCAGATCCTAATCTGATTGGCTACTCACCTCTCCTACTATTATACAATGAACAAAAACTCTGGGAAATCAGTGTGTGACTTTGAAGTAATGAGATTCTGATGGTGGGTAATTTCAGATACTCAGAAAACTGGTGAGGAACATATTTTGGAGTGGAGGATTGAAACTCATTTCTAGCAGCTTGCCTTTGAGTCCCACCCTTACACGGTGGGAGCCCCGCATCAGGCTCTTTGCTGTCAGCACGAAGCCCACTTTGGATCCTTTCTCCTCCCTACCCCCACCCCTCCACTGCTCCCATGCTCTCTCTAAAAACAAATACAAAACATTAAAAAAAAAAAGTTGATATCTAAATTTTCCATCCCAAATTTAAGTACCTGTAGGGGATATAATTTCTGACTTGTTATAAATTTTGATGTTTTAAACTAAAACCATTATGTAATTCTTAAGTGTATCCAGTGGACTCCAAATACCCTAAATGTTTGGTGCCTGCCATCATCTATTAAAAAATATATGAACAAGTTCTTTAGCAGAAATTTTATATGGTTCCCTTTCTTCTTGAACTTCTAACTCCATTCACTTCCCATTCAGAACTGTATCCTAATTATATTTGTATGTGTTTTTTTTAAGTTTATTTATTTCTTTTGAGAGAGAGCAAGCATGGGGGAGGAGCAGAGAGAGAGGGAGAGAATCCTAAGCAGGCTCTTGCTGTCAGCACAGATGCAGAGAGCCCGATGTGGGGTTTGATCTCACAAATTGTGAGATCATGACCTGAGCTGAAATAAAGAGTCAGATGCTTAACCGACTGAGCTAGCCAGGCACCCCAGTATATTAGTGTTTTAAAGACTTATTGATCACTATCGCACTTCTTTGCAACAAGAATGAGTATAAATTTAAGTTTATTGGCTGTGACCATAGGCTTTAATTGTTAAAAAAAAAAAAATGTCTCATTTGAATTGAATTGTCATTACAGCTATTACTGGTACACAATTTATTAAACAACATAAATATATTACATAAATTTATAACTTGTGAAACCTGAAAAGTACAATTTTTATTGAAAATGCATTCCTTGGGGTGCCTGGCTGGCTCAGACAGAAGAGCCTGTGACTCTTGATCTCAGGGTCATGCGTTCGAGCCCCAAATAGGATGTAGAGATTAGTTATATGAATAAATAAATACTTAGAAAAAGATAATGCATCCCTTAATGAGAAATATGGTGTTTCTCAATTCAGGTATTCATGGATGAGTATTATCTAATGGTAGAAGAAGATAAGGTGCTGCTGTTGCTCAGTTCTCTGTTTTTTTATTTTTTTATTTTTATAGACATAAGCATTGGGAAACCTTGTTCATGTAGTAATTGGGAAAGGAAGAGATTTTTTACGGTAATATTCCTTGAGTCTTTGAACTACTTCTAGGGGCGCCTGGGTGGCTCAGTCGGTTGGGCGGCCAACTTCGGCTCAGGTCATGATCTCGCGGTCCATGAGTTCGAGCCCCGCGTCGGGCTCTGTGCTGACGGCTCAGAGCCTGGAGCCTATTTCAGATTCTGTGTCTCCCTCTCTCTGACCCTCCCCTGTTCATGCTCTGTCTCTCTCTGTCTCAAAAATAAATGTTAAAAAAAAAAAAATTAAAAAAAAAAACTACTTCTAAATTACATGCCAATAATCACAAAGTGTTCTATTACCAAATACTATTCTAAAGTACTATCAAAAAGAGTCTTTTAATTTTAGTAAAAGCAAAGAATTGGAAACCACTGAACTTGAAAAAGGTTTTGTTTTCAGTTTCAGTCATGTAAAAATTACTATTAGTTACCTGTTACTTTCTCACTCAGAGGCACCTTGTTAATCTGAGATTGATTTTCACACTCTTACTTACCGACACAATTTTGGTAAAATCCTTTTATTATTAACATGTTTTCAGGATCTTTTTGTTAAGATATTGAAGTGCAGGGGCGCCTGTGTGGCTCATTTGGTTAAGCAACCGACTTCGGCTCAGGTCACGATTTCACAGTTTGTGGGTTCAAGCTCCGTGTCGGGCTATGTGCTGACAGCTCAGAGCCTGGAGCCTGCTTCAGATTCTGTGTCTCCCTCTCTCTCTGTTCCTCCCCTGCTTATTCTCTGTCTCTCTCTGTCTGTCAAAAATAAATAAACGTTGAAAAAAATTAAAATATTGAAGTGCAGATTCACTTCAATATGGAAAATACCTGCCATTTGTGGAATTAGCAAAGCCAGTCTTCTTTCAAACCAGTCAGCCCAATCCGACTGACTTTCTGTTAGGAAAAAGTCTGCCTTTATTCTTCAGTTCAAATAAATACGTTAATATTCACTTTAAAGAATATTATAAAAATCACTGGGAAATAAATTAACAGCTTATAAAATAGATTACTAAAAACCAGTTATGATTAAAATTATATAGAGCTAATATTAACATTACAAAACTGTAAAAACAGGATAGTACTGTTTCTCATTATGTAATTTGGAATAATGCTGTATAATATGTAGCTAAATCCACTAGTTAATAAGAAGTAGGACAGAAGGTATGTTATCCCTGTGGCAGAAGTGGGTGTGTGTTCGTGCTGAATTCTGATGTTTGGCTTTGGAGAACAATTAAATAAGAATCATGTTTAAAAATCAGAAATAACTCCAAATAAATTTTTTAGACTTCATGATAAATTTCCTATTATGTATTTAATTAAAAAAAAAAGTATATTGGCTAGGAAATAATGGTTTGAACGGCTAACAAACAATTTGGTTTTGCTAGTTGGAGGTAGAAAATAGTAAACATTTTATAAGATGAAATAAGAGGATTGGTTGTAATAGAAATGTTTTAATATTATTGAATGAAAAAAGAACCCCTCCCTCCTAATGCCCAGGTTTTTATATCCTGGACCATGCATGGAGATTAAGTGTAGGTGAGGGATATGCCTTTCTTTTGTAAAGTAAGGACTATGTTGAAAGAGCAGGTGGAATGGAGAGTATGCATTAAGTAAGCTGGGCTGGTTCTCAAACAGATTCGTTGGGGGGAGGGGGAGATTTCTAATACAAATTGAGGATCTGGGGGGCACCTCCGTGTCTCAGTCAGTTGAGCATCTGACTTCAGCTCAGGTCATGATCTCACAGCTTGTGGGTTTGAGCCCAGCGTCGGGCTCTGTGCTAACAGTTCAGAGCCTGGAGTGTGCTTTGGATTCTGTGTCTCCCTCTCTCTCTGCCCCTAACCCACTGGCATTCTGTCTCTGTCTCTCTCAAAAATAAATAAACATTAAAACAAAAAAAAGTTGAGGATCTGGAAAGTTATTACCTTAAAATTTTCCTCAGATTGATTTTCTTGCCCAGTACCTCTTGGAAGGTCTTCACATACCCTTTGAAAGCATTCCTTGGAAAGTCTTTATGTGCCCATTTTAAAGATTGCTTGATATAGTCAGACCCATACTCTACTGGCTCTGATTATACATTAATCTGGGACATCATCATAAATGTCATGGGAATAAGGTGGAAGACTTGGTGTTTTTGGAATAAAAGAGGGTTCAGAAAGATTTCAGAGAGGATGGCCCCCAGTTGATGTAGTCATAATGGCCCTGTATTGGTCCTTGGCTTTGCAGTTCTAGAGACATGATTTTATCAGTCCACAAAAGTGATCATGTTTTGTCACACTAAATCAAACTTACAGGAAGTTAATGTATAAAATAGAATGCCAGTGAATTCATTTATACTCTTAGCCACCAGGTAGACTGGATTCTCTCTCCTGTTGGGAAATGTATGTGGAAAGATCAATTGTAATCAGAATCCTAGGAGTACAGATTTTTTTTTTTTTTTTTTTTTAAGAGAAAGAGGGCAAGCAGGGGAGAGAGGCAGAGAGAGAATTCCAGGCAGGCTCCATGCTGTCAGCATGGAGCCCATCACGAGGCTCAAACCCACAAACCATGAGATCATGACCTGAGCTGAAATCAAGAGTCAGAAACTTAACCCACTGAGCCACCCAGATGCCCCAAGGAGTACAGATCTTGAGCATGGCTATTGTTATCAAGCTATGATAACCTGATGCATGGCACATAATACGGAGCTCAATAATTGTGAAGTGAATGCACCTATCCTTTACAGGTGCTCATGGGGAAGTTTGGGATTCTAGTAGACCAACCCAACATTTGATTAGGTAGATTTTTCCTTGTTCCTTTTAAATTGCTATATCATATAGCTATTAAATCCAGTAAAATTTTATGTCAGGAGATTATATAATTGTAACCATTAAGTTTTATCTGTCCTCTCTGAGCCTGGAAAATGGTACTGTTTGTTTGTAAGAGATTGGACATTCCTGTGGTCTAGTGGTAATGGTGGTATGGCTGAATGATATTTTAAAATTCTCTCTGGTGGCCAAGAGTGTACTGCATAAAAAGAACAACCTTGGGTGACTCAGTGCTGGCATTTTGCTGGAGGTAAGACATCTTAATTAGGGAGCCCGTGGCCTGGCTAGATTTGGGGAAGTGTACTATAGTGAGAAGAAACAATACCCTAAATATCGTCTACTGCTTTGAAAAATAGAGAGACAAGCCTTTTCAGATTCCAAAATCATTAGGAATAAGATGGATAAATGAAAAAAAAATTTTTTAAGTTTATTTATTTATTTTGAGAGGGAGGATGCATGCATGCAAGTTGGGAAGGGGCAGACAGGAAAAGAGAGGAGGCCAAGCAGGTTCCATGCTTAGCATGGAGCCCGACTAGGGGCTCAGTCTCACGACTAGGAGATCATGACCTAAGCTAAAATCAAGAGTCAGAAGCTCAACCGACTGAGCCACCTAGGTACCCCATGAAAAAATTTTAAAAGTCCTATCTGGAAGCCAGAAGACACTTTGTTTCCTCGAACCTTTTTCCAGCTCTAGGATAAACTACGGAGACAAAGGAAAAGATGTCAGGCTGAGGAGTTTTATTTAGTATTTTAATAATAATAATAAAAAAAGACAATACAGAATCCAAACATTTCTTTTTACAAGTTCAGATACATTTTTTCCCCAAGTGCAAAATACTCTATGAACTGCATCATTTACTGTTTATTGTTGATTGTGTAGGAGATGCTTACTATATTGGCAGCAGTGGAAGGCAGATATAAATACAACATTTTGAGATTTTTTTTTTTGCATTAAAAAGAAGCCTCCCACATGATAATGATTATTCTCTGAAACTTCAGTTTAACTCACACAGAAGAATAAAGTTTTCAGTTTGTCCAAACTGCTACAATTTGTGTTGTCTAGATAAGCTGATAATAGAACTGGAAGTTCTATTCTCTCTAATCATATGTCTTCTTAAAGGGTTCCTAGTCCAAATAATGGCCCAAGCGCAGGGTGCGCGATCTTTGAGACAGGTCAGATTTAAAGATATCCTTGTGTTGTTTGCTTCCACTTTTCTTTTATTGTGCTTTAGAAAGAAGCCAAGCAGGTTAACATTATTTTCTGCTTATGGTCAGTTATACTCTGTCTCCCTTCCCCTAGTTTGAGCCTGTTATATTGAGGTTAAATAGCGAATACAAAAGTTTGAATGCTCTATAATGTTTTCTGACATTTTGATATACAACCATCTAATCCACTACAGAGTCCCTTCAAACATGAATATGGAGAATACTTCTTACATATAAACAGTTTCATTAGGGACAGAGACCATGACTGTATTCCTGAATTTGCAGCAACAAATCTGAGCCTTCATTACCTCAAACTAACTCAATCCTAGGGAAGTCAGAGTAGTGTCTGCCTCTGGGGATTTATAGCCCTGGGGCAGGGCAGCTCAAGTCCAGGCTTTGGTCAGTTCTCTTCTGACTGTGAGAGTTCCCTCACGTTTAGGGAATGGACCAGGCCTAATACGGAAAAAGGGAAGCAGAGAAGTGAAAAGGGATTGCTGCATTGCTGAGGATTGAAGTGCCTTTCTGATATGCATCACTTGGTGCTCAGAGCCCTTGCAGAAGTGGCTTCCCGCTCCCAGACCCAGAGCAGCGCAGGTTTTGTACTAGGATAAATGAGGCCTCACAGTACTGCAGTCCTGTAACACCCCGTCCTGCAGAGAGGCCTCGGGACTGGTTCATGAAAGTTCCCACTTATACCATCTTCTTCCTTCCCCACACTGGTAAAAACCTCTTTTTCTGTCTGACCTGTAAAGGTCTAGAGAATCCCTGAGTGTTGACTCCTCATTCAGTCCACTTAAGCCCTAGTTTGATGCCCTAGGATTGGCTTCCTCCTAGGTTCAGCAGCAGCTTTGCCTGGATTGTTAACCCCCAAGTGGGACGACCTAAATTAAATGTGGACATTAGCAGGTCATTCCCTGCTCACCAGGATCTGTCTTGACATCAGTTAAGAAGCCTAGTGGTCTATACTTTCCATGCTGTGGAAATCATTTGCAGTTCCCAGAAACCATGGAATAAATTATCGGAGGAAGTAGGTTTATGTGTATATATGGGGTGACAGGAAAGGAGGAGAGCAAGAAGCAAGACCCTGAAGGCATAAATTGGGAACTACTGTTTAACTTTTTAAGAGAGATGCAAAATGGTAGGGAGAGAATCAGAAAATTATCCTGGCTTCTGGTGGAGAATTAAGATGGTCAGAGCTGATTAAAGCAGTTTTCATGGCATTTCCTGGGAAGTGTGGATACTTCTATTAAATGACCATTTTCTTGCTTGGAAGTAGGTATTTTGTATCTTTTGCAGAGCACTCTTTGACTCAGAGAGACAAAGGAAGCCAGATATTCCACTCCTAAGAGCCATGGCATTGGCTAATGGATATCAGGGGAACTATCTGGGACATTGGCTACCTACTGCCTAAGGCTGTCTTTCGCTGGTGAATGCTACTGATTAGGTAGTGAGGGGATGGTATAGACTTCTTTATTTAGTGTTGCCTCTCCTGGGAGGAGCAGTAGCCTGGACGGTCAATTACAAATGAACCCTAGGAGTTAATTGGTAGCCTTTGATTGAATAAGACTACTTTGATTGAATAGCTTTGGGGGAACTAAAAGGAGCAAATGGGAAATAATTTTATAGGCAGCAGCAGAATGAGGGGAGAATGTGTGCACGATGTGGGCTTGGGCATGGACTTGATTCTTCCTTTTGAAAAGCAGTAATGGAGGAAGCTAGGCTTGAAGTCAACGCCGAGAGGGAATGGCAAACAGGTAAGGTAGGCAGAGTGGCTAAGGTCAGGCAAACTTCATGCCTGGGTAACTGTCCGATTCTTGGTTCCCATAGCCATAGCTTGTCTCTGGCCTCAGGGGCCTGAGTCAGCCCATCCCCAGGGGGGTTGTCCTGTGCACACCAGGGGAAAACAGGATGAAGGCAGGGAAAAGATGGAGGCTTTCCCTACTTGGGAGTAGAGAATCACTGACCAATTCATTGGCCTCTACAATCATGAGGTCCATGCTGAATCCATAGAGAGGCATAGAGATGGCAGGATTGGTTTAGCAAACATAGGTCCCACTCCTTCCTGCTCCATCAAGTCCCCAGAATTACTCTCCTACACATCAGGTGCCTCTGAGCTACAGTTCTGAGTTCCCCCAGCTGAGGGCTCGAGAGGTCTGGATGGCCACTGGTGGGGGAGCAGAGACAGATTAGATGTTCCAGCACTCAAGGTGTTCATGAGATTCAAAACTTTTTTCTTCCACTTCAGACATACACTCTTCTCTCTTGGGCAGCTATAAATAGGGTTGTTCTAATAGAGGAAAAAGAAACAAAAACAAAAAACAAAACCAGAAAACAAAAACCCCTCCCTCTAGACAACATAGGAAGACTCAAAATGATTGCACTTATTAGATGTGGACAGGGTGGGCAGAAGGCTTGCCAAGTGTGCACACATTCCTCTTGCTGCCCACAGCCTGGGGCCAGAGGTAGGTGGCTCTGGGCTGGCTGCAGAGCAGGGTCCTCTTTGGTGGAGCCCACAAGCCATCTGGGGCTACAGGGAAAGATAACTCTGGGGCAAGGCCCAGGCTGGCTTCTGGTCACAGCCATGTTTCTTTAAGGACAACACTTAGCAAGGGGAGTAGGGCTCCCCCAGGGAGCACTTAGGTAGGGGTGAGGAGATGGCTGGGCCAGGAAGATAAGTAAGAAAAGGGATTAGTGTTTGAGGCTGGCTTCCCAGTTGTTCTGTAGTCTAGTTCTTTAGATGATACATTTTCTTCTTCTTTTTTTTTTTTTTTTCTTCTTTTGGTGATGCTTTAAAACCTGGTTTCTGTCCTGCAGAGAGCTATAGTCTTTCTCTTGGGGAGTGACAGCGGCACATTCAACATGGTAATGCCTGCTGCTTTTCCTCAGTCAGCTGGTGTCTACTAGCCCAGTGGTCTGGGCCTTTTGTAAGCCCTCATGGATTGGACACCAGGCAGACATGTGGGGGAAGAAGGAGAGGAGCTGTATAGACAAGAAAGCCAGCTGTGTGGGCAGTCCAGCGCTCAGACCATGTGCCCCAGAGGACCGTGCTGGCAATAAGCCTACAAGTCAAAGGCTTCTTTGGCAGAACCCTGGGCGGGGGGCACAGCCAGGGGACATTTTGACTCCTGACTAGCAAGGCACAACCCTATAATGGCAGAAGCTCTTCTTCCCCCTCCTCATTTCCTACTAGACCCACTTCCTTCAAGGGTTTCTATCACCCTTACAGGCTGATGGGGCCAGGGATGTGAGCTGGTAAAATGGGCAGCGTGGCTGGGAAGGGGACACTGTTCTTTCACCCCTCAGGGGGAATAGAGCCAGCACTTAATGGCTTTTCCAGGGGGCATATAGGAAAAGGGAACACAGTGAAGAGAGAGAGAGGGAGAAAAAGAGAAGCAGAGAGAGACAGGAAAAGGAAGCTAGAGATACAGAAAGGGAGACTGCTTGGTCTATAGTGATTTTTTTTTTTCTCCAAAAAGAAAGAGAAGAGAGAATTCCTCATCTGAGGGTAGGGGCTGCTGGCTCGGAGGGCTAAGGAGTCTGGGGGCTTTAAAACCTGGGTCTTGGGCCTATGGGCACTATTTGTAGGGCCTCAGGAAGCTGGAAACTTTGGAGCGGAGTAGCTTGATGAAGGATTTTGGCAGCATCTCCTTGTGTTTCTCTGTATACTTGAAGTAGTTCTGGGGGTGGGCCAGCACCTCGAAGAAGGCCTTGATGAGCTTCTTGTCCTGCAGAGGATGGCAGGTGGTAATGTCAGCCTCAGCATTGGGGGTGGGAAAGAGGAACACCAGCCTCGACTCAGAAGCAGCCCCTCTTGATGCTAAATAGGCATGCCCAGAAATGAACTCTGGATTTTCATCCCCACCATCGTTCCTCCTGTAGAATCCTATAACCTAGTCATTGGCAACTCCACCCTTCTATTGCTCAGGTCCCAGTCCTTGGAGTCATCCTGAACTCCTCTCTCTTGCCCCCAATCACAGCAAATCCTGTTTATTCCACCTTCAAAATATATCTGGGGTCTGACCATTTCTCACAGTCTCCATAGCTACCACCCTGTCCAAGCCATGTTCTCTCTCACTCGGACTACTGCAGCAGCCTCCTAACCAGTCTCCATGCTTCTACCTACCCTTGTTCTTCTACAGACTGTTCTCCCCTACAGCAGCCAGAGTGACTTTTTGGTTTTTAATTAGATCATATCCTCTTTCTGTTCAAAACACTTCTCTGGTTTCTGTTTTCGCTCAGTAAAGCCAAGTCCCTTGCATGGTCCATAGGCTGAACATGATCTGTACCCCACTCTTTGTCCCCCATGCTGCTTTGACTCTCGTACTCTGCTGAGCTACACTGGCCTTCTCAAGGTTCTTGAGCATGCCACACTGCTCCCGTGCTCCTTTCCTGATCTTCTAATGCGTAGCCCTTTACCTTATTCAGGTCTTTTCTCAGAGGCCTTTCCTGACCATTCTGTCTGAAACAGCAACACGATGTGTGGAGAGCCTCCTAGGTGCCAGGCACCGTGCACCGAGACTCAGATCTTCTGGCTTCTAGGCTAGTATTCTGATTTTTAAAATAAGAAGTGGGGCTTCTAGCCTCTCATCCCAACTTCAATCAAAACAACTCCACTACTTTATGTATTGGAGTTCCACAGCACAAGTGAAATAAGGGTTCAGATGCTTTAAAAAATGTTTGAAAAGCATTGCTGAAATTTTTTTCTTTGTAGCCTGCAAGTCCTAAGCAATTTTTGTCATTGTGTCTCTTATTTTGAGGATAGTATAAAAATGATCTTATTAATCATAAAGATAAAACTTTTCCTTGCATTGATCATTTATGAAGGGTAATACTGTGGCTAGGACTGTAGTGTCCTAAGTACGATTTTCTTAAACTGGGATCCACAGACCAGGTTCATTCTTCAGTGTTGGTAACATTTCTTTTCCTTTAAGACAGATCGTATTGAATGGACTCTGAGAAACACTATGCTAGATCTGCTCCTTTTCTGTGGGAACTGAGGAGAGAGGAAGGGAAGGAAGGTACTTAAGCAGAAGCATCTTTCTATACCTCATTTTCCCTGTATTTCTTGGTGAAAGAAGTAGGGGACATTTCACTCCTCATCTTCCCTTTCTCTTCCCCTACAGTGTAAGATAGTACAGTCAGATGGGCTTGAACTCATTGGGCAAACTCAACTCTCTGTGCCTCAGTTTTCTTATCTGTAAAGTGGGAATGATGAAAGTACCTATTTCATAGAGCTGTTGTATATATCAAATGAGAATATTCATGTAAGCACTTAGCATACTGCCTGCACATTGTTTATATGTTCATTAAATGCTGGCTGTTCTTCTTGTGCATATTCACTTGCCTTTAAAATCTCCTGGTGGTTTTCAGATGCATAGAGCCGGCCATCTCGAACAATGTCTTCTACTAGCTGCTCGTAGTCCTCTGCACAATCAACCAAGAGGAGGGGTTTAGGGGTAGAAATAATTCCTGCTCCCCCTGCTCCCTCCCAAGACTCATGAGCCTCCCCTTTCTCACCCACCTCCCTGGCATTCGTGCCCTTACTCACCATCATAGGTGACGTAGGGGATCTGGAAGCCACGAGCACTGTTGGCCTCGCTCGTCTTGAAGTTGATCCAGAGCTTCCTGGAGCGGGCCGTGAAAGCAATGGGGCGCTCATAGGTCTGGCAGGTCTCATAGGTGGTAATGGAGGATGGGGAGGCTGGGAAGGCAAGCAGCAGGTCAGGGAAACAGCAGAGCAGGCTACCCAAGCCCTCCTGGAGGAGGGCTGAGTGGGGGAAGGAGTCATGCTGACAGAGACTCTCCCCCACGTACTTCCCCCACTCCCCAACGTACACATGTCCTCTCCCACTGCCCTCCACTTGTTCCACAACTCCTCTTTGACATCCAGGCACTCACAGAATGTAAGAAATTTGACATTTAAATAAATGGAATGGCAAAAATGCTAGAACAGGAAAGTGAGACATGTAACACTTTTGGAGTTCTAGTCCCAATGCTGGCATTCTTAACTCTGCTCTCCACCAATCACAGAGCACATTCATTGCTGTTTTCCTTTGTTAGCTTCTCCACTTCCAAGGCCTCCCTTCTCACTGCCCTAGTTCTTCCTGTACCAGTTTTTTCTCTCTCTGTCCCTCCCTCCCAACCAGATTTGAACTGCCCTTCCCTGGCCCAGCCCTGCAGCCACCCACAGTTCTTTCTCATGACGAGGACGTCCCCACACTCATCCTCAGATGGCAGGAAGATCTCGGGTACCACGATAAGGATCTTGCGCTTGGGTGGGGGGTTGATGTTCCAGACGCACTCCACGCCAGCTGGGTAGTTGCCTGGGTAGTTGGGGGACTCGATATAGCCAGTGAACTCACCCAGCTCCCCACCGCACTGGCGATCTGTAACCAAGCCCAGGTGGACAGAGCAAGAAAGAGAAGGGAAGTCAGTGGGGGAATGGGTTAGGGATGTTGAAGCATTTTGAAGTGGAAACCAGACACTGTAGGCAACTGCCTTCTGTTTCATCATCTTCAAGTTCTGGGTCCACCTTCCTTCCTGCCCTTTTAGTACCTTCTCACCTCACTTCACCTCTCTCTGTCTCCCCATCACCTATCTCCAGGGAGAGGGTGCCATGAGGCCCAGCCCAGCAAGTGGTCTTAAGATTGAGTGGGATGGGAGAGATGGAGGGTGGGACTTTCCTGCCCATCCACTCCCTAGCCTTGCTCCCTGTTGGTTTACTTGCCCCACCCCCCACCTCTTCCCATGCCCACTGTTCCCAGACCTCTCTGCCCCTTTTTCCACAGCTTGGCCTGCCACGTACTCTTGCACTGGGCCACACTGGTGGAGCCATCAAAGTCAGTGCTTGTATTTCCTGGACAGCGGGTGCAGAAGTTCTGACGGAAGTCAGGCTGATAGGAGCCCATAGCACAGCGGATACAGCGATGGATGGTGGTGTTGTAGTAGTGACCAGGGGAGCACTGGACTGCAGGCAAGGGGGAAAGGTAGGCGTTAAGATGGTAGGCAAGTGGGAGTTCTGGGGCACAGGATGAGCAGGACACAGGAGACTGAAGACACCAAAGTTCCTTCCGAGTCCCAACCTTTCTTTGTCATGCCAGAATTGAAGCCTAGGGAAAAACAAACTTACAGAGTGGTTGGCTACCATGCCAATCCTTTTCTTTCAGGCACTGACTGTAGTGCCAAACTTCTAGAAACTCATTGGTAGTATTGAGGGGAATGTGCCACCAGTTCTCCGAAGCAGAGGGGTAAGTGACACTGTTATTTATTCCCTAATTCCTAGACTTGGGACTGGTGGAGGGTCAGGATGTGTCCTATGAGCAGGATGGTCTGGTTGGTCAGGCAGCTGGGCCTTTCCTAGTTTGGGGAAGATGGTGTGCCAGCATACTCAGGTCTACTCTGAGGACTTGGAGAGTTTTTTTTGTAAGTAGTTAAAGTTGGGGAGTCCCCCAGTGTGTAGCCCATTCACCTTTGGTGTCACAGTCTTGGAAGGAGATGGCTCCCTCATGCTTGGTGGTGAGGCCCCCACCACAAGGGAAGCACAAGGTCCGTCCTGCTTCAGGTTGGTACGTGCCGCGTGGACATGGCTGGCAGGGCTTGAACCCATCAACGGAGTATTGGCCAGGAGAGCACTGACCTGCAATGAATCAAGGGCCCAACTCTGATGGGGATGGTCCTGGTCATCCCCACCGGGTCACCCAGTCTCAGGGGACAGAGACACACAAACAGGATGTTGACTAGGAGAGTGGTCTGGAGCCTGGGCCTGCCCTTGGGAAATCCCATGCCCATGGGCGTCCCAGTGCCCACCCTACCCCACTCTATATTGTTTGTTCCCCTGGCACCTGCACACGTGGTGATGTTGGTGGCTCCGAGAGGCCCGTGGGCATCACTCCCAGGGCAAAGGTCGCAGGAGAGCTGCCCTTCTCTCTCCTGGAAGGTGCCCGCTGGGCATGGCACACACTGCTCCGTCTGGCCGTGGTAATACGTTCCCTGCGGGCAGCTGACTGAGGGAGAGTCGGCCGTGCTAGCCACCCCGCCCCCCTATTTCCCGCCACCCAGGCCTGGGATTCCCCTTCCCGCTTCCCCAGATTCAAGGAGAATCTCTTTGTTTGGGAATAGACAGAATCCTGCTTGGGAAGATCAGGGGCCAATGCCATGTAAAGGAGGGTTGATGGCCCCTCTGTACATGATATCCCTCTAGATTTCAACCTGGGACCAGGGAGAGGATGATGACAGGCAGGAGGGTCTTGGCTGCCTCACAATTTGAGGTACAACTTAGGCCGTAAAGTGTCCTGCTCTCTGAGTCAGGCCCAAGTTGGGCCTTCCCCGTTCCCCTGCTCCCCCGCTCCCCAGCAAGCTCCCTTACCACACTTAGCCCCAGCACGGTGCTGCCCAGGCCTACAGGCCTCTGCTGGCTCAGCTCGCTCCCCAGCTCCTGGGCCCGGCTTGTGGGCCAGTTCATAATCAAGGCCTGCCAGGCGCAGCAGGAAGCGGTCCTGGTTGATGGACTTTCTGAGCATCTTCAGGGACCCTTTCAGCCGCCGTTCCATTCGCTGTCGGAGGCAAGGCAGTCCACAGCCAGCTGGTGGTAGATGATGGTATGAGTCAGGGAAGGAAGAGAAAGTGGCTGTGAGCAGGAGGGCAGGGAGCAAAGCTAGGAGCTAGGAGGGATGTGGTAAGAGAGACTGGCTCCTGGGCTTGGTGTTAGGCATGGTCTGCCCTTAGTACAAGCTCTGCCCCTTCCCTTTGCGGCTGAGACTTGTGGTTTCCCCACCTCTGACCCCTTGCTTTCCACCCTCCTCCCTGCAGTGCCCCCAGTCCCACCTGTGGTTTCTTCGGCTCTGACCTCTGCCTCCAGTTCCAGGGTGAGCCGAGTGACTTCCTTGCCTGGAGGGGTCCGGGCCCGCCGGCCCTTGCCCTTCCGAGAGGAGTCACACTTGAGGTGGATAAAGGTGATCTGGCAGTCAGAGCAGGGGGCACCACCTGGGGGAGAGGCCTTGTCAACCCCAGGGGCACCCCCTGGGGACAGAGAAGGCTCTCACTCCCAGCTCTCACTTTCCCACCCTAGCCCAAGCAGACCTCACCAGATCTCCGCAACTGTCTCAGTTCACTTTTAAGGTAGGATACCTATTATTTGGTGGAGGGATATCCTGGGACTTCTTCCTTGGGCCCTATGCCTACAAGTGCTTCTTCCCTCTGCTCTGTCCAGAGTTCAGGATGCCAGTGGGTTTTTAGAGATCTCACTAAGCAGAGGAGCTGAGGGGTGGGGGAGGGGTGTGGTGGCCAGACAACCCATTGGAGGGGGGTCCCCAGTCCAGACCTGGTCCCGGGATTCTGCTGGCCTCCTCCATTTTGCCTTTGTTTCTCAGGTGCAAACGGCATTTGGCGTCCTTGATCTTGAAGGAGGCCCGCTGTTTAACTGACAGCACTGCAGCCTCTAGAGGGATGGCAGAAGCTCAGCACAGCCTGGGGGCGCCGAGGGGGGTGGGTACTGCTGTGGAGGGTATTGAGAAGCTGGGCAATAAGCCACGGGCTTGGCTGGAGAAGGATTATGAGAGCCAGGGGACTCAGATGTTAGGGGCAGAGGGAGCAAGGCAAAAGGGCTGGAGAATGACAGAGCGAGGAAGGGGATCCAGGAAAAAGTAAAACCAGGAGAATTAATGAGGAGAAATCGGGGTTAATAAGCAAGAGAATAAGGTGGGAACAAGGCCTCTGGGCTGGTGCTCACCATGGCAGTGGTTGGAGTTTGTGCTGTTCCCGGTGTGGCCAGCTCGGGCTGGAGTGGCCCTGGGGCTGGGGGTGCCACAGCTCACCGTGAAGCCATTCTCAGACTCTGAGAGAAGGGGGCTGTCACAGCTCTGAGCTGCCCGCCCCCAACGCCTACTGGTTGGAGTAATGCAAGGGAAGCAGGAGAGCTACCTGAACAGCCAGCCTTTCCTCCCTGCCAGCCCTACAGCAACCACCTCTATGTACCTGGCAAAAACCGGGCCCGGGAGGGGCAGGTCAGGGCACAGGTGTCCTTCTTGCCAGACCGGTTGCAGCTGAGCATGGCTTTCGAGGCACCAGGACTGCTCTGACATTTGACCGGCTCTAGGAAGGGGAGAGAGACCTGAGGAGGAGAGGGCCTTCCTCTCCCACCCTCTACACTTGGCTGATTTGGGAAGAGCATTAGCTACATGCAGAACTGTAACTGTAAACAGAGACTGATGAAGGGATTCGTCACCAGAAACTTCACGTCAGTAACTCAAATGGCTACATTCTACTCCCCTACTACCTTACTCCTTCCTTGGCATGGAACTCCCCACTTTCCAGGACCCCAATTCCCACCCCCCAAAAATGTAGTGCCAGCTCTGGCCAGCAGAGGGTGCCGCCCACCTGTGCAATCTTTGCCATTCCAGTGCAGCCGGCCCTGGCCTGCGGGGCAGGTACACTGGTAGCTGCCTGGAGTGTTGATGCAGCCAAAGCGGCAGCCTCCCCGGTTGATGCTGCACTCATCCACATCTGGGGGAAGGAGAAGGGAGACACCAACAATGGTGGGGGAGTAGGAGCCAGGGAGTGGGCAGTGAGTGAGGACCTTTGGTGAGAGTTCCAGGCACTCCAAGATGACTACTGGCTTGAGAAAAGCTCAAGCCTAGGATCTCCTTCCTTTATCTCTGTCCCCAAAGAACGATTGAGAAGCGGCCAAGCTGACAAGCTTTGTAAAGCCTGCCGTTCCTTTCTGCCACTGGGGCTGTATTTGAGAGTTCAGGATGGGAGTGGGAGTCAAGAAGCAGCGTTGGGATGGGAGATAGAAATTTTGGAGGTAGGATGCTGTTCCCTGATCTCCTAGTCTCCCGGTTGTCTTAATTTCTCCCATTTATCATGATGGATGCAGACATGGCACATGCACCTGGGGATTGCCCAGAGCCAACGAGCCAAATCAGGAACTCATTCAACTGAAGGGTGTGGAGGTGAGAGGGGACAGGTGGCTGAGGGTCTAAACTTGCTGGCTTACCCCCACAGTGGGTGACACCATATAGCAGGTAGCCATGATGGCAGAGGCACTGGAAACTTCCTGGTGTGTTGACACATATGTGGTCACAGGTTCGATCAAAGGAACACTCGTCTATATCTGGAAGAATAAGGATTCAAGCCACTGAATCTGTCTTGGGGCATTTGACCCTGCAGCCCCTTGCTCAGGTGAAGGACCCAAATGAGGGGCCTTGGCCCTCCCTCATGGCCCAGCCCTAAGATCATTGATTTAGCAATGCCTACCCATCCCCTGTGCCCCCTCCACTTGTAGTCTTTGGAGTCAGGAACTGTGAGATCTGGTACCTGTGGATCAGGGTCACCACATGTGGTTAGGCAGGTTGGATCCTGCCAAGGATTTGAAGTGGGGTGAAATCCATCCCTCCTTGCCAAAAGCAAGGTAGAGTTGGTCATCAAGAGGAAGGGGTACATTTGCTAATTTGCAGCATGACACTGCCCATGGAGGCTCTCCACAGTGTCTACTGACTTCCTCAGACTCTGGCCCTCTGGCCTCCTTGAAGCTCTCCTAGCTCCAGAACCTCTCCTAAGACTTTCCCCTTGGCCCAAGTCTGCTCACCCTGGCAGTTCCGCTCATTGATGAGAAGCTTATAGCCCTTCTTGCAGCTGCATTCAAAGCTGCCCACTGTGTTGCGGCAAATGTGGTCACAGCCCCCATTGTTCAAGCGGCACTCATCTATGTCTGGGAAGGCAGGACAAAGTAGAGAGAACCAAAGGTGATACCACAGGCTGGGGACAGATAAGGAGACAACATCCCTCCCTCCCTCACAGAGACTGAGAAAATCAAGCAGAGCTCTGGGCCTGCTCTTCTGACTCCTCTCTCACTCTCTGGTCTGTTTCTTCCCTGCTCATGGAATCTGTGGCCATTAGGACCAGTTTCTTTCCTGGAAGTGAGCCCTCCCAGAAGGGGACAGATAGGAAGCAGAGTCAGGCCTTCAAGGACTGCCTGGAGTAGGAAGCAGGATGGCATTTGAACTACAGGGCTAGTTTCTGCCCCTCACTCTGGATGGCACTTCCACAAAAGGCTGGTGGATAAGGCTTATATCTTCCCTGTCCCTGACCCCTGCCTAGCATAAGAGCCCCGGGCAGTGGGCAACAGGGCAATGGTGGGGGGGGGGGGCACAGAGAGGTGGAGATTCAAAAGGGAGCCCCTCAGAGAGGAGGAGCTAGGAGAGAGCCGGCAGGAGGACCTCCAGGAGAGCCAGTGAGGCTGGGTAGCTGATGGGGGAGGGGCAGGGGCCAGGCAGGGGGCTGGACTGGGAGGTCTGGAGAGGCTCAGGCCTGAGGCGGCTTTCAGCACTAGGAAGGGAAGGGGGGGGGGGGCGGGCAGTGAGCAGCTTCCTTCCTGAGGTCAAGTTCCCCAAGCTGGTGGCAGACAGGACCCAGGCTATTCACCCTTACTTGGGGGAGGGGGCAGAGAGGGCAGTCTTCCACTTCACTCTTAGCATACCTGTCAACAGTCCTTCCCAGCAGGAAACCTCTCAACTCTGGCTGTCTGACCTGCTGCCCCAGCCCTCCCCGTCTCCCCATCCTTTCTGCCAGCTGTTGGGCCAAAAGACACAAAGAAGGAGCTCAGTCCTCTTTCCAGTCCTCCTTGTGACCAGGGGACACAGACCTGATGAATCATTATTTTCAGTATGGCTACTCTTCCTTTTTCCTCCCCCACTCCACCTTTCTCCCAGACCTGGCTAATTAAAAGGAGGGGAAATAGGATGGACAACATGGGAAATTATACCATAATGATAACTATCATTTGTCAGGTACTGTTCTAAGTACTTAATATATAATCTTTATATAACTGATCTAATCCTTACAACAAGTGCCATTATTATAGTGGAACTGAGGCACAAAGACACTAAGTAACTTGCCCAGGATTGCAGAGCTGGGATCTGAACCCAGGTAACCAGTCTCTAGCCTCAGTGCTTCCACTGCTACCCTATTCTCCCTCTGACCAGTATAGCTTTCCCAGTGGGAAGGTCTGGGGGAATGTGGGTTATGAAGGTTATGGAACACATCTGTGACCTTGTACACACATAGCCAGGGCTCAAATATCCTTCTAGACCCAGGGACAAATGAGAATAACATGTTCATTAACCAAGAGGGCTAGGGACCCAGAGCAGGATAGAAATGAGAGTAAGGAAAACAAGGTAGGGTGTGGGCAGCGGGCACTAAGGGACTGGCTGGACTTTTGTGCCCCTTGAACTGAACTGGGAAAGGTGGACAAGAGACAAGCCTTAGCCATGCTCCTAGTTCTTTCTAATCAGGATAGCCTCCAGGGGGTTGAGGTCCTATAATAGGTACTAGATCTCTGATCCCAGCCTCAGCCCCCTCACCCCTATGCTCTGGTCCTCTGAGAGCCCTTACCTTTGCACGTCTTCCTGTCTGGCTGCAGCATGAAGCCCACAGGGCAGCTGCAGTGGACACCCGTCGCTGCATCGTGGCACTTACTGTCACAGCCCCCATTGTTGACAGCACAGGTCTCTGTTTAGGAGGGAGGTGGGGGATGGTAATGGGGTTATTGGCTTGGAGGAGTCCCAAACTTAAGGGTAGTAGAGAGTGCAGAGGCCTGAGGGAAGGCCTGAGCTGCCTCCCTGTGCTTTAGAAGGAGCACTCAGTGAAGGCTCCCAGCCCCCTTCCTCCCATGGCTCCCAGCCCCCAGCCCCTCACAAGTGCAGCCAAGCAGTCCACTTCCCTGCCCCCTACTTGATTGAAACAAGGTGGACAGCAGTGAGGCAGGTACAAGCCAGAGCTGTCAGGCAGGAATGTGCTGAGGGGGTGGAGGAGGTGGAGAGGGGAGGGTGCAGGGAGGGATGGGAGCTAAGTAAGGGTGGTTCTCAGCCGCCAGGGAACAAGAAGGGACAGATAAAAGTTTCCTCCTCTTTCCAGTGACTGTCTCTGTGGTGGTTGGGGGGGGGGTCATAGTGGGGCAATCTTGGGAAGAGTGAACCTAGTGATTCTGGAGATAGCTGAGGGATTGCCCAGCTGTCTTAAAAAAAGATCCCAGTTCCAGGCCTGACTGCTCATCCTCAGAGGAGAGGCACATATTTGGTCATATCCCAGCCCCTCCCCAGCTACCTCCCAACTCCTCCCAAACCTTCCTTTTAGTTCCAGATGGAGATAAGCTGGATGTTCTGTTGTTGTTTTTCTTTCCTAATGGGGAGAGATTGTCTAGGTAGGGGAGGGGGCCAAAAGAGAAGAAGAATTCGGAGGAGGAGGCAGGGTGTAAGAAAGTAGGTGAAAGAGTTAGAGAACCTCAGAGCTAGGTCTCTTCTATTGCCCCCTCTTGACTGGTAAGACTCCTTTGCTGAGGGGTCAGAATAGAGGGAGTATGGATAGGTCACTCTCCCTATTTTCTGCATTCTGCAGGACATAAACAAGTTTAAACTGCAGCTCAGGAGAATGAGTTGAGCCCAGGGAAAAACCATCAGTTCAAATAGTGCAAGACCCCTCCCCCTTCAGGGACTCTGGAGGAGGTGTGGGCCATCCTCTGGGGGCCCTAGAATTCTCCCATTGGAAAGACAGAATCCCAAACCCTCTCCTGGGGAAGAAAGGAGAGTGGTTCTCCAAATCTGGGGAACTGAATGAGAAAAGCACCAGAGAACTATCATCTTCTTAAATCTTTGACTCCTAAAACTCAGGTCCAACCCTTGTCACCAAGGAGACCACCAAAGCAAGGGTTCCAGAAGAAGCCCAACCCTGCCTATGGGTCCCTGGTCATGCCCCAGTTATTCAAATGCCCAGGTCTGGGAGCAGCCACAGTGGGATCTCTTGTGTGCCACTTACACCTTAGTCTCCTTAAGTTCCCCAAGACCATGGGAGAAACCTGGGAGGGGATGTTGAGTTCAGGCTCCAAGCCTAGCCATTCCCCCCAAGAGTGCTCTTAGTAGAAGGAGAGGTGCCCCCAAGCCCTGGAGCAGGGAGAGGGGAACAGATCCTGTGCTAAGACTAGGTAGGTTCTGAGGGATCCAAGGTGAGGAGCAGCAGAGCTGGCACAACACACATCTCAGGTCAGACGAGGAAGCTGGGTACAGCTGCCCTCCCCTGCAGGGCAGCATTAGCCAGGGCAGGGTTGAGGCGGCAGGATGGCACAGCCTCAACCCTTTGCTCTTCAGGTCGCAGTATGAAACCACAGTTTAATCTGTGCTGACTCTGTGCCAGGCACTTACTAGATGCTCTGCACACACTGTCTCAATCATCTCAGCAACCCCAAAGGAGAAAACTCTTATTCTCCCTGTCTACAGAAGAGTAAACTAAGGATCAGAGAAGAAAGTAGCTTGCTTGAGGTCATATGGTTAGAAAGTGGCAGAGGCAGGATTCAAACTCAGGTCAGTCTGAATTCAGATGTCATGCTTGTACCCATTATGGTGGGACAGAATGGCGAGTGATGCTGGGGCTGTGAGCTGGTGTGGGGGGAACCCAAGGAAGCAGCCTCAAGGAGGGATGGCATCTAACTCTATCCCACCCCTAACTCAGCCACCTAGTGGGCACAACGGGTAAGATGGAGCTGCTGGGTTTTTTGCTGTGTAGAAGGCAGAGAGAAGGGAGGGGGCAGATGGTTGGGAACAGGTGAGGTGTTAGAAGGTGGGTGAGGGAGAAGGTGGGAGGAGGAGAGAGCAGGAGAGGAGGACAGTGACAGGAACAAAGAAAGACAAAACCAACACGAAGGCTCCTGGGCCAGCTCTTGGGGACTCAGGTTTCCTGTCACCCAATGGGCCCAGTACCGAGACTGCAGGGGAACCCTGCTAATAGGCTAGAGTCCAGTCAGGCTGGGCCCAGTGGGCATGCGGTTAGTGGGAGCCCCAGCGGGTTAGCCCTTCCCCTAGCAAGCCAGTGAGAGCAAGCGGAGAGAGCAGACATATTTACCATTAGAAACGGCCTGAGGGGGGATGTGCTGCTCTAGCCGCCTTTCCCCTGTTTGACATTGTAAAAAAGCTGTTTAGATGCTGGGCAGGAGCCACTGTGGCCCACTGTGCCCCAGCCCCCTCCCCACCCTCCTCCTCCACCCTGTAGACCCAAAGCACTAGCCCCAAATGATGAGCCCTGAGACTGCTATGCTTCATTCCCCAGCCTTGTCCTGCCTGGTATCCTCAAAGAAGCCAGGCTCCCACCAGGTGACTGATGGGAAACAGAGTCTCAGAGAGGGGCAGTCATGGGCCCAGTACCACACAGCATGCCAAAGGCAGAGCTGGGATGCAATCTCAAATCTTACAAGCTGCCAAATCCCAAAGGGGCCCACCCTTTCTGCTTTACTGCCCTCTCAGTCTCCCCACTAAATCTGAATGTCTTGGTGGCCCCAAACAATGATGTTTCCTCCTACCAGGGCTGGGGAGAAACATGAGATCAGGGCAAGGCAAAATAAGTAAGTTCTGTTGGAGAAGAGGGAGAGGAACTCGGGAAGGACATAGCCATGAACCCTAGGACCTCCTCCTTTGCTCTCTTCTGCCTCACTTGGCCATGGTCCAGAAGACAGAATGGGTCTTGCATTAGAGAAGAGCTCAAGCTTACAAGGGGGTATTTTCCAAATCAGCCATGCTCAGGACGATCTGAACAGGGGGACAACAGAGGGGGATCTGGCCCCACATTCATGGGTCCCGAGCTCTGTCCTGACACATGCAGCTTTTCTTTGGGGACTGCATGCAGTTTCTTTTGGGAGACTCTGGGGATGTGTGAGTGTGTCCAGGGGATGGTGGAGGGTTTAGGAAGCAGAAGATTTAGGCTTAGGAGGAAAAAGATGAAAGGAGCTGGAACAAACCAGCCAGGAGAAGGTGACAGGAGGACCTAAAAATGTTCTAGGGTCTTTGAAGAGTTAGTTCAGAGGGAAACGTGTAGCAGGAGAGGGTTTAATTAAAGAAGTTTAGAACTGTGTGTACAAGTCTCTGAAGCAGGTACTTGAAGGACCCCTTTAAAAAAATTTTTTTTTTTAATGTTTGTTTATTCTTGAGAGTGACAGACAGACAGACAGAGACAGAGCATAAGTGGGGGAGGGGCAGAGTGAGAAAGGGAAACAGAATCTGAAGCAGGCTCCAGGCTCTGAGCTGTCAGCACAGAGCCCGATGCAGGGCTCGAACCCATGAACCGTGAGATCATGACCTGAGCTGAAGTCAGATGCTTAACCGACTGAGCCACCCAGGCGACCCTTTGAAAGACCCTTTTAGCAGCAGCATCTGCTCCCCTGTTCTCATGTCTGGGGGTTAAGGCAGTGCTGTCTGCAGAGATGGGCCGGGTCTCTGGAGTGAGATGGGGACAGTTTGGTTCTGAAGGTGAATATCATGTCTGTAACAAATACACAGAGTGACTGTGTTCACACCTCCTCACCCTCAGCATGTTGTAGCCCATGAGATGAATGGCATCTGTTGGTGCCCACAGACCAAACTTGCCCTTGCCTGGCTCAAGACACAGCCCTTCTCCCTGCCCAAACTCTTCTCTTTCACCTCCCACTTCTCCAAAGGGACACCCTGTCCCCGTTGTGTTTCTCAGCACTCTGTGAGCACACAGTAATCGGCCTTCACAAAAGACCTAAAGGCATAAGGCATTAGGAATTAAACATCAGGAACTAAGGAATTAAGCTCATTTCTGGTACCTGAAAGTATGTGAGGGAAGGCCTAGGAATTCAGGAAAAGGGATCCAGGTGTTAAGAAGGCCCCGGAGCAGGGCAATAGGAATGGAAGGCTGGAGCTGGTGGGGAAGTGAAGGGCTACAGGCAGAGGTGAGAGAGTACCACTGAGATGTGGAGGAAACAGGAGGAAATGAGGGCTAGGGTAAGGGCAGTGGACAGGGGGACACAGCACAGGCAGGAAGAAGAAACCTGGAGTCAGGAAACCCCATTTGTCAGTTCTGGGATGGTTGTTCCAGGAGAGAACACTCCCTGCCACCCTCAGTTCCAGAGTGGGGACAGTGGGCTGTGACAGCTCCCATCTTACCACACTAGTCAACCAGGGCCTTTGGTCAGGCTTTCCCAGCTGCATTGCCCCAGCTCTCCTCCCCTTCTCGGGCACAGCCTTGGTCAACAAGCACCTCTGCTAATTAGTCCCAGTTTGACAACACTTTCTCCTGGATAAAGAGGATGGTGGGGCTCCAGGGGTGGGGCAGGAGAACTAATGGGTCAGGGAGGAGAAGAGGGTGAGCCCTGCGATCTCTCAGAGTCATCCCTCACTAGACCTGGCCTCGTCTGGGTCTTCAGTACACTCACCAGTCATTCTGTGCCCAGCACCTGGGTCCCATGCGTTCCCCCTCCCCTGGTTCCCAACCCCCACTCCCAGCATAGGTGGCCTTGAGTTCACCAGCCTCACCCACCGATGCATGTCTTCCCGTCGGTATGGAGCACAAACTTGACATGGCAGCCGCACCGGGGACCCTGCTCTGTGTCATCGCACGTGTGCTGGCAGCCACCATTACCATAGTTGCATGTCACTGTGCAGAGAGGGCAGGAGGCCTGTCAGCTTGCTTTTCCTTGGGTGCCACATATCTGAAGACTGACTCTCATATCTAGTTGCCTCTCCCATGCTCCCTTTTCCTCCCACCTCTTGCTGCTGAGTCCCTACACCCTTCCTCTTCGTTGCTTCTTCTCCCCAACGACCATCCCAATTATCTCACATTTACAGTCCCGTTGGTTCTTGGTGAGTTCGAAGCCAGGGCGGCATTCACAGGCAATACCCCCTTTGGGTGTCTCCCGGCAAATGTGAGCACAGCCATGGTTCTTGTTCATGCAATTCATTCCTTCTAAAAAGGAAGAGGAGGGAGGTGAGTGCTTTATATCCCTGAATGCCTAGTGGAAGAGGAACTAGTGGGGTAGCTGGGGCCTAGGAAATTGAGAGAATCCACTGGGGCTGCAACACAGACAGGAGACACCAGTCCCTGTCCTGCGCAGAGCTGGGTGCTAATGAGCCATTCTCAGTGATGTATAGGTATTGATACCCAGCCCTCCAAAACCCTGCACGAGCACCCTCTCCTGGAGACAACAAAAAAGTAGTGTCTAATAGTTACATATTAGTGGATTTAAGAAGGACCCAGAAAAATAAAAAAACATCTCTTGGGGCATCTGGCTGGCCCACTCAGTGGAGCATGTGACTCTTGATCTTGGGGTTGTGAGTTAGAGCTCCGCATTGGGCTCTTTGCTGTCAGCATGGAGCCTGCTTCGGATCCTCTGCACCCCCTCTCTCTGTCCCTACCCCTCTTGTGTGTGCATTCTCTCTCTCTCTCCCTCTCTCTCCTTCTCTCCCTCTCCCCCTCCCTCCTTCTCAGAAATAAACATTTTAAACTGTTAAAAAAAAAAAAGAAAAAAACTTACGGGGTGCCTGGGTGGCTCAGTTGGTTAAGCATCCGACTTCAGCTCAGGTTATGATCTCATAGTTCATGGGTTCAAGCCCTATGTCGGGCTCTGTGCTCACAGTTCAGAGCCTGGAGCCTGCTTCAGAGTCTATGTCTCCCCCTCTCTTTGCCCCTCCCCCACTTGCACTCTGTCTGTCTGTCTCTCTCTCTCAAAAATAAACAAACATTAAAAAAAAAACTTTAAAAAACTCAAAAAAATAAAAGTAAAATCTTTAAAACAAACAAACATGATTTCTCCTCAAAGAGCTTTCAGTCCGACTGGGAAGAAGATACCAATGTGAGTGGGAAGAAATTGGTACAGATTTTTTACTATAGAAATTACTATAACATTTGCTTTAAAGTAAACTCTGTGCCCAATGTGGGGCTCCGACTCATGACCCGTGATCAAGAATCACATGCTCTACCAACTGAGCCAGCCAAGTACCCCTAATTACTATAAGATTTTATTCAACAAATATTTATTAAGCTCCCACTGCACGCAGAGCAGTGTATTAGGTTCCGGAGATACAAAGATAAATTAGACATAGTCCCTGCCCTCAGGGATGTCATAGTCAGGGTTGTGGGGGGGAGGCTGCATCACAGAAATAGACAATAGTATTCCACTATTCCTGCGTCACCCTCCCTATCCAATTCAAGGAATAAGGCATTGGTGAGCCCATCAGATAACAGCAGCTTAGAGCCCAGCCATCTATACTTAGGCACGACATCCACCTTGGGTCTGACACAGAGGATGCCCCATAGTAACCTCAATCCCACACTGATCCCAACCCCAGATGGATTCCCCCAGATTTTGCTCCAGCACAACATCTGTCTATGGAGCCCTTAGGATGTGATGGGTTGAGGGACAAGAGAAGAAGGAGCTAGTGGGGTTGAGAATAGAGGATGAGACCCAGGGGGTCCTGAGGGAAAGCTCCCCAGCAGGTAGAGAGAAGCCTGGGAGTGCAGGGATGGGACCTCTCAGGTCATGGGCTGACCTTCTGGCCGCTGGATGCAGGTGTGCTGGTTGTCGCTGAGGAAGAAGCCCTCCCGGCAGTGGCACTCATAGCTGCCCATCATGTTGACACAGCTCTGCTGACAGCCACCATTGCCCTCGGCACACTCGTCCACATCTGTGTAGGATAGGTGGTTGGTGAGGCCATGGGGTGCAGGCCGGCTCCAGAGTATGCCCTGAGACTTCAGCACCAAGGGCTGAAACAGTCTTAAGAATCTAGCACACACTTCCCGACTCTAATTCAGCACCCAGCCTCAGGCCAGCAAGTTCTCACCCACTCATCAGCTAATGTTTCACTGTTTTTGAAGAGGCCACCTAAAGACGGCAGAGCTGGGGAGCTAAACAGGTGGAGAGGGGACATTTAAACCTGGCTCACTTAGGTGAAGACTTGCCTCCCTTTCACTCACTTGTCAGAATTGGGTGTGAAGCCAGGGGAAATCAGGAAAGGAGCCAGGGTAAGAGACACAGAGGTGAAAATAAAGATGGAGACTGGTCAGGAAGAGAAATGGGCAGTTGGTGGCAGCCAGGGAATGAGAGAACCTGGGATCTGATTCTAAGTGCAGGCAGAACTATGGCCATGGTGCTGAGGTCTGAGGGGCAACAATGGGTAAAGGCAGCAAGCCTCAACTCCTCGCAGGGCAGGGACCATTTTTGTGGACAGGCTACGGCCCCATCCTTCCTCTCCTCCCTCCCCATGCCTGGGCTTGCTGCCATAGTCCCTAGCCTTTCTCCTATTTTGGTTTAACAAAACAGTCTGGTAGCTTGGCAAGGAGGGATGGGAGGAGAGCTGCCAGGCCACACCCTAATCACCACCCCAAATCACCACCCTCAGGTCCCAGAGCTAAGCTTATTTTGGGGCTCTCACTTGAATGCCTTGACTCCCTCTCTGTGCTACCTACTGCTCTCCCAAGTCCATAGCCCTTCTCTGTCTTCCTTGGCCCAGGAGGCATCAGGGAGATTGGTCTCCAAACAGAGGAGCTGGAATTAGAGCTCCTGAGGCCCTCAACTGCTCCTCTCTTCCCATCCTCTCTGCTGATCCCTGAAACCCTGTCCTTTCCCCCATCTGGCCAAGGGCAGAGGGGCACGGATCCAGCAGGCTCCTGCCTGAGAGGTATACTTTCCTTTGCCTTATTCCTGTCCCTTCCCCTTCTGTCACTACACCCCTGATTTCTCCCCATCCGTCTTCCACTGTGGCCCATCCTACATTCCATCCTTCCATATGCTCCCTTCTAATCCAACCTTATGACTTTGCTGCTCTAGCCAAGTTCTTTCCTCCAATTCTCAGTGGAGAAACAGACCTGGGGCATGGATGACTTAGGGTTCCCCTAAAAGCCAAAGGAAGAGTTGAGGCTTTGAACCCCAACCCTGGGGTTAGGGTTAGGTAGACCTCTGCTCCCTCTGACCTTTCCATACCTACTCATTCTCTTATCCCTCTGGCTAGTTTCCCCCCAAACACAGGGAAATAAGACTTGGTGAGAATCAGGGGCCTAGAAAGGTCAAAGGCAACCAATCACCAGAAGCTGATGTTTCCGGTCCTGCAGGAAACTCTCTGTCCTGGTCAAAGTGTCACAGCTTCTCTTTCCAAAGGAGTCCCCAAAGAGGTCCTCACAAATAACTGGGCGGAAAAGTGAGGTCCTTCCCTGTAGCTACAGTGGTGGGAGAGGTGGCCAGGGCTGGGGGGGAAGGGCCCAGCAGGAATCAGGATGTAAAGGCCCAGGTTGGGAGTAGAAGCATGTAAGCCTGGTCCAAAGATGGAATGTGACTGGGTTTAGAGGCAGCTCTGTAGCAAGGAGGCTCTCAGACTAATAGAACGTCAGATAATTCACTGGTTTGGTCAGTTGGGGAAGCAGCCTAGCTGCTTTTCTGGGCATCATTCCTCTTACTTCTCTTCCTTTCCTGGTCTTCTAGTCTTCCAGCCTCCTATTTTTGTTCTGACAGCAGAGAGGAAGAATTTGGAAAAGGACCCCTGGCTTCACATCTCAATTCCTGTTCTGCTATGGGCTTCAGTTTTTCTGCTTGGGGAAGAATCTGACATGGTCCCAGTAATTTTCCAAAAAGATGTGAGACCAAAGTTGAGTTTAGTGCCCTAGAGATTCTCCTATCTCTGCTCCAGCCCATGGGACAAAGATCAGCTGAGATTGAGGCCTAAGAAGTGAGGAGAGGGTGAACTTGGGAGATTGCAGGATGAGCTGGGAGAAAACCAGCCTTAAGGGCCAGAGGCTTCCCAGGGCCAGGGAAGAAGCATCATCATCATCACCATCATCACCATCATCATCAACAACAACATTCCTCCCATGTATCGAACATCTACTCTGCTAAGGATTGTACAGGGCTCTTTATAAATGTTGTCTCATGGTGATTCACGCAACAGCCTTTGAGTGGGATATTACCATCCTCATTTTAGAGATGAGGAAACTGAGGTTCCCAGAGATTTAGTTGATTTGCCTAAGGCCCCACAGATAGTAAGCAGGAGAGCAAGGATCTGGTGCAGCCAAATCACCTTCCACCATGCTCTGCTCTATATGGCTAAACCCACTATTGTCGTCTTCTGACCCTTGCCCTGGGAGCACTTGCTAGCACCATCTCCTCTGCTGTTTTTCATCCAGCAGCAGGATTATTTCATCCTCAGTGCCCCGTCTCAAAGGGGAGACTGACCTTGTTCTCTATTTTGTGAGAATGCCACTTTCTGATCACTTTCCTCTTCTTGCCTGGGAACTGGGAAGTGCTGAAAACACCTCCTCCCCCACAAGACAGCCCCTGCCCACACCTCCTCTCCCTTGCTCACCCAGACAGTTGTGTCCATCATGTGCCAGGTGGAATCCATCATAGCAGGTGCATCGGTAATTTCCAGGGATGTTGACACAGTCATGCACACAACCTGCATTATCTTCTCGTTCACACTCATCCACATCTGTGAGCAAAGAGGATCTGAGGCAGCTGGACATGCCTCCCACTGTCCACCCCTGTGTTCAGCTTCGTGGTGGTTATGTATGTGTGTGTGTGTATAACCTTCTCTGTGTGTGTTTACATAATTACTTTCATAGCCTGCAAACCATTTTGCATTTTACTATTTTTTATCTAAACTTAAGTCTTAAACATTTTCACGTCTCCCCCAGTCTTTCTAATTACCACTGTACATGGTTGCAGAATATTCCACTGTGTTGCCAAATCATAATTCATTAATCTATTCTCTATTGTTAGATCCCTTCCATTTATTTTACTATGGTAAATAATGCATTAAAGGACATCTCCTGTGTGTTATTTTCTTTGAATTTCCCTTGAGTAGGTTCCCAAGAATAAAATTTCTGGGTCAAAGGGCATAAATACTTTTTAAATTTCCTGCTGGTGTGACAAAATCACTTTTCAATTCATAGTGTCACCAAGAATTAACGAGTGTACCTTGTCCTCTAAAGTGTTACCAACACTGAAGGTCATAAATTTAAAATAACATCTCAAGACTGCTTTAATTTGCATTGCTTTAATTATGAGGGGGGAAGAATGTGTTTGTTTATGGTATGAAATTCCCTTGGGGTAAACTGTTCTCATCCTGTGGGTATGGTGTAAGGGTCTAAAGATGGAGGTTCCAATGTCAGGGAGCCTCAGGCCTCAGTCCTGTGATCCTGATCCCCCCCCACCCCCACCCCGCCCCCGGCCAAGCTGTGAGACCGTGAACTATTCCCAGCAGAACCTCAGCTAGGCTATATGGTGCCTTTGAGCAAATGAGAAAATGGTGCCCTCTCTGGGAAAAAAGTAGCTGGCCACCACTCCCAAGCCCCTTCTCCATGCCTGCAGGGACTGCAGGCCTTACTGTCCTGCACAGTGTGGCTAACTCTGGGCAGTGGCACCCATTTCCACACTCAAGCAGGCCCCCCCTCCTCCAGGCACCCTCCCCGCCTCACCTTTGCAGTGTTTACCATCCCCTGTGTAGCCAGACTTGCAGATGCACTTGTACGACCGTGGGGTGTTCTGGCAGATAGCATCAATGTGGCAGTTGTCGGTCCCCTCCACACATTCGTCCACATCTGGCAGGGGCAGAGGAGGCATTTGAGACCCTCGGTCAGTGCATTCCAAGGGGTGTCTTGAAGGTGGTTCCCTAAGGGCAAAATCCCTTCTCCTCTAATGTAGAGACCGTGACCCCTCCAGAAGCAGGTGCTCTTCCACACCCTTCTGATTTCAGAGTGGGCTGACTCTGTAATTTCAGGAATTCAGAAAGAGCCCCCACTCCCCTCAGAAATACTTAATCCACAATGACAGCTAAAATTCCATCATTTGAAACACTTCTCTTTGATTGAAAAACAAACAAAAAACCCTTGGACTGGGTAGCACACTTACCTTGACTAGAAATGTTCAACTTAGCATGAATTAGTTTACCTCACTTCGGAGCAGGCTTAGAGGGAGGGGGAAGAGAAGAGGCATGGGGACAGTGGCCTCTGGAAAAGTGGCAGGGTCCAGCGGCCCTTGGTAATTGAGGGAGGAAGAAAGGAAGGAGAAGGGGCCACCTGAGAAATCCTCATCTGCCTCACAATTCTGCTTGAGACCAGGCCTGCTCCCACTTGCCCATCGTTGTGCGAAGAATCTTGAGAGGAAAGAAGTTCCATCCTGGAAGATTTCCCTCAGACCCTGTGCTGTCAACAGCAGAGGGACTGGGACCTGGCAGGGGCTGGTATCAGCAATCTGAAACCTGATAAGTGGAGCCCTTGTGGCTGTCCAGTTGACTCAGGCTCATTAGTCTGCCTCCCTGAACTCTTCCCTCTAACCCAAGGTGTTCCTCTTGCTCCTGGCTCTCACTCTGGCACAAGGTGCTACTCTATTCACAGAGCTATGTTCAAGGAAGAAGCCAGCCAAGATCTAGCAAAAAAGAGGATGGTTCTGAAAGGACCTAGGAAAGAGAATCATTGATCGTCTTTGCGCAAAAGATTCCAACTTCTGAGGCAATATTTTGGTGTACATAAAGCTGAGCTAAAATATGGCTAAATGTTGCATTCAGTTGACAATGTTTTATAGGGTGTTTTTATGAAAGGTACTATACTGAAGGCCATGGAGGCTCAGCAGTGACTCGGCCCAGCCAAAAGGAGAGACAAATAAGTAATATGAAGCAGGGTGTGGTTGAGTGCCCCAAAGACATTAGAGAAAAGAGGAGGGGGTCCTCAACCCTGGCTACACATCATTAGAGTTAACTCCCTAGGAGATGCCCAGCACCATCCCCAGAGGTTCTGGTCAACTAGCCCTCAGTATTTTTCTAAAGCTCCCCAGGTGAGTCCAATGTGCAGCCAGGCCTGACCACCTCTGTTAAAAGGAAGATCAGAGGAGGAAGAGATTACTTCTAGCTGTGAATTGGGAAACCCAAGTGTATAAGTAGCAATGTGCGAACAAAGAAATGGGATTTGAAATCAAGACAGTGCATGGGGTGCCTGAGTGGCTCAGTTGGTTAAGCATCCTACTTCGGCTCAGGTCATGATCTGATGGTTTGTGGGTTGGAGCCCTGTGTTGGGCTCTGTGCTGACAGCTCAGAGCCTAGACCCTGCTTCAGATTCTGTGTCTTCCTCTCTCTCTCTGCTCTCCCCCACTCGTGCTCTGTCTCTGTTTCTTAAAAGTGAGTAAATGTAAAAAAAAATGTTTTTAAAGAAATCAAGACAGTGTAGAATTGCCTGGCTTTTGTTAAAATGCAGATTCTCAGGCCTTATCGCCAAGCTATGGAATCCAAATCCTTAAGGTGCTTGATTTATTTTTACTGAACCTGAGTGAGTGAGTGGACCAGTAACTGCTCTCAATTTATAGACACCCATGAGCCCTAGCTTGAAACAGTTAATTGTCTTCTGTTTTCGTATTTCAAGAAGTACTTCAGGGGCAAGGACTGAGGCTTCCTGAGGCTAAGAAGAGAACTGGAATTTGGAAGAGTGCCCCCAAACACCCTGCCTCAAATCTTCTGAGCTTCTATTCAGCTCTGCAATCTACCTTCCAACTCTCTTCGACTGCTCTGCAGTCAGCCGTGCTGGGTGATTCTAACTGCCGTAACTCACACTCTTCACCTCATTCAGGCTCTGTAGTCACGGTGTCTGCCAACTGGCCCACCCTGGGAACTCATTCCAAAGTGAAAGAACAGAGAAGGGGGGCATGAAGACTAGTTCATAAGAGAGGGCAAGAAGGAGCTCTGTAGAAAGTAAGAGCCTGCATGGAGTATCAGTTGGTTCAACTGATGGAGAATAAATGGTACTAAGAAATGTACTCTCATAAATAGAGCCTAAGCTCTGGAACCAGTCAATCTCAGATTCAAATCCAGCTCTACCTCTCTAGGGAGGCTTTTCTGATTCTCTTATTTCTTTCTCTTCAAAATGGGGATAATACTGCTCATGAGAGTCTGCAAATAGTTGATAAGCTAATTTGTGTAAAGTACCTAATAACATGGCTGGTAAATAATATGTTCCCAATGTAGAGAAGCTGGTTCTGACAACAGGTACCCTAGGACTGTGCTGTCTATATGATGGTAGCCATGAGGCACATATGGCTATTTAAATTTAAATTAATTTAAAATTCTGTTTATCAGTTGCATTAGGCCAAATGCTCAATAGCCATATGTGGCTAGTGTCCGCCATCAGTGGACAGCACTTCCAACATCACAGGAAGTCCTATTGGAGCACTGCTCTCAGAATTAAGAAGGGGTACTCTTAGGCCCGGGGGATCAAAAAACTTCCTGAGAAGTGGGATTCAAGTAGAGTTTTGGAGGTTGGATAAACATTTGACAGTCAGAAGAAAGAGGAGATTTCAAATGTGGCTAAATGTACGAAGAAAGACAAGGCACCCAGAGGTCCTGTCCTTATTGTCTGTCCCCGCATTTATACACACCCTCCATGGTAGGGAAAGTTTGGTGTGTTTTTTTTTTTTTAACTAATTCCAATGTTTGAATGGCCTAAGGCTTGGTTTATATATTCTTATTGGGTCCCTGGAGGAGGCGGGACTGGATGATTGATCACCCCCTCTTTGTGGTGACCCTTGTAAGTCTTCGAGGCTGGCATGGGGCACTGGACAATCCCAGTGGCTAATAATCATCCTGTCTGTCCTGCTTTGAGCCGTCTTCTGTTCTTGCCATCTCTTCCCCAGCAGCCAGCAGGGCAGTTTGGAACCCCATCTAGAAGCTCTCCCTCTGGGGCCATCTCAGAAGTACATGCCTATCTCTGAATCCCTGGGTGCTTCGCTGGAGTCTGCACCAGGCTCTCTGGGCTCTCAGTTCTTTCCTTTGCCTCCTGTTCCCTGCTAACTAGTACCAGAGTGCCCCCGGTGCTGATGGCAGCAAACCCAGGCTTCCTGGTAATGCCTTTAGACTCTTCCAGCACCTGGGCTTCTCCCACCATCCTACCCACAACCTCATCTCCCTGCTCAGAGTGCTTCTCCTTCTCCAGCAAAGAGTCTCTGCTCTGGAAGACTTTATCTCCTACCTACTCCCCCTACAACATCTAAGCCTTCTGCCCCTGTCCAAGCATTCACACACATCTCCTTCTTCACATTGGATATGCAGTCCTCCCCTTTCTAGCCATTCTGTTCCCAGCTTCCCAAATCTGGCTCAAAATGGTCTTCCCCAAAGCCCTTCCTGGTAAGCCCTATTCCTAAAGAGTTTCAGGTCCCAGAGGACTCCGTTTGCCTCGGCTCACTTGCTGCCATTGCTAAGTTGCTCTGCTAATGCTGAATGCCGTCTCGTCTGGCATGTTCAACTTTCCTCACTTGGCTGGTTATTCACTGAGGACAGGACCCTTCAACCATTTGAATGGAATCTTTCGAAGCAGTTCAGGCCTAAAATAGAGCTCTGAAATAGGGCCCCAAATTATATCCAGTGTCTCCTCCTTTTGCCAGTCCATTCTTTCAGAGCTCCCTTCACCACATCTGCCCACCCACGATTTGTCCATGCAGGGATCCCTTCAATACCCATGGGAATAGTCTCATTTCAGCTCTGAGGGTGCAAGTATTTTCTACCGACCTGACAAACAGTTGATGCTAGTTGGACATGGATTGGTTTAGACTGGTGATTCCTGACCCTGGCTACACACTGGGATTCCCTGGGGGCCTTTTTAAAAATATGGATATCTAGGCACTCTTCTAGACCAGCTGCATCTGGATTTCCAGGGTGAGGCTGGGCTGCTGTCCGTCTTCCTTTCCCAACTCAGATAATGTGAATAGATCATTTGCCTGACCTGGGAAGACACTGGGGGCAGCAAGATGACAGAGTGTTTGAGAAAAGGGTTTCTGGAGTGATACTGTGTCAGTTCAAATGCCAGTTCTACCAGTGTCTGTGTGGTCCTGGGCCAGCTTCTGAACTTCCCTGCTCCTTTCTCTGTAAATGGGAATTATAATGATAGTGCCTCCTCATGGGGCTGCCATGAACATCAAATTAGTTAATACTAATCAAGTATTTAGCGCTGCAGCACAGGCATATAGTAAGTGCTCAAAAAGGTCCGCCATTTTTATTCCTTCTCTCCAACTTTCTCTTCAGTATCATTTCTGAACCCATCTCTACTCCTCCCTTCCCCTTATCGAAGCCCCATTTCAGGCCTGGTGTGGGGAAATGCAGCACCGAGAGAGCATGTGATGGTACAGGGAACTTTGGAGCGACACAGCCTTGAAGGTACCTTCTCCACCACCTGCCCCACCCATGCTGGAAGCTGCCCAAGATGGAGGATGAAGTATATAAGAGGCCAGTTTTAACCAAAAAGCTGCTCTCCACAATCCTTTGTGATTGCTATCCATTTGTGCTTTTACCACCACCCCAGGTATGGGGCTGGATCAAAAGCTGAATTGGGGGAGAGTGGCAGCTGCAGAGATACTACAGATAAGACCTCCCTGCCTCACCCTCTCCTGGCATGAATGCATGGGTCTGTAACTGCAACAGCTTTTCCCAGCACCATCTGACATTTCTTCTGGATTTGCTTCAGCACCTAGCAGAAGGCTCCATAAACTCTGCTCAATATGGGGAGGACGGGTGGGATATGGGGTGGCGTACAAAGGAGGAGAGGGCAGACCAGAAAGGGTGGATTATTTGAACATAGGCAATCCTAAGATTCTCTTCTGAGGATGGGGAGTATATCCCAAAAGGAAAGCAGGAGGACCCTCAAGGAAACACTTCATCTACTTCAAAATTTGGCCCAAGTCCAGCTCAAGAATAACAACAAATGGAAATGAGCAGAATGCAGGCTGCAGCTAAGCAGACACCCCTAGGGAAAACCTACCCACCTTTACATTACTACAGTAGTTACCCTACCATTCACAGCAGCTGGAGGTAGTGTGGGCAGATTGGCTGGGCCCAGTGAGAAGGTCCAAAGCAGCCTGCCTGGGGTCCTAATGTGCCCACCTGACTGACATCCTTCTTGCCCAGGCCAGGTTGGCCCAGGGTATTTGGGCTTAGTGCAGGCTCTCTGATCTCCTGACCAATCACTTGTGATACCCTTGCATGCTGCCTTGTACCATTATTTAACTTTTATTTAGTTCACATGTATTACCTTCCTCCTGAAGCCTTCCTGAGGCTGTGGCTTCCGAATCTTTGAAAGCCACATGGCTGCTAGAAGGGAGTTGAACATATTCATTCAGCCACTCAACAAATAATTATTGGGCATTTGCAACATGCCAAACACTGTGCCAGGAGCTGGGCATCCAGCTGTGAACAAGACAGAGTAATATACTTGAGGCATTCAGTAAATATTTGTAAAACAGATGGGTGGATGTATCGGCGGATAGATGGATGGATTGGTGGATAAGTGGATGAGGTCCATATTTGTGGCATCTTCTCTGTTCTATGTTACTACAAGGAAAAAGCTTTTTATCTTCCTGTGACCCCCCCTACTGTTCTAGGTGGAGAGCAGTCCTAGGAAATTTATCTTAAATTAAGGGTAAGGGGATAGGAAACTCAGAGAAAGGAAGATACCCACTTAAAGGCATCCATTTGGTGATGCAGAGGCCAGAAGAGACTGGGACCAATGAATCCAGGGTATAGGAATAGGATCCATAGGCTCTCAGGGTCTTCAGATAGTATCTGGAGCTGCTCTGGTGTCTCTTCAGAACATCCTTATTCAATAGATGTTCTCCAGCCTCAGTGTTAACTAGCTCTTGATGACAGGGCACCAGGGTCTACTTGAGACCAGCATACTATTACTGCTCCTGGTTAGTTCTCTTAAACTTTTCTCCAGGTTAAGTAACATCCAAAGCAGAACCACCTTTGGCCATGACACCCTAACCTGCAGCCTGCACACACATACCTGTATGTGTGTACATGTACCCTACCTCTAGATCAAAAGGGCAACTCGGGAAACTGGTGGAGCCTGGCTTCCTAGCTATGGCTTCTCAGGCTGTCTTCCCGATTCGGAACTGGGTGGAGACTCTGTGACCTCAACTGGAGCCTGGGCCCATCCTCAGCCTGGGCAAAGTGTAGGCAGGGGCAAGAAAGGCCTGGAGAGAGTCCAGGAAATCATACAAATGACCCCAAAGAGAGGAGACAGAGCACTTTCTTCTTTTTATTTAAAAAAAAAAAAAAAAAAAAAAAAAAAAAAAAAAAGTAGGCTTCCTCTTATATAAGCTTAGCCTACTCAGCTGAAGAGCCAGGAAAAGAACTTGGTGCCTGGTGACTGGAGGAGAGTGGGGCTGACCTGAGAGCCTTATCACCATCAAGAGGCCTTGATGAGTTTCTCTCTGAGGTTCCTACCACCTTATCCCTAAACTAGCTCCTTGCTCATTTGAATGTACCCCACATGGACAATAATTTTCTCCTTTTCAGTGTGGACAGATGAAACCAACCCTGAGTCAGAGGCCTTCAGAGGCTGGGTTGGTAGGGGATCCTAGGGGGAGGGAGGAAAGAATAGAACACTGGAGAGACGGGGGCAGGGAGGCAGGTGGTGGGCAAAGGCAGGTTCCAGTTTCATGATTATCAGTCTGATCTCTTTAAACTGATGGAGAAAATAACGTAAACAACGATGATGTCAGATGATGCATAATTAGGTGTGCAGAGCTTTCACATACGTTATTTCACGTGGTCCTCAAATGGTCCCGTCTGTCAATACATAGATGGGGAACAAGCCCAGAGAGGGAAAGAGCAAACAGCTTGTGCAGAGCCAGACCCTGGGTTTTCTGACTCCTCATTCAGCACTTGCTCACTACGTGCTATTATCTATAAACACCTGAGGGAGTAATCCGTGCCTTAGTCATTGTGTCCCCCCCACCCCCCAACCCTGCCCCAACTCAGCACATGGTTCAGCATGAAGCAAGCATCTGATACATAACCATGGAATGGCCTGGAACTGACATCTGGATGTTCCTGGTAGGAAATCAGCAGTAGGCATGTGGGTGCCTGGAGGCTTTGGGCATGGGGGTAGCTGGAGGGAGGGCAGGGCTGAGTGGTGGGCAAGGAGGGAGGGCAGTGCAGTATGGTAGGCACAGACAGATGTGCAATGAGGAAGGGGTGGGCAGTGCGGCAGAGGGCAGGTGTCTCCTGCCCTTGGATTCACTATGCTGGGCCAAGCAGCTGGTTAGAAACAAAAACAAACACCAGGGATACAGGTTCCTGCTGTTAACAGCTTCAAACCGCCAGAGGAAAACTCCAAATAAATATAATTAGAAACTTGTAAAAACGTCCTCTCTGTAAACTTGCTCCCCAGGGTCTAGCCTTTAAGCTCCCCCTTTCTTCCAGTCCCCCTGCCCCCCATGTCCACATATCCCAACACTCTACCCTCACCCAGGGACTCCTTAGATCTGTTTCCTTATTCTGGATCTTCCCGCCAGCCTAGCAGCTCCTACCCAGGTTTTCCCTCAGCTTGTCACCATCAGTGACCAGATGTGGACAGCCCCTAGCTTGGGGCTCCAAAATCCAAACCCCACAGCTCTCTAGGGCTATGGTTACAGCCACAGGGAAACCATAGGTTAAGAGTGAGGGCCACAGTGCCCTATTTAGGAGTCATCTTTTCACCTATAGGGCCGAATCAGTGCATCCAATGGCAACTACAAAACAGTGCCTTGGTCTGAAAAGGGGAAAGTTGTTGAGGCTGGAGCCGAGTACAGAGGGCTAGTGTTGGAGCTGAGAATCTATGATGTAGGACCAAGGACTGGGGCCTAGGGGCCTTGCCCAGATAGTATTCAGTTCCCAGAATACAAACATTTCAGCTCCACTTTCCAATGTTGTTACACGCACGCGCAAACACACATTTGTTTTGCAGGGGCTATTTTGAGGGGGAAATACTCTACTTAAGGACAGAGAGCTATCAGGTACTTGTGGCCCCAGGAAACTGAGGTGGAGCAAGAAGGGAGGAGTAGCCAAGTGACAGACTCAGGCAGGGAGCAGTAGAGTAGGGTCCAGGGAAAAGAGGGCCTGAGTGTCAGGTGAGAAGCCTGCAGAGGCCTGGCTGCAGGACCAAGGCTTGCTATAGTGTCTTCTGCCTTCAGCAGGAAGGATCTCAATGAGATATGCAGAATCTCAGAGCTGAAAAGGACCCTACTGATACTCTAGTCCATTTTACAAGTGAGGAAGAGAATTTCAGTTATTTCCTCAAAGGCCTCAGTCCTCAGGCTCTGTATCTACCAAAACCCACTGGCACCAAATGCCCCAGCACATGCCATTTGGAGCTGGCAGTACATGGCATGGCAGGAGAATGGCCCGTCTGGTGACAGAGGGGCCAACGGGGGAGAGGGGAGGGTCTATGCCCCCTCTTAGCCCAGGTGACTGTCTCCTGTACCCCTCAAACATCCCTGGGTTGGCAATTGTATCACTTTCGCCCCAAGGACGAGCAGTCCCTGCTTCCAGACTCCTGTCTCATAACTGAGCCTGAAGAAGCTGTCCCCAGGTCTGGGCCTCTTGCGGGCACTGCCAGCCTCAGAGCAGCTCTGCAGTTTCCAGCCCTGACAGGGACTCTTTCTTACAAGTGGTCATGTGCTAGGGGTACGGGACGTCAAAGGAGGCCCACGCCCTGACACGCGGGGACCAGAACCGGGAGCAGGGACTGGGGTGAGTTCCGGCAGCGAGCCCCTCCACCTCCATCTTCTCAAGAGGGTCTGAAGCCATTCGTTCCCTTCCCCCACCCTCAATCCAAGGCACTGGACCAAGCCATTCCTCTTCTTTACTTCTCCAACGAAAACAAAACGCACACTGCCCTGCTTCCTTTTTCCTCTCACTGGAGCACTGCGCGCGCGCGCGCGCGCCACACACACACACACACACACACACACACACACACGCACACACACACACACACACACCCTGAGTCATGCACACGCACGCTCGCACGCCCCAGTGAACGCACACCTCACATTCCCAAACTCACACCCAGGGCCAGCTCCTTTTACAACAGGTCCCAGCCGCTCACATCTCAAACCGGTTCTCATGCTCTCAGATTCCTGAAGGTTTCAGAAAACAGTCTCATTTAGGGGTTGCTGATAACTTTCTTCTTTCTCTGCCTGTAGTAATTCTGGCCTCCGTGTCTTCTGTTCCCCTCTCTCATTCCACCCTGCAGACACTCCAGGAGATGAGGGGGAAGAAGTAGAGAAGTTCTTCCCTGGCCCCAGCCTTTCCCCACCACCCTGGGGGACATGTCACTGAGAGAGGAAAGGTCAAAGGGATTCCTGAGGAATTTCTAAGTAGTCCACCCCCTTCTCCACCCTTCTGGAAAAATGGGAGTAGGGGGGGAAGACAGGCTTAGAAGCAACTGATCGAAGATCAGGCTCCAAGAGTGGGGACTGACTCTCTCTCTCTCCCCAGTATGGCCTGGATGGGGCACGGGCAATAGCCGCTGCCGACGGGGCCACCCTCACCCGCTGACACGGTTATGGTTTTCATTTCATATTTTGGAGGGAGGGGCTAGGAGGAACAGTCCCCTCACTGTAAGAGCTGGCCACAGGAGCCTAGGGAAGCGGGGAGGAGAGGAAACAGCCACATTAAAGAGGAAGAGAGGGGTGGGGGAAAGAAAGAGAGAGACACACATACTCCCAGACAGAGACCCGGAGAGACGTACAGAGACAGAGAGACACTGTTTGCTGCCAGAGGAATGCTCTCAGTCCCAGGGATGGTGTTACTTGGAAATTCTAAATACAAGACTTTATCAAAAGTTTATCCCTAATGAAAAGAGAAAACAACCAGGTAAACTAAACGGCCAGGCTGGCTCTCCTGAGCCAGCCCTGGGGACAAGTTTTCCCCGGGAGGCCAGGAGACCTTTTCATTCAGCTGTAACTTGAGCCCTAAGCAAGGATTAGGTCTTTTTAACCACTGCTGCACCCCCCCCCCCCAAAAAAAAAGCAAAGCAAATTAATGCTTTTAAGTTAACAATTATCTGGGTTATCCAGTCTGTCTACTTTAAAATACAGAGACAGGCACTTGAAAAACACTCAAAACCATGTACCTTCATGCTCACTCACTCGTAGTCACACAAGCTTACCCACCCACTCAATCCACACACAGTTCTCAAAGATACTAAAGTGTACATATCCACGCTTAATAACCAAATCACAGTAGACACTGACACCCAACTACATCACCTGTGGGTGAGCATGGTAAACTTCCCTCTCACACACACATTCACCTGTATACTCAGGGCTTCCTTCCTTGTCTCTCCCCATCCTCCCAATCCCTTTCCACTTTGGTTCTTTGGGAGGATGGAATCTCTGGAGAAAAGGCGCTTAAGTATAGTACCTGTACTCTACATATAAACACACACCCGCACACACATATACACACTACATCCAGAGGTATAATAACTGTGCAAGGTATTTGCCAAGAGTTTCTATAATTTAAAGAAACCCACTAGAGCTTCCTTTAAAAAGATGTGGCATAAGGGCACACCTGCTGGCACTAGTGACACCTAGGAGATATGTTTGGGAGCAAGGGATGACCACAGCACTCCCATCTATGGGTAAGGCTGCTTGTCACTACTTGTCCTTCCTGTGGCACTGGCCTGCAGATTGGGGTCCAGAGATAGCCCTCTAACCCAACAGACCTGTTGTTAGGCAATCTCTGGCAGTCCAGGTTGATATATTTCCTGAATAGCAGCATCAAAGGTAGCTGAAATGACAAGTTTCCACTCTGCCAGGCTAGACTCAGGGATCAGAAGGAAGGAAGATGCACAGCTAATTGCAGCCCAGTCAGAGTGAGTGTGGCCTGAATAGGAGATAAATAGTGAACAAAACTCTTAGTAAGTTCCTTGAGGGCAGGGGCCTCCACTCTGGCTGCATATCCCCACAGCACCCAGCAGGGTGTCTGATGAAAGAGGAAGCACCTTGGAGGGATTCTGAGTCCTTCTGTCCCTGAACAATGAGCTGATCTCCGCTTGGCACCTGTCCCTTCTAGGAGTCTCCATCAGCCCTGGGAACCCCCTTGAATATACTCTTTGCTCCCCCTTTTGCCCCCAGTCCCCCCAGCCTCACTAGGCCACTACAGACACTGGCTCCAACTTGAAAGAGGTCCTTATCTTGTCTCTAGATTACTCGAATGAAATCTGTTCCTTCCTTCAGACTAAACTCCCTAGCTAATTCCATGTTATGAGTAAGTCAGCACACACTACAAAAGCCAGCTTTGTTTATGAAAACACAAGCAAATCCACAGTGGGAGAGGGGCTGCTCCCAGGCTGGGGGTGGCAGTGGTCGTGGGCTGTCTGGAAGCAGGATGGGAGAAGAGGCAGTTTGGGGTGGGAAGGGGTGGGGGTGGGGTCTGGTCTGTGACAGCTGAGAATCTCTAGTACTCGGGTTCTGTTAAAGGACAGGTTGGAGGAGAAAGGGGGTGGTTGAAGAGGCAGTGTTTGGGAGAAGAGGATGGCATTGATATGGCACCTTCCTTTTAATGAAGTGGGAGCCTATCCAGTACACAGAGCAGCTTAAGGGCCAGGTGCTCAGTCTCCGGGGACACAGCGACCCGACTGCCAGAGACTCAGGCTTCCCCAACTCCCAAGTTCAACTTTCCCTTCTGGCTCAGCCACTTCCACACCCCAGCTTGGCTTCAGGAGCCCCTGGGACAATAGGCAGAATCATATCCTCCTCAGCAAAGCGTTGCCAGGAGGAATTTTCTTTTTGTCCATATAAATCTCTTCCTGGGTGAGGACATGATGGGGGAAGGGTGCAGCAAGAGGTCAAGGGGGAGGGGAGGCTGTCCCCAAGAGATCTGTAGCCCACCAGCCTGGTTTCTGCCAGCAAAGCCTTGGGACTGGCCAGGCAATGAGCCTGGGGTCAGGGATGGGGGCCGGAGGGCCTCCCTGTCTCTCTCTCTGTAATTCCTAGAGGGATCTGTCAGAGCTCCCCGGCCTGGAATTTTACTTTGTTATTTTAATGCAATTCTGACCTGGATTTAAATGGAATTGGAAACCCGAGGCCTTAATAAATAAATATTATGATAAGAAATGAAAGCCATGCAAGACGAAAGAGATTTCCCCCCAAAGAGGCAGAAAGCGACATTCTTGCTGGGAGCCAGTCAGAAATTTTCTTCTCTTCTTCAGCCCCTTACCATCCAGTGAGAGACGAGCTGGTTTTTCCAGAAAAGATCCTATTTTTCTTTAACATTTTTCTACTGATAAGACAACAACTTGGAAATTTTGTCTGACTTTGCATGAGGGCTGGGGGTGAGGGGAAGAAATACATGGCATGGCTGAAAAGTTTCATTCTCTCAGTCTCTCCAGGCCACAGCTTAAGTTTCTGGCAATGTCTGAGAAGAGAAGATTCTCTCTCAAACTTTTGGAGGACAGGAAGTCTTTCGAAGATGCTGGGGTGGCAATGAAGTCGGGAAGAATTCTGAGGTGCGTGGCGACTTCTGCCCAGGGCCCCCCAAACTTCTCACTGCTCCGTGTCGCTCCTGGCTCCTCCAGCCTTTCGCCCGGGACGCAGCGCCCAGAGGTTAGGTCCCCAGCCGGAGTGCGGGTGCACAGTGCTAGGCTCTGACAGCCGCACGCTCCCCAGCACCTGCCCTGCCCCTCGGAAATCGCACCCCCGCCCTCGGGCCCCGCAGCCCCGGCAGCCCCGCCGCCGCGCGCCCCTCCTTCCTTACCTTGCGCGGCTTTGCTGTGCTGGGCGGCGCGGGCGTGGACCAGCAGGACGAGCAGGCAGAGCCCGGGCACGCGCCCCGAGCCCATGGCTGGAGCTCCCGGGGGCCGGGCGGCCGGGGCCGGTCTCGCAGCCCCCGGAGGGCGGAAGCCGGCCGGGCCCCCGCGCCGCGGAGGGGGGAGGGGAGGGGGCGTCCCGCCGGGGCCGGACCCGGGGCTGCGGGAGCGGGGTGCGGACCGCGGTACCCTCGGCGGGAGGCTCCCGATGCTGCCGGCTTCTCCCGGCCCGACGCCGGGGAGAGCGAGGCGGAGAGAGGCTGGGGGCGCCCGGCGCCGATGACGGAGGGGAACCCCCGCCCTCTCCAAGCCGGGATCGGCTAGCGGCGGCGGCGGGGCTGCTGCGTATAATCCCACCCAATTCCCAGCTTCGCCCGGAGAGAGCTGCAGCCGGAGAGCGCGCAGAGCCCGAGCGAGGGACCTGAGAAAGGGGAGGGGAAACGCAGCGCCAGAAACACGCCCTTTCTGCCTCTCTTTCTTCCTCTCTCGCTCCTTCTCCGTCTCTCAGGCTCCGTCTCTTTTTCTTCGCCTTTCTCCTCCTCCTCCTCTTTCTCCTCCTCTCCTCGCTCCTTTTCGTTTTCTTCCTCCTCCCCCTCCTCCTCCACCACCTCCTTTTTCGTGCCCTTTTTTCTTTCAAATGGGGCCTCGGCGCGGCGGCCGCTCCCCCTGCGCTCCCGGGCGCAGCGGCCCCCTCCCCAGGCTGCCGGGCCGCTGCCTGCAGGAATTTACAATCCGGCGCTGGGGGAGCGGGCCCGGTCTCCATGGAGACGGCTTCCCCGGGAGCAGGGAGGTCAGGCACAGACCGCGCACAATCAATGGATCAATGCAAGCCCCGCTCGGCTCCAGACCAAACAGCACCCGGCTCCGGCTCGTCCTCTCTCCCGGAGGAAAGTGTGGGGGAGCTAGGGTGCGCCCCCCACTCTCGCACGAGATGAGGGCCGTGCGACGCAGGTTTGCACGCAACACCTCCACGAGGAGACAAAGAGAGCTCGGGGTGTCGGGGAGGCTGGGGCAGACAGGACCGCACTGGCGCCCCGGCACGTCCGCCGACACAGCCCGACACGCGAGATACAGCCACATAGGACCTCGAAAAACTGAGAGTGACACCGATTTCGGGCCGAGTGACGCCCTTCCAACTCTTACCTCCACCACATCCCCCACCCTCGGGTCTCAGTACCCATTTCTAGTGCTGAGTGCACTTTGAGGACCAAGAAGAAAGTAGACTTGCCCCCAGCTAAACCTGCCAGCTCCAGGGCAGACTCCCTGGCCGTTAAGGCCTTGGAGGTAGACCACTGAGTCACCCTACCCATATAGAAGTGGGCTCACATGTAGAACACTCTCAGGCACTCAGCACAGGGGCAAAAGCTAACCCCCAGGAATATGCGTATGTGTGTAAATACAGACACAAAGATCTGCACAACATACTTCTCCAAACCTGCCCTCACAGCTTCAAGATGTGGTCCTAACTAGCCCATTCTTTTTTTTTTTTTTTTAATTTTTTTTAATGTTTATTTATTTTTGAGAGAGAGACAGAGTGCGAGCAGGGGAGGGGCACAGAGAGAGAGGGAGACACAGAATCCAAAGCAGACTCCAGGCTCTGAGCTGTCAGCACAGAGCCCATCCCCGGGGCTTGAACTCACCAACTGTGAGATGGTATCATGACCTGAGCTTAACAGACTGAGCCGCCCAAGAGGCCAATAACTGGTCCATTCTTAACCCTTCGTGTCTCCAACTGCAGGGTAACAGAGGAAAAATAAATGATATTTTTAAAAATAAAGGCAAAGGGCATAAAAGCAGTGTCTCCAAACCGTGGACACTGTCTCCTGGATGGATTTATAGACATTTTCTTTTATCTTAGAGGAAAGACCCCTTGAAAGGTGGTGAAGGCTTTCTTAGAGCATGGGGCTTCAGTCAACCTGAGACCATGCCAGGATCCAGGCAGTTACTTATGCTTCAGAGCCATTTTTTTTTTTTTTTTTTTTTTTTTTTTTTTTTTTTTTTAAAGAGAGAGGGAGAGCATGCAAGCAGGGGAGAGGGGCATCTTAAGCAGGCTCTACGCTCAGCATGGAGCTCAACGTGGGGCCCCATCCCACGATCCTGGGGTCATGACCTATGCTGAAATCAAGAGTCAGACCCTCAACTGACTAAGGCACCCTAAGAGCAAATTTTCTGCAGGGAGGAGGACCCTGAGACTCAGACTAACTTCACAGAGCCCTTAGGGTACCTAGGAGGAAGGGACAATGACCAGAATCATGCATCAGTTCTTAGACCCTTGACACTGGCAGCCCACATCAGCTAGGTGACAGGTGTGATATGTCAGAGATCTCCTGAGCCCCCAGGGAGAAGAACTGAGCCCTTCCTTCCCTAGGGATTGAGTAGAAAAGTAGGAGGATGGAAACAGACTTAAGCATTTGAGGTTTTTTTTCCTGTCTGTATCCTGGGATGAAGATTGCCTTTGGGCAAGTCACATCTCAATGGGCCTCAGTGTATTCTAGAAAATGAGAGGGTGGATTAGCTCCTTGGTGGAAAGGAGACAGTTGCCCTTAGGAAGCCTGGAGGAGGAGGTCTTGAGTATGCCTGCTTGGCATGAGAGATGATGGTTGGGATGGAAGCACACAGACGATGGAAATGGTGTGGAGGCCACAAAAGTTTGGGTCAAATGATCTCCCAGGTCCCTGCCAGCTCTGTCACCCTAGGACTCCCTCCCTCTTTCATTCCATTGGCAAACCCCTCCCCTTGAAGCTGCTTTACCTGCTGCCACCAATTACGTATAGGGCTGGGGGACAAGTGCAAACTTGCCATCCTTTCTGCCCCAAACAAGAGAGTGGTTAAAAAAGAAAAAAAAGAATTGGAGGTTGCCAGATGGTGCCTGATCTACATGGGGGGACAGGGAGAGAGCTGAGGAGCCCCCCAAGGCAGGGAAGGGAGATTCCACCATGCCTTGCTTTGTCTCTCTGCCTTGCTGTGCACACTCGTGTGAGCTTCTCTGGGTCCCTAGGGAGGAGGGCTCCAGCTCACCCTCTAAACCACAGGTGAGGTGGGCATGAAGGATTCTATAGGGGCAGATTAGTAGGTTATCTCGGACCTTCTCTCTAATTCAGTATGACTTCTTGGTGCCTTGAGTGTGGACATTGCCCTACCTTAGCTGCTAAGTCTCTGGGAGTTTCAGTGTCTTTAACTGTAGCTTCCTTTTTTTTTTCTCTCATTTTGCCAGCTTGTCCTCTGCTCCTCTAGGACCGGATGAACTTCCTCCACATCTGGGCAGAAGAGGCAGTTCCCTGCTCTGCTCCCCACCATCCAGTCTGGTTGCAGCCCGTCCCCAGCCCTTCAGAGGATTCTGTAGGAGAAGAAGCAAGGCTTATATCACTGGGCACTGTGACCTGGGGGGCCAGTTCCATTTCCCTCTGCCCTGTCCACTTCTGCAGGGACTCACAACTGGGTAGTGATGCAGGAAGATGACAAGAAAGGAATAATGAGATGGCTCTTGTAAGTGGTATTACAAAAGCAATAGCATATGTCGTACCCTCACTGGCAGGAGTGAAATGTCCCTGGGTTCTCTGGGCCTCCAATATTCTCTCAGGGCACAATTTGCTTTCAGGCTGCACTTTCCTTCAGGATTGCTTCTGACATTCCATTTCATTCAATTTTCCCCTGCAAATGTCTGGGGAGAGGACTGGGCTGGGGAACCCATAGCATATATACCTCGGTTCTGATCCTGCTTAGGGATACCTGTGCTGGGGCTCTGTCACACTCAGGGACTTCCCCTCCCCCGCCAAGTCTCCTTCCATGAGCCTTTGCTTTTTCTCTTGTCTCCTCAGCTTTCCCATCTATAAAATGGGTCCACTGACCCTCCTTGACAGGCAGTATAGTCTAATGGAGAACACATACAGGTCAGAATTAGCCCACGGACAAATGTCGGGCCCTACCATTTTCCAGCCATCTATCTATTTTTGTTGAGTTATTTCACTTCTCTGAGCTTCCTCATCTACAAAACAGGTAGGATCACACACGACCTCAAATGTGGGCATGCATCAGTGTCTAACTATATTGGGCTCAAGAGTAAAAGAAATCCTGTGGTTCAAATCTCAGCTCTGTTAACTTTCTAGCTATGTGACTTCAGATAAGTTATTCATTGTCAGCTTCAGTTTTCTCTTCTGACAAAGGAAATAAAACCTCAAAATGTTATGGTGTTAATTCAATAAAATAACGAATGGACTCCCCTGCCCCCCACCTGGCACATAGTAGGCATTCAGTAGGCAGTGACTATTGTTATTTTTACTACTGCTCAGAAGGAAAAAAATCCACAATGTTTTATAGTAAAGGTATAGTAGTGCCTGGGAAGAAGTAGTTCTGTCCCAGGCCCGACTTTGATGCTGCTGGTTGTGAGTACAGCCTATGGGGCTCAATTCTCACCACCTCCAGTAGGTTCTGTCACACGTTGTTACTGAGAAGTTTCCACAAATGCCATGCATTACAACACACTGCGCTTGTCAACAGCACTTTCAAGTTGGAGAATAGAAGGAGATTCACCTGCCAGGTAGGGTAGTTCCAGAATCCTTCTTTCCCTACCACCATGCACTTCCTACACTGTGTTAAGAAGGCCCAGGCACTCAAACAAATTAGAGCTCATAGCTACCATTTACTGAGTGCTTTCTATGTGTGCCAGGCACTATAACAGGCACTCCACCACATGTCTATCAGGCAAGAATTGTTATCCCCTTTGTTGATGGGGAAACTGAGGCTCAAGAAGATCAGCCCACCCTGATGACTAAGAAGGGCAAAGCCAAGACTTGGGGCCAGGCTAGACTCTGAAGCTTGTGTACCTCCTCCTTCCTATGTGCTGCCTCCTCTGAATCCACAGAGACCTAACACATTCTGGCCACTGTTGATCATTTGGGGCAGGATGAGGGTCACAGACTAGCCCCTTCATACACAAGGGGTAATAGGGCAGTACCCTTGCTCAGGAGGATCATGTAGGAGTACAAAAGACTTTAGCCATCACATTTGTCTGATGATGAGATGTCACATGACTTGCCCAAGGTTAAAAAACATATTTAAGAGGCAAAGCTAGAAGCAGAATCCATGTCCTACCAGACTTTTGACTCTTGGATCACTGCTCCTTGGCCTGTACCCTCAGACCTACCAGTCCTACCGCTCCCAGTTCTAGCCCTTCCTCTTCCTCATGATTTGATCATCATGAATCCTTCCATCAATTGGCATATGGTACTTATCTCATCTCCTCCCCCCAGTACACCCTGTCCGAGGCCCTCTAGGGTGTGCAAAAGAAATAGAAAATGTGGGGGCGTCTGGGTGGCTCAGTCAGTTAAGCGCCTGACTCTTGATTTTGACTCAGGTCATGATCTCATGGTTTGTGAGATCAAGACCCCGCATTAGACTCTGTGTTGACAGCTTGGAGCCTGCTTGGGATTCTCTCTCTCTTTCTTTCCCTCCCCGACTCTCTCCCTTTCTCTCTCTTCCACTTCCTGTTCATGCTCTCTCTCAAATAAATAAACATTAAAAAAAAAAAAAAAAAGAAAAGAAAGTCAAGAAACAGAAGTTGATCATCCAAGAAGACTTCATGGATGAGGAGGGATTTGAGGTGAATCTTGATGACACTTGGAAATCGTTGGATAAGATAGAAATATACACAAAAATCAGTGATTGACAGAGAAAAAAGAGAATACTCAGAACAACTACAAAAAGAAAGAAAGAAAGAAAGGAAAGAAAGAAAGAAAGAAAGAAAGAAAGAAAGAAAGAAAGAAAGAAAGAAAGAAAGAGAAAGAAAAGAGAGAGGGGGGATCATACCAGGTCAGTGGATAGGTTGACCCTGGTCGGTCCTTGTTTCTCACCTGTCCATGATGGCTCAGGAGCCATTTGGCCATATAGGCAGATGATGGGAAATAATGCTCTCTCAAAGACTGTTCCAGCCCTGGGATTCTAGGACTAATTTGCTCCAAGGCCCTTAGTCTTGCCTTTACAAGGGAGGTCTACTGGCAGCCCTGCCAAGACTCAGGTGGGGAGGGGGAATAGCCTGGTCCAAGCTGCCCAGACCTGTTCCAGTGTCTCCTCTGGCCACTTGGGTGGCCTCCTTGGCCCCTCATCCCAGGGTCTTCCCAGCCCTTCCTCCCTGCCTACCCCCACTCCTGAGTCACTTTGCCACCTGCTTCCTCCCCACCTGCTTCCTGGCTGCTTCCATGAAAGAAACAAAAATATCCAACCTGCCAATTGGCATCAACACCATGCATGGTTCCAGACCCCTCCACATCACAAGACAAGTCTCCAAACTGCCCTGAGTTTGTGTTCTGTCCCTCTCTACACAGCTGCTCTTCCAAACTTTGGTTTCCCACCTGCCAGCCTCAGATCCCTGACTTCTCCAATCAGTATCCTCAACTCCTGTTTCATCGAGAAGCCAGAAGCCATCTGGTATGAATATCCTATCCCCCACCCCCCTCTCCTTCTGCTGGGAGAGGGGTCCCTCCTTTAGGCCAAGGCCAATCCTACACACATATGTAAGGATCTCATCTTTTCTCGGCCCTACAGGGATCTGGAGCCGTCAATTATTCCCTCCCTCTCCTGAATCTCTCACTTCAGTTCCTTCTCCTGCAAACACAGTACAACTTGCACCATCCTACAGTAGCAACAACAAACTTCCCCCGACCCTGCTGCCTCTGTCCTTCCAGACTCCTGAACTTCTAGGAGGAGCATACCTGCTCTCCACTTCACGGCTTTCCTTCACCCCTCACCTTAGTGCAGTCTGGCCCAGGGGCCCTCTGACACCCCCTCTGCTAGGTCTCTAGTGACTTCACATCTCCATATCTGGGGCTGCCTGCCAGTCCTTATCTAGCCTGACCTCTCTGCGTCATCAGAGGTCTCGGAACATTTTTCTTCCCCTTCTTGGAGCCTTTCTTTTCCCAGATCTCCTGCTGGCTGCTTTGCCTCCACTGGCCTCTTAAGAGTTTCTAGCTTGGATTTTCTCAATTCTCACACTACGCGACCTCCCTAGGCACTCTAACCCAGGGACAGCAAGGGCGGTGGAAAGAATATTGGCTTTGTGGTCAGACAGTTCTAAGTTTAAATCCCAGCCCCTCAGTGGGTAAATTTGATCAAGTTTCTTCACATCTCTGAGCTTCAACTTCCTCATCCAGCAAAGGAGGAGGATAAAATTCTTGCAAGTTGTTGGAGGGTTACTGCTGATATGTCTCATGGAAGTCTCAGCACAAAGTAGGTGAGTGGTTTGCTCCAGTTGTGGGGCACTATGGCTCCAGCTACCACCAATGTGCTGATGACTTCCAGATCTACATCCTTAACTCCCCCAACCCTTTTCTTCTAGCTTTCATTCTGTGTGTCTGATTTTCAGATCTCTATCTCTAGTTCCTTCTTCCCTCTTCTATCTCGTCCTATATTTCTGCCTACTTATAGCTATTTCCAATGGCATTTCTCAAGACCTCAAGCTGAACTGACACCCAACCAAACTCATAATTCTTCTCCATACTCTCCCCTGAACTGCCGTCTTCCTGTGACCTCCTCCTTGGGGATAATGACCCCATAATTCACTCAGTGATCCCAGCTAGATTTCTCAGAGACCGGAAGGACTCTCTGCATCTAAGAGGCCATCAGATCCTGTGAAACTTCCCTTCAATCCGTCCCTCCTGTCAACCCCTATTGCTACTGCCTCCTCTCAGATACTCATTGTGTCCCCTCTGGACCACTGTCTGACAGGGGTAAATTCTAAACCCTTAGTATGGCATAGGTGGCCCTCTGTGCCAGTCCTGTTCCCTTCTCTTCAATAACATTTATGTTTCTCTTCTGATCTCGCCATCACTATACCCAAGCTACACCATGCCTGGCATATACCTTGTTCTTGCCAGCTGGAAAACCACCACTAACCTTCAAGACCCAGCTTAGATGTACCCGTAGCAGGCCTGGAGCTCAATACCCCTGTAATGGCCCTAGCCATGCTGTACTGTAATGGTCTGTTTCCTTTCACTTGTCTTCCAAACCTTTGAGGGCAAGACCCATATTGGTCACCACTGTATCCCCAGCCCGGATCACATAGTTGTGCTCAATGAATGTTTGTTGAGTGAATGAAAGAATGAAGGGATGGTGAACTCATGGGAATCCCGAGGAGATTCAAGGGAATTCCAAGGAACATCCCTTGATCTGTCTCTCTGCCTTCTGCCAGCCTGAGAATGCTTTGGGTTCCAACAGGACTGGTGGCAGCAGAGGGTTAAATGGAGGGGCAGTGTGGACAGTCCAAGCTGAAGAAAAACCACAGAGATGCAGCAGGCCGGAGGTAACTCTGGCCAGAGACTTTCAGATTCTAGAAGACAAAGAAGCAGAACTGGAACCTTCCAAGCCAGAGCTCAGGATCTCCCCAAAGGTCAGGGGCCAAGGTAGGTGGGGCTGGGTCCACAGGCAGCTTCTGTTTGAACCCTTAGGAAGTCAACTCAGGAGGTGGAACCCTCATCGGCTTTCCACTGCTTCATCAAAGATCTTTCCCACCAGTGCTTAAAATCCCATCATAAGAGGATCACTCCTTTGATCTAAACCTTACGTTCCTTGGGTCCTAAATACAAATATCACTGTGAGACAGAGTAACAAGATTAAGCCTTTGCCAGGTTAAATCTTTAATTATCAGTTGAAACCTTAACAAAGGTGTGGCAGAGGAGGGGCTATAGGGTCAGTCACTCCTAATGAACTTCCTAACTTTGCTGAGAGCCAGCTCTGCTTTGCTCTCCCTGACCTGTTTCCTTGTGGCTCTCCTCCCCCAAATCCCCACTGGGTTCCCTCCCCAGAAGAAAAGATGGAGAAACAGAGGAGGACCTCTCCATCTAACAGTGTAATTCCTCTGGGTATCCTGGATCAAAGAAGGGATGGGTGGAGGTATTGGGGCAAAGTTCAAAGCAATCATTAACCAATTCCTAAAGTGCACTGCTATTTTAAAAAATCAGTTCCCCAATAGCTTCTATTGTATTTTCTGAGAAGGGCTCCTATGGGACTGAGAATCCTGTTAGGAGAAGCTGAAAACTTGCAACAAGGACGGGGTCAGAATGTTTGACACCTGTGTGCTTATGCTTGAATGTCAATATCCTTACAGAAGTTTGCCTCCCTTGTTTGGCAAGAGGCTCTCCCTTCATGCCACCCCTCTTCCTCTGTCTTAGGTGGAAAGCTGTCCTAGGCATCATGCCAAGGCTGGGTTGGCAAAGCTAAGGGGCATCACAGCGAGGCTGTTATTCCTTGATGTCTCACTTTATCAGTCTGCCGGACGCTGCCGTGCGCTGAACGAGAAAAAGCCCTGGCCCTGACTTGGGGATGCTCCTCCCCCTGATCAGCCTAAAGCTACTGAGGAGTGAAAGGAACTCATTCTAGTCCTCTTCTGCCTCACCCACCCCTCCACGCCCTGGTCCAATCTATTGGGATTGATTGAGAAATTGTGTCGCTTCTCTTTGGGAGACCCAAGCTGTAATACTACCCTTTGCCAGTAGGTGCCGCCATCTAACATACCATCCTTCCAGCCCTTGGCAAATCAGACCTTGGGGAGGCCTACTCAAGGAACCCAGTGCCTCAAACAAATTTGCAAATGGTCAAGTTAAGATGTGGAATTAATTGTATATGTGTTTTTTTATAACCATAGATTCAATTTTTAATGACTTTGACATTCTTTGTGCACTTACTATGTGCCAGGAACTTAAAGAATATGGGAATTCAGAGATGACATAATTTCTCCTTTCAAGTTCATAATTAGGTAGGAGAGAGAAATTTGCATCTAAATAATTAGACTATAAGGCAGAACATGGTAAATGCCCAAATACAAAGGTGCCAACATAAAATTCTAATGAGAGCACAAAGAAGGCAGATTAATTCCAGCTGGAAGCTTGGGGACGCCCCAGAAGAGAGGGTTTAAAGACGGCCTCAAAAAATACGTAGAATTCCCTTATGTGGAGTTGTGTGAAGGAGGGGGGGAGGGTTTTCCACGTGGTGGAAATGGGGTGAGCAAGGACTTGCAGCGGGGAGTGTCTCCAGGGAATTAATAATGTGGTTCAACTAGAGACAAGTATTTAAGGGGACAAGTATTAAGATCTGAAAAGAAAAGGCAGGCCAGACGATGAAGCACGGGTTTCCATCTGATGTTAAGGGGTTGTGCATGGGTCTGGAACCCCTGATGGCTTTAAAGCAAGGCAACCGCGTGGCCGGCTCACATCATGAATTGGTTTTATATACTCTGGGCTTTAGGTACTCTGCAGGATTTCTTCAGTGTTAAGCAAGTTTATTTCATCATGGATGCAGAAAGAAAACAGGGGGGAGGGGGTGGGGAAGAAACAAAAAAGTAAAACGGAGGGGAAGAATGGATAGAAGAAAAAGAAAGATGGAGGAGGAGGAGAAAGAGAAAAAAGGAGGAAGCAGCCGGGGAGGAGACCAGGCAGACCCTGCCTCGGGGGCAGGGGAGGCTCTGCTCAGGGGCTGCACGCAGTGAGCTGTTTGGGCTTTTCCAGGCCAGTGGCCTCTGGCTCCAGGCCCTGGCCGACCACAGAGGACAATGTGAGGCGGGTTTGTTTGGTGATGTGTTTTCTGCTGGCCCTGTTTGTTTGTTTTCTGTTTTTCTGGCAGTGTACACGTCTGGGGTAGAGAAAAAGGAGGAGGTCAGGGACGTGGCCGGCATTGACAATGGTCCCGGGCCCAGGAGGCTCTGGGCTGGTGGGATTCTGTAGTGAGAGCTTGGTGAACATTGGAGTTGGATTTTTTGCTGTCCCTGGAAAGGGCCTCTATGTGGGTACCCAGAGCCAGGTGGCCTGCCCAGCCTGGAGATGGTTTGCCCCAAGCTCTTTGTCCCTGTCTTTTTCCACCCTGGCAGGAAAGAATTAGTCCTTGAGGCCTGGGCTCCTTGCCTGTGTAGCCAGGATGTCGTGCTGGGCTGGGGAGCCTGTGGGGGTAGCAAGAACAGCCACTTCCAGCTCAGCGCTGGGCGCCTCAGGGGCGTCCACGAGAGCCAGCCCGCTCCCAAGCCCCCGATGATGAGTCTGGCTTTCTCTCTCCTGTCCCACAGCCCTTGGAAGCCAATCTAACGAGCACTATTAAAGTTAATGAAACGCAATGAGTCCTCCGTTTGCTCAGTTACAACTCTTTACGAGATTGCTCCCTCTTGCTGAGGAGATTCATTTAAGCTGCCTGGGCTTGGCCTTTGTCCCCCTAATTTTTATTGGCCTGTTAACAAGATCTGATGCTCTGGGCTGACCAGGAATATCTGGTACTGTGGTCCCAATAAGCCCCATTGGGTCAAATCTCAGGTGGCCTTTTGATTCCAAATTAGCCTAAAAACAGCCCTTATTGCCTTTCCTCCCTCTTTTGCTTCCCCACCTCCAAACCCAGTTTTATATGTAGGTACAGCAGGGACATGGGAAGACTTCAGAAGTTAGGAGATGCTTGCCCATCCCCTTTAGAATGTGTCTCCACCCACTGATGGAGTAGTTTCCCCTAGTTAGATCTCCAGTTCCTTTGGCTTAAGGGCTTTATTCCCCATTAAGATGGGAATACAGAACCTTGTTAGTCATTTACTTGTTGGTGTGAATTCATTTGTAAGGTCGTGGATAGGCTTCAAGCAGATCTGAGAATCTCCTAACTTGTAAATAAACATTTGTCTCCAGGGTTCATTTTCCCAGAGAGGGGTTTTCTAAAGCTTTCTTCAAAGTTTCCATGACACAAACACCACCTCCCCCCGCCTCACCCCCAAAAAGGTGAAAAAAGAAACCTCCATGGGGGTGCCTTTGTGGCTTAGTCAGTTAAATGTCTGATTCCTGGTTTCGGCTCAGGTCATGGTCTGACGGTTTATGGGACTGAGCCCCTCATCGATCACACATCACTGTCAGCGTGGACCCTGCTTGGGATTCTCTCTCTCCCTTTCTCTCTGCTCCTCCCCTGTGCCTCCTCTTGCTCTCTCTTTCTCTCTCAAAATAAATAAACATTGTTTTAAATAAAACAACAACAACAACAACAACCCTCCATAGAAGTGGAAGAAGAATGGTCTGTAGTTGGGACACAAGACTAACTCTCCTACCTATATCATCTGCTTGGCCAAACCCACCCCGAGGAGGTGGTCCCCTGCTCCTTTGGAGACACTTCCTCCAGACCTCCCAGTGTCACCACAGCTCAATCATGTCGGTCCTCAATCTTAAAACCAACCTCAAGTTGGGGGACTGGGGTAAGAGAGCCCTTTAACGCTATGTTGATTTACATGGCGAGGCTGTAATGATAGGTTTACATGCTGCTGTAAATACCCATAAACTCTCTGTAAGTGCTGGGCATCGCGTGCCATCGGTGCCCAGATTCTCGGCAACCCCGCACAGGCCTGGCACTCAAGAAGTCAGAGAGGAGGAGAGCACTGAGCTGGTAGCAGCTGTCATGATAACATCTCAGCTGTGACCATTGAGGAAGAGGGCACAGTTTGAGCTGGTGTCTGTAGTCCCTTGTCTGCCCACACAGAGCAGGTGGCCTATGCACAGTAATGCCTCAGAAGGGCTCCTTCCCCGGCTCAGCCAGTCTGATTGTCCTTGTGGCTTATGGATGGCATTGTCACTGGAAGACCCCTGTTAAAATGCAAAAGGGCTGCTCAGGAAGGGGAGTTGGGTCTGAGAGTCTGTTCTTCACACGGTAGCCAGAGTCATCTTAAAGCAGGGTTTCACCACCTCAGCACTATCAAAGTTTGGTTGTGGGGGGCTGTCCTGTGCACTGTAGGATGTTTAGTGGCCTCCCTGGCCATTACTCACCAGATGCCAGTGGCATACCCTCCCAAGTTTTGACAACCAAAAAATATCTCCAGACATTGCCAAATGTCCCTTCAGAGAAGGGGGCAAAATTGCACCTCCCCAACCCCAGCCCCATGGAGAATCTCTGTCATAAAGTATAAATCAAACCATGTCACTCCCTCGCGAAAATCCTGCAATGTCTTCCCATTGTTCTGAGCATGAAATCCAGGTGCTTGGTGTGGGCTTCAAGGCCCTTGTAGGCTAGATTTGTGTCCCTCTCCAGCCTCACTCAAGCCCCTCTGCTCTCATCTGCCATCACCCTTTGGCCATGTAAACATTTTTTGACATACCTAGACAAGACAAGCTCCTTCTTGGACAGAGTGGAAGATGGGGAGACATCACAGATTTGGGATATGTTCACACACATTTATGACAACTTGTAAATATTTCACTTATTGAATGGCTTACTTTTGTTTTTCCTGTCTCCCCTATAAGAATGTAAACTCCATGAGACCAGGAACCTTGTCTGGCTTGTTAACTATTGGATCTTCATCATCTTCCAAGGTGCCTCCCTCACAGAATGAGTCCTGAATAACTATCTGTGGAATGAATGAATGAGGGTGGCAGGGGCTTCGAGAGGGAGAAGGTTTCTTGGGTACACTGAGGCCTGAATCTTGGGCAGGAAGGGTGTAGAGTAGGAAGGGCAAAATGTGTTCTGGGGCAGGGCTTAGGGGGGTGAAAGAAACAAAGGTCCAGAGAAGGCACAGTGGCCCGAATGTGCCACGACTGACCCAGGGGACATACGAGAGCAGACTCTCCTCATGGGGCAGAAGGACAGGTGCTGTGTGAATATGGTTTTGGGTCTGAGTGGATTCAGGGGTGAAGAGCTTGAGTCCCTTGATGAGGAAGTGCAGAGAGAAGTCAGCCAGGTTGGAGCCTCGTGAAACGGGAACCAAACAAGGGAGGGTTGTGACTGCTGAGCCGGGAGTCCGGACTTGGCTGGGCCTCTGAAAAGTAATGGTTATTCCTCTAATGGTATCTAACCTTGGTGACTCTGACTGCTCTGATCCCCTCGGGCCCCTGGAACCAACTCTATGGCCGTAACAGAAGTCAAAGGACTGATCAGACAATTGAGCCTAGACCAGTGCAGGAGCACAGGGACCCAAACAGAAGAGGCCTGGGGCCTGCTTCCATCTTCCCTCCCTTTCTTGATGTGTGGCCTTGCTCCAGGCATCGGACTACGATGGACCTCCGTGTCCTTCTTTTGGAAAACAGAGTTAACAATACCTGCCCCGTTCAGAGGAGAAATGAGGTCATGTTTGTGCAGCATTGTGAGCTCACTGGACACAATGAGTGTATTCTTCTTAACAGTAACAATAATAATCATTACTGCAAATCTAACCAGTGAATATATCTCCCCAAAGCTGGAGTTGGGCCCCTCAGTAGGATAGCAATTAAAGTTAAAAAAAAAAAAAACAACAAAAACCTCTAGATGGGGGAATTTTCCAGCCCCATTTTGATCTTCGGAGTTTGCAGAGTTGATATCGCTGTGGGAGGGAGAGAGAGGCCTGCAGCAATCATTCATTCTATTTCCATTCAATTGTACTCATTGTATCTCTCTTGTCCTTGACTTATCCCCAGTGGGTTTTGCAACTTCTCCCCCTCCTGCATTCCAAGGAGAAAGAGGTCCCTTAGACTCTCCATCTCCACACCACCCAGGGTCCCATTCACTCATGGAAGTGGTGATCTGGCTGTTAGAGATCCTGGCATTTAGGCATTGGCCACAAACTAGCCTGCAAAGTAGGTGGTCCTTCCTGAGTACTTGAGCCTCTTTTCTACCCATCCCACTAAGTAGGCCAATGATTCCCAAACCAGGCTGTGCATTCAAAGCCTCCAGGAGTGGGGCCCATGGATTCTCAGGTGATTCTAATGCAGCCAGCCAGCACCTGTCTGAACTTGGGAATCACCAGGTGTAGTGAAATATTAGTTATGAAACATGACTACAAGGAGCAGAGCAATGCTTACACATAAGTGCTGGTGAAGTTTGGGTCAAGCTGGCAGAAGACCTTCTCTCCTACCCCAATCCGCTAAATGACAGAAAACTCTAGAAAAAAAATCCCTACTATATTACAGTGTGAGAAAATAAGAGAGAACCATTAGCATATCAGAAATGTTGGATCCCTGAAGGATGAAGAACAAATAGCATCCAAGCTCTAAAGCAATCAGACTAGAGGGAACCAAAGCTAAAACACATGAAGGAGTAGATTGCTGTGGAGGGAAGAATGGTTTGAGGGCTCTAAGCCTGAGACAGCAGACTTGAAATAACCAGAGGAGGCCCCAGGGATGTTCCTTGCTGCTTTATGACCAGTTGGCCCCAACGTTGGGATTTGCCCCAACGTGCTGGGGCTAGAGAGGCAGAGCAATGCTCCAAGTAGCTTCTGACACTCTGAGAGAGAAATGGGGAATCCTCCAGGAGAAAAGCTGTCAGCAGGTGGCTCATCTCTCACCCTGTCAATAACCAGGGACATGCTACCATGAACACAAAGCTGGCAAATAGACATCCTCAAATGCAGTGATGAACAGAACATCGTGAATCACTAAAGGTTTAAGGAAAAATAGAACCATGGTTCAGAGAAATTCTAAGCTAGTACTGTCCAATAGAACCTTCTGGGATGATGGACGTGTTCTATAGTTGAGTTGTCCAATATGTAGCTACACACCACATGTGGCTATTGAGCCCTTGAAATGTGGCTGTTGCAGCTGAGGAACAAATTTTTTATTTTATTTTGTTTTAATAAATTAGAATTTGTTTTAAAATATTTTATTTTTAAGTAATCTCTATGCCCAACATGGAGCTCGAACTCCCAACCCTGAGAGTAAGAGTCACATGCTCCAACAACTGAGCCAGCCAGATGCCCCTAATAATTTAAATGTAAATAGCAAGCAGCTACTGTATTGGATAGCATAGCTCTACACTTAACATAGAAGAGTAAACACCCAAAGAAATGGAGACAATAGAACAAATAACAACACAAAACAGTTTATTTTGGGGCACCTGGGTGTCAAACATCCCACTTCTGCTCTGGTCATGATCTCACAGTTTGTGGGTTGGAGCTCTGCGTTGGGCTCTGAGCTGATAGCTTGAAGCCTGGAACCTGCTTCAGATTCTTTTTGACAGAGAGAGAGAGAGAGCAAGAGAGAGCATGAGTGCAAGTGGGGGAGTGGCAGAGAGAGAGAGAAAGAGAGAGAATCCCAAGCAGGATCTGAACTGTCAGCGCAGAGCTCAGTGTGGGTCTTGAACCCACAAACTGTGAGATCACAACCCAAGCAGAAGTCACCAAAGTCGGATGCCACCCAGGCACTCCCAACAAAAACCAGTTTAAGTGAAGAATAATTATTATCCTATAGAGATTCCAAATAATAATAAATCAACCAGCGGGGGTAGCTGGCTGGCTCAGTCGGTGGAGCATGTGACTCTCGATCTTGGGGTTGTGAGTTTGAGCTCCACGTTGGGTGTAGAGATTACTTAAAAATAAAATCTTAAAACCCTCAATCAGTGTTCTTAGAAATTTAAAAATTAATTATCAGATTTTCAAATTCAGTAGATGGTCTGAGATGAATTTAATTATCTAGTTATTAGGGAAGGCTGAGCTGAAGAAGTCTCCTTAAGTATAGTGAAAAGAATAAAAAGATGGAAAGTCTGAGAGAAAAAGGTAAGAGACATCTGTCTAATAGGTATTACAGAAGGATAGGACTTCAGAGAATAGAAGAGAGGAAATAATTAAAGAACTAATAAAAGAAAATTTCCCAGGTGTTGAAGAAAGAAATTAATCATTAGATGGAATGTTTCCAGGAAAAAAAAGACCCACACCAAGACTTTATAGTGAAATTTCAGAACAACAACAATAAAGAAAAAAAGGCCTGGAACCTTCCAGAGAGAAAAAGCAGGTCACCAATAAAGTAATATTAAATTGGCATCAGACTGGATGTTAAAAGACAATGGGACACTATCTGCAAAGTTCCAAAGGGAAATGAAGTATTCAAGTAGGAAGGGGAAAATTAAGACATTTTTTGTTTTGCAAGGGGAAAATTTGCCACCTTCAGATACTTTAAAGAATTCCTAGGGGGTGTGCTTCAGTTTAAAAAGTAGTGAATTCAGGGAAGAGGAAGACGTGGGATGCTGAAACTATGGTGAACAAAGAAACTAGTAAAACTTTTAGTGAACTTTGAGTAACTACTGAGGCATAATGTAAACATTTTAAAAACAATACGGGGGCGGCTGGCTGGCTCAGTTGGTGGAGCATGTAACTCTTTATCTCGGGGTCGTGAGTTCAAGCCCCACGTTGGGTGTATAGCTTACTTAAAAAATAAAATAAAATAAAAACAACAGTATGGAACCATAATCTACCCAGATGATCTCAACTTGGGAGGTGACAAATGGAGGAAGAAGAGGAACACTAAAATGTGCTAAAGGAGACAGAGTTCCTGATTAGCTGTAGACATTGGTGGAAGCACAGAAGATGGAGAATTGGAAAATAAAATTCCAACTATTTAGGGTGAATTAAAAGGGGGGCAAAGAAAACTTAATCTAACAAAAAGAAAAAAGAAAAAACAAATTAAAGAGGAAGCATAAAATAAAATAACAGGTTAAGTCTAAAAAATCATTGAAATAATACATGAAAAAGGAGAAAAGTTCTTCTGTTAAAGGCAAAAGCCTGCTGTATGCTCTGGACACAGATGTGTGTGATACTAAATGACAAGAACATTTTGAATATGAACAGATGGGGGAAATACACCAAGCAAATGATAACAAAAGTTAAGCAGGTATATTAGCATCAGACAATATGGAATCCCAGGCAAAAATCACTAAAAGAAACAAAGGATATACAGATAAAAGTTATAATCTTATAAAAAATATATTATTTCTTTGATTCTTAATGCAGTTTCAAAATATATAAAGTAAACACTGATAGAAACCAAGGAAAAATGAACAAATCTCTGGCCCTAGATAAGTCTCAGAAATCTACAGATTATGTAGACAAAAGTCTTAATGAAAATAATGGAGGATTTGAGTGACACAATTAACAAACTGTAACTAGTATATGTTATACCATACAAACCAAGAACACATTTTTTCCCCAAATACATTTTTAGCATTCACACAGAAGAAAACTCAAAAATTCCCCAAATCCCCTTAACACAATGTATTTTACCAGCCATTTTCTCTGTCCACAATATGTGAAAATCAGCAATTAACATTAAAATGTTGGGGCGCTTGGGTGGCTCAGTAGGGTGGGCAACCGATTCTTGATTTTGGCTCAGGTCATGATCTCATGGTTCCATGAGTCTGAGCCTGACGTGGGCTCCATGCTGGCTGCTTGCGATTCTCTCTCTCAGCCCTTCCTCCCCGTCAAACCATTAGAATGGTGGGGTGGGCTGGGGTGGGACTCTGTATCTGTGGTACTTGGAAATGTAAATTCATTCACAGGGAATTCCTTGGAACTCAAAGCCTGGTGTAATAGAGTCTATTCTGATGTATACTTATGGATGGAAGTCTCATGCATGAATGTCACCTGTCATGGTGTCCTAAAGTAGGGAAACATTATTGTGAACCTTTGCTCCTGCGAGTGAAGTCTAAATAAACAGCCTGGTATTCAAACCCCTCCAGAATTGGCCCCCAGCCTGCCTTTCCTCTCTCACCTCCCACTCTTCTCCACCACACAGGCACCACAAACTCTTGGCATGCACACCACCTAATGGGTGCTCCTTGGTCCATGACACTCATCCCGTTACTTAACTCGCCCTGTCACTTAACTGTTCCACCTGAGCAAATCTCACCTCCTCCCCCTGATTATGCACACCAGCAAACTATGGCTCAAAGGCCGTATATGGCCCAGCCCCTGTTTTGTAAATAAAGTTTTTTTTTTCCTTTCGTCTGGGATCAGGGAGGCATTTGGACTCACTCTACCTGAGCGAAAGCAGCAGTGAGAGTTTATGTTGTTATACACACTGTCTTTAAAATGAAAAAATAGGAGGTGCCTGGGTGGGTTGGTCGGTTAAACGTCGGACTCTGGATTTTGGCTCAGGTCATGATCTCACTGTTCATGAGATCGAGTCCCATGTCAGACTCTGTGCTGACCGCGTGGAGTCTGCTTGGAATTCTCCCTCTCTCTCTGCCCCTCCCCTGCTTGTGCTTTCTCTGTCTCTCTCAAAATAAATAAAATAAATAAAGAAATAAAAATATTAATTTGTAAAAACCAAAATAAAATGAATAAATAGCAAAGGAAGATTAAAGTGTTTATCCAACACAGTGCTCTGGCGAAATTGGAATTATTATTGTCTCGTGATCTAATTCCTAATTGTTTTTTCTTTCTCTTGGACATCTCCTTTATTTAACAGAAGCCTATAATGTGTTTCCTATGAGTCTGGCATTCTTGTAGGTGTTTTATAAATTTTCACTCAGTTGACTCTCAAGACAGTCCTGGGAGTTAGATGCTACTGTCATCCACCTTGTAGAGATGAGAAAACTGAGGCACAGAGGGGTGAAACAACTTGTGTGAGGACACATTCCTAGTATGTGGCAATTTGGCTCTGGAATCCTCACTTACCCACCATCCTGTGCTGCCTTTCATCCTCAAATGTGACTTGCCTTTTTCCTCTAGGTTAAAAACACATCAAATAATGGCTCATCTCCCCAGCCTGAGATTAGTACAGTTTCTACTCTATTAAACATATAGAATGGGTGTTGTATGTAAGTGATGAATCGTTAAATTCTACTCCTGAAACCAATATTACACTATATGTTAACTACCTTGAATTTAAATTAAAAACAACTACAACAACACATCGGGATCAGTCACCAAGGAGGGTACATGTAAAGAATGAGCTCCAAGGAGGGGGTGGGTTATGTAGGTTACCGCATCCCCATCACCTAGAACAGTGTCTGACACATGGAAGGTGCACAGCAAAAATATTCTGAATGAATAAACAATCAGATGAATTGATGAATGAATGGATAAGTGTATGCATTAGATATGTATATAAATAAAGTTTTATTGGAACGTAGCCATGCCCATTCATTTATATAATGTTTATGGCTGCTTTCCCTAGAGTTGAGTAGTTACAACAGAGGCTATATGGCCCACAAGGCATAAAATATTTACAGAAAAGTTTGCTGAACCCTATTTCTTCCTCTTGCTGTCATCAGTAAGCCAGAGCTGGAGAGGAACCCCTATCACTACTTGTTGCATGAAAAATAAATGGTCAAGAAGGGCCCGTGCAGGAAATAGCAAGGATGTTCTCTGTGCCCCAGGGATGCCCTGATGGGGGAAGAGGAGGCGGCATTACAGATGGACGTCACCCTTGCAAAAGTGGTTAGAAGGCAGGCTTTGGGGCCGGGATTGACTTGGGTTTGACCGCCAGCTCTGCCATTTACCAGCTGTATGACTTCGGGCAGCTTCCATGCTCTCTTTGAACCTCAGCTTGCTTCTCTGCAAAACCATGGATGATAAAATCTAGAGTAGTTCAAGGCTCAAGCAAGGTAATGTGCAGAAACTGTCTAGGATCTAGGGCCCCGATAAACGGTCATTCTTTTTCACTGTGGACGCCGAGTACTTTTCAAGGTTGGTCTCTGATTACTACTGGCCAGTTTTCAATGAGCTTTTGTGCCCAGGTAGCTCTTCACAGAGAAGACCACCACTGCCCCCACCACTTTCTTCCTGCAGTTACCTTCTGTAGCCTTCCAGGTTCTACACTAGCTCTCATCCTGCCCTGGCACTCCCCGATTTCTGGTCTCCTGTACCCATCTCTGCATGTACTCTCCCTTTCTCTGTTTTTCAAGTTATTATTGTTCTCTGGGTGTTTCCTGTGAATCCAGACATCTGCCCAAGCAGATCTGCCCTCACAGGGGGTCCAGTGAATTCTTGAGGGCTGGCCACTGGATTTGATGATGGTGGAGAGGGGTGCTGCTGAGCAGACCCAGCCCAGATCCAGGCCAAGTGGGCCCACACCCACCAGTCACTTGAGTGACCAGACTAGACAGCTTTTGCCTGAAGTTGCTCGACTTGAAACTGCCACCACCAGATAGGCATTCCTTCGTGATTATTCTTACCCTCATGCCATTCCTCTGTTAAAATGCAGGTAATTCCTGGGAGGAGATCACCTGTGTCCGGGTTCTTATCTTGAGTTATAACCTCTACCAATGGTCAACTAATTGTTGGGCTGTTGCAGTCCGAGATGAGATGGTATATCTGCAAATAATTTCAACATTGTGAAGAGAACGTAGAAGCAAAGGATCATTCTTAGTGTTAGAAGGTGTTAGCAGTTATCCTTGCCATTTCATCACAAATGGCTTTTGAAGTATACTCCTGAGGAATGAATCTCTAATGGTGGAATTCCAGACTACAAAATAAATTTTAAATTGTTTAAGGTGGCAGGGCAGGTACTTTCACTTTCAAAGCCCACTGCTCCGGTGGTGATCAACTCAGCCAAATTCTAGGCCAGGTCTGACCACTGGAGTTCTGGAGTGGAGAAAAAGGTTACTGAGGTGACTGAGTTGTTAATGCCAAGGTTTAAGCCAGAAAGAGTCTTAGAATCCTCTCATATTACAGATGAGGAAATGAGGCCCAGAGAGAGAGAAGGTTTCTCAGTCATTCATAGCAGGGGAGCCTAAGTAGTAAGCAGGAGCTAAAGTAGCTAGGATGGGTCTGGGGGCCAGGAGGGATCAGAAGGCAGGATGAAACCAAAGCTGTGTTAAGGGTGAAGCCCTCTTGCCAGTGCCTGCCCTCCTCAGCGCTTTCCCTGTGCGCACCCAGCACAAATAGACAGACGGACAGAAGAGTCCACCCAGGCTGCCCCTCCCCCATCAAGTGCAACTGCTCCTTGCCTGGGGCCACCCTGCCAAGGGGAGACCTCCCATCCCAGGCCCTTGGCCCATGGAGAGAAAGTCCGAAACAATGCCTTTAAACTGAAAACATTTTTGTCTTTCTCTATGGAACAATGGCCACTAACAACCATGGAACTGGAGCAGAAATGGAACGTGAACCCCAGGGGCCTGGGAGCCTGGAGGGGTGTGGGGGTGGGGAGGGACTTGGGGGACAGAGGTCTGAGGAGAGCCTCTCCCCACCACCTCCCATCACCCCCCCCACACACACCTCCTGTCCCTCTGAGGCACTTCTAGAGGCCACTGACTTTTCCATTTGGAACACCACTTGACCCCCGCCCCCAAAGTCTCATGGGGCTCTGGGTGGCTGCACAGGCCACCCTCCCACCCACCCCAACACCGTCCTGGGCACTTACCGCAGGAAGGCCAGGAACAGCAATCATGAGACAGCTTAAAACAAACCCCCAAGCCCCTGGAGCCCCTGCTGCGGAGAGGACAGGGCCATGTGGGTGACCCTAAGGCCACTGACTGACCTCCTGTTCCTTCACTGTGGAACCTCCAGCGTTGGGCTCTTTTGGGGGGTAGCTGAGACAACGCGCCCCGCTGAGAGTGGGAGATGACGCATTTTTCTGCGACCACAAGCCACTTTTGACGGGTCCGCCCCATTGAGGAGCAACCGAAACCTCATCCCACCCAGCACGGCCTTTGTCTGCACCACATATTTGTCTTATTTGGAAGATTTTTGTGGGTTTTCCCGTCTTTCCCCAGCGCTTACTGCCCTGAGGGGGTCGGAGGCCATGGTGGGGCTGCGGGAACGGGGTAAGAGGCATTCCTGGGGCACGATGCCTGGTGGTCTGCGGCATGGTTGGAAGAGGGGGAGAAATCTGCCCCCCACAACACCCTGTGCCCCAAATGGGCACCCTGGACCCAGGTCGCACGCGGCTCCTGGTCCTTCCTGGGCCTGTTTCCTGTCCGTTTTCTCCTCTCAGCCTCCTCAGCTCCTGCTCCTCAGTCTCATTCCTTCATCCCCGAAGCCCAAGCCTGCTTGGCTCCTGCCATCCCTGCTTCCTGGTGGGTGCACCCACCTTCCCTCCTCTTTCTTTCTGCCTATCTGAATTCTGAAGTGTCTCTCAGGGCCTGGTGCCACCTCTCCTCCTCCTTGGTGCTCCCCCTGCACCTCCTCTCCAACCCTTGGCAGGGTCTCCTGCTTCTGAACTTCAGAAGTGTGTGTTTTCTATCCCTTTGGTGATTCCAAACGCCCCCTGCCTCTGTAACAGCTGCCCAGTGACATGGAGGACAGAGGCTACAGCTTTTGTTCTTTGGTTCCTCCCCCATCACACCTTATATGAAGCAGTTTGCTCCATTAATATTTGTTTGACTGGGGCTTCTCAAGGGTTGGCCATGGACCAAATTAGAGAATCTCAGTGATGGAAGAGACTTAATCCAATGATCCACTCAGAACTTGAATTCCTGCCAAAAAGTGTCTGGCTTCAGCTTACATGCCTCTAGTGATGGAGATCTCACTACTTCATGTGGCAAACCATTCCCTCTTCTGCTAGCTCTGACCTTAAGAAAGTTCTTTCTCATGTTGAACTGCTACCTGCCCCCTTTCCCCACCCTACTCCCAGCTAGACCACATAAATCTATTCCAATCCTCTTGCCTCACGAACGCCCTTCAGATATTTGAAGGCAGCAATCTCCTACTTCTGCAGTCTTGTCTTTTCCTGAGGGAAACACCTATTGTCCTAACCTCCAGTGCCCCAGTCCCCCGGTGACCATGGACCTGGAGAGTTCTCCCCCACCCCCACCCCCCTATATAGAGCATTTCCCCAAAGCCCTGTTGAACTCATTCTCCTGACAAAATTTCCTCTCTTTCTGGATCAAAACGAATGCCATAGCTTTCAGATGGGGCTTGCCTCTATGTGGTTATTTGAGATGTCTCAAAGGAAGGACCCATTCTCTCACTATGTTAAAAAAAAGGAAGGAAGGAAGGAAGGAAGGAAGGAAGGAAGGAAGGAAAGAAGGAAGGAAGGAAGGAAAGAAATTGGAGGGCACTGAGCAGCTGCTTTGTCTATTTCTCTGTTTGTCCCGGAGCAGCCTATCCTCGCCTGAGGGGTAGCCGGCAAATCTAAAACTAATTCTACACTGCAGTGTAGGTCTGGCTTTCCACACACCTCAAAGGCTGTCAGGTCATTTCTGTGCATTTTAGTATAGGTATTCCAGAGGGAATACCAAACGTTTTAAACCAAAGGGGTGACTCATGGTGGCATTTCAGGATGGTGAGATATGTTAGGAAAGGAAAGTCTTGTGGTGCCAGGCCTGCCTCTCCCCCGACCTTTGGTGGGTGATGGAGAGCTCCCAGCCCCAAGTATATTTGCATCAGGACCAGACACTTCCCAAGGGGTTGCCCCCTCTAGTGCCCAGACCCCATAATTTGTGCCAATTATTGGAACCTAATGCTTTGCTGCCTTGTATATTTCACCATCTTTCTCAAGTGTCTGTATCTTGCAGCAAGTGAAGGACTCCTTGAGGAAAATGACAGGGATCTTAAAGTATTCTTCCCAATGTTCTGTATCTTGATTGTAGTGGTGCGTACACAAACGTATACATTTACTGAAACTCATCAAACTATGTACTTAAAATGGTTACATTTTATTGCATGTGAATTATACTTTGATGAAGGTGGGGCTTTAAAAAAATTCTTTGTATGTTCATTTATTTATTGTTGAGAGAGACAGAGAGAGACAGAGCATGAGCTGGGGAGGGGCAGAGAGAGGAAGACACAGAATGTAAAGCAGTCTGTCTGAGCTGTCAGCACAGAGCCCAATGCAGGACTTGAAGTCACGAACCGCGAGATCATGACCTGAGCTGAAGTCGGACGCTTAACCGACTGAGCCACCCAGGCACCCCTGATGAAGGTGTGTTTTTTTTTTTTTTTTAAACCATGTCCTGCTCATACCTGGATTCATATACACTTGTGGGTTGATTTACTGAGTTAAGCTGTACCTAGAGCTGTAGCCTAGAGCCATCTTCATTTCTAAACCCAATGATCAGCTTGAGATAGCTCCTCAAACAACATGGCTGAAATGACTCTGCATTCTCTGGCCTTGCCTCCAGCCTGGTCCTCCTACCCAGTGACGCATGCCTAAATCAAGCAGACTTATTCGGTTCCTCACCCAGCCTATCTTGCAGGATTGCTTAAAATGACCATTACCATCACCAGTACTGTTGTGATTACACTTCCCTCATATACCAGCTCTCTACCCAGTATTGCCAATCACGCACCTTGAGAGTTGAAGGTTCGTCCCTAAAATCCGAATGTGAGGTCACTATGACTCCAGGTTGATTTATCAGACCACGGCTGTTGCTCTGAGCTTCCTAATCACTGTGTTCCAGAAACCATGTGGCAGTGATCTTCTTGCCTGATGAGATACCGTCCCCGGGCCAAGGTTCTAACCATCTTGCCTGAGCTATGGCTCAAGGTGTCTGAGTCCCTTGGATGCTGAGCTCTGTTCTTCTGCCCAAATGCCTAGCTTCTTTGACTTGCCCTGAACTCATGACTGTGTCCTTAAAAAAGAAGATAGTGGCTGCCTGAAGGTAGCAAGGTGGGATAATTTTTACTCGCCTATTTATGCTTTCCAGTCTATCCTAATGATTCCTGAATAAGTGAATCTGTCTTCCCGACCAGACTGCAAGCTCCCTGAGGGCAGAGGCTGAGTCCTAACCCTCTTCATTACTCTCAACTTCTAGTGTGTGCCTAGCACATAGTTGGTATTTGATAAACATTTACAGAGTGATTAATGAATTGAATTTTATGAAGACTATGGGTGAGATGTTCTGCCTTATCAGACAGTATCCAGTGCTGATGGAGGGAGACCGGAACTTTATATATGGCTGACTGAACGTGCCTTGGTCCAACCATGTGGGAGGGCTATTTGGCAATCTCTTGCCAAGTGGAAGATGCCCTCCCTAGTCTTTACTCTGTATGTGCACAGGAATGTTGATAGCACTGCTCTATGTAATCATGAAAAGCTAGAAGTGACCTGGACGTCCATCCACAATAGACATTGTGGAAGCCACACAATCAACCACAGCTTCACTCATTCATGTGGATGATTCTTAAAAACATGGGGTTAGATCAAAAAAGAAAGTTGCTGGGGCACCTGGGTGGCTCAGTCAGTTAAGTGTCTGACTCTTGATCTCAGCTCAGGTCTTGATCTCAGGGTCATGAATTCAAGCCCTGCATTGAGCTCCATGCCCAGCATAGAGCCTACTCAAAAAAAAAGAAAAACAAAGTTGATGATGGATATATACAGTATGATACCACTTCCATGATCTTTAAATAAATGCAAAACATACTATATATTAGGCCTGATAATTTAGGCTCCAGACTGGCTGAGGGGGGACTCCGGACCCAGTTCACCCCTCTGCAAAGGGTATATGTAATATATATATATGTCTATGTATATATTTTACTATGTATGCACTATATATTGATATAAGTAATATATGGTAAAGTATAGAGAATAATAAACATCAGATCCAGGAGAATGGTCCCCTCAATGGAGCAGGGAGCAGAGAGAGATATACTTGAGTCAGGTGCACAGAGGTCTCACCAGTATTGGTAAAGTGATGTTTCTTATGTTGGCTGGTATGGGTATGTGGTGTTTGTGATGTCATTCTTTATTCCGTGGTCATTATTATTGCTGTTCCCCAGACATTTGCAGCCCCTTCTCCTTCTAACCACTAGAAGGATTGCACTTCCTGGTTCCCTGTGACTGGCAGAGGAAGCCTTGTCATTAGTTCTGGCCAGTGACTTGTAAACTAGAGTATTAAACTGCCTTTTGAGACCCTCCAGATCTCTCTTTGGCTTCTTGAGATGGTGACTGTTTTATCAGCTTGGGTCCCTGAGTGATTTCAGGGAGCAGAGCCCCTGGCTCATCCTTGAAGGACACATACCAGAAGCAGAAGTATGTTAAGCCACTAAGATATCAGGGTTGTTTGGTATTGCAGCATAGTCTAGAATATTCTGACCGATATATACCTTTTAGTGTGTCTAGAATATTTCAATTACAAAATGAAATGAGGGGAAACATCCATGACCTTCAGGCAAATGCCAAGATTTGATAATCTCTCCTATGAGAGAGAAGGAAGGAGAAGGAAGAGAGAGAGAGAGGAGGAAGCCCTGCAACTCCTCATTTCCATTGATTTCCTTTAAAAAGAAAAAAGAAAAGAAAAGAAAAGAAAAGAAAAGAAAAGAAAAGAAAAGAAAAGAAAAGAAAAGACAAGACAAGACAGGGGCACCTGGGTGGCTCAGTCAGTTAAGCGTCTGACTCTTGATTTTGGCTCAGGTTGTGATCTTACGGTTGGGTTCATGGGATCAAGCCCTGTTTCGGGCTCTGTCCTGACAGCATGGAGCCTGCTTAGAATTCTCTCTGTCCTTCCCCTCCCCACTGTGCTCCCTCTGTCTCTCAAAAATAAATAAACTTTTTTAAAGAGGCAATTTCCTAGCTCCCTGTTACCCATTGAGGAATGGCAGTGGGCAAGCTCAGCAATGAATTTGGGTAGACTTGAGGCTGGAGTGTACCTGGCATTTCACTACACCATCCTTAGAAATCCATTGCGCCCCACTGTGCTTTCCACTAGCCGGGGCTCACCTTTGGGAAACAAACCCAGCCATTGCTGGGCATCAGACACCTGTGGGGCAGATTCAGCTTGGCATATTCTCCGGGCTTCTGAGTCCCCCTCCTCCCCTAAGCTGCAGGAACATCAGCCAGAGCAGATACCAGAGATCAGAGAAGACAGGATGTGAAGTTTCCCATCTTACATGCCTGGCAAGAACATGAACCTGGGCTCTCGGGAGGTTGGGGCTGGCTGGCTCTGTCACGCAGTCTGGAGCCCACTGATACTTCAAACATCAGCCTCCTGCCTTCTTGCCTCCAGAGGAAGTGTTCCTGGATTACCTTGACTGGAGGGGAGGAGAGAAGGAGCTGCAGGTAATACCTGGATTTCTATGGTGCTTTTCTTCTTAAAGCTTCAAAAGACTTCCCCTACTCTGATCTCCTGTGGCCTTCCCCAGAAAGATGGCAAGGAGAGGAAGATCCTTTCATTTCCCAGTCCAGGTGAGGAAATGGGGGCCCAGAGTGGGTAAGCAAATGGCCCGTGGTCACAGAACAAGACATAGATAGGATTCTGATGGGCAAAAGTCTCTGTCTCCAGACCCCATCTCCCCTACACTGGTCCTAGACCCACTCTGCTGGGCTGGCTGGCCTCTCTGTGTGGGCAGCAGCTTCTGTGCTCTTAGCTGCCCTTGCAGAGGGGCGGACCAGGCCCTGAGTCTCTGCTCAACTGTCCTGGGGCCTGAACAGAGAGGAGGAGGAGGATCTGGGAGAGGCTAAGGTCAGCCTCCACTCCCACAGAGCAGTGACGACAGGTTGGCTCTAAGCCCCACGGTCCCGCCAACTGGGAGGTCAGGCCAGAGAGGCTGCCAGAACACCGGGGCTGAAGAGGGTCCAGATAATGCAACTGGGGTAGCCTCTGTGGGTGGAAATGACATTTCTTGGCTTTAAATAGCTCCATCTCCGGAGCCCCGGAGCCTCGGCGGGCCTATTAATTCCTAGACTCTTGGGGCTGCCCAGCCCCGTCATTCTGTTTGCACAAGCTGTGTAAGATCTTAGGCATTTTTCCTGCCACCCGTCTCCCCACCTCCCTTCAGTTTCCCTGTGTGATTTCAACAAGGGGTTAGTTTATTTCTAGTAGCAGGCCTGGGGTTCCAGCTGACCGCGTACATATTTTGTCCTTCTTGCAAGTGACATGGCTCAAATCAACAGCAAACTCTTGAGGCTTTTCTTTGTAACCTGGTGTCTCCGTAAAAGAAAGGTAATGTCTATGTGCACGAATGGCAGAAATAGAGGCCATATCTATGCATGAATGTGTTTGTATATCAGGTTAACTAACCAATTAACTCCCCAGATTGATTGATTGATTGATTGATTGATTTTAGCACTTACTAAGTGTCAGGCACTATGATAGCCCTGGGCACACAGGCTAAACAAGAGTCCTAACTGGTCAAACAACTATTATCACCCGCATGCCTGCCTCTAGTGGTGTCTCCTGGCCTGGTTGGATATCCCAGCCACAAGACCTACGTATCTCTGAATCTTGCCTGTCCTCACCCAGCTGAGAATGAAGAAGAGGAAAAGGCAGATGGGTACAGGAGGTGCTCAGTGCAGAAAATTGACAGATCATGGTAGCTGACTGGTTGGAGAAAGAGAAATCAATGACAAATCAGTGACTGTGCCAAGGTATTTGGCCTGATGACAGAGAAAATTGGAGAATGGACAAGACAGATACATGGGCTTTGGAGGGGCAGTAGGCCACTTGTTTCAGTTTGCTGATAACAAAGTCCAATCATAGTGGCTTAAACACACGAGGATTTCTTCTCTCACATAAACATCCACAGCTCCATGGACAGTGGAGCAGCTCCCCAGTCCCTGGGGGATCCTCTTATCTTCCTGCTCTGGTCATCCTCAAATTTGCCTCATGGCCCAAAATGGCTACCGGAGGTCCACTCATTTCATCTGAACTCCAGGAAGAGAGAGGGAGGAAGGACAGGAGGACAAAAAGGGCATATGCACCCCCACCCTTTTTAAGACACTCACCTGTCACCCTCTGCTTGTGCCTTATTGACCAAAACTTAATCACATGGCTTCATCAAGCTGCCAAGGAGGCTTGGAAGTAGTTTGTTTGTTTGTTTGTTTGTTTTTTTTAGCTGGATGTGCTGCCCAGGACTCTGTTACTAGTGAAGAAGGGAACGACTGATATCAGGAAGCAACTAGCACTTTCTGCTATGGTACTTACTCAATAAGTATGTGTGGACTTGCATTGAATCAGCAGGAAAGATAAGGAATTGTGTTTGGGGGCAAGAAGTTTGCAGTGAGGATGAAACATCTTATTTGAAACAGGAGTGGAACGTATGTGAAAGGGAGCTGAATATATAGATTCTCAGGTCAGCCACAGAGAGGTTCCCAGAAAACCATGGCTGGTGAAAGCCCCTGGTTTAGCCTTAGGTCAAGTATACAGCATGGGGTAGGGGTTGGGCGGAAGAGAGGGAAGAGCACCTTGCAAAAGAAAAAATTGACAGACCACTGTGTCATCGCTCTGTGCCTTCATCTGGGCTCATTCAGCCTTCGAGTCAGTCTGTAGGATGCTGCAGCTCCTACCTGTGGATAGCTTTGGAGGGTACCTGTTAAGTACAGTATGCCCTATTCTCTCCTGCGCCTAGGCTGAGAATTTTAAGGACATCCACAGGAAAGATACCCCCCCCCCCATCTGCTTCTCCCCATCAAGATGCATCCTGCTTAGACCCTGCTTGGGGAATTCTGGGAGGTGAAGAGTAGGGGGCTGTCCCATGGAGAGGGAGTAAGGGCAAGGGAAGGGCTTCTCCCCTTCCTACGGAAAGCCTCAAGAAATTTCTCCCAGGGGATTTGAATCAGTGTTTCTCCATCACACACAATTTTACCCTGCAGGGGACATTTGGCCAGGTCTGGGAACATTTTTGATTGTTATGACTGGGGAAGTAGGGTGTGCTATTGACATTCAGTGGGTAGAGGCCAGAGATGTTGCTAAACATCCTACAAAGCACAGGACAGCCTCCCACAACAAAGAATTATCCTGCCCAAAATATGAATAGTGTCGAGGTTGCAAAACCCTGGTTTATATGAGTCTGATCACTGGGCCCACAGGAAACTTAAACAATCCGTTTCACCCAGACCCACGCAATGCCGATTGACATTTAGGCTAACTCTAGGCTTCTGACAGGCCTATTTAAACACCAGAGGAAAGCCTAAACCATGCTTGTCATAATTGACCACCACTTATTGACCATCAACTACGCCTGGGTTCTTTACATAAATGACTGCCACGTTTTCGACAACCATAAAAACGTAGGCAGCGCTATCATCATTATCCCTGTTTCACGGATGAGCAAACTGAGACTCAAAGAAAATAGCAAACAGCTAGTAAGTCACCCCAGGGCCCACTCACTTTTCATTCCCCACATGCTTCTCATATTTGTTACAGTCCCATTGCTACATATATCTGCTTATGGTGTCAGCTTTTGAAAGCTCATAATTGGGCATGACCAATGAGGGAGCACTCTATCAACCGATCCTTCTGTTCACCCTAGTACCTCTTTCTTCGGATGTTCCGGGTGAACAGGAGTCTCTATGCTTAAAGCATATAAAGACGTGTCAGGAGGATGCAGTTCCTTGAAAAGCAAAGCCAAGTAGCCACAAAGCAGATGAAAATATGCCCAAGTTCACGAAGAGGTCAAGGAAGTGCAAAGTAAAGTAACAGGGAGATACCTCAGGGGGTCCCACCTGTTAAAATCACCAGGCACTGGTGCCATGTCTTGCTGGGTGTGGGCGAAAGGGCATCCTCACTCACTGTTGGCAGGGAGGGGAGGTGTTAGAACTTTCACAAAAGCAATCTGCACTATCTTCTAAAATTAAACCCAGGGACACCTTAACCCAGCAATCCCACTTCTGGACAGATAACAGATAATGTAACAAGGCTTTTTCCACACCCTTGCTTATGGTAGCAAAAACCTGGAAACACAGTGGATGCCTGTCACAAGGGGGAAGTTTAATAAATTAACAAGAATGGATTTTATCGTAAGTAATAATAATAATACCGGTATACAGTCACAACAGTTCCTATGATATAGAAAAATATGCCTAGCAAGATCCCATTTATGTGCATTTGTGTATATGTAAATGCAGAGGAAATATTTGCATATGCTTATACGACCATGGAGAAAAATACAAAAGGGTTCATTCTAGGTTCTTAATATGGGTTTCTTGGAAGTGGAGACCATACGGGGGTGGGAAGCAAGGAAGACTAAAGAAGAAAGGAAAAGGAAAAAAACCGCATTTAGTATTATGTGTGATATGACCAAATGCATGCACTTATGCAACACTTATAAATGTGTAGGTATCTGATTAAATTAAACTACAAGAAATGCAATTCTCAAACGGGCCAGAGCTGAGGAGGAGGCAGCGTGTTTCCCCTGGCCCGCGGGCTCTCGGCTCCGGCTCCGGCTCGGCTCCGGGTCCCCTGGGGCCGGCGGGCAGTGGCTGCGCGCTCCCCGGAGGCGAGTGGCGGGCTGGCCGGGCTTGTCTCGGCGCCTGCGGGCGCGATGCGCTGCACCTCGTCGGGGGCGCGGAATCCCTCACCTCGAGGGAAGCAGACGCTGGCCGCCCGGGAGACCGCGCGGGGATTTTCCAGTGGGGGCGGAGGCTCCTGAAAGGCGCATTGTCGGCCAGGGGAGGCCGGCGCGGCTCAGGGACGGCAGGGTCACAGAGGCCTGGGGGTGGGAGGGGGAACCCCGGCTGGGCATCCCAGGGCCGCGCCTCGGATCCCCCCTCCCCGCCCGCCCGCCCGCCACATCGCCCGATTCTCCTGAAGCTCTGCGAGAGAGGCCCGAGGCCCCTGTTCAGCGCAGAGGCGAGTATTACCCGCATGCAGAGGGGGCTGGGAACTCGAGCCCAGCGAGCCACAGGGTTTGTGCGCAGGTCGGCTTCATTTTGGAGCCCGAGGGTGGCTTGGGCAGGCCTTGGTTGTCGGTATTTGTGGCTCCCTCTCCCTGCGGCCTAGGCCTAGCTCTGTGCCTGCCGCACTGTAGACATTCAACATTTGCACGGTGAATGACAGGGCCTTTGACAGGAGATGTCTGGGGATGACCCCTCTGGTGTCCCCATCCTCTCTCCAGAACCCTGGGCAGCATTCCTATACCATCAAAATCCCGATCTCGACCTGTAGACCTGCGTCCTGCTCCCCACCTCCCCTCCAGCCAGTGTGTGTGTGTGTGTGGGGGGGGGTGACAGGGCAGGGAACTGCCCTGAGGACAGGGTCTGTATCAGACGTGTTTGATCACCTTCCAGAAAAAAAACGACAGCCCAACACACAGTAGGACAGTAAGTATCTGTTACCAAAATTTACTGTGGCACCGCAGAGGAAGAAGACACTTTGAGTCAAGTGGGTCTCTCCATGTCCCTTGAATAAAAATCTAATTAGGTCTTATTCTGCTGTTTGTACCAAGAGAGGAACTTAGAAATGTAGTCTTGGGCCACTCAGGAGACCTGGTGGCAGGAAGGCAGAGGTGTGACAAAACTCGTAGCTTAAAAAAAACAAAAACAGACTGAGTGTAAAGTTTAAGGGTTGATGGAGGTGGCCAAGAGGCTTCTCTTGTTCGCTTGCCCTGGGCTGTTTGCCAGAAAAGAGGGAGAAAAAAAAAGAGAGAGAAGAAAGAAAAAAAGAAAGCCCTCGTAGGGGTTAAGTGGCTCTAAGGGAAAGATTTTCTACCTGGAACTCAAGCAAGAATTGGGCTACAAATGAAATCTAACTTCTATGACCAGAGAGTTGGCAGGAGAGAAATGTGTGTAGGTGTGCGTGTTTGTGTGTGTAAAAACCCTGGGCTTGGGGTCAAAGTTCTGATTTCAGGATCCGAGCCAAGGTCTCAGCGACTTAGATCAGCCTCTTGACCCAGGGAAATATCCTTGACTTCTCTGAACCTCAGTTTCCTTATCTGTAGCCTGGGGATAATAATCCTACTTCATTTCACCTGACCGTCTCCCCAGTGGATGTGTGAGTACCTGTCTCCTTGCCTCCGTACTGCAGGTCCTCAGTAAAAGGCTGTGAGTCAAACGGAATCTTGTATATCAGTGTTTATTGCAGCATTGTTGAAAACATTGTGCTGAGTGAAAAGAAGCCAGTCACAAAGAGACAAATATTATGCCATTCCACGTATGTGAATGTGAGTTACCTAGAATAGGCAAATTCATCGACTCGGAAAATAGAATAGAGGTTACCAGGGCCTAAGGGGAAGGGAAATGAAGCGTTACTGCTTAATGGGTACAGATTTTCTGTTTGGGATGATGAAAACGTTTTGGAAATAGATAGTGGTGATCGTTGCACAACAGTGTGACTGGAACTAATGCCACGGAATTATACACTTAAAAATGGTTAAAATGGCAAAATTTATATTATACATATTTTCCTACAATAAAACATTGAAGAAGGAAAAAAAAAAAAAAAAAAAGGCCATGGGGCCCAACTGTGAAAAGAAAGCCCTGTTTTTGGTAGCAGCACTTTTGTGATAGCTCCTAGCTGGAAACAGCCCAAAACTCCATCTAGAGTAGAATGGACACAGTGTTGTCTGTTCACACAATGGAATGCTACACAGTTGTGAGAATGACAACCACACACAGCGATCAGGGTGAATCTCGCAGATGTGATGTTGAGTGAAAAAGGCCAGACACAGAAGAGGACGTCCTGTATGATTTCATTTATGCAGCGTTCAAAACCAACCAAAACAGTCTGTGGTGCGAGAGGTCAGGATAGGGTTACCCTTGGGGAGTGATTACTAGAAGGGAGCACGAGGGGGCTTTTGGGGGCTGGCAGTTTTCTGCTTCCTGATCTCGATGCTGTTACCTGGGTGTGTTCACTTTGGGAAAATGCTCCAAGCTACTTCATAGTTATCATGTATATTCTTTTCTGTATTTATGTTTACTTCAACAAAACTTCTTTTTTAGGTTCTGGTTCAAGTCTTGAGTGAAGGGAAGGGTGAACTAGAAAGCAAAACTACAGAAGCCTGATTTACACACTTAATCTGTGCCTAAGCCAGAGGGACTATGAAACTAGATTTATAATTCTCTACGCTGCTTGCGATTTATACCGCGCCCCCCTGCCTCCCCACCCTGGCCTCCACTAGCTGTTACCAATTAGTTTTTGAACTCTCAACAGCCGACGTTCCATAGCTAGTGCTAGCCAGGGACCTGGAGGGCAATGGGGTGCACCCTAGCACCAAGAAGAGGCCCTGATCTGCAGGCTCACAGCCTCTGGAGAAAATTCCACCATCGGCTTATAGGTACACAGTGGGCATTCAGCAAATATTTGTGTGTGGACTGTGTCATAAACATTCTTTAAGTACACCCTTGGCATCCCATTACCCCCATTTAGGGAAGGGGTGTTTGTAGCCCCTGTTTGCAAGGACATAGGGTTTGGGGGCCTAGAGAAGAGGTTACCCCTTTCCCCAACATCAGGAGTCCACCTTCCAGCTGCCCTACTGGGCACTGTGGGGAGAGCTGATCTAAAACAGTTGACTTGGCTCTGTCTGACCCAAGGTGACTCCTGCTACCAAACAACTCCGCAGTTGGGGTTAGGGGGAGGGAGTAATTTATATTTTTTGCCTGGTGACAAACTGCTAAATAATAGATCTGGCTAGGGTTTTGGTTTCCCCCCACTGGCTTGACCAGTGTGTTGGCCTTATTGACTCAATCAAGCAAGTTATTTCGGCCTTGTGGGGACCCAGAACTTGGTTTCTGCCTTCCCCTCTCTCCTGGGTGTTTGGGCCTCCCCCAGGTGTCTTGTTTGTTTGCCTGCCTGTCTGAGGCCCTGAGGGCTGAAGAAGGCAGTGTGGGCCTTTGCCAGACTCTTGGAGCTTACACGACCTGCGGGCTTTACAGGACCTGGGGCACGAGGCCCTGGGGGAACAGACTCCTGCTTGCAGGGGTGTTCCCCTGCACGTGAGTGGCTGTGGCATTTCCATCTTTTTTCTTTCTTTCTCTCTTTCTTTCTTTCTTTCTTTCTTTCTTTCTTTCTTTCTTTCTTTCTTTCTTTCTTTCTTTCTTTCTTTCTTTCTTTCTGATTTTATTTTTTTAGGTGATCTCTACTCCCAACCTAGGGCTCGAACCTACAACCCTGAGATCAAGAGCTGCACACTCTACGGACTTAGCCAGCCAGGCCCGTCCATCCTCTTTCTGTTTGTCCCAGCAATACCGTCCTTCCTCTCCCTCTAGGCCCTGCTGCCTTTCTTCCTGCAGCAAATAGCTGGCCATTCTTTTTTTTTTTTTTTTAATGTTTATTTTTAAGAGAGAGAGAGAGAGAGAGAACACGAACCAGTGGGGGAGGGGCAGAGAGAGAGGGAGAGACAGAGAATCCCAAGCAGGCTCTGCACTGTCATCGCAGAGCCCAACACGGGGCTAGAACTCAAGAACTGTGAGATCATGACCTGAGCCAAAATCAAGAGTCAGGTGCTTAATCTACTAAGCCACCCAGGAGCCCCTGGCCACTCTTGGTTTTAATGACAGCAATAGCAGAAACATAATACTTTATGTGGGAATAGTGTTTTATGGTCTATGAAGCCCTTTCATAGCATCATGTTACCTGACCCTCCCACAACCCTCTGGAGCCGATGCTCTTGGAGTTCTGGAATTTGCCCAATGTTGGGGACTCATAAAGCTCAGAGCATATCTTTTGATTTCTGGTCCTCTCTTCTATCCTTTCACCCAAGATGCCTTCTTGCCTTTGGAGACTGGGGCAGAGGCTGTTGGTTGCCACCCCAAATCCATTCCCCTTCCTACCTTAGTAAGAGAACCTCAATTTTAGCATTGTGCCCAGGCAAAAGAAAAATTCCCAACCTTACTTGCAGCCAGTAATTTGTGAGTAGAACCTTCAGGAAAACTCCTTAAATGGGGTTGGGGGCATGGACCCTTTTTACCTTTCCTTACTGCCTGGAATCTGACAAGGAGGTGATCTTGAGGAGAAAGCCGTGTACTAGGATAGAGGAGCAGAAATACAAAAGGAGCCTGAGTCTCAGATGACCAGAGAGCCACCATACCAGCTCAGATTTCCCACCTCTTTTACATGAGAGAGAAATATACCTCTGTTGTTTGAGCTGCTGACATACGGTTGTCTATTTGCAGCCAAGTTTAATCCCTACTGATTTGGGGACCCCATTTCTGGTGATACACAGTCTGTCCTCCCTTTCTTGCCCACTCACTTGGAATGCAGGGGGCTCCCTCCTTGTAGTCCTCAGCTGTCTCTGTTTGTACCTGCTGCACCCGGGTCATGAAAGCTGTCTCATGCAGGCACTTTTCTGGGTCCCTTGAACTTGCTGGGAGTTCTATCGAATGGCCACATAACAGTTTCTCCTGTGAGTTCCTACAGCCAGGTGATACTACTGTTGGGGAGAACACACAAGAATTCTCAGCACTCCGCAGTTTGCATAGATTTGATTCTTCTGTACATGCTAAGATCTATATTAAAAATAGGGATTTTATGGGGCGCTTGGGTGGCTCAGTCGGGTGAGCATCAGACTTTGGCTCAGACCATGATCTCACGGTTTGTGGGTTCGAGTCCTACATTGGGCTCTGTGCTGACAGTGGGGAGTCTGCTTGCGATTCTCTCTCCCCATCTTTCTCTGCCCCTCCCCCACTTGTGCACACACACTCTCTTTCTCTCTCCCTCAAAATAAATAACTTAAAAAAAAAATTAGGGATAAACACCCACACTGGAAACCACTGTAAGAGCATAAAGGGCACAGCCTCTCCAGCCAGAAGGACCTGAGTTTAAATCCTCTCTCTGCTACTTATTAGTGGCAACCCTGGTCAAACTCCTTAGTCTTGTTAAGCATCACTTGCCTCACCTGCAAAATGGGAATAGGAATAGAACCCACTTGATAGGGTTTTGTAAATTTCCTAGCATGGTGCTGGGCACCTTGTAAGAAGCAGTACATATTAGTTAATATGTCTTCCTTCAATAACAGCTTCCCATTCATGGGGCAGGGATGGTGGTGGGGAGAGTTGAAGTCTTTTTTTTTTTTTTAATGTTTATTTATTTTTTGAAGGACAGAGAGAGAGATAGAGCATGAGTGGAGGAAGGGCAGAAAGAGAGGGAGACAGAGAATCTGAAATGGGCTCCTGGCTCTGAGCTGTTAGCACAGAGCCCGAAGTGGGGCTTGAACTCATAAACCCTGAGATCACGACCTAAGCCAAAGTCAGACACTTAACCGACTGAGCCACCCAGGTGCTCCCCCTTTTTTTTTTTAAATTCCAGAATCATTAATGTAAAGTGTTCTGTTAGTTTCAGGTATACAATGTAGTGATTCAGCAATTCTATACATTGTTCAGTGCTCATCACAAGTGGCCTCCTTAATCCCGGTCACCTGTTTCACCCATCACCCCACCCACCTCTCCTCTGGTAACCATCAGTTTGTTCTCTATAGTTATGAGTCTGCTTCTTGGCTTGTCTCTTTTTCCCACTTTGTTCTTTGTTTTGTTTCTTGTTTCTTAAATTTCACATATGAGTGAAATCATATGGTATTTGTCTTTCTCTGACTGACTTATTTTGCTTAGCATTATACCCTCTAGATCCATCCATGTCATTGCAAATGGCAAGACGTTGTTCTTTTTTTTTTGGCTGAATAATATTCCATTGTGTATGTATATCACTTCTTCTGTATCCATTCATCTGTCGATGGATGCTCAGGCTGCTTCCATATTTTTGCTATTATAAATAATGCTGCAATAAACATAGGGGTGTATGTATGTTTGAATTAGTGCTTTTGTATTCTTTGGGTAAATACCCAGTAGTGCGATTAACGGGTCATATGGTAATTCTATTTAATTTTTTGAGGAACCCCCATACTGGTTTCCACAGTGTCTGTACCAGTTTGCACTCCAAGTCTTGAAAGTATTGAAAACAATGGTAGGTATCCAAAGAACCTTTTAATGATGCCCATCATCTTAGTATCCAGGTGTTTTTCATTTCTCCAGCAACAAAAACCATGTTCGGAGGATTCCTACCAGGGCTAGAGCAGGGGACCAGGAGTCCTGCCAATATTTTCCTAGCTTTGCACTCCCTGCTATAAGCCTCTGATCCCGTTATTCCCCTCTCTTGCCTCAGTTTCCTCAGCTGGAACATGGGAGGGTTCAGCTAGAAGCCTGGCTCTCTTTCAGTTTAGGACATCACCATTGTCAGTCCCAATTCATGTCATCTCTCTGTGCCTGGTTTACCCTCCCCCAAACCAGCCCCCCCCCCATGCCCTCTGGACTTGATTTCTGAGGTCCTGTCCCTGTGGCTTGCCTTCCCTTCCTCTGACCAGTTCACCCATCAGTTCCCCTGCCTTCTGGTGACTTTACCCTTTTGAAAGTACTCTCTGTCCCAGCATCATATGAAATGCCCCCATTTTTCTGGGGAAGAGGCAGCGCAAAGGTCTGTCTCATCTCTGCAGTAGAGTAGACTTGGTTTCCGATTTTCCCCCCACATATGTTCAGAGCACTTTTAGTGTTCTAGGTCTTGTCCAAAGGGCTTCATGTGTTTAAACTCACATGGCACTAGAAGGGTAGATACTATATTGTTATCGTCATCTCATTTTTCCTACTTTTAAAATAAGGAGAATGAGGCACAAAGAGTTTAAGTAACTTGCCCAAGGTCACAGAGCTGGTAAGGGGCAGGAATGCATGTTTGCAGGCAGTCTGGCTCTAGACGCTATGCTCTTAACCACTGTACTAGATGATAATCTGATGTCTCAACTTTGTCTCTTCTTAGTTATGCAATCTTGGGTGGGTTGTTTAACCTTGTCATTTTTGTAAATGCTGACCTATTTGAGAATACGTTGCAGACATCATGATCTTTGCTCTAAATATTTTAGCATTTGTCTACCATGAACAGGTAGAGACCTGTAACCTCATCAACTCAGGAAATTTGCCATTGATACAATACTAGCCTCTTATACAATGCTTATTTTCACATGTCTCTGTCTCAATAATGTCCTTTGTAACTGTTTTCCCCCCTAGTATTGAATCCAGTCAAGGACCATGAGCAGCTTTTAGTTACCATGTTTTAAAAACTTTTTAAAATTGAGATATAATTCACATACCATAAAATTCACCCTTTTAGGTGAATACTTCAGTGGTTTTCTTACTACATTCACAAAGTTGTACAGCGATCAGCATTATCTAAAACCAGAACTTTTCCATCACCCCAAATAGAAACCCTGGACCTATTAGCAGTCATTCCTCATTACCTCATTTCCCCAGTCTATTGCAACCACTAACCTATTTTCTGTCTCTATGGACTTGCCTATTCTGGACATTTCACATAAGCTGAATCATACAATAGGTGGCCTTTTGTGGCTGGCCTCTTTCACTTAGCATAAGGTTTTCGAGGTTCATCCATATTGTAGCATGTGTCAGTACCTCATTCCTTTTTTTTTTTTTTTAATGTTTATTTATTTTTGAGAGAGAGACAGAGACAGAGACAGAACATGAGCAAGGGAGGAGCAAAGAGAGAGGGATACACAGAATCCGAAGCAGGCTCCAGGCTCCGAGCTGTCAGCACAGAGCCCGACGCGGGGCTCGAACCCACGAACTGCGAGATCATGACCTGAGCCAAAGTCCTACGCTTAACAGACTGAGCCACCCAGCGCCCCGTTACCTCTTTCCTTTTTATGGCTTAGTATTTCATTACATGGATATGCTGTATGTTGCTCATCTGTTCGTCTGTTGATAGCCAGTTGTGTTGTTTCCATTTTTTGGCCACTATGAATAATGCTGCTGTGACATCCACATTTTAGGGTGTAAACTGTGAACATGCAGAACATTCCCCCATTTGGATTATCTATTTTCCTGGTGATGAGTTTCAGGTGCCCTGCATCAGCTTTCATAGCCTAACAAAGGGCTTTCTCTTTCTGCTAAGCCCAGCCATGAGCCGACATCTCTGCCCAGCCATGCTGCTGGCAGGTGGCACAGGCTGGTGGAGGCAGAGCTCCCTGCGGCCCCAACAAAGCAGCGCTGTGCTCACTCCCACTGCCCGCAGCCCCTGCCACTGCCCCCCCCTGCCCCGTGGACACAGAACCTCAGAGCTATTTCAGGCCCTTCGTGGTGGACCTGGCTGCTGGACACAACTGCCTTCCTTAGAGGCATGAAGGTCATTCCCTGGGCTTGGCTCCTTGGGTCTGGTGGCCCAGCCCCTTGCTTCTGGTTCCCACCGACCCCCAGCAGTACCCCCCGTCCTGGGCAACCAGAGTGAGGGAGCAGAATACGCATCACTGGGATGGGCTTCCTGTTGACAAATGCCGGCTTGCGGCATCGGGTGTGGTTAAGGCTCAAAAGAGCATCTATCTAAAAATGGGGCCTTTCTGCTCAATGGATGTGGAGCACGTGTGTCTTTGAGTCATTGCTGCTTCCTTCATACCGGCAAAAACAGCCTTTCTTCCCCTGCTGGTTTCCTCTCCAGGAGTCCCACAGCTATGAAAACCTGGAGTCTTTTCCCTCCTGGACCTCGTCCCCAGATTAACAGCCCACAGCTTTCCTGGCAAAATCCACAGGGTGGCAGGGGCTGCGGCACCAGAGCTGTTTGTTTATTCGTCAAAGCAGAGTGAGGCAGGGCTTTTTGAGTCACTTTCTGACTCGCTGTGTGGCTTTAAACAAGCCACTTGACCATTCTGGGCTCCTGTTTTCCCCAGCTGGAAATTAGAGAACGGATGACGCCATTCTTTGCAACATTTATCCACAGACAGAGGTTTGTTTACGGGTGAGATAATGGAGCAAATGATAGAGATGGGTGAACCTTGGCCTTGGAATTACAACCATTTGACAATAGGTCAGATCCCCATTTGGCCGTCCTGTGGCTGGAGGTGGTTGTGGAAAGAGCGCGAGCTGTAGGCCAGACATTCCCAAGGTCAAAACTTGTCTCTTGGCATCTTATAGCTGTGTGGCCTTGGGCAAGTTAATCTCTCCGACCATGTGTATAATGGAGATAATAATAGTTTTTTGGGAGGTAATGGAGAGATTAAAAAACGTAGCATTTTGGGGCACCTGGGTGGCTCAGTCGGTTAAGCTTCCAACTTCAGCTCAGGTCATGATCTCATGGTTTGTGGGTTCGAGCCCCATGTTGGGTTCTGTGCTGACAGCTTGGAGCTCGGAGCCTGGAGACTGCTTTGGATTCTGTGTTTCCCTCTCTCTCTCCCCCTCCCCCACTCATGCTCTGTCTCTCTCTCTCTCTCTCTCTCTCTCTCTCTCTCAAAAATAAATACACATTAAAAAGAATAAAAGAGGTAGCATCTATAAAGTGTGAAGGACAGTTTCTGGAATATTGTAGATGCCAATAAGCCACTGATTGGGAGAAAGTATAATCAGATAGGGAAAAATATACCCGAATCTTCACTCCTCTCTTCTTGGCCAGTTTCTCATGCTGGGATTCAAGGCAGGTAATTTGGTGCTATTGGGCGAATGCCCCAAAAGTTTTACTGTGCTATCTTTCCTGGGAATGAAGGCCCCTTGTCTCTCACCCTCCTTTTTGCTCAGCCCAGTTTTCACCGCCTTGGGAAACAGAACCAATCAGAAATAGGTTTCACAAAGTCCAAGTTACATCTGGAGGATGAAATGCTGCAGGGTGAGGCGGTGCACCCCCACCTGTGGGGCCCCATCTCACTGGGAGGCTTGTGGGTTCTGGCCTCCCCGGTGGCACGGTTCTGGGTGGGCCACCCAGGGGCTGAGATTTCGGGACTGCCCGGCCACAAATCCTCCCTGTCTTGTGGGCTAATTCTTGATAGTCCTCGAAGCCCGTTGACTTAAAGCTTTGATCCCCTGCTGGAGAGAGAGACCCTGGGAAAAGATATCATATAATCCTCCTCAAACATGTGACCCTCAGCACCTGTAAGTGCAGTGACATCGCTGCTTGTCTCTGTGTCGTCGTTCTCCATCTTCGTTTTGGAACAGAACCCCCAAGCCCTGGCTGCCCAATTCGAGCAGGGTTTCTTGACTTTGGCACTACTAAATGTATTAGTCTGGACAATTCTTTCTCGTTGGGGGCTGTCCTGTGCATTGTAAGACATTTATTTGGCAGCATTCCTGGTCTCTACCCACCACTACCCACCCACGTGTGACCCAAAATGTCTCCACGGACATTGCCAGGTGCCCCCTGGGGTGGGAGCAAAATCTCCTCAGGTGGAGAACTGCTGAGTTAAAGACCACGTCTCCCAGCCTCCCTTGCAGCTAGGTGTGGCCACATAATGAAGTCTGGCCGGTGGCACATGATTTGAATACTCAGAAGGGTCAACGTGAGCAACAGCCACTTTCCCTACAGGGAGGCTCTCTCCTTCGTCTTCCCCCTTCCTGCTGCTGGGAATGTTGAACACAGTGTCAGGAGCTGGGAGCAGGAAGCTGTGGGTCAAGGAGGCAGAGTAACAACGGAGGAGCCTGGGTGCCCAGCGATGTGGAGCCACCGTATCCACCCTGTCGCTAATACTTAAGGTGCTGCATGAGAGGAAAAAACAAAACAAAACAAAGCAACACAAACAAACAAAAAGAACAGCCTCCTATTTATTGGAGCCACTGTCATGTTAGCTTTTGTCACTGCAGCCAAATTATATCCTAATTTCCAGAATGAGTGTATCACCGCCTTTCCTGATAGCAGACAGAGCATGACACAAGAAGTGAGGAGAACGTGAATGTGTAGATAAAGGAACGAATGACCAAGCCTGCCTCTAAGGAGCCCCTTTAAGTTCCAGGCACTGTGCTAGGGGTGTTTGTGAATACTGCTTCCCTTCCCTTGACTGAATCATTTGAGTGACCCTATGGGAGACGGCCTATTATCTGTGTACTTCCAGAAGAGGAGGGCAAAGCTCAGCGAGGTCGAGTGACTCCTCTGCATCTCCCAGCCAGCAGAGGACGGAGCCTAGGTTTGAAAGCCGCCGCTGCGCAGTGCTGCGCCTTCCGCTGGAGACCATGCAGACAGGAGGCTCCAATAAGGATGCCACTGCCTTTGGGAAAACCTGTCATATGGAGCCCTGCTACTGTCTCCACCCCAACACCGTCCTTCCTCCCTCACGCCCCACATTCAGCCCTGCTCAGCTCTCAGTGGTCCCCCCAGGCTTGCAGGTGCCTTCCTGCCTCTGCACCTTTGTTCAGACAGCCTCCTTGGGCTGGGCTGCCTTTAGCACCCTCCCCCATCCCTAAATCTGCTGGCTCAGAGCCCTTCTGAGGACTGCTCCGACATCTCCTCCTTCTTCGGGAAGCCTTCCCTGACTTGTACCCTTTTCATTCCGAGCAGGAGCCTCTCTCCATTCCCTCCACATCCATACCACTCTGTGAGGGCACCTCCCACACTGTGTGAGACTAGTGTCTACGTGAGGGAGCTCTTGGGGGGTGGGACTCTGTCTTCTTTGTCTCTGTCTCTTCGCTGATCAATGTGATGTTAAACCCCCCTACTTCCTCTAGGACAGGGGAGGGAGGGAGGGATGCTGGGATGCTGCCAAGTGAGAGAACCAGCTCAAGATTCATTCATCCCTTTGTGTGACCACAGTGAAGATCAGTTGCTAGTCACTGTGAGGAGTTTCACAGGGAGAAAATGTCCTGGGTTTGGTCCTCAAAGAGCAAAGACTCAGAAGAAGTCAAATATAGAACGTACGTGATGGTGAAGTGTGGACCCTCTGTGTTTGTGGATCGTCTAGAGAATGGCTCCCCTGAGCTCCCCCATCCCCCAGCAGGCTATGGGCTCTCTCCATCCCATCAGTCCCTAGGAATGCCAGCTTCTTCTAACAGCAGCCTGAGCAAGACATCACTAGGAAGAACAGTCTGCTTCCAGAAAGCCACACACCAAGATTCCAAGGCTGATAAGGAAGACCAGGTACCCCTGTCTCCCTGCCCCTACTCACTCAGATGGTGGGAATTACCCTTATATCTTGTTCTGGGGGATCTGCTGGCATTCAGGGCTGGGGGAGACCTTTCACAGCCCTCCAGAGACCAGGAAGGGCGTTCCATCTAGAACAGGATGATTCCCTCCCTCGGGTGCCCTGGAAGCTCAGAGGGGCATGTCGAGAGCCAGAGGACAGGCTGAGACCTCTGCACACTGCAGCTGGACCTGCCCCCACACTGTTGGGGGGGGACACCTATTGGTCCAGAGTTCCCAGGGGGTGTTTCTGTGGCCCTCTGACCAGTGGTTTGGAAATCTGGGCAAGGAGCCCAGCTATAAGTCAAGCCATTGCCAGAATAGCCTTCCATTCTCACCAGACCAGGGAAGGTGGGGACATGGCCTGGCCCACAGAACGGGCCCGAGGGTGGAGGAGAATGACAGATGTCCTGGGAACAGCAACGGTGTTGGTGGTGACAGCACCAGCCCCGGAGTACCTGTCAGGCGCTATTCTAAGCACATATGTAATCCTTACAGGCATCATGAGATTGATCCTGGCATCGCCCTCTTTATTTATCCAAGTCCTCTCAAAGCCTTGTCCAGGGCAAAATGCTCCACAGAAGCACCGGCCCGCTCTGTGAGGCCTTGGGCGATGACACATCAGCCCTGCCGAGCCCCCGCTGGCTCCGTGAGAGCGAGTAGCAGCGCAACCACAGCTGTGCTTTGGGAAGGCAAAGGTATTGACCAGACTCTCGGCTGTTCCTTCCTTCCTCAGCAGGCCTGGCCTGTGCACAGGCACCGGGGACCGCCAGCGCTTTCCAGGGAGAGACTTCCGATTCTTCCATATTCACGGGGTCCTCGCTCTTTTTTTTCTTGCTGAGCACACCCCATTTTGTACTGCCTGAGGAGGGCCTGACCAGTGTGGACAAGAGGCCTCCTGGCCCTGGTCCCGCCCCTCACTAGCTGTGTGACCTCAGGCAAGTGGCTTTCCCTCTCTGGGTCTCAATTTCCTCATCTGTAAAACAAAGAGGTCTGCTGGAGCTGCTGCTTTGAGCAACAAAGTCCTAATGTCCTGTGATCAAAGGCCAGCGGAAGGGCTGGGGGACCCAGACAGGAGAGCTCAGCCCTAGCTCAGCTTCCCATGTTAATGGCTTTGCCAAAGGAAGGTCCCTGGCTGCAGTGGCTGCTTTATCAAAACGTGTTCCAGCTCACTTAGGATTACACTTCACTTGGCTGAACTTCAAAAGGGGCACAAGGGCTCCTCCGCAGACAATGGGGGTGGAACGTCAACACGGCCGGGGCAGGCCTAAAGGGGTCACCTCACTGGGCGGCCAGGCAGGCGGGCGGGCTTTTATGGACCCTGCAATGGGAGAAAGCAAATGGAGGCAGGCTGCAGCCTCACGTGGTGGAGCTTTTGTGGCTTTCACGTGGTTATGTCTCCCCTGCTCTGTGACTCTCAGATCCCAAAGGATCGTCCTGATGGGCCACAGAGATAGACAGCCTCTCATAGGATGAAATACAATCTGAGGAGTTGCCAGCCTCCTGTGGGAGGGAGAGAACAAAGCAAGTTTGTGAGAGGCAGCTCACGGGTGACCCCTCCTCAGCAGCTCTGTGTGTGAACAAGGGACATGGGTTTTAGTTGATGAGTTAGTTGTCTGATGTGGCTTCCAGAGAAACTAAGGCTTTGGTGCTGCATTTAGAGAAATAGAGAACGAAGTTGAAGAAAAGTGAGAATATTAGTGTTACCATTTATAAATGCTTCCTAGCCTAGACCCTGGGCCTAGCTAGTTAATTATATGGATTACCTCATCATCGCCTGAAAATATCCAACGAAGAAAACAGTGTCATGATCTCCCCATATTTCCCGCACGCAAACCGAAGTTCAGAGACGTTAAGTGACTTGTCCAAGGCCACACAGCAGGTAAAAAGGCAGAGGTGGGCTTCAGTTTTGGGTTTCTCCACCTATTCTGGCACCAAAACAACATTATGTGACAAATAACAGAAAGCAGTGATTGTGAGTCTTCAACTTTTAGGATGTGCAGAAGTGGGGTCACATTTGCCCCACACTGAATCTTTGGGAGAAACTAAGACTAACGGGTGGAAGGAAACCATCTTCCACTCGGTGCAAGGAAGACATTTCTAGTAACCAGCTGTCTGAAGACCACAGGCCCCCTTCAGAGGTGTGATTTCTTTGACCTTGGGTGTGGTTTTATAGAACCACCCGGCAGGGAAGTGGGCAGGCAGGCAGGCAGATTCATCGGGCGAATGAGTGAAGGACGCTGTTGCTAACCCTGAGATTTTGGCAGATTCAAGGTCTGAGGGACCAGGTCAGGCAGGTACATCTTGGACTCGGGCATCCAACCAGCCTCATCATATGAACGACTTCTCCTGGTGTTACTAGAGGTATCTTATACTGGGCAACGGAGGGCCAACCTGAGGACCTACCTGGCTTGAGAGAACACTGGCCTCAGGGTCAGGACACCTGGTCTTTTGGCTTCAGCTTTCAGCTCTATGTCCTTGAGCCTATTCCCTTGACTTCTTGGGACCTCAGTTTCTTCACTGGTAAAAAATGATCTTGGATTGGATTGTTTCTATGGTCTTGAAGCATAAACAGCTGTTTCACAGGAACTTGGGACAGCAGGCAAACCCTAAGTGTCTCAGAGGCAAGTGTTGGCGAAACAGAAGCAATGGAAAGAAGACTGAGGGTGGACCCCGGGGGCAGCCTTCCGAAGGCAGGAAGTCCTGGCTTGGGGGCTAGGGCCCGGAATCTGGGCTGGTGGTCCAAATGGGGAAGCCAGCTCTTGCATTTTTATTGTGGAGAAGCTGGTAGAAACACACTCAGCAGACAAAACAAACACACCAAAGTGGGTTGTTGGTGAGGGCGTGTGTTTTGTCTGCTGAGCCTGACGCCACTGGTGTGCTTCTTCCCCCACAGAGACACACGAGACAGGCTCCTAGAGGCCCTAGGTCAGAGGAGGGGAGCAGGCTTGCAGCTCTGAAAGGGCTGTCCTGCGTTTTGCAATTAACACCCCTGAAGGTTTGTTATTTGTGAATGAGGGGGAGCTCCCCCAGAGTCTGCTTTTTGAACTAAGGAAAACCTGGGTTTGAGTCCCAGCTCTGCCACTCACTGGCTGTGCCAATTTGAGCAATTCGCTTAACCTAGGTTGTCCATATAATTTATCATCCAAATGGGAGCACTTTTGAGAATGGAAAGGAAAGCGATCATTAATTGTGCTGGGACATAGCACAAACTGAGACTCTTTGGGGCAAACTGGGGCATAGGTCACTCCACTTAACCTGTGCCTGCATTGGAAGAAGGGACTGTGTGGTGTGAATATGCACATGCTTCATATGGCTGTGCAGAGGAAGCAGTGAGCCGCACAGCATTAAGCGGGTGCTCACAGAGAAGGTTCCGGGTTGCCCCTCCCTGTGTTTCTGAGAAGGGCTGTAATGTGGGGCCAACTGGGGTCCCAGAGAGGCTGTGCTCACACCTTCAAATCCATGTGTTTTTCCCTGGAGGGCCTGTGCTCAAAGCCAGCTAGGATTTGGGCCTCCCTTTGGGATCTGTTTGCCTTTTCATAAACACAGACAGAGAGGGTTTTTCTTGCCCAGACCCTTCTGCTCACAGCTCAGGGATTGTACCTTGAAGCATTCGCTCCCAAGTGATTTGAATCAGGATCTACCAGGGAGTTTGTTTTCCAAGGCTTTAGTCAACATGTGGGGGTGGGAACACCAATCAATTTCAACGTAGAGTCAACTCGTTTTTAAATAGGGACTTTCACATTAGATTTTTCAAAATAACATAATATTGAAGCAAAATTCCATTTCCACCGTTCCATCACCAGCAGCAGCTGCTGAAGATATTCTGGTTTTAACCAGAGGCTTCCCCAACCTATGTGTTAGCTGGTTCCTTTACCTGTATGGCAGGGCCTGGGCTGTGATCTCACACGTTGGGGGTGTGGGATCATTCTTCCGTGGGCTTCGGGTTCCCCTCTGGCTCCTTCCGTGCGGTCAAAGGACTGCTTGGGACAGAGTCTTATTTTGCCTCATTCTGATCCCTTGGTTTGTTGATTCCTCGAAATAGCAGCCATGCAGCCCACACCTTCCAAGATCCCTCCCTCTTAAACTGTGGCACAATTCCGGAAGTTCCCAGATGAGCATTCAAACCTCATAAAAAAGCTCTGATAGCCTTTGAGATACCAGGATTTGGCATGAATACTTTTGACAACGTATCATGGGTCCTGAATGCGATCACCCTGAGCAGGCCCAGACTTACACCTTCCCGAAACCTGCAGGTTGGCTGGGTGTGCACACGCCTGGCATCCTCCCGTAGGTCTGAGCCCCTGTCAGTTGCCTGCTCTGGTCCCGTCCCTCCTGGCTCCTACATTTCCAGAGCCTGTCCTGTATCATGCACCGCCCACCCCTGACCCGGGGCATCTTCTCTGCGGGCTGGGAAAATCAGGCAAAGTCTGAGAACTCCTGAAACAACCTGTTAGTTACACACTTACGATGTGTCCATCACTCTGCTAAGTGTAACACACGCTATTGCGCTTCATGAGCCGTGGCGCAGCTTGCACTCAAGAGCTGGGGCCCTGAGGAGGGAGGTAGAAGGGTAAAAAGAAAAGAACTTGAGCCTTGTGTAAGTACTGGGTTACCCCTCTGTGCCTCAGTTCTGTCACTTGTAGAATGGAGATGATAACAATAGTTCGCACCAATTGGATTGGTGCGAGAGCAGAGTGGGTTCACAAGTGTCAAACTCCAAGAGCCTGACATGTGGCAAGTTCTCAACTGCCGTTGGCCATTTTTATGATAAACCCTCATCGTAACCCTAGGAGATGGTGACTCTGACTATCCCTGTTGACAAACAAAAAACTGAGACTTGGAAAGGCCAAGTAGCTTGCCCAGGCCATGTGCTAGAATGATAGTAAGCATGCTTTGGGAAGTCTGAGGTCCTGCTCTCTGTGACATGAGAGTCTGGGTTAAATCCCAGTTCAGTTCCTTTGCACATATTTATAGAGACCAATGTGCCCAGAGCCAGGGAGCCAGTGGGGAGCTCCACCCAGTTCACATGTAGCCCAGGCAGGAAGGCTCTGGACTAGGCACAGTTAATCTCCAGCCACCCCCACTGGCTTCACCTGGCTCATTAAAACCAGACACGTTATGAGTTTACTTAGCATCTGCAGAGAACCTCTTTCATCTTCAAACACTTCCCGAAGCACCAACCAATTAATCCTTACAACACCCTCATCTCGTAGACAAATATTTATCCTCATTTCATACCTAGGAAAACTAAGGCGCAGAGAGAACAGGCTGGCGGGAGGAGGAACAGTGAGTGGCAGAGCCAAGCTGAGATTCGGAGCCCCCAGACCCCTCTGGCCGCCCAGCCCATCTGGAGGCTGCAGGGAAATTCTTCCCGTAATACCCACTCCCCCCCGCCTTTTTTTTTTTTTTAAATGGAAGCAGAACCTTTTGCAAGTTCAGAAGAATTAGATTTCTTTAATAGTAACCTGCAGGAAATACATTAAAAACACATTCTATCAGTTACAAATCTTAATGTCACCAGCCAAGGATGAGGGAATTAATGCCGAGCCCCAAAATACATATAGTCAGCAACTCTGGGGCAAGGGCAGAGACGATTTATAGAGTGCGAGGTCTGGACGTCTGGAGCAGGCAGGCTGAGCTCAGCGGTGAAATTGAAATAGGGCTGTTTTCAGATGGGGCAGAAGGGGGTGGGGAGGCTGCGAAGGTCGGCTTTGATTCAATCATTGTTTCCCATTTCTTCCCAACGTAGTTTTTTTTTTTTTAATGCTATAAAGACCAGGTTCTGATCTGTCACAAGAAGATTGCTTTTGTTAACTTAAGCTCCTATCAAGGGCAACTTTAAAAGAATCAACCCCCCAAAACAATCCAATCCTGATTATCTTCCCTGTCTACCTGGCTCAAACAAAGGGGGAACGGCTGCAGAATCCGGGCAGCAAAGACAAAGCATGCGTATAATTAATGTGGTTTTAATTCCTTTAACAGCAGATAGTTTTCTTTACCTTTAGATTGTACAATAAAACACAATTACAGAAAACCACCCCCCCCCCCAAAAAAAAAAGTGTAGCTTAGTAAATTGGGATGAGGGAAACAGTGCAGGTCTTTGAAATTGTTTTAATTTTTGGACTCAGTGCTCCATTTTGCCAAACCTGAATCTAACACAGCCTTGGAAAAGAGAAGTTTGGAATCTCAGGGGTAAAACATGCTCGTTTTAGGAAGGACGGTGGCCTCAAGAACTATGTATATCATTATGTATATATCAGCTGTTTAGAATGGCCACATCTGCAGCCATGAGTTTTTCTCACAGAGAAAGGGTAGTAAAGGACTCAGTGAGCACTAGGGGCTGACCCCACAAGCAGAGTCTTGGGTCCCCAGCATGTTCCTACCACTGGCCTCTTTTGTTGCAAACCACACAGCATTCCCCTCCTCCCCGCCCCCCCTCAGGGGGCTGGGCAAGTTTCTGGGCAAGTTCTTGTGGCCTTTTTCCCTAGAGGCAGAGGTGAAAAGGAGTCACATCACACCTCCTCCCTTTACTGGTGAGAAAGCTGAGGCCACAGGTCTGATCCGAGGTCAACAGATAGTGGTAGGGCCAGGAATGAGAGCTGGGTCATAAGACTCCCTGTTCAGTGCTCCTCTGCCACACTATGGTGCCTCTTTTCCCCTGACAGGCTAAGGCTGGGTCAATAGCTGCTTGTCAGGAACTGGTAACAACACTGTCACCAGCCCGAGGACCCAGTAGGATGACTAGTCATCCCCAGGCAGACCTCATGAGTTGGTCACCCTCCTGAGCTGTGTCCCTGTAGCTGATACCCAATTGTGTTGGCAATGAATATGTGTTGGGGGAGATCAATAGACAGAGGAAGAAGGTGTTTCTTGTGCTGAAAGAGTTGACTTGGAGTACAATCATCTGATAACTAAGATTTTTAAAAGTTACTGAGGGAAAGCACAAGTTTGTCCTGAATTATAACAGTTAACACTTTGAGCATGCCTTATGATTTAGTGCACTTCACATTCCAAATCTTAGTTATTTGGGCCCTTGAGGCAAAGATGTCTGATTAAAATCATTTTCACAAAGTGGGAGACTGAGGCACAGAGCTGGCCTAGCCACCTAAGCCAGTGCACCTCGCTGTGAGTGATGGAACTTGCAAAAGCCCCAGTTCTCTGACCGTTAGCAGATGCTGTTCCCCACCCCTTCTCTGGTCAGGAACCCTTGGCTAGAGGCCAGACCTTGAGTTCTCTCTTTATTTAATTGTTGGGAAGCAGGAAGCCAGAGCTGGGGGTTTCTAAATTCAGTTCCAAGGACCTTGGATTAACACCAAAATAATTCCCTTACTGGAGACTTGTTCTTGGAAAAGAACCTTAGAAGGGACAAAGAATGATCTCGGTTTGATCAAGCAAGGCTATTTGTTTACCTTTACCTGCCACGATCTGAAAGCTGAGCTCCTTCTGAGACAGTTTGCAGAATCTACCTTCCCAAATGCCATTCAAACAGCCCCAGTCCCAGACATCATCGCTTTCCCTGCGCACTCGGGCACCGGGCTCTGCACTTCTGAAATTAGAGCTGGAGTTGAAGGCTTAACCAAGAGCTTTGCTTTCAATGCCTTTCTTCTTTCTTGGGTTTTAACTGCTTTTTCTGGCCTCAGGGAATCCCTTGGAAGTTAATAAAATTTACTACATCAAAGGGCTCCACAGCCATTACCCAATTAAAACCTCACAGCACTCCTGCAGCAGGTAAGCATTATTAACCCCATTTTACAGATGGGGATACTGAGGTTAATTGGTTTGCCCCTGGCTACTGAGGAAATGAGTGCCCCAGCTGGCATTAGAACTGGATGGTTTGTTCACATCACTCGGAGGTGGTTGTCTCTGCCGAAATCCGTTTTCCAAGGCACCTTGATTCTTAAAGATTTCTTTTTCCTTCAGGAAACTGATTCCTTACCAGCTGCATTGAGGATGAGGAATTTCCCCAAAGCTGGCTCCTGCCTTCAACCAGGAGAGGTGCCATAAAAATAGATGAAAGCTAAGAGTTCAGTGCAGTAATTTAGGAAACAATTTGGGCCTTTCAGAAATTAATGTTATTTAAAGATGCAGATTCATCCACCCCAGTGGCCTCCTGGGAGTGCTTCCCGAACCATCTGGTTCAATCAGCTCATTTTCTTTCCCCTAATCCTCCTGGCTCTCGTGTGTGTGTGTGTGTGTGTGTGTGTGTGTGTGTGTGTGTACAGCAAAGGTTCCTGGGGAACTCGCAGCATGAATAAAAAGCAAAGACCTTTCTCTTTCACCAGTCACCTCTCCTCTTTTCCAAACAGCATTAAATTCCTAATCCTGTTTATTCTTAGTGGGGGTATAAAATTCATGTTCCAACAGACAATGAGGAGATCTGTGGAGGCCTCCACCCCAGGGCTCATGTCCTCGCAGTTTGGGTCCAGCCGAGATGGTTGGGGTATCTTTACCCCGTTTGCTGAGACAACCTACAAAACCTGGTGGTGTTTGGGAATAAATTTGCCCAGGCCTGCTGAAGGAGGAAGAAGCAGCAAAAAAAATGTGTTTGGTCTGGTTAAAGCTATCCATGAGCCACAGGGAAGATTTCAAAGACTCAGGTGAGAGTTTTCAAAAGAAGCGTTTCAGCACAGTCCCAACTATGTAAGTCCTTACTTCTTGCTGTTCAAGTCCAATTATAATCCACAAAGGCAGGATGCTGTGTTTACATAAATAATTACGAGATTTCATAGAGCCAGACGTGTTGCGGCACACAAGAGGCAAGCCCATAAATTACATTGGGGAATTAAGGGTCAGAGTGATCTTATCTCCGTAAATCCGGCCAAATTCCGACAAGCTAAAGGCACATCCGGTTGACTGAGCCTTGGGAGGCACAGGCCCCAGGAACCAGTGATCCTGAGGATGGCGCTAACCCCCCAAGCCCCCCAACTCCCTTTCTGCTTCTCCTTGTTCAGGTTTGCTGGCTGCTCTGAGTGCTACGGGGTGGCAGGAAGAATTGTCCCAACTTGCTCTTTGCTCGATCTGCAAGGGAGGAAGGCAGGAGAGGGGTGTAGGCATCTTTTTCCTCCTGGACCACACAGGATCTTGCTCCTAAAACAACAGCAACAATACAGTGATGGTAAGCAGCAAGGCTGTGAGAGTAACAGAACAGAGCCTCTGCTGGATGTTTCCCTCCTGCATGGGCCAGACCTGGAGGTCTGCATTCATTCAACAGACATGTACTGAGTCACTGCTGCATCCTTGGGGCCACAGCACAGGGTTGAGGGCTCAGGCTCTGAAGCCAGAATGCTTGATTTGAATCCTCGCTCTGCTGGCCACCCTGGGCAAGTGACCTAACTCTCCTGGCCTCAGCATCTTTACCTGGAAAATGGGATAGTGATAGCACCACTCCTTTAGAGTGAGGTGAGGATTTTTTTTTAAAGTTCATTTATTTATTTTGAGAGACAGAGACAGCATGAGCAGGGGAGAGGTAGACAGTGAGGGAGAGAGAGAGAATTCCAAGCAGGCCCTGTGCTGCCAGCACAGAGCCTGATGCGGGGCTCGAACTCAGGATATTGTGAGATCATGACTGGAGCCGAAACCAAGAGTTGGACGCTCAGCCGACTGAGCCACCCAGGCGTGCCTAGAGTGAGGTGAGGATTCACTGAAGTCATGCATAAAGAGCTCTTAGAACAACTGGCACATAGTAAGTACTCAATAAATGTTGGTTATTGCTATTCTTATTCCTGTGCTAGGCACATGGGGGTCTCTGTTCTCAAGGTGGTTACAAGTGGGTTGAAACAGATGTTCCCACATAAACATGAAAGGTATAACAAGGAGTGTGCTAGGGGTGCCTGGGTGGCTCAGTCGGTTAGGCATCTGACTTCGGCTCAGGTCATGATCTCACGGTTCGTGGGTTTGAGCCCCGCATCGGGCTCTGTGCTGACAGCTTGGAGCCTGGAGCCTGTTTCAGATTCTGTGTCTCCCTCTCTCTCTGCCCCTCCCCCACTCATGCTCTGTTTCCCTGTCTCAAAAATAAAAATAAACATTAAAAAAAAATTAAAAAACAAGGAGTGTGCTTGATGAGGTACCAAGTGAATGGAAAAGAATAAAGTTCTAGGGAGTGGGCAGAAGGCGAGATTGCTGTGGCAAGGAGAAGGCTTCACAGAGGAAAGAAGGCTTAAGCTGGACTTAAAAGATGTGCAAGAAATGGCTGGACCATAGAAAAGCATGACAGATGGGAGCAGAGCTCCAGGGAAGGGGCTAGAACCCCAAGAATCCACAAGAATTAAGTTAGAAGTCAAAGTATTATGCAAGTCTGATGCTTTCAAGACTACAAGCCAAACCTCTTCAATTAAGATTTCCAAATCAAAATGTTGGCTTTTCTTATAGAGAAAGAAATATTGATTTGTGTTAACTTCGTCTGACAAAACAATGCTACAAAGTAAGGGCAACAGAGTTTGTTGTGAAGAGACCAGAAGAGGCAGAGATCTATTATAAATAGAGCTTCAGCTTATAAAAGGGAAGGATACAGGGGTGCCTGGGTGGCTTATTTGGTTGAGCTTCTGACTTCAACTCAGGTCGTGATCTCACGGTTTGTGCGTCTGAGCCCCACGTCGGCCTCTGTGCTGACAGCTCGGAGTCTAGAGCGGGCTTCGGATTCTGTGTCTCCCTATGTCCCTCCCCGCCCTCTCTCTCTCTCTTTCTCTTTCTCTCTCTCAAGAATAGATAAACATTAAAAATTTTTTTAAATTCAATTATATTAAATAAAATAAAAGGGGAGAATAGGTATATTTGATGGATGCTATTCAAATAAAATAATAGTGTGGCGAAGTAAAAAGTATTCTACCCAAAAAGTGTTCTGTTCAGTTCAATTATTCTTTGAATATCTATTGAGTATTTACTGTGTTCCAGACATTCAGGGAGGCTCTGGTAGTGACAATAAACATGGATTCTGATATAAATGTGTTGATCTCATATTTGTCATTTTCTGTAGGTTAGAAAATGATCTAAAATAAAGAAATAAAAGCAGATCCACATGAAGCAAGCATTTCAAAAACATTGCTATACGATGTGTTTCCAAAAACTTTTTAATCTGCCTTCATGCAATTTCATAGATGAATTTGGTCTTCATCTGAGTATGAATTACAAGAATTTGCTATTGAACATTTTATCTATTTATTTTTATTATTTTTAACAATGTTTTTATTTAGTTTTGAGAGAGAGAGAGACAGAGCACTAGTGGAGGAGGGGCAAAGAGTGAGGGAGACACAGAATCCAAAGCAGGTCCCAGGCTCCCAGCTGTTAGCACAGAGCCCAGCGTGGGGTTTGAGCTCGTGCGGGGTTTGAGCTCCTGAATTGCAAGATCATGACCTGAGCCGAAATCAGACACTTAACTGACTGAGCCACCCAGGAGCCCCTGAACATTTAAAAAATTAACACAGTTACCAACAACTGAATTTCTAAACAAACTTTTCCTTGGATATCACTACTTACAAAAAGTAATTAATTCAAGAAGCATTCAGTGAGTGAACCAGTCATGTGCCTGGCACTGTTCTGGTTGAAACAAAGGATAAGAAAGAACTTGAAGAAAAAAAAGAAAGAAGGAACTTGAAGAGAAAGAAGGAGTTTTGCTTCCGGAACAAGATGGAGCAACAGGAACTAGATCTATTCTCCTTCCTGAAACAACCAACCAAGCAACCAACCGACAAAACATATGGAAAAGTGGTTTTCAAACCATTTCAGGCAGTAAGACAGTTGCTGAGAGATAGGAAAACAAAGTAAGGACTACAATTGCCCAAGCTTACTGTCTTATGAGGGTTTCCAGGTGGCTGCAGCATGGGGAGAGAATCCAGGCAGAGCTTAGCAAATTGTCTGAGTTGAGAATTATCTGTTTGGGGACAGAGCAAAAGTCTGGGGAGAACAAGGTAGCCAGAATTTGCAGGACATAGTACTGAAGAGGAGATACAGAGATCTGGAGATCTAGAGAGGGTCTCCCTCAGGTATTCAGCATGATAGGCCCATGAGTGGGAGGAAACTACCCCAGGCTGGGGAAAGAACCATTTGAAAGGATCAGAGAAAAATCCTAGGTGTTCACAAAGAGCTGGGAACAGAGTCCATTCCCCTAGCCAGACTGGAATACTGTAACAATCATGGAGCATTGGGTAGAATACTCAATGGGTAGCACATCAGTAGTAGGGAATAGTTAGCCCTACACTAAATACTGCTCTGGTCCTACCTAATTTTTTCCCCTCTCTCTCTCTCTTTTTTAAAGATACTGTTTTATTTATCTTTTTGTTTTGAGTAGGCTCCATGCCCAACATGGGGCTTGAACTCATGACTCTGAGATCAAGGGTCACATGCTTTACTGATTCATTCGAATCACCCAAGCACCCCCTACCTAGCAGCTCTTAAAAGTAAGACTAAAAGGATCAAACTATTTCCAAGTAACCTAACTGACTCCCATAACAAAGTGCAAGAGTATTTATAGAAATACCAAAATATCCAGCACCAACAAGGTAAAACTAACAATGTCTGGAATGTAAACAAAGATTATCAGGCATGCAAAATATGACTCATAATGAGAAAAATCAATCAAGGGGCACTTGGATGGCTCAGTCTGTTAAGCGTCTGACTTTGGCTCAGGTCATGATCTCACAGTTTGTGTGTTTGAGCCCTGTGTTGGGCTCTCTGCTGTCAGCAAGGAGCCCACTTCTGATCCTCTGTTTCCCTTTCTCTCTCTGCTCCTCCCCCACTTGCACAGCGCTCTCTCTCTCTGTTTCCCCCCAAATAAATAAATATTTTAAAAAATCAATCAATCAAAATTGACCTGAACAGACACAGATGTTATAATTAGCAGCCTAGGATGTGAAACCAGCTATTATAACTGTATTCCATATGTTCAAAAACATGTATGACTTTAAAAAGATGCAAACCAAACCTTTGGAGATAAAAACTATAATAAGTGAGATGAAAATTGTACTCCCTAAGATTAATAGCAGATCACACTTTGCAAAAGAACATTTTAGTGAATAGGAAGACATAACAGTGAAGCTATTGAAAATTATACTGGAGAAAAAAGTTTTAAAAATGAAAAAAGCAGGGCACCTGGGTGGCTCATTTGGATGACTGTCTAACTCTTGATTTCAGCTCAGGTCATGATTCCAGGATTGTGGGATCCAGCCCCAATTAAGGCTCTGCACTGAGTGTAGAGCCTGCTTTTCTCTCTCTTTCTCTCTTTCCCCCTCCTACCCGTTCCCTACTCATGCATATACTCCCTCCCTCTCTCCCTCTCAAAGAAAAAAGAAAAAGAAAAAACCATCAATACACATGGGACAACTTCACACAGCCTAATATATACATAATTGGAGACTCTGAAGAAAAGGCGGGAGTACAGAAAAATTATTTGAAGAAACAATGGCCCAAATTTTTCTCACTTTGATGAAACTTTACACTTACACTTCCAAGAATTTCAATGAGCCCCAGGTACAAGAAACCTGAAGAGAACTACACTAATATGCATATGATCCAATTGCTCAATACTTGTGGTGAAAATAACATTTTAGAAACAGCTAGAGAAAAAAGACACATTACACACACAGGAGCAAATATAAGGATAGCTGCAGATTTCTCATTGGAAACAGTACAAGTGAGAAGGCAAGGGAGCAAAATAATTTAAGTACCAAAAAGAAAAAAATAAACCTGTCAATCAAAATCCTATACCCAGCAAAAGTATCTTCAGACATGAAGAAATGTACCATACAGATCTTTCTGGACATACAAAAGCTGACAGAATTCATCACCAGCAGCACTACACTATAAGACATATTAAAGGAGGGGCACCTCGGTGGCTCAGTTGCTTGAGCGTCAAACTCTGTCTTTCGGCTCAGGTCATGATCCCATCGTTCTTGAGTTTGGGCTCCGCTCTGGCAGTGTGGAGCCTACTTGGGATTCTCTCTCACTCTCTGCTCTCCCCCACTCATGCTCTCTCTCTCTCTCTCTCTCTCTCTCTCTCTCTCTCTCTCCCTCTCTGTCTCTCTCTCTCAGGATAAATAAATAAACCTAAAAATAAAAAAAGGAAAAAGAAATGTTAAAGGAAGTCCTTCAGGCAGGAGGAAGATGATACCAGATAGAAACATAGGTCTCCCCTAAGGAATGAAGAGCACTGGAAAAGGTAACCACATGGGGAAATGTTTTATACATTCAAAACATATATATATGTTTCAACTATGTATATCTCTTTCAAAGATAACTGACTGCTTAAACCAAAAAAAATGTGGTTTATTACACATGTGTAAGTGAAAAAGTATGGCAACAAAAGCATAAAGGCCAGGAAGGGATAAATGGACATTATAAAGTCTTTATACTATATGCAAAGTGGTATTATTATACACTGTGTATATAATAATAATATTGTGTATAAATTGTGTAGTAATAATATTATTATTAACTGTGTCAATAAGCGCATTAAAAATAAATGGTTTATACTGTCAAATTTCACTTATGTAAGGTTACTAGAGTAGCAAACTCCTAGAAACGGGAAGCAGAATGGCGCTTTCCAGGGGCTGGGGGAGGGGAAAATGAGGACTTATTGGTTATGGGAATAGAGTTTCAGTTTTGCAAGATGAAAAAATCCTGGAGATTGTTTGCATAACAGTTTGACACTGTTAACACTACTGAACTGTATATTTAAAATGGTTGAGATGTTAAATTCTGTTATGTGTATTTTACCACAATTAAAACCAAACCAAATCAAACAAAAAAAATTTCATGCATTTCTCTGAGGTGAAAAAAAATTCTAAATGCTTTAATTAAAAGGCAGAGGTTGTCAGGCTGGATGAAAAAGCAAGGCCGGGGCGCCTGAGTGGCTCAGTCAGTTGAGTGTCCAACTTCGGCTCAGGTCGTGATCTCACAGTTCGAGAGTTTGGGCCCCACGTCAGGCTCTGTGCTGACAGCTCAGAGCCTAGAGCCTGCTTGGATTCTGTATCTCCCTGTTTCTCTGCCCCTTCCCTGCTTGTGCTCTGTCTCTTTCTCTCTCTCAAAAATAAACATTAAAAAAAATTTTTTTTCAAAGCAAGTCCAAATAGAACTTTTATTTATTTCTTTTTAATCACAAATGTGTCTGTATTTTTATACATTGATATTTGTGTGTCAATATTAGTACTCCTTCTGTAATACAATATATTATTATTTTAAACATTTCAAAAGATGGCTCTAAGCAGGGATCCTTTGTCTTCTCCAGACGCTAAAGTATCTCCACACAGTGAGAGTTTGGAAGTCCTGTCCTAAGCCTCACCTCATCCCTCATCTGGCCCTTCTTTCCTTGGATGCCTCATTTCCTTATCCATTCACAACAAGTGTTCTGAGTGTCCACCATGTGCCAGACATGCTTGATTCACTAGTGACACAGACACATGTGCACTGATAACTACTTGGTCCTTGTCCTGCCAGAGGAGGGCCCACATCCACCTCACCCAATGCTGGAAAGGTAAGGTCATGGGGCTCAGAAAGCTCACAATGGAGGAAATTACTTTGTCCAAGGACAGTGGGCCTTCCTGGGAAAATGAAGTTAGGAGTATGACCCAGGGAAAAAGGAGAAGTTGCCTCAGCAAAGGTGGCCAAGTGGATCAGCAAATGAAAATGCCTCTGTTGAAGGAGTCCTCAGGAGGACCCGGGTCTAGCTCGGTGAGAGAGGGGGCCAGGAGCCAGAAGGGAGCAGAGCAGAGCAGCAGGACCCTGCACACCTTGTCAGGGATTTGGGTTTTCACCCTAGGAGCTATGGGGAGCATCCAAAGCAGGCAGAAGAGTGGGGGCTGCCATGGGATCAAGATAGTCATAGATACATTTTGAAATGATTACTATAGTAGGCAAGGAGAAGGGACTGGAGAGAGTGAGAGAGGAAGCAGGGACATGAGCCAGGGGCTGCCATAGATGAAAGAGTCCAGAATACGCCACCGTGGCATGAAAATTATTTTGAGCTGAAAATAGTCTCTTTCATGAACTCTCTATTCTGTCTAAAAGCAGGCCTCCCAAAATAACCCAGTTGTCCTAATCCCCTTCCTAGGAGCAACCAGGGAAAGATTGGCTTTTATCACCTGATAAACCCTGATATTGTCACAAAACCATCAGTAACTCTTCTCATCTATTCTGTAGGCCTGTTCATCTTTCCTAAAAGTCATTTGTTTTCCTTGTAAGTAAGTACTTTCTCCTCCTCTGCTTCTCCTATTAAGTTGGTATATAAGCTCCCACATTCTAATTGCCTAGTACTTGAATAAAAATCTTTTTTCCTGATAATCTGTCAGTTTAATCCACAGACCCTAGTTATGAATCTAAAAGGGTAGGGGGAAAGTTTTCCATTCTGCCTTGACATAGGTTTCTGGGAGAGAGGTGGTCTTGAATGGGGTTGGGGGTTGGAGGTGAAGAAAAGTAGATAGGTTCAGAACAGCATTTAGGAGATCATATATCATTGAAGTCAAGAGCACAGACTAGAGAGACAGCTTGCCTGGGTTCATAATTCTGGCTCCACCACTGTGTGACACAAGCTGTGTGACCTTGGGCGAAGGAAACACACTCCAAATATAAAGACACAGATGTCAAACAGTAGAAGAGTGGGAAAAGATATACAATGCTAACATCAACCAAAAGAAACATGGACCTGGGAATATAATGGACAGCATGGTGACTATAATTAATAATACTGTATTTTTATATGTTTGAAAGTTGCTAAGAGAGTGGACCTTATAAGTTCTCAACACAAGAGGGGCACCTGGGTGGCTTAGTTGGTTGAGAATCCGACTTCAGCTCAGGTCATGATCTCATGGTTCATGAGTTCAAGCCCCACATAGGGTGCACTGCTATCCGTGCAGAGCCCACTTTAGATCCTCTGTCCCCCTCTCTCTGTCCCTCCCCACTAATGCGCGCGCTCTCTCTCTCTCAAAAATAAATAAACATTAAAATAAAAGTTCTCAACACAAGGAAAAAAAAACTGTAACAACTGTAACTATGTGAGATGATGGATGTTGACTTAATGTGGTGACCATTTCAAATTGAATCAATGTTATACCATGAAACTAATATAACATTATACATCGATTATATCTCAAAAAAGAGGTCTGTGACTTGGAAAGATATCCATGATATATTAAATTGAAAATAGTTGTGAAAGAAAGAAAGAAAGAAAGAAAAGCAAACATCAGAAAAAGTAGATTTCAGAGCAAAGACTGTCGCCAGGTATACAGAATATCATTTAAAAAAATATCATTCCATATCATAATGATATGGGGGTCAATTCATCAAGATGACTTAATTCTGAAAATTTTTGCGCCTAATAACAGAGTTTCAAAATATGTGAAGCAAAAACTGACAGAATGGCAAGGACAAATAAACAAATCACAATTACAGCAGGAGATTTTAATGCTCTCTCTTAATAAATGATATTGACAGGTAGAACATAATCAAGGGTATAGAAGAAAAACACCAGCATCAATCAACCTGACCTAATTCCTATTTATAGAACACTCTATCCAACAACAGCAGAACATACATTCTTTTGAAATGCACATGGAACATTTACCAAAATAGACCATATTCTGGGCCATAAAACAAGTCACAATAAATTTTAAAAGGGTCAAGTCATAAAAAATATGTCCTCTCATCACAATGGAATTAAGTTAGAAGTCAATAACAGAAAGATTTTTGGAATATCTCCCAATATTTTGAAATTAGACAACACCCTTCTAAATAACCCATGGTCAAATAAAAATACAAATGGAAAACTAGAATATATTTTGAATGGAATGAAAATGAAACCAACATATCAAAATTTGTGGGACTCCACTAAATCAGTACTTGAAAGGTCTCAAGTCAATAATCTTAGCTTCCACCTTAAGGAAATGGAAAAAAAGAAAATCAAATGAAACCCAAATAAGCAGAAGAAATGAAATTGTAAAGATCAGAGCAGAAATTAAAATATAATACATCAAAACAGTGAAGAAAATCAATGAAGCCAAAAGGTAGTTCATTGAGACATTAATCATACCGATAGACTGTTAGCCACATGGATCAGGAAAAAACAGAGGACACACAAATTGCCAATATCAGTAATGAAGGAGGTGACCTCACTATAGATTTTACAGGTTAAAAAAAGGATAATAAGGAAGTATTATGAACAACTTTGTTAATGTCAACAGTGAACAATAAATACCAACCAGACAACTTAGTTGCAATGGACAAATTCATTGAAAGATAAAGTAACAAAACTCATTTAATAAGAATAGATAACCTGAATAGCCCAATATCTAAATTGAATTTCTAGCTTAAAATTTCTGCCTAACAAGAACTCCAGGGTTAGATAACTTTACTGGTAAATTTCACAAATATTTAAAGGAGAAAAAAAAATAGCAGTTCTTTTTTTTTTTTAAGGATTATTTACTTATTTGTTTGTTTATTTTTGAAGTTCATTTATTTATTTTGAGAGAGAGAGATTACACGAGCAAGCAGGGGACAAGCAAAGAGAGAGGGAGAGAGAGAGAGAATCCCAAGCAGGCTCTGTGCTGATAGCACAGATCTCATGAACCATGAGATCACGACCTGAGCCAAGATCAGGGGCTGGACACTAACTGACTGAGCCACCCAGGGGCACCCAAAATACCAATTCTATACTAACTCAGAAAACTGAAGGGGAAAGAATCTTCTCAAATCATTCTGAGGCCAGTATTATTCTGATACTCTGATATTGAAAGTAGACAAACACATTTATAAGAAAACTACAGACCAATAGCCCTCATGAACATAAATAGAAAAATTCCAAACAAAATTTTAGCAAATCAAATCCAATAATGTATAAAAAGAAAAAATACACCATGATCAAGTGGGGTTTATTCCAGGAAGGCAAGATTGACTTAACATTAGAAAACCAATATACTTCACAATCTTAACAAAATAAGAGAAAACATGAGCATCTTAATAGATGCAGGAAAAACTTTTGACAACAATACAACATGCATTCCTGATGAAAAACTAAGCAAACAAACAGTAGAAAGGAACTTCCTCAACCTGATCAGGACCATCCATGAAAAACCTACAGCTAACATACTTAATGGTGAGACTGAATGCTTTCCCTCTAAGATGAGGAGCAAGACAAAGAATACTTGCTCCCATCACTTCTATTCAACACTGTATTAGAGGTTTTAGCCAGTGCGATAAGGCAAGAAAAAAAATCGACATTTATATTAGGAAGGAAGAAGTAAAACGGTCTTTATTCAAGACAAGCATGATCCTTAAAGAAAAATTGATAAACCAGACTTAAAGAAAATGAAAAGTTTCTGTTCTAAAAGATGCTATTGGGATAATGAAAAAGACTGGGATAAAAATGTTTGCAAAGCATTTAACTGATAAATTGTAGCTGGAATATGTAAAGAGCTTTTAGAATTCAATAATAAGAAAACAACCCACTTTTTTAAATGAGCAAAAGCTTTAAATGGACACTTCTCCAAAGGAGACATCTAGGTGACAAACAAGCACAAGAAAAGATGCTCAACATCATTAGTCATCAAGGAAAAGCAAAGGAAAACCACAATGAAAAACCACTACATCCTAGAACGTCTTAAAAAAAAAAAAAAAAAGATGAACAATACCAAGTATTGGTAAGGATGTGGAACAACTGAAACTTCTGTACACTGCTGGTGGGGACGTAAAGTGAGGCAACCACTTTGGAGAAATGTTTGGCAGTTTCTTACAAAATTAAACATATTTACCATATAATCCAGCAATTCCACTCTTAGGTTTTTACCCAAGAGAAATGAAAACATATATCCACAAAAAGACATGCTAGAATATTTATAGGAGCTTTATTCATAATAGTAAAACACTAGAAATAACCTAAAGAGTCATCTTAGACAAACAAACTGTGGTGTATTCATACAATGGACTACTACTCTGCAATAAAAAGGGAAAAACTACCAATAAGTACCACAAAACAGGTGAATCACACAGATGTCATGCTGAGTCATAGAAGTCAGACACAAAAGACTACTGTTGTGAACTGAATTGTGTCCCCAAAGTCATGTGTTGAAGCTCTAACCAAGAGCTTTAACTGTATTTAAAGCTTTAACTGTATTTAAAGACAGGGACTTTAAAGAGGGAATTAAGGTTAAATAAGGTCATAAAGGTTGTGGGACCCTAATCCAGTAAGACTGGTGTCCTTAAAAAACGAGGAAGAGACACCAGTGATGTGCCCACAAAGAGAAAAGGCCATATAAGGACATAGTGAAGGCAACCACCTGTAAGTCAAAGAGAGAGGCCTTAGGAGAAACCAAGTCTGTCAACACCTTGATCTTGGTCTTCCAGTCTCCAGAACTGTGAGCAAATAAATTTCTGGTGTTTAAGCCTCCCAGTCTGTGGTACTTTATGGCAGCCCCCAGGTACCTCCCCCCTCCACACCCCAGTGTGTTTCTGCCCCAGTGATTCCTTCTGGAACCTGTGTTCTCCCCAAAGCTTTGAAAGTGTGCCCTCCTCACACCGCACCCCCAATTTTTTTTTTTTTAATAAAAGAAAGGAACATTAAAAAAAAAAAGAAGGTACCTGATAAATGCAACTACATATTATATAACTCCCCTTACCTGAAGTTTTAGAACAGGTAAAACTAATCTATAGTGGCAAAAAGTAGATCAATGGTTGCCTGGGGCCTGGGATAAGGAAATGGGCATTGACTGCAAATAGGCTCAAGGAAACTTTGGGTGTGATAGAAGTATTGTTTGACTGTGGTGGTGGTGGTGGTTACCTGGTATATATGTAGTTGTGAAAAGTCATTGAACTATATACTTAAAGTTGGCACATTTTATTCATGAAAAATATGCTTCAATAAACTTTAAACAAAATATTATGTAAAAAGTGCATACAAGAACACTCGAATGCAGCATAAGGCAGTTGTGAAGTCTACCAATGTTTCCTATGTTTCATTTTGCAATTTTGGATTTTTAGAGAGGTGGCAAAGGAAGCTGTGGGGGAGTCTCAGCCCTATATCCAGAGACGGATGAAGGTAGAGCTCTCCCTTATAAAGGCCCATAGAGTTATAATCATGTATTTCCCACAATCTAGTCATGAAAAAGAGACAACAATAAGTATTAGCCAACATTCAAAGATATTTGGTACTTAAATTTTGTATCTTTCTTACCAAGGTCCCATTTCTTTTTTTTTCTTTTTTTTTTTTTTAACGATTATTTATTTTTGAGACAGAGACAGAGCATGAACGGGGGAGGGTTAGAGAGGGAGGGAGACACAGAATCTGAAACAGGCTCTGGGCTCCGAGCTGTCAGCACAGAGCCCGATGCGGGGCTCAAACCCACAGACCTCGATATCATGACCTGGGCTGAAGTCGGACGCTCAACCGACTGAGCCACCCAGGCACCCCTATCCTTGACTGGTTTTATTTAGCCTGGGGACAAGTCCTTCCTGGTGTCTTGTTCTCTAGTTTGGACTGGGTGTGGCCTCAAAGTCCCTCCGGGATGCTTGCCTAACAGGGGACTGAAGGCTCTGGCTGCAGGCCCTAGAAGGTGTCTGCCCCAATTAAGAGGGAAAATTACTATACCCTAACCCAGCAAGTCTTGCTTCTTTGCTTACCATAAGAAGAAAAGAGAGAAGGGCACCTGGCTGGCTCAGGTTGGTGGAGCTGGAGCATGTAACTCTTGATCTCAGGGTGGTGAGTTCGAGCCCCACATTGGGTGTAGAGATCGTTTTTTTTAAAAGAGAAAGAAAATAACAAAAGAGAGAGAAGACTTTGATTCAAGATTTTATAAGTGTTTTCTAGCTACTATCCTCTGAGCCCATACTCACTCAACTCACACACTCAACTACATGATGAGTTATATCTCCATGCTAAATTCTGTAGTAAGGGCTGGGGTTAAGGAGAGAGTGAGGACCTGTGCCTTCACACTGCTTACATTCCCGTGGGAGTTGGGGGCTATAAGCATCTCAAGTCGAAGTGGCTTAAACAATAAGAAATGTATTGGCTTGATTAGCTTGGGGAATCTTAGGCAGGAGGCTGGGCTTCACGGGTGACTCTGGTGTAGTGAGGTTGGCACTGAGAAAGCTGCCAGGGACAGTTCCCTGCCTCACTCCAGCCGGACAAAGTCTAGAGGAACGGTTCTCCCTCCCACGCGAAGCACCAAGTAGACTAATGGAGCCTCTAGCTGACCTCTCATTGTGCCTTATTGGCCTGACTCGTGTCACGTGCTCTCTCTGAACCAATATCCTAGTGGAGATGGGATTACTTTAGGCCAATCAGGATTCTCCTTGGAAATGGGTCTGGTAGTAACGCGCTGTGCTTGTCTCTGGGACCAAAAAGGAGAGCCGCTAATGTATTTTAGCTGGGCTAAATTAACTCCAGTATGCACATTGTAAGCTTCCATATTGGTTCCGGGCAGCTGATAACCCTTTAGCAACTTCCAGAAGCATTGGCTTCAAATACTGATTTCAACTACTTATTTCAAGGGAGTAACCTTAGACAAAACATACCAGGATGTCCAGAACTTTCACTACGTGACTGTGGAGGGGCAGTCAGGAAAGACTGCTCGAGATGGCTTCAGAAGCACAAGCTTGGTTTTGAGTTCCTAGTCCTGAGACTTTCTAACTGGGTTCAATCCCTTAAGTTCTTGGAACCCCAGTTCCTCTCCTATACAATGGGATTTGTGAGAGGACTAAAGGAGATAATATATGTGATGCTTTTTAGTACAGGGCCTGGCTCACAGTAAGCGCTCAGTATTACTATTTAACATGTGCAAAGCCAGACCAGCTGACAGCATCACTAGATACACCTGGATGGTTCTGTTTGTGTCTTGACCCACATCTTTATCTTCTCAGGATCTGATTTTAGGTCACAGTTGGTCGAGAATAGGAGTACTGCTTACAGGTGTTTGTCAGGGTTCTGTCTTTCACCTGTATTGCTTTTCTCTTGTGTTCCTCCACCTCCCCTTTTAGGAGGCCGTATAGAGCTCTGAGGTCAGACTCCCTGCGTTCAAGTCCCTATCTTACCACTCATCCCCTGTGTGACCTTGAGTCAGATACTTAAGTTCTCCTCAGCTGTAAAGCAGGTGTAAGAAAAACATCTTTTATTTATTTTTTAGTGTTTACTTTTCAGAAAGGGGGAGAGCAGGGGAGGGACAGAGAGAGAGGAGACACAGACTCTGGAGCAGGCTCCAGGCTCTGAGCTGTCAGCACAGAGCCTAACGCGGGCCTCCAATTCACAAACCTCGAGCTCATGACCTGAGCCGAAGTCAGATGCTCGACCGACTGAGCTACCCAGGCACCCCAAAACAACATCTTTTAACAACGTCGTAAGGGTGTTGTGAGAATGGTAATAGCAAAAGGGCTCCCAAAGAGCCTGGCACATGCCAAGCATTTGATATGTTGTCTGGTATTATTAATACTATTTCATCTCTCAACCATGGCTCCCGACTCCATTCTTGTTATCCATTTGCCTCAGTCTCTCTCCTTAATTCCAGCTGCTTATTCTGACCTACCTGTTAGACATTTTCTCATAAGGATCCAACCAAAACTTCATTCTCCGCAACCTGTCCTAAAGGACACCTACAGTATACCACCCACTCTTCTCTTCCCCCAAATTCCCTCCTCCGCCTCCCTGCAGCCATTCTTCATCAATGTCAGCCCTGATGGAATGCGAGAATTCCAGATCCTGGAAAGCCTTGTTTCTCTCTCCTTTTCCCACAAACTCTCATAGTTGGAGGGCACTAGCACCTGCTTGAGGGAAATGAGGACAGAGTGACTCACCCAAGGTCACCTGCAAGTGGGCAGCCCAAGGAACTCAGGCTTCCTGCTTTTGAGGTGATTCCCCTTCCACCACCCCACGGTTGTTTCTCTGTGCCATGGAACCACTTTGCCCCAGTTGCCCTAAGGGCCTTGGCAGGCTCGCAGTTCCTGGGGTTGGGGAGACTAGGCTGCGGGGGGGGGGATGTCCCCAAGTAGTTCTTGAAACAATTAAAAATCAGATTTCGTAAGCCCAGTCTCCTGTTGTCCTGAATTGTGCACTGGGGAAGGGGGGAGATGGTGGGCAGGGGGGGGAGGTTGGCTCCTCTGAGAATTTCTAAGCATTGTGAACAAAGTAAAACCGTAGGATGTGAATCATTCTGAGTGTGCCTCTGTTGGTCACCAATGGGTACAAGAAATGTAAATTCTGCAGGGGTTATTGTTGGTTTAGCCAGTGTTTTTCAAAGTAAGAAATTCCAAGCATGGAATTTGAGGGTGCCCAAGGGAGCCCCCCAAGTCTCTTCTTGCCGCCCCATCTGTCTTAGCTCTGACAGATCTCAGGTATGAAACGCTGTAGCTGATGGGTGCTCAACGGTGGGGGGGGCCACGTGCAGGCTACACGCAGGCTTCAGACACCAAAACAGCCTTCTACTCATTGCGTTTCTACTTCCTCAGACTATTGAAGTCAGAAAATTCTTGCCATTCCTGAGCTGGTAAGGGAGACTCAGACCCAGTGACCTCCTTTTGTTCCTGCCGGGGCTGCAGCCCTCTGCCTTTTTCGCCCCGTTCAAGTGAGCTCCCGCTTCAGCTCCTAGACGCTGAGGGTGGAGGAAAGGGGAGTGGGGAGGCCGCAGTGGGAAGGGTCTACAAGGTGAAAGGAAGGCGGCCACACTTTCCCCATTCTCCTGCCACACCGTGGGAAGAAGAAAAGCCCCAGAGTAAAACCAGAGTTTAAAACCATCCCGTACTCTGTTTGTAGAAACAGGAGGTAGAATAGAGGTTATCATGGGCTGTGAAGGAGGGGGTTGGGAGGAGGGGAGGGAGGCTTACTGTTTAATGGGAAGAGTTTTTGAGGGGGATGATGAAAGGTTTTGGCTATAGATAGTGGTGATGGTTACACAACCTTGTGAATTTAATTTATTGAATGCCACTGGGTTGTACACTTTCAGTCGTTAAGATGATAAATATTATGCTATGTATTTGGCCTCAAAAAAATCGACAATAATTTTTTTTCAAAACCCCATTCTCTGCATTTCTTTTGAAACTGACTTCAAATAGACTGGCCTTCAAATCTGTGCAGCCGGATTCTTTGTCAGGAGATCATTATACTTTGCTTTAGGCTGGTGGTTCGAGAGAATTATGGATGACAGGACTGATTGAAACTGATTTATTTCTCAAGTGTTTGAGATTCCTTCATCCCTACCCACTAATGTCTATTCAGGAAGGGCTTGTCTTTACCAAAGACAGAAAAATAAAAGAAAATATACAGGCCACCATCTAAAGTGGGCCTGGTTTAAGAAAATCTCCTATGTGAAATCTCAGATTTGGAAAACAAATTGGTGGCTGATGATTTGCCTTACAAAAGACTGATTCACTTAACAAAAGAGTTTACTCAAAGGTTCCTTTAAGAAGTTAGCCCCCTGATGCATTTAATGATATTATTGGATTAAAAAAAAAAAAGCCATCCCGACCATTCAAGGACACTGCACTGTAAATACGTGAATGCATTGTATTGTGTTGTAAGAGTGGGAATAAAGGAGTCAGGACTCTTTGACAAATGGACCATTTTGGCCCAGAGTAACCCAAGGGTGGGGGGGGGTGGGGGGGGGCACCAGCAGAGCAAGTTTTCTTGGCCTAAAATCCAGGCGGCTTTCTGGGGAGGCTTTGGGAGTTTGTGATTTATTTAAGACCAGCTAAGCCCAAGGCCTGCAATGTGTCCATTTTGAGAACTTATGGTCAAAGTTGTACCTCTGCTCATGCTGACCCCCCATCACCTGCCCTCATCATAAAGGCTCTCAGGTGTGAGTTCAACTCTGTCCTGCGATGGTAGAAAAACATATCTATTGCCAAAAAGTGGATTCTCTCTGGTGATGAAGAATGATCCTTATTTATGTCTGCATAGGTACATTCTGGGGCCCATAAAGGTTTAATTGTCCCTCTAACTAGTTTTTTTTTAAAAACCCACAAAGAGGCTGCCAGCTTTCCCCAGAGTTTAAAACCAACTGAATGCGGTTCTGTGGAAACTGCTTTAAGTGTGGAACTCGCGCCGTGTCCTGGGGCACAAGGCGTGATTGTTTTGGGGAGTCGAAAGATGCAGCTCTTAGGAGGACTTTTAAAGTCAGTTTTTGTGGCTTTGGGCTGCTGCTGACCCTGGCTTGCTCTGCAGAGAGAGAGAGAGAGAGAGAGAGAAAGAGAGAGAGACTCTCTCATCAGGAGCCTGTTTCTGTAAGTTACTCCCAGGGTGCCACTGCCCTCTACTGCCACCATCCGGTTCAGGGGGGACCTCCCCGTCACAGGACCCTAAACATTCCTCTTCTCTCAGATGTTGTCTTTGAAGATTTAAAAGACTCACAGGACAGAGAAGAGATGGAAAGAGAGGAAACATGTCTCTGAGACAAAAAAGAGAAGGATGGACACTGGTAACTGAAACTGGGTCCAGACACAGACACAGTGTGCCTGACTTCTTGAGTGTGTGGGGGGGAGGGGGGGGGGAGGAGGAGCAGGGGCTCATTCTGCTCCTCCACACTGCCACCCCTGTTCATGCCTGTTTGCTCATTCTGCATCTACTACGTTCCAGGCACGGTGGTAAATGAAGTGCATGCAGTCCCTGCTCTCAGGAAGCTTATGGTCTCGTGGTGGAGTTAGACATTTGGGGAAGTTAATTTTGCTAACAAACATATAATTATATACTGTGATGAGGGCTATGAAGAAAATGTATGAAAGAAGCTAATGAGGTTCATAGAAGTTTCTCTGCAGAAGTTAGACCTGACAATCTAGACCTGAAGAATGAGGGAGTGAGTGAAGTTTGAGGGGGATAGGGGAAGGGGAAGGATACCAGATGGAAGGGACAGCATGTGCAAAGACCCTGAGGCAGGAAGGACCAAGGGCCTCTTGACTATTGCTGATAGAGTGAGATGTGGCTAAAGAGGTAGGATGTTTAATGCAGCTGCCAGAATCTTCTTTATCCTCTCTTTGAGCCCGCTTTCCTTAAAAGATTTGTAATGGTTTCTCCATCCATCACACTTCACTTTGAGCTTCAAAGGGCTATGTCCAGATTGCCCCCAGATTACCTAAACCTTTCTCACCCTCCTCTTGGGCTCTATGAGGAAAACACGTTTATCAAGAGTAAAGCAAATAGTTTTGACATGTGGTTCTGTACCATAAGGGAGGCTATAATGAAGTCAGCCCCGGTTTACATGACTCCAAATGGTTTCATTTAAATGTCCCACCCTGTATTTAGGCGTCCCTACCACTTTAGTTGACTGTTTATCTTCCAGTATAGTCTACTGTACTTGCAGTCTTGGCCTCTATTTAATTCCATCTCTTACTTTTTCCATTCCATGGCCTGTCATTTACATTTTTCTTTAGGAAATGCAAATATTTATTTACAGTATTAATTTTTACTCTTGCTTAGCACTATATATTATAAACGCTGTGATATGGGTTCTAGTCCTGAATTTTCCATAAACTGGTGGTGACCTTAGCCAAGTCATTTAACCTCACTGAGTCCAAGTTGCTTTGTAAAATGAGGTGTTTTTCATTTCTGTTATTTTGTTTTGTCTTACAAAGCTGGCAGATCCATATTCAGGATTCCTCTTAAATTCTGTGGTTCTGTCCCTCTTACAGTCATCCAGGAGTATTTCTCTTACATTTTTGTCTTTGTCAACCCCTCTTTCAGAATGTCTTTGTGGGTAGGACCAACTTTCTGTATAATTGCTTTTGTGTGGTAACATACCCAGAGTAGTATTTAGCAAATGAAAACAGATCATGGTGTTGGGCTTGGGTTAAAGCTCACATATGGGGGGAGTGGTTGAGAAGCAGGAACATTCTAGCTGCAGGCCCGAGATTCCTTAAATTGCTTCTCAGTCTGGGGTGTATGAACCCATAGGGGTATATAGAGGTGTGCCAGGGTGTATAGGAAGCCTTTCCTTCTGGAACAAGAATTCTACTCCAAGATTTGAGGAGAGAAAAGTGACTCTAGTATTAAGACAAGTAGGGAAATATTGTAAATAGAAAATAAAAGTTATATGATAGCTTAATATAAAAAGGGAACCTGGGGGGTGGTCACATGTGCACTGCAATGTGAGAGGAAATGGGGCTTTTACTTCTGTCCTTGGGTTGCTTGTCTCATGCATCTTTTGAAATATGTACACTTTAATAGAGTAAAGGTGCTAAGTCACTCGAGAAGGGCATTCCTGATAAATAGTGGACAAATGTGGAAAATCCAGTTACACCCATCAGGAGAGTTTAAAGAGGGTCCTGAGGTTGAGAGGGAACCAGGTTGAACAAAGACCAAATCAGTTTTACAATCTTGCTTGGTATCATGGCTGAAGGCTGAGTCTGAACTGATCCAAACATCTGGAAAATCTCTCACCCTTTCTCTGACCTCCAGGATCACTTGTCTGTACCCCCAGCTCGGATACTTACCATACCATTTTATGTTATATTTTCTTGTTTATACGGCTTCTCAGCTAGAATCCGAGAGGTAAGGTGAATTAAGAAAAAGTATGTGATTGACAGTCAAGCCCTTACTTGCCATGTGACTTTTGGTTACTACCTGAAATCTCTCTGATTCCCAGTTTGCTCATCTATTAAATGGTGCAAAATAACACCCACCTTGCCTACCGAACAGGTAGGATTGTGTGGAGAGCATATGGATTTGCAATGTAAAAGCATTTTGTAAATCATTAAACACAAATCAGTTATTATTAACTAAGACCCCAAAGGGAAGGTGGGTATATCTCTCACATCATCTTTCTATTCCCCTCAACTTTTAACTTTGCCTAGTTGGTTCTGATAACTATTAGTGATAAAGATCATGAAATGCTGTCCCCAGGCTGACCCTGGGAAAACTCTAATTCTTCTCTCCTACCCCCGTCTTTTACTCCTTTTCTGGCTTCAGTCCCCACCCCCACCCCCAGGTGCTGCCACACTGCTGTTTCTTCCTACTGCCCCGTCCAGAGAATTTGGGTATTAAGAAGACATTTAAAGAGGCTGTGTAATATATATGCATGAACTGCCGGAGGTAATTTCAGGCATCAGCAGGGAAAGTTTTATGGCAATGCCATTTTTGTGGGCAAATGAACTGGTGTCATTCTGGAAACTTTCTCCCAGAAATAAAAATGCCCAAAAAGAAATCTGGATTTTTCTTTTTTTTTTTTTTAAGAGACCCAACCTAAATATTTCCTTATGTACTAATGAAGAACCATATTTTCATTGAACTCTTTACTGAAGTTGGACAATTCCTCTCCCTTCTGAGTTTGGAGTGAAGGCCAGCCTGTTTCATATTTGACATCTCTGAGGGAAATACCAGGAAAGGTTGAGGAGGGGGTAATGGGCAGATTTAGCATGTACTAGTTTAAGAACTCTTCAGCTAAACAGTAACTTTACTAGGCCATTCCCTTCATATCTGCCTTGGCCTCAGAGAAGAGTGGGCTTTCTTAACCAGAAATGTTTTCAGGGGCACCTGGCTGGCTCAGTCAGTAGAGCATGCAACTCTTGATCTCAGGGGTTATGGGTTCAAGCCCTATTTAGGTGTAGAGATAAGAATGAGAGAGAGAACTGTTCTTGGGCCTTTTCATAATTTTCCCCTTCAAAATGCATGAATTGTGCAAGAAAAAGCCACATTCCACACTAACAAAGCAAGGGTTATAATAACTTGATTTCTTACAGGCAATACTTTCATCTCATGTTTTATTTTATTACTTTAAATCAAGCTTTTGTTGTAAGAAACAAAGTCATTTAATAAAGAGGGGTAGGGGTGTACGGAGTGGATGCTTTCTTTTCATTTTTTCCCCTCAAAGTGCAGGGATTGGAGGGGAGGGTGGTCGTTCCAGGTCCTCACATCACTCCAGGGGCAACAGGGCAGACCCATAACCAACGGACTTGGAGCCAGAAGCGAGGGCCAGCCCTCCAGGTCCAGGATGAGCCCAGGCCAAGAATTCAGTGGAAGAGCCTACACTGCTGCCCAGCTCCCATGCCTCCACGGACCTGGACCTCAATAGACCTGGCCAGGAGTCTCGGTTTCCACACCTGTAGAATGGTAGCATGGCCTTGCTCTCTCAAAAAGAAACCGCCCTCCTGGGTGTGGTTCTGTTTCTCGGGCTATGAGAGCAGGCAGAAGAGAAACAAAGCACAGTGCCCCTCCCTCCCTAAGCAGTTCCAGGTGATCTTTTTCGTAGGGAGCCGGAGATGCCAGGCAGAGACCAACCCCAGCGACCACGCAGGGTCTGATGGGCTTCGTGCCCACGACGACCCAGCACCAGCCAGAACGCCTCGGCCCCAGCAAGGCGGGCGGAGGGCGGCCGACTGCGGGGTGGGCACGTGATCCCGCCCGTTGCCCCAGGAGACGGGCGGCGCTTTGTTCTCAAATCCCCGACTCTCCCACCGAGCGCCCCCGGCGTGGCGGGCGGGGGTGCGCGAGGGGTTCGACCAGTCGCTTCCGCGTCTCCGTCCTGCCCCTCCCGGCTGCCCGCCCCCCCGCCGCAGTGGTACAGCCCGGGCCCGGAGGCTGCGCGGCCGCAGCCCTGACCCCAGACCAGACCGCGGGTTGCCGGGGAGGAGGTGAGCGACGGGAGCCGGATCGCCGAGAGCTCCCCCTGCTGCCGGAGCCTGAGAGGGCCTGCGGCGGGCGACCCGGACGAGGAGGGCCGCCCGCATCGCGGCCTGCTGCCTCCTCGTTGCGCGTCCAGAGCCCGACTTCTGGTTCCCCGCACCGCTCTTCTAGGCTCCTTTGTCCCGTCTGTCCCCCGAGAGGCCCCGAAGGTGCCCACCCTACTCTTTTGGTCTGTCCGGGTCGGCCGCGACGGGCCAGGCTTCAGCTGCCTGGTCGGCAATTGGAGAGTCCCCTTCCCCGACGCCAACGGCGCGTCATTTCTCCCAGTCCAGATTCCATCCGCAACATGCCGGACGTCGAGAAGAAAGTGCCTCTGAAGGACACAGGCGATGCAGAGTGCGGGTCCTGCAAGCTCGAAGCCTCCGCACCGACCGGGGAAAACGAGAGCGGCCCCAAGGACCACCCTCCCTGTAGGTCCCGCCCCGCCGGCCTTTCGCCGCTCGGCCGGCGCCCAGTGTGGGGCCGGCGGAGAGGAAGGGCCCACGATCCTCCTGTCGTCCTCCCGTCCCTCTTGCTTTGGGTCCCCTTCGCCTGGCCTCCCACCACCCAGTCTCTGCCCACTGGCCCTAGGCCCCCTATGACCCAAAGGTCTTCAAAGAGTTGTTGTTCCAGTTAAAAGAAGTGAGCCAGGTGTGATTACTTGAATCTGACAAGATTTGACGCCGTGTTCGTTCACAGCCGTTGTCGTTGTAGTTTGAATTTGTAAGTGGAAAATGGCGGACCCTTGGAGTAGCTTTAAAGGACCCAAGTGATCCCAGATGGAATTGTGTTCTTTTGGCGCTTCGTTGACTCAAGAGGTTACTACTGCTTTGGGCTCCTGTGCTTGAGCTCTGTACTATAGATGTACTTTTATGTTCCTATTGGGTCACAAGGGCTCTCCCACACTTCGGTAGGTCCAGCCTCACTAGGACGCATCCTGCATTTCTCTTATGATAATCTCTAGAGAATTTAAACAGGCATCACTCTGAAGACCTGTCCACATGCAAGAGTTTAACCTGAGTTAAATTCTTGAAGATTGAAATGGGAAAAATTAGTTGAACGCCCTGCTACTAAGTTGAATTACACTTGTTTCTCCTATAGCCACATGGGGGCGCTGCTGGCTAACAGAATGGGCCCAAAGTGGCAAATTGGGTGCGGTGAAATTTATTTAGCTATGAATCTGATATGGGGGTGGAAGTCAGTATTTTGTAAATACAGTGTAAACAAGTTCTTCAGGTGGCTGGATTTTAAAAATCTGCATTAGTTGATTTTACCTCTCATTTCTCTCTCGGCCCGCCCCTTTCCTGAGTTTTACAGCTGTTGGGAGTTGCACAGCGCCACCAAACTCGTGAGCAACAGAACAATCTTGTCAATGTTATGAACTTTGACTTGTAGTTGGAAAGTGTTTCTCTGTGTGATCTTTCAGTCCTTCAGTAAGCTGCTGTAGCTCACTCTCCCTTTGAAGATGTTCTCTTCTCATTTCGCATTAGTGAATTAGGGGATGGTCCATTTACATATTTGACTGTGTTTTGCCATTTTGGCTGACCCTAAGGACTTCAGAGGCGCTGCAGAAATAAAGGGAACTTCCAACCCTGCATGTGAGGTTCACTTCATCTTTATGTTTACCTAAGCAAGGGCTCAGTGGCTTTTTGGTAAATTTGCGATCACCTTTTTACCCATAAATTTTTTATTTAATTTTGAATTTTGAGATATTTCAACTTTGTTGAAAAGTAAACAAAAAGCGCAGTCGATGTCCACATTGTCAACATTCTGCCACATTGCTCTCTCTCTCTCTCTCATATATATTTATGTATTTTTTTCTTTTTTGCTGAATATATATATACACACACATTCTGCCACATTGCTCTCTCTATATATACATTCTGCCACATTGCTCTGTCTCATATATATGTATGCATTTTTTTTTCCTTTCTTGCTGAGAATTAGAATAATGACTACCTCTAAAAACTTCATCATGTATTTCCTAAGAATAAAGGCATCCTATGTAACCCTTTTTCTACAATAACTGTCTTTCCTTTTTTCCTCTTTTTTTTTTAATAGACTCCTGGCCCTGAGATCAAGTCGTGTGCTCTACCCACTGAGCCAACCAGGTGCCCCTCCTTTTTACATTTTGAATCTTCTTCCTTATGGAAAACTGGATCATTTACAAAAGTATAGTGACTAGTATCATGAACCATATTTACTCATCACCCAGCTTCAACAAAGATCAACTAACTCATGGTCAATCTTAGTTCATTTATATCTGCTCCACATCTTGGAATCCGAGACTTTGCTGGAAACAAATTATGAAGTGATGTTGAAAGAGAATGGGAAAATACGACTTAGCTGTGTGCAGCTTCGTTTCACATACAAGTGATCATTATAACTCTCATGCCTGTTATGTGAGAATGTTGTCAGCTGGGTCTGTGCTAAGACTTTAGAGCAGTGGTTCCCAACAGCTAGTGCTGGTTCATGACAAAATTCCTAGCAATATTTAGTGAAAGAAAATAAAGATGTTGTAATGAGTTTTTTCCTAAAGCTAAATTGATTCAGTGTAAAGGACTACTCTTTATTCTGACAATATTCCCGTTCTGGTTTTTTGTTCTTATGTTTTTTTGGTTTTTTCTGTTTTGTTTGTTGTTGTTTGTTTGTTTGTTTGTTTTAGAGGTTATTCTGTTATGAAATGATGGCTTGGTGGTGGTAGAGCGGATTTTTTATTTGCTTAGTTGCTGGTCTCACTGTCCATACTTGGCAAAACAAAAGTTGTCCGTTGCTCAAAAGTCTTTTTTGGAAATGTGATTAGTCTGTGCAATCCTAACATCTGGGAGCTACTGCTTTATGAGACCAAATGACATTGGTGCAACTCAGTACCATCTATATGGAGATGTTAACTCTCATCAGAGGCTGGAAGAGGAGAGTAGACTCAGTCCCCTTAGATAAATGTTTATTTTTGCAAATCACGAATCATTGTTTCTTTGCTGCTTTCATAATCATTTGGCTTGTTTGTTATTTGTAAAATAGCTTCTTTGTCCTCCCTTACCCCCACACTGGACTATTCCGCGAGGCACTGAGGCCTAGGACAGTTGGCTACAACATGCCCAACTACAGGCACAGGGCCTGGAGTTCAGGAAACAGAAATGACTAGAATGGTTGAATGAAGTTTGTGTAAGATCAAGTTGATGAATCTAAATTTGGGGCCTACTCAGAGTGAATCTCTGAATAAAATAGAAATTTAGGCTTGTGTCCACCATAAGTTGTTTTTTTTTTTAATTGAGATAGAGTTGATGCATAACATGGGTTTCAGATGTACACCATAAATTCTTTGTATCACAGGTCCAATAGATACAGTTGACAACGTTTCTAAGCTGAACAACAATATTGGAATGAATCGTGATTTCCGCATGGAAGAAAAGGTTTTACCTCCAAGCAGGTACTGATTTTCTGATTTTCCCATTTTATTCATCCTGCCATAGGTTTTAGCACTAATGTCTTCTGACCAGACTTGAAGCATTTTTATTTAATAATACAGTCAATGCTTTCTCAATAAAACTGGAAAAAATACAGTGTCTGAATATAAACCTTAAGAGGTCTCAACAATTTATTTTTTTAATTTTTTTTTTTAACGTTTATTTATTTTTGAGACAGAGAGAGACAGAGCATGAACGGGGGAGGGTCAGAGAGAGAGGGAGACAAAGAATCTGAAACAGGCTCCAGGCTCTGAGCCATCAGCACAGAGCCTGATGCGGGGCTTGAACTCACGAACCGCGAGATCATGACCTGAGCCGAAGTCGGACACTTAACCGACTGAGCCACCCAGGCGCCCCCCCCCCCTTTTTTTTTAAATTTTTTTTTTAAGAAGTCTCAACAATTTAAACAGAAGAGTAATTATTAGTATTAGAGAGTCAAGAAGCAAATGTTATTTAGTGAATCAACCACAGTAATTACTATTGGAATGTTGATTTTGGGACCCCCCACTAATAATAAAATATCAATAGAGTGGATTTCAGATCTTCTTTGATGGGTGTGGAGGAAGCAGCGTGTGCTGCTGGCTGTGCTGTAGGCTGGCTATTGTGGCCATCAAATGATCCCAAAGCTTGGTAGCTAAAACCATGTTCGTGATCTCACAGTTTGCATGGGTCAGAAATATGGGCGTGGTTTAACCGTGGGCCTCAGGCTCAAGGTCTCCCTCTCATGACTTTGCGGTCAATGTGTTGACTGCTGGCCAGAGCCCCCCTCAGTTTCTTGCCACGTGGCAGCTGGCTTCCCTCTGAGTGAGAGAGTAAGGGTGTGAGAGATGGTGCCCACGACAGAACCCACAGTCTTTTGTTGCCTCATCTCAGAAGTGCCTCCTGTTGCCTCTGCTGCGTTCTGTTTGCTAGAAGGTGGGTGCTGAGCCCAGCCCACCCTCCGGACATGAGATGACACCAGTGTGAATGCCAGGAATCCTAGATCTTTGGGGTCATCCTCCCAGCTGCCTACCTTATAGCTCCTTTCAGTTACTCTCTTAAGTGACCACAGATTAAACAGGCACAGATAAAATACTAGTTTTCTCATAGTGGCGTTTTCAATTGTCTTTTTGGCCGGCTCATAAATCAGTTTATTTTAGGAATCGGGATCAGAACTCTGTTGATAAATAATGCTCCCCCACCTCCGTCAAGCTTCACTTTGATTGTTAGTTATATTGGCAGTGTAATAAATAAGAACCATCTGGTAAGTGTGAATTAAGTGGCTCTGCTGGTTTATTGGCAGTTGAATGGGTAAAATCGGTGTCAGATTTTAAAACAGTTCTAATTTCCCACCAATGGATATGTGAGGGCAGCTGTGATTAGCTTCCTTAACTGGTTTTGTTATGTGGCAGCTTCAGGGAATCTGTGACTAAAGGGCCATTCTCTGTCACAGGCTGTTCCCCTCCCTCCTTTCTGTGCTCTGATTTGCCCTTGCCTGGTACCAGTGGGGGTCCATGCCAAGCACAGCTTCTATGGGAACGGGTTTTCACCAAAATCCACATTTCCTAGCATCTCTCTCACTGCTTAGATGTGTTTGTTGCTTGAAGGGGAGGAGAAAAGAATGAAACTGGGAGTGAAGGTCTGCCAAAGGGGCAGTAGTGAGACAGTTGGGGGGAGGGTGGATAGAAGAGATGCCAGAGGGAGAAATGAAACAGGGGAAATACTATGATTCAGAGCTGGGTTTTCACATAAGGTAACACCAAATTCATATCAGGAAAAAGGTTGAGATAACAGTTAGAGGTCACTCATTATTGGCAATTGGCTTCCCTTGTGCATAGGATGGTGTTCGTGACAATTGCACATTCCGAAGGGAAATCCCATGTTTGGGCATTCATTCAATAGGTGTTATATTGAGTTGTTATGTGGTAGGCAAAAATGGGGAGTGCTGGAGATAGAGATATCGATAAATAAGGTACTGTCATTGCTGTTAAGAAGCTTTTGTAGGAGCGACAGTTGAATAACAGTAAAGACTGGTAAATTCACTCATAGTTGTGTATATAGAGTCTCATGAGAGTCCTCAGTTGCTTAAGGAGGGTCAGAGAAGATTGGCCCACAGAGGAAGACTTGAGTTGCTTATGAAGATTTGAGCTGAGTCTTAGAAGTGGAATAGATACTTTCCAGATGGTCTAGGTGTGAAAGAATGCTCCTGGCCGAGGAAACTATGTCAGAGGCAAGAATATAGTATGTTCTTTACAAGTACCTTGGTGTGGTTGAGCACAACATACTATGAGATAATAGGAGATAAAGTGGAAAAGGAGAAAGGAGACAGAACAATATCCAGATGGGTCCAGGTAGTGCTGATGAGGGGAAGCCCCTAGAGGACTTTAAATGAGCATGGCATCGTGATCAGAACTGAATTTTAGGAGTATTTTATTTTATTTTATTTTATTTTATTTTATTTTATTTTATTTTATTTTTGAGAGAGAGTGCATACATGCATATTGGGAAGGGGCAGAGTGAGAGAGAGAGAATCTTAAGCAAGCTCCTTGCCCAGAGCAGAGCCCAGCGTGGGCTCCATCTGACGACTATGAGATCATGACCTGAACTGAAATCAAGAGTCTGATGCTTAACTGACTGGGCCACCCAGGCGCCCCAAGAAGTCCTTGATTTTAGAATGAATTGGTGGAGAACAGATTGACAAGGGACAAGACTGAAGGCAGGGGGACCAGTGAATAGGTTACTGCAGTCGTCTGGGTGAGAGGTGCTGGGAGGAAGGAATGGATTTCAGACACATTTAAGATGCACAGTTTATGGAACTCGGAGATGGATTGGTTAAGTAGGATGAGGAGAAAAGAGTTGAGAACAATTCTAATGCACCTTAGACCATTGGACAGATTATAGTTGGTTACCTCTGATGATTGGGAATGGTGTGTTGGGAGAGGAACTTTGACTTTTTGTTCTTTTTCATCTTTGTATTGCTGAATTTTTGTTTTACAAGAAGCATGCATGACTACTGTATTTTTCGGGGGGGGGGGATGTTTAATTCAAGAAAACTAATAGCAATGACTAGGTACAGCCTCAGACTTTTCAAATGGTTCCTTTTCTTATGAGTTTAACTCTGTAGATTTAGAGACATCATTTAAATAAACTTTCAGAGGAAAATTAATTCCTGTCGTTCTTTTTTTAAATTAATAAACATTAAAAATTTTTAATGTCTATTTATTTTTGATAGAGAGGGGGAGAGTATGAGTGGGGAAGGGGCAGAGAGGGAGACACAGAATCTGAAGCAGGCTTCAGGCTCTGAGCTGTCAGCGCAGAGCCCGATGTGGGGCTTGAACTCAAGAACCATATCATGACCTGAGCTGAAGTTGGATGCTTAACCAACTGAGCCACCCAGGTGCCCCAACACATTTTGTTAAAGTAGTTTTGTTTTCCAGAAAAGTGATTGGAAAGTACAAAGTTCCCACATAGCCCCTCTTCTGCCCCATTGTTTATATCTTGTAATAGGTCACTTGTGACAATTGGTGATCTAGTATTAATACATTGTTATTAACTCAAGTCCATAGTTTACATTAGGGTTCATTTTTTGTATTATATATTCTATGGGTTTTGAAAAGTGTGTAATGTCATGAATTCACCATTTTTGTATCATACAGAGTGATTTCACTGACCTAAAAATCCCCTGTGCTCTACTTGTTCGCCCTTTAGTCCCTGCTCCATGAATCCTTGGCAACCACTGATCCTCTTACTGTCTCTGTTGGTTTCCAGAATGTTCTATAATTGGAATCATACAATATGTAGCCTTTTCAGATTGGCTTCTTTCATTATGTAATATGCATTTAAGATTCTTCCATGTCGGGGCGCCTGGGTGGCTCAGTCAGTTGAGCGTCTGGCTTTGGCTCAGGTCATGATCTCACAGTTCGTGGGTTCGAGCCCTGCGTTGGGCTCTGTGCAGACAGCTCAGAGCCTGAAGCTTGCTTCGGGTTCTGTGTTTCCCTCGCTCTCTGCCCCTCCCCCGCTCACGCTCTGTCTCTCTCTGTCCCTCAAAAATGAATAAATGTTAAAAAAAAAAAAAAAAGTAAGATTCTCCCGTGTCTTTTTGGGGCTTGGTAGCTTATTTCTCTGTAATGCTGAATAAAATCCCGTTGTCCAGTTGTACCACAGTCTGTCCACTCAGCTACAGAAGGACGTCTTGGTTGCTTCCAGGTTTTGGCAATTACGAATCAAGCTGCTATAAACCTCCCTGTGCAAGTGTTTGTGTGGACGTAAGCTTTCAACTCATTTGCTTAAATATGGAAGAGCACAGTTACAAGAGTATGCTTAATTTTGTGGGAAACTGCCAAACCATCTTTTAGAGGGGCTGTACCATTTTGCACCAGGAATGCATGAGAGTTCTTAGAGTTGCTTAACATCCTCACCAGCATTTGGTGGTGTCAGCATTTGGGATTTGGGGCATTCTCATAGATGTGTATCGTTACGTCATTGTTGTTTAATTTGCAGTTCCCTGATGAAATGATGTTGAGTATGCTCATTTTTCATATGCTCATTTGCCATCTGCATGACAACTTTGGCGAACAGACTTGAGTGTCTGTTCAGATCTTTCCCTGTCTTAAAACTGGGTTGTTCTCTTCTTGTTGGGTTTTAAGAGTTCTTTGTCTATTTTGGATACTAGTTCTTTGTCAGATACGTGTTTTGCAAAGATTGTGCTTTGTGTTTTCATTCCCTTAACAGCGTATCTCACAGAGCACAAGTTTTCCAACTTGCCAATTTTTTTCTTTCATGGATCTTGCTTTTGGTGTTTTATCTAAAAGGTGGTTGCCAGGGGTGCCTGGGTGGCTCAGTTGGTTAAGCATTTTACTCTGGCTCAGGTCATGATCTTGCAGTTCACAAGTTCGAGCCCCACGTTGGGCTCTGTGCTGACAGCTTGGAGTCTAGAGCCTGCTTCAGATTCTGTGTTTCCATCTCTCTCTGCCCTTCCCCTACTTGTGCTCTGTCTCTCTCGCTCTCTCAAAAAAATAAACATTAAAAAAATAAAAACAAAAATAAAAAATACAAAAGGTCATTGCCAAATGCACGGTCCACCTAGATTTTCTCCTGTGTTATCTTCTGTGTTATCTACATTTTACATTTAGGCCTGTGATCCATTTGTGGAAGGTACCAGGTCTGTGTCTAGACACATTGTTTTTGCATGTGGCTGTCCAGTTGTTCCAGTGCCACATTCTGAAAAGACTGTTCTTTCTAAGTGGAGTTGCCTTTGCTTCTGTTTTTTTTTTGTTCTTGTTGTTTTTTAAGGGAAAGAAATGATGGATCTTTCTGGCCCTCATGACTGGCTACCTGGTAGTACCAGTGAGATTGGGAATACAGGAGGAACAGGTTTGGAGGGAAGATAGCAAATTCATGGGGCACCTGGGTGGCTCAGTCGGTTAAACGTCTGACTTTGGCTCAGGTCACAATCTCGCAGTCCATGAGTTCGAGCCCTGCATCGGGCTCTGTGCTGACAGCTTAGAACGTGGAGCCTGCCTCAGATTCTGTGTCTCCCTCTCTCTCTGCCCCTCCCCCTTTCATGCTCTGTCTCTCTCTGTCCCTCCCCCTTTCATGCTCTGTCTCTCTCTGTCTCAAAAATAAATAAACGTTAAAAAAATTTTTTTAAAAAAATAGCAAATTCAGTTTTGGATCTGTTGATTTGGTAATACGTATATTCGAGTATTATCAAAGAAGGAAAATCCTGTTTTTCATTTAGGACTGTAAGAAAATAAAAGATCATTTAGTTCATCGCTGTATGTATACACAAATGGAAACTAAGTCACATATTATCTAGGTTAGATGCAACGTCAGTGCTAAAGCTGGCCTGACATGTCTTCAGGATTCTTTGTGTTGCAGGGCGGGGAGGGCTGCTTGGAATCATGAAGAGCCCTTCTGAGAGCTTTTACTGATGCCCTTGATGACATCCGAGTCTGGCCCCAGCTTGTCAACTTTGCTACAGTCTAAACACAGTTCCTGGCCTTTCCCTGCCAGTATAATCGTCTTTTGTCATATCAAATGCTGTTTGTTTGGGGCTTAGGAGATAATGACCTTATAACAGTTTTTGGGTAGTGAAAGTAATTTGCTCATTTAACCCTCTTACAGTTTGGAAGGCAAGGTCAAGGAGACAATGCATAATGCCTTTTGGGACCATCTTAAAGAACAATTGTCAGCTATTCCCCCAGACTTCAGTTGTGCTCTTGAACTTCTGAAAGAAATTAAAGAGGTGAGTGACAGACTTTCCATTTGTAAATGTGAATGTCCTAGACATCTCCAAGGTCATTGGAATGTCAGTGGCTAGCAGATCCTAACTGAACATGGCCCATGAATCAGTCTAACCAGTAGATGGAAATCACACAGTTTCAACAAGGGAGTTTTTTATTTACTTACTTATTTTTTTTGAGAGAGAGAGAGGGCACAAGTGAGCGAGAGGGAGAGAGAGAAGCGGGGCTCAACCGAAGGGGACTTCCGTTGACCTGAAGCAGGGCTTGAACTCACAAACTGTAAGATCATGACCTGAGCTGAAGTCAGATGCTTAACTGACTGAGCCAACCAGGCACCCTCAACGAGGAAGTTTTAATATAAAAATTATTATGGGGCACCTGGGTGGCTCAGTTGCTTAAGCATCCGACTCTTGATCTCAACTCAGGTCTTGATCTCAGGGTTGTGAGTTCAAGCCCCGTGTTGGGCTCCACACTGGCATGAAGCCTACTTAAAAAAAAATTATTGTAACACGGAATTGGAGAAACAAGATCTTTGAACTAGTGAGAAGCAAAGAAAACTAAAGTATACTAAGATATCAGATCTAAGGAGAATATATTATGCTCCTATGGCTGTGCCAGGGGAGGCTACCAGCCTGTGGACTGCTGACCACTGGGCACTGCAGGACCTGGGTGCTGCAGCAGGAGCCTGGCCCTGGACAGGTAGACACTTGCTCTGCAGGAACTGAGCCCCGGAGAAGCCACTCAGGCTGTGGGACCCAGCTACTGGCAAAGCCACACACACACACACACACACACACACACACACACACACACACACACACACACTGCATAATGCCAAGTGAGGATTCCAGAACCAGGAAGGGAAGCTCTCGCCTTTTGCAGTATCTTTCTAGTATGTGGTGGGCACATCCTAAGGTGTCCCCCAGTGATCCACGCCTCTGTATAATCCCCTTTCCTTGCTTGAGTGGACGAGATCTGTAGCTTGCTTGTAACCAATAGAATATGCAAGGATGATGGGATGTCTGTCCTAGAAATGCATTTCACTATGAAAGACCCCATCTTAGCAGACTGGAGAAAGTCTCTCGCAGTCTTGAAGAAGCAAACAGGTGTGTTGTGAACTGCCCATGGAGAGGGTCTCATGGCAAGGAAATGCAGGTGGCCTCTAGGATCTAAGGACAACATCCGTCTAACAGCCAGTAAGAAGCTGGGGCCCTCAAGTCTACAGGTGGAAGGAGACGAATTCTTCCAGCAATTGGAAATGAGCCTGGTGACAGCTTCCTCTCCAGTGCAGCTTCCAAATGGTCATGTAGGCCAGACAACACCTTGACCGCAGCCTTGTGAGACTCTGGACGAAGGACCCAGCTAAACTGTGCCTGGGCTCCTGATCCACAGAAATTGTGAGATAAGAAATGTGTGTGCTGTTTTAAGCTTCTAAATTTATGCTAATTGGTTAAGCAGCGCAGAAAACTAATAGTGCCCTCTACAGATGAGGCTTAACATTGTGCCACCTGGTAAAGGAAAAATATTTAAGGGACTTACTCATTTTCTCAGAGCAGAGAAAAAAATCATGGACTTGGAACTGAGAGACAATAAATTGACAAATGTTACATTCCATTCCTGTGGCCGCTCAGCTTCCACATGCACCCTTCCACACACACTGCAATTCCTGAAAAGAACTCTGTTTCTACCTATTAAGATACAGCTGTCTTACAAGTTCTCGTTCTTTCCATAAAATGAGACTCACATTCCCAACAGTTACTGTAACCATTGCTATCTGTATTGCTCCTCAAATCCAGCCACAGTCCTTCTGAATATTCCGTTACCTAAAGTCCAAATTGTAAGGTTAACTTTCAGTAACCGATCTGTAAGATAATGGAAGGAGAGAGAACAACATGGTTAGCATATACAAATAAACCCATACTTGTAACAGGCAAAGAGAAAATCTATAGTTTTTGTTTCTGTAGTTGGTCACAAGGCTATTGTTGACCTATGGCTTCCTGCTACTGTTGATTCCATATTTCTCTTGTCCACAGCCAGAGCCTCAGCGGTTGGGTTACTTTACATGCTAGAGTGACCCAAACCTTCATCGCCAAAGAGACTGAGTCCTTAAAGCAATTTACTGTTGTTTGTATGCTGTGGTTTTCTGTTAACCTTTATTATTAGGTGTGGAAGTACCAAGAGGAACCTCAGAGAATCTTCTTGCCCTCATTGTGTAGAGCACCAACCTGGTTTCCTCTCCACAGCCAGGTCATTTGCTCTAGCCAGTAGAAGAACTCCTTTTTTCAGCCTATTGGTTGAACCAATAGGTTCAGTGGTCTGAGGAGCTCAGAATAACCAGGTGCAGCCACATCTTCTGATCGCCGGAACCAATGCCAGCTGAGCATCAGCAGAGCCTAAAGTTAGCAGGATGGGAAACAAAAATTCTCCAAGTAGGTTATTAGGTACGATAGTAAGAGAAACCAGTCCTACCTCCACTCCCTGATTCCTAGGACCATGTTTTCTGGCTTTGGGAAACTATACCATATGATGGTCTTTGATTCAAAGACTGTATTGCATCTTATCAGACAGAACCTCTTCCTTTCAGGGTTTTGTCCCTCAACTCATGCTGTAATCGAGTCAATAAGCCATTCCAGTTTTCAGTTAAGGCCTGTTGATTCAAGGGGGAGGTGGGTATGAACCCAGTGCTGCACTTCCTTTGCTAGAAGATGCATCCTTGATCAGATGGGGCAGGACAGTGGATAAGACATTCTATGAGTACACAGATGTTGGTGCTGATAGAAGCATTCACACCCATATCCAGAATATGTGTCTGTTCCAGTGAGGATGAATCTGTCCTCTCCTCGGTGGAAGAGGTCCAGAGAAATCATCTGCCACCAGGTGAGGTGGTTGGTTGATCCTCACTGGGGAGTGGCGCCTTATTAGGGGCTTTGTATTTTTAAGGATTTTTAAAATTGTAAACATATGTAACAAAATTTTTACCATTTTAATTTTTTTTTCTTTTTTTTTTTTTTTAAGTAGGCTCCATGTCCAACCTGGGGCTTAAATTCATGACCCTGAGATCGAGAGTTGCATGTTTTATGGACTGACCCAGCCAGGCATCCCACTGTCTTAATTATTTCTAAGTGTTACAATTCAGTGGCATCACGTACATTCCCAATGTTGGGCGACCATCATCCCATCCATTTCCAGAACGTTCTTATCTTCCCAAGCAGAAACTGTACCCATTAATAGTAACTCTTCATTACCTCCTTCCTGCAGAGTCTGGTATCCTCTATTTTACTTTCTGTCTCTGTGTGTTGACTACGCTAGGTACCTCATATAAAGAGAATCGTATGATATTTGTCCGTTTGTATGTGGCAGATTTCGCTGTAGCGTAATATTTTCAAGGTTCATCCATGTTGTAAGCAAGTGTCAAAGTTTCATTCCTTTTTATGGCCAAATAAAATTCCATTGTATAGATACACTACATTTTGTTCATCCATTCATCTGTTGATGGACATTTGTGTCGTTTTCACATTTTTGCTATTGCGAGTTGTACTGATTTGAACATTCATATACAAGTTTTTGTTTGAACACCTATATTCTGCTCTTTTGGGTACATACCCAGGGGTGGCCTTGCTGAATCATCTGGTAACTCTGTTTGAGAAACCACTAAACAGTGGTTTCAATGGTGGCTATACCATTTTACATTCCCACCAGCAAGGCATGAGAGTTCCAGTTTTTCCACATTTTCCCCAGCTCTTCATTTCTTTTGTCATTATAGACATCTTGGTGGACATGAAGTAGGATCTCACTGGGGTTTTGATCTGTACTTCCCTGGTGGCTAGTGGTGTTAAGCATCTTTTCCTGTGCTTGTTGCCCATGTTCTGTGTCATCTTTGGAGAAATGTTGATTCAAGTCCTTTGTCCGTTTTTAAATTGGGTGGGTTGTTTGTTGTTGTTATAAGAGGTCTTTACATATTCTGGATAGTAGCCCCTTGTTAGGTAAATCTTTTGCAAATACAGTCTCCCATTCTGTGGGTAGTTTTTTCACTTTCTTGATAATGTCCTTTGCACAGAAGTTTTAATTTTGGTGAAGTCCAATTTATCTGGCTTGTTCCTTTTGCCTTTGGTGTCATATCTTGCCAAATCCAGGATTATGAAGATTTATCCCTTTATTTCCTTCTAAGAATTTTAGGATTTTAGCTCTTCGGTTTATGTCTTTGATCCATTTTGAGTTGTTTTTATAAGATGTGAGGTAAGGGTCCAACTTCATTATTTTATGTGTAGCTTGCCAGTTTCCCCAGCACCATTTGTTGAAAAGACTGTCCTTTTCCTAGTGAATGGTCTTGGCATTGTTTTAAAAAATCATTTGGCCATATATCCAGGTTTTATTTCTGGACTCTGTTCTATTATTTTGCTCCATAAATCTGTCCTATCCCAGTATATGCTTGGTCTCCTATGGGCCATTTCATCTGATGATCGATTGCTGTGGTGCAGGCCTAATCATATGGTTAGGTAGGTCAGACAACACATGGTTCTTCCTGGGAAGCACAGGCCACCTGGCCACCGAGTGTCTTATGGTGAGGTGTTTACTTCTGCAAAAGCCCAGAGGCAAGCCAAAAACTGTTTCTCAAAAGGCAAATAGCGATTTGCAGAAGAGGGCATAGACTCGCTCTAAAACTCTAGAGGTCTGTGCTGCGATGCTCTTACTGGTGCCTGCCAGAGGCTGTGTAACAGCATCCTTACCTGCCATGGACACTTTAAGTATCACTGAACCTGTAGGATCATGTGGCCCAAACGGTACTGCAGCTTGTATGACAGCCTGGACTTGCTGCCGTAGGGACTACTCTCACTCTGGTTCCCGCTTGAAATTGGAAACCTTAGGAGTGACCTTAGATGAGTGTTGCAGGAGCAAATTCACTTGTGGTGTATGTTGCCTCGAAAACCCAGAAAGGCCTGCAAGTGTTATGCCTCTTTTTTCATGGTGGGTGGTGTGAGGTACCACGACTTGTCCTTCACCTTGGAGGGGTTAGCTAGACAATGTGCAGACCACCGAAGCTCTAGCAACTTTGCTGGGGTGGCAGGCTGCTGACATTTTCTGGGGATTATCTGCCATCCTGTAGTTTGCACGTCTTCCTGAGGCATCTAAAGTCCTTGCTGCTTCCTGCGCCACAGATCCAACGGGTCTGTGGCCTTTTGAGTTCACACGTCACCTGTGCTACCGGTTTGGTATCTGTTAGGGTCCAATCAGAAGAAAGGACCCAGAAAGTAATGTGAACCAAGAGAAACCACAGTACCGCAGGAACATGCTGTGGAGGCGCCCGCCAGAGCCAAGAAGGCAGGCCTCTTCCTCCTTCAGGATCTCTCCGGCTCCCTCTGCGAACAAGACTTACCATTATGCTAGCCGGCAAAGTAAAAATACTTCAAGGGCCTAGCTCTGTTTTCCCAAAGTAGGCCCTGGAGGGTACACTTGACACTGAGAACCTCCAGCCGGTAACTGGCATAGTTTACCATTTACATGTTTTTTGGGTTTTTTTAGTGTTTACTTTTGAGAAAGAGACAGTGTGTGCGGGGGAGGGGCAGAGAGAGGGGGACAGAAGATCAGAAGCAGACTCCACACTGACAGCAGAGAGCCCCATGTGGGGCTCGAACTCACGAACTGTGAGATCATGACTTGAGGCAACGTCGGCCGCTCAACCAACTGAGCCACCCAGGTGCCCTGACCATTTGGATAGTGTGGACAGACTTGTATTTAAGACGAGTCCGAACAGGTGGGAAACGTGGTACCACACAGTACTCCTCTCAGTTACACAGGTATGCGTTGAACCTCACCCTCACCCCCACCATGTTCTCTATGTTACAGAGGTACAGGGATGAACAGAGTCTCTTTTCACAGGGAACTTACATTTTGGAGTTAATAGGCTATTTCCAGTGCCCCTTAACTGTTCCTTGGCCTATTTCTTCCTCGCCCTTTGAAGTAAAATAATCTAAAAAATGTCTGCTTTTTATTTTTTATTTTAATATGAAATTTATTGTCAAATTGGTTTCCATGCAACACCCAGTGCTCATCCCAACAGATGCCCTCCTCAATGCCCATCGCCCACTTTCCCCTCCCTCCCCCCATCGACCCTCAGTTTCTTCTCAGTTTTCAAGAGTCTCTTATGATTTGCCTCCTTCCTTCTCTATAACTTTTTTTCCCTCTTCCCCTCCCCCATGGTCTTCTGTTAAGTTTCTCAGGATCCACATAAGAGTGAAAACATATGGTATCTGTCTTTCTCTGTATGACTTATTTCACTTAGCATAACACTCTCCAGTTCCATCCACGTTGCTACAAAAGGCCAGATTTCATTCTTTCTCATTGCCAAGTAGTATGCCATTGTATATATAAACCACATCTTCTTTATCCATTCGTCAGTTGATGGACATTTGGGCTCTTTCCATAATTTGGCTATTGTTGAAAGTGCTGCTATAAACATTGGGGTACAGGTGTCCCTATGCATCAGCACTCCTGTATCCCTTGGGTAAATTCCTAGCAGTGCTATTGCTGGGTCATAGGGTAGATCTATTTTTAATTTTTTTTGAGGAGCCTCTGCCCTGTTTTCCAGAGCAGCTGCACCTGTTTGTGTTCCCACCAACAGTGCAAGAGGGTTCCTGTTTCTCCACATTCTTGCCAGCATCTATAGTCTCCTGATTTGTTCATTTTAGGAGTGTCTGCATTTTAAATTTAAGAGTACCTCATCACTGTGTGATGTGTGTATTTTATATTGTTCTTGGTGTTTCTTTTTACCACACTCCTTGATTTTACTTGTCTCTTTATCTCATTCTGCCTAGAAAACGATGCACTGTTGCTATATCGATCCCCTAAAGCCTTGAACTCTTATCGACCTCTCAACAAAGATAAATAATGTTCTCTAGGAAATTTAGGGACCCCACTTCTTGGTCCCTAAAAGACAGGCTGACGTCCTTGACTGAAGGGGTTGTCCATTAGGGAAGGTTCGGGGCTTTGCACAGAAAGTGACTCCCTTTGATTTCTTTCCTGGGCAGATCTTGCTCTCACTGCTGTTACCACGCCAGAACCGCCTAAGAAGTGACATTGAAGAAGCACTGGACACGGAGCTCCTCCAGCAGAAGGCAGAACATGGAGCTCTGGATGTCCCGCATCTCTCTAAGTATATTCTCGACACGATGACTTTGCTGTGTGCGCCAGTTCGAGATGAAGCAGTGCAGAAACTAGAGAACATTACAGACCCTGTTTGGTTACTGAGGTGTGAAACTTGACTGCCGTCCCTTGAAACCTGCCTCAGTCCCTGGGCCAGGAAAGTGGGGTCAGACACCAGATTATAGCCCCTGTCTTGGCTGGCTCTTCCCTACTGAAGACCAGACTAATTCCTCTCTTTTCTCTTTGCTCGCCTATTAGCTATTTCCCCGCCCCAAATGGCCTTAGGTTGGTTGGGCCTCCCACATAACATCCTATCATGAAACATTATATAGAGTATGTGTTCAAACATCTTTTCCTCAGGCTTTCACAGTGTGAGGGGACAGGGATGGGAGGTTATTCCTGTATAATAGCTAAAGAAAGCAGGACCCAGACAGTTAAAAAAAGAGAGAGAGAGGAGTGAATGGCCTAGAAATGGCTTCAGAAATAGCATCAGCTATAATCCCTATTCCCAGAAAGATTCATTAGCATGCTGGTATATTCCCCTTTGCTGAATCTACCTTTTATTTATTATTATTTTTTAAATTTATTTTGAGAGAGAGACAGCACAAGTGAGGGAGGGGGAGAGAGAGAGAGAGAGAGAGAGAGAGAGAGAGAGAGAGAGAGAGAATGAATCCCAAGCAGGCTCTGCACTGCCAGCACAGAGCCTGATGCAAGGGCTCGAACCCATGAAGCCATGAGATCATTACCTGAGCCGAAGTCAGATGCTTAACCAACTGAGCCACCCAGGCGTCCCTGACTCTACCTTTTAAAACAGACAACAGAATGATCATGTGGAGAGAGAGCTAGCCTGGAGGCTTCAAGGTCCAGAGACTTACCAGTTCCTCACTCCGCCATTCACTTACTCTGGGCCTTGGGTCGTGAGTCCCCTCCTCACAATGTTATCTTCTGTAAACTTAGGAGGTGGGACTAAGTTAGTTTTAGAGCTTCTAACTCTGGAATACAGTGATTTAATGACACTTTCTGTAGGTTCCCCTCTCACTAGATTTCTTTTCGGAGTATATTTTATTTTCTATGTCAGGGGGATCTTCCAGGTCCTGGGCCTGATGAAAATGGACATGGTGAACTACACTATCCAGAGCCTTCAACCCCACCTGCAGGAACATTCCATCCAGCATGAACGGGCTACGTTCCAGGAACTCCTCAATAAGCAGCCAAGTATGTAAATAACTCAAGGGCAGGAGTGGAAAGATATGATCTTGGGTCTGACTGCTATGATGTTAGAGAGTATTTTGCCTCTTGGGAGCAGAAAATTTCTTCCTCAGGTAGCGGGAGGGAGAAGGAAGAGTTGTCTGAGACAGACACCCTCCACCCCTGCTGCCACCAAAGCTCTGATTCGTTGACCAGGAGCATATCTTGAAGAGAACCTTAGTCTTGGAGCTTTAGGGATGCGGATGCTGAACACATTTCCCCACTTCCCCACTCTCTTCCTATCACAGGCCTCCTCAGTCACACCACCAAATGGCTGACCCAAGCAGCGGCAGACCTCACCACACCACTTCCGACTTGCCCTGACACTTCTGACTCCGCCAGTGTGGCCGGCTCCTCTCCGAGCGAGGCAGCCATCAGCCCTGAGCCCCTCAGCCCTACAATGGTGCTGTCCCAGGGTTTCCTGAACCTCCTTCTCTGGGACCCTGAAGATGAAGATTTCCCTGAGGTAGGTCTGTGGAGGGCATCGCCGTGTTTTGTGTTCAGGACCCTCATCTCCTGACAGCCTGTTCTCCCTGCTCCCCCAGACCCTGCTGACGGATAGAACACAGCTGCAGGAGCTCGAGTCCCAGCTGAGCCAGCTAACCATCCTGGCCTCAGTTCTGCTGGTAGCCAGTAGTTTCTCTGGCAGCGTGTTGTTTGGCTCACCCCAGTTTGTGGATAAGCTGAAGCATATAACCAAAGACGTGATGGAGGAGTTTAAGTCCAGGTGAACTGCACAGATTTTTTTAGGGTAGATGGTAATTGTGGTACGAGAACATGGACAGGTCGTGAATGATGCTGACAGTTCTACCACAGACCACAAAGATTGGGACCATCCACAAAGACTGTTGATGTCTTTCCATAATGGTCTTGAGACTTGTGACAGAGAAAAAGAAAGCTTTCTTCCAAAAAGGGTAGTGTGGAGGATAGTTTACTACATAATGATTCATTATCTTGTTTGCTACAAAGCAGTCATTGTCTCGCTGAGTGGACGCCAGTGAGCTGGGCTTAGGTATATCCAGGAGTGTTGATTGAACATCCCCTGTGTGCAGGGGTCACACCAGACGACACAAAGGAATCAGAAGGCCAGGTCTGGCACTGTAATTGATGATAGTAGGACATGTGACCACAGAAAATGTCCAAGAAAGGGTTAAAATTGTATATACACATACATAAATAAACTCCATAGGGCCAAAGAATTCTGAGTGGATACCAAACTCACGTCCAGAGTTGACTTTGTAGTCTGTCTTGTTTCCTAAGAAGCAGAACATGGTATCAGAGAGAACAGTTGGCTTCTGGAGCATAGTAGTGAAGATGCTGAGCCTACCCACTGGGCCCTGCTGCTACCAGGGACTGGGGTGAGGGCAGGAGGATATCTGGGGGTCTCCCTCCAGTGGGCCCAGCTCCTGGTGTGGGGCTTCCCTGGCTCTGGGCCTATGCCAGGGCCATCCGCTGGGTACCAGCTTACTCTTCTTCATGGTGTAGGCCTGAGGAGGCTATGCAGACTGTGAGTGAACAGGTGTCTCAGGAAATCCATCAAAGCCTCAAGAACATGGGCCTTGCTGCTCTGAGCAGTGAAAACACAGCGTCTCTGATAGGACAGCTCCAGAACATTGCCAAGAAGGAGAACTGTGTCCGCAGTGTCATTGGTGAGTATGCCTGTGGGGATGGTGAGAATGTTCTGGTGAGAGGTAGATCCCATCCCTGGAAGTCAGTTACTAAACCATTTAACAATAAAAAGCATGACCATTGGGCGAGTCACTGTTTAGGCTTTAGTTTTTTCAAAATGCTGGGTTGAGAAGATATTCCTTTTAGTTTAAAGACTGATTCTTGTTCTAAGGAAGATTTGCATCCAGGAATTCATGACTTCTGAGTATGGCATGCTGCCCAACCAACCTGGTTAGGTCATCCCTGGCCTTCTGGGTCGTTTCCTGACTGTAGTCCAAGACATGTGACATCTACCCCCCACGTCCCAGCAATAACAAATTGATGCTGAATTAGCCAGAGGACATTTTCCCATAGCAAGGACTTATCCCTGTTGGAATGGAGGGCATGAACTTGACCTTGCTCTTAACCTCAGCCATCCGAAGGATTGGTCTAAGATCCTCGTGATAAATACTCACTAGGATCTACTGATAGATGCTTAGGTAATCTTTTGAATAGTCTAAAATTTACTAGCCCACTAGTTTGTGATCTTTGCTATGTCCTTGGGAGCCAGAAAGCAGCCCCCTTCCCAAACAAAACAAATTTCCTTATCTCTGGGTGAGTGGGTCGGCTAGTAAATATCTCAGTTAACTTGGAGCTTGAGTGAGTAGAGTTGCAGGGGTAATGTTGCCCCCTGAAAGTTGTTTGCCTTTGCCCTACTCACTGTCGTCTCCTGCTCACAGATCAGCGGATCCATTTGTTTCTCAAATGCTGTTTGGTCCTTGGTGTTCAGCGATCTCTGTTAGATCTCCCTGGAGGCCTTACCGTCATTGAAGCAGAACTGGCAGAATTGGGCCAAAAGTTTGTCAGCCTAACGCACCACAATCAGAAGGTGTTTGGCCCGTACTACACGGAGATCCTAAAAACCCTCATCCCTTCCGCTCAGGCACTGGAAACAGAAGTGGAGTCTCTCTGATAGCACCAGCTCAAAGCCCTGGCGCCTTGGACCCAGGAGAGCTCCTTATCACTCTCCTGGGGTGACATCACCACTGACCATCAGAGCAGGAAGCCCTCCTCCCCTCCTGCAGCCAGTACACCCAGGGCTGTAGTGATCAGCATGTAAACACCAGCTGGCCCAAACTCATTCATTAATAAACTTCTGAACCACAAGCAAACCTCCACTCTCCTGTGCTTCAGCTGTGGCTGAGCCCTGTGCTCTGGGCCCCCAACTAGCCGAGACACCAAAAGACCCCCAGCTTTTCCTCTGCTGGCCAGGGGCTCCCTTCAGCATGCAGAGCTGAGAAGCCAAGACACTCGGGTGCTGGCATTATTTCTCTAAGGGTAAAGCATTTCTCTGAGGGCTCTGAGAATCTGTAGGATTATCCAAAATGTGACTATAACGGCTTCTCTGGAAGTCAGAAATTTTTGTCCAATTCAGCTCAGGATTGGGTGCGGTTGAAATAGGTTACTAGAAACCTCATTTCTAGTACCAGATTCCCCTGAAGATTTCAAATGATGCAACAAGAAATCAAGAAATAGTAAGAGTCTATTGCAGGTCTGCAGCAGGGTGAAACTGAGGCTGCATGCAGATGATATTGGCTGCTAGCAAGCATTCTGTTGAGGCAGGTTTCAGAGTTCGTGGGATTTCTCTCTCTGGAATATCTAGAGTTTATTGTTGATCCTGTTCTCCAGCTGCGTGAATTTCCTGTTCTCTCATCTCTAAGCTTAGACACCCCGTTCTTACGGAGGTGACATGGGCATTTAGAGGTGGTACAGCCTCCATTCTTCCTACTTCCTGTCTGGAACTGTAATGGGCAGGTGCGTTGTGAGCTCCTGTTGGCATCACCAATGAGGGAGGTTCTGGGAAGGGCCTGGGCTTGTCCCCTGGCATCATAGAGCACCACCATTCTCAGGCTGGCTGCACCAGAGCAGCCCTAACCTAGTAGAGCGAAATGAGGAAAATGTTCCATTTAGATTGGCCCTTTTCAAATAATGGAGAAGAGGGGCGCCTGGGTGGCTTAGTCAGTAGAGTGTCCGACTTTGGCTCAGGTCATGATCTCAGGGTCCGTGAGTTCGAGCCCGGCGTCGGGCTCTGTGCTGACAGCTCGGAGCCTGGAGCCTGCTTCAGATTCTGTGTCTCCTTCTCTCTCTAGCCCTCTCCTGTTTGTGCTCTGTCTCTCTCTGTCTTTCAAAAATGAATACATGTTAACAAATATATAAAATAAAGTAAAATAAAATAAAATAATGGAGAAGAGAAAATGAAAATTCACTTATGTGCTCTCCAGGTAATGTGAAGAGAAACAAAGGGTGAGAACGTTTCAGGAACGGAGTGAGCTGCAGACAACACATGGAATCTAGGACCAACAACAGAAGGGGGATTTGCACTCCGTTAACCCAGGGCTTCTTCCTCATTGACTTCCTTTTTAGAGAGAGAGCCTAGATGGGTGACACAGCTGGGGCAACAGTGCAGCCGTGACCAGAAGCACTGGAGGGCCTGGATAGACATCCTCAGGATGGGGAAGCCCCGCAAAAGGGTATGTTTAACAAACAGTGAAACTTGCCTAGATGAATTTCTCTGATTTGCAAGGACTAATTTGAATTTCTTAAAAATCCACATTTTGGAAGCCTCATTATCTTAGAGGCAGAAGTGTTCTGAAGGGACACCCGTGAGAAGGTCTGGTCGGTGGGTGCAGACACTAAGCCGACAATAGAACCTTGCTTTATACTTCATAATTAAAATCTGGAATGATCGATTTCTTAGAAATTTTGAGTTGATTTTCCTGTGCTTCCATATAGAGGAGAAAGGGATCCCGACCCAAATAACGAAAGATTCTGTCCTGCCAATGGTTTCAGGGCTTATATACTCAACGTTGTGGAAAAATACACAAAATTTACCATTAGTGCATTTAGTACATTCACAGTATTGTGTAACTATCACCACTATCTAATTTCAGAGCATTTTCATCATCTCAGAAGGAAATCACACTCAAGAAGCTTGCTCTTTTGTTTGTTTAATATTTTATTTTATTTTTTTATTTTTTATTTTATTTTATTTTTTTTCAACGTTTTTTATTTATTTTTGGGACAGAGACAGACAGACAGAGCATGAACGGGGGAGGGGCAGAGAGAGGGAGACACAGAATCGGAAACAGGCTCCAGGCTCTGAGCCGTCAGCCCAGAGCCTGACGCGGGGCTCGAACTCACGGACCGCGAGATTGTGACCTGGCTGAAGTCGGACGCTTAACTGACTGCGCCACCCAGGCACCCCTAATATTTTATTTTTGGGGCGCCTAGGTGGCTCATTCGGTTAAGTGTCCAACTTTGGCTCAGGTCATGATCTCGCGGTTCGTGAGTTCGAGCCCTGCATCAGGCTCTGTGCTGACAGCTCAGAGCCTGGAGCCTGCTTCGGATTCTGTGTCTCCCTCTCTCTCTGTCCCTCCCCCCACTTGCAATCTCTTCCTCTCAAAAATAAATAAACATTAAAAAAATTAAAAGAGATTTTATTTTTAAGTAATTTCTCCACCCAACATGGGGCTCAAACTCACAACCCAGAGATCAAGAGTTGCATGCTCCATGGACTGAGCCAGCCAGGCACCTGGAGTTCGCACTGTCTCTTCTCCCCTCCCCCTAGCCACTGGCATCCACTATTCTGCTTGTTTCAATGAATTTTTTGCCTCTAGATAAATGGAATCAGAATATGAGGTCTTTTGTGACTGGCTTCTTTCACTTAATAGAAGGTTTAAATTGTATCATGTCGTGGCATGTATCAGTACTTCATTCCTTTTTATGACTAATATTCCATGATATGGATATACTACAATTTATTTATCCACTCATCACTTGATGGACATTTGGTTGGTTTTCACCTTTTGGCTTTTGTGAATAGTGCTCCTGTGAATATTTGTGTTTGGTGTAAGTTTTTGTTGGAACACTTCTTTCTTTCCTTTTTTTTTTTTTTTTTTGTTTATTTTTGAAGGAGAGGGCGAGACAGAGACAGGGACAGAGACACAACATGAATGGGGAGAGGGGCAGAGAGAAAGGGAGACACAGAATTTGAAGCAGGCTCCAGGTTCTGAGCTGTCAGCACAGAGCCCGACGCGGGGCTCAAACTCACAAACCGCGAGATCATGACCTGAGCCGAAGTCAGATGCTTAACCAACTGAGCCACCAGGCTCCCCTGGGACACTTATTTTCAATGCTTTAGAGTATATTATATCCAGAAGTGGAATTGGTGGGTCAGGCAGTAATTCTGTGTTTATTGAGAAACTACTAAAATGTTTTCTACAGTAGTTTCTGCATCATGTTTACCTTCCCAGCAGCAGTGTGTGAGGGTTCTAGTGTCTCCACATTTCCACTAACAGTGATTTTTTTTCTTTTAATTACAGAAATCTTGGTGGGTGTGAAGTGAAATCTTACTGTGTTTTGATTCACATTTCCCTGATAACTAGTGATGTTGAGCATCTTTTTCATGTGTTTCTTGGGCACTTGTAGATCTTCTCTGGGAAAGTGTTTATTTTAGTCCTTTGCCCGTTTGTGAATTAGGTTGTTTGCTGTTGAGTGTAAGAGTTCTTACATATTTTGGATACTAGATCAAATCAGATCTGATGTGTCAGATAGGACTTGAAAATATTTTTTACCATTCTGTGGGTTGTCTTTTCACTTTCTTGATAATGTCCTTTGATGCACAAAAGTTTTAATTTTGATGAAGTGTAATTTATCAGGCTTTCTTTTTATGGATTGTGCTTTGGCCATCAAATCTAGGAACTCTTTGCTTAGCCCTAGATCCCAAATATTTTCTCCTGTGTTTTTTGCTAAAAGTTTTGTGTTTTACATTTAAGTCTATGACCCGTTTAGAGTTAATTTTGTATAAGGTGTGAGACTTAGGTTGAGGAACTTTTTTTTTCTTGCCTATAGATGTCCAGTTGCTCCAGTATCATTTGTTGAAAAGGCTGTCTTTCCTCTGGTGAACTGTTTTTGCACCTAATAAGTTGGGCATATTTGTCTGTGTCTCTTTCTGGGTTTCTATTCTATTCCACTGATCTATGTGTCTTTCTTCCACACAACACAGTATCGATTACTCTAGCTATATAATAAGTCTTGAAATTGGGTAGACTGATTCTTCCCACTTTATTCTTCTTTTTCGAAGTTAAAAAAATTTTTTTAATGATTTTATTTGGGGGGGGGGAGAGACAGAGAGAGAGGGAGACATAGAATCTGAAGCAGGCTCTAGGCTGTCCACACACAGCCTGATGCAAGGCTCGAACCCATGAACATAAGATCATAACCTGAGCCGAAGTCAGACGCTTAACCAACTGAGCCACCCAGGGGCCCCTCAAAGTTTTTTTTTTTTTTTTTTTTTTATTAAGATATTCTAGTTTCTTTGTATTTTTGTAGACTAATCTTGTCTATATCTACAAAAAAAAACTTGCTGGAATTTTGATAGATATTATGTTTAAAGCTGTGTATCAATTTTGGGAGGATTGATACCTTTACTAAGTTGAATGTTCCAGTCCATGAATATGGTATATCCCTCCAGTTATTCTTTCATCAGGACTGTGTAGTTGTTTTTTTTTTTTTTTTTAAGTTTCATTTTTTAGTAATATCTATACCCAACCTAGGCCTCGAATTCACAACCCTGAGATCAAGAGTCACACGCTCTTCTGACTGAGCCATCCAGGTGCCCTAGGACTGTGTAGTTTTTATGTAAGTCCTGAACATGTTAGATTTACACCTAAGAATTGTTTTTTGAGTGATTTAACTGGTGTTTTACTTTTAATTGTGTCCACATGTGCATTTCTAGAAATAGAATTAACTTTTTCACATTTATTTTGTATCCTGTGATCTTGCTAAACTTGCTTATTAATTTTCTTGTAGATTCCTTGGAATTTTCTATGTGGATAATCATGTATTCTGCAAATAGGGCCAGTTTTATTTCTTTTCTAACATAAATGCCTATTATTTCCTTTACTTGCCTTATTGCACTGGTTTGAACTCCTAGAATTTTAAGACTGGTAATAGTGAAATCCTTTCCTTGTTCCTAGTTTTAAGGGGAAAACATTTAGTTTTTCACTATTAAATATAATGTTGGTTGTAGGTTTTTGTAAATGTTCTTAATCAAGTTGAAGAAGTCCCTGTCTGTTTTAAGTACCACAAATTTAGTGCCTTGAGACAAGCCAAATTTATTATCTACAGTTCTGGATGTAAGAAGTCCACAGTGGGTCTTATGGGCTAAAATTAAGGTGTAGGCAGAGCTGCATGAGGCTCTAGGGACGAATTAGTTTCCTATGACTGCTGTAAAAAATTACCACAAACTGAGTGGCTTAACAAAACCAGAAATATACTCTCTCAGTTCTGAAAGTCAGAAATCAGTCAGTTTGGGCTGAAATCAAAGAGCGGGCAAGGCTGTACTCCTTCTGGAGACTCTAGGGAGAATCTGTTCCTTGCCTCTTCCAACATCTAGTGGCTGCTGGCATTCCTTGACTTGTGGCTGCATTACTCAAATCTCTGCCTCCCTGGTCACATGGAGGTTACATGGTCCTCTTCTGTGTGTATCTAAGCTCCCTTTTCCTCTCTCTCTCTCTCTCTTTAGTTTATTTTTTAATTTTATTTTTTATTTTTTAAAATTTACATCCAAATTAGTTAGCATATAGTGCAACAATGATTTCAGGAGTAGATTCCTTAGTGCCCCTTACCCACTTAGCCCATGCCCCCTGCCACAACCCCTCCAGTAACTCTCAGTTTGTTCTCCATCTTTATGAGTCTCTTCTGTTTTGTTCCCCTCCCTGTTTTTATATTATTTTTGTTTCCCTTCCCTTATGTTCATCTGTTTTGTCTCTTAAAGTCCTCATATGAGTGAAGTCATATGATTTTTGTCTTTCTCTGACTAATTTCACTTAGCAAAATACCCTCCAGTTCCATCCACGTAATTGCAAATGGCAAGATTTCATTCTTTTTGATTGCTGAGTAATAATCCGTTATGTGTGTGTGTGTGTGTGTGTGTGTGTGTGTGTGTGTATGTGTGTATGTATATATATATATACATACACACATACACACACACACCACATCTTCTTTATCCATTCATCCATCGATGGACATTTGGGCTCTTTCCATACTTTGGCTACTATTGATAGTGCTGCTATAAACATGGGGGTGCATGTGTCCCTTCGAAACAGCACACCTGTATCCTGTGGATAAAAATACCTAGTAGTGCAATTGCTGGGTCATAGGGTAGTTCTATTTTTAGTTTTTTGAGGAACCTCCATACTGTCTTCCAGAGTGTCTGTACCAGCTTGCATTCCTACCTTTTCCTCTCTTTTATAAGGATACTTGTGATTGGATTTAGGGCCCATAATCCAGGGTAATCTCCCCATCTCAAGATTCTTGATTTAATCAGATGTGTGAATTATCTTTTGCCATGTAAGTAACATATTCACAGGTTATGTGGATTAAGATGTGGACATCTTTAGGGAACTATTGTTCACCCTCTATTTCCATTTTTTTCTGAGAGTTTTTAAACATGAATGGGATTTGAATTTTGTCAGTTTTTTTTTTCCTGCATCAATAGATACTATGGGATTTCTTTCTTTTGATTGTTAATATATTGGATTACATTGACTGATCTTCAAATATTGACCAGCCTCCTGTCCTTGGAATTAATTTCAATTGGTCATGGTGTATAATTCTTTTTCTACATATCTGAATTGTATTTGCTAATATTTTGTTACTGATTTTTTGTGCCTATATTCATGAGAGATATTAGTTCATAGTGGTTTTTTTGTTTTTGTTTTTGTCTTCTTGTACTTTGGTTTTGGAATCAGAGTAATACTAGTTCATAGAATGAATTAGGAAGTGTTCCTCCTCTTCTGTTTTCTGGAACAAATTGTGTAGTATTGGTGTTAATTCCTCTTTAAACATTTGGTAGAGGGGCGACTGGGTGGCTCAGTCGGTTAAGCGGCTGACTTCGGCTCAGGTCATGATCTTGCGGTCCGTGAGTTCGAGCCCTGCGTCGGGCTCTGTGCCGACCGTTCAGAGCCTGGAGCCTGTTTCAGATTCTGTGTCTCCCTCTCTCTGACCCTCCTCGTTCATGCTCTGTCTCTCTCTGTCTCAAAAATAAATAAACATTAAAAAAAATTTAAAAAAATAAAAATAAAAAATAAACATTTGGTAGAATTCTCCAGTGAATTCATCTAATCTTGGAGACTTTTTAAAATTATGGATTCAATATTTATAATGCTATTTGAATTATCTGTTTCACCCTGGGTGAGTTGTGTTTTTTGAGTAATAGGTCTATTTTGTCTAAGTTGCCAAAGTTATATGTGTAGGGTTGTGCATAGTATTCTTTTTTTTATCCTTTTGATGTCTACAGGGTCTGTAGTGATAGCCGTTGTTTCATTCCTGATATTGGTAATCTCGGTCTTCCTTTTTTGTCAGTTTGGCTACAGGTTTGTCAATTTTATTGGTTATTTCGTAAAACAAGCTCTGTTTCATTGATACTTTCCCAATTTCTGCATTCATTTTCATTGATTTCTGTTTTTATCTTGATTCTTTCTTTCCTTCTCCTTGCTTTGGCTTTATTTTGCTCTTCTTTTTTGAGGCTCTTGAAGGTAGTTAGAATATTGATTTAAGACTTGTCCTCTTTTCCAGCATATGCATTTAGTGCTGTGAATTTTCCTCTTGGCACTACTTTACCTTGTCCTACAAATTTTGATATGATGTATTTTAATTCTTATTCAGTTTAGTGTGTATTTTGATTTCCCTTGAGACTTTCTCTTTGACTCATGGGTTACTTAGAAGTGTATTTATTCCAAGTGTTCAGAGGATTTCCTGTTATCTTCATGTTACTGATTTTTACTTTGATTCTGTTGTGATTCAAGAACACACTGTATATGATTTTAATTCTTTCAAATTTGTTGAGGTTTGTTTTATGGCCCAGGATTGGTTTATCTTGGTATATGTTCCATGCACACTTGAAAAGAATATGTATTCTGTTGTTGTTGGCCAGATTGTTCTATAAATGTCAATGAGATCCTGTTGGTTGATGGTGGTGTTGAGTTCTAATCTATCCTTAATGATTTTCTCTCTATTCATTCTGTAAGTTGATAGTCTCCAACTGAATTAAAGTCTCCAACTATATTTATTATATTAGGTTTCTCAGGCTGCCATACAAAACACCACAGACTGGGTGGTTTAAACAGCAAAAATTCATTTCTCACATATTTGGAGGCTGGAAAGTCCCAGATCAAGGACTAACAAGGTCAGTTTCTGGTGAGGACTCTCTTCCTGGCTTATAGATGGCTACCGTCTTGCTATGTATACCTCACATGGCCTTTCCTCTGCACCTGTGTCTGGAGAGATCTCTCCTTCCCTCCCTCTGCTTATAAGGCTAGCAATCCAATTGATTTAGGACCTCAGCCTTATAAGCTCATTTAACTTTAACCACCTCCTAAAAGCCCTGTCTCCAAATACAGTCACACTGGGGTGTTAGGGCTTCAACATAGGAATTTGGGAGGGACACACTTCAGTCCATAGCATTTGTGGATTTGTCTCTTTCCCTTTTCAATTCAGTCAGTTTTTGCTGCATATATTTTGCAATTCTGTTGTTTGGCATATACACATTGATTGATGTGTCTTTTTGCTGCACTGACCCTTTATTATTATATAATGCCCCCTCTTTCTTGTAATTGTCTTTGCTCTGAAGTCTACTTTATGAGATACTAATGTAGCCACTCCTGCTCTCCTTTGATTGATGTTTACACTGTATATCTTTTTCTATCCTTTTGCGCTCAGTCTGTTTATATTATTTGAGGTGTGTTTCCTTGACAGCGTATAGTTCATGTTTTTAATCTCCTCTGCCAGTCTCTTTTAATTGGTGTTTTTAGACCATTTAAATTAGTGTAATTATGATATGTTAGTGCTTAAGTGTGCCATCTTTTGTTTTCTAGTTATTCTGTTTTCATCTTTTTTCTGTCTCCCTTTGAGTTACTTGAAAAAAAACGTTACACTCCATTTTTATTTTATCCATAGTGTTTTTGAGTTTATCTCTTTGCATAACTTTTTTAGTGTCTTCCCTAGGAATTATATATATGCATAGCTTGCCAGTCTACTGGTGATGTCATCTACCAGTTCGAACAAAGAATAGAAACCTTACCTCCATTTTCATCTATTTACCCTCCCCATTTAAATGATAATGGTTTTGGAGCACCTGGGTGGCTCAGTTGGTTGAGCATATGACTCGATTTTGGCTTGTCATGATCTCAGGGTCGTGGGACTGAGCCCTGCATCAGGCTCTGCACTGGGCATGGAGCCTGCTTAAGATCCTCTCTCCCTCCCTCCCTCTCTCCCTCCCTCTCTCTCTCTCCCTCTCTGTCTCTCTCTCTCTCCCTCTCTGTTCTCTCTCTCTCCTTCTCTCTCCCTCCCCACCCCCCCTTCCCTCTGCCCCTTCCCCTTAAAAAAAAAAGATAATTGTTTCAAACATTCCCTTTACAAATATTTAGAAACACATTAGACTGTGTTATGATTTTTGCCTCAACTGGCAAACACATTAGAAAGCTGAAGGGGAGAAGGAAAGTCTATGGAGTTTACCCATATTTTTGTTCAATGTTTGTTCATCCTTTCTGGTGTTCCAAGGCTCCTTCTTATATTATCTCCCCTCTGTTTAGACAACCTTTTTATCACTCCTTGAGGGTAGATCTGCAGCTGAGTCCCTTCTTTTCCTTCATCTGAGGATGTCTTGACTTCTCTTCATCCCTAAAGGGGATTTTTGCAGGCTATGGGACCTGGCTCTTTTTTTCTTACAGCACCTGAAAAATATGTTACTTCCTTCTGGTCTCCACTGCTCTACTGAGAAATCCACCATCATTCACATTATGTGTCCCCTGTAGGCAAGGTTCATCTCTTGCTGCTGTCAGAGACTTTTGTCTTTCATTTTCAGAAATTTAATTATGATGTACCTTGGATATGATATGTGATGGATTTCTTTTGGTTCATCTGGTTTGGGGTATGCTCAGCTTCTTGAATCTGTAGGTTTATGTCTCTTGCCAAATTTGGGAAGTTTTCAGCCATTATTTCCTTGAATACTTTTCCAACCCTTTCCCCTCTCCTTCTGGGACTCTGCTGACACAAATGTTTGATCTTACGTTAGGATTCCTAGGTCCCTGAGACTCTATTCATTTTCCTTCCAGTCTGGATTCTGCCTCTTTCCCATCCATCCTGCTGTCGAGTCCATCCATGGAGATTTTGATTTTGGTTATTTTATTTTTCGGGAGCAGCTTCGTTACTGCCAGGCGTTGGTGGGTTTCCACTAGGCCTCCTTCGATACCACCCCAGTGGGAGTTGGGGGGCACCGTGTTTGCCTGGTGAGGGGGGAGGTCTAAGTCCCCTTGGCCTTTGCTGGCCGCTACTGTTTTTCTGCAGTGGCAGAATGGAGCAGAGCTGTGTCTTACCAGTTTTCTGTCTTACCAGGCTGCCTCCGTTCTGGTCCTTTGGCTACAGAGAGCAGACTTTGGTCTGGGCTTTGTCTGTGCCGGTGCTGTTTCTGCCAGGGGTTTTATTTGCTCTTAGCAAGAATAGGGAAAAGTAGGTCTACTTGATCTTCCTGGAAGCAGAAGTTCCAGTTTATTTTGGGAGCTGTTAAGTTTTGTCCTTCATTATGTGTGATGCAAACATTATTTTCAGTTGCTTTTTTTTTTTTTTTAAATGGTGCATTTGGCTTTGCAAGAATGTTTGACTTTTATGTAGTTGAATATATTAATCTTTTAAAAAATGGATTCAGAGTTTTGTAGCATGCTTGGGAAGAGCTTTCTCAAACCAAGATTATGAAAATAAAAGTCTCCCCATTTTCTTCTAGTTTTGTTGGAATTTATTTTTTCTACGTTTAAATATGTGAGCCATCTGGAATTTATTTTGGTGTGAGTAGGAATCGGAATTTCCCTGTGCTGTCTCCGCCACCCCCTTGGCTACCCAGTTGTCCCAGGCCCATTACTGGGTGATGAATATTTTGTGGTGTTGGGGAAATTCTTTTATTTGATAAAAATTTGTTTAAAACTGTGTTGTTCCTGATAGCGGAATCCTGAAGGAAGCAGTCACAGAGTTGTAGCGGCAATGGCCACTTTAAACTCTGTACTTCATGGGTGTCGGCGGGTGACAGGCAGTGCTGTGTGAGCCACACAGTTTGAGTTGCAGGACATCCGGAAAGGTGTGCTTGTCCCTGTGTGCTGGGAGGCAGGTGAGCCCTGGTACCCTGTAGTTGTAGGAAGCCAGAGGTGGCCAGGGCGGAGAGGGCATTTTGAGCTGCTCTGGAAAGGGCTCCAGCTTGCCAAGCTCTGCCTCCCCAGGAGCCTGCCCACTGCCTAAAGGGTTTGCCACCTTGGCCACAGGAGTAACGCGCCAGCTGCCTGGGTTCCTGACCGCAGAGAATCGGGGGTGGGGGTGGGGTGGGGGGTGGCTGGTGAGGATGCCGTGAAGTGTCACGGGGGAGAAGGGAGTGCACGAAGAGGGTCTACCTCGTTCAGCAGCAGACAGTAATGCTGGACTCCTGACAGCTCCCTGCCCCCAGAGCACGTCCTAGAGGGAGTCATGGGGACGGGGACGGGGACGGCCAGGCAGGACGGGGCAGGCAGATTCACTCCTGGTGAGTGTGTTCCATCCTTCCATTTGTGAAGCTGCCCCAACCGGCTCCTCCTCCTAGTCTTTCCCTCCTCGTTTGGCCAGGCCGCAGCCCTGCCTGTGGCTCAGAAGGGCAGGCTCAGGTGCCCGACAGGAATGTCTCCCCGCCCATCCGGCTACCGAGGCGTGATCAGCGCTGCAGCGCTGGGGTCATGCAGCCTAAGAGTCCCATACGTAAGGCTTCCAAGTGATGCCAAAAGGGATTATGACAGTGGCACTATGTCCCGACACCCTGTTCCAGAGCAACAGTGATACTAATTATGGCCTTTCTCTCCTGGCTGTAAGGTTTTTTTCTGTCTAGGAAAGAGTGCCAGAGCCACAGAGCACAGGGGTGTGAGGATGAACCTCCTAGCTGGTAAGTGAGGCTCTCCACAACTGGACCTCAGTCTGCTTCCCAAAGTCAATGTGATCTGGCCTAAAAAGCTCTAATTGGAAGAAGCTGGGATTTGGTCCCTCCTCTATTAGCTGGCTAGCTAGGAAAAGCATTTCCCTGTTCTGGGGTCTTGTTTGCTTCATAAATACAATTGGGTGTTGGATTAAATCAGCGATTGTCTATTTAATTTTTTATTTATTTCATGTTTGTTTATTCTTGAGACAGCGTGCGCGAGTCGGGGAGGGACAGAGAGAGGGAGACACAGAATCTGAAGCAGGCTCCAGGCTCTGAGCTGTCAGTACAGAGCCCCACTCTGGGCTCAAACTCACAAAGCGTGAGTTCATGACCTGAGCCGAAGTCGGATGCTTAACCGACTGATCCACTCCGGCATCCCTGTGATCGTCTCTTTTAAAGCCTTTTGACAAATGGAGTATTTCACAGAAACTCTTTGCTAGGCGGCTTGGGTGCAAGCAGGCGTGGGACCAGGGGCTCTGAGGACGCCTAAAGCTACTGGACTAGATGGTCCTGAGGTCCTCTCCAGCTGGCCCTGGGAAGTACTGTCATCTTTCTGAGCCTCGGTTGCTTCAGAAAGGTGTGAGGGCTAACGAGATGGGTGCCTAGAAAGCTGCTAGCGGGGTCTGGAATATAGATGCTGTCAGCGAAGAGGTTATTAGTGCAGTGTGTGCCTTTCTAAACCCTCCCCTTTAAATACCAACCCAGGTGCTGGCCCCTCCTTCCCTGTCCCCATCCCCCCGCCCCCAGCTCTGAAAGCAGTCCTCCTTTCGGACGCTCAAGGGACCATCCAGTGTGGCTCGGGCTGGTAGCTAGTTTTTGTCTAAAACTAAGTTCCTTGAGGGAGACACGTCTGGTCCAGGGCTCAGGATCCTCCAACACGGTCCTGTAGAGACATTCAATAAACGCTTGTGGGTTGACAGGCCCAGACAAGGACGCCGGAGCTGTGGCGATAACCAGAATGCGGCCCCTGCTTCAGAGGAGCTGTTCTAAGGAGGGAAGGTGAGTCACTGAGGCCTGGCAGCTCAACAGGGCCAACTACAACGGGTGATCCTTGGCAGCCTCCCGCTGAGGCACGCTAGCCAGAGCGGAGTCCCCGCACCCACACGGTGGGATGCTTGACGCCCCCCCCCCCCCCCCCCCCCCCCCAGAGCCGGCGGACGGCCTGTGCTGCCCTGCCAGAAAACAATCAAGATGATTTCCAGTTCAAAAACTCCCCCAAAGTAAGGCTGGTTTCATGTTGCTTCTCCTTTATTAATTCAGTCTGTTCTAAGTTGTACAGTTATGAAAATAACAAAACCAAAGCTGGAAGCCCAGGGATATTTACACTCTCTCTCATGTAGTGAGGTCAGTCTATGTTGTTGCACAGATCAGTTATGTTTGGTACCACAAGATGCTCGTAATTCGGACAAAATCAGATTAACAATTATATGTACAGTAAAATAAAAGGGGAATTCATTCAAGTATCAAAATACAGAGACAAAGATTAAATAACATTTTTATTACAATTCAGTCCCATTGCCACACCATTAGCAACAACACTTTTGTGAACTGCATCTGACCGTCATTCTGCAGGTCTGGGCATTTCGGAAACAGACCGAGGTCAGACTAGCTTTCTAATGTAACGACTGCAACTATGTTTGCTGCCTGCTCAGCCAGAAGCTTCTCAGGGACTCCCTCTAGAATCCGGTGCTACAGACCAGAGAGGGATGTGGAGCATTTGCAAATACAGAGCCTGTCAGGGGTCCTACTGCTCAGAGCAGCCAGCCGGCGAGAGAGAAAGAAGCAAGCAGAGAACCTGAGGCCGGTGCCAGGTACTGACTCCGTTTCCAGTCCTGCCTGAAAGGGCTCCTGCACAGCTCAGAAAACGCAGCGAGACTCAGAGAAGTGCAGAAGCAGGGGCTTTTCCGCTTGAAGCCTGTCCTTAAAGTTACACTATCCCTTTCTAGGGAAGGAAGAGTACCTGCCCCACAGGAAAAGTAAGAAGGAAAGAAAGATCCAGTCCCTACCCTTCTTGACTATTCAGAAAGAAACCGATCTCAGAACGAAACCCAGCGCCGGAGCAGACTAGCCAAGGCTTTCCAACATGACAACACCCTGAATAAATAAGGATATAGCAGCTTCAAGGGGAGGAAACACCTACAGAGGATTTAAAAACAAAAAGCTTGAGCAGCTCATCGTAGTGTCTACACAGTTTTCTTTTGGGGCCTCCCGCACGGGAGGCGCACTGGGGGAGGCCAGGCCGTCCACGGGTGGAGGCGAGGGTGCCGGCACTAGCACGGCCCTTGGGTTTCCTCCGTCAGAGGCTCGAGGCCGGCAGGGGCGGGCGGGACATGCATGGCGGCCGCCGATGGGAAGCTCACGGGCCTCGGAAGAAGTGGGAAGTGAAGCCAAGCGTCCGGGTGTTGAGGTCCTTGTTTAGTACCGGAAAGTGGGGTGTTACCCGCCTCTGCTCCAGAGAGGAGGGGACTGGCGGGGCCTGCGGTGGCAGGCAGAGAGCAAGTCAGCAGGAGGATGGGGCCGGGCTTTCCGTTTCTGGCCAACCGCAGGGGTTGTGAGTGTGCCCAAGAGCACTCTCCCTGCACAGAACCAGCAGAGAATTTCAATTCACAACCTTCACTGGGAAAGAAGTGCCACCTAACCTGGAATGTTGGTCCCGGGAGCGGCCTGCACCGCGCCAGCAGAGCGTGAGGTCTGCTGAATCACCGGCGGGAGAAAAGGCTCCTCTCCGCTCCCTACTCTGGAAGGTACTGGGCAAGCAGCTGACCTGGCCCTGCCTCAGCCTCACAGCAACCGCCCTGTCCCCATTCCCTTCACCACTTGAGGAGCACAGAGTGAGATTCCAAATTAAAAAGCAAAGCAAGCCAGCAGGAGGGCTTAAGTGGCAGTGCTGCACCAGGACCCCAGCCTGCCCTGAAGGCCACGCTGGGGGAGAATCAAGTTGACTGTCACCCAAGAAGGCTAAATATAGCCTTCTCCACACTTAGAGCCAGGGATGAATCCAGCAGCTGAAATACAACAGTCGAACCAATAATTCAGAGAATCAAAGTGAGTCCTAATCACACAGACCCAATTAGATAAATCACAAATTGGCAGGCAGCAGTCTTAGCTGACCTACCCATTAATGCCCAAAACAAAGCTGCTTCTTCTCTCCAACTGAACTCAGGCAGTCTGAGGTCGCCAGAGAGCGTGTGGGCCGGCGCTCTGACCACCGCCAGGTCAGAGGCTGGGGAGCGGCCCAGAGCTCCGGGCGCTGGCTCAGACTTCGTGGCACCAGGGGCTGCTCGCTCAGCTCCGTCTGGCCCCTGGGCCTTCACATTTGGAACCCCAGAAACGGACTGGAAGTCTTTCCTTTTGCCGGGTACCCCTAAGGCTGTGTTTTCACTGCTGAGGCTGTGTCCGGCTCTAGACGGGACAAGAAGTCGTGCAGTTCATAAGGAATGGCAACTAGCTTGGCTGGGTTTGAAAAGTGGACTCTAACAGACCTACTCAGTTTTGCCCACTTGTGCCTGCTTTTAATTCACCCATGGGCCATTGCCTTCTCTTCACCCTACTGGACCACACCAAGGTCCCGTCCCGAGGACAGAAGCCTGCACAGACTGGCCTTTTAGCCAATCTCAGGTCCCCTGTCCTCTGATCTGATGGCCATTTCTCTAAAGATTGGCAGTTTAACCTAGAGGTTTGAGCCAAGTCTTAAAAATTCATTTTATAGAAAATTTTTTTCTATTAAAAAACATCTTCTGGACAAGTCACTTCTTGACTCTCTGGAGTTCCAGTCTCATCTGCTTGAGGCCTGGAGTGCAGCTCGCTCTGTGAGACCTGGTGGTGGCAGGTCCAGGCCGAGCAGCCCCGAGGAGCTGCTACAGGCAGAGGCTGGGCCTGGGTCCTCAAAGCGCAGGTGACACGGCGGTGGCGGCGGCGGGAGCCTGTGCTCCCCACGTCTGTGTTTCCGCGGCACAGTTGGCTCCTTCGGTGGCTCAGCTTGGCAGAAGCAAACACAACGGGGGGAGGAGAGGGTTAACCAAAGGGGCCTGCACAAGGTGGAGGAAACTGAAAGGAAACATGGAAGCAGAGCAGAAGGTCCCTCACAGCCTCCCCTGGGCGCCCTCGTGGCTGTTCCGAGCGCCCGTGGCCCACGGCCGTCTCCGGCTCAGCACGTCTGCTCAGGAAGGCACAAGCACAGGCAGGCCGGCACAGGCACCCACCCCGGTTTATCGACTTGGGCTTCAGCTCTAAAATAATCGCTGTCGCCTCCTGGCTTCTCTACCGGACTATCCTACGTTTGCACTGCTTCCTCCCGGAACTGCTGCCTTCCCGTCTCCTGCCATCTGAGCTGATCTGCCCTCACCAGACAAGGCAGGGCTTCTTCAAAGCCTCGGCTCCAGGATCCCAGCCGCTGCTGCTGAACAGACCGCACAGCCTACCCCCTCGGAGGAGTCGAGAGGCTGCGGGTGGCCGAACGGGGAAAGACCAGGTGACGGCTGACTAGCTCTGACCCCCACACTGTGGAGAAGTGTCAGCCCCTGGATGACAATGGGAGCGGCTCGGTCCAGGCCCCTGTCCTTGAGCGGCTCTGTTCTGTGAGGGAAGAAGGTGCACCGTGTGTGCAGGGCACAGGCCTCCCTCTTGCCGGGTCCTACAGAAAGGCCTTCCTCCTCGGTGAGCTAGACTCCAGGGCCGGCCTTGTGACTCACTGGTGAAGACACGAAGGGCCGACCACATATATGCCATCCCGTTCCTCGGAGCGGAAGACTCATCGGGACCCAGAGACCTGCCGAGGGAAGCTGGCCCGCGGGTGTTCAGATGCTCAGAGCTCCATGCTGTGGAGTCAGGCATGTGCCCGAGGACCTTGGCCCTCACAGAACGCAGTCTGACAATAGTCAAGACACATCGCCGAGCTCAGGCTCTCGCTGGAGGGAGACCAGCACCTTACGGCAGAGGAGAGAGGGACAGGGCCGCAGGCCAGCCGTGAGCAGAGTGCGAGGGGATTCTGGCACCAGGTGGTCACAGTGGTTGGTTGTGTCAGGAAAGGTGCAAAAGGACAGTTCACTCCCGGCAGCGGCTCCCGGCTGTGGTTCAGCACGGAAGACAGGAGAGGAGGGCGGATGGAGCGCCCGGCCTAGTCAGAGGGTGCTGTCTGGACTCTGCTCGAAGACCGCCCGCCCCTCAGGATTCACAGTGCCTGCCCGCTGAGGCTTCCTGGGTGCCACAGGGCCCCCTGAGCCCTCCTGGTGCCCACCTCAAAGGCAACTCACCCCCTCCCCCACCGAGCTGTCCTTGCCCAAGGGGGGACTTCACAGTGTCCGGTGGTGTTGGGTACGAGCTGTGAGTGTGCAGTGTCTAGAGCTGCCGCCCGGGAGGAGAGCAGGGCCCACCGGGGGTAGGCAGCCGGAAGGAGAGCTGAGAAGAGCAGAGGTCGGATGGCAAGGCACAGTGAGACTAGTGGAGACAGGGGGTGGGCGGTTAGAAGATAGTGGTCTCATACTTGGTGCTGAGGCTCCGCTTAGAGTCTGGTTTAGGGTCCACAACCCAGGAGACACTGGCATGGGACTGGGCATCTGGGTCCGTGTCAGGCGGTTCCAGCTGCCAAGGAAGAAAGGCGAGGGGTCAGATGGCGCACTGTACCTGGCCGGGGGGCAACAGGGCCCAGCTGTCCTTCCTACCCGCCCGGGCCACGCTGGCGTCGTGCCAGCATGAGGGACACGAGGGGCAGCCCCTGTTCTCCTTGAAGAGCAAGCTCCCTGGGGCTAGGGTGGCAGAAGCGGCACCCTCCCTGGAGCATCATGGGAGGGCCACCTCCAGGCCTCTTCAGGGACTTCTCCCATGGCTTTCTCAGAGCTGCTCAGGTAAAGGAGCCTTGCCTGACCTGAGCGTGGTGCTCGAAGCCCCAAATCTGTTGAGGGTGACAGGAAGGGGGGCGAGGGACTGGGAAATTCCAAGCCTCAGGCGGGACCAGAGAGCGCACCCTGGGCAAGACCACAATGGGCGCCCCATTGGAGCGCCCCTCTGGAGAGAGGACACACAGAGAAACAGAGAGCTAAAGCACAGACAGGGATGGCGGGGAGGGGGGGGAGCTCAGGAAAGAATGTCACGCAGGCAGAGAGGGGGAGGCCACTAGTGTCTCAGAGAGCTCACGGTCACTTCGGGGAGACTGACACACAGACAGCAGGAGCTGTAAAGACCTTGACTCCAGGACTAACAGACGGCAGCGGTAGGTAAGAAGGACGATGGGTGGTGCAGGTGTGACAGTAACAACAGCGACTATCGGGGGGCAGCGGCACCTGGGGCGCAGAGCAAAGCACACACAGACACAGGGTGACGTTACTGGGGGCTCGCTGCGGGCCACGCTCTCTGCAGCCCCACGCCGGCCACCGGCTGGGCCCTGGTGGTGCCTGGCAAGGGAGGGGACAGAAGCCCGTGGGGGGGGGGGGGGGACAGCTGTCCACCTCCCGTGAGAGGAAATAACGGTGCTTCCCCAAGGGGCCGGCCGGCCGGCCGCAGCGTGAGAAGACCCTCCTGGAGCCCCCTCCACCCAAGCCCTCAAATCCCGGGGAGGGGGAGTTCTTGGCGGCCGCGGTCCACGTACTGCTGACTTCCTCACGCCGACCCGAGGCTTAGGCACCGGTTTGGAAGACTTTGTTTCAACCGTCTCGGCAGCGGAGGCCCCCATCGGCCTGGACTTTTGGGCCTGCAGGGCCAGCTGGTAGGCCACTTCGAACGCCTGCCCCAGCGTCAGGATGATCTCGTAGGTCAGATTCTGGGAGGAGACAGAGCGTGACTTTAGCACACGAGACTGAAGAGCCACCCCATCCGTTTGCTCGAACCCCTGCCCCGGCCTCACAGCCCTGAGCATAGGTGACCCCTGAACAGGTTAGGGTTCGGCCAATTCAGAACACCGGGCTTGAAAACACAAATCTGTCCCAAAGTGACTGATAACGCTGGGGAACAATCTGAGCATCACACACGTCTTGTTTCCTCAAGCAGGACTTTGTAAACACTAGGGGACCAAGCCCGCACCCAGCTGGCCTGCCAGTCAGGCCCAGCCGCGCCGTCTCCACCCGGCGTCTCAGCTTTCCCCGGAGACCCCGGGGCCTGCCACCTCACCACCTGTCTGTGCCGCTCCGCACCCTCCTTGCACCCTGTCCCTCCATCCGGGTGTCTCTCTTTTCATCTCTCTGCCTTCTTTTCCCCTGGCAAATGGGCCGCTGGGGGCGGCCAACTTTAGGTCCTTCTCAAGGTAGGGTCCTGCTGTGACACCTATGTATGCCTTAACCACTTAATATGAACAAAGCGGTGCCGGTGTTTTTATTAGGTTCCTATCTTTTCTAGTGTGTCACTGATAAAGTTTCTGAGTGTTGTGTCCCCAGTTCGATCCTCCCCAAACCCTGGTGTTTACTGTGTGACTTTATGTAGCATGTTGATTGTTAGAAGCACGTATGTTGTGTTACGGCAGAAATGACTGGATGTGGAAAATGTGAGCTACAGGGGAAGTGCCAGGAACTACGAGTATGGGGTAGATGAGCTCGCTTAACCTTCAAGACAACCCCACGAAGCCGGTCACATTATAGCCCCTTTTGGGATGAGGAGCCGGGGAGAGGGAACTTCTAAGACTGCACAGCCAGCAAGCGGCAGAGCCCCGAGTCTCATGCCAGGCCGGGAGCAAGCACTGAGGTCCCGGGGCTGAGGATGCCTAGCCGTCTGTGTTCCAGAAGCCACAGAGACTTGCGAACCAGCTGCTCTCCCCAAGGACGGCAGGGATCTGGACAGAAGACGGGGGATGAGGAGAGGGCCGGGGGCCTTGTCTCCGGGCAGAGGGAGTCCCTGCTGCATCGCTGTCCCTGGGCACAAGAGCCCAGCCTGGGCATGAATCTGGGAGAAGGAAGCCTACGGCCATGTCAGGAGGGCACTGCTGCCCCCAAGAGGGAGACAGAGGACGTTTCAGGGAGACTGCTGATAGAGGATAGGGTGGTGGGTTGACAAAGAGCCTGGGGGAGACCTTGGCTGACCTAAGAAACACCTGGGGAGAAGTGGGAAAAGCCTGGTCACTGGAACCCTGGATGCGCCTCTCATTCTGTGTGTTTCAGTCTCCTCACTGTATAAAAGGGACTGGACTGGATGGCTCCCGGGGCCTCATTCGGAACCAAAACATTTCCTAAGTGTCACCCATGCACCAGGACAGCACTGCACTGAGGCCATCTGGATGCAGGCCCCCTCCGGCCGTGCCCAGGGGTGGGACTCCACCCACCACATCCACCGTGCTGAAAACATGGCAATAGTGGTGGCTGGTCTGCAGGTCCTTGGTGATGTAGGCAAAGGTACAGAGGTCCTCTGGGTCCTGGGCCGCACAGGAAATGTTCCGGATCTCATGCTCCGCGATGACGTTCTGCCGGGGGAAAGCAGGGTCTGGAATTCTCCCGCCCCCTGAGGCACACCTCAGCCCCTTTATGTCACCCACCTTTCTCTGTCCCTGCCCGGGGTGTAGCCGAATATGCCACTACTTCTCTCTCCGATTTGTTTGGTGGGGGTGGGGACAGTGTCTAACCTCACCTGACTTAGGTTTGGAGGTTTCCACCTGTGATCACAGTAACCGAGGGAGTAAAATGTTCACATCTGACCACCAGCTCTCCAGCCCAGGGCGGGGGCAAGGCGGGGAGGGTTTCAGGAGGGTGGGGTTCCAAGTGCGGGGTGTCGGGGGAGCCCTTTGCTCATGAAGAGAATCACACAGTGAAGGGCCCGTGAACAGGTAAGAGGCCCACAGGACCCATGCTGAGGAAGACAACAGTCGCCTGTCACGAGGGCAGGGTCCTGGGATCAGGATGTGTGGCAGCCGAGTGGCAAGCATCTGGGCGAGGTGGTAGCAATGAAGAGAAATAAACAGGGCTGGGGACACCCTAGGTATGACGCCCAGCTTGGGGGGGGGGTGAGGCATGGGGGGGAGGGGTCCCCTCCCGCCAATAGTGTTTGTGAGAAGCACACCTTGTTGGAGGCATCGATGAACTTGACACCTTTGTACGTGATGGACAAAATGATGGTGGGGATCTTCTTCATGTGTTCGGTGGATTTCTATGCGAAACAAGGAGTTGTCCTGTGAATGTCCCTTCTCAAGGCCAAGCCCCTTGGATCCCGCAGGCCCCGGCCTCCCCCTGTACACAGCGTGGGAGGGCCCAGGTGGCTGCAAATTGATGCCTCCTATCCCAGCCGGCCCCCTCCCACCCCCCCGCCCCGGACAACCTACCCGCATCTTGGCACAGGCGTCTTGGGTGGATTCTGTCCCTCGAAGATCTTTGATCAACATGGAGCCCAGATACTGAAGGAGCAGGCAGTAACTGGGCTTAGGAAGTCCTGTGTTATCATGCAGGGCGACCCAACCAATTTGGGACCAGAGCCAAAGGGTTTCCTCTCCCAACTCCCTTCCCCCATCCTAGCTGGGAGGCCCCCCTTCTCCCTAGGTGCTGGGGGCGTCTGAGATGTACAGAACAGCACTGGAGCCCTGGTCCCGGCCAGGAGAGATGGGCAGCAGGGGCAACTCACATTAGCTTCATAACCGCAGGACTCGAAGATGAGTTTCTCCGGCTGGTGCTGCCAACTCTGCACAGGGGCATAGGGGGCAGCCAGGCTGGGGGGTCGAAGGGTCAGCTTGGCCTCGCGGTGCTCTTCCTGTAGAACACGGAGGGTCACAGGTCTGCTTGCCCACTCCAGAGGAACTCATGGGCTCTCTGCGAGCTCCAGCCCACCCAAGGGCAAAGAAGCCAGCCACAAGGGGTTCAAGAGCAGGTGGGGAGGGCAGGGGACAGACAAGCCATGCAGAGGCACTGTGGCGAAGGTGAGGCCCATCCCCACCAGAGATGCAGGACCTAAGCCACCTGAGAGCAGGCTCAGTCAGGAAGGCTCTGAGGTGGAGACGGGAAATGACTAAAACCAGAGAGGAGAAAACAAGCACAAAGCATGAAGGATGGGGAGCAGGAGCCAGGTCGCTGGGAGCGACCAAGTCAGGGATCACCCCACGTGATTCTGGGGTGGGCAAGTATCCAGTGCTAGGGAGACCTTCTGTAGTGTTCCCTGAGGTGGAAGCTGGGGTGGGGGAGAGGGTAGGAGGCCACTGAAATCCAGGTGCTAGGTGACGGGGTCCTTCTACCAGGGCACTGGTAGAAGTGGGGAGGCGGGAAGAAATTTAGGAAACATTTACGACCTCCATTCCCAGCACTGTGCAGAAGTCTCCTCATATGGAGTAACTAAAACTTTTGGACAACATGCTTTTCCAATCTCGTCAAAGTCATGGCTGTGCTGGTGAAAGGTGAAGGAAATCCGCAGGTGCTGGAGAGGAGAAGTATGAGCAAGAGAAAAAAAGCAGGGACGCCCGGGTGGCTTAGGCAGTTAAGTATCCGACTCTGGATTTCGGCTCAGGTCATGATCTCACTGTTCATGAGATCGAGCCCAATGTTGGGCTCTGTGTGACAGCATGGAGCCTGCTTGGGATTCTCCCTCTCTCCCTCTCTCTCTGCCCCTCCCTGCTGTGTTCTCTCTCTCTCTCTCTCTCTCTCTCTCTCTCTCCCTCCCTCCCTCCCTCCCTCCCTCCCTCCATAAAACTTTAAAAAAAAAGGGAGAGAGGAAAAAGCAGTGAATTTCAAGTTCACCTTAGCGGTGGGGGGTGGCGGGTGAGAGGGGATGAGGGACACCTGTCAATCTTGTGACCAGCAGGCCAAGGTGGGGGATAAGAGACAAAGCCTGGAATCTGTGTAAGGCAGGAAGCCGGACAGGTGGGGCCTGAATACATCTGGGAGCCCTGAACGCAATGCCCTGTCAGACGCGAGCGAGGAGTGCAGGATGGGGCCAACCTAGGGCAAGGGCTTCAGGGCGGCCTAGGGCCCAGCAGCGGCTGGTGGGTCTGTGAGAGTAGATGGCACAGTCACAGGTGTCTCCCAGCTGTGCCCGACACCGGGCTGCAGAAATGTAGCAGGAAGAACAGGGTCTGACCCAGGCTGCAGTTCTGCTGGGCAGGCAGGGTGCAGGGTGTGGAGATGAGGAGGGGAGAAAGCAGTTCTGGGGTACAGGCAGGACAAGCAAGAGGGGGCCAAGAAGCGGCCAAGAGGCGGAGAAACAGGGCCGGTAGCCTGAGGGGCTGGAAGGGAGAGGCTGTAGTCAAAGAGGAGACAGTGGATCTGAACTTCTGAGGCCACATTAGATACAGGAAAGGCCCTCGCAGTGACAGCTGACCACAGCCAGGTGGTCACAGCCGAGGAGTCTCGGGGCTGGACGTCAGACACAGGCTGGGTGGGGCTGAGGGGGAGGAGGCGGGGTCCTCCTCCTGCTGCTGACGCGGGGACACAGGGGCAGTGGAGGGGTCTGGGGACCCCCGTTCACAGCTCCCCTCCTGCCCCACCTGGATTCTGAAGCGCTCCGCTCGAGAAGGTGCCGCAGGGTCATGAAGACTGTCATGCCGCCTCCTGCCCGTGTCCCCAGGAGGCAGCAGCAGGTCAGCGGAGCGGCCAGTGCAGGAGTCATTCTGGCTCAGCGGGGATGATGTCTGGGAGAGCAAGTCCTGGCACTGCAGCGGAGAGAAACCCAGGTAAACCTTGGAACCTATCAGATCAGTCCCTAGACTGGAGGTGTCAGCCAGTCCTGGGGCTGGTTAGGGCCCCGCATGGGCAGGTGTACCCGTCAGAACGGGCATTAAGCTAAGGACCAACACCAAGCAGGCACCAAACAGATGGCACGCCGGGCCAGGAGCCGGTGGGGAACCTCGCCTCTGGGCCCAGCCCAGGTACAGTCAAACCAACCAAATTCTTCCCGGAGTCAAGAAGCCCTGGCGACAAGCAGGGCGGGCAAGCAGCCACCGGGGGCACCCCCAGTTCACTTGCACCCTCCTTGGCCTGAAGCCACACGGGGAAAGGGATGGTTACAGGGCTGGGAAGCCACTTTGATATTCAGCAAAGATGGAATCATCGGTCACAATTCACTGAAGATCTCTGGGGCCCGTGGCCAAATCCAAAGCTCTTTTTGAGAAAATACACAGCGCTGCCAGTCAGCACCCTGAGCCCCTGTCTCCTCAGGTCTTCACGACTGAATGTCAGCTGTGCATTGCTCCTCAGGCCGGTCTCCTGTGTAACGCCCACGCCACGAGGCTGCCGTCCATGGGCTGAGGCTCGGAGGGCCCTGCTCGGGGCCCAGTGCTCGTCAGGGGCTCAGTCTCACAGGTCTGGGAACAGAGCCTGTCCCAGACCTCAGCGTGGGCCCTCAGAGTCTAACCTGTAGTCAGGGATTATCTGGCTTCAGCACAAAGCATCCATGAGGATTTTAAAACCACAAGTTCTCAGGACACCTGGGTGGCTCTTGGTTTTGGCTCAGGTCATGATCCTAGGGACATGGGATCGAGCTCTTTGTCAGGCACTGCTCTGAGTGTGGAGCCTGCTTGAGATTCTCTCTCTCGGCCCCTCTCCTGCTTGTGCTCACGTGGGCGTGCCCGCGAGCTTTTTCTTTCAGAATAAACAAACATTTAAAAATAAATAAAATCAGGGGCACCTGGGTGGCTCAGTCGGTTAAGTATCTGACTTCAGCTCAGGTCATGATCTCACTGTTCGTGAGTTCAAGCCGTTCATCGGGCTCTGTGCTGACAGCTCAGAGCCCGGAGCCTGCTTCAGATTCTGTGTCTCCCTCTCTCTCTGTCCTCCTGCTTGTGCGCTCTCTCTCTCTCTCTCAAAATAAGTAAACATTAAAAACAATTTATTAAAAAAATAAATAAAACCACAGGTTCTCTAGCCCACCCCAAGTGCAGGAATTTTCCTTCCAAAGACTTGGGGAGGGCACAGGTCCCGCTGTGGATTTCAAGTCTTGTTTCAGGTTCACGTCAGACTGCTGGAAAGGGGGCTCCTCCTGCCCCCTGCCTGCCCCACTGGCTCTGTCACCAGCAGCTGCTGGGATTTCGATATTTGCTTTGCTACTTTTTCTAACATTTTACTTTCTACATATATTTAAACAGAATCCTTTATTATAGGCCCTGTCAAGCTTCTGATGTAGATGGGAGGCATGTAATTGATAAATGACCAGCCCAACAACTCCTGCTCTGTGCTCCTTGGGCCCAGGGGCAGAACTGGTCCAACAACAAGAGGGGAAGGATCGTTCACTCCCCTACTATAGAGATCAGAGTGTCTCTAAAGAATCTCTCAAGAATTCTCTTTAATTCCTAGCAATATGAAGAACACCCACCGATCCCTTTCCACCCCTCCCCAACTCACTCTCAGCTGGGAAAACCGCGGGGGCTTCTGGGGTGGCTCCTCATAGGGCCTGTCTGCGAGGGAGGCGATGATGCGCTTGCGATGGCCGAGCAGGTGGACTTTCAGGACCTGGGCAGGGGTGAGAGGAGGGGTCAGGCCACACCTACGCCTGTAGCTCTCCTCCCAGCCCCAGGCCGCACCCTCGTGGGTCAGGTCTGGCCTGAGCAGAGGCTACACTCACGTTGACAAGCTCCAGTTCCCAGAGGTTTTTCACAGTGTCAATGGAACTGTAGCCACTCGACAGGAAGGAATGGACGTAGTCCTGCAGACCGAGGGAGTCCAGCCAGGAGGGTACTGATGGGGGGCTGTTGCCGTCATAGCCCAGAGCTTTCACCTGTGGGGCAAGAAGGGGCAGTAGGACTGACATCTCAGCACTCATGGGACAAAAGTCCAGAGGACCAGAGTCTCCTCCCTTCACACAGCCCTTTGTACCACTGCTCTGGTCCCGGCTCCCCCATCTGGGGTCACCGGAGCATTCCAGGGTTGGGGAAGACGGCCCTAGTGGATACAGCTCGATGGGAGAAAGGTTTGCAGAGGGGTTCCCACTGAGCTATGACAAGGTCACAGACTTGGTGGGACAACATGGTATGTTCCTGTGAAGTAGGCACTGGCCCCACTGCTGGGACTTGTTCATGCTTCCCCAGCTCTGGGTACCCTGGACTTAGCACCACCATAGTCGAGGGGGAGAGGCTTGGGCCTACCAGCCCCTGGCTCCCCCAGGGAAAAACTGCCTCCCCTGCTGCCCTGAGCACCCCTCTGCCTTTCCTGGGGAGGGGCTGACGTCAGGGGTCGGTGCAGGCTGGCCTGGTCTCCGGTGAGTCAGGAAAGACCCCAAGAGGCTCCAGGTGACAGGCCAAACCTGTGGGTACCAGCTCCTGTGCTGGGCAGGGGTCTGGAGCCTCCCCCCAGAGCCTGTACCGGGTCCCCAACTGTCCTTAGTCTCTGCTGAGTCTCCGGGCCCCGGGACTTGGCAAGAAAGTAAACAGGCCTCTGTGCTGCCCGCCGTGTCCCTCGAGATGAGAGACAGACAGCCTGTGGCGATCTGCGTGCCCTGGAGCCAAGCTCCTTCCCTATTCTGGGTCCAGGTGGCGTCGGGGACAGGGCCCTGTCTCGGCACAGGCCGAGGCCACCGAGCTGTCAGCGGTCACCTTGGGCAGGGACCGTGCCGCCTGGAGCAGCTTCCGCCGGTGCTGTGGGTCACTGATGCCAATCTCCCGCAGGTCTTGCTCTTCCATCACGTTAGGCCCCTGGAAGCAGAAGAGGTTCACGTGAGCGTCCTCGTGAACGGGTGGCTGACGGCAGCCTTGCGCGGCCCCTCCTCTAGCACGAGCGCTGAGAGGGACGGAGACCCCGAGCTCCCCAGGGAGGCCGGGCCAGGCAGCAAGAGTCTTGTGTAGGCAGGAGTCCGAGGTGCACAGCACACAAGTCTGCCCAGACGGCCCACTCCCGCCCGAGCGGCCCCCCGGCGGGCTGGGCAGCGCCGGGGCTCCGAATGTGCACAGGGCAGTGACGCGGGCCACAGCCGAACCCGGGGCGGGGTCCGGCATGTCCAGGCCCAGGCACAGCCCTGGCCCCACTCTGTGTCCACGCGCTTCTCGGGGGCGGGTTCCACAACCATCCGAGGTGAAGGGCGGGTGGACCAGCCCAAGCTTCCTCACAGACGTGCTTTCCTAACTCGAAGGCTGCGACAGCCACGTCAGGTGGTCAGCCAAGGAACCAGCCTCAACCCGGGGAGGAGAGGAGTCTCAAAGCGGAGAGATGTCAGAGAAAGTCTTCTGGCCCCGGGAGCTGGGGGGGTGCCAGAGTTGGGCCATGAACCTGACCCCTGACGGGGAGGAGAGGGAGGTCTGGCGCTCACTGTGCACTTGCCTGCTAGATGACAGGCCCCAGAGCTTGTGACCCGGACACACCAGTTCACACTCACGCCCCTGTGCGGTGGATCCTTTTCATCCTCGTGTTAAGGATGCAGAAAAGGAGGCAGGGAGGTCAGGAACTTGCCGAGGCCACACATCTGGCGGTGGGGCTAAGACCTGGCTGCTCCCTGTCCCCAACCTCTATGATGAGGCTTTATGCCTCACAGTAGCGTCACCAGGTAAGTCTTTTCAGATTATGATCCACGAAAACTCGCGCATTCTGCCCCACCTTCAGCCACAGCACCCCGCCCCCCCCCCAACACAGAGGCAACTGGTACCACTTTTCTGGATGTCCCTCTGAGGCTAGTTTCCTTCTCTCACAAACGGAATTCTTGTACATCTTGTTCAACACCTTACTCTTACTACTTAATATACAGGCATACCTCAGAGATCTCATGTGTTTGGTTGCAGACCACAGCAATAAAGTGAGTAAAGTGAATGTTTTGGTTTCTCAGGGCATACCAAAGTTATGTTTACTATGCTATATTGCCTATTAAGTATACAATAGCATTATGTCTAAAAAACGTACATACCTTAATTACAAAGAACTGCTAAAAAAAAAAATGTTAACCATCATCTGAGCTTTCAGTGAGTTACAATCACTGATCACAGATCACCGTAAAATAATAAAGAAAAAATTTGAAATATTGCAAGAATTGCCAAAATATGACACAGACACACCAAGTGAGCAAATGCTGTTGGAAACATGGCACTGACAGACTTGATCGATGCAGGGTTACCACAAACCTTCTTCCGTTTGTAAAAAATGCAGGATCTTCTAAGTGCAATAAAGCGGAGCACAATAAAACGAGGTACGTTTTACAGGTATACAGGAGATTGCTTCACATCAGGATATTTAGACCTGCCTCTTTTTTTAAAAGCCGCATGATCATCCAGGTTAGGGACATATTATAAATTATTTTAACTAGGTCCCTGCTGCACGATGACTATTTCCAATTCCAGCTTTTACAAACAGTACTGCATGAATACCCCCAAATGTGCATCATTTCTGGGACAGTTATCAAGAAAGACTGCTTGGTCAAAGGATATGTGTGTTTGGAAGTCTAACACACATTTATATTCCCATCAATGACGCGAGTGCTAGATTTGTCACACTGTCGGCAACAATTGCAGAGAAATGGTTATCACTGCACACTTCCTATTGTAAAAGCATCCCACTCACAGGGGAAGCTTCAGCACCTTTTCAGGTTTTGTCAAGTATTTATTTATTTTTATTTTTTACTTGAGTGAGAGAGAGCACGTGTGCGTGTGTGAGCGGGAGAGAGAGAAAGAGAATCTTAAGCAGGTTCTCTGCTCAGCGCGGAGCCCGAGGTAGGGCTTGATTCCACGACGCTGGGATCATGACCTGAGCTGAAACCAATGGCTGGATGCTCAGCCAGCCGAGCCTCCCTAGGCGCTCCTTATCTATCAGGTATTTACATTGTGATTCCTGCCCCACTCCATGTTCTACAGGCTTTAGACTTGGTGACCCATTTAATAAAAGGGACTATCATTACCCCCACTTTATAGCTCAGGAGACTGAGCCTAGAGAGCATGAACAACTTGCAGGGTCACACATATGTAAGCATGGAGCCAGGATTCAGCCCAGCTGTCTTGTCTTGTCCATACGCTCTGGGGCCACATGTGTGGGGGACATCCATACCTCCTTTTCCAGCAATTATCCCTTTATATCTTTATATATATATATATCTGGAAGTACTGATCTTTTCTGTACTTGACTTGTAGAAATACATTAAAAACTAAGGAAATCAGGGCATCTGAATGGCTCAGTCGGTTAAGCATCCTACCTGGGCTCAGGTCATAATCTCACGGTTCGTGGGTTCAAGCCCTACGTTGGGCTCTGTGCTGACAGCGTGGAGCCTGCTTGGGATTCTCTCTCCCCTCTCTCTCTGCCCCTCCCTGATAAGCGTTTTTTCTCTCTCAAAAATAAATAAAAGTAAGGAAATTAACCTATTATCTGGAAATAGTTAGACATTCGTTTTTTCCAGTTTGTCACTTCTCTTTTGACTTTCATGTTGGCTTTGTTCATGCAGAAATCTATTGGTCTGTACCTATATCCCGTAGAGCTTCTCTTAGTTCTGTCAGGCTGAGAAAGACCTCCCCTCTTCAAGATTTTTAAAAACAATTCTTGCATATTTTCTTCCTGTAATTTTAGTTTCATTTTTACCATTAAATCTTTAATCTACAATTTTTTTTAAGTGAAGTTCAAGAGTCAGGATTCAGTTATTTTTTTTCCTAGGCAGCAAGCTGTCCATTTCGTTAATGAACTGTCTTTTCTCTACCAATCTGAAGTGACCTCTGCTGTGTCCTAAATTTGTGTGTTTCTGGGACTCTTTCTGGACTTTCTATTTCTATTTAAGCAACTCGGGCCAGCGCATGCAGACCCTCACCTGGCGGTCTCGCCTTTGTGCCTGAGCCACGGTGCATGTTGGCACAGTAGCCCCCCCGGAGCCCGTGCATGGTGACAAAAACCTTTGCCCCGCAGAGGACCCCTTCCAAGGCTCAAGAGAGCCCGGGGAGAGAGCTCTGAAGCCAGACCGGAAGCTCTCCTGCTCAGGCTGCAGACAGAACACACCCCTTCGCAGGGGCACCAGGGAGGCCTGGGCCTGTAGAAGGCTCCATGCGACAAGGGTACCACCCTCTCCAGGTCTGAGGCCAGTTCCTGAGTCACCCCAAAGTCAGGAGTCACCACCCTGAGTTCCTGCAGTCCCTCTGGGCCCACATCTACGGTGTGCTGACGGGAAAGGCAGAGAGAGGTGGCCTCTTGCCCAGACTCTGCCTGATGATGAGTCCTCACCTGGTGAGGACACGCACTGGACTGACCGGGGCACCTCAGAGATGACAGCACTGCAGGGAGTTTCTGAAATCCTACCGTATCCCCAGCATTTACTCATAACCCTTCACACACTTTTAGGGCAACATTAAAGCTGAACTGAAGGCTGACATCCGGGAAAACCGGATCCAGCTGGAGACAGGGCCTTCATTAACCCGTCAAGAGGACTAGGGGGCTGTATGCGGCAGTGAGAAGAAAGAGGCAGAGGTAAACCAAACCAAAGTAAAGGATGTGACGGAAAATCAAAGCAGGTAGTTGCCAGAGCATGTCCAGGGTGCAGGCAGGGTCTCCTCATTTCCTGCACGTGCCACACCTACATCCTCTCGGATTAGTCTGCGTGGTGACTACGAGGTGTTACAAATCCTCAAAGGCAAGAAACATTCTGGAAGTTTCCACACCCTCTTTACTAAAGGGAGGAAGGGACCATTGCCTTTTGGAACCATCTTCACAAGAAAGGCTGTGGGGGAAAAGAGACTTTTTACTTTACCTTCTATCACGTTAATGTTTATACCGAGGGCTGCTATCTTCCAGGCCCTGTTGCGAGCCAGCAATTAGGGAGCTAAGAAAGCAGAACAGCTCATTAGCCTAAGCATTTCTGTTAATAGAGATTTCTTAGATTTTATTTTTTATATGTTTGTTTATTTTCGAGAGAGGGAGAGAGAGAGCGTGCGTGTGAGCAGGGGAGGGGCAGAGAGAGGGAGACAGAGAATTCCAGGCAGACGCCGCACTATCAACACAGAGCCCGATATGGGACTTGAACTCACAAACCGGACCTGAGCCGAAATCAAGAGTTGGATGCTTAACTGACTGAGCCACCCAAGTGCCCCGGTTTTCTTAGGTTTGAAAAAAGTTTCTAATTCTAGGAGAAATCTGAAACATGTAACTAGTCGACACTCAGCCTGACTGGGTTCAGTCCCTGAGGAAGGCAGGACAGGAGGACAGAGGAGGGACAGAGTACCAGTGCCTCCCCGTCCAGGGCTCTGCTTCAGCCATTCCCTGTCCTGTTCCTCTCTCCTTGCAACCAGCTGGCAGGCGTTGACTACGGCTCCTCACTTTACAGGCCAGGAACCAGGTTTCACGGCCAGTGGCGGTGCCAGGATCCCACCTTCTTGGCCACATCCTGCTCTCTACACATCCAGGGAAGAGGGCAGCAAGAAGCGGTCGTCAGGGTCATTATGCACAGTAAGTGCACGTTCTGCTGGTCTTTGTGGGGGAGGTGACATGAAGAGATGCCAGTGAACCCGAGTCCTGACCACGTCCTGGCACTGTGCGGGGACTTTGCCTTCATCGCTTGAAAAAAACCGCCCAAAAACCTTTGAGATAGGAACTGCCCACATTGCACAAAGAAACTGAGGCTCAGAGAGCAGGAGTGACATATGCGAGGTCACAGAGCTTGTGAGCTGCAGAAGGACAGTTAAACGTCCCTCTGACGAACTCCAAAGTCACGCTCCAGGCTCCTTCTACTTGTTTAGGGAGGTGGGCTCTGTTGAAGACAAAGCAAAGCGTGGAAGGTACCTACCAGCAGCAGCAGGGAAGCCGTCCCAGGGCTGGGGACGCTCGGGCTCTGGAACTAGGGTCCCTGCATAGAACTTCCCTCCCGCCTCCTTGCCCTCCACCTCCGGGGCCGGGGCAGTGCTTCCACCTGTATAGAATCCCAACTCTTAGCGCTGCGTGGGCCCCTAGAAGTGGGTGAGGGGAAGGGGAAGGCCTGCCGAGGCCTCACAGTGAAGGAGAAGCAGGGTCAGGATGTGGCCCAGGCCTCTGCGTACACAGCCCAAGCCCTGGGCCCAGGAACAGGCTGACTCAGGGAGAGGCCGGCCCATCAGAGCTCAGCTGGGGCAAGCGTGCCCCTGGACTGACTTGCACAATCATACACCATCATTCCTGGGTGTCCTTCCCTGAGAAGGCACAAACGAGAAGTGGCGGTACTTTCACTTTCCTTCAGCTCAATCTATTTGAAAGGCCTCTCCTTCCTACCAGTATCTGTCACTGGGCTCACCAATGGGCGCAGAAGATGGCACTTTCAACAGGGGCGCGTCGGTGCTAAGCGGGGTCTCCAAGGCCCAGATCCTGCGCGTAGCTCAGTGGATGTGTGGACAGAGGGAAGACAGGGGCCATGGGAAGGGAAGGAGCACGGACAGCAGGAACTGCCTCTGGGAGTCGTGGGGAGAGTCCTGGCGGAGGTGGAGGAAAGGGCTGTTGCAGGGCCCCAGTCCTTTCTCTCTAGCTTTCTCTGGCCCTCCAGGGGTCTCTGAATATCTTCAGAGTCTTCCTGACCATATGACTTCAGGAGAAGGAAAGATCCTTTTGCATCCTGAGAGGTATCACACTTGTCAATATTTTGCTGGAATTTTCTTTAACTGTCGGGCATGTCTTCATTCAGCAAATAGTGGAAAAGACCTAAGAAGGGAACATTTGGAGTGTGGCACATTGGAGTGGACGCTTCTCAGCCAAAGGGAAAAACACTGAGCTGCTGGCTGAGGGTCCTGAGGCTGTTACGGGCCAGAGGTGCCTGTCTCACTCACGGCTTTGCCACCACCTGCATCTAGGGCAATGCCTGGCATGTTGTCCGCGCATAATAAAAATCTGTTGAATGACTAAGGATACTTTGGAGGCAACAACACGGATATAAAAAGAAGAGGCTGAACAGCCAAAACCAGTGCTGCTGACTCCGTGATTGTGGTCTTTTGGAGTCCTCTGCGAGGGAAGAGGATGAGGTCTGGGGAGAGGTGGGGACGTGCTGGGGTGGGGAAGGGGAGCCCCAGGGACGTATGAGCTGGGGGGGAGCAATGGCGGGGTCCAGAGGGAGTTTCACAGGGAGGTGGGAAGAGGGCAGAGAAGTGGGTCAAGAGCTCCCCAACTGAGGGAACAGCACAGGTACAGGCAGCTGTGACAAAAGCCACCCTGCCTGGGAGCAGAGAGAGGTTCCAGGAGATGGAAGTGGGAAGGTGGGCCTGGGCTGGAGGGCTGTGCCAGGGAGTTAGCTGGTCCTGCTCAGGGCAGAGGGAAGCTATCCTTCTCGTCACAAGGAAGCTGAGGTTCAGCAAAGGACTGACCTGCCTGAGGTCACGTAGCCCTGTCCCTGCCATATTCAGGTTACAGAGCTGCCTCTTTCCCAGCTCAGAGAAGAACCAAAGCGGAGAGAGGGCAGTCATTTGAACTTCACCCTATTTGAACACCCTTCCTGACTTGTTTCCAGGCATACAGGGCTCAGCATGCCCCTGGCAAAGGGTCTGAGGATGCAGAGGTGCAAGCCCGGCTTACTGGAGGGGGGCCTGGGAAGCTGATGCCAGACCTGAGGATCAACGATTTACGGAAGCCCCAGCCCAAGCCTGTCATGAAGGCACGGCATGGTGCTCTGCCCCCCTCCTGAGGCACAGGGTAGCACTCAGGGCAAGAAAGGGGGTCTGCCACCAGCAAGCCCCGACAGGTGGGAGGTGAGGCTCTAGCCTAGGCCCATCGCTGAGACGCAAGCCCAAGGGATGTTTCAGTCCCTCCTCAAGGCAGACAAGCCCTCAGCACGGAGGCGCTGGGCGGACCCCTGGCACCCGTTCTGGTCACTGTTTTGCTGGGGCCCTGATTCCGTGGCAGACCGTGAGGTCAGCCGGGCTCTCCGAGGGCTGCCATACCCGCTCCCCCTCCTGTCAGCTGGGGATCCAGGACCCAGCAGTTCGAGCAGTTTAAGTCCCTGAAGCGCGAACACTGCAAATTCTCCACCACGCTCAAACTCAGCCCTTGCCCTCTCAGGAGGGCAGGGCCCACAGGCAGCCTGGGGGGGAAGCCCAGACTGGTGTAGCCGCGGCGAGCAACAAAGCCCTGCGCCTCCTACTCACTTTCTGCCCCCCTCCCAAAGATCCTTCCCGCTCTCCCCTGCCGGGCCCCTCGGGCCTCAGACTGCTTGGGTCTGCTCGCCCCCTCTCGCTCCTGGTCCACCTGTGCAGGTACCCGTGTGCTTACTTAGTACAACCCCAGCCTCAGAAGGCAGGCCTGGCTCAGACCAGGGCCCTGTGTTCGGCAACCTGCGCCCCAGGTGACCGTGCCCGGAACGGCTCCATCGCTGTGGCCGGTACGTGTCCTGGGAACCGCCAAAGCCTGCCTGCGGCAGAGAAGCCAAAGTGCCCAGTGGCGGGTTAAATCACGGGGCGCCCATGTACTGGAGCGTGTGCAGTCACTGCAGCTGGTCACGAGAGTCCGTTAAATGTCACAGGGAAAGGTGTGCGTGCAACACAGGAGTATGTGAGAAAGCAGGCTTGATGATAGTGCACCTGGGCATCCACCTCTGGGCCCAGTGACGGCCAAACGTCCGCCCCTCTGGGATCCGGCCCCCACTCAAACAAAGGCGGGTACGGTCTGGTGGAAGAGGGTCTCCTGGGCAGAGCGGTGCTGGACTGGCCTCCCAAGAAGGTTTATCATTGCCCCGAAGTGATTTCCAGACTTTCTGCCTGGCCCGCCCCTCAGGCCTCATTTCTGTATTCAGCGTGGCCGCTTTCATCTCAGACATTCACCGTTTCTGGGGCTGAGGGCTTTCCGTGTGCCAGCTACCACATGCAAGGCAGCTGTGGCATAAAGAACCCGTTGGAGTAAGAACTGAGTTCAAATCCCGACTGCGCCGCTCCAGGTTCTTAGAAAGTTAGAACCTTGTAAATAGGATCAAGCCCTCCTGCTTCGCAGGTTAAATAACAAATCCCATGGTGCTGAGCGCTCAGGGACCAGGTGCTCAATGAGTCTCGTGTTTCTCTGTTCGCCTCTGTCTGGCCCGGCCCCGCTGCCTCCCGACTGGGGCTGTGTCGCATCACTTCCCAAACGGGCACCTTCCCCCAGCTCCACACCCTCAGCAACAAGAGCGGCCCAGCCCTGACCCACACCCGCTACTCTCCTGGTCACCCCCTGCCCCCTGCAGCACAGACCTGCCCTCACCTGGAGAGACAGAACTTGAAGGTGACAAATGCAACCAGTTCTACAGAAGATGAGGAAGAAGCACAAATGCTACCAAGTCCCGTTTCTGACGCCAGAGGCCCCTCCGCCCGCCAACTTCAGAAGGGTCCTCAAGGCTGCGGCAACAGCACAAGCGTCCGGGACTCGCCTCCCAGTTTCACGGAAACAACACCCCTATGCCCCCTGTCCTCCCGAGCCAGTTCTCAGTGTTCCCATTCTCCCTGTACCAGCACGGCATCCTTCCATCCATCTGCTGTCCGCTGCCCCTGGACACCTGAGCCTTATCTGAGGTCAAGGTGCTTCATTCATCCCCCAAATAAACAGCGTAAGTTACCCAGGCCCAAGTCAGCCTGGGGTCAAAGGGCTCGGTCCCAAGACCACCCAGAGCAAGCTTTATGTCTTCGTGGGTCTGAGGACAAGGCCAATCTGATTCCCACAGAGCACGGTTGCCGCCTGGCCTCCACTGCAGAGAAAATGCCGCCTTGCTGCCTTACATTCTTACGTTTGTAGTCGGTCTCAGTCGCTGTTACGCATCACCACAGGTAACAGTGTGTCCCCTTCACAGCTTATGCCCCCATGAAGTAGGCAGTCAAGTGAGACGCCATGGGACAGGGGGACATATGGGGGCGCAGAACAACCTGCCCAAAATCTTATGAGGGGACCTGGAGGGAAACCCACATCTCCCAACTCCCTGATTCCCTCTGCAAGTGAGTAGAACCTCAACTTTTCTCTTGAGCCGTTGCCCCCCCCAGTTCACGTCTAAGTGTGGCCTCAGCAAGCTGCTCAACTTCACTGAGAACACGAGGCAGGGATACCTACCATCCCCGACCCGTGGTGGTGGCAGCTGCAGGGCCAGAAGGGCTTCAGTGCCAAGAGCTCACTGGGGTCTGATTCCCAGCAGCTTTTTCCAGCCTTCTGGAAGTCGAGTGGCCCCCAACACACAGGGGGCGGATGGAATGGTCTGCCTGGTCCAGACGGGCACCTGCAAGTGATGCCAGGTAGCACTAGCCTAGCTCACTGGCTCCCAGGCCCCTTCTTTGGGGGGACACACTGAGCACGAGGCCCAGACACAGCATGTTCCTGGGCAAGCAGGTGTGGGACTAGAGTGGGAGGTGGGGGCACCACTCTGGGCCTAGGAGACTTGCTTCTAGGACAGCTCAGCCGTGTGCTTGAGAGGCAACCTTGGGCAAATGACTGAGTCCAAGAGTCCTCAGTGTGGTGTCTGTGGACCCCAGGAGTCCACGGGTGAGCTTCAGGGATGCCTGGGAACACCTGAACTTTGACACGTGGCGTGTGAGGAGGTCTGTGCCTCTGACAGAGACACATGGACCCCGGGGCCCTGCCCCCTAGGCCTCATTTCCTGCACATGCACACTGCTGGGGGTTGGAATACGTGAACACTCGGACGTTCTGAGGGGCCAGCACAGAACCCCCTGCTGCTGCTCACACTGAGATGTCCGTAGCCAGAAGCTACAGAACAGGAGCTGTTCACCTGCTGCACACATCTTCAAGGGCAGTTAGTTAAGTTCACAGACGTGAAAACAGTTCTCAGTTTCTTCCACTGTAAAGGCGGCCGGAGAAGGACAGAGCACACAAGGAACACAAGTGGGGGCAAACACAGTGGGACTCCAGCTGCTGTCACCCCTACCCCGGAGAACTCCACACCATCTGGCAGAGAGAAAGGAAGAGGGAGAGCAAGAGGGTACACGGCCTGGAAAGAGGCCCAGAGTGAGCCTGCCTCGTCTCAAGGTAAAAGGGCCCAGCGGAGACAAGGAAGTATCTGGTGGCATGTCAGTCAAGCCCTGGGACCCCGCGAGGAGTTAAGTGACCACAGAACTGAGTCAGTCCAGGAGGCAGGATCCACACTGTCCAAGAGTATTCCTTTTAAAGCCCGGCTCCACTGACCCTCCGAGGCCCCTAGTTGAGGAAGCCTCCCTTTCAGGCCCTGCCTCACTCTGGGGCGCAGAGAATTCTAGCAGTTAGAGGGCTATGTGGGGAGAAGAGGGGGCTAGGGCAAGTGGAGAGGAAGTCGAGGCAGGGAGGCATCCAGACAGCAGTGCCAGGGCACCCCTGCCCAGGCCAGAGAGGCCCCTTGAAGCCTGAGAGAGAAGAACGCAGAGGGAGGGAGCTTGGGAAGCCAGGGTAGGAACCCAAGGGCATGGCCCCACTGCAGACAGAAAGCCGGCCTCTGGGGCTAAGGAGTGAGGAGCTAACGCGGGGAGCACACAGGAAGAGAAGCTCCGGGGTCTGGGGGTCAGGCTGGAAACGTCACGGAGGCCAAAAAAGAATGACCTCCTCCCCAAGCCTACGCCTCTCGGCTCTCTCAGGGCTTGCTCCTCTTCACTGGTCATCCCTCCCCAACACACTGGAACAAGGTGGCCTGGTCTCAGAAACAGACAGGAAAATAGTAGGAGCCTATCCGTATGTGGTGGAAGCCTGTGGAGAAATAAATTGATGGGAGGAGCAAGAGGCCTCCGTGACGATGCTGGCTGTAAGAGGTGACGGGCCTGTGGCTCAGTCTGTGTCTAACCCATCCTCCGCTGGCTGCCAGACTCGTCTCCATTTTCCGTTTGTCTGTCATCCAGCACAGCACCCACCACGCGCCCTCTCTACCATGCCCTGCCATCTAAGGTGCACCCCGACGCCAGGGCCTCTCTGCCCAATGAACAACCCGATGGCCTTCCATCGCGTGGCTGTCAAGGCCCCTTGCAGTCGAGCCCAACCCACCCCTCCTGCCCAGCCAGTGGCCTGCCCTTCACTGCACTCCCTACACTGGCCTCCTTACTCACCGCAGATGGCTCAGGCTCCACACTCGCCTTTCCTCTGCCTGTGTCTTTCCAAGCCCACAGCCTCTACAGACCCTCAGACAGCAAGTGCAACCCAGAAGTTCAAAGTTGGGACAGATCTGGGCTAGCATCCCGGCCCTGCCCCTCACTGGCAGTGTCTCCACCCTCTGGGCCTCACAGCCCCATCTGAGCCCTCACCAGCAGTATGCCCAGGGCTGTGAGCCAGCTCAGCGCGGGCACTGGGTCCATGCCTGGGGAGGCAGGTTCTCCTCCCCTGTGCTCCTGCAGCACCTACACGCCTCACCATAGTACTTAACACTTGGCCGCTTGGTTGTTTTAATTGCTTTATGTGCCTTGTTTTCCCAGCTGGACCATCAAGATCTTTAAGACACCTGCATTATTTGCTTTTCTGATTTTGGATCCATTCGTTGTAGGAAATGCAGAAAATCTCTTATGTTCCAAATAAGAGAATAAAGCCACCCACAACCCTCCTCAGATAACCACTGAAAACGTTCTGGCTTATTCCCTTGTATCTCTTGTGCAGAGATGTTGTCTTTTTTGAAAGTTAAGATCATGTTGCCTATGGATTTTTGTGTCTTGATTCCTTCACTCAACGTCTGCCCACATCAGACATTCTTCAAAAACAGTTTTTTGACACCCACCTAACACTCCAGCATGTGGAGCACCATCACTGACTCCACTGCCACCTCTGTGAAGGGAGGTCAGGCTCGGTCCCCAGATATGGAGACTTGCACCAGCACGCTTGGAGCTTCAAACTTGCCAATCACCAATTACCTTCCTTCCGTGCTGATTAAATGCATTTCCTCCCTTGTCCTAAGAAAGCCCATTTCCTGTGGACAAGACTTACGGTGAAAAACGGAACTGGCTGTGATGAGCGAGCCAGTGTGGTGGGCTGGCCGGCAGAGGCAGGAGCTAGATTCCTGGGCCCTGTCTCCCAGGGTCTGGTGTCAGCCCGATCAGCCTAGGGAGCGCGTGGCAGCCCCCACTGCCCCGGCCCCGGTCCTGACCCTGACCCCTCCAAATCAAAGGCCCTTTCTGCCAGCAGGCAAGAGAGTATGAATAAAGTTCAAGGTGCAGTGCTTATCCAGCTCAGTCATCACATCATAGGAGGAACAACCCAGAACAGGAGGATGTTGGACCTAGACAAGATAAAATGCCAGAGGCCATGACAGAAAGTCTTCAGTTTTCTAAAGGGTTTAAGTCCACAAGGACTCAGACTTTGACTAAGCCTGAGCAATGCAAAGAACAAGTGGCTACTACTTTGTAAGGTGGTGGAATTCCCTGTCGCTGCAAAGTATGATGGCCGAGATTGTCTGGAAGGGAAGGCACAGGTGATTAGACCACATGATGACAAAGTCCCTCCCACCCCAACAGGGAGGAGCTGGACCCTGTCACAGGGAAATTCTACAGCAGTGCCTGGTCTGTGAAACACTCTTAGTGTCCAGATGTTCCTCCTACCTCGAGAGCTTAGCTCTCTGGAAGCTACTCATGCATCTTGTAGAAGTTTCCAGGGCATTTCACAACGAAGAAAAACATTTGCAACCTACTGAAAACCAAACTACATGGAGATATACCATAGCTAACATGATGGAAATTATACCATATGCAACGAAAAGAATGTTTCTCAATAAAAATGCCCTTTCTTGTGTGTTTTTTTCCTTTTTTTCCGGTTGCTAAAACAATTAGCCTTACAGTCCATCTGGCAATTTACATGTAATTACCCAGGATGCTCTGCATGGCTCCTCAGGCCACTCTAGCTACCGGAAGTAATGTGCTCAAGAGAGGTGCGATCAGCATTCCTTCCTGTACAGACTCCACCTGCCAGCGCCCCGCTGGAACTGAGACAGCAGCGATGAGGAATAGCTCGTACCCAGGGCAACAGGAGAAGCCTGGAGGGCCCTGGAAATACTGAACTGCTGGCCTCCCTCCATGAGTGTCCTTCCCCCAAAGACAGACACGTGGTCTAGCAGAGTCCCTGCACCCTCCGGGATGGACATTTGGCTCAGGGCCAGATTTACCAAGATGCCCGCCTAGCTACTTTCTTTCTGGGTGTGAGCACAGGAAGGGGCAGGGAAACAGTTTTAAAGGAGTCTTGATGTTCAACAGTTGGGAACCTTACTATTTCCAAAAGTAGAAGAAGGAGGGGTGAGAAGTTAAGAGCTCAGCCTCTAAAGTACTGAAGCACAGGGAAGGGACAGCCCGCCTTCCTTGCCTGCCTGCCTGCCAGCCAGTCTGGTGAAGGGGTATGCTCGGAGAGTGAAGGCCCCCCAACACTCAGCATCAGGGGCCAAGTGCCCCAGCTCGCTGGTTGAACCACCACCTCTACCCTGGGTTTGTAGGCCTTCCCCCAGGAACATGGTAAGTCAGGGGTTAGGTTATAAGAACCATAAATATACTCAGTTAATGTAAGAAAAAAAATTGCTATTTAAAAACCCAAGACTTTTAAAAGTTGAAAAGTAACGGCCCTAAGCTGGCTTTGGAAGGGTGGTCCAGGTGAGGCGGGCCTGTCCCAGTCAGGGTCCCTCCTGGCAGCTCCAGGCTAGCACCCTGGGCAGGCTGCTATTCGGTAGGCACAAAATGCAGCCTCGTTAGTGGGAACTCCAGAGGGACCCACACTGGAGACGGGAGCTCTGGGCCGACTGACCCCCGCCCCTTCACCTCACCACCTCCTGGAGGGGTTCCAGGAGAGGAATGCTCATGGGTGCCCGAGCCACTTTCTGGACTGAAAGAAGATGCACTGGATCCTAAGCCCAAGGCCCCAGCCAGGCCCACTCCACAGGGAGCCTGAGGAAAGTCACCCGGATTTTTCTTTTTCTTTAACACCTCGTGCTTTATAGGAAGACAACACAAAATTATACCTCAGAAAAGCAAACAATCCTTCCAACCACCAATTCAGCCTCTCCTCTGGGTCATCTCTGAGGTCATGAGTCCATGAGGCTACACAGCCACATTCCCCACCCTAGGGGCTGGGCTGGGCAGGGAAGAGGCCTTCCTGCTGGACCAGGCTCCCTGCTTCAGCAACTACCTGCTTGATGGCACCATTCTGGGGAATAAAGGAAACTTCTGGCATCCAACAGAGATGGGGTGGAAAGTCATCACAGGGGACCTGGCTGTCCTGTCCACCAAAACTCCCGGCGTCTGATCCTGAACAAGACCTGCCTTGAGGCTTCACTGCACGACATATGGTCTGAGGTCTGAGAGGGAGACCAGTAAGGGGCAAAGGTCTACAGTCAGGGACCCTGCCTCTTGGGATGCAGACTTGCAAAGAGCTCTCCCCACAGAACCGTTTCTGGGAGCAGAGTTGAGGGAGACCGAGTTTAGAAAGAAGGCACATGATAGTCGGCTGACTTCCTGGATGTCTGAGTCACTTCATTCAGCTCTTCGCTGGGATACGGGGCTACGCACTGTTTAGCACTCCAGCAGGGCCCATGGGAGACCAGAGAGGCGCGTCTCCGTCTCCGCCGAGCTGCACCCCGCCCCCGAGGAGGCCTGCGGGCACTTACCAGAAAGCGGACATCGTCAAAGCCATTCAGAAGCAACTTGCTCTCATACTGCTGCAGCCCAACCGCCTCCAGCCACTCCCCGACGCTCTGCTCCAGCGTCCGCGAACCTGACGAGAGAGGAATCGGCAGACGCTTGAAAAGGGAAAACCCATTAAGGCGGTAGCAGCGGCACTCAGAGGAAGACAGATGGCACTGCCACATCATGGTCATTACCATAAAGCAGCCAGACTATGTACAAGAGACCAGAGAGCAGAGGACCCGCAGCTCCTCTTCCGGGTGCAGGCCGAGGGCAGGTGGGCCCGGGCCGCACACCCACCCACCCCCTCAAGTCTGAGCTCCTCCAGGGCTGCGGTGGCACATGCACGGTCTCTGCCCACAGGTCAGCGTTCACACTGAGGTATTTCAGGAAGTCTGTTCCCACGGGCACTAGAGGGGCTGGGGGCTCCTCTCATCCATGCAACTTCTGGAGCCCCCGCGGGGCGGTGGGCGAGGGACAAGTCCTGTGACCTTGCAGCACAAACCGGTCAGGAGAGAGCACGCGTCTTCATGCAGCTGAGGGGCACAGGCACACAGCGAGGGCTCCGGGAGGGAAGCAGCGGCGGCTGTTCACGGGACCCAGCACATGCAACACAAGCAGCACAGAACCCGGCAGGGGGAGAAAAGAGACTTTTACTTGTTTTCCCCCAGCAGTCCCGGAATAAGCAAACCATGGCCACTGGCCCTTTGTGCTCAGAGGCTCAAGGCAGAGGGGGCCGAGTGCCGCGCACAGGCCGGGGCCCGGGGCCCGGGGCCCGGGGATGGGGCTCAGGTGTGGCCCTGCTGTGACGGCGACATCGCGCTCCCCCGGGCTGCACGGCCAGCGGGGCCAGGGGCCCAGTCCACAGCTAGACTCTGGCGGCCGGCGAGCGGGGCGTCTCCCGCGCCAGGGTGCTGTCCCGGGCCGGGCTCTTTTGCCGGGGCTGGGCATTCATCTTCCTCTTCTGATAGTGGCTGTTCCTGTGACTCGCCTGCCTGCTCAGGTGGAAAGCAGGCAGGCAGATCCAGTTCTTGGCTAAAGACGACAAAACCCGACCCGATGAAAGAAAGGGAAAAGGGAAGCGGTCCTCCGTCAGCTGAGCTGTGACGGCTTAAGTCTATTCACATTCGGCGCTGTGCTCTCTCTGGCTGAGTGACACAGACAGCAACGGTCTTCCCAGGGTCTCCGGATCCTGATGTTCTCCTCTGAGGGCCGGCAGGGAAGGGACGACATGTATCTGCTCTGCTCCTCGGCCGGACGGGGGGGCGGGGCGGGGAGGAACAGAGTTCAGCCCTCCCTGCCGACCTGAGCGCCTAGCCCCCACCTACTTCTCTGGTTCTCATGGGCAAGAACAGATGATAAAAGAAGGAAAAAAGGGAAAGGGAGGAAAAAGAACCAACTACAAAGACATCACCTCCAGAGAACTCTTGACACGGTGAAAGTCATTCTCTTGTTCTCGGCACTTTCTGCCCTTCAAGGCAGGCCAAGGCCAACTGGCTTGGTTATCTGGGAGCCCCCGGTGACCCACTGTCCTAGGCTCCCCCTCCTCTGTCCTCTGCAGAGCAGCTGGTGGTCAGGGACCCGGTGGCCTCCCGATGCACGCTGCAGCAGCACTCCGAGACGCTGGGTCCCCTGCCCTTGACTGGGGCTGTCTGCTCCAGGGAACCTAGGCGGCGGGCTCTCGTATGCTCACGAAGTCAAGTGTCCCTGGCTGCTGATTCATTCCTGCTTGTAATCCCCCAGCCGGGCAGCTGTGGTCCTGCCTGCTGCCGGCGGATGTGTGCGCTCACAGAACCGCAGCAGAGTGCTTTGTCTGGAGGCTCCTGGGCTCCACGCTGCCTGCTGCCGGCCCCACAGCCCTCGCTCGCTCTCATAATGTCTGGCCCTCCCCTTCTCCCCTCCCCACCCTCCTCCCTTCCACGCTCAGGAAAATACATCAGGGAGCGGACATCGGAGCAGAAGCCGCTGCTGCCTCCGCTGAGGGAGAAGGACACAGCAGCACAAGCATCACAGCAAAATGACAGGCTCCCCAGCATCTCCTGTCGGCCAACACACATGCGTCTGAAAGGCGGAGACGGGGAAACCCTACCTGCAGCTCGAGGGGCTGGAAACAGCTTATTAAGGAGAGAGAAGGCACATTCCTATAGTTTTGGCCAACAGTGTCTCGGACAGCCAGAGAAGGGGACAGAGGAATGACACCGCCCTGAGGGCACAGCCCACAGGTTAAGCGACCCCCTGCTCACCATGTAAGAAAGACCGTGCCTCTCTGCCAAGAGAATAAGCCATGGGGTGTCACAAAAACAGGTGACCAAATAAAGACATTATACCTAATATTCCTCAGGTGAGCAAGCACACTCAGCAACTCGGGAAGGGACTTCTCCTGGGGCCTGCCGGAGCCCCGGAGAGAAGCGCCAGGCCCAGAGCAGGCCCCTCGCTATCTAGAGGAGGAGGGTACGGGAGGGGAGGCACCAAGGAAAAGGGGGAGCCGGGACCAAACCCCAAGTACAGCCGTGAAGACAGAAGAGGTCACATGTAGAGACAAAGACCCAGGGACCACATGTCACCCTCTAAACATGCTGGGGGACACCGATAGCTCAGCAGGATGAAGACGGTCCTGGCAAAGAAAGGGCTGTGTATGCAGGGAGATCAGGCCCCAGAAGGAGCCTGCACTGAATGGCTATTCAACAGCTAAAGCGGCTGGCTTTAGCAGAAGAAAGCAAATGATCTCTTGCGCTCCACAGACAGGCTTTTGTGGAAAGCAGCCAGAGTGGCCGGGGCCAGTGGGAAGGCTTCCCCTCCCTGGACTCCTCAGAGTGGAATGAGTTGTGAAACCTGTCTGTTGGGGATTCGGGTAACTAGCTCCAGTGCTGGCAGCTCAGGGTCCCAAGGTCCAAGACGAGAGTAAGACTCCAGTTCCATACTGGGTCTTGTCCTATAGAACACGATCCTCTGTGAAACCAGTCACGCTGAGCAATCCTGTGCTTAGTTAACAGCTGCCTGCTGGAAGGCCTGCTCCTCCTCCCAGGCTGGCAACCCCAGAGCCCAAGTCTCTCCTAGATCCAGAAACCTGAGGACAATCTGAACCCTACACCTGACCATTCAAAACAAGCAAGAATTCTGCTCTGGCCTGAGCTGAAGGCTGGTGCTCCCTGAGGTCCTGGGGAAAGTCCCGTCCTGACCTGTCAGATAGAAGACAGAGCTCATGGGCAGACCTGAGTCTACTTTCCCCATGCTTCATGGCCTGGCAGCAGTGCAGACATAGCAGGCTGGGGACTCTGCAGCATGAGTGGGGGCACCCTCTGTTCAGGTGGCTGTTCTCGTGTGCCCACCCTAGACGGTCCTACGCCGCTGTATGGAAGATGGTTCAACTCAGCAGCGCTAAAACAGGACTGTGTGTCGGGACCCGGTGACCTAGGGGGGAAGCCAGGCCAACTTTCACCACTCACACAGGTTCGTGGGGGTAAGAACTAGTGGGTGGGACCACCAGGGCCAGGAAAGAGCTCAGTGTCATCACTTCCAAAGAGAAGGGCTCTTGCAGAAATGTGTTTTCCAAAGGTGCTGCCACATCTCCTGATTTATCAAAGTTGAGATACTGACCCAAACTCTCAAGCACGTGCATTCCTTGGACATACAGGGGTACAGGCAAGCAGAAAGCTGCTTCAACCGAACGGACTGCTATCGATCCCAGTCCTGGCTGTCCCCCAAGCACGGTTTTGGAAAACGGTAATGGTGTTTGTCTCAGTACTGAACATCTACTCCCAACAAACACTTGACTCTTGATGAAGGCTGCACACAACAACAGAGAGGGAGGCTGTCTGTCTGTTCTCCAGCACGTGGAGACAGAGCCACAAACGCTGAGTCAGAAGAGCCACCCCTGCAGACCCCAGCGTAATCCAAGACTGATGACTACGATGGGCCACACCCAGCTGGGCCCTCTCTTGCTAAAAGCCAGGGAAACAAGGCTGCTGGAAGGTGGCTCTGGGAACCCAATTGGAGACGTGGTGGAGGGAGACAAGCAGATGCCCCTCCTCCCTAGGTTTTTTGATACGGGTAAGTAATTATTTCATGGACAAAAAAAGAGCCTATCTACCATTTACCTCTTCTGCTCAAGTATTTGTATATATTAGTCATTCCCAACAAACCTATGAGGTAGGTACTATTATCCAAAGGTAGATAGGGAACTGGGGCTCAGAGAGATTAAGGGACTTGCCAAAGACCCTCATACATCCAGAAGCCGAATTTGAACGTGGGGCTGAGGCTCCAGAGCCCATGCAACTTTCACAAGCACCACAGCCTCAGCAGCTCCCTTCCCCCAGTGTGCACACTTGTCCCCACCCATCTGACTCCCTGATAGGGCCAGAGGAACCAGAAGTGTCACCTGGGCTAAGAGGCCAGTCCTGCATGCAGCCTCCTGAGTGAGCGAGGAAGCCCTTCCCTCCAGCTGGAGAGGCATTTCCTCAGGGATGGTGAGAGGCCAGGCCTCACTGAACTGACTCGGCCCGGGTGCTCTGGTGGCAGAGGGAGGTCTGCAGGTGCTTGGGGGATGGGGCATGAGACTTGCTCTAGCTAACAGGTACCTTTAGAAATGTCCCCTCACCTAAGAAAGTAATACAACCACAGGTCTGTTATCAAGGAAAACAGCTCAGATATGGCCTTTCTAGCTCCCTGCTTCCAACAAAGGAAATCAAGGCTGACCACACCCCTAGGGCTTTGAAAAGAAAAGAATGCCCAGAGTAGCAGTGACCCAGGATAAAAACGAGTGACTAAGTAAATGGAAAAATGCAGAGACAGACACAAGGAGGGACAGCAAAGCCAACCCCTCCAGGTGATGCAGGCTAACAGTCTGAGACCACCGAGCCAACCCAACGCTCTGCCACTGCTGTGGAGCAGCCGAACGAGAGCTACTTTCTCACGAGGGGTAAGTGCCAGAGTTGCCTGGGAAAGTGGACAGACCGAAGCCAGAGTGCACTCCAGTTTAAACCAATCGGAGAAAACCTACATTTACAAAAATACTTCTGGACAAGTGACAACTGTTAACTTAAAAAAAACCTTCTCAATAGGTGGCCTAAAATGCAGTTTCCCCTCCAATGTGTAAGAAGAGCCCTTGCCCTACAATAACAGCTAGATGGGCCATACAGATACGTGTCTGAATTGCAGGAGCATGACGCGGGCAGAGGCTGACCTCTCTCACCCACCAAATGTCTGTCTTCTGTGCCAGAGGAAAAACCTGGGCCAGAAAGGAGCCAGAGGTCTGTGTTCCACGGGAAAGCGGCTGCTTGGTACGATACCTGAGATCTTCTGTTGTTCCTGAGAAAAGTCAATCCCTTCTCCAATAGAGCTCATGATTTTCTCAATCTGAAACGGAAGAGAGAGGAACAAAAAGGAGAGGCTGTCAGGCTTCAGTTAAACATTGCCGGCTCACTATCAGTGCACAGGGCAGTTGGTGTGTGTGGGAGTGCTCCAGGTCTCTTCCAGATGATTCCAAGGTCCAAGCGCCAACCTGCAAGGGATCAGAACTCTTTGCTGCTCATATCAAGAAAGGCCCTTCTGTGGCCACAGCCCAACAGGGACTAAAGACGCGCTCCGAAAGGAGGGAGTGGGTAACAACCTGGGCTCAGCTGCTGGAAATGCCGAAAAGTCTTCCTTCCAAGGCATTTATATATCCCTCCTGCAGCACTTCCCCCAGCCCAGCAGAGACTGGACAACAGCAGGCCAGACCTGGCACATTTCACTGCTCACACCAGAATTTAAATTCCATGAGAGTAGAGACTTTGCCAGCTTGGTTCCATGTGACACCCCAAGTGCCTAGAGCAGTGCCTGGCAAGTCCTAAGCATTCAACAGATAATTGGTGCTGCCTGCCAGCTCTGAGGTATGAGGACAATTTTTAGAACTGAGACAAGAAGAGAACCTCAACATAGGAACCTCTTAGAAGTGAAAGTGAGGCAGGCGTATAACTCTGATGAGAGGATCTTTTGATGCAGACATGTACCCTTCCTCTGGACCACAGCAGGGAGAGCTGGTCTCAAAGCATCCGATGTCTCCAGCATTGCCCCCTGTATGGACCACCTGTTCCAGCCATCTGGCTTTGGTCACCCTGAGCCAGAGCCAAGCCCCCCACTCCAGGAAACCTGGCCAGGGGCAAGACAGGGCAGCAAGGAGGCGGACACCTTCTCTTCCTCTCCTCCTCTTTTGGGATGCAGTGATAATGAGCTCATTCATGGCTCTTTTTCCGAAAAGAATGTTACGAGAACCTTTTGTACCAGGGCTTGGATGCTTTTTCCTCTAAGTGCAAGTAAGGAGCCTGGGTCTGACAATCAAAAACAAAAACAAAAACAAAAACAAAAACAAAAAAATCCTCCAAAACACAACTCTCCAGCCAGCTTCCAGCTGGCAGACAAAGACATTTGACAGCGGGCAGAAGAGCACAGAACAAACACCATCCTTCCCTTTGCAGCCGGGAGCTGTGGCTATTTTCCTCCAGCCACAGAAAACTGCCTTTTAACACACACTGTGAACTCCATCCCTGAGCTCAGCAAAAGCCAAGGGAAACACAACACGTCTGACCTGTGGAGCAAATGGAGGTGTGCCTCTGCTCACCAGCCCCACAGCCCAGAGGCAGGCACGGAAGCGGGCAGTGCCACCGCAGGTCTGCCCTGTCCCTTGAAGAAAATGTCTTCCTCCTTCCCTTCCTAATGCATCATTCTCTTTGGCCTCCGCATATTTCAAGAACTGCCTCCTTTAACAGGCAGCTTGGTGCCGCGTGGGAAAGACCCGCACGGACAGGCAAGCACTTTCACGCTTTCCCAGCTTCAGTGCTGACTCTACAAAAACAGGGATGGGTCTTGGGGCGCCTGGATGGCTCAGTTGGTTGAGCGTCTGACGTCGGCTCAGGTCATGATCTCACGAGTTCGCACCCCCCGTCAGGCTCTGTGCTGATAGCTCAGAACCTGGAGCCTGCTTCCGATTCTGTGTCTCCCTCTCTTCCTGCCCCTCCCCCACTCGTGCTCTGTCTCTGTCTCTCAAAAACATTAAAAAACAAACATTAAACATTAAACAAAAACAAACCAGGGATGGGTCCTGCCTCCTGTGAAGGGTTGTCGTGTGGATTAAAAGTAGAGCTTACGTAGAGCATCTAGCCAAAGGCCTGGCTCACAGAAGATGCCCGATAAAAGGTTCGTGTGCTTTCCACTTCCCCTCTTAGAGCTCCATTCAACCTAGTAAAAACCTAGTTAAAGTCGAAAAAAATTTTTTACTTGTATTTTTTGACAAGTCATACATCCACATGATTCAAAGTTCAAAAGATACAAAGGTTATTCAGAGAAGTCTCCCTGTGCCTGTCTCCCAGCTGTCTGGCTCTCCTCCCCGCAGGGAACCAGTGTAACCAGTTTCTCAAGTGTGCTTCTAGATCTGTTCCAGCCACATATAAGCAAACATATGAAGGTATTCTACCCCCACACTGACAAAGGCAGTCTATATATGCTGCTCTGCATCTTGTTTTCTCTATTTAGTAATACATCTTAGAGTTCTTCCCACAGTTCATAAGGACATTTTTTTTTTCTTTTTCTTTTTAATAGATAAGATATGTCACCTTATTTATTCAACCAGTCCCCTGGTGGTCACGTACGTAGTTTCCAATCTCTTCTCATTCTCAACAGTGCCATGAAGAACACTGTTCTACATACATGTTTGTACACATGGTTCCCTCTTGAGAGTTCTTCCAGGCACAAAATCTTGAATTAGCAGCAGGGACCCCACGGGTCGTGTAATGCCAACTCCCACCCCATGTCCGATTTTGCTAAAGGCCTTCCAGAGATAAGGCGTTAGGTGATTATGATGATCACTGACTCTCCCAGTCAGTTCGCCTTATATGCAGAAAGTGCCAATTTATAACATCTGTCTTTTTACAGATTGAAATCTTTTTTCTTCTGACTTCAACCCACTGGTCTGGTTATTGCCCTAGAATACCTCCTCTTCCACAGGAAAGGCTTAGGGATATTTGGAGACAGACCAAGCTGCTCCCCCACCCCCAGGCTGCACTACATGACACATCAGTGCCCAGGTCCCAAAGCCTGGGCTGTCCAGATCATAGAAGCCTCCAAGCTGGGCAAAGAGCAGGCACTCCATAGATGTGCTTTCCTTTTCCTTTTCTCTATTTACAGGAGAAAAGCAGGGTGCTCGAGATGAGAAAACTTTTCTCTGCATGGGGGGAATGAATGGGTCCTTATCCCTGGAATGGCTCCACCAGGCTATGGATCTCTCTTCCAGGCCAAAGAGGGTGTATGTGGGAGAATCACCACTGAAAAGGCCACGAGAGTTGGAATAAAGCATGTTTTACTTGCCATTTTGCCCCCTTGGGCTGGCTTGTGTTAAACAGGGAACCTACTGAATGAATGAAAGCCGGGGAGGGAGGGGCCCATTTACTTAAGAGCTAGCAGAGAAAAAGCTGTTTTCCCAAGGCATGCAGAGTGTCATGGGTGGAAAGAGCTGAACTGGAGGACGACCCCAAGGTAGCTTTTAATATAAAATCAAGTCATCTACGGTATCTATTTCATGATCATCATAATCACCTAACACCCAAAGCCACAGTTGACCTAACCAATCAGCATCTCCTGGCTGCCCAATTCATTGGCCCTTTGCCAAAGGGCCTTTTGAAATCCGAGTGAACAGAGTTGAACACCCTGCTGCTTCTTTGCTCTGTTCCTTCCTTCCTGCTGGCCCCAGGAGTCACCCTCACACCCACTACAAAGGGCCAGGAACAGCCCACATTTCCACAGCCCACGCTCTGGCAGGGTATGCAAGGACACTCTCACAACTATTTCATTGAAACTGTACGTGTCGCTGTCCTGTGAACTGGAGTAGCTAAGTCACGCTGAGAAGATTCTAGTTTATAGAGGAACTAGGAGTACTCGGCAGTTTACTGACAGCTTACAACCCAGCACCCCTTCCTGCCTTGGCAGAAACACAGGGCTGGGAGGAACATGGCAATGAAAAGGTCCTGTTTGGGCAGAGACCGGCAGGTGTCCGCCCTGACACCATAAGCACAGAGCTGTCTGGGACTGTGATCTTCCCCAGGGGCTGGGGAAACAGGGAGGAGCCGGATCTCCTCTCTCCCTGCCACACCCTCCAAGGCCCAGAACCAGCAGAGGGAGAACATGGTCATTCCAGTCTAGACAAAGAGGAGCTGACCGAGAAAACAGACACCATTCTGATCTATATACTTTGTGTAGTTTAACCATTTAGGCTTGAGTTAAAAAAAAAAAAAAAAATCTGACTAAGCTGTTTTCTCAGAAATGTTCTGCATCTCAGGGGACAAAGCAGGCAGGTGTAATGTCCTGGAAGGGCACAGTTCAATATTCTCTTTTCTATTGTTGAGGTTCAGTGACCTTTTGGGGGAGAGACGGACAATGGTCACGCTCTAATACTGCACTTCACATAAACTCTATAGGGAACTTATATTTGTGTTTGGTAAGGCCTGAGCATTATCGACATAATGGATACATGTACCTTAAAAATGCTTGGAAATATTCCATTTTCAAAATATACTCAAGGTTATTCTATTTAGACTCTCCCCTCCTGCCCCCACCAGGGATGTATGAAACATATTCCCCATGTGGCTGAAAACAAAAATAACTCAAACGCTAGAGACACCGCTGCTCACATCTTCTGACATGTGCTTGTTCAGAACACAGGATTGTGTGGTGCTGGGTGGCTCAGCCGGTTGAGAGTCTGACTCTTGAGTTCAGCTCAGGTCCCGATCTCACAGTCGTGAGATCAAGCCCCAAGTCAGGCTCCACGCTGGGCACAGAGCTTGCTTCAGATTCTCTCCCTCTCCCTCTGCCCCTCCCCTGCTCTCTCTCAAAAACAAAAACAAACAAACAAAAAAGAACACAGGATCATGGGTGGTGATATTCCGTATACAGATAAACAGGTCTCTATTCCCTATCACTACACCCTGGCTTTGGGGAACAAGTCAGATTACAACGGACTTTTCAACGTGTATCAGGAGTGATGGGAGGGAGAAGACAGCTGTCAGGGACAGAAATACCTCTGTAGGAACAGGAAGTCCACCTGAGAAACCACAAGCCTGGATCCAAGGCCTGTGTGAAACCTCCCTTCCAGAAGGTGGTACAAGTTACAAGAAATGGCTACGTTCAGGGGCTCCCATTTGTAGTCAAGTATCAGGAGAGCAGTTATCAGTCTGGTCAACATGCCCATTAGGTGGGGCCTAACATAGAGGAAGGAGGGAAAGGGATCACCTGCTTCCTATTTTCTTTTGGTGCAAATGGGAACATGAAGGGAGATGTTTCTGCAATTCACCATTGACTGAATTTGGCTCTTGAGGTCAGACATTCCCTCCCAACCCTCTTTCTGCTGCTTGGGGAACTCTCAGTTCCCAAGGACTCTCCCACCAGTTGGAAAATACATACCAATCCCCTTGGGCCCGTACTGCCAGGGCTGGAGACCCTTTCTACCTCTCCTTCTCTGTCCCAATGCTTAATACCTGATTGGTCCAGAAACACACTCTGCTTTGTATCGTTATTTCCCTGATGAACTGTTTTTAGGAAGTGTCCCAGAGACACTACAGAGCCACTAAGGGCAAGGACCCTGTTTCATACTGTCTCTTTTAGATCTCACATGGAGCCATGCACAGGGCTGGCCCACTGGAGGCGGCCAGTGACAAACAAGAACAGCTACAATTTGTTAAATGCCCACATCGGGCTAGTCACCTCATTAATACTGTAAGAGAGGAAACGCAGCCAACACTTCTGGACCCCAGTCTGGATTCCCTGCCCCTGTTTTTATCTGTCTCCAACCTCCCTGGGTTGCGGGCACAGTAACCTCATACCCTACAACTACCAGCTGGCTCTTTCGCTCAGCAATCCTGCAGAGCATCAACTCACTGCCAAGCAAACATATTATCTCATTTTTCAGGTGAGGGAATTGGAGCTCTGCTCCATGGGCCGACTCCCAAACTCCTCGCGGGTGGTACAGCTCTTGCTTCCGCTAAGTGCCGTTGGTGGCAGAGTCTGCTCCCCGGGGAGCTCGAGCTTCCTGCTCTGGGGTACTAAGTGGCAGACCCTCTCCCTTGCTTGGACAGTGCTCCACATTCCTAGGAGCACAGGGCTAAGGAACTGACCCTTAAGCACCCCAAGTCTCACTGGATGCTGCACGCGTGCCATCAGGTGACTGCTGACGTGCCTCCAGCTGGGCAAGGAACCCTGAAGACTGCTGACAGCTGCACTCCCGGGCCCAGAAACCACATAAGAATTCATCACCACTTCTGTCTTCCTGCCTCTCAGCAGCAGACAGGCTCAGCCTGGAGTGGGCTTTGATTCCACGTTGGAAAAAGGGTCACTGACCAGGGTCTGGGTTATTGTTTTTCCCCCTCTCCCTCCGCCCCTGACCAAATCGCACAAGGCCTCAGGAAAGACAGAGATGGATTGAAGTAAATTATTTGTCCTGATTTTCTAACCTTGTCAACTGCTTTTAGGAGAGGGAGGCAGGAGAGGGTGGGGGAGGGGAGAAGAGGGCAGGGAACGAATAAATATCTGCCAACAGACTCAGGGCCGGCCTTCGGAGGCAGAGGCTGCGGTGGCGGCTCCATTGACAATGAGTAACTTCTTTTCCACAGAGCACGCCGCTGTTGGTGGAGGCTTAATTTGTCTCATCACAGGGGGCACACAGATTGTTGCTGTATTTATTGCTGCATATCCCCCCAACTTGAGTCCCCTTTACATCGTTACCTTCCTTCTCAATCCTTCCAGGCTGGGAGACAACAGAGTGGTTCTGTTTCACAAGTGTTTTGTACCTGTGTCACCTCAGGCTCCTGTTAAAGCCCGCATGTTATCTGCCCCAGGCTAGACTCTGGGGGAGGGGCGGGGGAACGCAAAGTCCAAGACGCTGTGGCTCCCCAATTCGTTTCCTATCCCCCCTTCCTCATTTTTTACCTTTCACACGCCTCTTAGGTTACTGACTGGGCCTTCCCTGCCCCCCCTCCCCAAAGCAGCTCCCACCCCACTTCTCCCAGCTGGCACTTTCTGACCAGGGACATGCTCCCGACCCACCCACCAGAGATGCGCATGCCCCAGACCCGGCATCTCATCTCACCTCACAGGGAGGAAGGCTCTTACCCAGGGAGGAAGACCTTACATGCAAACAACACTGGCCAGTGACCTCCTCACCCTGGAACAGCCTACCTTCCAGGCAAATCTTTAACTCAAAGCCTCAAGAAACTGCTGAAAGAAGAAAAAAAGTTGGGAGACCTAGATTCCAATTAACTTTATTATGGCTTGCCACATAACTCTGGGTTATGTGCCAAATACTGGCTTTAATAAGTGGGACAAGACTCTAAAAGATTAATGAGGGTTATGTATTTGGGTTCTACTCCAATTTACACAATCTCCTTTCTACCCAGGAGGAGGCTTATTTGGGGGCCGGGGCTGGGGAACGGGGAGGAAGGCACCCAACCTCAGGGAGGCTGCAGGTCTCTAAAACGCCAGGCAACCTGCTTCCTGGACCTTCCTTGGTTTTTCTTTCACTACCACCATCACCGAGTAAGCTTCCCTTGCTCCCATTCCTCCACAATCTGAATTTCATTAAAGCGCCCTGGCTGCACGGTTAGCCTAGCGATCGATTAAACCAGCCCACAGAAAACACTCTAAATTCCCATTCAGAACTGATTTCCTCAGCAGTGTGGCCAGGGAAAGGGTACCACATCCGTCAGCTCCTCAGATTCTGCAGGGGGAACATCTGCCTCATAAGACTAGGGGAGTCACATGCAAAACTCTCAGCACCAAATTACACATACTTATGGTGTGAAAAAAAGACCATATACATTTAATGCAAATACACTATCAGTATCCATCAGCTGCCCTGAGATTTGTTGCAGCTTACCACCCCTAATGGTCTCTGAAGTTATGAAAGAGGAAGTTGGATAAATGAAGTTGACAGAGTTCTCAAAATTCATTTTAGAGCACTAGTTAAAATCCTTCAGAGAAGCCTGTTTAAAAAACAAAATTCAACTGAGTAAATTTAAAGATCTAGTTGGCTTTACTAAATGATTCATGAGTTGGTTAGCATCCCTTCTAGCAAGTAGAGGGGAGCTCCAAAGAGCTACAGAAGGGGAAAGACTTTCAAAGGCAGGACAAGGAAGTCAAGAACAGAAAAAAGGACTATTTCAGGTGAGGTCACCTTCCTCTGGGGACAAAAGGGTCTTAGTAGGTAGATTACCTCATCTTCCTTTGGGGAATGTGACAGATTACCTTATGGGTGCTGACCAGAAAATTCCCAGACTGACCTGGTTAAGACTACATTTCTAGGGGAGGTTGAAAGTGCAATTAGATTAGGTTAATTAAGCCCCAGTCTGGTGACCTGGCCTAAGGGACTCCACTTTGGGCCTGTGGTTTTCTTTTTAATAAGCCTTACACAAAAGCGCACACTCTGCATTGATTCCATTCATATGAAGTTCTAGAACAGACAAAACTAATCTATGGAGGTGGAAAAACGTAGGGGGCAGTAAGGAGTGACTGGAAAGGGGTGCGAGGGAACTTCCTGGGTTTATGGCAATATTCTGCATCTTGATAGGAATCTGGGTCACACAAATGTATGTGTCTGTCCAAACTCAAGGAATAGTAGACTTGAGATTTATGCATTTCATTTTGTATACATTTTACTGCCCCTCTTCCCAAAACCCTATGAACATATATCTATCAAACTCCAGTTAATGATATACAATATGGTTAAACTGTTTAGGGATGAAATCTATGATGGCCACAAGTGACTTTGAAATGCATCAAAAAATAACCAATTTTTAAGTGGACTGAGGGATGGATGGATGGATGGATGGATGGATAGGAGACAAAACAAGTACAGTAAAATGCAATTAACAGAATGTAGGCTCAAGGTGCTGGGTATGTAGGGACCCACTATTCAAGTCTCTTTCAAGTTTTCTGCATGTTTGAAAATTCTCAGAATAAAATCCTGGGAAAAAAATATTTCTTTCAGGATCAAATCTTTTAGAGAATAGTAAATTGTAAGGTCAAAAAGGCTTGAAGTTTCATCAATTGTAATGAACTCTGCTCAACATGCTAATAAGCAGAGACAGGCTCAGCAAAGGAGACAAAGAGAAAGGAATGTGGGAAAGCTGACTTCACCATTATTCCGTGTCACCAAGCTTGTGGGTGAAGGGCCCTCAGCATAGCGTCTCTGTTGTGGTGTGGCTTTCTCTATTCTGGAACCCAGGCTAACCCTGGTCTTGACAGTCTGAAAACTCAATTATCAGTGTTCCCAGGGATGAGCAAACCCTGGGAAACTGGTTCGTATTAATCCGACTCAAAAGACACTGATCCCTCCATCAATGACTTACTTCAGCATGGTAAGCAGCACATTAGAATACATGGCTAATGGAATGTGTTCGTATCCTCTAGAGCCTGAAGTCAATAAAATGAGATCAAATCCACCCTCAGAACACTGAGGGAACAAGGTAGAGGTGGGTGGACTGTGTTGAGAGCTTATTAAATTATCTCTTTCCTACTTAGGGAGGTAGTCTTTCCTGAAAATCGAATTCAGGGGCTCACAGCAAGGCACCCTTCTCCTCAGAAAGTACTTTTGATCAACAATGTTGGCACTCGAGCCTCCCAGGGTTGTTAGGTCCTAGGGTTGGGTTCTATCACTGGGGCACTCTGCACTGAGCACCAGCTCAGTGCCCACCCCGTGGATCAGTTCTTCCTCACAAGCAGCCTGGAGGAGAGCTCTGATTCTGCCCACTTTACAGAAGAGGAAACCAAACGTCAGAGAAGAAGAACAATGTCCATGGTCAGAGCACTAGAAACATGTGACTGTGCCCAACTCATTAGCTTTATAATTCATGACATCCAGCTTCTTTAGGGCCTAGCTTCTACTCTATTAAAGTTCAGAGCACAATTTCAAATATATGGGATAGGGAACACTGAAAAGATTCTGCAGAGTGGAGGAAGGAACAAGGACTTTGGAATACAAAACTTGCGTTTGAAATACTTTTAAAATTAGTTGTGGAACCTTAGACAAGTCATTTAACTTCTCTTTCAATTTCCTCTTCCATGAAGTGTGGAAAAATTCCTCACCCGTGGGATCGCTGCTACGGGCAAATTACTCGACCCCTCTTCTTCAAGATTCTGTCTCTTCAGAGGAGAAATGGAGACATCAACACAGGGCTGCTATAAAGATGTGAGACAACACACACGGAGTCCTAGCGCAGTGTCTGGTTTCTAGAGGGAGCTGTAATGAGGAGTCTGTTTACTAGGATACTCAAGCAAGCTCTAACTTCTGGGGTGCCTGGGTGGCTCAGTCAGTTAAGTGTCCGACTTTAGCTCAGGTCATGATCTCACAGTCTGTGAGTTCAAGCCCTGCGTCAGGCTCTGTGCCTGACAGCTCAGAGCCTGGAGCCTGCTTCGGATTCTGTGCCTCCCTCTGTCTGTCCCTCCCTCACTCACACTCTGTCTCTGTCTCTCAAAAATGAATAAATGTTAAAAAAAAAAAAAAAAAAGACGTGGGGTCTTCGTGTGATTCATCCATTCCTGAAAGACACTGTCCCATAGGTGAAGATAAACTTCTTGCTACTGTAAGCACAGAAAGGGAGATTTGCTCCTTCTCCAAAGGCAGTATCTGTCTGCCCCTGTTACTGGGAAGTTTCGGTCCCTGCCAATATCCAGGGGCCATAGCAGTAAAGTACCCAGGAGCGTTGTAAAATTCTGCGCTCGAAAAAACAGGGTTGAGCCTAAGAGTCATTTCGTTTTCACGCTGGAACCCACTTGACCCACTTGTAAGTCTTGCTTGCACTGAGAAACGTCTGTGGTCCTTGTAAAAGCACAGATGCCAGGTGAACAGCCCACACAGTCTTACCCCCTTGCTTGTTTCAGTTTACAGAGATTAGAAAGGGTTTGCACTCATGATTCACATTCATCTGGTTCCAAAATAAACAGAATTCTACCTAAAAAACAAGTTAATCAAAACCCAGGTTCCTTTGTTTAAAAAAAAAAAAAAAAAAAAAAAAAAGGACAAACCAGGGGGAAAAGGTTTCCTTCTGGCAGAAAATGTTTAGAACATGCTGTGTGAACAATAGCTCACTTCCTGGACACTCAGCTGGAGGCTGCCTCTCCATTCAGGACAAAACGTTTCATGTGAGGGGGGGGGGGGAGGTGACGCCTTTCTACAAGGCAGCTCCTTGGCAGGAACACGGTGGGGGGGTGGCAACCAGAGAGAAAGGGGACAGAGGAGAGGAAGCAGTCTCCGCTCAGGCCTGCTCCCCTCCCCCACAGAGGTAGGGGCTCAGGCCGTGGTGCTGGCCTCACATCCCACACCTCTGAGAAAGCTGGCTCCTGCAGGGCAGGGTCAGCAGGCAGGGAGGGAGGCGGACCGTGGAATCAGCAGGGCCATCTGCAACAGCAATACCACCACCTCCTTTGCAAGTCCGTTAATGACCTCTACCTGACTGACCGAGCTGCACACCATGTAAACTCATGCTCGCGTTCCCAGCTGGCAGGATTCTCTCAAGCACACCCGCGGGTCTCCTGCTTCTATCCCACCGAGTGTTCCGCTTACCAGGAATTAGTTGGGATCATTTCCAAAACTGGTGTAAGATAGTTGTATATTTGTTGACGAAAACAGGGAAGTTTAATTAAACGTTACATAAATGACGAAACAGGCACAAAAAGAGCAGTCTCTGTGACAACCAAGTAGATGCTTTGAAGAGACTCAATAACAGGCCTTTGAATCAGGTGTTGTTGGAGAAATAAATTATAAAAGGTTCTAAAGGATTCTGTACTCACAAGTGACTAAATTCTTGCTTTATTTTTAAGAAACTCTAACTGTGAGTTTTAGCCAATGACGTTTTACGGGCGTGATTCACGTAATGAAGAGGGCAGAGAACTCCAAATTAGCACGTCAACAGGGGAAGAAAAGGCCCTAATGCCACATCAAAACACTGGGAGGCACACCTATTCGTTTGGGGTTAAATTAAAATGTTTGTTTTTAATTAATTTATTTTTTTAATGTTTTATTTTTTTATTTTTTATTTTTGAGAGAGAGAGGGAGTGCGCGCAAGAGCGAGCAGGGTAGGGGTAGAGAGGCAGAGAGAGAGGGAGGCACAGGATCTGAAGCCGCCAGCTCTGCCCTGACAGCAGAAAGTCCGACACAGGGCTCAAACCCACAAACTGTGAGCTTATGACCTGAGCTGAAGTCAGACACCCAACCGAGCCACCAAGGCGCCCCTGTTTGTGTTCTTTTTAAAAGTGACTTCCTCCTTTAACAGAGTTTTGTAATTAACCAAACAACCCCGTCCCAAGTGCCCATTGCAGAAAGCCCCTACAGGGAGCTGGCAGGAGCGCCTGATAAACACTAAGCCCTGTCACAGATGCCAGGAGCCGGGCCACACCGTAATTCACAAACTGCTTTTGTGCTCAGGTAGGTCTAAACCACCAGAGACACAGAACCCCTCTCTGGCTACTCTTTCCTGAAAAGCCGGGTAAATCCCAGCATGCAGCGGCCCTTCCTTCTTCCTCACGGCAGTTCCTGTTTGCACAATGCCTTATGCTTTCACTGATCACTGCCAGGGTCCAGGGCCAACCAGCCACGGCTGTGTAAGTTGCAGATCAAAGGCATTAGCAAGTCATGGGCTCTTCCATTCTATCAACTCAGAGGCTACCTCATGCAAGTCAAATTTACAGCTGCCACTCACTCACACACAGCACTTGGTAACGGGAACTCCTCGCAGCCCAGATCTCAAGCTGGGAGCACAGAGATGGAGTCACCAGGTTAACAAGACCCTTCCCCTCCATGTGGTCCCCTTTACCTACCCTGGCAGACCATGGGACAGGGAGGCAAAGCAACTGGAGTCCTCCAAGTCTCCTAGATGTGTTCTGAAGCTCATGGGCATCCAAGGTCATCCTGAAGAAAAAGCCTGAGCTAGGAACTAGTCTGTGCCCTGCCCCACCCATCAGGGAGCATAAAAAACCATGGGAATGGCATCTTCAGGTCCCCCAAACATACTCTCAGAGGATAAGATATAAGTACACGGAGGACAATTGTTTTCTGGGTAGGAAAGCAGAGACTAAGACCATGGACGACAGTACACCTGGGATGCCTGACCCTGGCCGGAGGCCGGATGATGGTGCCTAGCTCTTACCCCACCCTACCCACCAGTCTACACTGCTGCTGCTCCTGAGATCCCAAGCCCAACCCGGGCAGGCCTCTGCCTTGTCTGCAGCCCCCAAATCTTCACCCTGTAATTCCGTCCAGAACCAGATCAAGTCACCTGTGCTCCTCCACGTTGTGTGCAGTCTAACATAAAAAAGTTTCCGGGGTCAGAGCAAGGCTTTATCCTTGGTTTGTCCCTTTGGCAAAATACATAACCTACCTGAACCTCGTCCGTAAATATGGATGATGATACCTGCTTCGCCGTACGGCAAGGGGGTTAAATGCGGTAACACAGGTAGAGTGGCTGGCACACAGCAAGCATGTGATAAGCATTGGTTCCCTGCCAGCACCCTTTCCGGACTGACTGCATCTAAGGTCTTTGTTTAGGATCCTTGCCTCCTGCAGAGGCAGCCGGGCTGTACTATACTAATGCAAACATGTTCACATAAACATAGTCCAAAGATGAGCCCTGGCCCTTCGACACATGCACACCACACCCAAGCTTCTTTTGTATTTCCCAGTGGCGCTCTTAGCAGGCACTGAGCACTGGGAGGGTTCAGTCAATACCCAGTGGAAAAACACACGAAGAGCTTTTAAAGTGATTACATCTGATTCTCAGGGAGGGATCTGTTCAGGACATACATCTTTCTTGGACCTGAGCTTTTTCCCGAAGAGGAAATGACCAGAGGAAAGTGGTGGCGCTCCCAGATGTGTGGCCTCTTTCCACCTAAAATTCCTCCAAATGCATCCTCACTGTCTCATTGCTAAGTTCCTGAGTCAACAACCTCTATTATCAGCCCTGTGTTGACCTCAACCACAAGCAACTGTGTTCTTTCCTCTTAAAAAAATGAAATTTTTCTCAAATTCCAAAGGGTATGTTTTATAATACTATGATTTCAACACCAATAATAAATGACCCATCCACAAGCCCACCACCCGGTGTACGAAATAGAACATGGCCACCAAACAGCATGTCTTTCCTAGGTCACTGTCTTCCTTTGTGCTCCTCTGAGGCCACCAGCCTCTTGAATTAAATGCAATCACCCCCTTGCTTTGCTTTGGAGTTTACCACTGACATCAGTATTCCTAAATGATGTAAGTTGCCATCTCACGTTCTTGGCCTAGGGGGTAGGAGCACAACTTGATATCCTCGTATTAGCCCAATAAATTCTGGGACCAGAGCTCAGGGTCGGGCACTCCCTCTGCTGCCGAGGGAGTAGAAGGCCGTGGAAAGGACCCAGCATCTGAAGAAAGGGCACTGGTAGGGGCGCCTGAGTGGCTCAGTAGGTTGAGTGCCCGACTTTGGCTCAAGTCATGATCTCACAGTTCATGGGGAGCTTGCTTAGGATTCTATGTCTCCCTCTCTCTCTGCCCCTCCCCTGCTTGCGCTCTCTCTCTCAAAAAATAAAAAAGAAAACATTAAAAAAAAAAGGGGGGGGTGCCTCGTAAAGGAAGAGCAATAAGCCCTTGCTTCTTGCTGGGCTGGCCAAGGTCACATGTTCTCTGGGTCTCCTGAGAAAAGCCCATTCCCTATAAGGGCTGTGGCACGAAACTACTGTGGGCTAACTTTCATGTTAAAGTATACAATCACACCGGATAACCAGAAAAGACCCAGACTTTTTGAAACGGCCTCAGTGAAGACGGCCTGCACCAGGAGAACCCCTGTGGACTTGCCCTCTTGGGCCTGTTACTAAGGGAGTCTTGCAATTACACAGTGCACGAGTATTCTCAGACCATCAATAAAAGCGGCAAGTGGGGAGAAGAAAGGCATAAAAGACGGACATGCTATACTCTCCACATTGTGAAACCTTTGCCTTGGGAGATCCCTGGGCCACCCACCAAAAGACCATCTCCAGCCTCAGCCTGAAGGGAGATTCCAGAGCAACCACAACCCACCAGTCTCAACTGTTTTGCAAGCATTTATCACTGTCAAGAACTGTCCTCTAAGGATTTTGTGTGCGTGCCCTGGAGGTAGGGCCCTTTGGAAAAGTAGCGGGAGCCATAGCCTCAAGACAACATCAGTGAGGGAAAAGTCAGTCAGTGGAGCCAAGGAAAGACCTAGTTTATCAATGTTTGAGTAAGACCCAGGACAATTATTGCTTTAATAGTTCTAATAACTTTATAACATCTCCATTGTTGGCTATCTTCTAGCCTCTCAGTTTCCGATTTCCGTTTTGTTGGACAAGCAGTTAAAAGTTAAAAGGGGACCACATGCCTATTTCAGTTACAGCAAAACTGGGGAGACCACGGAAAACTTTGTCACTTCCTCACAGAGTTCTAGGATAAGAGGAGAAGGGGGTGGGGTGGGCGAGCAGGCAGCCTGCGCAGGCGTGCCAATCCCTTAGGTCTATAGGAGAGAATAAATAGGAGAAGGGGAAGCTTGTCGAGACCCCCAAGAGTCCCTGGCAAAAGGTCAGAGGTCCCAGGCTGGGCCTCCTAGCTCCACTGTTAACTGAGGTACACAAACCTTGTCTTCTAAGATTCCAGCTCTTACTGAATCAAAGGCTTGAGCAACAAACAAACTAGTGTAGAGAAAGGATAAGTTCGGGCTGAAGGAAGTGTAGTGCCCACTGTAACCATGATCAACGAGGGATCTGTTTTTCTCCAATATCTCTGGGCTCAGGCTGTATGTGTGTGCAAGTCTGTGTGCCTCTGCGTGCGGGCACACGCATCAGAATCTCAAATATGCTCCCACACAGTTGAAAATAAACAGGATGGCTCTAGTCAAAACTGTGAAGTACAAAACCTCTAACCTCCTTTTTAAAAATGCTTTGCTCCCAGAAGTGGGACTAAGTGAGTCCAGCTGGTAAACTCAGCCATTGCCCACCACCGCCCCCCCCCCCCGCCCCCGTCAATGGAAACAAAGGATGGGAAGATACAGACCAATCTCTCAGTTTGGCAAGTAAGGAAATGAAGGCTCAGAGAGGTTAAGTAAGATGGGCAATTGAGGGCCTAAACCTTGCTTCTTGCCTCCCTGCTGAGATACTCCACTGATTTTGTGAGCTAGGGAAGTGGCAGAACACAGAGCAACCTTTTAAGCCTCCAGAGGCTGAACCCTAAAGGCATAAAACTTGAGGCACAGATAAGCTCTATCACCCTTAGCTCTCTGCATCCCCGGCGCTAGCCTCGCTCAGGAAAATGGCTTCTGTGCAGAGCACTGTGCTGTCCCAGTTAAACAAGGGGACACAGGGCAGTGGTCCCTAAACTTAGCAGGTTTGCAGGCCGTTTTCCCTCCTAATTGGGATAATGGGAATGTTTATCCAACTTTTCATCAGGGCCAAAAAAGGACTTTAGAAATGAACATGACAGAAGTGTGAGGGACAGCTTTGTGACAGAGCAGTTCCAATCTTGATCATGGTGGTGGTCACACGACGTGCACCTAATAAAAGTGCACAGAACCGCACATACATGTCAAACTGGTGAGATGTGAATAAGGTCCATGGATTATGTCATCGTCACTTTCCTGGTTCTGATATTGTTCTAGGGTTATATTATATGTTACCACTGGCAGAAGCTGGGGGAAGGGTCCTGAATAAAGGACCTCCCTGTACTATTTCCACAGTGTGAATCTAGGATTATTTCAAAATAAAAACATTTGACTAAGGGACAAAAAAACTCAAGCTCACATGAAAACCATCCCCTTCATTTTACGAAGGAAAGGACAACTGAAGCACCAAAAAAAAAAAAAAAAAAAAAAAGAATGGACACAGTCAGAATAAAGACAGTCGGCAAACAAGCATCATGGGCACTGCCATGACACTCCTTGTCGTCCTTCGTTTTCTTATCATGACCCAGCAAAACCAGGTTAGGAGTACCTCAGTAAGAGTGCAAGATTCTGGTCCCTCCATCCTCTGCAGCCTGGCAAATCACCACAGTGTGCCAAGAGATCCGCCCAAAGGGGGGCCTGGCACACAGCTCCCCTCCTCAGCCTGGTTGGCTTCTGACCCTTCTTTGCAGCCTGGAGAGACTAGAACCCAAGGGTGGGCAGGACGAGAGTGCTGTTCAGGGTTGGGGGAAAGGGCATGTAAGGCTGTGCTGACAAGAAGTCGAAGTTTCTCTTCTGCCTTCTTCTCCTCCTACCAGTGCCCAGAAGCCTCTGCTTTTCCTTTTCTTCTCCATCAGAGCAGAGACCCAATGTCAGCCACTTATAGCCCTAGATTTCTTCATTTACTCCATCCTGCCCTCTCCCTGGCTCAGATCTAAGATCCAGGGTATTCTCACAGCACCCTCTCCCTTACTCCTGACACCGTCCTTGGCAGTTGCTTTCAGGCCCCAGGGTACTTGCCTGCCACACTCCCCCAGAACGGGGACCCCAGGAGCAGGTCTGTCCTGGTGTGCCAAGAGGGAGAGGTTGTGCTCCACAAAGCCCTCCCGGCACAGGAGCAGGGCGGGGGCATCCAGGAAAGCCGGAGAAACCTCAGCCTGGACCACTGACGGGTGGCACATTAGGTGCTGCCAGTCCCTGCCCGCATTCTCCCGACACTCATCACTTCTGAGCCTGTCCACCGGACAGTCTGCAACCACAAGCACCTGCAGCGCTCTGAGGGTCCTCTCTGGCCTCCAGAGCCCTCTAGGCCCACACCCTAAGTTGACTGGAAGTGCCAGGGTGATAATGTCCTGCGCCTCTTCCCGCTAAGGGAACAGCTCTCACCCACACCGACTGGAGGTGATAAAGACCCCAGAGCTCCCTCCGCCCTCGAGTGGGGTAACTGAGGCCACCTGTCAGGGCTTCCCAGTGGGCTTCTCAGTGGGGCTGAGCCCCAGGGCTCAGAGTGGTAACCCCATGATAACAAACCCTTTAATTGCTTTCCTTTCTTTCTCGTGACCCCATTCCCCTACCAGTGCTTTCGGAGATCACCTCCCAAATAAACTATCTGCATTAAATCCTGCTTTGGGGGGAACACAACCTAAGATAGATGATCCCAGGGAACCCCAACAATTGGTAAATTAGAACCAGACTTCAAATATGAATGAGTGTTGTCTCTGTGGGTGTCCGAAGGATGTATATCTGTGTAATGAGGGAAACTGCCAACAGCATGGCCACTGTCAGATACTAGAAAGCTGGCTAACGGGGAAATAACGATAAAAACCTGATTTGCCTGGGTAATACTCATAATAGCCATTTATAAGAACTGCTTTTCATTTGCTTAATTACCACTCGCACAATAACTACCATGGATATATTAAATGTGTCAGAAAAAAACCTACGTTAAATTTTATTTAATTATGAATGTTATACAACCCCACACTGGAGGAAACCCTGCCGAGACAGCTCTTAAAGCAGTGGTTGCCAAACTTCAGCAGCAAGGGAATCATCTGTTCCATTGGTTGCTGGGCTCCACCCCCAGAGAGTCAAATTCAGTAGGTCTGGGAGGAGTCGAGAATTCTCATTTCTATCACGTTCTCACATGTAGTTGATGCTTGCTGGTCTGCGATCACACTTTGAGGACCACTGCTTACAAGTGCCACAAATGAGGGAAAGAGTGACGAGAAGGTTAAACTTTCCCTGTGGCATGTGCAAGAAAGTAGGTGGAATCTTCTAACACTCTAGATCAATCACTGAACCCAAATGAGATTCGGCATGTTGATGGTTTGAACCAAAAAAGGTAAAATGAACTCTGTTACTCAAACAAATCCCAGGAGATCTGGGTTTGCTCATTTATTCAATGAGCGACAGTGCCCACTCTGTCCCAAAGACGTTGCTAAGCAACAGAGGTCTGGGAGCTGTCAAAGGTCTTGTGAGACTCTGAGTAGGTCACATCCTCCGTGGGCCTCAGTTTGCTGAGGGAACTGTCCAGCTCAGACATTTTACAATGAATCAAAGGAACATTGTGGCTCAAAGCAAAAACATTCTGCGTGGCTGTCTGGGCGGTGTCATGGGAAATATGCGTAACATCTTAGCTGCTCCTGGGGGCTGACTGTGACAGGGCAGGTGAAGCCCTGCCAGCAGTCCTGGCCCCGAGACCCTTCTGGCTGGTCAGTCCAACCAGTCAACGGATGCCCCAGTTCAAGGTGCTGCCAAGGTGGGCCAGGACTATGGCCCAAACCAGCCAAAGACTGTGAAAGCACCCAGCATGAAATCCATGTTCTTAATTGGTACTCCCCTGATAGAGTATGACATTTAATCACTCCAACTGCTGAGGGGGAAACTGGAGCCGCTCACCAGAATTAAGGATGCTATGATAACCTCCTCCACCGAGGTTTTAAATGAGCCTTGTGCTAACAGCGTTCCTGCTCTGAATGCAAAGCAGGACGCAAGTGGGGAGAGGTGGGGCAGCCACCTGTGAAGGGCAGCCACCGGTGATACCACTGTGTTTCTGAGAGGCCTGCCTTCTGAACAACTCTCCTGATGTGTCCTAGGCAAAGCACTGACCTTCCGGATTCCATGGGGAACCTGCAGAAACATTCTGGTTTTATTTCACTTTCCAGGAGGAGAAACTGTTACCCAGAGATGACCATAATTTGCCCAAAATCACCAACAAATCAACTGTGGAACTGGGAAAAGAAGTGAGGCTGATTTCTGACAGACCCAGGCTGGCAACCTCTGGTCAGCATGCAGCCAGGCTTGAAGAGCCTCGGTAAAGAGAACTTGGCAAAACGAAAAAAACTACCCTAAGACCCATATGTCAACATGGCATTAAGATTACACAGGTGGAGGGGCACCTGGGTGGCTCAGTCACTTAAGCGGCCGACTCTTGATTTCGACTGAGGTCAGACTGTCACCATTCATGAGATCGAGCCCTGTGTCAGGCTCCATGCTGGCAGTGTGGAGCATGCTTAGTATTCTTTTTCTCCCTCTTTCTCTGCCTCTCTCCCACTCATGCTTTCAAAATAAATAAATATTTTTTTAAAGTAAAAAAAAAAAAAAGATTACACAGGTGGAAACGGGAGTTCAGCAATGGCAGCCTCAGGGAGGGATACCATGGGGCTGGGGCACATTTACCTACCTACAATCTCAATAGTCCCTTGCCAGGCAAACCCAAAGAAAATATTCTTTTACATATAAACAACTAACATTTTCTTAGTCTCACATAAGGTATAAATAAAAGCATATTTAGAAACTATTTTTGGCAACGCCTGGGTGGCTCAGTCAGCTAAGCGTCTGACTCTTGATTTTGGCTCAGGTCATGAGCTCATGGTTCATGGGTTTGGGCCCCGAGTCGGGTTCCATGCTGGCAGTGCAGGGCCTGTTTTGAGATTCTCTCTCTCTGCCCCTCCCCTGCTCTCTCTTTCAAAATAACTAAATAAACTTAAAAAAAAACCAAAACAACCAAACTATTTTTGTTAATCTAACACATAAAACTTAAGTAAAAACAGTGAAGCATATCATTAAGACCTAGCCCCTACTTCCAATCAGACTGCTGTCTCCAAACCCTCCTTATCCAGAACTCAGGAGCCACCCCTGATGTCCTTCAAGGAAGCTAAGAGAAAGAACTCTGTCCTTTATCTGCACCCCCTGCACCCAATATCTAGCACAGTGCCTGACACATAGTTGGCATCTAATAAGTACCTGCTGATAAAGCACACACTCTCAGCCAGCCTGGACAGCCACTGGCACTGTGGCTGGGAACAGGGCTCCAGGGAGGCCAGCTTGTGCCTTTTTGACTGTTACTCCTAGTGAGACAGTTCCCAAGTCAATGTATTCCACCCACTCACAGGGTAATGAGTTCCACAGGCTTACTATCACCTGGGTAAAGCGAGTGGTTTCCTAAGTGTCTGCATCTGTGTTTTACTTTGTTACGCTAGGATTTAGGAACAAGGCTGTGACTGGCCTATGTAGTCCTTTGGTGATTTCACAGCTGTCAATCACACACTCAGCTCAGGATTCCTTTCCTTAAACATGGAGCCCTCACCTTTGTAGATTTGATGGTTTCTCACCAACCTCACCTCAGATTTATGAAGCTGTGTTTCCTTTAATAGCTCAACACTGAAGAAATATAGACACAATTGCCACAGGACATAAAACGTAGCAAATGATGCAATGACCCAAGTAATGCCAGAGCCTACAAACACCTGGAAATATATTTTAATTAATCCAAGTAGGAAGATTGTCTAAGCTAAATCCAGTAAAGAGCATAGCCACAAACTTGGTAGGGGTACACAATGCTCCCCAAATGCAGGTGGCATTTTCCACAAGCCATGTTAAGACCCAGTAAATGCTGCTTTGTGTAATCACTGACCAAAGGAATTGTGGGTGTTAACACCACTGGTGACTTCAAATAAAACACCTCATTAGTGGACCTGTCTCCCAGGAATGGGGTCTGAATAGGCAGCAAATTCCAGCCTGCTCGGGTCCATCCTGGCAAGGAACCCCTTCCAGGGTACAGAGAGACGTTAACGCATCTCAGCACGAGGGCCAATAAGCTTGTGCTTCATTGAGATCGGTCTCCTTTTCCATCCTCAAGGGCCTGGGACATTTTACATTGAAATCTTTGTCAGCAGTGAAACAAATGCGTCCACCACTAAGCTCTGGCCTTAGAAATTGGCAGTTTTCCAGTCATTGCCCAGGATGAATAAAGGCCAAATCTAATTGAACCTTCAGGAGGAATTTAGCGCAGAGAAACAGCATTATCTGAACTGGAGCATGGCCAGATCTCTGGGTTAATACCCCAACAGGGGAGGACTCATCAAGGACCTTATTTCTAGATCAGCAGCAATATTTCTGATTTTTAAAAAATAGACTTCAAGAAATTTTCGCTTTAGCCAAATCAATTCCACCAGCATTCATATAAGTCAGAGATGCTAACTAACTCTTCTGCTCTATTGAATAAGTGCCTATAAAGCCTGTAATGGCTTTAAACACATGGACCCAGCTAAGGATTTGTTTAGTTACGCATTCACTCTACCGCAGCAAGTCCTTCTGGAGACCTACGGGGACAGATGGAGCTACCTGGGCAGAAGCTGATATTTTCACCAAAATATCCCATATCTGGTTTGGTTCTTTCCTCTTCCCAGTCTAATTTAAAGGATTAAGGGCCAAGAATGGACCAAACCTATTTTTGTTCTTGACTTATATACATGCTACTTGAAAGTAGAAAGTGTTGTAATACTCACTGTGACATTTCCAAGGGGGCTTCTCTTTTCAATATTTTTTTTATAAATGTTAACTCTTTTATTTATAAGAGGGCAGGCAGTAAATGGAGTTAGCTTAAACTTACACTGGCATTTAGATGTCAAATTCAACCCTCCCTTTCCAAATCAGAATGTTTTAGTAAAACATTTTCAACTTAAAAAAAATTAAGGGGAGGGCCTTAATCTATCAAATTGAGAAATCCACAAAACATTAGCAATAAACCTCTCCTGAAATCCATAAACTTCTATGCTCTCATTTGTGAAGCAAATTATACCACATATTTTCTAGAATCCTTCAGTTATGGTGCATAAGGACTATTATATGTTACTAGAGAATGAAAAAGAAAATCAAATTCAAAATTTAAGGGTGAGATGGAGAAGGACTTAATTATTATATTTCCCTCAAGAAGAAAAAGAACGGTATCTATGCCCGAGCATGGCAAGATCTTTAGCAATTCAAACCTTCAGCTCTTTGTAGTGAACACGGCATTTTAAGGACTCAGGACCTCCAACATCTGAGATCCTTGACCACTGGCTCACATTTCTAAGTGCCCATTCTGGGAAGGGGAACCTGAGGGCTTGCAGAAATGAACCGTTATTACTACCCTTGAAATGTCTCTAATCTGATTAGGGAGACAAACCATGCACGAAAAAACAAGATCAGCAATGCCCATAGTGCCAATCACTGAGCAGGGCTCAGGATTGAGGAGTCAGGGCTGAGGAGTCCACAGCCAAAGGGGGGCCGCCTCTGTAATCGTGAGGTATTGGCAGGAAGGTCTGCAGCAGGGACTGGACCCTCTGGTCCCCGCCACTGTTCACCAGCCTAACTCCTTCAATCCAAATGGGGCCTGTCCCCACCCCCCCCCCACCCCCTCTCAGAGTACTATATGCTTCTTTGAGAGCACTTATCTTTGTGAAATATTTTTTGTTTGTACTTGTTTACTATCTGTCTCTCCGTTTAGACTGTAAGTCCCTCAAAAGCTGGATGTTTGTTTACTGCGTCCCTTCCTACACCCAGCACCTAGCTCAATGTTTGCCATACAATGGGCTCTCGATAATGTGTTGAATGAATGACTGAGCAAGCCTTTAAGGATGGGTGGAATTTCAACAAAAAGAAATCAAGAAAGCCATGCCAATAGGAAAAAAAAGTATAAACCAAAGTGTAGAGGAAAATCGTGGGTAAAGGAATTGCCTGGAGCCAGACAAAATAAGAGTAGAAGATAGGAGAGAAAGCCAGGTATAGAAGCTGACCCTGGGGCCATTCTCCGGAGACCCAGGAGCTCTAGGCCAAAGAATGTAAACTCTATGCTGGAGCCATAAGGGACCAAAGGTAGTTTTTAGTCAGGGGAGGTAATACAAAATATTTCAGATCATGAAAAAGCAGCCACAAGTAAGAAGGACTAGAGGAGAAGCCCAAAGGTAAGCAGAAGAATATTTGAGGAGGTAGCTACTGAGGTGATACTGGGGAGGGGGGTGGGAAGGGAAGAGCAGAGGCTGTGGGAAGAAACATGGTGACTGACACAGGAGGGAAGAAGAGGAAGACTTCAGAGTCAAGGGCGAGTGAGGGCTTGAGACACTCAAAAAAATTTTTTTAATGTTTCTTTATTTTTGAAGGAGAGAGAGATAGGGTGCAAAAGAGGGAGGGGCAGAGAGAGAGAGAGGGAGAGGGAGACACAGAATCTGAAGCAGGCTACAAGCTCTGAGCTATCAGCACAGAGCCCAATGTGGGGCTTGAACTCATGAGCCATGAGATCATGACCTGATCCAAAGTTAGATGCTTAATCTACTGAGCCACCCAGGCACCCTGGGCTTGAGACACTCTTTATGGGGACTGGCTAGGGGTCATTTATACAAAATAGGCTCTCCCAGTCCCCATCTATCCTACTGATTTTAACTGGAAAATTGGCATAAAAGCATCTTTACTTGCAAATTAAGGGCAGGGTGAATCTTATACCTGCTAAACAATGCCTAAGAAAGGCTCAGGGATCCAGAGCAGAATGATTCTGGCTGGTAAGTGGACAGCAGTCACAGGCATTGTTCTGTAAGGGGGTGCAGGAAAGACCTACATTGATTCTGCCAAAAAGCAACAGGGGAGAGGCTCAGCTGTGTCTCCCAGGCAGGAGGCACAGGCAGAAGCTTCCCAGGGCAACATGCAGCTCTCAGTCCCTTCAGAGAACAGCTTTCCGTAAGGCCTCCTGACAGGGGTGTAGGGGCTCTGGAGGGGTCATGCATACAGTCCTTGATTTGGGCTCACTGACAGATTCATCCCTTTAATTTTTCAGGAGAGTAAGGAGGCAATCACAATCCTTGATGAAGCATTATCAGGAGCCATGTGGCAAGTAAAATCTCATCATGCCGTATAATGCAATCTGTAATGATGTCATACGACTTCAGGAGGACTTGGTGACCTGGATGCATCAATGGCCAGGACAGATGCAGTTTGAGAACAAGTCATCTGAGGAAAAGGAGAAGAACTGGGGTGCCTGGCAATGAAACACGAAGGTTTGAGGGCAGGAGGACAGAACCGCAGATTTAAAATGTTTTGTTTTGTTTTGTTTTTAATATTTATTTATTTCTGAGAGAGAGACACAGAGCACAAGTGGGGGAAGGGCAGATAGAGAGAGGGAGACACAGAATCTGAAGCAGGCTCCAGGCTCCGAGCTGTCAGCACAGAGCCCAATGTGGGGTTTGAACCCACAAACTGTAACATCATGACCTGAGCGAAGTAGGATGCTTAACCAACTGAGCCAGCCAGGCACCCCCAGAACTGCAGCTTTAAATATGGGAATGACTGTTTAGCAGGACAGTGTGCAGGACCCTCAAGGTAGAACCAGAATTGAGGAGGTGGAAGTCACCGATCTGAGCTGGAAATGAGAAAGGATTTTCTGAGATTTCATACAAGCAATGGCGGACCACAAAGGCAGTCACTTGGAAGTTTCCAGGAAGAAGCCAGAAATTCACTTTTAGAGAACATGGAAGTGACTGTCCATAATGCAGGTGGATGACATGGTGACTCAGATTTCTTCCCATTTCTTAATTTGAGAATTTGCCTGAAATCACCACATTACTCTGCAAGTCACACAAAGCAAAAACAAAAGCAGAAAAGAACCAAAACCTAACAGTCCTCCATCTGGGATGGTGAGAGGGGAAGAAATCCTTTGGGCCTTAATAGTGAAAAGAAAACCTCATGCTTTCTCTTAGGAGTCCTTCTCTCAAATCATTTTCCTTTATATACAATGACACATTTTTCTGGAGTTAGGGGGAAATGTAAGACAGTGTTGTAATAAATTGGGTCGAAACAAGAGGAATTGAAAAGTAACTGTGAATTAATGTGAAAACAAAAATTCCATTTACTTATATTCTAAATTCGATCTTACTAAGACTTAGAAGCTGTAGCTCCAACCGGTCTCCCTCATTTATCAACTCTAACACTTTAAGCAAGTCCTTTCAACTTTAAAACTTCAGTTTCCTTACCTGGAAAACTGAATCCAATAGTGGGCTAGATGAAATAGTTGCTAAAAATCAGCAAGATGTATGATCTTGGCAATTTTTCGGATTTGACACCAAAAGCAAAGACAACAAACGCAAAAATAAACAAATGGGACTATATCAAACTAAAGAGCTTCTGCATAGTGAAGGAAACCATCAAGAAAACAAAAAGGCAGCCTAGGGAATGGGAGAAGTATTTGAAAACTGCATATCTGATAAGGAGTTGATGTCCAAAATATACAAGGAACTCCTACAACTCAATAGCAAAAGACAAAAGCAAAAAACCAAAACCAAAACCAAAATCAAAACAACAAAAACAAAATCAAAACAACCTAAAATGGGCAAAAGATGTGAAGAGACATTTTTCCAAAGACACACAAATGGCAAATAGGTACATGAGCAGATACTCAACATCACTCATCATCAGATGAAATGCAAGTCAAAACCACAGTGAGTGCACCTGTCAGAATGGTTGTCATCAAAAGAGACCACAAGTGCTGGCGAGGATATGGAGAAAAGAGGATGCTGCCCACTGCTCGTGGGGAGGTAAGCTGGTGCAGCCACTGTGGAAAACAGTACGGAGGTTCCTTAAGAAATTGAAAATAGAATTACCATATAATCCAGAAATTTCAGTTTTGGATTTATATCCAAAGGAAATAATATTCAATATCATATTCAATATATTATATCCAAAGGAATAATATTCAAAGAGATTTATGCATCCCCATGCTCACAGTGGCACTATTCACAGTAGCCAAAGTATGGAAATAAGTGTCAACAGGATGCTTATCACCCGTTATATAAAAACAAATTCCAGAAGAAACAAAGACTTAGACCTGAAAAATAAAAGTCCTAAAAGAAAATAAGAAAATGATGATTTTCTTAATCTGAGTAGGGAAGGTCTTTTTAACTAGGACACAAAATCCAGAAGTCATTAAAGAAAAGACTGATTCAATTATACAAAATTTTAAATTTCTGCATGTTAATAAAAAATCCATTGGGGCACCTGGGTGGCTCAGGTCACGATCTCACGGTTCATGAGTTCAAGCCCCGCATCAGGCTCTGTGTGGACAGCTCAGAGTCTGAAGCCTGCTTTGGATTCTGTGTCTCACTCTCGCATATGTGTGTGTGTGTGTGTGTGTGTGTGCGCACGCATGCTCATACTCTCTCTCTCTCTCTCTCAAAAATATACATTAAAAAAATTTTTTTAATCCACAATGTTGTATGTCAATAATATCTCAATAATAATTTTTAAAATCCCATCCAATAACAGGATGCCTGGGCGGCTCAGTCAGTTAAGTGTCTGACTTCGGCTCAGGTCATGATCTCATGGTTTGTGGGTTCGAGCCCCACATCAGGCTCTGTGCTGACAGCTCAGAGCCTGGAACCTGCTTCGGGTTCTGTGTCTCCCTCTCTCTGTGCCCCTCCCCCGCTCATGCTCTGTCTGTCTCTCTCTGTCAAAAATAAATAAAAAATTTTTTAAAATCATAAACAAAGCCAAAAGACAATTCATATTTATAGGTAAAGGGCTAATTTTTTCAAACATAAAGAGTTTCTACAAATTCAAAGAAAGATAAAATCAACAACAAAAAAAAAAAAAAGAAAGAAAGAAAGGAAGGAATGGAGGGATGAAAAAGCAAAGGAATAAGTACAACCCAGAAAAGTTTTTTTTTTAAACATATGAAATGATGCTGACCTCACAAATAAAAGAGATACCCACTTTAAAACTTTATCAAGATAACATTACCTATCTATTAACCACAAAGAGATTAAAAAGCCGACCACCCCCCCTCCCATCGGTGAGGTGTGAAGAAACAGGCTCTCTTCAGATGTTGTGAGTGTAAGAGTAAATTTAATATGCATAAACCCTTAACACAGCTGTTTATCCTCTAGAAATTTATCTTAAAATGACTTTGTATAAGGATATGAATTGCAGTATTACTTATGTACATATTTTTAAACTTTTATTTATTTACTTTTAATTAATTAATTAATTAATTTTTGAGAAAGAGAGAGAGAGAGAGAATCCCACAAGGGGCAGAGAGAGAGAGAGAGAGAGAGAGAGAGAGAGAGAGAATTCCAAGCAGGCTCTGCACTGTCAGCTCAGATCACAACCCGAGCTGAAGTGGGCTTAACCCACTGAGCCACCCAGGCGCCCTGCAGTATTATTTATAATTAGGAAAAACTTAGTAACATCCAAAATATCCACGTAGACAAAAGTTTTAAAATAAATGATTAAGTATAACCATACTGTGGAATACTATGAAATACAAAAGAGAAAAGGAAACACTACGTACTTAATTAGAATGATTTTCAAAAATACATTATCAAACGAAAAAAGCAAGGTTCAGAGCAGTGTGTAGAATATGGCACCTCTTGTCTTAGGAAGAAAAACACTTAACATGTTTAAAATGCTTATGAATGCACCAAATACTTCTAGAAGGATACTCAAAAACTCAGGAAAGGAACTGGGTGCCTGGAGGACAGAGAGGGAGGCATTACAAAATTATATATTCTTTGGTACCTTTTAAATTTCAGCCATATAATACTGGATGTTATAACTTAAAAAAAAAAATCCCCAGTGTATAAAAATTCCATTTCCAGGGTCGGCTTTGCCTGAACATCTACATGCAGTTAGATATGAAGGCTGTTTAAGACAACTATTCCCTCCCAGAGCACAGGTCAACACCTTGGAAACGTTCTGGTAACTCCTACTCTTGAAGCGCACTCCTCTGCCACCACACCCCAGCTTCCTTGGTGTTCCCTCCTATCCTCTGGGTCAGCAAAGAGGGCTCAGCCAGCCCCTGGAGATAAACTTCTCCAGGGTCATCCACCCTAGGAGTGTCAGTGAGGGAAGCTATTCCCTGGCAGCAAAATCCAGGACTGCCTAACAGAGACAAGACACTCCCAAGGGTTCTGGGGCAGCTCTGCTGAAAATAACTAGTTCCAAAGTAGAAAGGAACCGGAACATTTACACAAACCACACCATTTCAACTGAGTTTACGATGGCTTCCTGGTTGTTTAAATCAGGACAGGCAAGAACAGACTGCCAGACAAATTGTCATTTGTAGGCCCCTAGTGAGCTTAGGCACTTTTCCACCTGTCCAGACAAATAAACATGCTGCCGTGAGTTATGGACAGGTGGGCCCTGTGGTGCCGGAGACTGGGTCATTAGAACGCGTGAGGAAGACGGAACAAGATGCCTGAGAAAGACTGCTCAGCATCTCGGCCCTGCCCACAATCTCCGGGCCACAAACATTCTTCTTACCCACTGGCTACTCCCCTGGAGGAATCAAAAGGGAACATCTATAGGAAAAAGCAGGACAAAGAGAAGTGAAGGAACCCTAGGCAAAGAGGGCAGCCATCCACGAAAACACAGAGCTGCAATCAGAGAGCACACCTTTGAGGGTGCTGGCGCAACACTGGGGTACAGGAAAGAGCTCTGTGTTGCAGGTGAGGTCCAGATTAATTGCTTTCCTACAGTCTTCTATAATAGAAAAGCCTGTCCCTCACTTTCTGGCCAGGTAATTACTTAGCTGCCACTCTGACCACACAGCACATGTCTAAACAAATTAAACTTCTCGGGGGCCTATTCATTTCATGGGGCAAAAACACAGAAATATCGTTGTCCTGTGAGAACAGACGGAAGCCAGCTTGTTTTGCTATACTTCACGGGGCTCTGTGTGAGCCACAGATGATGAGAGCTAAAGCAGCCAGCAGGTCAGATGGGCAGGAGCACGGCCAGACCAGACAGAGGCGTTGCAATGCCTGGCATCTTGACCCGAACCGGACCCAAGCCCGCATGCACTACCCACTCACTAATCAGGCAGCCACAGTCCCTGGACAAGGCTAACAGAGGCATCCTCCACCTCCAGCCGGACATGCCAGAGGTAATATAATTCACCATCTGGAATAACACAGAACCCACACCCACACATACACACCTATGTGCACATATGCTCGTAAAGATGACCTCCATACCTGGTGTCTATGAAGCTCCCTCTACACCAACTTCCTTAATCCACCCTGGATCAGAGAATGTTTGAGGCCACCAGCATCCCCCTCTCTAACTGGTAGCAATTATCTGTCTGGAACCTGTGGGCTTGACTACCAAGAAGAAGCATTTCAGATTCATCAGGCCTTCAGCCTTTAAGAAGTCTTTCAGGGTATCGGCACCATTTCTTAGTTCCAAGAACAATGGTGCTGATACTCAGACTCACCTGCCCTGACCCTTGACTACCTAGTCATCTGTACTTCTCACACAGGATTTCTGTATTCGAGATTCCTGGCCATCAGCTGGTCTAAATAATTTTCAATTTCCTTCTTGCTTTATAATCCTGGTTTTTAGATTTTGTTTCTGCTTTCAGCATGCGACGCACCCATGGAATGGATTTCCTAAGACAGTGTCCTAGAACCCAATCTCTCTTTCACCACGCACTCAGTGATCCTTGCCCAGGATGACAGCAAGGACAATGATCAAGTTTGGGAAATTCTTACAGATTCAGATTTCATTTGATAGCTTAAGAAATACATGTATGTACATAGGCTTCTATGTGTACACATATAAGAAGTCACTCAACACAAATTAATGGGGAAAAAAAGGCAGAGGGGAAAAAAACAAGATGAGAAAAGAAGCAGGTGGCAAGAGTGGCTAAAAAGAAAGCGAAAGGAAGTTAAAAGTAAAAGTCAAGCAGTAAGATAGATTTGTAAGACAATGTAAGTGTAGAATGGAATCTCAAATTTGTCTGACAGGAGAAATTAATCACTAACAGAAAGCAGCTTGACAGCTCAACTCATGCCTGGCCCCACCCCTCCTTGTCCTAGGGCCCCTCCCCCGCAGCCTCACCCCCATCTCGCTCTATCCTTCCTCTTAGCTTTATTTTTCTCATTAGCTCTCTTTTTTTTAAATTTTTTTTTTAACGTTTTATTTTTATTTTTGAGACAGAGAGAGACAGAGCATGAATGGGGGAGGGGCAGAGAGAGAGGGAGACACAGAATCGGAAGCAGGCTCCAGGCTCTGAGCTCTGAGCCATCAGCCCAGGGCCCGCCGCGGGGCTCGAACTCACGGACCGCGAGATCGTGACCTGAGCTGAAGTCGGACGCTTAACCGACTGAGCCACCCAGGTGCCCCTCTCATTAGCACTCTTATCACCAACTAGCATACTACAATTTTACTTACTGTCTTCTCTTCCCGCCACCCCCCCCCCAGCTTTCTAGAATGTCAGTTACAGAGGGAGAAGGGATTTTGTCTATTTTGTTCATTGCTCACCCCCAGTGCTTAGACTAGTTCCTGCAGCTTAGCAGGTATTCAACAAATTAGTTGAATGAATGGAAACTTCTCATAAAAATACACTTCAATTATGTATTATTGTTGATTATATGAAAATACCTCTACTTGATTCTCAAACACAACTGCTGAGAATATAAGATTAACTACTATTTCCTAAATTATACAAAATAGTCTGTATCCAACTGATGCCATTACTAGAAAAAAAAGAAGGAAGAGCAGAAGCAAAGTATAGAAAGAATGTCCCAGAAAATGTTTCTGTGGTTCTCAGCATTTGTATGCACTGGCATAAAGATCAAATTCTTCTCATATATTCACCGACATTCACTGTCAACTAAGCTTTTGGTCTGATGTTTAAAACAACAAAACGTGGGGCGCCTGGGTGGCTCAGTCAGTTGGGCATCTGACTTGTGATTTCAGCTCAGGTCATGAACTCAACGGTTTGTGGGTTCGAGCCCTGCCGTCAGGCTCTGCACAGACAGTGAGGAGTCTGCCTGGGGTCCTCTCTCTCCCTCTCTCTCTCCAACTCCCCTGTTTGTGCCCTCTCTCTTTTAAAATAAATAAATAAACTTTAAATTAAAAAAAAATTAAAAAACCAAGCGTAAGGAAACAACAAAGAGGAAAGAGGGGGAATTCTCATCTTCTGGCAATTTCACAAATAACCACAAATCCCTACCTGGTCCTTGATGGTGCTGTCCTGAAGGGGGTAAATACAACCAGAATGTTTATGAAAGGACAGGGGGCGGACAGCGTGGCTTGGTGGCGGATGGGGAAAGAAGTGACCTAACACTACAGGCAGTAAAATGCTCTGTAGAATAGAAACATGAGTTAACACTGGCACAGCTGTTAAAAAAGAGAAAAGAAAAATCCTTCAGGTGGAGAAAGCTGGGGAAAGGCCTCTCCTTGATGCCACCAGGAAGAATAAAGAATGAAAAGGAACGGTACATGAGGAAAGTAAGGAGGAAGAAAGTAAAAGACTGGAAAGGGCATAGATGAACAGGGAAGAAAGAACAGAGGGGAAACAAGGAGATTAAAAAAAAAAAAAAGAAAGAAACAGGAGTAAAAAGGTAGGAAACACAGGGAGGGAGAAAGCTGGAGAGGAGAGGAAAGCATGGAAATGAGGACAGAGCAGATAAAAGCCAGGCCTCCCCAGACTCCTGTGCTAAATGAAGTGGCAGCCACAGGGAGAGGCGCCCTTCCAGGCCAGGTGCCAGCCGACCCACCCTTCCCAGCAAGCTGTCCACTAGGAGGCATGATGTCACCAAGAGCTGTTTGGTGGGGGGGGGGGGGGGGGGGGTTGGGCACACCAGTCCTCTCCTCACTAACTGCAGAGCCAGGACTAACTCTGGCTTACTCACACAGCTATGTATGGTGTGGCCATGGAAATGCCCATATATGTATTTTCAAATCTGGGCTAACAAAAATCACTTGAATTTATCAGACAGAAAGGCAAAGCTATTGATTCAGCACTGCCTAAAAAATAAGTGAGATTATTTTTAATATTACGAAAAAAAAACCAAAAAAAAGCTCTCAATCATACCAGACCACTTAAGACCAAGGCAAATTCCGAGGTTCTAGGATAAAAGTTGTGACTCCTGTGTGCACCAGGAAGCAACTTAGACACTCCAGGCTCCAATCTGTCCCCAGAGGTAGGAGTATCACATTCTTGTCTAGAGTGGGCTGGCTAGGCTCAGCAAAAAGACTATACAGCATGCTTGTTTACATACTAAAGAACAATACAAACTGCAGACTACGGGTGTGGAGGAAAGTTTAGCCACAGTCAGCAGAAACTCAAGCTCAAATCTCTTTATTTTATATCTAAGTCTTTTTTCTCCTCGCACACCCAACCCTCAAGGGTTAAAAGCAACCAAAGCCTCTGTGGAGTTGAACCAATCAGCTCGTCTCTTGATGACATCATGCCTCCAACTGGACAGTTTGCCGGGAAGGGTGGGGCGGGCCAGAGACCCGGCCTGGAAGGGCGTCCTCCCTGCTCCTGCCCCTTTTCTCACTGAGGGATACGAGAGCCAAGGGTCCCCTCTGCTACCATTTCAGATGAAACCAAGCCATTCCCCAAATCCCTGGCCAGAAATTATTCTCAGTTTGTACAAAATGTATACAAAGCACGTCGTCCCTGCTCTTTACCCGTTTCCCACTTGTTTAATATTTATGAACACTGATTACAAAACACACATTTATCACTTAAGCCTTCAGCCAAGTTTTAAATTACTCAAATGTTTATGCTAAATAGACAAGCAGCCTTCTGTGGTTTTCTCTTTCATAAACTTCAGTCCCACTCAAAGGCAGGTATGTGAGAGACCTATCTGACCCCAAAGACTACACACATTCAAGCCACAATCTGACCAGAAAGTTATTTTTGTTCTTCTTGCGAGGTCTTTATTTCAGACGTTAATTGCTGCCGCTGCTGCGGTGTGCACTCGTGGGTGCAGAGGATGTGCGCTGAGCAGAGACAGAGGATGGAAATACATCTAGGAGACGGTGATTCTGGGGCACACAGCTGAAACGCTGACGACACCCGCCACAGCTCTACGGAAAGAACGGGCTTCTTCCCTACAGTTGGAGGTGGGACAGGCTTCAAGCTAGATGATGCATTTCTCCTGTTTCCCAGCACCCTGAATATCCACACCTTCTAGCTCATCTGCAAATGAAGATTAATTTACAATTTACACGCATGAGCCATATTTACTGCTCCAGCACACAGCCATCTATGCTTGCTTACGCTTGATAGAAATAGTGCTTAAAAATGTTGGTATCACTCAGGGTCCTCTCAGGAAAAAGACGGCACATTCAAACGGGGTGACCAAAGGAGCTTAATAAAGGGACTATTATTATTATTATTTTTTTTTAATTTTTTTTTCAACGTTTTTTATTTATTTTTGGGACAGAGAGAGACAGAGCATGAACGGGGTTGGGGCAGAGAGAGAGGGAGACACAGAATCAGAAACAGGCTCCAGGCTCCGAGCCATCAGCCCAGAGCCCGATGCGGGGCTCGAACTCACGGACCGCGAGATCGTGACCTGGCTGAAGTCGGACGCTTAACCGACTGCGCCACCCAGGCGCCCCTATTATTATTATTTTTAAAATATGTATTTATTTTGAGAGAGAGAGTGAGTGGGGGAGGGGCTAAGAAAGAGAGGGGGAGAGAGAGAATCCCAAGCAGGCTCTGTGGTGACAGTGTGGGCCGAGGGCCTCGATCTCATAAACCTCATAAGCTGTGAGATCATGGACTGAGGGGCTCGATCTCGCAAACCTGAGATCATGACCTGAGCTGAAACCAAGAGTCAGAAGGTTAACCGACTGAGCCACCCAGGTGCCCCAATAAAGGGATGGGGTAGAGTAGGGAGAGAGTGTAACAGAGAGAGAAAGCAACAAGGGAAGAGAGAAACAAGGGAGAGAGTGAGTCACGGCCAGGAGTCTCAGGTTGGAAGCGTGAAGGGGAGGAACTAGTTATCAGAACCCAGAGACAGCAGCTTTTGGGAAAGGTCCCTCGGGGGACAGCTGGTCTTCAGTAGGAGGACACAGCCAGCCCAAGATTTCTTTGGCCTGGTGATGCAGTCCATACAGATCCACCTTCTGGGGCACACAGGCAGGTGGAGAAGGGTAGGGAACATCCCCGAAGGGCAGATGGAAGGTACCCTGCACAGTGTCTAACAACAGGAGAACAGCTGAAGCAACAGCCAACACACCAGCCCTGTGATATAGCCACGTAACAGAATACTATGCCTCTCAGAATTCAGATCTGAATCTGGATCTTACAGACACTGCCATGGTAAGATGCCCACAAAATGTAGTAATTAGGTAAGAAAAACAAATTATAAATCAGTAAATATATTAAGACCCCAAATCTGGATATACATCAAATGTTAACAGAGGTTAACAACATGTAGAGAGATGTAGGTGATTTTCCCATTCCTGACCTATATTTTAAATGTTTTGTTTATGTATAGCTTTTCAGTTAAACTTTTATTACACCCCTATTCTATCGGGCATCGTTAAGATAACAACAAGAGCTTTGACTTTTAACTGGTAAATGGAGAAAGTATCTACTGAAGCTTGGATTTAGATCTCCTCTGAGGCTGAGCTCTTTTAAAAAGCAAACTCTATTATTTTTCGTTACTGAAAATCTAACCGAAAATAGGGAGAATGCTAGTGTCATAATGAACACCATCTCAGGGGTCTACCTTAACCAGGCTAACTTTTGGAAGTCCTCTTGTTCTGGGTAATCAGCAAGGGCTGCACTAGGCACCTGTAAGGAGCAGTCTGTATCTGGAAAAAGTGACTCTCAATCTATCAGCTGTACAGGTTTCCCAGCTATGGAACATCAGCCCCAATAACCAGCCAACCAGACACTGCTGGCCATTATGTAAAAGAATACATTTGAAAAATAAATAGTAGAGAGGGCTGCCGATTTCCCCCCCGACTTCTCTTCTCTTCTCCTCTCAGGGAGTTGGCAGAAAGGCTCATTAACTTCTTAAAGAACAATGGGGGGCTACAGCCCTACTTTTCCAGGCTGGGCCGACTCTTCTGTCTCTGGGGTGGGCCAGAGTCACGCAGCAGGTCACGGGGTGAGGGGCTTGAACCCCACTGCTTCCTGGTCACTCTGCCAGCACCAGACAACCCCTCCCCCCCCCCAAAAAAAGTTCTGCTTTTCCTAAGTTCTGAAGACACTCTGGGCCTCAGTTCCCATTCTCAAAAGCTTTAAGCACAATAATAATACAAATACCTACCATTCGCTCAGTATTTTATGCATCTAGAAACTGTGCTAGGCACTTACACATCTAACCGGTTAAAACGCCTCTGAAACACAGATTTGACTGCCTCTGTTTCACAAATACTGGTAACAACACTGAGGATTCCTGAGGCCACTCATGCAACAAGGTGGAGTTGATGGTAGAGTGGGGGCTCAAAGCTGGGTCTGCTGGCTCTGGAGCCTGAGCCCTGTGTATTACCCTGCATCTTCTAGAAGCAGCCTGGCAGACTCGCCCACAACCCCATCTGTGCTGGGATCACCGCCGCCTGGGCCCCACAGCGAGCTGAGTTGGACCCACGCGCCTTCAGAACAGCTTTCCCCACCTCCCGGGGATCTAATGATGAACCAGAAAAAAAAAAAAAATCAAGCACAAGATACGGTAAAGCAGCCTTCAGGCACTGGTCAGGGGTAGAGTGGGGAGCAGTCATTAACTAATGCCCTGTTCCAGGAAAGTCTGCCAAAGCCCTGTGTGTAGGGCCAACCACTGGGGGAAACACTTCTGAAGTTTCTCTTTAGCTAGAGATATCCACAAAAACCAAGTATAATATGACTCAAAAACAATGATGAAGGATTTCGCATGAAGGGCCCTGTTAATATTCACTCGTGGTCTTCTGAATTCTTTCCAATGAGACCTCAGTTGCCTTAGTTTTTCAAATTTGAAGTGTAACGCTGCTTCTGGTGGTTCAGTCACATCACGGACTAGCCCAGGACACCTAGACCTCAAACAGTCCCTGGGTTCACTGCACCTACGTGCAATCTCTACCTGCAACGGAAATGTTAGCATATGAACCTCCTCTCACTAAGGTGCCAAGAGACAACTAGTGTGTTACCCCTAAGGGCCAACTTCAATTAAAAGCTAGGCCATGCTTCAGTGAATTCATGTCTCTTCTCCAGGAGGAAATGGTGGAGCTCGTAAGACTGCCTGGCAATGCCACGTGGTAACAGAGCACGGATATCCTGTGGCGAATCACCCAGCATGATCTACCTCTAGGCTGGAAGAGGTATGCTCAGGAGATGAGGCCAAAAAGAAGAGGTAATTGGTTAGACTGGTAAAGCTGTCTTCCAGCCCATTTGAAGGATTCTGAGATATTGCCTTCATTTCAAATCAAAATACTCACTTTTCAGCCTCATGTTCAGGCCCCTCCCACTATCTGGTCCCAATCTCACTCCCTCATTTCTTTTTCTTTTTTTTCTAAGATTTTATTTTTTTTACTTTGTTAAAAAACATTTTTTTTAACATTCATTTATTTTTGAGAGAGAGAGACTTAGTGCAAGCGGGGGAGGGGCAGAGAGAGAAGGAGACACAGAATCTGAAGCAGGCTCTAGGCTCCGAGCTGTCAGCACAGAGCCCCATGCAGGGCTCGAACTCACAGACCGCGAGATCATGACCTGAGCTGAAATTGGACGCTCAACCCACTGAGCCACTCAGGAGCCCCATAAGGTTTTATTTTTTAAGTAATCTCTATACCCAACGTGGGGCTTGAACCCACCACCCCGAGATCAAGAGCCTCATGCTTTTCTGGATGATCCAGCCAGGTGCCCCTCTACCCTTATTTCTTATGCTCCCCTATACAAATTCTACACTCTATAGAAACGAAATGACCTAAGCTTTCCCAGCTCTACACCTTTGCTCATGCTATTCTCTTCTCCAAGGCCCTTTCTTCATTCTTCTAGCTTCAACCTGGTTTTCACCAAAACACTTGGCTCTTTAATTCCACTCCCCTTCTACCCTTTCTCACCTCTTGTCTCCACCCTCCCCACCTCCACTGATACTTATTCTCCATGGGCCCCTCCTGCCATTTCAGAGCACACTGGATTTACCTTTTCTTTTTTTTTATAAATTAAAAATTTTTTTAATGTTTATTTATTTTTGAGAGAGAGAGAGACAGAGCACAAGCCAGGGAGGGGCAGAGAGAGAGGGAGACACAGAATCTGAAGCAGGCTCCAGGCTCCAGGCTCCAAGCTGTCAGCACAGAGCCCAGCTTGGGGCTCAAACTCATGAACTGCGAGATCATGACCTGAGCAGAAGTCAGCCACTTAACTGACTGAGCCACCCAGGCGCCCCTTTTATAATTTTTTAAAAATGTTTATTTTATTTTTTGAGAGACAGAGAGTGAGCGGGGGGAGGGGCAGAAAGAGAGGGAGACACAGAATCAGAAGCAGGCTCCAGGCTCCGAGCTGTCAGCACAGAGCCCAACAAGGGGCTCGAACCCACAAACCATGAGATCATGACTTGAGCCGATGTCAAACGCTTAACCAACCGAGCCACCCAGGCGCCCTGGACTTATCTTACTCTTAAACTGCTTAACCCTATACTTGACTGTAAATGAGTAAAAGACAAAGGCAGAGCACACATTCCTACAAACACACAAACTCTGTGTGTCATCTCCCATGGGCCAGGGAGCTCTCTCACTCAAACTGATTTTCCTCAAGTGGCCTAGAGTCTAGTACGGGCTCACCAAATCTTGGTTTATGAACCAGTGAAAACTTTCTACTGCACAGGATACCTCAGCCCGACTACCCCAAACCTCATCTTATCTGGAGAGAAGAGTGCAGTAGGAATTGCCTCCGCCCTGTTCCCACACCGGGAATGGGATTCACTCTGGTTTACATAACTTTGCAGCTGCAACGTGAACAGACTTGGGTAGGGCATTTAGTGTACAGATTGCTCAAATGGATGTGTCAGCTGCACTGTTCCCCTCCTCTCAGAGAGCTAAATTCATCTCTTGAACGTGTTCCTGGGAGATAGAGCCAGTCCCCTTCAAAGGCAGCTTCCTCTCAGCAAGAAGCCTGCAAGGGTAGCACTTTCACATTCTCTGGGTGTTTACCAGTCTTTGAGAAACACATTCTTCTGCCCAGTAAGATATGTCACAGGTCACCGAAAAATATTCGGGTACATATTTCTAGCTACTCTATAACAATGGTTATGAAAGGAACCTGGGCCTCAGACTCCAAATGTTTTCTCCTCACTAATCTCTCTTTGTTTTTGGAACCACCTAGCCCTCTGCCTCATCAACCCGGGAATGTGGGACGGGCAGAATGCTTCTGCTGGGAGAGGCGTTTGGTCTGCAGGGGAAGGCAGTAAGAATAATCACAGAGGAGCGGAGAACAGAAAAGCCCCACTCTGGTCCCCTTTCAGCAGGGTCTCCCAACGCCCACCCCCTCATTCCCTCCTGGCTAACCCTGGATCTTCACTCTTCCTCCTGAAGACTCACACAAAGTTCTCTAGCTGTTCTTAAGCATCTTTAGGGTGAGCACGACTCCCTCAATGGTGGCTGATGGGACCCAAATATTTCCAAACAGCATGTCATTTCTAGGAACTGCCTCTCCCTCGGACCTGCTCTGCCTGGGGCCTCCACCCTCCAGTTTACCCGTGAATGGACCTTTCCTTTGCCATCTGGGCAAGAAGATCCCCTGCCCTGGCAACGTGGGGCCTGCCTCCTCACAGCTGCCAGAAACACTCTGGTCGTAGCGCGAAGGAACCAGGGCAATCCTGGCTCATATGTCCTGGTCCCGGGAGTCAGCGCACAGGGGAGCCGTGGTGGGCTGTGGCTCCCTGTGACGTCACATGGCCTTACCTCATCCCACTCCGAGGCGAAGGAGGGCGACTTCTCCAGCCTCTTCTTCCCGATGCTGCAGTTGGACAAGGACTCGCTCCGGCTCCCCATTGTAGCGTCCTCCGTGGGTGAGCAGGTCAGGAGATCAGAGTCAGACTTGGACAAGCTGCGGCTGAGTTTGAGTTCAGCTTTGGGTTTGCTGGTGGGAGGGGCTCGGCTTCTAGCCCCACTCCGGTCTCTTTCTTCCTCGGCACCACCAGGGTGTTGAGACGCCGTGTGAGTCAAAGTTTCGGGGTGCGATTGGCTGTTGGTGGTGGGCAGGCCAGCTGGGTAACCCACTCTCTTACTCTGGTCCAGGACACTGGGCGGGGAGGCTCCAGGAGCGTGCACACCCGTCTCCTCCAGCTGCATGCTGGCCTCGTGACAGGCGCCCTGTGCGGGGGACCCTTCTGGATGGCTCTGGCCAGTGGCAGAGAGCAGCTGGAAAGGGTCCTGCCCCACCTCACACACCGGGGAGGAGCCGTGGAGGAGACCTGAGAACTGCTCTGGGACCTGCCCGTCCTGCCCCTCCGCAGAGTCCTGGCTCCGGCTGCTGCTGCTCCGCCTGTGGTCTTGGAGTGGACGGAGAGACAGAGAAATAAAAAATTAAACGTGGCAAAAATCAACAAAGTTCCAATGCAGCCAGCGTACGGCAGAGCTGAGGAATTCAAAAACAGGGAAAGAGGGAAGCTGGATGGGCTGGAGAGAGGACAGAGGGAGAGAAGAAGAGAGGGGAAGGAAGAAAACAGTTTCGTATTGTTCTTAATGTTCAATTTGTACCCAAAGTTGGAGCATTTATGAAATTCCAAACACTGGCCTGATTAATGCTATCTGGCAGCCCTCCCTGTTGCTAGGTCTCTGTTAACATTAACGACCAGACCTTGCTATATAAGGCTAACAGTGCTGACTATATCCTACAGAAAGGACACGAGTAAGGAACAGAGAGCAAACACGGAGTAAAAGTGAGAAAGAAAGAGAGAGAGAGTGCCAGCGAGCAGGCGAGACTCACTCCTGGAACATCTGATACATTTCCATAAAGGCCAAAGTGTTATTTAGAGCCGCCCGCCCTCCCTTCCTCTGGCAAGCAGCAGCAGAGGGGGAAAAAAACGGAGGTCATGATCTACAACCTGCAACTTCTGGAATTCTTTAAGGGAACATGCAAAACAAAACAGCAGAGAAGTAACTGCTTCCTTCCTCACAGGGGGCTGTTCAGGGTTCCACGCCTCATCCTTCCTTCCTCAGGGAGCAGAGACTTTTCTGTTCTTTTTTTTTTTTTTTTTTTTGAGAATGTGACATCTCACTCCTTCCAAAGCCTCTCAGCTGCTCCTATTTGTTTAAGTTTAACCTCAGTTGATCCACTGAAAACAAAACGGTCTAATTTGTCAATGCCAAGAGATATTTGCAGCTCTCTCAAGACCTCCCCAACATCCCCCAAATCTGACACTACTAGTTCAGGAGGCCAACTACTACTGTATACTCACCCAAGATATCAAATGCCTCTGCCCTGAAGTGGCATAAATAATTGACCAAATCAGAGTCCCACGCCAGGATCACACTGGGACACCCAAGGGGCTCGCCCTGTGTGAACTCTCACCCATTAGGGATTTTCACCCACATCAGCAGCCCTGTGCCCAGTACTAGCTCACATTCCTAAGCTAATATTCAACGTTATCTGCTCCGTAAGTGGAATCTACAGCACAGATACCAAATGATTCCATAGTCTGCCCAAAGCTCCCAAGTACTGTTCGTGAGATCAGAGAATCTTAGAACTTGAAGGGGCAAGGTCAAATATTTTTACAGATGAGAAATCCAAGGCCCTCGGGCCTTTGGTGGTTTTGTCCAAGGTGGCGGGGGAGAAGACTTTAACCTAGGCTTTTCTGATCACCTGGCTCTGGTTCTGGCTATGCTGTTCTCTAGCTGTGTGGCCTTGGCACTGATCTCATCCTGCTGGGCTTCAGTATCTAAAATAAGTAGGATGGACTGCCTGGTCCTTAAAAATCATTTTTATGTAACAATGGTGATGACAATCCAAGTCTCCACCATGCTCTGATGGCAAACTTCTCCTCCTCAGGGGCTGCTGCAGATCCCTGCCCGGGTGCCTCTCCTGCTACTGCCTGCATAGCACCCACGCTCCTTCACCAGCCTGCCTGCAGCCCAAGGCCCCTTCTTGAAGCTTAGTTCCACAACTGAACAGGGTCGTCAGGCGAGGAGGGGAGTTTATAAACATGATACACTAAAACAGAGTCTTCACCGGGAACGCCAGTGTCCCACAATGCTGGCTCTTTCATCTTTAAGGATGGGTCCCAACAACCAGTTCTCATAATGAGCCCACTGCCCTGAGGTCTGAGTAGGGACATGGTTCCATTCACCCCACTTTCTCCAGAAGAATGGTTCAGTCTCCACAGTCTGTTCAGCTTTTGGCAAGCCTGCAGAAGCTTCAAGGGGGCAGCCAATTAGTTCCACTTTATGGCTCCGATTACTTATCCACAGGAGCCCAGAAGTATGAACTTTGGCATCTCCTTCCTCTACACTTGACTGCTTCAGGATTTTCACACCCCTAACTCACAAACTCTATATCCCAAAGGTCAGGTCCAGAGCACTGAACAACTTGAATCTTTTCTCTAGGGAAGAAGAAATGCTGCATATGTAAGAGTTCCATCCAGCTTAACTTAGCCCCAGGAAGCCATGACTTTAGGGCTATGAATTCCACATATGACAACTGGAAGCATGAACAAGAATGCCCCGTAGTGTTGTGCAGTGGGGCCAGAGAAGACGACACGCAACCATCTTATGGGGGTTCAAACCAACAGCACTTCCTAGAAGAGGATGATGGGGAGAGTCAAAATTGCTACCTCTGGGACCCTACCCTAGTGGCCAATTTCCTACAGATTCCGGCCCAAGGCGCAATGTTCCTCTGACTGCATTTGAATACAAAAGAGGACTTTGGTAACAGGAACACAGGCTTCTATTCCTTTGTATCAGCATCTAGCTCCTTATTTAACAATATTTTGGGGAGGGAGGGGAGTTCAATGACAAAGGAAAACACCAGAGTCCAGAACTGGGAGTTAGCCTGGCTCACACTGCCTGGGTGGACCTCAGAACCCAGGCTGCAGAGAATGTTCAGTCGCTGTGGGAGCTGACAATGAAGGCTCTGTCTAACAGCCACCCATTCATGCTAGCCATCAATGAAGAAAGAGAGACAGATGCCAAGAGCTCAATACCAGACAGATGCCGGGGGAAGGAAGTGGGCAGAAAGAAGGAATGGAAACTTATGGAAGGAGGAAATATGTGAAGAGCAAGAATTGCTGAGGGTCATAATCCCATTAGAGAAAATACAATCTACCAATACTTTATGGGGTATAAGAAATCACGGAAAGGGATTCTTATAATTACATGACTTACCCAGGCAATTCCCTAGGAAAGACACCTTGGTATTTGAAGAGCTTGTCAAGATCTAAGAGCTTCAGGATCTTAATAAGCCTCATAAAAAACTATACCCAAGGCTAAGCTAGATTTCCTGGCAAAATCAACAGGTAGGAAAAGAACTACTCAGTGGTCCTTTCCTTCTGTAAAGTCAGGATAATATTGGGTCTCTTAGGGCATTAATATAATGTGTTAATATAATATTAATATAAGGCACTGATCATGAGCCAGAGTGAGCAAATTACTTAACTTCTCTGTGCCCAGTATTCTCACCTATAATTTTGGAATCATAATAGTACGTACTTCCTAGGATTGTTGTGAGAATTATACATGTAAAGCACCCAGCACCACATTTGGCACATGCCAGCCCTCAATAGATATTAACAATTCTTATTATTCTCCGCACAGGATCCATTACAACATATTTTGCTCACGGACGAGACCAATAACTTGTCTGTTCCTCGTAGGTTTGTGCAAAAGCTCACCAAAGACAGCGTACGTGACACATACAAACATCCATTGCCTTCATCATCCTTACAACTCTCGACAGCAGAAGGAAGGGACAGAAGGTAATAGAGCAAGAAGGGCTGAAGTGAGATACAGGCCCCAGAACTGTGGCTGTAACCACCCACTCCATCAATAAGCACATGCAAAATGTTTGTCTTCAGGGGCCACCCAAGAGATAAAAAAGATGAAGACACTGAGTGTGCTCAACGGGCTTACCAGCTATCCAAAGAAACTAGCATATGCACAAGTGACGAATTCCAGATGAAAATTAATAGATACATAAACCAAATGCACAGTGAGCAGAAAGGAAAGTGTGATTGCTTTCAGCCAGAAGGATTCTCAGAAGACGTAGCTTTTGAGCAGGGCGTTGAAGGAGAAGTAAGGTCTTGATAGGCTTAAAGTTTAGTGGAAATACATTAGAAAAAGCAGAGACAGGAACCTCGGTGCCTGGGCACTCACAGACTTTCAGACTCGCAGAAGAGAATCCTCAGGCCTGAGGCTTTCCCTGACCGGGAATCACTGCGCTCCCACCTTAGAACTACGCAGCTTCTGGGGCGCCTGGGCTCCAACTCGATTTCAGCACAGGTCATGATCTCACGGTCATGAGATGGAGCCCTGTGTAGGGCTCCACGCTGGGCGTGGAGCTTGCTTAACATTCTCTTCCTCTCTTTCTGCTCCTCCCTGGCTCGTTCCCGCGTGTGTGCATGCGCGCACTCTTTCAAAAAACAAACAAAACAAAAAAACTACACAGCTTCCACTCCTCCTCCCATACTGCCTTCAGCCATCCCTACAACCTGCCCTTCTAGGAGAGAGACAAGGGGCTAGGACACAGGGACAGCTGTTTCCTTACTCTCCCCATATATCAAGGCCATCTGCTCTATTGAGTAGCACACAGCAGCATGCTAATTCCCAGCCCCTTCAACTTTCAATCTTTATTCATTCTGGGTGTTCATTTTCCTTTTACCCTGTGAGCCGCTGAAGCAAGGGGGTCTTCTGTGCTGCATTTTAATTACTATGATGATCCACGGGGGATCTCAAGGACTTTTGAACAATAACATTTTAACATTTACACATTTTTCAATCACCCCCCTCCCACCCCCGTCTGTTTAAATTAGGGCAAAAAAATGCAGCGTGTGTGAGAACTTGTAAGTCAAATCAACCCTCGGACACAGAGAAGAAGGTTACTCTGGCTACCCAGACTGTTGTGCCTTCTTCTTTTCCGTTAGGATTGGAACCCTCCAATTGCCCAGTGGCTATGGTGAGCACCAGGAACTGGGTGTGTCCAGGAGAACTCCTAAGTCCTTGGCTACTTTTGGAGAGCCACCGTGTTTTCCTCAGAAGGAAGGGGCCGACTAGGTTATGCAGGGACTTGCTGGCGACTATGATCCGATAAGACAAGTAGACCTAGCATCCATTCTCTGGTCCATGGCAATCAGAGAAACAGAAAGAGACCTGGACTGGGATTCAGGAGGTCCAAGTTATAGTCCCTCCCTGGGTCTTTTTTTAAAAAATGAATGGCTGTAAATGCATTGTCTAGGGCTTTGACATTTAGTATGATTTGACACTGATTAGATGAATTAAGTTCCCTTTTAGTTCTATGATGCTAAGAACGTGAATAGCAGCAGAGCTCTGGATGAAATGATTTAACCTCATGGTTAAACAGGCTTTTTGGATTCAGCTAGACTGGGGCTTAAGACCCAGCTCTAACACCAAACTTCTTTCTCATCTATTAAACAGTGATAAAAATAGCCCCTACCCGGAAGATTTGTCATGAGATATACAATGACCTAATCAGTGTAGATGAACTCAGCACATGGCCACCCATAAGAAGCATTCATTAAATGGTAGCTATCATTATCATCATTTTTCATTTACAACCATTTCCGAACTGCTCTTCATGCTAACACTGCACCCAGAGGCTGGTTTCCTTTCTCTCGACTCTGCAAAGGAGACTGGTTTCTTCTAAGTGGCCCTATACTCTAGATAGAATAAAACTCAAATGCCAGAGAAGGTCCTGTCGTTCTACAAGTTCAGTTCAGGGTGATGTGTGCCCCACAGCGGGGGAAAAACTTTCAGGTCAGGAACCTCCACTCACTGCAGCACCCACAGGTACAGCCCAGCTTTGGGACTCGGACTATTCTACTTTGACTTGGTCCTGATTACCTGACATCTCCCCCGTTTCCTGAAACTCCTCTTGAAGAGTCTGTCCCCTCTCTGTGGCCCCTCAAACTTCCCTATTTAATACACCAGCTCTGCTTGGATCAGTTTCCAACCAGCCATGATACTTAACCGTGCCTAATTTAACAGCACACTTGCTGTCTCTATTTCCCTTGATCTTCTGCCAGTTCCAGCACTGGGTATTCACAACCATTTGCTTTCTCTCCTCCAGTTGCTGGAATGTTGAGCCCTGTTGAATACTCAAGAAACAACTGAGTCCTCAGCTGGCTTCCAATAGCTACAGTGTATTAGGTACTAGTTATTCTATGCTAGACATGCTGTTAAACACTTTCTTTTTTAATATTCACAACCATGGGGTAAGAATTTGAATCCCTACTTTACATGGGGAAAATGAAGCTTAAAGAAGTTAAATGACTCCTCAAGGTCACCAACCAGTAAGTGGTAGAGCAAGAATCCAAGTTTACTACCAAGCCTAGCTACCCTTTTATTCATCTCTCGAAAACTGTGGTATCACCATAAGATTGATTCCTCATTTCTCCCACTCTTTTTAGACTGTCATCTTTCCCACAGCACCTATACTCTTGGGTAATGACATCAATTTCCTGAGAAGACTTAGATCGGACAAACTTCCTTACCTGTTCTCAATACCACACATGTCAAACCTTGGGGATAATTTGATCTCTTCCCACCTACCTCAGGGAAGTATCTCCCCATCTTGAATTTCACCAATAGCCTTCTAACTGCTGAAGCCTTTTTCTAGTCTTCACTGCTTCTAGCTCTTTCTATTATCATGTGACACAGTTTACCAGTTATCCCTGGTACCCACTCTCCCCTTCCTGCTTGGTCATGGGGTTTTTTGGATTGGGTCAAACCACCTACATTAAAGACTACATTTCCCATCTTCTTTGTAGTTAGGTATAGTCACATGACCAAATTCTGGCCAACGGGTTCTAAGAGAAAGTGAAACTTTTGAGAACTATCTTTAAAGTTCTCTCCTTTTCTTTCTTCCTATGCTGACAGCTTGAACTTGAATAGTCATCTTGAACCATGATGACAGAAAGAGACTGGTTTCTTGAGCATCATGAAATGTCACGCTAGCCCTTGACTTCTTACCTCTGGACTTCTGTCTTATTTAAACAACAGTTATTTTGGGGTTTGCCTCACATTCACTTCTCACTCTCTCAATTTCCTCACATTGGCTTCTATGACACTGCATTATCCTGGTTATCTTCCTATGTTTCTTTACCCTTGTGCTTCTAAATATAAATTATATTCTTGACTTCTTCAATCTCTCTAGTTTTTCCCTCAGCAACTGATTATCTTTTATGTTAACCACCACCTCAACTTGGATGATCCCTGAATATGCATTTCTAATCTTTCTATCTCTCTTGAACACTAGACCTACATTTCTAAGTTATTTATGAGGTATCTTTCCCGATATTCATTATCTTTAATATCCTTAACATATGCAAAACTGAACTTAACATCTTCCTTCAAACATGTCCCTTCTCAAGCCCCTATTTCTGTCAGGTGCACCATATTTCCCCAAATAACCAGGTTCAACACCTAAGAATCATCATGAATACCCCCTCTTCCTGATTCTTCCACATTTGATTGTAAGGTCCTGTTAATTCTACCTCCTCAATACCTCCACCATCCATACCCTTCCTTCCTATCACTTCGTACTATTAGTTTGGAGCCTAATTTCCTTCAAGAGATTCCTTGAAGTCTCTTGACTTCAGGATATTCCTGCCTCTAGTCTCTCCCAACTGCAATCAAAGATTCCACAATTATACATATGTAAAGCATGGCTTCAATCCTGCCATCTTACTCGAAAAGCTTCAACAACACTGCACTATCTTTGTAATAATGACTGACATTTGAGATCCAATACTCTACACAACCAGTTCTTTGTTTGAGCCAAACTAGATTACTTACCATTCTCCAAACACGAGCTCTATCATCTAACATTTTACTCTTGTTTATGCCACTCCCTCTGGCTGGAAGACCATCTCCTTCCTCCTTACTTCTGCCTACTAAATAGAATTCTCTATTTTGGGGTTAGCTCAAATGCTACTTCCTTCATAAAGTCTTCCTGATCTCCTGCGCTAACATAATTTATCGATCTCTTGAATTCCAAAATTACACCAATCTATAAAAATTTAACATATTCTGCCCTTTCGTGTATTTTACGTATGCCTCACATATACATGTGTATATAAATGGCTGTCAATACATTTTATGGAAGAAAATACAGATGTATATACCTCACAAGGCTTGGACTTGTTTTGCAATGGAGAGAAAAGCAAACTATTCCAACTCAGAAATAGAAATTGATAAGAGCAAGGCAGTTGTAACAGTAGGGCTTTTGGCGGAAGCTCCTCTAATGGAAGAAGGTGAGAGACAAGGAAGCTGCTAAAGATAAGGCTTAATTATTAAACTGTCTCATACACACATAAATATGTATATATACGTATTTTGCATTTGGAAAAAGCATCCAAACTTACTCCTGGGAATCTACCATGAAAAGCTAGCATGGACTTCCAGGTAAAGATGGTGGACTGAATACAGGTACCAACTTACTCTTCTTCCTGAAGTCTTACTAAACCAAATATAAAAATGGGACACAGATGGAAGCATACCTGAGAATCCCAAGCTGGCAAAGGGAAAAGCCAAGGCTTATACTATGAATTTTCTAAAGGCTCAGGAACTGGCAGCGCTTGGGACATGGGAGTAGAGGGAGAAGCTAAAATAACATTTTCCTCCCCTCCAAGAGGATTAAGGTCTTCATGCTCATGCACAAACTTCACTTAGATCTAAACGCATGGCTCTCAGGAATATTGACTTACTTCCATCTAAAAAACCTCAGAGTGCAGCTGCGTGCCAAAGAGTCCACATGTATCACTGTCTTCAGATAATCATTCATCACTGTCCTAAGCTAAGTAACCACTTCACCTAGACCTAAGCACTATCAGTGGATGCTGCAGAAAGCACCACAGAGAACAATGATTTTTAGAGCTCTTGGCTACTTTCCCACTTGCTATCAAACCTGGAAGGTTGTCCAGTTTCTCAGAACAGTATGTCCAGAGTGTCCAGTGGGCAAAGAGTTAAATGCTAAAGAGAAATAAATGACTATGCCACATGAAACTGGAAACATGCTCTCGTTGCTAGTTATGCTAGCCCTGAATAAGGATTTCAGAAGACTTCTATGTTGGAAATCACTTAAATAACAGAGGAATACCTAGCTGCATAAAACTACCATAAAACCATCTGGGCCTAGTGCCTTTGTAGAGGGATGAGTTTTCTGCTTCACTGGCTGCTTTCTACTTCTGTCAGTTTTTGTTGTATCTACAGACATAAATGGTAATCTGCAACTACCAGATTACCATGCATACCTTGTCATCAAGATGCTTAGTCATCAAGCACTAAATGCTACTGGAAACCCCACCTCAACCAGTCATTGTGACGGACCGTTAAGGGTCCCACACAATTCATCCTAGGGGGATGGCAGCAACCTAACTAACCACAAAAATTTATTCCTATAAATTCTCTTATTATTTTAAAAATCTCTAAATCTGTGCTTATATATGTTCTTTATACTATTCCTACATGTTGTGTTTTTTTCCTCTTTTCTTGATCAGAATTGTCAGAGATCTTTAAAAAAAAAGTTTTCATTGTAATGGTCAAGTCTATTTTTTTTTAAACTTCCTTATTTCTACTTTTATTTTTTTCTTTAACTAACTGAAATGTAACACACATACCATGAAGTATGTGACGTATACTATCTGCTTTTATCTTTATTCCTCTCTGTTACTTTCTTTTGGTTAAGTTTTAGTCTTTCTTTTTTTTATAACAAATTGAAGAATATAAACTTTCTCCTGAGTATCACTTTGGCCAGATATTACCAGTATTTATATGAAATGTTTCTGGTACCGTTAATTAATTTCTAAGTAGAAAAATAAGAAAAAAAAAAAAAAAAGATAGGCCACTCACAGACTATATAACACTAATGAACAAGATGCTCAATTTCACTAGATCACACAAAGGCCAAATACAAAGGACACTTTTTTGGCTTACCATGGTGAAAAACATTCAAGAGTATTAATATCCCAAGTTGGCAAAGGAATGGGAAAGTGTGTGCTCATAAACAATCAAGCAGGGCAATTCAGCTCCACCAGTTAGATCTAGACAGGTACCTGCACTCTGGCTGCCTAATTCTACCTTCTATCAATGCCTTTTAAGAAATACTCTTATAGGGGCGCCTGGGTGGCTCAGTCGGTTAAGCATCCGACTTCGGCTCAGGTCACGATCTTGCAGTCCGTGAGTTCGAGCCCCGCGTCGGGCTCTGGGCTGATGGCTCAGAGCCTGGAGCCTGCTTCCGATTCTGTGTCTCCCTCTCTCTCTGCCCCTCCCCTGTTCATGCTCTGTCTCTCTCTGTCTCAAAAATAATAAACATTAAAAAAAAAAATTAAAAAAAAAAAAAGAAATACTCTTATAAGCATGTAAGAATATGTGTATAGAATGTCCACACCATCTTAATTTATAACAGAGAAATACTGGAAGCAACATAAATATCCATCTACTAGAGACTGGAAAAATGAGCCGTGGGAGATTTAACAACCATTAAAAAAGAATAAGGTAAGGCAGATCTTTTAAGAACTAAAACAAAATTGTACCCATGATCCATAGACAAGGTAAATTAAAAACAAGTAAGTGTGCAAAACAGTTTGTAAAATACATTTTATGTTAAAAACAAACAAAACAATCTCACATAGTCACTTTTTTTTTTTTTTTTTTTTTTTAAATAAAGACAGCAAAGGACCTTAAGTTGACACTACACTTTCAAACTGTGGACATCTCCAGCAACTGTGAGTAGCCGAGAGGTGAGAAGACTTGACCATTTTACTTGTATTCACTTCTATATTTTTTGAATTTTTTTTCCTGTGAGCTAATACAAATACACTCTTAAAATGCAATGTAAACAATCTCCCATCCCATCCCTCATACTGTAGTTTCTTGAATTATAGTAAGGAGGGCTGAAAGCTCTGGTAGTCTCATTAGCATGGCCTTTTGAGAACTGATGAATTAATTTCTAAAAGCTGCCTAAGATAAGGACCTTAGTGGAAAAGCAGAAAAGACTGACTATGTATTAATCCATGATCTAATCTGCAGACTTGCCTCACATTTACCAACTTTAGCAAGCATTGCTTCCAGGCTACAGAGAAACTGGCAGAGCCCATTTTCATATTTAATGCCTCAACTCCTTTGTCTGAAAGCTCTTTGAGTGATCCAAGCAGCTCGCCTGGGGGCAGGCACACCCCACAGGCTGTGGTTCAATTAAATCTGCTTCCCGCACCACCCACTCTTTTAACAGTTAGCCCAGTATTGCAGAACTAAAAGAAACCAAAGCAAAGGAGGAGCAGATGGGAGGTCTTAAGTCCTCCGTGGCAGTTTCCTCCTTAACCTAGAGATCTCTCTTGAGTTGGGATAGAAAATTCCTGCACTTGGGGCACCTTGGTGTCTCAGTCAGTTGAGTGGTTGAGCGTCCAGCTCTTGGTTTTGGCTCACGGTTTCAAGAGTTCGAGCCCCGTGTTGGGCTCTGCAGTGGCAGTGTGGAGCTTGATTGGGATTCTCTCTCTCCCTCCTTTTCTCTCTGCACCTCCCCACTCTCACTGTCTCTCTCTCAAATAAATACGTAAACTTAAAAAAAGAAAGAAAGAAAGAAAGAAAGAAAGAAAGAAAGAAAGAAAGAAAGAAAGAAAAGAAAAGAAAAAAGAAAATTCTTGCATTTGTCAGCCAAGGAGACCAGTCCCCATTTATGAAGTCTGTCTGACTTTCTCATTTTCTTCCTTCCAAAGGCTGAGCAGCTATCTTATAGTGGGTCCAGATCAAGCCTCTGAAAGAGAGAAAGAATTATAATCTCCTTCCTCCTCGACACTAAAAATGCTTCCTTGAGAACCAGTTTGAAACAGAGCATTACATTAATTACTTGCTTTTTAAGGGTTAATTTCAGTATGATTTATTATTAAACAGCTGAGAACTCATTGGTGCTCTACTCCACTTGCTCTATCTGTTTTAATTAAAAACCCACCAATGTGATTAGAAGACTCAATACAGTTAAGATAGCTCCCCCAGATTGTTATATAGATTCAGCACAACCCCAATAAAAATCCAGCAGGATGTTTTGTTGAAATGAACCAGCTCACTCTAAATTTTTGTACTGAAAGAGGAACTAGAATATCTAAAACAATTCTGAACAAGAATAACAACATGACAAAGGCAACAAGGATGGTCTTCAACACATCATGCTGAAATAACTGGATATCTATGTGCAAAAAAAATGAATTTTGAAGCATACCGCACACCATATTCAAAAATTAACTCAAAATGGGTCACAGATCTAAACGTATACCTAAACTTACAACATTTCTAGAAGAAAATACAGGAGAAAATAGTTGTGACCTTATCCACTTATCCACATTGAACTTCATCAAAAATGAGAGCCTCTGCTCTTCAAAAGACACTGTTAAGGGAATAAAGAGAGAAATCACAGACTAGGAGAAAATCATATATCTGATAAATAGTATGCAAAACATACAAAGAACTCTCACCACTCCATAAGAACACAAACAACCCCCCTTTTTTTTAATGAGCAAGAGTTGAACAGACACTTCATTAGCCATATGGATGGCAAATAATCACATTAATAGGTGTTCACTTCATGAGTCATTAGGGGAATGCAAATTAGATCCATAATGAAATATCACTAGGCATCCTATTAGAAGGACTATAATTCTGAAAACCTGACCAATATTAAGTGCTGGGAGGAGACCTAGCAACTGTAACTCCGATGGAAAACCAAAACAGTATAAGCACTCTGGAACATGGTGTGGCAGTTTCTTATCAAGTGCAGCACATAATTCAACTAGGACCCAGCAATTCCATTTCTAGTGTTTTCCCAAGAGAAATGAAACCGACAGTCATACAAAAACTTGTATGCAAATGTTTATAGTAGTTTGATTTGTAATCGCCAAGGACTATAAATGACCCAAATGCCTCTCAACTAGAGAATGCATAAACTGTGGTGCATCCATACAATGGAATACTACTTGGGAATGAAAAGTAACAAGTTACTGGTACACACAACAACACGGATGAATCTCGAGTGAAATTACGCTAAGTGAAAGGGGCCTGACTCAAAGGGTACATACTGCAGGATTCCCATTTATAGGACATTCTGGAAAAGGCAAAATTCTTGGAACAGACATAAAAGTAGTGGTTGCCAGAGGTAAGGGAGGGGTGCGGGACTGGCTACAAAGGGACACAAGGGAGTTTCTGGTGTGATAAAGCCATTCTGTATCTTGAATGTGGTGGCAGTTATATAACTGTATTTGTCAGACTTCACGGAACTGTACACAAAAGGGGCAGTTTATTGTATTTAAATTATAACTCTTTTTTTTAAAGCTCCAAATGGAAACCATAAAAAAACAAAACAAAACAACCACTATAAAAATGACCACAAAGTGTCTGCATGCTGGAAGAGAAACCTCTTAAACAGGACCATTAAAAACAAGGTCTACCACGTCATACACATACGCACATGTCCTCTTTGCCACCCCCTACCCTCTGACAGGCCCAGCAGAGGGCAGTTCCAAACAAACCATCGCAACCCCCATCCTTACCGGAAGCGTGACTGTCTTAGCATTGAAAGGAGGCACAAATAATACCCCACGAAGGACCTAGTACCTGAGAGCTATAAAGAGCTGGGAGAGGCCACAGAAGTTCCTTCCAACTGCAGGGGGAATGGCACTGCCCCTTCTTGTTCTTCCTTAGAACGAGGCTGTCACACACTCTCCAGCAGTGCGCTCACCCCTGTCGTGACCGCGTTTATATCGTCTGCCTGGCTGTCCGTCCTGCGGCACTCACTCCCTCACGGAGGAAACGGAATTTTGCAGAGGCAATGAAAGTAGGCCAAGGCGACAGAGCACTCTAGTTACCGGGTGGCAGCCAATCACGGGCCCCTCCCCAGGAGCGTCTCACTGTGAGGTCAGGACTCAAAGCAGAGCCTGTGCCGTCAGCCTGCCCCCAAAGGGACTGACTTGTTGGGCTTGTTTTTCCACAGCCTTAACTTGAGGGTTTATGACTTGATACCCCAAATCAAGCTCCGTTATGCTGCGGGCCATTTCTCCTTCCACGGTTCTTACCTGGTCTGACCTAACCACCTCCTTGCTTCGCGTGCTGCAGGGTGGTGAGCCAACTCTACCTAACACAGGGCATTGACAATGAAAGCTCATAATCAACACCCACCACCCCCAACTGCTATGACACCCAGCTCCCTCCTCCCAAGGAACATCATCCTCTCCTTCCACTCAGGATCACAAACTTTAAAAACCCTTTCAAGGTTGTCTCTGATGGGAGCGGGGTGGGGTGGGGGTGTACCTTTTGGTCTTCCATCCGCGGATACCAGCTTCTTTGTTTCTGCTGTTAACAAGAGCTCATAAGGATGCTCGTCCTCTTCCCTGGCTGCACTTCCCTGAATCCAGGGTCTCATGGCCAAGACCTAAGAGAGAAGACACCACAGAACTTCTCATGTGGGTGGCTAATACCAAGGCAGATTATGTTGAACAAATTCAAGATCCCTGGCTCCTTTTTCACCGGAGAGGAAGAAGGGGCGGGGGGGGGGGGGCGGTGGGAAGAGAAGTAAATAACTCAGTGTCACGTGAAACCACAACTGCTTTTCTGGATATGCACCTGCACCTCGAATCTCAATGGCCTTTGATTAAAACACTCCCCTTTCCTTACCTCATTATATCCTTCAAAAAGCCATTAATAAAATCCAAGATCCTTCCTTCTCTTGCCTCTCCCATCATAACAGTATTCTGCATGGTCTCTTTGGGGTGGATAGTAGCTTCCAAGCCGTTTTTAGCTATGGTGCATCACAAAAGCCTCCTTTCTCCACGATTCTTTCTTAATATGCACACATACTACCCCAAGGCTGGAACCCTTCCCACCTTCTCAGGAGGGAATCAAATGACTTCTGACTGACCCTGAATGACTGACCCTTACTAGAAACTAGAAACAAAGTGCTCTATTGGTCCTTCTCTATTTTTGTGAGCCTTTCTCCACAGGTCCTGGGGGTTACGGGGAAGTTTCTCTCAAAAGCCGGCTTCCTACTGCATTTATGGTAATACAAGTTTAAACTAATTCCACCCATCTCTGTTCTGAAAAGAGTCAAGTGGCTAGGCAGTATGAATTTCAGTGCAGAAAAAGCAGTTCCGTCTATGGGGAAATCCCTGACCCAGGCAGCCAAGCGTCTCTGCTAAGAGAATTGGCCCAGCGCTGGCTCCTACACCTGCCAAGCGGGTCTAGGCAGCTGAGGGCCTTGTGGCCACAGCTGGTCATGGCACCCAAGGAGCCACACTTCCTCCTCACATCGAGCCAGAAACACCATCACCAGTGCTACAGTCACACTGAGAGAGGGAATGGAGATCCTCGATTTAGAGGACAATTCTGCCTCATCTGTCGTAAGAATCCAATGTGTTTCGTAGGCAAATTAAGAATAATCACATACCAGCTACTGTGAGAGCAAGGCAAAGCACAAAATGTCCCCTTGAGCAGTTTGGCTAGAAGTGATACATTATGAACAGAGGGGTTCAGAGGGATTCCCACGTCTGCCTGACAAACAACGGTACCCTACGAATGTGACTCTTTGGCACATGCAGAAGCCTCTCCTTCAGGCATGTCCCACAGCTCACTGGAAATGAACCAGGTTTGTGATTCATCAGGGTTTTGCTTCTTGGAGATATAGCTCACTGCGTTACGGCCTAATGAGACATCAATGATTCCAGGAGCCTCAGACTAAATAAGAGACTGCGGCTCCTGCTTGTTAACAAGGCTGCCACTCTAAAGGCAGAATGATAGTCTCTTTCCGATATTCTGCTAGGCACAGCAGGAACCTCCACTTACTGAAAGCCACCTGTAAGCTAAAAGCTATTTCATTACAATGAGCCATTTGCCTGTATTGCTTAATTCCTTTTGCCTCTTCCTGGGAACACAATTAAGGGAACAAAGAGGGACCATTAAGCAGTTCATACAGTGTCAACTTAATACCACAGGCTTTACAGACAGGAATTTGGGTTCTTCAGGTTTACACACCCACAGCTATCACTGAGCTGGAGCCCTGGAAAGCTGAGACTGTAAGTGTTCTGGACACAGCGAGAGCACTCATATAGCCGCAGGCATGCTTCTCTGAAAGGTAGTTGACAGCTTGGATGCCCGGCCCATACTATCCTTCCTTCTCAAGCAGGACAGCTGATGACTTCCATGTGGAAAATCAGGCCCACTGGACCCACGTTCACTCTGTGCCTGCTCCCGGGCATGACAACCAGAAGCAAAAACCCAGCAAGTGCTAGAGCTGGGAGGGACCCGAACCATTACAGTCACAGCTAGAGAGCACCCAGCTCCAGCTCTTTCATTCTGCAGATGCCCAAACCCAGTTTCCAGAGAGGTCTAGGGACTTGCCCAAAGTTATACAGAGAGCAAGCAGCAGAGGCAGGACCATAAAATTCACTTCCCCTGGTTCTGGACCAAGATGGTCTCATTTTTCCTGAGAAGGAGGACTTTCCATCCAATTTAGAACTCTTTCCTTCCTTCAGATATCTTGTGAGAGTCCCCTGCTCACATCCAGACAACTTCTACAGGGATCTCTTCCTCTTAGTCCTGGCTCCTGCCAGCTGTGGGATTAAAATCTCATAATAAAGCAATAGACTGCTTTTCTTGGAGCCTTCCTAACTCCCACTCAAGAAGTGGATTGTCAGGGCGCCTGGGTGGCTCAGTCGGTTGAGCGGCCGACTTCGGCTCAGGTCATGATCTCACGGTCCGTGAGTTCAAGCCCCACGTCGGGCTCTGTGCTGACAGCTCGGAGCCTGGAGCCTGTTTCAGATTCTGTGTCTCCCTTTCTCTCTCTGACCCTCCCCCGTTCATGCTCTGTCTCTCTCAAAAATAAATAAACGTTAAAAAAAAAATTAAAAAAAAAAAAAAGAAGTGGATTGTCACAGTGAATATGGCAGTAACTGATTATCAACAGAAAAGATTCTGCTTTTTACTCAATTATTCCTTAATCTTTTCTCCCCTTTCTTCTAGGGCTGGCAATAAATCAAAGCCAAAAAGCTGTATTCTCTGTTACATGGAAAGCAACATTTTTGCTGCAGAGAGAAGCTACTACCAGTCAGCACCTAACTGTGACCAACTGAATGACCGGCCGGAGTGTGGGCAGTTTTCTGGGAAGGGATACCATAGCAGCTGCAACTTCCCATGAAGGTTTCACACATCTGAACATAGAGAAGATCATGGTCAGTCTGATGCAGCTGGCAGCCCATTTGGTGGGGCAAAAACATCTCAACGCGTGTGTGCATGTGCATGTGTATGTGTTTAATTTCTGGAAGCCAGTTTCATGACCTGGTAGTTAATCTGATAAGCTCTTCTGGAGCCAGCTACACTCAGCTTCCCTCCAAGGTTTCTATGGGCCATCTCAGTGACGAGCCTCAGGAACAGGACACAAACACTGAAGCAGATTGTCTGCCAAATAGAAGTCTAAACTATGATGAGCCAGCGCCTCCTAGGATATGAGGTGTAGGGTAATAAAGTTTTGGCAGTATAAGAAATAAAGATAGTGAAGATTAGAGTCCACTTTTGGAGAACACCTATTCATTCACACGACAAACAGAATCTGCCTTGATCGTCGCAAGGATAATGGCCCATATCACATCACCTCTGTATTTAGGTACTTAAAATCACTGAGCAAGCAAAGTCAGGGTTCTCATGGTCTTCTAACTTCTGACTGCCGTGGTCCAACTGACCCAGAATTCCAGACTATTCAGAAGCAAGTCCTAGAAGTATCTCAGAGTCTCCCACCCAGGAGAGAAATGGAGATTTCTCCCCCTATCTCTTGACACCGTTATTGACAAATTATATGCCCTAAAAAGCCCTGGGAGAACAGAAAGTCTTTGTTATCTAATATTTCTTTAAGAGTCTCGCTCTTATCCTTGGGTATTAGGAATTTGAATCCAAGTCCTTGTTAAAGAGGTGGCATAAGGCATTCATAGAGACCTAGCCCCAACTGAATATGCTCCATATTACCAGGTTTTCCCTTATAAAAAGAGAGTAATGAAGCAAATCTCTATATAAAAACATGCAGGGATTTGTTCCATGCATTTCTACCTTCTAGCAATGTATTATTACCCTAGAGGCTGTAATTCTAGAGACCTCTTACTTGAAACATGATAATAAGCATTTTGTAATTAAGGGATAGAAAGAAACAGGGACAGAATTTATACCTAGCATAAAAATCTTCCCCTATTTCCAACACTGACTTTTACATTCTTAAAAGTGCTTCCTTGTATTTATACATTTTGTGAAACTAAAGCCATCCTTCTGGTTCCATGTGCTCGTATTAGATAAAAGAACCTGTCTCACGGGATGGTCTGTGGCAGTACAATAAAAAAGTTAACTCTGACTTCTAGCGATAAAGTAATGAGACTTAACTGACTAGTTTATATTACCTGATTTTTAAATGAAAGAACAACAGGGTATTGAACGAGCTATAAAATAACAAAATTACATAATACTTTGAATCAGTGCTAAATAAACATGGTCTCTGAATGGTGGCAAGTATTAAAGGGACATTCCGAAAATCAAAGATCATGGAAAATATGATTTTCTTCATATAACTAACCCCGTGAGAAGGTACAACTATTTGCCTCACGATAAGATTTCTTTTTTAAAAAGGTGGACTAGTCTCCTCAAATAACCTTCTTTCTTTGATTCCTCCCACCTCCATGAATCTTACTTCTCTTCTAATTGAGCCTTTATGACGTTTCCCATGTTTGTCCTGGTGGATTCTTCATGTGAAAGGAAGAAGGAAAATGTGAAAACAGAAAGACGACTTTTGGGGCAGAGTCACCAAAGCTCGCTAATATGACGCAGTCTACAGACAGTGATTAGGGGCAGAGTCTACGTTTTGGATCAAAAGATGACACAGGCACGAAAGCAGAAAGGCAAACCGTGCAGATACTGGAGCCAGGAGAACTGTGCGTGGTTTACTCTCAATGTGCAAGGCAGATGGGTAACTGGCCTGTCTGCCAGACAGCTCCGTTAAAATTCTTTGCTTACTACTTAAGTGAGTTTGAAAGATCTTGTTCCAGATTACTGATGTGCACAATACAAATGTACTAATCCAAAGAGGCGCTAAGAGAATGAGAAAGCAGAGTCTTCTTCAAGCACACATTGATGGACCTTCCGAAACCTCGTGCTTCAGTGATGGCAATAAACCCTCAACCCTCTACCTCAGAAGCTGTCAATGGAAAATACTTCTTATCTATACGGTCTTCCTCCTCTTCATCAGGTGGTGGCTTTGCTGGAGGCGGTGGACGTTCCCTCTGCAGAAGAGAAAAAGTAAGTATTTCATGATCTCTTTTTTCAAGTACCTAGCTTGTTGATTTATTCTTATCTTAGCCCTTGGAAATGAAAAAGAATAATGTAAAGAACTCCCCCGAGAGACTAAACTTAAGGATCAGTATTTAAACAGATAGCTTAGTATTTGCACGTGCACACACACCCCGCCCACAGCACAAAATTCAGTCAGCACACTCCTTACTTTTTGATGTCTGTAGCAGAGATTATACACTTTTTTCATATTCTAGGCCACAGTGAGAAATATCAGCACTGAAACCACACAACTGCCTAGCCAGAAAATGTCCTTCATAATACTAATAAAACTCTAGCCTAGGAAAACCAGTCAGCTGTCAGTCTATGTCAAAAAGAGGAAATAGTAAATCCAGAGAATCACCTTGTCAATGAGTTCTAACAAACCAAAGCTACCAAGGAAGTAATGAGGAAAGGAATCAAGGACAAAAACACCAATTCCTGCTCAAACTTTAATGCTACCCCCAATCTTTGGTTTATTCCCCAAAGCTCTGAACTGGTCTCTTATCCTTGGTCACCTCCTCCAATGATTACTATTATGTATCATTAGTATATGGAAACTTTATTTCTTTAAAAAAATTTTTTTTTTACTTAGAGAGAGAGAGAGAAAGAGCTGGGGGGGGGGGGCGTGTGTACACACAGGAGAGATGCAGAGGGCGAGGGAGACAGAGAGGGAGAGGGAGAGGCCCGGCATGGAGCCTGACACAGGGCTCTATCTCACGACCAGAGATGACAACCTGAGCTGAAATCAAGAGTCGGACACTTTAACTGACTGAGCCACCCTGGCACCCCTGAAAACCCGATTTCATCTCAGCCCATTTAAAAAAGGAATATTTGTCAGTTACCTGTCCTAGAGCAAGGATTGGCAAGCTCTTTCTTAAAGGGCCTGACGGTAAATATTTTAGGCTTTCCAGTCAACTCTGCCATCGCAGTACAAAAGTAGCCATAGAAAACATGTAACAGAATGTGGCTGTGTTCCAATAAACCTTTATTCACAAAAATGGGCTGCTATGTGTGGGCCGTACTTTGCCAATCCCTGCCCTAGAGCAAGAAACACCCTGAAGCAGGGATCAGTTAGGTCGAGGGTAGACAATTTCAGAAACACATACAATCTTTGGTGACAGAAAGCTGAAGAGAGGTTCGCCATTGTACCTGCAGTTACTGTCAGCATCGTTTATAGTGCAAAGTCCTAATCATGTTTCATAACCAACATTCCTACAGGGAAAGGAGTGGGAACCTGAAATGGGAACTGGCTTGCAGGCTCATTCCCTGGCTTGTACGTTAGTTCACTGTGTTGCTAGAACAGCAGTATTTTTTAAAAGTCAGAGTGGAGGCACATGCTGAATTACAGGAGAGTCTCAGAGAAGTCTGCACGATGTCTCCCATGTCTCACGAGCCGCCAGGGTCAGTTAGCATTTGGCATCCATGATCTCTCTCTGTTAAAATGTGCTTCAGCACTTGGTATTCTAGCTTCATAAATCAGTCATTCCTACAGTCCCTGGAACCAGATGGATCCCCAACGGCAACAACTTCAAAACAGGTTCGTATTTTCAAGCCAAATAAAGCTCTTAGATGAGATTTCCAACTGAGTCCTGCTTTCCCCACCCGTCTTTACTCCAGAAGTGCAGAAACAACCTTGGTCCCTTCCACGTGCCACCTTGTAAGGAGGGGAACAGCAAAAGGAGCAGGCCTGTAATCTACACCAATTATCCAACCTTGGGACAAAAATACCCGTGGAAAAACAAAATGATACACAACAACGACCGAAATGACCCATCCTAGAACCCTTCTCAAGACTAGAGGAGCCTAGAAAGGACGATACGAACACCTCTTGCACAAGAAGTGGTCACCAGGGACACTGGAAGAAAAGAGAGGCAGCAGCCTCTTTTTTCTAACGTGAAAACTTTGGCCCAGGGACCTGTAAGTACAGAGCTGATTTATACACACCATCCACTGCATGTGTAAGATGCCGAACAGTCCCTTGGCCACAGTTAATTACCAAGGGCCAGGAAGGTAGTGGCACAGTCACCACATACTCAAGGAAAAATGGCAAAGCATGCACTCGAAGAGGCATCAGTTTCTACTTAGCAAGACCATCGATGGATACATTCCTAGAGTGGGATGGAACAAAGAGACTATAAATCAGTGGCTAAGCCCGCAGGAACTTGGTTATTCAAAGCTTTCTTCCCTAACCCTGTGTTCTTCTTGTAAAGCCTCTAGCTCCCTCTAATGGGCATCACCTGTAAGTGCCACAAAGCAATGCCTTCCTCCACAGGTGGATTTGCTTAATTCCTTGTACCTAAGGCGAAAGTGAGACCAACCAGCTCTGTCTACAGAAGCACCATGCCAGAGGTGCTTGGCATATGTGTGTGCTCCCACCACTCACAAGGAGTTGAATTAGCCCTTGATAATACCTACTACTCTGGTGGGCTTTTCCAAAATCCATGCAGAAACGCTGGGACTATTCTAGGACCACTCTAGGAGCCTAATGAAAAAGAACACTTAGAAGCATCAGGCCCATTCCCAGGGAACATCTGAAAAACCCAAAGATCACCTAGGAGCCAAAGGCTCATCAAAACGGTCATAAGGCAAATTTAGACCAAAAGGGAAAAGTCAGCCTCTCCAACAGGAAGAAATGATATACACCTGGAAATATGCCCCAAGCTGGGAATTACTGGGATTCTATTAGAGCAATGGCCAGTTTAGTAAAAGTGCGGTGCTCAAAACCTCAAATTATTGTGCCTGGCCATGTAGGAAGGAAGTTCCATGGGACTGCTGATTGAGGCTTGCGGGCTCAGAGGAAAACTGTGAGGGAGAAAAAGGTAATAAAAAAAATTATTTTTTTTTTAAGAGAGAGAGAAAGAGAGAGAGAGTGAGTGCAAGCGGGGGGGGGGGGGGGGGGGGAGGGTGGCCAGGGTGGGGTGGGGAGAGAGAGAGAATAAGATTCTCAAGCAGGCTCCACACTCAGCATGGAGCCCGACACGGGGTTCAATCCCAAGACCCTGGGATCATGACTTGAGCCAAAATCACGAGGTGGACACTCAACCAACTGAGCCACCCGGGTGCCCCGGAATAAAAAGTCTTGAGAACAATGTACAAGAGTGGAAGCAGAAGTACCAGAGAAAGAAGCAGTAAGATGGTAAGGTGGACCTTGAGAAGAAAAGGCTGGGACAAATAGGAATGTCACATACTAACATATGTGATATCTGATTAAGCCTTGCTACAACCCTGCTGAGTGCAGAATCTGTCCAGGTCCAAATGGATAACGTGTCGACGGCAAATGGAAGGTGGGAATGCACTCAGGGCAGGCAACAGTGAGCTTCAGTGAGCTCTTTCACTGTGGAACTGCTCTCCAGAGAGAAAAGTAACAATATAGAGCAAAGACCCCGGGGACAGAAGCAGCAGTAGGCTATGCAGAAATAAAATGCTTCTAAGGCCAAAATGTGCCCTAAGGCCAAAAACTAATAGAACGATGCAAACATGTTACATCGAAAACCAAAATTCTACCTCAAGGCGATCTGTATAGTTAACCACACTAAGCAAGAGGAAGATGTGGCCGAGCCCCAGGAGAACAGGGGAGCAGGATGCAGGCCTCTGCCAAGGGAGCCGGCACTAGGGGCACACTCCCTCTCCCCGCGCCCCACCGAAGCACAGGAGGCCGACAACACAGCACCCGTCTCGTTGCGGGGTCCCCGGGCCACATACAGGCCTCACTCCAGCAGCTTTCACTCCTGCTGCCTCGGCCTCCTTGCTCATGGAGTCCCGGTCAGACGATCGCCCACTGGCCATGCTGTCCAACGAATGGCAGGAGACAGCATTGTAGAGCGCCTCGTAGGGACCCTCCTCTTCAGCGTTTGTGTCAAAATCAATGATCAGTTCGGTCACTGCTTTCTCCACGTCACCTGAACAGGTTAGAGAGCAAGAGTCAATGGACGAGAGCACAATCTCAGATTTCCAACCACTACAACCACCCAGAACCCCTCATCAACCTGAACTTGACAAACAATAACCAAAAGCAGTAAACTACTTTGCTCCACAGGTAGGAGAAAAGCATGACAGTGTGTGTTAGAAAAGGGTTTCCTTGAGTTTCAGTTGCTCTTTATACCCTGACACTTACAAGAGATTTTTCTCTAATTCAACATGGCAAATCCTTGACATCTATGAGAGACACCTCTCAAGACCTTTATAAATTCCCAGAACCTCAATACCGTGATAGAATAAACTTGAACCATAAAATGTAGCAAAGTGTAACTGGAAACTTAAGTAATCCTTTAAATTCTTAATAAAAACCTCCCTGTGCTCAAGCAAAATAGAGGACCATGAAGCCTTTCTGACACGGAGGCACTGTGCAAGGTTAAACTCACTCACCAGAGAACTACAAACCTCAGAGTACCTGGGATCCAAATTTGTGACTCTGAAAAATCACCTACTGTTATGGACCAGCGATCTCTGGGTCTCTGGCAAACAGTCAAATTGTAATCGTAAAATCCTTGAAGGCCAAGAGCTTAGTGAACTCCTAATCCCATTACTAGTGGATTATGAGGTCAAGAAAACAAGTGGGGGTGGTGGTGGAGGTGGGGGTAGCAAGGACTCCACAGTAGAGACAGGCTGAGCACCCTTTAACCTTATACCTCTGCTCTCCTCTGAAAAATCCCTTTCCCTTTTCAGTGTGTGGCTTTGTTCCATTCCTCCAGCCTCCTGGCTTTCTTTACTGTGCTCGTATCTGAGGGAAGGTGTCAATCAGTACTTTGTCCTTCTCACTCATCACACCTACGACCCAAAAGGCTGCTCAGTAAATCTGAGGAGGTGGACTGTAGCTAACGACGGAGAGGCTGGACTGTCTAGGGAGTGCCCACACCACATTTGTTGGCCAAGTGACATATTACCAAAATCTGCCGCGTCCACATCTACCAACCAGTTGATACTCGTTCAATATTTAACGTGGGCCAACTATGCTCAAAGCATGACAGTGTGTGTTAGAAAAGGGTTTCCGTGAGATGTGAATTCACCTGGAGATCATCCCACCTACAACACGTCCCAGAAGAGACCTCACAGAGCCAAGTGTAAAAGTGGAGAATCAAATAAAGTAGGAAAGAAGAGGTCCAAAGTCAAAGGCCTAAGCTATGTCCAGTAAAAGTTCATATACTAGCTGGAAAACAAGACATTTGGATACAAGCTTATTAAGTGCTCCCAACCCCCTGAAATTATTACTTAAATGAAGATGCTTTCATTCTACCAAAGCCCATTCAACTCTTCAAGCCGAGAGCACCTGCGCTGGCAGAGAAAAGCCACCTTACCCTGAGATTTCTGGGGTATGGAGTCCATACTGGAGACGACAGGTCCCTGGGATGTGGGGGTTCTATCTGCCTCTTTTGCGCTTCTTTTTCCAGTCATGTGATCTACACGGGAAGACAAAAACAAAAAAAAGCTGCACCAGATACAAATGCTGTGGTTTGGCCAGTGTGTGCCCTGGTCGCCCCAACAGGCAGATGAACTGATACCTTCAATCAGTGCTGCTATCTGCTGGCTCTTTTGAGAAGGCAGTTCCCGGACGGTGTCTAGGGCAGTCAGTCCACGGTTATCTTTTATGTTGACATCAATTCCTAGAAAGGCATACCAGGTGGACCAGGGGAGTGAGCAGTTTCAAGTCAGCCTCAAAGAAGGTCAAATTCCAGGACACCCAATGCCCCGAGTAGCATGATCAACATTTTTCATCCAAAGCTATTTAATCCAGCTATCCAAGAACACTTCGTACACTTGCAATCAATCAGTGGAGACAGACATACATTGGGTTTGAGTGCAGCCAGCAAAAATCCCCCTCTGGGGAGGCTAGGGAGAAACGACCCCAACCCTGGCATGCTGTGTAAACAAGAGCGCTGCCGACCTCTCACCTGCAGCCAGCAGGATTTGCACCACATCGGTCTTGCCAAACAAAGCAGCCTCATGCAAAGCACTGCCCTTCTCCGTCTGGAAAGCAAACGAGAGCGCAGAGCAGCATGTCGTCAGAACAGTGACCCAGGTTTGGCGTGGCTCCACACGACAAACGGGACATGGACAAGAAGGGACGGGAAAATAAAATAAACCACACAAAGTTCTCTGTCATTATCTTTCCCACTTTTCTTGTCTGGATTCCGAAACCACAATCGTGGCCCATATGCAAAGTGTATCTGAAGTGCCACCATCAGGCCACACGTAAATAACTGCACAGCGACTCTTGGAGCCACCTATTGGTGAAACTCCTCAAAAGTCCACCTTCCCGGGTGGAAGGGATAATGAGAAGAAAAGTACATGGGGCAAAAAAACCACCTTAACTTCACTCGTGGTTTGGTCAACGTGAAGCCTAAGGAACAGCCATTCAACCGAATGGAGAAAGCTAACACCACAGGGAAATGCTAAGTCTCCCGTTGGCAAGATCAAGTTGATGGGACTTTGCAGGAGGCAAGCGCTGGCAGTGGGAACACCTGTACAGGAAGATAATGAAATTTTTCTGATTTTCAGAGAGAGTCCACAAGCACATCTTTTCAGGGCATAATGACAAGATATTACCCCTGAAAAGAAAAGAAAAAAAAAAAAAAAAAAAAAGATACCAGACTCACTTGAGGAGTCTGTCTCTGAAGTGTCACATCAGAATGAGTCAACAAATGGAAGCATCTGACACGTGGGGTGAAACGTGCTAAATAAGAACACAGCCCAGCAGCATGGTACTTGTGCCTTTTCCAAAATGACTAGGTCCCCTGGGCCCGGGGGTATGTCCGCCCCGCTACCTGGTAGTTGCTATCCATGCCGGCGTCCAGGAGGACCTGGACCACGGCTTTGTGGCCGTTCCTTGCTGCCAAGTGCAGGGGGGTGTGCTTCTTAGTGTTGCAGCTCAAGAGGTTGGGGTGCGCGTTCAGGAGCATCTTCACCACCTCCAGTCTCCCGTACAGCGCCGCCAGGTCCAGCGGTGTCTCGAATTTGTTGTTGCGCATGGTGGGGTCTGTTAGCTCCTCTAAAAGGACCTTCACCACCTCCGTGTGGCCGTACTGCGCTGCACAATGCAGGGCCGTCTCGTTGTCGTTGTTCTAAAGAGGTAACAGGCAGATGACATCAGAAAGGTAACTGGCCGACTGGCATACGACTGGGGCAATCACACGTAAAACCACTGAAGTTTAAATGAGAAAAACAGCAGCAATATTTGGGGACTACTAGGTGTCAGTCAGAACCCAGACGTACTCCCCGGCCAACAAGCCCGACCGCTCCAATCAGCCACGTTGTGCCCCGGTGACTGCCAGAGGGGAGCTGTCACCTGCTCACGCGTACAGCCTCCTCGTGTGTGCCATGAAGGAGGGGTCTACAGATTGGAAGGAGAGTGAACTAGGGCGTGTGGAGGGCCTCGGGCAGACGCCCTGGCGCCCGTAAATACCAACCATATCACTGCCATTGACTCATTCTAAACTTCAACTGGTTTTACAGTTTATATTCAGTCAACCCTGTAGTTCGGATTCTGGATTCGTTGATATCCACTGCCTTACAAACAAGCTTTTTTGAAAGAGCTTGTCATCTGCATAGCTCCTTGCATGCAAATCAAACAGCCAACGATCACAGTAACAGAGCAGAGCACCAAAAATCACTCTCAAGGTATCAGCCAACAGCCATTTCCAGGGGAGGGAGGCACTTGAGCTCAGTCCCAGAGGAACATGGGGCCCGATGTCGCCCTGTGCCTGTGCCTACTCCAGGAGCCTGCACCAATCAAAGCATGCGGAATCTACAGTGCAGGGAAGTATTTCTTATGTCAGAAAGATTCAATCAGGCCCCGGAATGTTTTATGAGAGGTGCAAAATATTCAAAGTTGTAACATGGCCGTCCATTCAAACTCACAACCCCCATGGTCCTTAAATGCCAATTTTGCGTCAAACTAAAGGTAGAACCTGGGATGAAACAGGAGAAGTCTGTGCTTCATCGATCATGAGAAGCAAAATGTTAATCATTCCAATTGTGCTTTTTCTTTTACCACTACTGACAATGTATAAGTAGAGCAGGAATAAAGTAATTTCCATGACCTCTCCTTTTTTAGATGCACTAATAAAATAATTCTCCCACAAGATTTTGAGATTCCTAAATTTATCCAGGAGGCTGCTGCCACCTTAGGGAAACAAAGCTTATGAGGTGGTGTGTCCAGGAAGTCAATATTGTGCACCTTTCAGTGATCAAAAGGTAAAAACGAAATGTTTCCACAACTTCTTTAATTCTATTAATTACATTAAAAGTAACAGACCAGGAGTTACCCAAACACGCATGCAATTCCATCTGCTTTTGATCTGGCATTTGACTGCATCATTTTTTCCAGCTACGCCAAGTGTACCAGAAAGATCCAGAGGTGCTGGGACCGAGGCCCCAAAGGGCCAGAATGATAGCAAAGAAAAATTTTTTAATGAAATAAGGACAGATAAGGTGATAGCAGGAGGCACATGCAAAGATAAATGCACACAGATAAACAGAAGAAGCAGCACTGAGCTCAAACACGGCTCGAGATTAGCAGCTGAGTGCAGACAGCCTTCACTGGCCACAGGACACAGCCCGTTAGCAATGGCCTCCTGTGATATAACTGTGCCCAAGGGGCAGATTCCACGTCAACCTAAAAGTCTGGAGGGAAGGGGAAACCGGGCAGACAGCCCATCTTTGGGGTTCCTGGTGACAACCGGTCACTAAGACACCCCATTTGGAGTGCCCATTTCCGACTGAGCGTGAGGCCCTGAGCCAACTTAGAGCTGTCGCTTCACTTTCTCAGGATGAAAGGCAGCTACATCTACAAAATGCACAGGAGCTTTCTTTTCAGTGGTTCCAGAGCAGAGTGGCAACCCAAAGAAGCTTTAAGAGGATTCGCAGGGTTTTACATCTCAAGATTAGCATGACAGCAGGGCCAAGAAAGTCAGCTTATTCTTATTAAAACTCCAATCCAGAAAAATGTGTTTACTCTGAAGCAGACACTGCTGTCTCTTTTACATCCAAGTTGTCTCCCAACAAGCAGAATAATCTGTCCTCAATTTTGTAAAGAGTATGCCATTAGAGCCTGAAGAACTCTAAGACTCTAAACTATCCAGCAGGAAGAAAAAAGAAAATCTGTTTGTTTGGTTTTTTTCAATTTTTTTTCGCTAGCACTAAGGCAGCTACCACAAAGCTGCCTTACTGAAAGCAAGGTCTTGATCACTACCAAGCAAATTTCCTGCCTCTGTTAAAAATGGCCTAACCACATCTCTGCACAGTGTCATACTCAAATTCACACTGTAGAAAGCATCTTACTCATGCCTCAGTCTTGCCCGACACGGTCTGGTAACTATAATGCTCTTCAAGTCTGTGGTTACCCCATCTTTTGACTAGTGAACACAGGCCATCACAATGAGCTCTTCCTACCGTTTCCCTTTTGAGCCCGACAAGTTTCAGGGCTGAAAGTCATTAAGTGTTGATTCATGGACCCCTAAGAAAGGGAGGGATTCCAAAGGAGAGCACAGACTCCTAAAGACCTGGAATCCTTCTCTTTCACACTCGGAGCATCTCACACACTCAGAGTTCCCAGAATCCTGTTACTATGTATTTGGACTGAGAAAGGAGACTAAGATCAAACACCCCAATTTTGCCCCAAAGTCTTTGCACAAACTCTCCATTCCTGCCCATCTTGAGACTCATTCTCATTTCCCCTTGCTATACTCAGCATCTCTAAGAAAAAAGATCCCAATACCCTTTACATACGGAGACCCCATTTAATGTATAAATCCATTATATTTATGTGCCATCTACATAACATACACATAAACTACAAGCAGCAGAAAACTATATAGAAACATTTCCATGGCTTTTCTCCTCTTGAACTATTCCAAGCCATCACTTCCCAGTGCTTAGACTATAGCCCAACTGTACTCTTGTCCATGGTTGATAGATACTTAAGTTAGAAACACCTAAGCTTCAGCTCTCCATAGCAACAATGGTATAGGTCCCAGAAATAGACCAAAATTGGAACAGAAGGACAAACTGAGCCTACTGAGATTTAGAAGACACAGGACAAACATGAGAATTGAGTCCCCATGGAAGAAGAGCTAGGTTTACTCTGTAGTGCTCTGGAAGGCAGAACTCTGACAGACAGATGGAAGGTTTAGGAAGACAGTTATCAGCCAAGCATAAGAAACCAAACATCAGTGGCATCCAAAAAGAGGCAGCCAAGTAGTAAGTCTGTTACCAAGAGAAACATACAAACAAACAAATAAAAGAAGGGGTAGATGGCTCATCTTTCAGGTGAGAGAAAAGGATTTCTGCTCTGGATGGCAAGTTGGCCTAGATCAGGGCTTCTCCAACTGGCTTCGTTCTGGAATTACATGGGAGCTTAGAAGTAACTAAGTCCCACCCCAGACTTGCCAAGGTAGCACCTCGGAGGGTAAAGCCGAGGAAGACTATTATTAAAAAGCTTACCAACCTAGCAGGCGCCAACTTGACCAAGCAATCATCTATCATCATAAAAAGTGAGATAAACTTTTTTATCTCACACCATGTGCCTTGTGACGTGAAGCACTACAAAGGAAGGAATATAACATCACTCCTGTGGCATTCCTGCTAAAACTGTATAGCTTGAATCTAGTCATGAGGAAATAGGAGACAAATGAAAACTGAGGGAAAGTCTACAAAATGACTGGTCTATATTCTTCAGAACTGTCAATGTCACACAGGTCTCTGGGCAATGGGTTAGTGTGTTCAGCTATTAACTAAAAGGTAGGTGGTTTGGTCCCACCCAGGGATGTAATGTTTGCAGTTCAAAAAAAGTCCATGTCGTGAAAGGCTAAGAAGGACTGAGGCATTGTTCCAGATTATGTATGATCCTGGACTGGATCCTGGACCAGGAAAAAAAATTGCTCTAAAGGACATTATTGAGGGAACTGGTGAAATCTGAACACAGATTCAATATCAGATACCAGGATTGTATCGATGTTGAATTTGCTGAATTTAACAACTGTACTGTGGTTATACAAGTGAATGCCCTTGTTTTTTTAGGAAATACAGGCTGAAGTATGTGGGGTTAAAGGGTCATGATGTCCATGACTAAATATCAACTCATCAACTACAGCAACAATATACATATATATTTGAGAGAGAGAAAATGTGCATGCAAATGTGACAAAATGTTAAAAATTGGTGAATTTAGCTGAGGAGTATAATGCAGCTTGTGGCAATGTTTTATAAGTTGAAATGTTTTTTCAAGACAGAAAGTTTTCTAAAAGCTTGCTAGGTGATTCAGATGCAATCAGACAAGCTGATCAGAATGTGAAGACAACTGGTCGAGACAACTTCCGGGTCTCTTCCGGCTCTAAATCTCAATTATTTTTAAGTGTACAGAAAAACAGACCTATCCTAAAACTAATTTGACTGTTGCTCACCTTATGATACTCAGATTAAGTTAAAGTTGCTTTAAAAGGAGCAAATGAACAAGTTTAACAGTTCTACCTGCTAAGGATGACCTACATTCTGGACTGGTTTATGCTGACTTGCTGAAAAGGAAAGGCTCCCTATGTCGAAGAGGAAGATGAAACCTCATGAAAACTACCTCTGCTCCCAGGAAAGGCACCTGAGACTTAATTTCTACAGGTGTCTGATGAGACTTCGCACACAAATGTACTTTCACAAAACAATTCCCAGACACAATCCAGGTCAATAAAAACCCACTGAACCAGGATAAGAGCCAGGGAGGTTATATTTAAACTAGCTCAAGGAGAGTTTGCATTCGTAGCAAACCCCAAACAGCTTTATCCCTTAATGCAGTACACATCATTTGGCCCTTGGGCGGGGGGGGGGGGGGGGGGGGGGGAGGCAAAGGCCAGTATTTCCAAAAAGAGAAGTTATGTTCTTATTCCATTTAGACCAATTTTCTTTTATGTGTGGGAAATCAAGGGATAAGAAAATGTGCTTTCAAGAACCAAAGACTTACCCTTTAATCAGAGCTTTATAAAAGCTAACTGAACTAACCACTGGGTGGGAAAACAGTCACTTCAAGGTGCCTCACCACAAGACAAAACCCTGAAGAGACTGAGTGATGTTTCATTAAGCATCAATCCATGAGTAACAAAGAATAAATTCCAAAGTGCCGTTTCAGAATATTACTAGTTACCAGATAGTTTTATTTAGTATACATTATCTTACTTAAACTCCAAAACAATCCAGCAAGGTAGATGGTATACCCGACTTTACAGAAGAGGACACTGAGACTCACAGAAATTAAGTAACTTATTTAAGTCAACAAAACCAGTAAGTGGCAGCATGGAATTCAAAGTCAGGTCTGACTTGAAAGATTGTGACCTTGACCCTTCAGAGTTTTCTCTACTATACCATGTCCAAAAAAAGAAGAAAACTATGATAGGGCACCTTCCTATTTTGAAAATTAGAAAGCAGAATTTAGAGACAGTGGGCCAAACAAAAGTTAATGTGTTCCACTACCGCAGATCAAATGCTGCTTCTCCACCATCAAGGCCCAACAGCTGAAGAAAATGGCCCATAGAGGCTGCCTGGATCCAGCCCACAGGGAGCTTTGTTTGCTAAATCAGTATTTCTCAAAGAATATCTGCCTTGCATTGGAAATGTATAGAAGTACCTTATGTTTCCCTTCCCTGAGGCTATTGTATTCAGATCAAGTGAAAGGCAGCTACTGTGAATAATGCACTGACTCAACCAAACTCCAGCCTGATGCCAAAAAGCAAACCTCACCTGAATGAAAACTCGGCTCAAAACCAGCAGGTGAGAGCGCGGAGAGAGGCTCACCATCGCCAACCCACAAGCTCTGCCTCCCGCCCGAAGTGGTGAGGGCCGGAGGGGCCGGGCAGTTCATCACCAAGCTTACCAAACCATTACTCGCCCCGGCCTCACAGGAGGGAGACTCGAGGCCAGTGTCCTGCTTAACCCTGCGACTTCATTTCCTATTTTGGAGCCCTTCCAACAGCCAAGAATGAGCAAGCAGCGAGAGAAGCTAATGGCTGGGGAGAAGCAACTGAGGCTTTAAAGTCCCAGGCAGAAATGCACAAACTCAAGGAAACGAGGAAGGAGTTGTGATAGCTTTTAAGAGTAAAATGGAATACTCTGGTTTCTCTTCAGATCGTATAAATCTTTCGCCTTTTACTAAAGAGTAAAATGGAGTCACTGTGCCCCTGTCCCCAACATCTCCACTACCAGCTACTGAAAATGAGATTCCACTTCAAAACAAAGAGAGAAAACAGACTGAAAATTTTTTTCATCTAACAAGTACAACTTAATCATTTTCTGTGCTTGTTATAAAGTAAGCTAATGTATTTGACATCTTGTCATTGAATTTTGAATTCATTTTTGAATTTAAATGATTTTAGCAATCACAATGATGAATTATGCATATAATATGGTTCCTTCTTTTTTCCCATTTTGGCCATTTCTAAGCTTTTCAGACATTCCGGGAAAATCACCCAACCTTTCCAGAATTAGCATGGGTTTTAAAAATAAAACCAAAACCCACTGAAGCTGCAATTTCCCATTCCCAGACAAGCCAAAAGCAGATGGGCTGAAGCAGACAAAGTCAGGGAGACGATGAGGAGCCTGAGTGGATAAGAGTGGAAGCCAGAGAGGACCAAAGAGGGGGTGCAGCTTGGAGAAATGATGCAGAGAAATCCTGGCAGCAAAGTACACACCTTGGCATTGATATAAGGGTCAAAGGGGCCGTACTTTTTGAATTCTTTGATCTCAAGAGCATTCTATAAAAAGGAGAGGAAAAGAAAATGTGATGATAAAGTGGATGAAATACGTCAAAGCAATGCCCAGCCCTGAGGGGGCCCAACACAAGAACAACTTGGATGTGCCTTCTGGGTGCTTGGAAAGGAAGTTAATGGGGAAGGCAGCCTTAAGGGCAGAGCACACATCACCCCCTCTTATCCAAGCAACCAACTGGAACCACATTAATGGCTTTTAAATAAATCAATGTGGTACTATGACCTAGATCCATTAGGTCCTTCAAGCTACTGCAGACATCTTGCCCAATCCCTGCCCCACCCACCTGCCTGCCAGATACTCAAAACACCGGGCTGGTGTCCCACCTATCAACGGATACTCCAGGCGGGAGGCAGCTGTGAGCAGGACAAGCTAGCACACTCAAGTGGCTCAAAAATCCAAGCAGCTGTGTTCCAAGGCAAAAGTGAGCAAAGACAGGATTAGAAATGGTTGCCGAAAATTTCTTAAATGAGAAGGACTTTAATGGGTGACTAGATTTTTCAACATTGGGGAATATTAGTTAAAAGCAAACTTCCTTGTAAATTTCCTCCAGATAAGAGAAATTACAATCACTTTAGCCAGGAGGAGTAAAACTGCATTTAGCTTCTAAAGAGGCAATTCTAGAGACAATTTTCATTCCTAATGTTAGAAAACAAACATCCTCATTGATGATCTTAAATTTCTGTTGCTCACCTATCCAGAAAATTCAGCCCAAAAGGGGAAAGGGAAGCTGATGAACAGCTACACACGTGCAATCTCCAAATTGAGAGATTTGGGAGCATCGCTTTAATTTTCTCAAACCTCAGAGTGGAGGTGCCCTTCTCTGAGTCGAAGTCAAGCTCTTAACAGCTCCCTGAGAATATGCAGAGCTTTGCTGATAGATAGGCTCGCAAGAATGATTTCTTATTTTTTGAGGAACAACCCTGATCTAATTCTATAGGTAATTTAACAACCTCCTCTCAGCAAAGTCATTAGGCAAATAGTCCTGAGCTTCCTGAGAGGAGTAGCATCTCTCCCATTCAAGCAACCAGGAAAAGAACCTGCTTCAGTTCAGAGCAGACAGGAAACCAGAATGGCTTGTCACACAGGGAAAGTCCGTCTCCTCTCAAATGGACACACAATCTCACATCCGAACTACAAGAAACGGTATTTTATGAGAGGATTGTCTAGAACTTGCATAATGCAAGTATAATTTTTTTATTTTCTAAGAATGATCTCTGCTTTGTCAAAGCATGGTCACTCTTAAATCCACATTATGGGACCTCATGTAACTAGTTTTCATTCTGTTGAATCACCTCTGACCTCCACTCAGATGTTTTTGTGAGCTCCTTTTTCAGCACCGGCACGAGGCCTTCCACCTCTGCCAGTTCTGATGTAGGTAAAACAGCAGCAAGGTTCACACAGTACTGAAGCACACTCGGCAGACTGCTGTTTACCGGCTAGAGTTGCACTGCCATGTTGATGGCATAAGCACAACTTATAATTAATTAAGCCTGCCAGTTTGGAATGGCCTCGAAACAATTTTGCAGGATTTGCATTATTTCCGATTTTGCACAGGAGGTATTTAGATTTTTATTTTTATAGCACTACACCAAATCTGCACGTTCAAACGCGTGTAAAGTACATCCTCCGGGGTATAAGATCCCCCTGATGCATTGGGAGAAGTGGTGCTGGCAGGAGGGGAACCATTTGTGGGGCCTGGAAGAGCTGGTTGCCTGAGCTGTACACACTATGGAACTGAAACAGTGCTGGGGCCAACGTCTGGCTGTAGCTCAATGGAAGAACGCTTCTCTTCCTTCCGACCTGCTCATTGACTCTGGTGTGTGAGGGCCCTTGATGGATGAGCAACCGCACTATCTGGGCATCTCCTTTCCAGGCTGCCAAGTGCAGAGGGTAACAGCCTTTAGAATCGGCCACGTTGGTCAGCGCGTCGTTCCTCAGAAGAACCTCAACCACATCCCTAGAAGGCAAAAATCAACCATGAGTTTGCAGAACCAACAGCTCTTTACATTTGTGCAGCACAAAGCCCTTTCACAGATACTCTCTCACGTGGCTGCCCTCTCTCTACCTGAGCTCATCACCCAGTCTCTTCCTTTTATGCCAGGAGCTACTTGTACAGCTGCTGATACGAGGCTGAAACACCTTCAGCTGAACTACAATGACTCATCACCTCCCCATCTATCTAGGCTTTCTAGACAATCCACCTATACTCCATTATTCTGAAAACATCTGGCCCCATTGTCTAATAAACCTTGCAATGTTTCCTTGTTTGTGATGTTTAAACAGCATTCACAGATAAAATTTACATAAAAGTAGTTGTGCAAGACAAATATCATTATTCACATTATTCAGAGCATTTAGTGATGTGGGAGCTAAAACCAGGGAGGCAGAGCAGAATTAAAGTTGTTGTGAACATAAGCCAGACACATCTGGTATCATTTGATACGTCAAAGAAGAAGGACTTGGCTTTCTTCTTGGTGACACTGTTAATCAAGCTGATGCAAATGTATAATTACCCCCATGCACACAAGGTCAAAGAAAACCCCCACTGTAAATAACAACGGCATCTGGAGAGAAACTTGGCTAACAAGTTGCAGTCACTTAAGTTCAAGATTCACTTTAATTCAGGTCACCCCACTAGTTATGGGGGCAGGGGGTTCCACAGAGTTACTGTCAGCTTTGTCTAAGATAGCTACAGAAAAGACATAATGATCACGTTCAATATACTTTAGAGAAGTGTAACGTACAAGGGAACAATCATCACCTGTTTTTGGCACATCAGAGTCAATTAGGCTGGGCCAAATATCACACAGGTGTTACAGAATACCTCAAGGTGGTGAGGGCCCTGCTCCTTGCTCAGCAAAATCTAAAATGGTTCCAATAATCCCTCCTCATAAAAACTGAACCTCTACTTCTTATCTCCTGGAGTATGAAGCCTCAGACTCTCTATAACACCCTCTGTTCTGTTACACTTTGGTTTCCTTTCTTCCACATCCTGGCCGATCTACTCACTGCATCCACTACTGTGCCTGCCCCGGGGCTGAACCGTCACATTCTCTCTCACTTGAAAGGCGGTGCCCTCTGGGAAAGGCTGCCAAACCATTTGAACCTATGTCATCTTCTCTCAGACTCCCCCTGAAGCACAGCTTCTCCATAAAATCTGCTGCACAAACCCTCCCCTCAACAACTACTACCAATACCTAAGAGAATTAAATAGGCCATATGGTTTATGTATCTTTCCCCTTAAGAATGGTTCCTGTTGTCTACCAGGCCTACTTTATGAGGCAAGAATGGCAGGCAAGAAGACAGAGTAAATAAATAACTAACTCCTTTAACAGAAGGGACCAGCCAATCTATTTTCAGTTTACAAAGGTACTGGCTACCTAACAGATTACCCAGCCCCTTTATGACCTGGCTGCCCCAAATGTGACTCTCTTATTCAGGTCATTGTGTGGGACTGCACCATTTCAAAACAGAAAAGGACAAAGAGAAGAAAAAGGTAAAACTTAACCTTTGGTTGGAGTTTTTTGGGGGTGGAGTAGAGAAGGGTGCCTAAATTATACACTGAAGAGAGACTTGGGAATTCTGGATATACTAAATTTAGTTTGTTTTTCCCTGTTCCTCAACACTACGGCTTAGTGATCCTTTATAGGAATCAAAAAAGACAATCCGAAAGCCTGGGTTCTGAAGGGTCGGGTAGGAATGTAGCAAAAAATACTTACTTATGGCCATTCAAAGCAGCATGGTGTAGAGGTGTGTACCCAGTGCTGTCAACACAGTTCACGTTTGGCCCCCTCCAGATGCTATAGAGGAAGTAAAGGAAAAAAAAAAAAAAAGTTTAGAGCCAGCTAGCTACTTAGAAAATAATTCTCTGCGGTGTTTAACCAAACTAGTTACAGTCACATGATTCCCAATAAAGGACAGAGGCTATTTACGACAGAAGTGCACAGCACTGAGGAAACACAATCATTTGCGGAGTCAGGTGTCAAGACAACAGTGTCATCATTTAAGAGCTTGCTCTTCTGTACCCTTCTCATCGTTTTTACTTTTATTATTTTTTAAAATTGAATCCATTTTCTCTTCTGGCATATGTTTGAACTCTGCTCTATGATAAGTCATTTCTGCTCTATGATAAGTCATTGAAGTGTTACTTTTTTTTTGAAGTAAACTCTATTCCCAACATGGGGCTTGAACACACAACCCCAAGAGCAAGAGTCTCATGCTCTACCAACTAAGCCAGCCAGGTGCCCCATGTACCCTTCTCACGTTTAACTACATTATTCACACAGTCTGGGAATCATGCCTCTGAATACTTCCAGGATTGTAAGAACAGTTCATTAAAAGGCCATCAAAAATATCACTGAACCAACCATTCAGCCAGTCAGAGGTACTGGACACCCACCTCTAAGCTGGTGACTGAAAACTCAAGACAGACTCAACACAGACCTACGGATAATCCAGATGAATTAACCAGCAAGAACCAAGATGAAAGAACCCACATTAATAAAAGCACCAGGACACATGTGTTAAGATGCAAGAGACAACTGGTCTTTCTTTGTGAAGGTCTTATTGCTAAAAAGAATAACAACAAAATCTGTAATGTGAATGCCTTATTGAATCAGAAATACTGCACTAGGAAGGCTGCAATGTCATCTTACTTAATCCTCAAAGCCTTAATTCGTACTTCTGTTTCACACCTTACTCCACTGGCCAGAGCTACTAAAATAATATTAAGTAGCAGAGGGCTGCCTTGTTTTGTCCTTGCTTTTAATGAGAATGCCTCTATCATTGGTAGTTTGTATGAGGTAAACACTCTAACATGTAAAGGAAGTATCTTATTTTTTTTTCCTTCTAAAAATGTTATTAAAAATAGTTGTTTAGGGCCACCTGGCTGGCTCAGTTGGTGGAGCATGCAGCTCTTGATCTCGGGGTTGTGAGTTCGAGACCTATGTTGGGTGCAGAGATTACTTTAAAAAAAAATTTTTTTTTTTAAATAACTGTTTAATTTAAATGCATTTTCTGCATCGGTGAAAATAATCAGTTTTTCACATTTAACCAACTAATATGCTATTATCAATATGTTTCCTAATAATGAGCCTTTCTTTCATTTCTGCAATAAAACTTACTTGGCCATTATCCATTATGTCCATCTTAGTGAACTGTACTTAAGAGTATCTACTTGAGAGTATTTTACTTAGGATTTTCACAACTACATGCATAAATGAGGCTGATCTAAAGTTTCTGCTTTTTGTGTTATTCCTACTAGATGGGACAGGTGTTAGGCTTGGCTCACAGATCAGCTGGGCAGCTATCTACCCACTTCTGTATTTAGGAATCACTGGCATAGAGCACTAAAATGATAAAGAATCACCAGTAAAACCATCTGGGCCCAAAGACTTTATGCTCAGATGTTGGAGGCTGCATTACTTATAACAATAAAATTTTGGAAATAGCCCAACAGTCCATCAATAGAGAAATGATTATGATGAAGAACTACAGTACAGAGTAGAACACCATATTTATATGCTTATATTGCTATGTAATAAGAAAAGAGATGAGGGGTGCCTGGGTGGCTCAGTCGGTTAAGCGTCTGACTTCAGCTCAGGTCATGATCTCACAGTTCGTGAGTTCAAGCCCCACGTTGGGCTCTGTGCTGACAGCTCAGAGCCTGGAGCCTGCTTCGGGTTCTGTGTCTCCCTCTCTCTCTGACCCTCCCCTGCTCATGCTCTGTCTCTCTCTGTCTCAAAAATAAATAAAACATTAAAAAAAATTAAAATAAAAAAAGAAAAGAGATGATAGTATAATGTTAAAGACAGAAAAAGAAACAAAGTGGTTAATACTGTATAGAAAGAATCTATAAGGGAAACTAATCAGGATAGTGGATTCAATGCATAAGTTTACTCCATCTCCTGTCTAAAGTTCTATGAAGTACAGAAACAAGTCCTACCCTACACCACAAATGGGTAATAGACAAACAGAGTCAGACAAGAACATAAGAAAAGATTCATCAAGTAACTGACAATGTTGAGAATTCCTAAAAAGCAGAAATCAGACAAGGTCAGCTCTACAGAGGCACAGCCTGGAAGAATGAAATTAAAATAATCACACACTGGGGTGTCTGGCTGGCTTGGTCAGGGGAGCATGCGACCCTTGATCTTGGGGCTGTGAGTTCAAGCCCCACACTGGGTGCAGAGATTACTTAAAAATAAAATTTTTTGAAATAAAAGAAAGTAAAATAAACATACACTACTTTTCACCAATCAGACTGACAAAAATGAAAACAAAGTGTTTATAAAGATCAGGAAAACAAGCACTCTTCTATACCACTGGTATGAGTTTGAATTGGTGAATTCCTTCGGGAAGACAATTGGCAGGATCCACCAAACCAAAAATAGGCATTCACTTTGAGCCAGCATTTCCACGTCCTGGCAACCATTCAACAGAAACACTTGTACACATGCACAAAGACAGATGCTTGTACTGGACTCTGCTTCACCACCAGAGTGAAAACTAAAAACTTCATGTCCATCAGTAGGTGGGCAGTTAAATCTCAGGTGTGCCCATACAAAGAATTATATAACCATTAACAGCAACAACAAAGGAAAGAAAACAAGTTGGACCTAAGTGTCCTCACATGGAAAGATTTCCCAAGATACACTGTGTTAGGGGTATGTGAAAAAAAAGAAGGCATCGTGTAGTACACAAAACATGAGCCCCTGCTTTAGCAATGTGTGTGTACACGCATACACGATGGATGGTGATGTGAAGAGGGCTCGCCAAGTGTTGACAGTGGTTCCCTCTGGGAAAGGAAACGTGTGCTGGGGGAACCTACAGGTGATGAGGAGGGACTCTCACATTCTGCTCTGTATTCTACCACACTGTTTAAAACCCAATGAGAATGCATTCATGTATTTTTATAATAATTTCTTAAAAGAAAGAGGGGAAAGAATCTATGCATAGGGAAAAGAAAACCAAGAAAAACATCCAACTGTTAATAATAAATGGTTGAACATATGTGATCTGGGCCGCTTGAATGGGCATGTCTATATTAGGTTTAAAGCCTTGAGATACATTTTCAGTGAAAAGAGAAGATACACATGCTTTGATATCTAAGTTATTTGTTCATTGTCAATTAAAGATGCTGTGACAAGGTCAGGAGCCTGAGGTACATCCTGGTAACCCCATTCTCCATTAAGCTTGGATTCCTACAGGAACTTCCAAACAAAGAGTTAAAAGGAATCATACCTCTTTGTCACCCATGTACGATAACCTTATTTTCTAAACCGAAAACTGTATGCCTATGCCTGACAACGGTGAGGACAGCAGTAAATGAAATGGGTCTGGAAAACCTAAGAGGTATGGTTTTCATACTTATTTTCAAACTGACCCACCAGACAACACATCATTCCATTAAAACACAGGTGACACCTAAGAATCAAAAAACAACTTGTTTGCCCCAAATCAGTGGCAGATCCACAACTCCCATTTATAGAGTTCTTGCCATTTGGCCAAACAAGGACTTGACGATCTAACTGGGATGACAGGATGAGGTAAAGATGCATCAGTACAAGGCTGGAATAATAATCCGACAGCAAGACGATCGGAACAAAGCAACAGGGCTGGAAAAAAGAAAATACCAATAATGGGCCAGGCAGTCAGGAGTACAGGTTTGTCAGCTCCTCAGACCCGCTCAGGAATGTGCCAGCTCGTCAACAATCTCAATCCAGGTCCTGAAGTGACCTGAGAACTAAGCTTTAAACTGCCCTTGCTTTAAAAAAAAATTTTTTTTTGAATATTTATTTTTGAAGGAGAGAGAGACAGAGTGTGAGCAGGGGGGAAGCAGAGAGAAAGGGAGACACAGAATCCAAAGTGGGCTCCAGGCCCTGAGCTGTCAGCACAGAGCCCGACGTGGGGCTCGAACTCACAAACTGTGAGATCATGACCTGAGCCGAGGTCGGACGCTTAACTAACTTAGCTACCCGGGTGCCCCAAAACTGCCCTCCCTTTTAACAAAAAAGGCAGGACTGAGCATGCTCTTTCTCTTTCTAACTTTTACCTCTATGTCTCTGGTTTAGAGGTGATTAAGCTTGGGTGCCCTATACTAGCACTAGAACTCCCTCAACACAATTTAAGAAGACAAGGAAGAAAGGTAAGGACTTTCCTGCATTCAGCGGCAACATTTCCAACTAGTAAGGTCTTCCGCCCCTCCCCTGTTTTTTCTCTAACTAGCATTTTGTCTAAATGCCCATCTAGAAATCTGAGGAGATGGGGGCTATATTAAATAAAACCTAAATGAAAACAGAGAACTGTAATCTCTCTGCTTAGAATTTTAGCTTCAAACAGGATGGTAACATCCCCCTCCACCCAAGTGTCTTCCTTTTTGGCAGCCCAAGAAAAGAGCTATTTACAATCTGGGTCTTCCTCTCTATCACAGCTGTCCTGTTAGGTTTTTCTAAGACATTAAGTACCAAAGGGCTGCTCACCAACAAACAAAGGCAAAATAAAACACGCCAAGAAAACCAGAGGGGGCGAAAAACGGTCCAGGAGATTCTTAAAGTTTAACCTGTATAGATCGTACAGAAATGCAATGGCTGCCTTCGACTTGTAGAACAAACCGTCACAGTATCCTTGATGGGTCTTAGGGGAGTCCTAGCAATCCTGCATGAAGCAACTGCACAACCCAGGTGAAAAGCTGAGGCTCCATAGTTAGCCCACCTAAGTTATTCAAAACTTGCCTCTACCACTGCCAGTTGCATGACAAGTCACTTAATCCTCCAGATCTTTCTCTGCATCTGTAAATTCTACTGTGATAGGCTCCTCAGGGCTTAAATGGCTCATGGAAACTAGACCTAAACTGGTTTGAACCAGTTTAATTGCATTAGGGTTGAGAAGCCTAAGACGTGTCACAGCAACCCAACCACATGGACATGATGCCAGAGCACAGCAAGCCTTGCCTTCTGTGACTCAGAAACACCCAAATTGGAGATGGCATCTCAAGGCATTGGAAGGGCGCCTGGCTGGCTCAGTCCGAAGAGCATGCGACTCTTGATCTCAGGGGTTGAGAGTTTGAGCCCCATGTTGGCTGCAGAGATTAACCAATTAAATAAATATATTTTTTAAAGTAACGATATTGGAGAGGGCAAGGAAGAATATGACTGATGAGAACCTGTGGCTTTTGAATCCCACCTCAAATGCCTCTCTCCATTCATTTAAAAACTGACTATACATTGATCCATGGCGGGTGGCATGCTGGATCTAGAGGTAGTGATGAAGACGAATAGGCCAGCCATACAGACACAGCCTATCTATACAGTGAGGCGGGTGCTGACTGAGGGTCTGCTCGCAGGGCTATTTGGGCATGTATTCAACAGCTAAGTTAAGTGTGCCCCCTACATGCCAGGCACTGTTCCAGGGCCTGGAAATGCAAATGAGAAAAGACAAAGTCTCTGCCTTCATGGACCCAGAACTCTAGAGGGAGGGAGAGTGAGCAAATAAATAAATAGAAATATGGTGGCAGGTAATGGTAAGTGCCATAAAGAAACAAAGGAAGCAGATCAGGCACTCTTGAGACTCAGGAAATACCTCTCTAAGCAGGTGACCTTGGAGAAGAGATCTGAATTCAGTGAAGGAAGGAGGGGCCTGGATGTCTGAGGGGGACAGGTAGAGAGAGCATCAAATGCAAACGGCCTGAGAAGGAGCATGTTTGACATGTGGCTGGAGAGCAAGAAGGAGCAGGGGGCACTACGTCCAGGGAACAGGCTTACAAAGGCCTCAGGTACGCTGAGGTCAATAAGCGTCCACTAAGCATCTACTATATGTCAGGCTCCGGTGAAAGATACAACGTCCACACTGAAGGAGAGGGGGAGCACTTTCAAAGCAAGAGGCAGGGACAGAGACTCTGAAGTCCAAACCATCATGACCAGACACTAAGTCTCTAAAAGATGAATCTGGATTAAAAGATCCATCAACGACACCCACAATTAAATCTACATATCACTCTTCAGACCTAGCAAAACTCAGGCAAAAACCTGAGGTAAAATTGCTGAAGTTTCTGTGAAATCAAATAAGAACAGCAGAAAATACACAGAGACGCTTATTCTGTCCAGCACGGTAAGGCGCCCAGTTCAAATGTGCCCTGATCCATAACACCTTTCGTGGCTCTACTGGCTCATATTAATCTCTAATCTCACCCACCTCAGATTTTCCAGATCATCTATGGCACCTTCACCACAGCATTTATCACATTTGACCTTGAACCACAGTGAATTTTTTACGCTGCTCATTCACACCACGTATTTTAAGTTCTTTGGGGAAATCCCTTGTGTTTCCAAGAGCACAGCAGTATGCAAGGAACTGGCTTAGGGCCACCAGCTTGCAACTTCTAACACTGGGTTTTTACCAACCTGCAGTAGGTCTTTATGCACTAACAGAGTCGCTACACCTGTATCCTTTAAAAATGGCAATCTCTTGAAGGGACATATAAGAATACTGCATTTGAGATGTCTGTCTATAAAACACAGGAACAGAAGAACCGTAAGTTAGAACCAAAGTGCCCAGCCCACTTTCATCTGTGACTATTCTATGGGATCAGATCTCAGGACTGAAGGATATCCTAAAGTGGCTCTGTGCTGGCAGTAAGCTTGCTTCATGTGGTTGTCCAGCCACTTAACTGCTTCCTTCAGACAGACAAGCAACGGCAGGCATCTCAGTGGGCCGGCAGAGTGTCCAATCCAGTTCGATTCAATTAACGTTTATGCACTACCTTCCATATACCATGGTGCTACACAGTCTCCACCCTACAGTGGGGAAGTCAGGCAAGTAAACAAATGACAACAGAACAGTGTGTGACATTCTGAGAAGGAAGTATGCCAAGGGTAGCTTATAGGGAAATGGAAATAAGGGTGGTTTTGCAGAAGAGGAGATACTTGAGCAGAGCCTTAAAGCTTAGAAGGAATCAGCCGGACAGAAGAAACAAAGAGGCAACACCCAAACTCAAGGTCTTGCAAGTAGTCCCAGCAAACGGCCAATGCACGTACTGTGAGTGGCTGGAGCTCCAAAGTGAAAGAATGGTGGCTGCGAGCATGGAGAGGTGGGCCGAGCCAAACTATGAAGGGTCTTGGAAACTACCAAACTCTGAGTGGGGGGTAATCAGATGTAGGTTTTAGAGAAATCCTTCTGTTGACAGCTGGGAGATGGGAACGTAGATGGCTAATTTGCTATTCATCATGCTGTTGCGAGGGCCTGATATATTTCAGAATTGGGGGGGGGGGGAACATCACTTTGCCAGGCAGTTGTGTAGATGATGGAGTGGAAGTGGTGTGTGACTAGGTCCACGGAGCCCGGCTGGAAATCAGCAATTCAAGCATGCAGTGAGGACCTGAATGAAGGCAGTCGTAAAGACAGAGAGAAAAGGATAGATTCAAGAGAAAACAGAAAGGATCTGGTGACTAAATCAGGGTAGGGGCACAGGGTGAGTGAGAAGCGAAAAATTCAATACACAATGAGAGTAAATTCAGGGGGAAAACCAGGGCTGCTCTGCTTTGTGAATGGGATGTTGTGAGGTAGAGGAGAAAACGAGGGAAAGGGGAGAAAGTTTTGTTTTGGTTTAGTTAAGGCTGAAACGAATTTGGACTCCCCCATGCAGATAGATGTCCAGTCAGTAGGTGGGTAGCAGGGTCCGGAATACCGTGGTTACATGGTCAGTTTAAAATGATAATTTTCAAGTGTTTACATGCATGTTCCCCATATTTGACCCTTACAACCATATTTATGGAGTAGAAAAGTACATATTATTGTTTTCGTCTTATAGGTAAGAAAACTGAATTTCAGATGATTTACTGCTTATCATACAGCTAATTAATGTGGCACTGAAACAAAATCCCACCTCTGACTGCTACTGCATGTTTTTTTTTAGTTTCTCCAGGATCTTGAACTTGACTGTTGAGAGAAAACAACTTTGGGCTATATGGGTCTCCTCCTGTATTAATTCTCAGGAGGTCAAAGACTCTCAGAGCAGCACCAAGTCAGGAAAGGGCCTTCTCCATCACTGACTATAAAGAGAGAGCAATGGCAATGAACATGAAGGGTAAGAGAGGTTCTGAGCAATCTTCCAACCAATTTTATTAAATCATTAAGGTGTAAACAACAGTTTGTCTCAGCCTTTTTTTGCCAAAGGCCTTCACTGTTTTTCTCTTTTAGTTATCCTTGCAAAGGCAGATTTATCGTTGAACTTCAGCAAGGGCTGGCAGTTTTCCAACACAAGGAAGCACTATCCAAAGTCAGTCTAATTTTAAAAAGATTTCATCTTACTCAAACAAATTTGACACATCCTTACTAAAATGCTTTCTACATATTTAACTGTTGAGGTTTAAAAGAAGAGATAACAAGGAGCCCATGAAACCATCCCCGTTGCCAAAGAAGCTTGTGATCTTCGGAGAAAGACAAAACTTACCAACATAAAACAATTAGACACAAAACCATCCAAAACAGTGCAAACCCCCCTAAAATCAAGTTAACTGGGAAAAACTGAACATGTGTTTTACTTCTGCTCATTCCTGATCCCTATCAAAATGCAAGTGAATACAAACAGGAGAAAGAGAACAGTAAACATAAATATGAACATTTTTTGGAAGATGAAAAGTAGGTAAGTTAGCAGAACTGAGAAAGTGAATCCCATGGCCATAAAAAGAGATGCCTTTTCTGCCTTCACACATACACACCCTGGGAAGGCTCAGGGATTAGAGGTATCAGGTGGCACACGAGGCTAGGGATAAGGAGGGGTTGCAAACAAGAACTTGATACAAATTCTGTTTATAAAGAGGCATCAGACCACCAAATCTCTAGTCACATCCAGGGCAGCCAGTAGACGATTACACCTGTACCCAGGCAGGAGAAGGTATATCTATTCTGTGAAGAAGCTGGACAGGCTCCAGACTGGGGGAACCTCAGGAACAATAAAAGGCAGAGAGAAGCACTGTACTGAAAACAGAAGCCCTAAAAGGAAGTTTACATCCTGAAGGACGGGATCTCAGCTCTGCTCCCAGAATGCTGGCAGCCCCACCCCCAACCCCCAAATAGAAGGTTGGAAGATTCTTTCCTGCAGAAACCAAATGATTCCACAGAAAAGTTCAATAGATGCAGACTTTTGGGGATTCCCCATCAAACCAGGTAGGTTCCTGCGCAATCATCCTATGATATAAAACCCATCCTTGCCAAGTTCTTCCCACCTCTATACAGACCATCCAATTTGCTTCTTAGTGTCTTGCTCTTAATTGAAAATGACAACCAAAGACGAGCACACATTTGATCGAGGAAGGTGTTCAACATGAAACGACACAGCACAAAACAAACCGAATAAAGGGACTCAAAGGAACAGAAACTGAAAACCAAATAAAATCTCAACCCAAAACAACAATAACAAACTATGATCACACAAAAACAGGATTAGGAAAAAAAACCTGCAACAATTAGTGAAAAGTTTTTGGAAATTAAAAAGTGATAGTAGAAATAAAAACATAATTAAAGAGCTAGAACATAAATTTGAGTAAATCTCATATAAAGTGTAACCAAGGAAAAAGATGGGAAATACAAGAGAAAGGATAAGAAAATTAGAGGACCAAGAGTTCCAGAGAAAAGAGAGAAAGCAGAGAGGAGAATATTATCAAAGAAACTATTTAAGAGATTTTCCTAGAACTGAAGGATTTGAACCTCCAGTTGAAAGAGTCCATCCTATGTTCAGAACAATGAACAATTTTTAAAAAGACCCATCCCCAAGGCACACTGAAATTTCAGAATACATTTCAGAAGTCATGGGATAAAGAGAACACATTTTCCAGAGACAAAAACCAGTTTGCATATAAAGGACTGAGTGGCATCAGAATTTTCAATAGCATCTCTGGAAGCTGTAAGACAAAAGAGCAATGCTCTCAAAATTCTGAGGCAAAATGATTTCCCACCAAAGATTCTATAGCAGACAAATTATCAGTCAAGTATGAAAAGAGAATAAAGATATTTTTAGACATGCAGGGTCTCAAATTTTACCTCCCACACACCCTTTTATCAGGAAGTGACTGGAGGATATGCTCTACCAAATAAATGAGCAAACCAAGAAGAGGGAGATAGGCATCCAGGAAACAGGGCCAAAAAAAGGGAAAGGGAATCAGCCAAGCAGCAAGCCTTGAGTGCGGCTGGAGGACACAGGGCTCCAGGGGCGTGTCTGTGGGAGAAAATGAAACTGACAAGACCAACTGATGGGTCTGCCTGGGATGTGGAAAGTAACATTAAAGGATTTAAAAAGCATGGTTGTAGTTTGGAAATTAAGAGTCAGCTGGGCAGAGGAAACTCTGAAAACCAACAAGAGAGGCAGTTAATGAACCGTATAAGAAAAAAAAAAAGATTTTAGTATATTAATTGGGTTAGTAGGTGAATACTACTGGCCGCCAAAATAATACAAACATAAACATTAGGTACTGATGTAACTAAAAATTGTGATCTGAAGGATGAAGGAAGAGGTAGTGGATTGACAGAGGACAAGAAAGCTAAAAACTCTTCATAACAGACTGATAGAGGATGGCTAAAACTTAAAAAAAAAAAAAAAAAACAAGAAACAACAGCATAAAGCATAATAATCTGAAATATGGATGAAATACCTACAGAGAGCTAAAAGCTGGAAACGTTCGCTTTCTCAGAAAGGAACTCAGGTTCCTTCTGGGAAGAATGTCAGAAACGATTGTGACACTACATGACAGGCTGGATGAGTCCCTGTCAACTATGAAATGTATAATTTTGGTAACCTTGGCTTTTTGTGGCCATGTGTTTGTGTTTCAAGCATGATGAGAGGCAGTGACTTTGAAGGGTTTATTCCATCATGAGAGGGAAACACGAGCAGAAAGGCAATGCTCCATTTTAACTTCACAGGTGACACAACTCACACAATGAACTCGGAAGGATGGCCTCCTTGTTCCTCAAAGCCAACAAAGAGGGCTCCCCTGCCTTCTGCCAAGGACAATGGTTTCAGAATAGACATATTGGTTACATCCAGCGTTGCTGTCTACAGCATCCTATTCTAGGCCCTTCTGTTTCTAGTCGGTAACTGGAACGAACACACCCAATACCACACACACGTAAGTCCACAAGTTGTTGGAGAACAGGGAAACTGTGAAACCCAGTACATTCACTGAATGACTATGAATGTTCAAGGTCATTGCTATCTGAGGCAAGCCTGGCACTGCGTCCCCACCAAGGCCTACAGCAGGGAGGGGAATGTGAACAGCAGCATGGGGAGCACACAGTGAAACTGTTGTTTCACTACGGACATGGACATGACAACCTAGGAGGAACGCTGCCATGAAGTGAAAGTCACTACAGGAGTACTCTGCTGCTAGAATATATTCATGAGGGTTGATGTAGAAATCAAGTTTTCATAAGCCATATTTCCCCCATGGTTTACACTATTACTTCGGGGGCCCTTATCTTTTATTCAATTCAATTTACCTTGGCATGGCTTCTTAACACTGTTTCTGTTCTACAGCTGTAAAAAAAACAAAAAAAAAAACAAAAAAAAAACAAAAAAAAAAACAAACAAAAGGCACAGAACTGCTGAACTGCATGAAAATGACCTCCAGAGTTCAAGATTCTGATTCGACTTTAGTGAGTCATTCAATGCATGCACTCGTCGAGCAAAACAAACAGTTGTCACACTGCATGCTCCACGACAGCAGGGACTGTGCTTGTCTCATGCCACCTTCCCAAGTGGCAGTTACACAGTACCAGGCACCCAGAGAGAAGAAAGGAAGAGGCCACTGTTCTACTCTAGTACCTTACAATAAATAAGACCAAGCTCTGCTCTGAATAACTTCAGAGACACAGAAACAAAAAATTATAATGCAGTTTCATATGTGCTATAAAAGAACTGTGCAAAAGCTAAGGGAACACGGAGGAAGGCCTGGATGAATGGCATTTCCATTAGCAAGAAAAGGGATGAAAGGGCTTTGTAAACAGCAGGCAGAATGTGAGATCACACTGCAGCCAAGGTGATGTAAAAGCAGACACTTCCCAGTTTTCTGCATTCTTCACCCAGGGTCTCTTTCCTAGAAGACTAGGCTCCTTCCTGCCTCTTCCCAACCCCCATTTCCAATTTACCTCTTCAATTCCGATCAGCTTGAGCAAAGCTCTCCTCCTCCGGAACGTCTTCCTTTCGTTTGCAGGCCAAGCAACTGGCTCTTCATGAGCTACTTAGAGAGCTTCTTTTACTTTGCCTTCATTACAATGTTTCACTTTAGAGTTCTGTATCTGCCACTATTTGAGTCTTTCTCACTAGAATACAAACAACCATGTTTACCACTGTATGCTCACTGCCAAGAAAGAGCTGTACCTGGCACACGCTGAAAGCTCAAAGAGTAAGAGAAATCTACACCTAAAGTAATGAGGGAGCCTAGCTACTCAAAGAAAGGTATGGTAATTTTTAGATTAGAGAACTCAAATATCCTTTGCCAAGTTATTTCTTGGGTAAAAAAAACACTGCACAAATTTTACTAAATATACGTGCACACTCATTCCACCCTAAGATGACATGTTACCCTAGAAAGAAAAAACACTGTTTCTTCTCTTGTTTAGTGTGTGAGTGTGTGTGTGTGTGTGTGTGTGTGTGTGTGTGTGTGTGAAGAAGTGCTTATAAGAATGATGTGCTCCCTGGCTTGTCAAAGTCCAGAGGTTTAACTGGGCTGAGGGAGGAAGGCCAGGTACCTTCCTCAGTCACGTTTGCAGACAAAGATGCCTTCGCCTTAGGGAAACCATAAATCCAGACTTTGAGACCCCTTTCTTGGAATTTTGACTCTAAAAGGCCTGGAAATAACAGCTAACATTAAATGTTTACTAGGGCACCTGTGTGGCTCAGCTGGTTGAGCGTGTGACTCTCAATTTTGGCTCAGGTCATGATCTCAGGGTCGTGGGATTGAGCCCAGTGTTGGGCTCTGGCTCTGCACTGAGCATGGAGCCTGCTTGGGATTCTCTCTCCATCTCCGCCCCCTCCCCTGATTACCTGCTCGCTCTCTCTCTCTCTCTCTCTCTCTCTCTCTCAGAATAAATAAACATTAAAAAAAAATGTTTACCATGAGCTAAGTATACTTTAATTAAAGTGGATTAAAAAACCCACTGATCACTTCTCACCAGAACCCTAAAAGGGAACCCAAGAAACTGACAAGTACACAGGTAAATAATTTACCCAGGGGTATAGAGCTGGGAATGAGCGACACTGGGTTTTAACTCCAAAATCTCAACCAATGTGCTATATACAACTTCTTGAAACACACTCTCTCCTTACTGTTTTTCTCATTCCTGAATAAGAGGACTCCCCCATAGCTCATCTTCTCTCATTTCCGCCCTGTTTCACATTCCCCACTCCTTGTTCATTCTGTCTTGCTCTTTTTCTTTCTTCCCAAGGTCATAGGAAACCAATAAAGACGACTGAGAGAGAGGCACTATGTTCTAGCTGGGAAATGGGTCCCAGAGGGATAGGAGTAGAAGTAGTTAACTGAAAGACTCCCATTAACATTTCCAGAAATCCAATTAGTGACAAACTTCATTACTTAAGGTAACTATTGAAAGTATTGACATTATAATGAAAGATACAAATTAACTAAATTCATTAATCTTAAGGTATTCAACATGATTATTTTGTTGTTTTAAGCAAATTAAAATGACAAGTTCAATATAGAAATAATATATGCAAAAGGGATGAACACCTCAAATAAAATTTATTATCAGATTTCAGTTCCTACAAACCTCACATATATTTCCTAAATGCCCCAAGCACCACAGACAAAATTAGTATCGTGAATGTGGCTAATAGTGGAGGCTTGAATGTCAAGGATCCCAATTTGTTCACACATGCAACTGACCAAATGCGTAAATCCTGGACTTGCCACGTATTAGCTACAAACTCTCCAGTAAATCACCTAACGTCTACGTAAAGTGGAGATGTCACTTGCCCTATCTCTAACCTTGAGATGGCTATTTTATGGAATAAATGGGATAATTAATGTATGTGAAAACTGTAAACTGGAATCTAAAATATAACGGCTTGGTATCAATATCTAAAGTGAGGCAAGGCATTCCAAACAATGAAAACAGTCAGTATAGACGTGCTGACATGAAGAAACATGCAAGATATATTAAGTAGAAAATGCACCTGTATAACAGGATGTAGAGTATGATCTCATTTCGGTTACAATGGTGTATTTTTCTAAGCCTATACTCATATATGGAAGGCTACATACCAAACTGTTAAGACTGACGAGTTCTGGGGGTGAGGCACGCATTACTTTAGTAATAAAACACAAATACACACACACACACACACACACACACACACACACTGACAAAGACACTCTCCTTGACTAAACTTTACTCAGGTTCCTCTGAGCACTCTTTTTTCTTTTTTTTAATAGTCATTCTATCTTATTTTATTTTGTAATTTTACAGAGAGAGAGAGAGAGAGAGAACACACACACATGCGCACAAACAGGGGAGAGCGGCAGAGGAAGAGACAAAGAATCTTATGCAGACTCCATGCTCAGCGCAGAACCCAATGCAGGGCTCAATCCCACGACCCTGGGATCATGACCTAAGCTAAAATCAAGAGTCAGACTCTCAACGGACTGAGCCGCCCAGGCGCCCCATGAGCACTCTTTCAATTATGCCTGGTGGTCCCCATTCCATCTTTGGCCTGCGCAGCCAAGTTTTAACAAGAATCCTGTTAAGTAGGTTTAGCAAGAACCGCACGTCCCCCCGTCCCCCCCCCCCCCCCCATCTGATAAAGTTCTTCATCCCCCACCTTTGGTGTCTAAGTCCTTGGCCTGCCTTTAATGAAAATCCTGTTTGGTCAGTTCAGCAAGAATCCCCCTACTCTGTTGTCTCCTCTTAATTTTTCATCCCCGAAGCCCTCACCATGCTCCTTGGTTATAAACCCCCACTTGTCCTTGTTGTATTTGGAGGTGAGCCTCATCTCTCTCCCCTTGCAGTGGTCTTAAAGTCTTCCTTACTGTTTTAACAACAGTCAGAACAACTTTTATAACAGACACATCTACTTTTTTCTTTTTTTTTTAAGTGAAGCCAGATCTAACCCAGGAACACGGGCTTCCATTTATGAGATTCTTTTTTTTTTTTAATGTTTATTTATTTTTGGAAGAGAGAACATGCACATGCCTGCAAGCGGGGGAGGGGCACAGAGTGGGGGACAGAGGATTCAAAGCAGGCTCTGCGCCAATAGCAACGAGCCGCATGTGGGGCTTGAACTCATAAACCGCGAGACCATGACCTGAGCCGAGCCGAAGTCAGACACTCAACCGACTGAGCCACCCAGGCGCCCCCGTTTATGAGAGCTCTTAAGAAGGAGTATGGACAAAATTTATTTCTGGATTTGGTCTCCTTTTTAAAAAACCTCTTGTGGTCTTTGATTTTTCCAGCCTCTGGAGGATGAAAATCAATTATTCCCATTTGCTTCTGAATGGAGCTCTTCAATTACAGACGCTAAGAACAAGCTTGCTTGAATGAGGGCAGTACCAGTCCCCAGGGGAGGGGACCAGATGGGTCAGTGATTTCAAAGTCTAGTGCATTTTAGAAGATGTTGTAGGAATTGCACATAATGGGTATGTACCTTTAGTTTAAGTGATGGTGAGGTTAAGGGAGGTGAGTAAGTCAACAGGGGGTTACCAAATCCCAGATATTCTACATCCTAAAACAGTTCACAAATTTGTCTCTTTCTCTCCATTTCCAAAGTCACTGCCCTACTTCTGAAATAACCTCCAAGATTATCTTGATTACCTTAAGTCTCTTCCTTCATCGACAAAAGACAAAAAACACTCTCTATAACGTTGTCACTATTAACTTTCTAAAATACATATACAAGCGGGTATACCTTCCAAAGAGCTTTGGGTAACTCTTGCCTATAGGAAAAACTTCCTGCCTCTGCCATGCAGTAAGAATCTTCCCAAGCTATCCCAGTTACCTTTCTGGCTCCACTACCCTCCACACTCTCGTACACACCCTGGGCACCAGACATGTGCCTCCTGTCTTTGTACTTGGTATTCTCTCTGTTTCATCCTATTTTAATCTCTGTGAAATCTCAAACATCCTTCAAAGCCCCAATCAAATGCCACCCTGCTTTTCAGGTGGTATTAACTTTATCCACATCTTTTCTTTATAGTCCTCTACTTACAGCATTACAATACTCTGGTTGTTGTTTTTTTTTTTTTTTAATTTGCTTACATTACAATACTCTTTTTTTTTATTTGCTTTATTTCCTTCATCAAAAAAACAAACTCTTCAAGGGCAAGGGCCTTGTTTTATTCCTCTCTCGTTCTCCAGTGCCTAAAACCATCATTTCCGAAACCTTTACTTGAGAGATGAGGAAACTAAGCCATACTGAGGAGAAGAGATAGCTAGTGAACAGCTGAACCAGACTGGAACCGAAGCCTTGTGTCTTCCTATGAAATGTTCTTTTTACTACAACACTGGCCAGGATAAACCTACCTTCCTTCCTTCCTCATATGACACTTGTCCTCAGCTCTCTCCTTTCATCACCTCCCCTGCCCTTCTCCCTTTACTTCTTCTCTTCATGAAGTGACCTATCAAGAGGCTTGAACATCCGGCGCCACAAACAGATAAATGCCCTCATTGTTAAGGCTCAGAGTCATTTTGCTAATGGGTAATCTCAGTGTGAGGAATGGTCTGGTACTGTGAGGTCAGGGGAAAGGAAAGGAGGTGGGGTTCAGTCCATGAGGTTTGCAAAGGAAGCCAGAGCATCCTGACGGGGCTGATGCGCAACAAGTAATCTCCCACTCTCGGGCCTACCTGGCATCTAGTCCATGGCAAAGACTTCTTATTCAAGTGCCACCATTCACCCTGACCAAAAGAGTCAGGATACAAGTAACCACCCCCTTTGTGGAATCATTTTACTACTAACCTCCTCTCTCCTTTCGTTCTATGGAGCCAAGGTAACTTCCCCAAGCAGAGCATTTCCTTTCTAAAAAGCACATTCTATTCTTAAAGAAAACAGGGCAATTATTTCTTAAAACATATACTTACAGGTTATACAGACTGAATTTTGCCGTGTCAAGCTTTTCTGTTTGAACTAATTTTAAAGTCATTTCCCCATAATTTAGTAAGCACCGTAGCCACTTAGTTGCAACTTCTGTTGGTGAAAACAGCTGAACAAGGCACATTGCTTTGGAAAATTTTAAAAAACAAAACAATAACACAACAAAAACTTTTGGCTTTAACTAAGTCCAGGGTTCCTCATTTTTTTTGCTATTTGTGATACGTTTTAAATCTTGTTTAATTCTAGAGCCTGCCTCAAGAACTCTACCAAGATCTGTATTTAATCAGCCTCTCAAATCTATGCTATTTGCCAAATACCTTTTCTAAAGTTCCCAAAAAGCACCTACTACCCTGTCCTTGGAGTCTGTCCAAAAATAAGCACTCACTCTGGATGACCGAAAACCCTGAAAGAACACCTGACTGAAAAAGCAAGGGCATGCTGTGTGTAGTATCTACCAAATGAGAAATAAGAGACTTGACCTTGAAAGTTATCAAAGAAATAGTTTCCCAAACTGGAAGGCTTTCCCACCAACAGCTTTTTCCTTCTCAGATTATAAATGTGCAAGAGGCAGCCATTTACAACAAAAACTCTATATGGGAAGAAATATACCTCCATATATCAGTGACTAAGAGGAAAGCCCTATCATCTCCCAAAGGCCTAGAGTATGAAGAAACCCATATGATTATGTACCTTTAATGAGTCTAATAGATGTTGTCTTTTGGAAATATAATGGCTGCAATAGAGTCTACTAGGTACTAGGTACCATATTAAACACCTATGTTAGAGCTCTAACCAGTAAAATAAGAACTCCCATTTCACAAATTTTAACATGCTCACAAAAAAGTACATAAAACTAAAGAGAGGTGATGCCACTTGCCCAAGGACACACAGCTAGCATAGGAAGCCAGCATGCAAAATTCTTCTCCCTGATCCACCATTCTATTAATAATGAAAGCCTTAGTTTTACTAGTGAAAGTCTATGGACTCTAAAAAAAAAGTTCTGATATTTCTGTATTAGATCCTAATACTTATGCCTTTGTGCACACATGTATATAGCAATTACTGGCAAAAATTTAGAGATTGAGTCAAAGCAAGGCTTATTATGGCTCTGAACTATAATATGAACTAAAAATCCCACACTCCCAACTGGTTCTTTGAAAAGATCAATAAAATTGATAAATGTCTAGCCAGGCTAACCAAGAAGAAAGAGAAGACACAAATTACTAATATCAAAAATCAAAGAAGAGTGGAGCACCTGGATGGCTCACTCGGTTAAGCATCTGACTCTTGACTTTTGGCTCAGGTCATGATTTCATGGTTCGTTAGATTCAGCCCCGTGTCAGGCTCCATCAGCAAGGAACCTGCTTGGGATTCTCCCTCTCTTCCTCTCTCTCTGCCCTTCCCCCACTCACTCGCGTGCTCGCACGCACGTTCTCTCTCTCTCTCTCTTAAATAAATAAACATTAAAAAAATGAAAGAGGAGTCATCACTACTGATCCATGGACTTTAATAGGATAATAAAAGAATATTATGAACAACTCTATACCCACAAATTTGATAATTTACATGAAACGGACCAATTCTTACCAAAACTCACACAAGAAAAAATAGATCATCTGAATGGACTTATATCTATTAAAGAGACTGACACAAAAATTAATAACCTTACAAAACACAAGGCACCAGGCCCAGATGGTTTCACTGGTGAATTCTACCAAACATTTAAGGAAGAAATGATACCAATTCTCTGCGATCTCCTCCAGAAAAGACAAGCAAAGGGAACACCTCCTAACTCATTCTAGGAGGCCAGCACCACCCTAATACCAAAACCAGACCAAAGACATTATAAGAAAGGAAAATTACAGACCAATATTTCTCATAACCCAGATGCAAAAATCTTTGAGAAAGGACTATTAAATCAAATGTAACAATACACAAAAAGAATTATACACCATGACTAAGTGGGATTTATTCCAGGTATACAAGACTGTTTCGACATTTGAAAACTAATTAATGTCACCTATCGTGTCAACAAGCTAAAGCAAAAAAATCATATGATCCCACCAATATATGCAGAAAAAAGCATTTCACAAAAATCCAACACCCATTCATGGTAAAAATTCTCAGAAAACTAGGAATGAAGAGGAGCTTCCTCAATTTGATAAAGAATATCTACAAATATACCTGTAGCTAACATCATACTTAATGACAAGAAACTAGATGCTTTCCCCTAAGATCAAGAAAAAGACAAGGATGGCCCCCGACCATCGCTCTAATTCAATGTTATACTGGAAGTCCTAGCTAATGCCATGAGAAAAGGAAATAAAAAGTTTTCAGATTGGGGGGCACCTGACTGGCTCAGCTGGAGGAGCATGCAATTCTTTATCTCGGGGTCATGAGTTCGAGACCCAAACTGGGGACAGAGATTACTTAAAAAAAAAAAAGTATTCAAATAAGGAAGGAATAAATAAAATAGATAATATGGAAAGTCCTGAACAATCAACAAAAAAGTCCTCCTAAAAATAATTATAGCAAGGTTGCAGGACAGGAAGTTAGTATACAAAAGTCAATTGCTTTTCTATATACTAGTATATACCAGTAATGAACAATTGGAAATTTGAAATTAAAAACACCATCATTTACATTAATTAGCACCCCAAAATGAAATACTTTAGTATGGATCTAGCAAAATAGGAATGAGATCTATATGAGAAAAACTACAAAACTCTGATAAAAGAAATCAAAGATCTAAATATAGAGGCATTCTATGTTCATGAATGGGAAGATTCAATATTATTTAAGATATCAATTCTTTTTTTTTTTTTAAACATTTATTTATTTTTGAGACAGAGAGAGACAGAGCATGAACGGGGGAGGGGCAGAGAGAGAGGGAGACACAGAATCGGAAGCAGGCTCCAGGCTCTGAGCCATCAGCCCAGAGCCCGACGTGGGGCTCGAACTCACAGACCGTGAGATCGTGACCTGAGCTGAAGTCGGACGCTTAACCGACTGAGCCACCCAGGCGCCCCTAAGGTATCAATTCTTAACCAAGTTGACCTATAGATTCAACACAATCCCAATCAAAATTTCAGCAAGTTATTTTGTGCTTATCAACAAACGAATTCTAAAGTTCATACGGAAAGGCAAAAGACCCAGAATAACCAATACAATACTGAAGGAAAAGAACAAAGTTGGAGGACTGACACTATCTGACTTCTAGACTCACTAAAACTGCAATTATCAAGCCAGTGTGGTATTTGGGATACACACACACACACACACACACACACACAAAAATAGGATCAATAGAACAAAGAGCCTAGAAATCATCTCCCACAAATATATTAATCTTTGACAAAGGAACAAAGGTAATTCAATGGAGAAAGCATGGCCTTTAAAACAAATGGTACTGCAACAACTGGACATCCACATGCAAAAAATGAATCTAGACACAGACCTTACAGCTCTTACAAAAATTAACTTAAAATGGATCATTGACCTAAATGTAAAATGCAAAACCATAAAACTTCTAGAAGATAATAGAAAATCTAGATGACCTTGGGCTCAGCAGTGACTCTATAGATACAACACCAAAAGCATGATCCATGAAGGAAAATATTGGTAAGTTGGACTGCACTGCAATAAAAAAACTTCTGTGAAAAGCACTCTTAAGAGAATGAAAAGACAAGCCACAGACTGGGAGAAAATCTCTGCAAAACACGTACCTGATAAAGGACATGTATCCAAAACATGCAAATAACTCTTAAAACTCAACAATACGAAAACAATGCAATTTAAAAGTGGGCCAAAGATCTGAACAGACACCTTACAAAAGAAGATAGACAGATAGGAAAGCAGTATACGAAAAGATACTCAGCACCACATGCTGAGTTAGGGAATTAAGGTACTGCAAATTAAACTACAATTAAATACCACTACATACCTACTGGAATGGCTAAGATCTGAAACACAAACACCAAATGCCGTTGAGGATGTGGAGCAACAGGATGCTCATTCGTTGCTGGTGGGAATGCAAAATGGTACACCCACTTTGAAAGACAGTTTGGCAATTTCTTATGGAACTAAATCCAGGCCACCATATGATCCAGTAATTGCATCTGTAGCACTCAACTGAACTGAAAATTTATGTCCACACAAAAACCTGCGGGTGAATGTTTATAGCAGCTTTATTCATAATTGCCAAAACTTGGAAGCAACCGAGATGTCCTTTTGAGGGTAAACTGTGCTACATCTAGACCTCAGAATATTATTCAGCGATAAAAGGAAATGAGCTACAAAAAGACATAGGGAAAGAAGTTACACGTGTATTACTTAAAGAAGCCAGTCTGGAAAGACTACATATAGTAAGATTCCAACTACAGTTGACCCTTGAACAACACGGGTTTGAACAGAGCAGGTCCACTTACGCATGGATTTTTTTTTTTTATATATATAAATACAGTACAATACTATAAATGTATTTCCTCTTATGACCTTAACATTTTCTTTTCTCTAGCTTATGGCATTTTAACAGAATACAGTACATATAGCATACCAAATATGTGTTAATCAAGTGTTTATGTTGTCAGTAAGGCTTCCAGTCAATTGCAGGCAATTAGTGGTAAAGTTTTGGGGGAGGCAAAAGTTATACATAGATTTTCGACTGTCAGCACCCCTAACCCCCCGCATTAGTCAAAGGTTTAACCAGTAGAGGCAAAACAATAAAGACAGTAAAAGATCAGTGGTTGCCTGGGGTACAGGGGATGTGGAGGAAAAATGAAGATGAAACACAGGCTATTTTTAGGTCAGTGAAACTACCTTGTATGATATTGTGATGGTGGATATACACATTATGCATTTGTTAAAAGCCACAAAACTGTACAACACAGAGTGAACTCGAACGGACTTTAGTTAATATTTCAATATTGGTTCATCAATGATAACAAGTATACCACACAGTCAAGATGCTAATACCATGCATACAAGGTGCTAATAATAGGGGAAACCAGGGGCGCCTGGGTTGCTCAGTTGGTTAAGCGTTCAACTTCAGCTCAGGTCATGATCTTGCGGTCTGTGGGTTCGAGCTCTGCGTCAGGCTCCGTGCTAACAGCTCAGATTCTGTGTCTCCTCTCCCTCTGCCCCTCCCCTGCTTATGCTCTCTCTCTCTCAAAAATAAATGTTTAAAAAATTAAAAATAATAATAATAATAGGGGAAACCATGGGGGTAAAGGGGAGGAAGGGCTATATAGGAACTCTGTAGTTTTTGAGCAATTTTTCCTATAAATTTAAAATTTCTCTAAAAAAACTGAGGTCCCTGGGTGGCTCAGTTGGTTAGCAGCCTACTTTGGCTCAGGTCATGATCTCAAAGCTCATGAGTTTGAGCCCCATGTCAGGCTCTGTGCTGACAGCTCAGAACCTGGAGCCTGCCTCGGATTCTATGTCTCCCTCTCTCTCTGCCCCTGTCTCAAAAATAAACATTAAAAAATAAATAAATAGGGGCTCCTGGGTGGCTCAGTCAGTTAAGCGTCCAACTTCGGCTCAGGTCATGATTTCGCAGTTGGTGAGTTTGAACCCCACCTCAGGCTCTATGCTGACAGCTTGGAGCCTGGAACCTGCTTCAGATTTTGTGTCTCCCTCTCTGTCTGTCTGTCTGTCTGTCTGTCTCTCTCTCTCTCAGGAATAAACAAACATTAAAAAATTTTAAAATAAATAATTTTTTAATTTTTATTTAAGTCTCTTAAAAAAATCCCACACTCCCGGGGCGCCTGGGTGGCGCAGTCAGTTAAGCGTCCGACTTCAGCCAGGTCACGATCTCGCCGTCCGTGAGTTCGAGCCCCGCGTCGGGCTCTGTGCTGACAGCTCAGAGCCTGGAGCCTGTTTCCGATTCTGTGTCTCCCTCTCTCTCTGCCCCTCCCCCGTTCATGCTCTGTCTCTCTCTGTCCCAAAAATAAATAAACAACGTTGAAAAAAAAATTTTTTTTTAAAAAATCCCACACTCCCTAAAAATGAACACTAATGTCAAAAATAACAATGTACAATGTATAATCCAAAACATGGGAAGACAAAAATCAGCATCAGAATGAAAAGGGGCAGAAACCAACACGGGTGGTACAATTCAAATACAAGTCAAGATCCTAACTTTCCACTCCCTGCCTGCAGTCTTCAGTTCTCAACTGAGGGATAAGTCGAACAGAGGTTGGATGCAATTACCCAAATCGAAATATTACAGAGATAAAAGAAACTGTAGAGATCAGCCACCTACTCACTCACTCTTTAGGTGGGGAGCATGAAACCTAAACATTTAAACTGTCTTAGTGCCAAGAAGCCAACAGATTACATCTCTTTTAAGCTACTAACCTCAAATCTAGACCATAAAACCGAAGAGTATTTGAGCTCTGACCACTTGTGATTGACTGTTCACAGCACATCTCCAATTACTGTGTCATGTACTGCTAAGTACCAGTTGTTCTGGTAGAGAACATTTTTCCTTGGAACCTAATTCCTCAAGGAAATGAGAGATGACCAAGGTGTGACCTAGTCCTCAAAAGACAGCAAAATATTTTAACTGCATATTGGTTGGAGAAATTCCACCTGACCACTAAGAATCCCCAAAAGACTCTGAAAGAAAATGAGACATAATAAACCTCCTAAAATTAAAGGCAGTCATAGTGCTAAAACCTCTCTGTATCCAAACTGCTCAACTAGGACAATGTTACTTAGAATCCAACAGTTTGTAGGCTGTTATTATTATTAACCCCTAAAAGGTATCACTTCTTTTCTTTTTCTTTCTTTCTTTTTTTTTTTTTTTTTTTTTTAATAAGGTATCACTTCTAACCACCCCAACAACTACACTGAGAATAGCTCCTAGAAGTCTCGGATCTCAATTTAATTTCCTGACTCCTACAGTGTGTGCTCAGTCCTGTTCCCCACACAAGTCAGACCACGTCCCTTTCAGCTTTCCTAGCCCAGGTCACAAACTGCTGCTTCGTGACATCTCTGAAATGTCTTTAAAGAATGAGCAGCTGTCAATTTTAAGGACTGACTAAAGTTATACCAGGAATGTCAGGAGTGTTGAACATCAGAGAACCTGATGTACCCATTAACATATTAAAGAAGAAAAACCATATGTTCCCTTCATTAGATATAAAAGATTTGTGAACTCAAAACTCTCTGGTGATTTTTAAAAAACTTCTTTGGGGGCAAGCCCCTCCCCAGCTCATGCTTTGCGCAAGCTCTCTCTCTCTCTCAAAAAAAAAAAAAAAAAAAAAAAAAAAAAAATATATATATATATATATATATATAAAAAGAACTTCCATAAACTAATGTCAATGATATATAGCAGAAAAAACCAACTTGCAGATTATGTATCATTATCAAAACAAAAATGGAATATATTTGTAAAAGCATAGGGAAAAACCCTAAAATTACATATATATATATATACATACATATATATATATATATATATATATATATATATATATATACACACACACACATACACACATACACACACACACACACACACACACAAATACACATAGAACTGCTGGAGAAATTGAAGGGAGGAAGACACACTATAGATTCTATATTGACTTTTCCCATCATGAAGACGTATTTTTTTAATAATTTAAAAATTATATTTTTGTTTTAGGAAAGTTAGGATCAATAGCACTCCTAGTTGTGACTCAATTTTATATCAAATGTACAGAGAAGACTGTCTACTAAGAATCATCAGAAGAAAAATATTTCTGTTATATAGACTGATATAAATTAAATCATCTCTCATTTCCATTCTTCCTCCAAATTCTCGTCCTCATCGTGTGTGTCACATGCAGACTCCCATTGGTGCCGTAAGGATAAAGGTCATACCAAGGGTACTGCCCTCAATGCTCTGCACATTGATTAAATACATTTCTCAGGAGAAACAATGTGAAACAGCACATTCCAGGCTTCTTGGATCCATCTTCAGGTCAGTGAACTGTATCGGTCAACTCAGGGTGCTCAGTGAGATAAGGAATGTATAATTAATCTTTTCATTATCTTCCAAATTTATGGGCGGTTGTTTTCCAGAGCTCCCTCTGTGCAATCTCAACTTCAGAGACATAAAGTGCTCATCAGACAGTGCAAAATACACTCTGTTCTTAATCCACATAGCTGCTTATCTTAGTACTATTCTTGGCTCAAAAGATAAGTGAATAGTCCCTTCGAAGTCAAATCTGGAAATGAGAGCATTAGTGGCCATCTAACCAGGATCAAGCTGACTAAAACTCATTATGCTTACACCACAGCACTTCCTCCAAAGCCTGCTCAGGTGGCCTCGGCCACAGTCCACAAGAGCTGGGAGCAGCTTGCTGTGGTTGGTTTTTGTATCTTCATATACTTTGCAGAAATTTCTTCTAAGCAGAATAAGGAAACCATTAACAAATACTATGTGATGCAAAGCATTAACTATCCTTAGCATATTCTCTAATACTTTTTCTTTTTAAGGTTTATTTACTTTGATAGAGAGAGAGAGAGAGAGAGAGAGAGAGAATGTGTGCATGAGTGGGGGAGGGAGGGGGGGGAGGGAGGGAGGGAGAGAGAGAGAGAGAGAGAGAATGAGAGAATGAGAGAATGAGAGAATGAGAATGAATATCCAGTCAGGCTCTCTGCAGAGAGCCTGACTCGGGGCTCAATCTAACAAACCGTGACATCACAACCTGAGCCAAAATCAAGAGTCAGCTGCTTAACCGACTGAGCCACCTAGGTGCCCTGCAAATACTTTTCATTTGTGATTGCTTAAAAGCAAATAGCAGAAGGCAACTAAATACTTCACCACAGTGCCTGTCATAATATTGCCAAGACAAACTGGACTAATTCATGATAAAAGTACTTATCAAATGCATACTACAACCTAGATGTCCACTGAATCAACAAGATCTGCAAGCAAATTCCACAAATCTGAGGAAATATACAGGATCAGATCAGGTGAGTTTGTTGAGATGATTTGTGAATGCACTCCTGTGAAGCTGTTAAAGAGACTTCCTTCCATTTTCCCTGTCTGCAGGAGGCATGCTTTCTGATCTGTCCCATCCCTAAAGGTAAAGAGTCTGCCCTTCAGGGAAGGACTCCTGCAACAGACAGACAGACAGCGCTGCTGGTGATCAGCCTGTAAGCCTGTCCACTTCAGATGTTAATGTGAGTGAGCTCACTTGGCTGCAGATCAAGGCCACAATTACCACCTTTACTGGTAATAAAAGTGGTATTTCTATCTCCATCCATCTGTGTATATTTCAGTCTTTCCAATTCCTGCAAAAACTAATAAAGACAGGTATTCTTTTTAACTGTTTCCCTTATACTTCAGAAAACCCACCTCCAAAGAACCTAAAAGCAGTGCTCTAACCCTTTATATAATCTATAATCAGATGTTTTTAAAACAAAAATTCAGAATTCTCAGGACAACTGGTTATACTCTAACATTGTAGTTACTTACGAGTTTCAAAGCCATTGTCAGACTCTTCCAAACTCAGAGAGGGAAAAACAGAAAACAACAATGTAAAAGATCATTAAGGTATCTCAGGAGTCAGAAAACAAAACTAAGTAAAGGATAAAAATTCAAATGTGACACAAACACACTTCTGGGAGAAGAAATAGAGGAATAAGTATGTTATATGCATGGCATAGACCGTGGCCATGAGAGGCATGTGACAAACATTTGTCCACTGGGGGGGGTAGACGTCTGTGTACGTGAAGAACAGAATGATTTGTGACAGGGCAGGGACAATGATACAGGCCTCTTCCATAGAGCAATTTCACTCCATTCCCCAAGGGAAAGGAAAGCTCTTTTTGGGGAAGATATTGGAGACCTCCCCTGCCCTTTAATTCTAAAAAAGCCTAAGTAAAATTGATTTTTTTTTGAAGCCCATTGAATAGGCGTAAAAGGATTGTTCCCAATCTGCTTGATGCCTGAAATTCTTCTAAGAAAAAAAAACAAAAAAAAGCCTTTTAAACTGCAATTAGAAATAAATGGCTTAAAATATGCTTTAAAAATGGTTGAGAAGTAATGCATTTGGTACAACTACATTTTACTTAATTATGAATAAGTGACATCAAAGCTTTCCTAGCTTGGAGGGAAGGAAAAAAGAATAGGAGGTCAATAGGCGCCTTAAGTGGAAGAGAGGTCACTGCAGAGGGAGGTATAGGTTAAGGTAGGAGAGGAGGATGTAAAACCATCACTTAAAATGATGATGTGTTAGAAAATTCAAGTGTCCCAACATATATTAGACCAAGTTCTACAAGAGTTGAGACTACGAGGTTATGGGCTTAGTTTGGGCCCTAGCACCTTGCCCTAGTAAGTTTCCCCACCATGAACACTATACAGACTGTTACCAGACTAATTTCCCTAAAGCCAGAGTCTAACCATTACTAAGCTACTCCACAACCTTCAGTGGCACCCATCAGCCTTCAAAATGAGGTCAAAATGACTCAGTGAAGAAGGGTTGATGACTTGTGTGGTCCAGCCACAACGTCTATTTCCCAATCTTATTTTCTTCACTACTTCAGACCCCCATTGATTCAGCAAACTTCAGCTTTTCTCCAAATATGCACTGCCTCTTGGACTTCAGTGCTTTCCCCATCTGCCTCTCTCCTGATGGTCTGTGTTTTGATGCTCACTACAGAGGAGGGGGTGCTGAGCACTCTAAACCAAGTTCCGGAAGCCCCCTTCCCAGTTGCTGGGAACGTGCCTCCCCATCACCACTTCGTGGGGGAGTCACTTATTTTAGATAAGTAACTTGCACCTCCCTTCTTTCAAGGTTCTCCTTACACAGCTGGTGACCAGAGATATTTAGGAAGTCTCAATGCCACTTTTAATATTAAAAATGCTGGCGTGTATTTTACCCAGTGGGGTTTTTAACAACATGTATTAATTTCAAGTGTTTTATGCCTCCAGGATTTAGTTTAAACACAGGAGACAACTAAAACTCCAGGAATGAGGAGCCCACTTATTTTAAGCAGTTCCCTTTCACAAATTCAAGTACAAACAAAGTCTAACAAAGTCAGAAAGTCCCAGCTCCACATTTAATCTCAGCAGTTTTTAATGCAAACTAACGTTAGGTAGTCCCACTTCTGATTCAGAAGATGGAGAATTTAAAAATGTAAAACCAGCCCATCCCCAGGCAGAGAAGCATGAAAATGGAGTCAGATCTCCTAAGCATATAGTAAGGACAGAACTCAAGAGATTTTCTTATATTAGAGTGAATACAAAGTGGCCACTGCTCTAAAGGAGATAAACACAGATGAAAGAAGAAACCTGAGCAGCTTGGTGTTTGAAATAACTGAAAAAAGTGATCCGCAGCAGCCTTATAAAATAAATTGGGAAAGAACAAGAAGAAACAAGGTTAAGAGAAGCAGGGTGAGGAAAACAGAGAAGAGTAAGACAAGAGTGTTTTACCTGAGATGTAGACACTTTTTTTTCTTTAAATGCCTTAGCCAAAAGAAACAGGTTTCACATGTGTAAGAGCAAGGGAAGCTTGGTTCAGAGCCAACCTGTCATGAAGCCCAGTTTCCAACACTTACTAAGAGGCAAAATTGCAAAGATTTTTTCCTTGTGTCAAGTGCCAGGGGAGGGGGGGGGGGCGGGGAAGACCCCCTAAGCTATATGCACATGCAAATGAGAAAATGAACAATAACTAGACAGGGTCCTTGAGTAAGGCCAAAATAATTTATTTTTTTTTTTAATTTTTTTTTCAACGTTTTTAATTTATTTTTGGGACAGAGAGAGACAGAGCATGAACGGGGGAGGGGCAGAGAGAGAGGGAGACACAGAATCGGAAACAGGCTCCAGGCTCTGAGCCATCAGCCCAGAGCCTGACGCAGGGCTCGAACTCACGGACCGCGAGATCGTGACCTGGCTGAAGTCGGACGCTTAACCGACTGCACCACCCAGGCGCCCAAGGCCAAAATAATTTAAAGCTAACCAAGCTCTAGGCAAGCTCCAAAGACTACAGTGAATAAAAAACCAATTTCACCCAGTGTTGTAAGTGTCCTGGGAACTAGAATGAGGGCTTCCTTCCTCATCAGCTCTCTGGAAAATGCTTCAATTTGTAAGGGGAGTAAGAGAAAAAACAAAGCTTCCAACTTTCCAAAATACACAGTTATTTGGTTGGTTCTTCCATTTTTCTCCCTCTCTCCAGCTCACTCCTCCAAATACCACAGTATACTCGTCTAGAGCCACAATTTCTGGAATAACAGCCATAAAATATCAGCTATTGACTGCCACATGTTTTTTAACCTCAAATGAAAATAATGTTTGATTGCATTAATTCCCATCTAATTCATTAGTAGTTTTCAAAGGCATTAGCCCTTAAAATGCTTTTGGAAGATGTCAGTCAAAGCTACAAAAGGGTAGGAAGAAATCGGTACGATATCAAAGGAAGTCAAGTGTTTGAAGGAAGGGCAGCCAGTTGCTTCCAGAAAACTTACAGTTTTTCCATGTATAAATCCAAAACAACCTCCTTTCCATCACTCTATGCACGACCCCTCTGCCACCCTGCATTTAGAATCTTTTCAGGCTTCTATTTCTAATAGCTGACTTCAAAAACAAAATCCATTTAACCAATGACATTTAGTCTCTCAAAGTGGTGCTGGAATGATCAGTGACACAAATTTAAATTCTACACTGCTAAATTAAACTTTCAAAAAAGGACTCACTCTTCTAACTCAACAATAAAAATAAAAATAACCAATTCAAATGTGGCCAAACGATTTGAAAAGATATCTCTCCAAAGAAGAGAGCTAATGGCTAATAAGCACAGGAAAAGTTGCTCAATATCATTAGCCGTGAGGGAAAAGCAAATTAAAAAATCACTTTATACCCACTAGGATGGCTAAAATAAAATGGACAATAACAAGAGTTAGCAAGCAAGGATGGGAAAAAACTGGCACCCGTATACACTGATGGGACTGCAAAATGGTACAGCCTTTTTGGGAAACAATTTGGCAGGGCCTGAGAAAGTTAAAGGGAGTTACCATACAACTCAGAAAGTCACTCCAAGAGAAATGAAGGCATACGCCCCCCCCAAAAACCTGTATATTAATGTTCAAAGTAATAGCCAAAACATGGATACAATCTAAATTTTTACCAACTGGTGAAAGGAGAAGTAAAATGTGGCAAATGCATAAAATGGAGTATTATTTGGCAATAAAAAAGAACAAAGTACTGATACTTGCTATTACATAGATGAACCTTGAAAACATTATGCTAAGTAAAAGAATCCAGGCACAACGCAGACTGCTATGGATCACTTTTTCTAGTTATTTCCAATACCCGGCTGCTCAGGTTTCTTCTATTGTCTCTTCTGATCTCCTGTTTGTGTGAAATGTCCAGAATGGGCAAATCCATAGAGACAGAAAGAGTAGTAGTTGCCTGGGGAGACTGGAGGAAAATGGGGAGTAAATTCAAGTGTGTAAAGGAGTTTCTTTTGGGGGGGGGTGATAAAAATGTTCTAAAATTAAGACTTTTGTGATGTCTGTACAATTCTGTGGCTATATTCTAAACTACTAAACTGTACACTCTAAGTAGGTGAATTTCATAGTGTGTGAAATGTATCTCAATAAAGCTTAAGAAAAAATAACACACACTATCTGACTGGTAGATATGACCAGGGTAAAGACAAGAATAACACATTCAGGTTATGGCATATGAATCTGTGTCTGTCTTGTCTCAGATACAAGCAGATGCTAAGAATCAGAAGCTTTGGACCTAGAAAGGGACCTGAGAAAGCATCCAAACCAACCCCCTTATCTTCTAAATGAAAAAAGTATGGTCAAAAGGGGGAAAATGACTAAGGCAGAGTTGAGGCCAGAACTGAAGTGAAGGCCTAATCCCATGCCAGATTCTCCAGTCTCTCTGTGCCTTAAACTTTCTCAGCACTACCCAGGGTCTTCCAACTGGCTGCTGGAGGTCTAGCCTCAGCCCAGCCCATCCCTCCTCCGGAAGCTATCAACTGTTCGAAAGTAACTCTCTTGTATCTGCAATTATGTGTCCATTAAACTTTGAACACAGACTAAAATACAGTCAATGTTTCAAACCTCTGACCTAATGTATGCATAAGGATTCTTTAGTTGGAAAATAATATGTAAAATGGAGAAAAAAGATGAGTGTACATTATCTGGAAATGTGGGAACAGTAAAATATTAAGTCTTATTATTCAACACTACCTGTTCTATACAGGGGCTATTGTGGAATTACAGAAATGAAGAAAAGTGCTTCTCCTAGAGTCTCTAGTTTACAAATGTAACAGATTCACTCATACAAATATGTTACTGGCGGGGCGCCTGGGTGGCTCCGTTGGGTAAGCATCTGACTGCAGCTCAGGTCATGATCTCATGGTTTGTGAGTTTGAGCCCCACCCACATCAGGCTCTGTGCTAACAGTGTGGAACCTGCTTGGGATTCTCTCTCTTTCCCTCTCTCTGCCCCTCCGCCATTTGTGCTTTCCCTCTCTCTCAAAAATAAATACATAAACTTAAAAAAAAAAAAGTTACTGTGTAAAATAGAGATCCTACAGAAAAAAAACAAAACAAAACACTATGAATCCAGAAAAGGACACTCACACTATTAATCGTCTAGTATTTTGTGCTTCTTACTCAACCATTTTCTGCCCTTTAGCTCTTTGGAAGTATCCAGAACATAAAGGGGTGTTATCTGTCATACATTCATCTGACTGTGGATTTCCCCAGGCTTGCATGTAGACCATAGGGGACTTTCCTGAACGCAGGAAAGGCAACTCAGCAATTGACTTCATCCCTCAACCCCCAGACTGGTTGGAAGAAAAGGTACAGCAGTTCCCTCCTTCAACCATTGTAAGTCACTCAGGTTTTATAAGATTTAAATATCTCTTAAGATTTGGTGGTTCCATGAAATAGGGCCATTTTGTTAGGAGTAGAAAAAGAGTAAGGGGAGGGGCCAGGGGTTCTTCTTTATAAAGATATAACTTGTTTCTGAGAAATTCAGAACTAAGAAAGCATGAAGGTCCAAGCCTTTATTTGAGATAAGCATAAAACCCTTCCCTAGACCAAAGTAATAAGGAAGAAGGGTCAACTTCTGATGGGTAGTGTACCAACTGGAAAGAGGACTTGGCTACACATGTGATCACCATGATGGGAATGAAACAAATACTACTTCTCAGGAGACCTAACATTCCTAAGTTTGCAAAACTGCTGTGAATTTCCATGACAGGAAATTGTGCAAAGGCAGAGAAACTGGCTTCATTAGAGACAAGCAGAAGAACAGGAAGGCCAAAAGAAGGAGGAGACCATTAGAGCCCGCCACAGGTCATGTCCATCAACCCTAATGCAATTTTGTGCAGAATGTCAGCATCTCTATTTTACAACAGGAATCTGTTTTAAAATTTAGAAGAATTCAACAGCCTGCCCAGGTCACACAGAGAGCATGTGGCAGGGCTAGAGTATGAACCCTGTTTTGCTGGACTCCACAGTCCCGGGCTCCCACTGCCTCCAGGACCATCCATTTACTACCTTCCTTCTCACAGAAGCTCTTTCTCTCTCTCCATTACATTCCTGTGCTTTATCCACTTATGTTGTTGACCCTCCAAGAACAGTCTTGGAGAGATACCCCTACCACCCCATTGCTAAATCCTCCCCCAAAAAACAGTGAGAAAGAAGTAACCATCCAGATAGCTACCCTAGTGGGGCCATTTTGTTTATCACTGTCATTAGAATATTTAGCCATCTGCCACTTTGATTAAAATTTTTTCTTCATGCTTATTTTTTTTTATGTGTATTTATTTTTGAGAGAGGGACAGAGTGTGAGTGGGGGAGGGGCAGAGAGAGAGAGAGAGAGAGAGAGAGAGAGAGAGAGAATGAATCTGAAGCAGGCTCCAGGCTCTGAGCTGTCAGCACAGAGCCCAACATGGGTCTCAAACCCATGAGCCATGAGAGCATGAGCTGAACCGAAGTCAGACACTTAACCAACTGAGCCACCCACGTGCCCCTTTATTCTTTTGAAATCTTTTCTCTCTCTCCTTATTGTAAAGATCATACTGGTTAACCATTACTTTTATTTGAAAAAAAATTTTTTAATTGAAGTATAGTCAGCACACAATGTTACATTTGTTTTAGCTTTATGACCATTACTTTTAGTTATGAGACCCAAACACTTGAAAAGGCCCTGTTCTAGTAGGCCTTGCTTTTATCATTTTTTCCCCATGTAGTTCTGGCTTATTCTTCATGTTGGTGTTGTATGGCTTCTGAAATCAATGAATGAGATTTTTCTCTTTAATTATCTTTCATTGATAGCTCTCTCCCCCTCTCTACACAACAACCCCTTATAGGAGGGTACAGTTGTCACCCTAATTTATCATATCAATGAGGAAACTGAGGCACAGCATGGTTGAGCACCTTGCCCAAAGTTGCACACCTAGTAGTGTGGCTGGGATTCGAATCCTGTGGGCTCAAAACCCCAAAGCCACTAAATTCTATGCACTTTACAAAACCTGTCTCACATCTTCATGACAAATCTTATCTCCATTAAATGGACTTAGAAACTGAGGCTCAAAGAGGTTAAGTGACTTGCCCAAGGTTACACTTGCCCAAGCTTGTGCCAAGCTAATAAGCAGGCACAGCAAGTGTTCACACCAGGTCTACAGGACTCAAAAAAGCACCTATTCGTTCTTATGTGCCACCACGCGGTATTCATTCCTAAAGCAAATTCCTCAGGAGAACCAAAAAGAGGAAACAAAATGCCATCTTAAAAATGGCGGCCCCAGCTAACTAACTGATGGGAGACTGGGAAGCAGAGTAACAAACAGTAGGGACGCAAGAGCCAGACTGCCAGGATTCGAATCCCAGCCACAGTACTAGGTGTGCAACTCTGGGCAAGGTGCTCAACCATGCTGTGCCTCACTTTCCTCATCTATATATAAAACAGGGTAACAACCGTACCCTCCTCATAAGGGGTTGTCATGAGGATGAAATGAGCCAGGGCTTGGGAAGTATTAGAACAGTGTTTGACACAAAGCAGTGGGGGAGGGAGGGGACAACAACTGTTCAAAAAAGAATCACTGAAACAGAGCAAACATGGATAAGGTCCTTAGCCCAATTCCCACCCCACCCCCACCAAACTGCCCCCCTCCACCTCCTGCTGGGATGATGCTTTTATTGGGCTTTTGGGCTAGAGCCTTGGCCTGGGGGAAGCTAGGACTCTTTATCTAAACATTGCTGGTGTCATTCCTGTGACAGTGCTCCAGACAGAGGGATTCCAAGCATGAAAATCTGAGACCTTTCAGATGATCCTGTGGTGCTTGGGGCTCAAAAGGGCTTCTCTCCTCTGTGTTTCTTCCTTTGCAATCTCAAAAGCAATCACATCACTGACAGCTCCTAACCATGGTAGCTGAGGGCTCAGCTGAGGGCTGACATCTGAAACAGCAGAAGCACAAGGAAGGGGGATAATATCTCCAACTTCGATCTAAGTTCAGAAGCTCCCTCAGGGACAACAGGGCTGTGGCCCAAATACCACCTGATTCTCCTTCTCCAAGAAGCCCGTGCTCAAGAGGGTCTAGGGGAACTGGCAATAAAGTTGAACAGCAGCCACTAGGAAGCAAGTGCCAAGTCCGGGCTCTGCTGACAGCTGACCAAGTCGAGCTGAACACGCTATGAATGAGGAAGGGAAATGCTAACCTCGTCTACTGCTCCTGCATTCAAACTGCAGCCCCAAGGAAGCCACCGGTTTGGGGAATGGAGCTGCGCTTAGGGTTGCTCTTGGTTCCAAGGGGTAATCACTTTCTTGCTTGTCATGAAACCTTCCCCTAACCTGCTCTTCCTCTCCATTCTCTCGCTGACCAGATTTTTGCACGGCTATTCATACCAGACTGAAGACCCAGGTCACCTTGCACTTGTCCCCCTGTGTCTCCATCAGTCCTCAAATCCTCTATGTTAGTACCATGTCAAAAGGCTACCTACACCTACCCATTTTTCTTTACTACTGTGGCGATCACTTAGTGCCGACCTAGATGAGATGCACTATGAGAACAGCTTCCCAGCTGGCAGCCTGGCCCTTGTCACTCTCCTCTTTCTCCTCACTCTGTAAGTCCACCGAAGACTCATCTGCTTGAATTTCCAGGTCCTTATGTCATTCACAGCTCAGAAATCCCTAGTGGCCCAAATGGCCCCTGGTACCCCTCTGCAAAAATTAATCTTTACATTTATGTTATAATTTATCAATCTCTCCCACCTCCCATGCACAAAATCACATAACCCAATCTAAACTCCTGTTACCTTAATGTTTCCTTACAGCTTCTATAACACATCATGTTCCTTCCTATTTCTGCACCCTTATGCACACTGCTCCCCTTGCAATTATTCTCTTTGCATGACTCAAACCTTCAGCTCATGTCAAGGTCTACCAATGAAGCCTCTCCTGACCACCTCCCACACCTTACCTCCTCTTCCTCTGAATTCCTCTGGCACTTACATCCTGTACCACATCACTTTTTGTACATACATACATACGTACATACATACTGAATACTTAGTATGTGCCAGGCATCATTCTAAATGTTCTATGCTCATTTAATCCTTCCAACAACCTGATGGAATTATTCTCATTTTACAAATTGACAAACTGAAGCACAGATAGGCTATCTAGCCCAGAGGCCCCAGCAGAAAGCCCTGGAGTCAGGATGCAACCTGGTGCCAGAGCCTGAACTCCTAATCACTATATAATCATTACACACTGCTTCATACTGCACCAGGGTTATAAGTTACTCACTGGCACGATCCATGCCAATATGCCCTGCAGTCCATCCCCAAAGCTGTACACTAGCTAATACCTGGTAAGTGATGACAAGAAACAACATCAAGTCCCCAATCAGGGACTGGTTCTGGTGCCTAGCAGCAGCTACAAGAGGTGCTTTTCCCCTCCTGGGAGGCTGGGACCTGGGTAACAGGTCATCTGTCAGATGTAAGCCAACATCCAACTAATGTGAGTATAAAATCCAGTACAAAAATCCACCTCAAGTACAGAGACAGAACACACTTTTGTCTCTTTGTCTACACACTTTACAGTGAGAAATACTTAAGAATTCAAGTAAGTTGCATGACACAAATTAGAAGGGTCACAAAACAATTCAAAAGGTTCCATTTTGGAAACTGTGAATAAAATGATGCTGTCCCCTTAGAGAAAATATCTTCAGCATCATCAGCATTCTCCCCCCACCCCCAACTCCACCCCTGCACTCAATAAGTCCAGGGACAAGAGATCATGCATCTAACATCATTAACCCCGAGAGGAATGGCTCTAAGAGGGTGGGAACACTGGACTTCCAGAAGACTCTAGAAACTCCTGAGGGACTATCCTTCTTCCTTTAACACATCTAATCAAAGGCATGGATGGTCAAGGGAGGCCATAAGTAGCCGTCAAAGAAGTTTCTCAACTACCACAGGTAAGTTTCCCAAGCTCCCACCACCCAGAGAATGCCCTGGAGAGTCCATGACTCCAGAATGTTCTCCGACTCCACTGGTGAGCACTGCTCACCTGTATCCTCTGAGGGTAGCACACCAGTGGCTGGGAACATCCAGGTTTCTTTACTATAACTTGTGATCATCAGAAGATATAAACCACACCAGAGCAAGAGCCACAAAAATACAACCTTAGTCATAGTTTTGCTTCATGGTAGCCTGGACATGTTAACACATATAAAAGGAGCTGAGCTTTTTTACAGCCTCCTCTAGTCTTACTTCCTAATTCAAATCCACTCCTGATGAGAATCCCTCAAGACTCTCTCTAAAGCAGGGTTTCTCAACTTCAGCACGACTGACATTTGACCAGAAAGTTCTTGGTTTTGGGAAACTGTCTTGCACACTGTCTATGTTTATAGCGCCCCTGGTGTGCACCCACTAGATGCCATAGTACCACGCCCCACCCCCTGAGTTGTGACAACAATCATCATCAATGTCAGAGAGTAGGGAGGACCATTCCTGGTTGATAACCACGGCTCTACAGAAACTAAAGAAAGCTCTCTTTGGTCTGAATCCCAGAGATCATCACCCCAACCCAGTTGCAAGCTGAAATTACTTTTCCCTCAGTTTTCCAATCCACATACAGACCTCCACAAAGATTCTATGGACAGAATCACCCTGAATAAGATTCTCTCATTCTTGGTTTAAAAAAAACAAAAACAGAACAAAAAGCAAAACACAAAAAACAAAAAACAAAACAAAAACAAAAACCTCTTCCTTCATGTCTTATCACTTCAGCCTCCATGGTTTCTCAGCTATTTCTCTAGAAAGGTTCTAACTTTCTTATTCAGTTACCCCCAGGCCCACAGGCTTACCCTGCTATCATATGCAGTGTGTAAAGGTGTAATTACATGCTCATTATCTGGTCACAGCGAGGGACCAACCAGACTCCCTTTCCTTGCATCCTTGATGTCATTTGTCATACAGGACTTGAGGAAAGCCATTCCACAAGCAAAAACTAGGAGAAAAATGTATTAAAAGAGAGTTTACTGAAGGCCCCAAACAAATGGGTTTTATTTTAAAATAATCATTTACAGAGGACAGGAAAGAAATCAAGAGTCTGCTAAGATAGTTAAAGCTTCTGAGAAAAAGAAAAGAGCAATGTGAAAATATAATTCATACAGGCCAGTAAGGTACTAAGAATTAAATGTCTCCTTGTAAATAAATGCAAGGAAGAAATATGAGAACACTTAAAAGACCAACAGAAATAAACGTAACAGTAACTGCTGAGTTGCCAATTTTAAAAAAAAATAGTCTTCAACAACAGAGAGGCAAAAGATCAACATCATTAGGTAGGAAAAGTAAAAACGATATTAGAGGCAATTAAGACTCTTCTAAGATCAGATAATATTAATAAACGTACTAACAGATTCTTATGCCTCTGTCTAATTATTTTGCTTCCTCTTCCGCCTCCTTGATCATTTCAGACGGATTTTCTTGAAATGGCAGGAGCCACCCATTTGGAAACCCCAAGGTCCCTGTGCCAATGGTTGCCAAACCACATACAGAAATAGCAGCACTGCAGAGAAACATGAAACTTAACAAATTACCCCCAAAGAATGTCTCCTTCAGGAAGGGTTAAAGGCTGGGAAAAACAGGAAACGGTACTTGTAGAAGCTTTTTTTGAAAGCAACTAGGCTCACCACTGCAGAAGCTTTTTGAAGCAAAAAAATGTGTACAAATCTTCAACGACTTTATGAGGACTATAGTGAGTACTGAGGACATAGGTCTCTGGGACTTATAAAAGCGTAAGGATTTTGTTGAAAGAAAAGCTAGAGGAAAGTGTATCTGAAACCAAACCCTGACCAATCTCTATCAGACTTCATAGACCTAGCTGAATGGTTCATATTAACATCCATAAACACATGAGAAAAGAAAATACACACACCAAAAAACCCTCCATCCAATGCCAAGTACAAATAGATCCTGGGAGGCTGTGGGGCCAAGCCAACATTCACAGTGCATTCATTTTTTTTTAAACCTCCTCTAGGTGTCTGAAGGCACGAAAAAGAAGAAAAAAGAAGAGGAGGGAAGAAGGAAGAGAGAAGACAGGGGATGGAGGAGGGAAGTGGGAGGAGGGAAGAGGGAGGAGGAGGAGGGGAAGAGGAAGAAGAAGAAGAGGGAGGAGAATAGGAAGCAGGAGAGGAGGACAAGGAGGAGAGGAAAAAGAAGAAAGCAGACACCCTTCAAACAGCTTGCAGGCTCTTGGAGCACAAAGCTGTGAGGAGCAGCATGGAGCCCGACATTGGGCACAACACGCTTAACTAAGAATCTGAGAGCTGACCATCTTCCTATCAGAATTCAGGACACCTTTCCTAGGGTCTCAGAAGAAGAAAGGCACCTCCCTTCTCAGACTCTAGCTCCCCCACAATCCGCCTATTCCATTACATGCATGATGGAGCTTGACAGACCTCAGTTTAAAACTATACAACTTAGTAGCATCCTGAGCGTGGGCAAGTGGCTTAAACTCTAAGTTTATTAAATAAGAATTAATGTGAAATTAAATAAGACATAACAGGAAATGTGCTTACCCAGTTGCTGGCAGCCAGTATGCATTCAATATGTGCTATTAACATTGTTATAGCAGCATCTTCAATTGCTCCCTTTCCAGCATGTTTTCCCACTGCCTTCAGATGTGGTCAGAACAGAGAACCAAACAGAGGAAAAAGGCTTCACTGGGTCGCACTGCCCCAAAAGCCATCTCATTTCAATTTTTCCTGTCCTTACCCAACTTTGGAAATCAGTGTTCTATACACAGGGAGACTCCCTACCCATTCGCCGCACAGCCTCTGAAGGCAACCATCAGCTTTTCCCCACTTACTAGCTCACTGACCTCGGACTTATTACTTAGCGCTTCTGTGCCTCAGTTTCTTCATCTGTAAATGAGGATAAAAGTGCCCATTCATATGGTTTTGTGAAGACTCAACGTAAAGCATTAGTACTTCAAATTACAGTAAGCGTGCTTGAAATTTTAGCTGCTAATGCTCTCTACTTACACTTACCTTCAGAGTCTTGGTCAAAAAAAGCATGTCACTTACATAGACAACACAGACAAGGGGGAATCCAGGTAGGAAACAAGCAAGGAACAATGTTTTAAACGATCTGCATGTAACAACCTGAAGGAGAGTATTGATTTATTCAGAACATCTAGCTAGATATGTTCTCCTGAGTCTCCCCGCAAACCTCTAATGCCCATAACATTTTACAAAACAAAAGTCCTTGATTCTTTTACTAGCCAATGACACTGAGTCTGCATGTTTGACTAGATGGACCCACTTCCCAAAAGAACTTCCCAAGGGGGCTCAAGCTGTTGTAAACACCAAATATCAGTTGTCTTGATAAAAAAGTCATTACCTATACCATAGTCTGATCAGAAGGCTTTAAGTTATACTCGGGCTTTTTGAAAATATAAGTCATTACACGGATACCTAACACTAGAAAAAAAAATTTGAATAAGGTTTTTTAAAGATGTTAACATTTAAAAGATGTGAACATTTTCTTGAAGGACTTAAAGTTAACAATAAGGATTCTCTCTCCTTTCTCCCATATCTTCAGAGTTCTTACAGAATTTCAGAGTAGAAGGAGACTTGGATATTTTTGAAGCCAAGACTTTCATGAGCAGCTACATTTGGAAGCTCCTCTGAGTTGTCCTCGGGCCCTCAGTTTGGGTGAGGACTGAACAAACCAGAAGAGGATTTAACTCGCCATGCAAGTCCTCCAGGCCTATTGCACTGCACTGGAAACAGCTCCAGCCCGGGTGCTAATTAATCACACAAGAGCATGCCAATCCTACTCTGTTGTTTTCTAAAACGTGCAAATAGAAAATTAACATATAATGATGTTACAAAAGGCTGGTACCCCAATGTTTCTCAGAGGAAAAAGCAAACATTGTATTATTCTGATGCATTAGCTTATCTTTCCGCTTAGATCATCTCTAGTCCCAGTAAACCTAGGCTTCCAAGTCCATCTGTGGTTTGTTGTTTCAAAAAAATATTCAGACGGGAGGTGAAACCTATTCTTTGACAAAGGGCCTATTTTGATAGAAAGTCTTCACACATTCCATCCTTTGGATACACTGTCTAAATTTTTTGTACCAACCAGAGATCCAGGTGGCCTAGAGGGCATGATTAATTCTATTTTTAACTTTTGGGCAAACTAAGAAATGAAGCTATAAAAATAGATGATTCTCTGCTCTCTCCTCCCTCATGTTCCCAAGCTTGTTTTTGTCCAGAATCTTTATCTGTCTGTATGACACTCTCAATGTTTTGTGCTATTAAAGTACTGCAGTTGCTCAAAATCAGATGTATCCAACTCAGTATCTTCCCAACATGAAGAATCCATCCCGTTAACTATTACTTTTGAAGTCTACTTGTACTGCTACTTAGAAAAGAAGCAATAAGGCCCTGGGATGGTAACTGAGGGCAGGGAAACAGCTGACAAGTCCTCTGCAAGGCAGTGAGCTCAGGACAAAAATAGTATGTGCCATGAAGCCAGGCAGACCTAGGTGAATGGCACTGAGCGCATTACACAATTCTCAGAAAGGGTCTATTCACACCTACCTCAGAGAAGCTGAAGGAGAATTCAATAAGAATATATCGAAAGAGCCTAGCACAAAGAGGCGTATTAATGAATGTGACTTTTCATCCCCAAACCTGGATATACCTTTAAAAACCGCCCTAGTGAGGGAACAGGGAAACGCTTGCACCTCCTGGCGCATCACAAAACAGGCAAGCAGACCCATTCATCAAAAATCAATAGCAACTTAGTTAGGGACTCCTTTCTTAAGAAAAAAAAACAAAACAAAACAAAACAGAAGAAGAAGATGAAGAGGAGGAGGAGGAGGAGGAAGAAAACCCCTAGCCTAACATCTTGGAGCAGGGAGAGGAAGGAATAATGTCTACCAGGCAATGAGGATACAACTGTGGCCAAGAACGAGGCCTTAAGTACCTTACAGGGCTTGAGGTGGATAGAAACAAGCAAATGGGAAATTACAACACAGTATAATAAATGCAACACCAGAGGTTACAGAACAGGTTCTGGGAGCACAAAGTAAAGGCCCTCCTTCGCTTGTGGAACTGGAAGATTCCCACAGGAAGTGACCTATGAGGACCAAGACAACAACAACAGCAGCAGCAGCAGCCAACACTTGCTGAGAAGCTAGTATGTGCAGGAACATGCTAAGTGCACTTAGGGATTACCTCTTGTAATTCTCTGAACACCTCAAGACAGCCACTACTATTCCTGTCATTTTAAGGAAGAAACAAAGGGGTTAAGAAATTTCCCCAAGGTCATACCACTAGCCAGTGGCAGAGCTGGGATTTGAACCCACACAACCCGATTGCAAGGTCTTAACCACCACGCCTACTGCTTTCTCTAAGATGAGACCAGAAGCCATCAAAAATCAGAGCATGAAAGTTTTGCAGACAGAGGCGTCTATGCAGCTCTAGATGCAAGTCAGCACAGGGCCCAGGTTCAAGGGAACTGCAAATGGGTATTTAGTATCTGTTCAATTAAGTAATGCTGAAGAATCCAGTGCAAAGCTAACAGTGGGGAGTGATGAAGAAAGAGAAAGAAGCCAGATTCCAAAAGCCTCAAAGACACATTAAAGAGACTGGACCAAAAGTTGGAAGCTTAACCAACTAGGCTACCCCTGCGCCCCTCATCTGCACTCTAATGCAAATTCTGATTTTCTAACACCAAGTCGATCTAGCTACACAGTGGTTGTAGGGACTCTGATAGGTAATGTGGAACGTTTGGGGGGCAGGGGAGCTTGGCTGGATGCAAAGCAAAGAGGTCACACAAATGAAAAGGTGCAAAAGAAAACATCGCAAAAGTGTGAAAGCTGCCTTTCCGCAAGCCACACAGGAAAAGCTTCTCCACTCAGCCAAGGGCACTCCCGTTTCTCCATCGGTGGCCCCGTCTGCCATGACTGGGGCAAAGCAGGGACAGGCTGCTGGGTTAGCTCCTTAAACCCCACTTCCTTCTCCCCCTTGCTCTTCCTCTGCCAACACACACAGGACACCGAGAGGGCCTGCAGGGAAAGCTTTAATTGTCAATCAAATGAAGGAATATGTTGCCCCCCCCCCCCCAAAAAAGAGATGCCCATTAGAAGGACCTGTGTCTCTAGCTGTAAAATGGCTTTAACTACAGCCCTTCTACTCTATCACTTAATCCATGCTGGGCAGGAGGGCTGCAGGGTACACGTGGAATGAGGGACAACCACGTTGCAGGCAGCAGTGACCTTGGTGCTTGCTGCCTTAAAGAACAAAGAGCAGTGTTTGTTCACAGCAGGTGTTTAATAAATGATGCGTGAAACACCCAAGACAGAATATACTAAAAAATTTAAGAAAATCTCCCACAACTCTGTAGCCCAATAACGAGGTATTTTTTGCCCTTGTTTTTATGCAAGGCAATTCCCAGCGGAACCCCACAGAATTACAAGCCCTGCAGAGACGGCATTTGGAACATTCCGAAACTTTTTAAGTCACACAGGGGCAGAGCGTATTTCAGAGGCAAAGGGAAGACTTTTACCAGAGACCAAATGAGGAAAAACTTCTTTAAAATGAGACATCTGGCAAACCTGGCAATTCAGTTTTTGTTTGTTGATGAACATTTCTTGGACCTGGGCTCCTCTCTGAATCACTCTTCTTAAAATAGAGGCTTTATAGAGAGCATTTTGTCTAATTATTCTCCCACGGCAGGCTCCATTGAGAACACAGAGGAAGCAGCAGCCTCAATCCAAAGTAATTTCATTTTCATATTAATTAACATTTTAACTCCAACTCAGCAATATTTGGGGAAGAGTATACTGTGGTTAAGACTTTGGTCTCTGCCTTTCATAAATCTTCACGTCCACATTTTCTTTAATGTGTCAACAAGCCCCTTTACCCCCAAATCCTCCAGAGGCTTTTAACGGGCCATAAGAAGGATAACAGCTCGGTTCTAGAACCAAATACTTTCTCGGAAAAGACGGGAACAGAGAGAGCCAGCTCTGCCGTAAGCCAGGAGTGGACCCCAGACAACACAGAGTGACTCAGGGATCAGGGCTTCGAGAAGATGCCAGCCCACCTCAAAGCCAAACCACAGCCAGCCTTTTCTTTCTCTTCATTATTACATTTTCATCAGTCAAGCTGAAGTAGAAGAAGAAAACCCTCTGGAAGGAAATCTTGGAAATACAAAAATCCAAACTGTACCTCATTGATAAAATGAAAAATAACCATGAAAAACACAAAGACAAAACAAAACCTGTTAGACCTGAAGCTCCAAGATGTTAACAAATACAGATCTATGCTTATGGACAGCACATCTACATTTTTTCCTCCAGCTTCTACAGGACTAACTGTGGGGACTTGTTCACTCACAAGTATCTGAGTATCTACTAAGCTCTAGGCACTGCCACAGGGGCAGGGGGACACATGAGCAAAACAGACAGATATGGCCTTGGCCTTGACGGAATGTATATTCTGACGGGCAAGGCAGACTTCAAATGATCCCAGAAATCAATGTATGTAAAGAGCTAGAAACAGATGGACCCTCTAGATACATGATACCCCCAAATGCCCTCGTAGAGTAAAATATCGTCTCGTTTTATGGCTGAAAAATGAGATACATTAAGCAATTTGCCAAGATCTTACAACTAACCACCTCAGTTCAGCAAGGCCTCAAGGTCCCACCCTCTAACCACTCCAGGTCACCTCGGCCCTCTGACTGCTGCTGTCAGAAGCCCTCAGTAAGACCACCAAGGAGAAATGATTCACAACACATCCTGTTGCCATACTCAGATACTTTGGACAGGCCTATGTTCAATAAACTCTGTTTTAGAGTCCACAATACAATGTCATACTACTCTTCTCACTTCACTTGTGGGGAAATTTTCCTTCTTAAGTTCTGCAAAAATTGAAAACGGTCAATAACACAAGAAGCCCAAAGGCCTTTTTCACAAAATAAACCTAAAATGGCTATTCGGCCCTGGAGGATTTCTAGCTGCACAAGAAAATAGGTCAGCACATTACCTTAACTCTGCTTTTCTCATCCTGGCCAACTCAATATTGGCTAACAGAATTTTCAAAACTGTTTCCTCTCCAATCTTAAGAAAAATCTAGGGTGCCTGGGTGGCTCAGTTGGTTGAGCAGCCAACTCTTGGTTTCAGCTCAGGTCATGATCTCACGTTTCATGGGTTGAGCCCCGCATCGTGCTCCACGTTGACAGTGTGGAGGCTGCGTGGGATTCTCTCTCTCTCTCTCTCTCTCTCTCTCTCTCTCTCTCTGCCCCCCTCCCACTTTCTGTCTCTCTCGAAATAAATAAATAAACTTTAAAAAATTAAATAAAAAAAAAGAGAGAGAGAAAGAAAAATCTTACTACCTCCCAAACCAATTTAAAAACTACATTGAAAAGGGGTGCCTGGGTGGCTCGGTCAGTTAAGCATCCGACTTTTGCTCAGGTCATGATCGGGCTCTGTGCTGACAGCTCAGAGCGTAGGGCCTGCTTTGGACTCTGTGTCTCCCTTTCTCTCTGTGCCCCTCCCCCGCTCATGCTCATGCTCTCTCTCAAAAATGAATAAACGTTTAAAAAAATTTTTTTAAATACATTGAACAGTATCTTCCTGAAAGCACCATATAAATCAAAAGGTGATGACTAAATCATTCTAGGTTCATTAGGGTGATTTACTAACTTATTAATGTTTTTGTTGAGCAAACTATGAGTCCTTAAAATTGACTGTTTAAATTCTGAATGTTTTTAATTATCAAATTTTCAAAAATACAGTCTCAAAATCATTTGTATGAATTTTTAAAAGGTCAGCATAAACTTCTTTAGGAAGATGCTATCCTTCTTGATTGTTGGGTTTTAGATCCAAAGACTGTTTTATTTAGTCTTTCCTACCTAGTGAATAGTTGGGGGTCAAGAGACTGAGGCTTCAGCTCAGCTACTATTATGATATGTAACCTTGAACAAGTTGGTTCATCACTCTGTGATTACATATCTGTATTGTGGGTACATGAGAACTCTCTATGCATTTTACAGGGTAGTGAGGCCAAATAAGATTACACAGGTAAATGCAAAAGATATTGTTTAAAATAGAGATATTTGATCATCTTTCTGTACCTGGCTCCTAGCACAGAACCTACTACAGAGCAGCAACTCTGCTGTTTGAAGGAAAACAGTAAAATGTTTGAAGGAAGAACAAAGTTCACTCCTATAGAGGCAGACAGCATTCATCAAGTACAGGAAAGGAAACCTAACCTTAGGGAACCAAATGGTGGGTCAGGTTAACCACAATATAGGCAATACACACTCAGCCAGCAGGACCACAATAAAAGGCTCTGCATCTCACCACCAAAAACTGAACCACCCATCACAGCATGCACACAGACATACAAGGGCAGGTGAAAAACGTCACTCAAGACCAATTCTGTTTCTCAATCCATCTAAAATGTATCATTCTCTTTTCAGTGAACCTCTAACCAAGATATTAAAGTATTCTTACAAGTGCACTCTTCTAACCTAAAATCAACTTGGCAGTAGAATAAGATAGTTCTATGAATAAAAGTCTATTAAATCCTTACTATCTGCTAAGCGAGAAACTGTCGCTTATTTCAATCGCTACACTTTAATGAAATGTGTTGTCAACTCCTCTCAGATGTGAAGGGGTCTCTCTCCCCAACAGTGTGCTCTCCTACTCCTGGGCAGGCCACTCAGTCCCAACTCCCTGAAGACCCCAGACTTCCAGAATACCTGAGATCAGGGAGAAGCCATAGGAGCTACTTTGAGGTTGAGGTTGGGTGAGACAGAATGGGGGTGAGGGCAACCCTATCCCTCCAAGGGCTCTATGGAAGAGAACCCAGACTTTTGTGTTTCAAAACAGGGGAACCAGGGCATCACAGTGATGAGGATCAGATATATAAGGAATCAATGCAAAATGCTGACATTGATGCTAATTATAGATGCTGAAGAGCCAACAAATTAATAAACAAGAAACTGTGAAAATTTGATTTGGCCATGTAAAACTTAATACTATTAGTCACTTATGTGAGCTAATTACCAGGTAGCACAATAATGATCATGCATATCATTAACAGTGTCAGATTAGCATATGATTGTTAGATTTTGTCACAACACTGCACTGAAGTCACCCACAAATTGTTTCACACCTAGCATGCTTCTAACTCACAACTTGCAGCTGAAAGGAACGTCCCTGGGTGAATAAGAACTTGTGTTGTTGTAAAAGCATTAACAGTCCCCAGGCACATCCTGAAAACTGAAATAGTAGAGATTTGTAGTGGCCCAGAACACTACTCAGAGATTCTGGAGGCAAGAAATGTATCTTGCAGTTTTATCATGTAGGCCTCTGAAGCCAAACTGCCATTTCTCTTCTGTTCATCTGAATAAGGATTCTCTGCCCCACACACCACCATCCTTCACTTTAAACTGTCAAGGATTTATAATAACAGGATATTTGGGAGTTGGGGCAGGCAGATGGCTGAATTTTGGCTGACTGCAGAGAAAAGCTTCCTCTAGGCATAAAGGGTGTGGTTTGGGTTTCTTAATGACCACTCAGGGTTGGGACTCCAGAGAATGGCCAATCAAAAAGCCCAAGCAGCTTGTGTTGCCTTCTCTAGAAGTTTTCAGTCCTATGCACTTAGTCCTTGAGCTTCAAAAGGACACATTCTCATAGCTAAGGCCAAGGATGGAGTGAGGAAGTCCTGGGCGCCTAGATAATAGCCCTGTGGGTTTAAGGATCCCCCTCACTGCTATCCTGTGCACACAGAGGGCTTATTTTAGCAGACCACAGGCCAAAGCAAAGACGGTTAGCTTTAAACTTTATAAAACCCTTAGAATCAAATTTATATACCATTTCGCAAGACGCACTGGTTTGTAAATAAAGTACATGTCTCAGTAAATAAATAACTGCAAATCCTGAAAGGAGTTAACGTCTGCCTTTTCTTCTTTCCACATCACCAGTTCCCCACTAGTTCATGGGTTCAGGGGTTTGTGGGTCTTCTCTGGAAATACCCACTTGGGAGACTTACCTTTCATCACAATATTCAAAGGAATATTAAAACAAACCAAAAGACTCATTTATTGGCGTGCTTTTTAAAAAGTTACACAACTATAGGTCTCCATCTACAAACTTCTGTGACCCAAAATAAGGAATGGGGCTGTTCTAAAGTAACCACTGTCCTTGTGCTGAAGAGGGGGAAAAGTATTTCACTTCAGTTATGACTTACACAACTCTAGTTCTACAAAAATCCACTCTCATTTTACATTGTAACATCCTATTTAAGTCATCAACCTCTCAACTGCTAATTAACAACTACCAACTCCTGTTCATTGACCTCCTAAGTAGCTCTCCAATTTGGCCTCCTCTCCCTACCCACTGTTAACTGGACTGGATCATTTTGCACTCCTAGTCAATTTCACAAGCCCCCCCCCCCCCCCCCCCCCCCATTTCCCAAAAACCTGAAGCGATCTTCCAAAATTGCAAATCCATCATTACCTTCAGTGCAAAATCCAACTCCTTAACAGGAGCATAATGTGCTCACCTGTGCCTGCTATCTCAGATAATCTCTCCCCACCCCACAGCACCCCACCTCCCTCCTTCTTACCTGCAGTTACCGGAATGTGCCATTCTTTCCATCTATCTACTCCCAGCATACACAGTACTCTCTTCTCCAGCCCAGAAGAGCCCTCACTTACCCCCTTCTTTGCCTGTACAACTTTTAGCTCTAATATTCCACTCAGACTTCACTTCTTCTAGAAGGCACATAGAGCTACCTCCACCCCCATCCCTGTCCTTTCATTCCTATGCGATTCCCCCAGCATCCCTCTGCTTCACAGCACTCATCACACTATCCTCTGTGTCCCCCAGAAGATTAAAGGTTGCAATCGAGATTTCTTTTCTAACTGCACTGGCTAGGCACATGGTCTGGCACTCATTAAATGAAGACACTGCCATTGTCCTTTGGTTTCAAATTAGCACAACACCCCCAAGAGATTTACCCAAAAAAAAAAAAAAAAAAAAAAAAAAAAAAAAAGCATAGAAGGAAGACTGGGTGTGTTAACTGCTGCTCTTTGACTACCACATAAACTACTGAAAGAAAAAAAAAAGAAACTTCGAAGGTGACTTTAATGATGATGATAATTGCTATGGTAAATGTCAGTTGAAGGCACAGAGCATGGTGTCATGGAAAAAGCACTGACTCTGCAGCCAGTGAGATATGGGGTTGAATTTAGGTAAGTAACACAAAGCCTAGGTCTGTGGTTTTACGGGACAATGTATTTAAGCCTGGAAATCTGTCTAGTGTAGAATTTGGCACATACAGATCCATCCCTGCTCCCGCCTCACTGTACTTCATGGACTTGGGTGTATGGGGGAGAAAAAGAAACACATTCCCAGGCAAAAACCCGTGGTGACTGAGGTCAAAATAGTGGTTTCCCCAAGGAGGAACATTTTTGGCTGAGAGGTGACCAAGAGAGGTGACCATTTCTGGAGACTTGGAAATGTTCTACGTCTTGATCTAGGTGATAACTGCACAGATGTATACATTGGTAAAAAGATATCATTGTGTACACTTAATGTCCATGTACTCACTGTATATAAATTATATCAAGAGGTTTTTTGTTTTTTGTTTTTAACTAATAAAAGAAACATACTTCCCCTGTTATGGAAGACCGCCCCAAAGACAAGGCTCTGAAGTCAAAGGATGCTTGCACATTGAAGACTCCTGGTTACTGACAGCAGTGATTCTTAGCCCTGGGCCAAAGTGTTATTATAAAAGGTCAGTAGGCATTGACAGTAGGCAGAATAAATGTCTCACCCACACATATAACAATGTCCCAAAAGTACAGAGAAGCTACCACATTTAATAAGACACAGTTATTGCAGAGTATTACTTACTACCTTCACAGTCACTCTGTCGTAACATATTTTCTCAATCAACAAATACTCAAAGTACAACCACAATCCTGTTGGGACTGAAATAATTTTCGAAGCAATCTCTTTCTCTCCCTCCCTCTCTCTCTCCTTCCCTTCTTCCTTCCTCCTCCCCCTTCCCTTCTTTTCCTCCCCAACTCTCTCCCTCATTCCTTTCCCCAATCCTTCCTTCCCCCTCCCCCTTCTCACCTCTCTCAGGCCTCCAGCCTAAGTCTAACCCTTCATCAAGCCAGCATCCACCCACCCTACCAGCCTCTCCCTCACTGGTTCCATAGGTAGTCTCCACTCCCCTGGAACAGTTTACCCACTGTTCAAACAGCTCTTTCTCTTTTTAAAAAAAAAATTTTTAACGCTTATTTTTGAGAGAGAGAGAGAACAAGCAGGAGAGCACAAGCGGGGGGGGGGGGGGGGGAGGGGTGGCAGAAAGAGTGGGAGACACAGAATCCAAAGCAGCCTCTAGGCTCCGAGTTGTCAATGCAGAGCCTGATGCAGGGCTTGAACTCACAAACTGTGTGAGATCATGACCTGAGCCGAAGTTGGGCACTTAACCGACTGAGCCACCCAGGTGCCCCCAAACAGATCTTTCTCAATGCAGCTTCTCTACCCTTGCTTCCAGCTGTTCTCCTCCGCCACACCAGTCTCCCACCAGCTATCTAAGTCTTAGGCTTTCTTCTAGGGCAGGGCTCAAGTCCCACCTCCCAGGAGTATCTGCAGTGGGAGGAGGGGTCTCTAGACCACCCTTTTCCCCTGGTACCATCATCTCCTCCTCCAAACTCCTCTAGCACAGACTATTTACATCCAGTGCTATATGCTGAGTACCTAAGGAAGAGGAATTATTACTATAGATGAGGCACCAGAGGCAAAAAAAATTAATAAAGTCATTTATTACCTCTCAACTGGTAGGTGGCAAAAGCCAGATGTGAACCCAGACAACATGACTCCAGAGCCACTATCTGATATGGTCTTTGTTTTTTATTTTGAAATAAGTTTAGGCTTACAGAAGACTGACAGAGTTCCTGTAGACCTTTCACCCAGTTTCCCCTTATGTCAACATCTTACATAAATAACCATGGTACACTGACCAAAACTTAAGACATGAACACTGGACTTAAGACTATTAAACTAGGGGTGCCTGAGTGGCTCAGTCAGTTAAGCGTCTGACTTCAGCTCAGGTCATGATCTCGCGGTTTGTGAGTTCGAGCCCCGCGTCTGGCTCTGTGCTGACAGCTCAGAGCCTGGAGCCTGCTTCAGATTCTGTGTCTCCTTCTCTCTCTGCCCCTCCCCCACTTGTGCTCGCTCTCGCTCTCTCTCTCTCTCTCTCTCTCTCTCTCTCTCAACAATAAATAAATGTAAAAAAAAAAAAAGACTATTAAACTAAACTGCAGACTTTATTCAGATTTCCCCAGTTTTACACTCCTGCCCCCTTTCTGTTCCAAGATTGCACTATACACTTAGTAGTCAGTCTGTACAGTTCCTTAGTCTCCAGTCTGTAACAGTTCCTCAATCTTTCCCTTGTCTTTCATAACCCTGTCACTTTTAAAGAGTACGACTCACATATCTTGTAGGATGTCCTTCAACTTGAGGTTATCTGTTTTCTCATGATTATACTGTGGTGACAGATTTCAAGGAAGAACACGAGAGGCCAAGTATCCTTCTCACCACATCCCTATCAGGGGTAAGTGCTATCAACATGGCTTACCACAGGCAATTATCAACCGTGACCACTTGGTTAAGGTGTTGTCTGCCAGGTTCTTCCACCACAAAATTACTGTTTTTTCCTTTTCCATACTCCACGATTTGGAAGCCAGTCTCTAAGTCCAGCCCACACTCAAGAAGAGGGGAATGAAACCTCATCTCCTGGAGAGGAGAGCTTCGAAGAATATGTGGGCATGGGTTGAAAGCACACCAGTAATCAATAAATATTTCAGGGAAGATGCTTGGAGGCCATATGAATGTTCTGTTTCTCCTTAAACTTTCACCCACTAATTTTAGCCTCCACTGGAGATCTTGCCTGCAGTGACTATTACTGTGGTTTGCTAAAGGTGATTTTCTATTCCCCTCATTCCTTCTACATTTATTAATTAGAATTCTTCTGGAAGGACGAGCTATATCTTCACCCCCATTTATTTATCGAATCATTTATATCATTAACTCATGGATATTTATTTCATTCTTTGGTTAATAATCCAAAACTATTGTTATTCATGTTGTTGTTCAAATTGTTCCAACTTTGGCTTTCGGGAGCTCTTTCAGGTTGGTTTCTATGTTCTTTTGATGTGCCCCTGTCTTTTTTGTTTTCTCTGCCCCAGTCCTGGAACCAAACATTTCTCTGAGGAGTTGATAGGGTCATTGTGTCATTGCTCTAATCAAGCTGATTTCTTAAGGGAACTGACAAATTTTGTATGCCTAACTATCTCCTACAGCAGTACGCATACCATACAACTATCCAACACTAGTCAGTGTTTGTTTAGGAAAGCTTCAAGGGCAGAAGGAGCAATGGCCCACTTACACACTCACAGAGATGAGAGGACAGACCTCTCCTCCTCTCCTCCTCTCCTGACCTACCCTCTACACAAGGTATACAAAAGGCCTGGCCCAGTTCTGGTGCACAGTGAGAAGACAGTAAGCCATAGTCTGATCGTGCAACTGCTTTGAGATGTTCTCATGCACCTTCCTCAGGACACCTGGCAAGCATGCTAAAAACATTGCCTTGTTTTATGGATGGAGGAACTGAGGTGCAAGTGAAGTAAGAAACACTCCCAAGATCATTCAGCTAGAGCGTGGCTGAGCTGGTACTAGGCACAAGGCCCCGAGGGACTGCTCTCCCATGCCCTTTCCCAGAGGCAGTGTGCACTTAGAAGGAGGAAGGTTCTTGGAGACAATGTTTCCTGTGGATTGAATTTTCTGTCTAACCTACGTCCTCCTCTCTTCAGAGTTCACACATGGAGACACTAGATAAAACTAAGAGACCTGTGTGTTTTCCAGATCCCAAGGATCAAGACAGACCTAGAGCAAGCTAAAACTCTACGGACAAGAACTTAAAACTTAATTTACAGATTTTGTCCAAGAATCTACAACAACACGTACAAGGCTAAAATCAAAACCCATGAAGGAAGGAGCAACAAGACTTAGTTTTTGTTCCACTCAAACCCAGATGGCCACATGAACCCAAAGACCAATCCTAACTTCTAAGCATAAATACTAAGTGGACATTGAGAGATTAAAACAAATGTGAACCACGATCAAAACTATGGCAAAAAGCAGTAGGTTAAAGCCTATAGGTGTCAAAGGCTCACGAGTCTCCCATACCTGGTAATGAGGAAAACTGTTGCCAGCCAGAGTCATCATATGATTCCAATGACCTCATTATTTCATCACCAAAAGAAAATCAGATGACACCTTCAGCAATAGGAAGCATTCAAAAAAATGTGTGTGTGTAAACAAGTAAAACAGTGGCCATTGGGTTTTTAGATAACATTCCCATTTTTTCAGAGACCCAGACTTGTGGTCTGAACTCACAGTGGATTCAATTCACCAAAAAAAACCCAAACCAAAAACGTATCTCTACCTGGTGATCTGACTTTTAAAGAAGTGGTTCATGGGAAAATCGTTTTACTGGAATGACAACCAAAGCCCACAATAAGCCAGTTGGAAAGCCATCAGTATCAAGATAAAAAAACACGTAAGTTCTAAGCAATCAATTTTATAGATTACAATGGGACCTCACCCCTCTGCCCCTGACACACAAAGCAAATCTTGGGTTTAGCTGCTATTGGATCATTTTGTTAGTACCAGAAGCTTACACACAACTTACAATTACATATGCACTGCTATCAGCAAACATAGGTATTTTTTTAAATGTTTATTTATTTATTTTGAGAGAGAGAGAGAAAGAGAGAATGAGCAGGGAAAGGGCAGAGAGAGGGGGAGAGAAAATCATAACTTGAGCCAAAATCAAGAGTCAGATGCTTAACTGACTGAACCCCCCCACGCACCCCCAATAGGTATTTTTAAATGATTATGAAAACCCACTCAAAAGAATTAGGTCTTCATAAATATCCGCCAACTGAATGAGCAGGAGCTAAAGTTTACTTGGGCTCCTCTGTAAATGAATGATATAGTTGGCAAAAGAGTAAATATTAAAAAGAGGTACGCAGGGGCGCCTGGGTGGCTCAGTCGGTTAAGCGGCCGACTTCGGCTCAGGTCCTGATCTCATGGTCCGTGAGTTCGAGCCCCGCGTCAGGCTCTGTGCTGTTTCAGATTCTGTTCAGAGCCTGGAGCCTGTTTCAGATTCTGTGTCTCCCTCTCCCTGACCCTCCCCCATTCATGCTTTGTCTCTGTCTCAAAAATAAATAAAACGTTAAAAAAAATTTAAAAAAAAAAAGAGGTACGCTGAAGTGATGGAAATTGAGGACAATGCATCTAACATAACACATCATCATGGGTAAAGAAAAGACATTAAGAAAAAGACAGCTCTATCAATTTGACAAAGCATGGTGAGTCAAAGTACTGGATCCTGATTTCTTATACACGCTCTCTGGAAAAACAAAAAGCAGTTAAACTTTAAAATGAAGCACCAAGTCCTGGATCATTTACTTAGAAATCTTTTTGAAAGCCTGCCCTGGGCCGGCTAAAGATGGTAAAAGGGCTGCTGATAAGTGACTAATGAGAAAACTATTCTCCAGCTAGGTCTTAAACATACAATTATGGAGGCAGCAATAGATTAAAAAGGAGCAATTCTGGAATCTCTGCCAATTTCAATATCTGAGGTATTTGCATTTGTAGGTAAAAAGTAATAGAGCTCTTCTATTACTGCTAAGCATATAGGACCCACAGGTGTTTTCAGAACTGCTTAACTAGAATGCTATACTCTCCTTCCACTTCCACAACCTGGGGACTCAACAGCTTTCTTCCTGGTAGCCATGATCTCCACACAAAACAGACTCTAAAGGCCCAAATGCAGAGCCTCAGTCCTGGGCAAGGCACTTAACCTCTCCAAATCTCATCAGTGAAATGGTCACTAATACCTACACCACAGGATCGTGAAGATTAAAGCGCCAAGGATTATGGAAAGTAACACCCCCTGTCCCTAAATCCCAGGCTTCAAATTAGTATCAACACTCATTTGAACCGGCCAGACAATATTCTCTGGAAATCATTTTATGGACAAACTAATTATTATTTGAGGTCTAAAATTTGGACGTAAACCACTAATGAGGGAGGGGGATGGGGGGGAGAGAACTGTAAAAAAAGCAGTGTGGGCAGCAAGAAATTCGAAATCACTTCAAATACACAGGTCTCTGGTTTCTTACCAACTGTTCAGACTTACTTCCCTTGCACACACTTTGGCCTTGGTGGTACAGCTGGCAGTCATGTGTCCAAAACAAACCTTTATCACTTTGAACTTGGGGAAGTAGGGATGCCGAGCTTTCTCACAGATGAAATTCCTGAAAGCGCATTAACCTGCTTGAGAGGAAGATGGGAATTTTCTAGAAGAAAAGCTTGAAAGAAGCGATGTGGGAGGCTTTTCCCTCTTCACGAGCTGCAGGGCATTCGCCTATACCCTCTAAACTAATATATTATTTGGCATAAGTTTAAAGACATTCCCCTCACGTAATGTTCCTATATTCCAGGGAAACTGCCAATGATTTCTTTGAAAATAAGCCTTTTACTTTAGGTCAAGTGTTCCAAAGGGATTTTGTGTTACATTCTTGAATCAAAAAAAGAATCCCCGGTTGCCTAAAAACTAAGAGCAAGGACTCCGAAGCCAGTCTGCCTGGGTTCAAAACCAAAACCAAGCTGCACCATTTCCTGGCTTACCACCTGGGACAAAGCTACATCACTTCTCTGTGCTTCAGTATCCTCATCAATAAAATGGCAACAATGCTAGTGCCTTCCCCAAAGGGACAGCATGAGGACAACATGAGATCATATTTGTAAAGTGCTTAGAACACTGTATGACACACAGTAGGTGTTATAAAAGCAACTATTACATTAAAATAAATAAATCCCTCATTCATCTTTTTTGGTAAAATATTACCTAAGCATATAGCGAGTGATGTTTGAATCTCATCCAAAGAGACAATTCTCCAAGTGGTCACATGTAGTGCTTTATAAGCAACAGTTTGGGAGCCAGAGAGACTCCTGGCTTTGTACCCCTCTGTGCGGCCCTGGACTTGAACCTGTCCCTGAACCTTGACTTCTTCATCTGTAAAATGGGAATGACGATAATTATCTACTAGGCATACTATAAAGGTAAACTGAGAATGTACAGATGTAAAGTTCTTGACACAAAGTATTAAGTGCTCGAGAAGTAAAACTATCCCCCTTCCAAATACACGTGTACATACCCACCTACAACTATGGCAACAACTCTGAGCTGTTGTGAATTAACTTATGAGTTAACTACCTCAGATACAGCAATATGGGCTGACTTTTGCAAGTTTTATCACGGCTGTGGGGCAACCGGAAGAAGCAAGATTCAGGTAGCTGGACCCAACCAGGACAAGTATCAATACTCAGGCTTCATCAAGCTGGATCAGAGGAAGAGTGGGACACAATGGACCAATAGTTAAAAACAAAGCCAGGACTGGGGCTCCTCTCCAGGCCCAGCCAAGAGCTAAAGATCTAAAAACAAACACAAGAAAGCCTAAGAATCTTGAAGTGATTCAAGTAAACAGCCCTGAACTGATCTGTTTTGCAAGCTTTCCTGGTTATTGAACTTCTTTTAAGAAGGTCTTGACTATAATTCAAAAGGAAAAATTACTGGAGAAATGGATTGTGTTTAAAGAGAGCAAAAGAAAATCACAATGACTGCTTATTCAGGCGAAAGGAAAACAAAGTCAATAGGTTGGTTCACTCAAACAAAATGGGTTCTGATATAGGCATAAAATTCCTTTAAAGAAGTTTCTTTCTGGGGTGCCTGGGTGGCTCAGGCAGTGAAGCATCTGACTCGGACTTGATTTTGGCTCAGGTCATGATCTCATGGTAAGTGACAGCCTGCTTGGGATTCTCTCTCTCCCTGTCTCTCAAAATAAATAAGTAAACCTTAAAAAGTAAAATAAAATAGGGGCGCTTGGGTGGCTCAGTTGGTTAAGCATCCAACTTCAGCTCGGGTCATGATCTCACTCACAGTTTGTGAGTTTAAGCTCCACATCAGGCTCTGTGCTGACAGCTCAGAGCCTGGAGCCTGCTTTGGGTTCTGTGTCTCCCTCTCTCTCAGACCCTCCCTGACTTGTGCTCTGTCTCTCTTTGTCTCTCAAAAATAAATAAATGTAAAAAAATTATTTTTAAATAAATAAGAGTCAAGAAATCTTTAAAAAAGAAAAAAGAAGAACGATCTTTCTAAGGTTAAATAAAGTGCCACCTCCAAATTAGCTTGTGTTCTCTGTAACAGCTAACACCTTAAATAACAGTACCACTTTTCCTACCTTTCAGAGGTAAGAATAGAGACTTTTCAAATTTTAAAAACAGAATGTTACTCAGGGCACCTGGGTGGCTCAGTTGGTTAAGTGTCTGTCTTGGGCTCAGATCACAATCTCGCAGTTCATGGATTTGAGCCCCATATTGGGCTCTGTGCTGACAGCTCGGAGCCTGGAGCCTGCTTTGGAATCTGCGTCTCCCTCTCTCTCTTCCCCTTTCCTGCTCGCATTCTGCCTCTCAAAAGAAAACATTAAAAATTTTAAGAAAAATAGAATGTTCCTCAAAGAAATTAAAATCCCTGAGATTTTAAACTTTTGCTATGACTGAAAACAGTTGTAATTAGGAGATCTACATAAGCAAAGCTGAAAGTTGCAAAATGTACAGAAGGATGGACAAGAAAAAATTTTACTTTCATGGGGCGCCTGGGTGGCTCAATCGGTTAAGCATCGGACTCTTGATCTGGGCTCAGAGGTCATGATCTCACAAACATGAGATCTCACACCCCACATCAGGCTCTGTGCTGATAGCATGAAGCCTGCTTGGGATTCTCTCTCTCTCTCTCTCTCTCTCTCTCTCTCTCTCTCTCAATCTCTCCCTCCCTCCCTCTCTCTCTCAAAATAAATAAACCTAAAATTTTTTTTCTTACTTAATCCTCGTAAAGACAAGCACTCGATCGTACCTTCCAAATGTAAAAATCAATGCTACTTATCCAGTATCAGTGAATGCTTAATAAATGCTGACTACTGGTATTATTAATGGTATACACATTTGGAGCTGCTTTTCCAGTCACAGTAAAAGGACTGACTCAGCCCATACATCACGTTGCCGCTAGTCATCACTGGCAGGGATAAGCACATGGTGTAGTCACGACAAAGGACAGACCCCACCACGTGGAGACAGAGCTACAGCCGCAGTCTTGCAAGAATCATGCACCAGCCAACTCAACGGTGTTGATACCTGCTTGGCACTATGAAGCTTCAGTGTTTTCAGCTACATTTTCCATTCTGAGTAAAGAAGTTCAGTATATTTCTCTTACTTGTATTCTTTTTAATATTTATTTATTTTTGAGAGAAGTAGAGAGTGAGCGGGGGGAAGGGCAGAGAGAGAGGGAGACAGAATACCAAGCAGGTTCTACGCTGACAGCCCCATGTGGGGCTCAAACCCATGAACCGTGAGATCATGACCTGAGCCGAAACCAAGAGTTGGACGCTTAACCAACTGAGCCACCCAGGTGCCCCCTCTTACTTTTACTTTTATTTTTTCATCTTAACTAATGAAAATGCTCTTAAAAGAAGGTGAGAGCCCCACATAAAAGTGCTGTGAAATCCGTCAGTATAATGGTGCTGGATGCTCTCACTGCCTAATAGAGGCCAAAATCTCTCTAAAGTAGAGCCCTGACTGTCCCAACAACTATCAAAAAGAAAAAATAAGTGGTTCCATGTGCTGCTTTTATCACTTAAAAAAAACGTATTTATCTATTTTGAGACAGAGAGAATGAGCAGGGGAGAGGGGCAGAGGGAGAGAGTGAGAATCCCAAGCAGGCTCCACACTGCCAGCACTGAGCCCAATGTGGGGGCTCAATTCCACAAATCGTGAGATCATAACCTGAGCTGAAATCAAGAGTTGGATGCTTAACCAACTAAGCCACCCAGGCGCCCCTGCTTTTATCACTTTTAAATTGACTCTATAATGTAGTATTTGTATGGCTAGTCAACGGGGGAATCTGGGCCAAGGCAGAAGAACCCAGACCCAAACCTCCCACCTGTACTCCAAGCATAAAAAACCAATGAATAAAATGTAACAACAACAAAAAAATGCTTTTGTGTATATTTTGTATATAGCTCCAAACCAAGAAAAGAAATGCACAGATGTCAGAACAGGAACTCAAAATCAGAGCTGTGAATGGGAACTCCCAATGCCTAAATTAGAAATCAACAGTAAGTACAGAGAGAAATGTGCTTAGTATACTTAATAAAAGACAGTTCAACTCACTCTTCAATGTTTATGTAAAAAGAGTAACACCATGAAACATATTCAGAGTAACAAATAAGACTGAATAATCTAAGTAACAAGTCAGCTTAACAGATCTAGATTCTTATCTAGAGTCAGCCCATAAAGCTGGTGGGAAAACACTATTTAAAGTTGGTCTTCCATAAGTACTACCTAAGGAATTTGGTTACTCAAGTCCCTCAAGCATGCTTTTAAAGTCTTTTGGCATCTATAGGGCCATCTATGGCCAGCAGGAAACTTAAAAAGAGAAAAAAGATTGGAAGCTAGCTGAACTAATCTATACTCTCAAGGATTAGAACACTTGATTTGCAAATTGCCAGATGAACCAGCACAAATGGGGGGGGGGGGGGACTCTGAGTAGAAATATCAGTCAAGTAAAATACACAAACACACACAACACCACTTCATTATAAACCAATTCAACTGCTTTTCATAGTAAAATAAAATTCTTAGTCTAAATATCTCAGAGCACATTTTTAAGAGGTTTTACTGAAGCATAAATATGTTTAAATATATGAGTTCCTAATGATATTTACAAAAAAAAAAAAAACAAAACCTCATTAGACACCACTAAAGACTACTAGGAAACCAAATGGATCTGAAAACTGGTAAAGAACAGAAAAGAATCAGGCATTCAACTCATCTTTTGTGAGCAAACTGTATCCCAGGATAACCAAGTAGTTGGTAACAGGAGGTTTCTCTCTAAAAAGTATTCCAGGTAATAAGTGAAGAACGTAAAATAGAAATGAAATATCACCATTTTGCAAACTCTTAATGAAGTCATCGTCTAGGCAGTGATCTTCAATGGCTGCCACCATCACAAGAAAGAAAGACTCAGGACACTTGGGTGGCTCAATCAGCTGAGCATCTGACTTTAGCTCAGGTCATGACCTCCCGGTTCCTGAGTTTGAGCCCCACACTGGGATTGCTGATGTCAGCCTTTCAGCACAGAGCCCGTTTCCCCCTCTCTACCCTTCCCCCACTTGCGTGCTCCAAAAAATAAATAAATATTTAGAAAAAGAAAAAAAGAAAGACTCAACTGAAGGAAGCACACAACACCCCGAGGAAGAAATCCTGTCAAAAAAATTGAACCTGAATCAGATCAAGTCTCTAGATCCAATTTCCAGCTTATAGGCAATACAGGGGACAGATGAACATGTTAAATGACACATCAGAGATGCAATCAGCAAAACCCGGACTATGGGAAATGGGGCAAATGCCCCTTTTGTTTCAAATACACTGGAAAGAAAAATGACAGAGATGAAACCCACAGATTTAAAGAGACTAAAAGATATATCAAATGAATACAAGGTGTTTACAGACTTGAACAAACCAACTGGAAAATACAAAATATTTTAGACAATATGGAAAATTTGAACCCTAACTAAACATTTGATGATTTTAAGGAATTGCCATTTTTTTAGATGTGATAACGGTATTGTGAATATTTTTTAAAGAAATCTTTATCTTTTAATAATATGTACTTAAGTAATATGATATATAGGCCTCTCTTCAAAATAATTTCGTTGCAGCAGGGGGAGTGGGTGCCTGCGTGGCAGTTAAGCATCTGACTCTTGATTTCAGCTCAGGTCATGATCTCACAGTTGTGAGATCAAGCCCAATGTCAAGCTTTCTGTGCTGGGGATGGAGCTGCTTGAGTTTCTTTCTCTCTCACTCCCTCTCTCCCTCTCCCTCTCTCTCTCTCTCTCTCCCCCTCTGCTCTTCTCCCCTGCTTGCATTCTCTCTCTTCCCTTCTCTCTCTCTCTCTCTCTCAAATAAAATTTAAAATAATAACAATAATAATTTAGTTGTGGGGTGATAAAAAGAAACAAAATTGGCCATAAGCTGATAATTGTTTTATGAGTACATAAGGTATGTGAGGTGTCATTATTTTATTCTCTTGATTTCTGTATGTTTGAAATTTCCCAAAATAAAAGCTAGAACAACAAAAGAAAATGGCTTTTGTCTCATTCTGCTTCAAGCATATTGCTCAATGCATTGTGTGTTATTAATGGCCCTCTTCTAAACATTAGCCTCTGAAGAAGGACCTGAGAGGTCCCAACTTGACCATTAAAAATCCTATGCCTGCACAAAAGTAACTTTCTAAATAGAAGTAGCATTAGCGGCCATAGATCAATACATTACTTCCCAATCAGAAGGACCCAGAAGATGTAACTCTTATTATAAGAGTCGTCAAATACAATTGCATATGTAAGTCTCGTCACAGTTGAATACTCAAACTACATCTACTGTTCTCAGTACATAAAATGTTATAAGCACAAATGTGCACACAATCTTATCTACAAGATTACATATGCCAATGCTGTTCCAACAGCAGAAAACTAAAAACAAACTCCTAACTAATGGCAAAGAAGGGATTCAATTAATTACAGTTCATACACACTATGGAATACCACTTACTCATTTAAAATGAGGTTGAAGAGAAAATGAAAGTTGTTTATAATACATTAAGTGAAAATTTGAGGCAAAGTATGTACAAAACAGTGTCATTTCTAGTAAAAAAATTTATTATATATATTTACATATTATATATTATATTATATTATATTATATTATATTATATTATATTATATTATATATTTTTTTTGTATAGAAAAAAGACCAAAGAATGTACATGAAAATTGCAACAGCTAACTCTTTTAGGTGGTGGGATTACAGATGATTTTATTTTCTTCTTTGTGCTTTCATGTGTCTGGCAATTTTTCTATACTAAATGTAGAGGTCCATAATCCCTTATTTAGAATTCAGATACCCAAAAATTCCTGAAAATAGATTTTTAAAAGTTACTGGCAAACTTGTTTAGGTGCAAAACCTGCCCTAAACATACTTCATATTTATCCCCTTTAGTGTGAATATTGACAGATGTCACTGCAGGGATACAATGTTTCAGACTGTTGACCCAGATTCCACTAGGGGCTCACTAGGACTCTTCAACAACCCCAAAATTCTGGATACTAAACCCCAATGTCTCAGACAAAACACTGTAGACCTGTATCAGTCTGTACCCTGCCACCATTACCATGTTTAGGCTTCTAAAAATGGGACTCACATTTGAAAAGGTTGGGAGGTCCTGCTATCAATTATTATAACTTTTAAAGCAGCATCAATATAAAATATGTCCTTAACAACAAGATTACCATTCCAGTTTATCAAAGGTGGCAAAGCACTGGGCTCCCATCAGAAGGTTTCAGCAGCCAAGGTTTACCAGGCATTATGTGCCTTCCATATTTTAGCTCACGTGATGCTGCTTCAGGAAGTAGATACTATCCCAGGCCCATTATACATATGAAGACACAGATGCTCAGAGAGGTTATGTAACTTGACTAACTCACAAGGCAGAGTTGGGTCAGAGTCTGACCTTCGGCAGCCATGCTAAGGCCTTGTCAGTTAAGTAATCCACAGGGCAGTTCTGCTTCCTGGATCATCTCCACCATTTTTAATAGCAGTAATAACATCACAAGTAAAGCAGAGACAACTGACTTGTTTTAAAAACTCTTTTTTGATTTGTAAACTAAACAAACTTGATCTACAAATTACTAAGAAAGGATAAATATGAAGCCATAACATATAATTTCTAGTATTACTACCATTAACTCTAACCACACCAAAGTTATTTGAAGATGTTCTACGAATGTAACAATATAATTTTCTATACCACAGAAAATCTCCCAGTAATCTTTTGGAAATCAGTGTGGGGAACATTTTCTGAGGGCTGTCCAGAAGAGACCAAGTTCCTACCCACAGGAGAGCCTGACATTTCCAAGAACAAACTCTCCACTATCTACTTTTGGGGTTTCCTTGGTGTCTCTGGGCTATAAAACCCAGTAATTTACTTTCCCTACTGAAAACTAGGGTAGAAATAGCCTTGACTTCCTTTTGCAAGCCAAATTTCACAGCTGTTGAGGGTGAACAAACCAAGGGGAAAAAAACCTTCAGACGGGATTTTTCTGGCCAAGGATGCAACTTTCACTGGGACCATAATCTCCCAGGACAAGTGAACATACTGAAGCTGACTGGCTACAAATCAAATTCTTCCAACCACAAGACTGTTTCACTGTTTCCAGTCTCTAATTTTTGTAACTAAGACAGTAAAAACTGAACTTCAATTGGAGAATTCAGAAAAAGGGAGAGATGTCTGACTTTTCAAACTTATGTAAAATTACCTTTTTCTTTTCTTTTTTAAAAATGTTTATTTATTTTTGAGAGACAGAGACAGAGCACAAGCAGGGGAGGGGCAGAGAGAGAGAGAGGGAGATACAGAATCTGAAGCAGGCTCCAGGCTCTGAGCTGTCAACACAGAGCCTAATGCAGGGCTCGAACCCACAAACCGCGAGGTCATGACTTGAGCTGAAGTCAGACGCTTAACCGACTGAGCCACCCAGGTGCCCCTAAATCTTTTTCTACACTTACACGCCCTACTCGTTTAAGATTAGTAACTCTCTAGATTTTTAGGCACAAAATAACCACATAAAATCATAGTCTGCTTTAAAGAAAACAAAAATGTACAGCAATTCCAAAATAAAAGGGCTGCTATCCCAATAAAATCATACTTAAAAGAGGTATATTAAAAAGTTCTTGAGGCGCCTGAGTGGCTCAGTCGGTTGAGCGTCCGACTTCGGCTCAGGTCATGATCTCACGGTTCATGAGTTCGAGCCCCGCATCGGGCTCTGTGCTGACAGCTCAGAGCCTGGAGCCCGCTTCAGATGCTGTGTCTCCCTCTGTCTGCTCCTCCGCTGCTTGCACTCTGTCTCTTGCACTATCTCAAAAATAAGCATTCAAAAAAAAAAGTTCTTTAAAAATCATTTTTAAGGAATTGGAAAGCTTTAGTGTAATATCAAGAAAACTGTTATCCTAATGGATAGTTGCGTTTTGTTGGTTTGTTTTGTTGCGTTCTCTTGGAAAGAACCAGAACTTAGATCACACATGTCCATGAGATCCTGCTTCAGGACCTCACATCAACATCGTAGAATGCTGTTGTCCTCTTAGGATGTTAAAATCATTTGCTCAAATTAGGCATATTCCAAAGAAATCTGGCACTGCAGGAAGGCAGTGAGAGAAAAGCTGTCATGTCATTACAGTTTACAAGCTATACATCCATTCTGGGGAGTGAATGAAGGACCATTTTAATGGGATGGTTTTGTTAAACACTTTTTTTTCTTTTGAGTGTGAATTACTTACATAAATTTAGGAATCTTTCTTAAAAACAATGAATAAGTTGTCATTGTCTTCTGACATTGGAAGAACTTTCTATTGTCCCCAAAGTGGGGTCCATTTTTCAAAAGCTTTCATTCTTCATTCCTTATTTCAAAAAAATTTTTCATATTTTTGGGAAACTCGTGGTGATTTCTGGATAGTCTCCCTCCTCACCTCAAATGGTAGAATAAAAACTAGTTTATAGCTACATTTATTGCTACTGTCTATACATTTTCCGATTTCTCCAGTAAGCCTCCTTGGCTTCTTCTGTTCTTACTCTTCTCATGCTTGAGAAATTAAATATAGAATGTTCCTAAACTATGACACATCTACTCCTCAGTCCTAGCCTTTGGTTTAGTTTCTCTGTGCTTCTGAACCCTCAGGAATGCATTTTACTTTACACCTTTCACATACATCAGTATTTAGCTCAAAACTTAATAAAAGTTTAAGTCGATATATGATGATTTCTTGTAACATTTTCTTTTTTCAGGCCTTTTTGTCCTTTAGTTGACAGAATTCACTTCTAACCCAAATCTTACGGTCTCTAATAGAATTTGCTTTCCTGGAAATCAACAGTTTCACTAAAAGCATCAACATATCAAACTCTCCGTTCCATGACAATGTGCGTCCAGGGCTGAAAAATACCACGAGTTAAAATGATGTTTAACACAGCGCCTGTCCCAAGCTACCAACTGAAGGCATGCATTTGTTCAACAATCAGAAAAGGAGATACTATTATGTAAAGTAAAATCCATGCCATCCGGAACCACTCTAGGACTAGACATTTCAGATAACTATGCTTTCTAAATAATCTACTTTAAGTAACAAAAATTATATTTGAATCATCTTGGATAAAAAACTAAAATATGTTTTTCCTTCTTTCATTAACATGCTCTATTGCATATAACTTATTTGATGGCTAAGAGTCATAATAAACAGAAATTACAGCACTAAGATCTAGTACAACAATGCTTGGGGCCTATGCAAGTGTGTAAGGCTATGCACATCTATGTTAATAGTCTCAAATTACTGAGGATGGGAAAAGCTAGGATAGATTTTAATCGCTTTTTCTGTCTCTTATTTTGTCAATCAGTCACACAGACAAATCCTACTACTATAAACGCTGGAAACAGACCATGTATCAGGAGAGGGACTGATTTTGATAAAGTACCTATTCTGTGCCAGGTCTGAGATAAACTTTGCAAGGCATGTAGCAATCAGCCTGGCACAAAAGTAGAAAATGGGTAAACACTAGGTAAATGAATAGCACTAATGTGCCTACCTAAGCACGTTCTCTCTTATTTACAGCTTCTAATCTGCCATGACCTGGAAAACGCATACCCAAGTGTGAAAGAACACCATTTAAAATATGTCTAGCCTGGTACTTTGCACCTACCAGGGGCAGCATGGCAAAACTGTATGTGCTGAACTGAGGATGGCGAATAGTGAGCATTTACAATGTGCCAGAAAGTGTGGGAAGTGTCTTACACACATTATCTAAGGTGATACCTATAAAGCAAACAATATTATCCCCATTTTACAGATGGAGAAATTGAGGCTCCAAGTGGTTGAGTAATTTGTAATAAAATCAAGCAGCTAGTCGGTGATGGCAGTACTCTATGAATTCAGGCAGTCTGACTACAGAACAAGTAGTCTTTTTCTTTTTGAGAGAGTGAGAGTGAGATAGAGAGTGAAAGAGAGAATGAGTGGGGGAGGGGCAGAGAGAGAGGGAGACAGAGAATCTGTAACAGGCTCCAGGCTTTGAGCTGTCAGCACGCAGCCCGACGCAGGGATCGAACTCCCGAATGGTGAGATCATGACCTGAGCCGGAAGTCAGATGCTCAACCAACTGAGCCACCCAGGCGCCCCAAGAACAAGTGTTCTTAAGTGTAATACTACACTGCCTCTGAATAAATGTGCAGTAAAGAAGAAAAGGTCAGAAAGACATGAAGTTTATAACAACTTTTTGTTTTCCTAGTAGAAGTTTTTGCTGACTTTCTGATTCTCAGGGATATTCTCAATGGGTGAGGGTTACTGCACGTCAACATTATACTGACAGGCCAGTGCAATAAACTATGAAAGCCAGACAAATAAAGAATGAGCCAGTGAATTACTGCACACTACAGATGATGGGTTCCAAAGAAGTAGAAGCCTGAGAGATCTGTGTGTATTAGGGTCATTAGGGAGGGCTGTAAGAACTTAAGACCTAAGCCCAAGAAGTGTAAGAGAAAAGCCATGGGGTAAGAGAAGGGGCATTTTGTAGTTTCAGAATCAGCACAAACCCTCTGTGGAAATGGCGGGGGGAGGGGTCGGTTGGGGGGGTTGGTCATAAGTAGATGAACAAACACACATGTGGTTTGGAACATTTATATCCAATGCAGCTGTAAGCTCTTATTCTTGCCAGCTTTACTTGGTCACTCAAACAGCTGGACAAACATAGGTTACAGTTGACAGTACTAGTGGGGGTGGGATATGGCAGCTAATGCAAAGGCTAGATCTAAAGCTACAATTCCCTAGCTCCCGTTAAGGGTCCTTGAGGTGTGGAGGGTGGGCATAGGGAACCTACCTCTACGATTTCCAAACCTAAAAAGGGAGGACATGCTGACCTAGGGACTATTTAAATACATAGTATCATTTGCTCAGAGATCTTTCACTAGGTTGAGCCAGAATCACCTCTAATTAATGACACACCTAGTGTAACTATTGGTGCAGATCCTCCCTGCCCCTAAGAATCACAAGGATGAGAGGTTAGGGCAGCTCTTAGGCCATCTACCATCTCTATAAGAGACAGGAGAGCAAGTCAGGAATCAGCTGTCTTACGCAAGGGTGTGGAGACACATCCACACTTCAGGACAGAGACTGAGCTTACTAGCATGAGGCCAAAAGTAAAAACACTGTGGTAAACAAAGATTTCCTAGTCTTGCTTAACTACACGGCAGCTAAATCCTCAGCAAAATGTTAACAGTCTCTGAAGTGTGAGCCTAAGAGCAATTTGACCTGTACTTGGAAAAGGTGGGAGACATGTGCAAGTTTCTCACTTCAGCAGGATATACAAGGGGTTAAGGTATCTTCTGGCAAACCTCCAAATGCTACATTATTCACCTGATTAGAGACTGGCACTTGGAACATGTATGGTCTTTCTCTCATCTCTCAGATATCAGAAGTGCAGAAATATCAAAGTAATCCTGATAAGATTCAAAACCCAATGCATGCATCCAAAGTACATTTGAGTTGCGAGGCACTGATCTAGGGACTGAGACTATAAACATACGAAGAAAGACTACATCACTCTAAAGGATGGAAATGTACCCATTCATTATTACGTTTTATCATGCCCCAAAACTCAAGACTGCCGGCAGGAAGTTCTTCTAGTGCCCCAGTAGCACCAAACAAGTCTTTTTCCTGCTTCTATGCCTCTGACCATAGCTTGCCAACCTGGAATGGTCTCACTGTACGTCACCTATCTATATCCTCACATCCTTCAAAGCCACCTGAAGTCCTCCTCCTAGAAGTCATAATCTCCATCTCATCCCCTAAGTTCTGTCTCCTTTTGGTGAACTACTAACAATCACAGCGAGTACAACCATCACTCTATTTAGAAATTTGTCATCCTCTAATCGATAACTTTTATTCATTCAATGAATCCTAGGTACCAACTGTGCGACAGCATTGCCCTAGGGACTGGAGAAACTGCGGCAAACAGCACTGGTTTTAACCTCCCAAAAAAGAACTCATGGGGAGAGTTCTCCTATGCCGCTTTTGAAAATCTTCTGTGTAGACCTGGGTCTGTACTCAGTGCTTCATACCTAACAATTTATTAGAGCCCTGGGCTTCTTTGGTCCAAACTCACTCAAACTGAAGTTACAAAAACCAATGGGGAACAAAAGCCAACGAAGCCATTTCTAAATGAACTTCCACTTCGTAAAAACCTCAAAAGAACAAGGAAGGAAAAGAAAACAGGCTATGAAAGTGCTGCTGAACCAACACATTTTACTCACACTGACAAAGTACCTCCAATCCCCCCTCCAAGCCACACAAAAGTGACCTTTCTCTCTCCATCCTTACCAGCTCCGGATTCAAGTGTTTATTTTAACAACAGATCTCAGAAAAGTTTAAAGCACCCCTAAGTTTCCTAAACAGATCTTCCTAAAGCTTTGTTTCTTGATGAGTAACCCCCTTGATGAATCTCGCATATGCCACTTAAGAGACTGATCCAATGAGGCTCCCGACAACGAACTAGAATTTGAGCTGCAAGCACAAGAGGGGCTAAAAGAACACCACTCTGAACGTGATAAATCCAGACACAATTTTAGTATCAACAACAAAAGCCAGGTCCTGCGGAGCAGGGTGGAAGGTTCCAAGTTCCCAAAAGAAGGGAGCCAAGAGAATTTCCTCCGGGGGGAGCGGTGGGATTCTGCAAGGCGTGGGAGTTTCTGCATGAGGTGAGGGAGATTTCAAATAAATATTCCTCTGCTCTAAAGTAGCTTGTGAGATACGACAGCTGGCACCCGAGAGCGGGCGAGGGTGAAGCCGGGCTGTGCCATGCGGCAGAGGCTGCCACCCGGGCACTCCCACCATTCTCCGCAGCCGGGTCAGGATATGAGACCCCGGCGCCGCGCGGACCTGCACGGGCGCTCCTGGCCCCGTGGGCCGCCGGTCCTCGACCCTGGCACCCAGCAAAGCCACCCGCCCGGGTCTCAGGCGCCCCGACCTCTCAGGAGCCCCAGGAGACGGGCGGGGGAGAGGGGATCTCCAGCCAGCCGTCCGGCCCCGGCGCGTTACCCACCTGAGCAGACTGGAGAGGGGATGGCTCGAGGACCCGAGGCCGCCGCCGCCGCCGCCGCTGCTCCCGGAGGAGCCGCCGCCGCCGCCGCCGCCCCCGAAGCCTGAGGAGAGCCGCTTCCCGGACAGCAGCTTCTCCACGGCCGGGAGGTGCCCGGTGCGGGCCGCCTCCAGCAGCTCCTGCTCCTTCCCCATCCCCAGGGCCACCGCCCCCTGGACCCCCTTCCCGGGGCCGCAGCCGAGCCTGCTCCGGCTCCCAAACTTTCCGTCTCCGGGCAACGCACCCCCCAAACCGGCCGGGGACACCACCCCCCTCCCCCCCGCCTTTTCTGCCCAGGAGCGCGTCACTTCCGGGATCTGGCGTCACGCGTCACCGCGCCCCCGCGCCCCGCCCCCTTGCCCACCTAGCTGGGCGGGGCTCGGCCGGCGGGCGCAGGTGGCTTTGGTCTGCTGGAAGCCGACCGGTTTGTGTCGGGATAGGCCTCCAAGGGCAAGAGGAAAGCGCCTGATAGATACCCGCTGTACAGGTGTTAGGGAACAAATGGGGCCCACCTGTATGCGCCTCCCGACGTGCGCTTCCTCCCCAAAGGTTTTGGGAGCCCACAGGACAGGAAATACGGTAATTCACCCAGGCAGCTTAGAAACAAAGAGAGAAATACGGTAACGCGCACCTACATTTCCAAGTTCATTCTTTCGGCACGCATAAGTTAAATATGTGATGGATGTTGGGACCTAGTGATACAGAGGTGAATAAAATGGCCTGCTCCGCACCTCAATGAGGGAAGAGAGGAAATTTTTAAAATACAAATATCTCTTCTTCATGGCCCCAATCTCTGAAAAGGCTCGTTAAAGTGAAACATGCAAAGACAAGACTTCCCTTCCCAGTAGAGTTTGTTTCCTCTTACTTTTTGATGAAATTAACCGAACTGACATAAGAAGTCAAGTTTGTGAAACCGACCTGGATAGTGAGTACCGGTGAATTGGAAAAATCATTTAATTGGGTAGAAAGTATATATTGTCTTTGCTACTGGAACTGTTCCTACCTCTAATTAGGCGCTCAACAAATGTGGAGTGAATCGATGGGTTGGATCAATTCTGTTCAAGTTATATGACTTTTTTTTTTTTTAGGTGCTTGAGGAACCGAAAAGAAATGGCAATTCACACAGGCCCACGGCCTCTCCCCAATTAAAATGTACGAGGTTGAGTCCCTGCCTAAAACTTTACCAGGCAGCCACATCCCAAGGCATTGGCGTACAACGGAAAAGAGTCTTCTACCGTCCCCAAACTTTACTCTGAGGAAAATGGATTAGGGAGTTAACCACGTTTTTAGGAAGGCAGCATGGAGGGGGAAAAACGTCCTTCAGGAAATAACACAGCTCTCCTTTACAAATGCTGATTTCCCAGAGTGGGAAACCCACAAACTGATTTCCGTACCCTCAATTTTCCGTCTCCAACCGCCACCAAGTCAGTTAAAACGGAGCTCTTGAAGTTCCCTACGCGTGCCTTAAAATGATCCCTCCGAGGAGCGGTAGGGGTGACGTCATCGTAGCGCGACGCTAGGAAGTAAGCTTCTAGGCTGCTCTGACTCCATCAGTCCCGAGCTCCAGAACCTGACAGGACTGCGGTCTCGCCCTTCTTTTTCTTGCTGCTATGGATAATGCCTGCGAGTCGCCCCCGGAAAAAGGTGGAGAGACGGGGGAGTCAGAAGAAACGGCTGCTGCTCCCGGGGGCCCGGGGGCTACCGACACAGACGGAATCCCAGAAGAAACTGATGGGGACGGAGATGCGGATTTGAAAGAAGCTGCGGCGGAGGAAGGCGAGGTAGGGAGATATGTGTGGATGAGGTCAGAGGAGTACTCCGAGATTGTGTTAACAGAGCTTGCTCGACCGGCTTCCTGGTTGGTCCCTGCCAAGCCCAGATAACTCGAACTCACCATGACTCCCTCTAGATCTGCCAAGATGTGTGCGGAGAGGGAGGAGACAAAACTGTAGTGCTGGTTCGGTTCCAGAGCCCCAGGCTCTGGGTTAATACTTTTAATCCCCGCTCCTAGATATTAAGGCTACTTCTAAGAGATTTTTTTTAAAAATTTAGGCAAATTCTACCCCTAACGTGGGGCTGTACCTCAGGACCCTGAGATCAAGAGTCCCATGCTTTTCAGGAGGGGCTACTCAGGCGCCCCTAAGGGAATTTTACATAGCCTCTTGGTTTTCCTGGTGAGGAAATTGGGATCTGATGTCACAGACAGTGCAAGAGCTAGAACCCAGGATTCCTCGTATCCCTTTGACCGAAATATGGTTTCTCCTAGATGTTGCTCAAGCATAACTGTCATACGCCGCAGAGCCGTTAAAGGGAGACTTGGAGTTACTGGTTCAGTCATGTTTTTACCCTCGTGGGACATTTAACTACGACCAGTGACCTGGGTGTCAATGTCCAAGGGACTCTATAGCATAAACACACCAAACCCCAAGAGCTCTGCAGTGTTGCCTAACTGAGCATCAGTCAGGGGACTAGAATCTCAGCGTGCTCTGGCTTCCATTTCTAGAGATGGAATCTTGGAGTCTTAGAACTTCCTAGGGACTTAAACAGATCATGGGGAGGACACTGCATTAGATAGAAACAGCCTTTCAGAGAATTAGGTTGCATCAAAATATATAAAGTAAGAACTTTTAGAAAAATGTGGGAGCACCTGGTTGGCTCAGTTGGTTGAGCATGGGACACTTCATTTCAGCTCAGGTCATGTTCTCACGGGTTCCTGAGTTCAAGCCCTGCATTGGGCTCTGCGCTGTCAGCAAGGCTCCAGCTTGGGATTTCTCTCTCTCTGCCGCTCCACACCTCGTGCTCACATGCTCTCTCGCTCTCTCAAAAAATAAGCATTAAAAAAAATGTGATGAAACTTTTTAAAGAAGGAACCTTTAAAAAAGATCTGAAGGACATAGAGGGTTTGAATAATAATTGGTTCAGTCCAATAAAGAGCTCACTACATACAGAAATTTGCACCCAACAGGAGATACATTTTTTTTGATACTTCTGACTGAAACACTGTTGTTTTTTTTAATGTTTATTTATTTTTGAGAGAGAGAGAGAGAGCACGACCGGCTGGGGGGGGGGGGGGGTTGAAGAGAGAGAGGGAGACACAGAATCCGAAGCAGTCACCAGGCTCAGAGCTTCAGAGCCTGACGCAGGGCTCAAACCCACGAGCCGTGAGATCGTGACCTGAGCCAAAGTCGGACATTTAACGGACTGAGCCACCCAGGCGCCCCAAACTGAAACACTTTTAAAAATTGATCATATACCAGGGGTACCTGGGTGGCTGGTTGGTTAAGCTTCCAACTCTTGACTTCCGCTCAGGTCATGATCTCAGGGTTTGTGACATGGAGCCAAGGCTGGGCTCCCTGCTGACAGCACGGAGTCTGCTTGGGATTCTCAGTCTCCTGTCTCCCTCTTTCTCTGCCCTTCCCCCCACTCGCGTGCACGCACATGCGCGCTTTCTCTTTCTCTCTCTTTTTCTCTCTCTCTCTCTTTGTCCGTCAAAAAATAAACCTTTTTTAAAGTTAATTTAAATTAAATTAACTTTAAAGATTGATCATATACCATACCACAAAGAAATACCCAAATTCTTAAAAGCGGAAATCAAAACAGGGCGCATCCTATTAGCACAGTGCAATAAATATGAAATTAACAACAAAAAGCTTCTCCCAACTGCCACTCCCCCCCCAAATAAACTAACCCCTGGACATTTTAAACTGTTTTTTAAATAGCCCTTAGATTAAATTAACAGAGAACACTACATCATTATCATACGGGCCTTGACCAAAACCGTATTTAAAGAAAAATTCATAGCTTTACATATTTGTATTAACAAACAGGAGATGCTGAAAATAAGCACCCAACTCAAGAAACCAGAAAAAGAACAGAATAAACCAGAAATATTTGATGTTCAAATTTAGGCCAAATAAATTTTAAAATCCAAGAAAAATGACTCATTTTTAAGGAAAATATAAATCACCAAAATTCAAACACAGAGGTTAGAAAACTTGTATAAATAGGTAACTAGAGAAGAAATTGAGAAGTTTTTTAAAGATACACTATCTTCACTTTTACCTACCCCCTTATATTCCTCTATGAGTTTATGTGAGTTCCTCTTTAAGAAAAACAGAGGTTAAATCCCATTAATGAAGTTTGTTGTCTTTTGATTGTATATTAAGTTGGAGGGGATGAAGTTTGGATTTGAATTATTATTAAACATCTAGCATGAGTAAACCTATGTTAAATGCTTATGTGGGAAGAGAAATAAGAGACAAACCTATCTTCAAAAAGTTCACATTCTAGCAGTGAGAAACATTTGCGTGATACAGTAGAATTGAAAGATAGGAAGAAAAGAGCATTATGTGTGGGAGAAGCTCACTTAAAAGTTCCGAATCCATGGGGCGCCTGGGTGGCTCAGTCAGTTGAGCTTCTGATTCTTGGGTTCCACTCAGGTTATGACTTCATGGTTCATGAGCTGGAGTCCACGTTGGGCTGTGTGCTGTCAGTGTGGAACCTGCTTGGGATTCTCTCTCTCTCTCTCTCTCTCTCTCTCTCTCTCTGTCTCTCTCTCTCTCTGTCTCTCTCTCTCTCTGTCTCTCTCAAAATAAATAAATAAGCTTTAAAAATATATATTAAAAAACAAAAGTTCCAAATCCAGGGCCAACTAGCTCGCTCAGTTGATAGAACCTACAACTCTTGATCTCAGGGTCATGAGTTCGAGCCCCATGCTGGAGGTAGAGGTTACTTAAAAAAAAAAAAAAAAAAAAAAAAAAATTATTAAAAGTTACAAATCCAAAGAAACACTGTTTTGATGAGAGGGTGCCTCCTTTTTAATATTCTTTCAAGATGGAATCATCAACAATAAAGAGATGTATAGATTTAGAGGCAGAAGAGCTGGCTGGATGGAGAGGCCTTTTCTGACATCCCCTCTAAAGGATGAGGTCAGGAAAGTGGGCTCAATGCGGGAGAGTGGTTATCATGATCCTTGGCACTTCATTTCCTTTGTAAACATACTAGAGCTAGGATCATATAGCTAAACTGGAAAGTTGGATTCTTTGGCTGGTTTTCTTTTCACAGCTAGGCTATAAACTTCTTTAGGACAGAGAGTGTATCTTAACGCATGATGGTACAGCCAGTGCTTGGAACCAAAAAAACTATTGAATAATGGATTTGTTGTGCTGTAAAGAGAATGAGGTCTTACCTTCTTCCCCAAGTCTGGAAAGTAGGCCAAATATATAATAGGGTTTCTTTTCATCTTCTCAGCTGAAGAGTCAGGATATCTCAGATTTAACAGCAGTTGAAAGGGAAGACTCATCTTTACTTACTCCTGCAGCCAAAAAAATGAAAATAGATACCAAAGAAAAGAAAGAGAAGAAGCAAAAAGTGGATGAAGATGAGATTCAAAAGATGCAGTAAGTTACTTTCTGATTTTTTTTCCCCATTTCAAGTCTCTAACTTGACCGTACAAAGTCAATAAATTTGGGGAGCCTGTAATTTTTTTCCCTTTTTTATACTCAAAAGAAAGTAAAGCAAATAATACTTTATGTAACATTTTAGGAAATATAAATAAATAAAAAGAAAAAAATATCCTCTTGTCACCAGAAATAAACACTGTTAGTATTTTGAGGTATAGTCTCCAAGGTATTTTCTATACATGTATATCCAGAAATAAATTTTTTCAAACATGTTACTGTTTGTGACCTGTTTTTCACATTGTATATGGTGAATGTTTTCCATGTCAGTAATTATACATAGGTCATAACTTTTTTAATGGGCTCATTGCAAATTTATCAGAGAATACAGAAAAATAGAAAAAATAATTACCCATAATCCCACCACCCACAGTTAACCCTGGGTATGGATTAGGTTATATACTTTTTCAGATTTTGTTTTAAATGTTTTAAATATTTATAGCTAAATACTTTCTTGTAAATCTGCCTGTAAATTATCAATTTCAGTGGGTGCATTGTATTCCATTATGTAGATGAATGATCATTTAACCAATACCTGTAGTTCTTTTTCTTCTTTTGACATTATTATGATTGAGCATCTTTGAGCCCATCTTTGCATACTTGTCCATTTAGTTCCTAAATAAATCCCCAAGGAGTGAATTGCCAGTTCAAACAGTCTGAATGTTTTCAAAGACTCTTCATACACATTTCCAAATTTTTCTCCAGAAAGGTGGTTGCACTTCACACTCTACCAGCATGTATAAGTTTGTGTCCTCCCATTCTTACTAATACCATTCTTTATAATGCTCATCTGTCTGATTCATGAAAAATGTTATCTTATTTTAGTTTATCATTTTAATTTCTTTAGTTAATAGTGAAGGTTAACTTTTTTTCCTCTGTGTTGGTCATCGGTATTTTTGTAACTTGCCTATTCATGTCCTTTGCTTATTTTCAAAATCGCTATCTTTTATTTATTGGAAAGCATTAAGAGCATAAACCCTTCTCCATATATTTTACAAATATTTTCCCCCAAGTCTGTTAATGTCAAAAACTAGTGGTTTGAATATAAATTTATGTATCAAATTTTTACCATCAATGTGAAATGTAATAAGGTAGAGTTAGGGGTAGAGAGAGCCTAGTGCTGAAAACATAATCTATATAGTGACCCAACATTGTAGTTTAAGTTTTTGTTGTTAATGAAGTAGAAACGAAGTTGTATGTCATTTTCTCTCAAGTTTCTAAAGAGTAAAAATGCTTTGTCTTCATTCCTTGTAAGCACCAAGCTTAATGCTATTGACCCCTCGAAAGTTCATTTTCTAATTGTCTGAGACTTTTATTGATGTGATAATATACCTTAAACATTTGTTGTTGTAAGCCAACTTAATTATCTGAATCTTTGTCTAGAATCCTGGTTTCTTCTTTTTCTGAGGAGCAACTGAACCGTTATGAGATGTACCGCCGGTCAGCGTTCCCTAAGGCAGCCATTAAAAGGGTAAGGATGGGCTACCACACTTCATTTCCATCAGATATGAGAGTTGAACTAGACACAAGAACTGTGTCCACCTCATTTTGAATGAGGTGCTAGTCAAGTTGGTGGATCATTCACACAGGAAAACAAAAATAAAATGCCTCTCGATTATCAATTGGAGTTTTGTATTCTGGGGATAAGGTCTAAACATAGAGAATGAGTTGCTGTACACCTGAATCTTTGTCTTAATAGTCTTAATTTCAGTATCCAGCCTTTAGTAAAAACCTTTTTAGTACAAAACTCTTAAGGGTACCATATTCTTAAAAGCAGTCCTTGACTTTCTTAATCATAGTCTTTGTTCTTCTTTCAAGCTGATCCAGTCCATCACTGGCACCTCTGTGTCTCAGAATGTTGTTATTGCTATGTCTGGCATTTCCAAGGTTTTCGTCGGGGAGGTGGTAGAAGAAGGTAAGTGTTGTTGATAGCATGTACAGGATTGAACCTCTGGTGGTCTTAACTTTCAAGAATATCTATGCTAGGGGACCTAATAAAGTACCTGTGGGTGTTTCCATTTGCACTAGAAGTTGACCAAGTGGGGCACTTTGTATTCAGGAGAGCATGACCATTATTCCTCAAAAGTTTTAATACTGGGACTCAAGGAAGCATCTGGGAAATCTTTCCAGATTCCTGTCCTCAGTCCAGGGCGACAGAAGCCTACTTCGTATTTTTCCCCAATGGAGTTTGCTCATTTCTGTTGCCAAATTAAAGACCTAAGATAAGCTATCACTGGGGGCTGACCAGTGTGGTATGATGAGGAGTTGTCGAATCCTGGGAACTGTCCTCTATCCATCAAAGAAAGAACCTTGGCTGAGTGTATTGCTGGTCTCCAGTCAGTGAAATGTTTTATTTTTTTAAGTAGAAGATTATATATTACACTAAAGCTAACGTGATAGGTTTTATAGCATTCTCTTAAGAAGGGAAAATGTCTTGGTTTATTTCCTTAGCAAGCTTAAGAAGGGTTAATGAGAATTATAGGATTCAAATGGATTATGTGATTAATAAGTCCTGTGTGACCATGAAACTTTCTTCTTATCTTCTGTCTAGCACTGGATGTGTGTGAGAAGTGGGGAGAGATGCCACCACTACAACCCAAACATATGAGGGAGGCTGTTCGGAGGTTAAAGTCGAAGGGGCAGATCCCCAACTCAAAGCACAAAAAAATCATCTTCTTCTAGACTGAAGCCTAGAAAGGCCTGGTACTGAAGGAAGGAGTACCGGTTCCAGACTTCCTACTGCATGAGACTTTTGCACAGGTGCTTTAGCCCTCTAAGGATTCCATGATGATTTTAATGTTTCTCAGAACTCTGATATTCATCACATCTAAAAGGCATGCAGCCTGTTTCATACTTGCCTTGACTAAATATTGGCACCTCTTTGGACATTCTGAGGCATTTAACTATTTCTTGGCTAGTTGGAAGAAGAAAGGTACATGGGCCTTAAGCGTCTTCCAGACAGAGAAGCTGCTTTCAGAAAGTCTTTCCAAGAAAGCTTTGATGGTTTCACATTGAAGCATGAAGTTGCTATGATTTAGGTTGTTTCTTCCATCTGGTTTTAAGTAGATGAAACAACCAGAAACTTTGACTTGTGATACTCTACCATGAAGAACACAGTGATGGGAGGAGTAGTGGAAAAGTTTATCCCTGTACACATGTAAAGTTCCCTATGGATCTTGGTGAGTGATCATTAAACTGTTTTCCAACTTGCCTTATGTGTATTCATTTTCTGTCTAGCTGGTTGGAATGGGGAGAAGTTCATCATTATTTTTTGGTGTCAGAGTAAAACTGGTCTTTGGCTTTTTTTGAAAATTTGAGCCCTTCCCATTTTCTACTAGAACCATTTAAAATTTTCTCGAGAGTACTTAAAACACTTAAAAAATAATGTAAAAGCCCGTATGTTTCAGGTTCCTATAAACAGATAAACCACAACCAATGTTTAGTAAGTTTAATTTGCTTTTTTCAGGTGGTTCACAGAACCAGTACACTCAAGGTTTGATTAGATAATGCAACATTAAAATTTCCCAATACTGACCAGTATTCCAGTTCATCAGATACATTCTCATTGTTTTCCTCAAAGAGAGGGGAATGGAGTGACCTTTTATTGACAGTGATTAGCAGTAATAAGGCTACTGTATATAATTGGCAATCCCCAAGAATCCTTTCCTCTATCATTCAGTTTCATAGGGAGAAGAGTTTTGAAGCTGTTCTCTTTTGAAGCTTTCCTGAGCATGTCTTAAAAGATTCCAATTCTGTTCAGCACCCTGATGGGGGGGGGAGTGGGGAGAAACAGTTTGGACTCACAAAGTTGAGCAAATCTTTTATATCTTACACTAAAACCCATGGCTTTAAACATATATTTAGCCAGTGAAGAAGACACATCACATTTGGGGCATTCCACAAAGAAATGCTGTAAGACTCAGGCTAAATCTTGACCAAAAACTAATAAACTGGGGGAAGGAAGAAAAAGCAAATAGTCTCTCAGCTCCAACAGGAATTTTTTTTAACGGCTATAGGAACTATAGCTATTTCAATTTGAGATATTAGATAAGGCTGAAACTTATAAACAACAAGGGAGAAAGATCACATCCCAAGCCTGGCCATTTAACAAAGCCTCACCGTTTAAGGTTCTCCCAGAGTGCGTCTTCCTTGTGTCTGTTGTAAGAGATGGGGAAAATAATCCCCCCTCAACAATAGCTACTAACTACTATCCATACCTACCTAGAGGTGAATGGGAATATTCCTATTCTAGTAGAAAGTGGGGAAAGATCTAGGTGAGGGCCGTAGTCTCTGGAAGGATAGTACATCACACCAGCTTCTCTTGAAAGAGTAAGGACTATGGTAAGTCACAAGGCAATGAGAGCTTTTGTAGTTCTCAACCAAATGCATTGCAGCAATGTTCAGTTGTTTCCATTGTTTTGTGATGTTACTATAACTGATTTTAGAAGTTTAGGCAAATATTAAATGAGAAAAAAACAAACCTTCAGTGTTAAGGTTAGAAATGGCAAGTTCCCATATCACTATGGGAATACTTCAAACTACTTGCTTTCCACCAGCCCTTGAACTAGTCTAAGGGGAAACTAATGTAAATGGGTTAAATGGGAGCATTTAAATTATGGGGCATGTGAGGGATAATGTTTATCCCTCGTATATTCCATACACAGAAACCATTCCTTTCAGAAGCATGAAAAGGGTACATAAAATTTGAGGCCCATGGCAAAATGGGTGCGGTGGGGGGGTGGGAGGTGGGGGTGGGGATGGGAGATTAAATAATACAGCAAAAGCAGCCATCACAAAAATAGAACCTATTCCTTCTGTCTTAAATCAAAGAAATGAGGTTAATTATTCCAGTGAGATGAAAACAAATCTGAGATTGATAATCATCCCTGTAGCTCAGCTAAGAGATAATTAAACTAGTCCCTACACACTAAAGCCGGTCTCCAGCACGTCCATGTAAACGGGAAATCTAGACAATCATAGATGATACATAGTTGTAAATGTTTCACAGCTGAAATGATGATGTGCAGCAGCTGAAGTCTTTGAGGGATAGTGGTGCTATCACTCCAGACATTTTCTTGAGGTATTATTTCTTGTTCACAGAGTCTTAGAGCTCCAAGGCAGAAATCATAAGCAGTCCAAAGCACTACTGTTTTCCTTCCATTTTTTTTTTTTCTTTACATTTACCCTGAGGACTACCAAGAAAGTCTTCTTGCTCCCAGTGAATAGGAGTATGAAGTTATACAAGATGATTGTTACTAAAATTTCATGGGACCATGACCCCCACCACATTTCCTGGAGGAGGATTTCAAGACACAATAGCCAAAACTGCCACGTAAGTCAGAAATTCTAGGGCACCATTTGTCACATAGACAAGAACTCTGGAGAGCCCAGAAACCTGACTGAACTCTGGTCACTAAAGGGGTTAGCCTTGATGCCTGCCAGAATTGTTTGTATTGCCTACCAGCAAGCACAGGCTTAAGGTGAAGGTATTCCAAGCAATACCTATTAGGCATTTTCTTTGCATGGAGGGATGCCAGAGGGATATGGTGGGTGGGGGAGGTGAAGAGGGGAAGAGAATCAGAATGTGGTTTTAAACCAATTCAGGTGAACCTAAGGTTGAATGATTCTATTTTCCAGCTACTGAATCTCCCTCCTCTAAGAACATTAGAAAGGCCATACTTGAGAGGACCAGTGATCCATTTTGCTCAACATTATGCCTTCCAAAGGAACACTAAGGGGGAGTTTATGGAGGGACACAGTTACCCTCTCAGTTGTATTTCACCAAATAGCCTTAGTTTTCTAGAATTCCTTTGGAAGGCCACCATACAAGGATTCCTCTTAAACCTTCAGCACCTGTACATAGGTTCTGCCAACACCACTTCTTGGACAATGAGCTCCTTAAGTTTCTGATTGGCTATGGGAAGTGCTTTCTTGTACCGAAGGCTATGAAGTTGAGCCCTAGAGCTTGTATTTCAGGACTTGGTGAACACGTCCTTCCTCCTGTTTATCTGATGTCACACCACCCTTAGCTTTTGTCTTTCCAGAATTGGAGCCAACATCTTAAATATGTGTACTCATGTGGAAGTATCTCCACTCTCTGATAATTTTTCCTATTCTCTTGACCTTTCTTCCCTTCACCATATATTTTGCAAATAAGGTCACTAGAAATGCACAGACAATTTAAGCCATTAAAATGGTTTTGTAAGGGGTCCTGTTTTCTGTATTGTCTTCATGTGCCTTTCCTGATGATGCAGTTGGGTTTTGAGCCACAGCAGCACACTGACCCCTCCTTCCCTTCAGCAATGGTTAAGTTTCTGTGCTGAGTTCTGACAGAGCTTGCTGCCTCACTGGTTGCTGGTAAGTACTTTACTTTACACTTACCTAGACTGAACCTCACCTGTGATTTTCCTGTGTGGTCACAGCCTGGCTTATGTGCCTTCTCTGGTTTTATTGTTTTAAGTCCCTTCTGGTTTACCTTTTATTCCTTGGAAGTAGGGACACTTGACTGCATTATAATATCCTGCTCTCAGATTATTTATAAAAGTCTTAAGTAAGGTTAAACCAAGCGTTGACCCATAGGAAACTTCCCATTAGCATTATCTCCAGAAAGATGTTTATTCTTCAGTGTCTAAGTTTTTTCCTAAGCATGACAAAGTATTCTCGTATCTCATAGTAACTGGTGCTTTTGAAATTGCTTTAGTGACGGACCTTGACAAAAGTTCTTTGGAAGTCTGAAGAAATTATATCTTGCTCCTTCTTGAATGCATGTTTCTTTTTATCCTCAAAAAACTAGAATATGCAAGTCAGGCATGATTTCCCATAAAGGAAAATAGTTTATCTTTCCTCCAATAGGTCATGTGTGATTAAGATTTTAGTGACATCACTAAATAACTATTTTACCATCTTGCCAGTTTAGTTAGCTAATGAACTTCCGTCCAATCAACACAGCATGAAGTATATCACAGAGCAGTATGGATGAAGGTAGAATGCTGGGGAAGAATTAGGTAGGAAAGAAAGAGGGGGGAAATAGTTGTTTTATGGGGCAAGGGGAAACCTACCTAAGTTGAAGCGTTTTTGTTTTGTTTTGTTTTTTACTTAAGTCAAAATTACACGGTTTTAAAAAGCCACAGTGATAGAAGGGTATGAGAGGCAACAGGTTGAGATGTTTACGTTATAGTTTAAAACACATTTTCAGCTCCCAAACCACCAAATGCAGAGGAGAGTGCTGGTAGAAAGTCCCAGTGCCTGGAGAGCAGATGTGCCTGGGAGCCCAGGGAGACGAAGGAAACAACTTCTGAAGTACAGCTGTGGAAGACAGGCAGGCAACAGGGGGCTCAGGATCAAGTCCCTTGGTGATTCTTACCACATCATACCTTCAACCTAGCTCAGGGAATATATTTTCTTGATTTAAATTCCAAATAAATTCTGTTACAGAATCGCATCGCAGTGATGAAGTACAACAGAAAAGAAGCTTAATACAGCTTGGCTGACTGTAGGATCAGCCAAGATGGTATGAGCTTGGCTCCCTTTCCAAAAAAGGCAGCATCCAGGTCTCCCTTACTCTTGTGCCTCTCCCAGCTCCCGCCTTGCTGGCTATTTCCTGTTCTATTCTACTACCATGGCCAAAGCTCAGGCCAAGGACTTCTCAGGTCTGCTACAGGAAGCTCTGGGACATAGAATCTTTGGTGGCTCTGTGGGTGACTGAGGAGATGGGTACCTTCTCTTGTTCACACAGGCTGTAGAGGAAGCAAATGTCTCTGCCATGAAACCAGGTGGTGAAATGGCCCTACAGTGTTGACAAGATTCCACCTAGTGTGGAGAGGGCCAAAAGGCTTTATACAGGCAAGACATGCTTGAGCCACGCACAAAGCTGCCCCCAGTTTCCTAGAACTTGGTCATACTTTGCCCTGTCTTCCACCCGAGTCAGAACAGCTAGTAGAAAGGACACCACAAGGAGTGAGGTGAGCACTCCCCAGTCCCTCTGGCATCCTTAGCAGACTTATTCAATGCTGGACAGCGCCTTCTGTCATAGGTGGTGCTATTGCTGGTGATCTCCTTCTCTCTCCTTGGCACAGATGGCTGAGCCACTGCTATCAGAGCTCAAAGAGGGGGTTATATTTCCTAATCTCCTGAAGCAGTCTTTCTTTATCCTGGTTGGCATTGGCCAATGCTCGTTTAGTTTCTATAAGTTCCTTCTGTAGGGTAGGCAATTCTTTCACCTGAGGAACAATAAATAATTTACAGTTAATAAATAAGGTAACACGCCTTGCAGAAACATCCAGTAAAGGAGCAAGGAGGCAGAATTGAAGCAGAAAAATCCATAAATTCAGTTAGTGATCAACTAGATCTTTCTAAAAGCCTAATCCCATCTTCAGAATTCATCAGTTATAAGGACAGCAACAGGTAGAAATACACGATCAGCAAGCATTCACCTACAGTTCCTGACTTACATCCTCTATTCAGCACTTCTGGAAGTTGCTGCTAGATGATAGGAGCCCAAACTACCCAGCTATACACAGCACAGGCAACCTTTTCAGCTCTCTGAGTTTTACCAGCTTCTGAATTTACAGCCACTAAGGGTCTACGGGAAAGGTATTGTGCAGTTAGGTCCTCACCTTCTCTCCAAAAGACTCTCCTGTGGGCACCAGAAACATCTGTTCTTTGGGGGGCTGCCTCTTCTCACTCTTAGGTACTTCAGCTGATGGTGTGTCCTGAGCAGCAGCTGGAAAAAAGTAAAGGTTCTAAATAGCAAACTTCTGCCAACATGCAAGCAATTCCTAGGTATCACCCACTCCCTTACAGGACAGAAAAGGCAGAGAAGCCGGGAGGCCAACAAGCCCAACTCACCGCCTATGTGGAACACACCATCATCACTCCGTTTCACCACAACATGCTCCATGGCCAGAGTAATGGGGATAGGGCCTGGAGATGTTGGATAGATGGGGGGTATATCATCCTGCAGAAAAAAGGGAAACCACATGATGCCCTCAAACAGCTCAGAGCAGTTTGGGTAACAACCCATGCTTCTACCATCTGGCTTGAAGCGGCTTTATGCCATTGTGTATCCACACATTCTTGCAACGTGGAGAAACATAACTGAGTTTCTCCCATTCTAGAGATGGTCAAACCGAGGACAGATAACTTAATGGGCTTATACATAGTCATGTATGCCAACGACAAGGTCAGGGCTAGAGACAAGGTCTCCTCACCTAAATCCAGAATGTTTTGATAGCAACACACATTTTATATATTACTATAACCTTCACAAAGAATGCCAAGCTGCATTTACTCACTTGATCCTCACCACACTGTACAGCGGCCAGGGAAGCGATGACAGCAGTCACTGCCAGAATTCCTTGCCTGACAAAGTCTAGAGTAAAAACCAAAAAAGCTCCTCTCACCTTTAGGGTGATGCTGCAGTGCAGGAGTTCAATCTGCATGGGAACTACCACTGGGATCTCTTCATCCTCCAAGAAGGGCCCCAGGCCATTGAGCACCGAAGTGAACAGCTCAAGGTCACAGCCTCGAAGCAAGAAATGCAGGAAGCCATTTTGTGTGGCCAGTGGGGAGCGAACGGCTGCACCAGGCCCCACCTCAAAGCGAAGGCCCACTGCTGGCCTGATGTGGCCAGTCTTCAAAGTTGAGGATTCCTGAAAGCTTGCACCTTTCAGAAGAGAGACAGAAGGAAAACATCAATTAATTATCAGTCAGGGACTTTTCTAAGCATTTTACATACATTTAATATTCTTAAGAACCCTATGCCAAAAGTATTATCACCATTCCCATTCTAGAGATGAAGGAACTAAGGGACAGAAAATAATTTGCCCAAAGTTATACAACTTGTAAGCAGCAAGCACAGGACTTGAATGCAGGCAACAATGACCACAAAGACTGGGCTTGGCCACTTTGCTATCATGCCTCTCATGGTGGAAGGGAGGTCAAGGGCCAATGAAAAACTGGCCTTGCTATAAATCTGAGACACTGGGCTAAAGGCCAAGAAAAAACACAGGACCCTCAACTCTGCTACACTTAAACATCTCTTCCTTTTTCCAAATCTTGGTGTTCTCATTTCTCTCTGATAAAGCCAAGCAGGATCTATGCTAATCTTCTCAAAAGTCCATAAAGACCTATCACAGGTGTAGCCAAGGATATGAAACAACTTCTATACTTATATAGCTGCAAATTGTTACAAGCATTTTGGAAAACAAATCGGTATTATCTAGCAAAGTTAAAGTTATACCTATCCTAATGCCCTAGAAATTATATCCTCAGGAATGTAACTCTGAGAAACTCTCTAACACACATACCAGGAGACACGTATGACAATGTTCAAGGCAATCCTGTATGAAATAGCAAAAAAACCCAGAAACAACCCAAATGTCTGTAAAGAAGAAGTAGAGTAATGGGTACAAGGGATATTTTGGGGGCGATGGTAATGGTTGCACAACTCTGTTAAACTGCTAAAATTTATCAAATTGTATACTTATCATGAGTTAATTTCATAAATGCAAAGTATACCTCAATAAAGCTGTTTTTAAAAAGCAAAAATTGGTATATTCATACAACAGAGTATTATATATTAATGAAAATGAATATATCATAGCTAACTCAACAACCCAGAAGAATCTGAAGAATATCAAAGAAAGAAGCCAATCATGAAAGAATACAAAATAATCCCACTTAGAAAACCTCAAAAACCTTCAAAGCTAAATAATACGTTGATACAAACATGTAGAATTGCAAAGTAAAGCAAGAGAATGATAAACACAAAATTCAGGATAGTGGTTCTCTATGACAGGTGAGAGGCAGAAAAAGATCCAGGAGAGAGGCTCCTGGAGACTTCAAAGTTAATGATACTATTGTATTTATTAAACTAGGTGGGCGGGGGGTGTCTGGATGGTTCAGTCAGTTAAACGTCCAACTCTTGGTCAGCTCAGGTCATGATCTCATGGTTCCTGGGTCAAGCCCTATGTCCAGTTTTGCACTGACAGTGTGGAGCCTGCTTGGAATTCTCTCTCTCCCTCTCTCACTGCCCTTCCCCACCCCTCTCTCTCTCTTTAAAAATAAGTAAATACGGGAATGAAAGCTGGTGCAGCCACTCTGGAAAAGAGCATGGAGGGTCCTCAAAAAACTAAAAATAGAACTACCCTACAACCCAGCAATTGCACCACTAGGCATTTATCCACGGGATACAGGTGTGCTGTTTGGAAGGGACACATGCACCCCCAAGTTTATAGCAGCACTACCAACAATAGGCAAAGTATGGAAAGAGCCCAAATGTCCATCGACGGATGAATGGATAAAGAAGATGTGGTATATATATACAATGGAGTATTACTTGGCAATCAAAAAGAATGAAATCTTGCCATTTGCAACTACGTGGATGGAACTGGAGTGTATTGTGCTAAGTGAAATTAGTCAGTCAGAGAAAGACAAAAATCATATGACCTCACTCATATGAGGACTTTAAGAGAGAAAACAGATGAACATAAGGGAAGGGAAACAAAAATAATATAAAAACAGGGAGGGGTACAAAACAGAAGAGACTCATACATATGGAGAACAAACTGAGGGTTACAGGAGGGGTTGTGGGAGGGCGGACGGGCTAAATGGGTAAGGGGCACTAAGAAATCTACTCCTGAAATCACTGTTGCACTATATGCTAACTAACTTGGATGTAAATTTAAAAAAAATAAAATAAAATAAAATAAATAAGCAAATAACCTTTAATAAATAAATAAATAAATAATAAAGTACAATTATCAAAGGACTGAATCTGAGTGACAGCAGTTCCCTGATCAGACACAGTTTGATGTCAGCAGCCACACAAATGAAGAGGTGGACAGTGGCCTCCTGTATAAGCTTAAGGAGCACCTGGGAAGTGAAGATGGCTAAGAGCCTACTGAATACAAAGCCCCAGAAAGACCTCTGGGAGTCTCCCTGCAAGCAGGAGACTTCACTGGAGTTACTCCCCCTAATGGCTACTGGAGAGAACGACCAAGGGCTTGGCACTTAGGCCAACTATCCTTGGGCCACAGTGACAGGTGAAGCTAGGGCTGCCCAGACAAATCCCACCAGCTCTCCTGGAATTGCTACCATCCTCACCTGAGCACTGTCCATGCAGGAACTGCCATAGTCCCACGGTACCCAGCTGCTGGAGGGTCAGTTCCTCTGCCTGAAGGGCCACAGTCAGATCTTCACCACGCACCTCAATCCCAAAAGACACCTCATTCACCTTCAGGACCAGAACGGAGACCTGTAAAAGGATACTCTCTTAGCTGCGTCCCTCCCAAGCTTCTAGCCTTGAGCCTACCCTCTGCAGAGAAGAAAGTAGAGCAGCTGACCGGGTGAAGACTGAGGTCTTCCCCACTGGGTGAGACCGAACTGTTGGCCTCTGGTGACCCCTGGCCGTAACTATCCATAAGAGGGCTCCCTTGAACGCCAGCACTGTCCAGGACATTTGGAAGAGTTCCTGATGGAAGAGATTCTGGACCAGACTCTGTATAAGAAAGACAACAGATGAGTTTCAAAGTCAAAAAATTCTGTTCAAATCCAATCTCTAAAAACAATGACACTATAAAAACAACAACAGCAACAACAACAACAACAAACATTTATGACGTTTATGAGAACAAATGGGAATTTGATGGATTTAAGGAATTGCTAATTTTTAAGAATGGATAGTGGTATTTGGTCACATGAAAAGAAAACCTATAAATGGATGCAACCCAAGTGTTCCCTGACGGATGAATGGATTAACAAAATGTGGTATAAAAATACAATAGAGTATTAGCCTTAAAAAAGAAGAAAATTCTGACACGTGCTATGAAGTGAATGAACCTTGAGGACATTATGTTAAGTGAAATAAGCCAGTCACAAAAGGACTCCATTTATATGAGGTACCTAGAGTGGTCAAATTCAGAAATAGAAAGTGGAATTGTGGTTGCCAGGAGCTGAGGGAGAAGGGAACAAGGAATTACTGTTCCATGGGTACAGATTTTCAATTGTAGAAGATGAAAAAAGTTCTGGAGATGGTTGGTGATAGTCGCACAACGATGACTATACTTAATGCCACTGAATTATAGTTAAAAATGGTTAAGATTGCAAAGTTTATGTTATATATATTTTACCACAATTAAAATTTTTTTTCAAAGATCTTTAAAGTCTATTTCCTAGAGATACGTCATAAAAATATTTATGGACAAAATGATATGTTTGGAATTTGCTTCAAAATAACATGGAAGGAAGGGAAGTGAACAGAAGTATATTTGAAACAAGAATGACCATGAGTTCTTAATATTTGAAGCTAGGTAATGGGTACATGAGGACTCACTATTTGATTCTGCCTACTTTTCTACATATTTGAAATCTACATATTTGGAAAAATATTCCATATTCCATAATAATAACAAAACAAACAGGGTACACACCACCCAGTTTCAGAAACAGTGCATTCTCTTTTCATTTTCATTTAGACACTCTTAAGAGACCATTTAAAAAGTGTCCAGTTCAATAAGATAAAAGAACCAGTGTAACTTCCAGTAGTGACTGATGCAATTCCTAAGAGTTACTCATTTTACCATAGACAAAGCTTCTAGTTATTTTCCAACACTAAAATACATAGGCAAAACAAAACAAAAACAGACAACACACACACACCACTGACGCCAGCCACCAAACTAATCCTACTGCCATAGCTACGTGGCTGTAAGACTAGCACTCTCTCCTTTGGTCTGAGTCTGGTTCTGTGATAAAGGTTAAGTGCTAACCCATAACCTAGAAAATGTGTGGATAAAACCAGAGCCACAAATCTATTAAAATTTCTCTTTTTTGGTCTTGGTTAAGAAAATGTCTATTTTATCAGAACTTAGCTCCTTCTGTATCCTACTGGGATACAGGCAGCAGAAAGAACCCTTTCTGGATTTCAACTTTGCCTGGCTCTGCTTCCACCTACCAGACTCCAAGAGCATCACAAAGCTATCACTGCCATCACTGTCCACTGAAATCCGATCTTCAGGGCCACTGTTATCCAATGAAACGCCATCAAATGACTGCTGAGATACCGTCCTCTTCATGGAGAAAAATCGGAGTCGGGCAGCACTTCCACTCAATGGTGCTGCCGCCCCCTCATCTATTTTGGCCATGGGCTCCCTGTTTAAAAAACAAAAACCACAAATGTGGCTTAAGATATATGTTCTGTCCCTTGCAATACCCATCGCTTTCAGCCCTAATAGTTATTTATACATAAACTCTGATGTCAACTATTACCTGCTGTAAGGGGGTCACACCATTTTCAATTGCTGGCCTTTGTGAATCCTCCGGCATTTCAAACTGCATAAGCAGCTCTGCCATATTAACATTAAATGTCAAGTTTATTCAAGGTCATCCCATTTTTAGAGGAGACCAACTACTTACAGCCCCAGTGCTAATGAAGACACCTGAAACCACCCACATCCATTCCACAAGTGTTTACTGAAAAACTTCTGTATAAAAGGCACCATACTAGGTACGGGGGGGGGGGGGGGGGAGTGGAGAGTAGATAAAATAAGAAATAAGGCATCCCTTGTCCTCAGTTAATGTATAATCTATCAGGAAAGAGAAGATTTATTTATTTATTTTAACATTTACTTACTTGAGAGAGAGAGAGAGAGAGAGAGAGAGAGAGAGATGAGTGGGGGAGGGGCAGAGAGAGGGGGAGACAGAGAATCTGAAGCACGCTCCAGGTTCTGAGATGTCAGCACAGGGGTCAACACGGGGCTCAAACCCACAAACCGTGAGATCATGATCTGAGCCAAAGTTGGACACTTAACTGACTGAGCCACTCAGGTGCCCCAGGAGAGAGGAGATTTAGACACAACTTACCAGTATACGGGAGTAAATCACACACCTCATAGAGGAAAGAGATACAAGCCAAAGGCTAGGCAATATCAAAGGGTGAGAAGAAGGGGATCAGGAATGGCTTTGTGGAAAGAGATGGCATGTGAGGTGGCCCTTGAAGGACTGTGAAAGAAGGAAGGGGGCATTCTATGGGGGAAGAAACCACATGAGCAGAGACACGGAACTAGAAAATAAAAAGCACCTTTGTAGACCAGTCAGTAGCTCAACCAGCTAGAGCTTTGGTTTTGTTGGGGAGAACAGAAAGGCACAACTCAGTGAGAATAAACCTTTAAAGATCTTTTTTTTTTTAATTTTTTTCTTTATTTTTTTGAGAGAAAGGGAGAGCGTGAGCATGGGATGGGCAGAGAGAGAGGGAGAGAGAGAAAATCCCAAGCAGGCTCCACACTCGGCACCAAGCTTGAGGCAGGGCTCATGACCGGAGCCCAAATTGAGAGTTAGACACTTAAGCAACTGAGCCACCCAGGTGTCCCCTTTAAAGATCTTTTAATCTTACCTTCCCATTTTATAGGTGAAAAAACTCACTCAAGGTCATAAAGGTGGAATTAAGAAAAACCCAAGTCTCCTAACTTCTTGCTTGCTAAGTGTTTTTTTTTTTTTTCCTCTTTACCACATGGGTTGCAGCCAGATTACTGAAAAACCTGGATTAAAGATTACATATGAAAGTGCTTTTAAAACTATTAAGTAGAGGGGATATACAGGAAATCTCTGTACCTTCTGCTCAATATTGCCATGAACCTAAAACTATTCTAAAAAATAGTCTATTAAAAAACTGTAAAGTGCTGTAAGGAAATATCATAATAATTGATTATGCCACACTAATAAATTCAAACTAAATTCAGGGGCTATAAGGAAAAAGCCTGAAAGTTTCAGAGAAGAGAAATAACAAGATCAGGCCTATGTTTTAAGAATTGTGACCTGACTCTTTCAAACAAGGTAGGGAGGAAAAGACCTCCAATGAGGAAATAAATTAATGGTTTACTGAAATAGTCCACATGCGGGAACAGACAGCAGAAGCGGCCATGAGACTCCCTAGAGCAGTGTTCTCAAAGTGTCGTCCTGGTAGGAGCATCAGCATCAATGGGTGGCTTATTAGACATGCAAACAGTCAGGCCCCATCTCAGACCTACTGGATGAGGAACTCTGGGACTGGGGCTCAGCAATGTGTTTTAACAAGCCCTCCAGGTGATTCTGAAGCATGCTTCAGTTTTAAGAACCACTGCTCTGGGGATTACAGTCAGAATTTGACAAATGACTGAAAGAGGCAGAGCTAAAACACAGAGCTTGAACAAGCAGGAGAATGATGCTACTGAAGAAAAGAAAGGAACTGGTCTGGGGAGAGATAAGGAATTTAGCTTTATGTATGTGAGGCTCGACACACCCTGGAAAATCCATGCAGAACTACATGCAGTAGATAGTTTTAAATGACGAGCAGGGGAGAAAAGTCAGAACCGAAAATATAGACCACAGCAGAAGTGAGAGATGGATAAAATAACTTAGAAAGTATTAAAAAAAATGCACTGATATAAACCTTCCTGAAGCTTGGCAAATACGTCAAGAACCTTAAAAAATGTTTGTAGTTTGGGGCACCTGGGTGGCTCAGTTGGTGAAGCATCTGACTTCGGTTCAGGTCAGGATCTCACGGTTTCTGAGTCGGAGCCCCGCATCAGGTTCTATGCTGACAACTCAGAGCCTGGAGCCTGTTTTGGATTCTCTGTCTCCCTCTCTCCCTTTCACCCCCTCTCCCCACCCCCCCCCCAACCCCCAACTCATCTCTGTCTCTCTCTCTCAAAAATACCATTAAAAAAAATTTTTTTAATGTTTGTAGTGTTTGACCCAATAATAACCCACTTCTGGATTTTTATTCTAAAGATTCAGATATGCATAAAAGAGTAATATTCACAAAAATAAGGGCATTTAACACAGCATTGGTTCTACCTGAGAAAAACTGGAAACAGACTAAAGCCCGCCCATAGTGGAATGAATGAATAAATTAGGACACATCCATTTGCTAGAATACAATAGAGCAATTAAAAATTATGTATTCAAATACCTAATGAATGGGAAATTATTCACACTAAAACATTAAGTGAATAAAACTGGAAGTTTTCTACATGATATAGAAATAATATAATTCTATTGCCAAAAAAAACAGTATTTGTGTATACTATGTGTGTATACACAGGTAAGGATTCACATGGGTACACAGGTATATGTATAAAAATTGGAAGAAAATAGATCCAAATGTAAATAGTGGCTATCTCTGCATAGTGTTGTCACAAGTGACTTTGTTTTCTTCTTTATTCTTCTTTTTCTACATTGTTAACAAAATGAACACAAATCATTTTTATAATTTAAAACATAAAATTATGGCAAAAGCAATCAGAATACAGACAGCCTAGCGCCGTGGAACAGTTGTGTTTATAGGATAAGGGGAAGAAGAGAGCATCCAAGCTTTCTTGGCTCCTTCTGAGTAGTGTGAGTGGCCAGACAGGGCCACAGGCATTCAGGATGACTGCAGGGCTGGCTGCCACACAGGGCTGTCAAGGACAGGGAGGACCGAGAAGAGGCCATGGGACTGGAAAGTCAGAAGTCAAGGTTGGTGTTTCAAAAAAGGCTGGTGTCACACACACCTTTCTTTTCTCTTTACCACCTCTCCTCTTTTCCCATCTCCCTTACGCTTCTCCATTTAGAAAAAGCAGCACGTTTGGTGACTTGGAGTCCAGGCTTTCAATCCTCACCCTACCACTCACAAGTTATACAACCTTGAACAAGTTTCTTACCTCCCTAAGTCTGTTTCCCCATCTGTAAAAGGGGGACTGATATTAGTACCTGCCTTCAGGGTTGTACAAGAATTCAATGGATTAATATTGTAAGTATTCAGGTCAGTGCCTGACACACAGAAAGCACTCAATAAATGTTGCCTAGTATTAGTATATCTATTATCCCTTTAAGTTTCCCTTCTCCTTCCTCCTAGGCTATCTGTGCCTAAGAGAACTGGCATTGCTCAGAGACCCATTTAGACCCACAATCCACTTAGACAAAGCTCTAAAGCCACTGATTTTCAAACCATGATCCTCAAACCACAAAGAGTCCCCAACAAAGATTTCCCATAGCCTTCATTATCTTTCCTAAGACCACAAGGCACCCATGGAAAAATCCATACCTTTCCACTCTTCAGACTGTGCATTTCTGTGTTTTTCTGCTTACTCCCCACTGCATCTTCAGTGCCTAACACAGAGCTGGGGACAGAGTCAGGGCTCAAAAAATTTTTGTTGAAAAAAATTTTTTTTGTTGAATAAATAGATAAAATAGATGAAATTCTTCCTTCTCTAACTCTGGCAGACATTGATAAGGTGTACCAGAAAGCAAACCCAAAGCCCCAACCTCTCTACTTATAAGATAAAGGATTCATAGGCTCATCCTTTCTAAAACTTCAGTTTCCTCAGCTATAAACTGAGGATACAAATTTCTGTAACTATCTTATGGGGCTGCTGTGGGGATCAAATCAAACAAGATACTACATGAAAGACCACTAAAAAGAATAAAATATCATGCAGATGCCAGATATCATTATTATTATTCATTATTATTCTGGGCCTATCTGTATCAATAATGGTGACTCAGTGAAAGAGGAGGGAAGATCCTATGAAGCAATAAATGCTGACTTGAAAACTCCCCAAGAATAGGCTAAGATACATGGAGGCATGTGAAAATCCAATTTCTGGCTCTTCCTCTATCACAGAATTAGAGGTAGTCCTAAAAATAAGTCTCTACAGTTAGCATACTTATATCCTCTTGGTAGCCTGAAAACTCTTCCACTGCCCTACAGGTAGCACTGAAAACTAAAGTCTTTGCCACATTAAAGAGGCCATGCTATACATTGTCCTGGACTAGATGGTGCTTCCCAAACTAAAAGTACACACAGCAGGAGGCCTTAAGCCCAATGATCAGAGCTAGGAGGAAGAAATAGGGTGAATGGAGGCAGAGAACCACTCACTTGGCTGGGGGCAAGGACAACATCTTGTGCATGGTGGAGGTCATTCGGTCTCTGCCCAGACTGAAGGCATCCTTAGTCAGGGACACAGCTTCCTTGGTGAGGTCCATAGTGGCATGGAGAGCCTCTTTTGTGGCATCCTTGGTCATGTGAATAGCACTTGACAATTCTCCCTCAATGTTCTTCAAGGGGATGAGCTCAGCCTGTCCATTCACAGTGGTATCCCTGCCACTTGGGGGCTTCAACACAGCCGGTGAGGTGGATGCTTGAGCTCTGCTCAGTCTCTTGGCCTGCAAGGAATCGACTGCCTCATGGCCCTTCCCTGCCTCCTGCTGTGCAAGAGAATCTGAATCCTGTAGTTCTCCATTGCTAGGGAGAGGCAATGGCCTATCCTGGGATGCATCCAGATTTTCAATGCCACTATCCTCCAGAACCTTCTCAGGGCTTGCTGGGCCCTGGTCTGAAGAGGCATCAGACTTCAGCTCCCTATCCTCTGAAGGAGACAACTCTGAATCTATGAGGCTGGTGGTATCTGAACCTGCCGAGTCAGCTTCAACAGTCCCAGGGGTAGGATGCATGAGCAGAGCCACCTCAGCACTGGGGAAGAGGACCCCAATGCAAGCTGTCTGGTCCTGCAGGGGAGACCCGGTCATGGCCTCTGTATCCTTAGTCAGTTGTTCTTGAAGACCCTGTAGCACCTCCTTCAGGCGCAGTAGAGCCAAGTACTGGTAATGGTCAAGCCTCACACGGACATGTGCAGGGGAGTGTACAAGCATGTGAACATCTGCTGCATCCTCGAGCTCAGTCAGAGGCCCTTTGTTGTCCACACTACTGCTGCCTTCTCGCAAAACATCCATGACTTCTGTAAGGCCTGACAGGCTTTTCAAATCATGTTCAGTCTTTGACCTCTGATGGGACACAGTGTCTGGGGCAAGGACCTCAGACTGGACAGGACTGCCAAAGCTAGCTGATGGTTTCAGCCTCCCTTCTGTGGCCAAAAGGAGCTTCCGTGCCTGAGCTTGCTGCCAGCGGAGGGGCAGACAGGCCCAAATGGACAAGGGGAAAGGGGCCACAAAATTCAAGGTATGGCCTTTGAAGTTCTCTGTTCCCTCAAAATCCAAGGAGATCTGGGTGAAGTGGATGGACCAGAGATCCTGGGAAGCCTTAAGCCTCTGGGGAGGGAGGGTACTGGGTTGAGGAAGGCGGGAATCCATCTGGAAAGCATGATGTAAAAAAAGCATGTGCAGAAGGCTAAAGCCACCTGGAACCTTGGGAAAGTGAACATAATTGGAATGAAAGAACTCAGCAGCCGCAAAACCTCGGAAGAGACTTTGGAGGTCTAGACAACTACAATGTGGGGCATGACGCGTATTGGTGGCAGTCATGCCTGATGCAGAAAAGACAAGGGCCTGAGGACGATGCAACCCAGCCTGCTCTCTCTTCTCCAGCGGGAAGCTCACCTTCAGAGAGAAAATGAAACCCGATTCAGAATGGACATCTGAGTAGCTCTGCAACCTATCATTGATACACATGTGAAAGACTATTTGGGGTGTGACACTGTTTTTCTTGTATCAAAGGGACAGAGCAGAACCCTGGATTATAGCCATGGGAGAAATGCAACTATGGCTGCCAACAGGGAACGAAATCCCACTCTCCCCTACCTTCAACCAGAAGGCATCTAGTCGAATATCCAAGTGTTCATCTTTCTGGCTTGAATCTTCCAGCTTGTAGATAGCTTTGAACTGCTCCAAGCTGCGGTATAAATCCAGGCAGAAGAGGTTTCCCCAGAGCAAGCTGACAGGATCCACAGTAAATGTCAGACCATTTAACTGAATGTAGAGATTGGGACAGGGAACTGGAAAGCAGAAAAAAAAGGAATCGCCATGTACAAAGTAGCACCTTGACCCTTACTTACCAGCTAAAATTCATTTTATTATGAAGAAAGCAAAGATGCATTCTCATACAAGGAAGAGTTTGTAACAAAAGGTGTTCTCAACTAACTCAAACACCTACAATTCCTAACGTCAAATGAGAATATAAGCCATGGCCCCAAGGCTGGCAAATGTGAAGAGCATGAGCTAAACAGTAAGAAGTGACCAACCAGATGAGATGCTTACCTGGAAGCTCCTGATTATCGGGGAAGTAATACTCTGTGAACTCAATATGAATGGCAGAGACCTGAGTGGGTAGGTTGTGAAGTTTGCGACTACAGGAAAGGAGTGTAGATGGCTTCTTACTTGGCTGTCCAGCTGTAGAAACCTACATAATCACACACAAGTTGCTGTTAGAATCTGTACAGCATACAGAATAGAATTTCCTCAATTTCCTGAGGTTGTATAAAGCCACTACAATCCTTCCAAAATCTGTCACAGGGAGAAGAGGTTTTTTCACACGTGTTGCAGGCATTTTTCACACCTGCCTAACACCATCTGCAAGTTCATTTCTCTCAGGGGAAGGTTTGAAGTGGGGTATTCAGAGGAAACTGGGGAAATCCCAGGTCCTGATCTCAGCAGCCATGCTCAGAAAGAAACAGACCAATGTGTCAATCCACTCAGAAGTAAGGGAAGCAGCCCCTGAATTCCACGATCTTGCTCACATCTGCTGCCTGCCAGATGAACTGCTCGACCCCTTTCCAACCATGCCTCCCTGTGTCCTGGGCTTCTCACCTGGTGAATGTCCAAGTCATCCACCCGTATTACCATGCAGCTAGAACGTAAGCGATTCCATGCTGGAGGCCGAAAAGCAGCTTGTCGGCCCTGAGAGGGGCTTCTCTCAAGGGAGTTCTTTTGAGGACTGGAGAGAGAATCTAAGTAAAAACAAGAAGGTAGGAAAGATAATCGGGTACATTCAACTCTCATTATTAATAGAATTAAAAGTAAAAATCCTAAGATCGTTAAGGCTATAGGTAGGAAAGAGAGCTTAACACTGCCTAGCGCCTAGGAACTCAAAATTCATACTCTCCTTAACACCAACGCAACAGCCTACTGAATAAAGGAGGTAACAGCCTCTCTTCTACACTGCAGCTATTCCTGAAGACAACTAAGACTCTGTAAAGAAAAAAAGTCACTGATATCTCTCCATGGGATGAGGTTGGGATAATTAGCTAGTCCAGTGCTTTATCTTCACTGGATATTCAAAGGTAACTAGCAAGAAGCTAAGCAATGGGAGTCCTCCAGCTCTTTGTAACCTACCTGCTTTCCTCCGGAAGGGAGAGTCCAGCCCCAGGTGCCAGGGAGGTTTGAGACCCGTCTCCTCATGCCACTTCTCCATTTTACTCTGAAATTCCATCACCAGCTTCTGGGCCCACTGGCCTCGGGTCTCCATGGCCTCACAGTGCCGTACCCAATGTTTGCAGCTGTCACCTATGCAACAAAGAAGCAAGAAGATTTTAGTCCAAGACCACGATCCAACATCCCAATTTTTCCCTTCCATTGGTATAGTCATAGTTCAGAAACTGATCCTGTATCCCAATGCAGATTTCTATGGGATAAGTAAAAATCATCTAGTGAGAACAACTCAAGTTCTTCTGGATTCCATATGTGATTTTTCCCTAAGGTTCCCTAAAGACCAGCTGCTGACTGTCACCATCTTTGACCATGGACTATTAGAGAGGCTCTAAAACTACTGGAAGTAGGGGCAGAACATAGAGTCAAAAGCAAAATCTCAAGCACTGCCTCTCCTCCTACTCCTTCTTTATCACTCATAAAGAATCATTAACAGCAGACCCTGCAAGTTTCCAGAAGATGTCTTCTTCAAGAGGGCTATTCCCAACACCTCTCTGAGCTGAAATTCCTGGCACCCGCCTGCTGGGCAGTCAGGGATGAATCCAGGAATCTGTCCTCAGTACATGTGTGGCTGGGCAGCACCAGGACTGCTGCCATGCAGAACTGTCCTACCTGCCCAGTGGAAGGGGTAATAGTCAAAGGCCATCTTGCGGAAGGTAAGCTGCATTGCACCACCCATGAGTCTGTTTGCAGAGACACCTATAAAAGAAAAATAAGGATGAACAGTGGCAGAAGAAACAAAGAAGCCAAAACACCACTTTAAGTACTTAAAAATGCTCTTGAGGATCAGTTCCAAAGCCTGATTGATACACAAGTGCAATTGAAAGACCACGATGACCGGTGACTTGCAAGGCTGAGGCCCTCCTCTTCTGGTTTATAAAAATCAATAGACAAGACCCCCAAAATGTATATTGCATTATTTCTGTAAATGGCTGCCAGATTTCCAGAAAGGAAAAGACATTTCAAAACTCAGGATTCATGAATTACAGTCCTAGGTCTTCCACAGATACACTCTAAAACCCTTACCCCAAGGGTAAGATTGGTTCCCCCAAACCTAGCAATGCCAGGATTGTTCTGCCTCAGCACAATACCTGGAGAGGCATAAGTCAAATTCCCCCCAAAACAGAACCCCCATTATTTCCTTTCACATCCTGGCTTCAGAGCTAATTAAGCAATCACGTACATACAAAGTACCTGAAGCAGGCTCCAGGCTCCAAGCTGTCATTGAACACTAAAACACTGTAGTAACAAGGACATTGTAAAATATGCATAGAAGATATTGTAGGTACATTGGAATTTTTAGCATTAAGTCAAATGATGTATTATGTTTACCTTGAATTTACATTTAATTCTTACTAAATGAATCAACTTTCCCTATTTCTACCTTATCTCTCCATCTATAAGAACTGTTAACAAAGTAGTCAGAGTAGGAACTATTTCTCCTACATATCATATTATCTGACCTACCTTTCTATGTTCTACACTTCTATCCGATCTCTTATTAGGGTGAAGGGAAATACCATGGAATCCTCTAGGTGTAAGCTGATACACCTACAACCAGGAAGGTCATTTCCACCCAATCTAGATTTTACCACCCCAAGTTCTGAACTAATCACCATCCTACACTCGTGTTCCTGTTTCTCAACCTTTTTGTTTATTATTACTATCTCTAAGCCCATTTAGACATTTTTTCCCTAATTGCCCCCTTCTCCATAAAATTTTCATACCACAGGTATACTATATATGTTTATGTACTGTATGTGTGTTGTGGTTTTTTTAGTGTTTATTTTTGAGAGAGAGAGAGAGAGAGAGAGAGCGAGCACAAGCAGGGAAGGGAAAGAGAGAGGGAAACATAGAATCAGAAGCAGGCTCCAGGCTCTGAGCTATCAGCACAGAGCCCAACACAGGGCTCGAACTCACAAACTGTGAGATCATGACCTGAGCCAAAGTCAGACGCTTCACCCACTGAGCCACCCAGGCGCCCCTATGTCTGTGCTTTATACATAAAAAGGATAAGCATAAAGTTTACTCCTTTTATTCAGTGCAGGGTTATGAAAGACTAATTCTTTTAAATTAAAATTTAAATTTAAAAACTTAAAGCTATTAATTTTTAACAACTTTATAACTATATTTCCTGGAGGTTAAGCATCTGACTTTGGTTCAGTCATGATCTCACAGTTTGTGAGTTCAAGTTCGACATCAGGCTCCCCTCTGGCAGTGCAGAGCCTGCTTGGGACTCTTTCTCTCTCTCATCTCTTCTGCCCCTTCCCAGGTTGCATGTGCTCACTCTCTCTCAGATGAATAAATAAACTTAGAAATAAATAAATAAATAAATAAATAAATAAATAAATAAATAACTATATTTCCTGCAAACCCTGTAATGAAATGTATTTCTTATATAAGTCATAATGTATCAAATTATATATGCAAATTAGCAATATACAGAAACACATAACAGCAATATAATCAAACTTTTAATTATTCAAAAGTATTTTTAGAAGATGGTGGAACAGCATGGAAGTTTTTTGTGTCTCGCATCCATGACATACAGCTAGACCAAGACTAAACCATCCTGCACACCTAGAAAACTGATTTGAGATTTAACACAACAATCTGTACAACCTGAACCACAGAATTCAGCAGCAGGTCCATCTATTCAATTTTCTTTTTTTTCACTATTTTCTTTTTCTTGAATACAGAAAAAGTTTTATTTTCAATTTTTATTAAAAATATTTTTCTTTAATTTTTTTTACTATATTTTTTACTTTTGTGTAAATTTTTTCAAATTCTATTTTACTTCCATCATTTTATTTTAGCCTACTTCAGTGTATTCACTTTTTCAAATTTTCAAATGGTTTCCTTTTTTTTTCTCTTTTTTGTTTCTTTTCTTTTTCTTGAATACAGAAAGAGAAAAAAATTCACTTTTATTTTTAATTTTTATCAAAAGCATTTTTAGCAAAACAAAGGAAAATTTAAATAAATTTCTTAAAATTAATGTCAGTGAACTTTTTTTTCTTAAAGTAAGCTCAAGTAAGCTCTATGACCAACATGGAGCTTGAACTCAAGACTCTGAGATCAAGAATCATATGTTCTACCTACTGAGCCAGCCAGGCACTCCTTAGCAAATTTAACTTAACTTTTGCTTGATACAAGAAGATAACTTTTAGCTTAACTAGCTGCTAGGTATTCATTCAGACTGAGTCGATATTTTTTCTTTTCAGCACTTAATTCATGATTTGCTGAATAACCTGCAGAATTAAATAATAAAATATAGGGGTGTATGGGTGGCTTAGTCAGTTGATTTCGTCTCAGGTCATGCATGATCTCACAGTTCGTGGGTCTGAGTACCGCATCATGCTCTGTGCTGACAGCATGGTGCCTGCTTGGGATTCTCTCTCTCCTTCTCTCTGTCCCTTCCTGCTTGCTCTCTATCTCTCTCTCTCCTCAAAAATAAATAAATATAAGGGGCACCTGGGTGGCTCAGTCGGTTAAGCGGCCGACTTCGGCTCAGGTCATGATCTCGCGGTCCCTGAGTTCGAGCCCGGCGTCGGGCTCTGTGCTGACAGCTCAGAGCCTGGAGCCTGTTTCGGATTCTGTGTCTCCCTCTCTCTGACTCTCCCCTGTTCATGCTCTGTCTCTCTCTGTCTCAAAAATAAATAAACGTTAAATAAATAAATAAATAAATAAATAAATAAATAAATAAATAAATATTTAAAATAATAATAATTTTAAAATATAGACTTTTTATTTAATTCCTTTTTTAACATTTTTTGTTAATTTTTGAGAGAAAGAAAGAGACAGAGAGCGAGTGGGGGAGGGGCAGAAAGAGAGGGAGACACAGAATCTGAAGCAGGCTCCAGGCTCCGAGCCGTCAGCACAGAGCCCCGTGCAGGACTCAAACCCACGAACTGCGATATCATGACCTGAGCTGAAGTCGGTCACTTAACCGACTAAGCCACCCAGGCGCCCCTATTTAATTCTTAAAGTTCAAACCACAAAAGCACTAAGGCTCAAACAGAAACAACACTGACAAGTCAGCCAACCGGCATGTGCGGGCCACCTCTTACCATATGACTTTGAGATTAAGCAATCAGTTGGGAGAAAGACCTCTAATCACAGCCATCTATTCACCATAGTTTTTAGCAGTGATCTTCCATATTTTGTGTATCTTCCATGAACTCAGTGTCAGTGCTCCTCATGTGATATCCAAGAAAACCCAAAGAAAGAAATTAAATACCAAGGACTAAAGTTTTGTCATGTAGGGATTAAGCTTTAGAAGGGTACAAACCAGTGTTATAGCTAAAATTTTTTTTCACCCCCACACTTCACCAAGGAACCAATTTTTAATGTCTAGAACAGGCAAAAATCAAGACAGAAAGTACATCAGTGGTTGCTTAGAGTTGCAAAATGGGAAGAGACAGCTAATGGGTACATGATTTCTTTCAGGGAGGACAAAAATGTTCTACAATTAGACTGTAGTGATGATGATTATACAACCCTATAAATATACTAAAACCCCCTAAGTTGTATATTCTAAATGGGCAAATTGTATGGTATGTGAATTAGATCTCAATAAAGCTGCTTAAAAGGAAAGAGTCAATTTTCATCTGCTGCTGGGTGATACCATCCCTGTTAAAAATGCATGCCCAAGGCCCTGGAGGGAGAGAGTTTCATGGCAACGCTCCCTCCAATGGAGTTATTCAGACCTAAAAGAACAATAAACTACATAGACTGAGCATATTAAAATAGGGTCTAGAATTGAAATCAAAATCAAATATAATTAGCAGTCACCAACATATTTAATTATAAATACATAATCAGATATGGGACATAAATGGTAAATAGTGTCCATAAATGACTAAAGTTCTCCAATGAGCTGTGGGATGAGGAAAGCTTGGCCTTAAGAGAGATAAAGAAAGAAAGTTTTTAGCTCACAGGCCTCATCCAGACGAAAAAGAGTTAAAAAGAAGCAAGTAAGGAGTGCCTGGGTGGCTCAGTCAACTGAGCTTCCTATTTCAGCTCAGGTCATGATCTCGTGGCTCATGGGTTCAAGCCCCACACTGGGCTCACTGTTGCCAGCCTGTCAGCGCAGAGCCCACTTCAGATCCTCTGTTCCCCTCTCTCTACCCCTCCCCTGCTTGTGCTCTCCCCAAAATAAAAATAAAATAAAATAAAATAAAATAAAATAAAATAAAATAAAATAAAATAAAATAAAAAAAGCGGTGACACTCTTTTCTCCATCAACCACTAACCTCTTCTCTGAATTTTTTTTAATGTTTATTTATTTTGAGAGAGAGAGAGAGAGAGAGAGAGAGAAAGGAGTGGGGGAGGGGCAGAGAGAGAGGGAGACACAGAATCTGAAGCAGGCTTCAGGCTCTGAGCTGTCAGCACAGAGCCTGATGTGGGGCTCAAACCCATGAACTGTGAGATCATGACCTGAGCTGAAGTTGGACTCTCAACCAACTGAGCCACTCAGGTGCCCTGCTTTTCTGAATTTTAAGAGATAGTGCTGCCCCACCTCAAGCCAAGGTGTGCCTAAGGACCCACCCAGTTTCCAATAATTTCACCTCTAATGCCACAGAATAGGTAAGTGTGTTACTCAAGGGCCCAACATCCCAGGCTATCATGTCCCTTAATGAGAAAAGAAGGTAGATGTAGCAAAGAGCCTCTAGAGCAGCACTGTCCAAAAGAATTTTCTGTGATGATGAATATCTTCTATGGTCTGTAGATTACACTGAGTACTTAAAATGTGGGTGGTGCAAATTAGGGGCTGATTTTTTCATTTTATTTTATTTTAATTTTAACAGACACACGTGGCTATTGACTACCATACTAGACAGAGGGTTTGAAAAAAATGCTATCCAACAGAAATATAACATGAGCCATAAATAATTTTAAATTTTCTAGTAGTCACATGGAAAACAGTTTTTTAAAAAGGTGAAATTAATTTTAACAATACATACAACTTAAACCAATATAATCAATATATTATCATCTCAACATATAACCAATATGAAAATAATTATCAAGGTATTCTATACTCTTTTATTCTACTACATCTTCAAAATCCCATGTGGAAATTACACTTGCAACCAATCTCAATTTGGATCAGCCAACAGTAGTCATATGTGGCTGCATATTAGACAGAACAATTCCAGAGAACTTTAGAATGCTTTCTGTGCCACCTAGTTCTCCCTTCCCTTTTCTCCCCAGATCCCAGGAGAAGAGTCAAATTCACAAGAACTGTTCCTTATTCCTTTACAGAGTCATACATCACACCTGGGTATGGCAGGTTGGAAGTTTTCTCCCTATCTAAAACTATCTCATACAAAAAGTTCTTAAATTCCAGCAAATATATTAATTTAGCTAAATAAATAAATAAATAAATAAATAAATAAATAAATAAATAGGGACTGCAAGGGAGGGTAGTCATTTACATCTTAGTGTGGGTTATGGGACCTTGTCACATGAAGACGACAGTGCTAAATACTCCTCATCAAGCAAAAGGGTCAAATTCTCAATAATACACTCTTAATAAAGACCTATGAAAAGATCCAAGACAAAACAAGAGGAAAAAACCCAAAGCCTTTATAGTAACACTTGGAAGAAACAACCAAACAAAACAATAATCGTTTTAGCAAAGAACTTCCAAAATAAGTGGGTGGCTAACCAGTGAGCAATTTATTTCTTGTGGTCGCAAAAGCAATCTTTATGTTGTCACTGCTCCTCTCAGCTCTCTCAGAGTGGGAGTAGACAGGGACTGAAGTCACTTCAACACCACAGAACAGCAAAGCAAGAAAGATAATGCTGCTTGGTGCCCCAGGAAGAAAAGGTAAGTTCCCCCAAGGAAACTGAGTCTAGGGGTCATTAAAGAGGCAGACATTAACCCTCAGAAAGGATACAGCAGCACAAGAAAAATCTACCATATGAGAGCATCTAAAGCCAAGAGCTGGTGCAAAGGGGAGTATAAAGGAAATACAGGCAGAGTATTAAAGGAAGAGGCAGCAAAGGAATAATAATACTGAGCATGTGCCTATAATTAAGGTCTTCCAATTCAGTATATTATTTCATTTGAGCCTGACAAAAACCAATGAGGTAAACGAGTAAGATATGATTTAACTCAAGTTCACAAATGATGAAACTCAAAGAGGTTAAGCAAGAGGCTAAGTGATTTCCCCAAGACTCATGAAGACAAAATGAGTCAATTCCTTTTTCATTTTGAATAAAACATATACGTGTATGTAATACCAATGGCCCTAATGAATGTAAAAGCATGACGAGAATACAACATAACCTCTCTGCTTGGGAAGAGGGCATTTACACATAAAAATTATTTAAATTGACTCAAAAATCTGAAAATTCTGGGGTTTCCTATACTTGAATTTTCTTTCCTAATAGCTTCTATCAGTGGTCAGCATTGGCCAAGGGACACTGGGGAGAAAAGAAAGTATACAATGCTTGAGCTCTACCCTTGAAGATTCTGACTTAGGGAGGTCTAGGAATAGCATGGCACCTGTATTTTATTAAGTATTGCAGGTGGTCCTGCTGCCTTAAGGCTAAAGAGTACTACCTCACACCAACAAAAACAGAGATGCCACAGAGGCTGAGGCTCAAGGAATGCCCTGATTAAGGGAAGCCAACCAAAGTGCTCCATGGCATCTTGAAAAGAGCCTTCCATCCCGAAGCTTTGTCCAGAGCTGAAGGCAGTGATGGACCACCCAGCCCAGGCTCAGGCCAAACAGGGTACCTGGCTCCCGAGACTGGCTATCGTCACAAATGTGCAGGTCCAGGCGGGAGATGAGCAGATGGTAGGAGGACTCTTTCACATCAAATTTCTCAAAGTACTGGCTGAGGCGGCTGCTGCTGCTGTTGCTGCTGCCTTGGCTGGCACCAAACGCCTGGGCCCAGGACTGCTGGGCACTGGGAGCAGGTGGAGTGATCTATATGTGACAGAGAGAAAAATAAGAAGTCCAAACCCAGGCAGGCTCCTCACAGGCTTTCTTAAGCTTTATTTCAGTCTGAAGAAAACCACATTTTAGCAAGATGACTCTTCCCTTTCGTAAGTGTTCACCTGGTAGCTCACGTAGGTCTGTCCCACCTAAATAACCCAAACTGCAAAAAGCCTAATTATAATTAGTGTGGTAATTGTCAGAGTTCTGTTCTCAGTTTGAATTGCCCCCCAAGCTTTGACCCCCCCAGGACTTAGCTCACTGATGCCAAAAAACCTCCTACAGGAAGTCTTTCTTAAATGACCCCTTTCGGTCTGTGTAGTTAGATGCCTCTTCTTTGTGCTCTCATGGCACAGTGTCTACCTTTATACACATCATGTTGTAATAGCTTGTTGACAGTAAGTATTTTAAGACAGTGAAAGCTCCAAGGACAAAAACAAGAAGTTTATTATACTCTCCCTTTCCAGTGGCCAGCACTATGTAATAAGCTAACACACTGGAGGCACCCAATGAACAGAATAAATAAATAAATCAGACACACAAACAAAACCTATGCACATCTAGAAGTAAATGAAAAATGCTCCAAATAAGCCTAGTAAAGTCTAGACTCCACCTATGTTGATATGAATTAGGTCTGGCCTACCATCTCCCTAGCCCCACGCCTCTAACCTGTACAGGTTCAGGGGCCAGGCTCTTCCTCTGCTGGGCTGACTTCTCCATGGCCTCACTCAGCGACTCTGCATACTTCATCATAGCCTTGAGCTGTGAGTCAGTCAGCACCCAGAGCAGATCATCCAACAGGAACATCAGCTTGGAGGCTACCACATTGCAGTCTTTGGTCTGAAGGAGACACACAGAACATGAAGTTCAACGTCTTGTATTATTCCAACTCAAAGTGACTCTTGCCCAGTTAACTTCAGAAATGGCTTTTAATCCCCAGAACATGAAAGGAAAGCAACAACCACCGTGGAGAGTCCATTTCTTACAAAGCTACTAATGTTTTCTGCAATTAACAAGAAGCAGGAAAAGTGAACTGCTAGGTGCCTAGGTCCATGTCCCTGTATATGGGTAAAAACTGTGGTTTCCAAAATACAGATGACAAGGAGGTGGAAATGTTCACAGAAATGTTCTGTGCAACACTAAATTACAGGCCTGTCCTTTTCAATTGTCATTCCTAGAGCCAGTAACATTCCAAGAGAGAATACCAACTCCCAGGATGTGTAGGAGAATAAAACATGGAAGTTTTCATGAGGGCAGAAAATATACTCACTCTTCTTTTGAGGGCTATTTGGATCCTGCCTTGGTTGGTAATAAGCCTCAATGGAGTGGTGACTGGATCCTGATCACCATTGTCGGTAGCATCTGCCTCGATTCGAAGTGTTTGCCAAGTTATTTCCTTAAATGTTAAAACCTGGAAGGAGAGAGAGTAAATTCCCTTAATTCTGTGGATGAAATTAACCAAGAGGCAGTAAGTCCAAGGGGGAAAAGACTGGCAAAGCAGAAACCCCCACCATTCTCGGTTGGGATCCCACCAATAGAATGCAGCGGAACAGAGATCCCTAAGTGAGGAAAGGATGCAGCAGTAACACTGGACAGAAGGGCTTCTTGGGTTCACAGGAATAAGGGCAATATCTGAGGAAATCCCCAAAGCAGGAACAGTATCCTTTAAAAAGAAGTCCTATTCTGGATCTCCCCATTCTCTTCTCTTGCAATACTAGGGTTGTCACCTCTCCTCGGCGGGGGTCAGTGATGCGGGTGAGGCGGAGGTCACTCTGCTGCCAGCTGGGGTTGACACTGTAGCCCTGGAGCTGCCACAATTCAAAAGAAGCGTGGAAGGCCTTGGAGTGAATCTTGATGGTGATGGAATTGACGATGATGAACATTCCCTCCACCACCTTCTCGGCAAAGCCATACTCACTACAACAAATGAGGCAGACCAATGTTCAGAATCATGTGAGAGTCTGTGCACACTCTGTGCTGGAAGACATCAGACAAGATTATTAACAGTGTCTCTCTTTGGGTGCTAGAACTGTGGATGGTTTCTTTCTTTCTTTCTCTTTTCATATATATATATGAAATGATGACATACTATATGGTTACATTTACATAACTTTAAAACTAGGGAAACTAATGTATGGTGTTACAAATCACAATGAAAGTGATCCTTGGGGGTGGATATAACTAGAAAGGCCACAGGAGACTTCTAGGATTCTGGAAGTTAGTAGTCTGTTTCTTGATGTGTTAACTTTGTAAAGAATCACTCAACTATTATATACACATGATTTGTGTTCTTCAATATGGTACACTTCAATATAATTTACCAAAAAACTACACTGAAACACCATGTGTCATCTATTAGATTAGGCAAAAATCCTATAGCCTGACAATATTCTCTATTGACAAGTCTCTGGAAAAACAAGAACTAGTACACAATGCTGATGGGAACATAAAATTATATCCTTATAGAAGGTAATTCAGCAATTACTATTAAAATTATACATACATTTTCCCTTTAACCCACGAGTCCCACTTCTAGGAATCTATCCCAAAATATGCTGGCAAAAAAGGGAGAAACACCCCAAATGTCCCTCAACTGATGAACGGATAAATCAAATGTGGTATATCTATCCATACAATAAAATATTATTTGCCCACAAGAAGGAATAAAGTAGTGATAGTGCTAAAATACATCTAAACCTTGAAAATATTATGCTAAGTGAAAGAAGCCAGCTATAAGAGACTACAGAGTAAATGATTCCATTTATAGGATGATCAGAATGATGATCAGAATAGATACAGAAAGCAGATTAATGGTCACCTAGGACTAAGGCAAGGGACAATGAGGAGTGACTGCTAATAGGTAGTATGGGGTTTGTTTGGGTGATTAAAATGTTCTAAAATTGATTGTGGTTATAGTTGTACAACCTGGTGTAAATTCTAAAAACAATTGAACCATACACTTCAAATGGATGAATTCTATGGTATGTGAATTATATTTCAATAAAATGGTTTTTAAAATATGTTGGAAGGGGCACCTGGGTGGCTCAGTCAGTTAAGCTTCCGGCTCTTGGTTTAGGCTCAGGTCATGATCTCATGGTTTGTGGGTTTGAGCCCCGTGTTGGGCTCCACACTGCCAGCATGGCGCTTGCCTGCAATTCTTTCTTCCTCTGTCTCTCTGCCCCTCCCCGGCTCTCTCTCTCTCAAAATAAATAAATAAGTTAAAAAAAAATAGAGTTAAAATATGCTGGAAAAATACTAAGTGACTCACGAACAAGGTCATTTATTGCTGCACTATTTGTAACAGCAAGAAAACTAGAAATAATTCAAATATCTATCAATAGAGAACAGGCTATAGAAACTACGATGCCTCCTGAAAATATTTTGAGTATTCTGTAGATTCAGAAAGGAATGGGGCAGGGGTTGGTGCCTGGCTGGCTCAGATGGCAGAACATGCAACTCTTGATCTCGGGTCATGAATTCAAGCCCCACACTGGGCATAAAGCCTACTTTAAAAAAAAAAAAAAAAGGAATAAGGAACGTTGCTCTATATACTTCTATAGACTGATCTCCAGGATATGTTTTTAAAAGAAAAACCAATGTGGAAAGTGTTTATGGTACACGGTATTTTATGTAAAAAAGGGGACAACACAAACATACATACGTATAACATATCTTGTTTTATGGTTTTAACTTTGGAACTTTAACTTTTTATTTTATATAATTAAAAAATAAATTTAAAAACAATTTAAAAATTTTAAACAAACTGATATTAAATTCCTGGAAGACAGCATAAGAGAAAACCTCGATGACCTTAGGTACAGCAATGACTTTATTTATTTTTTGGAAGAGTTCAAGTGGGGAAGGAGAAGAGAGAGGGGGACAGGGGATCCAAAGTGGGCTCTGTGCTGACAGGTTGACAGCAGCAAGCCCGATGTGGGGCTCAAACTCACAAACTGTGAGATCAATGACCTGAGCCGAAGTCAGATGCTCAACCAACTGAACCACTCAGGTGCCCCAAAAAGGTTGTTTTTTAAATGTTTATTTATTTGTTTTTGGGAGTGAGAAAGCGGGGGAGGGGCAGAGAGAGGGGAAAGGCGGGTGGGGAGAGTCTCTGCTATCAGCGCAGAGACCAACGGGGGGCTTGAACTCACTAACCGTGAGATCATGACTTGAGCCAAAACCAAGAGTCAGACACTCAACCAACTGAGCTATCCAGGCACCCCAAAAGCTTTTGTTTTTTAGTAAAAGTTGATATGGAACAGTTAATATATTGGAAATAATAGGGCCATTAGCAACTAACCTCTGTCCTGAAGCGAGGGCAATGGGAGACTGTCCATTGGGGGGCCGAGGCTCCTCACATGTCTTCATCTCCACCTCTACCTTATCCAGACACTGAAATAAAAGCCACGAAGAGCTAAGCATCTGCACAAAAACCCACACAGCACACGCTGCGGATTACCCATCTCTATACTCTAATGCCTAGTTGAGTGCTGTGCCCACAGTGGGCACACATTAAATGTCTGTCGAATGAATGAACAAACTGAAATGCAAAGAGAGGCCTCATCTTCCCTCTTCCATGTCCATTAGCAGCAGAACTCCATGACAAGTATGGGATTAGCTCATAGCAGAAAACTAAAACATAAATCCAAGTTACAGAGATTACTATTCCTGGAGATTCCACTCTTTGAGTAAAGGCATGCATGGATCAGGGCTTTCACTGATGAAGGGCTTTCAGTTGATAATCACCCGACAGTCAACATCAACTACATTTCTCATTTTTCCTCTGTCAGGATTCCAAAGGAAATGTAAAAGTAGAACCTGGGTAGCAAATTTGTTATAAAAAACAAAAAGCAAAACAAGCAACTCAGGACTCCTGGGTCTTGTGTCTCAATGTTAACATTATACCTCATAGCAATACCAGAATAAGCCCAGACAGTAGTCACTCTGTCTGAGAGAGAAGCTGACAAGCCAGAAAGAGCAATCATCACTCCCAAAAAGGATAGCCTATCAGGACTCCTCCCCATCTTCTCTCAGATCTTTTAAAACCTGACCCCAGCCATCCCCATGTGATTACTTGCAATCAAGAAAAGCCATTACCAAGCATATGGGATGTGTCTTCAACTTTGTCCACTGGATCTGAAAGAAGAAAGCAAAGACTCAGGGCTGTGGGAGCTGTCCCTCAATAAAGCATGCCTGTTGGCCAAGGACAGCAATAGCACTCTGACCCCCATTCTCACCCGGATGGAGGCCCTGTTGCAGTAGACCCGAGTGATGGCTAACCAGGTGGGTAGCTCCAGCACATTCTGTAGAACCTCTTCATCTAGCTCCAGGTTCGTCAGCTGACCCTCCCCTTTCAAAGTGCTCAAATTGATTTTGTCTGGGGAAAGATTTTTGGTGAACCTGAAAAAAGTAAAAATAAGAAGGTATTATTTCTATGGAAATCCACTAAATGGGCATTATAGCCAATAACGCTTTTTAGTTTGGAGAAAAGAGAAAGTTAAAGAACAAATGTTGACTAATGACCACACTGTCTCTATGCCAAGTAAGATGTTAGGTGAGACCTATCATTCTACTCATGACTGTATCACCTTTCTACTCAAGTGATTCTGGAGAAATGGCTATAGCAGTGGCAATATAGACCTTTGATATTTCTGAATCCCCACATAAAAACAGAGCAACTAGATAGCAACACCAGAAGCCCACGGATAACACTTATAACAAAACTAGAAGACAAAGCAGCCTCATAAATCCCCACATAAAGCAAGAGGGAAAAAGCATCAATAGCCACAAGACATATGTGCTATAAGCAGCTGTGAAAATCAACATGAAAGCAATAAGGCATCTGACAAACCAAAGAACAGAACTACAAGACAACCAAGTTTTAAATGAAAAGCAACGTGGGCCAATTGGATCATAGCAGTTGAAACTAGTGGGGTGTAGTCAACTGCAAGGGGTCCCCAGTGAGGTCCAAAGGACCTGGAGCAGGCTAGCCCTATAAACTCAGGAAACTAATCAAGGTTCCTTCTTAGGACACAGCACCCATGTTGAAAAGAAACTGTTGGGAGAGGAATCCAAACTGAGCAAGATAGGGAAAACAAATGAAGAAAAGAGATTGTACAAACAAAAGTGGGGGCGGGGCTGGGTGGAGAGTAGACAGACCAGGGTATCTCAGAAAGCAAATTATATTTCTAACACTACTTGAAACAGACGAGGGAGCTCTATGAAGTTAGAATGTGAGACGGGGGCGCCTGGGTGGCTCAGTCGGTTAAGCGTCCAACTCTTGATTTTGGCTCAGGTTGTGGTTGGTGGGATCACGCTGCAGGTCAGGCTTTGCGCTGACAGCACAAAGCCTGCTTGGGATTCTCTCTCTGCCCCTCCTTCCCCACCCCCCTCTCAAAAATAAACTTTTTTTTAAAAAATGGTAAATTTAAAAAAAAATGTGAAATGGTAATAGGCTAATTGTTGGCTTGTTAAGTACAGTCAAATGAAACCCCAGACCCTTACACATCCCTTTACTCATGTGACAAAAGAACAAACCCCTCACCTATAGTCCTGCCAAAGTAAATGAACCTAAATCTCATCATGCTACTAGGTCCAGTTGCGAATTTGCAGGAAATACAGAGGACAGAGAAAAAACGCTGAACTGCACCATAAGCGTGCAATCAGCAAAATACAGACCATAGGAAACTCTACAGGTCAAGTGGCCTGGACATAATTCACACAGGCCAGTCTTCTCATTATTCCATGCTCACTGTCTCCAGTCTGCTCACGTGTTCTTGCCACCCCTTTCCTGGAGCATCATCATCACAGTCTGCCATGCCAGGCCCAATGCGAGACTTCTCACTGAGGCTTTCCTTCCCCAACTGCTGCAACTCATATTAAACTTTTTTTTTCTACATCTCTAGAATCTGTTACACACATTTAAGTCATAATCATGGAGGGTCTTAGGATGTTCTCTAATTCTCCCATATGTAACCACCCCTGTGTAATTAGATGTGAAGCCTTGTGAGGTCAGAGGCTTGGTCTTAGCCATGCCTCCTAATCAAAATGGTTACCTGACATACGCACATACCTCTCAGCTAACTATCCTGCTGCCTGACTACTCCCAGTTCCCTTCTCATCTTTTTGGTTAGATCAATTTAAGGGCAGTTCCTCACAGCATATCCCTCTTTCCTGTATGACAAACTGTCTAGATGAATCTCATCCCTGTAATTCTCACTGTTGCTGCCTCTGAGTCACTATTTTCCACCTCAATAATAAATTGTATCTTGCCCTCCATCCATAACTACACTTGGCCCTTATACATATTAGATGCTAATAACTGACTTCAGAGTTACATATTATTTACCAACTTTTATTTGTTCATATACATCCTTTCCTTTTACTAAGGTGTATTTTAGTGTTTTTGGTTTTCCTTGGACTATAACATCATGATGTGCATGAGTTTTATCTTCACAATTTTTTTCTACAGTGCCTAAAATGGTACTATATAAAAAGACTCTAACAATTTTTAAATGATAGTTAAAAATTTTTAGAAGTTTATAAACATGCAAAAAAAAAAGTACTATATGATAATTAGAGATTCATAGGAATCAATGGCATGATAACAAATTCAGGAAACTGCTTACCTGTGAGACAGGGGAGGGTTCCACAGTCAGCTGCAACTATATAAATACTTATTTCTCACATTCTGTATAAATACTTATTTCTCACATTGGGAGGTGACTGTATGGGAGGTGAACGTATGGCTATATTACTCTTTATATATTTTTGTATGGCAAATATTTCATAGTAATTCTTTCTAAGATTTCTATCAATTACCTAGTGTATGTACTTACTGTTTGAAGCGCTACTCCTCCATGGGTCTCTCACACTCCTACATGTCTTGCTGAGTATACCAAAAACACATGATCCTGACCACTCCTTACCCAGGCCACTTCTCAGGATTGGGTTTGCAAAGATCAGCTTTGAGGGATGAAGTAATGTGCCCCACCCCAGGACAAAGAGCAGGCTTGTTTACCACTTACTTCAGTGTTCCATTCCTATAAAATATGTGCAAGCATCCATCTGGGTCCGTTTGTGTCACTCCCATGGGACACGAGGGGATAAGGGGGAACTAATGCAAACATTTGCTTATGCTGCTTGCAGGGCTGTGAGTAATAAAGTCTTCTATCTCTGATCTAGGAGTATCATGTGTTCTGTCAGCATCCATAAACTACAACAAGCTCATTATTAGCTTTTAAATAGGGTAAAATAAAATTCTATACCCGTAGACATACTTTTACTGATTTTAATTCACAAAAAATGTTTAGTCAACATTTACTGGGTATGAACCAATGTTAGTCTCTGAACCCAAAAGACAAGCTTTCTACAATGGCTCCTATCATCTGAAAACTAACTTGCTACAGAGGGAAAGAGAATTTCTCTTTTCCTTCAAGGAATGGCTACCTATAAGGAAATAGGACTGGGGTGTGAAAGAAAAGAAAGAACATCTTAAACACTTCCACTACATAAAACAAGAATAACAACAATTGAAACTAAAGGAAGATACACAGTGCATGCCCCTTAGGGACTTGGAGGAAACACAGTCCTGTGGGAAGGAAAGAACACAGAAGCAGAACTTAACATTATTTGTAACCACTAGGTACAGGCAGGCTTTCTTTTTCAAGTCCTTTATATTTAAACAAGATACTACAATTATTTTTTCCTAGCAACACTTCCTCTACTCTTAAGTATTCAGGAAAGCCACATCAGCTCCGAAATTGGGGTGAGTAACCCTTCAGAAGTATTAGTCTTAAAGATAAGAACTTTTGAAGATAAAAAAAATTAGTTTTAAAGACTGTAACTGTACGTGTCCTCTTTTCCCCAGATTGTGATAAGACCCTACCTCTCTGCCTCAACTGAGAATCATAGTAGGTGTGAGACACTGTCAGAGATGGGAGTCAGGACCCCTTCAATATGCAGGAGAGAACAGGCTGAGAGTCACTAAGATAAGCTATTTCCCTTATGATAAAAATCTCTCTAAAAACAGGAGGAACATACTTTGAATAAAATGAAACAACCACAGTCAACAATGAGTTACACACATGCTAACGTTGACATTCTCAAAGTGGTTACACTGAACAGGCAACCTGTACCTAATTTCTACATTGTGTTCTATGCAAAATCTAACTCCATTTACAGCTCCATATAAAAAAATACGTCATTTTTCCAGTTGTGAATAAAAAAGTATGAGACTTGTGTTACATTTCACCCTAACTTTGCCAGGATTTAGGGCAATTGTGTCTCAAACTATGGTCCTGTGATCAAATGGGTAGAATCACCATGGTGTATGTTTATTTTAACATGTAGATTATTGGGCCACACTCCAGATATGCTGATTCACAATGGGGAGGGGAGTAAGGAATCAGCATTTTACAAACTCAGGGTGATTCTTCTGTTCTCTAAAGTTTGAGAATGGTTTAATTTGAATGGTTTAACAGTTAATCAGTTAAAGTGATTGAAGGCAGGGAAAATGAGAGGTTCAAGATAGAAAAGAGATGCATAAATCCATTCTTCCAGAACAGAGAAGTTTTTAAATTCTATTCTTATCATGGCTTGGTGTTTAAGAGCACAGGCTTTAGGGTTAGACTTGGGCTCAAAATCTGGCTCTCTCACTAATGCTGTGACTTTAGGCAAACTGTCCAACCAACTTCACAGGACTGGTGGAATTAACAGAGCTAACTAACATACACTAAATATCCGGCATTTGTTAAGTGCTCAATAAAAAGTAATATTATTTGTGGATTCCACTGCTGCCTTTAGAAAAGGATTACATTATTATCTTAAAAAATAGATTCAGGAGGCCTGGATTATAATCCTAGGGTTCAAGCTGTCTTCAAGAGACAACCCCTCAGGTCTCTTTCTAGCTCAATGTATCCTCCTCCATTCCCAGTATGCCTATTTCTATCCTTTCCACCCAGGCGTCTACAAATTGAAATCTGAACAAGGTTAAAACTGAATTAATGTTCCTCAGAAAGCCTTTCCAGAGTCCCCACTCTGGCTCCAAGAATAGATTTTCATCCTTTGTCCCTCCAGTACTACTGGGTCACAAGAGAACTGAGGACATGGAACAAAGTTATCAATTAATCTAGTCAAAATCAAGCTTGTAAAGGCAAGACTAACCAATTGAAAACAACAGGTGTATAGGTGATAATCAGCAGAGTTCTATGAACTTTGTAGCCATGTCATCTGGCAAATGACAGCACTGACTTCTTCAGGGAAGTTCTATAGAGAACCCTGTGCTCATTTTATCCTGATAGTAACCAGGTGGACTTATCTTGGAAATGACTACAAGTGTATGAACATCAGGCAGCCAGGACTAGAGACTAATCTCAGTGAGGACTGGTCATCAGACTCTTGGCATACTGCCCTCATCAACAGCACCAACACAGAGGAACAACGGGAAAAGCACAAAACCCAGAAGAACCTGTCTTCCTAGATGAGGCCCCAGAGGAAAAGTGATCGCTCATATTTCCAGGTAGGGTACAGAAGAATAAGCAAGTGAGAGGATAAACTTCCTTTTATTATATAATTTTGGTTATCAGAGTGGAGAATCTCTCTACAGAGATTACATGCAGGTCTGCTGGACCACCAATGGCTGTTCTCCCCTAAGAGTAATAATAAATTTGTCAATTTACTTTTATGATTCAACAAAAAGTGGGTATCACCTTATTAGCTTCTCAAAAAAGGCAGTAAGAATTCCTCAACTGATTTTGACCGCATTTTACAGTAATAACAAAGAATAGGTAAAATGGTAATCCACGAGGACGGTTGTGGAGGAGGATTGTGGAGGTTTGCTCAAACAAGGAAACCAGATCTGAATCTGATCTGAAACCACTTTATTCAGTATCTGTGTTCCTAACTGAGGATGATATCTCTGATTCCAGGGTTGCTGAAAAGGCTAATGGAAGCCTGCTATTCCACTTTAAGTATGTGGGGAAACATTTTCTGGCCATCTGTTACTGTTACAGAGCATAGAAGCTAAGATGAAATCAAGTTGGAAAAGATCTTGATCGGGTTTCATTTCTGCCAGAGGATTGCAATCTGCCAAAGAGACAACAGAGAAAAATTCTCAGATATCTTTGTGAAAATGTACCACAATGTTAGAAGTGAGAATTCTTAGATTTTTAGATTCACAGAATTTCAGAGTAGAAGGCATCTTAAATAATAATTCAGACCAAATCTATAATTTGCAAATGGCCAGAAAGTTAAATGACTTTCCCAAGAGTCATAGCTAGCCAGTGGTTAACCTGGGACTAAGTAAATGGCAGAAATGAGACTTAACTCAGCATTCGGTCAACTCTCCCACTACCCTGTACCCTGTAATTCAGTACTTTTATTGCTGATAATACAGTCAATAAGTTGCAATAATCAGTCTGCTTCAGGTCCCAAAGAAATCGAAACCCCACAAAAGCAAATATGCCTGCAAATATGCTTTGCTTCCTTCACTATTTTTTTCCACTAAGGTGATCACAGTCCAGGCCTTGGTTTCTAAGCTTCCTAAGCAAATCCATACCAAAGTATTTTCACTGCTCAGCCACACCACAGGCATGACTTTCAGCAAAAATATAACACATCAAGCTGTGGACCCCCAAATCATCTAAACAAAATATCTCAATCATTGAAGTAGCTAACATTAGTCTACTCTGGACCATGTGATAGAATATACCATTCAATCTTAGAGGTTTGTCCTAATAGGTTTTACTCCCAAAACTGCTACATGAATGGATATATGCTTTTCTTAGAAGAAAATTCTCTCTCCTTCTGGATTTTTGTTTCCGATATTGGGTTTTTTAAATTGTTTTTGTGTTATTTAAGGTGCAATTTATATACAGCTTTTTTTTTTTAATTTATTTTGAGTGGGGGGGGGAGGGGAGAGGCACAGAGAGAGAGAGAGGGAAAGAAAGAGAATCCCAAGCAGGCTCCATGCTCTCAGCGCAGAGCCCAACATGGGGCTCAAACTCACAAACCATGAGATCATAACCTGAGCCAAGCTCAAAAGTCAGATGCTTAACCAACTGAGCCACCCAGGTGCCCCTACAGTAGCTTATTTCTGAACTTTCTATTTTGTTCCACTGGTCTACTTATCCTTATGCCAATACCACACTGGCCATATTATGGTAGGTTCATTTTAAGTCTTAAAAGTAGTATAAATCTCATTTTGCTTTTTCCCCCCAAGAGTATTTTAGTCATTCTAGGTCTTTTACACTTCCATACAAATTTTTAAGTCAGCCTGCCAATTTCTGTAGGATGGAGGAAAAAAACACCTGTTGAAATTCTGATTGGGACTGCATAGCTCAACTGGGGGAGATCTGACATATTAGCAAAGATGAGTCAGTGTATCCTTGAAGACGGTATATAACCAAGGGATGGCATATTTATTTGGGTCGTCTTTAACTTCTCCAGGCAACATTTTCTAGTTTTCAGGTATACACCTTTTTTTCAATTTATGTGTGTATTTTATATTTTTGAATTATAAAGGAAACTTTAAAAATTTTTCTAGTTGTTTGCTGCTAGAAGATAGAAGTAAAAGTGCTTTTTCATATTGATTTTGGTTTTTTTAAAAGATTTTTTTAAGTAGTCTCTATACCCAACATGGAGCTCAAGCTTACTCTGAGATCAAGAGTCCCACACTCCACCAACTGAGCCAGCCAGGTGTCACTGTATTTGACTTTATATCCTACAACCTTACTAAATTCAATTATTCACTCTAATGGTTGTTTTGTAGGTTCTTTAGGATTTTCTATGTAAACAATTATATCTGTGGAATAGAGACAGTTTTACTTCTTCATTTCCGATCTCTGTGAAAACTGGTATTTATATATTGTTCCTATACATTGCTAGTATAGTTCTAATACTTGCTAGTATTAATACTAGCTAGTACTAATACTTGCTAGCAAGTTCTAATACTTGTTAGTCCTATACTTGCTAGTATAGTTCTAATAACTAGTTCTAATAACTTTCTAGTTATTAGAACTTACTAGTTCTAATAACTTTTTTTTTAAGAGGCCGAAAGAGTTCTACAAAGACATTCACATAGTCTGCAACATCTTTGTCAGTTTTCTGTTACCAAGATTATGATAGACATATTAAACAAGATGGGAAGTGTTTTCCTTCTCTATTTCCCAAAATAATTTGTGTTAAATGGGTTCTATTTCTTACTTAAGTGTTCAACACAAATCATCAATAAAACCATCTGGACCTGGAGTTTTCTTTGTAAAATAAAGTTTTGATAACAAATGCAATTTCGTTAATAGACATTGGGCTACTCAGATACTCCATAGTCAATTCTGCTAAGTTACGTTTTTCAAATAATTATGTGCACTTCATCTAAGTTGTTGAGTTTTTTGACAACAGATATTAATAATCCCTTAATACCTTTTAACACCTGTAAGATCTATATCCCCTCTTTCATCCCTGATAGTATTCATGACTTCTTTTTCTTGGTCAGTTTCACTAACAGTTAATTTTAATGATCTTTAAACAAAAAAAAAAAAAAACTTTTGTCTTTATTAATTTTCTCTATTTTGTCCTATATTCAATGTCAGTGATTTCTACTGTTTTTCCTTTATTCTACTTACTTGGGTTTATTACGTTCATCACTTTCTAGCATCTTAAGTTGGAAACCTCATTCACTGATTTTTAAACTTTTCTCTAATATAAGCATTTAAACCTATGTTTCCTAGTATTCACTTTATTTGCTATATCCCACAAGTTTTGATATGTTGAATTTCATTGCCAACTAGCTAACATTTTCTAATCTCTTTTACAAAATAATTTCTTTCACCATGAGTTATTTAGAAATGTATTTTAAATATTCCAAATTTGCAGGACTTTTCTAGTGATCTTATTTTTTATTGATTTTTAACTTAATGCCATTGTAGTTAGAGAATATACTATGTAAGTTTTCAATATTTTGAAATTTGTTGAGACATATTTTATAGTTTAATGTATGGTCTATTTTGGTAAACATTTCCTGTGCACCTGAAAAGAATATTGTTGTTCTCCAGTTGTGTTATGTATAGTGTTCTATAAATGTCAATTAGGCAAGGCAATGCATAACATTATTCAGATCTTCTATATCTATACTGATATTTTTCAAGTTGTTCTATCAACTACTGAGGGAGGAGTATTAAAAACATCCAACTATAATTGTTGGGGCGCCTGGGTGGCTCAGTCAGTTGAGCGTCCGACTTCAGCTCAGGTCATAATCTCACGGTTTGTGGGTTCGAGCTCTGCATCGGACTCTGTGCTGCCAGCTCAGAGCCTGGAGCCTGCTTGGGATTCTGTGTCTCCCTCTCTCTCTGCTCCTCCCCTGCTCACACTCTGTCTCTCTCTCAAAAATGAATAAAGATTTTTAAAAAAATTTTTTTGAATCCAACTATAATTGTGGATTTGCCTTTTTCAGCTTTGGTTTTGCTTCATGTGTATTGAAGCTATTTTATTAGGTTCATATACATTAATGATTGTGTCTTTTTTTTTTTTTTTGAGTTTATTTATTTTGACAGAGAGAGAGAGACACAGAGAGAAAAGAGGAGGGGCAGAGAGAGAAGGAGAGAGTGAATCCCAAGCAGGCTCCAAGCCAACACAGGGCTCAATCTCACGAACTGTGAGATCATGACCTAAGCTGAAATCAAGAGTTGACACTTAACTGAGCCAGTTTTTCTGATGAAATGATTGTGTCTTTCTGATGAAATTATCCTTTTACTATGAAATGTTTATCTCTGTAATTTTTTTTTTATTTGAGAGAGAGAGAGATTGAGCAGGGGAAGGGCAAGAAGGGAAGGGGGAGGGGGCAGGGAGAGATAAAGATCTTAAGCAGACTCCACATTCAGCGTGAGCCCAATACAGGGCTCGATTCCATGACCCTGGGATCATGACCTGTGCCAAAATCAAGAGGTGGACACTCAACCGACTGAGCTACCCAGGCACCCCTCTTATCTCTAGTAGTAATCTTTGTCTTGAAGTCTATTTTGTCTGATGATAATATAGCCACTCCAGCATTCTTGTGCTTACTGTTCACACGGTGTACCTTTTTTCATCCTCTAACTTTCAATCTATTTGTGTCTATCCCTTTTTTATCCAGTCTGACAACCTGTACTGTTAATTTGGAGTGGTCAATCCATTTACACTTAATGTAATTATCGATATTGGTTGATTTTGGTTTAGCATTCAATTTGTTTCATCTGGTTTTTGTTCCTCTATTCCTCCTTCCCTGCCTTCTTTTTAGGTTAACCTAATTATCTTTAGTATTTCATTGTAATTTTATGGGATTTTTAGCTAAACCTCCTTACCTATGTGTGACTACTCTAGGGACACACAATGTAAACTTATCACAATCTACTTACAGTTAATATTATACTACTTTAAGTAAAAATTTAAGAACTTTTGCAACAAAATAGTTCATTTACTGTCCTTCACCTTGTGGACCATAGTTGTCATATATATTACATATACAACAGTCCCCCTTTATCCACGAGGGATATGTCCCCAGTCAATATCTGAAATTGCAGACAGTACTGAATCCTATATATACTACCTTTTTTTTCTATTAAAACATAATTATGACAAAGTTTATAAATTAGGCAAGTAAGAGATTAACAACTAATAATAAAATAGAACAATTATAATATACTGCAATAAAAATTATGTGTATGTGGTTTCTCTCAAAATAGCTCATTTTACTGTACTCACCCTTCTTCTTCTTGTGTTTATATAAAATGATAAAATGCCTACCTGATGAGTTGAAGTGAGGTGACTGATGTAGGTACTAAGACACAGCATCAGCTTACTACTGACCTTCTGATGATATGTCAGAAGGAGGATCATCTGCTATGGACTGCAGTTGACCACAGGTAACTGAAACCATGGAAAGCAAAACTGTGGATAAGGGAGGACTACCATACATATGGTACAGACCCATAAGACAGTCTTGTCTATTACAGAAATAGTCTTGAACATCTACATTTGCAGTGTTCTTCACTCTTTCTTATAGATCCAAATTTCCATCTGGTATCATTTCTCTTCAACCTGAAGAACTTTCTTCAGTATCTCTTATAGTACTGCTAGGATTCTGTTTTCCTTAGTCTAAAAATGCCTTTACTTTCCACTTTTAAAAAACATTTAAGCTGGATATGTAATTTTAGGTTGAGAACTTCTTTCAGCATTTAAAGATATCAGTCCATTGTATTCTTGCCACTGCTGTTATTGATGGGAAGTCAGCCATTAATTTCTATCATTGTTCTCCTTTATGTGAGAAGTCATTTTCCTCTGGCTGCTCTCATTTTCTCTTTATCTTTAATTTTCAGCAACATGACTGTGATGTGCCTGGAGTGATTTTCTTTATATCTATCCTACTTAGGATTGACTGAGATTCTTGGATTTTATAAATCTGTTTTTCACCAAACTTGAAACTTTTAGCCACTTTTTTAATAACAGCTCTATTGAAATAGAATTCACATACCATAGACACATTCATTTAAAATGTACAATTGACTGGGGGCGCCTGGGTGGCTCAGTTGGTTAAACGTCTGACTTCGGCTCAGGTCATGATCTCATGACTCATGGGTTTGAGCCCCACGTCGGGCTCTGTGCTGACAGCTTGGAGCCTGCAGCCTGCTTCAGATTCTGTGTCTCCCTCTGTCTGTCCTTTCCCTGCTCTCTCTTTCAGAAATAAATAAACATTTAAAAAAATTAATTGAATGGTTTTTAGTATACTCACAGAGTTGTGCAATCATAAGCTTAATCCATTTTAGAACATTTTCATTACCCTCTTCCAAAAACACCTGTACCCTTCAGCTATCATCTCCACTCTCCTTATTTCCCCTAACCTGGTAACCATTATCTATTTTGTCTCTATAGATTTGCCTATTCTGGACATTTAACATAAATGGAATTACACAAGATGTGGTCTCTTGTGACTAGCTTCTTTCACTTAGCATATTTTCAAAGTTCATCCATGTTGTAACAGGAATCAGCACTTCTTTCCTCTTTATGGTCAAAAATATTCCATTATACAGATACACCATCTATATAATGTTTTATCATTATTGTTTATCATCATTTATCATTCATCAGTTGATGGGACATTTGGGTTGTTTCCCCTTTTGAGACATTGTGAATAATACCACTATGAACATGCAAGTACAAGTTTTTGTGTGGACATACGCTTTTATTTGTTGGGTATACAAGTAGGAATGGAATTGCTGTGTAAAATGGTTAACTCTGATACTTCTTGAGGAGGTGCCAGACTGTTTTCCAAAGTGGCTGCACCATTTTACAGTCCTACCAGCAGTGTTTGAGAGTTCTTATTGTTCCACATCCTCACCAACATTTGTTATTATTTCTCCACATTTTCACCAACACTGTAATTAGCTTTTTAATTACAGTCATCCTTGTAGCCATTGTGATTTTGATCTGCATTTCCTTGATGGCTGATAATGTTGAGTATCTCATGTGTTTGTGGCCATTTATGCATCTTCCTTAAAGAAATGTCTATACAGAACCTTCGCTTGTTTTTAAATTGGGTTGTCTTTTGTTTACCTGTCAGCTATTATTTCTGCAAATATTTTTGTCTTGTTTTAATTATCTACTGCAGCATAAACGACTCCCCACCTAGTGCCATAAAACAGTAAGCATCTTATTAAGCTCACAGATTTATGCATCAGAAATTCATTCAAGGGATAACTGGGAAAGCTTTACTCTGATTCAAGAATCCTGGGGCTTCATCTGGGATGCCATGAATGGCTGGGAGCTGGGATCACCTAGAAGTGAGTGGCTTCTTCACTCACATGGTTGGCTCCTGGACTGGAATGTCTCAAAGACCAGCTCAGCAAGGACTGTTAACTGAAGCACCTACACGTGGTTACTCTGTGTAGCTTGGATGTCACTTCCAACCCGATTCTATTGGCCAAGAAAAGAACATGTATGATGGCAGATATTGTTGCAGCCATCTTCGGAAAATACAATCTGCCACATGTCTTCTCTCTCCTTGCCTTCTAGGACTCCAAATACAAACATATTAATACTGTCTCACAGTCCCTGAGGCTGTTTTTGTTTTTCAATCTTTTTTCTCTTTTCTTCAGAGTGGATAATTCCTGTCTATTTTCAAGTTCACCGACCCTTTCTTTAGCCATCTCCAATCTGCTGTTAAGCATATCCAATTAATTTTTCATTTCAGGTATTGTACTTTTAAGTTCTAGATTTTACATTTGGTTCTTTTTATAGTTCCCACTTCTCTGCTGAGATTCTCCATCTGTTCACTTATTATTACCAAGTTTGTTTAATGTCCTTGTCTGATAATTTCAACATCTGAGTCATCTTGGGGTCAATTTCTATTGACTGCTATTCTCAACGAGTCACATTTTCCTTCATTGCACATCTAGTCATTTATTATTGTATACTGAACATTATTGAGATTCTAAATCCTGTCAATCTTCCTCTGAAGAGTGAATTTTGTTCTAGTGGGAAATTCACTTGTCTAGATTCATACTCCAAACTCTGTCACCCCCATAAGAGGCAGCAGCTAAATCTCAGCTCAATACTTTCAGCTAACTATTGCCTTTCCTAGGCTTCATGAAACCTTTCCCCATGCATGTCAAGGATTTGGACAGAATTTAAAAGCAGACTGTAGGGCTCCCTCTTCTGTTGCTCCCTCCTTTCTGAGATTTCTCCCCTCATTTCCCAGCCCCTCTTATAGTCCTGAACTCTATTCTCTGACTCCCCAAGCTAGTAAAACCGTAGATTTTTGCTTGAGTTCTAGCCACCGCCCACCATGCAAACTGGGGAGTATCCTCAGGCAAAAAAGATTTATGAGAAACCTACCCAGTACAGTTCCCATCTTTCAAATTTTCTGTCAATTTCTGCCTGATTTGGTCACTTTCCAATGTGTTTAAATAGTTGTATGGTTTTTTTTAATATACTGTCCAGAGTTCATAATTGTTATCTGAGAAAAAGCTAAGTCAACATAAGATACTGTTATAGCATTAGAAGAAACCTTTTATACTAGATCTCATTGGTATTATATCCTCCCCAAAAGGCAACCATGATTTGAGTTACCAAAAACACATATGACCAGATGTGCACAAATGTGCCCTCTCAAAACAGTGTGATAAATGGTAATAGATAAATCATCCTCTTAGTGATTGCTTATCATAAAAAATTGAAATATAAAAAATATAAAGAAAAAAGGAAAAGGTATAAAAGGAAAAAATAAGTTTCTAATACACACACACACACACACACACACACACACACACACACTGACTAAGCTCACCAGGTGACCCAAGTCAGTCTTCTAGGACTGAATACTTGCAATCTGGCCCACTAGCAAGGATCCAGGCATGTTACATATGGACTCCTCATCTAATTGACTGTTAACATATTTGAGTACCACCTGGAATTATGGCTGTAAGATAGATAGATGTATAAAATAGAATTATCCCATATATACTCTTCTAAAACTTGCTTTTATTTTCAATGAACAATATATCTTAGGCATTTTATACTGTCAAATTTCTTTTTAACAATTGGAGACTACTCACAAGCAACACTTCTGTATGGAGCATTATAATTTATTTAATAAATCCCTATTGATTACTCTTTTACATTACTCTCATTAAATAGCCTTATAGGTTTTTCTCACTTGTTTGATTCCTTCTATAGGATGAATTCATAAAAGTGGAATTATACATTTTACATTTTGACAGATACTGACAAATTTCCCCCCATAGACATGATATTGATTTACACTCTCAATAATTGTAACCAATTATACAAAATTCTGAACATCCATGGTAGCTATGTAGTCAATGAACTGAAGCCCTCCCATTTACCCTACCTTCCCATCCCAATACTAGACCAGTTAATATTCTGGAGATTCTGGAGAGTTCTCTTTCCTTAATGCTCAACAGTTGCCCTGATGAACATTCTAATTCCCTTCCCTAAGCTGGAAGCCTTGCTAAAACCTAGCCTATTTAGCTGAAGCCCTAATACCCTGTCTGGTTTGAGCCAGCCTTCTTCATCTTCTTCTTATTGTTTAAAGGTTTTATTTTTTTAAAGTAATCTCTACACCCAACTTGAGGCTCGAACTCACAACCCCGAGATCAAGAGTTGCATACTCTACTGACTGAGCCAGCAGGTGACCCAAACCAGTCTTCTTCTAGAACTGAATACTTGCAATGTGGCCCACTAGCAAGGATCCAGGCATGTAAGGCATGTTACATATGGACTCCTCCTCATCTTACTGCTAATGTATTTGAGTACCACCTGGAATTATGGCTGCAATTTCTTAGCCAATGTCTTTTCTACATAACCTTTTATTGGTCATTCTAGAATTAGAACTAAGATAGTGGGGGCTCCTCATCAACTGTAACTCAGAAATAGCTGCTCTCTTCCCTCTCAATTCTTTAACCATTCAGTTCCCATAGTGATTAGGTCCCAGATTCTTTCCCCATACCAGTCTTGAAGATATTACACCTCATGTCCCAAGTCTTAGAATTAATGAAATCTGAATATTATATTTCTAATTTTAAGACTTACACACAGGCTCTTGGATTAGCCAAAGTGAAACTGCCCATTGCTAATGCTCAGAAGAGGCCTATTCTACTAACAGATATTGTTGGTTATTCACTACTGAAATGTGAACAGAGATTTCTCCATGGTATAGCCTCAAACAATTATTTAGAGAAGTGTGGCACATAAATTATCTGAGTTTTGAAAAACACTCAAGGAGGAAACTGAGGAAAAAAGATTCCATACACAAAGCTGTCCTTAATTTTTTAACAGAATTGGCCATAATTTTGGCTAACATGTATGTTTACTTTAAAAAGCACAGACTGCTCAAAATGAGCTATGTTTCACATCTGATGGTGAAAGAAAACCCCTGGCAAACCTCTGAGTAGTTTCCCCCACAGAGATCATTCAACGAACAAATACCTAAGATAGCATATTCACTGACTAGTATAAATTGGTTCAAACCATGTAAGTAGCTGTGGAGGAAACAAAGAAGAGCTTAAAATAAAAACAAAGGTCTTGGGGGGCACCTGGGTGGCTCAGTCTGTTGGGTGTCCGACTTCAGCTCAGGTCATGATCTTGCAATTCATGGGTTTGAGTCCTGTGTTGGGCTCTGTGCTGACAGCTTGGAGCCTGCACCCTGCCCGGGATTCTGTCTCTCTCTCTCTCTCTCTCTCTCTCTCTCTCTCTCTCTGCCCCTCCCCACTGGTGCTTTCTCTCTCTCTCTCTCTCAAAAACAAAACATTAAAAAAAAAAATGTCTTAGGGCAGGCACCTGCGTGGTTCAGTGGGGTTGAGTGTCTGACTTCAGCTCAGGTCATGGTCTCATGGTTCACGGGTTCAAGCCCCACATCAAGCTTTGTGCTGACAGTACAGAGCCAGCTTCAGATTCTGTCTCCCTCTCTTTGCCCCTCCCCCATTCACATTTTTTTTCTCTCTCTCTCTCTCTCAAAAATAAACATTAAAAAAAATTTAAAACAACAACAAAAACAAAGGTCTCTAACCCTAAGGACTATGTGTTCCTCTAAAGCTAACATTGTGTCATTTCCATCTGTGTCTGGCACAAAGTCTAGGACAAGAATGCTCAATTAATTTTTATTGATTATAATACAAAGCAAATAAATGATAATTGCCAAAGAGATGGAATGAACTAAAGGGTATATCCAACAATCCAACCACATTCTATCACACACTGTAAGCCAACTATAATACTCTGATTAACTGGATATGTTAAACCAGGTTTAAGAGTGTCGTATGTAAACACGGAAATAAACTTATCTGTGAAGTTAAGGTAGAAGGCACACCCTTCCCATTAGAGACAAGTAGAAAGTACAAGGTTTTTTAAAAGGAGAGAGAGAAAAATAAGTATATTCTAAAAGCTGTGTCTAAAAGGGGCACCTGGGTGGCTCAGTTAAGTGACTTTTTCCTTTTTAATTTTAAGATGATTTATTTATTGAGAGAGAGAGAGAGAGAGAGAGAGAGAGAAAGAGAGAGAGGGAGTGGGAGAGGGGCAGAGAGAGAGGGAGAGACAGAATCCCAAGCAGGCTCCTCATTGTCAGAGTGGAGCCCAGCAAGGGGTTCCAACTCACGAACCATGAGATGATGACCTGAAGCTGAAACCAAGTGTCAGATACTTAATCAACTGAGCCACCCAGGTGCCCCAAGTGACTGACTCTTAATCTCAGCTCAGGTGTTGATCTCACGGTCATAATCTCACAGTTTTAAGTTCAAGCCCTGTACTGGGCCTGAAGCCTACTTAAAAATTTTTTAAAAATTTAAATATAAGCTCTGTCTAGAAGCCTTTAGAATAAAAATATATATATCAGGAAAAATGAAAAAGAAGGATATTTCTCTGAGAATAAAAATTATTTTTAAAATAATAGCTAACATTTAATAATTGCTTACTTTCTTCCAGGCACTGTCCTAATAAGCACTCTGTTTTAATTAATTGATTTCTGTCAATGACCCCATGATATAAAGGACAACGATTATCTCCATTTGACAGAAGAGAGAACAAGTATAGAAAGGTTAAGTAACTTGCCCAAGATCACAGCAAGCTAGGATTCAGAATCAAGCAGTATGGCTCAAGAACCTGCAGCCTCAACTACACTATGCCATCTCTCTGACTTTTAACAAAGTCAACAGAGGTGTAAAGGTCTGGAGAAGTTTGTTGCCTCAGACCTGGATCAATGGCAATAGAGAATAAGCTGAGCCCTACCTAGATGTGTTGGTGTAGTATACAGACATCTATGATCTAGCCTCTATCTTCCCAGTATCATCTCTATCTATGTTCCACCCTCAAACCCTACATTCCAGGGACACAGAATCATATGCAGTCTCTTAAAGGCACCCTACTGGTTTCTCAGTTCAGTACCATTGCTCATGCAGCTCCCTCTGCCTGGCATCACCTCTCTGCCCCTGACTATCTGTGCCCCTCAGGCTCCACAGATAACTTCTTAATGCCTTGCTGAGCTTATTGTTTACAGGCCTGTTTTTCACTGGATGCAGTTGAGTCCTTGAAAGGGATGTCTGTCTCAAGTTTTTGGAGTTGCTGGCGCTTGGCACACAATTCAGGTGGTCAATACAAGTTTCCTGATAGAATTAATGGATAAATGGTCTCAGAAACAGAGTCCTCAAAGGCAGCCCGGGGCCTGGGATTAGCTGAGGTGAAGGCTAGCTCCGTATCTGAGAAAGAGTGAACCACCACCTGCACCTGACCATCCAACTATCTTGCAGCAAATCTTCCTCAAAGAAACTGAAGAACCTCTCAGAGGTTTACGGGCTCAGAGGACTAAGGAGCCACAAGTCAGCTCCATTTGAAAGGAAGGGAGAGAGGAAGGACTCTGCTGAGGTTCAGGAAAAATACATTGCCTCTGTTAAGACAGTTTCTCAATGAGAGAAATCAACCTCTGTTAAGACATTGTCTCAAATAAACTGTATTCCTGAACTGCAGCCCTTTCTTTAACATGAATTTAAAAAACACACAGATTTCAGAGAGAGAGAGAAAGAAGGAAAGAGGAGAAGAAAAGGAAAACAGATTTATCTAAGAAAAGAGAAATGTATGTTTTCAGCTCTGCCCGGGAAAGCACTAGACCAGAGAGCTGGAGGCACTCAGCTTCAATGAACTTAGCCTATCCTTTTCTGGATTTTCTAGATTTTAGAACTCTCCAACTCTCCAAAGACACACACATACCACAAACAGCTGCCCAGACCCCTGCTCCTCCCCCACTGCCATGGAAACCATTTTTGGAAAATAAAAAACAAATTGGGAACTTTTAAGAGTATTTGTGGATTCAAAAGCTATGAAAATAAGAGGAACTTAGGGAAGCTGACCCTGTGGGACATTTTCTGAATTAGAATTGGTCTAATTAGAGTAGCATTCCTTCTTCAAAATACGTTCTCTACATTCACCCCTGACTTAGCTGAAATCACATATCCTAAAGAACTGGGAATTTTGGTGCAAAAGTGAGAGAAGAAAGGCATGCAGGCTTGGGAGGGCGGTATGGTAGTGGAGGGCTGAGGGCAGAATTAGAGCAATGGGGTGCATGAGGAGGTGGGAAAGAGACATCAAGAGAAGAGAGAGCGTATCAAGAGCAAACTTCAGCTGTTTCAGAATTTAGTCTAAGTTAGCGATTCTCAACCCTGACAGACTCAATTCCATGAGTGGCACTGCCAAGAGTGACAACATTTTCTAAAATAATGACAAACACTTGGTAAAGTTTGAAACAATCTTCCCGGAGTACCTGGGTGGCTCAGTCTGTTAAGCATCTGACTTTGGCTCAGGTCATGATCTCACGGTTCGTGAGTTGGAGTCCTGCATCAGGCTCTGTGCTGACAGCTTGGAGCCTGGAGCCTGGAGCCTGCTTCGGACTCTGTGTCTCCCTCTCTCTCTGCCCCTCCCCAGCTCATGCTGTGTCTCTCTTTTTCTCTCAAAAGTGAATAAACATAAAAAAAAAAAAAAAATCTCCCCCCATGGTAGGTGCAATCTAGAACATTCACTGTAGTTTAAAGTTGTACAATATTTTGTGTTTATTACAACAGAGTTAGACTCTATGTTTATATAAACGGGCAACTCACCTATGTAAACGTCTAACAAATACTCAAAATTCAAAAGGACAAAGGACAATGCTTCTTTGTGTGACATAATTCTGCATGATCTCAGCATCTCTAGCCCGCTAAATGCTGGTCACACTCCTAAATCACAACCATAAAAAGTCCTTGCTGCGATCTCAATGACCCAAAAGATTTTACTCCAAGGATTGGGAGAGAAAAAACTTTTTTCTTCTATTTCATCTCCACTCCTCCTTCAAATGGTTCCTTAACAACCAAAACTCCCATCTACTGAGTTTATATGTAGTTAACCCACTATGGGTTTTGTGGGCTAACCTGAGAACCTATTCAACACTCAATACAATATTTCTACTAAACTACACACTCCCAATTCCAAACTTAGAAATAAAATTTGAGAATATATCATTCCATAAGTCAGAGACTTACATATACTAACCTCTCACCATCAATGTTCCAATTTTTTTTTAATTTTTTTAATGTTCATTTATTTTTGAGAGGAAGACAGAGCATGAGTGGGGGAGGGGGGGCAGAGAGAGAGGGAGACACAGAATCCAAAGCAGGCTCCAGGCTCAGAGCTGTCAGCACAGAGCCCAATGTGGGGCTCGAACCATGAACCGCGAGATCATGACCTGAGCCAAAGTCGGACGCTTAACTGACTGAGCCACCCAGGCACCCCTCTTTTTTTAAAGTTTATTTATTTATTTAACTATAAAGAAGAGACGGAGTGCACAAGCAGGGAGGGCCAGAGAGAGAAGAATAGAGAGAGAATCCCAAGCAGGCTCCACACTGACAGCACGGAGCTCAATGAAGGGCTCAAACTCACAAACTGTGAGATCATGACCTGAGCCAAAACCAAGAGTCAAATACTTAACTGACTGAGCCACCTAGATGCACCACTGTTCTAATTTTCTTAAACAATGGGCTAACATCCAAGCTACACATGACCAATGGACTATACAGATTCAGTATATATGTAAAATGATCATTGCTGTAGGCAAATAAAACAATGTCAATCCAACAAATATTTATGATACATCTAGTCCTTATGTTCGTAGCAAGAAGGTACAAACTACATACCCTTTACCTAAATTCTAACCTATAATATTTTATACTTGTTTTCTGCTTTACTATATAGATACTGATTGATTCTACTGCTTATAAATACTGGAAAATGTTCTACAGTATCTGACACTGATAAGTCAACATCAGTAGCAAGTACTTGCCTCATCACACAATGATAAAAGGTCTCTTAACAATACTGGATTTCCTTGACCCTTTGTCTCCCCCCACCACTATCCCTACTCCCTAAGTTTAAGGTTCCCTGAATTCTAGCCATGCATTCCCATTCCACACATCTTCTGCACCCACTCAAAGCATCTTCAAACTCTCTGGTTTTCAAGGCAGACAATGGACCACTATCCCTGCCATCAAGGAAGACACACTCCAGTGTGTGTAGAGAATTGAGCTGTGATGAAAAGAATCTTTTTTTTTCTTTCAATGATTAAAGCCATACTTACAGATTTATTATCCAAACAGGTTCTATATTAGGTGAGATCTAAATGACCTCTGATTTTTTTCACTCTAAGAATACAATATATGATTGTGCTATGTTCTTAGATTATGTATAAGTAAATTCACTGGACCCAACTCCATGTATATATTTCTGCTATTTCATCCATGCTGAGGTCAAAGTTTCTTCTTCGTAGTATGCCTTGATATTAAAAAACAAAACAAAACAGAACAAAACAAAAAAAAACAAAAAGCGATAGACAGGAATAGCCCCTGTTCTCTCCTCTCCTTAAGCACTGATACAAAGAGCATCTGAAGCTGGACGTTTAACCAACTGAGCCACCCAGGTGCCCCCCAAATGTCTAATCCCTTAGATATGTTAGCCACAACCTTAAAGATGTTGGGCTCAGTCAGTCAAGCATCTGACTCTTGATTTCGGATCAGGTCAAGATCTCACGGTTTGTGGATTCAAGCCCCGAGCTAGGCTCTGAACTGACAGTGTAGAGCCTGCCTGGGATATTCTCTCTTTCTCTCTCTCTGCCCCTGTCCTACTTGCATGCTCTCTCAAAATAAATAAACTTAAAAAAAAAAAAGAAAGAAAGAAAAGAAAGAAAGAAAGAAAGAAAGAAAGAAACTAATAGCAATCTCTCTTGAGATTGCTCAACTTCTAGATAAATAGTAATAGTCACTATTTATTGAATACTTTTTCAGAACCAGGCATTTTTATAAATTACTTCTAATCCTCAAAACCACACTGTGCATCACTGTCTCCCATTTCACAGATAAGGAAACTGAGCTTCAAGAAGCTGAAAGACTTGCTGAACACACAGCTTATAAGCAGCAGAGTCAAAATGTGCGGCCACCTTCTGGAATCCCAAGTCCTGGTTCTTTCTGCTACACTGACGTGCGTCTCAATCAATTTTTCAAAGCAGGTCATTTCATGATTTGTGAACCATACATTAAGCTATTGTGTGTCAGATACATACAACCGTATGGCTTTGAAATTTTTATTACTTTTAAATGCTACATTTTAAGACACAAGACACCATTCCAAGTAAGAAATTTTATGGGGTGGTAGTTATAAATTACCCTAATTATTTTTATTTAACCTGCCTAATTTGAACATTTCTCCAAAAAGATCTTATGTTTTCGATGTTCTGACATTTGCTTGTGACTAAAATTTACAAATAGATCAGCATTTAAAAACTAAACAGAGGCAAATATAAAGTAGCTATCTGGTTTACCACAATGAAGTGTAAAAAAAAAATTTTTTTTCAAAACATATCCACCAAAATGGCTAAAATGAAAAAGACGAAAAATACCAAGTGTTGGCAAAGATGCAGACCATCCACAACTCTCAAACACTTCCAGTGGAAATGGAAATTGGTACAGCCACTTTGCAAAACTGTTTAAAAACATCTATTAAAATTTATCATATGCATATCCCACAACCCAGAAATTCCACTCTTATGCATATACCCAATAGATATGTGTACATTTGCTCACCAAAAGACATATACTAGAATGTTTCTACCAGCACTGTTCATTATAGCCCAAACTGGGAAGCTAACCAAATGTCCATCAATAGTAAAACATATCAATAAATTGAGGTATATTCACATAATAGAATGCCACACAGCAATGAAAATGCAGAGTCTACAATTTGATTAATCTCACAAAATAACATTGAGCTAAAGAAGCCAGACAGAGAAGCATATATATTATATGATCCCATTTATATAAAATACAAAAACAGGTAGAATCTATATTGTTAGAAATCAGGACAGTGGTTACTCTTTGGTAGAGATAATGACAGAAGACACAAGGGGGCTTCTTAGGTGCTGGTAATATTGTTTCTTCATATGGATGCTGATGACAAGAGTATACTCAATTTGAAATATTCAGAAGATGGGAAGCTTATAGTAGCCTAACAGTAAAGAGAATCAGAACGCCTACATTTGAATCTCAGTTCCATCACTTACTAGTTATGATTTTGGGCAAGTTCCTTAACCTCCCTGTGCCTCATTTCTTCATCTATAAAATAGGCCTAATAACTACCACATAGGGTTAGTTTGAGAATTACATCATTATAAGACTTGTAAAGTGCTTATTTATACAGTTGGTTATTATCATTAAGTATTTGCTAAGTAAAAAAAAAAAAAAATGCTTTATTCTGAAGCAACACAAGAAAATGAAGAAGGGAAACAAAGACATATAAGATTTGACTATTACTAGAAAATGCACAGGGCACCTGACTGGCTCAGTTGGTTAAGTGTCTGACTCCTGATTTGGGCTCAGGTCAGGATCTCACAGTCATGATTACTTTTTAATTTTTTTTTTTAATGTTTATTTTTGAGAGACAGAGAGACAGACAGAATACGAGTGGGGGAGGGGCAGAGAGAAAGGGAGACACAGAATCTGAAGCAGGCTCCAGGCTCTGAGCTGTTAGCACAGAGCCCGACGTGGGGCTCAATCTCACGAACTGTGAGATCATGACCTGAGCTGAAGTCAGAGGCTTAACCGACTGAGCCACCCAGGCGTCCCACTCATCGTGATTACTTTTGTCTCAGCCATGTATCGGGCTCCACACTGGGTGTGGAGCCTGCTTAAGATTCTGTCACTTCACCCTCTGCCCCTTTCCCACTTGCTCTGTGCACATGCGAAAAAAAAAAAAGAAAATGAGCAAAATAATTATTTAGGAAATGAAAGCAATAATAAGTAAAGTTTAGTAAAAAGGGGCATGACCTGGAAGTTAAAACTACTCCTATAAATCTTCACCTAAACAGACCCTGGGCCAGCAGTCAGTTTCTCTGAGCCTGCAGCTCCCCACTGTCCACTGGGGGTTGGCCACAATGATCTCCTCAGGATGATGAGTAATAACAAGGGGAGGCACTGATCACGAACTAAGAGGGCTGAGCTCACAGTAGGGTCTCTTATTCTCCAAGAGGACTCTGAAATCTTGTATGCCTCTGGATTTCATTAATACTTGTTTTTAAAATATCTATCATGCCTATCAGCCGTCTCTCTGTCACTCGGGGTCACATTTCTTGCAGCTATTTAGAGTAAATAATTAAGACTTCTGGTAAGTTTCTAAAAGAGCCAGTCAAGTGGGTTGCTGTCACCCATACTATGGAGGTATTCCTAACTTCTCTGGTCATGTTATAATAGCTACTCTTTATTAAACCCTACTTATATGCTGGGCCCTGTAATAAATACTTTATCCCCAATCTTCAAAACAATGTGCTAGGTACTTAGTATTCTTCATTATTCTCATCTTTTACAGATAAGAAAACTAAGGCTCAGAAAGGCTGACCCATTCAAAAGGGCAGAGCTGGAAGGTGAATCAGGCTTCTCTGACTCCAGAGTCCCATGCTCTTTCCATGAGCCACAGTCCCTTGACTTACTTGACAATCAATCACATTTCTTACAAAAGGACATTAGCTACGGTGAGCTAAAACAAAAATAATCTAATTTAGTGAAAAATCAATTTTGGATTTTTTTTAATGATTACTTTTGTTTCTAAGTAAAGGTCTCCTCCTGGGTCAATTTAAATGAATACTGCATATTGAAACTATTTGTATTACACAGCAGTCATCCAAACCATAGGCTAAAGCCCTTAAAAGATATTTACATTTCTTCCCTGCTGAATCCCCAGTGACCAGATCAGGGCCAGGCCTAGAGCTGGCACTTAACAAAAACATCTTGATGACCACTTCTCTCAAATCTTGTTTACCAAAATACTCTACTGATAAGAAGGATGCATTCTAACAAAACACTTTAATATCTTATACTTCATGACCAAAATTAAACATGAGAGAGAGTCACTGAAATATCCTTCCTGCTGTTAAGACACTCTCCTCCAGGTCAAGTGGCACTGTCATCATCCACAAGTAATTATTAAACACCTACAAATATTTATTTAACATACTGAGGTAACTCAGTATACCTTCTCTTCTCTTTCTCCATGAGATATGGCAAGCCACAGAAGCTGTGGCTTCCCTCCAGGCGGGCCAGCCTCTGCAGGTATCGTAGAGACCATACAAAGACACAAATGTCATACATGATTAGGCCAAAGGCCCAAGGAGTCTGATCTGTCCCTCAAATAGATCCATGTCCTACCACCTTTTCCTGGAGCCCTGATATTGCAGACCCAAATAACCTCTTCCTCTTCCCTATCAACCGCACAACACTGAGGAAGCCAGAAATTTCTCCCAATGTCTGTCATACCTACTCCTACTTCATCTAAAAGAGATACTTTGTTCATCTCCAAGGATCCACTGAATAGGTCAGTGTATAGTATTAAATTTTTTCTTTAAAAACTTTATATTCATAGAGAGTACACAGAATATGTGTGCACTAAGCTGGATTCTAGTCCATTGCTTTACCTTCCATTGCAACTTGGGCAAGTTGCTTATCCTCTCTGGGCTTTAGTTTCCTCAGCCATAAAATGAGGAGAGTGAAACTAACTAGTCAGGGGTTATTCACCTAGTTCCAGGATCCCTTGAAAGATTCAGGCATGTGCTTTGGGGGTTAATAACTCTCCGCCAGAATTTATATAAAGATTACCTGTTTGCATATGTGTATTTTTCTGGAGAAGTCTATGGCTTATATCAAATTGTCACCCAAGTCATGGCCCCCAAAATAACTACAGCCCATGTTTAACTGAGCACTTACTATGTGCTAGGCACTGTGCTAAGTCTACATATATTTATTCATGTAACCCTCACAATAACCCTTTGAGTTAGATACTATTATTGTCTTCATTTTACAGTTGAAGAAAGTAAACCAGAAAGAGCCTGGGCTCTTAAACACGGGGCTATGTTGGGTGAGATCATCTCTAAATCCTAAAATTCTCTGATTCTATGTTTATTTAAATGAATAGTTTTCCTTTAGTTAAATTTTCTGTACCACTCACATTCATTAGTCCTACCTTTTTAATGTTTATTTTTGAGAGAGAGAGAGAGAGAGAGAGCGCGCGCGCGCGCACCAGTGGGGGAGGGGCAGAAAGAGAGGGAGACACAGGATTTGAAGCAGGCTCCAGGCTCTGAGCTGTCAGCACAGAGCCCGATGCGAGGCTCGAACTCATGAACCACGAGATCATGACCTGAGCCAAAGTAGGACCCTCAACAGACTGAACCACCCAGTGCCCCTAGTCCTACCTTTTTTTTAAGTGACTCAGGACCCTGAGATCAAGAGTCAGATCCTCTATCCATTGAGCCAGCCAGGCGCCCCCATTAGTCCTACTTTTAAATCTTTATACAGAACCACCAAACTCATGGAACACCCCAGATGAATGCTACCTGAAAAATAATATATTAGAAAACTAATCTGAGTAAAGGGTCCAAAGGCACTTTCCAGTCCCAGCCTCCAATCTGCTTTTACTTTTACAACATGGTGATTAACTAACAGATGTATCTGAATCTAATTACCAAAGTCTAAAATCAAAGAACAGTAAATAAGCCAGAGTATCAGCCAGAAAGGGGGATGCAGCGGCAGCAAAAGCTTCTCACCATACCACTCATCAATCCAGTGAAAAGACCAGGAAAGGTACATTGGTCCAAGGCCCCTGTGCCCCCTGTTGACTAGCGACACCCCCCTAATCCCACCTCCTGAAAACCACTGATCAGTGTGGACAAGGGTTGAATCAGTCTCCCCTTGAGATACAAAGGCTGGTTAAAAGTATTAAGGCATTCCCAAATCCTGCCTTGGAATAAGAAGCGAAAACTAAGTGAAAGGCTTCCAATTTTTGCGCATACTGGTTCTGACAACCTGCAACGGTAACACAGGAGTCAGCAGTTACTCAGTTACTGGAAACTGTTTTGCCGGACACCAGCCTCCTCCCCCCCAAATTACTGAGGGACATAACATTGCTTAATAAATGGCTGCAAAGAAGTGGACTTTGTTAGTTCATTTCACAGGCTGTCAAAAATCCTCCACATCTTAAAGGGAAGGTTGTTGAAACTTTATGCCCAACTCTCATCACCTTTATCCATTTAGTTTGTGTAATGAGAAGAGAAGCAAAGGAGGGAGAAAAGAGATCAAGGGAATGGCCCCGGGTGCAAGGATTATATCCTTTCCAGGGGTGATGCAACAGGGTCAGCCAAAGAAGTGGAGGAGCTGGGAGCTTCTAGGAAGGAAGAAACCAGTGTCGGAGTTGGAAATCCGAGCGGAAAGTGCATTATGAAGGACTAGGGGTCACGGTTATTTAGAAGAGGCCGGAGAATAAAGGGTCTAGTCTGGACCTGGTACCAGGAAGGAGAGAGAGAGGAAGCGGTGGAAGGGTTGGTGGGGCCGGTAAGGAGGCGGGCAGAGGAACCAAAGGGGAGAGGAAAAGGCAGGGTCGGACAGGAAAGGGTGGCATCCCTGGGGGCCTCGGAGGGGACGGTCTGAGTGTCTGGGGGACGTGCAAGCGAGGACGGGGTGACCTGTTCGGCTGTGTGGGAACTGAGTGCGGGGGCGGCCGGCCAGGAGGGATACGGAGGCTGCGAGAGTGGAGGGGAGAGCCTGGAGTCCCCCCCGAGGGCAGGAGCGCCCAGCACTGGAGGGCCCAGGGCGAGGGAAGAAGAGTGGTGACAACGGTCGGGGCCAGCGGAGCGGGCCGGAGGCTGTCCAGCTCGAGTTGAGGCGAGGGCCGCCATGGAGTCCCGGCTCGGGCTCAAGAGAGGGAGACCGGCCCGAAGCAGGGGGTACGGGAGGAGGGTCGAAGGGGGTTAGGAAGGGCCCCGGGACGGCTGGGGGCCGGCGCTGGCGCTCTCACCGGGACAGGTGCTTCAGGATCTGCTTCTTAATGATCCCGGCCATGCCGGAGCCGCGGCCCGCGTGGAAGGCAGGCGGGCAGCTGTGGCCTCCTCAGTCGTGAAGAGGCGGCCCCTCAACTCGCCGCGGCGCGGGGACCGGATGCCGCCGCCACAGCCGCCGCCATGGCGCTCTCCCGCCCCTGCCCCGGCGCCGGGAGCTCCGCCACGATCCCACCCACCCGCGCGGCGCCGCGGTAGCCAGCGGGGAGAGACGCGAAGACCGCGCGCTGCTAGCCCGGCTCGCAGCGGCCGGAGGCGCGCGCTGCGAGAGGGGCGCGCGTGACGAGGGGCGGGGCTGGCGCGTGGTGAGGGGCGGGGCGAGCGCGCGCACGCGCAGCGACGGGTGGGAGAGCTAGCTCCGTACTCTCTCTCTTTCTGCCCTGCGGTCAGCCACTGAAAGGTTTCGCCTCCGAACTATACAAGGTTCACACTCCGGCAATTGCTTTGAAACATAAGGGAAAAGGCGGCATGTTTGTAATTTTTGGCAGGAATTCGCCAGATAATTGCGCAGCCCCTGGCCCATTTCTCGTTCACTTCCTTCACACGGTCATTCTTTATTGGTTGAGCACCAACTAACTCCACTCCAGGAATCGGACTGAGGAGTGGTAAATAGTCTCAAGAACGTCACGGACCCTTAGAACCACCGCGGTCTGCTGCTTTGTGCTAAAGAACTGAGAAGGGGGCGCCGCGTCACCGTCTATCTTGGTGCTCCTCTTAATCTCTCCCTGGCTAACCAATAGGCAAATGTTTACCCAACACGTAAGGAACTGAAGCCCAGGAAAATAGTTGAAAAAGCTTGCCCACAGCCACAACTACTTAGTGAGACTCAGGACTAGAACCCAAGTGTTCTTCCTCTCAATCTAGTTGCTATTTCCACTCTATTTCGTTCGTGCATTTAAAAGTGTAACCAATATGCTGGGGGACACCTGTAGAACCGGTGGCAAAGATGAAAAGATGGCAGTTTTTTGGACTTAAATCGTAGAGCAAAATCCTGGTAAAATACTCTCTGAGACAGGCTTATAGGAAATCTGGCCAGCTATTCATATTTGTGAATAGGTAATGTATGCACCTAATACGTGCACATAATACAATTGTTGCCTGATTCCAGAGATAGTTTAAGCATGGTCAACTATATAAATGTTAAATTTTTAAAATAACCAACAAAATTCGTGTATTCCTATGTATACCTTGTAATAAGTTCAATTTTCCCTAGAAGTTCCCCCAAATTACCTTTTAAAAAAAAGTTTATTCCTGAGAGAGACAGACAGAGAGAACATGAGTGGGGAGGGGGCAGAAAGAGAGGGAGACACAGAATCCGAAGCAGGCTCCAGGCTCTGAGCTGTCAGCATAGAGTCCCATGCAGGGCTCCAACTCAGGAGCAGAGTGGTCAGACGCTCAACCGACTGAGCCACCCAGGTGCCCCCAAAATTACCTTTTTTTTTTTTTAACGTTTATTCATTTTTGAGGCAGAGAGAGACAGAGCATGAATGGGAGAAGGTCAGAGAGAGAGGGAGACACAGAATCCGAAACAGGCTCCAGGCTCCGAGCCGTCAGCACAGAGCCCGTCGCGGGGCTCGAACTCATGGACCCGCGAGATCATGACCTGAGCCGAAGTCGGACGACCAACCGACTGAGCCACCCAGGCGCCCCCCAAAATTACCTTTTTAAAAGGGAAGCAAATAATCCTCAGCCTGGGTGCTCTACTACCCAAATCCCTCCAGCAGGACTGCACAGTCTATCATTATTTGTCCCTCTGCCCACCTCTCAACTGAAAACATTCCAGGAACCAATAGATCCTATGGAAAAAGTTTCTTGCCAGGATTATTGACCATTATCACTCCCTCCCAATTCACCTGCCAGCTGTAGCGGCCTTGAGGCAATTTCTTGCATTTTGTACTTCTTTTCCTGGAGAACCCTAGCAGCTGATTGGATATCTGACATCAGCTATGTAAAACAAAGCCTCCCCAAGCTCAGAGACTCAGAATCCTTGTTGAACAATTCATCATGCCTGGTGAATGAATTGTTTTTGTTGAAAGGAAAAACTCATGCTCTAAAAAAAAAATATGGTCCCTCTAGGGCCAGTGGAATAGGAGAATTCATAGTCTAACAAATAATATTAATGTGTTTATCTTTTCCTGCAATGCTAAGAATGCAAAGCATATAAAAATAAAAGAGGGTACCCTGGTGGCTCAGTTGGTTAAGCAACCAACTCTTGGCTTTGGCTCAGGTCATGATCTTACGGTTGGTGAGATCAAGCCCCACGATGGGCTCTGCACTGACATCGTGGAGCCTACTTAAGATTCTCTCTCTCTTCTCACTCTACCCCCTCCCACTCATGCTCGCTCTCACTCTCTCAAAATAAATAAACATTTAAAAATACTTTTAAGGGGCGCCTGGGTGGCTCAGTCGGTTAAGCGGCCGACTTCAGCTCAGGTCACGATCTCACGGTCCGTGAGTTCGAGCCCCGCGTCGGGCTCTGGGCTGATGGCTCAGAGCCTGGAGCCTGCTTCCGATTCTGTGTCTCCCTCTCTCTCTGCCCCTCCCCCGTTCATGCTCTGTCTCTCTCTGTCTCAAAAAAAATAAATAAAACGTTAAAAAAAATACTTTTAAAATAAAATATAAATAAATAAAAGGAACTTGGGCCCAATCCATACTTTTTTTTAAAGTTAAACATTTTGAGATGATTGTTAACTTTCAGTTGGAAGAAATAATGCAAAGATATTCCTGTATCCTTTACTCAGTTCCCCCAAGGGTAACATGTTGTAAAACTTCAGTATGATATCACAAACCAGAATATTGACATTAATACACTCCGTATACAGAGCATTTCTACTTTTCTGATATGAATGTCTTTTATTTCCTTTTCTTGACTTATAGAGCAGGCTACAATTCCTGGCACTTTGTTTAATAGGTCTGGTGATGTTACCAGATAGAGAACAGGTTCTGCTGCTTGCCACTCAATCAATACTTGGGAGGCAAGTGATCCCTGTGAAAGGAAAGGTTGCTTTATTCAGGAAGCCAGCAACCAGGGAAGATGGAAGGTTTTAAGGGAGTAGTCATGGGGGTGGGGCGCCTGAGTGGCTCAATCAGTTGAGCAAATGACTCTTGATTTTGGCTCTGGTTGTGATCTCACGGTCATGGGATCAAGCCCTGCATCAGACCTCACTCTGAGCGTGAAGCCTGCTTGGGATTCTCTCTCTTTCCCTCTGATTCTCTCTGCTGCTCATGCTCTGTCTCTCTCTAAAACAAGAAAGATGAAGGAGGAGGGGGAGGGGGAGAAGAAGGAGAAGAAGTTGTTATGGGAAAAGGGAGGGGGGCTATGTGCAGCAGAAGCTGGTGCCCAGGTGGTTGGGTTTGTCCTTTGTCAACATGACCCTGAACAGATTTGCTGACACCAGTGGCGACTGTTTTCGAACGTAGTCAGATCTTATCTTCTGAGAAAGATGGGTCCTTCACTGCTTAAGGCAGTGGTCTGAAAATCTCAAGGAGACTATGTTAGTTCTGCTACAGACCATGGGACTTTGGTCAGCAAGCAAGGAGTGCATAAGCTGGAAGCAAAAGGACCCTTAAGACCAGTTGGAATGCTGTAACAATGAAAGCACACATACTTTCTCTGTTCCCAGTCTTAGTAGGAAAGCATTCAGTCTTTCACCATTAAGTATAACGTTCACTGTAGATTTTTTGTGGATGCTCTTTATCAAGTTAAGGAAGTTCTCCTCTAGTCCTACTTTTCTGAGAGTTTTTATCAAGAATAAATGTTCAATTTTTTCAAATGTTTTTTTTCTGCATTGGATGTTATATTCATATGATTTTTCTTTACCCTGTTAACATGGTGTATTACACTGATGGACTTTCAAATTCTGAACCAGACTGTATCCCTAGAATAAACCTCATTTGGCCATGGTATATAATTACTTTCATAGATTGCTGAATTCTATTGTTAATATCTGCTTAAGAATTTGTGTATATTTCCTTGATAGCTAATGATGTTGAGCATCTTTTCATGGCTTAGAAGCCATTGTATATCTTCTTTGGAGAAATATCTATTCAGATTCCTTTTTTTTTTTTTTTAATTTTTTTTTTTTAACATTTATTTATTTTTGAGACAGAGAGAGACAGAGCATGAACGGGGGAGGGGCAGAGAGAGAGGGAGACACAGAATCGGAAGCAGGCTCCAGGCTCTGAGCCGTCAGCACAGAACCCGACGCGGGGCTCGAACCCACGGACAGTGAGATCGTGACCTGAGCCGAAGTCGGACGCTTAGCCAACTGAGCCACCCAGGTGCCCCTATTCAGATTCCTTTTAAATCAGGTTGTCTTTTTGTCATTGAGTTGCAATAGTTCTTTTTATATTCCAGATACAAATCCTTTGTCAGGTATATTATTTGCAAAAAATTCTCCAATTCTGTGAGTCATCTTTTCATTTTCCTGATTGTGTCCTTTTGATGCACAAAAAGTCTTTTTTAGACCCTTAGAAGCAACTTCTCAGCTCTTTCTCGAACCTCAGTCAGGTTCAGCCTACTCGCCTCCACTCCAGCCTCCACCATGTCCAGCAGGGTGACCCAGAAGTCTTACAAGGTGTCCACCTCCGACCCCCGGGCCCTCAGCAGCCACCCCTTCACTAATGCACCTGACTCCCACATCAGCTCTGCCCTGTCCCAGGTGGGCAGGGGAAGCAGCTTCAGGGGTGGCCTGGGCAGCAGCATGAGTGTGATTGGGGGCTACAGCAGGGCTGGGGGGTATGGGGGGGCATCACGGCTGTCTCAGTGAACCAGAGCCTGCTGAACCCCCTTAAGCTGGAGGTGGACCCCAACATCCAGGCTGTGTGTACCCAGGAGAAGGAACAGATTAAGAGCGTCAACAACAAGTTTGCCTCCTTCGTCGACAAGGTGCAGCATCTGGAGCAGCAGAACAAGATTCTGGAGACCAAGTGGAGCCTCCTAGAGCAGCAGAACACTGCTCGGAGCAACCTCGACAAGATGTTCGAGAGTTACATCAACAACCTTCAGCGGCAGCTGGACACCCTGGGCCAGGAGAAGTTGAAGCTGGAGGTGGAGGTTGGCAACATGCAGAGCCTGGTGGAGGACTTCAAGAATAAGTATGAGGAGGAGATCAAAGAATGTGCAGACATGGAGAACGAATTTGTCCTCACCGAGAAGGGTGTGGATGAAGCTTACGTGAACAAGGTGGAGCTGGAGTCCCACTTGGAAGGGCTGACCGACGAGATCAACTTCTTAAGGCAGCTGTAATTCTGGGACACGTCTGTGGTGCTGCCCGTGGACGACAGCCACTCCCCGGACCTGGATGGCATCATGGTTGAGGTTAAGGCCCAGTACAAGGAAATTGCCAACCGCAGCCGGGCCGAGGCTGAGACCATGTACCAGATCAAGTATGAGGAGTTGCAGACATTGGCTGGGAAGCACGGAGATGACCTCCGTCACACGAAGACGGAGATTTCCGAGGTGAACCAGAACATCAGCCAACTCCATGCTGAGATCAAGGGCCTCAAAAACCAGAGGGCTTTCCTGGAAGCCACCATAGCTGATGCTGAGCAGCGTGGGGAGCTGGCCGTTAAGGATGCCCATGCTAAGGTGGCCGAGCTAGAAGCCTCCCTGCAGCAAGCCAAGCAGGACATGGCCCAGCAGCTGCGGGAGTACCAGGAGCTCATGAACATCAAGCTGGCTCTGAACATTGGGATCACCATCTGCCACAAGCTGCTAGAAGGTGAGGAGAGCAGGCTGGAGTCTGGGATGCAGACCATGAGTATCCACACTAAGACCACCAGCGGCTACTCAGGTGGGCTGGGCTCAGCCTATGGGAGCCTCACGAGCCCTGGTCTCCGCTATGGCCTGAGTACCTTCCAGTCCAGCTTCGGTCCTGGCAGGGGCTCCACTTCCCTCAGCCGTGTCAGTTCCTCCAAGGCTGTGGTGGTATAGAAGATTGAGATCTGTGATGGGAAGCTGATGTCCGAGTCGTCTGATGTCCTATCCAAGTGAACAACCAGCCTGCGGGGGGAAGGAGCCATGCAGGGCAGCGTCGGGAACAGGAGGCCCACCTAATACTCAGCCCATCCTCAGCCTATCCTTAGGAGAAGTCCACTGCCCTGGGTACCCCTCTTGCCCATGACCCCAACTAAAAGCCAATTCAAGTGTCTTTTCCCAAATAAAGCCTCAGATGGCTCTGCCAATCGCCCCCTCAAAGTCTTTTTTTAGTTTGTTTGCTTGTTGTTGTTGATTTACATAATCTCTACACCCAATATGGGCCTCGAACTCATGACCAGAGACCAAGAGTCGCACGCTCCACTGACTGAGCCAACCAGGCACCCCTGAAGCACAAAAATTTTTAATTTTGATGATATTCAGTTTCTTTCTTTCTTTTTTTTTTCTTTTGTTGCTGTGCTTGTGGTGTTACATCTAAGGAATAGTTGTATAATCCAAGGTCAGGAAGATTTACATCTATTTTTCTTCTAAAAGTTTTAGCTCTGATATTTAGGAATTTTATCCATTTTGAGTTCATTTTTGTATGTGGTGTGATAAATGCGACCGACTTCATTTACTTCTTATGTGGATATCCAGTTGTCTTAGCATCATTTGTTGAATCATCTTTCCCCGTTGGAATGTCTTGGTGAAAATCAATTGCTGATAAAAGTCACAATCCATTTCTGGATTCTCGATTCTTTCTATTCCATTCATCTGTATGTCCATCCTTACACCAATAGCACAGTGTCTTGATTAGTATAACTTTGTAAGAAGTTTTGAAATGAGGAAACTATAGTGTTTTTGTGTATTTAGAGCTTTTAGATGCATAGCTTTTAGTTGATTCTCTAGTTATTACATTATTTATATCACAGTCTTATCACAGTCTACTCTACTGTCAGTTACCAGTTCAAGTGAAGTGCAGAAAATTCACCTCCCTTTAGGTCTCTTTTCCCTCCCATAGGTATAATTGCCTTAAATATTTTCTCTGTATACATTCGGAGCTACATTAATCAGCATCATAATTTTTGCTTTGATCATCCAACATAATTTAGCAAACTCAGGAAAAGTAGTCTAATTATACTTACCCACAGTTCTGCTTACTGTGTTTCCTTCATTCTTGATGTTATGGGATTCATTCATTTATTGTTTCCTTTCTGTTTTGAGAACTTTTTAGCCATTCTTTTAAAGTAGGTCTGCTAGCAGTATATTCTCTTAGTTTTCTTTCATCAGAGGACATCTTTATTTCCCATTTATTCCCGAAGCATATTTTTACTGGATATTGGATTCTGGGCTGACAGCTCTTTTCTTTCAGCTCTTGAAAACTATTCTGCCACTTCCCTCTGGTGTCCATTGTTTCTGATGAGACATCTGTCCTTCAAATTGTTTTCCCTCAAGAATAAGGTATCATTTTTCTCTGGCTGTTTTCAAACTTTTTGTCTTTAGTTTTCACAAGTTTGACTCTGACATAACTTGATGTGGATTTCTTTGAATTATCCTGATTGAAGGACACCTGGCTGGTTCAGTTGATGGAGTATGTGACTCTTAATCTTGGGGTCGTAAATTTGAGCCCTACTCTGGGCAGAGAGATTACTTAAAAATAAAATCTTGGGGGAAAAAAGTATATGAGTTATCCTGATTGAGGGTCATTCAATTTCTTGAATATATAGGTTTATGTCTCTTACAAATCTGGGACGTTTTCAACAATTATTTGTTCTAGTGCACTCTTTGGCTCTTTCCTTTTTTTCCTCCTGGGGCTCTGACAACATGAATATTAGACTTTTGTCATGTCCCACCAGGTCCCTGAAGTTCTACCTTTTTTTTTTTTTTTTTAGTTTATTTTCTATTGTTCAGACTGGGTATTTTTACTGTTCTATGCTTAAGTTTACTGATTATTTCATGTTACTGATTGTTTGCTGTTAAGCCCATCCACTGAATTTTTTGTTTTTTGATTCCAAAATTTCCATTTGCTTCTTCTTCATGTCTTCTATTTCTTTGCTGAGACTTTCTATTTCTTCATTGGTTTTGAGCATGTTCATAATTGCTCATCGAAGCATTTTTATGATAGCTGCTCTAAAATCTTGTCAAATAATTCTAGCCTCTCTGATCTTGGTATTGACATCTACTGATTACTTTTTTAAATTCAATTTGAGATCTTCCTGATTCTTGGTATGATGAGTGATTTTAGATTGAAACCTGGACATTTTCGTATTATAAGACTCTGGATCTTATTTAAACCTTCTGTTTTGCTCACTTTTTCTTACACTGGTCTGGCAAAATGGAGAGGGGCCCTCTTGCTACTGTCAGGTGAAGCTATATAGAAGTCGAGGTTGACAATCAGCCTCCTTGGACACACAAGGGAAGGGTTCCTCATTACTGCTAGGCTAAGATGGGCGTTCTGGCTCTCTGGTAGGGCTCAACGTATACTTCCCTAGCAGGGTGTAGCACACAGCCCCTCATAAGGGATCCACTGACATGGGGGTGTGTGCAGCCTCATGACCACTGGACATTGTTGAAAGTCCTTAAGGTCCTACCTAGGCCTCTTCTGCCATTACCTCTGTCAGGAAGGCTGGGTGCCTTGTTATTGACTGATGGGGGTGCTAATCTCAGCTCCTTATTTGGCCTTCTCTGATACCACCCCAGCAGGAGTTTGGGGAATTTCAATACTGGGGAATTTCAATACAGCCTCACAAAGGTAGAAGAGTAAGTGCCCCACTTGGTTTTTGTGGCACAAGTAGGAATAGGGCCAGGGTTTTTTCTGTGGTGTTTGGCTGGAGTTAAGTGGTTATTGTCTAAAAGTTTTCTATCTTGCTGTCTTTTTTCTAGTCCTTTGGCTGTAGAAAGCAGGCTTTCCAGGGCACCTGGGTGGCTTAGTTGGTTAAGTACCCGACTTCAGTGCAGGTCATGATCTCTGGGTTTGTTGGTTCAAGCCCCACGTTGGGCTCTGTACTGACAGCTCAGAGCCTGGAGCCTACTTTGGATTCTGTATTTCCCTCTCTCTCTCTGCCCCTCCCTGCCCACACACTCTCTCTCAAAAATATATATAAACATTTGAAAAACTTTTTTAAAAGAAAGCAAGCAGGCTTTTCTTGGGGTGTGCTTTGTCTATGGCCTATCAGTATTTCTTGGTTGCTAGCTTCTTCTGCTCCCAAGTCTGGCCTATATGAAGCAAAAAGAAAAATCCAGAGCTCATTATGTTGTTCCTTGGGTCCCAAGGTCTGCCTTCTTTCCACCTTTCAGTCTTCTTACGCTTGTTTTACACACACACACGGCGCACACACGCATACACACACATTCATCCTAGGGTTTTAGTTATACTTAGCAGTAGGATAGGGAAAAGTACATCTACTCCATCTTTCTGGAAGCCTAAGTCCAAACATTTTCTTTAATGTTTTTAACATTTTATTTTGAATTAGTTATAGATTCATAGGAAGTTGTGAAGATCATACAGAGAAGCCCTGTGTACCCTTCACCAGCTTTCCTGCAATGGTTACCTCTTACATAACTACAATAAAACATAAAACCCAGGAAATGGATACAGGCATATCTCAGAGATATTGCAGGCTGAGTTTGGTTCCTTCCAGACCACCACAATAAAGCAAGTATCACAATAAGACAAGTCAAATAAGTTTTTTGGTTTCTTAGTACATGTAAGTTTATAGTATACTGTAGTCTTATTAAGTGTGCAATAGCATTATGTCTGAAAAAAAACAATGTATATACCTTTTTAAAAAAATACCTTACTGTGACAAATATGACTTCACTCATATGAGGACTTTAAGCTACAAAACAGATAAACATAAGGGAAGGGAAGCAAAAATAATATAAAAACAAGGAGGGGGACAAAACATAAGAGACTCTGAAATATAGAGAACAACCAGAGGGTTGCTGGAGGGGTCGTGGGAGGGTGGATGGGCTAAATGGGTAAGGGACATTAAGGAATCTACTCCTGAAATCACTGTTGCACTATATGCTAACTTGGGTGTAAATTAAAAGATAATTAATTTAAAAAAAACCTTACTGTGGGGCGCCTGCGTGGCTCAGTCGGTTAAGCGTATGCCTGTTGGTTTCAGCTCAGGTCATGATCTCATAGTTTATGAGATCGAGCCCTGCATCAGGCTCTGCGCTGATAGCAGGGAATCAGCTTGGGATTCTGTCTCCCTCTTTCTGCCCCCCCCCCCCGCCCCCCGCGAGCACACATACACTCTCTCAAAATGAGTCACTTTTTTTTTTTTTTTTTTTTTTTTTTTATTTTTTAAAACTTACATCCAAATCCAACTTCCCAACTTGGACTCTTGGTTTCAGCTCAGGTCATGATCTCACTGTTCATAGGTTCAAGCCCCACGTTGGGCTCCATGCTGACAGCACAGAGCCTGCTCGGGATTCTTTTTCTCTCCCTTTCTCTGTGCCCCTCCTCTGCTGTCTCTCTCAAAGTAAGTAAACTTAAGAAAAAAAAAATGAGCACAATATTGATAGGTGTGTAATTCCTCATTTAATCACATGGATAGACATATAACTACTACCACAATCAAGATACAGACTGCTCGGTCACTATAAAAATCTCCCTCACGCTACCTTTTTACAGACATTTCCTACTCTCCTCACTCCCAACACATCCCCAACCCCTAGGAACCACTAATTTGTTCTTCATCTTGGTGATTTTGCCATCAATGGAAACATGCAGTATGTGACTTTTCAGAGTGGCTTTTTTTCACTCAAGCATACTGCCCTTGAGATCCATCAAGTTGTTTTATCAGTAGTTTATTCCTTCTTATTACTGGGCAATATTCTACCCACCTATACCCAGAGAAGGATAAGAGTATGCAAACAAGGAAAGGTGATTTTATAGAGAACTCAAGAGCAAGAGTGTTGAGAAGCAGAGATGGGTTATTATTGCCTATTAGGATTCTCGAGAGTAGTTTTCTAGTTTGTGATAGCTATGACGTTTTTAAAACCACTTTAGTGGGGCGCCTGGGTGGCTTGGTCAGTTAAGCGTCCGACTTCGGCTCAGGTCATGATCTCAATGTCCGTGAGTTCGAGCCCCGCGTCGGGCTCTGTGCTGACAGCTCAGAACCTGGAGCCTGTTTCAGATTCTGTGTCTCCCTCTCTCTCTGCCCCTCCTCTGTTCATGCTTTGTCTCTCTCTGTCTCAAAAATAAATAAACGTTAAAAAACAAATTAAAAAAAAAGTTAAAAAATAAAACCACTTTACTGAGGTATGATTGACATACAGAAAAGCACACAGTTTTTAAAGTTTTGACATATACACACACCAGTGACATCACCACCACAATCAAGGCAATGACCGCGTCCACCCCTCTCAACAGCTCTAGCTGTTCTGAGCCACACCAACTTCCCTGATGGTCCGGCAGTACTTTAAGTAGACTTCTACTTCAGAGTCTTTGTACTTGCTGTTTCCTCTACCTGGAAAGCTTATGCCCTAGACATCTCCACGGCTCCCCCAGCCCCCACCCCTTCATGTCATCTCCGCAGCCACCCCTGATCTGGCACTCCCTATGTCTCCTACTTACTTTACAGCATGTATCATACCACAGTGTTGTTTCTTACTGTCTGACTTCTAGCAGGACAAATTCATCAATATTACTCTTCTCCTTGAGCATCTCTTTTTTTAATTTTTTTTTATTTTATTTTTTTAACATTTTTATTTTTATTTTTGAGACAGAGAGAGACAGAGCATGAGCACGGGAGGGGCAGAGAGAGAGGGAGACACAGAATCCGAAGCAGGCTCCAGGCTCTGAGCTGTCAGCACAGAGCCCGACGCGGGACTCGAACTCACAGACCGCGAGATCATGACCTGAGCCGAAGTCGGATGCTCAACTGACTGAGCCACCCAGGCGCCCCAAGCATCTCTTTTTTTAAATCAGTTAGGTTAGATTCACCTGCATGTAACAGAAAACTCAAAAAATGACAAGACTTCAACAAAAAGTATGTTTATATCCCTTTCATGTAAAAGAAGTCTGAGGTAGGCAGTTCAGGCAGCTCTTCAATCATTAGGGACCTAGACTCCTTCTATCTTGCTAACATCATCCTTAGTTGCCAGTTTGTGGTGCAAGATGTTGCTTACATTTCAAACAAACATCATATCCACATTCCTATCAACAGGAAAGAAAAATGGCGGGAAAAACAGACATGTTCTCTCCTGCCATGTGGCCTCACCTAACTAAAAGCTATGGCAAATGTGCTATTCATTGCTGAAGGGCATTAGGGGTTCTAGGGGCGTCTAGGTGGCTCAGTTGGTTAAACGGTTGACTTTAGCTCAGGTCAGATGGTGATCCCAGGGTCATGGGATCAAGCCCCGGTTCAGGTTCTGCGCATATAGCACATAGCCTGCTTGGGATTCTCCCTCCCTCAATCTCTGCCCCGCCCCTGCTCGAACTCTCTCTCTCTCTCACTCTCAAATTAAATAAACTTTAAAAACAATTAGGGGTTCTGTGATTACAGATAGTAATAGATACTGGGGTGGGCAAGTAGTAATTCTGCCTGCCATTCTAGGCTCTATTACCTTACTAATCTTTTTGTCTCTCTCTACCTGTTTCACTGCACCAGCAGAGGCCTAAGAGATAAAAGGGATAAAAAGAGGAGAAATGTAGCATTTGAACATTGAGGTAAAATTCTTTGTCCTACCTTTTACTTCTTTATTCTTTCAACAACTAGTCCCCCTTTCCCCCGCCACCAAGGTTACTAGGATGCGATGTGCAGGCAAAGAAAAGGGGAAAGTTTTAGACCTGTTTCTCAGTGTCACTGTGAAAGCTGAATAAAAGTCCTTACAAAGGGATTTGAGATCTTGGCTTCCTATGCTGTGTTCAAAGTCTTATTATTAGATGAGCACTAGGTTAATGGGCTTTTCTTAAATGGCAGCTGAGGAAAGACACTTATTCAAAAAGAACACGTATGGAGAAATTGGACAACACCTTGATGGGTCATCAAAATTATCATCACCGAGGGGCAGATGGACCCTGTGTGCCTGCCGACAGATGTGATATCCTAGGGACAGAGCTGAGGACATGTACCAGAATGTAATCCTGAGAAAACATCAGGCAAATCCAAAATGAGAAATGAGGAACATTGTATTAAACAAAAGGTGGTGAAATTCTCAGTGTCATAAAAGACAAAGGCTGAGAATTGTTCTAGATTAAAGGAGGCTAAGGAAATCTGACCAAAAAATAAAGTACATGATTCTAGAGAGGATCCTGTACAGGAAAGGGGAAAAAACTGTAAGGGCCATGTTGGATCAACAGACAAAAATGAAATATGGTGGGTAAATTATTGAGTAAAGTTTACATTTTTTTGAGCTTGATAACTAAACCATGGTTGTGTAAGAAAATGTACTTATTCTTAGGAAATACATACTTAAGTATTTATGGTAAGAGGCATGATACAAGCAACTTACTCTCAAATGGTTCAGGAAAAAAATATACACATGTATATACAGAGAGAGGGAGAGAGGGAGAAAACACGTACACAAATATTCAAACAAATGAAGTGAAATGCCAATAGCGGATACCCTGGTCAGAAGGTATCTAAGTGTTCTTTGTACAGTTCTTTTCTTGCCAACTTTTCTGTTAAGTCTGAAATCCCTCCCACCCCTAAAGAGTGAGGACAATAAGCAGCATGCAGATTACCTTAATCCTGCACCTGTTTAATGAACTGTTCTGGATGTTTTATTTGATTCTCTGCCAGAAAATCTAACGCTTAAGTTTTCAATTGGGAGGGAAAGAAATGACCCGTTATCTAACATTTATTCAGGACACTTCTGTCAGAAAAACCTCAGGCAGGCCAGGCTTTTTTCTTCTGCTCACCAAATGTATCCAGGAACCTAAAAGATACCATCTGACCGAAGCTACTTAATTGGGACACACACTTAATCACCACCGGACTTTTTCCATACAGGATGACCAAATTAGCCTGTGGCTCTATGCAAGGATCCCATTTCTCATGCAGCTGGGAATTAAGGGGACTGGCATTCTGACAAACCACTAAAGCCAAGGGAGTGGAAATGATGCTAGCTTAGACTTCAAATGCACTTCAGTGACTCTAGATCTCCCCACAGAAAAGGAAGAAAGTATGTTACCCCACATCTACACTAACTTCTTCAGTTTTTGAGATCTAGTGGCATTCTTGTTTGCACTATACAAATCTCACATCATAGTCAATTCATATTCTACAATTAAAACCAGATGTGTAAAGGCATAGATCAACAGCAGTAAGTAAGTTTGGGTTCTTCACAGCCTCTTACAAAGGAAATGTCTTATGATTGTTAGCTGTAAGTTTGGCTTTTAAGAGGTTTTCTTAATGTTTATTTATTTTTGAGAGACAGAGAGAGAGAGGGAGAGAGCGAGAGAGAGAAAACGAGCAGAGGAGGGGCAGAGAAAGAGAGGCAGACAGAGAATCCGAAGCAAGCTCTGAGCTGTCAGCAGAGCCCAACGTGGGGCTGGAACCCACGAACCATGAGTTCATGACAGAGCCAAAGTCACACATTTAATCAACTGAGCCACCCAGGTGCCCCAGTTTGACTTTGAAGGAGTTAATAAAGACAAAAAGAAACTTCGAACTATTTATTCCTACTTGTGTTCATTGTAAAGTTTGTTCAACTTTTAATTCATCACACTGTTTTTCTAAAGCTATATAAAAACACGTTCTTCAAAGAAATGTTTTGGGGCCCCTTGTTAGTTCAGTCGGAGTGTGCAACTCTTGATCTCAGGCTGAGTTCAAGACTCAACACTGGGTGTGGAGATTACTTACAAATAAAAACTTGGAAGGAAGGAAGGAAGGAAGGAAGGAAGGAAGGAAGGAAGGAAGGAAGGGTGTTTCTAGAATGGATATTCAACCTTAAAAACATACTTTGGAAAAAGCTTTCTTTTAGGAAGACCGAGGTTACTCCTAAGTACCTGAGGCTATTTTAAAAAATAAAGTAGGTACCTGTGGGCTTTCTGTGTATATACAAAAGCCAGCCTCAGCACCCTGAGCCTGACAGAGCCATCCAAACCACAAACTTGCTGAGTCACATGTTAAGCTCAGTTGGCAGTTTCCTCTAACAACCTCTTAAGTCTGCAGATTTAAATAAATCTGAGCTATACAAGTCAGATATATAAATAATCAATTTCTGATAAGTCCTTCTTTAAAAGATGTAACAATGAGAAACTAAAAAGCAACAAGTAGTCCTAGCAAAGGCTCAGATTAGGAAACTGACTCAGCTTTTAGAGACTGAGCACAAAATCATCCCCATCAGGATGCCTATTTTTAACTACTTGTTTACCTAGGTAAGGTTATTTGCCTAAATTAGCCCCTCTTCAAGTTTCTAGGGGGAAAAAGCTATCCACCTAGTGCTATTTCAATTTCTAGCTACAAATTTATAAAAAAGTATAGACACACACATACCTCCAGTATTATATTCCTGAGTAAAATAGATCCTAAGACAGAGTTTGCCCAACCCACTAATAATAAACATTTCCCAGGGAGCTTTCCAAAATAGCGAATTTCCTAAGCCTCACCCCAGATATATTAAATCAAAATCTGGAATCTTTATTTTAAAAAATGATGCCCCACGATTCTAATAATCAGCCAGGTTGTAACTTCTGGTTTAGGGCACCATCTACCATAAAATCACTATAACAATAACCTCAGATGGCAAAGGTAGTTTTATTTTTTCCAATGTTTATTTATTTTTGAGAGACGGAGAGAGAGAGCATAAGCAGGGGAGGAGCAAAGAAAGAGGAAAACACAGAATCGAAAGCAGGCTCCAGGTTGAGCTGTCAGCACAGAGCCCAACACGGGGCTCGAAGCTACGAACCATGAGATCGTGACCTGAGCAGAAGTTGGACACTTAACCAACTGAGCCACCCAGGAGCCCCTGTTTTGTTTTACATGTAATGATTCAAAATCCAAAAGATACAAAAAGGTGACAAGCCTTTCTCACTCATCCCCGTCCCCCAGCCACCCACCTACTCTTCATTGGCAACCAGTATTACCAGTTGCTTATATGTCCTTCCAAAGATCCTTTATGTGTACACAGGTACATAGATATTTCCTTTAAATAAGAACAGCAGTGAATAATACATTTTGAACAAATCAAGGTTCAGAACAATGTGTATCTTGGAGATCTTTTCCCACAGAGAGCTTCTTTATTCTATTTTAACATGCCTAGTATATGCCATTTGGTAGATTTATCATACTTGATAAATCTGGCCCCTTCGATGGACACATACGTTATTGCCAATCTTTTGCTACAACTCATAATCTTGTACATGTTATTTTGTACATACGCAAGTCTATCTGTAGAATAAATTCCTAGGCATGGAAATGTTAAGTCAAAGGTAATTTTGATAGATACTGCTAAACTGCCCTCCCCAAAGATTACAACTTTTATTCCCATTTGCAATGCCAAATAGCAGCTCAGATTTTACATCAAACTGAATACGAACAGTGCCAATGGCTTGCTTTCTAAATGTTGCTCTGAAAATATCCCACTTAGTAGCCCAGTGATATAACAAATGATATTCTGTAGACAACTTCTGTACCATGGAAATCTGCAGAATTTTACCATGGCTATTAGAAAGTTTTCTGATTATTGAAACCCGTGAAAAAGAGGAACTAAGAGAAACGAGAAGCTGAGGTTAAGGCCCTTCTTGCCATCTTTAGCTGACATGCACACACTGAAAAGTCTTTTTCCCTACTTCAGCAGAAGACTTAAAATTTTCCACTTACTACCCCAAATGCTGTTCATGTGAAAAAGTAACCAATTGTGCTATTTATTATTTTAATCAACAAAAAGCTCTACAAGTGTTAGATTTACCAAATCTTGCACATGAAAACTTTACTAAATAAAGGCAGGGTGTCCAAAGGGACTCACTCCATAGCTAAGGGGGAAAAATGTCATGCAGAAGAGGGCATGCTAAAGAGAGAATGAGTTAGAGAAATACAACTGGAATACTCATCTCTTTTATGATGCACAAGGAATACAGAGGGGAGAAAAAAGGGAACACATTTTTAACTAAAACAGTTGACAATTTTATTTTCACATTTCACGATACAAATGGAAATTGCTTTTTTTTTTTTTTTGTCCCACTACTCCCTTGCAAAAACTATTCTCTGTTTGATAGGAAGGGGGAGCAAGTCTTCCTTGTCATGCTGTTAGAAAACACCCAGAGTCACAGCACCATGATCTCCTGGTGAAGAACAAGTAATATAAAATGGATATAAACAGGTTCCTGTCTCTCCTTATCTGTCTGGTCGAGTCATTCCTGGCCGAGTGGGTACCATCATGGGACGGGCGGGAGGTCTCATCATTGGGGGCCCAGGCATCATTGGCATGTGGCCTCCCATAGGCGGCCTCATTCCAGGAGCTGCAGGACAAAACAAAGAAAAGGAAAAAAGAGAGTCAGAAACTACTACTTATGAGAGAGCTTAATGGGACTTCAATTAAAGACAAAAAGTAGCCCCCCTGCAAAATGCTGGAAGAAAGACATACTTGACAGAAGAAATGCAACAAATTCATCACATCTGTAAATTACTTAGACATTCTCAAACAAAGAACAAAGGTCAACACAAGAATCATATGGGAATCATGATCTAATGATAGTAAGGGGGAACTATTAATAGAGTGCTTTCCAGAAACCACTAGGGACACTAGTTCCCTAAATTGACCTTTTCTCACTCAGGGAAATTCACAACTAAGTCACATGTTACCCAGTCAGCTCTCTTAATCAGTTCTATCCACCATATAACCAGGAGCTATTTCATGAATGTACACAGGCACAGAGGACAATCTTACCACTAAGCGTTTGTTCGGAGTTGTAGGAAAGGTGAGCAGGAGGCCCATGCTGAGAACCTGTTAGTAACCATACTTCACTCAAGTCAAGAAAAACAGGCAATAATGTGATTTACAACAATTAGCGCACACACACAAATCTAATTTTTCTAATGCATTTTAGAAACTGTTAAGGACTTTTTTGAAGTGTCCCATCAATACACCAGCCAAATAAATGAGCCAGGGAAGGGAGGGCAAGCAGAGGTGGGGGTTGGGGAGGAGTACAGGCAGCTTCACAGAATTGGCAATATTCTACTTCCTCAGCTGAGTGGTGGGTTCACGGGTATTCATTTTATTATTATGCCTCATGATTTTCATGTTATAGATCTTCTCTTCAAATATAAAAATTTACCTAACTCCTTACTAAACCATTTTGATTAAAGGTTTGTAATAGTTCAAGAGAAAACTATATTCAAAGCCGAATACAGCCTTATCACAAAAAGTAAAACACAAGTATATGCAAAGACACAAAATTCAACAGGTACAAATGTTTCTAAGATCAATTTCAAAAGGAACAGAAAATAATACTAAACTTCTAAGGATCTTATTAAAAACCCCAACATAACATAACCTATATTCAGCATTTCCTAGAAGAAACTCATCTAGACCAAAGACTGAAAATGAGGCACCTGAAAACTTGTTTACTTTGGTCTCCACAGTACATTTACTTTCAATCAGTTGCCAACACTGGCAACTAAGAAGTCTAATTACTAGTAAGTCTAGATACCCTTTTTCAACTTTTTGTTATGGAAATATTCACACAGACACAAGAATGAAAAGAGTATAATGGACATCCATGTACCCATCATCCAGCTTCCATCATTATTCACCGATGGCCATCGTTCTATCTTATGCCAACCCGTTCTTATCCTTGCCCACCCTGAACTAATTATTTTAATTCAAATCCCACAGTATTATTTTATCCTGGTGAAAACAACAAAATACTCAGGAGAACTGGCAACACCAAGCCTGCATTCTCAAATGTCAACTGCAGGCTGAAGCTAAGTTCTAGAAGCCTTATCTTTAGGTGTGTCATGCATTCCCAGTTCGCTATATCCCTAAACCCTCTAGGAATTTGAATTTGTGACCTTGATTTAAGAATGTAAAAGAAGGGATGCCTGGGTGGCTCAGGTCATGATCTCAGGGTAGCAAAACAGAGCTCCAGGCTGGGCATGGAGCCTGCTTAAGATTCTCTCTCCCTCTTCCTCTGCCTCTCCTCCACATGCAGAGTGCACATAGGCTCGCTCTCACTCTCAAAAAAGAGGGGGGAAAAAAAAAGAATGCAAAAGACATCATCTAAATCACTTTGTTTTGGCTTCGTAAGGAACTCTTACCTATACTCTACTCCTATCATTCTAAATGATACCCGTAGCAAGCACAGTGAATGCTTCTAGCTAAAAAGCTACTCTATCTAATACCTCTGCACCTTGTCTTACCAGTTGAGTTGTAGGCTTATGTCTATTGTATTTATTCTTATTATAGAATTTAACTTCTGCAAGTCAATAAAAATGAGTATATAAAAAAGAACTGTTTCCATGCAAACTATGTGGATATTTAGAAAAACAATTATCCCAAATCCTCACAAATTTGATAGGTCAGAGAATTATAAAAGATTGGAACTAGATGGCCTCACAAGGTTTCTAACCTTGAAAGAAATAGAAACTAAAGTTGGGAAAGAATGCATTATAGGTATGGTTTATCGGTTTAGGCAAGAAATATATGGTGCTCCAATCAGCAGACTCGTTTTCAAAGCAAAGGCCCTGACCAGGTATCAGAAAAATCTGCAAATTAGTATATATTTATGTTTATGTTAAAATACAATGTTTGAGGTGGGTTTTTCCCCCCTTCCTGAATAAACGACTAACTACAGGGCTAAGGCTTTTTTCATACACTAATTTGGCCTAGTTAACTAAAGATTGAATCAGCAACAAGAGGTAGCACCGCTCCAGATCAAAACTGAAAAAAGTAGCAGTACAATTATTTACCTACCTTATCCCCTTTGGAAAACCTCAACTACCTTTCTCTTCATTATAAATGACCACAAGTCAGGAGGAGGCAAGGAAACAGGAGGGAGGGAGAAGGAAAAAAAGGCAGCCTTATTCCGTTTTTAGTAGCACAAGGCCTTTGGATATCATTCAATTATACTGCTAAAACACATATTTATTTTTCTTTATCATTACGGATTCACCAAGTATAGTTTACTGCAATAATACATTTAGACAATGTATTAAGAATTCCATTTAAATGGAGAACTAAAACACAATGAAGCATCCTAAAAGGAAAGAGATTCAAACTTACCAGGTCCCACTGGCATCATCCCAGGAGGAGGAGGGCCCATCATTGGCATCATGGGAGGGCCCCCCATATGGGGTGCTGGCATCATACCAGGGCGAGGAGGACCCGCTGGAATAACGAATGGGGGCTGAGTTTAAGATATGCTTGCATATTAACATTTCCTCTTCTATGAAACTAGTAGGGCCTCATGGCCCAGCCCAAGTTCTAGAATAATAGACTTCTTATGGTTTCTTTTATAACAGTAGATCCACAAAAATCAATATGCCACAAAACTTTATGACTAAAAAACAAGGACAATACTGCCTAGACAGAAGTATAAAATGAAGTCAGCACAGGTTAAAAAAAATTCCAGAAGTTAAAATATTTTTTTAAAGGGTATTATGCCTTCTGTAGAGTTGCTGACAAATTTAAGCCACAAGTACGTAATTTCAGATCTGTTTTTAAGAAAATCAAAACCTCTGGGGCGCCTGGGTAGCTCAGGCGATTAAATGTCCAACTTTGGTTCAGGTCATGATCTCAGAGTTGGGGAGTTCGAGCCCCACATTGACTCTACTGTCAGCACAGAGCCTGCCTCGTATCCTCTGTATCCCTCTCTTTCTGGCCTCTTCCTTGCTCTCTCTCAAAAATAAACATTAAATTTTTTTTTAAAATATATATCTTCTTTTACTTAAAAAAAATCAAAAATTTTAAAAGATTTTTTGGAAATACACAGACGAGTATGCAGAGATATTCCTGACAGCATCATTTACAACAGTTTGGAATAACTTAAATGTCCCACAATAAGAAAATGGTGAGGTTAATTATGGCACATTCATACTACAGATTATTCTACTATTAAAAATAATGGGGTTGGGTGCCAGCCAGCCAAGATACAGAATAAGACAGACAGGTAACCTGACAGTTGCTGTGACCCAAGGCCTGACCAGCCCCAGGATGGTGGAAGCCCAAGAAAGGTTTGGTGGGCCATTAGTTGTCTACCTGCATTAGTGTGCAATTATAAACAGCCCACTTCTGTTCATATCCGTGGCTACTTACAGGACTGATTTTAGGTTTCTGAATTCAATTTCAATCCTAAGCCCTTCCAGGAGAGCCACGGAACTTATGGCCTAGTTATCACCTTCTGTCATTTAGAAACAAAAACCTTCTCGGAGAAGAGAGGCCTTTGATTCACCCCACTTTCAACTGTCCAATTCTTGGTTTTCCCAAGATGTATATATTTGTGTTAGGTGGGTTAGGAGATAGGAAGAAATGCTGAAGAGTTGATCCACTACACTTTAATCCTTCAGTGTTGGGTTCAGAGCAATAAATAATTTAATGTACTCATCAATACCTCTTCATATATTAGCTCATCTAATCACAGGTACATTCTGACCTTTCCACTGAATCAATTGTCTTGAACCCGCTTGGGATGTCATAAATACAATATCCTAGTAATAATGCAATCAGGAGGTAACTCTGCAGACATTTCAGAAATTATACCACTGATGTTTTCTTTTACTGTCTATGTATTCATTCAACGGGCACTCAAAAGCCAACTGTAAAATAATCCAACAAAATCAAAGGATAATCTGCACCCCCTTAAATTATAGCTGTTAAGATAAAAACTCCAAAAACTTACGGAGACTAGGGGGAGGTGGAATCATCGCCCCTGCAGGAGGAGGAGCAGAGAATGGAGTAGGAGGAATCTTTCCTTGCTGAAATGCAGCAGCTTTGGAGAAAAAAAACACACACTAATAAGAACTCAACAACCCATTTACGAAAATATCCCTTTTCTTTCATTTCACAATGATTTCACTCTAAAAAGTATTCATTTAAGATTACTACATCATGGCCTCTACAGTTTTTAAATCAACTGTAAGTACTTACCAGCAAAAATTACAATTAACTGGTTTACTGCTTTGGGTTTTTTAACCTATATTTATTTAGTCAACATTGCTATGGCTGAATTAACTATGAGAGCCTGGAGTGGAGACCTCTTACCTACCAATGTCTTACCAAAGAGAGGCAATCATCTTTAATCTGTAGATGTGGTTTACAACCAATTTGAACCATTCAGTTTTGTTTGAAAAATGTTGGGGGCGCACCTGGGTGGCTCAGTAGGTTAACCATCTGACTCTTGGTTTTGGCTCAGGTCATGATCTCACAGTTTCATGAATTCAAGCCCCACATCCGGCTCTGCGCTGACAGCATGGAGCCTGCTTGGGATTCTCTGTCTCCTCTATTTCTGACCCTCCCCCACTTGTGCTCTCTTAAAATAAATAAACTTAAAAAAAAAAAAAAAAGTGCGATACCTGCCCAAAGGTCAGGCTTTACAGAACTGTCATTATGGTTTATCAGTTTTGAAATTAATGTACTGAGCTAAGAGACATGAATGAGAAACCAAAGATTTGTTTTTTTAAATTTTTTTTTTTTAACGTTTATTTATTTTTGAGACAGAGAGAGACAGAGCATGAACGGGGTAGGGGCAGAGAGATGGAGACACAAAGAATCCGAAACAGGCTCCAGGCTCTGAGCTGTCAGCACAGAGCCTGACGCGGGGCTCGAACTCATGGGACCGTGAGATCATGACCTGAGCCAAAGTCGGCCGCTTAACCGACTGAGCCACCCAGGCACCCCGAGAAACCAAAGATTTTAAAGAGCCCACCCTGAAGGAGGATATGATCTTAAAAAATGTCCAATACAATCAACTTTTTTCTTTCTGACAATATGAGGCACAAATGAAAAGAAATTGAAGATCATTTATTTGGGCTTTACAAAAAGTCACAAATAGGGGCGCCTGAGTGGCTCAGTCGGTTGGGTGTCCGACTTCAGCTCAGGTCATGATCTCACAGTCCATGAGTTCAAGCCCCGCGTCGGGCTCTGTGCTGACAGCTCAGAGCCTGGAGCCTGTTTCGGATTCTGTGTCTCCCTCTCGCTCTGACCTTCCCCCATTCATGCTCTGTCTCTCTCTGTCTCAAAAATGAATAGACGTTAAAAAAAAAAAAGTCACAAATAAATACTTAAATATATACTCATAGTTAACCATACTGGAATTAAAATTAAAAATACGCTGGGGCGCCTGAGTGGCTCAGTGGGTTAAGCGTCCGACTCTTGATTTTGGCTCAGGTCATGATCCCATGGTTCATGAGATCAAGCCCTGTGTCAGGCTCCAGGCTCACTTCTTGTGTCTTGAACTCAATTAACCTAAACAAAAATTTCCCTAATTAAACAAAAAGAGTATGGCATGTCCAACAGAGGTCCAAAACATACCCAGATTATTGTGTCACATCAGCTTCCTTTTTGAGCAGTTGTCTTTGTCAGGATTACAAGACTAAGAAACCCAGGGTCTCTCAGAGTCTTTGAAGGTTAACTATAAACCCACCTCTCACCTTTTCCTATTACAAAAGGAAAATAGTTCTAAAACCTATGATCACTACAAGAAAGATTTCACATAAATTGGCTATAAAATCTGGTCCGTGTCAATAAAGAATCATTAGGCAATTCATTCTTCTCTGCCCCGCTTCCCAATGTAATCAATACCTGATTGCTCTAACCTCAACAATTAATATTAATGTGTTCCTATATCCCCTGAGAAACTAATGACCTTCTAATTCTTTCATTCAACACACCAGAATGTTCCTATTTATCACTCAGAATGAGTTGCTTCTGTGCAAAACAACAGAGAGACAGGGATGAGAAAGAATGGGACCATTCTCCCGCATCAGAACAAGAGACCGAAACATACTTGTTTTGTCGATCAGGCTCTGCGCTTGCTCTTCCATCCATTTCTGATAGTAGTCTTTCACATTCTCTTTGTGTTTCCTACCACTGCAGTGTGTCTTTCTCACAGATGGCTGTAAAACAAAAAGGTCAGATCAGCCGTAGAAACAAGTTTCCCAAACTAGAAATTTTATAAAGCCTTTCCTTTATGTAAGTAGCCTGGCTACCTCTATACGCTTAAGCTGGGTGCTAAAGCATTATTTATAAACATTATCCAATAACACACTGTGGTAATTTATCTACTATATTATCTAAACCAGAGGTCCGCAAACTATGGCCCACGGGCCGGCCACCTGATTTTGTAAAACAAATTAGTGGAACACCGCCACATCCGTTTGTGTATGTACTATTTTTTCCCCTACAAAGCAGAATTGAGTTTTACTATTTTTTTTTCCCTACAAAGTCATCACAACAAAAACTATATGGTCCACAAACTTAAAATAATTACAATGTGGCACTTTAAGGAAAAGTTTGCAAACTCCTGATCTAGAACATAATGCCATTTTATTTTACTTTATTTTTTTTTAACGTTTATTTATTTTTGAGACAGAGAGACACAGAGCATGAATGGGGGAGGGCCAGAGAGAGGGAGACACAGAATCTGAAACAGGCTCCGGGCTCTGAGCTGTCAGCACAGGGGCCCGATGTGGGGCTCGAACTCACGGACCGCGAGATCATGACCTGAGCCGAAGTTGGCGCTCAACCGACTGAGCCACCCAGGCGCCCCCATAATGCCATTTTAATGCCCTTTCTTAAAAAAAATTTCTTTTAATGTTTATCTATTTTTGAGACAGAGAGAGACAGAACACGAACAGGGAGGGTCAGAGAGAGAGGGAGACAACAGAATCCGAGGCAGGCTCCAGGCTCTGAGCTGTCAGCACAGAGCCTGATGCGGGGCTTGAACTCATGGATTGTGAGATCATGACCTGAGCCGAAGTCGGATGCTTAACCGACTGAGCCACCAGGCGCCCCTTTAGTGACCTTTCTTAGGTCATTCTATAGCAAAATAATATAGTCCACATACATCTAAATTATACTGTTTATAAGAATATCTTCTTTTAAATGACTATGGGTCTAGAATACAGACTATGTGAATCACATACAAACTTTTGCCTCTAGCCCACTAATCCTTTTGTTCTTTAAGACCTTTACCAAGGTAAAACTGATATAAGATAAACTCCACACAGTTATAACCATATGTTTAAGTTAACATTTATTTAACACCTACCTCTTACGAGACACCATGCTGTGTAATTTACAAGCAGTATCTCAATCATGTTATAATCACATGTTCATGGTACAATGGAATATTAATCAGAAAGAACCAATCACTGATACAATATGGACAAATCTCAAAAGCATGCTCAGCAAAAAAAAAAAAAAAAAAAAGAGAAACACAGAATATATACTATAAAATTCCATTCATATCAAGTTTTAAAACCAGTAACACTGATCTTTCATAATAAAAACCAGATCAGTCGGGGCCAAGGGTACAGGGTACTGACTGCAAAAAAACACAAAGGAATTTTCTGGGGTGATGGAATGTTCTATTATCTCAATGCACACAGCAAACTGTTAAGTATTTGCCAAGTCATCACACTGTACACTTAAAACATATGCATTTAATCTAACATAAAGTATAACTCAATAAAACTGATTTAAAAATCACAAGGTTGGGGGCGCCTGGATGGCTCAGTTGGTTACGCGTCCAACTTTGGCTCAGGTCATGATCTCGCAGTCCGTGGGTTCCAGCCCCGCATCAGGCCCTGCACTGACATCACGGAGCCTGCTTCAGATTCTGTGTCTCCCCCTCCTTGTCTCTCTCTGTCCCCGCCCTGCTAGCGCACTGCCTCTCTCTCAAGAATAAGTAAACTTTGGGGCCCCTGGGTGGCTCAGTAGGTTGAGCGTCCGACTTCGGCTCAGTCATCATCTCACAGCTCGTGGTTTCAGCCCCGCATCAGACTCTGTGCAGACAGCTCAGAGCCTGGACCCTGCTTCAGATTCTGTGTCTCCGTCTCTGTCTCTGCCCTTCCCCCACTCGTGCTCTGTTTCTGTCTCTCAAAAATAAACAGTAAAAAAATTTTTTTAATTAAAAAAATTGTAATTTAATTTAAAAAAATTTTTTAAAAAGCCATTTCTGATTACAGCCTCATTAATGCGAATTTTTATGGTACATAATCAAATGTGTCAACACTTGGAAGATTTGTGTAACTGAGTGAACCAATATTCCAATATTCATTTTCCATATGACCAGAGCATGTTACAAAATCCTTTCTGGTAAAAGATTCACTCAAAGTGCAAGACAGACCAACAAGTTTTGATGTAGCAGAGTGTTAAAAGTCTAATATGGTTTAAGTTTCCACACTACAGCTAACCATGTGTTGAGTCTGGGTGTAGTATTAAAAGTATTTAAAGTATTAAAGAATATCCACAATTATCTAAAAAGGCTAGTAAGGTACTCCTCTTTTTTTTCAACTCCTTATCCACGGGAGGCTGGATTTTTCATATAATTGAACCAAAACAAAGTGCAACAAGTTTAATCCAGAACATAAGAATCCAGTGGTCTTCCATTAAGTCAGACATTACAGAGGTTTGCAAAAAGGTTATAGCAATGCCATTCTTCACACTAATTTTTTTTAAATAGCTACGTTCCACTTTTATTTTGCTGTTATTATTTTATATGTAGGCTCCATGTCCAGTGCAGAGCCCAACGCAGGGTTTGAACTCACTACCCTTACATCAAGACCTAAGCTGAGATCAAGAGTCAGTCGCTTAACTGACTGAGCCACCGAGGAGCTCCTATTTTTCATTTTAAAAGGTTATTTGCATCACAGATAAAAAGTTTGTTATTGTTACTTTCAAATCAATTGGTATTTTTAAAATTGTAGGTTTTAATTTCAAACACAGCAAATATTAATAGTTAATATAAGCCCTGTAACTTTTTTTTTTAATTTTTTTTTGAGAGAGAGAGAGAGACAGAGTGCAAACAAGGGAAAGGCAGAGAGAGAGGGAGACACAGTATCTGAAGCAGGCTCCAGGCTCCGAGCTGTCAGCACAGAGCCCTATGTGGGGCTCGAACCCATGAACTGTGAGATCATGACCTGAGCTGAAGTCAGATGCTTAACAGACTGAGCCACCCAAGTACCCCTTAAGAACTTTTTAAGAATTTTTTTTTAATTGGTAATTTTTGGGGCGCCTGGGTGGCTCAGTTGGTTGGGCGTTCGACCTTGGTTCAGGTCATGGTCTCATAGTTCTGTCAGTTTGAGCCCCGTGTCCAGCTCTGTGCTGACAGCTCAGAGCCTGGAGCCTGCTTCGGATTCTACGTCTCCCTCTCTCTGCCCCTCCCCCACTCATGCTTTTTCCTCTCTCTCTCTCTCAAAAATAAACATTAAAATAATAATAATAATAATAATAAAAGAACTCAGTAATTTTCAAGAGTGTAAAAGGACCACGAGACAAAAAATGTTTGAGAGCTGCTGGCATAGAAACCCTAAAGTTATACTGCCTAGGCTCTTCTTCCAGCTCTGTACAACTTACTGGTTTAGTAACATCCAGTCAGTCATTAATCCATACTCTGCCTCAGTTTCCTCCTCTGTAAAATGGAGATAATGCTAACCATATAGGCTTATCATGAGCATTAAACAACATGATACAGGTAAAGCATCTGGAACACTGCCTGACACACAGTAAATATTCAATCTTAGTTATTATTTGTTAAGCAGTTTTTAATTAAATAGAAGTACAGCACTCAGGTTGTAAATTTGGGCATTTCTTTCCAGTTTAATCAATAAAATGTCTGAATGCCTTGTCAGAATCAAATATTTGAACTTCAGGACACGTTCCTGCAATTTTTACTTGTCATGTAAATTTTTTGCACCTTCAATTCTGCTACAGCTTTATTACTTTGGGTCTCAACTCAAAACACTAACTGCTGGAAGGCCAATCATTTCAAATTACGAAACCAGTTACAGGAAGGATGCAGGAAAAGAAACCCAGGTTATTTTTTCCAAGCAGGAGCACTTAAAGCTCAACAGCATGAAAAGCACACATTTATACCCCCCCAAAATCTGATCTTTCACATACAAGGTGTTTTGAAACTGAAAAGAAACACTACTTACAGAGTCATGGGTGAGGTATGTGTCGCAGTAGTCACAATAAAACCTGGAAAGGGGTAGAAGATAGAGAAAAAGACGACAACCAGTTAACAGATGCCCATCCACGTGGGCAGTTCAACGAAGGTAAAATATAAAAAGACCTATGCACGATCCAAAGACGTCAATCTAAGCGACCTGACACAAACCAGGCTTTTCTGTTGCGTCGCGCGGGGTCGACCTACACACACCGAAAGACGACAGTATCCAGAACTCCCGGGCTTCCTCCCCCACACGCCCTCGCTTCCCGGGAAACTTCAAGAGCTAGAATCCGCTCTGCACTCCCCTTCCTGGGCCACAATGGCGACCGTGACCGCGAACACCCCCAGATTCGAGCCCCCACTCACTTAGGCATGTTGCTTTCCAGACCGTTGGCCACTCCGTCCCGCGCCACCCGGAAGTGACGCACACAACAAGCGCCGACGCCGCGGAACCGATGAGTCAAACGCGACTCCGGGAACCCTACCCAGCCGTCCAATCCGCCGCCGCGCTGCGCTGCGACCGCCTTACCCGCTGCGGCCGGTCGAGGGGCGGGGCTTTTCTCTTCATCCCGTCACTTACAGCTAGGCGGGAAGGGGTGCTCGAAGGGTCCCTGCGAGGTTCAATCCACGCTCATGTAATCCTGATTCTTGATGCTTCCCGGAAGCATGGTATTCATTCTTTGGACGACTTTCTAAGAATCGCCTGCTATGTGCCAGGCCCTGCTATAAATGCTGAGAGAAGACAGCAGTGAACGAAACAAATGTCCTGCCCTCGTGGAGTAGGCCCTAGGAGTTGGGGGAGACAAATAATAAAGTCAATATGTAGTAGGTTAGATGGAGTTGAGTAGAGGAGGAGTGGGAGTTGGGGAGTGATGCAAGGAAGGGAGAATTTCAACTTTAAATAAGACAGCTTGCTGAGAAGGTGACAACTGTGAAATAATGGGTTTCCTAAAGCAATAAGCTTGGTGCAAGCGATTTTACATGGCGTCTCTTTTTTAAGTCTCATTAACCCTAGGAAATGATAGAACCCCCAGTTTCTTTTTTCTTTTTTTTTTTTAATTTTTTTTAACGTTTATTTATTTTTGAGACAGAGAGAGACAGAGCATGAACGGGGGAGGGTCAGAGAGAGAGGGAGACACAGAATCGGAAGCAAGCTCCAGGCTCTGAGCCATCAGCATAGAGCCCGACTCTGGGCTTGAACTCACGGACCCCGTGAGATCGCGACCTGAGCCGAAGTCGGCCGCTTAACCGACTGAGCCACCCAGGCGCCCCCAGAACCCCCAGTTTCAAGTCCCATCTCCCGCTTCCTAGCCTTGCTGCTTGAGAAAGTTATCTAATCTTTCTGAGCCTCATTTTCCTCGACTGGAAAATAATGGGTAATAATTCTTACTTGTGGGGCTTAAGGAACGATTAAATGTGAAAATGCTTGTAAAGTGTTTAGGGCAATATCTGTACATACTAAGTCCTCCACATATGGCAGTTATGTTTTTACATAAGAGGATATTGATAGAAGTATCTTGTCCACAGATCTAACCTGTTCTAGCGACAGGGCCAAACTTTCAGCCTGGTCAATCAGACTCCCAAATGGCCTGACCGCTCAGAAAAGGGGAATAAATGTTGGGAATGGAGAGGTAGAGCTTTTGATTCTACTGTTCCATATTCTCTGGTGGTGGAGTTGCAACCAAAATAATAATAATTGCTACCTTATTTGAATGTTGACTATGTCCTAGGTGCTTTGAATGCATTAATTTATTTGATCTATTCAATAATCCTATTGTTCACATTTCAAATGGGGACACTGAGCTTCAACAAGGTTAAGTGTACCATAAAGATGATTTCCTCTCTTAAAAGTTAACTGCAGGATGAAATTATCAGGCTTTCACTACTCTAAGAGTGGTAAATGTTAGCATTATTGACGGTGGAACAATTGGGTATTACGTATCTCCTGCTAGGATGCTAACATTAAATAGACATAGTCAACTGTGACCTATTCTTACCAAAAGTGTTCCACTTAGATCCAATGAAGTTCTAGGATAGACAAGAGGATCAAGCTAAAGAAAGCAAAAGGCAGCAAACAACCAGAAGGTGGGAGAGTCTCTGGGACAAAGGGCCCCTTTCCTTCACCAAGTCAAGAAAAGATGTCATTCTAGATTAAAATGTTTTTAACAGACATAACAATCAGATGTAGTATACGGTTCAGGGTTAGATCCTGGTTTGAACAAACTAGCTCTAAAAGATATTTTAAAGAAAATATCTGGGCCTTAATATTGCAGTTCTAGAAACCCACCTTTGTGTAGACACCCTGAGTTGATTCTTTTCAATTTTTTTTTTTTACATTTATTTATTTTTGAGAGACAGAGAGAGACAGAGCACAAGCAGGGGAGGGTCAGAGAGAGGATGAGACACAGAATCCAAAGCAGGCTCTGGGCTCTGAGCTATCAGCACAGAGCCCAATACAGGACTTGAAGTCACCAACAGCTAGATCATGACCTGAGCCAAAGTCGGATGCTTAACCAACTGAGCCGCCCAGGCACCCCGAGTTGATTCTTTTTGGAGGAGAGAGATTTGTCCACTACATCTTGGTTTTTTCCCCCCTAACTTCCCTCTGTGCTGATCTTGCACCTGCTTTACCTTCAAATTCATTCCTCACCCTTCCCTCACCCTTTTCAGTATGGTGGTGGTGGGGGGGGGTAGTATGATACCTCAAAGGCTGGGAATCTTGGATTCCTGTGCTGGTTGCCTTCTAGGCTGAGTTGCTGGGCACCATCTAAGGGAGGCCTGGAAATGGAGAGATTGAAGAAAAAGGCAGAGTACCCCCAATCTCAGGCTGTCTCTGCCGACCTACCTGGCTCCAACTTCCAGCAGTTCCAGGCCTTGGGCTCTGGTAACAAGATGTCCTTCTTCTGTCCCTCCAGCGTGAGGGCAGCACTAATTTCTTGCTCCTCTCTGAGCTACTTCACTTTTCTCTTTCCACTTTTTATCTCTGCCAACACTTCTTATAAGCCAATTCTCTGATTTAAATTCCCTCTGTTTTAAAGACTTAGAGTGGTCTCTGTTTTCCAGGACTCAAAGCATGACCTTACTTCCAAGTTCCAAACGGTATCTCCCCTGAATCTGGTCTATGGGCCTTAATATCTGTAAAGCAGTGCTTTTCACACTTCCTCTAGTGTCCCAAGCAACTGGAGGGTTCATTTATCACCCTTATTCCCCCAGGTATAGGGTGAGAATCCCAAGTGCCTACCTGAGCTTGAAATGCCCTTGAACTGTTGTATGATATGTTAAAAGCTCACAATTTGCAATCTACTTTATAAATAACATATTTATATTTTTTTATTTATCTTAAGGTATTTTAACACTTAAAATGTATTTTATTTATTTATTTTTGAATAAGTAATCAGTACACATGGTGGAAAATTAGAGAAGGACAAAAGTATGTTCCCACACATACACACCCTTACCAGTTTCTTGCATATCCTTCCAGAGATAGACCACGTACATGCAAACATAAACATAACATTTCCTGATTCTATTTCCCAATACTGCATAGTATTTTATTGTATAGATGTACCTCAATATTAACCATTCTGCTATTGATGAACGCTTAAATTGTTTCCTGTCTTTTGCTATAATAATGATGCTGAAATACACAGTTAATTGGCATATAGATTTGTAGAGTGGATTTCTAGAACTAGAATTAATATGTTAGAGTTTTGCATCTGTAAGTTTGAAAAATATTGTAAAATTTCTCTCTGTTATGATTGCATTTAAGAGTGCTTTTTCATCTTTTCAATCTAATAGGTTAAAAGTGTCATTGTGTTATAATTTTTATTTCTCTTATAAAGTTGAGCATTTTTCTTCATATGTTTAAGATGCTTAAAGAATCAGGGCGCCTGGCTGGCTCAGTCAGTGGAGCATGTTACTCTCAATCTTGAGATTGTGAATTCAAGCCCCATGTTGGGTATAGAGATTACTTAAAAATAAAAAATCTTAAAAAAAAAAAAAGGTCTTAAGAAATCTACAGAGCCCTCCATTTAGATTGCTTTTTCATGTCCTTTGCCCTTTCGCCTAGGGTTAGCCTCATCCTTTTTTTTTTTTTTTTTATTCATAGAGAACTCCTTAGATATTAGCAAAATTAGCATTATTATAATATGAGTTGCAAATATTTTCCATTTGTTAATTGTCTGGCCTTATTTTGGGTGGTTTTTGTCATGAAAAAAAACTTTTAATTTGTATTTCAGTTAAACTTATTAATCTGTTCTTTTACAGTTTCCAGGTTTTATGTCATACTTCCCCTTTCTGAAATTGTTTTAATTCCATGATATTTTTTCTTGTTCTTTTATTATGTCATTTTTTCAGGTTTGTATCTTTTTATCTATCTGGCATTTTTTTGGTTGTTTTTAATTTTCTTTCTTTTTCTTTTTCTTAATTTTGAGAGAGAGAGAGAGAGAGAGAGAGAGAGCACGAGCAGGGGAGGGACAGAGAGAGAGGAAGAGAGAGAATCCCAAGCAGGTTCTGTCAGAGTGGAGCCTGACCTGGGACTCAAGCCCACGAACTGTGAGATCATGACCTGAGCTGAAATCAAGAGTCAGATGCTGAACCAACTGAGCCTCCCAGACACCCCTATCTGGAATTTGTTTAAAATTTTTTTTTAATATTTATTTTTTGAGAGAGAGAGAGACAGAGACAGATTGTGAGCAGGGGAGCGGCAGAGAGTGAAGGAGACACAGAATCCGAAGCAGGCTCCAGGCTCTGAGCTGTCAGCACAGAGCCCTATGTGGGGCTCAAACTCATGGAACATGAGATCATGACCTGAGCTGAAGTTGGATGCTTAACCAACTGAACCACCCAGGCACCCCTGGAATTTGTTTTAAAGTGTGAAACAGGGATCTAACCTAATTTTTCTTTTCATAAACAGGAAGCCAATTATCCCAGCACCAGTTATTGAATAATTTGTTATTTTTTCTTTCTTTTTTTTAACATTTATTTATTTTTGAGACAGAGAGAGACAGAGCATGAACAGGGGAGGGTCAGAGAGAGAGGGAGACACAGAATCCGAAACAGGCTCCAGGCTCTGAGCAGTCAGCACAGAGCCTGATGCGGGGCTTGAACTCACGGACCGTGAGATCATGACCTGAGCCGAAGTCGGACGCTTAACCGACTGAGCCACCCAGGCGCCCCTGTTATTTTTTCTACTAATTTGAAATGCTACTTTTATCATGTACTAAATTCTTCTATAAATACTATTTCATTTCTGGGCTTTTGGGTTGTTCCTTTGGTTGGTCTATTAATGTGCCCCTACCAACTGTCTTAATTGTTACAGTTCATATTTTATCTATAGTTATTTTACCTTTTTTAATGTTTATTCATTTTTGAGAAAGAGAGAGAGAAAGAGAATGAGTGGGGGAGGGGCAGAGAGAGACGGAGACACAGAAACCAAAGCAGGCTCCAGGCTCTGAGCTACCAGCACAGAGCCTGATGTGGGGCTCAAAGTCACGAAGTGTGAGGTCATGAGCTGAACCGAAGTCAGACGCTTAACTGACTGAGCCGCCCAGGTGCCCCTATAGTTATTTTAATATAAAAATATTTTTCAATTACCCAATTAAATTACTAAAGTTTAACCCTTCCAAAAAAAAAAAAATTCCCAGCATTGACTCATATGTTACATTTGTCATGTGGTTTGACACATCCCCTGGTACCCTGTGGTACATCCCTGTAGGATAAAGTTGCCAGCTAAATACATGATGGCCAGTTAAATTTGAATTTCAGATAAACAATGGATAATTTTCAGTTGAAGTATGTCCCATGAATTTTTTTCCTGTATTTGAAAACCCTACTACAGGTTACTCTATTAAAAAATAATTATCTTAGGGGCACCTGGCCAGCTCAGTCAGTAGAGCATGCGATTCTTGATATCAGGGTGGTGAGTTCAAGCCCTACATTGGGTGTAGAGATTACTTAAAAAATAAAATTTTTGGGGGGCACCTGGGTGGCTCAGTCGGCTGAGCGTCCGACTTCGGCTCAGGTCATGATCTCGCAGTACGTGAGTTCGAGCCCCACATCGGGCTCTGTGCCGACGGCTCAGAGCCTAGAGCCTGCTTCAGATTCTGTGTTTCCCTCTCTCTCTGCCCCTTCCCCACTAATGCTCCGTCTCTCAAAAATGAATAAACGTTAACAAATTTAAAAAAATAAATAAAATCTTTTTAAAAAAAGAATCATTATCTTAGTTATATGTGACAAAACCAACTTAAACTAGCATTGGCAAATAGTTACCTATAAAGGCCCAGAAATCAGGGACATCTTAGGGTATATTTATCTCCAGGTGTGGTCTTAAAAAATGTTACTTGGTTTCTTTCTCCCCATCTCTCATCTCATCTCTGCTTGACTGCTTCTCTTTGCACATTGGCTTCATCCTCCCATGTTGCAGCCTGGGTTCCTCCATGCAACCAGGTAAGACAGCCTCAAATATCTCCAAAATTCCATTCTTCTAGCACCAAAATCCAGGGAGGGGTCTGAATGGCCAGGCTTGAGTCAAGAGTCTTCCTTGGGTAGGGATGGGTGGAAACTTGTAATAACAGTCCCATTGAAACCTCAAGGGGTGAGGCAGGAGTATCCAAGAGTTGGGTTGGGGGGTGGGGTACTGTTTTCAAGGAAGAAGTACAGAAAAGCATCGTGGACAAGAAATAGTGTGTACAGCTGCCACCGTGGGTCATACCTAACCCAGTTTGGAAGTAACCAGCTTAACATGGTAATTTCCATTGGAACCACCAGAGGACTTGAGTCCTTAGTGCCTTTGTAACCTATACCTCCCTCCACCTCTCTCTCTCTCATCTTTCCCCTGTGCTAAGGCACTGAAAGTAATATTCAGTTATTTAATATTTATTCAATAAATGCTTGCTGACCACTGGGCTGGTGTTCAGGTCAGTGTTGGCCACCATCAACGGGAAAATGAAGAATGTGCTGTGCCCACCATCGAGTTTAGTGTACGTGGTAGGCATTTAAACAAATAACTGTATAGCCTTATATGGTAAGAACTATGATAAGACAACTTCATCAAAAAGAATCACCATGTAGTAGTAACAAACAACTACTAGAGCCAAAATGCCTGTGTTTGAATCCCAGGACCATAAACTATTGCTTGGACCTTAGGGAAGTTGCTTAACCTCTTCCTGGCTTAGCTCCCTCATCTGTAAAAGGGAGACAATAATAATACCTACGTCATGTGATCATGGTTGTAAGGACTGCATAAGATAATTCTTATAAATCACCTAGCACATGGTTAGGCATGCAGTAAATGGTGAATAATGTTTGCATCGTCAGTAATAAGAATCACTTCTAAAAACCCAGCTCTCTTGAATTCCACACACATCCGGGAATCCTTCCAGGCCTCTTCAGGGTCACACAAGGGATGAGCTCTGGAACTCAGAGTCATTTCCCCTCTCCCTTCCAATAAGAGGCTTCAGCCCCACTTTGCAGCCATCAGTGGCTGCTGACTCTTCTATCTACTAGGCACCTTTCGGAAGCCACAATTCTTATTCCCTTCACATACCTCGGGGCCCTGAAAGGCGGAGTAGAAGCTGAATCCCAGAGATGTACTTGTCTCTGCACTCTGACCCGTACTTCCAGCTCAGAGAGGGCTGATCTGTTGATAGATGCCTCTCTGGGGAGGGTCATACAACTATGGCTTTATCCCCTACCTTTTCTTTCTGAACTGAGACCTCACTGCCATAAAGTAGATTCAGAAGGCGAAAACTTGATCTTTCTATTTGGAAACAACAGCAGGACATAGGGCACCAGCTTTAGAAGCTCACACCAGGTCTTCCAGGTGGTATAAACATAGCTATGGCTGAGAACTCATGACCATGGCTGGTGAGAAAGGGAGATCCTCCTGAGGACTTCACCCAATCTTTAGCCCACTCTACCCTGCAAGCGAAATCAACTGAGAGGCGACCTAGCTGCTTCTTTGCAAGGCCTGGAAATAGGTCTTTGCCACCCAGCCTGGGCAACCCTAGGACCTCAGGTGCCCATTTGGCACCTTCAGGATAGCAGCATACCTCATCCATTTTTGTCTGGCTGGGTGGGGAGAAAATGATTCTTCGTTAGTTCTGCCGTGATTGTCTTGCCTCCCTCACAGTAGACAGAGGGTTCACTGCTGGGAACAGAAAAGACCAAAACTCCAAGGTCTGGGGGACAAGTTCTTTTTATGAAACTCTTTATTAATCTAGGGCAGTTGCATCAACAGGTCATGGTAGCAGGAAGAAGCCTGTTCAAGCACAATCAACAAGGCAGAACAGGTTTGGCAGGGTGGTTTCGAGTAACTCTTTACTGAAAAGGAGCAATTACTCATTCTTGAAATGTCTTCTCTTAGATGTATTTTCTCTTTGAGCCCATTTTATTAGCACGGGAAGCTTTCAGCCAGACTCTAGGGGTGCCAAGTCGGAAAGCTGGAAATAGAAACTTAAGTGGCTTTTTTGTTGCTTAATACTTTCGTAGGAGCTGAGCTCATGGTTTGGAATGGTGTGCACAAGCACGAGTGTATGCACACGCGCGGACACGTCATTCTGCCATTCTGCTGCCCCAGGGCATGGTGTCTGGAGTGACTGGCTGTCACTGGAGAAAAGGGAAACACGTTTATTAAGCTCCAGTTCGTGTTGGCACTGGACAGTGTGCTTTCATTATGTTATCTGATGGGATTTGATTTTGAGGGGTTTTTTAACTGATGAGGAAACTGAGACCCAAAGAGGTGACACAATCTGAACAAAATCGCATAGTTAATACACGGCAAAGACAGGAGCCCAAATTATCAGATTCCAGAGCTTACATTCATTCTTTCCATTGAACACACTGCCTGTATATATGAGACTTTTGAAATCTTGGCCTGAGTGTAACCTGCTCCCTGTAACTCTCTCACTGCAGTTGATGAGCCTGAGTTTTTCAAATAAGTAAGCACCAATGAGTAGCAAGGCGTTCCACATACAAGGGACAGCTCCATGAGAAGTTAAATCTCATTGTATGCAATTTATTCTTCAATAAACGTGACTTTAAAAAAAATGTTGGGTATAGGGACACCTGGGTGGCTTAGTTGGTTAAACATCCAACTCTCGGTTTCAGCTCAGGTCATGATCTGACGATTTCATGAATTCAAGCCCCACATTGGGCTCCATGCTGACAGTGTGGAACCTGCTTAGGATTCTCTCTCTCCTTCTCTCTCTGCCCTTCCCCCACTCACGCTGTTTCTGTCTCTCTCATAATAAATAAATAAACTTTAAAAGAAGAAAAAAGATGTTGGGTATAAAATGCACCTAGAAAACAATAATAAAATGATCATCAACTCAATTAAAAAGTACAAACGAGGGGCACCTGGCTGGCTCAATGAGTAGAGCATGTGACTCTTGATCATGGGGTCATGAGTGCAAAGCCCACATGGGGCATAGAACTCACTTGAAAAGTGATAACAATAAAATATAAATCTTTAAAAACATACAACTGAAAAGGAAATATAGATGTCCATTAAAGATCTGAAAGGATACTCATCCTCACTTATAATATTATCAAGCCAAACTAAAAGTCACTGAGATTTATTTATTGCTTATTGGATTGGTAAAGATCCAAAAGATTGATAACATGTAGGTTAGCCATAAGTGTGGGAAAATAGGGGCTTTCATACATTACCGGCATTGGGATAATTCCTATTAAGGGCAATTTGGTCACGTCTATCAAAACTCCATGTGTATATACCCTTTGACTCAGCAACTTTACTTCTACGAATTTATTTTACAGTCACAGTTGCAGGTATGCAAAATGATGTACATACGAGGTTTTTCACTGAAGCAATGCTTGAAAGAAAGAGCAAAAACCTGAAAAGTTAAATGTCCGTCAATAAAGGCCTGGATGAATAAATCAGCACGGGAAGCTTTCAGCCAGACTCTTAGGGGTGCCAAGTTGGAAAGCTGGAAATGGAAACATTAAGTGGCTTTTGTGTGGCTTAATACTTTAGTAGGAGCTGAGCTCGTGGCTTGGAACGGTGTGCACAAGCACGAGCGTACGGACACGCGCGTGCACGTCATTCTGCCATTCTGCTGCCCCATCCGTGCAATGGAATACTATGCAGGCGTAGAAAAGAATGAAAAATACTTTTATGTACTGATATGGAAAACACTCCAACGCATATCACTGATCGAAAAAAGCAAGATGAGAGACGCCTGGGTGGCTTAGTTCATTAAGCGTCCCCCTTCAGCTCAGGTCATGATCTCGACCTGCATGTGGAGCCTGCCTGGGATTCTCTCTCTCCCACTCTCTCTGCCCCTCCCCCACTCACGATTTTTCTCTCTCTCTCTCAAAAATAAATGAACTTAAAAAAAGAGAAAAGCAAGAGGCAGAACAATGTACACAGTAGATACCATTTATATAACAAAGAAGGGAGATACTCCATATGTATAATATCTTATAAATGCTTCCAAAATCTCTTAAAGGATACGCAAGAAAACCAATAACAGGGGTTATCTGTTGTGGAAGGTAAAGATGGGAGGGATATATTTCACTGTGTACCTTTTCAAAATTTTGATGTTTACACTTCATGAGTTTTTAAAATTATGGTTGCCTTTAAAGTAAGGAAAGAAAAGAAAAACACTGAGGCACTGGGGCATACCACATGAGCTGGCTGCACTGTGGGACCGTGTCCCCAATCTATGCTCTACAGCCTGCCTTCTTGAACAGACGGACTCTTCGTTGAATGACTCAAATACCATGCAGCCTCCTAAACTGACACCCTTGAACCCACTCCCCCCAAATCCTTGTGATCGTGGGAAGGAGTGCGGCGGCTTTGTTAGGTGTTCTCAGATTGCAAGTGATTCACCCTGGTTGATGACTCTAATCTAAGCTCCATCGACAACATGTGAGGCTTATTCCACTTGAAAAAGCGACTTTTAGTCCCGAGATTTTAGTCCTAAGAACCCAACGCTCTCGTTCCTTATCTCTTAGATGTCCTTTAAAATGTTTCATTTGCTCACCAGAAAAAGTCTGTTTGGCTCTTGGCCTTCTGAGTTTAAAGGAGAAAAATTTGCTGGGGCGCCTGGGTGGCTCAGTCGGTTAGACGTCTGGGGGCACCTGGGTGGCTCAGTCAGTTAAGCGTCTGACTTCGGCTCAGGTCATGATCTCACAGTTTGTGAGTTCAAGCCCCGCGTCACACTCTGCTGTCAGCTTGCTCAGAGCCTGGAGTCGGCTTCAGATTCTGTCTCCCTTTCTCTCTGCCCCTCCCCCGCCCACACTCTGTCTCTTTCAAAAATAAATAAACATTAAAAAAATTATAAAAAATAAAAAAATAAACGTCTGACTTAGGCTCAGGTCATGATCTCCAGCTTCCTAAGTTTGAGCTCCGCATCAGACTCTGCACTGACAGCTCAGAGCCTGGAGCCTGCTTTGGATTCTGTGTCTCCTTCTCTCTCTATGTCCTTCCCCTACTTGTGCTCTGTCTCTCTCCCTTTCTCTCTCAAAAGTAAATATTTTAAAAAGTCTTTTTAAAGATTAAAAAAAGAGGAAGAAAAATTTGTTCATTTGATTCCAGCATTAATGTAAAGTACTTGAGATCCACAACCTGGAGGCAGGAAAACATTTCTTTGGATATAGAAAGCAAATAGCCACTTAAAAGTTTGACAAATTAGGGATGCCTAGGTGGCTCATTCGGTTAACCATCGAACTCTTGGTCAGCTCAGGTCATGGTCTCAGGGTTCATGAGTTCGAGCCCCACATTGGGCTCTGTGCTAACGAGGTGCAGAGCCCGCTTAGGATTCTCTCTCTCTCTCTCTCTCTCTCTCTCTCTCTCCCTCTCTCTCCCCCCCCGCCCCTCTCCCAATTGTGCTCTAAATCTTTCTCTCTCTCTCAAAAAAATAAACTTTTAAAAAATTTAAAAAAATAAAAGTTTGATAAATTAGCTTTGTCAGAATTGAAAACTTCTGCTAATGACAAGACATAGTTAAGAAAACGAATAGGAGGGGCATCTGGGTGGCTAGGTCAGTTAAGTGTCTGACTTCAGCTCAGGTCATGATCTCATGGTTGTGAGTTTGAGCCCCACATCGGGCTCTGCAATGGAAGTGTGGAGCCTGCTTGGGATTCTGCCTCTCTCCTCTCTCTCTGCCCCTCCCCTCGAGCTTTCTCTCTCTCTCTCCAAATAAATAATAAAAACTTAAACAAAAGAATAGGAAAGGGACGCCTGGGTGCTCAGTCAGTTGAGCATTCGACTCTTGATTTTGGCTCAGGTCATGATCCTAGGGTCTTGGGATTGGGATTCTCTCTCTCTCTCTCTCTCTGTCCCTCTGTCCCTCTCACCCACTCGCACTTGTTCTCTCACTGAAATTTAAAAAAACTGGCGCCACCTGGGTGGCTCAGTCAGTTGAGTGTCAGACTTTGGCTCGGTCATGATCTCATGTTGTGGGTTTGAGCCCCATGTCCAGCTTTGCACTGACAATGTGGAGCCTGCTTCGGATCCTTTGTCTCCCTCTCTCTCTGCCCCTCCTCCCCTCACACTCTCTCCCTCTCAAAAATGCATAAACATTAAAAAATTAAGTTAAATTAAATTTAAAAAAGAAAATGGAATGGAAAACCATAGACTGAAACAATATATATTCATGAAACATTTATTTCACAAATGACTTGCACCCAAAATGTATTTTTAAAGACCAATAAGAAAATGACCTCAAAATATTTAATGAGCAAAAGACTTGGGCATTCACAAAAGAAAATATACAAAAGACCAATGAACCCATGAAAAAGTGCTCAAAAGTGTTATGCATTAGGGAAATGTACAAATTATAATCACAGTGAGATACCATCCCAAACTCACTATAATGGCTAAAATTAAAAAGACTGAAAATACCAAATGTTGGCAAAAGTGGATTAACTAGGATACTCCTCTGTTGCTAGCAGGAGTGAAAAATGGTACGACTGCTTTGGGAAAATGTTTGGCAGCTTCCTATAAAGTTAAATACCCGATGACTCAAGAATTTCACTCCTGAGCAATTACTTCAAGCTAAATGAACAGTATGTCTTTGCAAAGACTTGTACAAAAATGTTCAAAGATGTTATTTTCCATAATAACCTCAGGCTGGAAACAACCCAAATGGGCATCCCAGAATGGTTAAACAGATTTGTACAATAGAAAATTAGTCAACGGTAAAGAGGAACAAACTACAGATATACACAGCAGTGTGAATGAACTTTGTAGATACAAACGTTATGTGGAACCAAGAATGCCAGACATAAAAGAGTTCAGTGTTTTCAATTATATAAGGACCTAGAACAGGTAAATCTAATTTATGGTGGAATAAAATGAAAAAATTGGTTGCATCTGGGGGTGTCAAATTGCTGAGGCAATGAAAATGGTGAAAATATTCTATATTTTGGTAGGGATGTGAGTCTCATCAATGAAGGCATTTGTCAAAAGTCATCAAATTATGCCTTAAAAGGTGTGCATCTCGGGACACCTGGGTGGCTTAGTCAGTTAATCGTCCAACTTGGTTTGGCTCAGGTTATGATTTCATGGTCATGAGACTGAGTCCTGAGTTGGGCTCCACACTTGGCTTGGAGCTTGCTTGGGATTCTTTCTCTCTTTCTCTCTGCCTTCTACCCCTGGCTTGTGTTCTCTTTCTCTCTCTCTCTCTCTCTCTCTCTGTCTCTCTCTGTCTCTCTCTCTCAAAATAAATAAACTTAAAAAATTTAATACTTATTTTTGAGAGATGGGGGAGGGAGGGACAGAGAGAGAGAAGGAGACACAGAATCTGAAGCGGGCTCCAGGCTCTGAACTGTCAGCACAGAGCCCAACACAGTGCTCGAACCCACGAACCACAAGATCTTGACCTGAGCCGAAGTTGGACACTCAAAACCAACTGAGTCATCCAGGTGCCCATAAATAAGAAAACTTTTTAAAAAATGTGTGAATCTCACTATCCATCCTCCTTCCCCCCAAATCTGTAAATAAATATTGACCTATACTTGGTAGATTAGGCTTGAGTAGATGAGAAAATACACTGAAGGTAATGGCAGCCAATTTTCTCACAGTTCAAAAAAGGGAATTACAAAAAGAGGGAATATGCCATGTGATGTTGGATTAGAATTAGAGGTATCAGTAGGAACTTGTGGTTTTACACAGATTTCCTGGCTTTGTCCACTGAGAGAGCCTAGAGAAGCAATGACATACCACTGACAATGGGCATCTTGGTTTCTAAATGCCATTCTCCAAAAAGGGGAACCAGGGTTTCTTGGAGAACAGATTTGGCAAAGAAAGAATGAGATGAACCTGAAATCTCTTCTTGTGCCAGAAAGTAGGAAAGTAAGTGCTCAACGAACACTGGGGTTATATCAAAAGAACACAGGAGCCAGCCTGAAGGGGCTCCCGGTGGCCAAATCTGGGATGATCTGAGCATCAAAAATAAATAATGATGTTACCGGATTATAACCTATGGAATCAAATAAGAATCCACAAGTCTATTCTGATATAAATTTAAAAAATGAGTAAGTAATGGAAAATAAAGAGATCTTCCTTAGAACAGAATCCTATCTGCTAATATAGAAGGAATGACAGAGTTAGAAAATCATCATGGATATGGAAACTTGAGGGTTAATGTGTGATAAGGAAAATTCTCAAAGTATCTCTTCCCAAATTACTTTTTAGCTATCTAGGGGAAAATAATAAGTTTACAGTGGAGAGTTCTGGCAGCCTCCACCACAACCAAGTGATCAAAATAAACATTATTAATATTGGAACAGACCAACATCATGTACCTCCTGCAATCATATTATATTCCTGTCAAAATGCATAATCTGAATTCAAGGTTGAGGGAACATCAGCCAAACAAAAAATGAGTGATGTTCTGCAAATAAAAGGCTCTACTTTTCAAAAATGTCAAGGTCAAGAAAGACAAAGTAAGGCGGAGGAGTTGTTTCAGGTTAGAGGAAACTAAACATTCAAGACAACCGAATAAATGCAAAGTATAATTCTGAACTGGACATTCAATTGAGAACCAAAATAGGTATAATGGATACTATCTGGGCAAATATTTTTAATATAGGACTGTATTAGTTTCCTATGACTGCTGTCACAAGTTACCACAAATTTGGTACATTATAATAAGGCACATTTATTATCTGACAGTTCTGAAGACCAGAAATCTGAAATCAGTTTCACTGGGCTGAAATCAAGGTGTTGGCAGTTGTGTTCCCTTGGTAGGGGTAAAGCATGCAATGTCCCCAACTTACTTTTGAATAAATCACAAATGGGGCAAGATATAAACAATTAAGGAATCTGGGTGAAAGGTGTACAGGAGCTCCACAATTTGAACTATTTTTGGAACTCATCTGTAAGTTTGATTATGTTAAAAAAATTTTTTTAAATGCTTATTTTTGAAGGAGAGAGAGAGACAGAGTGTGAGCAGGGGAGGAGCAGAGAGAGTGGGAGACACAGAATCTGAAGCAGGCTCCAGGCTCTGAGCTGTCAGCACAGAATCTAACGCGGGGCTCAAACCCACCGAGCGGTGAGATCATGACCTGGGCCGAAGTCAGATGCTTAACTGACTGAGCCACCCAGGCACCCCTGATTACGTTATAATTTAATGGTACCAATAGAATAACTAGTAGGGATCATAGAAGCAGGGCTATAAGACTAAAGTTTCATGACAGTTCTAAGGTCACTGGGATAGATTCCTAATCAGAGGCAGGAAAATGGGTTCGATACTTCCTTGCATTTGTATGGTGTTTGTTTTTTGAATTATTTCACAGCAAGGCCTGATTTGATCTTTGTAATAACCTTGTGGGATTAGAAGGGCAGGTATATTTTTTAAATGTTTATTTTGAGAGAGAGAGAGAATGAGAGAGAGAGAGAGAGAGAGAGAGAGAGAGAGAGAATTGCAAACAGACTCCATGCTCACTGTAGAGCCCAACACGGGGCTTCATCTCACGACCGTGAGATCATGACCTGAGCCAAAATAGATGCTCAACCGACCGAGCCACCCAGGTGCTCCAGAAGAGCAGATATCCTATTCCCAATGGACAAATGAAAAACTGAGTCACTTAAGATCCACATGAGGTTAGTGGCAGACTTAGAAATGAGAGTAACTCCTGACATGCTGTGCTAATTGTAAGAAAGTGGTTAAGAGTGGCTGAAGTCAGACAGACCTGCACTCAAATCCTGGCTACAACTTTTCCAGTTGTCTTACTGAAGGTAGGCAGGTTATGCAAATCAAACCTGAAATGTCAGCAGCTTGGCACAACCAATCTAATGTTTTTTTATTGTTCCCATTACAGTGAAACGTAGGCCAGTTGGTTCCCTTGAGAGGCTCTCCTCCAGGCAGTTATTCAGGGATCTAGGATCTGTCCTTGGGAGGGAGGATGGGGTGAGGTAGTCCTTGGCTTCCAGCTGTGTGGATAAGGAAGAGAAAGTAGAAGTGTGGGTGGGATGTTTTAAACCGGGAAATGGGACATATCACATCTACATTCGATTGACCAGAATTCAATCCATTAAATGCATGGAGATCTGGAAAATGTCGTCTTTCTGTGTGGCCAAAAGGAACATAAAACAGTTGGGTAAATACCCAGCTTTGGCTCTGTCATGCTGGCTATGTAAACTCCAGTAATTTAAAACAACAACAACAGATGAAAATCTTAAACAAAACAAAACCAAAAACCTGAACAATTTATTTAAACTCTTTCTAGATTTTCTCCTTCATCAAATGAAGGCAGTAAGACTACATAGGGTTGTTGCATTAAATGAAGCACCTAGGGGCCCCTGAGTGGCTCAGTTGGTTAAGAGTCTCTTGGTTTCGGCTCAGGTCATGATCTTATGGTCCATGAGTTCTAGCCCTGCCTCGGAGCCTGCTTGGGATTCTCTCTCTCTCTCTCTCTCTCTCTCTCTCTCTCTCCCTGTCTCTCTCTCTCTCTCTCTCCCTCAAAATAAATAAACTTTATTTAAAAATTTTTTTAAATATTTACTTATTTTTGAGAGAGAGAGAGAGAGAGAGAGAGAGAGAGACAGTGTGAGCAGGGGAGGGCCAGAGAGAGGGAGACACAGAATCCGAAGCAGGCTCCAGGCCCTGAGCTGTCAGCACAGAGCCCGATGTGGGGCTCGAACTCACGAACCGCGAGATCATGACCCAAGCCGAAGTCGGACGCTTAACCGACTGAGCCACCCAGGCGCCCCTTAAATAAACTTTAAATGAAGCACCTAATGCACATGGTATGTACAACACAGCGCCTCCTCACACGTGGTAAACCACAAATGCTTGTCATTAGTATTCTAAAACTTCTCATGTCTGTTACACTCCTAGTTACATTAATTCCCTGGCTGGGGGTGGAGTTATTCATGCCAAACCTTTCGATGTGCTGCCCATTTGTACCTTGTTCTCTGCCCACAGTGTAATGGAGATTAGTCTCCCCAAAAAGAAAGATCAAGGCCTTGGAGTAGGGCCCACATGGCAGGACATAAGGTGAAAAGCAGTGGGTTACAGAGTGTCATTTTGCAAAATTTACCGTCATGGAGATGCATGGGGGGCATTGCAGGCACCCCTGAACCCCCTGGGGTTGCTGACATGGCCCTTCTGTTCTAAACAACAGGTGTGGACAAACTTCCAACAAAGCTGGCTAAGGAGTCTATTCTCAACTCAGGAATTGAGAGGGAAAAGAAGGAGCGGTATCCAGGAGAGGTCAGATGTTACATCTGTTGGGAGTTGACAACTTTCCCCACACTCAGTGCCACAGTAGTTTAAGGTGGCCCAACTAATGCCGTCCAAAGAGACCTAACTAAGGACACTCTGGGCTTTCTGGTGACCTAAGAACAGAACGCTGGAATTCATGAACAGGAGCAGGACCCTTTCTTTTCTCCCAGATGGAAATGTCCTTTCATTCTGGAAATGGGCACCTGGGGCCGGAATTTGAGACCTGCAGCTTACATAGACCCTACTCCATTTTCTACACACAGCCAAACCAGAATTTGGCCCACCACAGAGGGTGGTTTAACCTACCACCAATCTTCCAGAGTTGAGAAGTTTGGCAAATTTGGTACACAGTGTAATTCATAGTGGTATAGCCAAAGTATTCCTCTCTTGGATTAGTAGATGACCCACATTTGAGAACACAGTAAAGTAAAAACTCAAGACTCCAGATCAAAATCTGAATCCACTGGGGCTCAGTCGGTTGAGCGTCGTACTTTGGCTCAGGTCATGATCTTGCAGTTTGCGGGTTCAAGCCCCTCATTGGGGCTCTATGGCTGACAGCTCAGAACCTGGAGCCTGCTTTGGATTCTGTGTCTCCCTCTCTCTCTGCCCTTCCCTCACTCGCTTTTTCTCTTTCTCTCAAAAATAAATAAACATTAAAAAATATGTAAAGAAAAATGAATCTACTTGAAACAAATAGCAACTTTTACTGAAGCCTTAACTCAAACATGCAACTTTTGGTCATTCTTATGAGAAGCCCTCCCAACATCGCTAGTGGTTAATTGCAAACCTTGAACTTCTTTATTGCTCAAATCAACATGAATGGGTTCAGAATTCCTCTCGTGGCGCCTGGGTGGCTCAGTTGGTTGGGCTTCTGACTTCGGCTCAGGCATGATCTCACAGCTTGTGAGTTTGAGCCCCATGTCGGGCTCTGTGCTGACAGCTCAGAGCCTGGAGCCTGCTTTGGCTTCTGTGTCTCCCTCTCTCTCTCTGCCCCTCCCCCACTTGTGCTCTGTCTCTCTCAAAAATAAGATAAACATTAAAAAAAAAAAAAGAGAACTCCTCTCATCTCCATGTAAGACCAAAGTCCAGACAGCCTTCCCCCGAGATCAATGTGAGGCCCTGCTTAGTTGTGCTGTGTTTGCTGACTGAACTAACTCCCTGACCTCTGGGACTCTGGACCTGTCTCTACGGTCCTGTTTTTTTCTCCCTTACCTTATTTATTTTGAGTTTTATTTATTTTTTTAAATTGAGAGAGAGATTGGGAGAGAGAGTGCAAGCGGGAGAGGGGCAGAGGGAGATAGAATCTTAAGCAGGCTCCACACTCAGTGAGGAGCCCCACGAGGGGCTTGATCCTGTGACCCTGGGATCATGACCTGAGCCAAAATTGAGAGTCGGACACTCAACTGGCTAAGCCACCCAGGCCTCCCACCCTTTTACTTTAGTGATCTTGGTGGACTTGATTCCTTTCTGCCAGTATGTGCCAGATCCTGGGAAGTCTTGTTTTCCTACCACTTATCAAAGGTGGCTCCAGAATTTCTGTCATGGGGTTCTTAAAAGGGACAGGCTGTTTGGAAGGTGATTAGGCATGTCTCTCTTGTTGTGCATTTCCAGGGGTATCCCTTACCCAGTATTTCACATAAATGATACCCCTTAGAGCTATGGGACTTAAGGGCTCTGAATTTCAGGAGTTAGGATGCTGAATTTCCCTAGTACGTTTTCTACTTAAACTGCCTGTTTATTTGGAGTGTCTTGATGAGTAAGGAGGCTAAAGCTACTCTCAAGCCACCTCTCAGTGGCTACCCACTGAGTAGCTACCCCCGTTACCCACCCATGACCGGAGGTGAAAATAAATGTGGAGAAAATTTGAAATCAAAGGTTGTGGAGTCTGCGGTTACCACCGGCGCCTTCTGAAGGGTCAAGAAGCTACACGAAGTGAGCCTAAAATGAAAACTAGAGGAGGAAAGAAAAAAAGAGAAAAAATTTTCCAGAGGCAATTCTACATATATAAGCTCTTAATTCCTCTCTGCTGGTTCCAGGAATGATGGCTCATGAAACCATGGTGGTTAAAACGCTTTTCAGGGTACCTGTGTGGCTCAGGGGATTAAGCGTCTGACTCTTAATTTCAGCCCAGGTCATGATCTCCCTGTTCATGGGTTCGAGCCCCACGTTGGGCTCCACATTGCCTGGGATTCTCTCCCTGACCCTCCCCCGCTCTCTCACTCTCTCTCAAAAATAAAAATAAGATTAAATAAATAAAAGGCTTTTCTGAAGAGGAAAGTAGTGTGGGGTCATGATTCAGGTGACTCAAGTTCACATTCTAAGTCCTGCAGCTTCAGTTCTTTAATTCTGTGAAATCTGCTTCTCTTTCCCAGTCAGTCTCTTGCTGTAAAATGGGATCAGTGACCCAGACCACCTCACAGGTTTCTGTGAGGCTCAAATAAGATAATGATATGAGAGTGTACAAAGGGATTTGGTTTGCTACGAATTTTAAGTTTCAGTTTATCTAAAAACTTCTGACCTTCTTGGAATTTCCTCAAAAAATTTTAGGGAACCTGACAATCATTTCAAATGCAACTTGTTTTTGTAAACTCCCCTTCTTCCTCCCACATATTTCTGTCTAGAGTATCTGTAAAGTCCCCTTTTATTTTTTTAAAAAATATTTTTGATGCTTATTTTTCACACACACACACACACACACACACACACACACACACAATGTGAGTGGGGGAGGGGCAGAAAGAGAGGGAGACACAGAGTCTGAAGCAGGCTCCAGGCTCTGAGCTGTCAGCACAGAACCCAACGCGGGGCTCAAACCCACCAACTGATAAGTAGGAAGCTTAACCAACTGAGCCACCCAGGAACCCCTAAAGTCCCCTTTAATAATGCAAGTGCCCTGGGGCACCTGGGTGGCTCAGTCGGTTGAGCATCCGACTTCGGCTCAGGTCATGGTCTCACACCTCATGAGTTGGAGCCCCGCTTCGGGCTCAGAGCCTGGAGCCTGCTTCAGATTCTGTGTCTCCCCCTCTCTCTGCCCCTAACCCACTCGCATTCTGTCTCTGTCTCTCTCAAAAATAAAAATAAACATTAAAAAAATTAAAAAATAATAAAGAAAAAATAATGCAAGTGCCCTGGGGGAAAGTCATGGCTGACACTCTTTCAGGTAACACCTTCTTTGTCCATGATGCTTCAGCTCTGAGCAGGAATGAGATGTGGGCTGGGCCTTTGGGAAGGAAGGAAAGACCACAGCTTGGCAAAGAAACTCAGAGACCTGATAGCAGATGGCAGAAAACAAATTTACTTTGTCTCCTAATTCTGCTGAGGGGAAAACCCGGGCACGACTACCTGTCATTTGGTAATGTGTGCCGATGCCTATCCAAAGGGGGGGCGAATCATTTGTGTTCCTCTCTGTGATAACTGTATACCTTTGTAAATGTGTAAGTATAAATTATATTTAACCCCACCCCTTAACTGACAAATGATAAATGGCTGGATTAGAGTTGGGATCTGAGGTTCACCTGGAATCTGGGGTTTCAGCACTGTATCAGCCTTCATTTCAGTTCACCCACGAGAAGTAGAATAGGACAGGACTAGGAAAATAGTGAATTTTCTCGGGAGAAAAGCTTAGATTTGTCCTTTTGTACTGTGAAGGGAACCTGGCCATTTTTTTATGAGCTGCGTTTTTCAAACTCTGAATTTTTAGTCTTAATATTTATCATCCAAACACCAAATAAGCAGCTTTCCTCTTGCTGCTCTGACACCTTTTAATAAAACTTTTTTTTAATCTGCATTTTTTTAAGTTTATTTTTTTTAGTTTGAGGGGTTGGAGAGGGGCAGAGAAAGAGGGAGAGAGAGAGAATCCCAAGCAGGCTCTGCACTGTCAGCACAGGGCCTGACATGGGTGTCCATCTCACAGACCGTGAGATAATGACCTGAGCTGAAATCTAGAGTCAGAGGCCAACTGAGCCATCCAGGCACCCCATTTTTAATAACATTTAAAAAAATTAAGGTATAATGAGGGGCGTTTGGGTGACTTAGTCGGTTAAGCATCCGACTTCAGCTCAGGTCATGATCTCATAGTTAGTGAGTTTGAGCCCTGTATCGGGCTCTGTGCTGACAGCTCAGAGCTTGGAGCCTGCTTTGGATTCTGTGTCTCCCTCTCTCTCTGCCCCTCCCCTGCTTGAGCTCTGTTTCTCTCTCTCTCGGTCTCTCAAAAAATAAACATTAAATTTTTAAAAAAATATTAACATATAATGATATCCAGTAAAGTGTGAAAATATTAAGCTTGATGAAGTTTTACCCATGTATATACCTGTGTAACACCAGATCACGTTACATTGAATGTTTCCAGCACCTTAGAAGGCTCTCATGGTTCCACCCAGTCAACAGCCTTGTTCTTCCTCCCCATCTTCCCAGAACCAACAATCCAGCCTCTATCAGCAGAAATTAGTTTTGCCCATCTTATCAATACAATGAGACAGAATATGCGGCACATACGTTCTTTCAACATTATGTCTGGGCAATTCATCCATGTTGTTGCATATAGCAGGAGTTCGTGTTTGTACGCAGCATCCCGTTCTGTGGATAGATCACAATGCCAACGGTTCATTGGCATTGCACGTATCCAGTTTTTAGTGACTATGGATTGTAGTGCTGTGGGCATCCTTATGTTTCTGATAGTGGACATAAGCCTTCTCTTCCCTTAGATACATCTCTAGGAGAGAAATTGTTGGATTGGATGGTAAGCATGGGTTTAATTTCAATAGGTAAAGACGAACAGTTTTTCAAAAGTAGTTGTACCAGTTTATTCCCACCACAACTGTATGAGAGTTCCAGTTGTTCCTCAACCTTGCCAATACTCAGTATTTCCATTTTAAATAATTCGTGTCATTCTAATGAGCATGTATCTCATTTGTGGGTTTTAATTTGCAACCAGTGTCTTAAAAGGTACATAGGCTCATTGGGAATTTTGGATATTCTCTTTTTTGAGTTTAAGAGCCTGTTTAAGTCCCTTACCCATTTTTTTTCCTTTGAAAATTTTTTATTTTAGAGAGAAAGAGCACATGTGCATGAGCAGGGGAGGGAAGAGAGAGAGAGAATCCCAAGCAGGCTCTTTGCTGTCAGTGCAGAGCCTGAGTTGGGGCTCAATCCCAAAACCCTGGGATCATGACCTGAGCTGAAATCAAGAGTTGGACGCTCAACCAACTGAGCCACCGAGGCACCCCAAGTCTCTTACCCGTTTAACAATTGGGTTGTCTATCTTTTACTTAGTTATTTGTAGAAGTTTTTATAATATATATTTTGTATTTGAGTCCATTGTTGGATGCATGCATTATGAATATATTTTTTCAGTCTGTGACTCACCTTTTCACTCTCTTAATGGTGTTTTTCATAATTTTAACATAGTTCATTTTATCAATTACTTATTTTATGCTTGGTACTTTTTGTGTCCTATTTAAGAATCTTTTGCCTACTCTTGCTTTTTTTTTTTTTTTTAATTTTTCTAGTGAGAGAGCACAAGCCAGGGAGAGGGGCAGAGGGAGATAGAGAGAATCTTAAGCAGGCTCCACGCTCAGAATGGAGCCCGACGGGGGGCTTGATCCCATGACCCCAGGATGATGACCTGAGCCAAAGTTAGTTAGATGCTTAACGGACTGCGCCATTCAGGCACTTCTCTCGCTTTTTCTTTTCTTTCTTTTTTTTTTTTAAACTTTATTTATTTATTTATTTATTTATTTATTTATTTATTTATTTATTTTGAGAGAGAGAGAACCAATGGGAACAGAGGCAGAGGATCCAAAGTGGGCTCTGTGCTGACAGCAGAGATGCAGGGCTCGAATTCATGAACCATGAGATCATGACCTGAGCTGAAGTCTAACACTTAACTGACTGAGCCACCCAGGCACCCCGCCTCTCACTTTTTAAAAACTAGACAATTATTCTTGTCAAAAGTAAATTGTAAACCTATTAGGGCAGATAGATTTTCACAAAGAAGAAAAGTAATCACCTATAATGATACCATCCAGCGAAATCTCTGCTAACATTTCAGTATATGTTTTAGTATTTATAAATGTTTATGCATATGGTTTTTGTTTTCTAAAAAAGTAGGATTATGTTGTATTTACTTTTTAGCTAACCTTTTAAAACATATTTTATATAAATATCAATAAATATTCATACTCATCACTTATTGATTGTATAATAATTCATCATATGGAGATGCTAGGAGTATCATTTTTAAGTAGTTAAGTTCACATAGTAATTAATATGTGAACAAGCAATATCAGTAACACTAAACGGAACTGTCTTAAGGACTGAGAATCCTTTGGAGAAATCTATGAAGGCAATGATATCCAGTGTCAGAAATTTAGACTCAGTTCTGCTACTAGCTCCATGGCCATGGGAAAGTCACTTAACATCTCTCTACCCTGGAATTCTCCATGACATTCTCAAAATCAGAACGTATTCTGTAAGGTTTTCTCAAACTCTGAATGTCTGAGGATTTACCCATCACAGACACGGTTGCTATGTGTCTTCCCCTCCTCTAGTATTTTGACTGACTCACTTGTCCAAATGATCTGTTAGGTCAGAGTAAACAAAAACCTTTGGGAACCGTGTGGCAAGGTAATCATGTCCTTGGAGCAGAATGAGTGTAGGGGATATCCATCACAGCTTTGCCTAAAATCAGCTGCGGGTGTGTGACCCCAAGGGACTTCCCTGGAGAGAGGAGCTAAGAAATGAAACTTTGCTTTTTATCAGAAAAAAGGTGGCTTAGAGAGTTAAGGACTTTCAGGGGGGAAATCACTGTTATGTTTAACTCTCAAAAATTGGGGAGAAAGAACCCTGATTTAAAAAAGACACCATAAAAGGTAAAAGCATAAAGACCTTATATTAAGACAGTTGAGCAGAGGAAATGCTATCGGGTGGATTACACTTGGAAATATCTCCTTGAATTGCTGGAATGACAGTTACGAATCTGATTTGGAGAGGGAAGGTCAGAAAACGGAATTTTGGTTAGTGTTTATTTGTTCACCATACCACTGTGGACCGCTCATCTCTCTGAGCCTGTGTCCTCATCTGCGAAATGAGGAAATGATAATATCTCGTAAGGTTGTCATGATGATTAGGGGACATAAGTGGTTTGACACAAGTAAAGCCCTTTAGCTACTCTTAGTACATGGCAAGTATAATTTCTTTTGTTTTGCAATTTTTAAAAATTGAGGTAAAATTCACAATCCATAAAAGTCACCATTTTAAAGTGTATAATTCAGGGGTATTCACTTTCGAATGCCCCCTCTCTGTAAAGAGAGATTTCCTACTATTCTTACTTTCTGATGTTATACTCTAATAAACTTTTGCCTGCTGCTCAAAAAAAAAATAAAGTGTACAATTCAGTGGTTTTTCATATATTCACAAGGTTGTGCAACCACTACCAGTATCTAATTCCAGAACTTTCCCATCACCTCAAAAAGAAACCCTGTCCCCATTAGCAGTCACTCGCCATTACCCCTTCCCCACAACCTCTGGTAACCAGTAATCTCTGACGATTTACCTATTCTGGACATTTCATATAAATGGAATCTACAGTATGTGCTCTTTTGTGATTGGCTTTCATTAGCATAAAACATTCAATATTATTGCTATTGTTTTGTTTTCCCATTTCCTGTGACTTAAATAACATGAGAAGCAAATGGCATAATGGATATGGAACCTCTTTGTAAAGAAGAAATTGCTCTGGAAATCTAAGGATTGACTTATCCATTTAGGTATTCACTCTTGTGTGGGAATGGAGAGATGGCCACAGGGACTTCCTAGAGGGAAAATAAAATCATAAAGTTCAGAGATATGACAGAACTAAAAATATCTTCTGTTATCCAAAAATAAATTACCCACTTGAAAAATGCTCGGCTAACTTTCCTCCAAAAGCTTTTTGCTTGCTCAGTTAAGTTCTCTTTGCTGTGAGGCTGGCCACCACCAGTCCAACTCATCAAACTCCCCAAGCCTTTGAGCCATGCTATGCCTGGATGTGGAACATGGAGGCAGGGCTGTGGAGGATCTTAGGAGGAGGCTGTTGGCCATTTCCCACAGGCCAGCTGTCCATAATGGTCTCTGAACCACCCCACAGTGTTGGCGGAAAAGATCTGGAAGCAGATATTACATTTGATTTCTAATCTCTTCTTAATTGTGCTCTTGTGTAATCTAGCAGAAGCTTGGAGCCCACTTTTATTTTATTTGTGTAGATTATGACTCATTTGGGAACTTGCCCGTTCAAATGGTCCTGCCCAAATGCAGATAGTAATTTAGTGACATTCAAAACTCTCAGGATCATTAGTTCAGACTCCAAATAAAAAATTTCTTCACTCATAGAATTAATTATTCTGCTTTGCATTGTCTCTCAGAGGATTTCTTGAAGACTTGAGGCCTCCAAAGAGGCTTCTCAGAGTTTATTGTCGGACTTATCCTCCTCATCCCAAGTCACAGATGACTTGGCCTTTACCGTAGCATCACCACAGTCTGCTAATGTTGGATGGTCTGTAGGTCTAGGTAGGGCTCGCTGGCTTTTGTCACGTGGTATGGTGGGAAATTGAAGTATTTCCTACCAACAGCAGAAGAAGGTGAGGAAAGACTGTCGAAATGTCTCTTTAGTGACCTGTGTGATGCCACAGGGTTTCACCTCCCTGTTTGTCCTGCCTCCCTCTTATCTGATAAAAAAAAAATTTTTTTTTGAGGGGCTCCTGGCTGGCTCAGTTGGTACAGCTTGTGACTCTTGGTCTCAGGTTTGTGAGTTCAAGCCCCATTTTGGGGATAGAGTTTATTTTTTAAAAACTAAAATTTAAAAAATTTAAAAATTAAAAAAAAATTGAAGTGTTTCAAGAGGCAGTAGGGTGTGGTTGTTAAGAGATCAGACTCTGAGGCCAGTTTGCCTTCAAATACCAGGATCACCACTTACCAATACTATGACATTGGGCAAGTTTTCTCATCTGTAAAATGGAGGTACTCAGAGTAACTACCTTATAGGGTTGTTGAAATGATTACATTAATTAATACAAGCAAAGAACCCAACAGCGCCTATGACATAATAAGACTGTGTTTTCTGCTTATAAACATATACATCTATACATATAAAGAATAATATAATAAATATCCAAATCCTTACATGCAAATTCTAACATTATGATATATTTACTTTAGATACTTTTCAAAAAATTTTTTTAAGATTTTATTTTTAAGTAATCTCTATACCCAACATGGGACTGAAATCTACAACCCCAAGATCAAAAGTCTCACACTCTAACAACTGAGTCAGGCAGGTGCCCCTAGATACGTTTAAAGATATAAAATATTACATAAAGAGGGACGCCTGGGTGGCTCATTTAGTTAAGTGTCTGACTTTGGCTCAGGTGATGGTCTCACAGTTCATGAGTTTGAGCTCCACATCGGGCTCTCTGCTATCAGTTCGGAGGTCGCTTTGGATCCTCTGCCCCCCTATCTCTCTGTCCCTCCCTCCATCTCAAAATAAATAAATAAACTTAAAAAATTACGGAAATAATTACACACACATGCACATGTATACCTCCCCTATTACATTTCCTTCTTTTTCTTTCTTGAGATAACCATCCTCCTGAAATTATTATTTATTATTTACATATTTTTTAAGTTTATTCATTTATTCATTCATTCATTTTTAAGTAATCTCTACACCCATTGTGGTGCTCAAATTCACCACCCCAAGATCAAGAGTCACATTCCCTTTCAACTGAGTCAGTTAGGTGCCCCCACTTATTATTTTTAAAAGCTGATATATATAATTCCATAAAAATTGTATTCTAGTTTTACCTGTTTTTAAACCTTATAAAGGGGCGTCTGGGTGGCTCAGTCGGTTGAGCGTCCGACTTCAGCTCAGGTCACGATCTCACGGTTGGTGAGTTCGGGTCCCGCATCAGGCTCTGGGCTGATGGCTCAGAGCCTGGAGCCTGCTTCCGATTCTGTGTGTCCCTCTCTCTCTGCCCCTCCCCCATTCATGCTCTGTCTCTCTCTGTCTCAAAAATAAATAAACATTAAAAAAAAAAACCTTATAAAAATTGCACCAGGGGTGCCTGGATGGGTCAGTCAGTTAAGCACCCAACTTCGGTTCAGGTCATGGTTTCCGGGTTCATGAATTAGAGCCCCACATAGGGCTCTGTGCTGACAGCTCAGAGCCTGGAGCCCGCTTTGGATTCTGTGCCCCCCCCCCCCCGGTCTCTCACTCACTCATGCTCTTTCTCTCAAAAATAAATAAACATGAAAAAATTTTTTAATTGCATTATATTGTACAAATCCTTCCACCACTATTTTTCTCCTTCAACTTCATGGTTTTGAGATTTACCCATGTTGCACGTGTAGCTACTTCAGTCATTTTAATTGCTGTAGGTGTTTTGTTTCATGATTATATCACAATTGATTTATCCATGTCCCTGTTGACAGACATTTAGATTGCTTCCAATATTTTGCTCTTATAAGCATTGTTGCAATGAACATTCTTGTGTCTGTCTCCTTGTCACACATTTTCTAGGGCATCAACCTAGACGTGGACTTGCTGGGATGTAAGGAAAACTGCCTCTTCAGCTTTCCTAGGCATTACCAAATAATGGCTGTGCTGAGTGGTTGTCCTGATTTTCACTTTCCTGGTAGAGAACAAGCAGTTGTCTGACTCCACACCCTCAGCAATACTAATTAAGCTTGCCAGTTTCTTCATCTATCAAAGGGAAATCAATATCCATGGTTATGCTTCTTAAAGGTCTTCTGTAAATGAAGGGAATATCTTGTAGGATGTCATTGCCAATTCACTACGTGTTGGGCATCATAGTAAGTGCTTTATATACACTCTCCTACTTAGGTCTCTTACTGACTCTAGGAGGTAGAATAGAAGATTTAGAAGGAGTAATTCATTCTTCCAACATCACATGGCTCATAGCTGACAGGGCTGGAATTTGAACTCAAGTGTGTCAGGCTTCAATTATAATTACCCCAATGCTGAGCTCATGCACAGTCTTTAGGAATGGCATTAAATCAACTCTTGGTGGTGGTGTTGAATTTCTGGTAGAATGCCTTCCAAGAATGAACAATCTGGAGAGATAATATGGTTGGCTACTGTTTGGGGGTTTATTTTTTCCAATTTTAAGTGGTATGTATTATGAATCATACAAGACTTTAATATAAATCATAGAAGGTTTTCGTGTGTATTGAAGGGGGAAATGTCACCCACAAACCCATGACCACACTTGACATAATATTGTCATTGTTCACTCTCTAGTTGATTTTTAGTGAGTGCTTTTTTTTTAAAGGAGGGTTTGTAGCCACTTTGGAGCTTGAAGTGACGACAACACCATGGATGAGAAGTTACCCATAATGAGCCATTTCTAAATGCCAGACATTTATGCTATTTATGCTAAGTTTTGCACATATGTTAATTCCTGTCTTTTTTTTAAAATTGAAATGCAATTCAAGTACCAGCAAATCCACCCTTTTAAAGTGTACAATTCTATCTTTTTAGATGAGGAAAGTGTACAATTCTATCTTTTTAGATGAGGAACTAAGAACTGAAATATTCTTTTCTGTACGTGAAAGTTACAGAGGTTCAATGTCAGTTTAAAGCCTGATGCTTTGTTAATATGGGAGAAGGGAAAGTGGGTGGCGGATATAGCTAAAACAAGATTGGCCCTAAGTTGATAATATTGACACCAGGTGATGTATATATGGCAGTTTATTGTTGTGTCCAGTTTTTTAATATTTAAATTTTATTTATGTATTTATTTATATTTTAAAGTTTATTTTTTTTAAATTTATTTTGAGAGAGAGAGAGAGAGAGAGAACAAGTTGGGGAGGGGCAGAAAGAGAGGGAGACAGAATCCCAAGCAGGTTCATCATGACCTGAACCAAAGTCAAGAGTCAGAAGCTTAACTGACTGAGCCACCAGGCATCCTTATTTATTTTTAATTTTTTAAGTTTATTTAAATCCAAGTTAGTTAACATATAGTGTAATAATGATTTCGGGAGTAGAATTCAATGATTCATCACTTAAATTTAACACCCAGTGCTCATCCCAACAAGTGCACTCCTTAATGCCCATCACCCACTTATTCCATCCCCTCACCCAACACCCCTCAGGCAACCCTCAGTTTCTTCTCTGTATTTAAGAGTCTCCTAAGGTTTGCTTCCTTCTTTCTTTTTATCTTATTTTTCCTTCCCTTCCAGTATGTTCATCTGTTTTGTTTCTTAAATTCCACATAGGAGTGAAATCATATGATATTTATCTTTCTCTTATTTCACTTAACATGATACACTCTAGTTCCATCCACATTGTTGCAAATGGCAATATTTCATTCTTTTTGATTGCTAAGTAATATTCCATTGTATATATATACCACATCTTCTTTAACTATTTGTCAGTCAATGGACATTTGGGCTCTTTCCATAATTTGGCTATTGTTGATAGTGCTGCTAGAAACATTGGGGTGCATGTGCTCCTTCAAATCAGCATTTTTGTATCCTTTGGATAAATACCTAGTAGTGAAATTTCTGGGTCATAGGGTAGATTGGTTTTTAATTTTTTGAGAAGGGTTCATACTGTTTTCTAGAGTGGCTTGTACCATTTTCCATTCCCACCAGCAGTGCAAGAGGGTTCCCCTTTCCTTGCATCCTCACCAACACGTTGTTTCTTGTGTTGTTAATTTTAGCCATTATGACAGATGTGAGGTGGTATCTCGTGGTTTTGATTTGTATTTCACTAATGAGTGATGATGAGTATCTTTTAATGTGTCTATTAGCGATCTGGATGTCTTCTTTGGAAAAGTGTCTGTTCATGTCTTTTGCCCATTTCTTCACTGGATTATTTGTTTTTTGGGAGTTGAGTTTGACAAGTTCTTTATAGATTTTGGATACTGACCCTTTATCCATTTGTAAATATCTTCTCCCATTCCATTGGTTGCCTTTTAGTTTTGTTGATTGTTTCCTTCGTTGTGCAGAAGATTTTTATCTTGATGAGGTTCCAATAGTTCACTTTTGCTTGTTTCCCTTGCCTCCAGCGACATGTCTAGTAAGAAGTTGCTGCAGCTGAGGTCAAAGAGGTTGTTGCCTGTTTTCTTCCCTAGGATTCTGATGGTTTCCTGTCTTACATTTAGGTCTTTCACCTATTTTGAGTTTATTTTTATGTATGGTGTAAGAAAGTGGTCCAAGTTCAGTCTTCTGCATGTTGCTGTCCAGTTCTCCTGGGTCTACTTTTTTATATGTTTAAATTTTTCCATAGTAAGAAGTAAAAAATGTTTTTTAAAGAAGTCTAGCATTATGCTTAATGAGAGATCTTTGTGTATTATATTTAGGTATTGAATGAATTTGGGTCTCTGATGTGAAAATCAACACAATACACTAACTTTATAAAACATAGTTTACAAACATTTCTATGTTTTATCTCATAACTACTCTCTGAGGTGGACAGTGTACGTGTTCCCATCTCCATTTCAGAGAAAAGAAAAGTGAGGTTCAAAGAGGTAGATCTGGGACTTTAACCCAATCTTCTCACATGGAATTCAGTGGTCTACTACCTTTTATTTGAAATGAATATAGCCTGCAGGGCACCTGGGGAGCTCCATCACCTAAGCATTGGACCCATGATTTCAACTCAGGTCTTGATCTTATGGTCATGAGATAGGTCCTGGGGTGTGAGATTGGGCCCTGTGCCAGGCTCTGTGCTGGGCATGGAGCCTGCTTAAAATTCTCTTCCTAGGGGTACCTTGGTGGCTCAGTTGGTTAAGCGTGTGACTCTTGGTTTTGGCTCAGGTCATGATCTTGAGGTTCATGAGATCAAGCCCCGAGTCTGGCTCTCCAATGAGCGCATAGAGCCTGCTTGAGATTCTCTCTCTCTCTCTCTCTCTCTCTCTCTCAAAATAAATAAACTAAAAAAAAAAAAAATATTCTCTCTTCTTCTGTCCCTCCCCCCACACACATACACTCTCTCACACAGTTTCTCCCCCACTCCCCCTCCCCAAAATGAAATGAATACAGCCTTATTACTTTTTGCACATTAAGAATAATGTATCTTATTTGGGGGCACCCAGGCAGCTTGGTTGAGCATCCAATTCTTGATTTTGGCTCTGGTTGTGATCCCAGGGTTGTGGGATCAAGCCCCCCATCAGGCTCCATGCTGAGTGTGAAACCTGCTTAAGATTCTCCCTCCCTCTCTCTCTCTCTCTCTCCCTCTGCCTCTCTCCCCAGCTCCTGGTCTCTCTATAAAATAAGGTAAAATAAAACTTATTTGAAAACAATTTAGAAAAGTTACAAAGAAGAAAAATGTAATTACTCTTAACATTTTGTTTCTTATCTGCCAAATTTTTAAATTTTGTATAAAAATGAAATGTGATGAAATTTTCAAAATCTTTTTCTCTTCAACAATAAGGTATTGTAAACATGTTTCCATGTCAATAAATATTAATCTGGATTTATTATATGATGCTACCATAACTTTTTAAACTAGTCTTTTGTTGGACATTTAGTTGGTTTCTAATATTTCACTATTATGAACAATGGCAAAATAAACATTCTTGTACATGTTTCTCAGCTCACTTATTAAATTATTTTCATAAGATACCTGACTAGGAGCGGAAAATCTGGGTCAAAGCATTTGTAAGGATTTTGGTACATATTGCAACCAATCTCACAAAGGTTGCAGTGGATTTACCATTCTCAACCATCCAGTGTTTTTGGGGGGGTTTATTTCTTCACTGATTCATAGTTGCTTTTCTTGCAACAGATGTAATTCAAATGTACCAGTGAGAATACAGTTCAATTTTTGAAGGTATAATCAGGTTGAATTACTGAGCAAACTATCAATGAACAATTAACTGTTTAAAGTAACAATGTTCAAGTTTTAGTGTACCTAAGAATCACCCGGTGATTCCTGGGCTCCATCCCAGTCACAATGACTCAGGATCTAGGTTCCTGGGACCCAGGAATGGACATTTTTAAGAGTCTCCCTCCCCTCCGAGTGACTCTGATACAAGTAGTGCAGGAAATTACACACAGAATCACTGGCTTAAGAATACATGCAGGGGAGGGGCGCCTGGGTGGCTCAGTCAGTTGAGCATCCAACTTGGGCTCAGGTCATGATCTCATGGTTCATGTGTTCAAGCCCCACAGCTGGCTCACCGCTGTCAGCGTGTTGCCTGCTTCAGATCCTCTGTTCCCCCCTCTCCCTGCCCCTCCTGTGCTCATGCTCTCTCTCTCTTTCTAAAAAAAAAAAAAAGCAATAAAAAACAAATAATAATAATAAGCATTAAAAAAGAATACACACAGGGGAAGGTTGGGAGTTTGTTGGTTATGGACTTTATTACCTTTTGGTCATATGAGGTCTGGTAAGAAATGAAATCTTTACTTTCTCAATCTCTCTCTCTCTCTCTCACACACACACACACGCACACACATACACACACATCATGCTGTTGCAGAGAAAGCAAACATTTTGCTTTGGCTGCCATGATCAGTCACAAACATTTATTTATATAGAGATTATTATTCTTTAGGGATTTCAGTTTTGTTGTATTTTGCTCTTTTCCAAGCAAGCACCTCTGACGTTCCTAACCAACTAAGCACCTGAAATTTCATTTAATTTCCTCTTTTCTGTAGAAACTGAGATTGTCTTGAAAGTGGTCTCTGAGGTCTGCAAGAAGTGGGCAGAAGATAGACTGAAGGAGGCCAGAAAATTCTATTGCCTCTGAAAATTCTAAGCCCTTGAGATGCTCTCACCCTGGAGTTACTACCACGGCCCTTTGAAACTCAAATTAGCTTTTGAGGCGTTTAACTTTCCAGGAATTGCTCACCTTTGCTCAGCTTCAGGAAACAGCTTTTATTTTTCTCCTTGGAAGTTTATTTTGAACACAAGGTTTCTTTCTCATGGAACCCTTCAGCTCTTGCATGTGTGGTGGCGTGGCTGGCGCTTCACACATGTGGCCCTCCTGTAAGCTGAGGGGAGGGCTGTGGCCCTGAGGTCTCACCCCTACCCAGATGCCTGCGGCGGGCCGACTGTTGAGGACCCTACTGTCTAGGGCTACTGTCTGGCCGCTCAAGGAGGCAACACCTACAGGCACCTATGGCTGAGCAGGGGCTCATCACTTCAGGGTCAAGTCCATGAAGACAATTTATTCAACTGATAAGTAGAAAATCCCAGGGGGCGCCTGAGTGGCTCAGCTGGTTAAGCGTCTGACTTCAGCTCAGGTCATGATCTCATGGTCCGTGGGTTCGAGCCCTGCGTCGGGCTCTGTGCTGACAGCTCAGGGCCTGGAGCCTGTTTAGGATTCTGTGTCTCCCTATCACTCTGACCCTCCCCTGTTCGTGCTCTGCCTCTTTCTGTCACAAAAATAAATAAACATTAAAAAAAATTAAAGGGGCGCCTGGGTGGCTCAGTCGGTTAAGCGGCCAACTTTGGCTCAGGTCACGATCTCGCGGTCCGTGAGTTCGAGCCCCGCATCAGGCTCTGTGCTGACAGCTCAGAGCCTGGAGCCTGTTTCAGATTCTGTCTCCCTCTCTCTCTGCCCCTCCCCTGTTCATGCTCTGTCTCTCTCTGTCTCAAAAATAATGTTAAAAAAAAAATTAAAAAGAAAAAAGAAAATCTCTGCTAGTGTGAAAGTAACAAATAAGTGTCTTTCATTCTCTTCTTTTAAGTGGCAAATAGAGTCATTCATTCACTGACAGTCACTTATTACTTATGCCAAATGTTTATCGTTACCACATGCTGTACACTGGCATGGAAACAAAATCAGAGGGTCAGTTTTAAAGAAAAAAACTTTATGAGGTGCCTGGGGGGTTCAGTCCATTAAGCATCTGACTTGGGCTCAGGTCATGATCTCACAGTTCTTGAGCTCAAGCCTCGCGTCGGGCTCTGTGCTGACAGCTCAGAGCCTGGAGCCTGCTTCGAATTCTGTGTCTCCCTCTCTCTCTGCCCCTCCCCTCCTCACACTCTGCCTCTCTGTCTTGCTCTCTCTCAAAAATAAACATTAAAAAGAATATTTAAAAAAGGAAAAAAAGCTTTATTGAGGTATAATTTACATACAATAAAATTCACCCATTGAAAGTGTACCATTTGATGACTTTTGACAAATGGATACACTCCTGTAAACATCACCACAAATAAAATATAGAACAATTCCATCAATCCAACCCAAAAAGTCCCTTCGTGCCACTTCCCAGTCAGTTCCTCACCATCCATGCAAATTTCCCTGCAGCCCTAGGCCTCATTGGTCACCTTCTAATGCTATAGCTTACTTTTGCCTAATGAACTTCATAGAAGTGAGATATGCAGTTTGTATTCCTTTGTGTCTGGCCTGTTTTGCTCAATACGATATTTTCAAGATTCACCCATGTTGTACGATCAACAGTTCTGCTTTTGATTGCTGAGTAGTATTCCATTGTATAGATATAACAGAATTTGTTTAGCTATTTTCCTGCTTATAAACATATTTAGGTTGTTTACATTATTTGAGTACTAGAAATCAAGCCGCTATCAATCTAGTTTCTACAAACAATTATATTAAAGAGTGGGGGTGGAGGATTAAGACTTAAAGGGCTTTGAAAGGCGTATCCCCAAATGTAATGTGTGGAGCTCTTTGGATCCACACTGTATTGGAAAAAAATATCTTAGAGACAATTTAAGAAAACTGAATATGAAATAAGTATTAGATAATATTAAAAAATTCCTATTAATTCTATTAATTATGATAATAGTATTGTGGTTTTTCATTCTTTCTTCACAGTCCCTGTCCGTTAAAGACACAGTATCCAGAAGTATTTACAGGTGGAATCATATGGTGTCTGGGACTTGCTTTCAAATACTACAGCGTGCGTGTGCATGCACACGCACATACACATACACACACACGTACATACTCACAGGAAAAAGGTGAAAATAGCATGGCAAAATGTTGATCATTGTTGAAGTCAGATCTTGGGTGAATGGGGGTTGAGTGCACCATTCTCTCTAGTGTATGTTGAAAATTTTCCATAATAGAAAGGTTTTTTTTTTTTTTTTAAGTTTATTTTGAGAGGGATCCAGAGAGCAAGACAGGGGCAGAGGAGAGAGAGGGATAGAGAGAATCCCAAACAGGCGCCATACTGTCAGTGCAGAGCCCGATGTGGGGCTTGAACTCACTAACCGTGAGATCACGACCTGAGCTGAAATCGAGTCAGACGCTTATAACGACTGAGCCACCCAGGGGCCCCAGACCTGGATTTTGAAAAAGGGGTCCTATAGCTTCTCAGAGCTTCAGTTCCCTAATCTTTAAGTGGGGGCTAACAATTTATTACAACGATAAAAAATTGGAAGTAGTCTCAGAGTCCATCAGTAGGAGACCGGTCAAGTAAAATACATTCCTAAATATGAATACTCTATAGCCATTAAAAATGATGTATCTGTATATTTGTTGATGTGGAAAGCTGTTTTCAACATACTATGAATGAAAAAAGCAGGCTAGAGAGGCAACTGTGGTAAGAGATCATTGAGGCAAATTATACAAGTGGACAGTTATATGAAAGATATATTTACTAAAATATTAATAATGGTTATCTCTGGGTAGTGAGATTTAGGGTGTTTTTAAAATTTTTCTTTATAATTTTCTATATTGCTTAATTTTATTTGCAATAAGCATGTATGAGTCTCTGCAAAATAATGAAGCTACTAAAAATAAACTAATACAACCTGTTTTTCTTGAGAATGACATGAGAGAATGGATGGATATGTTGAGAAATTATAAAGCGTTATTACGTAAATTGAAGATATTAGGATTAATGTTAGTATTTATTACCCCAATCTTTTCTGGCAGTATCCTAGAAATTTTCAAAGAAACACAGTAAGAGAAAGTAATGACAGCTCCATAGACACACAACCAGCCTGACCATGGTGAAAAGGTAAACTCCTTAGAAGTGAAAGAAATCTGGAGTAAAGTGGAGGGCACAGGTTTCTTTCAGAGCCTTGGGCTTAAGTCCTGGCTGTCTCAACATCTGTGTCTCCTTGGATGCATTATTTAAACTCTCACTCTCTATTTCTTTATCTGCAAAAGGGGAAGAATAATAATAATATTGATCTCATTTGGCTATGAGAATTAAATGAGTCTAAGTACTAAAGTACTGGACATTTGGGGGCACCTGGGTGGCTCAGTCAGTTGAGCATCCAACTTAGGCTCAGGTCATGATCTCGCAGTTTGTGAGTTCGAGCCCTGCGTCAGGCTCTGTGCTGACAGCTCAGAGCCTGGAGCCTGCTTCTGATTCTGTGTCTCCCTCTCTCTCTGCCTCTCCCCCGCTCATGCTCTGTCTCTCTCTGTCTCAAAAATAAAGATAAACATTAAAAAAAATTTAAAGTACTGGACATTTGGCATATTGTAGAGTTGCATTACATTTTTGTTCCCCTCTTCCCCTTTTTCTTTCTTACCACTAGTGTGGATGCAGATGGCAAGATGCTTTACATATTGTGAACCCACTGGAGAAAGAGTAATTATAGTAAAACCAAAGGGGTTGTGAAGTGTTTGTAGTTTTGTGGGGGTTTTTTTGTTTTGTTTTTTTTACATGAGGAAGAGATAAGGAGTTGGCATTTACTTAGATGATGTTTTGACTCTGGTAAGCTGAAGCGGTCAAGAAAAGAAGGAAGAAGGAAGGAGGAAAAAGAAGAAGAAGAAGAAGAAGAAGAAGAAGAAGGAGGAGGAGGAGGAGGAGGAGGAGGAGGAGGAGGAGGAGGAGGAGGAGGAGGAGGAGAGGGGAGGTGGAGAAGAAGGAGGAGGAGGACAAGGAGAAAAGAATGGACTACTTCTGGATGTATCTAGGTTGAGAGACGGGGGGACAGGAGATCAAGACAATCAGGTTTTCTTTTGCATTGTCCCATTCACCACAGTAGGAAAAAAGACCCAGGACATCAGATGCTCTGTCCTGAAGAAAAGATAGTGTAATAGGTTGGTGCCTCCTGTTTTTTTTGTTTGTTTTGTTTTGTTTTGTCTCTCGAGTAGGGAAATAGGGTAGAGGAGGTGGAAAAACCCCAAATGTGCGGGATCTGGTTCTTTCCTATCATGCTCCAGGTGGATGTTCAGAGCAGAGGTACTGCTCACTGTAGTAGGCTGCTCTTGTACCTCACCCATTCACTTCCCAGAGAAAATTCCCCCTCAAGTACACCTTAGATTTTAATTTTATTCCCATTACCTGGATTCACTTCTAGGTATATTTCTGTGATCAGAACAAACAGGAGGCAGTAAAAAGGAGCCTGGGTCTTGTAGCTGTTAAAGACTCCCAAATGCACATAAAAGAATGGAGTTGTATCCTTATCTTACAACATATATGAAAAATAACTCAAAATGGATTAAAGACCTAAATGTAAAACCCAAACTATAAAAGTCCTAGAAGAAAACACGGGGAAAAAACTTCATGACTTTGGACTTGGCAATGATTTTTTGGATCTGACACCAAAAACACAGGCAACAAGAACAAAAATAGACAAATAAGACTACATCAAACTTAAAACTTTTGTGCATCACAAAGAGATAAATATTGTATGATTCCACTTATATGAAGTATCTAAAATAGTCAAATTCATAGAAGGGTGCCTGGATGGCTCAGTCGGTTGAGTGTCTGACTCTTGGTTTCCACTCAGGTCATGATCTCATGGTTTGTGGGTTCAAGTCCTGCATCAGGCTCTGTGCTAACAGCTCAGAACCTGGAGCCTACTTCAGATTCTGTCTTCCTCTCTCTTTGCCCCTCCCCTGCTTGTGCTCTGTCTTTCTCAAAAATAAACATAAAAAAATTTTTTTAATCAAATAAAATAGTCAAAATCATAGAAACAGAAAGTAGAAATGTGGGTGCCAGGAGCTGGGGGGAGAGGGAAAGGGGAGTTGTTGTTTAATGGGTACAGAGTTTCAGTTTTATAAGATGAAAAACTTCTAGAGATTAGCTACACAACAATGTGAATATGCTTAACACTACCAAACTGTACACTTAAAAATAGTTAAGACAGTGGAGTGCCTAGGTGACTCAGTCAGTTGAGTGTCTGACTCTTGATTTTGGCTCAGGTCAATATCTCATGGTTTGTGAGATTGAGCCCTGTGTCAGTGTGGAGCCTGCTTGGGATTCTTTCTATCCCTCTCTGCCCCTCTCACGTGATCTCTCTCTCTCAAGATAAATAAACATTTAAAAATAGTTAAGATGGTGAATTTTGTTATGTATTTTTAAAATCACAATTAAGGGGCGCCTGGGTGGCTCAGTCGGTTAAGCGTCCAACTTCGGCTCAGGTTGTGATCTCGCGGTCCGTGGGTTCGAGCCCCGCGTTGGGCTCTGTGCGGACAGCTCAGAGCCTGGAGCCTGTTTCAGATTCTGTGTCTCCCTCTTTCTCTGACCTCCCCTGTTCATGCTCTCTCTCTCTGTCTCAAAAATAAATAAATGTAAAAAAAACTTTTTTAAAAATCACAATTAAAAGAATAAACAGACATCTAAATGACTTTGGTGTAATGTGTCCCCTCACTAGCCTGTTCCTCAAACCTTGTGGAAAATCATCAGGGCCTGGATAAGGTCTCCTAGAAGGCTTCTTTGGGCATCTCAGCTCACCCTTCACTCCTCCCTCCTCCCAAGTCCTACTCACCCTGTCTACTGCTCATTTGGCACTTGAACACATGTTGCTTTGTACTGTTAGCTACCTTTATATAGTTATTTGTAGAAACGCATGTCCTTGTATCTCCCCCATTGTTATGTTATACTTCAATATTTAACATTTACAAGCACTTATGCCCACCTCATTTGAGCTTCCAACCCTGGAGAATAAGCACAGAATGGAAGTTTGGCTTATGGGTATGTTTATGTGAATACTAATTGCAGCTGTAGGTTAAATTCCAAAAAGTTTTTCTTTTGTTTGACATATTCTTTTGCTTCACTTCAGTGATCTTTTTGCAGCGTTCCCTATATTGAAATGAATAAACTGAGGTCTACAGAGAAGCTTAGTCATTTGTCCATGGTCACATAGCACAAGGATGAAGGCTCTCTTTCTGGGCCACTGTCCCTAACTCAGCCTTGCTGATAGTAAGTCAGCAGACATTTGCTTGCTCAACCGGGTAGCTCATTGGACTGTTAGCTGCTGCCTAGGTTTTGCAGCTTACAAAGTTTAAGACAGCTAACATGGGGAAAAGAATGTCAAAAACTGAAATGAATTCATGTTTGATAAGCCCCCAGGTCACCCAATTTTCGTTTCTTCAAAACGAAGGGTCTCTTAATGTTGTATGACATGATTATTTTATTAAAAATCCTAAAATACAGATAAAAATGTAAAAACATCCATTATTCCCCACACTCAGAGATTGTCATCATCAACACCTTGAAGTATATCCTTCTAGACATCTCCTGCACTTATTCATGCATCTGTTAGAAATTAGAGCATAGGTAATACTGTCTTCTCATAGCTTTTTATCATTTAAGAATATACTGTAGGGGCACCTGGGTGGCTCAGTCGGTTAAGCGTTGACTCTTGATTTTGGTTCAGGTAGTGATCTTATGGTTGGTGGGTTTGAGCCCCTTGTTGGGCTCGCTCTGTGCTGACAGCTCTCTCCCTCCCTCTCTCTCTGCCCCTTCCCTGCTTGTGTTCTCTCTCTCTCTCTCTCTCAAAATAAAAAACTTAAAAAAAAAGGGACATATTGTAAACATCTTTGTATGTTAGCAGAGATAATAGGTCCGTCAATTAAAGAATCAAGTTGATCTATTTCTTTAAATATAAAAAAAGGATAAAAAGAATTAAAATGATCAATTCTCTATTAATATTTCCAATCTTTTGCTATATAGTTAGGTTTATACAATATGCTAATTTTACATCCTGTTTTTTTTCACTTAACATAGGCAAGTTTTATTCTAAAAATTCTTCAAATACACACTTGTTAAAACTTTGGAAAATACAGAAAACTGTAGAAAAAAAACAGAAATCCCCTGCAATTTTCCTGTGTGATATAATGCTATAATATTTTGATATATTTCTTTCCAGTTGTTTACTCTGCTTATTTTGTTATTTAGTGTGCTTACTTTAATGAGTTATAGCTATAGTCTAAAAAACAGGATTATACTGTATTTACGATTTTGATGCAGCTTTTAAAAATCGACACTAACATCAGGATTTTTTTATATCATTAAGCATTCCTCAAAAATGTGTTTTCAAAGGAGGTATATAAAATTCTACCTTACCAACATAACTTTAAAATGTTATTCAAAAATTTTATCTTTTTATTAATAATTTTTTTTTATGTTTATTTATTTTTGAGAGAGAGAGAGAGAGAGCAGGAGAGGGTCACAGAGAGAGAGAGAGGGAGACACAGAATCTGAAGCAGGCTCCAGGCTCTGAGCTATCAGCACAGAGCCTGATACGGGGCTCGAACTCACGAACAGTGAGATCAGACCTGAGCCGAAGTCGGACACTCAACCAACTGAGCCACCCAGGAGCCCCCAAAATTTTACCTTTTTAAAATGATTACATGCTCAGTGTAAAAACTCAACTAATACAGAAATTTAACATTAAAAGTGAATGTTTCCCATAAATTGGGTTGCTAGATTTAGCAAATAAAAATACAAGATACCCAGTTAATATTTGTGACCACTTACATTAAAAAAATTGTTACTGGGGTGTCTGGGTGGCTCAGTCAGTTAACAGTCTGACTCTTCGTTTTGGCTCAGGTCATAGTCTTGTGGTTGGTGGGTTTGAGCCCCACGGCAGATTGTCAGTGTAGAGTCTGCTTGGGATTCTCTCACTCCCTCTCTGGCTGCCCCTCCCCTGCTTCCTCTCTCTCTCTCTCTCTCAAAATAAATAAACATTTTTTAAAAATGTTGTTTACCTGAAATCAAGTCTAACTGGTTATCCGGTTTTTATGTGGCAACCCTACCATAACCCCACCTTCCTTAACCATTGGTATACATTCCCCCAGATATTTTGCTATGCATATATTCCAAGCACATACATAAACATATACACTTACTATACTTTTTATATAGATACAAAAGAGATCATGGTATATATACTGTTTAATAATTTGTTTTTTTAAAAAAACTCAATCTTCTGTATCTTGTCATGTTAATTCATATAGGCCTATTTCATTGTTTAAACGGTGGTGTAATATTCTATAGCATAAATATAGTCAAAGCCTTATGGTTGGTCATTCAGATTGTTCCCAATTTTTCAGCATTACCAAAAATTCTGTAGTGATCATCCTACATATATCTTTGGTCATCCTTTTTAGTTATCTGTATGATACCTAAGATGCAAGGTGCACATTTAAAATTTAATGGCCATTACCAAAACACCCTCCTGAAAGGTTTTTACGAATCTGTAATCCTATCAACATTGTATGAAATTGTGTTTTTCTTCACATCTTGTAGAATACTGGCTATGATCAATCTTTGCCAAATTGACAGATAAAAATGATATTGCACTTTTGTTTTAATTTGCATTTCTTGATTATTCATGGTATTCAAAATATTCTCATACATTTACAGGCCATTTATATAATTTTTCTTGTCAATTGCCCATTCATGTCCTTTACCAATTTTTCCTTTAGATTGTTTTTTCCTTGGTTATCCTAATAGCTGTTTGTTTGTTTACTTATTTATTATTTATTTTTAAAATTTTTTAAGAGAGAGAGAGAGCATGAGCAGGGGAGAGAGGCAGAGGGAGAAAGAGCGAATCTTAAATAGGCTTCATGCTCAGCACAGGGCCCAGCACGGGGTTCGATCCCATGACCCTGGGATCATGACCTGTGCTGAAATCAAGAGTTGGATGCTCAACTGATTGCACCACCCAGGCGACCCAAGAGCTGTTTATTTATTAAATGATGATATTAGTACTCTGTCCTGTGTATTATAAATATTGTCCTTGAATTATCCTTTTGTCTTTTGATTATGCTCATGGTATTTTTTATTTTTATTTTTTAACTTTTGAAACAAAGAAGTTTTAAATAAAAAAAATTTTTTTTTAATGTTAACTTATTTTTGAGAGAGAGACACACACAGTACAAGTGGGGGAGGCACGGAAAGAAAAGACACAGAATCCGAAGCAGGCTCCAGGCTCTGAGCTGTCAGCACAGAGCCCAACGCGGGGCTGGAACCCATGAGATGTGAGATCATGACCTGAGCTGAAGTCAGCCGCTTAACCAACTGAGCCACCTAGGTGCCCCTTAGATTTTTTATACAGGCAAAACTATAGATCTTTTCTTTGATATTATGATTGGAGATTTCTTCTTCTAAGATTATTGAAATATTCATTCAGGTTTCTTTCTAATTCTTTACTTTTTTGGTCATAGATTCATGTAAAAGTATATTGGTGAAAAGAATGAATCCACTCCTGCCCACATATATTTTTTCAACAATTCCCCTATTGGTGGACATTTGGGTTATTCCACCTTTTTACTATCATATGTATTATAGTACTTCTAACAAAAAGCCTTTTTATAAACCTAAGATTTGGGGGCTATTGTATATGAACATTATTAAGGTTACTCACATTAATTCATCTGAATTCACATCCACTCACTTTTAGGAAAAATTACATCAATTTATATTCCCAGAAGCAGTGGTGTTTGAGAGCACCTGTTTCTCCATATTCTTGCCAACTAAAGCTATTATAAATGTTTTTGAAGCTTTGACAATCTGATTAGGCAAAATGTTGTTTTTGAGAGACAGCACACAAGCATGCAGAGTTGGGGAGGGGCAGAGGGAGAGAGGGAGAGAGAGAATCTTAAGCAGGTTCCAAGCCCAGTGCAGAGCCGGAGGTGGGCTCATGATCGCGAGATCATGACCGTGGGATCCTGAGCTGAAACCAAGAGACAGATGTGTAACTGACTGAGCCACCCAAGCGCCCCTACCTTATTGCTGTTTTAATCCATTTCTTTAATATGGGTGGCATAATACATCTTTTAATATGTCTATCTGCCATTTGTATTTCTTCTTTTGTGAATTGCCTTTTTGTGTCATTTTTTTTCAATTGGAATTTTCATTATTTGTTTTAAATTTATTTATTTTTTTTAGTAATCTCTACACCCAGTGTGGGGCTTGAACTCATGACCCTGAGATCAAGAGTCACACGCTCTCCCAACTGAGCCAGCTAGGCGCCCTTAAGTTTTCACTGTTTTTAAGAGTAGGACGTCCATCCCTATCTAGAAATCAAACATTGTATTCACATGATTTTCTTAATTTTTTAAAATAACTTGACTTTTTTTTTACTTCATCTAAGAGATAATGTATTTTGAATGGAATCTGGAGATTCTAACGGAATCTAAGAGAAGCTGAATAACCAGGACTCAAAGTGATAAGGAACTTCTCTCTCCTAAGCCTTCAGGTCTCTCATCTTTGTTTCTCTCTGCCTTGTGGCTCTCTTTCTGCAGATGGGCATTATTTTGTTTTCAAGGGTGCCCCACAAAGATAGTCTCTTTTCTGTATTTCTATCACTGACTTTCAAGTAAACAGCCCAGGCCTGTTCCACAAACTCATTGAGTTCAGTTCCAAATTCCTGAGAGAGACAGAGAGAGAGAGAGAGAGAGAGAGAGAGAGAGAGAGAGAATCTGATTGGCTGATCCTAGGTTGAGCATATCCCTTTTGTCCAATCAAATGGAGGCTAAAGGAAAGGGCAATATAGGATACATATGGCTGCTGGAGGCCACATAGAGGGTCATTAATAGTTGGCAGAAAAGAGATCATCACAGTTTGGATATATACCCAAAAGGTTTCTACTACAAGTTGCTATTATCATATAATGTAGCATAACATCTATTTGGACTCTGTCTGTTCCTTGAATCGGTTATGCTGTGGCATAATCTTAGTACTAGCCGGGCTTGGCAATTCTGAATCTTAGGGACTTAGAGGTTTGGAACCAATCAAGGCTGCCCTGGTGAGATGAATCACTTTTCTCCCAGACTTTTAACTTCTAAAGATTGAATGGCTTAACTCCTTTAAGAAATTTTAAACTGAACTAGTCTGGGGATCTGGGGTTAATTTAAATTTCTTATATGTGATCACCAGCCCAAGAAATTCAGAAAGAAACTGGCTGGTTGTATGATATCCCAGGCAGCGGCAACTCTGGGCAAAGTACCTGACATAGTTCTGAGATAATACCTAGAAGCCCTTTTGGAATACTGCCATCAATCAGCTTTTTGTCCTTAGGGTGGTGTTCAGCAATTTGTTCTTTTGTCTCTCAACTAGTCCTTCTGCATGCCCTCTTTCCAACAAAATAAAACAAAGCTGCAGAGCCATTATAGCAGAACCATGCATGTTAATAACCCCCCAGATTCAAGTGGAGATTCACATTTCTGTGAGTATCCTGACGGGTAACACCTCATTTTCTCCATTTAATATCTCATCCCGCAAAAGAACAATTCAATGGAAGGTGGAGCGGCTGGTTCTTCCTTCACACCTAATGTGCCAGCCACCTTGGTCAGTGTTTTTGCATAGTGGTTAGGGATGGGTCAGTCTTCTATTGTGTGTGACTGTCCCAAGATTTGCAGAAGATTATCATCCTCAGTCCTCAGGGAATTAATGGCCAGGGTACCACATCCAATCTCATGAGAACCCCAAATGTCCCCACAATGTTCAGAATTCACTTTAGGAGTAGTTATACTCTTTTGAGATAACTTCTGTCATAAACTGAAGTTCTGGGCCACTTGGGTCTCTTATTTGCAAGGATCTCTTTGCATTATGTGGGCTGTTTATGAGTGAGTCAAGACTTTAATACTACATGGTGTTGGCCAAGAGTTGTTAGTTTATCTTGGGTCAGCATTCTTTTTTTTTTTTATTTTTTTTATTTTTTTTTAACATTTATTCATTTTTGAGACAGAGAGAGACAGAGCATGAACAGGGGAGGAGCAGAGAGAGAGGGAGACACAGAATCTGAAACAGGCTCCAGGCTCTGAGCTGTCAGCACAGAGCCCGACACGGGGCTCGAACTCACGGACCGTGAGATCATGACCTGAGCTGAAGTCGGACGCTTAACCGACTGAGCCACCCAGGCGCCCCTCTTGGGTCAGCATTCTAATGGAGTTGTCAGGTTTATAACAAAATAACATTTTCTTCTTTTGGGTCCTAGGTCAACACAACATTAATCCATGGATATTGCAAGTTAAGACACTTAGTTTTAGTTAATAGAGTAATATCAATTTCTGATTATTTTGTATGTAAGGCCAAACTGAACTCAAAGTATAAAAGGAATTGTAGTAGGATATAGTGGGTACAGTGCTAGACTGGGAGTTTGAACACCCCTTACTAGTTGTGTAATCTTGGGTAAATCAGTTCCCCCCTCTTGGTTTCAGTTTCTTCATCTGTAAAATGGGGGAGGTTGGGCTAGGCAGTCTTAGATTTCTTTCAGTTCTAATACTGGGATTTTTATAATCTGTGTTCCCATTCCACCATCCATAAGATTGGGACAATATGTGTTCACCCCTGAAATAGAATTTTCCTCAATATTAGTAACATATTCCAATATTGTGGTCACCCAAAAATTAGGCCTTGGCAATGATTTAACAGTTTCTTATAAAAAAAGTTCAGAACTATTATATGAGTTTGTAAGTATTGTAACTATCTGCTGTTAAAGTTATCTCCCATAGTATATCACTGGAGAAGGGTGGTCCCTTAGTAGGAAAAGAGAAAGGGCATATATTTCATATTGTAATAGAGAACAAGGAAGGGAAATGAAGTAGAAGGGGAGTCAGGTAAAGAAATATCCTGGGCTACTCGTATCATTGTTTATTTCCAGAGTCGTCTTATGTTTATGGCCACAATACTAGTTATCACTTCTTGAAGTGTTTTTTATGGAACAGGCGCTGTGTTGAGTTTATATTTTTTATCTCATTTAATTCCTACAGCAGTCCTATCTGGGCAGGCACTATGATTACCAATAACTGGCAGAATGAGAATCCTAAATGTGTGTGACCCAGAACCCAGGCTTTTATTTATTTTTGGGACAGAGAGAGACAGAGCATGAACGGGGGAGGGGCAGAGAGAGAGGGAGACACAGAATCGGAAACAGGCTCCAGGCTCCGAGCCATCAGCCCAGAGCCTGACGCGGGGCTCGAACTCACGGACCGCGAGATCGTGACCTGGCTGAAGTCGGACGCTTAACCGACTGCGCCATCCAGGCGCCCCTGGAACCCAGGCTTTTAAAGATATTTTATTTTACTAACAGAAAGAGAATACTGTCCCTTTGCAAAACCTCCTAGCAACCCAGACACTACGGTTCACTTATTCTAGTGCTGTGTTGTTGAAATTGTTATGGAAAACATAACCCATTAGGAAACTGAAAGCTGGTTTTTAGTTTGGCTGCTCTGTATTTTTGGACAAGACATATAAGCTTTCCGGATCTCACTTTCCTTATTAGTAAAGCAGGGAGCTACTTGAAGGCAGAAGACCATTTCTTCCTCATCTTTTCCTCTTTGGATGTGGCGGTGTTGAACAAATGGGAATGCAAGGGGGTAGACAAAATGGTCCCTACGCTGCCTTTCTCATTCTTTGATCTCGAAATGGGGCCTTCACCAGGCAGGTGTACCAAATTTACAGCAGTATTTTGCTTCCTATTTTAAAAACAGAACAAGGCATGCCAAATCCTCGTGACTTACTTAACCTTTGTTTTGAGAGGGCTGGTCTTGACAGAGTGGGTGGGAGGATATGTATGTTGCTGTCTGGACTTCTGATTGATGTTTGTATCGAGGCCTCCTTAACTTCCGAGACTTGACACTGCTGTTGCATAACAGAAACGGCACTAACAAATTGTAGTAACCATCGCCGAGGATGGCTGGTAACCAAGCGTTCACGGCACTTATCGACCCGGAAAAACAGCTCTTAAAACTTGTGCAATCAAGCCCTTCCAGGACAAGGGGCAAAGCCCTGGCCGAGAGGACTGCGTCCTGCCTGCACTTTGGTACTCGACCTTGCCATGGTCTCTTCTCCCGAACTTGTTTTCTCACCTGCAAAATGGTGGAGTTGCGGTGGACCAAGATCCCGGAGCTTCTCCCCAAACCCCGGACTTTAACTCCTCCCCTTGAAAGTGGGGGCGGAGAGAGGAGAAGGTCAGGCCAGGAGTCACCCTCAGCCGCCGAGCGGTCCCTTTCCTCTTTGCCACTCCCCGCCCCCTCGCTCCACCTCGGTGAGGTCACGCGAGAGACGTCACGAGGTTGTGACGCCACTGAGGGGCGGGACTCCGGGAGAGGAAGGGGCGGGGCCCAGGCGGGCGGCGCTTGCGCAGTGGGCGCGGCGCGGGAGGAGGCGGAGGCGGCCGAGAAGCGAGAGGCGGCGGCGGCGCAGGCGGCGGCGCTGGGGGGGGTGGGAGGGGGGGGAGCGAGAGAGTGAGTGAGTGGCTGAGTGAGTTTATCCCTATGAGGCGGTGAGAGGCCCGGGGCCTACCTTAAAGGAGCGGGGTCGCGGCGCCAGCTAGCAGCGAGCCCCCTCCCGGTCCCCGGGCCCGGCGGCGCGGCGGCGGCGGCGGCGGCGGCGGCTCGGTTGTGAGGAGGCGGGGAAGCGGGTGTCCGGCCCCAGCCATGGAGGGCATGGACGTGGACCTGGACCCTGAGCTGATGCAGAAGTTCAGCTGCTTGGGCACCACCGACAAGGACGTGCTCATCTCTGAGTTCCAGCGACTGCTCGGCTTCCAGCTCAACCCGGCCGGCTGCGCCTTCTTCCTGGATATGACCAACTGGTGAGCCGGCCCCATCGCGCCAGCACTGGGGCCCGCGGGGAAGGGAAGGGACACCCGAGCCCAGCGGCAGGGCGGGCCGGGCGGGCGGGCGCTGAGGGGCACCCTCTTCCCGGGGCGTGGAGGGAGAGTGGGGGAGCCTCAGGGACATGGGAGAAATTTGGGGGCTGAGCAAGAGTAGAGAGGACGTACGAGGGGAGTGGGGGGCCACGGAGTGCAGGAGGGGCGGAAGGGAGACTGGGGAGGGCTTCCCGAGGTTCTGCGGAGAATTAGGGGCCGAAGAACATGAGAAGAGGAGAAAGACTTGAGTATCGAGACCATAGGGGTGGACCTGTGAGCAGGAGGGCTGTGGTGTTGGTGAAGAGTACACAGCACAGGAAATCTGAATTTGGGGAGTGGGGGGAAAGCCTGGGGTATGGAGTTAGGGTCGAGGAAGACAGGGATGAGAGGAAACTCCGGGAGAGAATTAGGTGTTCTGGAAGAACGTGGGGCACTGGAGAGACTTGGGAGTTAGGAGATGAGAACAGATACTATGCGCGCGCGCGTGTGTGTTGTGTTTCTTCATTCGAAGACAGGGAAAAAGGAAACATATTTTGGGGAAGGACAAGTGAGCACGGTAAGAGAGCTGACTTTCCGAACAGTTGTGCCAGGGAGGAGTGGGATCTGCTAGTAGATCTAACGGAGGACCGGGAGTGCTTGGGGGCAGGGTCTGGGAAAGCCTTAGGAAAAGTGGAGGAAAGGAGATTATCTTGGAGGAGGGAACTTTCTGGGAGAACTGGAGCCCTGGACTCCAGAATGCCAGAATGGAGAGGGGCTTATCTGAAATAAGACTGGGTTGTTTGGGAAAATGGAGAACTTGGCTTAGGAAAACTAGGAACCAAATCTTTTGGCTTGGAGTCTCCTTGTAGAATTGGGGCAGAAGACCATGGCGCTTAGACCAAAAGGAGTGTTTCTTGGCTTTGGATGTAGCCCTCGCTATTTTTGATAAGCAAGGCTCTCTCCTTGTTCTCTGAGGAGGGGTTGTTGAATTCACTCACTTAGGGTGAGTGGTAAAGTACAGACCATTAGACTTCTTCTGAAAAGATTTCAGGTGAAACAACTCATTTTTCTTTGGTCGGAAAGCCATGGGATGAGTGCCCTTTGCTCTCTGTGTTTGGGCATTCAGTCCCCTGACATGTGGAATCTTGTTTCTCTTGGCATCACTTATACAACCAGCTTCCCCTTTATTCCATGTCCACTGAATGCCTCGGGCAATGCCAGAAAAAAGAGGCTGTAAGCTTAGTCTTTATCCCATTTCTCATCTAGTCCTGTCTGGAATGGTGCTCGTCTTACTTGTAGCTATGGTCACACCAAAGATGATGTGTGAATTTTTTTTCTGTGTAGCATCATTGGTGGGTCTTACTATTTTATCTTTAAACTTGATTGTTACAGCAAGAGTGGGATTGAATTGCTAGATGTTTAGAAAACTTTTTGAGGCATTGAATGCGAGAGATAGTCTTTATAATTAAAGAAGCATTTATGATCCCCACTTACATCTTTTTACGTCTGGGAAGAGAGGGACTATACAGCCTGCAGTAGTTTTCTGAACACCAACTTACGGTGTTTAAATAGTCCTTGATAGGGGTTATTGAAAACACTGAGAACAGGTATTACCCTAGTGAAATTTAGAAGTAAAGCTATATCTTGACGAGGGTTGTTCTCTTGCCTGCCAGCTTCCCACCCCCAGCTCTTTTTCTTCCTTGTTTACACTAGTTCAGCATAGGAAACTTGGCATATTGTTGCTGCCAGTTTGGTAGGGGAGGATCATTATTTCTCCCCACCCCCTTGTGAGTCGTACCATTTAAACCCTGCCCTAATAAGTTTTTAGTTCTTTAGAGTCAGTATTTATTAGTATAATTATTGTGGCTACAAAACCAGTGTAATGAATTTTATGTGTTTGAGGTGTGTGTGTTTAACATCTAAGATTGTTTGTTTTTAGGTTTTGTGAAAGGTGAGGCCCAGTGTGGGTAAGAAAAAAATAACTTAAAAATTATAGTTGCGTTATAAAAATTTTATTTGAATTTTTTATAAAAAATTATTAAGCTCAATGGCACAGAGTAGCATGTATTCTAATGATGTAGCATCTCTGTATGAAACAAGGTGTGATACATTTCTGAGCAAAGTAGTGAGCCATTAAAAGATGTATTCAGGTTTTTTCTTCTTTTTTTAATTTTTTAATGTTTATTTATTTTTGAGAGAGAGATTGAGAGAGTATGAGCGGGTGAGGGTGAAGAGAGAGTGAGACCCAGAATCTGGAGCAGGCTCCAGGCTCTGGAGCAGGCTCCAGGCTCTGGGCTGTCAGCACAGAGCCCAATGCAGGGCTCAATCCCACGGACTGAGAGATCATGACCTGAGCTGTGGTCTGACGCCCAACCAACTTAGCCACCCAGGCGCCCCAGATGTATTCAGGTTTTAAAGCAGTTAGAAGTTAGTAGCTTCTTAGGAATGCAGGCAATTAAGTGGTAACTCAGCTTTAAGCCACCTTATTTTCTGGTTGTAAAAGTCATATTCTTTGTCTTTGATTATAAAATGAAAAATTTTTTGTGAATTGAAGGAAGTAAAGCTTACTATTCTTTTCTTTCTATTGAAAGCAGTTAGCCCCAGTATTATATTTCGATTTCTATTTTGACCTGGTTAAGTTCATTAGATTTTTGTTTTAAACAAATGCTCATCTTGATTAATACAATCTAGTTAAAATAAATATAGTCATGCATGTGTACTTGGTCAAAACATTTGTCTGTGTTGTTTAAGAAATATGTGGTCTAGAAATGTATTGTTTTTAAATGTCATTTAATGTCTAACTTTGTTGAGATGGTCCTATAATATAGGTTGGCAAAATCTCTCAAATTGCTGTGATTAACCTGTTGAATTTGAGATGATTAACTTTACTGTGACTTCTTAAGTGCCTCCTATTGGTTGTAATAAATAACCACCATTCGGTTGTTTGATGACTGCTAGAAAATACTATGGTAAATTAAAAATCATTATTTTAAAACGAAGGCCATGAGTTTTCTAAAATGAAACTCAAGTTGGAAAGACTTTGCTTTTATTTTCAAAAGTAAGTATTAGCTATTTAAGAAGCTGTCAAAAAAACTAAGTTGAATGTTTTGGCCTTGTCAATTATCTACCCTATAAAATATTTTTTTCCCCTAGTCTTTAGTTCATTGTGCATTTTGTAGATATTTCTAATTTTTAATTTGGAATGAAGTATTGTTTCAGCTTAAGCTTTTTTTTTTTTTTAATTTTTTTTTTTTTTAACATTTGTTTATTTTTGAGACAGAGAGAGAGCATGAGCAGGGGAGGGGCAGAGAGAGAGGGAGACACAGAATCCGAAACAGGCTCCAGGCTCTGAGCTGTCAGCACAGAGCCCGATGCGGGGCTCGAACTCACAGACCGCGAGATCATGACCTGAGCCGAAGTCGACGCCCAACCGACTGAGCCACCCAGGCACCCCCAGCTTAAGCTTTTTGTAGTGTTTATACCTGAGTTGGCAGGCATGCTGCTGGGATACTTAATAAAAGTAGCCAATATTCAGTTCCTCAGTAAGTACAGAAAGTGAATAAGTGGTGTGATTAAAAAAAAAAAACCCAGTATGCTAAGCCAACTGAAATGATTTGTAGATTAGTATAACTTTCTATAGGTGGAATGTCTTGCAGAGACACTATTGGACAGTGAGTATAGAACCTGGAATTCTAAAACTGGAAGTTGGCTTAAGAGATTCTCCAGTTCATTCCAGTTTTTCCTGAAGAATTGCATATAATCCTTCCAAGACAGTTTATTTTTGCATCCCTGAGGGCAGAGATTTGCATGGTACCTTATTATAGTGTTTAATTACTTTTCTAGTTAGAATTATGTCAAAACTAAATCTCTCTTACTTACTACAGTTTAAACTTTTTCATTGCTTATGCCCTCCTTGGAGATGGAGACTGTCTAATAAACACCTTCCTTAAGAGGTCAGAAAGTTTCTGTTAATTGAAATCACTAAAATTTTTTCACTATTTATAATTTAAACACATTCAACTTAATGGTTTCTCATCCTTTAATGTAGTCTAATACACTTATCTTTTTTCCAGGGGAAACTGACATGATTCATAGGAGAATTTACATATGATTTTTAGAAAATTTAACATAAAACATATACCATTTTAACCAATTTTAAGCGTACAGTTTAGTGTTATGTAAGATTTCAAATTCTCTTCTGGTCCTCAAAATCATTTGTCTCTTATGTTTTTAAAGTGAGTTTTGTTCTTTAGCATTTGTGACGAGGCAAGTAACACTTCTAGATTTTATTTTTTAACACTTCTAGATTTTTAGAGGGCATTAACTTAGGAGTCAGTATTGGCCTTATTTCTCAGTTATAAGTATAAATAATAGTTGACTAGCATATAGACACTGTTGATTACTTATTTGGCTGGCCCTTTGCAGTTGTGGTGTTGTAACATTCTAGCTTACCTCTTGGTGTCTTCAGGAAGTAATATACATTTTTTGGAACATTACATGTGCCCACAGTGGATGGAACAGATGTGTTCTAGAAAAGCAACTTGGAAAAACATTTTTGTACACTCATGTCCTGCTGACTTTGTCAGCATTGTCAGAGGCACCCCACTGGATAAAATAAAGGTATAACTGATGAAGTGAAATCAGGATCTAGATGTAAAAATCAGTTGTACCTTGTATTTCATAGTACCTCCCCTGCCTGGTCTTAATCCATTTTTTCAGTCACCTGCATGGTAAATGAGTTTCTGATCCACTCTCTAGTTTATGTGTATGAGTCTAGGAAAAGCCTGGCAGCCAGACTTTTGTAACATAAATCATGATATTAGTACTGGGTTCCTTGAAAAAAATGTGTGCCAAGCAGCAGTTTTAGGAAGAGGGTAGGGAAGGATTGCATAACACTCAGTGATAGAGTGTTGTACAGTCTGTAACATTTTTAAGAAGGTTGAGAGTTCTTTGGATATTCTTCTCCACTTTTTTTTCTATCTTTTTTGAGTGGCACATAGAAGTTTTGGACTCTGGGTATAAAAAAAAAGTTTATAAATAGAGCATTTAGATTCATTTTAGTTTTAAAAGGAGCACAGTAAAAAGTATATTATTGTCCTGCAGGAAGTCTTTACAAACAGTATTGCTGTGGGCCTTGTATTTCTGATCACAGATGAAGTGAAAACTAATCTCCATTATAGCTAGGATGGGTGGAGATGGTTTCTTCACCATTTCTTATCTTCCCACTCCTTCCACACAAAATTTGTGTAGCACATAACACCAAAAACTATCAACCAGACAGTATTTAAATAAATGTATTTTGAATAGCAGATAGTGTAATACAGAAGCAGAAAACAGCCTGTATTATACTTTGTGTTCTGATAGGAAAAGAACATGCCTGAAATGATGAGAGAAAAGTTTTGGAATAATGAGGAAACATTCATATGTCAGTACTGAATTAGCTGAATTTCAGAACAGGTAGGAATGGACTGAGTCAAGTAGAAGGAATGATTCACAAAGATGGAATGACTGCTGTGGGCAGGTTGCTTTCTTAGAAGTTTTGAAATGATTAGGCGATTTGAACTGATGAGAAAGTAGTGTAATACAGGTAGAGGATGTTTCCTAAGTGAAACCAGGAAGGAGCAAGTGGAGCAGAACCATCTAGAATATTGGCTTGGCTATAATGCAGTTAATGGGATCAGGAGTAACAAGACATGGAGCTTATTTTTATTTTTGGCTTGGAATATTGCTGATTTTTAAAAAATTGAGGTGAAATCGACATGAAGTTAAACCATGAGAAAATGAACAATTCAGTGGCATTTAGTGTATTCCTAGTGTTGTACAACTACCATATATATCGAGCTGAAACATTTTCATCACCCCAAAAGGAAACCCTACACCCGTTAAGCAGTTGTTCCTCATTCCCTGGAAACCCAAGCCCTGGCAACCACCCAGGTCCATTTTCACCCTTTGCCTTTGACAACTACCAATCTGAATTCTTTTCCTATGGATGTACCTATTCTGAATATTTCATATAAATGGAGTCATACAATATTCGTGTCCATTTGTGTCTAGTGTCTTTCAGGCTTCATCCATGTTGTATAGCATGTGTCAATACTATGGTTGAATAATGTTTCAACAAAGTATGTGTATACCACAATTTATCCATTTGCCTCTTGATGGACATTTAAGCCATTTCCAACTTCTGGCTATTGTGAATAGTGCTGCTATGAAAATATGTGTACATGTATTTGTTTGAATACCTGTTTTTACTTCTTTTGGTTATATACCTAGGAGTTGAATGTGTAACTTTTTCAGGAACCACCAAACTGTTTTCCACAGCGGCTGGATTATTTTATAATCCTCCTAGCAATGAACAAGGGTCTGTCCCAGTTTCTCCATACTTTGCCAACCACTTGTTATTTTCATTTTTTTAATTACAGCCATTCTTATGGGTATGAAGTGGTACCTCACTGTGATTTTGATTTGTGTTTCTCCCATCCAAGTACTAACCAGGCCCGACCCTGCTTAGCTTCCGAGATCAGACGAGGTCGGGCGCATTCAGGGTGGTATGGCCGTAGACTGATTTGTGTTTCTCTAATTACTAATGATATTGAATGTCTTTTTCTATGCTTCTTGGTCAGTGCATACTTTCCTGGAGAAGTGTTTATTCAAGTCCTTTGACTTTTTTTTTAGTTGGATTGTCTTTTTTGTTCAGTTGTAAGAGTTATATATTCTGGATACTAGACCCTTATCAGATATGTAATTTGCAAACATTATTCTCCATTCTATAGGTTGTCTTTTTATTTTTTTTGATAATGTTCTTCAGTGCACAGATTTTTATTTTGATCAGGCCCAGCTTATCTAATTTTTTGTTGTTGCTTGTGCTTTTGGCGTTATATCTAATAATCCAAGGTCGTGAAGATTTACCTGTATGTTTTCTTCTAAGAGTTTTATGGTTTCACTTCTTAAACTTAGGTCACTGATCCATTTTGAGTTAATTTTTGCATATGGTGTGAGGTAGGAGTCCAACTTAATCCTGTGGAGCTTAGTTTTGATCATGTCACATGCTCTGGGACTGGCTTCTCATTGACTGCATTAAATATATCCTTTACTTGTATTAAATACATATTTTCTTCAGAACACCCCTAAAAATTGGGCCAGGAAAGTGTGCAAGGTTTCCTAATGGGGGAAAATATTAGGGGTGTTCTATTAGGAACCAAAATTAAATGTGTATCAATTAATTTATTTATTTTTGAGAGAGAGATAGAGCATAAGCAGGGGAGGAGCAGAGAGAGAGAGAGAGAGAGAGAGAGAGAGAGAGAGAGAGAGAGAGAATACCAAGCAGGTTCTGCACTGTCAGCACAGGGCCCAACACAGGGCTTGATCCATGAACCGGAAGATCATGACCTGAACCCAAATCAAGAGTCAGATGCCTAACCGACTGAGCTACCCAGGTGCCCCTAATTGTGTATTTACAAGATCAGTTTATCCTTTTCCCCATCTTACCAGCCATTCTCTCTGATTTGTCCCTGTTAATAGCTCCATTGGTCTCCTAGACATTAGGCTTGAACTGAGTTCTATCCAATGCCCTCTCTTTCCTGGACACCTCAAATCACTTGCCAAACCCTGTTCGTTTCCACTCTACAGTGCACTTTCCAACTCTTGTTTTCCATTCCCTGCACCACTACCCTAACAGGAATACTCTCCAAATTGTTTCTCTACATCTGGCTCTCTTCCTTCCAATCCATTTTGTGGACATACCACTACCAGACCAATCTTTCTAAATCACAGCTTTGATCTGGACCATTTTTTTTTGGTCAGAAACCTTTAATAATGCCCTTGTTATGTACCACATAAAGAACAGGGCTTTAGCTTGACATTCAGGGCCTTCCAAAGATTGGTCCTGGTTTATCTGCCTCTACCTTTCCTGCATACCTTTATGCTGGATATCTTGCTTCTCTCTGCTCCATTCAAGCTGGTCTGCTGCTCATTTCCCGCATATACTTTTGCTTTCCCAATTTTAAACTTTTTTCTTCTGCCTGGAATGTTGTTCTTCCCTTTCTTATGCCTCATGAAGTCCTTTTGTTTTTTTGAAATTGGGACACTAATTGTTCGTAGTAGTGCTGTCTTCTCTGAACATTGCTTTTTTGATAATATTGATCACATACGATACATACCCTGGAGAGGAAGATATACCCTAACAGCCTTTGGTTCTCCCTAAACATCGGATTCAGTAAGGTGTGAGAGTAGATGGACTAAAGACTTCATTTTTAAGGAGACTTTGTGGTCCAGTACTGTTAGAAGAAACAAGTCCTATAATCTAAGCTCTTTTTCAGGCTTTTTTGTAGATTCAGTTTGCCATGAGATGTAAATGTTGTCAATATATGTGCCATGAAAGAAATTAAAATTTAAGTTAACGGCAAGAATATTGTTTCTGGAAGCAATTTGAGCCCTCTAAAGGTTGGCCCCATCTTGGGGTGCCTTGGGGCTCAGTTGGTTAAGTGTCGGATTTTGGCTCAGGTCATGATCTTGCAGTTTGTGAGTTCAAGCCCTGTTTCGGCTCTGTGCTGACAGCTTGAAGCCTGGAGCCTGCTTCGACTCTGTGTCTCCCCGTCTCTCTGCCCCTCCCCCACTCTCTGTCTCTTTGTCTCTCAAAAATAAATAAGCATGAAAACAATTTCAAGTAATTTTAAAACACTGTATGGACCACATGAAGCTCATCTATAGGTAGGATGTGTTCCTTGGACCACTAATTTGCAACCGCTGGACTAAAAGTGAGAAGGAAAAATCTGTTCTTCTTTCCAGATGTAGCCACTACTATCTATTTTTCTGTACCTTTTAGAAAATTTCCATGCCTGTAGAATTTTGTATGTGTATGTATACTTACAGAATTTTCTGTGTGTGTGTGTGTGTGTGTGTGTGTATTTTTTAAACAGCAGTGGTATTGCAGTTTGAATAATTGTTCTTCCTATCCAGAGTAGTGGGTAACACAGCCCTTGTACTGAAGTAGTTGTCAAGATATTTGGATAGGATGATCAAATAGATCTATATTTTACTAAATAATAGCGTAGTGGTAGATTTTATCTCTTCAGATTTGATCTCTTCAAGTACAGTAGAATTCTTTCACTGTATTGAGCAACCAACTCTCATCCAGTAATTACATGTAATTATTAAAACTTGTTTTGCTGTATTAAGAGCAAAATGTGTTAAGTAAACTAGTGAATCCATCTGAATTTGCTTATGAGATATTTTCAGAGAACACATTTTATAAGGTTTTTTTTAAATTTATTTATTTTGAGAGAGAAAGATAGAGAAAGGGAGAGAGAGAATCCCAAGCAGGCTCCACACTAATGGTGTGGAGCCTGATGCGGGGCTTGAACTCCTGGAACTCTGAGATCATGACCTGAGCCGAAATCAAGAGTTGGATGCTTAACTGACTAAACGCAAGGGACCCAAAACACAAGACTGAAACTGAAGAGGTTTAACTCTTATGGAATTACCTTGTGCAGATGAAACTGATACATTTTTCACTTGTAAGGGTTATTGATTTTGTGAGTGGTTTTCTCATGATTAGCCAGAGTTAATGTATGTCTTTGGAGAGGAGCAGTTAATTCCAAATATGGAACTCAGCCCCACTGAATTGACTATGTACTGGATTTTAAAAGACTCACTTTAAAAAATGAACAGTTGTGTTTTCTTATGTGTGAACCATGGCTCTATGAAGTATTTCCAAGGGTTCACACTTGAATTATTGTGCTTGAGGTCAGTGATTCACAACCTATTATGGATCAACAGCCTACTACTCGATTGATTGAATGATACACAGTGTGCTTCTAAAATGCTTTCTGGTCAGGATTTACTTTCTGAAGTAAATTTTGCTTTTTAACTAAAAAAAAAACTTTGATAACGGACTTTGGGACAGTAGAAATCATTGGCTGAGGGATGAGGTTTTGCATACAGCTATATAACTGGGAACCAACTGTGTTTAAAATTTTTTTTAATTTAAAAATAATAACTTTTATTATGATATAAAATTTTATTATGACTTAAATCATTGCAGATAAGCTAGAAAGTGCCAGTAAGCAAAAAGAAGATAAAAGCAAGCCATACTCACAGGAGCCAGAGATAAACAATTTTAACCCTTTCATCTGTATTTTTCTAGTACATACTTGCATGTGTTTGTGTGCGTACCTGTGTTTGCTTTATGAAAGTGGAGTATTTGCTATATTCCATGTACTGTTTCAAGTGATTACTACATAATTTAATGCTCACAATAATTTCAGGAAATAAATACAGTTATTCTTACTTTACAGAAAAGGAAAAGAGGCTCAGTAAGGTTAAGTAACTTAGTAAAGTTACATGGGTAATAAGTGGTAGAAATAGAATTCAGATGTAAGTAGTCTCGGACTAGAGTCTGTGCTCCTGATTGCTGTGTTTTATACACTTGGTGGGTTTCTAGGGCTGCCATAACAAATTACCACAAACCGGGTGGCTTAAAACAAAAAGTTATTCTCTTACAGTTCTGGAGGCTAGAAGTTGAAATCAAAGCATCAGCAGGGCTCTGCTCGCTCTGAAGGTTCCTAGAGAAGAATCCTCCCTTAACTCTTTTTAGCTCTTGATGGCTCCCTTCTTTTGGCATTTCTTGGTGTTCCTTGGCTTGTACTACGTCACTCCAACCTCTGCCTCAATAGTCACAGGGCCTTCTTCCTTGTGCCTCCAGATTTCCCCCTCCCCAGATTTCCCCAATCCCCAGTCAGTTGGATTTAGGGTCCAACCTGATCTGACCTCATCTGAACTAATTGCATCTGCAAAGACTATTTCCAAATCAGATTGCATTGTGAGGTTCTGGGTAGATGTGAATTTTGGTGGATACTCTTAAACCACTACAAACACAATTTGTAATCTTTCACTGAAAAATCTCTTATGATTATTCATTTTTAATAAATATGATTCTATACTTTTAAGGCTTCATGGTATTAAGTGTATATAAAATAACTTAATCCTTTTTTGTTGGATATCAAGGTTATTTTTATTTTTTTGTCACTGTAAACTCAGTATTGAAATTCTTGTAGGTAAATCTTTGCTTGCATCCTTAATTGTTTCCTTAGAGTTTTTTCATAGAATTAGATTGCTGGGCTAAAGATAAACGTGGTTTTTAATGCTCTTAATATTTAATTGCTAAATTGTCTCCCTCATAAAGGTCAGACTAATTTATATTTCTGCCAGCTACTGTGTGAGTAGCTGTTCCCTTTAATACCTCATCAGTGCAGCATATTACAATTAAAAATGTTTTTCTTTTGCCAGTTTGGTAGATAAAAAGTGTGATCTTGTTTTAATTTGTATTTTGTCATTTCTGAGGAGTATTATGTCCTAAATGTCCACTGTATTTCTTTTATGAATTAGCTGAACATGCCCTTTGTCCATTTTTTTAATAAGGAAGTTTGCCTTTTTGGAAAGTGGAGTTTTTTTTCCTGACTGTAAAAGTAGTAATACTGAATACAAAAAATCAGCCAGTTCAGAAATATTGAAGGAAGACATATTGCTTTATAGCCTGCTTTTTCACTAAACGTAGATATCTTTCCATGTCTGTTTTTCATGGCTGCTAGTGTTCCATTACTTGGGTATTCTGTACTTTAGTTGAGAAGCCATTTATTGGTTTTTGTTGTTTTTTGCTGTTAGAAACATCTTTTCATATTTGCCTGATTATTTTCTTTTCTCTTAGTATTTTAAAAAACTGTGACATATAGCCCATGTATTTATTTTGGAGAAATTCTTAGAAGTGGAATTGCCAGGTCAAAGGTATGGCCTTTTGAAGGTTCATGAACATTGCTAGATTGCCTCCATGAAGGATGTAACAATTGATAATCCAGACAGTTTAGGCATTAGAAAACTTGGTTTCTGGAATGTCGATTTTTAATTTTTGCTGAATAGATTTATCTGATAGATAAATGTTTGTTATTCTAGTTTGCATTTCTTTGCTGGTGAAATCTTAAGTTTTATGTGTGTGTGCTGGCTATTTTTTTATAGACCTTTTTATTTAAAAAAAAAAAAAAAAAGGTTCTAATGAACCCTGTGTATCCATCATCTTGATTTCAGTCATTAATTTTTTTTTTTTTGTCTTTTTTTTTCCCCTCACTAAAGAACAGTATTTTTAAAGCAGATTTCAGCTATGTGGTGGCTACTTGTTTTGGTGTTTAAAATGTAACAACTTTATTGAAATACAATTTACACATCCTAAAATTCACCTATTTTAAGTGTACAAATTCAGTGAGTTTTGTAAATTTATAGATTTGTATAACCATCATCACAAGCCAGTTTTAGAACATTTCTGTCACTCCAGTAAGATTTATGGCAGTTTGAGGGGCATCTGGGTGGCTCAGTTGGTTAAGCGTTCGACTTTGGCCCAGTCATGATCTCACAGTTTGTGAGTTTGAGCCCTGTGTCAGGCTCTGTGCTGACAGCTCAGAGCCTGGAGCCTGCTTCAGCTTCTGTGTCTCCCTCCCTCCCTCCCTCCCTCTCTCCCTCCCCCCCTCCCTCCCCCCCCCTCTCTGCCCCTCCCCCATTTGCACCTGGTGTCTCTCTCTGTCAAAAATACAACATTGAAAAAGTATATCAAAGAAATAATTAAAAAAAAAAAAAAGATTTATGCCCATTTGTGGTCAGTCATCCCCAGTGCCAGGCAACCACCATTCTGACTTCTGTCTCTCTGAATTTGCCTTTTCTGTATGTTTCATGTAAATGTAAACATGAAGTATGTGGCCTTTGTGGCTGGCTTCTTTTCTTTATTAGCATAATGTTTTCAAGGTTTATCCACATTGCAGCATGGATCATTGATGGAAGTTCATTCTGTTTTATTTTACTGCTGAATATTCTACAGACATTGAAAAATAATCATTGTTATTAAAAAATCATTATTCAAACAGTACCAGAGATTTTTCAGTGAAAGGTAAGTCTTTTTTTGATTCTAGATTTTGTGTCTCTTCCCAGAGACAGTACCTATTACTGATTGGTCTCTTGTGTACCTTTCCAGATGTTATTCTATATAGCTTTAATACCTGTAAAGGTCCTTGCTGTTTGGTATCTTTGTCATTTTTTTAATATATTTTTGAGAGAGGGAGAATCCCAGGCAGTCTCTGCACTGTCAGTGCAGAGCCTGATATGGGGCTCAATCTCACGAACCATGAAATCGTGACTTGAACTGAAATCAGGAGTCGGACACTTAACTGATTGAGCCACCCAGACACACTTGCATCTTTGTCATTTTAAAAATTGATATTTGTAAGTTAGATTTTGCACATGTTTTTCCAGTTTCCTGTTTGTGTTTTAACTTCTTAAAAATTTTATTTAGATATGTACTTATAAAATGGATATGTGTTTCTTATGAAAAGTTTAGATAGTACATAGATCGCTGTGTTTCCCTCCCTCAACTCACTCTGCAAAAGTAGCCATTAGTCTATTTTTTCAGAGACACTGTGTACCTTTGTAGGACTGTATTTGATCAGAGAGTCCATATGTATGCTAGTAAGTTATTACTATACTTTCCTCCATTCTACATGCAGATTTAAATCCCTCCTCTTACAGTTTTTTTTTTTTTCCTGAAAAAGAACTGTCTTCTACATAGATATTTAAAATTTTGTCAGTGAACGTAGTTCCTGATAGATGTCTTTAGATCTTAAATGTTAGGTCTTTTTGGGAAGTTTTTTCCTCCACAGCGCCTTAAAACAAACTTTGATATATTGTTAAGTACGGACTTTAGGCCAGGTCATTTCAGATCCATCATCTACTTCAGTTGTCAAGAATTTTTCTGAAAGCATGATCTGTAGGTGTACCATCTCTTGTAGAGGTCTTCTCTCCTCCCTTACACTTGAAAACTTGTGTGTGCGCATACACACACACACACAGAACCTAGGTATATGTATTATATATAGTATATATACGTTAGCTTATTTAACTTCACAGTATACTGTGGACATCATTTTTTTTAATGGGTGCATGGTATTTATTCATTGTGGCTGACTATATTTAATTTAAATATTTCCTTAGTGATGGACAGCTAGTTTCCAGGTAGTATTTGCTTTTATAAAGCTGCTCTGGTACAGGTATCTTTGTATACTTGTGGGTACAGTTTTAGAAGTGGAATTGGTGGGGCTGGGTGTATGGGCAGTTTAAATTTTGATAGGTAACATCAAATTGACTCCAAAAATATTGTAACAATTTTCATTTTTACTGTCCCTGCACAAGAGTCCTTGGCTTTTTAAAAAAAAATTTTTTTTTGAAGGTTTATTTATTATTGAGAGACAGAGAAACGGAGTGAGCATGGGAGGGGCAGAGAGAGGGAGAGACACAGAATCTGAAACAGGCTCCAGGCTCTGAGCTGTCAGCCCAGAGCCTGATGTGGGGCTCAAACTCACAAACCGCAAGATCATGTCCTGAGCTGAAGTTGGACACTTAACCGACTGAGCCACCCAGGCGCCCCAAGAGTCCTTGTTTTGCCACACTTTTATCAACCAGGAATGATCTTTGTCTTTACATTGTTGCTGGTTGACAGGTTAAAATGTATTCATTTTAATTTGTATTGCTTTAATTATGAATGAGGTAGGACATCTTTCCATATCTTTATTGGCTATTTGTATTTTCCCCCAGCTTTATTGAGGCCATTTGTACTTTTCTGTGACTTATTTGTGTTTTCTTCTCTGTCTCAACTGGAGTGTTATTCTTTCTCTCATTAACTTGAGTTGTTTATATATTAAGGAAATGGACTTCTTATTAAATACTTGCCTTTCCTCCAGTTTCTTTTAACTTGGCTTATAACGTTTTGTTTTGTTTTGTTTTGTTTTAACTCTGTGGCGCTTTCTTTGTGAATTTTTATGAAATTGAATCCAGCAATCTTTTCTTTTTTCATTTCTGCTTTTGGTTTCATGTTTATAAATCTTTTCCCCACATAATTGTTACATAATTATTATTTACCTCTGTTTTCTTTATGATTGCGTAATTTACATAAATCTTTTATATAGTTAAAATGTATTTGGCAGTGTTTTGGGAGGTCCATATCCTAACATGTTTTGCAAATGATTAGTTGGTTTCCATTTTTTTGAGAAATTCATATTTCCTCCCAAAGATTGAAATGCTACCTTTATCATGTATCAAATGTTTATATATATACACACACACACACACACACACACACACTTGGGCTTGTTTTTGCACTTTTTCCTCTGTTTATGTCCAGTTTTCTAGGGTTGAATAAGAGTTTTAAGGTTTGCTTAAAATATTTTTAAAGGCAAGTACATCTTCTTGTAATTTTTCAGTTTTTCCAAGTTATAAATGCACATAGTTTCCAAGAGTAAAGTAAATTTCTACAGGCTTGTTAAAAGAACCAGGAATTCTAGACCCCCTTTTCCTTCTTTCAGTTCCCAGAAGCAATCTTTTTCAATTCTTTCAACTGATTTTGAGATTTTTGCCTCTCTATTGATTTTTTTTTCTTCTGTTTTAACTATAATCTGTTTATTTCCCACAGGGAGATGAGGATTTCATTCTTTGATAGCCAGTGTGGTGGTAAAGAGCAAAGTTCAGAGTTTCTGCTATGTACTGTCTGTGTGACTTTGGCAAGTTATTACCCTCTCTGTGCCTTGGTTTCCTCATATATAAAGACAATATCCTTTTTTATCTGAAGATTAATTAATTAACATGTGTAAAGATTTAGAGCTGTGCCCTGGCACATGGTAATTGTTAGTTTCACTTACCCTGTCTCCCATTCTCCCATTTTAAGTGTTTGTAATTTAGAGAAGTCAGTTTTCAGCGTCTATGTTGTTTTAACTGTTTAAATGCTTACTGACACTCGAGCTATTAGTATACTTAGATTCATTTTCCCTTTCTGTACAATCTTTTGCTGCCCCAAGGGTAATAATTGTGTAGGCTTTTGGTTTGTTCAGTCTCTTAGATATTTTTTTCCTAAGTCATTCTCAAAGTCCTTACCAACCATGAATCTCTTCTTCATAGGTTCAGACGGTGTTGTATCAGTTTAACCTTTTTGAAGAACTTTCTTCCAGAGCATTTGACCTACTCTGATCTGGACTGGTTGAGCTCTGAGTGTGCTGCACAGCTCTTATTCTGGGTACCCTGGGGATTTCTTTCACACTCCTCCTACTCCCCACCCTTTGTTGGAAACCTTGTTTCCTGGACCCCATTTTTTTAAACTTCCTGAGAGTGCAGAGGAGATAAAATTTGAGACTTTTGTATTCTGAAACTATATTTTACTCTGATGCTTAGTTGATATCCAGGTTTGCTTAGGTAACAGTTTTAAGGTTGGAAATATTTTTTTCTCAGAATTTTGAAGGCACTGCTCTTTTGTCTTCTTTTTTTCCGTGGAAATGTTGAAATGTGATGCTGTTCTGATACTTTGTTCTTTGTATGAATCCTGTCTTTTCCCTCTCTGGAAGCTTTTGGTAACTTTGCTGTGTGTCCCTGGTGTTCTCAAGTTTGATGGGGATACATTTCAACATGTATTTTCATACCTTGTGCTCAGCTTTAGAGAGCCCTTTCAGTCCGGAAACTGTCTTCTTTTTCTTGGGAGATTTCTTAAATTAATCCTTTGATTTCTTTCCCTTCATTTTCTGTGTTCTCTTTTCTTAGGTCTCCTATTTTTCAGATAGTGGATCTTCCGGTCTGGTCCTCTGTCTTTTCTCTTTTCATCTTTTGACTCTTTTTTTTTGCTCTGTTTGGTGGGAGATCTTCAAGTTGCCATTTTTGTTTGCTTACTTTTTAGTCTTTTTCTTTCATATTCAATGCTTTACCTTAAGTATTTGGTTGTTCTTGGCTGTCTACTCCTATTTAAAAGTAGGACACAGAAAGTGGATTGGAAGCTGTGGACCTGATTGTAGTTTTTAAGTGAAAGCTTTAAAAAGCCCCACCCATTTCCTCCAGGGTGGGGCATTCACCAGGCTACGTGTGCAGTGTTTAGACAGATCTAACGGTTGGGTTTAGGCAAATGCATAACCTCTCCTGTTTTTATCCATATCTTCACCTTCACTTGTAGGGTACCCGGTGCTGTTAATTCCTGAACCTTTTGGGAATCCTCATTTTAAGTCGGGTTGCTTCTCTACTTTTCCCCACTGCTGGCTGAGGAGGATTCAGCTTTCTCAGGTTGGCTAAGTCATTTACCACTTGTTTGTCTACCTTCCAGAGCATCAAATGTTGCTTCCTCACTTGTTCACTTTGTCCTCATGAATTTATGACTTTTCTCCCCATTTGTCTCAGTTTGTTCGGGCCGCTATAACAAAAGCAACCACCATAGACTGTGTGGTTTATAAACACCAAACATTTATTTCTCACAAGATCTAGAGGCTGGGAAATCACAGATCAGGGTGCCAGTAGATTTGGTATCTGGTGAGGGTCTGATCCTGGTTCACAGATGGCTGACTTCTCATTGTAACCCCACGAAGTTGAGGGGTGAGGGAGCTCTCTAGGGTGTCTTTTATAAGGACACTAATCCCATTCTTGAGGGCTCCACCCTCATGACCTAATTATCTCTAAAAGCTCTACCTTGTAACACCATCACATTGGGAGTTAGGTTTCAACATGTGAATATTTGAGGGCACAAACATTCATTCAATCTATAGCATCATACCTGTATTTTATTTTATTTTAGCTTTTTTAATGTTTATTTTAGAGAGAGAGAAAGCAAGCAAGCAAGCCAGCCAACCAGTCGGGGAGGGGCAGAGAGAGAGACACACAGAATCCGAAGCAGGCTTCAGGCTTTGAGCTGTCAGCACGGAGCCTGATGCAGGGCTCAAACTTGTGAACTGCAAAGTCATGACCTGAGCTGAAGTCAGATGCTCAACTGGCTGAGCCACCCAGGAGTCCCTGCCTTTATTTTATTTCTTTTAATGTTTACTTATTTATTTTGAAAGAGAGCAAGCAAGCAGGGGAGGGAGCAGAGAGAGGAAGAGAGAGAGAATCCCAAGCAGGCTTTGCACTGTCAGTGTGGAGCCCAATGAGGGACTTGAACCCACGAACGGTGAGATTATGACCTGAGCAGAAACAAAGAAGTCGGGAAGCTAAATCGACCAAGCCATCCACACACCCTGCATACCTATATTTTAGGAGGGACTTTGGGGGAGAGTTGACGCCAGTGCATGCAATTTTTCATTGGAAACTGAAAGGAAACATTGGATTTGTCTCTAAAATTTTCTGTTTTGCCTTTTCATTTTTATTATGATTTATATGATTGGGATGTGATATAAAATTTCAACATGCCAATTGAATAATTGATCAGGTTGTAATGATGTTACATATATAGATAGCTTTTCTTTGGTGAAATGGAACTGTTTTACCTGAAGGATCAAGAACAAATTATAAATCGTTATCATTGGCTATGAGCTTATAGTTGGCTTTTATTTCCTTTTTTATACTTTCATTTCCTTTTTATACTTTAATTCTTGATCTTTTTCTCTTTAATTCCTAAATTTTCTACAATAAATAAATGTAATTAGGAAAAAATAACACCTAAGTTGAGAAAAGTTGTTAATCAAATCCTTGTATAAAAATTGGCTCTAGATCCCAGTGTTCTTTACCTCCTTTAGGTAATCTGCAGTTAATGAACACTAAATTTGGGGTGTGCGTGTGTTTTGCGGAGTTCATTCTGATCTCGCAACTTTTTATTTTGAGGAATTGAAAGACTAGCACAATGAATACCTATATAATCGCCATTTTACCACATTTGTTTTATTTTTAAGTACCTTTACTGAAGTACAGTTTACACAGCATAAATTATCCCAGTTGAAGTGGATACTTGAATGATTGTTAGTAAGCTTACAGAATTGAGGAACCATCACTAGAATCCAGTTGTATAATATTTCATCATACAGTAAAATTTCTTCTGCCTGTTTACTGTTAATCCCCATTACCATGCCCCAATATCAGGCAACCACTGATCTTTTTTCTGTCTTTAAACAGTTGTCTTTTCTCCACCTTTAATATCAGTAGAATCATCTAATAGGTGGTGTTTTGTATCTGGCTTTTTTTACTTAGCATATTGTTTGTGAAGCATTCATGTTTTTTAATTTTTATATATTTTTAAGAATATTTATTTTGAGAGAGTGAGCATGCAAGAGCAGGGGAGGGGCAGAGAGAGAGAGAGAGAGAGAGAGAGAGAGAGAATCCCAAGCAGGCTCTGCACTGCCATCACAGAGCCTCACGCAGGGCTTGAACTCACAACTGTGAGATCATGACCTGAGCCGAAATCAAGAGATGGTGGCTTAAACTGAGCCACCCAGGTGCCCCATATGTTTTAATTTCTTTTGAGTAGATACTTAGAAATGAATTCCTTTTATTTTTTTAAATTTTTTGTTTTTAATGTTTATTTTTGAAAGAGAAAGAGAGAGAGACAGCGTGACGGGAGGAGCAGAGAGAGAGGGAGACACAGAACTTGAAGCAGACTCCAGGCACCAAGCTGTCAGCATAAAATCTGACATGGGGCTCGAACTCAGAAACTGTGAGATCATGACCTGAGCTGACTGAGCCACCCAGGCACCCCAACTTTTTTTTTTTTTTTAAAGGTTTATTTATTTTCGGAGAGAGAGAGGGAGAGAGAGAGAGCACACGCAGGGGAGTGGCAGAGGGAGACAGGGAAAGAATCCTATGCAGGTTCCATGCTGCCAGTGCAGAGTCCTGTGGCTTGAACTCAGTAACAGTGAGATCATGACATGAGACAGAATCAAGAGTCAGATGCTTAACTGACTGAGCCCACCCAGTCCTTGGATTGCTATTTTGTATTTAACTTTTTTACGAGTAACTACCATTTTATATTTAATTCTTTTCCAAAGCAACTACCACTTACATTCCCACCAGCAATATATAAGAATACTCTGTCTAGATTTATATGTTTTTTGTTTAACCATTTGAGATAAATTGCAGAGAGGTTGGCATTTCAGCCCTTAGCCCTTCAGTAAAGATCTTCTAAGAACAGTGGTCTCATCCTGTATTACTGTAATATTATTGTCACTCTCTAGGAATTTAGCATGGAAACATTAGTATTATCCAATATACATTCCGTATTTAGATTTTCCTATTTGTTCACAAAATGTTTTTTATAACTTTTTTTTAAATCCAGGATCTTCTCATACATCTCATGCTATATTTGGTTGTCATGTCTCTTTACTTGCCTTCAATCTAGAGCAAGTTTCACTCACCTTTGTCATTTGGATGTTTTATGACATTGACATTTTTTGAGTCCAGCCCATTTGTCCACTAGTATGTCCTATATTGTTGATTAGTCTGATTGTTTCCTCACAGGTTCAGGTTAAACATTTTTTTGTTAGAATACATGGATGATCCTATGTCTTCTCTTGCATCACATCAGGAGGTAAATGTTGTAGTTTGTCCCATTATTATGCTAAATTTGAATATTTGCTTAAGATAGCATCTACCTCTTTTTTTCCTTTGTAATTAGTAAGTAATCTGTGAAAGACTGAGTGTATCCTTTTCCCCAGCAGTCTTTCTCCCAACTGTATTAGTATCCATTGATGATCCTTGCCCTGAGTCATTTATTGCTTGAGTGGGTTGCAAAAAGGTAATTTTCTAATTTTGTTGTTCCTTCTTCATTTATTGGCAAGTCTTTTGTAAAGTTATTGTTGATATTTAAGTGGAACTTACCAATTCGATCATGAAGGATTTTATGGGGAATGAAGATTTTTGGTTGGTTATTTATTTATTTGTTTAGTTTTAGAGAGAGAGCATGCATGAGTGGCGGAGAGGAGCAAAAGGGGAGAGAGAGAGAGAGAGAGAGAGATAGAGATTGAGAGACAGAGAGAGAGAATGAGAATCTGAAGTAGGCTCCATGCTTGGCTTGGAGCCTAATGCGGGGCTTACTCCCACAACCTTGGGATCATGACCTGAACTGAAATCAAGAGTTCTATGCTCAGGGTACATGAGTAGCTCAGTTGGTTAAGCGTCTGACTTCGGCCCATGATCTCTCAGTTTGTGAGTTGAGTTTGACCTCGTGTTGGGCTCTGTGCTGACTGAGCCTGGAGCCTGCTTCAGATTCTGTCTCCCTCTTTATCTGTCCCTCCCACTCATGCTCGCTCTGTCTCTCTCTCTCTCTCTCTCTCTCTCTCTCTCTCTTTCAAAAATGAATAAATGTTGAAAAATAAAAAAAAGTTGAATGCTCAACCAACTGAGCCACCCAGGCGCCCCTATGCTTATTTTTTAGCGTATCCTAATAGTGTGGAAGTAAGTGTATTTATTTGCCTTACCCTCAGCCACAGAGGATCCCAAGAAAAGTACTGAAGAGAGAGATCTCCTTGACTTTTGTGAAGCCTGAAATATATAAGCTCCTTTGCTGTGTTTCCATTATTTTGGGATGTTTGCTGCTCTTCTCTCTTTGAGAGACCACTCTTTTTAAGGAAGAATTAGCAAAAGCTATAGAACATTTTTTTCCTCAATTTTTAGTTTTTCTTTGTAAACCAAATTGGATAGTTTTTTTTTCTGTTTTCTTTTGGATGGATTTGTGATTTTTTGGTAGTAATCTAACTGGTGGTAAGTATGCAGTGTCATGTAAGTAGCTATTTTTTAAAAAATCCTCTTCTTCTGTAATGTATAAAAATGCCATAGTTGGATGAGCTATCTAGACTATTTGTCATCTGTAGCTAGTTGCCGAGAACATGAAAACATTAAAGAGTATGTGAGATTGTTTGCAAGTGTCATAGAACTTTTAAAGGAAATAGTCTTTAAATGTTGTCTTCCTTGTTTTTTCTCAGTGGTTACCAAAAATGGCAGCAATCTCTGACATATTTATACTGTCATTTTATTAGTGTGTAAAAAAGGGGGGAGGGGCTTGTTCCTCTTAGGTTTGTGAGCTATCATAAAATCTGCATTTATTGTATTTCACCAAGTTTCATCTAATTTAGTTTAGTCTCCTAGCTGTAAGTATGTAGCTTTTTAAAGGTACCTATCTCATGTACCAGAGAGTAGCCAAATATAACCATAGAGTATTTGGAGATGGGTTGGCTGAAGAATGAGTAGAGTTGGCATTAATGCCATGTGGCATTATTTGGTAGTGATGATAAATTGCATTGGCTTTATCATATTACATAGAACTTGGTCAAGGTTTATTTACCTTTTTGTTAAGGGAGAAAATAAGATTGAAAACATAAGGGTTTTAGATTCACTCTTAGACGTGTACCATAGTACACATTTTTGGAGATGAGGTATACTGAGGTTTACTTTTTATTATCTCCAAAGATGGTGTGGTTGGCATTGTTCTTTAGGGGAGGTGAAACTGAAGAGGCTTTGAAGCAGGCCTCTGTAGCATGCCATCAAGAAATTGCAAAGGTAAGACACTTAGACAGGTATAGAGCATTTTAATCAAAGGTGTAGAGTATTTCTTTTCAAAGCTCATGCATTCTTCTCTGTATGCGGAAACATTTGAGAATGGAGTATTTGTTTATAGTTTAGCTTTTAGGCACTTTGTCCTTTTTTAGAAAACACCCCCCCCCCCGAAGTTTCTAGTGTTAGCTCTCTGACTAGGCAGCAGGATAAGATGCATTTGACCATTGCTGGCTTATTGTAAGTTTTCTGTTAGGTAAACATACTTTTGAAAACCATAATTATAGATTTACCTGATCATTTCGTAACTGCTACTTAAAATTATGTCCCAAAGAAAGTTTCATGAACAACAATAAACCACAGATGTTTTGTTTATGAAGATAGCTTTTTGTCTGAATCACGTTTTCGGTTCGTCATTCTGGGACTTTTTGGGTATCATACGTTTCATGTCTCCTCTGGGCCGTTCTAGTTAGTATTTTAAAAAATTTCAGTTGGCACTGAACCTAGTGATTGTTTACTTTTTAGGAAATATTCATGACTGTTAAGTTGGGAGTAAGAAAAATGGGAGTTATTTCTAAATATGCATCTTTAATGGGTAATTGGGTTCTTAAAAGTGGAGTTATGATGAAGGAAATGACTCAGCACTTTTTAAATTGTGATCCTTCTTTAGTCTGCTTCATATTCATAGTTTTTTTTTCCTTTTGTGATGAATATTTTCAAATATGTAGCAAAATAGAATATAACAAATAGACATTCATAGTTTTTTGCTGCTGTAGTAAATTACCACAAACAGTGGTTTTAAAAAAACCACCAATTTATTATTTTATAATTATGGAATTCAGAAGTCCCAATGGGTCTTACTGGGCTAAAATAAAGGTGTTATCAGGGCTGTGCTCTTGCTAAAAGAATCCCTTTTATTGTCTTTTCTTGCTTCCAGGGGCTACGTGCATTCCTTGGCTTATGGCCTAATTTTTCCATCTTCAAAGTCACTGAGTCCTCCTGTTGCTGTCTCCTTGGTTCTCTCTTCCAGTTCCCTCAGACCACTCTTAAAGAAGTGATCACATTGAGTTCCCTGGTATAATCCAGGATAATTTCCCCATTTTAGGTCAGCTGATTAGCAGCCTTAATTCATGTACCCTAATGTTTACATGTTACGGAGAGTAGGACATTATGGGGTTGATGAAAATGTTCTAAAACATGGTGATGGTTTTACAATTCAGTGACTTTACTAAAAACTCATTGTAAACTTGAAATGGGTGAATTTTATGCTATGTAAACTATATTTCAATAAAGTTTCTTTGGTAAACTTTTAGATGCTCTTTTTTGCTTTTAGAAGTCCAAATTTCTTAATGAAACATATTGGTCCCATCCTGATTAAATTTTTTAAAAGTTGTGGTAAAGTACATATAACCTGAAAGATGCCATATTAATCGTTTTCACATGTACAGTTCAGTTGTGGGAAGCATGTTGTACAACCAACGTTCAGAACTTTTTCGTCTTGCAAAACTGAAACTCTACCCATTAAACAGTAACTCTCCATTTCCCCCTTCCCTCTGCCCCTTTTAGTCATCCTTCCACTTTCTGTGTCTATGAATTTGATTACTTTCATATAGGTGGAACAATTGTGACAGCTTATTTCACTTAGTATAACGTCTTCAAAGTTTAGCTATGATTTTCCTTTATTTTGTTTAAAGTTTTATTTAAGTAATCTCTACATGCAACACGGGGCTAGAACCCACAATCCCCACAATCAGGAGTCGCATGCTCTTCTGACTCAGCCAGTCAGGCACCCCAGATTTTCCTTTTTTTTTTTTTTTTTAAATGTTTATTTTTGAGAGACAGAAAGACAGAGCGTGAGCAGGGGAGGGGCAGAGAGAGAAGGAGACACAGAATCTGAAGCAGGCTCCAGGCTCTGAGCTGTCAGCACAGAGCCTGACTACGGGCTCGAACTCCTAACTGTGAGATCATGACCTGAGCTGAAGTTGGATGCTTAACCAGCTGAGCCACCCAGGCGCTCCCAGGTTTTCTTTTTAAAACTGAATAATATTTTAGGGTGCCTGGGTGGCTCAGCTGGCCAAGCATCTGACTCTTGATTTCGGCTCAGGTCATGATCTCAGGGTTTGTGAGTTCAAGCCCTGCATCAGGCTCTGTTTTGTCAGAGCAGAGCCTGCTTGGGATTCTCTTTCTCCCTCTCTCTCTGCCTGCCTCCCCCCTCTCCATCTCTCTCAAAATAAATAAACTTAAAAAACAAACAAAAAAAAAGACTGAATAATATTCCATTGTATGTGTATACCATTTTATTCATCTGCTCACCTGTTGTTGGAGACTTGCTTTCCTCCACTTTTTGGCTGTTACGAATAATGCTCTAAACATTGATGTGCAGTTATCTCTTTGAGATTCTGCTTTCAGTTCTTTGGGGGATATACCCCAAAGTGGGATTCCTGGATCTGAGTTAAGTTTTAATTTACCTTTCCAGCTCCTCTTCTGCCTCTTATAATAGACTTTGCACCACATGTACAGACTCTATCCCTGGAACTCACTATGTAATTTTGGATTAATCTAGACCTATTATGTTGTAGGTAACAGAATCACTCCATTTTTATTTTTTAATTTTATTTACTTATTAAAATTTTTTTTGAGTTTATTTTGAGAGAGAGAGAGAGAGAGAGAGGATGCCAGTGTGTGAATGGGGGAGAGACAGAGAGAAGAGGGAGAGAGAGGATCCTAAGCAGGCTGTATGCTAACAGCATAGTGCCTAACATGGGGCTCGATCCCATCACCCATGAGATAATGACCTGAGCTGAAATCAAGAGTCAGATGTTTAACTGACTGAGCTACCCAGGCTCCCCTGTTTATTTATTTTTAGAGAGAGAGAGTGCAAGCAGGGGAAAGGGGCAGAGGGAGAGAAAGAGAATCACATTCAGTGCAGAGCCTAACGTGGGGCTCAGTCCCACAAACCTGGGATCATGACCTGAGCCCAAATCAGGAGTTGGGCGCTCAACCAACTGAGCCACCCAGGCACTCCCAAACTCACTTCAAACTGGATAATGCTAAAGGTGTGTATGTTGGAGTCGGGGGAGGTACCTTAAAGATGTTGCTATGTTACACAGAACCCAAAGACCTGAATATGTTTGGGCTTCAGGAAAAACTGGACTTTAAAATAACTCAGGTTTCTGGCACTTGGGTGGCTCAGTTGGTCAAGCATCTGACTTCGGCTCAGGTCATGATCTCATGGTTGGTGAGTTTGAGCCCTCCCATTGCGCTCTCAGCTGTCAGGGCAGAGCCTGCTTGGGATCCTCTGTCTCCCTCTCTCTCTGTCCCTCCCCTGCTCATGTGCACATTCTCTTCCCCTCTCTCTTTCAAAAATAAGTAAATATTAACAATTTTTTTAATATTTCTGGTTTCTTTGTATGTTCTATGTAGGTGTTTGCAGTGGTCTTCTATCTCTGCTGAATGGAACTGTGACTGTCCAAAGCTCCCAAATATGTAGTTTATAGTTCATATACTATGGGAAAAACTTTCACTTCTAAATTCTGGGGTGCCCCCACCGTCACTTAACTGTGGAATGACCTCGCTGTGTCCTGAGGAATCCTATGTGGAAATGAGAGCATTGTCTCAACAAGTAACAACTACAAATGCTGTCATATCTCTCCCCAATGGGATATGATTCTAGCCAGGTCCAGCTATCATACTTTGACTTATTGTTAAAGGTGCCCCATCCCACCAGCTGAAGGCCTCAGGATGATAGCCGTGCTTTCCTTGTTTTGTTCTTGATTGGTCCAGATAAACATTTGCATGATCCTGCAGCCTGTAGGCTAAATGATAGTTTTTTTCTTTTATTGTTATCCTTCCTCTACCCTCTCTAATATAATCCCATCATGAGAGGAAAAGCAGATAAAAAGGAGAAAGGAAAAATACTATATTTTGGTTACAGTTTATTCCATTTATTAGGCACCTTCTATGTGCTGGGCACTATTCTCAGCTGGGGGTTATAAGCAGAAAGAATACAGAGCATGTGCTATCTTCTACAGGACAGGAGCAGTAAAATACAATCAACAAGTCTCGTGGTCACCTGTTAACTCATTTCACTGTTAGAAGATTGAAGGCTTTAGCCTGGCTTGCCCCCAAAAGATTTACCATGTCTGATATTACTCAGGACCATCCTTGAGAGGAGCACAGGGGACAGGATGGGAGATAGTTCTTTTTATGAGGGCTGTGCTGCTTTAGCTTTCTCCTTCCAATAAGATGCCACTTTTTGGACCTAGGGTTTGACTAGGAGTGTAATAATTACAGCCTCCTAGAGTGCCTGGGTGGCTCAGTTGGTTGAGCATCCAACTCTTGGTTTTGGCTCAGGTCATGATTTCATGGTTTGTGAGTTTGAGCCCCACGTAGGGCTCTGCACTGCCTGTGTGGAGCCTGCTTGGGATTCCCTCTCTCTCCCTCTGCTGCACGCTCTTTCTCTCAAAAATAACTCACACTTAAAGAATTACAGCCTCCTGATGATGGCACTCTTTTCAAACTTCAGTTCACTGCTTATCCATTGCATGTTGGTGCATTCCCTTTGAAACCCAACCCCAGTAATATTTAGGCTTTTTAGTCTCTAAAAAGAGACTGAAGAGAATACCTGGGACCAGGTTAATTCTCCTTAGTTTTGCTTATCTTCCTGGCTTAAAGGTCTCTACCTCAGGGCAGGTGGAAAATTCTGGATTTAGAGCTTTCTCAAACCTCTGTGGAATGTTATCTCCATAAATTTACTCCCTCCCCAGCCTTATTTCTGTCAGATACACTTTATAATGAGGGGAGGGAATGGCAGTTTGGGGGAACCCTATGCAAAGGTTTTGAAAGGGATTATCTACATCCTATTCATCAGGGTCTCCCTGTTTCTTAGTGGCACAAAGAATTCACTTGGTGAATTTCAGCAGAGTAATTATCTGATCAATAGAGGTTTCGGATCCATGGCTTTAGGGCAGAAAGGCCTTTGCTTAATCATTATATTCTTGTCTTATTTGTCATATCTCCCCTCTAGGAGACTGGATTGGACAGGATGGTGTCTTGCAGATTGGATTGTTTTGTAGAACCTTACTGAAGTTAGCATAGTCTTCTGTGGGCAATTTCTTTTTGTCGCCCAAAGCTCCTAAAGCATCATGTAGCTTTGGAGTGCATAAGGAGTGTAACCAACTGCTTTGCCACACACAAGGACTGCTGGCTTCTCAGCCCGAGGTGGGAGAGGCCTCTTCATTTTGTCACACACTTAGGGTTTGTTCCTTTTGCAATACCTCAGTCTTGTATCAGTTAGGACTTTTTAGAAGTGGTGAACAGAACTTTGTCACACTAGCCTGAGTGAAAATGAGAATAATGAGGATACTGGGAGGATATCTTAGAACGTAAGAAATTCATTTGGGCTTCAAAAACAACCAGAACCAGGGACTTGAACGTTGTCAGTCCTCTCTTTTTCTGGCTGCTTGTGAGTTTGTGGTCTTTTTTCTCTGAAGACTGCTTTTCTGTGTCTTTTAGTCCCATGGGCAAAACATGGCACTAAAAAGTTCCCAGTACAGGGAGAGATTGCCATCTCTTTCAGCTCCAGTCCCAAAGTTCTCGGGGAAGCGTTCAGATAGATTCAGCTTTGGGTCAGGCATTCATTCCTGGACTATCAGTTGTGGCTTAGAGCAGACTGATTTATTAATATGTTATGTTCTTATTTTATATGTGCTCTCCTGTGGACAAGGACAGCAATCCCAGAGAGAAGAGGCAGCTCTTCTTCATCTGTGGGCCTTTGCACGCACTCTCCCTCTATTTAACTGCTCCTTCATTCCTCTAGGTGGTTAACAAGTCCATCAGTTTTGATATGATCTTGTTAATGAAGCTTTCCCTCAGTTACTAAGTTTGAATTAGGTGTTTCCTCCTCTGTACTTTCATATTCCTTGGTTGTTTCTTCTCTGACATTTATCACATTGAGTTGTGATTATCTGTTCCCAAATCTTTCTTAATAGATTTTACATTCCTTTGTAGCAGACTTTGTCTTATTTATTTTTATGCTTACAGTACCTATAGTCGTGAATGAGTTAAAACTTAAATTAAAAAAAAAATGAGTAAATGTTGTATACTTACTGATTGGCAAAGAATGAAAAACTTTGTGCTTATAATATACTTTGACAGATTCTAAGATAAATACTGTTGGTTCCTTTAGTCCTAGAAACTGTTTGGTGGGATTAGGAGATATCATCTAGGGTGATCGTGAGCATACGGATATACCACACTTGAGGTATGGTGAGGTGCCACGCGTGTCTCAACTTGCTCTCCCACTTAACCCAAATCTGAGCTTCACCATTGATTGGACTTGACATGTAAAGTGTCACCAAGAGTCACCAAGAGCTAGGGTCTTAAATAGCGAAGGATCCTATCCATACCCAAGATTTGTCTGGCTTGTTTTTTTCCCTCGAAAATAATTGATCTTCTTCAACATGCAGTGCTGGGGCAGCTGGATAACCACAGGCAAAAGAATGAAGTTAGACCCCTGCCTCACTCCTTATACAAAAATTAAATAAAATGGGGCACCTGGGTGGCTCAGTCGGTTGAGTGTCCGATTTTGGTTCAGGTTATGATCTCGCGGTTGACGAGTTCATGCCTCGCGTGGGGCTCTGTGCAGACAGCTCAGATCCTGGAGCCTGCTTCGGATTCTGTGTCTCCCTCTCTCTCTGCCCCTACCTCTCTCATGCTCTCTCTCTCTCTTTCTCTGTCTCAAAAATAAATAAACATTAAAAAAATTAAATAAAACAGATAAATGGCCTAAATATAAAAGCTAAAACAATCACACTATTACAAGAAACATAGGGATAAATCAGCATGACATTGGATTTGGCAATCATTTCTTAGAGTTGACATCAAAAGCATGAGCAGCAAAAGAAAAACTAGATAAATTGGACTTTGTCAAAATTAAAGCTTCTGTGTATCTAAGGACATTATTAAAAAAGAGAAAAACCAGCTTATTTGTAAGTTGTCTATCTGATAAGGGTCTACTGTCCAGAATATATAAAGAACTCTTACAACTCATCAATAGGAAGATAAACGGCTCAGTCAAAAAATGAACAAAGGATTTCTCTGAAGAGGATATACAGATGGCCAACAAGTAAATAAGATGTTTATGGTCATTGGTCATTAAGGAAGTGCAAATCAAAACCACAGTCAGATATTACTTCACATCTAGTAGGAGGCTATAATTGGAAAAAAAAAGTGTTGGCGAGGATTTGGAGAAATAGGAACACTTGTACATTGCTGGTGCAAATGTAAAATGGTTCTGCTATGGAAAACTGTTTGGTGACTCTTCAAAAAGTTAAGCATGGGGTGCCTGTGTGGCTCAGTTGGTTGAGTGCCTGGTTCAGGTCATAGTCTCAAGGTTTGTGGGATCCATCCTCCCATCGGGCTCTGCACTGAGCATGGAGTCTGTTTGGGATTCTCTCTCCCTCTCCTCTGCCTCTCCCCCCTCCCCTCCCAACACAAAAACAAAAAACAAAAAAAATACACACAAAAGTTAAACATAGGGGTGCCTAGGTGGCTCAGTTGGTTAAGCGGCCAACTTCAGTCAGGTCATGATCTCATGGTTGGTGGGTTCGAGTCCCACATCAGGTTTTGTGCTAGCAGCTCAGAGCTTGGAGCCTGCTTCAGATTCTGCATCTCCCTCTCTCTCTGCCCTCCCCCTGCTCATGTTTTCTCTCTCTCTCTCTCTCTCAAAAATAAATGAACATTAAAAAATTTTTTTAAAAGTTAAGCATGGAATTACCATATGACTTAACAGTTTTACTCTTAGGTGTGTATCTAGAGAAATGAACCCATATGCTCACACAGACAGTTGTATGTGAATGTTTGCGGCAGCATTACTCATAATAATCAACAAGTAGAAATAGCCCAAATGCCCATTAACAGATGAATGGGTAAACAAAATGTGGTTGTATACATTTCATGGAATATTATTCAGCCATAGAAAGGAATGAAATACTGATCAACATACTACAATTTGGGATGAATCTTGAAAGTATAACACTAAGTGAAAGAAGCCAGACACACAAAGTCACATATTATATGATTCCTTTCATATAAGTTATCCAGAATAGGCAGATTCGTGAGAGAGATTAGTAGTTGCCAGGGAATAGGGGGAAGGAGGAATCAGTAATGATTACTTAATGGGTGTTCTTACTGGGTATGAGGTGATGAAAAAGTTTTGAAACTAGAGGTAGTGGTTGCACAACATTGTAAATACACTAAATAACACTAAAGTATATACTTTAGTTAATTGTATGTTATTTGAATCTCACCTCAATTTTTTTTAAAAAGAGAAAATAGTTGATCATGACATATTATCTAAAGGCACTTAGAAACTAAACTTCTGTAATGCCAGTGTTGAATTTGCAGTGTCTTTAGAATCTTTTTTTTTTTTTTTTTTAAACTAACAAGCTAATTTTATTATCTCCGATGACAAGAATTACCCAATGTAAGTTGGCTCTGGGGTTGCCAGATTTAATTTAGTGGTTTATATCATCAAGCACACAACAATTATTTCCCTCTTCCTGATTGATCATCCTTAACATATCAACCTCATCCCCATCCCAGTAGGTCTCCTCATGTTTCCAAGATGAATTCTACTTACTGAATTTTCTTGATATCTTCCAGTGGCAGGAAAAAGGGTTCCTTCTCTCTTTTTTTTCATTTGCCTTTTTATTAACTTTTCAAACCTACAGAAAAATTTAAAGAATTGTAGTGTTTACCCTTATACTTACCACCTAGATTCAGCAGTGGTAAACATTTTTGTCATACTCTGTTTTCTCTATATAAACATCTTCTGAATCATTTGAAAGTTGTAGGCGTCACAACCCTTCATCCTTAAATATTTCATCATGCTTCTCCTAAAAATAGGCATTTAAAAATTTTTTTTTTAACTTTTATTTTTGATAGAGACAGAGCATGAATGAGGGAGGAGCAGAGAGAGGGGGGGACACAGAACCCAAGGCAAGCTCCAGACTCTGAACTGTCAGCATAGAGCCCAATGTAGGGCTTGAACCCATGACCTGTGCATGACCTGAGCCGAAGTCGGACGCTTAACCGACTGAGCCACCCAGGTACCCCTAAAAATAGGTATTCTTTCAAGTAACCACATACTGAGATACAAAAATAATTTACAAAAATTTTTACTAATAAGAAATATCTAATCTGTGTTTAAGTTTCCCTAGTTGTCTCCACATGTGTCTTTTATAACCCTTTTTTTGTGTTTTTAATAAATCAGAATCCAATCAAGGACCTCAAAGACCGTGTATTCCTTTTGGTTGTTATATCTCTTTAAATCTAGAACAGTGCCACCACCTTGCCTTTTCATGGCAGAATGCTTGGTTTTTACTTTCTATTTGGAAAAGGTATAACTGCTGATGGTAGGTAGAAAGATCAATTCTAGGGGCGCGTGAGTGGCTCAGTTGGGCATCCAACTTCGGCTCAGGTCATGATCTCACTGCTCGTGAGTTCAAGCTCCGCATCGGGCTCTGTGCTGACAGCTCAAAGCCTGGAGCCTGCTTCGGGTTCTGTGTCTCCCTTTCTCTCAGCCCCTCCCCTGCACGTGCTCTGTGTCTCTCTCAAAAATAAATAGCAACAACAAAAAGGATAAATTCTAAAAAGTAATAAAAATAATGGATCAATAGATAGCCAGGAAAAGAGGAGAGAAGAAACAATCTTGGACTTGCTAAGGCTCTAAGAAGTGGGTAAATGTTGGTGTGAACTTGCTCCTCTTAATGAAATGTTCACAAGTTCTTTTTTTTTTCTCACTGTGTTCACATACTAAATAGTGTCATCCACAAGTTAACTTTTAGGTTTGAAAATATGGAGTCTTCTTTAGCCCACTCCTGTTCCCTACCTGCAGTCATCTTTTTGGTTTAATGAATTTTTAGTTTCTTCACAGTAGTCACAAGTACTTACTTATTGACTCTTCTGGTCTCCGTGTTTAATTCCCACTGAGTTGACGTTGGAAAGCCCTAGTAAGACCCTTACCTATTTTATTGATCCCTTTTCTAGTCAGATTTTTCAATCATTCAGAGATAATTGCAGTCACACTCGTGGGCTTGTGGCCTTAGTAGCAGTATCATTGGCATTGCAAAGGTGAGAGAAACTTCTTGTGGTTTGGAATAAGTATTGCTTACAGTCCAAAGATGCTGCTGTTTGTGCTTAACTGGATTAGTTCATTATTCTGATTTCCCATTTGTGCCCAAAATTTGGGTAGTTTTCTTTTTCTCTTAAATAATTTGGATCTTTTTAAGTTTTTTGTTCAGAGAATGGAAAGAAAAGATACCTAATTTTATTTTCCTGGGAATCTGAGCTAATACTTAGACTTTTGATACTCCCTCTTGAATTCTGATTTCCTGAATTTCTTAACTCTTTTCTACCTCCATATTTTTGGATGATGTTCCTGACTATATATTCAGCACATAGATGAATTTTCTTCATAATATCAGTAATCTGACCTATGTATGTATATACATTGTACAAAAATAAATGTTCTGTGTTTGTGAATTTTTGCAAGGTTAGATACTTGACCATTTTCAGTAGTTCAATTTAAGGGAAGGTTACAACTAATTTGTTTATAGAATTTGTGATGGTAATTATTATGTTCTTAAGATCAGGTGTTCAGGGGCACCTGGGTGGCTCAGTCGGTTAGGTGTCTGACTTCGGCTCAGGTCATCATCTCACGGTTTGTGAGTTCAAGCCCCACATCAGCCTCCATGCTGATAGTGTGGAGCTTGCTTGGGATTCTCTCTTTTCCCTGCCCCTTCTGCTCGCTTGCTCACTCTAAATAAATAAAATAAAATAAATAAAATATTATTTTTTCACATATATATAAAAGAAAACAAAGTGTTCAGAGTGTTACTAGGTAATTGGAAAGTTCTGGATAAGTTAAAAGTTTTATGCCTTTGAATAAATTCTCCTAATAATTGACGGTCTAGCCTGGGGCAAATTATTTACCTGTCAGTGCATTAAGGCCTCCTCTATAAAATTAATGTTTGGCAATATTGCTTCTGAGTTACAAAACTGCATTTCATGAGAGAACACTTATCAACATCACCAAATTCTTCTACACTGAATCAGGTTAACCTGATTATCGGAATAGTTGAAGCTGTTGTGCACCAAGCCCATTTTTTATTCAAGTAGGAAAAGCTGCCTTGGGCTGATAGCCTCAGTATGAGAGGCAGTTGGTGTTACCCTTTTTGAATGTCCCTGGTTTGCTGCAGTCTGCTGGACTATAGGCTTTGTAAAGGTAGGGGCCTCGCCTGTCTTGCTAGCTGTTTTATCCCTAGTCTCAGGTTGAGTGCTTAGCACATGAATAAATGCTCATTATTAAATGTTGGTTGAACACCAACCCTAAGGCATTTACACACGTTGTCTCATGCAGTCTGCACAGCCAGCCCTATAATGCCAACTTGGTAATATAAAATATAAGTCAGCCTTTTGATACAAAAAACTCAGCTTTGTAGATGAGTAAATGGACATAGATGCATAGCCCCTTGTTCAAAGACCCACAGCCAGGTGTAGGAGCTGCCTCCAAACAAAGCCAATGTAAAATTTTACCATTTTAACCATTTTTCAGTGTACAGTTCTGTGGCATTAAGTTTATTCACAGCCATCACCATCATCTTGGCCTGTGCCCTTTTCCCCGTTGGTACACTGCCTTCCTTTGTTCTTCAGGGTGCTTTTGGTTTAATCTGAAATCATGTTAAAACTTCTTCGAGTGCAAACAGTGAAGGAACCTGGAAGCTTAAACTTTCAGACTAGGCTGAATACAGAGTCTGTGTTCTCCCTTTTCCCATTTCCTCAGCCAACTCTATTTCACGTAGAATTTCTTGTTGGCTAATAATAGCTGAGTTATGTTGATTTGAACGGGAATACATGCTATCATATCTACTTGGTCTCACATTGAATTGGAGCTGTTTGGTCTATTTCTGCCGTTGCTTGGTCCAGTCAGGCAGTGATCTAAGTGGTCCAAGTGGGAGAAACTGTGTACCCACATTTTGAACTGTGTACCTGCCATATGGGTTAGAGCACCACTGGGCTAAAGTCCACTCTTGGCCTTGTACTTGGGAAGTTAATTTGCTTTGTCATCCTCTACTCCTGCTTCCTGCCAGGAGTCCAGTTTAGTACTTTCATTTTCACTTTGGGATTTAAAAGTGTTTCTTAATCTTTCTCTGGCTGAATTATGTATATAATACAGGTACAAAGGAATGGTTTTGTTGACTTAGCTGTGGGATGAGTTGGTCTGTGTGAAACAAGATTTGAGTTAGGGGGACAGATTTGCGTAAGGTAGTTGAACTTATTCATGTTTCTGCTGCAGTGGTCTTGAAGTCCTTTCTGATATCAGGCAGAGCCAAGTGGTGAAATATGACACATGCTGGGGATGAGAATTGGCAATTGTCCTGAGTGCACAAATAGTTTCTTCCCTCCCAAGCATATTTTACAGCCAAGTGAACAGAAAACAATTCAGCAGGCTACTTGCTGGAGTTCTGTGGCAGAAAAATCACCTTTATAAAAGGGTGGACACATAGCTTTTACACAGAGTTTTCAGAAGAACAAAATGCAAACTAGGCTTATTTTTCTTTTCCTCATTTTATCCCTGATTCCTAAGTGTGAGACTGATTCCAGATACACTCCTAAGGCCTGTTTGTGGGTGGTAGAGGCTGGGCGTCCCCAAGTTTGACCAGTCACGTATTACTCATTTTGGATCACAGTCAGCTAGTGAAGGAAGTTGCTGAGAAGACTAAAGTCCAAGCCTTCCTATTGAATAGTCAAGCAAACAGTTTGGCCCCTGGCCCAGCTCTGCTGCATGTATATTTTATCTAGTACACACACAACAGGCAGGCAGTTGTTGGTGGTGTAATTCCAGTCAATACGACTAATATGACAGGCCACCAATGCATGAGACTTGACCTGAGGCAGCTGCTCTAAATATAGACCTCCTTTCTGGCAGCTGCAAACACCTGGAGGAGCAGGCAGGCCCCCAGCAGAAAAGTATTTGCTGTTAATAGTATGTCTGTTGAACAGTTGTATACTGTCAGAGCTTATTTCATGCTATGTTTATGTATAATTAAAAACAACCCACTGGATCCATTGGCTTATGTTTGGGTTATGTTTAGAAAAATGCAATTTGTGTTGTTGTCTACTGTGGGGACTGGAGATGATGTCACTAGTTTAAGTAAGACCTTAAGAGGAGCGGTTAATGTAATTACTAACAATTTCTTTGATCTTTCTAATGAATACAGCTTGCTCAAACCCCTTAGTGGCCTTTGGTTTCTGGCATGGATGAACACGCTGTCAATCATGTGTTTCTGTTCAATTAGGGACTCTGGTTTGTATGCTTGGTAGTTCCTTCTGACATCAGGGGGTTTATGAGTAATTAAAAAGAACACCAACATTTACAAAATGGTGCTTCCAAAACAGAAACTACAAAAGCTTATAAAAACATGTAAGAGATACTTAACCTTTCTAGTAATAAGATAAAACCATCTTAAAATAAGAAACATCAATGTTTTAATTTTTTATTTATTTTTAAAATATTTATGTTGAGAGAGAGAGAAAGCGCGTGCGCGCTAACTGTTGAGGGGCAGAGCAAAAGGTAGAGAGAATCCCAAGCAGGCTCCACACTCAGCACAGAGCCTGACACATGGCTGGATCCCATGACCAGGTCATGACCTGAGCTGATATCAAGAGTCAGGTGCTTAACTGACTGAGCCACCCAGGCACCCCAAGAGAAAACCATTTTAAGGCCTTACTGAGATCTTCCCTTTTACCTGTCAGATTGACACAGATCTAAAATTTTGGAGGAACACTGTTGATGAACAAATGAGGGAATATACACTCATACATTCTTGGTGGGAGCATTCATTAAGTGTACAGCTTTATTGAGGGAAGTTTAGATACATCTATTAAAACCACAAATCCATGCTCTTTGACCTAGCAGTATCCCTTATAGGAATTTATCCTACAGATGCATTTGCATATACATATATATATAATATATTGCATATATATATATAAACGATATGTGCTTAAGCTTATTTATGGAAGAATTAAAGATTGGAAACAAACTCATAAGTGGACTCGTTACATAAGTAATGATGTATCTGTACATTGGATACAGCTATAAAAAACAATATTCACTGTGTACTGATAGAGGAATGTCTTCATGGGAATAAAGGGAATAAAGCAAAGGACAATGTATAATATATCACTAATTGTGTAAAAGGGGAAGAAGAAAGAATATCATTTGCTTGTATATGCATAAGGAAGTTCTGGAAGGGTATTTAAGAAAGTGATATGAACAATTATGGGTATGTGTGTATAGGAAAGAAGAGATAAGATGGCTAGTTTTCACTGTACAAAACTTTCTGAACCATCTGCATGTACTGCCTTTTCAAAAAATTAAGTACTTGGAATGTTTTTTAAAATCGAGCTTTTTTGAATCCCAGGCACATTTATAGAGGAGCTCTCTTTTTCTTTACCCGTACTTGCTATCCTTGTGGGTAAAAGAGAGATTTCTTCATATTGTTGTTGATGATGCTGATGTTTCTTACTTTTTATGTGGGCACCTTGGGAGAAAAGTGTTGCACAGGTTTGTTAGTCCTGGGTTTTTCCCTGTTGTTCCTCAGCCAGAATCGGTGGCTCTGAAGATTTATATACCAAGAGCCTTCGGTTTGATAACAAGTCCTGAGAAGTAAGCATTTTCCATTTGTTTGACAATCAGGATAATATAATCTGGACAGGACTAAAGTCTTTTGTCTTTTCTTTTTGTTTGTAGGAACCTACAAGCAGCAATTGGCGCCTATTATGACTTTGAGAGCCCAAACATCAGTGTGCCCTCTATGTCGTTTGTTGAAGATGTCACCATAGGAGAAGGGGAGTCGATACCTCCAGATACTCAATTTATAAAAACGTGGCGGATCCAGAATTCTGGTAAATGGATAACAGGCAATTCTTCATTGCCCAGTTTTTTTGTTTTGTTTTGTTTTGTAGTTAAAAGAATTAGGGAAATGTTTTAGCTTCAGGAATGTGCTTTGGTAATTCTGAGCTTTTTCATATACATGATACAGTACTTTTTTATGCTGGTGTGATGACCAAACATCAGTGAAATGTCCCCTGCTTTAGATCAGGAAAAATAATTTAGATCTTTCATCCTTTTTTTTTTTTTTCTTTCAATTTAAGTGTTGATGCCTCTAAACAATTCAATATTCATTTGATACCAGGAGCTAGGCCTGTGTGTAGTGATGGTATTATCTTCACCTGTACAGTTCTACTCCATCATTTTAATTCTGCTCTAATTAATCTTCCAGTTCTTTCCAGCAGACTAGAGGAGGTACATCCTTGAATAGAACAAGGTAGTTAGAAAGAGCTGTGAGCATCTGCTCTTTTGAAAGCTCATTTCTTTATAACCATAAGGATGATTCTTTATGAAATTTCCTTGAGGTATCTCTCTACAACATTAATACCACTTTGAAAATAGGGTAAGAAATGTGGGGATTTGTTCAGAATGGGAAAGATGAAAAGATTGAGAAGTTTTTTTTTAAAGCATTGTTTTGATGTACTGCTGACTTTAAGGAAAATTAAAAATAAGTTAACAATAGTTCTTTGAAAATGGTATCTGGTAACAGTTAATTATCTTTTACTTGTTATTATAATGACTTTTTAAATTTGAATGGGTTTAGTATTGCTAGTTTCGTCCAGTAACAATGCTGCTGACTGGATGAGGATGCTTTAACTTCCTTGTTGCTAAGGACTGAACAGGGAAATTCTGAGAGATGGAAAACTAAGCAAAAGGCATATTTAGCTAAAAATCTGTGGGTGTGGGGGAACCCTATCTAGCAAGGTGTGATGTGAGCTGATTCAACTCTTGGGACTCAAACCTGTAAAAGTGACCTTTTATTGACTGTTTACTTTTCAGTTCTTTAGACTTTAATTTTTTTATGATGGGAAAAAACTGACTACACTAGCCTTTTATATATAATGTACCAAATTGTGATTCTTAGTTTTTCTGGCTTATTTAGAAGTAACTCTCCCTTGGATGGAGGTTCAGTATGCCACTGAGGAAATGCATATAGTCTGGATTGACCCAGTGTTGTAGATGATAGGGGACATTCGTGGCTTTATAAAATTTTTAGTAGCTTCTTCTCCCTTTTGGTTACAATGGTGTGGGGCATCGTTAGTTTGAGAAGCACATGGTAATATGGAAAAATAGCCATGTTTTCTATTTTTTTTGAAATTCTTTTTTTTTTTTAAAGGTCATTTATTTTTGCCTAATTTCTTTCCCTTTTGAGAGGGTCTGATTTCTTTCTCACTTTTCTTAATGTTGTGGGCTTTTAAAAATATTATAACAGCCTCTTTAGTTCAGCTTCTGTTCATCATATTTCTGCTCTGAATTACTAAAACCTGCTGTGTTGCTGGTCAAAACTCCTTTTGAAACTTATACATGAATAGGTTTTATTTCATGAAAAAATTTAATCTAAGACCTCTTTTATTTGTACTGAAAACAGTCAGGCTTTCCGTGAGTTCTTCATTGCGTTTTTAAATATTGAAAGTTCTTAGAGTACTGTTGAAATATTTAAAATACTGTTTGGTTGCAGAAACCATTTTGTATTTCAGAAAGGCTCTTGATACATCCACTCACTCACTAGACAGTTCCTTGAGTTAATGGGAGATTGGGAGAGATTGATCTAAAATGGCTAGAATGTCAAATCAGAGCCCCAAAGAGCCTGCCTTTCATCTTGACTTGGAGAGAACCTGTACTGGTGGGCCTGGCTGCATTTTTCTGCCTACTTTTGTGTAGTATCTCCAGTTTAAAGTAGCCTCTGGGTCTGCAGTCTTTCTTCCTGTGAAAGGACATTTTTTGCCTGAACACCTCTTGAAAAGTTGGACAGCAGTTGGCTGGAGATTTTACCCTTCAGGTTACTTTAAACATGTAGATTTTTGTATCCTTCTGGAAATTGTTCAGTTGTAAAATAGTATTGTATCTGTACACTAAATGCTTTCCATTTGATTAAGGAGAAACTGGCGTCCCATAACTAAGGAATCGGTATGTTATTAAAGAGTAAGAGGGAAAACATGCACGTGTACTGGTTCTTTAGCATCATTCTAATCTGGCCTGAGTTCTTTCTGGAAATAGAGTAACAGAGAAGAAGGGCAGGCCTTAGCTATTTCTCCTCTGACTCTTTTCCTCTCATTCATAACCTTCTCTAAGAGATAAGTGCTTACTGAAATAGTTTCACAAATAATTTTCATGGCATCTTTCTGCTGTTATGTTTTAGGCATGCCAAGCATTCAAATATACAACAGGTGAGATTGATAGGAACTGCATATAGCTGTCCCAACAGTTTCCCCAAAGAAGATGGACATCACACATTGTTTAAAATTCAACTTTTAATACTGTTTAAATCCTTGGTTTCAGACCGTAGAAAAACAGAAGCGAGACATTTAATGACAGACGCAGAATCCCAGGATCCAAACCTTTGGCACTATATAAGTACTAGAAGCTTGGGAAACTCAATCAGGAAATCTTACCATTAAAATGGAAAGTAAAAATTTGAAACTGCCCTCCATGGTGAAAGTAGATAATTTTCCTTACCAACACTTACAGCTTCCCAGTTGTTACAGCCATGCTTTATTGTCCAACTGTAGTGAATGTTAAGCTGAGCATGTTATGGTAAACTCTGGTGTTCGTGGACTTTGGTGAAGTAGTTGAGATTGTGATGTGAGAAAGTGGCTTCAGAGTCAACTTTATTTTTTGTGAACACAAAACAAGGGTTAAGAAAAGTCCTTGAGAGAGAACAACTGTTTTATCCATTTTTCTTTTGACTCCTTGAAATATTTAATTTCTACCTTTCTCTTCAGTATGACTATAGAGAAGGTAATTCTGCTTCATCCATTCAGCAAATAGTGACAAGATCAATGAAAGTCCCTTTTTGCATGTAGCTTAACTTGAAATGTAATCTCCAAGCTTATGGGGGTTAAAAAGAATAGAGGAGCTTCACTGAGGTTTTTTTACTTCCTCATTGCTCTTTGGATGTTCCTTACTGTCTCCAAACTATTTCTATAATCACTTATACCTAGTAAGCCCAGGCTTTCTGGAACTGATAAGACTTTTATCTCATTTTTGCCATGTTCTCTATCATCTCAAAATTGCCATATTGCAGAATTTTTTTTGTTTCGTATTTACTTTTTATTTGTTTGAATAAAATTACACTCCACAATAACTGGAGAATCACAGCCTTGATCCTATACGTGCTTATGGTACTTAACTTGGGAAGTTATAAAACACAAATTAGTCTTTCTTTTCTTCTAGATGTATCTATCCCCCATTAAGCCATTTTGTAACTGAGACTTAATTTGAAACCCTGTTGTATTATATTTCTCAAATCCAGATTTTAGGTATGCTGGTAGTCGATACAGGTCACCAGTATTTCTCTTTCCTCTGTATTAAGAACCGGTATCTTTGATCTCTTTAGAGTTTACCTATCCTAACAGGCTGTAAAACTGTATGTTGTGGTTGTGAACTCTCAGAAGGGAAATGATTGGTTCTTCACTTATAGCAGATTAACACTTTGGAGTTGATGGTGGATAACTCATCCAGTTTTTTCTTCTACATGCCTCTAGGTAACACATTACTAGAGTATTTGGTATACTAAAAAAGATGAGGACTGTAACTGTATAGTTTGTTGATCATTTACTGTTTACCAGCGAACTCAGTTCCTCTGGAGTATGGCAGCACTCCCTATTTCGTGTAGCTGACAGATCTGACTGACTGGGTTGTTTGTGGTTGTCTGCTCAGGACAGCCCAGTATGTCCCACATCCAGACAGTCTTGTTTTCCTTATTTTCTTAGACATTCAAAAACAGATACATTCTCGGGTTTTCATACAAATAGATGTTGTCTTGTTTCAGGTGTGTGTGTATATGGGTGTGTGTTTGAAAGAAAAATTGTGAATTTGACCCTAAAACAGTAGTGTAATTTTCCTCTTGATCTTGGTCTTTAGAGAGACTGACATTTTCCAAGGTGCTTCATGCCAGCTGCTTCTATTCTCGACCTAAGACAAATATGCTTTTGCCAAGGCCATAGGCCCCAGAAATGAAAAACAGAATTTGCATGTATTGCCAGGGTATCATCTACAGCCTTTCCACCGGCAGCACCTGCCCTTTGTGGTGTTAACTTGGGAGGGCACTTTGCCGGCAGGTGTGTTTTTTAGGAGTGTGTGACAAAACATAGCGCCCGTTGCTTCATCTGCTACCCCTTAAGACCCAGGAACCACGGAGTGTGCTATTCATTATGGGGCTGAGGTCTCAGCAGTGGAGCTGTAGTTGCTTTTTTCTCTGGTTCCCTTTTCGATCGTGAGTCATCAGGTATATCAAAACCAGTCTGGCACTTTGAGAACTAGGTACTAAGGCATGCTAGAATACTCTTAGAAGAGAAATTTCAAGCATGCTTTGTCCTGAGAGTCTGGCCATGTCTATCTTTTCACAGTGGTGTATTTTTATAATGAATGTATATATCCCCCCAAAAGATATATAGAGGTTTCTGTCTACAGCAAAAAAAGGAGTATATTGGAGAAACTTCACAGGAAAGATAACCTCTAGTCACTGTGTGGCCCTATGACTTGTCAGAACAAAGTATATGGATTTCTCATTTTGAACTCGTTTTCATGAAAACAGGTACACAGGAAGAGGTACGCAAATAAGATCTTTGTCACTTCCAAAGGAGGAAAGATATTCCAGCTAATGCCTTTTCTCTGTATTGCCATTCCTATCCTTTATACAAGTATGTCTGGCTGCTGTCATCCCCCCTGAGACCACAGTTCATTGTGTTATTAACGAGGGGAGTTACCTGTTCCTATTTTCCCCACTACTATTAGATTCTGAAAAAGAAACTTTCACTTGACTCCTCTGTCTTGTATTTGCAGAGTCTCTTGAACCTTGGTCTTTTCATAGTTACGGACGCCAGAAGAAAAGTCATACATCAGGGGAAATGTTTTCAAATGAAAATAATACAGAAATTATTCCTCATGTGTTTCATCCTCTTGCCTTGATAGAAAAAGTAGGGACAATCAGATGTATGTATTTTTACTTTGAATGTCAGCTTAAAAAGTTCAAGTGAAAATGGGCATGTGTTACCTCTTAGTAAAGAAAGCAGGCCTCCGAAGATGTGGGCCTGTGCTTCATTTCCATGGCTCTTTGTGGACATCATTCTTAGGTTCTATGGATTCAGTGTGACGTATGGCCTTCCCTGGGGTCCCCTGAAACACATCTTCTTGAGGAACTGCCTTGCTTTGGTCATATGTCCTTTATCTTAGGGATAGACTGTTGGTCAGAGGTTGTTAACTCTGATAATCCTTCTGATCAGTCTTGTGACATTATCTAGCTCAAGGATATGTGGCTAGGTTCACGTATGTGTGAAAGACCGAGAAAGAGGCCTCTTCTACAGTTGTGTAATGAACTGCACCCGGCATAGGACCACTAATTGCCTAACATTTTTTTCTTTTGCTTGAACTCAGGGGCAGAGGCCTGGCCTCCAGGGGTTTGTCTTAAATATGTCGGGGGAGACCAATTTGGACATGTGAACATGGTGATGGTGAGATCGCTAGAGCCCCAAGAGATTGCAGATGTCAGCGTCCAGATGTGCAGCCCCAGCAGAGCAGGAATGTATCAGGGACAGTGGCGGATGTGCACTGCTACAGGACTCTACTATGGAGGTGAGTATGTCCTTGTGCAGCCCAGGGTGAAGGAATTAAGGTAATATCTTCCAGCATTCCCAGTGTTGCTCACAGAGCCTGTCAAATTACATAACAAGGCATGGCCTCTTTTAAACAGTCACCCCATGCAGGTAAATGACTTGAATTTAATGACTAATTGATTCAGTCTAGTGCTCTCCCTTTTACACTAGGAAGTTAAAATTTAGCAAAGTGCATGAGATATATATATATCTTGCATTCTAAACAGTGATTTAGTAGTGCTGCTCTTTTTCTTATATAATCTAGTAGGTGCTGTAAGAATACTGAAGGCAGTCCTTGCTCTCAGAGTCTCTAGATAGAAGTCATGTGAAAAGAGGTAATGCACAAAATGTGCACTCTTCTCCCAACCTGAGGCCCTGTCGACACCTCTCACTCCTTCTCGTTATTGCCATACTTTTTGAGCAGAGTGAGCTACACTGTCTCTTCCCTTTTTCATCTGTTCTTCAGCCTAGTCTGTTCTTTACCCGCTCCAGTGAAATGAAATCAGACTACCCAGTTTACAAATCCAATAGGCACGTAGTCTTCGCACTAACTGACCCTCTGTCGTTGGGCACCGTACTCCAAATGTTTTTTGAATTGTGGACCTTCCTAGACTCACATGATATCAGTCTTGTTTCTCCTCCCCTGAATGATCTTTCTCTGTCTCTGTCTAGTCTCATCTTTGCCCTGAGATTCCTAGATTCTGAGCTGGGTCCTGTTCCTGCTCAGTTACCTCATCCATCCACATGGGTTCAGCTGTCAGCAGTACAGCTTACATGGCGATGTTCAGATTCATATCTGTGGCTGCAGACTCTTTTTGGAGCTCCAAACCTGTGTTTGAACTGCTTATGGACAGAACACTTGGACATCCTGTAGGTTTCCGAATCTTAATATTCCCAGGCAAAACTTACATTCTTCTCCTCAGCACCCCACTGAGGTGATCAGGCAGGATCGTTGGGGTCATCTTTTGTTCTGTCTTACTGTCCTTCATTACAAATCAGTTCCTATTGGTTCCACTATGTCCCGTGTCCTGGTAATCCAAAGAAAAATAAATGGTAAATAGTTACTGCCCTCAGGGAGTTCCTAAGTGGACTCAAGGCCAGTTGGATCTTTGGAGTGTGTTCAGGGGGTCCTGGAATCAGTGTTCTTCTATGTGTTTTTGCAGCCAGTGGAAACTTTATATATTTTTATAGCCTCAAGAAATTTTAATGTTAGAAAGGGTGTCTCATAGTGCTTATGTGACATCATTCTTTGCCTAGAACCTTCGTGCCTACTGTAATGGAGCCAACTCCCTTGGCATGGGGCTTAAAGCTCCTCACGATCTGGCCTCGTTTTCACTTTCATCTTCGGTCTCCTCTTCACTCCCCCACAGCCAGCCCCCAAAGACGCCACATGCTTTCACTTCTCCCTGCTCTTGCTCATGTTCCTATGGCCAGAAATCCCTTTTTTCTTCTTTCCATTAAACTTCTGCTCATCCTTGGGGCCCTGATGAAGTCACCATTGCTTCTTCCCCCTTCCTGCCTTGCTCACTCTCCCCACTGCTCCATGGAAATCCATCCCTCCTTTTTTCATTAATATTATGCACAGGCTTGGTTATACTTATTAACACATTGTATTTTAGGTGTTTCTTTTTTTTTTAAGTTTATTTTTTTATTTTGGGAGAGAGAGAGCGAGAGAGCGAGAGAGAGAGAGAGAGCACAAGCAGGGGAGGGGCAGAGATAGAGAGAGGAATAGAGAGAGAATTCCAGGCAGAGAATTCTGACAGTGCAGAGCCTGATGTGGGTCTCGAGCTTATGAACTGCAAGGTCATGACCTGAGCCGAAATCCATTGGTTTAACAGACTGAGCCACCCAGGTGCCCTTAGGTGTTTGTTTACTTACCCTTTTCTCCTACTAGACCGTGAATTATTTGTTGGATAACAAATGAATATGCAATCATATATTAGAATGCAGAAACTATTTGTCCCTTTCCTTCTGGACTCTCTTTTCAGGCCACTTCTAAAAACCTTTGTACCTGCACAGTTGGAAATACAGTTGACCCTTGAACAACGTGGGGGGTTAAGTGTGCTGACACCCCCACACAGTCGAAAATCCACGTGTAATCTTTGGCTTCCCCAAAACTTTACTAATAACTTTGTTGACCAGAAGCCTTACTGATAACGTTAAAACATTAAGTCGATTAACACATATTTTGTAGTTATATGTGTTATATACTGTATTCTTACAGTAAAGTAAGCTAGAGAAAAGATGTCATTCAGAAAATTGGGAGAGAAAATACATTTACAGTAATAAAAATAAGTATTATATGTGTGTGTATATCTATATCTATATCTATATCTATATCTATATCTATATCTATATCTATATCTATATCTATATCTATAAAGAAATCCACATATAAGTGGACCCACACAGTTCAGATTTGTGTTTTTCAAGGGTTGACTGATTTCTCCCACTGCTGAGCTCCCATTGCATTTTTTTTTCCATTGCATTTTCTCTTTACCTCTCGCTCCCTTGCCTCTCTTTGGCACTTTACCTCTTTCTACCCAGTTAATTTGATGAATGTCTCATATCACCTTTAAAACTTAAGGTGATATATGTCTTAATTTATCTTTGTAACTTCGAAAAGCTGAGCCCAATGCAGGCGGAGTGGAGTGGAGATTTTTTTTTAAATGAATGTCAGTGTTTTTAAGGGAGGGGTGTGACTGCATACGTGACTTAAAAAAAAAAAAATCCCTTTGATCCAAAGATACTGCTTCTTACTGTTCTCTGGTGTTCGAGAATTCTGTGTGTGTGTGTGTGTGTGTGTGTGTCTGTGTGTGTGTGTGTGTCTGTGTGTGTGTGTGTGTCTGTGTGTGTTTTATTGTTAAGATAAAAATAATTATCTCTATGTGGGACATTAAAATTTATACTTGTAACATTCCTCTCAAATTCTAGAAGTTGGTAGAGTATTAATATACTAGCTTTGGAGACAGTAAAGAATTTAAAGCTTTTCTTGGTCATATAATCTGTGAGTTGTTTCTTAGGACTTTGTGAAATCTAATATCTTCAAGAGATCTTAATAATTTATCTGGTTCCATGATTTTCAAAGCATTTTTTTAAATCAGTAGAATGCTTTCCTTTACAAATAAGCATATATGAATGCCCTCTCAAAAAAAGGGGAAATATAAAAGTGAAACTGGTTTTAAGGCACCTGGGTGGCTCAGTCGGTTAAGTGTCTGACTTTGGCTCAGGTCATGATCTCACAGTTCCTGAGTTCAAGCCCTAATGTTGGGTTTGCTGCTGTCAGCGCGGAGCACACTTCGGTTCCTCTGTCTCCCTCTCTCTCTGCCCCTGCCCCACTCTCATGTGCTCTGTCTCTTTCAAAAATAAATAAACATTAAAAAAAAAAATGAAACTGCTTTTGTTAAATTGGGAGCCTCCTTAACCACTGCTTTGTGGAGTAGTTTGCAAACAATTGATCTTCTCTAGTAAAGAATTTAATTCCATTGTACAAACTACCACATTTCATTGAATCCAGATTACTGTTGATTATAACACATTCTGATAGCAGAGATGGTGAATTACTGGCAGAATGTGAATATAATATACATAAAACCACAACTATGCACATTAAAAAAAAATAAACTGCCTTGTTAACCATGATTGGCTCTTCTCATTTTTTCTGTTCACTCTTAGTTTGTGCACGCTTAGTTTGCAAACTCATAGAGTGTATTATAGTGGTAAGAGTTTGGAAAGTAAGCCTAGGTTGCCTGTGCACAAACTTGGACAAGTTAGGTAACTATTCAATAGCGTTTCATCTTTCTGTTTTAATAACAAAGCTTTTGTTTTTGGTGGGTGATCTCTTCTATAGTCTTTAGATGGTCTTCTCTAGAAAGAATCCATTCTCTTTATTTTTATAATAACATGTTTCAGTTCATTTCTCTTCCTCAAAAAGGCTTTTTGCCATATTTAATAATTTATAAAGTGGACCCCCTTCCCCCATTTTAGATTCGTTGTACTCTCTCAGAGTCAAGAGAGGTGTTCTTGGCATGTTGTGTGGACAGTTCTTCCCTATGTGGGGCATGTTTATATGACCGTTGGCCCTCTCCCACTAAATACCTTAGCTTTGCATATTCATCTTTACCAGCGACCTTCTTCAACCACACATGTTTCTAACTCCCTTGGTTGATTACCACTAAGTATCTGATTCCTGGCAGATTTATTTTCAAGCTCAAACATTTTCTTTTACTTTCTTTTTACAGACTTTTGCTTCTTAGATAAAAGCAACCTGTTATCTAATACCTGCTATATGTTAGGCATCGTATTGGGCTCTATACATATAAATCACCTTATAAGGGAAGTATGAGCTACATTTTATGATGAGGAAACTGAAGACCAGATATAATTATTAATAATTTGTCTAGGGTTCAGTGAAAGTTATAAATTATAGTTATAAATTAAGAAAAGTAGTTTTACGATCTTTGCTAATGAATTTGGCTCTCACTACTACATAGGGTTTGTGAAGAAACTTTGGCCCAGGGTGTTGATACTTGTCCGGGTTTAGGCAGGATGGGGTTTATAGTCGCCACATCTTCTCCACATTTCCAGAGTGAGTTGGGAATGAAGGCAGGGTTAATATTGGTGGGGAAACTCTTAGGTAGTTGGGTAAATATCAGTTTATCAGTTGCCCAAGAAGTTCCTGCCTGCTAGGAGACGCACAGTTCTTATAGGACACTTGACTCTGGGGAGGCAGTAAGCAACATGAGGGGTTGTCACCATTTTAGTCTTGATACCAACAGTAACATGTTTCTCTCCTCCTAATCAAGTGCCCTCTTCCAAAATTCCACAGGAGAGATTTATCCCTGCACTGTGATGGTTCCTTCTAAATCAGAGGTGTTCTAGTTGTGAAGTAAGCTAAGGTGAAGTACTGGTCTGGTCATCACATGCCGATGAAGATTTCTCCCACTTGAAGTGGCTCCTCTTGTTAAATAGTTCACATGGGTCCCTGGGGACCTTGTATGTGTACATTAAATACTTATACATAATTCATTTAGTTTCTCAGAGGTTAGGAATGGAACGTCCCTTATTAAGCTGCTAAATCATAATAGGTCCCATGTAATTAGGAAACGTATTGGGTGCTAAATATAAATATATAAAAAAATTATATATACATATAATTTTTTTAATGTTTAATTTTTGAGGGAGAGACAGAAAATGAGCAGTAGAAGGGCAGAGAGAATGGGAGACACAGAATCCAAAGCCAGCTCCAGGTTCTGAGCTGACAGAACAGAGCACAGAGCCTGACACAGGCCTCAAACTGACAGATCATGAGATCATGACCTGAGCTGAAGTCAGATGCTTAACCGACTGAGCCACCCAGGCCCCCCTTGGGTGCTCTTTATAAACCACACTGTTTATTTCCTAAAACCTTGCTAAGTTCTTCTTCCACCTTCTCCTATTATGGAATGTCCTTCCTGGCCAGGTGATGCAGGATTGTCCCTCTTCATTCTTCTCCTATATTTTAACTGATCGTTGTTATATCAAAGAAGCTCTGATTTTATACAGTCAAGATTCCACACTTGTGTCTTCTATGTAGATGCTGTTCTTCTTGGCGTTTCTGCCAGTTCTCTTGCCCTCTTCCATATTGAACCCACCTTTCTTTTTCTTTTTCTTCTTCCTTTTCTTTTTCTTTTTTTTTTTTTAATGAAGAATAATTAGCATAATCGGTATTGTTTTAGTTTCAGGTATACAACATAGTGATTTCATATTTATATACAGTTGCCACACATTTATGTACCGTTATTTCTTTGTATCTGTGGGTCTCTTTTGTTCGTTAAATTGTTTTGTTTTTTAGATTCCACGTATAAATGAAATCATATGATACTTGTCTTTGACTTATTTCACTTAACACAGTACCCTCTAGGTCCATCCATGTTATCACAAATGGCAAGATTTCATTCTTATGGCTGAGTAATATTTATTGTATGTATATACCACATCTCCTTTATCCATTCATCTGTTGATCAACATTTAGGTTGCTTGCATATCTTGACTATTGTAAATAAGGCTGTGATGAAACATAGGGGTGTGTATGTCTTTTCAAATTAGTGTTTTCATTTAAAAAAATTTTTTTATGAATACCTGCTGGTTGTATGGTAGTTCTATGTTTAATTTTTTTTTAATTAAAAGAACATTTTTTTTAAACATTTATTTATTATTGAGAGACAGAGAGGCACAGAGCATGAGCAGGGGAGGGGCCGAGAGACGGGGAGACACAGAATCCGAAGCAGGCTCCAGGCTCTGAGCTGTCAGCACAGAACCCGACGCGGGGCTCGAACTCACAAACTGTAAGATCATGACCTGAGCCGAAGTCGGATGCTCAACTGATGGAGCCACCCACGCGCCCCTGTTTAATTTTTTGAAGAAACTCCATACTGTTTGCCATAGGGGCTGCATCAGTATATACCGGCAGTGTATAAGGGTTCCTTTTTCTCCACATCCTCATCAAAACTTGATATTTCTGGGGGCACCTGGCTGGCTCAGTTAGTAAAGCATGTGACTCTTGATCTTGGGATTGTGAGTTCAAGCCCTGGATTGGGTGTGGAGCCTACTTTAAAAAACAAAACAAAAACTTGATATTTCTTGTCTTTTTGATAACAGCCATTCCTACAGGTGTGGATGGTATTATATTATGGTTTTATTTGCATTTTCCTGGTGGTTGGTGATCTTGAGCATCTTGGCATGTGTCCGTTGGCCATCTGGATGTCTTCTTTGGAAAAATGTCTATTTAGGTGACTTGACTTTTAGAACCTCCCTTTTTTGTATCTTGGACTCAAAAGGTTGCCTCATTTGCTTCTAGAAGATCCTCAATAAGGCACTGTTTCAGTTCTGGTCTCTAGAATTCTGCACTATCAAAAATATGAGGGGCGCTTGGGTGGCTCAGTCAGTTAAGTGTCCATCTCTTGATTTCGGCTCAGGTCATGATCTCATGGTTTGTGAGAATGAGCCCCATGTGGGGCTCCGTGCTTACAGCACAGAGCCTGCTTGGGATGCTCGGTCTCCCTCTCTCTCTGTGCCCCTCCCCCGCAGTCTTTCTCTCCATCAGTCTCTCTCTGTCTCTCTCTCACATAAATGTTAAAAAAAAATTTTTAAAGAAATAAGAGCAGCCCTTGAAAACAACAGATTTCTTTTTTGATAAAGAAATGCTAGCCTAAGCTGAATGTGACTTGTATGGGAAATGTTTTTATTTTTAGAAAGGACATTTCAAAATGTAAATGAGATCTGAAATCCTTAAATATCTTTATGTTTAAGGTTTATATTAAGTCTATAAGGTGATGTGCTATTTCAGCTTCAGAGAAGGAAGCCTGCTGTTGGTAGTGGTGCCTCACCAGATGGAGTAATTATTTGTGTCTAGGTAGTTCTACATGCGTTGACGGCAATGTGAAATGGCTGTACTGTTCAGATTAACTTCTAAAATGCACATATGTGGGTCATGAAACTCTATGGAACATAGAAAATCAAGAAATAGGATGAAACAGTGATCAATCCATAAAAGATAGTAAATAAAATATTTGCATGTCCAAGTATGAAGCATCAAATGTAACTACTTTGAAATTCAACTGCGAGTCGTTTTAATATGTGCTGTTATTGCTAACAATTTGCTTCATAATTAGTTTTATTATTTCTCAGTAGGCCTAATATGTACGTGTAAGGATTTGATAGAAGGGCAAAAATATAATTTGAAAGCAGCATCTTTTTTTCTTATGGTAGGTAAAGCCCTTTTGTTAAAGAAACTTCTCTGACCTGGAATGTCAGTTTCTAAGGATTGTAAATATGGGGATTGACAGTTCCTTAAAAATGTTTTTAACCAGGGGCACCTGGGTGGCTCAGTCAGTTAATCGTACCATTCTTGATTTTGGCTCATGTTGTGTTCTCGCAGTTGATGAGATCTAGCCCTGCATCAGGCTCCATGCTGACAGCATCAAGCCTGCTTGGGAATCTGTCTCTCCCTCTCTCTGCCCCTCCCCCACTCTCTCTCTCTTTGAGACACACACACACACTCTCTCTCTCTCTCTCTCTCTCTCTCTCTCTCTCTCTCAAATAAGTAAACATTTACAAAAATGTTTTTAAGCAAATCTGATTCTTCATTGAAATATTAATATACTTTTTGATAAAAAGAAAAGTAGTTATAAAGTAACCTTTATATTGATATAAAATACTTAAAATTTTTAAAGATTAAATAGTTAAGCATAATTTGCTTTTAAAAATATGTTTATGTAATCCTTTTTTGTGTGTATGCACTGGTAAGGGCTATAGCTGAGGCTGGAGCTAGTTAAAAAGTGTTTAGTTAACTTAGTATATAGCCCTATCATAATAAAACACTTAAAAACTGTGCCTCTCTGATTATTAGGTGACAGCAATTTTTATATGATTAAGGGGAGGGGTAGAGCCATTACATTAAATGAACACATTTGATTGTATGATTTTGATTTCAGAAATAATAAAAGTGAGGAAAAAAAGAACAATGGAGGAGATATAGTACATTTCTCCTTCACAAAAAAAATGTTTACATATATGCTGAAATTGTTTCACATGAGAAATTCTTAAAATTGTACTAAATTGTTGTGTGATGGAAATTGTTAGTAAGTGCCATTGTATATACTTCCATCTGAATCAGGCCAGATCATACCTCTTATGAAAGTAAGGAAGCAAGCATAATTGCCTTCCACTCAAATCATGGTGAATACTTAATTTGTCAGTATGTGCTGTAAACCTGCTGAAAATTGTGTGGTTATTTTTTAACAGAATGATGATTAGTGTCTAAAATGATCAGTGTATTTGTTTCTTAAGCTTTACCTGAGATCTTAGTTTTTCACATGTGGTTTATATTCTTTATTACTGCTCAGAATGTAGCCATTACTTTATTTTTAGAAACTTCCCATTAGTCTTGTAATTAAAGGTGGAAATCTGTGAGGAGGATGGCTCCTTATTGAAAAGAAAATTGCATTCTGTTCCTGTAATGATGCTTTGACACTGGCCACAAAATACTCGAATGGGTTTTTCCTTGAAATGGCAAAGATATTTATCACTTAGAAATTAGTTCATTCTATAATCTTTATCTTGAAAAAAATACTTTTTTTAAAAGCTCTCTTATTTTTCTCCTTTTACGTTTAAAAAGCTTAGGCTTCCCTTTATTTCCAAAGAGAATGTCAGTATTGGACATTTGGGCTCTAGAAAGGAATGCTGTGTGAGCCTGTTAACCTCTGGATTTTGCTTTGTAGTGATCAGTGTCCTTCCACTTCCCTCTTGTTTTCTAAAAGTTTTTGCTTATACTTTGTTTTGAGATGATCTTGAGAGCAATTGAATTCTAGAGTGGGTTAGGCTGTGGTTTAGTAGCCACTTCAAAGTCATTTTTCCTTTTTAGTTTTAGTTTCTTTTTTATGTTTAGAAATCAGAAGTGGTTAAGAAAGCAGATCCTACTTCTGACCTAAGTCTTATTTGAGGACTTTAAAAAATGTTTAATAATATGTTAGTATAGCCAAAATATGATCATTTCAGTACTAGGCTTTAGCCACATTTCAGGTAATCAGTAGCTACATGTGGCCTCATTGTTCAGCACAACTCTATAAACTCTAATATGTTGTATTATTTCTTCTTTAAGAAATTATATAGAATTGGTGGTGGTCTTCTTTTAAGGAATTTGCCAGTGAAACCATCTGAGCCTGGAGGGTTCTTTTTTGGAAAATTTTGGATTACTAATTTGGTATTTTCATAGTTATAAATCTGTTCAGGTTATCTATTTCAGTGTGACTTTGGGTAATTTCAAGAAATTGGTCCTTTTTACTAAATTGTGAAATTTTTGTATGTAGAGTTGTTTGTAGTACCCTTTGTTATTTAAAAAAAAATTTTTTAATGTTTATTTTTGAGAGACACAGAGAGAGAGAGAGAGAGAGAGAGAGAGACAGAGACAGACAGAGCGTGAGTGGGGGAGGGGAGAGAGAGAGGGAGACAGAATCCGAAACAGGCTCCCAGGCTCTAAGCTGTCAGCACAGAGCCCGATGTGGGGCTCAAACTCGGCAGACCTCGAGATCATGACCTGAGCCAAAGTCGCGCTTAACCGACTGAGCCACCCAGGCACCCCTGTAGTACCCGTTGTTATTATAATGCCTTCTGGGTCCATAGTGATAATCTCTTCTCTCACTCTTGATGTTTTGTGTTTTCTCTCCTTTTTTCTTGATAGATTTCTTAATTTATTGGTCTTTCAGAGAACCAGCTTTTGGTTTCATTGATTTTTCTGTTTTTCTGTTTTCAGTTACATGGATGTCTGCTCTTATTTTTATTTGTTCCTTCTGCTTGATTTGGGTTTATTAATAGTTGTTTTTCCAGTTTCTTAAGATGGAAGCTAAGGTTGACTTGAGACCTTTCTTTTGTAATGTAGGTGTTTAATGTTATTTTCTTAGCCCGTTCAGGTGGCTGTAACAAACTATTAGAGATTAGGTGCTGGGACACCTGGGTGGTTCAGTCGGTTGAGCATCCAACTCATGATACTGGGTCAGGTTGTGATCTCGTGGTCTTGGGATTGAGCCCTGCTCTGAGCATGGAGCCCTGCTCTCTCTCCATCTCTCTCTCCCCTTTCTTGCTTGCGCACCCCTCTCGAAATAAATGAACATTTAAAAAATTAAAAAAAAAAAAGATTAGGTGGCTTGTAGACAACAGAAATTTGTTTCCCACAGTTCTATAGGGTGAGAAGTCTAAGATCAAAACTCCAGCAGATGGGTATCTGATGAGAGACTGCTTCCTAGTTCATAGTTCTTGTGTGCTCTCAACATAGCAGAAGGGGTAAGGGAGCTCTCTGGGGTGTGTGTTTTTTTGGGGGTTTTTTTGGTTTTTTTAAGGCAGTAATCACATTCTTGAGACCTCATGACTTAATCACTTCTCTAAGGCCTCACCTCCAAATACAGTCATATTGGGGATTAGGTTTCAACATAAAAATTTGGGGGCTGGGGCACAAACACTTAGTTTATAGCAACTGTAATTCCCCTCTAAGCACTATTAGCTACATAGCACAAATTTTGAAATACTGTATTTTTAGTTTCACTCAGTTGAAAATATTTTCTGATTTCCCTTGAGCCTTTGTCTTTGACCCATGGATTATATAGAAGTGTGTTAAATTTCCAAGTGTTTGGTGATTTTTATGTTATCTTGTTTTGTTTTTTTTAATGTTTATTTTTGAGAGAGACAGACTGCAAGTGGGGGAGGGACAGAGAGAGAGGGAGACAGAATCCGAAGCAGGCTCCAGGCTCTGAGCTGTCATGTCAGCACAGAGCCTGAAGCGGAGCTCGAACCCATGAGCCATAAGATCATGACCTGAGTTGAAGTCGGACGCTTAACCAACTGAGCCACCCAGGTGCCCCTCTGTTATCTTGTTTAATCATTTCTAGTTTCATTCCATTATGGTCAGAGAACACAGTTTATATGATTTCAGATCTTTTAAATTTGTTAAGATGTTTTTGATCCAGGAGATACTATTTTGCTGGTGAATATTTCATGTGTGCTTCAAAAGAATGTCTATTTTGCTTTGTTGGGTGGAGTATTGTATAAATGTCAGATCCAGTTGGTTGGTGATGTTTAATTCCTCTATGTCTTTATTATTTGCTTGTTTCTTTGGTCTACTAGTTCTGTCTGTTACTGAAAAAGAAGTGTTGAAGTCTCCAACTACAGCTTTGGGTTTGTCTGTTTCTTCTTCCGGTTCTGTCAGTGTTTGGTCCATGTATTCTGAAGCTCAGTTGTTAGGTGCATACATATTTGAGATTATGTCTTCTAGGTGAATCACCCATTTGTTACTGTGTAATGTCCCCCCCTTTTCCTGGTAATTTTCTTTATTCTGAAGTCTACTTTGTCTGATATAAATACAGCCACTCTTCCTTTCTTTGATTACTGTTTGCATGATATATCTTTTTCCAGCCTTTTACTTTCAACCTAACTATGTCTTTGTATTTGGAGTTTCTTGGAGATGGCATATAGTTGGGCCATTTTCCCCCCAACCTGATAATCTCTGTCTTCTAACTGGTACGTTTAGACTATGCAAATTTAATGTAATTATTTATGTATTTGAATTTAAACTATTTTATTTGTTTTCTATTTGTTCTCTTATTTGAGGGACTTGGGAGTCCGTTACAGTGCTAAACTTATTAGTTATTTGTGACTAAATTCTTTTAAAAGTGTATTTGTCCTGACAATAAAAGAAATATAAAACATAGAAAATAGAAGAAATATGAAGAACAAAGCAAAACATTTATATATGAACTATATGAACACTGTTAATGTATGTGTCCAAATATTAAAAACAAAAATTTTTATTTTTCAAATTTGACCTTGTGTTACATATAGTTGTATAATCTACTTTTTTCCTACTCACTAATATTTTAGGATCTTTTCCCCTGTTATTAAATACTTTCAGAAACTTAGTAGTTGAATACCATTCCATTGGATTACTATAACCAAAATATTATAGATAATTTTTTTATTGGGGTAAAATTTTTTTTTAATATTTATTTATTTTTGAGAGAGACAGAGACAGAGTGCGAGTGGGTTGGGGCAGAGAGAGAGGGAGACACAGAATCTGAAGCAGGCTCCAGGCTCCAAGCTGTCAACACAGAGCCCGACATGGGGCTCAAACTCATGAGCTGTGTGAGATCATGACCTGAGCCGAAGTCAGACGCTCAACCGACTGAGCCACCCAGGTGCCCCATTATTGGGGTAAAATTTTAAAGTGTACAATTATGTGGCGTTTAGTACATTCACAGTATTGTGCAATCGTCATCTATTTAATTCCAACACATTTTTATCACCCCAAAAGGAAACCCCATACCCATTACAGTTATTCCCTATTGTTGTAGCCTCTGGCAACCACTAATGTGCTTTCTGTCTCTATGGATTGGTCATTAATTCTTAGAGATCGGGCAAAGTGTATAAATAGTGATCAACTAATAAATGTATTAGACAGCCATCTGAAAAATAGAATCTGGGCTGCTTGCTAAGAATGAACAAATAATAACTTACTTGGCTCACAAATTCATTTTTTTTTTTTTTTTAAGTAAAATAGGGCAATAGAGTAGTAGGATGAGCTCTGAAGTCATACCATCTGTAGTTCAATAGTAATTAGCAATGTGACCTTTAGGAAATTATTTAATCTTTTAGTGACTCTAGTTTTTTAATCTACAAGGAAAACATTACCCTACATCATAGTGTTTTGAGGGGATTAGAAGAGTTAATGCACATAAAAACTTGTAGAACAGCATGTCATGATAAGCTCTGATTAAATGTTAGATGCTATTATTTTAGCATTTTTATTATTAAAAGATGAGACTGTATTGTGAAACCTTGTGTAGTAATCATTCCTCAGCTGTTAACCTGTTGTGTATTAACTTCTTAGTAAAGTTTCCGTAAAGCTTTTGTCACCTCATATATCCCAATGATCTGGGTTTTTTAGAGTCCTAGTGGGATCTTGAGGGTAGAGTCAAATATTCTAAGTCCTAAAACCAGAAAGGTGTTGAACATTTGTGTGGAGTACCCAAGGCAAAAGAATATTCAGCTTAATGTGAAGAAAGTCCTAAAATCTATAATCTAAGCTTCCACCTTACGAAACTAGAAAATGAAAAGGAAATTAAATCCAAAGTAAGCAGAAGAAGAGAAATAATAAAAATTAGAGCAAGAATCAATGAAATTGCAAACAAAATCAATAGAGAAAATCAGCAAAACCAAAAGCTGGTTCTTAGAAAAGATCAGTTAAATCAGTAAGCCTCTAGACAGGCTAACTAAGAACAAAAGGGAGAAGACCCAATTTACTAAAATAAGAAATGAAAGAAGGGACATTACTACAGATCCCATGGACACTGACAGAATAGTAAAGGCATATTATGAGCAACTCTGTGCCTAGATATAATGGACCAGTTCCTTGAAAGATACAGTCTGCCAAAGCTTACACAGGAAGAAATAGGAAACGTGAATAGGCCTTTATCTATTAAAGAAATTAAATCAGTAACCTTACAAAACAGAAAACACCAGGCTCAGGTGAGTTTACTGATTAATTCTACTAAACACTTATGAAAGAAATTATACTACTTCTCTAGAATCTCTTCCAGAAGATAGAAGCAGTCTCATTCTATGAGACTAACATTATTCTTTTTTTTTTTAATTTTTTTAACGTTTATTTATTTTTGGGACAGAGAGAGACAGAGCATGAACGGGGGAGGGGCAGAGAGAGAGGGAGACACAGAACTGGAAGCAGGCTCCAGGCTCTGAGCCATCAGCCCAGAGCCCGACGCGGGGCTCGAACTCACGGACCGTGAGATCGTGACTTTGAGCTGAAGTCGGATGCTTAACCGACTGAGCCACCCAGGCGTCCCGAGACTAACATTATTCTAATACCAAAACCAAAGCTATTACGAGAAGAGAAAACCACAGACCATTAATTATCTCTCATGAACATAGATCCTAATATTCTTAATAAAATAATAGCAAACTCAATCCAAATATATAAGAATAATTATACATACCATCGCCAAGAGGACTTTATACCAGATATACAAGACTGGTTCGCCATTTAAAAATCATTTGGGGCACCTGGGTAGCTCAGTCGGTTGAGCATCTGACTTCTGCTCAAGTCATGATCACACAGTTCATGTGTTCAAGCCCCACATTGGGCTCTGTGCTGACAGCTCGAAGCCTGGAGCCTGCTTCGGATTCTGTGTCTCCCTCTCTCTCTGCCCCTCCCCTGTTCGCACTCTGTCTCCCTTTCAAGAATAAATAAACATTAAAAAAATTTTCTTTTCTTTTTTTTTTTCAATATATGAAGTTTATTGTCAAATTGGTTTCCATACAACACCCAGTGCTCATCCCAAAAGGTGCCCTCCTCAATACCCATCACCCACGCTCCCCTCCCTCCCACCCCCCATCAGTCCTCAGTTTGTTCTCAGTTTTTAAGAGTCTCTTATGCTTTGGCTCTCTTCCACTCTAACCTCTTTTTTTTTTTTTTTCCTTCCCCTCCCCCATAGGTTTCTGTTAAGTTTCTCAGGATCCACATAAGAGTGAAACCATATGGTATCTGTCTTTCTCTGTATGGCTTATTTCACTTAGCATAACACTCTCCAGTTCCATCCATGTTGCTACAAAGGGCCATATTTCATTCTTTCTCATTGCCACGTAGTACTCCATTGTGTATACAAACCACAATTTAAAAAAAAAAATTTTTTTTTTAAATCAGTAAATGAAATCCATTACCTCAGTAGGCTAAGATGAAAAATCACATGTTCTTATCAATAGATGCAGGGAAACCATTTGTCAAAATTCATGATTAAGCTGAGGAGAACTAGGAATAGAGGGGGATTTACTTGATAAAGAGCATGTACAAAAATCCTTCAGCTAACATTATAATGGTGAGAAATTAGAAACGTCTCCTCTAAGATCAGAAATAAGGCAAGAAAAAGACCACTGCTTTTCAGCATCATACTGGAAGTTCTAGGTAACACAGTAAGGCAATTAAAGGAAATAAGGTATATAGATTGGGAAGAAAGAGATGAAACTGTACTTTTTTGCAGATGACATGATGATGTAGATAATCTGAAAAAAAAAAAAGTGACAAAAACTCCTGGAACTAATAAGCAGTGATAACAAGGTTGTAAGATACAAAGTTAATATGTAAAAGTCAATGACTGTCCTATATACTAGCAGTGAATAGCTTGATTGTGAAATTAAAGGAGCACCTAGACGCTCAGTTGGTTGAGCGTCTTGACTTCAACTCAGGTCATGATCTGTCTCACAGTTTGGTTTGTGAGTTCTGCCCCTGCTTTGGAGCCCACTTTGGATCCTCTGCCTCCCTCTCTTTCTGCCCCTCCCCTGCTCACTTGGTCTCTCTCTCTCTCTCTCTCTCTCTCTCTCTCTCTCAAAAATAAAAACATTAAAAAAAATTGAAAACACATTACTGTTTATGTTAGCATCCTCCCAAAATGAAACACCTAAGTATAAATCTATCACAGTATGAACAAGATTAATATGAGGAAAACAGCACAGCCTTGATAAAATAAATTGAAGAACTAAGTAGAGAGGTTTTCTATGTTCACGGATAGGAAGACAATATCGTCAAAATGTAATTTCTTCCCAGCTGATCTGTAGATTCAACACATTCCCGATTAGAGTTCCAGCAAGTTTTTGTGTGGATATCAACCAATTAATTCTAAATTTTATACGAAGATGCAAAAGACCCAGAATAGCCACTTCATATGGGAGAAAGACAAAGCTGGACAAATGACACTCCCTGACTTTAAGACTTAGTATATAAAGCTACAGTAATTAAGACCATGTGGTATTGGTGAAAGAAAAAACAAATAGATCAATAGAACAGAATAGAGAGTCTGGAAAAGGACACAAATACAGTCGGCTGATCTTTGACAAAGAAGCGAAGACAATACACTGGAGAAAAGATAGTCTTTCCAACAGATGGTACTGGATCAGCTAGATACCTAAATGCAAAGAAATGAATCCAGACACAGACCTTACATTCTTTGAAAAAGTTAACTCACAATGAATCATAAACCTAAATGTAAAATAGACATAGCACCAAAGAAGATATACAGATAGATGAAAAGATGTTCATTATCATGTCATTAGAGAATTGCAAGTTAAATTAAAACAGGTTACCGCTATCCACCTATTAGAATGCCCCAAATCCACAACATTGACACCACCAAGTGCTGGAGAGGATGTGGGGCCACAGGAACTCTCATTTATTGTGGGTGGGAATGCAAAATGGTACAGTCACTTCAGACAGTTTGGCAGTATCTCACAAAACTAAATACTTTTGCTGTGTTTATAATTGTTTTATTCATAATTGCAAAAACAGGGAAGCAACCAAGATGTATAGCAGTAGGTAAATGGGCACATAAACTATGATACATCAAGATAATGGAATAATTCCCAGCACTAAAAAGAAATGAGCATTCAATCCATGAAAAGGCATGGAAGAACCTTAAGTGCATGTATCTAAGTGAAAGAAGCCGATCTGAGAAAGCTACATTCTGTATGATTCTTATGTGACATTCTGGAGAAGGCAAAACTGGAGACAGTAAAAAGATCAGTGATTGTCAGGGGTTGGGGGCAGGAGGAATGAATAAGGCAGAACACAGGATTTTTAGGGCAGTGAAATTATTTTGTATGATACCAGAGTGGTGGATACACATCATTCATTTATCAGAACCCATAGAAGGGTGCCTGGGTGGCTCAGTCAGTTAAGCATCCGACTTCGGCTCAGATCATGATCTCACAGTTGAGTTCCAGCCCCAAGTCAGGCTCTGCTGACAGCTTCGAGCCTGGAGCCTGCTTCATACTGTGTCTTCCTCTCTCTCTGCCCCTTACCCACTTGCACTCTGTCTCTCTCTCAAAAATAAACAAACATTAAAAAACAAACAAACATAGAATGTACAACACCCAAGAGTGAACCCAATATAAACTATGGATTTGGGTCATAATGATGTGTCTGTGTGGGTTCATTGATTATAACAAATATATCACTTTGGTGTGGGATGTTGATAGTGGAGGAGGTTGTACATGTGTGGAGGCAGAATATACATGTATCTTCTCAGTTTTGCTGGGAACCTAAAAACTCCTCTAGAAATAAAGTCTTAAAAGATAAGGTCTATTAAAAATGCTTCTCTTCAATTATAAACATTAGAAAATAACTTTCTAGGGCCGTACGGGTGGCTCAGTCAGTTGAGCATCTGACTTCAGCTCGGGTCATTATCTCATGGTTTGTGGGTTTGAGCCCCATGTCAGCTCTGTGCTGACAGCTCAGAGCCTGGATCCTGCGTCAGATTCTGTGTGTCCCTCCCTCTGCCCCTCCCCCATTCACACTCTGTCTCTCTTTCTCTCTCTCTCAAAAATAAACATTATTTTAAAAACAAGAAAAGAAAATAACTTTTTAGGCCAAGTGGTCTAGAAGGGCTTTCCCCAATCTGCAATATTTTAACTAAATAGATTCAGATTGGTAACAAGGGAGAAGGTACTGCATTTTCAGACTGCAATAAATAACATAAACTCTGGTGGAGTGTGACTTGTGCAAGTGGCATGAGTGAGGGTGCTGTGTGGGAAGAACTGGGAGATGGATTGGAGGTCATAGTGCTCTGAGGAATGTTTACACCACTAGTCATCGGGAAGAGAGATGGGTAGCAGACTCTCATAGTCCAGACTAAGAGGCCTGTGAGGGGCATCTGTGTATTCCGTGTACCTCAGATGTGAGTGAGTGGTGAGATTGACTTTCTCTGGTAGGATTGAGAAGTTGAGATGGCCGTGAGTGAGCCCTGTGATCCTGTGTGTGTGGATGTTGCTAGACCCACTTCAGTTTAGGATGAGTACTCATTCATTTCTCCAAAGCTCTGTGCCCAGATTCGAGCCAGGCAGATAATTTGGTCTAGTAAGAGCCTGCAGTGGAAATGGAGAGGAAAGGGTACTTGTGCAAGTTGTGTAAGACCAAAGAAATGAAGAAAAGGAAAAATGGGTTAGGGGGAGAATGAAGAAACATTTAGGAGGTTCTGCTTTGTCACTGCCTTTGACTCTGACTTCTCAGTGAATGTGATGTCTGTAATGTAATTCTTTTTGGAGAGAATGTTGAGGGGGAGGGTGTTGTTTTGCTAGTTCTTGCATTGGTCTGGCTTGGATGGTGATGTTGACTTGCAGCAGTTTCTCTGAAGCCAGAAAACAAAGCCTGTCCTCTTTTAGGAGGAGGGGGAAGGGACAGCAGAGTTAATGTAGTGCATTACCAGATCTCTAGGACAGAAAAGCTTTCACCAGGAGTAACTAATTACCATCCGAAATGCTCTTTTATACTTTCTGGCCATAATTATGTTGAAGACAAGGCTTAAATTTCTAAAAAAGGCAAATGGGACCCCTGTCTTGTTGATATGCTTTTAAGTATTCAAAACATACATAGTAGCTTTGTAGAAAGGTAGCACAGTCCTAAGTTAAACTTCACCTTAGAAGTATGTGTACCGAGAGGAGCAGTCTTTTTTATTTTTAATTTTAAGATGTGTAAGTTTGAATTCGGTAAATCAGTTGATAGTCTAAAATTTTTCTTTCTGGTTGTTGAACTAAATTCTTGGAGGTACTTCTGCTCAAATATTCTATTTTAACTTCTCCTTTGATGAAAATACTGTTGATACCAGCAAACACCAAGTGTGTCCCAGTCAAACAAACTGGTTGAGAAATTCAGCAGTAGTAGTGGAAAAAACAAAAAACAAAACAAAAAAAACAGCCATCTTTCTACCTGTTTGCATATAGAATGGGTAATATTTAAATATTAAGTCCTTCTATCCAAGTTTTTCTTTATGTGGGCTCTATGCCCAGCATGAGCCCAGTGCAGGGCTTGAACTTACGACCCTGAGATCAAGACCTGAGCTGGGATCAAGAGTCAGATGCTTAACCGATTGAGCCACCCAGTCACCCCTCCAATGTTTTATTTAAGTGCTTTTCGACATAACTGCCAAAATGATTGTGAAGATGTCAGTTTAATCTGTATATTATGCCATTTGCAAAAGTTTGGCTATTAATGTGCTCATAGCTATAGTTTGAATTCTCTGCAGTATTTTTAAACATAATTGTACTTTAAAATTTACTATTTATTTATTTATTAATCTGTACATCCAATGTGGGGCTTGAACTCACAACCGCAGGATCGAGAGTCGCATGCTCTACTGACTGGGCCAGCCAGGCACCCCTACTTTAAAATTGAAATTAGGGGTACCTGGGTGGCTCAGTCAGTTAAGTGCCCGACTTTTAATTTCAGCTTGGGTCGATGATCTCATGGTTTGTGGGATCGAACCCCACATCGGGCTCTGTGCTGGCAGCTCGGAGACTGCCTGGGATTTTCTCTGCCCCTCCCCTGGGCTTTTGCATGCTCTCAAGATAAATAAGCATTTTAAAAATAATAATAAAATTTAAATATTTTAAGTTGCTTCAATGTACTTGCAACCTACATTAATTTTCTGTAGTTGTGCTGTTACCCACTCAGATTATGCTTTATAAGTAGGCTATAGAAATGTAAATAGTGAGGATGTTAATATTTACATATTTTCTGTCAGAAATAGTTGTCTCCATAAGTATTATCTGTTTCCTGATTGGTGGAACACTCAAAACTGACTAGCGGTGGGAGTGCTGCATGGTGTTATAGATAAGCACTAGATTAGGATTAAAAAGAGCTGACTTCTGTTTCTGTTTTTGATTCTGCCACATAATATATTCATGATTGACCTTGAGCAACTAACTTAAAGTTACTGGGCCTCAGGGTATTTTTTGTTGGTTGGTTGGTTTTAATTGTGGTGAGATACACATAACAAAATTTACCACCTTAACCATGTTTAAGTATACAGTTCAGTGACATTAAGTACTTATTACACAACCATCGTTACCACTTATCTCCAGAATTCTTTTTATCTTGCAAAACTGAAACTCTGTACCCACTAAATAATAACTTCTCATTTCTCTCTCTCTCCAGCCCTTGACGTCACCACTGTTCTGTCTGTCTCTACGAATTTGACTCTTCTGGTACCTCATATAAGTGGTATCATACAGTATTACAATATTTGTCTTTTGTGATTGGCTTATTTCACTTAGCATAATGTCCTGATGGTTCATCCAAGTTGTAGCATGTATCAGAATTTCTTTCCTTTTTAAGGTTGAGTAGTAATCAGTTGTATGTATATACCACACTTTTAGGTCTATTCATGCATCACTGGACACTTGGATTGCTTCCACCTTTTGATATTATGAATAATGCTGCTATGAACGTGGATATAGAAATATTTCTTTGAGAGCCTCCTTTTAGTTCTTTTGGGTATACACTTACAAGTGGAATTGCTGGACCATATGGCAGTTGTATTTTTAATTTTTTGAAGAACCGCCATGCTGTTTTCCATAGTGGCTGCACCATTTTGCACTCCCACCAACAGTGCACCAGGGTTTCAGTTTCTCCACGTCCTTGCCAACACTTGTTATTTTATTTTCTGTTTTTTGATAGTAGCCATCCTAATGTGTGTAAGGTGTTACGAGTTTTGATGTGCATTTCCCTAATGATAAGTGGTGTTGAGCGTCTTTTCATGTGCTTGTTGGCTATTCAGTTTATCTTTTAAAGTTATTTTTTAAATCAGGTTTTGGGGTTTTTTTAGGTAGGAGTTCTTTATATATTCTGGGTATTAACCCTTATCAGATACATGATTTGCAGATTCTTTGTGGGTTATCTTTTCACTCTGTTAATTTTGTCTTTTGATGCACAGAAGTTTTTTTTTTTTTTTTTTTGATTATTTTTGAGAGAGAGAGAGAGAGAGACAGAGACAGAGCACGAGTGGGGGAGGGGCAGAGAGAGGGGGAGACACAGAATCCAAAGCTGGCTCCAGGCTCTGAGCTGCCAGCACAGAGCCCAACGAGATGAGATTGTGACCTGAGCGGAGGTCGGATGCTTAACCAACTGAACCACCCAGGCACCCCTGATGCATGAAAGTTTTAATTTTGATGTAGTCCAGTTTATTTTTTCTTCGGTTGCCTGTGCTTTTTGTGTCATATCCGAGAAATCATTTCCAAATCCAGTGTCATGAAGCTTTCCCTCTATATTTTCCTCTTTTTTTTTTTTTACCCCTCTATATTTTCTTCTAAGAGTTTTATACTTTAAGCTGTTATGTTTAGGTCTTTGATCCATTTTTTTATTTTATTTTTTTAATGTTGATTTATTTTTGAGAGAGAGAGAGAGACAGAGTGCAAGTGGGGAAGGGGCAGAGAGACAGGAAGACAGGGCTGTCAGCCCAAACCCTGACGCGGGGCTCAAACCCATGAACTGTGAGATCATGACCTGAGCCGAAGTCGGACCCTTAACTGACTGAGCCACCCAGGCACCCCAGATCCATTTTTTAAAGTTGTATTAAGAATCTCTGTGTCCATGGGGCTCAAATTTACAACCCCAAGATCAAGAGTCACATCCTCCTCTGACCAAGCCAGCCGGGCACTCCGGTCTTTGATCTGTTGTGAGGTAATTCTTGTACCTATGTAGTGTGAAAGTAAGGTTCCATCTTTATTCTTTTGTATATGATATTCAGTTTGAATATGATATGATATTTAACAACGCTTGTTGAAAAGACTGTCCCTTCCCTTTAAAAAAATTTTTTTAACATTTTTATTTTATTTTTGAGAGTGAGAGAGACAGAGTGTGAGCTGGGGAGAGGCAGAGAGAGAGGCAGACACAGAATTCGAAGCAGGCTCCAGGCTCTGAGCTGTCAGCACAGAGCCTGATGCAGGGCTCAAGCCAATGAACTGTGATACCATGACCTGAGTCGAATTCGGACGCCCATCTGACTGAGCCACCCAGGTGCCCTGTCCTTTCCCTTTTGAATGGCCATGCCAGCCTTGTCAGAAATCATTTGGCCATATATGGGAGGGTTTGCTTCTGAACTCTCTCTCTTTTCTTCTGTTGACCTGTACATCTTTTTACCAGTACCACACTATTTTGATTACTGTAGTATTTTAGTAAGTTTTAAAATCAGGAAGTGTGAGACTTCCAATGTCATTCTTTTTCTTTCTTTTTTTTTTTTTTTTTAAATTTTTTTTTTTTTAACGTTTATTTATTTTTGAGACAGAGAGAGACAGAGCATGAACAGGGGAGGGGCAGAGAGAGAGGGAGACACAGAATCTGAAGCAGGCTCCAGGCTCTGAGCTGTCAGCACAGAGCCTGACGCGGGGCTCGAACTCACAGACCGCGAGATCGTGACCTGAGCCGAAGTCGGCCGCTTAACCGACTGAGCCACCCAGGCGCCCCAATGTCATTCTTTTTCAAAATTGTTTTGGTTTTTGAAAATTGTTATGGTTTTAGTGATGCCGAGAGCGATGAAAGGGTTCAAGTAGTGACTGCCTGATCCCTCCATTGCGGAGGTCCTCCTTCTCAAGCAACCTTTAGCCAAATGGCTTTCATTCATTGATGATTATTGCCTAAGTCATTTCATCAGGGGTTACAAAGTGATTATTTCTTCCACCCACATTATTAGCTGGAGTAGTTCTGGGATAAAAAGAAAAGTTTTCTTCATCAACAGTGATATCTTGCAGTTCAGTTTTACAGTCAGGCTAGACTCAGTGCTTGATTCTTTACCTTTACTTGCCAATTTTTAGAGGAAGGAGTTGGTGCTCTAGTTGCTTTCAGTGAAACTAATGAATGAGGAGGAAAAGTTAAAGGTTAAATACCCTTTTTATAGGTATCATAAACTCTTAGATTTTATATATGAAACCTATTTTAGTTCATTGCAGTTAGGGATCCAGGAATCTGTTTTTTTCACACATAGCCCTCATGTTCTTGATGTAGGTGGTCTGCAGAGCAGTCTGCTATAAAGTAATATGCTTGATTGAAAACTGGCTACTATTTTGTGGTGTTGTCTTCCATACCACAGGTGGTGTTCACTGACAAGTTAATGCCCAGTTTTATCAAAGTAGTTGATTTTTAAGTTACAACATTAAATGTTAACTTGCCCAAGTAAGGAGGCCTTTTCTGCTTTTTGTTTACCGTCATTGTCATAGTCCTCTAACTAGACATAGCCAGTCATCAGACATTACTCTTAACATTGACTAACTTCCAACATGGCAACACCGTAAACATATTTTATTTGTTTTTTTAATGCTACTTAAGTGGTGCTACTTAAATTGTGCATAGATAATTTGCTATTTATTGTGCACCTATCCTATGCCAATCACCATCCTACAGAATTGATCTCCAGTCCTTACTGTGTTTCCCTTTGACCTAGGTTGTTTGTTTTTGTTTTCTTTTTGTTGTTGTTTGGCTGTTTTTTTTTTTTCTTCATTTTCTAAGACATTTCTACTATTTCTAAGTCACAATTTAGGAATATTTAGAGAAGTTTCCCATTACTGCCTCCTTCAGCCAGTCCCTTCCTCCCCCTAAGATACTCATTTTTATTTATTTATGGTTTATCTGTTCAGTGTTGTTTGTTTTGCAAATACTAGCCAACACATAGAAATTTGACCCTTTTCTTACACAAAAGTATCATAACTAAAGATACTGATCTGCATCTTACTTTTTTCCCTCCCACTTAATAATATATTCCAGAGATCACTCTAGAAATCCTCATTTCTTTTTATGACTGTGGAGTATCCCCTCTGGTAGAATGTCATCATTTTTACAGCCAGTCACTATTGATGGACATTCAAGTTTTTAAAAAATTCTTGCTGTTACATATAATGCTATTATTTTCCTCCTCCAGTTTCTTCCCCATTTCACTGCTCTCCTTCATAGAAAAATTCCTTGGAAAATTTTGTATCAGTAATGGCTGTCTCCACCTCCTGATTTCTAGACTCTTGAATTCTTTCCATCAGGCTTCTGTCCACACCACTTCACTGAAACTCCTCTTTCCAAAACACCAGTGACCTGCATGATGCTATATTCCCTGCTTTGTTCTCACTTCACAACTTACTTGAATTATTAGTTGCACTGGACCCAATTGATGACTCTGTCCTCCTTGAAACATTTGTGACTAGGCTTCTACTTCTGTGTTTTCTTTGTTCTTTTTTTATTTTTTGTTTTCTTAATAAGATAAGAAAGTAAGAATAATAGGAAAGCTCTCTTTACAGAGAGGGGACATTTGAAAGCGAACGCCCCTATTCTTTTTTTTTAATGTTTATTTATGTTTGAGAGAGCACAAGTGGTGGGGGGGGGCAGAGTGAGAGGCAGACCGAGGATCCAAAGTGGGCTCCAAAGTGGGCTCCGTGCTGACAGCAGCAAGCCCGATGTGGGACTTGAACTCACGAACCGACCACGAGATCATGACCTGATGGATGCTCAGCTGACTGAGCCACCCAGGTGTCCCTGTGTTTTCTTTATTCTTGAGGCTGTTCCTTCTGTCTTTTTTCCCACCGTCTTACCATTGAATGAATGCATTCCTCTTGCCTATAGTGTCAGCTGGTGGCTGGGCCAGCTGAGCCCACTTCAGGGGAGGGCTGTCTGCACCAGAAGAGAAATAGGAAGGGCTGGAGTCTCTGCGTCTATAAGTTGAAGCCAAGAGGGCGAAGAGATGAAGGCTTCTGGTTTCAAAGGTCACCTGAAACAAGCCTGTAGTCTGACACAACCAGATTTATTGATGCTAATATGGTGAGGGCAGGCATTTCAGGAGAACTCTGGAATGCCACACAACAAGAGGGAGGAGGGAAGCAGCCTTTGTAAGGTTTGGGTTCTTGCTGAAGGATTCTGAGAAAGCTCTAAGGGAAATGGGGATCAATTTGGGATTGGCAGCTATTTCTGAGGCAGGATTAGAAGGGGGGATTAATTAGGGTTTGAATGCTATCTTGAGGCAGGGGCAGTTTAACATTTGGGTATCCTCAGTAATAGATGCTATAACAGAATGGGTCTGGGGGCATCATTGGTGAGAAAGCAATAGGCACTCGGAGAGTTGTTAATAACATTATTTTATAGGGGCTGCCTGACCTTGGGAGAAATAATGTTTCCTGTTAACTTTGCACCTGCCTCTATCTATAAGTAAGTGTACTTCAAGCCCAGTTCATGGTAGGGCTATTTTTTTTCATTTTTCATTCTGAGCTGATTTCCATCTTTTATCTCAGATATATTTTTACTCTTTCAGTTCCATGGCACTGATTTACTGGATTTGGGAAGTACAGATTTTTGTTTCCTATGACTGAAGCAAGTAGTTAAGTAATTAAATGATCACTGTAGTCTCTCACCCCACCCCCAAATTAAGGTGAGAGCTCATAATTGGTAAATAGGGCATGATTTGGGAAAATTGTGAAGTAGGAATAGTTTCTTTGTTGCTGTTTCAGCTTTTGTTTCCAAGCCCCTCTCCCTGTTATACAGGGCCCCAGGAACCCTTCTCGTCTCATCTCGTCTCATCCAGGCTTTCGCTGCTCTTTCTTAGGCCCTTTCCTCTCCCCTTTTTGAACTTGTGCCTATTGGTTGATTTGATAATGATGTTGATTTGATAATGGCCTTAATATATTAAGGTAGTTTAATATATTCCTTGGAGGGGCATTTGCATTTTAAAAGGAAATTCCTAAGAATAATACTGAAACCAAGGTACAAGGTTCTAATGCTTTTGTGGCAAGATGGGGTGGGGAATGAGGATGGGTAGGGAACAGGGTTTGAGTAGAGGCTATCCTTCAGCAGTCACTCTGAGCAGCTGATGAACTGGAGCCTGGTCAGCCTTCTTCCCCCTTAGATGCTGCGATAGGTGGTGTGTTGGTAAACATAGCAAAAGTATATGGGCACGTGTCATGGGAACAAGGCTCTGTGTGGAGTAAATAAGGTGGAGATGTAGATCGGAAGTTGAGACTGGGAAGTTGAGACAAGGACAACTGGAAGTGCCTCTTTTTCACGGTGGTACACAAACACTTGGTAGTTCCTAGAGACAGACACAAGTATGTTGAGACTTGCTCATAACACTGACCTTTGAATTGCTTACTGTCTAGCAATGTTTCGGTCCATAGACTACCAGTGCTCAAACTCTCTCCTTTCAAGCCTCTGTCATGGAAGCTGGGCAGTACATATCCAGCCCTCCTACAGAGATGAAATGTGAACCCATAGCTTTAGCCCAGCAGTTTGATTAGAGCCTCTTTACTTCTCCAGATCCAAGTTGTTTCTTAATCCTCAGGGGAAATGTGATGTTCCTCTTGCACTTTAAGGTGCATTGAGCTTTAGGATTTGAATTCACGACGTCCAAACCTAGATATGACCTCCATGGTAGTCTTCGATGTACACACTGACTAAAGCCAGGCTGTGTCTCCTGGTGTTGTGGCATTCTTGTTTCACGACTCTTGGGGACAAGTCTAAGGCATTTGCTCTAGGTGTCAGAAGCCTACAAGATTTCAGTCCTAGACACAGTTTGAACCCTTTTGAGGTGTCTTTGTAAACTTAATATGTAAAAGTTGTGCTTTGTCAAGTCTCCTGGCCTTTTTCCTGGGGATGTCCAGACCAAGTGGGACATATTGATGTGGCAGATTATTGCTTTCTGTAAGTGACTTTCTGTCACAGAAGCAAGCTCTGGATGTCATTGGGCAGCTTCAGCCCAATATGCACATCCAGATGATGGCTTATTTGTATAGTTGTTGCTGTTCCCTCTGTTCGAAGACTGTTAACTGGCCCTTACTGGTGTACTGAGAAGGGGTTGCACAGAAGAAGAGAGACATCACACTGCATGGAAGAGTGAACTCATGTGTCTAGTTGAATGGACGACTCGTTAGAAGGAAGACCTCAACATTGGCACATTACTATTAACTAAATTCCAGACTTTATTTAGATTTTTGAAAAAAATGTGGAACACTTCACAAATTCTCATGTCATCTTTGTACAGCGGCCACATTAATCTTCGCTGTATCGTTCCAGTTTTAATATATGCACTGCCAAAGTGAGCACAGACTTTAGTTTTTACCAGTTTTTCCACTCATGACCTCCAGAATCCGTCCTAGGATACCACATTACATGTAGTTGTCTTGTCTTTCAGTCTCCTCTGATCCCTGACAGTTTCTCAGTCTTTTCCATATTTTTCATGACCCATGATAGTTTAGAGGAATACTGGCAATTACCTTTTATAATGTCCCCCAGTTTGAGCTTTTATGTTTTCCTCAATTTAGACTGATGTTACAGGTTTGGGGAACAATGCTGCAGAGGTGAAGTGCCCTCCCAGGGGGCACCTGATGTTTCCATAACATCACTAGTGATTAAAATTGGTCACTTGATTAAATTGTTTGGTTGCCAGTTTATCTGTTGTAAAAGTTATTGTTTTTTTCATTCCCTACTCTGTTCTTTGGAAGCAAATCACTGAGTCTAGTCCATACTCAAAATGGGTTGGGAGATATATGGAATTAAACTCCCATCTCTTAGAAGGAGGAGCATCTGCGTATATTATTTGGAGTTCTTTAAGAAGGCTTCTCACCTAGCACAGAGCCCAACGCAGGGCTTGAACTCTCGATCCTCAGATCAAGACCTGATCTGAGATCAAGAGTTGGAGCTGAGATCAAGAGTTGTAAGTGAGCCAAGTACCCCTTATTTAGAGTTCTTATGTAAAGAAATTTGACTCTTCTCATCAATTTATTTAATCATTTGTTTATATCACTAAGGACTCATGTGTATTTTTTTTATACTTTGAGTTATAATCCAGTACTATGTTATTTATCTTGTTGCCTGAATTATTCCAGCTTTGGCCAGAGGGAGGTCTTTTAGGTGACTCATGCATCCCTTTGACATACTCTTATCCTTTTGGTTTTTTTTGAACACTTCCTTACTTTCTGATACTACAAATATAGTCCAGGCTCATCTTATATTTTCCGTGACTTAGCCCTAGAATCAGCCATTTTTCTGAGGACCCCTTGTTCTTTTTATTGGAGAATGGAGTTCAGAAACCACTGGCCACTGGGTATGTTTAATGCTGCTTGGCTGTCATTACTTCTAGGCCTTCTCAGCAGGCAGAGCTGGGTAGCATGTGTATACATACTAATCTCTGAATATAGACATATCTATCATTGTTTCTGTGTTTCTTCATCTGCATATATATCAAGATAAACATGAGTTTATATTGATGTCTTGGACTTTAGTACCACAGAGTTCATTTTAGAATGTTTTCTTTTCTTGCTCATCTATAATATCCTTCTTCAACAATGAGGAACCTTGCTCCCACCATTTCACTGTTCATCCCCAGTACACATGTACCCATGCTGTACCTGTCTTATAACCCATATCCCCACAAGAAACAAATTTACCAGTTTGAATATTGTACTGATTTTTAGCAATTCTATTTTGGTGGACAAATTGTAGATGTTTATTTATGTTTATTATAATTGATTTGATCTGTGATGCTAGCTTTTAGATATGTTTTTAACATATCCACCATAATCTGAGATGTCTTTGTATATCACCATGGTTCATTAAGATTATGGAGTTGGGCTTCAAGTAAAATATTTCCCTTTTACTCTGCATTTCTAATCTAAACTTAAGAAATAAAAAGTTCATGTTCTCTCTTCAGTAATTTATCATACATTTCTACAAAAGGAAGTTTATACTTATTAAAGTTCTATACTTGCTGAAGGTTTTATATGTAAAAGGGACGAATTGAATGAAACAATATTTACAGTACCATCTAGTTCCAAAGTCCTGGTTCAGGTGCTTTTTGAAAACCACCTTAAGGCAACACATTCTAAAATCAGTTTCTCCATTTGCTCTTAAGCCCTGAATGTGTAGGCTTGGCACTTGGTTCTACTTTATTGGCTACTTTTCTAGGACATCCTAGAATGTTGGCCCGTTCTTATTATTGGTGCCAAAGATCATATATGTTTGTGGGTAAAGATACTTTTTCCTGGGAAATAAGACTGACTTAACTATAGCTTTAGTTCCCTGGATTCTTGGGTTCTCAAGTTCCTGTTGAGGAAAATAAATATGAGCTATACCAGTTACTCTGAGTTGAGCGTTCTCAGTCACCATGTAAGTTGGCTTTTAACTTGAAATCTGATCTTGGGCCCATCACTTCTACCTCCAGACCTCAGATCCTTTATCAAGAAAGTGCAGCTGTTCCATTAGATGACCCCTAAGATTTCTTACAGCTATGATTTTATCATCACAAGTAGTAAAATAACGTGGCTGGCAGTTCTTATCTCAGTAATTAAGGCATCTGGCAAGAACTGGAAGTGGTAAGCCTCTCTGAAACAAGCTTATTGGGTCCATTTCTGTCGCTGTTTTTATTTGTTTGATTAACACTCACACACACACACACACACACACACACACACACACACACACACACACACACACCATGATTGGAATGGACACATTCTGAAATGTGAAGGCTAGTGGTAGTACCTACATGGCTGAGATTGAACCATGTAGAAGGCATATATTTAGAAGATCAGAACTGAAGTGTTCATTGTTGGCGTTTATAAACCAACGGTTTCTTAAATGACCTTCTCTTTACAGCTACTGTGTTTAGCCTGTGAACAGTACAGAAGAATAGCCAAGGTGAAGAGAGTGCAGTGGCTTACATGTGACATGGCTCTATGAGTTATATGAAAGAAGTTTTAGCTCTTAAAGCCAGGGAGGAAAATGTCATTAGCCTCATATACTGATAACAGTCTTCAGAAGACTATCCTTTCCCATAAGCAAAGTGAAGGAAGCACATGACCTGTAGCTGAGTATGTAAAACATTATGTACTTACAAAAGGATTTTGGAAAACAGAGGGGTGAAAGAGAAGAAGTAAGAATTAATATGCTGTAAGACAGGGCATATCTGTTTAGGGAAAACAAACAATAGAGTGAAGAAATGTTGCCTTTGGTTAGAAAGCTAGGAGAGGAAAGCATGGAATGAATCTCCCAGGTGCCTGCCGTTGAATTGTTCTTTAAGGCCTACATCATGTTGGTTTATGAGATTGACTTCGAGTTTTGAATGAAAGTTCTCTGACCCACTATTCCTGGCACTGTCCCAGATTTCTGAGTGAAGTGGCATGCTGAATGTCCTGGCTTACAATGTTAATTAACAGGTTGAACTTTTATGGTACTAGTTTACATGAGGATTCACCTTTGCCTTAATGAAAAGTGTCTGGAATGGATTCCCATTCCTAACATGCTAGCACAGCTAGTGGCTGCAAAGAATTGCTAGTTCCAGAAGTGAACAGCAGGTGTCACTGCATCTCCACTTACTAGGGTTCTGGCTCCTAGCTGTTCGCTTGCAACCAAGTTTTTAATAGAGCTCCCAAACCACTGAACACAAATTGAGTATTTATGGCCGTCCTCAGATACAGAACCCAAATTGAAAATTGAGAATAAGCACAGCCCAAGAGGGTTTCCCTCAATCTCCTCACTATACTTTTTAGTGTTTTTCCCCCCTAGGCTTAATATTATCTGTATTTCTGTTTAGGTAACCGATGAATTTTATTAGCCTTTTCTTATCAATCATTCAGCAGTTATTTAAGAGCCTTGGACAGATTTTCATATTTTTTTCAGCTGGGTTCCCACTTCTTGGCCTTCCTGCAGCTTGCTTTTTAAAAACCTTCCAGCAGGAAAGTTGATGTCACTGTTCTCTAAATTGAGGTGCCAGACATCAAAGGAAACAGCCTCTTTCTTTATTCTTCTATTTGAACCCTTAGCTTTGGCAGTTGAGGAAATAACTGAATTATGACCAAAAGTCCTGTGGTGCATCTTCTAAAACAAATCTCTTATGGTTTCAATGTAGATGGTGGGGTGTCCCTCTATTATAACAAAGGCAAAGTTGGTGTTGAATTGGATTATTTTAGAAAGTCTGGGACATACTAAATTTTTGGTATCCTTTGATCACATAGGTTGTTAGGAGAAAAAACACCCTAGGTGATATTTGTTTTAATAGTCAGGGTTAGTGCTGGTTTACACTTATGTCCTGGTGTCATTATTAATAGCTTCCCCCTTTATTCTCAGTTGTCCTAGTTCAGACAATATGTAGTCACTCTAAATTGCTAGAGGTAGGGAGGGGACAGTTGATAGGTTGCTTATTATAGTAATTATAAGCATTTTTTGGCTCAAGAATTATGCCTGCCCTGAGTTTTCTAAGTTATATACATTCAAAATAAAGCAAGAACCACAAAGAGATTATAATTCTGGGAAAATAGCTTTTGGGTTTCTACCTAAAGATCATTGTTCTCTGGAGCAGTGATTTCCAAATGTGGCTGTGCATCAGAATCAGCTGGTAACCTTTTCACAAATAGTTTCATGGGTCTTATGATAGACCTCTACTGAATGTGTACTGGAGTTTGAACTTGACATTACCAAAAATGTAGAAATTCATGCAGTGCAAATGCACTGCGCTACTTTGTCAGCAAGCTTTTAAAATTAGCTCTTTATGCTTTGGGTGATGGTTGGGGTTTTTGGTGGTGGCTGCTGTGGGCCTTGAGGGTATGCCTGTCATTGATGTGAGTTGCCTTTTTGTTTCAGATGTCATCTGGGTGATTCTCAGTGTGGAGGTGGGTGGACTTTTAGGAGTAACGCAGCAGCTGTCATCTTTTGAAACGGAGTTCAACACACAGCCGCATCGCAAGGTAGAAGGAAACTTCAACCCGTTTGCCTCTCCCCAAAAGAACCGACAATCAGATGAAAACAACTTAAAAGACCCTGGGGGTTCCGAGTTCGACTCGATCAGCAAAAACACATGGGCTCCTGCTCCTGACCAAACCGAGCAAGATGAGAATAGACTCTCACAGAACTCTGTAAATCTGTCCCCCAGCAGTCACGCAAACAACTTATCAGTAGTGACTTACAGTAAGGTAGGTGCCCTCGGAGAAGAGGAGAAGGGGTAGGTGGTGGGCCTTGGGATTTGTGATACCCCTTCATGGCAAACCTAGAAGCCTAGAATGTTCTTTAAGACTGCTTAGCTTTCCTGCCAACAGCAAGAATACAAAAACCTACCCCTTCTCCCCTCCCCCCCCCCCCATCTTCATGTCCTGTGGATGTTACTTTATCCACATTTGTAATTTACTACTGTCTCTCTGCTCTGGTTTGGGTGTTGAAAGAACACACTTTTTTTACCTTTAGCATTAAAAAAAAAAAGAAAGTCAAAATATCACCAGCCGTCCTTCTGGTATAAATGTATGCTAAACCTAGAACAACAACATACCTTTGGAATTTCCTCCTACTTTGTTGTTTTGGGGTTTTAGGGTTTTTTTGTTTTTTGTTGTTTTGTTTGTTTTTTGTTTTGGGTGGGGCTTTTGTTTTTTCCAAGGAAAAAAGACAAACTCAATTATTTATCCTAAATATTGTTGTTGGCTTTCTCTTCATTTATCTTGTTTGTATGTCTTCTTATCGATGTATTTTCAGTCTGTTATGGCCCATCTACCTCCTCACCCACAACCAAGAGTGGTCCAAGTGATATTTTGACTTTTTATGTGTGGGGCAGTGAGAGAATTGATTGTTAAGTTCACCATGATGTTAAATATTCTGATTGTTCTGAGACACTTTTCTGGGTGTTTGATTTCTTGGTCTGTTTCTCTCCATGCTAGCTGATTAACCCGTGTCTTCCACACTCTGCTAAGGTGATGATGGTTCTTGGTTGTTGGTTTTGGTTGGCTGAATAAAGCCCTGATGCTAAAAGCTCACTGTTGGAGGTGTTTGGTATGGCAGGGCCTGTGAGCATTCCTGCGCATTCTTCTCTGATTAATAATAATGCTGTGTAATAGGCCCAGCATCCCACCTATATGATCATATAACTGGTAAGTCTGCCCTTGCTTCATGTTGGCATTTACCCTCAAGTTTTTAAAATAAAATTGATATTTATTTGAGAGACAAATTGCTTGTCTGTTGTAAGAATGGTGTTTTTCTGGCTAATGCTTTATATATGGTCCAGATCAAGAGACAAATTAAAAAGAAACCTAGAGATGTGAATCCTTTTTTCCCCCACACAGTCTAGTAAGAGACTTCATTCAGTAGTGATGTAACAAAGGATTGATTTTTTTGGTTGTTTAGATGGTTGTTCTAAAAGATTCTGCGGAATCATGGTAGTTGTACAGGCTATAAGAGAAGTTAATTGGCAAGACAGAAAATTGCCTGTATTTGAGGAAAGACTTCATGTCAAAACACTATAATAAAAGGTTTTCCTCCAAGCTCCTATTTCTCCAGATTTTTCTTCCTTAAATTTAATCATCCAGAGTATGACTGCTCAAGGTGCTTAAGTGAGCCAAGCCCTTAGGGAAGCTTACCCTGTTAGAACTGGAACTTGCAATTGAGTTTAATAGGAAGATGAGAGTTGGAGGAGGCAACACCAGTTGTTCAAGTACTTTATATAATGGAAGCCCCCTCACCCAACTGTGAGCTGCCTGGCTCAGTAGTCACTGTGGTCTTAGGAGAGGGCTGGTGTTCTTGGCCAGGGCACTGCACTCATCTTCGTAAGTTGTGAACCTGTCAGTTGCTTGTAGCTCCTGTAGGGAGCCCCTTTAGGGACTGATGCCTTTTGGCCAATTCTGTGATCATTGCCCTGGCCTGGGGTGTGGGAGCTGGGGAGAGATTGACTGGGGGGTCAGAATGGATTACCTACAAGCCTTAATTGAGGTCCTACCATGTTACTTTTTTTTTTTTTTTTTTTTTTTTGGAAGGGCTGGGCTAGGTGACGCTATTGAGATTTCCTGAGGTTGGTGAATTCATGGTATGTTACCTAATTTTGTATTTTTTCTTTTTGTCATGAACTCTGTAGGATCATTTAGAAGTAGTATTTGCAAGAACCTCAGAGAAAAGGTTCTCATTGGAGATGATATTCAAGGAGACTGTTGGCTATAATACATTGAGAATATGGCACTTAGGTGCCAAAGAGAAATTGGAGCCTCCCTTGTTTCTTAATTTAAGCAGAATCTTATTCAGAATGCACTTAGGTGAACATCTGGCAAGTTCTCTAAAAGCATTTCTGGCTAAAGTTGAGTCAGCTCCACCTCTTAAGACTTCTTAGGAACAAGGGTAGTGGTATAAACAGTCATCAGTAAATATTTATTAACACATCTGTGTACTGTTTAGATCAGTGTACGTTGTTCAGTAGGAGACTTGAATACATGAAGTTACCCCTTCCAACTAGTAGCTTACAGTACAGTAGGGGAGATGAAACATGTACACAGCAATTAGAGAACAGTTCAGTCAAGATGAAGTATGGACTGAGAATAACAGTCAAAGTGTGTTTTGTAATTTGTGTGTATGACTGTGGATTAGAGTTAGGGCAGAGAGGAAGAAGAGATTGGGTTGATGGAAAAGGGTTTCAAAGAATAGATTTGGAAGGATAGACAGGAAAGAGAGTGGAGGTACAGTTTAAGTGCTGAGGGCAGAATGAGTAAGATGTGTGGTCAGGAGATGTGGATGATGGACAACGAGAGAAGGGTTCAGTCATTTGCAGTGCTTTCATTTGAGGAGCAGTGGATGAAATAATTATAAATGACTTTGAAAAGATTTGGGACTGTACTTAAATGGATATCTTAAAGCAGAGCTTATTCATAATTCTAAACATTCATGTTTGGCTTGAGAATATAGATTTATTTATTTATTATAAAATTTAAAAAGTTATTTTAATGTTTTTATTTTTGAGAGAGAGAGAGCGGGAGCGCGCGCAAGTGTGAGCGCGTGCACGAATGGGGAGGAGCGGAGAGAGAGGGAGACAGAGTCAAAGCAGGCTCCGGGCTCTGAGCTGTCAGCACAGATCTCGATGTGGGGCTACAACTCGTGAACCACGAGATCATGACCTGAACTGAAGTCAGACACTTAACCTGCTGAGCCACCAAGACACCCCTAGATTTATTTATTTTTAAAGGCAGGCATGCTCAAGTATGTTCGAGGGTATACTTGAAGGGTATACTTGACACAGTGATGAGATCAGTTATATACCAGAATTACTTTTTAGCTGTTCATATGTGCCAGATGTGTTGCCAAGTACTTTACACGTATCATCTCATTTTTTGACAAGAAAACAAAAGCTCAAAGGGACCTAGTTACTTGCCCAATATTACATAGCTATTGAGAGGCAGAGCTGGGATTCAAATCCAAGGTGCCACATTACTAAAACTCATGATTAGTAGGTGAACCTGGGCTCTCCATAGATCCTCCTTTTGGGCTGGAGGCTATGTTGAGTGAAAGCATTTACTGAACTGATGATCAATATCATGAAGGAGTAAAAAGAAAGCAGAGTTGAAATAAGATAAGTGGCTCTAATGTAAACTGGAGAGTGCCTGTTTGGAGAGTTCTCTTGTTTGTTGAATCTTTAAAATTTTTTTTTTTTTTAACGTTTATTTATTTTTGAGACAGAGAGAGACAGAGCATGAACAGGGGAGGAGCAGAGAGAGAGGGAGACACAGAATCTGAAACAGGCTCCAGGCTCTGAGCTGTCAGCACAGAGCCCGACGCGGGGCTCGAACTCACAGACCGTGAGATCATGACCTGAGCCGAAGTCGGACACTTAACCGACTGAGCCACCCAGGCACCCCTGTTGAATCTTTAAAGTAGTGACTTATTTTCCTGGTTGATAAAAATAAGAACTATTCTTATAACTCTTGGGGTACATAAACCGTGTGGTGTTTATAATAATTAGCACCCTTTTATTTATAAATGAATGGAAAGGATGAAAGAGACCCTTGGGGCTCTAGAGTTGGGACATGTGTTTTCAGTTCATCCCAGGGTGTCGTCTTCATTGGATGGGTAGGAGGAATACCTTATGCCCTGGTGTCCGGGATCAGGGTTGGCAATAGGTTTGACTTATTCTAAAGAAATTCCCTGCCTGCCATTAAGCCCATGACCATGGTTGTAGTAGACACATATAATTCCCTGCTGCTTCCATAGTTACAGTTTAACTTGCTAAGGTTGGTAGGATGAAATAAAAAGATTGCTTCATGCACCTGCTCCATGAGGGCTGCGTGGATATGTCAACATAATCGCACGTATGTCAGTGCCAGGAACTGGGCATCTCTGGAACCCTTCCCCAGCTGCACTTGAATAGCCATAAGCTCTCTGGACTCAGTACTCCGTGTCTTGGGGGAAACTCTGGGTGGGAATGCCTGCTCTAGCTCCATCCCACAATCCTGGCCCCTCCCTGCATGAGAGCTGTCAGAGGGAGTCAGGAAAGTAAGTATATGCTGACCTACAAAAGATTCATAAATCTGACTCCTCGCTTTTGTTAGAAATTATTGGCTGGCCTCGTTGTCAGCTCAGTTGTGGTTGACCTGTGCCATATGAACAGTCAGATCAAGTATTGGTGAAGAGTAGGGCTATTTTAATGAACCTTTCTATGTGATTAGCTCAAGAGCCTCTGAGGACAGAGTCGCAGTAGGATAGGTACTCACTCTGTTGACTCCAGGCCAGTCTCACCATGAATTCCAGCTCTCTGACTCCTCTCTAGAGGCCAGGATAGCTTCTGTTTGGACAGTGTGAGAATAGTAAAAAAAAAAAAAACCAAAACAAACCAATTTATAGAAGTCCAGAAGGAAAAGATAAGTCCTGTTAAAATTAGATGCTTCGTTTTCTTATTTGCCAGTAATTTTTTTAATGTCTAAATGTTTTCTAAGAAGGCCTTACAGAGGGAAAAAAGACACCAGCCAAACAATCTGATTCAGGACAGATGGGAATAAAAATGTGGCTGTCAAAAACCAAGAGGCTGCTGTTCTTGAGGAAGGCCAAATGCTTCACTTCCTTTCTCTAAAAAAAAAAAAAAAAAGAAAAGAAAAGGGTAATAATTTACACTGGGGGAACTGAAAAGAATCCCAGATTCATTTATTTTGTTACATGGCCTATGGATTTTATTTTGTGTTTGCTCTTACTTTAAAAAAAAAAAAATCTTTGGAGCTGGTATATGTCATATACTCCTCCTTTAAACTGGATTACAGTCTGAGGCACTGTTATTACTTCCGCCAAGTGCTGGTTCAGAAGGAGAAACTTGTTATTATCTTCGTGGGGAGGTTCATCGTGCTCCTCCAGCGTCAGCCACTGCCGAGTGCCATCTGCCCTGCCTGCCCACACTCCCACCTGCTTCTCTTCCTATCTCTGTCTGACTGCCACCCGTTAGTACGTTTTGGATCTGGAGCTAGAGCAGGAGTCAGTCTGCTTTTATTACATCAGAAGTCAACTCTCTCCTAACCTGCTGCTTTCTGTGTTGACAAAGGCATAGAGGAATTATTTTCTCTCTGTTTAGGTGAGAGTTCAGAAATCATACTAGAGGTTACTGGGGGAGGTTTGGGAAAAGCAAATCTTCTGCTCTGTAGGCCTGAGGATATAATGGCAGATGGATCTTCCTGTCTACTTTGAAGTAGCTAATTGGTTTCGCATAATAATAAGGGATGGGCTTGGGGTGACATAATGGAATTGGGTTCAACATTTGCCCAGTTCAGAGGGCACTGGATTTGACTGGAAGGCAGGTAGGTGGTGTCCACAGCTGTGCTGCTTGGTTGTGTGAGGTGATAGCAGGCCGTGTAACCTTCCCACTGCCACGAAACTTGAATTTTCGTTCTCACAGACCCTTTCATGAAAGGTTTAAAGATGGTTCAAAGCGAAGCTAGAAGGAAAACTTGGGTCACTTGATATTTTTTCCAGCTTGTGTTTTCCTCTGGCAAGGGACAGGTAACAAAGGCACACGACAGCCAGGCAGAGGCTGATCAGAAAGCAGTAATTAGAGCTATGAAACTACCATTTATTGAGTACTTATTATGTGCCAGGCACTGCACTGAGAACTTTTTAAATTTAATTTTTATTGTGAAAACTATCAGTGTGTACATAGTTTAAGGAGCCAAGTAGTTCTACAAAGCTTATTACAGAAACACCAGTCACCTCTCTTCCCCCCAGTATTTGTTCCTCAGAGGCAGCAGGCTCAGTGTTTGACATGCATTATTTCATTTGGTGCACACAACAGTACCATGGTGCAGGCGCTGCTATTTCCCTAACTTTACAGTTGCTGAGACTTGAGGTACACAGGTTCCATGACTTGCCCAAGGGTCAGGCAGCTAGGAAATGGTAAAACTAGGATATGAACAAAAGCAATTGTTTTTTACTCCTGAGCCTGCTTTCTTAACAGTGTACTGCATTGATTCCCAATCACAAATAGTGTTCCAGTACATATTATTAGCCGAGCTAACAGCTGTGAGCTAGGGAGAGAATGCTTTCTATAACATATTGCTGCCTTTCAAATGAGGATCAAGCCAATTATTGACTATTACATGACTTCTCTACTACTAAACCACCTCCCCTCACAAACTACAGAAACCAGCCTTTCTCTTTAGCTTCCCAAGGGAAAAGATTGCCTAGAACCTCCATAGTTAGTTGGGTTTAGATTTTTGTTGACATTGAAATTTCCATTAAGTCACTCTTGTAACAGCAACACCTATACCTCTTGTGGCCTCAAGAGGCCAAAAGATACAGTCTCTGAAATTTTACTTTTCTGGAACAAATTTAAAATCTCTCTTTGAACATGTTTAGTGTTTTAGACCTAGAACATACTTAGGGGCTATCTTATTCCCTTTAAAGGCAGATTCTATTTCTGCAAAAACTATCTAGAGAAAGAATATTTTCGGCAAAGAGACAGTCAGTACAAACCCTGAAGTAGAAGTTTACCTTGTTTGTTTAAAGAACAGAGTGAAGGAGGAGAGTAGAGAAAGGTGAAATCAGAGGATGGAAACCAGATCATGGAGGGCTTTATGGACCCTTCTGTAAAGCTTTGGGCTTTCTGCTCTGAGGGACAAAGGAAACCATTAAAGGGCTTTGAGCAGAGAGGTGATAAATAAAACCCCTGCTTTGGAAAGTGGATGTAAGAGAGAATGGAGTAAAGATGTAAAAAGTAAAAGAAGTAAAGAGTAAACAACCAGGGGTTTTGGTCTGAGCCACTAAAGGGATGGAATTGCCATCAATGGAGAAGGAAAAGACTGTGGTAGAGGTGGGGAGAGGTCAGGAGTTCCATTTTTGGCACATTGGCGATTTCTTTAGATATCCAAATGGAGATGTCAGGTGGGCTGTTGTATATCTGAGTTGCGTCTAGAGTTTAGTAGAGAGGTCTGGGTGGAGATACAAATTTGGCAATTGTGACATATAGATTATATCTCTAATGCTCTGAGACTGGCTGCAGCCCACTAAGTGATGAGTGTAGAGCAGGGTTTCTCATCAAAGTAGTAAGACCATTGAAATTTTAGACCAGAGAAGTCTTGAAGATAAGTGGGAAATGGGGGATGTCTAATGCATTGTAAGATGTCTAGCAGCATTCCTGGCCTTCGCCCAGTACATGCCAGTAGTACCTCCCCACCCCCAAGTTTCACAACCAAAAATATCTCCAGGCATTGTCAACTGTCCTCTGGACAGAGAGGTGACAAAATCGCCCTACTTGTGAACCACTGGTATAGATAGAGAAGAGGTTCACAGACTGAACTGAGCCCAATACTGTCCATGTAACATGTAAACTTTGTGTTATCCAAAACACATTTACTGCGCGTATTCTTAATTCATAACAGTCTTGTGACTTCTGTAGTTACACTCTTCATTTGACAAAATAATGAAGAAGTTGTAAGTGACTTGCTGACATTCATATAGAAAATTGGGGGTAGACCATGGGCTGGAACCCAGGGACCCAGTTTGAGTCTAATGTTCTTCTAGACCATACTGTGATGAGGTTTGCTGGCAGAAGCAAAGTCTGCTGGTTCTCTGAAGGTAGTTTGTTTTTTTTTTTAATGTTTATTTTTGAGAGAGAGAGAGAGAGAGAGACAGAGAAAGAGAGTCAAAGTATGAGCAGGGAAGAGGCAGAGAGAGAGGGAGACATAGAACCTGAAGCAGGTTTCAGGCTCTGAGCTGTCAGCACAGAGCCCGATGTGGGGCTTGAACCCACAAACCATGAGATCATGAGCTGAGCCAAAGTTGGACGCTTTACCAACTGAGCCACCCAGGCGCCCCTCTCTGAAGGTAGTTTATACCCTTAGTGTCAGGTTGTAGAGACTTCCTCATTCATCTTTAGGAGCTCCAAAAGAATTTGTGACCAGGGAGGAAGCAATGCAGAACAGAGGAACCTGTCCTTGTTGGCTGGCCGTTTAGTACATTCTGTACCAGAAGGGGATTGTCAGGAAACTCTGGTTTAATGATATTACCATGACTCTCTTTTGAAAACCCAGAGGAGCCAGGAAAATCCTCCCAGCCTTGCTGGTGTTTGCGTTGGCATGGGTCATGTGTGCGTTTTAAAAATAAATTAAGCAAACACCATGAGCCTTAGAAAATGTCTTTTGTTGTTTGTAACATTACTATCCGACTGAGAATAAAAAGTATCTCCAAGAACTCTCCCTTTTGTACCTCAACAGCTTCAAAGCCGTTCAACTCCAATTTGTTTGCTTTGGGGCTCTGAGCATTGTTTTAGACTGGTCTGATGCCGGGCAGTCTTGTAGCTGAAACACAGCCAGTGTTCCCAGGATTGCCAGAATATTTTATTTTGGTTGTAAGGGTGCATTTTCTTTCCTATATTCTGAGTTTAGCATTTTCGTTTCTGATGGAAGTTCTCAAGGTAGGACTAGTGAAATTCACAAGTGTGAGAATCTGTCTCCTGGTATAGATGCTTAAGTTTTGAATGTCTTGTTCTCAGTTAAGTCCGCTGTAGCTGTGTTCTAGCAGGACTGGTGTTGAATGTGAGGTGAAGAGCTACTGGGCCTCGGGGAAAATGTGTGCTTCCTTAGAGCTCAACTGAAAGCAAGACCTCTTACAAAGCTGTGGATGTTCGCTTTCAAGGCTTGAGGGTCTTGGGCTTTTTGCTGTGATTTCATTACCCAATAGCCAATTAAAATTGTTTGCTTTCCACAGAGATAGTTTTGATATGATGTAGTTAATAAGTGAGGCCTTCTAGGTGCTAATCCTTAGCTTCAAAGAATTTACTGTCTGATTACATACATGTGACTAGCTCATAGGAAAGAACAGCCAGTAAAGAGTGTATTGAGTTCCAGTTGACTTTTGAATAAGTGTACAAATGTACTTGGAGGAAGGAGAAAGCAGGGAGGTTTAGAGTAGCCAGGAAAGTGATCCCTTGGTAGATGATAGGCTCAAACTGAATCGGAGGGAAGAAGAACCACATGCAGGAAGGCCCAGAGGCATCCACAGGCAGGGTGTGTTCATGGGACACTGGCCAGCCTGGCTGTGGAGTAAGGTGTGCTTAAAGAAGGTGGGGCGAATTTTGGAGGAAGACCTTTGAAAGCCAAGCAAAGGAGAGTCAATGTTTAATGTGAAAGGAAGCATAGTAACAGCAATACTCTGTTATGAAAAGATGAAAGCAAATATAGCTGAATGAGACCAAGGAGAGACCATTTATTTTCCTTCCTCAATCAGCCAGACATTGCAGGACAGGGGGTGATGCTGTGAACTAATTGTAAGAGAGATGGGAGAAAGGGAAGGCTAATTGACAAAAGGTTACAGGAGCTTGGATGGGAATTCTGAGAGGAAATGGGACCAACAGCCTCACCCAGTGCTTAGCAGGACCCCGACAGTGCAGCCAACCCGAGTGATGACAGGGCTAGGAACTTGGATAAGCTTCTCTCCTTTTGGGTATCCTCCCCAGTGAGACCCTTATCAGTTCTTTCTTCCTTTTTAGGAATCTCCTCTACTCTAGGAGATGGCCATGAGAGAGCTCTGTCTACCAGCTTACCACCTGGATTCTAGCACCCTTGCTATTACTTGGGATTTGGGAGCTAGAATTCCAAGCTGCAAATAACTTTTTCTGAAGTCTTTACTGAAAGGGGAGATCAAACCCAGCCAGTATCCTTCATCTCCTGTAGAACTTTAAATAATATGTTTTCATTCACAATGATGTTTGAGTTTTATTCTTTATGGTGATTTTCTTCATTTGCCATGAAGTAGGTGAAGGCTCTGGGAGTTGCCTTTGGCCATGGGGAGCTTTAGATGGACGGGAGGAAGAATGCAAGGAGGGCGGAGAGATGGATGATGAAGGGAGGAAGAATGAGGGCTGCATGATGAAGCATTGGATGAATGGGTAGAGGGAGGATGGATGGATAGATGAGGAGGTCCCCAGCATGGCTATAAAAGTCAGTTAAGAGCAGCAGAAAAACTGTGCCACAGAGGTAAGTATAAAAATGGTTTTACAGGGCTTTTTTAAAAAATAAATTTGTCACACTTACAACTGAATCAAGCTTTGCAGCAGTTTTGGTACAGTGAGAAGACTATGAACTGAGCCTGCCCCATGATCAGCCCTCGTGCATAAAAATAGGTTTCTTTTCTTTTTAAAGTTTGTTTATTTGAGAGAGAAAGAGTACAGGTAGGGAGGGGTGGAGGGAGAGAGAGAATCTGAGAGAGAGAATCCCAAGCAGGCTTCACGCTGAGGTGGAGCCCAACTTGGGGCTCAGTCTCACGAACCTGGGATCATGCCCTGAGCTGAAATCAAGAGTTGGACACTTAACTGACTGAGTCATGCCCTGGTTTATTTGCTTTTCTTTGGCTGATTCTCCTACTCGTGCTCAGCCAGTCCATCAAACGTGTCTTTGAAATTTTGAGGACTGTCCCACGAAAGTGGCTTGAACACCAGTGTTAAAGCTTCTGCAGAAGTTCCTGTCCTGCTAACTTGGCACTCCTATACCACTAGGAAGACTCGTTAAGCTACTGGCAGCCATTGAGAGAAGGGTCCTTGTTTGAATACTCTTGAGAGTCCTCATTGCCCTTCCTATTACTCCAATAGAGACTATTTCTTTTAATGTTTGTTTGCTTATTATTTATTTACTTATTTGAGAGAGAGGCAGAGAGAGAATCTCAAGCAAGTTCCATGCTTAGCACAGAGCCCAACGTGGAGCTCTATCTCACAATCCTGAGATCATGACCTGAGCCGAAATGACAAGAGCCGGATGCACCCCAACTTTATTTTATTTCTAATTAATGAAGAGACTAACAGGTTTAATCAGGGCTTGGTCAGTCTCTGGCCCTTACCAGCGAAGCAGCCCTGTGCACAGGACCTCACCACACCATGTTTACAATGCAGGATCAGGACAGAACTTAGTACTAAACCCTGTATTCTTCTATGTTTGCATTCAGTGTACTTAGTGATACAAGAGGAACACTAGGTAGACGCAGCGCTGACCAGGTTTGGCCCAGGAAATGAGGAGGAGGAGGAGGAGGGCCCTCGTGGTATTATCTGATGCTGCCATCAGTATACTCTGGGAGAGCATGTTATTTCACAGCCTTGCAGCATACGTCCTGTCTTTTTATTAACCTGTGTGAACCTTTTCATTTATTTAAATCACAAATTTAAAGAAGCAAAATAAAGACAGGAAGTGAAAGTCTCCATGTTGTGGTGCTTTATCTAAACAACTAGCTTTCAAAGAGTAAAAGCATAACCCAGAAAGCCCTTATAAGACATCCTCGTTTCATTAGACATTTCAGCTCCCTTTATCCGCCCCCCCCCCACCCCCCGGAGTGTTAAGAAACAGATGGCTCGCCAGTGTGGAGTGGTTCACCGTTCTTTCACTCATTCGTTTTACTGATATTTGAGTTTTGCCATATGTAAGGCATAACGAATTGGCAGAAACAGTTTCTACCCTCTTCAAGGGCATCTTGCTCTCATATCCCTGCACTTACTATACTGTTGAAAATTGATGAAGAAACTCTTAAAAAATATTCTAGCTGAAACAGTACCAGTATTCTGTCTTTCTGGTACTCTGACATACAGTTAATGTTTTCCCTCAGTGACAACTTTTAGTACTCTTTTTTGGAAAAGTTATTCTGATTTCTCTCTAATTTTAGGAGAACTTTTGCGGGTGCACACCCACATAGGATCAGTGATAACCAGATTGCTGGCTAGGAGTGACTCTGCTGATAAACTATTGTGAAAAACAAATCAGAGAGATAGTACTTTTAGGTTTGCTTGAAAGCAAGATCACAAGTACTGGATCTTTTTAGGAGATTGTGGTGAATGGGACTGAGCCTCTGTTTCATGTCTGTAAATGTTGTCTTTTACAAATATGTTAAAATATGTTAGAAAATTAGCCAAATAATGGCTCTCCATTGTTTTTGCATTGTGGAAGTGCAGTTCCAGACCTAGCCCAGCTACTGTGATGATTCGGCTGGCTTGAGGCCAAGGTCTTCTTCCCGACCCCAGCAGAGAGGCACCTCTGTCTTAGCTGGCGGGGTGGCACTTCTGTGCTTTGAGAGGGCTTGCCTGGCCTGTAGCCAAGTAGAACTTAGGTCCCAGGGCTCATAGGTACTGCAGCTGTTCGGTGAAAAGCTTAAGGAAGGCTGAAGCACACAGGCAACACCTCAGTCCTTATGGACCTAAAGGCCGTCTCTCCTTTGCCAGAACCACTTTCTTGTCCCCTAGCAGACGTAGCCTTTGAAAGCGTTGAGGACTGTGCAAGTTAGGTGGGCCCTGGGGAGCTGGCCTTTAGACCTGGAGTCAGATGCAGGACTTCTCAGATTTGATTATTCATAGCTTCTGTTAGCATAGATAAATCCAGCCTTGCTGCTAGTCCCTACCTGGTGAGAGAAGGGTAGCCTTCTGCATCAGACTCCTCTGAGTTTTGCTGTCATGCCGATAGCCTCGCTTTTCTCTTAATCCATTCAATTCAGGGCTCTCTGGTAATTACCATCTGATGCGCCTATCCCTGTTTTCCTTATTCGTAGAGGCACAACTGTTCTAGGAGAGGTGTCAGTTGATGTCAAGTTAGTTAAAATATTTGGCATTTGCTTTTCCAATGGTTAGAGGTTGAAGAGTTGCTAGGCCCCAGAAGAGAATGAACATTATCTCTGTTGCCAACCCCTGCTTTTAGGCTGGGGTAGGAGACATTAGCCACCAGGACCTGTTACACTGGGTCCTGGAACTCCAGTGCAACCTGAAATGTGGATGGGCCTCCCGTTTCGAATATACCTCCATCCCACTGTTAGGAAAGGCACTTCCTGCTTGGCCTCCTGCCATAGGGCGCCCTGGACACGCTGTTCTTGGAATCTCTGCCAGGCTTTTCCTCCACAACTGGTATTGCATTGCCTGTGTTCTGTGATCCATTTGTGACACCTATAATCCTGCATGTGGGGAGTCTAGATGATAAAATCGTTTTGAAATAGAGTTGGCTTCCTCTCCCTTCCTTGAAGGGATGGTAGTTAATTTGGCAGGGTGTGGGGTGAGTGAGAATAGAGTTTGTTCCTCAGGCCACCTTTCTGCACCAATTAAAAACATCAACAACTTCCAATATGCCATTCTCTGGGTGAAAGGGAATTAGATAGCATTTTTTTCCCCCAAAAGGCATGGAACCTCAGCTATAGCTATTAGGTAGAAGGTCAACAAGTTCATGATCTAAGCTAGTTACACACAACACCGGATGTCACTCAGGACACTCAGGTGGAACTCTGAAGATGCCCATTATGTCTTTGTCCCTCTCCCTGCCTTTATGTCTTTTACAGGACCCATTTATTTACCTGTAAAATGGGAATGTGCTGCAGTTCTTGGCAAAGGCACGAACTCCCTTCCCTAAAGCACTCTACACAAGTCACAAGGCTAGTAGTACCTGCTTTAGAAAGGCCCATGTGAAGTGGGTGGAGCTTTGGTCTGGAAGACAGTTACATTTAGGGAAAAATACTTCATAGACAACAAATGCTGTTCGTTTTTCAGGTTTTCATTTCTCTGTGCATTTTTTCCTGCACAGAGACCTTTGAGCATTGTATTAGTTCTACATCTTATGGGGATCTAGGGCTTTATTGCTTTCCTTGGGTTGTTCCAGATGAATAAATGCTGGAAAGTACTGAGCACAGCTTGTTTTAAGCTTCCATACTTTCTACATCTGGTGTGTGTGACCTCCAACCAGGCCCTGTAGAATGGAGTCCGAGAGCCCTTCGCTCCCCCAACCCACCCTTCCTTGTTAATCAGGTGGTACCATGGCCGCTGAGATAGTTACAGCGTCAGCTTGCCTGCTGGAGGTGTGGTTGGCTTGAGGGGTGGCAGACATGTGGCCATTTTAAACACCTTTGTTTTAAAAACAAAAAATGTTTATTTTGAGAGAGAGAGACAGAACATGAGTAGCGGAGGGCCAAAGAGAGAGGGAGACACAGCAGGCTCCAGGCTGCTAGCTGTTAGCACATAGCCCAGTGCAGGGCTAGAACTCACAAACTGTGAGATCATGACCGGAGCTGAAGTTGACCGACTGAGCCACCCAGGTGCCCCGACATGTGGCCGTTTTCAACACCACTGCTCTTACCAGTTCTGTGCCCTTGATTCGGTTACCTCTCTGAGTCTGGCTCGTCTTAGTGGATCTTTGTGAGAACTACAGAGAATATGTTACAGTGCCACAGCAGCACCTGGCATGGGATTGATGCTCAATCCGTGTTGGCCTGCCTGCCTCCAAATCACCTTGTCAGGATTTTTGGTTCAGTGATGCCAGCCACCAAGCAGCTAGACACACACTTCTGGTCTTTTGAGGCTTTATGTGGGTGAGGGGAAAAAAGCAGAAGCAATTTTAGTACCTTCCACTGAGAACACTATAGAAACTTTAATCTCATGTTCCCTATTCTTGGCAGCTTTGACCTCTGGCCTAAGCATGACCAAAGGGCATTCTTTCCATTCTTTCATGGAGTCCTGTTTTTCAGCCTCCTAAGTCAGGTGCTATGTTGACTCCTAGAACTTTAAATTCTGGGAAGATTTAGAGAGGAACCTGATGAGATCCTGTGAGGGGAAGGGACCTTACTCAAGGTCAGTTGATGAGGTGGTGCAAAGCTGGGAGTAGAACCTAGATCCCTTTCTCCCAGTTCTGCATGACCTATACCCCACTGTAGTGGAAACAGGGAGGGTCTTACATCTCTAGCCTAACCACCTCCAGAGAGCCTAGGCCTAAGCAACTGTTTTAAAAATTGGTTTTGGAAGAGCCAGTAATCTTGTGACTTAGGGGTATCTGACACCTCAGGCAGTTGTCTGGGAAATACCTGTCCTCTTTTAGCTACTAAGTCACCAAGAGTTTACTGGGGACCTGTTGGGCTAAGGAGGTGGAAGCGAACAAAACAAAGTCACACTGAAAAGGATTCTAATTCGCTGGCCACCCTGCAGCCAAGCACTGTTTTCCCTCCACAAAGAAATGTATTATTTGGGGGTGGGGGGTGCCTGGGTGGCACAGTAAGTTAAGCATCCAACTCCTGATTTTGGCTCAGGTCATGATCTCACGTTTTGTGAGTTCAAGCCCCACATCAGGCTCTGCACTGATGGCATGGAGCCTGCTCGGGATTCTCTCTCTCTCCTTCTCTCTCTGCCCCTGCCCTGCTCATGCACTCTCTCTCAAAATTAAAAAAAAATGTTTTTTTAAAATGTCATTTTTTTAAAAAGACAACCAAATTCTGACTGCCCACATCCCATCAAGCTAATAGAAAATTTGATATTCATCACTTTTATGCCTTCTCACCCCGAATTTTGTCTAGATTCAGGATTCTTAACATAGTTGTCAAGCATTAGGAAATACCCTCTGGTCATTTGTCATGGTTATGGCAGAGGCACCTGCTCTTGGTACCCATTTGGTCCCTTTGGTCCAACGGCCCTGCTGCTTCTAGGCCACTTTGAGGAGTAGGACCCTAGTGAGGCTGTCACCAGTTAACTTTTGCCCTCCTAGGTCTTGCCATTGACTGGTCTTTCCAGGGAGCACGCTCCAGGAGGAGGGTGGGAAGGTGGAGGGAGGCACAGGTCGTTCTCCGGCAAGTTCATGCAGTTGCTTTTGGTGTTAGTATATCTTAGTGTCTCATTCTTAACATGAGGGGAAAATGAGACATGAAATGAAGCCTTTTCCACCCAGTCAAGCAGCACAGAAAATACTCTTGGGAATTGAGAAGAAACCCTTATCGTGTGGCAAGGGGAGAGGCAACGTGGGGAGAACAGAAATTGGACTTGGGTTAGAACCTTGTCTCTGCCTTTTACTACCCCTGTGACTTTGAACATGTCTTTTAGTCTCTGCAGTCAGTGGGCATAGTTAAATAAGCATACTGACACTCACCTGGCTTTCAGGGTGAGGCTTAGAGACAATGTATGCAAAGGTCCTCATACCATGTCTGTTATCTATAGATAACAGACAGTTGCCATTTCTGCTACAGTATTGTTGTTACTATAAGGGTCATTAGCCAGAAGTCGCCTACATCTGAAGTTAAGGTGCAGAAACCAGCATACAGAGATCTTTAGCAGAGAGGTGGAGACATTGTCCACAGGGGAGGAAGGCTTTGTGAACTGGGTGGAGGAAAGTTGGCACTGATTGATCTAGAAGCTGAAAAATGAGGATTACCCCCTAGCCTCTCCTCTCTTTGGATGGTGTGATAGAGTGAGAACACTTAGCAACTTGAAATGCTGATGTTTGGCCTCTGAGGTTTTGCGTGGCAAGGAAAACCCACAGGCTTTGTCTGTGCCTTGGGGTTTTCTTCTGGCTCACGGGGAACCAGGGATTCTTTTACTTGTTTTGATTGTCTAATTGTACCTTCTCTGTTTACCATCACTGACTATATTCACTCTCTTCCAGGGGCTCCACGGGCCTTACCCCTTCGGCCAGTCTTAAACGGGTGTCGGCAAGAAGAAAAATTAACAAAAGACAGAAGGCCTGACTTTGGATGGGGGGGAGGGCAAGGGGTTCCTCTGGATTGCAGACCACATCGCATGGACCCCTGGCTTGACACCCCCCCATCCTGGAAGAAGAGGAAGAAGCAGAACAGACTAGTTTTGAGTAAACTCAGTGCGCATGTGTGAGTGCTGAACCGCAGGAATGGTGTTGAGGCTACTAAGAAGAAATCCATGCAGCCACCTTGGGTTTTGTTTAATAGGTGTCAGTCTAACAAGTCATTAGGTCACTCGGGAAGGAAAAAATTTTTTAATGGGGGAAAAAAAGCCATCTTTTTAAACAAAAATTATTTTGCCTACAGACAGGTTGTAGTTTTGAGCACATGTTCATTTTTTGCCCTCTTGCCCCACTTTTGTTTTTAGATAAGGGATAACATGCCCTTTATAGATTAGCTGCTTGCTCTGGAAGCGATTCAGGTTCAAAGCTGGTGTGGCATGTGTGGGGACTCTTCGGGTCAGTGCTACAGGAGGACATCTCCTGGGCCACATGACTCCAGAGGTTTCTGACCCCATTCGTTTTTAATGGCATCAGCCAATGAGTTCTCACCCTTTTCCTCTTCTTTTCTCTTTAATCTTCTGTTGATTTACACCTTTAACATTTGTATTTGTCAACCCCTGTGGCTTGTTACCATCAGAACCTCTCTGAAGACCAAACTTCCCTGTGGCCAGCAGAGGAAGCCTTGAGGACAGATCTGGGGTAACATGGGAATTTCTGAGCCCAAAAGGTGTCCTTCTGCACACAGTTAACATCAATTCAATTGCTTTTCTTCCATGTTTCTCTTGGCAGAGAGAATTGCCATCACACTTAATGCTCTTTTGGATTCTTCATACACAGTGGCTCCCCGTTCACTCTGGGAACAGTGCCTCTGTGCTGTATGTATGTGTGTGCCACATGCACACACATATTGGGTGTTGGTGCAGCTCACCAGCAAGTGTGCAGCAGGCGGGTGGAAAGGTGTCCAGGCTTCTCTGTTGTCACACAACTCCCTTCCCTGTGTTTCCCTTCCATTGTCCTTTGTGGTATTTTCATAGCCTGTTAGTGGAGGCTGAGCTGTTAAGGTATGAAAATACAGCCCCAAGTGGGGAATTGGCCATGGGGAAGGGCCACAGTTACTGACTGTATGATTTTAGAGATCGCATTTTGATGAAATGAGAGCACCACCACCACCGTCCCTCCCCCAAGCTGGATGCTTGGTTATTGGGAAGTGGTGGGTGAGGGGCAGCCCAGCCAGAGCAGAGGCTAATTGGCTGGCTGCTCACTTGGGCATGTGACCCCACTAGCATCCTATGGATTCCAAGCAGGTTGAGATGTGGATCTCTCCATGGGAAGCTTGAACCAGGCTAGAACAGCTGTCTGCCAAAGATACAAGAATATGCAAGTCCCTCTTCTCTTTCCTTCTCATCCTCTCCTTCCCTTGAGTCTTGGTTGGTTTGATAGCCGGGGATATGGATCTAGGGTGTGATTGTAGGGTCACCTGCTTGTTACCACACCCCCACCGACACCAGGGGTGTGAGACAAGCAGGGAGACCAGGTGATGAGTGGCTGCAAGGGGTCATATAGCCTGGGTGTGGGTGAGGGTCTGCCTGCCCATCTGTCTCTGTCTGTCTGGGTATCTCAGTTCCAAAAATGTGTGTTGTTTGTTCCTCCTCATCCTCTTCTGAGACTGTTGTTTTTTAAAGCTTGATTGTGGGAGAAAAGCTTGTATGAAATTTCCCCCTTCACCTCCCCACCTCCCAAAAAATAAAAGGCAGGATAAACTTTGGTCCACGGGAGAAGTGCTGGGGGAGGGTGGAGCCAACTCGCTGAGAAGGGCAGTGCAGCTGGGTCTGGGGCTAGACTAATAGGGCTCACACTGTAGCACCCGTTTGCAGTGCGCATGAGTTCTCCATTCTGGAGCAGAGCAGAGCAGAGGAGGGGGGTGGTCCCTGCTGGTGCTCAGGCCATCACTGGCCCAAGCCAGGGGCTCACGATGCCTTTTTGTCTGAGGGGCCTGTTAGGCCCAGATCGCCACTACTGTTGGTGCCAACCTCCTGGGACACTGCCACCCTGGAGCCCACACATGCCCAACCGTTCTGCTGGTTTGATAACCAGGAAAACAGCACATTTCCAGCTGCTCCTGGCAGGATTGTGGGAGGCTTTACATCACCTGGTTTCCTGGCTTTCTCATCTGCCCTACACCAGGTGCCCCTTCCCCATTTCCCAGGGGAGCTACCTGCCTTTAGTCAGCAGGAGCTTTAATACGTCACCAGTAGCGGGTCTGGCCCTGCAGAGGCATCCTGCTTCTCTCCTTGCTTGTAGGCAAGGTGACTTTCCCAAGCATGTTGACTTCCCTCCCAAGAACAAACCATTTCTGTACACATCCTTGGAGAGGTGAGCTGCTTACAGAGGGCCAGAGCAAGCACAAACCATAGAGTAGGGGTAGAGGGAGTCCATGGCTCCGCCAGGACCAGGAGGGTATCAATACCATTCGTTCTGCCTCCTCTCACTGGTTTGAGTTCTGAGCAGTGCCTAGAGCCCCCCTCCTCCCCCCTGCCTAGAGTGGTAGTAGGGGTGACCCTCTCAGCCCCAGTAGGCTCTGCTCCTCTGGTACTCTTCTGCAAAAGGCAGCCTGCCTTCTAGGCAGGACCACCAATGTCTGGCACCCATGAGATGAGGCAGACAGCATCCTTAGGGGCCTGAGCCCAGTGAGGGAGGCAGAAGGCTCAGACCTGGAAGAACCTATTGTGTGCATGGAGTGAGGTGTGTGTGGATGTGTGTACGCGTGCATGCCTTTTTTTTTTTTCTTTTTGCCATGGGGACAGTTGAATTCGGGGTATTTTTCTACAAGAAACAGCCTTCTCTCCCCCAGTTAGGATAGGCTGTAACCTTAAGCTCATCATAGAACCTCACCAAGACAGCTAGTGTGGCTTGAGGGTGGCCAGGATGGGATCCCCAAATTCAGTCGGAGCCCCAGCAGGAGAGGATGGTGGGGTCGCCAGGGCTCAGAAGTGCAAGCTGATTCCCCACCCTACACCCTGCCTTGCCTTTCCTTCATTTCCCTGGATGAATGCTGGAGCAGCAGTGGCTGCCTCTCCACCTGGACAGTGGTGTGTAGCAAGCAAGCTCGGTGGGTGTTTGTGGTGGGGCCTCTTGGTGCCTGGGAGGAGACGAAGATGGGGAGGCTTTTCCTTACTGTATAAATGAATATTTGTATGATTAAATTAACACACACACCAAAAAAAAAAAAAAAATACTATTTTCATGTGTGTCAGTGAGTTTTATTGTACCTTCAGGCACCCTGTGTACCAGCTTGCCCCCACAGTGACTCCAATGTGCACTTTTTGGTCTCTGGGTCTTCCTTTTGCAAATGGGAAAACCGAGACCCTGAGGTTCATTGTGTTTGGGAAATTAGTCCTGGGGTTATAATTAGATCTGCTGCCCTTCCTGGCTCAATGATCAAAAAGGTGGGGAAACAATTTCCGGTGGCCCTTAGGTCCACAGGGTACTGTGCATCTATTGAGCACATCTATTGTGCATCTGTTCCCCGCACGTAAGAAGAGCCAGCCAAGTTAGTGTCGATCAGCCAGCAGGCATTGTTTGGGCATTTACTGCGTGTCAGGTCCAGAGCACAGGAGTGCGAATAGCACAGGGAGAAGGTACAGCATCACGGGCATCTTTCCTCCTGCAAAGAAAGAGTTGAGTTGAGGAGTCCTCCTTCTCAGTCCCAGCTGGGCCCCTGGCATCCTGGATTTAGATAGAAGAGGGAACGCATCTTCCCTTACATGTTTTCCGTGGTCGTTGGGTGTAGTTCTTGGATGCACTAGACGCTCCTTCTGACATAAAATGGATTAGGTAAATTTTTGTGGACTGGCCTGGGAACCTGAGTCAGGTAGGGACCATATTCTAGGCAATTGGCAAACAAATTAGAACCTACCCGTGTACTTCTGTGAGATAGGCTTGAGACCTTGGCCAGGAGATGGGGAGGTGGGTTACATGGTGGTCAGATCGCATGAAAAAAACTTAATTGGCATGATGGCAGGTGGGTTCACTGGATCCATCTCTTCATGTGTAAAGCACTTGTAAGAGCTCAGAACTCAAGTCACATGATCACCCCTGTGTTGAAGAGAAAGTGGGATCAGAGACAAAGGGAGTTGGCTTGGGTGGCTCAGACCCGTGGCCTCGGCTCCCAGATGCTGGCATTAGTTTCACCTAATTGCAGACCCTAATTGGGCCTTAACCCTGGCTGGCAAAGCTGTGTGTTCTAAATGATGGTGGCCCTGGGTGCCACCTAGAGTGCAGGAGGGGATGCCCTGGCCATCTCCCTGTAGACGGTTCATTGAGGGAACCACAATCTGTAGCCACAGATTCATGAGACATGAAGGCACAGCATAAGAACTGGTCTCTGCCCCAAGGGCCTAAATGCAAGACTGGTTTCTCTGTTTAGCCTGATAACAGAGCCCAGGGTGTGGGAGACTGGCCCAGAGACCCCTGTGGTGAGCTGCCCTTACCCCAGCCCCCACCCAGCACTGTGTCAGCACACCAGCACCCTGCTTCCTTCCAGGTGCCCTGGGCTATTTGTTCTCTGCAGGAGAGGCGCCCCCACCCTGTCACCTGGGTCTTCTGGCAGCTCAGACCCCTCCCAGGCCTTCTTCAGCACCCCTACCACTGGACACTTATTTGCTTGGCAGAATCTGTTTGTCTTTGGGGCTGTAACCTGTCAAGAAGTCACCAGGCCCTGGGAGAGGGGAGCAGGTTTGATGGCAGCTCCTGGATCAAGCCATTCCCACGGGGGCTAGGTGACAGGGAGGGGGCTCTCTTGCCTTGGTGGGTGGCGTTGGGGAGGCAGTGCAGTGGCCGAGGCCCAGCCCTCCTGGCAGAGCAAACAGATCCTGAAGCCACTTCCCTGCCCCAGCTCAGGTTGTACCTGGGTGCCTCCCACCCTGTTCTCTAGAAGGCCTCTCCCTCACCTGCTCACCTGCTTGCTGTGACCCGGCCACTTTCCCTGATACCACCTGGTGTCCAGCCCTGGCTGGTGGCCAAGAAGAACAGGCACCCAGGGCACTCATGGGAGTGGAGCAGGGAGCAGGCGAGGCTGCCTTGAGACGGGAGAGTGTGTTTGAGTTTGGGAGTCAAGGTGTCCAGAGAATGGTTTCTGACAAGCTAGCATGACCGACGGGTCTCAGTTGCCTCCTCTAAAAAATGCACATGGACGTGTTTAAAAACCAGGGCTGAGATGGAGCTCCTGGGTTTTGGCAGGGTCGGGGGCAGTTAATATCCTTTTTAGCCCAACTAAGTCTGCAATGCTGTGATCTGGGGCAGTGCTTCTCAAACTTGTATGTGTTAGAATACAATTTCTGATTTAGTAAATCTTGGGGAAGAAGGCAAGGTTCTGCGTGTCTAACAAGCTCCCAGGCAAGCAGATGCTTTTGGTCCTGGGACTGCACTTTGCATGGGGACAGTGGAGGATGGCCTGAAGGGGTGCAAGCCCCCCCATCTGCTGGGTCTGTGGGACCGAGCCAGATCTAGCCAGGGCTGTGTTGGCCAGGCCCACTAGAATTTGAGGGAGTCGAACAGTAATACTCAGTAGCTAGAACAGTAATATTCAAAATGTGAGTAGTTTCCCAGGGTTTATCCTAGGCTGTGATTTCTGCCTTAAGCGTTACTTCCAGCATACTGCTTTTCTGTCACAAGCAGCAGATGTCTGAGTGTCCGCTGCCACTATGCTTATATCAGTTGACTGCTGTTGACCAGCCCCTGTTAAACTATTTCCGTGAATTACCCTCATTCAGTCCTCACAACCACGAGACAGTCGAGGGCAGGCCGGTGTGGTGCTCGGTGTGTGAACAGGTAACTCCTTGATGTCACGGCTTGTGACAATGGAAGTGCAGGTACCGTGGAGCTTAGTCCAGGGCCGCCCGGGAGGAAGCGGCACTTCAGCTGAACCTGCAGAGATGGGAAGGGGATGGAGGAAGCCACCTGCGGGAAGGTGGGAGAGGGACTGGTGCACCGAGACCCACAAAGGAGGTCCGCACCTGTACGAGGACCGTCCTGTGCTCCTATTTCTGTCTGTGTCTGGAGGGGAAGAGGTAGAATGGCCATCCCAGTTACTGTTCGGGAGAGTTCTGCTGCCCTTGCCCCTTCTCAGTTCATGGACTCACTCTTATTGAGCATTACTTATGTGCCAAGCACTGTTCTAGGTGCTGGAGATAGAGCAGTGACCGAAAGAGACAAAAATCCCTGTGCTCATAGAGCTGACATCCTAGTCAGGGTGTCAGACAAGTAACAAAGATGTAGTATGTCAAGAGATGGCAGGTGCTGTGGAGAGAAAGCAAAGGATAAGGAGCGCTGGTGAGGGAGGGGATTGCTACCGTGTACGGGACAGCCAGAGGAGCCTTCGCTGACGTGCATGAAGTACACCTTATGGATATGTGGTGTAGGCAGAACAGCAGATGCAAAGGCCCTGGGGTGGGAATGTGGGCTGTTGCAGGGTGAACAAGAATAGTAAGAAATGAAGTCAGAGCAGGGGCGGGGAGTGGGGGGGAAGCAGTCAAGTCATGTGGGGCCTTCAGGTGATTGAAACGGCTCTGGCTTTCACTCTGGGCGAGACAGACAGGAGCCATTGAAGGGTTGTGAGCACAGAGAGGGACACATCTGACATCCTTTAAAAGATTTCTCTGGCTGCTGTGTCGAGACTACACTGTAGGTTACGAGGGCAGAAGCCGGGAGCCCCAGTGTTGACTGGGTGCTGTCAGTGGGGTGGTAAGAAGTGACTAGGTCCTCGGAACACTTTGAAAGTTGAGCCAATGGGGCAGCTGGGTGGCTCGGTTGAGTCGGTTGAGTGCACAAGTTCAGCTCAGGTCATGATCTCACGGTTCGTGAGTTCAAGCCCCATACCAGGCTTGCTGCTGTCAGTGCGGAGCCCGCTTCGGATCCTCTGTCTTCCTCTCTCTCTGCCCCTCCCCAGCTCATGCTCTCTCGCAAAAATGAATAAACATTAAAAAAGGAAGAAAGTTGAGCCACCGGTATTTGCCGATGGGTAAGACGCCCCGTGTGAGGAGAGGGACGATGCGGGAGATGGGAGGCCTGAACAGCTGGGACCTCTCTAGTGGCTGGAGTGCTGCTCCCTAAGACAGATAGGACTGCATGATCCTCGTGGGTAGGATCGGGAGTCCGGTCCAGACCTGTTCAGTGTGACATGCCTGTTGGCATCTGTGGGAGGTGCTGGGCAGCCCCGGACATGCAAGTCTCCGGTCCCCCAGGGAGGTGGGAGCAGGAGACAGCGTGGGAGTCGTCAACCAGAGGGCGGAATTTAAATCCACAGGACCAAAGGAGATCTCCATGGAAGCAGTGCCCCCAGGTGTGACCTCATCTGCCAGCCGTGCTCTCTCAAAGCCTGCTCCTTGCTCCAGCTCCCTTGTGATGATCTCTGACCAAGAAGACTCTTCCTTGGACTCAGAGCTTTGATGACTGCAGTTGACCTCTCCTGGCAATCCCTCTCCTGTCCCTGTCCCTAGACTCTTCTGTCCCAGCCCTCTCTGCAGCTCATTCCTGCAGATGGATATACAGTGCACGAGGGCTAGATGCTGTCCAGGCCAGGGGTGGCTCCACCCAGGAGCCAGGTGGCAGGGGCATGGAGAAGTGAAGCCAGGGCCCTGGTAGGTTGTAACTTAGTTCCTGTGGTCATGTCCTCCCAAAGACAGCCTAGGGCCCTGGAGCCAAGTTCTAGGAATTCTTCCTGCTGGGCTGTGGGAGAGGGAAGTCTGAGAGAAGAAGGGGGCTGTGTCTGAGCGGGGGGCCCCCAGCCCTGGTCAAACAACCAAGACTGCCAAGAGGTCTGAAAGGCTGGGCTGTCACTGCATGGGGCCTCTAAGCAGCTGAGAGCCCTCCCCCTCCCTCCCCCCCAATACAGTTAGAGGGCAGTGGGGCAGCAAGGGCCTGGGAGGGTTTGCAGCTGAGCTATGAGGAACGCCTTCTCAGGGGGATGTGTGGAGAGCAAGAGCCATCCCTTGGAGGTGCCGGGAGCATGGCCACCCCGAGCCGCTGCTGGGTGGGCCTGAGGCCGGCAGAGGGCGCCATGTGGCCCAGGCCCTGTCCAGAAAGGAGGGACACTGCCCTGGCCTGGCTCCGCCTGCCAAGTATATTTTCCAGATACCCACCCCTCCAGGGCGTGTTGCCCCTGCTCTCCACTCCAGGTAGGGGAGCTTGAGTTTGAATCTAGGCCCTGCTGCTTTTCCATGGTGTGACTGGTCAGGTTATGCGCCCAGAACCTCAGGACAGTTCCAGAGGTCTCATGAGAATTAAAACCCATCATAAAAGTTTAGCACCGTATACCTGGCACATGGTAAGTGTCCAATATGAGGTGAGCTGTTGTTCCATTTTTGTGACCTGCTAGATGTGGGAGGCCCAGGCTCCTGAGGGTCTGGGACTGGGACACTGGGCATATGGGAGGCAGAGTCCAAAAAAAAATCCATAGCCTGTTCAGGAGTCTCCCCCTGCACCACAGCCTTTATTTCGAGCAAATCCTTGTGGGTATTTCTTGGTCTGGGTTTGGAGTTGGCTTGCAGGAAAGGACCATTCTAGAAAGAAGTCTAGGAGATCCTAATTCCCTCTAAGAAGAGGCTCTCAGGGCAGAGGCCGTGTCAGTCGTGCGGGCAGTAGGCTCCTAACACACGTGTGCTGAGTGGAGAAATGTGTAGGAGAGGTGGCTTTGTGTGGCCTGATTTCTGGAGGCAGACACTGCCCAGCCCAGCTCAGACCCCAGACAGCGGGATTCCTGGAGGGAGGGGGCATCACAGGTGCGCCTGAGGTTGAGAATGACAGCCTGACAGCCTGAAACCTATGCCTGGGAACTGGTTTGGCCACTGTGGTTTACCACTTCCGAGGGTGGAGCAGTGGAGGTGATACGTTTGCTTCCAGGTGCCCTCAAGGGCCCATATCAGAACCAGGGCCAGGGATGGAGTCCAGGCCACAAGTGGGCACCACAAGGGCATTGCACCCCATCCTCATGGCAGGTGCTGGGGTCAAAGAGCGCAGAAATCCTCTGAACATCTCCAGCCCTTGCTTCTGTGCTGCTTCCTTCACTTCTCTCCTCCCACACATCCTGGCTTCCGGTTAGTTGAGCACACTTTAACCGGAAGCCATGGGGGTGAAGGCTCGGGGTTGGGGCAGTTGTTACCGAGATAGGTCAGGAGGGCAGTTGTGTATGTATCGTGCCTCTCCCAGGCCCCCCGCCACCCCGATGTGGGTCATCCAGGGCTGATGAAGACACACGTCCCTGTGGGGAGACAGGACGTACGAGATGGGAGAAGTGAACACCAGTGGCCACTGGCTCAGCTAAGTCCTGTGAGGGGACCCATAGTAAATATGCCCTCCGGGAGGGTCTGGGAGAGCCAGGCATCTCCCCAGCAGCCTGGGGTTGGGGACAGTGACCCTTCCAGAGCATCCCCAAACACGAAACCAGGAAGAGCCTTAGAAACCAGAGAAGGCACTGCCTTCCCCAGAGTCCCACAGCCAGTGTGGGTCACTCCCAGTCCAGGCTGTCTCCAGGACACCTGAGCCAGCAGGGAGAGCCACAGTCCCCAGGGGAGAGAAAGAATCAGTGGCTGGGAAACAAGAACCGACTCCAGCTGGCCCCGATCCCCAAGCCGTGCAGCCAAGTGTCTGGTGAGGCCCAGTCGTGGTGGTTGGGCTCCAGGGGAGGCAGTCTTGGCTCTCAGGACTCTTTTGCATGGAGTGAAGAGGAATTTGCATCTTTGCGAGGTTACAGCTACGGGAAGAGAAGGGGGCCTGGGAGCCCTCGGCCAGGCCTTCGGTCTCCCGCCTCCCCGTGTGTGGGGTGGGAACGGGGAGCAGGCCCTGGGCCAGCCAGCCCCCACCTTATGTGTGGTGCGAGCCGCGTCCCAGTCCCCCTGGCTCAGTATTTGGGGTCCGAGGAACAGAGCCCCTCCACACCTGCACGTGCACGGGCACGTTCACAAGCGTGTTCACACCGCGCACGTGCACCCACCTACTGACACAGGTGCGTGCTCATTACCTTAGTTCATACCCAGGGACACCGCCACACCCTTAGGGTCATGTAGTCTCACACCACCACGTGCCCGCAAAAAGTTCACACCCTATGCATACATTCATACTTAATAATAGCTGGGGTGTTTGGAGTTGTTTTTTTTTTTTTTTTACTAGTTTTTGCTGTAACTCAAGTGTAGTTGAAATTTTTCTGTTTCAGCCTCACTGCAAATGCTGTTATTGTTGCATACTTTACGTACATAAAGGAACACAAAACGTACGGGTTCAGCTTGATGAACTCTTTCCTAGCAACACCCTGCGTCACCATCACCCACGTCAAGGTCTAGAACATGTCCAGTGCCCCATCAGGCTCCCATGTGTGCCCTCCCAGTCGACAGCCCACACAAGAAGAACCAGTATTCGGCTACGGTAAGCACCATTATTATTCCCATTTAAGAGGTGAGAAAACTGAGGCTCAGGCCCACAGTCACACACAAAGGTGTGGCCTAGATGAAGCTCTGTGACTCCAGACTACGACACTGCACAAATACCCAGCAATGTGCACGTGCGCACCCTCACGTTCATAGAGGGCCATGACTACAAAAGAGGTGGAAAGGCCTGTTTTTTTTTTCCATGAAGAAAGCAGCAGACACAATTTAAGCTTTGTTTTCAATCTGCCGTTAAAAGGGCACGTCTTGGCTCCGGAGGATCAGCTAGCTCCGGTGCGCTCAGGGGCTACAGCTCCCGCCCTGGGGCCGACTGCATCCACTGGGAAGAAGCAGCCGCTCGAGCATTTTCGTCGTGCTCTCCATGTGTGGAAGTGCTATGGGTGAAGCTTGGCATCCTTCTTTTATTCATTCTGTTAAGAAATAAATATGGAGCACTGGGCGCCTGGGTGGCTCAGTTGGTTGAGCGACCGACTTCAGTTCAGGTCACGATCTCATGGTTTGTGAGTTCGAGCCCCGCGTCGGGCTCTGTGCTGACAGCTCAGAGCCTGGAGCCTGTTTCAGATTCTGTGTCTCCCTCTCTCTGACCCTCCCCCGCTCATGCTCTGTCTCAGAAATAAATAAAAACATTAAAAAGAAAGAAAAAGAAAGAAAGAAAAGAAAGAAAGAAAGAAAGAAAGAAAGAAAGAAAGAAAGAAAGAAAGAAAAGAAAGAAATATGGAGCGCTTACCTAACTTGGGCTCAGCCCTGTCCTAGGTGTTGATGAAAAGTGAAGCAGACAAAAAATTACCCTGCATCATGGAGCCAAAATATGTGAAATATGTGGTGTATTGGATGATGAGAAGGGATTTGGAGAAACAGGTTAGGAAAGGAAAGGCGAAGTACAACTTTAAACAGGAGGTCAGGGAGGCCCCCACCGAGAAGGTGATGTGTGAAGACCAGGTGTGAAGCGGCTGAGGGAGTGATCACTGTGATGTCTGGGAAAAGAGCATTCCAGAAAAGGCGAACAGCCAAGAAAGGGGAAAAGGTTGTATTTTTGAGCCAGTTGTGGCTTCTGTGAAATGGAGATTCTGGCATTTCACCTTGCCCCACTGTTAGGCCTGTGTGACTTTGACGGAAGCAATCCCCATCTCTGGGCTCTGTCTCTTCACCCACATGATTCGAGGCTTAGACAATGAGCTGCCGTGTCCACCTGAGCACGCTGCCCTCAAGGGCCTGCCCTAACCAGCAGAGAAGCATCTGTGGTCACCCCCAGTTCTGGTCACCGGGCCTAGCAGAATCCCACAGCAGTGCCTCTGGCCTAGCCGCCCTCACTCCTGGGCTGGCCACAGCCTCAGTCCATGGTCCTGACCCCTCTGGATGTAGTGGGCAGGACTGCCATAAGGGAGACCCTGGCATAGTTCCTGGATATGAGAGCATTTTCTAATATTGGCTCTGTGTATTTGGGAGAATGGGTGGTGTTACTGGAGATTTCTATGTGCCTTGGATATCATATGTTTATCTGCAGATTTATTGGTGGGGGGAACAGTGGATGAGAACTGAGTTCAGGGTCCCTTCAGACTCTATTCTCCCTGGACACTCCCAGGCATGGCCCATCTCTACAGGTACTCTCTCCTGGGTACCCCCTGATCGCCTCCTGGTATTGGCTCCACACCCAATGAATTGGCTTCGTCCCCTTTGCTTCTCAAAGGCCTCTTTAAGGGAAGTGGTCACCCAAGACCATCTAGACAAAGGGGATGGCAAAGAAGACGATATTGACAGACCCTCCTGATTCATTTAGGAATTACATTAAGCTGCAAGTAACATAGTCCTGAAAGACAGTGGCTTAAGCAAGATAGGGAGTTATTTTCTCTCATATGTGAAGTCTGAAGGCAATTACAGGGCTGGCTTTCATCCTCAAGGCCTCTTCATGGTCACAATGTAGCCACCCCAGCTCCAGCCATCACATCCCAGTTCCAGGCAGAAAGGAGGAAAGACTGAATCAGTTCTCTTTCTAAGGAACTGTCCTGGAATCCCTCCATAACAACTTCATGTATATCCCATCAGTTAGAACTTGGTTAACTATTCCTTCTGTCTGCAAAGAATGCTGGCGTTACTTTACCCAGGGAAATTGGGGTTCTGTTAGTAAGAAAGGAGAGAATGGATATTGGGGAGGCAACTAGCACTCTCTTCTGTATGCATGCCCTGCACTCTTCCATCTGTGCCATGGTGATCCCTCCACCTGTGGGGCCCTCTGTCCTCACCCCACCCTTCTGTTCTCTGGTAAGGAGACCACAGCACATTTTCTGAACCTGTTGGGGTTTCCAGTAACAGAAACCCCCCAGGGTTGCTCAAGTGAAAGGGGGGGGGGTGGTGGAGTTACTTGTAAGAACACAGAACACCAACCTATGATGTCCCTCAGAGGGGCAGTGCGGGGCCTCCCCACTCCCCTGCTCAGCAAGGACCAGAACTGGAGACAGCAGTGGACAAGCCCGATCCAATTCCTGCCTCCAAGGAGCTGACATCCTGATGGGGAGAGACAGCATCACACAGACCAAGACCTAAAGAAGGTCTTTCAGCCTCCTCTATGTACCAAGAAGATAAACCAGGGAAAGGTGGTAGGTAGACAGTGATTAACCAGGTGGTCAAGGAACACCAGGCACACAGTTGGCACTCAATAAATGTACGTGAATAGGGGCACCTGGGTGGCTCAGGCAGTTGAGTGTCTGACCCTTGATCTCGGCTCAGGTCATGATCTTGCGCTTCATGAGTTTAAGCACCACGTCAGGCTTTTGCTGATAGAGTGGAGCCTGCTTGGGATTCTGTGTCTCCCTCTTTCTGCCACTTCCCTGCCCGCACGCTCGCTCTCTCTCAAAATAAATAAGTAAACTTAAAAAAAAAAAATTTGTGTGAATAAGTGTGTGTGATACATGTGTGTAGCCCCCAGGAAAGTGGCCCAGAACCCAAAGGCTGTAGACCCTTGAGAGGCAGGTGATAGAACACAGCTCCAGAGGGAAGGCCCCAGGGCAGATGTCAAGTGTGAGGGTCCTCAGCCCAGGGGCTGGCCCAAGCCCGGAGAAGCAACAGAAAGAAAACTCACAAGGAGGTGTGGGGAGGGGCTCCTGCATCAATACCGAAGCTGTTCAGAGGAGCTGCCCAGCAAATGCTGAGGGTCCAAGACTGGTCTGAGTGGATCCCCTAGGCGGTCCTCTCTGGTCGGTTGGGTCCCATGTGTGTGGTTGAATGGTGGACACGTGATGAAGGAGACAGGGCCTCCCTCCCCTCAGATCCTACATCTCCAGGCAGACCCTCCTGGCCTCTCACTGGACCTGGAAGGGAGCCAGCCCTACGCCCAAACCAGCCATATGAGAGAAGTCACTTTCACCACCAAGGGCAGGGACCCTAAGCCCTGAGCACATGTCTCCGTGGAGAAAGCTGCCTCGGGGTGCTAGGCAAGGAGTAAGAATGGGCTGGTGCCCCAAATCGTCTCTTTCTGCAGGTCCTGCTGCCAGAGACCTTGTCTCTCACCCTAATGTCTCTGAGGCCTTAGGAAGATCAAAACTCTTCCCCTAGGAGCTAAGGACTGATACAGCTTACGGTGTCAATGTTACCGAGTAATAATACCTTATGTGTCTACATGATGCTTTTTCTCATGCAGGGTCTTCCTGGGGCCTCCCATGGACCCTCTGTAGACAATGTCGTCTGCCCACCATCTCACACAGGAGAAGACAGGCTCAGAGAGAAGGGATAAAGTTGCTCAGATTCCCCCAGAGGGAAAGCAGCAATGGCTGACGAGAGGGCACATCTGAATCCTGCAGTCAAGGGTCTCAGATGCCAGGTGAGGACTTCACCCCGTGGCAGCAGTGTGAGCACTGTGGGTCTGTCAGCTATAAAGCTCCACGATTAAAAAGCACCCCCACATCCATCCCTGGGACCACTGTCCTTTCATCCTTCTGACAGTGTTCCCAAATACCATCTCGGCTGTTTCTCCCATTGATCGACCCAGAAGGCATATATTCTCCCCATTTTACAGTATAGGAAACTGATCCCTAAGGAGGTAGAGACCCTTGCCCAAGGTTTCAGAGCATCTGGGCCAGGTCCTCTGGTTCCAGGCTTGCCATTGGTGCCCAACGCCTGTGTGGCAGTGCTGGGAGGCGGGTATGAAGGTAGGACATGAGCTCAGATGTCATTCATACCTGGCCAGGTGTCACCTTGGTCAGTTCACTGATCTGCTGGGCCTCAGTGTCCCCACGCATGAAATGGGACTAGTTCCCGCTTCACAGAATCTTTGTCAGACTACGCTGGGTTCATGCTCACCAGGGGACTCCACCCTCCTCTCCGGGCCAGGCAACAGCTGGGGGGCAGCTCCCCACTGTGCCCAATGCCCCCTTCCCCGCCATGGCCCTGTGCCAGCTAGGCCCGCCCAGGCCACATCTTCCAGATGGCACCATAAAGCAGTCCCCAAACCTGGGCCACCCGAGGAACAAACAGTCCCTCCCTGGCCCCTCCCAGGACCCACACCCCACTGGAACCGTCATCAGCACGTTCCCTCCCAGGATGCCTTATGCCTGGGGCTGAGGCTATGGTCTGTCCTTTATGGGAAGGGGGAGGGAAGCCAACTGGGGAGACTGAGGCCAGGGCAGGGACCTGTGAAAACTGGGCTCAGGACACCTGAGACTGCCCCTCCTCTTTCCCTTCCTCTCTCCTCTCCTCTCTGTTCTCTGCCCTTCCTCCCCTTTGTCAAGACAGGCAAATTGACCCACTTCCCATCAGCTGTTGTGACCTTGGGCAAGGCCAAAAGTTGATGAGCTCTAAATGTTTCCCTCTGTGAAATGGCCCCCTTCCTGGGCTGGCTGTGGAAGCTGAAAGATGCTGGCCTCCCAGCTGCCTAGCCCCTCCTGTGGCCTACTGATGTGGCAGAGGGCAGGGAGAAGGGGAGAGGAGGAGGGGTGATCCTTCCCCACGTGGGCTGGGAAAGGAAGCCTGGAGCCCTGAGGTTCAGGGCCCACAGCCCCTCCTCCTGGATCCCCAGAAACTCATCCCTTTAGCTGATACCCCCCATCCTCTGTGACTCAGAGGGCCCTGCTGGAAAGAGCTCAGGCCTCAGTTTTCCCATCTGTGCAATGGAAGTGTTGAGGTGGGTGTGGGGATAGGGAGGTGGACTGGGTAAAGGGCCTGGCACCTATGAGACGGAGACCCAGTATCTCGAAAGGATCAAACACCCTTGCCAGAAGACTTGTGCCTCCACCCGGACCCACCCCTTTCCAACACCTCGATCACCAGGACTCGGGCTTCCTTCTCGGAAACTTTGATCTGCCTCCCGCCTCAGCTTCTCTCGGGCACGGAGAGTCTGTCCTGTACAGTTAAATTGGTCATTACAGATTGTGTGCCCACTATCGCTTTCCTTTGTTTCGCGTGTTGGGAGGGAGTCGGGCATAGTGGTTTTCGGGCCAAACTGCCAGGTTTAAGTCCTCACTCTGCGTCTGCCAGCTCTGCTCCCTGGGAGGTAATGTCACCTCTCCTCTGCCTCGGTTCCCTCCTCTGCAAAAGGGAGTTGATAATGGTGCCCACCTCCTAGGGCCGATGTGTGGCTTAAACTGTTAAACTGTGTTAACGTGCTGAGAATTTCGAGGGTCTGTGCATGGTCTTGTTGTTAGTCTTGTCCAGTTAGTGAGAATGGGGCCTCCCCGAGGGCAGCGCTCACCCTCCATGGAGGCCCCCAGGGAAGCTCCCAGATGCAGCAATGCAGAGGGACAGTAATTGCAACTCCCCATGAGGCACGCAGCCAGCCCTTGAATGTGGAAAGGCTGACCCATGGGGCGATGGTGCTGGAGCAGCCCCCGCCATCCTGGCTGAGGCCTGAGCAGCCTCAGGCGGAGTGGGAGGCACCCCCGTCCTGAAACCTGCCTCCCCCAGGTCTGTGGCTGGAGGACAAGCCAGTCCCAGTCTCCACTAGGCCAGGTGACCACCTAAGCTGGGAGGAGAGGCAGGGGCATGGGGATTTAGGCTCCTCATTCTTACCCACTTACTTTCTCTGGGTCTCAGTTTCTTCATCTGTAAGCTGGAGATGCAGGTTTCCTCCCAAGGGTGTGTGGAGATGAAATGAAACAACATATGTAAAGAGCCTGCCCAATCAATGTGACAGCGTTGGGGATGGCGATGGAGAATAAATTCAGTGAGGGGAAGATGGGGAGTCTTGTGACAGACTGTCTAATCCAGCCTCTTGGCTTTCAGAAGACCAGAGAGAGAAAGGAACTTGTGGAGGTTGCACAGCAAGTCAGAGGCACAGCTGGGTCTGAGGACTGGGTCTGAGGGCTGGGTCCCAGCCCTTGGCCCACCCACCTTGGGGCTGTGAAGAGAGTCTCCAGCCTCAGCCTCCCTCCAGCCCCCAGACTTCCCACCCACCCCTGCCTCAGGCTCTGAGATTCATGGTTAGGCAGGCCCTGGCTCTAATCAGCTATGCTACTGCTCAGCTACGGGCAGCTCACCTCGCCCCTACCCTGCCTCAGCTTGTTCACCTCTGAAATGGGATTCAGAAGAGAAGCCCACACAGGGTTGTTAGGAGGACCCAGCGGTGACCCAGGGCCCCCTTTATAGCACTGACTACGCGTTCTCTGAGTTAGCGAGGGCCGCACTGAGACCGCGGGGAAGGGCACGTAAGTCATCTGTCCCCCCCTACTCCGCTCAAGCGTGAGGAGCTCCGAGCACAGCACCCCCTCGGGGAGTAGAGCATGTGTGTGTTCCCTCCCCTTCCTTGCACCCTCTCTAAGTCCTAGCCCCTGCCGCCCCCTCCACAATGCCAGGCCAGCCTCCCAGGTGCCCCTTCCTGCTCCTGGAGTCCTTCCTGTTCGCACAGGGCTGCTCTCAGCTCCCCGGGGGCGAGGCTCCAGTCCCGGCACGCAGCTGGGGCTGAATGCAGAAGGAGTGACAGACTGCGTGAGCGAGGACAGCAGGGTGACGGCTTCTGAGTGACACCTGAGATGCCCGTTGATCCCTGCTTCCTGCAGCTGCTGCCAACCACGTCCCAGACTGGGCGCGGGGATGCTGGCTTCCCCGACGTGACGCAGGAGTGGCGTCAGGCGGCAGAAGGGGGCAAGGGTCATCAGCAAGGGGTAGGGCAGATCGCGAGCCACCGGGCCGCTGGGTCCAGTGAAGGGCGCACGCGGTGAGAGGTGTCCAAAGGTGGAGGGAGGGTCTGGTCAGAACGACCTTCCTGGGACTGACGGTGACCCCTGGTCCAGCCTGGCCCCTGTACAGGCAGGACCGAGTGGTGATCAGCTTGTGCTTGGCTGCGTTTGCATCCTACTGTTTCTTACCTGCTGTGTGTCCTGGCAAGTCAGTTAACTCCTCTGGGCTTCGTTTCCTCATCTGCAAATGGAGGCTATGATACCTACCCCATAGGATTATTGTGAGAATGGATGGCATTTTGTAGAAAAGGCATTTGTTCACAGTGCCTAGATCATTGAAAGCATTCAGGAAGTGCAAATAGCAATGTTATTATTATATTTATCAGTATAAATGCACAGAGACCATGAGACTGAGTTGAAGCCCCACGGCAGGCAGAAGCCAAGGAGAGACTGAAGACTCCTACTTGGTATCTGTAGCAAGAGACAGCAAAGCATGGGATTATGCATGAGGCACTAGAGCCGGGCTGCCTGGGCTCAAAGATCTGCTCTGCCACTCAAGCTGTTGATTCCAGGCAACCTTCTTAACCTCTCTCTACCTCAGTTTCTCCATCTGTAAAATGGGGATATGATAGTGCACCTGTCTCATAAGGGTGTTGGAAGGATTCAGGAGTTAATATGTGTAAAGGGCATGGGGCGCCTGGGTGGCTCAGTCGGTTGAGCATCCGAGTTCAGCTCAGGTCATGATCTCACAGCTCGTGAGTTCGAGCCCCGCGTCGGGCTCTGTGCTGACAGCTCAGAGCCTGGAGCCTGCTTCTGATTCTGTGTCCCCCTCTCTCTTTGCTCCTCCCCTGCTCACACTCTGTTGCTCTCTCTCCCTCAAAAATAAACGTTTAAAAAAATTCTTTTAAATATGTGTAAAGGGCATGGAAGAATGTCTGGTACCAGAGCAAACACTCTATAAGCTGAGCAGTTAGAGTGCTGTGTGATGTTGAGCAAGTCCCTCTCCTCTCTGGGCCTCTGCTGCATCCCTGTAAAATGAATCATTAGACTAGTTCAGCTGGAGGCTCCTTCTAGCTCTGAGATCATAGTTCTGGGGAGTGGAGGCATGCTATGTTCACATAATGCCCTCTCCCTTCTTTTTTTTTTTTTTTTTTTTAATTTTTTAAGGTCTATTCATTTTTCAGAGACAGAGAGAGATAAAGCATGAGTGGAGAAGGGGCACAGAGAGAAGGAGACACAGAATATGAAGCAGGCTGCAGGGTCTGAACTGTCAGCACAGAGCCCGATGTGGGGCCCAAACTCACCGACCATGAGATCACGACCTGAGCTGAAGTCAGACACTTAACAGACTGAGCCACCCAGGCACCCCATGCCCTCTCCCTTCTTACCGTCCTTGCACACCTGAGGACAAGACCCCTCCCCGGCTTCTGTTCTCTCTCCCTGTCTCCTTTCCCCTCCTCCAGGATGGGAGCCAAAGGAGAGAGGTGGCCTTAGTGGTGAAGGAAGCGGGGAGGCAGTCACAGCATTGCGATGGTGGGAAGGAGAGGGATAGATTCCTTCCCTCCAACCCTCTGTCCTGTTTCTGCTCACTGGTATCCCAGGGATGGTCCCAGCCCCTGCTCATCTCCTGCTGGGTTGGGGACCTCAGAGGCAGGCCTGGCTTGCCCCTCGGTGAGGAGAGGGGATCCTCAAAGAAGAAGCCCCTCCTTGGCTTGGCAGAGCTGGGTAGGACCCGCCTGAGAATGAAGACAGCAGAGGCCAATGAGTCAAGAATGAGTCAAGCCCTGACCTACCGTGTGACCGTGGGCAGCCCTCGTATTCTCTCTGAGGCTGTCTTGAGTTCTGAGCACAGGGTAGACAATGTCTCAGCCCCTCCTGGAGCTGGTGACACAGAGGTCACAACCCAAGGAGGTAAGAGCTCAATGTCCCCTGCCCTCAGAAGCCCCACACAGGTGGTCTTGTATTGCCACCTCTCCTACAGCCCTCCCTGCTTGGCAGAGCTTAAGTCACTGCAGGGGAAGGGTGAGAGCAGCTAGAAACCCCAGACGAGGGTGGGGTGAGAGTAGCTGGAAACCCCAGACGAGGAAACAGATCCTATTCTCTGTCACCCCTTCCCTGACCTTCCTTCCCACACGCCTGTGGCCATTGTTGTCCAGACCAATTAGGTCTCACATGGGAACCAAGAGGAGGGAACCCAGCCCTGCACCCTCCCGACACCCTCTGGCCTCCCCAGGGACATTCCCAGGTCTACCTCAGCCAAGCCCTCATTCCCCTCTACTTCCTGGTTGATAGCCCCAGCCCTAATAAATTCATTCCATCCATCCATCCATCCATCCATCCATCCAACCATCCATCCCTTTACTCCATGCACAGCTGTTTTCCAGGCACTGCACTGGAGTCCAAGTGCATATAGGACAAAGCCCTGTCTCTATGGAACCCTAGTCCAGTGCAGGAGACAGACCAAGGACAATTTGCTAAGGTGGGATATTGTCATCTCAGGGTCCCAAGAATGGCAGGATCGGGGAATGCTTCTCAGAGGAGATGATGCTCACGGATTCTGAAGACCAAGTACGAGTGCATATAGCAAGTTGGGAAGCAAGAGCCACTGTCAGCCCCACAAGGGCAAGGCCTCTGTTTTGTTCGCCGCTGTGTCCCCAGCGTCTAGAACAGTGTGACGCGCAGCTGATGCTCAGCAAATGTAAGAAAGAGCAAATGTTTAGGGAGGGCTTCCGGCAGCTCCTAGAGCAGGACCCGCATGTGTGGTTGCAAATCGGACAACTGGGGCAGGTCCAACCGAGCCTCCCAGGCCCCACAAAATGGCCCCAGGAATTGGCTCTGCCAATTCCCCGAGGGCCGTGGAGAGCCATGGGAGGATGGTAAGTGGAGGAGTGAGCCCTCACCGCAGCCTCCCTTCCCTTCCCTTCCCTTCCCTTCCCTTCCCTTCCCTTCCCTTCCCTTCCCTTCCCTTCCCTTCCCCTGACTCTGATCCAGCGTGTGTTCCTGCAGCTCCCCTTTCCTTCATCCAACAAGTTGTGGATTTGTGGAAGTAAGCACATATCAAGCACTAACCACGAGCCAGATGTTTTGCCGTGAGCTGGAGGTGAATCAGGCCGTCCTGCCAGCAATTACCCTTGATCTAGGGTGAGGACTCTTAATCCGGAGTTCATGGAGAGGTTTCAGGGGGTCTGTGAGCCCCTGGAATTGGGGTGTGTGTGTGTGTGTGTGTGTGTGTGTGTGTGTGTGAGAGAGAGAGAGAGAGAGAGAGAGAGAGAGAGGCGGGAAGAAGGGAGAGAGAGTTCAGAGGTAGGGAGTCCACAGCTTTTAGTAGGTTCTCAAGAGTGACCACTTCCCCATATAGGTCAAGACCCACACGTGTGAGGCAGAAAGTTCCTGCCCCTGACATTGCATCTAGACACTTGTAAAAAAGCTCAGGCCCCAGAACTTCCCAATCTTAGCCTAGCCTCAGCTCTGCCAAACCCTCCCCAACCCTAAGTCAGGGGCTGGCCATTCCTGGCTGCAGGCGAGGGCCACCAAGCCCTTCCTGGCTGGTGGTGCCGCTGCCCAGCTGGGCTGTCCCGCCCACCGCCCAGGCCCCTGGAGCAACCTCAGCCGTACTATTTTTAGGAGGTTTCTGGGAACACCGTGGCTGTCACTGTATCTGGGAAGTCACCACGGGAGAGGGAGCGGGACTCAGGCAGTAGGATCTGAAGGTCAGATCCACACAAGCAAAGGGGCCCAGGGGCTCCCTGAGTGAGGCAGCCGGCAGAGGGGCTGAGTCCCGCCTTGCCCACCTCTACCCCTCCCACTCCCTCCTCTCAGAAATGCTCCCTGTTTCTTTTTAATACCCCTTTCCCTCTTCATTCATGTGCTTAATTTCTTTCATCTGTTCTTGGGCTCCACCAAGAAAGAGGATAGGAGAAAGCACAGGAGCGACAAGCTCTTGGGTCATTGAGCTCGGCTAAGGGGAGCACTGGGGCCCCAACAGGGCCAGAGGAGGCCCATAAGGCAGGGAGCCCTGGACTAGGCAGGCTGCTCCTCACAGCTCCCCCAGGTGGAAGAGGGCGCCCTGCAGGGGGGCAGAGCTGACCGGTGGCTGGAATCCCCTCAACCGAGCTACCCAACCTGGTAGGGGCAGGTCTTCCCGGAGCCCAGAAGGGGAAGTCAACCTGAAGAACATACCCAGTGCATCTCCAGCATCACCCAGTGGAGAGGGTGCCCTAAACCCTCAATTGTGCCTCAGTTTCCTCATCTGTAAAACAGGGACAATTCAGAGCTAAACTATAGGACCGATGTGAGAAATGAGTAAGTTAATACATGTAGCATTGCTGGTGATAACCTTGATCCTGGATGGGCAGTGCGTTCACCGTGTTCAATATATTATTAAAAATTAAGAGAGGACCATACATGCACAGTGAGTGGGTGTCATAAACCCAGGATCGTGGTGAGTCCGACTAACATGGGTCCTTAAGAAAAGCTTCTGAAGTACTTGGCACATGCAGAGTGTTCCCTAAACTCTGGCCATGGTCTCGTTGAGTGACCCAGAAGTCCCCACAAGGGAGAGCCCACTGGCCTCTCCTTGGCTCCTTTTCTTTGCTCTCTATGACACCCCTTTGAAGAAGGAACCCTTGTTCCTTTTACTGAGCGGAGATGCAGGCCGAGAGGGCAAGTGCTTTGCCCAAGGTCACGCAGCGAGAATGCAGCAGAGCTGAAATTTGAACTTGGTCTTGAGACTCGGCGCTCTTTCCCAGCAGCCTGGCTTCTTCGGCTCAATGGAAACGGCACCCTGAGGGTCTGTGATGCCCCACAACCCCACGACCCAAGGAGAAGGCCCACCCAACAGCCTGCTAGCCTGAGCCGCCTGCAGCCTCCATTCTGTCACCTGTCTCCTCAAAGCCCATGGGCACAAGTCTGCCCATCCCGGCCCCGTCACCCCACGTGCTACGTGCCTGCAGAGGCAGCCGCTGCTCCCTCCCCCCTTCCAGGCCACTCGCCCCTTTGCTGGAGAGCAAGTGTGTGTTGGGAGTGAGAGGGTAGAGGGCAGAAAGGAGCCTCTCCTAGAGGACCCTTAAGGTCCGGCAACTGGTAGACATTACATCCAGAGAAGGACAGAATACGTGGGTGGGTGAGGGAGCAGGAGGACCATGATTCTGGGCAGGGGGGCAAGACTTTCACCCTCAGAGAAGACCTGGAAGGTCCCTTGGCTGCAAAAGGCAGAGTCAAATGGCCACAAGCATCTGCCCTCCAGGCTTAGCCCACTCCCCAGAGCTGCCCAGCAATGGCCATACTGTCCTGCCCAGGGCCCTGGCGGTGCCCCTGGTGAGGGGCAGCTGGAATGGTGGGAAGTGTCCTGACTGGGCTCTAACTCCTATTGGGCTCTGCTGCTGTTGTGCTGTGTGACCTTGGGCACTTCACTGCCCTCTCTGAACCACAGTAAAAAAGGAGTCTGTAGGACTGGCTGATCTCTATTCTCCTCCTGGCTCTGCCGTCTGTGTTTGTGATTCTAACCCCATAGACAGGGAGCAAAGGAGAATCCTTTGGATCTTGATTCAAACATTGCCCTTTCAGGCGGGCCTTCCCTAGACCTGTCAGTCTCCTCACACACACACACACCTAAAACTGCCCAACACGCCCTGTGTTTTTGCTTATTTTTGCCCCATAGCAGCAGTTATCACCTCTAACACACTCTATGTCCTACTTATTTGTGTTTATTTATCATCTGTCCTCAGCACGCCAACGTCAGCCCCGTAGGAGAGTGACATTGGTCAGTCTGCACGGCTGCGCCCCAGTGCCTGGCTGTAGTAGGTGCTCAATAAACATTTGCTGAGGGTGTGACTGGAGGCATGGGTTGCCGAGGAAACCGGTCAGGGACCGGAGGAGAAGGAGGAGAAGGAGGAGGAGGCCTTACATGCCCCCCAGGCATCGAGTAGGAACCGCCGGCTGAGGCTGATTCGTCTGCAGGAAGGGACGAAGGCACTGGGTCCTGCAGGCTCGGTGCAGGGGGCGTGCGTCCGGGAGGGCCGTGCAGCGCCTCCGGCAATCTTGTGTGTGCACTAGGAGGGCCCCTCGGTGTCTGAGGACCGGGTCCTCCTTCCAGCCCGTGTCCCCCCGCACGGTCTCCGGGCAGAGGCCAGGCCGGGAGGAAGGCGGCCTTCCGCAGCCTGACACAAAGGCATAACAGCCGGCCCTGGGCAAGCTCGTGCCCCGATAAGGTGGGTAAATTTCAAAGGGGCTAATGGGGAAGGGGGTGGGCAGGGCTGCTGATAGCAGGGCCGGGGTGCTGCCAGCGGCCTCCCCCTGCACCTCACGGCCGGCGGCCCAGCCCCACAGCCGGCCCGAGAGCAGAACAGTTTCCGATTGTGCTCTTATCTGGGCCTGCGGTTTTGTAAGGCCCCGCTGGCTCTGCGCTAATGGGGGGAAAGGCGCTCCAGGTGTGGGCGGTGACGCGGCCCCTCCATCCCCACCCCCCGCGGTGGCGGGCCGGGGGTGCACCTGGCACTCTGGCCGGAGGGACCGGCTGACGGCTGACGCAAGGCACCCGAGCAGCAAGGGGGGCCCCCCCGCAGGGGCCAAGAGCCAGGCTTTGCTTCAGAGCCAGGCCCCAGGCCTCACCACGTAGGCTGCTTCCCTCTCTGTGCCTCAGTTTCCTCACTCAGGTTAAAATGGGCATGCTAATGATAGGGGTGCTACCTCAAAGGGCTGTTAAGGCGATGAAATAAATTAATGCTGTAAAGCAATTGACATGGCACCTGGCTCACAGTAAGTGAGTCCCAGTAAGTGAGGCGCTTGGCAGAGAGGACCCAGGAGATGAGAAGGGGCCGGGGCTTCGAGGTGCTGAAGTCTGGCTCCATCCACACTGCTTTCCTGGCCTCCTCTCCCTCCGCTGCCTTCTCTTTCCACCGCAGCCACACTGCCCTCTCCCTGTTCCACAAGCCCACAGGGCACAAGCCCACCTCAGGGCCTTTGCTCAAGCTTTGGTGCCTGGAATGCCTACAGATAACCACGGCACTCATGCCTTCATCTCCTTCATGTTTTTGCTCGAATCCCGCCTTCTCAAGGGGATCTGCCCTGACCACTGAATTTCATGCTGCTTCCCTCGACCCACCCGGCGCTCCTGACATCCTTGGTCCTATTTTTCATGGCACTCGTCACCTCCTGGCACACCATATCATTTACTCATTTATTACTTTTACTGTTGGCTCTGTCTTTCCCCTCTGGAGTGTGAACCCAGGGAAACCCACTGCTGTAACCCAGTGAACCATGCCTAGCCCACTGTGGGCCCGCAGTAGGCCACATATTTGTGGAATAAATGGATCGGTGTGGCAGAGACCAGGCCGAGATTGAGGGTGTGCCTTGGGATACCACCCTGCTCTGCCATCACAGGTGCCTGGAACCAGTAGAGAGGATGTGTGTGTGTGTGTGTGTGTGTGTGTGTCCTGTCTGCCCCCAGACAGGCTTGCAAGCTTGTTCCTCAGGCTTGGAGGCCACCTCTGGCAAGAGCTCATTCTGGTTTAATTCACAGGGAAGGCCTGGGGACCCTGAGGGCCATGCTAGGGCCCTGGGCGGGGGTGAGGCCTCCTCAGATGGCGTCCTAGGTCTAAATCGGTGATGGGGGGGGGGGTGAAGCCGCAGGGAAGGGGGTGGTATACAACTAGGCATTCGACACAGAGAAGACTTGCCTATCTACTCAGCTCCCCGCTTAGGGGCTTGGGGTCTCCTTCTGAGGGGTCAGTCTGAAAACAAGCAGGAGATGGCGTTAGTGAGGAAGGCCAGGGTCTGGGGAACAAGTCCCAAGCTGGGAAGGCCTTCGGCTCCTCTAACGGAGAGGGTAACGCGCTGTAGCTGACTGAGTTTAATAGGGGTTTGTGAAAGCCGTAATCCCACAGATGGCTAGACTGTGGAGGGAGGGGTGCTGGGGGTCATCTGAAGGCAGACACACACCAAGTGGCTGTGGTGACTATTTCTGGCCATCCTGCCCCCGGGCCTGGCATAGAGTAGGTGCTTGAGAAATGCATGCTGGTCTGAACAGAGCAACATGTCATGGCTCAGGGCGCCCAAGGGCCACCCCTGGACCCAAGTGGCACCCTAGGTGCTCCAGTCGGTAGAAATGCCAGCTGGCATGTGTGTGGCCCCTGAAGACACAGCGCCACCCGTAGGCTAGTCCTGGTCTCCTTGTCCACCATTTGGCTGCAGCATCGTGTCCTGGAAAGACACCAACAGACCCCGCCTGAATCCTGCCTCAGCCACTTCCTAGCCTCGACTTTGGGGAAGTTTAAGAAGGTTCTGTTCTTCATCTGTGAACCCCACAGGTGCTGGACTCATGACGATTAGAGGACGGGGCGCCTGGGTGGCTCAGCCGGTGAAGCGTCTGACTCCTGATTTCAGCTCAGGTCATGATGTCATGATTCGTGAGTTCGAGTCCCACATCGGGCTCTGCACTCACAGTGTGGAGCCTGCTTGGGATTCTCTCTCTCTCTCTCTCTCTCTCTCTCTCTCTCTCTGCCCTTTCCCTGCTCCTTCTCTCTCTCTCTCTCTCTCTCAAAAATAAGTAAACATTGGGGCACCTGGGTGCCTGGGTGGCTCAGTCGGTTAAGCGTCCAACTTCAGGTCACGATCTTGCGGTCCGTGAATTCGAGCCCTGCGTCAGGCTCTGGGCTGATGGCTCGGAGCCTGGAGCCTGTTTCTGATTCTGTGTCTCCCTCTCTCTCTGCCCCTCCCCTGCTCCTTCTCTCTCTCTCTCTCTCTCTCTCTCTCAAAAATAAGTAAACATTAAAAAAAAAAAAAAGTTCCTAAACTGATTTATAAATCCTTTGTCTAAAATTAAAAAAAAAAAAGATTAGAGGAGATAGCACATGCCCCACAGGAACACCCGTTGGGGGCTGGATCCGTATCCCAGCCCTGTTGTGTGCCCTTGGGCCTGTTCCCACTCTCCGAGACTCTCTGGTCTCGGGGTCTCCTGTGCCATGAAGGCTGCATGGTGTCTGGGGTCCCACAGACCAGGCTTCCCGCCCATCCTGCCCCTATGGTCCCATCTGGGTGACCAGCCCCTGGCTCCTCACACCTCAGCCGGGGTGTCCCCCGAGCTATTCCCACCTTCTCAGAGCTGGAGCCTGGGACAGAGAGCAGGGCCCTGTGTCCACTGGGCAGGGCAGCCCCATCTCTCTGTGGCTGGCACGAAGCCCAGCCCTGTCCCTTCCATCACCCTGAGGCTGTAGCTCCTAGGAGGACCCAGGTGGAGCATGGAGAAACAGAGCAACGGGGGACAGAAAGAAAGCTAGGGAGGCCGCGATCTGACCCACTGACGCACCAAGACCGCCTGCCCTTTCCAAAGTACCTCCAACTGCCGTTGTCAGTTGACGTTCACTCATCGGAGCGCCCTACCCCCAAGGTCAGCAGGGCAAGCATTTTGTCCACTCCACAGAGGAGCTGAAGGAGGCCCAGAGGGGGCCTGAGCTGCCTCACTGTCACTCCACTAGTACATGGGTCCCATCCCCATCTGGCGCTCTCACTCTTGGATGGGTGAGCGGTGGGCAGGAGCGCCCTGGGGAGGGGGTCAGGCCACCGGCACCAGAACTCATAACCTGTGTGCTGGCTCCCGTGCTGCCCCAGCCCCAGGGTCCCCTGCCCTAGACGAATTTGCATCTTGGGGAGAAAAGGACCACTGGGAGACATTAGAGCATGAAGAACTGGGAAATGGGGGGGGGGGTCTGTAAGGGCCGGAGGGGACACGAAAAAGCTTTCTGGAGGACACAGCTCTTGAGATGCAGCTTGAAGGATGGGGGGGTAATCCCAAGTAGAAGAGAGTCAACTCAAATCCGTTTGAACAATAGACAAAGGACGTTACTGGGCTCTTCTCCTGGGCTGGTGCAGCCCACTCTCCCTGGGGCTGGGGCTCAGAAACCCCAGGCGAGAGAGAACATGCTACCTCAGTGGGCCAGGGAAGAGTCCCAGGGTGAAGTGACATCAGGCCAACGCAGGTGACGTGCCCGGCCCCAGGTCTGGAGGATGCCCACAACAGATGGGTAGTGTGTGGATGGAGGGAGAGAAAGAGGGGGCACATTTCACCTGATGGGAGCTGGCCAGGGGAGGGTTGAGGAGACCAGCCTGGGCGGGGGTGGGGAGGGGACTGTGGGCAGGAGGTCTAGCGGACCCAGTGACCCATGCTGGAGACCTGGGACTTGACCCTCCCCTGAGGGGACAAGGGTAGTAACAGGGTCCTATCAGGCACAGGGGAATCAAGGAAACTCCAGATTTGAGTTTGAATCTGCTTCCCAGCTATGACCTTGGGCAAGACCATTTTAAACATTCCAGCCTCAATTTCTTCACCTGAAAAATGGGCATAGTAATATCTACCTGGAGAGGTTGCGGTGGGGAGTCAGAGGGCACGTGTCAAACAGGTGGCACGTGGTTGGTGGCCAGCAAGGCATCGGGACAGGGTGTCTGGGCTCCGAGAACACTTTCACCAACATTGCCTCCCTCCTCCCAGCGGCTCTGAGAGTTCCCTGGGGATGGAGAGAGGGGACTTTCAGCAGGCTTCAGACACTCGGCCGAAGTCATGGAACTGGAAGGTGACAGAACTGGGTTGTGTATTTGGGCCAAACCCTGAGCTGATGCTGTAACATTACACTGGGTGGATCGAGGTGTTGAGGTGGGGTGTGTCGCCCAGAGTCCCTTCATGGGTTAAGGACAGTTTCTAATCGGCCCTCCCTTCCCCTGGAAGGCAACAGAGTGTCCTGGGTGGGTACCACACCTGCCTTGAGCCCACCACTGATGTCACTCCAAACAGCTCTCAGCACCTTAGCCCATGTGAGCCCCAGCTGAGCGGATGGCAAGTCCTCTCCTTGCTCCCTCTTGGAGCTTCCCAGCTTCCAGAAGCACCCACTCTAGGCTTGGGCAGATAGAACCACTGTCCACACTCAGCACGGCTTAGCCCGGTCCGTCCATTCACGCCCACCCATCCCTGGAGAGATCTGTGGAGTGCTCCCCAGCACCAAGGACAAGGCGATTCCCAGCATTCAAAGGGCAACATTCCCAAGGCCAAGGTTTTTTGTGTACATAAAAAACTCTGGCTGCAAGAGTGCTCTGTCTCCATCTGCCTGTCTATCTTCTGGTCTGCCTCAGCTAGGATCAGACTTTGAGCATTAAAGACAACACTTAACAAAAGCGGAAGGTCTGTTTCTCTCATCAAATTCCTGAGACAGGCAGTCCAGAGCCAGTATGGAGGTTTTGTGCAGTCCTCGGAGACCTGGGCTCCTTCCAGCTCACTGATCCAGCATCTTGTCCTCATGGTCCAAGATGGCAATCAGAATTCCAGCCGTCACAGTTGCATTCCAGGAAGCAGGATGAAGGAAGGATAAAGAAGAAGGGGGCAAATGGTACATGCCAGTTTACCTTTAAGAAATATCATTAGGGCCGCCTGGGTGGCTCAGTCAGTTAAACATCTGACTCTTGACTTTAGCCCAGATTGTCATCTCACAGTTGGTGGGATCATGCCCTGCATCAGGCTGTGTGCTGACAACACAGAGCCTACTTGGGATTCTCTCTCTCCCCCTCCCTCTGCCCCTCCCCTGCTCACGCACTCTCTCAAAATAAATAAACCTTCAAAAAAAAGAAATTGCCATTTTTCAAAAAAAGAAAGAAATATTCTTAGAAATTGACACATAACACTTCCACTTGGTCACAGAGTCAGGTAGCCAAGCTCCCAGCCAAAAATTAGAGGCTTGTTTACTAAGGAAATAGGGAGAGCAGACATGGGGGCGGGGGTGGGGGGGGAGTGACTATCTCTGACACCCCATCCACCGAATAAGCATTTGTTGGGTGCTCCTTGTACCTACCCTGTTATAGTGCTTATAATATGGGGAATAGCTTATCTTGCGAGTGTGGAACAGTGCCTGTCACATAGCAGGTGCTCACTGAGCAGCGGCCGCTGTTCTGGGTGTGTCAGAGCGCTGACATAAGCATGGGTTCTGTGAGACTGGAGGGGAAGGCTGCCTGCCAGGCAGGGGAGTGGGTTACGGAAAGGCTTTCTAGAGGAGGACCTGCGGGGACGTATCGACCCCTGGGGGCTGGGATGGTCGACTGTGGCCATTTTAGGACTTCGTATTCTCTCCCCCGACCTCCATCCCATCCGATTTCCACTTTGCTGGCGAATCACTGTAGAAACTCATCCTTACCAAGGCGCCAGTGGTGATAACAGCCAGGTGCCGGGCTCTCCGGGGTGAAAAGTCCAACCATGTTATGTTGGAGAATTTGGGCATCGGTTAAGGTGCGTTCAGGCCCTGGGGTTTCCTAGAAGCCCTAGAATACTCTCACTGTGGGCAGTCACACAGGTCCTCTTGAGATTAGAAAACAACGATGAACGTTGTCTAAAATGCCCTCATCTGACAGAATGGGGGTAGCTGTGCTTGGTGCCCTTCTAAGGTGATCCAGAGAAAGGAAGCGCCAGCCCCCTGCCCTCCGGCGACATACTTCAAGCCATCTGGCATAATGGGGCGAGACCTTTGAGCTCAACCTTGCAGTCCTCCTGGGACTCATGCAGGGGGAAGAGCCAGGCATGGGCACCTCATCGTCTCCATCCTACAGGGGCTGTCAGAGAACAAGCTGCTGCTGGCCGGCCCCCACTCTGGGCTGGGAAAGTGAGCTCCCGATCATCCTTGAACACCACTGCATGATGGGCCCGCACAGGCCCCGTGGGGCACAGAGAGCATGGGTCCCACATATGGTGAGAGGGCCCACAAGCCTCAGGTCCTTTTCCACGGGGTTCTCTGAAGTTCCTTCCATCCCCGGCCTGGAGAGCCAGACAGCACCTCCTCCAGGAAGCCCTCTCTGACTTGCCTTGCTGGGTGCTTCCACGGCCCTCCACTGGGGGCATGGGTGGCTCTGAATTTCCACTGAGCTTGCTTGTCTGTTCCCCAATCTTGGCTGCTCCCTCTTAGTGTCCTGTCCCACATTGCTCTAGATGTATTCCTTGTATCTTACACATACTATAAGCTCAGTGGCTACGCATCAACTAATGAACATGAGTAAGTGAATGCATAAGTGAATGAACGAATGAATGAATGAGGTTTTCTAGCTGCCAGAATATGGATGCCCCATCAAGGAGAGGGAGGCCTGCAAGGGTTAACCAGGAGTCCGCCTGTGGTCTGAGGTAAGCAGGGAGCATATTTGTTCAGGTAAATAAGGAAGGATTACTTATAATGGGAAATCAGGCCTGGCCAACTCTTCATCTCACGGCTGCTTGCCTTCCTCCCAGCACATTCCTGCACTCTGCCCGTGTCCACACTGCCCTGCAGATCTGGAACCCCAGCCCACCACGGCCTCCATGTAAGCCCCTCAGGCTAGGTCTTGCCACCGTGCGGGCAGGTGGCCCCGGGCTGGGAGCAAAGGGCTCCCTTACAGGGCACACAGCCCTGAGATCTCAGAGGGCCACCCCTCGAGGGTGGCCAGGCCCCCAGCGGCCCACGCGAGTATCACCTCTGCCCCCAGCCCTTCTGGCCCCTGGTCCCACTGCCCCCCCAGATGCCTGGCTGAGACCCAGCGGTGGCCCGCGCTGCCCACGCCTTCTCCTGGCCCCCAAGGTTGGCTCCACGGTGGACGGCTCCCTGGGCACCAGGCAGACAACGGGTAAGTCTGGTGGGAAGGCAGAGTGCTTTGCCATGGGGGCTTCCCCCTCCCAGCTGTGCGGAGCGGGTGACAGAGGGCAGGAGTTGGAGGCATGGTCCCCGGGTCCAGAACTGATCTCCCAGGCATTGCTGGCCTGTGATCTGGGTCCTTCACCCTCAGAATCCCCTGATCCTCCTTATGCTGCCCGTCTGCCCCCCTGCCCTGGGCTGACCCCAGAGCCCGGGTGAGCCCTTGGCCTGGTGAGAGGCCCAGGATGGCCCCCGTCTGGGCTCCACCTGGAGCCCAGCCCGTACAGCCTGAAGGGAGGCAGCCTTGCAGGTGCAGAGCCTCGGTCCCCGAGACACGGCCAGTTCTGCTTGGCTGGCGAAACACAGACGACCTTTCTGCCACTGCCAGCCACAGCTGCTCTGCCAAGAGAAGGGTCCGCCTGGGGACAGGCCATGGTGGGCAGGGGCTGGCCGAAGCCTGGAGGCTCAGGGCCGGGCTCTGGGTCGGAGCAGGAGGGACAGGCCCAGAGCCCGGGGTTTGGGCGGTGGTGGGCCAGAACCCAGATGGGCTGGGGAGCTGCGGAGCGAACTAACAGGGCTCGAGTACCCAGGGAGGCAGAACGCGGGTCTGGGCGTTCTGGGCCTGCGGGCCCCGGTCTGGGCACGCTAGGAGAAAAAAGGGACGTCCTTGGGGACGCTCATGTCTAAGATTTGCCAGATGTCTGCTGTGGGGAGAGAGGGAAGTGATGGTGGAGAGGACAAGGTAGAAAGCCAGAGGGTCTGGATGTCTGGGGACTCCCCTGGAGGCTGGACCAGGTGTGCACGTGTGTGCGTGTGTGCGTGTGTGTGTGTGTGCATGTTGGGAGTGGGCGGTCCCATGGAGCCGGCCCCGGATCCCCTCACCCACCCAGCAGCCCATACCCAGGCCACAGACCTCCAGTGGCCCGTTCCCTATATGACAGTAACGGCCTTTCTCCTTCTCCTTAGTCAAGTCTAGGACTCGGCCTCATTTCCTGCTTCACGGCAACCCCCAGTAAGGCCGCATCTCCCCAGCACCAGCTGCTCGGCTGAGTAACAAAACAAACAGGCATCGGGCTTCCCCAGGCCCGAGGTGGCGAGGTGGCGGTTGGGATGGGCAGGAGACTCCCCAGCACACAGTGCCCCCCCCCCGCCCCCCACCGACACGACCCAGCCCAGCTGGGGGTGGGGCTAGAGCCAAAGACTCCCAGCTTGAAGTTTCACCCCGCCCCCCAAACTCACAGAAATTTGGGGAGAGGGAGCATCCTCAGGGCTCTTGGGGAGGTTGAGGTGCGGAGGAGATGCTCTCTGAGGGTGGGGAGCCACCCTCCCCTTTGAGAAATGAAAAAGGCGCTGTGAGGACACCTAGAGCCGAAAACTCTGTCTCTACTGGACTCGATTCTTGTGAGTTAGCAATTATAAAACACCCACGGTAAAATGCGACGCCATTTGATTTTCCCAAGGACCCTCTGAATTGCATGGAGCTTCTCTGTCCACCAAGCCTGAGGGAAGAGGGCGGGCACTCAGCAGGTGTTCCGTTGATCAGAAATAAGTAGAAAAAAGAGGAGAACCCACTTTCTACCATTGAGGTCATTGCAGATACAAAGTTCATACCCTTGAAACAATTAGGGCCCCATTTGTGCTTAAACAGCTTGGTGCGGCTTGAGTGTAACCTGGGGAAGTCAGTTCAGACTGACCTGGGGACAAAGACACTTTGGGTGGAGGGCAGGAAAGGGTGGGTTCAGGCCCCCTGTGTGATCTCGGGCAAGTCACTTTTCCTCCCTGCCCTTGTAGCTCCTTGTCTGTGTAATGAGAAGGTTAGACAAGGTGGCCTCCTCTGTTAAAGGAGGCTTCGTGGAAGGGACAATCTGGAGCTGGATTTTGCAGGCTGTATAGGAGTTGGTGGAGGCAGACTGGCTGGATTTGCCAGCTTTCTAAGATGTGTGCTTTCCCAGGCTTGTGCCCCAGGCTCGGGTCAGCAGAGGTGGGTGGCTCTAGCTCTGGCTCCTCCTAGAGGCCAGGGAGGGGTGAGTGAGGCCAGCAGCTGCCCCGGGCTGGACTAGAGAGCAGGATGACCTCAGGTAAGGCTCAGGTCTCCCTCGCCACCAACCTCAACTCTTCCCCAGCCTCCACCCACCATCACCACCTGCTTCTTCCTCTGTTCCCCTCATTCCTCACCCCATCACCTTTCCCTCCCCTCTTCTCCAGCCCCGTCCCCTCACCTGCTCCCCGGTGCCACCTTCCTGAATGTTCCACCCATTTCAATTCGCAAGAAATTTCCATCCACCTTCCCTCAATCTTCATAAGCCTTAAGGCATGCTCTTGACAGCCCATTTAACAGACAGGATCACTGAATCTCTGAGGAAGCCAAGTCACTTATCCCAGTCCCAGAGCTAGAGAGAAGGGAGGTGAGGCTCCATCCTGGTCTGGGACCCTCCCCTTGCCCCCTCCCCGCCCCCATCCCATTCTTCACCCCGCCCTGCTCCCCTAGCCAAGGGAGCAGCCTGTCAGGTAGAACAACTCTTCCCAAAGCAAACTTTGCACAAGGCCAGTTGCCCTGGGCTCTTCCTGACATTTAATGCTGGGCTCCTTCCCCTGCCTCGTTTGCATGCTCCTGGCTCAGGAGGTGCCCCCTGCCAGATTCTCCTCTCCTACCTTTCAGCAGCTGGGGCGGGGCCTCCAGACCCAGGGAAAGTGAGCCTCCTCATCCCTCCGGACTGACTGACGGACTGACCGCTCCTCCCCTGCCAGGGACCTGTGTGACTCTGCTGGGGACCAGATAGACAGGCCCCCATTCAGGACCTTAGAAAGGGACAATGAGGCCTCTCTGGCACCACCAGAGTTGAGAAGCCCTCCCTTTTCCCTCCAGCTCTGGGATTCAGGAGAGGGGCCTGGGGGTGGCTGCCCAGCCAGGGTCTCAGCACCCAGGACTAGTGACATTGGTGGGGACCTAAGTGTCTCTGCTCTTGGGCAGCAAGTTCTTCCCGCCTCTGACTCCCACAACCCCCTCCACAGGGCTCTAGGACAGAAGGGCGATGTGTCTCCGCTAACATTTCACAGATGGGGATGTGGGCCCCAGTAACTCCCTAGGAACCCATCCCTGCCCATCTGAACCTCTTTTTTTTTTTATTTAAAAAAAATTTTTTTTAACGTTTATTTATTTTTGAGATAGAGAGAGACAGAGCATGAACAGGGGAGGGGCAGAGAGAGGAGACACAGAATCCGAAGCAGGCTCCAGGCTCTGAGCCATCAGCCCAGAGCCCGACGTGGGGCTCGAACTCACGGACCGTGAGATCGTGACCTGAGCTGAAGTCGGATGCTTAACCGACTGAGCCACCCAGGCGCCCCTCTAAACCTCTTTTGAAGCAATTTCTGTTCTTAGCCTCTCAGGACAGTTCATTCTGGACTTCTGTCATTTTGTGCAATGTTGGAGTGCCTTCACTTTGTCCTGAAACCCCAGGGTGTGCTCCCCAGCCCTATGATTGGGTCTCAGGGCGCATTTTCTCCCTCAGCCCTGTCAAGACTTTATAGATTCACCAACCCTGGTTTATGGAGTGCTGTGCCTGGCCTGGGGGAGGCCGCCGAGACACGTGAGGCTAGAGACGGGGTGGGGGGGGGGGTAACAAGTGTGCGCACCCGCCTCTGGGAGATCGCAAAGCCTGGCCAAACCCCAGAGATGCAGGTGTCTTTGAGTCCCTGTGTCACCGATGAGGAGGCAGAGGCCGAGAGGACGGGCCAAGGTGCCACAGGCAGGAGCCGGGGGAAGCCACGTGTTCTCACACCCTCAGGGACCCGGCTGCCCAGCGGGGCCAGTAGCTGGGGGAACAAGATGCCCATGAAACATTGAAGCCTGCATCCTGGAGCAGGTGCTGGGAGGGGTGGTATGGGGCCGAGGTGCTGGAGGAGCGCAGGGAAGAGGGGCGATCTGTGGGGTCCTGGGGAGACTGTGCCAGAGGGAGGCGGGGCAGCCCAGTCGGCGCTGCTTGAGCGAAGGTGAAATATGCATGGCCAAGGGAGAGTAAAGGAGCTCGATGGGGTACTGAGACCAGGCCTGTCTCAACAAGGGCTGAATGAAGACGTGAGCCGCAGTTTCTGAAAGTCAGGCAAGACTTGAACTTGATATGGCTGGAAATCGGGGCTGTGGCCTGACCACCCCAGCATCACTGGCTCTAAGCCCTGGATTTGTCCCGGCTGGGGTCTTGGCTGCCTGCATGAAGTGGAGAGGGGACGCTGCTGGGGTTGGGAGTCCGTCTGATGCGCCATATGTGAGGCCAGAGGCAGCCTGGCAGAGCCCCTGCTTGGGCAGAAGGCTGGGCTGGGTTTTTCAGAGGCTCTGGACACCAACCAACTCCAGGGGAGGGAGGCAGGGAGGAGACACAGCCACACCCCTTATTCTGCCCAAATGTCCACCCTGAATCACGTTTCTACTTGCCGGGGGAGCCCCTAGAGTCCGGCTGTTTCTCCACCATCCTGCTTCCAAGTCAGGCTCAGGGGCAAGATGGGGGCCATGGGATCATAGAATCCAGACAGCGTCTGGGCTAGAAAAGCCCTGAGAGGTGACTTATCCCTTCAGAGGACAGAAAAGGACACTGGGGCCCGGAGGGGACCAGGGGCTGCCCAGGGCCCCACATACAGCGCGAACAGAGCAGGACAAGGTCTCACATCTCCAGGGGTTGAGGGCTCCAATTCTTCCCAGGCCACGCCTCCCCACCCCCTGCCTTTGGAGCAAACTCAAACACAGGGGAGAGCTTGAGGCTGAGGTGGGTTTCTGCACCTCCAGGCTGCAGGCGTCCGCGCCACCCAGAGCTCCGCTGTGGGGCATTTGCAGGGGCTGGGTCAGCGGGAGGCCTAAGCAAAGGTGAAAGGGGTGGGCAGCAGGGGGACCCTAGAGGCTGGGAGGTGCTGAGTCACAGCACTGTGTGAAAAGAGGGAAGTGCTCCGTCTTGAGTTCCGGTCCCTGCTCAGTCACCACAGACACTTCCCTGGTCGCGGTCACGGCACCCGTGTCTGTCAGGTGGGAGTAATAGTGGCTGCCCCCTGGGTTGGCTGCGCGAACCCAAGGAAGCAGTTTATTTAGCTGGCCTTCACCTTGTCCCGGACAGTGTCACAAACAGTGTCAGGAAGGCTGAATGCGTGGACGCCAGTGGTACCCGTGCAGCGGGAGCAAACCTTTGGGCTCCTGGCTGCCCGAGGCAACTGCGGGGAAAGCAGACTAGACCAGACTCCTTGATGTTCCCTTGAACCTATTTGCTCCTGCCACCTGGCCCTGTGTCCCAACTCCCTACCCAGCTTCTGATTCCTATAGCCTCGCTGCTCCCCAACCTCCGCCAGTCTCCACACACACCTCCAGGCTCAAGCTGAACCTCCCAGAGAACAGGGCTCCTGAAAAGTTAGGCCAGGGGCCTGCCCGGGTCTGGGATCTGACGAGGTGGGAGAAAGCCAGGAGACCTAGAAGAAACCTACCTCCCCTGTTCTCATGCTGAGCCCAAGATAGACAAGTCCTCCCCCAGTCACCCCTGAGGGACCCACCTCCCTACTCTCTGTCCTTGGGGTCACCAGGGGCAGCAGGTGCCTGGGGATGACCACAATGGGGTGCTTGAGGAAGGCCAGAGCTGCCTGGAGGTAGCCAGCCTGGGACACCTTCCTGGGTAAGAAGGCAAATCTGTCTGGTGGAGAGAGGTGGCGCTCTGGACAGGGAAGGGTGGTCAGTAAGGAGGAGGCTGGGTCCTTTTATTGGGTCCAGCTCGTTTGAAGAACAGTTTTAAAGGGCAAAGGGAGCTGAGGTTCCATGGAGGGCAGGAGCGACTGAGGAGAAGTAAGGGGGCAGGAGGAGGGGTGGAAGAATGAGAAAGTAGCGGGGAGAGGCTAGGTCCAGAGGCGGGCAGGGTTGGGCACTGGCCTCAGTCTCCCTGCATCCTGGGCAGGCCAAGCTTCTCTCCAAGGTGCTGACCAGCTAACTGGGGGGCAGGCCCGTGTGGCCCCTACCCACTCTGCATGGCCCCTGGCCGGGCCCTAGTCACACCCCCACAGTCCCCTGACCCTGACAGATTGAAGGAGGCCCTTGCTTGGAGGGAGAGAGAGGCTGACAGCCAGGACGGTGGGCCACAGTGAGGAAGCCCCAGAAGGTCTGCCCCAGCTGGTGGAGAAAGGCCAACACAGAGCTCAGTGGCAGGTTCTGTCACCCCCGCCCTCCCCCCCACTCTCCCCTGGTGCTCTTGTCTTGGTGCTGGGGTCTGCAGCCAGGGTCCTGGGCTCTGGGCAGCCTGAGGCTGGGTCTCACGATGGGGGTAGGGGCCCGAGAACATTTATCCCACCTGCAATCCCCCCGGGGGTGCGATCTGGGAGCCTGGACTGAGCAGGATGTGGGAGACAGGCTCCAAGCCCATAAGTGCCCAGAGCCTGCCTAAAGACCTCCCTGGTAACTCCATTTCCCTGAGGCTGTGGCCTCTGGAGATATCAGGCGATCTTCTGCCGGTGCCAGGTCGGGGTGGCAGTGAGAACCCGGGAGGCCGGGCAGTGGCATGAAACGGCTGCTATAAATCTCCAACTCTGGGTCCCTCTGCCCTCTCTCCTTGATCTGCCTTCCTGAGGGAGTGGGAGGTGCTGAGAGAAGGGCCCCTGAGGTGGCTAATCCCTCTGGCCGCAGCCCCGCGGTCCCACTGGTCTGGCCCTAGATCTGGGCCTTGGCCTCCACCAGCTGTTACCAAATTTTCTTTGTTTGGAGTCTGAGCCAGAGCCTCTGGAGCAGGAGGGAGCCAGGACATGCTGAGCCTTAATCCAGACATGTGGTTTAATCCAGAAAAGATCAACTCGAGGTTTGGGAGCTGGAGGCATCGCTCAGGAGACGGGCAGCATCTCGGACCCAGCCTACATAGGCCAGTGGGAGGGCTGGGCCAGCCTTCACAGGGACCCGGGCTTGGCAAACATGGGGCTTATCCCAGGACCCTGTGCCTATGGAGCAGGAGCCTGAGGGTCAGCGGGCCCCAGGTTTGGTCCTCGCTCTGCCATGACTGTGGGCACGTCCCTGCCACTCTGTGAGCCTCATTTTCCCCAGTGCACATGTGTCTTCATGGGTGAACAATCACCTGTGGATATAATCATGGTTGAACTGCACAGCACAGGTGGGAAGAGCTGGGAAGTCAACTGTTGAGGAGGGCTTCCTGGGAGAGGAGGGGGCTTTGGGCTGAACTGTGATGAGAGGGAAGTGGCATCTTGGGCAGGGGGATGGCAACACAAAATAGCCATGTTGTACCCACAGCACTGGGGCCAGGGGAGAAATGCCATTGTCATTAGAGCCCGGATAAATGTCGATCGATCCCTGGTTTTGGTCCAGACCCTGCCACTGACCAGCGAATGAATCCCTTCCCCATGTGTGATCTACAAAACTTTCATATAACATATAGTCCCTTCCAACTCTGATAATCTGGGCTGGGTAGGAGGTGAGCTGAGACATGGGCACCAGCCATTGGGATTGCATGAGGGTGGCAATGGGGAACCATGGGAGGTTCTTGAGCACAGGGGTGCCTGATGAAGGAGCATCGAAGGGAGATGAGCTTGACAGTGGCGTGGAGTGAGCAGTCAGGAGGTGGGAATGGACTTTGGAGGATCAAGTTGCCCAATCAGGAGGTGGGCAGGACCCTGGGAAAACGGACTGGCCAGCCTCAGAGGGTATGTGGCACAACGAGCACAGCCTTTGCGTGTCCAGCTGGGGACTTCTGGCAAGCTGTATTAAGACCTCTGTGCCCCCCTGTCCACATCTATAAAATAGGGCTCCTGAGCCCACGTCCCCTGGGGCTGTGGGTAGTAAAGGAGTGACAGGCGTGAATGCTCTGGGCCTGGGGAAGTGCTCACTGAGCAGTTCTCTCTTCCAGCCAGAGTCTGGCCCCAGAGCCAGACGCCAGAGTTGCAGGCTGGACACTAAAATCCCCGGCTCCCTGACCAGTAAACCAAGGTCCCCCCGGATCTGGGCTGCGGGGGTCAGAGCACTCCCCACCACCTCCCCACCTGTGGACAGTCAGATCTTTCCTCCCACCGCACAATTATTATTTTTCACCAGGGAGGTGTTGGGAGCTGGGACCGAGCCTTGGTTGAGAGCAGGTTCCCTGGCATTTAGGAGCAAGGTGAGGGGGAGCTGAAATGCAGGGTGGGGCGGAGGCGGGAACTCGCCCGGACCAGGAGTCAGAAGACCTGGATCCAAGTCACTTATCTCTGCGCCTTCACTTGCCCATCCACAAAATGGGAATGAGTATAAGGCCTGGTTGCCGCTCTCTGAGGAAGGACAGATGCAACGGGTGCTCGCTCAGTGAGTCAGGGATGTGTCATCACATCCCGGCCCAGCAAATGCTGCCACCTGCCCCACCCGTTCATCCTCACTGACCCCTCATGCCACTGTGCCCCCAAACAGCAGCTGCCTCCCACCCCACCGGTGGCTGCAGCCACGCAAGCAGGAGCGCCACGAGGGAAGCAAGTTCTTCTGCTTCTCGGAAAAGCTTTCTGTCTCCCTGGCACATGGCCCAGGGTGCTGGCAGAGACTGTCCTAACGTGGCAGGCACGGGAGCCCTGGGGACGTGGATGGGGCGGGAGGCAGGAAGGGGCGACGAGGTGGGGGGCTGAGAGGGGCTCTCCAGGGGTGGGGCCTCCTAGGGGGTAGGGCGTGGGCATAGGCCAGGGTGGGGACCCGGGAGCAGAGGGGGCTGTTGGCACGGCCTGGATAAATAATGTTGGGCCCACAGCACACATGTGTGTTTGCACAGAAGGCCTTGAAATGATTCCAGGCCTGCCCTCTGCCCCCCGCAGCCCCACCCCACCCTGACCTTTCCTTCCTTGTCACTTAAAGGAGCTCTTGAAAGGGAGAGTCGAAATCAAAGGGAACACCCTTCTCTCTTGCTGGCATTCTCTCCGCCACAGGAAGTGGCACAGCTGCCATGTTAAAGTTGGGACAGTTGGGCACTGCACAAGGGAGGGGACGAGACGGAGCTGGAATTCCACTCGGGCCCCATTCACCAAACTCTGCTTTCCAGAGAGAAAGATCGCTGTTTTCTGAGATATGTGAAGGTGTGGAATGGGCTAGCTGCAGGCCTAGAGAAGCCAGAAGGATCTTGCCAGCTGGGTTCTTTCCCTGCGCCCCCTCCAGGGAGGGGTAAATGCCGCTGCACATCGAGGCTAACCGGGCAGCCAGGTCAGTCCCATTCGAGGAGCCACGATGGGCCGGGGAGCCCCCCACTGTCCCGGTGTGGCACAGTACATGTCACCAGTAGAGTCTACCGGTCCTTTGATTAATGCCTCTCCCTCTCACTGGCCCGACGCCTTTCAAGCGGCAATTCTCAAACGTGAGCTTGTGTCAGAATCACCCAAAAGCGGGGCGCCTGGGTGGCTCAGTCGGTTGGGCGGCCGACTTCGGCTCAGGTCATGATCTCGCGGTCCGTGGGTTCGAGCCCCGCGTTGGGCTCTGTGCTGACTGCTCGGAGCCTGGAACCTGCTTCAGATTCTGTGTCTCCCTCTCTCTGACCCTCCCCCGTTCATGCTCTGTCTCTGTCTCAAAAATAAATAAACGTTAAAAAAAAAAAAAAAATCACCCAAAAGCTGAAACACACTGCCGGGCTTTCCAGGGGCTTCTGACTCGGTCGCTCTGCGGTCGGCCTGAGAATCTGCATTTTTTGCCACGTTCCCAGGTGGCGCCGATGCTGCTGGCCCAGGCACCACGTCGTGAGGAACACGTGGGCCCACCTGAACTTGCCCTTAACGGGTTCGTCTGCTCCTTTCCTTCCTGCTGACTTTCATTAGGAGCGTGTACTTGTTGATAATCTTCCACCTCTGTCCTGAGTCGTGCTGGAGTCCCGGGCCCACAAATCACAGAAATAGCCCAGAAACCCTGGGGTTTTGGTACCTGTACATCTCCTGAGGCCCCCGCCTCACCCGATCCGCCTACTCCAATAGGGGGTGCAGAGCAAAAGGGCCCTCGGCAAAGCAGGGCCTGCATGACTGCTGTGGAAAGAGGCCTCCAGCTCCTGTTTTGAGGCCAAGTGGTAGCCCCCTGGGGGGCCTCGGGGCGGCAGGAAGAGTGGGTGTCTGAGTTTCTGGGGGCCTCCGTCGTTCCCCAGAGCATGCTCCTCCTCCCCTCTCTCCCCCTCCGCACACCCTTCCCCTGCAGGTGGGCACGGCCTCCTCAGGGCACACTCCTCCAGGGCGAGGGGAAAGGAGAGGGCGCTGGGAGCTGGGAGGGGCAGGGGGCAGTACCTTTGGGGAGGAAGAGGTGGAAGACTGGGTACAAGGAACCCAGTCCTGAGCCAGTGTGGCGCCACTCAGTGACTGCCTCAGCAGTGTCAATTTGTTCACCTCCCCCAAATGGTGGTGGGGGGGACGAGGGCCCGCCTCCCTGACTTGTGAGTGGCTTCTACCCCGCCACTCCCCTCACCTGCTCCTCGCTCCTTCAACCGCCAGGTGAAGGTGATGGTGACCTTCTCCCTTCCCCACCGTCTTTAGGAGAAGAGTAAAAGAAAACAAGCTTTGCTCCAGAAAGACAGATTTGGGTTAGCTCTCAAAAGGAACTTCCTCCACAGGACGGTGGACGGGGGATCTGGGCATGGGCTGGCCTGGGGCCAGAGGCCCGGACACTAAAGTTTACTTGTGCAGGCCTCAGTGTGCTCATCTACCAAATGGGGCTACTCATGCCTTCCGTTGTGAGGCTTGAATGAGGTCGAGGACCTCAGAAGGGTGTTGTAAGCACACCGCGTGGGTAAAGATTTGCTGCTTTCAGCCAACCTGGCTTTCTTGGGGAGTGAGGGAGCTGTTTACACCTCACTTTCTTTCCCAGCCAGGAGCCTATCTGCCCAGCCCTGTCCTAACTGCCCAATGACCCGGAAGCCCCAACTCTCTCCCTGGCCCAGTGGGCCCCTCATCCCCATAACCAGCTTAGTGGCCCCCACGGGGATGGGGAAGCAGCCAGACCCTGATTGGCCTTCCTCTCTTATTTCTGCAGACACAGCCACCAGCCCAAGCAACGGCGGCATGGGCAGCGCCAGCCCGGGCCTGAGCAGCGTGGCCCCCGGCCGCCTCCTGCTGCCCCCCGACGCTGTGTTGCGCACGGGCGTGGAAAAGGCGGCCGCGGGGGCGGTGGGGCCCGAGAGACGGGACTGGAGCCCCAGCCCGCCTGCCACGCCTGACCAGGGCCTGTCTGCCTTCTACCTCTCCTACTTTGACATGCTGTACCCTGAGGATGGCAACTGGGCCACCAAGGGCCCCGGGGCCAGCTCTCGGGAGGAGCCACCTGAGGAGCCCGAGCAGTGCCCTGTCATCGACAGCCAAGCCCCCGGGGGCAGCCTGGACTTGGCACCGGGGAGTCTGACCCTGGAGGAGCACTCGCTGGAGCAGGTGCAGTCCATGGTGGTGGGCGAGGTGCTTAAGGACATTGAGACAGCCTGTAAGCTGCTCAACATCACTGCAGGTGAGCCTTTCCGCACGTCCCCCTCCGTAAGGCGGGCCGCAAGCAGGGCTGAGGTCGCTGGGGGTGTGGGGGGCCGCGCAAGGTGCACTCTGGCCACCCCTGGCCCGGCCTCAGCAACACCAGGCATGCTGGGGATTCTGCACATACAGTCAGCCCACGGCACACAGCAGCTGTGAGCCTGGGAAGGTTCCTACCCTCTCTGCCCCAACTGCTGGAGGCAATGCAATCAAGCTCTACACCATCTGACCCTCTACCCACCCCCCCAGAGGCGTCTCCACGCTCGCCTCATCTACTCTGCTCCAGCCACACCTGTTTTTTGCTGTGCCCACGACCCTCACGCCTCAGGACCTTTGCATCTCTCAATCCAAAACGCTCTTCCCCCAAAGAGTTCCTTGGCTCACCCTGTGCCTCCTTCAGATCTTGACTCAAATGGCACTGTCTTGATGAGGCTTTCCCTGCCCCCACTGTTGATGTTACTGTCCACACCACCAACTCTTACTCCTCCTACCTGCTTTATTTCTCTCATCGCATGGACGGTCCGATGCCCTGCATATTTTATTTATCCATTTTATTTGCTCTCTGTCTCCCCCACTGGAAGGTACACACCCCAAGGGCAGGGATTTTCATTTGTCTGGTTGCCTGCTATATCCCCAGTTTCTAGGATGGCGCCTCGCTCATAATAGATGTTCAATAAACAGTAACTTCTGAATATGGCAGGCTGTGTTCTAGCACTGGGGAATAGAGTGGGGAACACAACACAAAAGCCCCTTTATCCACTGAGCAGACATTACAGTGAGGGAAACGGATCGTAGATAACTAGATAAATGTGTGTCACTGGTCCGGTGGTGATGAGGGCTCTGATGAGGAGGGGGCATTAGGAGTCCAGGCACACGTGTGTGCCTGGAAGGTGTGGTTGTGGGGCCGATGCTGTGAGTTGAGGGGCTGCGGGGTCTCCAGCCTCCTGTTCCCACATCGTCTCTCCAGCTTTGGGCAGGCCTGACCCATCTCCTGGGTCCCCGGATCCCGGCATTTGAGCATCCCACTCTCGTGCTGCTGTCACACAAAAAGTCTTCAGGCGTCCCTTAGGCCCGGCCCCCGCCCCCAACCATCCCTGCAGGTGCCCCATGCCCGTCCTGCCCCTGGAGGTTTCCCCGTTCTGCTTCCTCTCCCACACCGGGCTGGGGAGGGGCCTGCCCTCTGAACAATGGAGACAGAAACAAATTGCTTTGACCCTGGGAAGGAAAATGGGTTTATGAAGTGGGGGCAGCCCAGCCTGCAGGTCATCCAGCTAGGGCACCAGCTTAGGCCACAGTGTTCACTTGGAGGCCCCATTGTGACTGTGCCACCAGCCCAGCCTCCACCCACAGGCCCCGCCAGCCTCACCCCAGAGCAGCTCCCCGGGGAACCTAGCCAGTGACTCTCTTCCTAGCCTCTGCGGCCTGGAGAGCCGCATCATGACCGCCCGGTGCCCTGCCATTTATTCGTTCAATGCTCGTGCACTGAGCAGCTAGTACGTACCCGGCCCTTTGTTAGCTGTTGGACAAGAGGCTACAACTCTCTGTGCCTCAGTTTCCTCATCTGTAAAATACAGTGGAGATTAGGATTCGGGTTGCAGGACTAATTCCTGGTTGGGTTTTTTCCCTGGTTCCTTGAAGGGTTTGGGGAAGGCAAGAGGCAGCTGAGAGAGCAGCTCAGGTGTCTCTGGTTTAATGTCACCGCCCCCTCCGGGGAGGGGGCTTCCTGAAAGGCCTTCTGAAGGGACCGGAGGGGTCGGGGGGGACCCGAGGTCTGGGTGAGGTGGGGGGTGCAGAGGCCCCAGGCTACCCTGCCCTGAGCCAAGTTTGTTTTTAGGACCCCGGCTCCTCTGCCTCACTCCCCTCTCTTCTTGGGTGCCCCCTCCACAGGGCCCCTCAAGGCCCTCTCTGGCCTGGCCTGTTCTCACCCCAGGAGCACACAATCCGGGCCACAAGCTTCCAGTTCCCACGGGCGCCCCACCAGAGCAGAGCCGGCCACATTCGGGGTGGTGGCCTCAAGTAGCCCGTGGAACTGAGGGAGTGTCTCTTGTCCAGACCCCGTGGACTGGAGCCCTGGCAACGTGCAGAAGTGGCTCCTGTGGACAGAGCACCAGTACCGGCTGCCCCCCGTGGGCAAGGCCTTCCAGGAGCTGGGGGGCAAGGAGCTGTGCGCCATGTCGGAGGAGCAGTTCCGCCAGCGCTCACCTCTGGGTGGGGACGTGCTGCACGCCCACCTGGACATCTGGAAATCAGGTGGGACGCGGCATGGGTGAGAGAGGCGCCTCCCGAGCTCCGAGCCAGGGACCCGGAGGGGGGCGCTAGGCTGGGACTCCCGCCAGGGCCGCTGTCTGCTGGGGAAGCAGCTGGTTGGTCCCAGTTCGGACTCTGTTCTAAATCTCAGCCCCACTTGCTGCTGCCTCCCCAGATCCTGGGCCGACTCACCAGCCCTGACCCACTCCCAGCCCTGGGCAAACCCACAGCACTTAGGGCCAGAGCGTGTGGGAAGTTAAAAGGTAGGAGTCGGACTGTGAGAGCGCGGACGGCATAGCTGATGGGGACCGTGGGGACCACGAAGTCCTCCTTTGTCCTTTTGAAATTGTGTTTGTTCTGTGTTGTCTTCCATTAAAGGAGTAATGAGGTAATCAGTGTGCGTGAGTTCTCAAAAGACCATAATGGAAATAGTACCGTGAAAAGGAATTTCCCCCCTCGCTCCTGACCCCCTGCCTTCCAGTCCCCCTGCCTAGAGGCAACCACCGTTACTGGTTTCTTGGGTACGTGCTGGAGGGAGTCTCCGCACACGACGAGCAAACATGCACGTGTGGTTTTCACCCTTTTGTAACATGGATCGTGCCAGAGTATCACACTGTTCCACTCTTGGTTTATCTTGGACCTGGCTCCCCAACAGCATCTCTACAGCTGCCCTCTTTCTAATGGCTGCGTGCCAACCCCTTAGTGTTTAAATCACCTCGCATCCCACTGCGTGCCCTGCACGGAGCTGCATGCTTTGGGGGAGGCAGTGCTTGCCCCACGAGTCGAGGCCCCTGCCCTTAGGGGTCTGGGATCAATAAAGGCATGGGACCCACTCACATGTATGACCAGTAGAGACCGGTGTCCTGCCCCCGCCCAGGAGCTGGCAAGTGCCTGGCTAGAGAGCCAGGTGGTGATGGGGGCAGAAGCTGACTGCCTCCATCCACGCCGCTTGGCCTCAGTCCCACCCGAACACCCTCTTCTGCCCTCTGGGTCTGCCCTGGGTCTCAACCTTCTCTCCTTGCCCCGCAGCGGCCTGGATGAAAGAGAGGACTTCTCCTGGGGCGATCCACTACTGCGGTGAGCCAGGGCCAGCAGGGAGGGGCCAGGGCTCTGGGGTGCAGGGTCGAGGGGTGGCGCCCCACTCACCGCCCCCCTCCCTGGCTGCCCAGCTTCCACCAGCGAGGACAGCTGGACCGACAGCGAGGTGGACTCCTCCTGCTCCGGGCAGCCCATCCACCTGTGGCAGTTCCTCAAGGAGCTGCTGCTCAAGCCCCACAGCTACGGCCGCTTCATCCGGTGGCTCAACAAGGAGAAGGGTGAGCCGGGCTCCCCACGCGAGCCGCGAGGGGATCGGGCCTCACTGACGCTGGCGGGAGCCTGCCGGCCTCCTGCCAGGTGCCAGGCACAGGGATGGCGGGGGGTTGGGGGCTGGGGTGGGGGGAGTCGCCCCCCGCTTTTGCCCCGAATGCCGGACACGCTGCCGTCACTGGAGCGTCAGGATCTGCGTGTAGCTTGTGTCTCCTGACCAAGCTCTGTCCTATACAGGACCCCCAGCTCCACACGGGGCCGGGGACATGCTAGGGACTTAATACTCTGCCGAGAACTGGACACAGTCTTCCCCTTCAAAACATCATAGCTTCCCCCCATTTTTGGGGGGCCTGGGCGGCTCAGTCGGTTAAGCGTCCGACTGCGGCTCAGGTCGTGATCTCATGGTCTGCGAGTCCGAGCCCCGCGTCGGGCTCCGTGCCGACAGCTCAGAGCCTGGAGCCTGCTTCTGATTCTGTGTCTCCCTCTCTCTCTGACCCTCCCCCGTTCATGCTCTGTCTCTCTCTGTCTCAAAAATAAATAAACATTAAAAAAAAATTTTTTAAAAACAACATCATAGCTGCCTCAGGGAGACTAATGTGCCCGGTGAGAAATACCACGTGGGCCTCATAGGCAGTATTAGATTTCCAAGAGGCCACATTAAAAAAAAAAAAAAGGTAACAGGTGAACTTTTCTTTTAAAGTTTATTTATTGTGAGAGAGACAGAGAGAGTGCAAGTAGGGGAGGGGCAGAGAGAGAGAGAGAGAGAGAGAGAGAGAGAGAGAGAATCTCAAGCAGGCTCCATGCTGTCAGCACAGAACACACATGGGGCTCGAACTCATGAAACCGTGAGATCGTGACCTGAGCCCAAATCAAGAGTTGGATGCTTAACCAACTGAGTCACTCAGGTGCCCCTTAACAGGTGAATTTAATTTTAATAAGCTTTTATTTAATCTAATATTAAAGATTATTAAAATTTCAACACATAATATAAAAATTACTAATGAGACATTTTTACTAAGTCTTCAAACACTGGTGAGTATTTTACAGTACATCTCAATTCGGACTAGCCACATTTCAAGTATTCAGGGGCCACATACGGCTAGTGGCTACCTCACTGGACAGTGCAGGACTAGATGGTATGTGTGTGTATGTTGGAAAAGACTCAGAACCAAGAAACCCGGGTTCTAGACCCCATCCTGCCATTAGTAGCTATGGGTATTGGGACCTCAGTCGTCTTATCTGTAAAATGGACAGGATTCATTCCTCCAACAAACCTTCACTGAGTACATCCTCTGGTTCCACACCGGCCCAGCCAACATTTACGGAGAATAAGTGTCCCTTTGGTGCAGGGAGGATTCAGCTGCACCCCGTCCTTGAGGGACCTGCAGGTTATAGGAGAACCAGCAGTGAAATGAGCTGGGGTACAGAGCGTGCCGGGGCTGCGACAGGGTGGTGGGGGCAGCTGTGCCTTGTTCAGGAGGACTTCCCGGGAGTGGTGACTTGGGCTGAGTGTGAAGGACAAATAGGGGCTAGAGGGGGTGGAGAGAAGTTCCTGCACAAGGCACGGTAACCCTCGTGTCTATTTGAGACTTAACGCGAGCCCGGTCCTCAGGAAGACGGTTCCATGATAGACTTCTAGGGAGAGGAGATCAGGGAGGGCAAAGTGGTCTGGGAAGGCTCCCTGGAAGGGGTGTGCTGGCTTGGGTTTTGCCAGGAGGGTTTAGAATGAGAACTGGGATTGTTAACAATGTCATAGTTCCTCCCAAGGGGCACTTCTGTCAGACTCCGCTGTAAGCACTTTCTGTCGCCACTCAACAAACGGTAGTCATTACAACCCCCTCCACCCTCACGATAAAGGGGCCTCAAACAGCTTCTCGAGGTAGAATATGGCAGAGACGGGCTTCAAACCTGAGGCAGCCTGTCTCCAAATCCACTCTTTTCCCCACCTGCTCTGAATTAATCCTACCAGAAAGGGCCGTGTTGGCTTCGGCGTCTGAGGATGGCAAAGAGGTCTTTCAGGCTTGGGAGCTGCTGGTCAAGGTGGTGGGGGCAGGGGCGGAAGTGGGGATGACCTTGACAAATGAGCCGTAGGCACAGCTCAGAGCCCCACAGGGCTTCTGCGCAGGGTGTGCAAACCCCACAGTAGGAGCAGAGGCTGGCAGGGGCCAGGCCCTCGGGGCCCCACATAACCCGCTAAAGTACGCAGGCTCACCCTGCACTCAGCAGGTTTGTGACCCCATAATATCATTTACCACTTACTGGGGCACAAATTTCTTTAACCCTCGCTGCCACCTTGGGAGTAGATAGCATGCCCCCCCACGCCCCCAGCCTGGCCCTCACCCCCCACCGCCGACACTGACCTGCTGGTTTTGGTCTTTCTCCCTCCTGGCACACCCCCGCCTTGCACCGCTGGCTCTCTCTGGGCCCACCTGCTTCCCCAGGCATCTTCAAAATTGAGGACTCCGCTCAGGTGGCCCGGCTGTGGGGCATCCGCAAGAACCGGCCGGCCATGAACTACGACAAGCTGAGCCGTTCTATCCGCCAGTATTACAAGAAGGGCATCATCCGGAAGCCAGACATCTCCCAACGCCTCGTCTACCAGTTCGTGCACCCCATCTGAGGGCTGCAGGCCAGGCCTTAGGCCTGAAACTCGCCCTCGCCAGACCTCCCTCCTGCCCACCCCTGCCTCTGCTGGACCCTGAGCTGAGGGAGACTGCAATCTCCTGGCGTCGGAGTCTAAGGTCCTGGAGGGGACGGCCCTCTGCTTCCAGGGGCGTAAATGAGCTCTCCGGGGCCCGGGGGACCCCTGGGTGGGAGTGCTTCCTCCTCGGGCCTGACTGCTCACATGCCCAGTTCCCTGGAAGATGGAAGGAGACAGGGCTGTCCTCAGTGTTCATGGCTCCCTGGGGAAGGCCATCCCTCCACCCCAGCCTCTGACCCCAGAATTTCCAGAGCAGAGCCGACAGAATGACAGTGACTTAGCCAAGGCCACTAGCAGTCCAGTGCTCCCTGCTGCCCCATCCTGCACCATGCTTGGCATGATGCTAGGAGACGTCTGTGCCCCCGAGTCGGGAAGCCTGGGGTGCTCTTGGGAACGGATAATAAAGATACTAGAGAACTACCGTGGCCCCAGTGTCTGTGCAGCGAGTGAGTGGCACAGCCCCAAGGCCACCACTGCTCAAAGTGGTTGTGGTCACAGTGGCCTTGGGGTGGTCACAGGGGGCTTCCTGGGGGAGGTGGCATTGAGCGGAGTCTAAACGGAAAAGGGTAATTAATTGGTAGAGGCCGTGGGAGAGAGGCAGTGAGCCTTCAAGGCCTGGGAGGGGCTAGAAACACCCTCATCTCCTCCCACCCACATGGGGGCCCATAGGAAGGAGCAGGGCTGGGGCTGAAGAGGGTCTACCTACTTAGGCGGGGGGAGACGGTGGCGTCCTCCACGGCCTCTTGCTGTGCTGTAGATCGGGGGCTTTCTGCCTTAAGTGGCCAGGGTGCTAACCCTCTTGCGAGGGACCCCTGAGCCCTGGTCTCTGCTTGGCCAAACAGAATGGCTCTGGGATGGGGCAGCAGGGGTGAGGAGAGAGTGGGCACTTCAGCCCCCATTATGGGACCCTGGCTCGACAGCAAACGGGTGGAAGAGAGGTTGACTTGTTTGTGGTGTCTCTCTTGGAGGGTCCCGGACCTCTGCCATGCCCTCTGCCGAACACCCCACGGGATGGGGATAGGTAGGGCTCAGGAGGTCTGTATGTGTGCTGGGTGGGGGAGAGGGGGACCTACCACCCACTCTCCTGGGGGCATCAACTGTCTCAGCTTCCTCACATTTGCTCAACAGTGACCTGGGGGCCGACTGTGTGCTAGGTATTTCTACCGCTTTTTTGTCATGAACCCTCCCAACAAAACTGTGAGGTAGGCGTGACTCCCCTATTCTGCGGACCATGAAACTAAGGCTCAGAGCAGTTAAGCAACTTACTCGGAGCCACACAGCCAGCCAGCGGCAGAACCAGGAGCTGGACCCACAAGGACAGCGTGCTCTCTGCCCCTCCGTGTCTCCTGCTTTGTGGCTGGTTGGCACCTTTGGCCACCATAACCCGTAGGTTCTGATGACAGGCTTCCAGGAGACAGGACTGGGAGCCTGTCAGTGCTACCCAGGCCACTGGGGGTTAAATGCTGCCCTATTCTGCTGCCTTCTGCCCTCAGCAATTTTATTGTCTCCAGAAGAAAGTTTACTTCTGCCAGTGAGCAAACACCACCTTGGCATCTGTCAGTTGGGACTGGACTGGCAGGAGGAGGGGGCCCTGCCCCAGGCCTGTGCCTCGGCCGTCTGCCTCCTCCCAGGGAGGGGGCTGCCTGGGACCCTGGCCAGAAGTCAGCTCAGCTCTGCTGAACTGGTTTTTTCTCCAGCCTTCTTGACCTGCCCCCAGCCGAGTCCCTGGAGCCACCTGCTTGCAGGTTCCCAGCTCGACCTGAACCTGGAGCGGCTTGGGGTCTTGGGCTGGGGCTGGGAGGGAGGAAAGGAAGGGGAATTAGGGGCTAGGAGTGGGGCGCAGGAACTACTCCAGAAAGGAGAGCTGTGGGGGGCTGAGGCAGGTCCCCGCTGTGTGGGTCTGCCACAGTGCACACATCCCCTTGGCAGACACACACCCATCCGGTGACACTTTGTGTGCTAACAGCAAACTTCAGAGTCCTTTTCTTCCTCCTCTGCACACCTGTCCGGCAGAACTCCCTCCAGCCTGCTATTCCCTGACCCTACTCCCGGGACTCTGCCTGCAGTGCTCCCCACAGCTGCATGGAAGAACCTGCACAAAAGGCAACCTCTTGTCTTTACTTGAAGGCTCTTCTGTTTGGCTAAAACCAGGGGCTTGTCACTGGAGGTGGATCTGGGGGAGAAAGGACACAAGGTGGAGAATAGATCACCCGCCACCTTGACCTTTTCTCCCTGTCCAGAGGCCAAGGGGCAGGGGAGGCGGGGGGGCTGCAGTATATTTGCCTTGAATAATGGGTTTGTGTCAGGGCCCTGCCAGGCTGCCGGGCCCAGAGGGGCCTCAGAGAGACATCCAACCTGACTGGGTGAAGCCAAGGCCGGGGTGCAGGTGAGGACGTGGCGAACTGGCTGCAGAACTCCAGCCCCGGCCCAGAGGGGACCTAGCTGGGGGTGGGGAGGCTGGAGCAGGGCTTGGGCAGGGTGTGGGCCCGGCAGGGCACAGCCAAGGGTCCAGAGCCTCGGTCCTGCCCACTCCCTCGAGCGATCCTCCAGGAGGAGCCCTCCCAGGGGTCCCACACAGAAATGCTGTCAGAGGACAGGCAGGACACAGAAAAACATGGCATGACCTGGTATCACACCGCAGAGAGCCTGGGACTGTGAACAACCAGGAACCCCAGGCCTCGGCAGTCACTTTTACAATTTTGATTTTAAAAAACGGGGCGCCTGGGTGGCTCAGCCGGTTGAGTGTCTGACTTTGGCTCAGGTCATGATCTCACAGTTCGTGAGTTCGAGCCCCGCGTTGGGCTCCGTACTGACAGCTCAGAGCCTGGAGCCTGCTTCAGATTCTGTGTCTCCCTCTCTTTCTGCCCCTCCCCTGCTCATGCTCTGTCTCTCTCTGTCTCTCAAAAATAATAAATAAATAAAAATTTAAAACCTGGGGGCACCTGGGTGGCTCAGTCAGTTAAGCATCTGGCTCTTGATTTCTGCTCAGGTCACAATCTCATGGTTCGTGGCACTGGGCCCCATGACTCTGATAGCACAGAGTCTGCTTGGAATTCTCTCCCCGTCTGTCTCCCTCCCCTACTCATGCGTGCTCTCTCAAAATAAAAAACTTAAAAAAAAATCCAAACCTATTTAGAGGTCAAACCTTGAACTTGAGTTTGGGACCCCAAGTGTCCCAGTGCTCTTGGTCAGTGCTCATCACCAGGCACCCAGAAGAGCAGGGTCACACCATCTGTCACCCTCCCTGTGCAGCAGGGCCCGGGGCCCCGGAAGGTTAAGAGACCAGCCGCCAGCCCACTGGTGGTCAGCCAGGACAGCACGCAGCATGCTGGGCACCATCCCCCCTGACAGACGTCCCTGCCACAGAGAACTCTCAGCTCGAGAGACACACAAGACTCAAGAGGACCACATCCAGCCAGGTTGACACAGTTCTGGATTTTATCCACAGTCGTACAATCACAACTGATATATATATATTTGTATTTATATACCTTTAAATTACACAATCATGTACAAAACAGGTGCATTGCTGAGACCACAGCACTTCTCGGAGTTTCACAAGTGTCGGACTAATGGAGTCAGGAAGCCTAGGGCAGCAGATGGCGGGCGGCAGGGCAGCCCTGGTCCCTTGCAGAGCCGGGCTGCAGAACGGTGGTTAACTGGGGACAAAACACATTAGTCGCCGAGCCCCACAGGGCGGGCCCGTGCAGCATTGAGGGTGTGGGTAGGGGGCTACAGGAGGTGGTGGGCGCGGCGAGGGGCGCGGCCCCCACGCTCGGTGGTGAGTGCCCTGACACCAGCACTGACAGGCGGGGCCAGGCCCCTAGAGCTCGGGGGAGGAGGGGGGGACCGCCAGGTAGGAGACCCTCTGTCTCCGGGGTCCTGAGGAGCCTGGGGACCGAGGGAGACTGGTCCCAAACTGGGCCGTGGAGGTGGTTGCTCAGAAAGGATGGGATTTCAAGTCCCTGCCCCGGGGGTGGGCAGCTGGAGTGCTGAAGGGGACACGTCTGGGGTCCAGCCAGGACCACAGACCCTCCCCAGGTGCTAGAAAGCCACTGGCACAGAGAGGGGGAGCCCAGGCCCCAAGGCGCAGATGTGCCAGTTTCCTGCCTTCCAAGGGTGGTGAGGGGCAGAGGCCTCAACCCCAACTCCCCCACCTGGAGGAGAGACCCAAGAGGGTTTTGTTCTGGAACTGGGAGGGTGGAGGGCTTCCAAAATCTTGCTTCAGGCTCCGAGGGAGCCTAGGGCACATCTCAGGCTGCAGCGGATGCCCAGAGAGCAGACAGTGACAGGAAATGGGGTGCTGGGGGTGGGGAGTCTGCCTGTCCCTGGGGGTGCCATCATCCCCCCCCTCCAACTCCCCTGGCCCAGTTCAGGCCCCTGCCAGAGTCTCCCAGGATCTCTGCACTGTGAACAAGGGTCAGGGCCTGGAGGATGGGGTCCATGACCTAATAGTAGACTGTCGGGGGAAGAAGCAGGGAGCAAAAGAGGACTGAGGGGTGCCAGAGGGGCTGGGTATCCCACTGTCTTTACCTGGAGGCCGGGAGGGAGGACGGCGGGTGGCGGGGGGCAGGTGCTGTGGAAGGGGGTGGGTGTCTGCAGCGCTGAGGCCCAGAAGCAGGGCTCTGCCGGCGCTACCGGAAGTCCCAAGGCCTCACCCTTGAGGCTCCCAAGAGATCCTTCTTCCAGCCATGTCCTCCCACCTCGAGGTTTTGTCCTGCCCTGGTCTATTTCTCCGAGCCTCCCAGGGGCCCCCACATATGGGAGAGGCTGGTACCTGGTACTAGTATTTAGTAACCCAACACAGCTTTCCTTCACCAAACACAGGAAACTCTCCGACTCTGGGCAAGCCTTTTGCCTCCCCCCACCCCCAAATGTCCTTTAACTGCTACCCAGGCTTAGACATAAGGAGGGGCTGCCAGCAGGGGGGGTTCCGCTCCAAGGGCAAGGGCGGCTCCAAGGGCAGGGGCTGATTGAGGAGGAGGAGACAAGGAAGAAAGGGTGACTGTCCTGCCCCTGAGGGCCCGGGCCCCTCCCTCCTGCCAAACCCCTGTCTTTCCCATTGGCTGCAGTGTCCCTGATGGTGCCAGGCTGGAAGCTCCCTCAGACACCGCCCCCCCTCCCCCAGTGTCTTCCCAGACAGGCGAGAGAGGGGAAGGGCAGGATGGGAGGCCACAAGGCTTAGTCTCCTGCAGGCTGGCCGAGCCTAGTGCAACTAGGGCTTCAGATGGACATGGAGGGAGGAAGGTGGGTGGGCAAGGTGCCCCCGCCCCTAGGAAATGGGAGGAGGCTGCTACAGTTGCCGGCTTTGCCCCGGGCTTTGAGGCCCCTCCCCCTGCCTGAAGACTCAGGAGATGGAGGCAGGGTCTCCGCAGGTGACCAAGAGGTATGGCCCTGAGGAAGAGCCTGAGCCCAAAAGGCCAACAGCTGGAAAGAAGGACCCCAGCAGGGTCTTGGTCCCTCAGCTGAGCCTCACCCCAGTGACATTGTCATCAACTCCAGCTCACCCCTGGTCATGTCTGGGGGAGTCCAGGGATCCCGGGAAGCATCTAGGGGAGAAGAGAATGACGGTTCCTCCTCCAGCCCCACCAGTCATTAGGGGCGAGGCCAGGAGAAGAAGGGCACTCCCCGGGGCAAAGTGGAAGACTAAAGACTGGGAGGCCCCCCTTCTCTGGGGTCTGGAGGGGAGGCCTTTGAGAGTAGGGTGGTGGAGAGAGGGGAGCATCGTGAGGCAGAAGGAAGAGGTCAGAAAACCGAGCCCAGAGTAGAGGAGGGGGACGGGTGCTGGCAGCCTGGGGTGCGGGTGGGGGTGGGGGTGAGGGGTGTAGTCTGGGGAAGTGAGGCAGGAGAGAAGGGTCCGGGAGACATCCCTCAGGGCTCAGGAGACTCTTTGGTGGGATCTGAAGAGCAATGTTGGAACGTCTCTGTTGGGCTAAGTACTAGGACCCTCGCCTACCCTGGGGCCATCACCCCAAGTCCCACCACCGCCCTGGCCTCCAGGCAGCCCTGCAAATGCTTCTGTCTCTGTATTTTTTGTTTTGTTCTGTTTTGACTTTTAAAAAAATAAAAGCTTGATCGGAAAATATGTCTGGAACTCTATGGCGAGGGAAGAGGGACAAGAGAGAGAAGGGAGGGGAGGTGGCGGGTGAGGAGTGAGGGGTGGTGTGAAGGGGAGCAGGGCAGCTAGATGGCCTCCACGTAGTTGGCGGGATAGAGGCCCAGCTGCCCACTGTCCAGCCGCCCGCGGCACCATCCCTGCTCGTCCTCCTCGCCCAGCTTGGTGAGCTCATCTCCTAGGAAGGGGACACAGAGGAGCTCATTGACGGGGGTGGGGGGGGGGGGGATGGGGACGCTTAGAGAGAGTTTAGGTAAGCCCTCCAATACTATTATTCTAGGCCCACCCCAATGCCCTCCCATGACTGCCCCAAGCTCACTCTGAAGATCAGCCCCAGCCACACTCCCACACCCAAACACCTAACCTGCTGCTGCCCCCAGCCAAACAGCTAATCTGGGTCTCGGTCCAGCCTCCCAAGCCCAGGCCCCGCCTCTGGCTCCCTTTTTCTAATCCTGTCCCTTCTCCAGGCAGCCCCAGCCCTCAGGCCCCGCCCCCACCCTATTCTCAAGTCCCGACTCCACCCCTGGCACCCGGTTGCCGCTCTCAGGCCCTGCCCTTGTACCCTAATTCGAGTCTTAGCCCAGGGGCCAGGACCACCCTCCAGGTTTGGCCCCGCCCACGCACAAGGCCCCGCCCCCAGCCGCGTTCCCAGCAAATCCGGGCGTCTCCTGCCTTCACGCCCCACCCCCCCAGCCCAGCCCAGCCCACCATACCAGCCTTGAAGCTGAGCTCATCCTGCTCCTGGCCGTCGTAGTCATAGAGTGCCCGCACACGCACTCCCTTGGCGTCGTCCTCGAAGGGGTTGGAGCCCCCATTGGCCTCATTGCCCCCAAATGGGTTCCCGCTCTCGTCGTCCGACCATTCGGTTGCATAAGGCTGGCCCCTGTCGTAGCTGCTAACGCTGAAACACAGCGAGGGGACCCAGCATGAACTGCCCCCTCCTCCAATCTGAGCCCTGGCCCCAAATTTCACGAAGACTGGAACAAGGATGGGCCTGGTAAGGGGGGCTCCCGGGCCAGTGACCCTCACTGACAGCTCTTTGGACAAATGTGAGGCAGGACTATTAGCATTATTACTCAGACCTTGAGTGAGGGGGTGCTGAAAGGGACCCCTGAGAACATCTGACCCATCATCTTAGAGGGGCACTAGTGGTTAATGAGCTTGACCTCTTGGACATCATATCCTGGCTCTGAGGCTTACTAACTAGCTATGTGACCTTGGGCAAGTCACTTAATCTCTCTGGGTTTCAGTTTCTCCATCGGCAAAATGGGACTCTAAACACTTCTCAGAGTGTTGGGAGGCTTCAGTGGGTTAATATATGGCACATGCTTACAACAGTGCCTGGCACACAGTAGGTGCTCTCAAAGGATGACCCACCACTACCTTTGAGAGGACCACGGGGTTGCCGTGATTTAGATCATTCCTGGTCTTCTGAGGTAAAACTCATGTGCCCCAGTTTGTGGGCCCCTCTGGCCCCCAGGAAGCTCCCCAGGAGGCACTCACCTGCCACGGTCCCCAGCCTGGGATGTGGACTCCACCACTCCAGTGGCATTGGTCAGCGTCACCCCCTCTGCCTTCTTGGGCTGCTTTTCTTTCTTGGTGGCGGTGTGAGGGAGGTCTGGGTTCCACTCCTGGTGGGCACCAGGGGAGCAGTGAGGCAGGGGGGCTGCCCCCTGAGGTCCCTTCCAGCCTTCTCTGTCTTCCCTTCCCCATCCCCACACCTCCTCACCTCAAACTGGGGCCAGTTCATGGGCATGCCGGGGCCGCTGGTGCTGCGGAACCATCTGAGGTCATCCTGGGCGTCAGCCCCCCGAATAGCCTGCTCCAGCTCCCGGTACACGTGGACATAGCTGTGCACAGGGGAGATCAGGAGTTGGGGGCCAAGGTGCACCGTGGCCCCTTCTCATCCTCGGCGAGGGCCAGAGGGAGCCCATTCAGGGGACCGGGGTGCTGGCATGCCCCCCAGCTAGGAAATCAGCTGGGAACAATCTCCTTGTGGTCAGCTCCAGCAGGCACCCTCCCCTATCGTCACCTTAGCCACAAATCCATCCATCCAAGCGCATTTCTCTAGTGCCTAATCTGTGTTGGCTTGCACCCAGGCGGCCACTGTATTTGGCGCCTCTTCCTCCTTGGCCCCTGCGGCTCTGCCCACCCTTCCTGTTCCAATAACATGGGGCCCAGGATGCCCGGCACACCACTTCTCCCCTCTGCTGTGGGTGCCTGTGCCCACCGCGCTGCCACGGCCAGCTACCTGCTATTCTCGGCAAGGTTGAGGTGACGTTTGATGTCCAGCAGCACCTCCTTGAGGAAGACCAGCCGCTTTTCCTCAAACTGCTGGCACTGTTCAAACACCTGCTCCATGCTCTCCATGTACTGGGGTGTGGTCTTGCCCACGTCGTCCAGCACCTTCTCATACTTCTCCTGCATCTACAGACCCCAGGGCAAAGGAAGGGTGAGAGCCAGGCCTGCAGCTCCCGGCCACCCCCGACTCCACCCCTCGGACCCCAGCCCGTCGGCACCTTCTGTACATCCTGCTTGCACTTGTCCACTTTGTCCTGCAGCTTCTTCTGCTGCTCGGGCGTGACCGACTGCTCCGTCTTGCTATTCATCTCCCGGGTCATGGCCAGCTTCTCCTCTTTGCAGGCCAGATGGTAAGCCTTCTTTGCTGCCTCCAGCTGTGGGGACCGGGGGAGGGGAGGTACAGCTCCTGCTTGTAAGCAGGAACCAATGTGGTCGCTCATCAAGCCCTCCCACCTGCAGGGAGCAGTGGACACACGTTCCTAAGAGGCAGGAGGGGCGCGGGCCCTAGCTCCAGGTATGGGAGCAGTGCCCACCCATGCGTGGATGTATCCCCACCTGGCACTGCCTGCTGCCCCTACGGACGCCCTCCCTTTGGGCACTGAGGTGCCCGCCCCACCTGTGGATATTTCTTCCTACGAGGCTGTGGGGCTCCCAGCGGGCGGTGCATTGCCCGCCCCATCTGTAGAGTCTCTCCCTCTGATCAGATCGTCCCTCTGAGCTCAGCTGCCCACCCTTGACCCTTCTGCAGCAGCCACCCACTGGGCACCTCCTTCATCTTCTTGGCCCAGGGCTTCTGGGCCTTGCGGAAGCCGTCCTCAGCCTCCTTGGTCTCCTTGAAGCCGCCCATGATCTGCTTGTGATAGGCATCCTTCTGCCAGTTCTTGACCTTCTCCAGGTCCTCGTTCAGCAGGTTGTTCTTCACTTCCTGGTGCAGTTCGCTCACCTTGTCCGCCTCCGTCATGATGGCACCCCAGGCCCGCTCCAGGCTGCCATACTGTGGGCCTGAGGAAATGGTCATGGGGTCACGAGGCCCTCATCGTCCCCTGCCCAGGGGCCTCCTTCATGCCTCTTTTCTCTGACGCTTTCCCCATACACGCCATGGGCGCAGAAATGCCCTCCTCTGCCCTCTTTATAGTTTTTCCTGTCCTTCAGGGCCCAACTACCTCCTCTGGGAAGCCTTCTCTGACTGCTCTATTCTCACAGACTTCGGTCTGCAGCCCTCACAGAATTCTTCTTATAGCACCTACCTCTGTGCCTACTCCCTATCTTCTCCTGTCAGCCCGTGAGTCCCATGGGGGCAGCCTGCACCCCGTGAGTTCTCACAAGCCCAGCACAGCACCAGGCACACAGTAGGTGCTTCAGGAATGTTGACTGTTACAACTGAAGAACCAGCTGGTGACAGATGCCAAGAGGCCACCGGGACCAGTCATGCCAGTCATTTGTTCCTCTGTGTATTGGGGATCAGCTCTGTGCCAGGCACTGTGCTGGGCAGTGTGGGCTCAGCCCCTGCCCTCATGGGGTTTAGAGACTCGTGGAAGAGAAAAAAAATGTTAACAAATACATGTAAACCCCAAGCTGAAATTGTTCTAGATTGAAGGAATTGAGAGCCAGGACAACTAAATGCGGTAATGTGATTCTGGATTGGCTCCCAGACCAGCACAAACAAATTTGCATATGGGTGATATTAAATGTCCCGAATTTGATAGTTGAACTATGGTTATGTAAGCAAATGTTCTTACTCTTGGGAGATACGTGAAGGATTTAGAGTAAAGTGGCATGCGTCCCACTTACATGATTCAGAACACATATGCACAACGGAAAGAGGAACTGGGAAAACAAATGTAGTAAAATTTTAACTGGCGAATCTGGTTGAAGACTAGAGTTCTCTCTACTATTCTTGCAACTTTTCCCTAAGTTAAAATTATTTTGAAATAAAAAGGTTGTTTTGTTTTGTTCTGTTTAATCCAACCTAAAATTGTACAAAGTCGTGTTGAACAGGGACAGGGAAGACCTGGCTTGGTTTGGGAGGGTCAGAGTGCAGTGTGGGGACGGTGCCTCCAAAGGGCCCGTGGCCCGGGGGGTGCAAGTGCATCCGGGTGGCTGGGCGCTCCCAGAACCCGGGCCTGTGGGGAGCCCGTTAGGGCCTGGGCGAGGCGCACGGGGTGGGCATGGGGGCACCTTTCTCGATGAGCTGGCGCCAGCGCTTGGCCCAGTCGGTGAGCTGCTGCGCGTACGCCTTCTCGATCTTGGCGCGCTCCTGCACGCAGTTCATCAGGTCGTTGCACAGGCGGTGTCCGTCATCGATGCGCTTCACCGTCCGCTTGTAGTTCCCCACCTGGCGGCCAAGGAGCGAGCACGACTCCCGCGGGCTCCCCGCCTCCCCGCCCCGCCCGCCCAGGACACCGCGTCCTGCAGGGGGCGCCCGCCACGGCCACCTTCCCACCTTCGCCGCTTGGCCGCCCCGCGGGAACGCACTGGGGGCTCCCCACCCTCTCATTTTCGGGGACCCCAACACCCTGCATCATACCCGACACTCCCTCACCCCACTCTAAACATAATTTCCTCGCTGCCACAAAGTGCGGGATTTTGATCATTTGGACCCAGACTAGAATGAATTATTCATCTTGTTCTTGTGAGCTCAATGTATCATATTTATAGAGTCATGTAAGTGTTGAGTTGAGCTGCAGCTTCTTGACATAATATTATGTTTTGTAGACATCTCATTAAACACTTATTAATTTAGGTTTGGCAGTTCTCACTTTGGGTTTTGGAAGCCGATCGAAACATTTTATTTCTTGGTCTCAAATAGTTTGGGAGGCTCCTGAAACGCTGGCTCTAGTCTTGCCTCCACGTCTTTGTTGCTGGGGGGCTTCGGGAACGCATGGCACTAAGGGCAGGGGGCAGCTGTAAAAGCCTGTGTAAGCTGTAGAGCTCTGTACCTGCCTTCGTGAAGCGTCAGGCCTCTGAGCGAGGCCCCCAGAGCAGACGGTCAGGAGGTTGGCCTATTCCACATCATGAAACGCTATAGGATCTCTCCGGGTGCAGGTGTGGGGCAGAGGGGCTCTGGGCTTGGTGGGCAGTAGCCTTACCCCACTTCATGGCTACAGCCGGCCCACTGAACACCAAGGGCTTTGGAGGGACCCGAGGGGCTGGGGAGCAAGCCCCGAGGTTGTGGGTGGGTGGGAGCCTGGGCCGCCACAAGGCCAGGCTGTCTGGTCCCCAGGACCTGGGGAGCATCAAAGCCTCACCTCCCAGAAGCTGTCAGTGGTCTCCTCCGGAGCTAGCGAGGCCTCGTCGTAGGAGCCGGACATGGTGCAGCCGAGGGGAGGGGGACAGGTGGGAGTGCAGCGGTGGTCAGCAGGCTGGGCTGTTCATGCGCTGGGAGGGCAGGAGAGAGATCCCTGCAGAGGGGCGAAGCGCCCCACGGGCCCCATTCTAGGCCTGGGCCCCCAACTTGCTGTGAGGATGAGGGCTCCACAGGCTTGAGCCTTGCACTGGGATGGGGACTTCCTGCCCGGGTCCCTAGGGTAACCCCAAGAGTCACCTTGTGGCACCCCTAGTGCGCACCCCCCCCACCTCTCCTCCACGAGCCCTCCACTCCATATCCTCGCCCTCCCTCTCCCCCAAATCCATCCTCCAGCTCCAGTGTGGCACCTCTTCTCAAAAGCCTGCCCCCACCACCAGAACCAAGGCACACACAACTGTTTTCGTGCTCCTGGAGTCGGTGCTAAAAGTTAGAGCCCCCCAATTACATATTTGCTTTATATAAACCTGCAGTTTGCCTCATAGACACACATGGCTGCTCAAAGCCAGCAATGAGGCTAGTCTTTAGGCATGTCTGCACCCCCTCCCCAGGGCCTGGCACCCTGTAGGGCCCACTTGAGGCTCAATGAACCCCAGCTGGCTTCTCGATCTGCCCACGTTGGCATTGCCCCCACCCTGATCCACCCAAACCCTTGCACCAGGCCAAATAGCAACCCCCAAGCTCTCCCACCCAGCAGAGTCCCTGGTCTCAGCCCCTAGAACCTCCCCAAATCCCTTACCCGGAGCCCGGGCCTAAGTGCCCCGGGGAAGCTGGCAACACAGCTTCCTCCCATCTCTGGTCCAGGCTGGGGCCCTGTAAATCGCTCTTTTGGCTGCCCTGATGCCCAGCTTCAAAAGCCTCCATTAGCCACTTACATGTCTCCTTACGAGTCCCAGACATGTGGCTTCCCGCCCTACAGGTCAGACCACTGTGATCTGTGTGAGTATCGGAGCGGCTACGTGTGGCCTGGATCTGTCGGCAGGCATCACGGCTGTCCAATCTAGGCCGTGTGCTGCCCCAGGGCTGGGGACGCTGCCCGATTCCCATCCCCCATCCAGGCCTCACTGCCACCCCACGCAAGAATAGCTCAGTAGTCAGGAGACAGAGCCCAGAGGGCCAGGCACCTGGTCTTCAAAGGGGCAGTGAGGCCTGCCAGCCTCAGACAGGGGATGCCCGGGGGGATGCCTCCCTGTCTCTGCACTGCAGTCTCAGGGACCCTGCCCAATGAGGATCCTGGGGAGGGCCGGCCTCTGGAAAATCCAGTCCAACCTAGGGGCTCAGGGGATGCCCAGCCCTTATAGCAGCTGACCTTCAGGCCCGGGGCAGATGGGACCAACACTCGAGGATCCTTGGTCAAGGATGTCTCTCCTCTCTCTGGCCTCAGTCTCCCTATCTGTCCAGGGCCCTGTTCCCCGGTGCTGCCTCCTCCTTGCTCCCCCTAAGCACTAAGGAGATTTTGTTCCTTTCCCCTTAGCAAAACCTCAAACTTCCCCACAAACTCGTGCATGGTGGGGGCGGGTAGGAGGAAAGGTGTTTAGAATTCATCAAGGAACAAAGAAACGTGTCTGAATTTTTTTTCCTTCTGAATTGGGCACTGTTCACTTACAAAGCAGTACTCCCTTCACGAAGAGCACTGCATGTAGACATGGGAAAGCAAAAGGCAGGGATATTTAATGAAGGACTCTCAGCCAGGTTAGGTAAGTATCCCTGGGGCCAGAGCCCCACCTAGAACCCGTAAAGTCATACAGAACTATGCTCTTCGGGATCCAGATAAAGCACAGCCATCGGCAGGGCGGCGGTGGGAGCAGGGGGTGAGGGTGCAGGCGTGTCTGCATGAGAGTCCACCCCAGGAAGTGGGGAGGTGACTTGATTAGCCTTGACTAGGAGATGGGGGGGGTGTGACAGCGTCTCCTCTCCCCACTCCAGAGGCACACCTCCCTCACCCCGCAATGCTGCTCCCAGGAAGTCACCTTCCAGCCAGCGGGGCAAACTGATGACGCCTAATTTCATGTGCTGCAGCCCTACTTGTAAAAGCCAAAGGCTGGACACATCCCAGATGCTCGTCCAGGGGACTGCGTAAGTAAATGATGGTGCAGGCGTGCCAGGGAACCCTTCCCAAGCTGTGGCACTGCAACAAACCAAGAAGGGTGCAGAACAGTGAGCCTGCAGATGCTTCCATTTGTATAGGAGGAAATACATATGCAAGGAACACTTCTGGAAAGCTGGTAGTGGTGGCTGCCTTCGGGGAACTGGGTGGCTGGGGGACATGATGGGAAGGAGATTTTTCAGTCGGTCCTTTATGCCTTTTAAACTTTGCCTCGTGTGCATAAATTGCACTTTTTTTTTAAAAAAAACCTTCCGGCCCCTGTCGAGGAGGAGAGCTGAGGGATCTGAAAGCCAGGACCCAGAGGGCGCTGGAAATACAGAGCAAGGGGACAGTACAGCTAAGACCCGGTGTGTCAGGCTAGATGGGAATACACAATGGTGGAGACCAATCTCCACTTTGTCCAGACCCTGGGGGGAGCGGGGAAGACTTGCTGGGGTCCCTCCCTCAGTGCAGGCAAGTCACGGGTCTCCAGGGTCCCAGCTGAGGTGGCACATATAACAGAAATAGCTCTAGCCTTGGGGTCCCTGCTCTGTCACCAAACTGCTGTGTGACCCTAGGCAATTCACGTGACTTTGTTGGGCCTGCTGGGAAATGAGGATAATATCAGTAGCTGCCATCACTGAAAACGGTGCATCTCCTCGAGTCAGGAAGCCAGTGTGGCTGGCATCTGTTGTGCCCGTGGGCAAGCGCGATACGCTCTTAGAAGTACCCACCAAATGGGCACGATGCCCGTCTGACTTTTCTCCCCAGTGGCTGTAAAGCTATCGTGGCCCTGCAAGCCCTTTATCATTGATAATAATAACTGGCATTTATGGAGCACATACTTGGTGCCAAGGACCATTCATGTGTCTTAACTCATCAAATCCTGCCAGCAACCCTAGACGGCAGGTACTACTATGGCCCCCACGTTTCAGAGAGAGCCCAGAGGCTGGGACGGAGCTGAAAGAGCTTGTCGACTCTCATTACTGATTTGTCACCATTGCTGGAGAGGGGGCGGTAGTCCCACGGGGAGGGAGGGAGGCTGCTGTTGTAGAGCCAGGGAAGGGGCCGGGTCTTTCTCGCCCACAAAGATGGTGTAGCCCTCAGCATGCTGAACAGGGGGCACGGCCTCTGCTCCAGCCCTACCACTTACCAGGGGGATCTCAGTCGAGTCCTGTCACGAGGTCTGTTTTTCTAACTCACATAATGGGAAAACAATACTCGAGTCTCATGTGACACTCAAGTGATAAAAGGGTAGTAAGCTCTTATTGAAACATATAGACCGTTATGGAAGTGTGAAGTTTTCATGTTGGCCTTGACCTTTCCTCTAGGGAGAGAGGAGCCCCAGGGTGAAAGGGGTCCCTCCTCAGGCCCCAGCTGCCTTTAAAAGACCCTGGAGGGTGGGGGCCTCGGTCATGTTCTGTCTGCCCCTGGCTTGAATAAGGGACAGAGGAATTAAGAGCATAAGCCCAGAGAGGGCAGGCCTGCTGTGGCCAAAGGCGGCATGTGGATTCCTACATTGCGAGTTACTGACAGTCACAGGCCTTGAAGTCACCCTAGCCCTTTTCACTTCCGACCACCAGCCAACCCATCAGCAGATCCTCTGCTCTCAGCCACCCTGGTCCCACCCTCATCACTGTCCCCAGTGGCCTCTTCACTGGCCTTCCTGCCTCTGACTTTGTGTCCCTCACCTCCGCTCCCACTCCAGTCTGTTCCCTGCTAGAGCAGCCAGGGGGACGCTGCTAATACCTAGGTCAGATCCCACTACTGCCCTTCTCAGAATCCTCTTGTGACTCCCCATTTCCTCCAAGTAAAAGTCTAATTCCTTCCCAGGAGGCCCTGCAACTCCTCCTGCTCCATCAACCTCCTTGCTGTTCTAACCCCAGGGCCTTTGCACTTGCTAGGAATGCCACCCCCCCACACACAGATTTCCAGGTCTGCTCAAATGTCATGACCTTCCCTTATCTAACTTGACACTCTTTCCCACCCTCCAGCATTCTCCTCTCTTTCCTCTCTTTATTGTTCTTTCTCCACAGCACATGTTACCATATGCCAGGCTCCCAACATTACAGCATTCATCATATTTGTGTCTTCTTCTCTCACTGTAACATCGGCTTGCTAAGATCAGTGGTTTTTGCCTGTCTGGTTCTCTGCTGTATTTCCAGCATCCAGAGCAGTGCCTGACACATAGTTAAGTGCACAGTATGTTTCTGTCGAATGAATGAAAGCACATTCTATTCATTCCTTAAATGGCAGAAACACTGAATTCTGTACCTCAGAGCCAAACATAGTCCCCTGCATACAGTAGGTGCTCAGTATATGTTGATAATGATGGTGACACAACCAAAAGCCAGACTCTCACAACAGGAGGGCTCCCAGATCCCACCTGTCCTCTGTTCCAGGCCCTGTGCTTCCCCTGGTATCCCCTTCCTGTCCTCTAGGCCAACCCTCAGGGTCCAATTCCAGAGTCTCTTCCTCCCTGATCCCCTATGACGATTCTGCCCTCAGGGTGGTGCACTCCCTCCTCAGGGAGCCACAGTCCACAGACAGAAGAGGCTGTTTCAGGGGCGCTCAGTCAGTTAGTCAAGCATCCGACTTCGGCTCAGGTCATGATCTCAGGGCTTGTGAGTTCGAATCCCGCATCAGGCTCTGTGCTGACAGCTCAGAGCCTGGAGCTTCTTCAGATTCTGTGTCTTTCTCTCACTCTCTGCCCCTCCCCCACTCATACTCTGTCTCTGTCTCTCAAAAATAAATAAACATTAAAAAAATTTTTTTTAAAAAGAAGAGGCTGTTCCATTATCCCTCTCTTCACTCTCCCTGTATATCAATAATGACACCATTATTGAGTACCTGCTATGTGCCAGCCTCTTCGTGCACTGTATCCCCCAGCCCCCATCCTCACCACAGCCCACGGAGATGGGCAGTGACTCCCCTGCCTTCTCTGAGACTCGGAGAGGTGAAATGACCTGTCCAAGGTCTCACAGCAGGGAGGACAGAGTCAGATCCAGACCAGGGGATGAGTCCTTCCCCTGCCCTCCCCGCCCCCCCCCCCACCAGCTGTCCCGGGGCAGAGCAGCACTCTGTGGGTGTCACCCGGCCCCCCCCCCCCCCCCCCCCCCGGCCTAAGACATTCTCCCAAGGGAGCGGCTCAGCTCAAACCTGGGCGGGGCCATGGGAAGCCAGAGCCGCCTCCCCTTCACCCAGGGTGGGTCTCAGGCCCCACGGACCAACATTCCTGGCTGTAGCCCTGCTCCTCACGTTAGCCCGAGATAGACGGGCTCACCGTGCCTGACCTGGGGCCACGCCGGGACTCTTGCCAGCCTCTCCTGGGGCTTCAGCTGCAGCAGGAGGGCTCAGGGTCAGCTGTATCGTGCTGTCCTTCTCCTCCTCCTCCCTGTGATGCATACCCCCTTCCTCACTCCAGTTTCTGCCGCTAGGCTCACACCTTCCCTCCTGCCCTGGGGTACAGCTGTCCTATCGCTCATCACTCCCCAAACCAAAATAACCCTGCTTCCCCCAAGGGCCAACTCAGCCCCACCCCCTCCAAGAAGCCTTCCCTGAATACCCCAGCCCTCACTTATCTCACCCCACACCCTGGTGCAGTTCTTGGTCACACCCTGCCAGGAAGCGCAACTTGCTGGTTCTCTCCCTACGCGTAGAGGAAATCCTGCTATATTAGCACGGTGGTTGAGAGCGCTGCCTGTGGGGCCAGACAGAACAACCGAGTTCAAAACCCGGCTTTGCCACTTGCTGGCTGTGCGACCTCGGTAAGTTGCTTACACGCTCTGTGCCTCAGTTTCCCCATTGGCAAAATGAAGGTGATGATACCAGCTACCCCATGGGGTTATTGTGCGAGAAGCATTATTGTCACAGGTATTACTGCCTATGCTTCTTCCAAAGCAGGAGACCCTCAGCTCCCTAGATGACTTCGTACCCCCTTCTCCTCTCTGTGGGCTAACACCCCCGTAGACCTTTCCTGAAGACTGACTTGTGTCCCCACCAAATCCAAATGTTAATATTTTACCCTCCTCCCCAATGTGACTGTGTTTAGAGATAGGGTTTTGAGGAGGTGATTAAGGTTAAATAATGTCATAACAGTGGGATCCCGATCTAGTAAGATTGGTGTCCTTATAAGAAGAAAAGAGAGATCCGCTTTCTCCCTATACATGCCCGCACTGAGGAGAGTCCATGGGGGGACACTGCGAGAAGGCAGCCAGCTGCAAACCAGGAAGAAAGGCTCACCAGGAACCCAATAGGCCAGTACCTTGACCTTGGACTTCTGGCCTCTGGAACTATGAGAAATAGATACCCATTGTTTAAGCTCCGCCCCCCCCCCGCCACCCCCCAACCAGTCTATGGTATTTTGTTATGGCAACCTGAGCTAAGACATCCTTCCAAGACCCTTCTGTGACTCACCTGGGACCCCCAGGTCTCCAGGTGACCTGTGAAAAGGAGACCCCAGGCCTGGCTTCCTCTTGCTTTCTCTTTGGGTATAAAATCCAGGCTCCCCCCGCACCCCCCAACTTCCATCTCCTCTATGGTAAGGTGGTAGGGAGGAAAGAAGAGGTTGGAAACACAAAGCAGGAAACCAGAGGAGACAGAGCTTGGGTCTCAATTGAGGCTGGAGGGCCCCAGAGAGACCCAGGGCAGAGGGGACCAGGTAGGCTCGTCCTAGCCAGAAAATGGTTAAAGCCAACAGGCCACGGTGGCTGGCCTCTCCTCCCCTCCTCCCTCGACTCCAACCTTTGGTCTTTACCCTCTCTACCCTCTCCTTCTTCCTCCAGCCCCAGACCCCCTCTCTCTCCTCCAGAAACTCATCCCTAAAGGCAGTCGCCACCCTGCACCACACCCCCTGCCCCACTCCAGGCAAAGAGGAGGAAGCATCTCATTCGGCCTGTCCATCTCCAGGGAGCCTCTAGGACTGTTCCAGTGCTGGTGTCACGCAGCAGGCTCCACAGGGAGGTGTCTCCTTGCTCGCTAGGTGGTGACAACAGTTAAGAGAAAAGTTAGGCAGGGTATGAGGGGGCAGGAGCAGCCCTCAAGCGATGGTGGGGTGGTGTGGGGGAGGGGAGATGGTGTATACACGCCCCAGCCCTCCACCCTCCCCGTGGGCTAAGCCTAGGGTGGGTCCTCCAGTGGCTCCAGAGGTCCCCAGTGGGATTGAGCCCTAGTTATCCACAGTGAGAACTGGCTCCCTGTCTCGCCTACACATTCGCAGTCTTTCCAAAGACCACTTCTCAAATGAGCCTCTCTCATGGTATCCTTATCTCAGGGTCAGCTTCCTGGGGAGCCCAAGCGGAAACCCCACAGGTGAGGAGGCAGGAGCTAGGGCTGCTGATGAGCAGGCCCCTGCCCTCGCTGTTCTGGGTACCTCTCTCTCCTTGAGACCGGTCATCCCACACTCGGCTCCTCTGAGAGGGTCGGTCCTGTCCTGAGCCTTCTGCATCCGTGGCCTCCCAGAGGGCAGGGCCAGGTGTGGATGGCCTGGGGGAAGGGACAGCTCCTTCCAGGCCTCACCAGTCCCCCTGTTCTGGCTGGGATGGAGGCCGGCCCAGCTGTAGAAGGTAAGGCAGGACAGATGCCTGTCCCAGGCCCTGGTGGGGAGGGAGGGTCTCTAGCTCCCCCCAAAGGAGAGAGATGAGCAGAAGGGGTGGTGGGGTTCAGAGCACCTGGGAGCAGACTGAGACAGTATATCCAGGTTACTTGGCTGCTGGCTCCAGGGGAGATGTACATTCCCCACCTTGTCTGGCCTTCTCACTCCCAGGCCCTTCACCCCAAAGCAGAAGCCCCCTGTGCCTAGCATTCAGCAGGTGCAACTAATGTTTGCAGAAATGAACGAGCCATGTCAGCTTCTTGGTGAGTATTCCCCACCCCGTCACAGGCCCAAGGATCCCTTCTCGGCCCCTGCACGAGCTACTCTGACCCCCAGGGGCCCAGGGAAATGGGGAGCCCCATAATGTGGTCCCAGCAAAGGACCCGGCCAAGCTCTCAGGGTGTGCTGGGGAAGGAGGCGGACCCAGGGTCACACACACCAGTCCCCTGCCCTTCTCAGGCTAGGATCTCTTCCCCATGGCATCCGAGGCCCTTCAGCTCTATCCCAGGGCAAACCTGGACCGGGTGCCACTCACCCACTGCACTGGCGCAGGCCCTGCCCTGTCCTTTCAGTGCCCAGATGTTAGAGTGCGGCCCAGGTCCTCCCTGGGCCCCAGCCCCGCCCCCTCCTGAGCACCGGGCAGAGGTTCCTCCGCAGTGCCCGAGCTCCCCAGCAGCAGCTGAATCTGTCCCCAGGAGCAATGCAGCAGAGGGACAGAGTGGGGGGGAGGGAGAGCCACAGGCACCCCCACCCGATCCCCCAACATGGAGACCCTGGGCTTGCTGAGGATGGCACAAGGGTCCCTTGGGAGATCTAGGGAGCTAGGTCTGCAGGGAGAACAAGGAAGGAAAAGGCCCGAGCCTGGGGGAGAAGGAGAAACATGCCTCTTGTCTGAGCAGGGGGCTCTGAGCCCAACGCCTGAGATCATCTGGGGCCGGCACAGAGGCAGCTGGTGTGGAGGGTGGGATGTGGGTACGCTGTTGCCAAATGGCCAGGGCCTAGCAGTGCCCTGAGTGGGGCCAGAGGGCATTCTTACCTCTCTAGCCTCAGCCTGGGGAGGGGGGAGCACTGTGGGTCCCCGGAAGCTCCAGCCCCCCTCAGCCCACTTCCCCCAGAGAGGGGAACATTTCTACAGTCTGGACCTGTGGCGGTGGTGGAGAGAGGGACAGAGGGGCAGAGGAGGAAGGCGGCAGTGGGGACGGTCCTCCTGTTGAGGAGGATCCTGATTCTGAAGAGGGCCTCCCAGGATCCAGGCTGCTCCCACCCAGGTCCACTGGCTCTGCCTGTATGCCTCCTGCCAGGTGCGGCTGGTAGGAAGGCAGGGGCAGCTGGGGGTGGGGGTGGGGGGGCACTCTCCATGCAGCCTCTTCCAGCTGTCCCCATCGGGGATGCCTACCTGGGCCTGTCTGGGCACCAAGCCAGGGGCAGGTAGGAGCTCACTGCCCCCGCTGGGCCAGGCCAGGGCCGGAGGGGCTGGCTGTCCTCCTCCTTCTCCGTGGTGGCGGGCAGGGAGGGGGCCTGGTGCCCGGGCTGGGGGCTCTGTCCTCTCGGGTTCCCTCCACCGCTGGCTCAGGAAGGCAGCAGAGCCAGAACTGCAGAAGCCAGCTCCCCGCCCCCCATCGCTGCCTCCTCCCCTCCCTCCTCCCGACCCGCCTCCTTCTCCAGCCACCCACCTCCTTCTGCTCGTTTCTATGGCAACCAGGCAATGCCGCACAGCCTCCCTCCCTCCCAGACACCAGGGGACGCCCGCCTTCCACGCTTGTTTCTTCGAGAGGACATCAACCCGGGCGGGGCGCACACACTTCACCTTGGAGATGCCAGTGAGCACAGGGGCTCTCCAGGCCACCCTTGACTGTGTGGGGGACCCTGTTCCAGCCCCTCTCCTCTCTTTCTCCCCAAGACCCTCCCTCCCAACATCCCTTCGAGACACTGCAAGCGGCACCTGCCCTTGCCCTTGCCTCAGGTCCTTAAACTTCACTGCCTGCTGCTCTGTAAACATTTGTTTACTTGATCATTTATTCTCACCCAATCATCCCTCGCAATTTTATTTTGAGCCTTTTCTGGGTCAGGCCGAGTATGAGATGCTTGTCTACAGTCTCATCCTCTGAGAATCCATACCCATTTTACAGATGGGAAACTGAGGCCCACGGTAGTAAAACAACCTGTCTGAGCATCTAAGGCTCCTGGGCTGGTTATTGGCAGTGAGGCCTTGTGATTCCAACTCCCACGGGCCACAGCTATCACCCACCCCTCAGAGCAAACAGCGAGGCTCGCGCTACATGCATGTGATCTCCATGCTCCGATGTGTGTCTACACAAATGAGCACCCCAACAACACACTTATAAATACAAACTCCCATTACATGTATTTGCCTACATGCATCTCCACAAGTCTGTGCATCTACCTGTATGTGCAGAGGGAACAGACACGGTAAGAGTAATGCCAGCATTTACACATCTTTAGGACACATGTATGCACATCTACATGGATCCGGAACATGCAACACATAAACCCTTTCTACACAAAAGCAACAGATGCATACACGAGCCCCTAGCCCCATGGGAGGGGATCGGTAACACAAGCTTGTGCCCCAACCAGGAGACTGAACCAGAATCAACTTCTAGGAGAGGACCTTTCTGCTCTGCACTTGCCCTCTAGAGATCAGACACTAATCTGCCCACCTTGTCTCAGCCCTGCTGCAGGAGGGGCCTGGGGTGGGGGTAGACATAGGACCCACCCTCCGGCGACCCCCTCCCTCATAAAGTCCCCTGCCTGATCCACACTAAATCCCACCTAGAGGCCCCTCTGCCTAGGAGGCTCACAGATATCCCCACCCATCCCCCAGCCAGGTCCTGGGACTTGGGAATTATGACAGATCCAGTAAAATGGGCCCTTCCTCCTCAGAGGGGATTCCAGGCTCAGAGAACCCTGTCAGCCCCCCAGGAGGGACGGCATCTGGTGGAGGCGAGGTGAGGACATCAAGTGGGGACTGGGGCCCAGGACGCACAGCGTGCCCCCATGGGATGCACTGTCTCCAGCCCAGCACCACCTCAGAAGGACCCTGGCAAGGATCAGTGCAGCCCCAGTGCCCCAGGGTGCTTCTCAGGGACCCCACGCAGCCCAGAGAAGGCAGATGCAATCAGAAAGACCCAGAAGCCAACCAAAAATCAAGCAAAAAACTGTTAACAATAACAATAATAGTAATAGCCTCTTCCACATTTCATCCCACGCAAGATCCCTTCAGTGATGAGACTGACGCCAGCTAAACCAAGGCTATGAGCTATATGGCACATCCAGATATCAGAGCTGTCAACTGCGAAGGGGGAAATCATCATGGGAACACATGAAATAGGGAATCTCCTTCATTCAGCAGATACTTACTAGGCACCCACCGTGTACCAGGGATCGTTCTAGGTGCCGGGACACAGCCGTGGGCAAAACAGAGTCCCTGCCCTCGAGGGTACGGAGCTCGTGGATGTGCTAACTCCTGCTCTCCTGCAGCGCCTCTGGCTGTCACAGCAGCCCTGCAGGTGAGGGCGCAGAACTGACGAGGAAACAGAGGCTTTAGAGGCTGAGCAGTCTGCCCAAGCCAGTAACAGAGCCAGTAAATCCCTGGGCTGGGATTCGAACCCACTGCTTTGCCAAGCTTTTCCAACGCTCGGCATTGGTTCCATTAAGATCTGATTAGGACACATGGCAACAGCGACCCATTTTCTGGAAGTTTCATAACCAAGTATGCCTCTCGTCCTTAGATCAAAGGCAGGACAGGGTCACTATATGCATTTGAAGGGCCAGTCAAGAAGCATGAGTGGGGGACTCATTTAGGGGACCGCCCCCCCTCCCCTAAATCACCTCAGAGGGGACTTCCAGGTCAGAGGGGACTGACCATCCTTGAGCGAGAAGCCTGACACTTGTCCACAGGCCTGGAGGTCCTCAGCAGAGGGTCAAGTCAAGGCCCGGGCCAGAGGGTGGGGATGCCTGGCACCTGAGAGCTGGGGCTCCCTGGAGACAGTGGGGAGACCTCAGCTGAGGGCGAGGAGGGATTGAGTTCCCAGGCATTGTAAGCAGAGCCCCCTGCCCACCTGCCAGTCCCCCAGCCCCGGATCATCTTTCTCCTAAAGAGCCAGCTCCATCCCAGGTTTCCAAAGATAGCTGCCCCCCACCTCCACCCCTCCTGAGCCTGATCCAGCCCACCTACTGCCTGGCAGACTCCGAGTTCTGCCCTCCCATGTTCATACAGGCTCTGTGGGAGGAGCTGACCCCTGTCTCCCCCTCTGTGCCCAGCCTACAGAGCACCCACTCCCACTGTCAGCCTGATCCAGTCTCCTCTGCTACTGAGAGGGCCCCCAAGCCACCAGTGTGCAGCCCTGTAGTCTCCCACCTGCAGGTCTCAGGCGGGCTCAGGGACACGCCCGCACCACACAACACACACACACACACACACACACACACACCATGCCTGTCCTCAGCCCTATTCCTGGACCTTAACCAGGTTCCAGTCCCACAGGCAGACCAGTCAATATAGGAGGAGGGGGCCTCGGGCAACCCAGGAGAAGCTGACCCCTTCTGTCACTACCTCCTCGTCCAACCCAGAAAACATTCACTACCCCCCCTTCCCAGCCCAGCACAGTTATCCTACAGTTCCCCAGTGCCAGGGCCAATGCAATCAGGGTTCATTAGCTGCTGCTTTGCATCTCATTTGCATAATGTTCTCACGACTGTCCAAATGCCAGAATCCTCCCCAAACCCCTGCCCATGACAGGCAGGGCTGGCCAGCTCAGAAAATTCCACCGAGGGTCTGTGTAGGGGCTTAAACTGTAGGGATGGGGAAAGAGCAAACGGAGGCAACTTCAAGTCTCAGACGCAGAAAGGCATCGAGAGGAAAAGCAGGAGATATGTACCGAGCACCTCCTAAGTCCAGGCACCATGCACAGTGCTTCACTTGTTTTTCACAATGAGCCATTTTACAGATGTGGAAACGGAGGCTCAGAGCTATGAAGCCCTGGCTATTCGACACCTGAATCCCAGGACCAGCAGCTTGGGCATCACGTGGGAGCTGGGAGGAAAACGCAGAATCTCAGGTCCCACCCCAGACCTCCTGAATCAGAATCTGCATTGTCACGAGATCCCAGGAGACTAGAGTGGGGGAAGGACGAGTTAAGGGACTTGCCCTCCCATCTGAGCTGAGGCGTGTCTGAACAAATCCCAAAATAGTTCCCGAGTACCTACTATGCCCAGCACTGCTCTAGGGAGCGGGACCCAGGAGATAACCGGACAACATCCCTAACCTCCTGGACATTTCACGCCAAAGCGGGAGACACGCAACAAAGAAACAACAGCAGTTCAAGTGGTGATCAGTGCTGTCAAGAAAAATAATGTGGGGGCGCCTGGGTGGCTCAGTCGGTCAAGCGTCCGACTTCGGCTCAGGTCGTGATCTCACGGTTCGTGGGTTCGAGCCCCGCGTCGGGCTCTGTGCTGACAGCTCAGAGCCTGGAGCCTGCTTCGGATTCTGTGTCTCCCTCTCTCTCTGCCTCTCCCCTGCTCACACTCTGTCTCTCTCAAAAATAAATAAATGGTAAAAAAAAAAATTTTTTTTAAAGAGAAGAAAAATAATGTGGGTAAAGACAGAGGATGAATGGGGGGACATTTTAGAATCCCTCTTTGAAGAGATGACATTTGAACAGACACTTAAATAAAGGGGGAAGGGGAGGTGATGATTTGCAGGAACAGTGCTTTTGGGCAGAGGGAAGAGCAAGGGCAAAAGCGGGAGTCACCTAGGCACGCTGAAGGCACCCCCAAACTGAATGATGTTTTGATGGATGAACGGGTGGGTAGACAGAGGAATGGCAGGTAGAGAGAGGCAGTAAATAAGGTCGGAACAAAGAAGCAGGCAGGGGCTAGATCCTACAGGGCCTTGGAGGACATGGGAAGGATTCTATCTTATTCCAAAGATGAAGAGAAGCCATTGGTTTTAAGATTTTATTTTTAAGTAATCTCTACACCCAACATGAGGCTCAAACCCACAACCCCAAGGTCAAGAGTCACACACACGCTCCACCAACTGAGCCAGCCAGACGCCCCGAAGCCATTGGTATTTTTGAGCGAGGGGGAGAAGGGATCCAATTTATGTTTTCAAAAGATCGCTGTGCCTTGTATATGGAAAAGTAGAAGGAGGCAAGGGCTGAAGAAGCAGACCAGTTAAGAGGCTTTTGAAATATTTATTCCCAACAGAAGTGAGTGCTGTGGTCGCTAAAACACATGTCCAAGAGTATCTGTTCATCACAGCAAATTGTCTTCAAAGCACCTTTGTTCATAATAGCTCCAAACTGGAAGCAATGCGAATACCATCTACAGAAGGATTGGTAAGCCAACTGTGTGGTTTACTGCATACAGGAGAGGTAGGTCTGCTTTTTCGTGGCTATACAGGATTCCCTGCAGCAAATTCCACACTGGGGCTTGTTCACACAGCCAAACCCTATACAACAATGAAAACTAGCTGACTATCCACAACCACATGGATAACCTCAAGACACCATGTTGAGCAAGAGAAGCCAACCTTAAAAAGATTTAGGTAGTGGATTCTGTTTATATGAAGTTCAAGAGCAGGTAAATGTTGGGGCACCTGGGTGGCTCAGTCAGTTAAGTGTCCGACTCTTGATTTTGGCTCGGGTCATGATTGCACGGTCGTGAGATCAAGCCCTGGATCAGGCTCCATGCTGAGCGTGGAGCCTGCTCAATATTCCCACCCCCTCTCTCTCCCTGCCCCTCCCGTGCTCGTGCTTGCTCTCTCTGAAAGAAAGAAGAAAGAAAGAAAGAAAGAAAGAAAGAAAGAAAGAAAGAAAGAAAGAAAGAGAAAGAAAGAGAAAGAAAAGAAGAGGAAAGAAAGAAAGAAAGAAAGAAAGAAAGAAAGAAAGAAAGAAAGAAAACAGGTAAATCTTGACTTCTGATTCCTGGGCAAGATGGAGTAGATATACTTCTCCCTGTTCCTCTTGGAAAGAACAGCTAATGTCCTGGACATTATATATAAAACAAACCTACAAAGACTCTAAAAAGGGAGAGAAGAAGGCGGACTGACTAGGGATCTCAGGGCTCAAGGAACAACACAGCAGTGAGTTCTCTGGGTTTTCTTTTTGCCCAAAATATCTCAGATTTGGAGCTGGAGAAATCAGCAACCCAGAAATACCAATGACTGTGGACAAAAACAGCCCCAAGAAAAGCCTCTCCTCCCTATTGGAAGGACTAGGAAAGGTACAGTCTGGCAAATCAAAACCTTTAAAACAATAAATGCCCTGCTCTAGCCAAACACCATGGAAAAAAACTGCAGCCCCATCCCCTCTGCATGGGCAGAGACCAAGTGGGGAGCTGTGCCTGGGTGTAACCAGGGGCCCATTCCCCCTCCACCAGGTGGTTACAGAGAACAGGTGGGGAGCTGGAACTTCCATCCCCACCCAGTGGTATCAAGGTACCCCACCCTCTCCACACTGGGTGGGGACCTAGGAGGCCCAGGAGGACTGTCACCATCCCTAGAAGTAACAGGTCAATAGAGACAACATGGGGAGAAGTAATGAGCTACCTTTGCCTTCCCAGGCAGGGAGGTATCAGTTGAGGTCTGTCTGGTGGGAAGCCAGAACTCCCATCCCTGCTCGGAAGTGAGGAAGCAGCCTTCTCCGATGAGCTGTCAGCACAGAGCCTGACGCAGGGCTCGAACTCACGAACAGTGAGCTCATGACCTGGGCCAAAGTCGGACGCGTAACCGACTGAGCTAGCCAGGCACTCCGGGGAAGCTGAGCTTCTACCCTGACCTGGCATCCGCAGGAGCAGTCCCAGAGGAGACCTGCTAAGGCAGAAGATTTGAATAAGAGCCAGTGTCTCATAACAATACTCCAAAGTCCAGAATACAATAGAAAAATCATTTGTCGTACCAAGAGCCAGAAAAATCTCAATCGGCGGGAGAAGAGGCAACCAACATAGGCCAACAGCAAGATGGCACAGACACTGGAATTATCTGACAAGGAAATTAAAGCTGCAGTCTCAAAAGTGCGTCAACAAGCAATTAGGAACACCCTGGAAACAAATGAGGAATAGAAAGCCTTGGCAAAGAAATAGAACATACAAAGAAGAGTCAAACTGAAAATTTAGGACCAAAAGGTCATTGGATGGGCTCAACAGCAGAGTGGAGACAGAGAGGAAAGAATCTGTGAACTTGAAGATAAAACAATAGAAATTACCCAATCTGCATAACAGAGAAAGGATGTATTTTTTTAAAAATGGGCAGGGCACCTGGGTGGCTCAGTCGGTTGAGCATCAGACTCTTGATTTCGGCTTAGGTCATGATCTCACAATTTGTGGGTTCAAGCCCCACATCAGCGCAGAGCCTGCTTGGAATTCTTTCTCCTTCTCTCTCTGCCCCTACCCCACTCATGCTCTCTCTCTTTCTCAAAATAAATACATAAACTTAAAAAAAATAAAAATAAAAAAATAAATGAGGACATCTGGGTGGCTCAGTTGGTTAAGCATCCGACTCTTGGTTTCAGCTCAGGTCATGATCTCACAGTTCGTGGGTTCAAGCCCTGCATTGGGCTCCACATTAAGCATGGAGCCGACGTGGGATTCTCTCTCTCCCTCTCTCTCTGCACCTGCTCCACTCACACTTGCTCTCTCCAACCCCTCCCAAAATAAATAAATAAACTCAAAAAAAAAAAAAAAAAAAAAAAAAGAACAGAGCCTCAGGGCCCTCTGGGTCCCCAACAGAAGAGCCAACATTCATATTGTTCGAGTCCCAAGAGGAGAGGAGAAAGGATGTGGGGCTGAAAAGTGTTCAGAGAAATGGCTAAAGAAACACCCCTCCTCCCCAAGAATCTATGGAGTCTGTACCACAAGGGGCACCACAAGGAAAAGGAGAAGGAGAGGAGCGAAGGGATTTGTATGAAGTCACACAGCTCATGGTGATTTGAATCAGGCCCTTTCCCCTTCCAGGGGTTCTCTGGCTTTAGGAAGCCCAAGAACCATCTGGAGTTTTGGATAAAATGGAGAGTCTGGCCATGGCCCACAGAGATTCTGATCCAGCAGGGGGTTTCAGTTGTCTGTGGCTGCACAACAAAGCTCCCCAGAATTCAGTGACGTAAAGCCACAATGATTTATTATATTTGGCCATTCTGGGGGGTGGCTGGGTTCCGAGACAGCTTCTCCATTCACATGACTGGCCCTCGGCTGAGTCGGCTGGGCTAGCTGGCCTGCCACTCCCGGTCCCTCTCCCTCTCTTTCCCCCCAGGCTGTGGTCTCTCCGGCAGGGTACCTTAGACCTACTTACATGGACTCAGGGCTCCAAGAGCAAACATTCCAAAAGGACAAATTCCAACGTGTAACTTGTCTTTCAAGTTATCTTATCTATCAAGCCTCTGCTTCCCTCATGCTGGCCAACATCTCATTGCCCAGAGCAGGTCACATAGCAAGTGCAGAGTCAATGGTCAATGGCGGGGGAGAGTGCTACACCAGGATGTGCACAGCAGGAGGTGGGGTTCACGGTGACAGCAGGGAGCACCAGTGTGCCAGACCGCCACAGCAGGGTCAGCAGTGGGGCCCCCAAATTTGCATTTTTCGTGACCTTCTTTCCAGGTAGCTCCCCGCTGTGATGGGGGCACAGGCATTCCAGTGACTGCTTTGCAAGAACTGGTCCAATCCTATTCCTACCCCTATTCTAGAACTCCAAGATCAAAGAGGTTTTTAAACCTCCATATCTTCCGATCACTGATCAAAGGGAATGTCACAGACACATTCACTGTCTCGGGGGTGCAGACAGCCCAGGGCAGACACACACACACACACACACACACTGGGTCACAAGAACCCTGTTCAGACATCAGCTTCTCCAAAAAGCGTGGGACTCTGGCTTTTAGTCCTGACTCAGCCCCATTCCAGCCAGGTGGCCCTACACAGGTCACTCCCTCTCTGGGTGTTGATTTGCCTTTCTCAAAGTGAGGGGGGTGGACCAGATTAACTATCTCTAACCTAAGTGCCACTGGGGGGCCATTTACATATTTCTTCACCCAATTCCACGTTTGGAAAGATTTTTGTCTACCAAACAAACTGCATGAGCTAAGAAATATTTTATCTCATTTTTGAGAGAGAGCACACGCAGGGGAGAGGCAGAGGGATAGCGAGAATCTTAAGCAGGCTCCACAGTCAGCGTGGACCCCAGCGCAGGGCTCAATCCCATAACCCTGGGGTCACGACCCGAGCTGAAATCAAGAGTCAACGGACTCAACTCAACTGACTGTGCCACCCAGGTGCCCCAGAAGTTTTGTTTGTTTGTTTTTTTAAACCAGACAACAAATCACTTGTTACTCAATTAATTACTTGATAGAGTTTCTGATTGGCATGGCATTACCAACATTTCTACGCTGAACTGATAAAATCCCCACCAAAAGCAAAGCACTCGGAGGTCCCAGATGGACTGGACTGCCTCAGTTTGGGAAATGCCCATTGTGGGTACAGTTTTGGTAATATTTAAAAGAGCCGAGCTCCTCTCTGGAATCTCGGAGGCCTCCAGCTGAAATGGACTGCACAGGGCATCCTCTAAGCCAGAGCCCATCTCGTTCTAAGCAGTCTGGGTGCTGAGCGCCTCTCGAGGTCCAGCGCAAGCCAGCACCCTGCCGAGCACCCTGGGAAAAATGCAGGGTGTCTAAGGATGTCCATTATAGAAGCCATTAGTGCCATTTGATTAAATTTAAGTTCAATAGCATTAAATAAAGCTGGAAATACAATTCCTGAAAAAAATTTAAAAAAATCAACTCCTCAGTTGCACTAGCCCTATTTCATGCGCTCCACAGCCACCCGTGGCTGCCATACGAGACAGTGCAGATACAGAACATTCCCATCATTGCAGAAAATCCAAGCCTGACAGGGTCGGAAGGTGTCAACAAAGATACAGACGCAGGGGCGCCTGGCTGGCTCAGTCGGTGCAGCAGGACACTCTTGATCTCGGGGTTGTGAGTTCGATCCCCACACTGGATGGAGAGATTACTTGAAAGTAAAATCTAAAACACACACACACACACACACACACACACACACACACACAAATGCAGACATGTCCAACATTACACATTTGATGGGGCCCCAAAGGAGAGCTTTCACACATCAAATTCTGGCCGTTCCACTGCTCATGTAAATGATGGAGCCACACTTCTTGGACAAAATTAGTTAATTAAAAAAGGGCTCTGGGCGCCTGGGTGGCTCAGTGGGTTAAGCATCCGACTTCAGCTCAGGTCACGATCTCGCTGTCCGTGAGTTCGAGCCCCGCGTCAGGCTCTGGGCTGACGGCTCAGAGCCTGGAGGCTGTTTCAGATTCTGTGTCTCCCTCTCTCTGCCCCTCCCCCGTTCATGCTCTGTCTCTCTCTGTCTCAAAAATAAATAAAACGTTAAAAAAAATTTAAAAAAAAATGGCTCCAAAACAGTGCAAAAATCACGCTCAGGGATGCATCCAACCATTTTCTGAAAGATTTTAAATCCCGAGCCTGCTTCGGATTCTGGGTCTCCCTCTCTCTGCCCCTCCCCCACTCATACTCTGTCTCCCTCTTCCAAAAAAATAAACGTTAAAAAAAATCACGTACTGTTTAAAGAAGGATAATTAAGGTCCTGGTAAAACTGCATGACCAATAATATCTGGAGTAAGCCACCAAGTGTGAGCCCTACACGTAACCCATCCCCTAGGACTCCCCCCACCCTCAGAGAGAAGAGAGCCAGGGGCCTTCGCTCATCCTGACAAATAGAAACCTCCTTGACCCTGCAAGCCCCATGGGGCTATTTCTAAAGGCCTGCTCTGCAAGGGGACAGTGGGAAAGGTGGTGGGCCGTCTGATTTATCGTGAAAGTAATTTTTAGGAGCAGACACTGTTGGTTGTCCAACCGATAGCCGGTAGCCAGTCCTCCTTCGCCCTTGCTGACAAGGGTCCCCACTGGATTACAAAGGACTCAAAAGAGAGGCTGAATGGGCTAAGGCAGGGTTTCTCAACTTCAGCATTACTGACATTTGGGGCTGGTAATTCTCTGCGGGGCTGTCCTGTGCATTATACGAGGTTCGACAGCATCCCTGGCTTCTACCCACTAGATGCCAGTAGCACCCCCACTCCTAGTTATAATAACCCAAAACTCTGCAGACATTGTCAAATGCCTCCTGGGGGGGGGGGGGAGCAAAAATCATCCCAGGATGAGAACTACAGGACTAACGCACAAACTCTAATCCAGTGGTTCTCAAACTTGAACATGTATCAGGATCACCTAAAGGACTTGATATGATAAAACACAGATTGCTGGGCCTCTTGTATTTCCATCGAGTGTCCAGGTGATGCTTATCCTCCCGGTCCAGGGACCCTACTTTGAGAACCACTGGTTTAAGTCATTTGTGGCACTCCTGTTCCCCCAGCCAATCAGCCCAGAGAGAAAGAGCTTCCAGGAAAGTATTCTTTGTCGATGATAAGAGGCACTTGGGAAGAAACAGTCGCTTGTCTTCTTGGACATTGTGGGATCTGCATGAGGTGTCTGGAGCTGTGGCAGCCATTCTGTGCTCCCGGGGGGAGCTAGTTTGAGGGCCAAACCTACCCACTGAGGATGGAAAGCTTGTTCCTGGAGGTGGTTGTGTCACAGAACTAATGCTGGAGCTGTCTTCAGGGGATCCTGGTGAGCAAAATAGCAAGTTTTTCTTTTAATTTAAGCAACTAGTTCCTGAACTTTTCTTTTAATGTTTATTTTATTTTATTTTTTTTTTATTTTTTTTTTATTTTTATTTTTTTCAACATTTATTTATCTTTGGGACAGAGAGAGACAGAGCATGAACGGGGGAGGGGCAGAGAGAGAGGGAGACACAGAATCAGAAACAGGCTCCAGGCTCTGAGCCATCAGCCCAGAGCCTGACACGGGGCTCGAACTCACGGACCGCGAGATCGTGACCTGGCTGAAGTGGGACGCCCAACCGACTGCGCCACCCAGGCGCCCCAATGTTTATTTTATTTTTGAGAGAGAGCGCGAGAGTGTGCCCACAAGCTCTTGCACGGGGGAGGGGCAGAGAGAGGGAGACAGAGGGTCTGAAGTGGGCTCCGTGCTGACAGTAGAGAGCCCAATGCGGGGCTCGAACTCACAAACCGTGAGATCATGATCCAAACCAAAGTCAGACGCCTAACCAACTGAGCCACCCAGGCACCCCAGTAGTTCCCAGACTTTACTGCCAATTAGAATACGTGGGAAGCTTTAAAATTCACCCCACATCAATTAAGTCAGAACCTCTAAATGTATGATCCAAGAATCGGTATTTTTTAAAAGTTTCCCCAGGTGTTTCAATGTGTAGTCAAGTTTTAGAACCCTTGCTACCGCAAGTGTGGTTTGCAAACCATCAACATCAGCATTACCTGAGAGCCTGTCAGAAATGGAGACTCTTGGGTCCCACGGCACACTCTTCAGAAGCAACTGTTTAAGCCATTTTGAGTTGGTTTTTCTTTTCTTTCTTTTTTAAAGTTTACTTCTTTATTTTGAGAGAGAGAGTGGGCAAGCGTGGGTGGAGGAGGGGAAGAGAGAGGGCCAGAGAGAGAATCCCAAGCAGGCTCTGCACTGTCCGTGCAGAACCCGACGTGGGGCTCAAACCCATGAACCGCAAGATCATGACCTGAGCCCAAATCAAGAGTCGGACGCTTAACCAGCTGAGCCGCCCAGGTGCCCCAAGTTGGTTTTTCTGTTATTGGCATCCCAACTGTTACCATCTACAGGGCTAACACGCCTGAAGACAGGATCCACATATTTAAATCACAGTGAAATCATTCTTTCAAGAGAGACCCTAACAGTCTTCCCAACACTGTGGAACACTGGAACACTGGCCATGTCTCGTAAGTTGACCACGCCCGTACCTACAACTTAGAAATTCCACTTAGTGGCATAGGTTCTTGAAAAAAACTTACATATGCTCAAGAAAACAAACACAAAAATGTCCTTGGCCATTGTTACATCAGAAAAGGAAGAAAACCTAAATGTCCATAGTCCGGGAAATTGATAAATTATGGTATAATCATATTACCATGACATTAGCTAACATTTATTGGACAGATATTGCCTTAAATGCTTTACATGAATTCCCTTGTTTAAACTCAGAGCTTTCCTCTAAGGCAGGCATTATTATTATCCCCATTTTACAGATGAGGAAACTGAGATACACAGCAGTAACTTGCCCAAGTTACCGCACAAAACTCACCGAGCTAGGGGGGATTTGAAACCAACTAGTCCGGCCCTGGAACTGACCTCCTAATCCTTACAGCAGCCTGCCTCACGGGAAACAAATCTTCCCTGACCCCCTGACCTTTCTACACAGACGTCCCCATTCTTTCCACATACACACTCATGTCGATCAAAGCATCTGTAAGATTTAACTGTAACTATCACTTTCATGCCAATTTGCTGGCCCCATTAGAGTGTTTTTCAATCCAGATGCACAGAAGAATTGCCTGGAACACTTTTTTTTTTTTTTTAAATCGTGGTGAAATACACATAACATAAAGTTTACCATTGCACCCATTTGTAAGTATGCAATTAAGTATATTCGCATTGCTGGGCAACCATCACTACATACAATCTACCTCTAGAACTTTTTCATCATCCCAAACTGAAACTGCGTCCCCATCCATAAACTCTCCGTGCCCCCTCTTCGACCAGCCCCTGGTAATTACCATTCTACTTTCGGTACCTCTGAATTTGCCTAATCTAGGAACCTCATTTTAAGTGGAGTCACACAATATATATACTTTTTATGTTTATGTTTGGGAGAGAGAATGAGAGAGAGAGAGCAGGGGAGGGACAGAGAGGGGGAAGACAGAGAATCTGAAGCGGGCTCGGCACTGACAGCACAGAGCCCGATGTGGGGCTCAAGCCCACGAACCGCGAGATCATGACCTGAACCGAACTCAGACGCTTAACCAACTGAGCCACCCGGGCGCCCCAGTATGCGTTCTTTTGTGTCTGGTTTCTTTCACTCAGCATGTTTTCAAGGCTCATCCATGTTGAAGCATGTGTCAGAATTTCCTTCCTTTTTTAAAGCCGAATAATATTCGACTGTCATGCGTATGCCACATTTTCCTGATGCAGTCACCCACCACGGGACATTGGGTTGTTTTCACCTTTGGGCCATTGAGAGCAACGCAGCTATGAACGTTGTGTTTCAGTATCCGTTCGAGTTCCCGCTTTCACTTCTTTTGGGTAGATACTTAGAAGTAGAATTATCATATTCTATGTTTAACTTTTTTGAAGAAATGCCAAACAGTTTTCTACAGCAGCTGTACCATTTTACATTCCCATCAGCAATGCAGAAGGGTTGCAATTTCTCTACATCCTCACTTGCTACTTTCTGGGTTTTTGTTTTTGTTTTTTTTTTCAATAATAGCCATCCTAATGGTATCTCATTGTAGTTTTCATTTGCATTTCCCTAATGATTAATGAGGTTGGACATCTTTTCAAGTACCTATTAGCCACCTGCATTTCATCTTTGAAGAAATATCGAGCCCTTTACTTGTTTTTTTTTTTTTTATGTTTTTTTATTTTTAATTTTATTCCGTAGGCTCCACGCTCACAGTGGAGCCCAACTCTGGGCTTGAACTCACAACCCTGACATCAAAACCTGAGCTGAGATCCAGAGTCTGAAGCTTAACTGAGCCACCCAAGCACCCCCACTTTGCTTATTTTTTGACCAGGTTCTTGGTTCTTTGTTTTGAGTTGGAGGTGGTTGGTTTTTTTTTAACTTTTATTTCTTTATTTATTTTTTAACGTTTATTTATTTTTGAGACAGAGAGAGACAGCATGAACAGGGGAGGGGCAGAGAGAGAGGGAGACACAGAATCTGAAACAGGCTTCAGGCTCTGAGCGGTCAGCACAGAGCCTGACACGGGGCTCAAACTCATGGACCGAGAGATCATGACCTGAGCCGAAGTCGGATGCTTAACTGACCAAGCCACCCAGGTGCCCCTTTTTTTAACTTATAAAACAATATTTATTTTCAGAGAAAGAGAGAGAGCACAAGTGGAGGAGGGGCAGAGAGGGAGACTAAGAATCCCAAGCAGGCTCCACACTGTCAGCATAGAACCCAATTCTGGGCTCAATCTCATGAACCATGAGATCATGACCGGAGCTGAAATCAAGAGTCGGACACTTAACTGACTGAGCCACCCGGGCACCCCTAGTTGTAGGAGCTCTTTATATATTTCGAATATTAATCCCATATCAGATATATAATTTGCAAGTATTTTCTCCCATTCTGTATGTTTTCTTTTCACTTTCTTGATAGTATCCTTTGATGCACAAAAGTCTTAAATTCTGATGAAGTACAATTTACTTAAATTTTTTGTTGTTGTTGCCTGTGCTTTTGGTACATTTCCGAGAAATCATTGCCAAATTCGCTGACATGAAGACTCCCCCTGCCTCATGCTTGCTTCTAAGAGTTTTAGCTCTTAACACTTAGGTCATTGATCTGTTTGAGTGAGTTTTTGTATATGATATGAGGCAAGGGTTGAACTTCATTCTTTTGCATGTGGATATCCAATTTTCTTACCTAGGACACTTAAAAAATTCCTCAAGGCCAGGCTGCACCCCTCTCTATGCACCACTCTCCATGGGTGGGGGGGCAAGCATCAGTGAGAACAAAGCCTCTCAGGTGGTTCCCAAACACATCCTGGGCTGAGAACCGCTGTCTTACTGCCCTGAAATCTCAGTCCCAGGCCATCTTGTATCGCTCTCGGCCCAGTTTCTAGCATAGGTGTGGCCCACGGAGGTATTCAATGGGGTTCACGCCGGGCCTCGGGGGACCGCGGGAGATTCTGGCCCTGGAACTTTTCAAACACATGGTTCTCCGGCACCTTCCACGCTATGCCAGGAGCATCTAAGGAGATAAGCGAGAACCGGCCATGGGTCAGCTCCAGGGAAACGTGGGTAGACTCAGGAGAGACCACAGAGCTAGATGGTAACAAGGCACCAGGCAGTGTGGGCCAGGATGTCCACACCACAGAATCAGAAGTCTGGCTGCTGGGGAGGGCTGCCTGGGGGCAGGGCTGGGGTACAGTCTGGAGGGCCAGAGAAGAAGAGGAGTTCATAGGAGGGGGAGCTCCAGTAGAGGCATATAGGCGAGCACACCTGGAGCAAATGGGGAAGGCTTGCTGGAGAAGCTTCCCAAGAAGGACAGAAGTAATTGTACGAGCAGCTGACATCTGCTGGGGGCCCCGCCTGCCCGTGCTTTCCATTGCTACGTTTCCTCATCTTTAACCTGGGGATAGCAGCAGCACTTGGCTCACTAGGCATCTGGGAGGATCACGCGACTTGGGACAGACAAAGCCCCTGGAACCATGCTTGACACAGCAGCAGTGGTCAATAACGCCAACTAGATATTTCATCAATACTATCTCCTTTGATCTCAACAGCAACCCTAAGAGATGTACACTATTATCTCTATTTTTTCAAAGAGGAAACTGGGGCGCAGAGAGGTAAAGTCAGCGGCCCAACAGCACACAGCAGGAAGGAGCCAGGACTGAAACTCTAGTCTGTCCGACTCCAAAGCCATGCACGAATCTTCCACAGAACCTGGGGGCAAATGCTGGATCCCTACAACCCAGACCTGGAAAGGGCCTTCCAAAACCATTGTGTCTCCTTCGCTTTGTAGAGAAAGACAGCCAGAGAAGGTTGGTGACAGTGCGTAAGCCCCATAGCGCGTCAGGCTGAGGGGCATCTGGGGCTGAGCCTTCCAGATGGACAGGACAGATCACCACGTTGGCCTCAGTCTCCCTGTGAGTCAGTAAGCACCGAGTGCCCCAAACTGCAGCCAGCTCAACTAAGAGTGCAGTAGGGAGCCAGGGCGTCTTCCTGGAGGAGGGGGCAGAGAGAGCAGTTAGGGAGCCAGGGCATCTTCCTGGAGGAGGGGGCAGAGCAGTTAGAGAGCCAGGGCATCTTCCTGGAAGAGGGGGCAGAGCAGTAGGGAGCCAGGGCGTCTTCCTGAAGGTGGGGACAGAGCAGTTAGGGAGCCAGGGCATCTTCCTGGAGGAGGGGGCAGAGCAGTTAGGGAGCCAGGGCATCTTCCTGGAAGAGGGGGCAGAGCAGTAGGGAGCCAGGGCGTCTTCCTGAAGGTGGGGACAGAGCAGTTAGGGAGCCAGGGCATCTTCCTGGAGGAGGGGGCAGAGCAGTTAGGGAGCCAGGGCGTCTTCCTGGAGGAGGGGGCAGAGCAGTTAGGGAGCCAGGGCGTCTTCCTGGAGGAGGGGGCAGAGCAGTAGGGAGCCAGGGCGTCTTCCTGAAGGTGGGGCCAGAACAGCTCTGCACTGGGAGTTCACCCGCCTGCCTCCCACCCCAGGCTGGCAGAGGTCGCCCCGGAGGCTCCCAGGCCCCCTCCCCCTCAGCTTGGGCCTGCATCCCAGAGACCCCCTAACAGGCCCCCCACGCAGCCACCTACCCACCCGCGCTGGGGAGGAAGTCAGGCAATTATAGATGACCTTTGCAAAGGAGCAGAACGTAACGTGGACTCCATTTGCCTGTGCAATCTTGATAATTACCACAGCAATTATTCCCACTGAGCCATTGTGACCAGGCTTCAGCGCAGGTGCTGGGCCCCCCAACATGCCCTGGCTCCTGCCTCCCCCTCTCCCAGGCTGCCTTTTGTCCCCGTGGCATAATCTGCCGCATCTCCACTCCCCAGCTGCAACCACAGGGGTGGGCTGCAGATGGCTGGCTCCATCCCCATTGCAGAGATGAGGAGACAGAGGCTCATCCTCACTGAGGACGAGTGGCCCGTAAGCAGCTGAGTTCTGGCGGGAGCTAGCCCTGAACATGCCATCTGGACCCCATTTTCTTCCCCCACTCAACAGTTTCCTGGGTGAGACAGAAGGACCCTCTGAGCAGTTCTCCTCTAGAAACAGAGGAGAAATGGAATCACGAGTTGCACCCATGGTATAATTTAGGGAAGTCGTTTCTAAACCTGGATGGGCAATGAGATCTCTTTCAAAGAAAATGCACATTACTGGTTTCCACTCTGGAGATTCTGGAGTCTATTAATCTGGGGTAAAACCCAAGTGTCCCTGGCTTGTTTTATTTTTTAAAGTTCTCTCGTATGATTTCAATAATAATCCCAAGCTTGGGAAATGTTAGGGGGTGCAGGAAAGAATTCCTGAGTATCTTCTGTTCTTTCCCTCACCGTCAACTTTTCTAACAACCAACAGCTCCTTCTCTTTCACGTCTAACTAACCCCTGGAAGAGTTAAGGGAAGAGATGTGAGTCATTCACACTTTAGTATAAATAAGTTTACTCAGCCAGCTTTCTGCCGAATGTCTAGCTGAGATTCTGCCTGTTTGGGGCAAGAGGAGGATGGGAATTAGGAGTGTTGAGGAAAGAGAAGACAGCAGGAAGAGGGAGGAGACAGAGATGTTCCCCAGAGACATATCAAGAGTAACAGGCTTTGAAATGAGCCAAATGGCTTGATGAGTGTGTCTCACAACGGGAAAACCAGAGAGAGGCTTGAACTTGTAGTAACTGACGCTCAGGCAAGATTCCAGGCAGTAACTAACCAGTGTCTGCCTGAGCTCCATGGGGGATGCCAGGCACATCATAAAGACCGTTCTATACAGCCCACAGCTGGGGCGGGGTCTAACTTCTCACAGCTCAAAGTGTGGTCCACGGGCCAGAAGCATTGGCATCACCTGAGAGTTTGTGAGAAATGCAGAATCTTGGGCCCATCAGACCTCCTGACCCTGAATCTTTTAACAAAGTTCCCAGGAGACTCCAGAGCACATCAAGGTTGGAGAAGCTCTGGTCCAATTAGCACTTAGCCCCGGAGACCCTTGGGAATTACCTGCTTCTAAGAGAACATTAATGGGCAACAGGCAGGAGGACCTCATAAAACAAGCAGGGGGAATGCAGAACTGGGCAGAAGGGGTTAAACTCCACTAATGAGCTGGCTCTGAGCTGCTGTCTAAAGGAAGGGGGGTGGGCATAGGCCAATAAGATGCAGGAGTTAAGTTGGGGTCCTTGACTTGGGATCCATCACTGAGGTCATGGCTCACTTTGCCACTAACTGGAGGGCTGTGGTGAGTCCCAAAGGAGCTCAGATGAAAAGGCATTTTGGAAACTGTGAAACGCTAAACAGAGTGAGTCACCGTCGCTGCGTCCTGGTGTCCTCAGGAGACCCCACATAAGCCCGGCTTACCTGTTTCCTTTCCATCACCCAAAATGGTGAAAGCTGATCTCAGGCTACAAGAAATTGGACAAACCAAAGTCTCATGAGGATGTCATTTATTTTCTGGTAATGTTTTAATGCATCTGCCAGGATTTGAAGAAGGGAATGGATACCAGGTACAGTCAGGTGGGGGTGGTCCAAGGCTCCCCAAATCTCACATCCACCTACCTGCCAGGGAGCAGCGGCCTCCCACCCTGACTGCACATAAGAATCAGTGCTGTCCGGGGGCACCTGGGTGGCTCAGTCAGTTACGTGTCTGACTTCGGCTCAGGTCATGATCTCACCGTTTGTGAGTTCGAGCCCCGCGACGGGCTCAGTGCTGACAGGGCAGAGCCTGGAGCCTGCTTCAGATTCTGTATCTCTCTCTCTCTGCCCCTCCCTTGCTTGTGCTCTGTCTCTCTCTCTCAAAAATAAACAAACATTTAAAAATAATCTTTAGATGGGAATGCAAACTGACGCAGCCACTCTGGAAAACAGTATGGAGGTTCCTCAAAAAACTAAAAATAGAACTACCCTACGACCCAGCAATTTCACCACTAGGCATTTATCCACGGGATACAGGTGTGCTGTTTGGAAGGGACACATGCACCCCATGTTTACAGCAGCACTTTCAACAATAGGCAAAGTATGGAAAGAGCCCAAATGTCCATCAACGGATGAATGGATAAAGAAGATATGGTGTGTATATAAGTATATATATATTTGGGGCGCCTGCGTGGCTCAGTCGGTTAAGCGGCCGACTTCGGCTCAGGTCATGATCTCGCAGTCCGTGAGTTCGAGCCCCGCGTCGGGCTCTGTGCTGACAGCTCAGAGCCTGGAGCTTGTTTCAGATTCTGTGTCTCCCTCCCTCTGACCCTCCCGCATTCATGCTCTGTCTCTCTCTGTCTCAAAAATAAATAAACGTTAAAAAAAAATTTTTTTTAAAAAGTATATATATATATATATATATATATATATACACACACACATACATATTGGAGTATTACTCAGCAATCAAAAAGAATGAAATCTTGCCATCTGCAACTACGTGGATGGAACTAGAGGGTATTATGCTAAGTGAAATTAGTCAGTCAGGGAAAGACAAATATCATGACTTCACTGATATGAGGAATTTAAGGTACAAAACAGGTGAACATAAGGGAAAGGAAGAAAAAATAATATAAAAACAGGGAGGGGGACAAAAACATAAGAGACTCTTAAATATGGAGAACAAACAGGGTTATTAGAGGGGTTGTGGGAGGGGGGGATGGGCTAAATGGGTAAGGGGCACTAAGGAATCTACTCCTGAAATCATTGTTGCACTATATGCTAACTAACTTGCATGTAAATTAAAAAAATAAATAAAGGGGCACCTGGGTGGCTCAGTCGGTTGAGCGTCCGACTTCGGCTCAGGTCATGATCTCGCGTTTCATGAGTTCGAGCCCCACATCGGGCTCTGTACTGACAGCTCAGAGCCTGGAGCCTGCTTCGGATTCTGTGTCTCCCTCTCTCTGCCCCCTCCCCTGCTTGTGCTCTGTCTCAAAAATAAATAAATATGAAAAAAAAAACTATTAGTCTCTATTTAAAAAATAACATAAATAAATAAATAAATAAATAAATAAATAAAAATGAAAAAAACAATCTTTAGAAAAGAAAAAAGAATCCGTGCTGTCTGGACCACCACAATGGCTAAAATTAAAGGACAGACGATATCAAGTGTTGGCAAGGACGCAGAGCAACCAGAACTGGCAAATGCAGCTGGTGGGGGTCGAAAATGGCCACTTTGGGAAACTGTTTGCCAGTGCCCTCCGCAGTTCACCACATCGCGTGCCTCAGACCAACGCTTCCGCTTTTGGGTACCCAGGCAACAGTGATGAGCGCACGTGGCCACCAAAGTCACGTGCGTGAATACCCACGGGGGTGGTACTCACATTAGCCCCAAACCACCCCATGTCCATCAACAGCGGAAAGACTAAATAAATTGTGCTACCCTGCCCAGAGCCCTGCTTCAGGACAAAGGTCCCCTCCCCTGCTGCGGGGAGTATTTATTGCTGAACTCTCAGTCCCTCCCCAAGAACTGCCCTCCACCTACAGACCCTTCCCGGCGGGCACTCACAGCCAATAACGAACTGGTTGCCACCAGGCCTGGATCCCTCGCCTGAATGCAGGACACCTGTGACGTGCCACCACAGCCTCAGAGCCCTCCCCCCCCGCCCCCGCCCCCCCCCCCCCCCCCCGGGGATCAAGGGAGGCCTGAGTTCAGCCTCTCCCTCTCTGCCCAGTCCCGCGTCCCTCTTACCAGGGGGTGTTCCTGAGAACACTTCCCAGTGACCGTCCACAGATCATTTTAGTCTGTTTCCCCAGAACCCCAACCTGGCCAGTGGGTGCCAACAGTGGTTCTAGGAAGCAGCCCCTGAACGCGGGGGTGGGGAGCTTGGTCCCCACCGGTGGCTGGCAGTGAGGACCAGGGCTGGGCAGGCAGAGAGCTGGCAGCAATGAAGCTGCTCACAGTTTCCCGGGCTGGCAGTGGAAGGGAGCACGCTGCCGGGGCAATACCTCTGGAGTGTGAGAGGCTGGGGGAGCAGTAATTCATTATAAAGCCCACGGAACGGGGCGGCTGTTCCTGGGGGCTCTCGTGCCCTGGAGAAAGACAGTGAAGAGCTGAGAGCGAGTAATCACTAATTCAAGGCCCAGGGTGAAAGCCGAGGGCCTCCTTAGCTGCATATAAATTCTCCCCCGCAGCTGGAGGGGAGGGACTAGCTGAGGAATAGAGATACAGCTTAATTATAAGGGGAGCAGAATGTCAGAGAAGGTTGAATTCTCAGCCCACGATGAGTCTGTGGCACCAAGGTCAGGCCTGGCTTGGGAAACAGCAGGACTTGGACGTGAGCCCTCAGGGCCTTCACGCTGAGGACCACGCTGCGGATCCCCCCTCAGATCTGCCCCCAAACGCCCCGGCCACCAGACCGGTGACTGGAGAAGGCACACCTCAGCCGGGCTGCAGGACGGAGCCACCACGCCCGGGAGGAAGCCAGGAGAGCACGCGGGGTGCCATCTGAGGGCTGGATCAAGGGGTGAGGTGGGCCACGGGGCTGGATAAGGGAGAGCGAATCCCACATATAAGGGTTACGGGGAGAAGGCAACGGCCACGGTGTTGAGAATCAGAAAGGCCGGGGCAGCCGTGTCAGAGGGCGGAAGAGGGGGCCAAAGCCTGAGGCAAGTGGGCACGTTCGGTGGACACGCCAGTCAGGCCAGAAAACCACCAGGTGTCTACCTCCTGCAGGACTGACGGGCCCTCGCTTTGCCAAGGCCATAAGGAAAGCGGTGCTGGGAGGGGTCCCGGCAGCCTGACAAGCTCAGGGCTGAGTGTCCTCTGGAGACCCGACTACAGCTGTTGTTACGGGACTAGGCGCCCCGACAGCGATGAGATGATAGGATCCCCAGATAAAAGGCCAGGGGGCAGTGCGGGGTCGTCAACAGTGAGGCGGGTGCGGTCACCACAACCGCCAGCAAGGTCGGAGCGGCAGCGGGGACAGTCTGGCCCGGAGAGCTTTGGAAGTGGCTCATGGTGGCCCCAGGGCCAGGCCGCCCGGGCAGCCAACAAGGACGCTGCCCCTTCTATACAATCAAAAGAAACCAAGGCCTGAAGATCAACAGAAGTCGTGATCCTCTGCCCAATTTCCAGACCCGAGCAAGGTTTCGGATCCAAGTGACGGAAGCAGAGACCAGGTCCCCAGGAGGACGGGCCCGGTAACCCCAGACCAAATGTATGTGGTGCTAATTTTACCAATCCCTCCCCAGAGGGACTTACGCAGTCATTTATTCGGCTAAGCAGCCGTAGAGAAGGAGGAACACCCAGGCCTTTCAAGGACTGTTAGATACAGGGTCCAGATAGATATAGGTCCCAGGGACCCAAACAGTCATCATGGCCCCCTGTTCGGGGGGAACATATGGAGGCCGGATGACAAATGCATTCCCACCCAGTGTCACTCCGTATGACCTTGGGGCGGTCACCTCCCCCGTCTGGGCCCTGCTGTCCACGCTGCAGGTGAAGGGCCGTACAGGCCACGAGGCTGGAAGAGCAGGGTGTAGACTCACATCCCGGTGTCCACCCCTGGAGGAAGGCCCTTGGAGTCCACCAGGCCCCGCTCAAATCTCAAGTCACCCTTCGGCCCGCGTTCTCATTTCTCATTTTCTGCAAAAGCGCGGATGGTGGCACCTACTTCACACAGCGGCTGTGAGAACCGCCACGGAGACCAATGTTTCATAACACCTACCGCTTCCTCACTCCCAGCTGACGCCTGTGCTGTTGTCGGGAGGAAATGGGAGCGAGCAGTCTGCAGGCAGCACCCCCGCACTCGCTCGGCCCCCACCCCACCCAGCCCAGGCTCTGCCTCCCTCGCACCGGGCCCCAGCCCCTGCCCTCCTGGCTCTCCAGCTGCAATGATCCCCCTCTACCGTGGGCTCAGGGTTTCCCTCCATACAGAATCTCTCCCATAAAGGGGGGAACAAGGTGCTGTTTCTCTCACTTAAAAAAAAAAGGGGGGAGGCACCTGGGTGGCTCAGTCAGTTGAGCGTCCGACTTCGGCTCAGGTCATGATCTCAATGGTTCATGGGTTCGAGCCCCGCGTCGGGCTCTGTGCTGACAGCTCAGAGCCTGGAACCTGCTTCGGATTCTGTGTCTCCCTCTCGCTTTATCCCTCCCCCACTTGTGCTCTGTTTCTCTCTCTCAAAAAGAAATACAACATTAAAAAAAATTATAAAAAATAAAACAATAAAACAAAAAAAGTTCCCCCCGGGGCTGCACACCATCCTCAATGTCTGCCCTGTGAGCCTGCTCCTTTGGGTCACGGAGGACGCTCCTGGGAAGGCCGTCTGGACGCCCCTTTGCCACTCCTTCCCCAACCCTCCAGTCAGGCTCTGGCCTTCACTGGCCATCACTGGCTCCCACAGTGCCAGAGCCCCAGCCCCTTCCCCCAAACCCCCTCCCACAGCCACATGACTGCCACCCCATGAGCCCTCACATCTGTGGCCGTCCTGCTTCTGACATCACACTCCTACTTCAATCTTTCCTTGGCTCTCCGACTTCTATGTGCCCTCACACCCAGGACTCAGCCCTGCGGCCTCTTCTCTTCCTTGGGTGCACCCATTCTCCAAGTGATCTCTTCCAGGCCCGTGGCTTTAAATGTCCCCCTCTTATATTTCTAGCCCCAACTCTGGCACTGAACTCCAGTCTCATATATCCAGCCACCTCCTCAACATCCTATTTGGATATCTAACAGGTTGACCTGTCCCCAATGAAACTCTTTTTTTTTTTTTAATTTTTTTTAGAGAGAGAGCATGCACAAGCAGGGAAGGCAGCAGAGGGGGAGAGACAGAGAGAGAGAGAGACAGAGAGAGACAGAGAGAGAGAGAGAGAGAGAGAGAGAGAGAGAGAGAGAGAATCCCAAGCAGGCTCCATGCTCGGCGTGGAGCCCAATGCAGGACTTGATCCCAGGACCCTACGACCATGACCTGAGCCAAAATCAAGAGTCGGACGCTCAGCGGCCTGAGCCACAGGCACCACCCCAATGGAACTACTGATTGCTCTGGGACCAGCTCCAAGCCTGGCCATCTCCATCCCAGAAAATGACACCACTGTTCGCCCAAATGCTCAAACCAACGATGTAGATTCCTCTCCTCGTCTCACCCCCACATCCCACTGCCTCTCCCTTCAAAACATATGCAGAACCCAGCTACTCAGAGCCCCCTCTGCCACAGACGGTGTGTCAGCACCATCACCTCTTGCCTGCAGGACCGTGTGGCCCCCTCACAGGTCCCCCTTCCACCTCTGCTCCCTACCATCTGTTTGCCAGATGCTTCTCCTTTTAAATCACAAATATAACTTTGACATGTCACACCCCTGCTGAAGCCCTCCAGTGACTCGCCGTCTCCCTGAGAAAGATCCCAGGGCTTGCCCCGCCTGCAGGTGGAACATACAGGACCCCAACCTGTTTGCTGACCCTCACCCCCGGCCACTCCCCCGGCCCCTTCTCCCCTCCAGGCACTTTGTCTTTTCTGTGTCCCTCACACACATCAGGCTCTTTCCTGCCCCAGGGCCTTTGAATGTGCCACTCCCCCGTGCTGGGATGCTCTTCCCCTGGTGTGTCCACAGGCCCAGTTCCCTGCCTTGGCAGGCCTCTAATTCATGTCTCCGACCTCCAACCCATCTAAAACAGCCAGCCCAGCCCTGTCACTCCCTGGTCCCTTACTTCCGTTTTATTTTTCCTTTGTAACACTCATCACTCCCCGATGTTACTTTCTTAATTAACAGACTTTCTTTTTAGAACAGTTTTAGGTTCACAGCAAAACTGAGTAGAAAATACAGAGGATTCCCACATACCCCACTTACCCCTGCCTCCAGTTTCCCCTGCCATCAACATCCCATCAATGTGCCACATTTGTTAAATCAATGGACCAACACTGACACATCAATACCAAGCATGGTCCATAGATTACACGAGCATTCACGCTTGGCATTGTACATTCTAGAGATGTTGACAAACGTATAATGACGTGTGCCCACCACTACAGAATCGTTTCATTGCCCTGAAAGTCACCTATTCATTCACCCATCCACCCCTCTCACCCTCCCTCCCTTTCCCCAAAGCCTTGGCAACCAATCATGGTCTTTTAATGGTCTCTGTGAGCTCTGCCTTTTCCAGAATGTCATATAATTGGAGTCCTAAAGTATGTAGCCTTTTCTGACTGGCTTCTCTCACTTATTAATGTCTTTCAGGTTCCTCCATGTCTTTCATGGGCTTGATAGCTCACTTCTTTTCAGTCCTGATTAGTATTCCATTGTCTGGGCATATCAGCTTATTTCCACATTCACCTCTTATAGGACATCTTGGTTACTTCTAAGTTTTGACAAGTGTCATTCAAAATAAACAATAGGTTGGGGCGGCTGGGTGGCTCAGCCAGTTAAGCATCTGACTTTGGCTCAGGTCATGATTTCATGGTTCGTGGGTTCCAGCCCTGTGTTAGGCTCTGTGCTGACAGCTCAGAGCCTGGAGCCTGTTTTGGATTCTGTGTCTCCCTCTGTCTCTGCCCTTCCCCCATCCACACTCTGTCTCTCTCTCCTTCAAAAATAAACAAACATTAAAAAAAAAAAATAGTAGGTTAAAGGCACGGATGAGTCCTGCGTAAAGGAGACTCTTTACCTCGGGTGTACCTGGTTTTTCCCAAATTTGACCATTGACAATGCATCCAATGCATTGTGCAATGCAACCATCCACCCCCTGGGGCCACAGGAACTCATCCCAGGAGGACGAGCTTCTCCTGGAAGGAAGAGAGGCTGAGAGCAATAAAGCAGAGCTGGGGGGCACTGAAATAAAGGGAATGCTTGAGGCTGGGAGGTTTGGGGGATGTGGCCGGGCAGGGACTCCAAGAGCAGTAATAGGAACTAAACTGGGGACCTGACTCTGGTGCCCCACAGCCGCACAGCAGCTGGGGGCCCCCAGGCAGCCACCTCCCCTCTCTGCCTCTCAGTATCCCTGAGAAATGAAGGGATCGGGCAAGGCTGGTCCTTATAGCCCAAGGCCGTACTGCCCAAAGCTTCTGAGGCTATGGGTGGGTTCTTTGGTGGGTTTCTAGAATTCATACAGCATAAAGCCTCTAACACCCAGACTGAGACTCTAATGGCCATTCCTCATTAAATGGACCGGCAGAGAAAAGACAACTCACAGAAATGGGAAAAACATGTTGGCAAATCATATATCTGCTACGTGTCTAGTATCTAGAATATATCAAGAACTCTAAAACTCATCAATGAAAAAACAAAGTACCCAATGGCAAAATGGGAAAGGATATGAGAAGACCTCTCCCCAAAGAAGATATACAAAAGGCCAATGAGCACATGAAAAGATGCTCAATATCAATAATCATTAGGAAAATGCCCATCGAGACCTCAATAAGATGCCACTTCACACCCGCTAAGGTGGCCATGACCAAAAAGACGGATGATAAAAAGCGCTGGTGAGGATGAGGAGGAACTGGAACTTTCACACACTGCTGGTGGAAACGTAAACCTGCACAGTCTGAGAAACAGCCTGGTAGTTTCCTCAGAAACTTAAAGGTCGATTTATCGTGTGACCCCGGGTACATATCCAAGAAAAACGAAAGCATATGTCCACACAAAAACTTATACGTAAATGCTCACAGAAGCATTACTCATTACAACCAAAAGTCCATTACAACCAAAAGCCGTTACAACTCAAATGTCCATTAATGCATCAACGGATTGATGGATTAAAGTCCGTTAATTTATCAATAAAACGTGTGTATCCACGCGATGGAATATTATTCAGTCATAAGAAGGAATGAAGCAGCTCTGTACTATGACACGGGTGACCCTGAACCACATTACGCTACATGAAAGCAGCCAATCAGAAAAGTCTTGCAGCGGTCCACTTACCAGGGGCGCCTGGCTGGGTGGCTCAGTTGGTTGAGCGTCTGACTTTGGCACAGGTCATGATCTCACAGTTCGTGAGCTCTGGGGGCTCTGTCAACCTGTCAGCACAGAGCCTGCTTTGGATCCTCTGTCCCTCTCTCTCTCCCCCTCCCCCGCTTATACTCTGCTCTCTCAAAACATAAATAAAAATATAAAAAAAACAAAACAAAGGAATCCACTTACTGGATATCCAGGAAAATTAAGTTTATAGGGACAGGGAGGAGACTGGTGGCTGCCAGGAGCTTGAGGGAGGGGAACTGAGGAGTAATTGGCTCGAGGGTATGGGGTTCCTTTCTGGAGTGATGGAAATGTTCTGGAATTAGATAGTGGTGACATGGCACAACTTTGTGAATGTGCTAAAAGCCATGGGATTATACATTTTAAAAGGGATAAAATTGTATAGATATAGAATTATATCTCAATTTAAAAAATATATATCTATACCCCACAGCTCTTCAAAGAAATGGCTGATTGCAGCTCTGCGGAGACTAGAACATCTTCATTGCAGAAAGCAAGGACACTTGTAAACACAGTGTGTTTTGTGTGAAAAGGATGCCAGAGGCATCCCACAGGCCAAAGATGGGACAACTTAGGCATTATGCTGAGACTGTGTCTTCCTCTCTTTCTGTGTCTTCCTCTCTTTCTGCCCCTTCCCTGCTTGCACTCTCTCTCTCTCTCTTTTTCAAGAGTGAACAAACATTAAAAAAAGAAAAAAAAAAAAAGAGGAATGTTCCAAGTGGCATTTTTCACCATAGCCACATATCAGAAACAACCCGGATGCGGGTAAACACTAGCCTGGAGAATTAAATCACGGTCTGTTCACATATTTGGAACACTATACAACAAAGAAAAATGAAATAATTACTACTACAAAGAACACTCTAGATGCATGGTAAAAAGAAAATGCTAATTGAAAAAAAAACAGCCATGAAAGGATAATAGTTCCGTTAATTAAAATTCACTTTTGTTATTTTTAATTTTTTAACGTTTATTTATTTTTGAAAGAGAATACAAGTGGGGGAGGGGCAGAGAGAGAGGGAGACAGAAGATCCAAAGTGCGCTTCCCGCTGACAGCAGATAACCCGATGCAGGGCTTGAACTCACGAACCGTGAGACCATGACCTGAGCCAAAATCAAGAGTTGAACACTTAACCAACTGAGCCATCCAGATGCCCCTCCGTTAATTAAAATTCAAAGAGAGACATCACTATTTGGTTTTGGATGCATACTTACATGGTAAAAACAAAAACCAAGCAGCTAGTAACACTAACTATTTAGAACGGTGGTCCTTCTGGGAGAGGGGCCCAGTGGGGGACAAGGGTGCGAGGGGGGGTCTCTTAGAACTATAGCAATTTTTTTTGACCTACATGGTAGTGACAAGGATGTTGGCTTTGTATTAAATTTTTTTTTAATCTTTATTTATTTTTGAGAGAGAGAGACAGCATGTGAGCAGGGGAGGAGCAGAGAGAGAGGGAGACACAGAATCTGAAGCAGGCTCCAGGTTCCGAGCTGTCAGCACAGAGCCCGACGCGGGGCTCGAACCCACGAACCATGAGATCATGACCTGAGCCGAAGTCAAACACTCAACCAACTGAGCCACCCAGGCGCCCCGGCTTTGTATTGATCTGTTAAAATGTATAACCTATTTTATACACTTTTATATTTTAAAATGGGAAAAATACTCACTGGTCTCCTTTGGGGGTTGCCAGAACACGAACTCGTTGACTTTATAACTGATAAACAAAGGGAAAGAATCAAGCCTTTATCCTACTAAACACACTATATTTCAGAAGAACGAAATAAATGAAGAGGCAAAGTTCTTTACAGAAGTCTAGCTTATGCAAACAAAATGATCAAATTAGAAAATCACCATCTGGTGAGGAGGAAAATGTGACAGAAATCAGACGTTAACTTGCAGTAAAGGTGGGGTGGCCACGGCTCTGGGGGCTCTCACCTCCCCTGCACCCCTCCAGCTGCTGTGGGGGGCACCTCACCTGCCTGCAGACCATAGCTCTCCAGCCATGCAGGCCATGCTGGGAGCAGAGAAACGGCTCCACTGGCTACACCAACTGGGTGACAGGCTAATTTGCATGTGCTTTGCATGCTATTTCATGTCCAGAATTTGCGCAAATATGCCTGGAGCTCTTCCAAGGGGGCCACAGGCCTCTCCTTGGCGCAGCCCCGGGAGGGAGCCTCTAGGCGTGAGGCTTGAGACAGAACCTGGCCTCCAGTGCCCAGCTCAGCTGAACAATGTTTCAGAGCGGCTTGGGGATGGGGTAGAGAAAGGGTCCTAGGGGGAGCAGGGGTCTCAAGGATCTGGAGCTGAGGCAGGTTGGGGCACCCACCCCCATCTTACTGCCTCACAGACCCGCATCACCAAGGCAGCGTGGGGGGCTCTCCACCCTTAACATCCCTCAGGCATTGACTCAGTTTCTCCCTATTGGGCTCGCCTTGACCCTGTGTGGGGCGGTGGTAAGGCGTAAAGAAGCCTGCTGTGATTTGTCGCCCCACCCCCAGTCCTGTCCAGGGGCACCCAGGCCAAGCCAGCTTTGCAGCTTACCAGGCCAGCTGGTATGAGGGGGAGGGGCCCCCAATGCCCAGGCCAGCTGGGACTGGCCCAAGGGCCCACCCGGCCAGTCGGGACGGTGACAAAGGGGCTGGGAGGCAATGCAGGGCAGATGCAGGAACCCTAGGCCCTGTAGGGTCGGGGAGACCTCCCATCAGAAGTGCCCGTCTGGGGCCCGGCCAAGTGGGGCAGGTGAGATGGCAGCTGGTCACCCAACACTTGGGGAGCAGGCAAGGGGAACAGCCTGGTGTCCGATGGAGCTCCTGATAGAGGTGACACCAGATATCCCGCTGTGGGTGGAGCTGGGGGAGGGGAGGTGGGAGTGAGAGTCGCGTTCAGACCCTGTTGGAGTCCCAGCTCTATCACGCGTTCGCTAGGGACCCTGACCCGAAGCCTGAGGCCCCTCTGCAGCCTCAGCTTGCCCATCTGAACTGGGTGCTGTGACCCTGCGGTGTGTGAATGCACACGAAGAGCCTAGCACAGTGCCCAGCACACAGGAAGTGCTCAGCGGGCACCGCGTGTTGTCCATGTTGTCATTGCAGAGGCTGGGGCTCAGGGCTCCTCGGGGGTCAGCAGGGTGCGGACAACAGGAGAGGGGGTTCTCGTCACTGAATGGCCAGCAGCCGGTTCAGTAGGGCACACGGCACTGGATACCTGCTCGCTGAACGAAAGTGTGAGAGGACAACTAGGAACCAGCAGCCACTAAGACGTTAACCAGCCAGTCAGGGGGTCCCCTGGAACAATCTGAGCTCCAATCCCAGGTCTGTCCCTTCTTGGCTGTGCCACCCCAGGCAAGTCATTCCACGATCCCACCCCCAGGACCTCGACTTCCTCATCTATCAAACAGGAATAATGGTCACTAATAGATCCCTCCCTCACAGCTGATGGCTGGACTGGGAGCAGCAAATGGGTATGAAAACGGAGGAGGTGTGCACGATGCCCTAGACCGCTGTCCCCCTTCGGGGAGTTGCCGGGGCTTCTGGGTGAGCCGCCTCCTCACCCGAGATGCCCAAGAGGTCATGCCCTCCCCGGAGACCAGCCAATGACTGCCCGGTAAGGGGGTACACAGTGGCCTGGCTCCTTGCTTGCCTCAAGGCAGGACGACCCCACCCCTGGCACTTGCTGCACCCCTCTCGAGCACTCTGCAGGCTCCCTCCCGCCCTTCTGTGAGCTGCCTGCAATAAATCACTTGCCCAGGAATCCCTGTCTCCGATTATGCTTCCCTATGCTTCCCGCATCTGACCTAGGACAGGAAGTATTTTGTAAACTCTGAAGCATTCTTTTATTTTCCAGGAAATGCTGAAAAGAGAGGAGCTGACCAAGAATCATGTAAGGGGAAGAGGAGGTCTGCTCTGCGGGCAGTCATGCTGCCCTGCCCTCACGAGCTCCCAGGGAGGCAGGGGAGACAGACAGGAAACCAACAACATCGTAACATCAGGGATGGGTAAGTGCTATGAAGGAAACTAAAGCAGGGGGCAGAGGGTGGAGAACAATGGCAGCTACTTTAGGTGAGATGCTCTGGGAAGGCCTCTCTGAGGAGGTGACAAGGGCAGAGATGTGAAACATCAGAAGCCATGCTGACCTCTGCAGCCAGGCACAGGGAACAGCAGTGCAAAGGCCCTGAGGCAGGAGGATATCTGATACATCCAAAACCGGCAGGGAGCCCAGTGAGGTAGGAGTGAGTGGCATGAGATGAGGTCAGCAGTACTGAGCAGCAAGCCATGCAGGGCCTTGTAGACTGTTATAGGACTTTTTATAGGACTTTGGGTTTTATTCCAAATAAGAGGGAGTCATTGAAGTTTTGAGCAGAGCAGGGACATGATCTGACTGAGGTTTTGAAAGGGTCTCTTTGGCTGCTAGGGCAAGGAGAGAGGCAAGGGAGACCAGGCAGAGGCTGCTGCAATAATCCGGGAAAGCCACAGTGGCGGTTCAGAAGGGAGGGCGGAAATGGACAACACGGTGAGAAGTGGTCAGACTCTGGGCGTCATGAAGGTAGAGTCAGGAGGGCTTACTGAACAGAGCATGAAGGGGAGTCAGAAGACAGATGAATCCAACTACCCAATTTACAGAGGGGACAGAGGAACATGTTAATCCACACCATGGAGATACAACCAACAAAATCCGGCTGCGGGAAATTCCAGGGGACAAATAACCTGGTTTCTCCTATAGATAAATTGCCAAGGATGAAGGAAAAGATGGAGAGGGAACCTATGGATTAAAAGAGACTGAGACAGGGGTGCCTGGATGGCCCAGCCGGCCAAGCATCTGACTCTTGATTTTGGCTCAGGTCATGATCTCACGGTTCATGAGTTTGAGCCCTACATTGGGCTCTGTGCTCACAGTGCAGAACCTGCTTGAGATTCTCTCTCTCTCGTTCTCTCTCTGCCCCTCCCCGACTCTCTCTCTAAACAATAAATAAACATTTTTTAAAAGGGAAAAAAAGAGACTAACACATCAACCAATAACAATATGTAAATCTTATTTGGATCTTGAGTCAAATAAGCCATAAAAAGAAAAAGAAAGAAAGAAAGAAAGAAAGAAAGAAAGAAAGAAAGAAAGAAAGAAAGAAAAGAAAGGAAGGAAGGAAGGGAAAGAAAGAAAGAAAGAAAGAAAGAAAGAAAGAAAGAAAGAAAAAGGAAGAAGGAAAGAAAGAAAGAAAGAAAGAAAGAAAGAAAGAAAGGAAGGAAGGGAAAGAAAGAAAGAAAGAAAGAAAGAGAAAGAAGAAAGAAAGAAAGAAAGAAAGGAAGGAAGGAAGGGAAAGAAAGAAAGAAAGAAAGAAAGAAAGAGAAAGAAGAAAGAAAGAAAGAAAGAAAGAAAGAAAGGAAGGGAAAGAAAGAAAGAAAGAAAGAAAGAAAGAAAGAAAGAAAAAGAAAGGAAGAAAGAAAGAAAGAAAGAAAGAAAGAAAAAAAGAAAGGAGGAAAGAAAGAAAGGAAGGAAGGAAGGAAGGAAGGAAGGAAGGAAGAAAGAAAGGTCTGCAATAACTGGGAACATGAATACTCAATGGATATGTGACAATATAAAGGAAAGGAAAGTTTCTTCTTAGGTATAATAATGGTACTGTGCTTATGTTGAGAAGAGTCTTTATCACGTAGAGATACATCTTGGTATATTTGTAATGAACTGATGCCTTGGAGTGATCCCACCCAGTTTGAATCACTAGGGGAAAAGGAGAATAGGGGGCAGAAATGAAACAAGACTGGCCATGAATTGATAGGAGTCGTAGCTGAGCAACGGGTACATGGTGGTTCGGGATACTATTCTCTCTACTTTTGTAAATGCTTATATTTTCCCATAATAAAAAGTTGAAAATGTAAAGAACAGAAGAGGAAACTGAGTCCCAAGGCAAGGTGTTGAATGGCCCAAGGCCCCTGCATGAGTCAGTATAAGGGCCAGGACCTCACCCTGTCGCCCACCCCCCCCCCCCCGCCCCTGCCCCCAGCCCATGCTCCTGCCCTCCTTCAGCTCTCTCTCTTCTCCAGTGGTTGGTCAAGGTTGGACTGAGGCAGGCCAAGGGCAGGGTGGGTGGCCCTGGGAGGGCCCGGGTGGGACAGAAGGGAGCTGAGGGGCTCTGGGCCACCTGTCCCAGAAAGTCCAATGAGGCCAATGGCTTCAAATATTTGGCATATTCCCCAGCAGCCTCATTTCCCACTTCCTCCCTCAGGTTCCTACACTGATTTCCTCCCCAGAGCCCCCTACAACCCACCTCTGCAGCCTATGCGCCTTTGTCCCTGCTGTCACTTTGCCTGGAAGGCACCTTCCACCTCTACCATCGTTTTCCTTCCGGATCTACCTCCCGCAGAAGACCTTCCATGGTCTTCGGGAGCATGCCTCTTCTTCACTCCCTAACGACAGGTGTCATGGCGTAGAGGTCAAGAGCAGAGCCTCTAGATCCAGACCGCATGGGTGTGAATCCTGCCTCAGCCGCTTACTCGCAGTGTGACCTCAGGCAAGTCACTTAACTTCAGTTTCCACATCTGTAAAATGGGTATAACCTTGTAAGGAAACTAAATGACTTAAAAAATACGATTAAGAAAATAGTGCCGGCACATGTCAGTGGACCTCAGGCCCCCTTGGGCCCCCTGGCACTGCTGTCCAGGGCCTGTCTCCCTCCTTTGTCTCCCCCACAGGAGACCTCAGTACCGCGCACACGGTGGGTGCCCAACACCACTTTCATGGAGACTTGGCTTCTGCAATGCTTCTGCCTTCCTGACACCCAGACTTCCCTTAGCCCCTTGCCCATCCCACCAGGTTGCATCCACCCCAGGAAGGCAAGGAAGGAAAGGAGAAAGAGGGGTCCCAGGAGGCCAGGAGAAACTGGTCCCATGAGGGGCCCAGTTCAAAACCAGCCACAAACAAAAATTTAAACCCAAGTGGCAGCATCCGACTCAAACGCCGTCAAACTAAGGGGAAAGCAATTTAAACGCTCATTTTTTAAGATTTCTAAGAAAAACCCCAGATATCATCAAGTATAATTTTAATTATGTTTTTATGAGTAATGACATTTGCTGTCAGAAAAGGCAAACAGCACGGCATGGCTGAAACGAAAAGGAAACATTCCCCATCTTGCTTGGCACTGAGCCTCCTAATACCTGCCCCCAGAGGTAAGCTCCGATAACGACGGGGTACACAGCCTTCCAGACATTTCTGTGCAGTGTGGACACAGAGGTACACATGTATATATTTTTTTAACGGACTCATACTAAATATGCTATTCTACAAAGTCACTTGCCTCAACCTGCCATACCTGCTGACCATCTGTTCTTTCTGGTCCGCATCTCCAAGCCTCTAAAACAGTGGCTGGCACACAGGAGACACTCAGTGGAGACTCATTGACCAAATGGAGGAACTGAACAGCTGCCTAAAATCACACGGGCCGGAGAGGTCCTAACTACACCACCGGCCCTCCTGATGTGGCTCTGCCACACTGACCGTCTCCACCCAGCTGTCTTTGCACCCCACTAGGAGGGCACCTGGGGGAGAAACTGCCAGATCAAAGCTTTGATTACTATGGCCCACCTATTCTCCCCGGCTGAGGTGAGACTTCTGATTTCCCACACTCTCTGCCACCTAAGAGCTTTATTATGATGAGGACTTTGATTTCTCGAATGCATTAACATTATTATAGTGACGCCACCCTTGACCATCGAATCTCCTTTTGTGCCTCCTGAATAAATGAGAGCACGGCCCGTGTTTCTGAGCGGCACCAGAGAACCAAACTCCACAAATGAGGAGTTATTCTCTAGGCAGTAAACAAACAGTTTACGACACAAAATTCGAAACCGTCTCGTTGATTTCGAAAAGAGCGATACTTTAATTTCTTTTTAACTGTCAGCTTCAAACAAGTAGCGATTGAGCCCTTCCACAGTACAAAAGAAGAGAAAATTAGAACCCCCCCACACTTCACCTCTCTTTCTCTTTACCCCTCTCCATTCCCTGTGTAGGGTAGCCAGATGTAGCAACTAAAAATGCAGGACACCTACTTAAATTTGACTTCCACATAAACAACAAATAAAATTCCTAGTGCAAGTGCATTCCACGCAATATTTAGGGCACGCTTGTACTAAACAAATTTGTGGTTTCTCTGAAGGTCAAATGTAACTGGGCATCCTGGATTTACTTTATCCAGTAAGCCTACTGCAGCACCCCCTGCCCCAGCATTTTAACATGAAGTGATTTTTAAACTTTATTTATTTTATTTTTTTAATGTTTATTTATTTACTTGGGGACAGCAGGGGAGAGGCAGAGAGAGAGGGAATCCCAAGCAGGACCCTGTCAGCGCAGAGCCCGGCAGGGAGCTCGATCTCACGAACTGTGAGATCACGACCTCAGCTGAAATCAAGAGTTGCGGCAAACTGACTGAGCCACCCAAGTGCCCCAATATCAAGTGACTTTTAAAGAGTACCCGAGGCCTCCTCTGCCCTCCCAGCCATCAGGCAGCCCACTGGCCCTGTCACCCAAGAGGTCTAGGGAGGCACCCCTCCACCACGCCCACAGGCATACTCCCCACCTCTCCCTCCCCCCCCCAGCCAGATGGCCCCACCAACCTCCTTGGCGTTGGAGTCCCACCCCCTCAGAGCCAGGTTCCTGCTGGTCTTCTCCCCTTGTAGATTCCTTCCCTCCCATCCTTTCTGGTGGTAAACTCTGTCTCTGGTCCCAGCTGCCGGGGAGCTGGGGGGGGCGGTGATGCCAGCACGTGACCCTTGGCTAGCAGCCCCTCTTTGCTGCTGCTGCTGCTGCAGAACCACCTGCCTAAGGGCAAGCCCAGGGCCCCACCCAGAGCCTGATGGGTGCTGAGGTCTAGCTGCCTGATGGTCAAGTTCTGCTCGAAAGGGCTGCTCTAGCTCCAGAGTTCATGGTGGGTCCCTGAGGTTGTCTGTGGCCGCCTACATCGGAGCTCCGCTTCTCCCTCCACCCCATCCTGCCTGCTTCCTTCCCTGGTGTCTACGGGCAAGGCTCAGAACCCACCCCCCCCCCCCCGCCACCTACACACTGATTCCCCTCACTTTCTACCCGGCCTGTCCTCAGTCCCCATCTCCCCCCACCCCTGCCCCAGTCTGCTGCCCCCCTGGCTGGAAACCAACCACAAAGTGCCTACATCAGGTGGGTCTGATGCTGGCTAATGGAGTTTGCTTGGCTTTCCAGTACATTCTACATTTTCCACAATAAACACATATTATTTTGGGAATAAGAAAATAAAAGCTTTTTTTTTTTAATTTAAGAAAAATGTAAAACCAAACCAAGCACCCCTCCTCCACCTGGCACACCCACTCCTTCCCCACCCCCCCCAACCTGCCCCCTCATCCTGTTTCCCGGGGGGAGGCTTCCCCCAAATGGGTGAACTCCCCCACCCCAAGTGCTCTCCCCTGTCCCACCAGGTCCACAGGCCCTTTCACCTCTCCAGTGAAGGCTTTCTACCACCAGCTTATCCCTGCTGTGGGGCTATATGCAAATTTATGAGTGGTTTCCTCAACTCCTGTGGGGGAGAAGAAAAATGCTGTATGTGTCCCAAGGTTGGTGACATGAGGGGCCACATTCACTCATTCCCTAAGGGAGCTAGGGCTATCTGGTGCCAGGCACTGGGGACACTGGGAACAGGACACAGACCCTGCCCTTGGACTTCGCGGCCTTTGGGGTGGGAGAAGGCGGGGCAACAACCAAATGCCCCAGAGGGTGCTATGGGGGAGGGGGGCGCTGAGCAGCAGGCCCAGGTAGAGAAACTTCTGGGAGGAACAGAAGTCTCAGCCACCCCAGGGTGAGAAGAAATGTGTAGGGAAGAGGAGGGAGAGTGTTCTAGTGGGGGGAGGGGGGGGAGGGGGGAACAGCCTGTGCACAGGCCTGCAGGTGAGAGAAGCATGACTTATTTGAGGAACTGAGAACAGTTCAGAGCAGCTGGAGGGCAGAGGGAGGGTGAAAAGAAAGAGGAAACACAGGCTTGGGGAGGGCAACAGTGCCAGTTTTAGGAGATTGCCCTTTGTCCTCAGGACAATGGAGAGCCATTGAAGGACGCAGAGCAGGGTCAGCTGTGCATCCTACAAAGGTGACCCTCCTGATGCTTGAGATTGGTTAGTATTCTCAGCAGCCGCAACCCCCAGTCACACTTAATCTTGCACCTCCCACCCACAGCGCCTGAACTTTAGCCACTGAGGACCTGAAACCTGCATCTCCATGGAGACAGCAAGCCCCCAGCAGCCAGCTTCACAGCCCTCTTGCTCTTGCAGTAGAGAATACAGGTTAAGAGCATGGACTCTGGAGCCAAAGTTCAAATCCGAGCTCCTCCACTTTCAGACTGTGTGACCTTGGACAGATCACTTCTCTGTGCCTCAGTCTCCCCTTTTGTAAAATGGGGATAATAGCGTCCCTACTTCATTGGGCTTTTGTGAGGATTGAATGAGTTAATAGTTGGAATAGGACCTGGCACATGACGAATGCTGTGTGCTGGTAGTTTCTACTGTTATTACTGCACCCTCTTCTCGAGACCCCCCCCCCAGGGCCAACCCCTTCCAGGCACTAACACATCCCCCCCTCGCCTCTCCCTACCCCTGAAGCACCCCTCCATGCTTCCTTACCCTCTCCATTACTAGGAGCCAAGACAGCCAGGGAGGGGGAGCCTTGGGGTTCTAGAACAATCACTCTCTGACCTGCGTCTGGGCCCTCACCCCAGCTCCCTGGAGCCCAGTGGAGAGAGCACTGGACTTGGAGCCAGGAACTGAGTGCCATCCCTGGCTCTGCTGCTGACCTTCTCTGGGCCTCAGTCTCCCCCTCTGTAAGGCCAGGACAAGAACATCTTGCAGATGTCTTGGCTGTCAAAGGAGCAACAAGGGCCAGAAAGGAACTCTGTACATGTCCATATCCGTCATAGACCTCAGAACCCCTGGCCTCTTCTTCTGGCCTGGGTTTCCTCCTCCACATGATGGAATCAGGAGATTTTCTCTGAGCTCGCCACGAGGACCCCAGAAGCTGAAGATGGCCTGGCTTGGGACTTCCCAAACTCCCTGAAGCTGACCAAGCTGACCAGAACTTTCCCAAAGGCTGAGACAGAGACAGAGACAGAGACCCCTGGTCTGAGCTGAGCATCCCAGGAAGAAAATGCCAACCCAGGGGCCTGAGGGAAGCCAGACTTCCACCAGGCCTTCTACCAAGCCTAGATTAGACCAGGGCACTCAAACCAGGGGCCCAAAAAGACCCTCTGAAGCCATCGGGACTGTGACGTTTATCTCCAAATGTCATCACTATCCATCAGCCGCAGGACCAGAAAGGGCCTAAATGGGACTGTCTGATTTTGGTGGCTCTTAGTCCTGGGGGATGGAAGGAAAGCCCCAGAGGAGGCTCACTCCCCAGCTTCAGGTTGCCAGCTATTTCCCATAGTCCACATTCATTCATTCACTCATTCTACAAACGTTTACTTGGTGCCAGGCTCTGGTCAGGTTCAGGGTCAATGGCAGAAGTGAATGGAACAGATTCCTACCCTGAAGGCACCTCTGGTCCAGAGGGCGACAGACAAGACATAAATAACTAAACCACAAGGCAGACTAGGTTGAAGAATGCAGGGCAGGAGGCAAGGATCTCACCTGGGGTATCACGAAGCTTCCTGGAGGGGGTGGTTTGTGAGTGGTGATTTGCATGTGATGGGAAGGTCAGGTGGACCTTTGGAAGGCATAGAACTTCCAAAATCATTGACGGTTCTGTTTGCACCCCGGCTGTGCCAGAGCCAGGGCAATGTAGGTTATTTATGGTTGTGCCCAGAGAAAAGCGGCCACATGTGTCACTGCACGTGGGGTGCAGAGCTGGGCTGTGGGGGTAGGGGGCAGCCGGGGCTTGAAGCTGGGTCTGGCCAAGCTCTGGGGTTTGCCACTGTGCCCCTCACACCCTGATGACTCTTTAATCTTTTCCTGCCCTCCTAAGGCAAAAAATAAGAGGGAGAGGGTTCCAACCGGCAGCAAGTGGCCTGGGGGATAGGGAGGAGAGCAGTGTCAGAAAGACCATGGCTTCTGCTTATTTGCAGGCTACTTAGCATCACCTCCTTCTCTCCTCCCCACTTCCATCCCAGCTATGAGGGAAGGGGTAGACAGACAGAAGAAAATGTCTTTAATTGTAAACCAGACATGGCATAGGGCGCATCAACTGCTGTGTTTCTCCCAGCCCACTCTGATCCATAAATAGCTTACGCACCAAGCTGGCACAAGCCCACCCGCCCTGCTGGGACCACACCGCCCCAGGCCAGAGACTCGGAACCCCCGGGCCTGGGTCCCAGCTTCCCCAGGAACCTATTTCCTGCGTTTTCCCCAGGGTAAAGGCCTCCGCTGCTAGCTGCCTTTCCCAAGGGGCCGGGCGCAGGGGCATCCTGGCATTGCCTGGGTGATGCCCGCGAGCCCCGGTGCCTGCAAGGCAGCCCCGGCGCGCGCCCACCTCTCTCCAGTGCCCAATCCCCGAGGTATCAGCCTCTGCGCCCACCGCAGACCCGCATCCCTAACTGGCCTCCTCCCTCCGCACCCTCTCACCCAGGGCCAGACCCCCTACCTGGGGGCAGGAGGGCCCGGCACCATCGGCGGCGCCACGGGGCAGAGCGGGGCGTCTGGGGCCGGCCTCAAGCCCGGACGACTTCCCGGGGGAAGAGGAGGCTGCGCCGCCGCCGCCGCCGCCGCCACCGCGTCTCTCCGGACCGCGCCGGGGCTGCGGGAAGGAGGAAGGTCAGAGCCGAGGAGGCGGGGGGAGGAAGGAGGAGGCGTGCACAGATGGGCGCAGATTAGAGAGGCATTTTTAGCGAGCCAATGGCAGCTCGGCGCAGGGCGGCGCGGTGCCTGCGCAGGTGCCGAGGAGGCAGCTCCCGGCTTAGCTGGCGCCCGCGGAGGGGGGACCTGCTCCCCCAGGTCCCCGGCCGGCGCCCGCCTCCAGGGGCTGCTCCCGGCTGGCGCCCGCCGGCCCCTCGTCCCCCCCCCCCCAGCCCCCCTGCAACGGCTCTCCGGAGCCGGGGGCGTCGCTCCCTTCCCCTCATTGCCCTTTCCACACCTTCTGGGACATTCTTCCGGCCCTGACCGTCCGTCTGTCGGTTTCTGGCCTCTCCTAAACCTACGTGTTCTGGTACGAGCGGGTGCGTGTATGGTGAGAGTGAGTGTGTGTGTGTGTGTGTGTGTGTGTGTGTGTGTGTGTGTGTGTGAGCGAGCGCGCTCTGGAGGGACGGCCCCTCCTCCCCCATCCCATCCTCCCCCGCCCCACATCACCTTCGCCCAGAAGTGCCCCCGTTGACCCCATGGGGCAGGCATTAAACCTCGTGCCCTAGTTCCTGTTGGACGTGCTGTCCCCAAGATAGACCCTAGGCCATCTCCTCGGGGCTGGGGGGGGAGTGGGGGGGGAGGGGGGGAGTGGGGAGAGGGTTGTTGTAACCCCCACCGGCTTTGCCTTGACCCCTCGCTCTTCTTGCCCTGAACCGGGAATGTTTCGGGGAGCGTGGACACTGCAGGGAGACTGGGGCAACTCTCCTCACTGTAGATAGATGCAAGGGGCTGATCATTTATTCAACACCGATCTGTTGAGAGCCTATCTTGTGCAAGGCACCACCGGGGCTGGGCTCCCTCCGGTAGAGTGCAAAATAGACCAAATCTCTACCCTCAGGCAGAGCATGTGTGAGGGAAAAATGCTGAGTATAATAAATAGTATAAAGAATATGTTTTAAGATTGTATGCACAAAGTAGGAAAATAAAGCTAGGGAAAGGGGAAGATAATGGGAGTATTCACAGGGTGATTAGGTACTAGGCATTTATGGGGAACGGGGGTGGCTGAATCTGATTGTAAGCCCCTCAGGTGGTCCTGCAAACTCTCCTTAGCCACAGACCTCACCACTCCCTATTGTGTGTACCTGGGCTGATCACACATGTTTCCTGCCATCCCTCTCCCATCCTCCCTCACCAGAGGCACCAAACGAAATTCATGACCCTAGTGACCAGGGGGAATGCCCACGTGCAGCATTTGTTCAATGAGAATTCTCTGAGTACTGATTTCCTGTTAGGTGTTAGAGCCTGGAGGAATTCAACAATTCAACACCTAGTTAGGGGGGCCAGATGACAGTACCTACCCCAAGGATGAAGAGGATAGCCACGTGAGTGCACAACGTCCCAGAGAAGGTCAAAGGGCTCTGGTTTAGGGTCATCCAGGAAGGCTTCCTGAAGGAGGCAGCATCCCGATGAGTGTGCTGGGATTCTGATGAGCCAGATGGGGCAAGAGGCAGCAAAGGATTATTGAGACAGGCCAGCAAAGCCAGGAGACATTTGGCAGGTGGCTGGGCTGGGGTCCCAGAGCATACTGGACACCCTCCATGTAAGGAATACGTTCATGTCTGGAACTGATGAAATCCCACCATCTTCCACACCCTAGCAGTTCCTGGTTCCAGTTGCCCTCTCATCAACCTGGAATTTCCCATTGCCAGGAGGAGATGTGTTGAGCATGTAGAGGAGAAATCACGGACTCCACTCAATTGCTTGTTTGCTGGGTAAAAAAGGACATATTACTTAACCCCTCTGAGGTTTAACTTCCTTGTCTTAATAAGCTGTGTGACAACTTACTTAATTGATCTATGCCTTGGTTCCCTTGTTTGGAAAATGGACACGGCAACAACACCTGCCTCACAGGTCCTGTGAATGTTACACAAGACAATAAAGATGAATTGCTTAGCACGTAAGTACTCAGAGACTTTTCTTGTTTTTATTATCATGATAATTACACTTGCTTCACAGGTTGTTGGAATTAGACAAAGGATGTCAGGCACCTAGTTTAGTGCCTGGAACATAACAGGTGTGAAATAAATCGTGACTATTATTACCATTAACTACATGTACCCCCAAATCTCTCCCCTTTTGGTCTACCGTGGTGCTGTGACGTTCCTGTTAGAATTTTCTTAATGTGAAGAGGCTAATTCCCCAAGAGCTCTTAAAATACAATCTGGGATGGATACACTACAATACCTGCCCCTCCCCTACGTTAGCCTGCTTTGATGTAGATGGAATGGAGCCCAGGACTGGTATGTTTTAAAAAGGTAGTAAAATCCAGAGCATGGGACACTGACGGATAAAAGACACTCGGTGTCCCTTGGCAGCCAGGCATTTGGTGGAGGATGGTAAGAGTGGGAAGGGTATGGGTATTCCCAGGGGATGGGGTCATAATGCAGAGGGGAAGAAGGGCTAGGGGGCTGGAGGTTGACAGAAGCTGAAACCAGTTAGGGCAGCTGTGGGAAGGAGAATAGAGGGTTAGACCTGATGGGGCAGATGATGGAGAGAGCAGTAGGGAAGTGAAGAGGCTGACAGGCTGGGCTTACTCCCCTTGAAGTTGAGATATGCCCAACCTACAATTAAGACCCTAGCAGCCCAAGCCCGGGGGGGGGGGGGGGGAAATGGGAGTGGAAAACACACACACACTGGTCCATGTGTAAACAAAATAACATTTTATTTTGGAAATTGACACAGAATTTCCATGCTTCTTAAAATTGAACTAGCTTCCTTCTCCATTTTCTGATTGTAAAACTTATGCTTATCAGAGCTGACCACCCCCATCTCTCTCCCCCCTTATTGTTCTGTGCCCCATCCAGAGAATAATACATTTATCTGTTTCACTCTTCAAGGCACTTTTCACATCTCGTTTCCCCAACAATTCACTGTTCTCAGTCCCATTAAGTTCCAGATACAGGGATTCAATGGGACCCTTCTCCCCACTGAGAGCCCCAAGCCATGCCTCGGTCATGCTAGCCTCCTGTGCTAGACTCTGCATGCCACACAGAGCAAGGAGGCAGGCACAGCCCTCCCCGGATGAGTTTCCAATGCAGACAAGACAAAAAGGACATGTTCAGACCGGCACTGAACAAGCCTGTGGAATCCACCAACGAGCGAATAATGGATTAGTGATCAACATCACATGGTTAGCCTGGGAACGATGGAGGGGAGATGGGAAAGATTTGGATTCCCTTTTTGTTCCATCCAATATGGAAGGCTTCAAGGAGGAGGTGAAGTTTTGAAGAGTTTCTCTATACTCCCCACATCTCTGGTTGGAAAGGAAGGGCAGGAAGTGTGTCCCAATTTTGACAGAGCAGGACTCTGAAGCCCAGAGAGGAAAAGTGACTCGTCAAGGTCACACAGCGCATCGGTGACAGAGCTGGGCTAAAAACAGATCTCCTGACTTTTGGTCAGGTGCTGTCGTCACCAGATTCCTCTACCTCCCCCGCAAACCTGCACGGAGGTGGGGCAGGACAGAGCAGGGAAGCCATTGGCCCAGGAGCCCATGGTGTTTTATTTTTTGAGCTGCCTCCCAACAGCACAGAGGTGAGCAAGACACCCCCAAGGGACAAAAGTACTGTAAAAACAGCCTCACAGCCCCTTCTGCCCTCTCCTTATCTTCCCACCAGCTGGCTTCACACTTGCAAATTGGTTTCCATCACCTGCTGGGTGGACAGAGGCTGTTGCCAGCTGTGCCCTGAATCTGGAGACCAAAGTGTCAGGAGTCTTGGAATTGTAGCTTTCTCTGCTCATGACTCATGCCAGGGGGGTTAAAAATGTCCCGAAGACCTATTGTCTTGACAAGACATTCAATCTTGGGAGGTGCCCAGAGTTGGGACCCAGACTATGCATGAGAGAGGGCTCACCCTAGGACATACACAGACAATGGCAAAGTCGGAGTGCTTTTCTTAGACCAGGCACTTTCCAAGCACTTTACACACATTAACTATGAGGATAGGTTCGATTACTACAGACGTGGAAACGAAGGCCCAGAGAGGTTAGGTAACTTGCCCAAGGTCACACAGTTGGTAAGCAACAAAGCTGAAATTCAAACCCAGGCAATCTGGTTCCAAAAGCCAGGCTTTTAATCATTTAGCTAGGAAAGGAGCAAACACTTACTGAGGGTCTTATTGTGCACAGGAGGATTTTACATGACCTCATTTAGTACTATTATCCCCATTTTACAGATAAGGAAACTGAGGTTTCGCCAGGTCTTTCCATGAGGCCTCAAAGCATAAAAAAGGAGATCTTTGATACGGTCCATAGGGTTTCTGCTCTGGAACACACGACAGTGGCCTGGACACCATCGCCACCTAGTGGCATTGTACCTTAAATGCGTGCAGGTTACCTAATTGGATGCTGGGTATCAAGTTCAACAACACCCAATGAAGATTTTGTGTTCTGGCTTTGGTTTTTAATTCGTGTCCTGAACAACAGAGAGACGTGGTTCACTAATATCTGATATTGAAGACGCGGTAATGGGCAGAGTTCACCATTTGTAATATCAGCCTCAAAATTAATACCTAGGGGAGAAGAATGTATATGGTGTGTTGATTTTTTAGTTTTCTAAGAGCTTTTGTATACATTATCTCCTTTGACTCTTACCACATCTGGTACTACTTTGACTCCTACTATTTTTTAAATGTTTATTTATTTTTGAGGGGGAGGGGGAGAGGCAGAGAGAGAGGGGGACAGAGGTTTTGAATCCAACTCTGTGCTGACAGCAGAGAGCCCAGTGCAGGGCTTGAACTCACGAACTGTGAGATCGTGACCTGAGCGAAGTCAGACACTTAACCAACTGAGCCACCCAGGCGCCCCTTGACTCTGACTATTTTTAATGAGGAAATGAGATTTGTCAAGGGAGCCTTGATTGAGTTGGCATTGGAACCTAATCCTAGTGGCTCCAGAACCTGTATCTTATGATTGGAGAAGCCCCATTGGGTCAAACTCCCACCTTCCAGACCCAGAGACTTGCCCAAGGATTTCATGGGTCAGTGGCAGGCCTGAGTCTTGATCGCAGGTCTCCTGAATACTAGGGCTGAGTTCCTTTCCAACCCTGGACTGTATTTTGGCTTCCAAAGCAAACCCTACCAGAAGGAAAAACCAAGGTTTATGCAAAGGCTTTGCCATGAGGCTCGCTGCTGCAAAACACCCCCTTCAGCCCATGGTCTCTGCTTTGCTGCTTTCCAGGCTGAGGGTCTGGGGTCTTCCTTCCAACTGGTTCTCCTTCATCATGCAGCCAGTGTTAGGCCGAGGAAGAGAAAAAAAAAATGACACTGGTAAATTTGTCTGCTCGCCACCCCCACCCTCCTGCCACTCGTCCCCTTTCATGCTGGTCCCCCCCCCTCCCCATTCCAGAGCCAGGAAGCCCAAGCCAAGAGGAAAATACCCTCATGGGATGTAGAGCAAGGGGACTGGAATCTGATCCTGGTTCTGCCACCAACTCTCCAGGTGGCCTCTCAAACCTCAGTTTCCTCACCAACACAATGGGTATGGATCCCAGCATAGTGTGTTAGAGCTGCAGACTGCAAACCACCCAAGTGCCCCTCTACATGGGATGTATTAGAAATGCCATGGCATAGCCAAGCGATGGAGTATTGTTCCTTTTTAAAGGAAAGCTATTTGGGGCGCCTGAGTGGCTCAGTCGGTTGAGCGTCCGACTTCGGCTCAGGTCATGATCTCGTGGTCTGTGAGTTCGAGCCCTGCGTCGGGCTCTGTGCTGACAGCTCAGAGCCTGGAGCCTGCTTTGGAGTCTGTGTGTGTCTCTCTCTCTGCCCTTCCCCTGCTCATGCTCTGTCTCTCTCGCGCGCTCTCTCAAAAATAAATAAGCATTTAAATAAAGGAAAACTATTTTATTTTATCTTCCGTAGGCTTCAGGCCAGCACAGAGTCCAACGTGAGGCTTGAACCCATGACCCTGAGATCGAGAGTCGCATGCTCTACCAACTGAGCCAGGCAGGCACCCCTCGAGCAATGGAATATGATGCAACTGATAAAAAAAAAAAAAAAAAAAAAAGTGGGGCTGGGGCACCTGGCCGGGTCAGTTGGTGTAACATGTGACTCTTGATCTCAGGGTTGTGGGTTTGAGCCCCACGTTGGGCGAGGAGACCACTTAAAAAAATCGAACAAGGCAGCTCTTGGTGTTCTGATACAAAACAATCACCAAATATCTACTTTAAGGGAAAAAAGGTGCAAGGTTGTGAGTATAGTCACTACCATTGTGTGTGTGTGTGTGTGTGTGTGTGTGTGTGTATTCTTTTAAGTGGTGGTGGAAGAATATATACCCATGTTTGCTTGTAAATGCAGAGGGTATTTCTAGCAGGACACAAGACCTGGTTGCCTCCTGGGAAGAAAAGAAGGTGGCTGGATACCAGGCAGGAAGACTCTGCTTTGTGGACCCTCATATTCCTCTCTGATGTGTGAACTATTTAAGCATTTAACTTAACTCAAAAAATTAAATCACATATTTTAAAGTCTATTCATTTTGACAGAAGGAGAGAGAGAGAGAGTATGAGCAGGGAAAGGGCAGAAAGAGAGGGAGAGAGGGAGAGTCCCAAGCAGGCTCTGCACCAGCAATGCTGAGCCCGACACGGGGCTTGAACCCACGAAACCATGCGATCATGACCTGAGCTGAAACCAAGAGTCAGACACTTAATGGAGTGAGCCACCCAGGCTCCCTGAAGATAGAAACAAATACAGTCGGGGGAGGGGGCAATAATCATAATCACCGCTCACATGGGCTTGCCCACCGCTCATAAGAGCCCCACAGCCAATACCTCTCTTGTCACAATGAAGCTACCAGGGAGGCATCCTTATTATCTCATTTTGCGGATGAGGAAACTGAGGCTTAGAGAGGCGAAGGAAGGAAGGAAGCAGTGGCACTTGGATGCAGACCCAGGTGGCCTGGCCGCCCACTGTGATACCGCCTCCTGCACACTGCCAGTCCCCGTCCCCCGCAGGGATCGTGATGGACATGGGATGCAAGCCCTTTAAGAGTCGAGAGTGCCCTGCCGATCTGGGCAGAACCGCACCACAATGCATTCTGAAGCTATGACAGAGCGCACTTCCCAAAGATGGCCCCACAATGACTCCCACCCATATGCCCTCCTGCATGTTTCCCCGGGAAGAGGTGGGGTCTATTTCTCCACCAGCCTTCAATCCGGGTGCCCAGGGACTACATGGACCAACGCAACGTGGCAGGAGCGAGGCTCTGTTAGCTCCCAGTGTAGCCCTGAACCAACCTGCATCTTCGGCTCCCTGCTACCCGTCACTGCTCTGGCTGACTGCCGGCACCAACCAGCACCAATGAGCAGCCGTGAGAGAGAAAGCGGTCCTGGGCTTCCAGACCAGTCAGGCCTTCAGAAGACTCCAGCCCTGGCAGCAGTCTGACTGCAGACACACCAGAGATCGGGAGTGAGAAAACCACCCAGCTGAGCTGAGTCAACCCACAGAGTCAGGAGACCACGTAACACATTTTTGTTTGAAGCCACTGAGCTTTGGCCTGGTTTGTCATCAAACCAGCAGTGGATAACCAGAATGGAGGCCCTACGGTGAGCCTGCTCTTCTTGCCGCCCAGTTCTTGGCTGCGGCACTGTTGCACTGTAGTGTTCGATTGGCAGAGGGGAGGGAGAGAGGCAGAGACCCTGGACGGCTCCTCGGTGACAGCCTCCAGCGACGACAGCCATCACGAAGCTCGAAGCTCGAAGCTCGAAGCTCAGCTTGAGTGTTGTCACAGCTCCACCTCCTTGTCTGTCTCAGTCTCTCCTTTTGCCCTGATGGCCTGGGAGGCGCCAGCAGCACCATTTCCGGTTGTGTTGACAATGTGCCCTGCTGCCCCTAAGCCACGTGTCACCACATCATAGCACCGCTCAATCACACTGTGGGGCACAGGCTACTCCGTCGGGTATCTGTCTCCCTGGCAAAATTGGGAGCTCCTTGGAACTTGGCTCACCCTCAGTGTGGAGTGGGACGGCTTGGCCCCATCATCCGGGCCCCGGGACCCTTCTCAGTCCCGCATTGTTTCTCTCTTACTCTCTGCCTCTCTGTCTGATAAGGTTCCGCGTGGTCTCACTCACAGACTCACTGAGAAACAAATACAGACCGGCAGCATTCTATCCAAGCCATACTTCGTTTCTTCATTCATTCCAAGTATGGAGGGCCTATTGTGTCCCAGGCACTGTTCTGGGTGCTGGGAATACAGCCATGAACAAGCGAGGCAAAATCTTTGCCCTCCTGGGGCTCCCAGCCCAGTGGGAAGAGAGACAATAAGCAGATAAACAAATACACAGTCATGTCAGGTGAGTGGTGGTACTATGGAAAATAATAGGACCTGAGAGTTAGATAATCTTTAACAAGGATAATCTTTAATAAGGAAGATCAATGAAAGTTCCCGAAAAGTCATCAAAACAACATGAAAATGACTCAAAGAAAGAATCGAAACTTCTTCTTTTTTTTTTTTTTTAATTTACTTACTTATTTTCATAAGAGAGAGAATCCCAAGCAGGCTCTGCACTGTCAGCGCAGAGCCTGACTTGGGGCTCAAACTCAACAACCGTGAGATCACGACCTGAGCTGAAATCAAGAGGCAGATGCTTACCTGACTGAGCCACCCAGCTACCCCAGAATCAAAACTTCTTGACAAAATTCACATCTGCAAAATCTGATCAGGGAAATTATACTTGGTAAAAATAGGAGCACAAAGAAAATTCACAAACATAGGAGCTTTAGATAGTAACACCTGGTGTGTACTTTCCTTCCATAAAAAAAAGTCAATAAATCACATGGAAGGGGCGTCTGGGTGGCTCAGTCTGTTAAGTGTCCAATTCTTGATTTTGACTCAGGTCATGATCACATCGTTCGTGAGATGGAGCCCCGCTTCAGGCTCTGTGCTGACAGCGTGGAGCCTGCTCAGGATTCTCTCCCTCTCTCTCTCTCTCCCTCTCTTTCTCTCTCCCTGCCCCTCCCCTGCTTGTACATGCACGAGCTCTCTCTCTCTCTCTCAAAAATAAATACATAAATATTAAAAAAATAAATCACATGGGATTTTTTTTTAATTACTCGAAAATAATTGGTCCTGGGGCACCTGGGTGGCTCAGTCGGTTAAGCATCCAACTCTTGACCTCGGCTCAGGTCGTGATCTTATGGTTTTGAGATCGAGCCTTGCATTGGGCTCTGCACTGAGCATGGAACCTGCTCGGGATTCTCTCTTTCCATCTCTCTCTGCCCCTCCCCCATTTATTCTCATGCACTCTCTCTCTCTCAAAATAAATAAATAAACATTTTTTATAAAGGCATAAAATAAAATAAAATAAAATAAAACAAAATAAAATCTTGAAAAATTTTTTCCAAGGGACTCCTGAGTGGCTCAGTTGGTTAAGCATCCAACTTCAGCTCAGGTCATGATTTCACAATTTGTGAGATCAAGCCCCACATCAGGATCTGTGCTGACAGTGTGGAGCCTGCTTGGGATTCTGTCTCTCTCCCTCTCCCTCTGCTCTTCCCTGACGTGAGCTTTTCTCTCTCTCTCAAAATAAATAAATGAATTTTAAAAATTAAAAAATAAAACTTAAAAATTTGTTTTCCAAAAAAATATTTTTCCAACCTGTTTTGTTAAACCTTTTTTTTTTTTTTTTTTAACAGTTTATTTATTTATTTTGAGAAAGAGAGTGCATGAGCAGGGGAGGGAAGACAAAGAGAATTCCAGGCAGGCTCCTTTCTGTCTGCGTGGAGCCCGATTCGGGGCTTGAACCCACGAACTATGAAATCATGACCTGAGCCAAAATCAAGAGCCGGACACTCAACCGAATGAGCTACCCAGGAGCCCCTCCATCTGAACTATTTTTAAGTGCATGGTTCACCAGTGTTAAGTGTATTTAAATTACTGCGCCATAGATATCTGGAACTTTTTCATCTTACAAAACTCTATAGCCATTAAACACTAATTTCCCCTTCTCCCTCCCCTAGCCCTTGACAACCACCTATTTTCTGTTTCTATAATTTTGACTACTTCAAGTACTTCCTATCAGTGCAATCATAAAGAATTTGTCCTTCTGTGACTGGCTTATTTTGTTGGGCATAACGTCCTTGAGTTTCATCCACGTTGTAGCATAGGACAGTATTTCTTTCTTTTTTAAGGCCATGTAATATTGCCTCGCGTGTAGACGCCACATTTTCTCCACCTGTTCATTGAACCGTGGACATTTGGGTTACTTCTGCCTCTTGGCTACTGGGAACGATGGCTGCGATGAACATGACATGTGCAAATATCTCTTGGAGACTGCTTTCAGTTCTTCTGGTTACATACCAGGAAATGGGATTGCCAAACCATATAGCAATTCTACTTTTAATTTTTTGAGGAATCTCGATATTATTTTCCACAGTGGTCACACCGTCTTCCATTCCCACCAACAGCGTGCAGGGTTTCAACCTGTCCACATCCCCACCAGCACTTGGTGTCTTCTGGGGTTTTGATCGTTGCCATGCTAATGTCTATGAAGTGATATTTAGCTGCATTTTTACTTGGAACCTGACATTTTCTAAAGCTCCCCGGGTGACTCCCACATGGGACCAGGGCTACACTCTGAGAATCTGAGCGCTAAGATGTTTCCCAGTTCAAAAAAAACCCAAGGACATCAAGCACAGGGGGACAACAGGCACCAGGAGATGACAGTAGCAGGGACGCTCAGAGCCTCCACAGCTGGTAGGGGCTCCACACCCAGCCTGGCTCATCTTTGTCCCCTCCGGTCCTCCTGACACCGCAACTCACCGGGAGCCCGACAGCAAAGGTGTTTGGGGAATTCTGGAAGGTACCACTCCCTGTTTCTGATTCTTAAGGATGAAAGGTTCAGTCTGTGGAATTTGACTGGAGGCAGAAAGTCAAATCGTCACCCTGAAGGGAAAAGCCAGGCGCAGAAGGCAGCTGGAACACGGTTCAGCGCCTGCTCCCAATTTGCAAAAACCCACTTCTATTGTTGAGGAAGTGGACCCACCATATGGCATCAGCCTTGCCAGCCCTCCCAGCCAGCCCCAGAACAAAAGCTGAGGCATCAGAGGGGAACATGACCAGCCATTCCATCCATCAGAATGCCGGGGCTCCAGGAGGTAACTCGTCTCCACACTCAGCCAGGTGGCTCCCTCCCACACAGGGAAGGGCAGCAAGGCAGGAACAAAATGATGACTTTTGGAGTGGCCCTGATACATCAAATTATCTGCCTTCCCCTTCATCTGGCCTCGCCCTGCAGGCTGCAAGGAGCTTTGGTGTCTGGCTGCTCAGTTTGTCATTTCAGGCCAGAGGCGAGGGAGGGGGTGCCTCCAGGATACTCCAAGGCCAGTGAAATGGGCCTGCAGGGCGACCACCACGCCCGCAGTGTTATTTATGGCACCGGCCAGGCCAGCTGGTTTGTGCCTTCCTCCTGCTCCATCTGGCCCTCCCTGGCAGGGCTCCCGCCTTGACTTACCACCGGCAGGGCCATATGTCCTGCCAGCCTTCAGGGGGCCTGTGAGTGCCAGGGGCGGGGAGGAAGATGAGAGCTAATTTTCCTTCTCTTTTCACCGTGCTGGTCCCCAGGAGGAGGGTCCACCCATCCTGGTGTTTCCCAGAGCCCCAGGTAGAAACTCCCAACCGGGTGGAAAGGGTGGAGGACGGTGGAGTTGGAACAGCAGGATTCCCTTCTGGAACTGGAGGCTGGGAGCCATCCATTCCTCCCTCCTTGGGTTACCCCTTAGTGACAGTGACAGGTACAGGCTTCTGTTAGCCCCAGGCAAGTTTCCCAAGGGCTGGGGATGGTACTTGCTTGGGCTCTGGGTCAGACTGGGATTCCAAAGATGGCCCCATCCATCGCCCTCTGCGTGCACCTGCTGCTCCCTTCAGGAGGTGGAGTCTGTGTCCCTCTCCTTGAATCTGGGTGGGATTTATCTCACACTGGGGAGAAACTGCTGGTCATGGAAAAAAACTGAGTTGCGGGACAGGGATGACAGAAACGGAGGGAGAAGGGCCAGACAAAAAGTGGATGGGCCAGTTACAAGTTTACTTGCCTCTTGGCTCCAACACCTCCTTTCTTCTCCATACCAGCTGAGCTCACAAGGTAGCACATAGAGCACCTAGTCTGTCCACCAAAAAGGCTAGATGCAGTGATCAACCCAACAGCAATGAGCTTCCCGAAAGCCCAGATTGTGGTCCTGAAATATCATTTCCCAAGAAAATGGGAGAAATGCCTGGCTTCAAGGCTGGAGCAGAAAGGTAGGAAGTGCAAGGTACGTGATGAGCCTTGATGCACCAACTAGCCAGAGGCTCCAGAGACTAAGAGGATCGTGTCAAAAGGACTCAGAGCCAGTTTGAAGAGGTTCCCACTGGACCCTGTGAGCTCTAATGAGGATAAGAAATACCATGGATTCAAATCAATCAAATACGCATAAATCCATGGGTTCACAATGCTATTAAAAAATAATTGGGGGGAGCCTGGGTGGCTCAGTCGGTTAAGCAACTGACTTCGGCTCAGGTCATGATCTCATGGTTCGTGGGTTCGAGCCCCATGTCGGGCTCTGTGCTGACAGCTTGGAGCCTAGAGCCTGCTTCAGATTCTGTGTCTCCCTTTCTCTCTGCCCCTCCCCCACTTGTGTGCGCGCACTCTCTCTCTCTCTCTCTCTTTCTCTCTCTGTTTCTCTCTCTCTCAAAAATAAATAAAATGTAAAAAAAATTTTTTTTAAATAAAGTAAAATAAAATAAAATAATTGGCCATGCCCTGATTCTCAGAACGACCTGACCTTCCTTGCACATCGCCAGCCAGTTTGCGAAACCCCAAAAACGTGCGTCTCCACTTCTCTTGAAAGTTTACGCCAAAGAGGGGTTGGGTTTTTTTCCTTTACAGGGTTGGCACACAAAATCACTGAGTGGCCATGGCTCTGGGAATACAAGTGGAGTGCCCCCCACCCCCACAATAATTGGCCTCCTTGATAGGGAACCAATTCATTGTCTTGGAAATTGGTAAATAAAAGGAATGACCCAAGCATTTATCCTGCCTTCCCAAGATGAACTATGTGACTGGGTAGCCAGGTAACAGATAAGGGGAAGCATCTCTTTATAAAAGTATTGAACCAATAAATGAAATCATAGAAATTGAACATCATCATTTTGCTACAGCCTGTGAATTAACTGATATAGGCATTGAGCACTAATGGCTGCTAACATCACAAAAAGAGAGACAGCCAGACATCATGTGCCTCCTGAGGGAGTATCCCACCACCACCTAAATGTTGGCAAAGGAGTCTGACCTGAATCTGATCAATCCTCTGGGTCCCGCTGCCGATTTGCCATAAACGCAGGAGACAGAGGGACATGTTGAATTGCACTCTGCATCGATTAGAAAATCTAGGCTGGGAAACTCTACAGTAACAACCCAGGACTTCAACAAATTCACCGTTAAGAAAAAAAAAAAATGGGTGAAGAGTGTGGCCAACATAGCCTCAGTGACCCTGAGTGAGTCATGTCCCTGTATAATCCCTTCCTCTTGAGTACAAGCATGACCTACGGCTTGCTCCTACCCAAGAGAATAAGGCAAAGTGATGGGATGTCACTACCATGACTATGTTTTGTTATATAAGACTCCATCTTTTTTTTAAGGTTTTTTAAAATTTATTTTTGACAAAGAGACAGAGCATGAGCAGGGGAGGGGCAGAGAGAGAGAGAGAGACAGAAGTACAGAATCCGAAGCACGCTCCAGGCTCCGAGCTTCAGCACAGAGCCCAACACAGGGCTCGAACCCATGAACCTGGAGATCATGACTTGAGTTGGAGTCAGACACCCAACCAACTGAGCATCCAGGCACCCCAAAAAACCTTTTTGTTCTGGACTAATTGTAGACCTAGACAAAAGTTGAAAACATAGTACCCAGAGTTGTCTTATACCCTCCACCTGGCTTCTCTTAGTGTTATTCTGTGTCGCCAAGAGTAGGGAGGTAACACAGGTACAACACTAGTTAAACTACAGACCTGACTTGAATTTCATGAATTTTTTTACTAATGTCCCTTTTTGTTTCCATGATCTGATCCGGGACCCCACACTGCATTTAGTTGTTATTTTCCCTTAAACTGCTTGAATCTATAAGTCTTTCCTTGTCCTTATGATGCTTATCAAGAATATTTTTTTAATGAGCAAACCAAAACAAAAATTTTTTTTTTTTAAAAGAACAAAGTGGGGCGCCTGGGTGGCTCAGCCAGTTAAGCATTCGGCTTTGGCTCAGGTCACGATCTCACGGCTCATGCGTTAAGAGCCCCGAGTCAGGCTTTTTGCTGTCAGCACAGAGCCCACTTCAGATCCTCTCTCTCTCTCTCTCTCTCTCTCTCTCTCTCTGTCTCAATCTCTCTCTCTCATTCTGCCCCTTCCTTAATCATGTGCTTTCTCTCTTTCTCTCAAAAATAATAAATAAAAAATTTTTAATAATAATAAAGAAAAGGAAAGAAAGAAAGAAAGAAAGAAAGAAAGAAAGAAAGAAAGAAAGAAGGAAAGAAGTTAGAAAACTTACACTACCTGATTTCAAGACTTCTGCAAAGCAATGGCATCCAGAAAGTGTCGTGCCCGTGTCAGGACAGGCCCAGGGAGCAGTAGAAGAGAAAAGAGAATCCAGAAGCAGATCCAGAAATTTATGGTCTGTTGATTTTTGACAAAGATGCCAAAGCTATTCAACGTGGAAAGAATGGTCTGTTCAACAAATACACTGGGAGAACTAGATGGCCGTTGGAAACAAAAAGAATCTCCATCCTCACACACACACACAAAATTGAATTTGAAATCGATCATAGATGTGAGTGTAAAAGGTAAAAACGACAAAACTTCTAAAAGAAAACATAGGAGGCAATCCTTGTGAACTTCAGGTAGACGAAGATTTCTTAGCTAGGACACAAAAAGCACGGTTGTTAAAAAATTAATAACGTAGTCTATTAATAATTAATTAATTAATTTAAAACTTCTGGTCTTCAAAAGACACTGTCAAGAAAATGAAAAGACAAGCCACAGAATAGGAGAAAACAGTCACAGCACATGTATCTGCAAAAAGGACTGGTATCCAGATTATATAAATAACTCCTACAATTCAATAACAGGAGGAAAAAACGATCCAGGCTTAGAAACAGGCAAAAGACTGATCACACGCTTGAAAATGGTTATGATGGTGAGTTATGTGCATTTTACCACAATTTAAGGAAATGTTCACGGGCAAAAGATAAAAAGACCTTTCAGAAAAGAAGGTATCAAAACACCAGGTGTCCACCTTAAATATAGGCCATGATTGTTTGTCAATCATACCTCAGTAAAGCTGGGAGGGAAAAGAAAAAGACGGATGAATGGTCAATATGCCAATGAAAAGATACTTAACATGATTGGTCATTAGGGAAATGCAAATTAGAACTATCGTGAGATACCACTATATACCCTACATACCATAGAACGGGTTAAAAAAAAAAACAGAAAGAAACAAACCAACGGATTTAAAAAGAACTCTGATGATTCTAAATGCTAGCAGCGATGCAAAGTAACTAGAATTCTCATACGTTGCTGATGAGAATGTTCTCCGCTTTGGAGAATAATCTGACAATTTCATGCAGATTTTAACACACACTTCTTATGCAACCTAGCAATCCCACTTGTGGGTATTTACCCAAGGGAATGAAAAGCATACGTCTGTACCAAAACCTGTACACTCATGTTCACAGAAGCTTTAGTCAGATAGAGAAAAATTGATGTTTTTGATGGTGTTTTGATGGTGCCCATCAAAACGGAATGCATAAACACATTCAATATATTTGTTCAGTGGAATATTACACAGCAACAATAAGGAAGAAAATATTGATACAGTCTACAAGGTGAATAATTTTTTTACTGTTTTATTTATTTTTGAGAGACAGATAGAGTGCAAGTGGGGGAGGGGCAGAGAGTGAGGGAGACACAGACTCTGAAGCAGGCTCCAGGCCCCGAGCTGCCAGCACAGAGCCCGACATGGGGCTCGAACCTATGAGCTGTGAGATCATGATCTAAGCCAAAGTCAGATGCTCAACCGACTGAGCCACCCAGGCGCCCCCTCCGCCATGTGAATAAAATTTAAAACCATTATGTTGAGTGAAAGAAGCCATTTGCAAAAAGGAATATACCATATATGATTTCATATATATAAAAGTTTATTTTTGTTTCAAAATTTTAGAAAAGGGAAATTTAATCTATTGTGACAAAGCAGATCAGTAGTTGCCTGGACCGAGGAGTGGGAAGGAGGGAGGAGTGTAAAGGGGCACAAGGGAATTTTCCGGGTGATTGAAATGTTCTTCTATCATGATTGATGGTTATATGACTATATATTTGTCAAAACTCATCAAACCGCACACTTAAAATTGGTGAACGTTCTTGGGTATAAATTTTACCTCCATTAAGTTCATTTTCAAACTGGGCACTGAACTACAGCATCTAGAGATGGACACATAGGTGACAATGCTCCGTGGAAGTGAATACTATGAGCCGGGCTGGTGGACACTGTTGGAGGCAGCCAGGGGCCGTACTCGGGATGATGTAGGGAGGGGCTTCTGGATGGGGGGGTGCACAGCAAAGTTCTAGTTCTTGACATGGACGGTGGTTACAAGAGCATTTGCCTTACAAAAATTCATGAAACTAGGGGAGCCCGGATGGCTTTGTCGGTTAAGCGTCTGACACTTGGTTTGAGCTCAAGTCACGATCTTAGGGTTTGTGAGTTTGAGCCCCACACCAGGCTCCACACTGACAGCAGCGGGCCTGCTTGAGATTCTCTCTCTCTCTCAAAATAAATAAATCATCTTTTTTTAAAAATTCGTGAAACTGTACCTTTCTTTTCTATGGTTTCCTGTATGGTTTTATTTTATAATGGAATAGTAAAAAATAAATATGAAAAATTTTAAATACTAAATAATTAACGTCTTGAGTGCACGCCGTGTGCGAGGCACTGCTCCAAATCCATCACTTGTGTGAACTCTTATAATCCTTCCCACAACCCCACAAGGTTGGTACGACTGTTATTTCCACAAAGGAGATGAGGCAACTGAGGCACAGAGAGGAGAAGCGATCTGCCCAAGGCCCCACAGTGACAGTGGCAGAGCCGAGATTTGCAGCAGACCGGGTAGAGGGAAAGACAGGCTCCAGTGGGGGCGGGGAGAGGAAACTCCAGAGAGGAGCGTGGCTACCTTGCTCATCCTACTGGACTGAGCCGAGGAAGGAAGTTCAGTAGGAAGAGCATATTGACTTAGGAATTCCAAAACCAAAATGCACCACAAGCTTCGTTTATTAAGAAATCTTTACTGAGCCCCTCCTGTGTGCCAGGCACTGTCCAGGCTGCTGGGACAGCAGCTCACCAGCTGTGAGCACTGCTGGCAGAAATCCGTGCCCTCGTGGAGCTGACATTCCAAAGCTTCCCAAGCATCAGTTTTTCCTGCCATAAACGGGTACTCAAAGCTATAATTAGGCAGTTGAAAGGAAAACACGGGAATAGGAGAAATGCTCAGAGGTTTACAGGTGACAGTGGATGAACCAGACCTTGACAGCAATGTGGATCATCTCTGCAGCAGCAAAAAGAGCAGGGACTCAAGGCAACAGACCCAACAGACTGTAAAAATGTGGCATTCCTGGGGTGCCTGGGTGGCTCAGTCGGTTAAGCATCCGAGTTCGGCTCAGGTCATGATCTTGCGGCTCTTGAGTTCGAGCCCCATGTCGGGCTCTGTGCTGACAGCTCAGAGCCTGGAGCCTGCTTCAGATTCTGTGTCTCCCTCTCTCTCTGCCCCTTCCCTGCTCGTGCTCTCTGTGTCTCATAAATGAATAAATGTTAAAAAAAAAATCTAAACAAAAAATGTGTCATTCCTGAACTCTGTCTACCGTTTTTGTCTCAACACTGATCATTATCAAATAATTTGGGGAACTAATCATGGCTGCTCCATGCAGGTGAGGTCAGAGGAGCTGCCCCAGTGACATACAAAGAGATGACAGTCCCTGAGGGAGAGGTTGTCCATAAGGCATATGTGGAAGGCATGTTCAGGCTCCATTTAGAGGAGAAATCCTACCATCAGCCCCATGGCGCCAGATGTGGGTAACTCATGTATGCATGCGTGTGCGTGTGTGCGTGTGTGCGTGTGTGCGTGTGTGTGTGTGTGTGTGTGTGTGTCCGGGAATGTATCTGCAGCCATCTACCTACATATCACAAACTCACATATGCTGTGGGAGCTATAAATGAAAATTCGCAGCACAGATGGCTCTTTTGAGGAGGTTTCTTCAGGAGTGGGAGGAGGTAACAGGCTACAGGATTAGAAAGCTATTCTAGATGTGGCGAAGGGAGATGCAGGGAACCGGTGAGGCCCAAGGTGTCTGTTGGTGACATGTGATTCACTGCTGTTACAGCCAGTGCATCACCTTACTTGGACCATGAAAGAGTGTGTGCACTGGGTTCCCAGAGGCTCAGAAATAGAGGCCACCCTGCGGGCCATAGGGGCACTGCTCCCCAGGTCTCCCTCCATTCCTGCCGTGACACAGATTCTACTAAAGGCTCCGGAACCTCAAAAGGAAAGGAACTGCAACCAAAAAAATCTTTACAAGCCACAGTTACCTCATTTCAAACCTGGAGCTCCCAGGGGCTCCAGGGACCCCGACCCTGACTTTCATCTTTTGCAATAGCAAAAGGAGTTTATAGATTCCTCAAAGTCAGTGGTTCTCAAGGTTTGCTGCTTTAGAAACTGCTGCTACTCAGCACCCGGGTCCACCAGAAGACGTGTGTAAGACCATTCATTCTCAGCAGCTTTGTTACTTTTTTTCTTTGAGAGAGAGAGAGAGAGAGAGAGAGAGAGAGAGAGAGAGAGACTGGGGGAGGGGCAGGGAGAGGGAGAGAGAGAGAATCCCAAGTAGGCTCCACGTCCAGCACAGAACCCGATGCAGGGCTCAATCCCACAACCCTGGGATCACGACCTGAGCCGAAATCAAGAGTTGGGCACTCAACCTGCTAAGCCACCCAGGAGCCCCTCAGCAGCTTTATGTATAGTGGCCAAACACTGGCAACAACTTAGATGTCCATCAACTGGTAAATAGATAAACAAATTGTGATCTATCTATACAACGGAATGTCACTCAGCAACAAAAAGCAACAGACTGCCCATACCTGTGACACGGATCCTCACAGACCTAGTGACTGGGAGTTGGGCGGGGGGGGGGGGGGGGGGGGGGGGGAGGGGGGGGCGTGTAGCCAGACCCAAACAGACACATCTGTGGTGCCATCAGTCAGAATAGTGTGTATGTGGGAATTGGGGTGGGGCATCGATGGAGACCAAGACTAGGGTTTTGGTCATACCCCATTCTCTCTCTTTATTTTTATTTATTTATTTATTTTTTAATTTTAATGTTTATGTATTTTTGAGACAGAGAGAGAACATGAGCCAGGGAGGGGCAGAGAGAGAGGGAGACACAGAATTGGAAGCAGGCTCCAGGCTCCGAGCTGTCAGCACAGAGCCCAATGTGGGGCTCGAACTCACAAACCGTGAGATCTTGACCTAAACTGAAGTCAGATGCTTAACCGACTGAGCCACCCAGGCGCCCCTCTCTTTATTTTTTTTAAGTTTATTTATTTATTTTTGAGAGAGAAAGAGAGAGGGCACAGGCAGGGGAGGGGCAGAGAGAGAGGGTAAGAGAGAGAATCCCACACTTGTCAGTGCGGAGCCCGACTCAGGGCTCAAACTCACGAACAGCAAATTCATGACCTGAGCTGAAACCAAGAGTTGGACACTTAACCAACGGAGCCACCCAGGTGCCCCACATACTCCATCTCTTGATCTGGATGGTAGTTAACATGGAGTCACATGTACACACACGTAACGACACATTGACTTGTAGTCTTAAGATGTGTGCACTTTACCGCATGTATATTACACATCAAGAAAAATGACAAAATAAAATACTGATGCCTGGGCTCCACCCCCAGAGCAGTTGACTAAATTGGTCTGGGGTATGGACTGGGTGAATGGATTTTTAAAAGCCTCCCAAGCTATTCTGATGGGCAGCAGGGGTGAGACCAAACCCCAGGAGAGCTAGAGTCCCTCCTCTCACTGTGCTAAGTCCTGGGCTCTGGCTCCCTGCCCCTGACCTTGACCCCAGTAGAAAGACCCCATTGCAGAGGGACAGCCTAGGGCAACAGGGGAGGCTTGGGGCTCTGCAGTCAGACTCCACTTCCATCATTTCCTACGTCTTGTAACCTAGAAAGAAGCATCTGTTTCTCTAAGCCTCAGTTTTGGGCTTTTGGTTCTTTGTGGTTTCTGAACCTTTAACATGTGGTAGGTGACGTAATTACACCTTATGCACAGTATAGCATGGCAGTGGTAAAAATGGTGTTGATCTTTATAAAAGTTAATCTTCCTAAAACATACATCTGATCCTGTCACTACTTTCTTTCTTTCTTTCTTTTTTTTTTTTTTTTTTTTTTTTACGTTTTATTTCTAAGTAATCTCTAGACCCAACGTGGAGCTTGAACTTATAACCCTGAGAGTCACATGCCCTCCCGACTGAGCCCACCAAGAGCCCCCTGTTGCTCTTCTTGAAAGCTGTTGCTTTTCACTGCCCTTTGAATAAAATCCTGCTTCCTTCCTGAGGCCACTTGTGCCTTGTCTGTCCCAGCCAGGCTGGCTGCCTTTCAACTCAAGTGCTCTTCTGCAGTAGAACCTGTTGTAGGAACTGCTCCCCTAGCCTGTTCTCAACCCAAGCTCGACTCCTCCATAGGTGTTAACCTCCTTACTCCCCCTTGCTTTCTGTCACCACACCCTGATCATTTTCTTCATAGCTTCCAGCACATAATGGAGGTTTTTGTTGCTTGGCATGGGATCCATGTGTGTTCCTGCCCCGACTCTTGCCCCACCACCTGGCCCAGCGCCAGGCGCTCAGTGCCTAACTGATGCATGGAATTCAGTGAATTCAAGGATATACTGTCATCAGAGAAGTCTTCTATAAAGTCAGAGGGTATTATTATTCGTCCTCATTCCCCATGAGGTTGCTGTTTATTCTGGAAACATTTATTTAAAATTTTTTTTTAATGTTTATTTATTTTTGAGAGACGGAGAGAGAGAGACAGAGCATGAGCAGGGGAGGGGCAGAAAGAGAGGGAGACACAGAATCAAGAGCAGGTTCCAGACTCTGGGCTGACAGCACAGAGCCCACATGGGCTAGAACCCACAAACCGTGAGATCACGACCTGAGCTAAAGTCAGACACCTAACGGACTGAGCCACCCAGGCACCCCTGGAAACATTTATTAAGTATACCTAACGTGTGAGACTTTGTGCTCACTGCTGGAGAGGACACAGAGAGAAAAGCATGGTCCTTGCCCATCAGAAGGGATCTACCCAGGGAAGGAGACACCTACAGGAATACCATCCACAGGTATTTCCAGGTGAGCTGAGAAGTTCTGTGAGGTCCTTCTTCACCCACACCCTCTCTAGATGATCTCAGATACTTACAAGGTCTTAGATGACTCCCTTACCTAATCTAACCCAACTCTATCCCACAGAACAAATTCTGAGCTTTTTATCTAAAATTATACTGGGGTCGAACCACTCTACTGAAACCACACCTGAAACTAATATAATACTGCATGTTAACTAATGGGAATTAAAAACTTTAAAAAAAATTTTTTTTTTAATTTTTTTGACGTTTATTTATTCTTGAGACAGAGAGAGACAGAGCATGAACGGGGGAGGGGCAGAGAGAGAGGGAGACACACAATCGGAAGCAGGCTCCAGGCTCTGAGCCATCAGCCCAGGCCGGATGCGGGGCTCGAACTCGCGGACCGCGAGATCGTGACCTGAGCTGAAGTCGGACGCTTAACCGACTGAGCCACCCAGGCGCCCCAAACTTTAAAAAATTTTTAAAAGAAAATGAGACTGGTATTTCACCAGTGCGTCTCATAGGCACAAATGCAACAAAACCTGAAATTGAATTCATCTCTCATAAACAATTCAGCGGGATTTCAGAGAAATAGAAGCGTAGCTTATTGAGGAAATGATGTTGAGATAGCAGCTAACCCTTTGGAGTTAAAAATTTTACATCAGAAAACACTGCGGAATAAAAGATCTAAACACAAACAGTTAAGTCACAAAAAAAGACTGAGTATTTTTGCAAGTGAACTAGGGAGTTATTGGAGGGTTTTACGCAGGGGAATGATATGGTCTGATATAATAGAGGGATCACTCTAGCCATTACCAGGGAGGTGACCTGGGAGACTCCATTTCGGCAGAGGGCATTCTATTGCTGCTCTGGGAAGAGAGCAGTCCTACTTGTCTTTTCCAGCTTTTAAGATCTTCTCTTTGTTTTTGATGCGCTGCAATTTCATTATATGTTTAGGCATGGATGTATAAATTTTTTATGTTTTGGGGTTTTTTGTTTGTTTGTGGGCATGGATATGTTCTTAGGTAAATCCACCTTGGGATTCGATGAGCTCAGTGAATCTGAAGTGTGTTGTTTTCCAATAATTCTGGAAAATATTCTGACAGTGTTTCCTTCTTACATACTCTATTATGAGACTTCACTTGATAGTAGACTTTCTCACTCTATCCGTCATACTTCTTATCCTTTCTTTCAAATATTCCATCTCTTTTATTCCCTGAACTACAGTGTCAATTTTTTTCACTTCCATCTCCCATTTCACTGAAATGTGTGAAATCTATTGTCTGTTCTTCAAGTGTGTCAAATCTATTGTTTATTCTTTATTAAATGAAATTTTAAATTTCAGAGGCGCCTGGGTGGCTCAGTCAGTAAAGCGTCCAACTTTGGCTCAGGTCATGATCTCATGGCTGGTGAGTTTGAGCCCCACATCAGGCTCTCTGCTGTCAGTACAGAGCCCTGCTTCGCATCCTCTGTCCTCCTCTCTTTCTACCCCTCCCCCAATCGTGCTCTCAAAAATAAACATTTGAAAAAATAAACAAAAATTTTAAAAAATTCTTTTTTATTTTTTCAAACGTTTATTTCTGTTTGAGAAAGAGAAAGATACAGACCAGGAGCAGGGGAGGGGCCAAGAGAGAAGGAGACACAGAATCTGAAGCAGGCTCGAGGCTCTTGAGCTGTCAGCACAGAGCCCAACATAGGGCTCGAACTCCCAAGCCGTGAGATCATGACCTGAACCAAAGTCTGATGCTTACTCGACTAAGCCACCCAGGTGACCCCAAAATAAAAAATTTCTGTAAACATGTTATGAATACTTATTTTTCAAATTGTGGTAAAATATACATAACAGAATATTTACTATCTTACCCATTTTTAGGTATACAGTTCAGTAGCATTAAGTAATTCACATTGTTGTGCAACCAATCTCCAAAATTTTTTCCATCTTGAAAAAGTGACAAATATTTTTTAGGTAATAAGACCACAGAAATACTTGAAGAAACTAGATGAATATGTATATAATCGTGAGATGTTGAGTGATGTTTTAAGCATTGTACCAAAGTCTGAAAATCATAAAGATCTGGATATAAAGAAACGTGAAACTTCTACTTCCAAATACCATGAAAATCAAGACAAATGAAAAAAATGGGGAAATTCTTGAAAAAGTATGTGATAAATGATTAATAGCTTTCATATGTAAAGAGTGATTTCAAACCAATAGAAAAAAAAGTTTTCAATAGGAAAACTGATCATGGAAACGAACAATTCATAAAAGAAGGAACACAAACGCCTAAAAAGAAAACTGTTTAACCACAGAAGTAATCAATAAAAATAAATTAAAAGAGCATCTATCAAACTGACAAAAATGAGTAACAATATTACCCAATCCCAGCAGGGTTAATGGGGAAGTGAGTCTTGTTAATAACTGCTGGCTAGAATGAAATTGATAATGCCTTCCTGAAAGTCAGTGTAGAATGTGTCAAAAATGTAGAATGTGCTTTGTTGGTGTGTGTGGGTGGTTCAGTCGGTTAACCATGGCACTCTTGATTTCAGCTCAGGTCATGATCTCATGGTTTGTGAGATGGACACCCCCTAGGCTCTGTGCTATTATTAGCTTGGGATTCTCTCTCTCCCTCTTTCTCTTCCCTCACCCGCTCTCTGTCAAATAAAAAAGTAAATAAACAGTTTTTTAAAAACGTGTGCCTTAGGGGCACCTGGGTGACTCAGGCAGTTAAACATCCGACTTTGGCCTAGGTCATGATCTCACAGGTCCCAAGTTCCAGCCCTGCTTCAGGCTCTGTGCTGACAGCTCAGAGCCAGGAGCCTGTTTTGGATTCTGTGTCTCCCTCTCTCTCTCTCTGCTCCTCCCCCACTCACACTCTCTCTCTCAAAAATAAATGTCAAAAAATAAAAATTTTAAAAAAATGTGTGCTTTATTGCTCAACAATTATACTTCCAGGAATTTATGCTAAAGAAAATACTGGACAATGGTGCAAATATGTGTGTGGTATTGTTACTTATAACAGTGAAGGATTTTAAAAATACATATCCAGGGGCATCTGGGTGGCTCAGTTGGTTAAACGCTGGGTTGACAACCGCTCAGGTCATGATCTCACAGCTCATGAGTTCAGGTCGCGCGTTGGGCTCTCTGCTGTCAGCACAGGGCCTGCTTCGGATCCTCTGTCCCCCTCTCTCTCTCTGCCCCTCCCCAAGTTGCTCTTTCTATCTCAAAATAAATAAACTTAAAAAAAAAAAAAAAGAAAATCCCTGGGCACCTGGGTGGCTCAGTTGTTAAGCATCTTACTTCCCGCTGAGGTCATCATCTCACAGTTCATGAGTTGGAGGCCCGCATCAGGGGAGCTCCAGCCCCACTTCAGATGAACACGAGTCCCCCTTCGGGTAAAACACGAGCTCCGGGCGAGCCCCACTTCTCTGTCTCTCTCTGCCCCTCGTGGGATTCTCTCTCTGCCCCTCGTTCCCTTGGGCCCTCTTCTCTCTCAAAAAGAAAAAAAAACAACAACAAAAACAACCATACCCACAGTGTTGATTCAACTATCCACCAGTGGACTCCCCTCAATTACATGAAAAGAGATTCATGATGTGTGATAAGCAGAAAAACACAGGTCACCACCATATCTTACATAATGTACATACAAGACATCCCATTGTTGCTATCTATCTATCTATCTATCTATCTACATACTTGCTTGGGTGCGTTTGAGTGTAGAAGCATACATACCAAAATGTCAATAGTCATTACCTTTAGCTCATGGGATTCTGTATTTATTCTTATATTATTGTTATTGTTTCGCCTATATGTTCTCTACCTGCTCAAAAAACATGTATTACTTCCACAATAAGAAGTTGAATTATCGGTGGGAAATAAAGAATTAGCGTGTTTCTGAAGGGACTGCGCAAGCATAAAAGGGATCATTTTCCGACAAAACACGCAGGCTCACAAGCTCCGGCGTCGGCTCCCACGTGCGTGGAGTCCCCCGGGCGGTCGAGGTTCCGAGCCGCAAGGAGCCAACCAGTCCCTCAGGCACCGCCGAGGCCACCCCAGGCAGCCCGCGGGTCCTCGCAGGGGGCGGGGCACGTCAGCCCGGAAGAGACGCCGCGCCGCGCATGCCCCTTCTTTTCGGCCCCGGTCCCGGACGTAGTAGCTGCAGAGGTGAGTTTCTCCGTGGTGCGGGTTCCATCGGCCTCCATCCTGGCCATCCAGTTGTCGTAGTCGCCGCTCCGCCCCGCAGTCGGGGCGGAGGGGCCACTCTCCTGCTTCCCGCGCGTCTATTTCTGAGTAGTGAGAGGGGCCGCGGGCGCTCTTTGGCGGGTAGTGGGGCGCTGAAAGAAGATCGGCGTCCCGTTTGCGGAGGCTGAGGAGGGGGGGATGGAAGCCCTTGTGTCGCGGCGACCCTAGTGGCGAGTTTGAAGACACTGTGCTCCTCTTGCCCGTTTTTGTTTCGATTCTGAATTCTTTCCTCCGGGCTCCCTCCTTGCCTGGCCTTGCAGCTCTAGTGGAAGAGTGGTAGGAGATGAGGGAGGGAAGGCCTTGGCCCTTCGGTTTGGGGTCCTGCGTCCCTGAAAGCATGCCTCGCCGTTCCGCGCTAGGTACAGTTCCCCAAATCCCCCCAAATACTGCCGAGAGTACAGGGTTTGCGCCCCCCATTATGCTTCCGTGAGTGTGAGAATGAAGTCTGGCGCGAAGGGCCACCCCACATCTGTTTTGCCCAAACGTCACGGCACCTTCTTCCTCGAGCGTTTTTGGCAGGTGGAGGAGGGTAACTGGCGGGTGTCAGTTTTGAGGAGTTTTGAACTTCTCTTTCCTGCATATTTTCAAGTGCGTGGTTTGAGATTTCAACCCACTGGACGATAATTTTGTGTGATCGTTTTGGGGTCATGAACTTTGTTGCTGGACCCTGGCTATTTTGCCCAGAAATGCTCTTGGATCACTTCCTTCTAGATGTTGATGCCCAAGAAGAACCGAATTGCCATTTATGAACTCCTTTTCAAGGAGGGAGTGATGGTGGCCAAGAAGGATGTCCACATGCCTAAACACCCTGAGCTGGCAGACAAGAATGTGCCCAATCTTCACGTCATGAAAGCCATGCAGGTAGCCTGGGGGCTGCTGGAGTGGGGTGCAGATGGAGGGATTTTCCACTAAATGTTGGAGGCAGATTCCAAGGAGAGGTCAGGATAGCCAGAGCTGCTTGCTGCCTTGAAGGGCGCTGAGGTAGATACATCCTGAAAGCTTGTCTACGTAATTTAGCTTCCTTTTGCACCAAGTTTCTAGATTCGGGTCTCTAGTTGCATCTTGACAGTTGTTTTCTGTTTTACAGTCTCTCAAATCACGAGGCTACGTAAAGGAACAGTTTGCCTGGAGACATTTCTATTGGTACCTTACCAACGAGGGTATCCAGTATCTTCGTGATTACCTCCACCTGCCCCCTGAGATCGTGCCTGCCACTCTGCGTCGCAGCCGTCCTGAGACCGGCAGGCCGCGGCCCAAAGGTATGTTGCCCACATGAAGGCCTGCTCTGAAGTTGCTCTCTCTCTCAGAGGAAGGGTATATGTGAAACGGTGGGGAGCAAAAGGGCTCTTATAATACACCATTGGTGTCAGCTGGACCATGGGCCAAGTCCTGGAACCTTTGTCCCCTGGCGTAGGACTCGTAATGGAACTGCAATCATGCCAGGTCTTCAGGCCATTCCAGGTGATGCCATTAAACAGAATATAGTCTGTGGCCAGGCACATGTGGTAGAGCATGGAATAACTTTTCCAGGACAGAGATTGTGCTGGTCTCCAAAAGTCCAGAACAAAGCTGTTTACCACATGTGAAAAAAACGGAGAGTTTATTTATAGAGTCTCCTAGCAATAGGAGCAAAAATGATCAAGGGGTGCCTGGGTGGCTCAGTCGGTTAAGCATCCGACTTCGGCCTAGGTCACGATCTCACTGTTCAGAGTTCGAGCCCCACGTTGGGCTCTGGTTGATTTGATTTAAAATAATCAAAACTGGGGCACCTGGGTGGCTCAGTCGGTTGAGCGTCCGACTTCGGCTCGGGTCACGATCTCGCGGTCCGTGAGTTCGAGCCCCGCGTCGGGCTCTGGGCTGATGGCTCAGAGCCTGGAGCCTGCTTCCGATTCTGTGTCTCCCTCTCTCTCTGCCCCTCCCCCGTTCATGCTCTGTCTGTCTCTCTCTCTCAAAAATAAATGTTTAAAAAAAATTAAAATAATCAAAACTCAAACTCCTAATCATAGTGTGAAAGGATGTGCTTGTGAGAAGGGTGGTGAATTACCTTCTGGCTGGGGATCACTGCTGGCTCACAGTTGTGTTTTGTCAAGGTTATGGTTTTCTTTCCTTAGGTTATGGAAGAACTTGTCATAGGAATTTTGTGGGAGGAGCAGTTTGTGGGCTTGGGTAACGAGGTGCAGTGTCCTAAAACCAGATAATCACCACACTGTCCAGGTTCCCCTGGCGAGAGACTTCTTAGCGCTCAGGAATCTATTTTTTTGTGAACGTTCCCTAGGGGATTCTGGTGGTTACGTGGGATTATGTATCAGTAGAGCAAAGGTTCTCTGCTGTATCTTGGAATCCCCGGCAGGGGGAAGAACAGTCTGTGCCCCCACAGATTCTGATTTAGTTGGCATAAATGAGACTTGGCATGCGTTTTAGCCACTCACTACAGGTTCAGTCTTACTTCTTGTACTTAAAAAAAAAAAAAATACACTTGACCTTTGGAACAATATGGAGGTTAGAGGTGTCTCTGTATTTACTGTACTATTCGTTTATCAAAAGAAATTGTGTCTGGGTAGACCCCTGCAGTTCAGATGTGTTTCAGATCAATTATAGTTTATATTCTAATCATGGATTCTAGGTAAAGTTCTAGGGTGCTGGGTAGAGAGAATGAGATTGACTTCTAGTGTTTTGGAGAGTGTTTTAAAAGTACCTTTTAAATCTGCCTAGGGGCACCTGGGTGGCTCAGTTAAGCATCTGACTCTTGGTTTCTTCTAAGGTCATGATCTCCCAGTTGGTGAGTTCACACCCTGCATTGGGCTCTGTGCTGCTGGTGCAGAGCCTGCTTGGAATATTCATTCATATTCATTCTCTCTCTGTCTCTGTCACTCTCTCAAAATAAAGAAACTCTGAAATAAGTTAATCTGCCTTAACATACATCCCACAGCCCAGGGACTAAAGGGTTCTTGGTGGCCTGTATATTTATATGCTGACTGTTGGAGGTGGGGCTTTCAGCACCTCCTTTCCCATTTGCACAGGAGATTTTCCACTTCAGAGATGGGTCAAGTTCAAAATTTTGGCTCTTCAGAGATTTGTAGAAATGGTCAGATTGCTTAATTTGCCAAGTATTTGGAAGATGTGTATCTGTGTTGAGAAGTGCGCTAGAAGAAAGCAATACTTTTGCAGATGGGTGGCATTTTAATTGTGCGTTTTCTCCATCACATTTGAGGAGCCGGTGTCAGTGATGACAAAACTTCTGGCCAGTAGTTCTGTGTCAGTTCTGTCCCCTTGAACTCATCGTAACTAAGTTGCCAGTGAGAACAGGAGAGCAATTTCACTTTTCTTGGCCTGGAGGCAGCAGAGTTCCCACATTGCTCTATGTTCACAGTGTGGTTTCATTTGTCTAGGTCTGGAAGGAGAGCGGCCTGCAAGACTCACACGAGGGGAAGCTGACAGAGACACCTACAGACGAAGCGCTGTGCCCCGTGAGTAATGCATCATCTGTATCGGGGATTTGGGGCGGGATCTCTGGATTCTCAGTCACCTTGGCTGGGGCTCAGCCCTTGAAAATGCCAAGGTGACCAGGAAAGATTCTTGGTTTCAATCTTTAGGTCATCTTTAGCTGGATTCCTTTATGTTTCTTGCCTTGTGCGGGGATTGGATAGATGGGATTAGGAGAAAAGGCCTTTTCACTGGGGACACGGAAGACTTGATTGAAGACCTTAACTAGAGCAAAACTGAAAACTTTCAAGAAAGCAACGTGCTTTTGTTAGTTGGTGGTTGTGTTCCTGTGTCGCAAGCTCGTTGCGGGCAGGGCCCATTCACATTGTCTTTTTCTTCTTATTGCAAAAATGGTTCAAAACCTTGTCTTTAAATAGGTGTTTGCATTGTCTTAGAATAACAGGTGTTTGTTCATTCAACCAATATATATATATTTCTGTGATGCACCGGGCAATGTTGTAGGAGCTGGAGAGACAGTAGCGTACGTAACAGATAAAGGGTCCTTCTCACTGAAATTGCATTTTAGTAGTAGGAGACTGGTAAGCAAAAATGAGTATATAGTCTGCCTCTGGTGTGGATGCTTCAGGGAAAAAAATAAAGCAGGGGGATGGTGCAGTTTTCAATAGGGTTTTCAGTCACAGAAGCGAGATTTAAGCAAACATCTGAAGGAGGTATGGGGAGTCAGCCAGTAGCTCTCTGTGGGGTGAGCATTAAGGCACCTGGTCTGGCTTGTCTGAACCACAGAAGACAGGAGAGTCAGATGAGGGTGTAGGTCTCATAGCTTTGTGGGCCACTTAAAGAGTCCTTCTCTTTGTTGAGAAGCAGTTAATTGTAATACGAAAGCAGGGTATAAAGGAATTTTTGTCAACTTCTTCCACACATACCTGCCTCATGTCCTGGTTCCTGATTCTTCATAAAAGAAATAGACATGAGCATCTGATGTGAATTTGTTACTGGATAGTAAGAAAGAATTTCTCCAGCCCCTAGTTCAGAGAAAGTTAATGGTTGCTCTTACTAGATGTCACATCACCGGGCACCTGGGTGGCTCAGTTGGTTGAGCTTCTGACTTGCGCTCAGGTCGTGATCTTGTGGTCCGTGAGTTCGAGCCCCGTGTTGGTCTCTGTGCTGATGGCTCAGAGCCTGGAGCCTGCTTCAGGTTCTGTGTTTCCCTCTCTCTCTCTGACCCTCCCCCGTTCATGCTGTGTCTCTCTCTGTCTCAAAAATAAATAAACAGTAAAAAAAAATTTTAAAAAGTCACATCACGTGGGGATTGGAGTAGTTCTCCAGAGGATGTGAGGTTGGGCCTGAGCCCCAGTTTGAGTGGCAATGAGCATTTCGGGTGAGAGCAACATGAACAAAAGTACAGCATTGGGAACACGATAGCTTGCTTGTCGAAGGGGCCGGGGAGGGAGGGGAGAAAAGCAAGATTTTATTTGTTTATTTTTTAAGCTCTATATCCGATGTGGGGCTCCAACCTACAACCCTGAGATTGCGTTGTGTGCTCTACTGATTGAGCCAGCCATGTACCCCAAATCCAGTATTTTTAAAAATGTTATTTTAGGGGCACCTGGGTGGCTCACTCAGTTAAGCGTCTGACTCTTGGTTTCGGCTCATGTAAATGATCTCATGGTTCATGAGATTGAGACCTGCATTGGGCTCTGTGCCAACAGCATGGCACCTCCTTGAGATTCTCTCTTGCTCTCAAACTAAAATTTTAAGAAAAATAAAATATGGTGCTATTTTAACATGTAATCTGTATAAACATTGTTTTGCGCTCTCTCAAGTCTTTAAGTCTGATGTATTCTGCACATACCTCAGTTTGGACCAGTTTCTGCCACACAGGACAGGGCAGCACCGGATCTTTTCATCTTTGTTCTTTACCGTGGTCATAATGAAGTTACTTTTTCCTTCTGTGAGCCTTTATGTTCTTTATCTCTTCCTTCTTTATTGCGCTGTCTCTGTAAGCTAGGTGCTGATCTGAAGCATGTAAGTAACTCGATGGGAAGTGGGGGACTATATGAAGGGCACATAATTCAGACTTGGTGGTCTGGGCAGCCTTCCTGGAGGAAGCGGTAGTTTGAACTGTGAGTTCTGAAGGATGACGTAAGGAAAGCTGCCACAGGAGAGGGATGGGGCAGAAGTGATTCACCATTGGGTATAATTTACCTGCACTTCATGGTGTACAATTGTTGAAATGGCTTCCCTTGGTCTGTAGTAGATCACCTCATCTGATGGTTCTAAAGTGATGTTTCTTGTTCCAGCTGGTGCCGACAAAAAAGCTGAGGCCGGGGCTGGGTCAGCAACTGAATTCCAGTTTGTGAGTATCCCCCTGATTGCTCTCCGTAGATAGGCAGTCATTGTTCTGGCCTCTGCCCTGGGGGTCTGCAAGTTCTGGGGGTACGGTGTAGTGTCGTGGGTCCCACCCCTTGTTGCAGTGGAGCCCCCTCCCAGAGAAGTATGAACCAGGTTTTTACATTAAGATATAGCATACAAACTTCTATAAATATGTAAGTTACTGAAACCTTAAGACCCCAAATCAATACGACATATAGCATAGTGATTTCTTCATTGATGAGCATCATAATTCTAACTGCCGTAAGTAGTTTTGTGAACTAAAACTTACAATTAAGAACTACAAACTGGAGATTGAGCTCCAGGACCAAGATGGTGTGGAATCAGGTCCTTCATCTTCCTTTTGGTGGTGTCATATTGGGCACATTCTCTCCATGCCTGTTTCCTCATCCTTAAAATAGAGGTGATGGTCTTAGCTGTCGCGAGTACTTGTGAGATTAATTGATCTAGGTAAAGTGCTCGGGGCAGGTGCTGGCATATCACTGTTGAGGCCACAGCTGTCCCGTGCTGGGGGTGCTTCTGTGTGTGTGTGATTGGAGCACACTCTTGAATGGGTCTCCATATTCCCATTTTACAAATGTGGAAACAGGCCTAGGAGGTGGCCTTGTAGCTAGTAAAGAGCAGGGCTGGGAGTTACGGCTTGAAGTCTTGAGCCCTTACATTGGATAATGAGGCCTGTCTGGCATCCTGCTAATGCTGATGTCATATGTTTTCTCTTGCAGAGAGGCGGATTTGGTCGTGGACGTGGTCAGCCACCTCAGTAAAGTTGGAGATTGTTTTGTGTTGAATAAATCTGTAGCCAGAAAAAAGTTAATCTTGTGTGTCCTGTTTGGTTTGCATTCTGTGGGCTGAACAGGAATGATATAAGGATCAGAGTGTAAATGGGGCAAGACCGTATACGTCTAAAGAGTTGTCTTCATCCAGGGTGGCATCACTTGTGGCTGTTAGAGCTGCAGTAGTTGGCTGAGACACAGGCCGTCTGTTGCAGCACGTGCTCCCCTGTTGAGTCCCATCCAGCGTGGTTACCATACTGGGGGGTAGTTGGAAAGTTAGCATCTTCACTAGACGAGGCCATGCTGGTGCTACTCTGTGTGGCAGGAAGGTAGCTGTTTTGTTAGCCCTGGAATTAACAAATCTCAACCTTCTCGAAGCTTAGGGCTTACACAAATCAGGAGAAAACTGCATCAAGATTGCACAAAATCCTCTGAAAGAGACTGCCAGCAATATGAAGACCCCTGGGAGTTTTTGGTCTTTACGTAATCAGAATAACCGCAGTTGGAGCTCTTGATCTCGCAGGGCTCCTTCAAGGAGGAAACACTTGTCCATGCTTTTAGAGCCTTTGAAAGTGGTGACCCTGCATATGACATGAGTAAATGGATAAGAGCAGCAATGTTGTCCAACAGGGCCAAGTGCCATCTTGGTACCAAGAGGGCTTTTTGGGGACCATGTCTGGCCCTGCACTGCAATACGGCCGGCTCGGTGTTGGGCAGGGGCCGTGAAGGTGCAACCTGTGAAAGGGGACGATACTGCAGACAGGTTTGCTAGGTGAGATGCCGGCTTGGCTTGCAGATGGAACCACAACTGACGACGGTTGCAGTGAGCACACGGCACAGTCCCAAGTGTTTGAGGCAGCAGCTCTGGGCCAACTAGCAACTCTGGACGTGCCCACCCACTGAGGTAAGGTTTTTCAGTCAGCAGGACTGGTAACTCATAGTGGACCTTAAGGGGGTGTGGACACTTGGGAGTCGTATTTATGAGCTACTACAGGCCAAGCATTGTGTGGATTTGGACAGTAATTAGCCAAGTGAGATTTGTAACCTTGAAATCCTGAAGGGGTGTGCCTGGGTGGCTCAGTTAAGTGTCCAACTCTTGATTTCAGCTCAGGTCATGATCTCGGTGGGTTTGAGCGCCATGTCACGCTCTGCTGATGGTGCAGAGCCTGCTTGGGATTCTCTCTCCAGAGAAATGAACTTTTTAAAGAGATGTAAAAATTTAAAATTCCTGGAGTGGTTTTGTGCTGGTAGCCATCTATTTCAGTCTTGATAGGCAGTTGTAATTTGGGCCACAAGGTGGCAGCCGACAGCAACTCCCAATGTGCACTTAATATTTAGTTTTGGGAGATGAGCTTTGTATTCTGAGGCACCAATGAGTAGAAGCTTGCCTTGGCAGAAAGAGGTGGTGTTTGGGGAAGCTGTTTCAGTGCGGCCTTGGCTGCCTAGCCAAAGATTGCTTTTTATCCAATTTTTCTGCTGGCTCAAGTGATGTCAAGTGGTTTGCCCGTGTTCACACGCCTTGTGATTGTTTAACCTGGATTCCACTGTGAAATGTTAGTAGCTCCCGGCCTTTCTGTTTCCCACCCAAGCCAGCAAGCAAGCAGATGGGTTTCCATTATAGCCCTGGTGATTTTCTGGCCCTTAAATGTTACTTTTTCAGCTGGGGCTCCTTGCCAACCCTCTCCCTCATGATTTCAATTAGTCCTAGGATGTGTTCTCCAAGATCACCCATGGACTCTGGGAAAACCCAAAGATTCTACAAAGTAGAGTCATAGCCCGTGGATAAAAACAAGCTGTTGGAGGCAGCTCTTTTGCTGCCGGCCAGCGCCCTCCCCCTCCCCTGGTAGATTGGCTACTGCCGGCCAATAATCATTGATTAGCTGTTCAGGGATCGGTGTTAAGTGCTCTGGGAAACAGAAGCCTCAAGATTTGCCTTCAAGAACTTCACAGTCTAAGTAGGAAAACAAAACCAAAGCTAAGCTTTAAAAGTCCATACGCAGGCCACCCAGCTGGCTCTCAGGGTCTTGGGTTCAAGCCCCATGTTGGGCATTGAGCTTACTTTTTGAAAGAAGTCCCTATGCCAAATACTACATAAGAGGTAAATGTTTATGTCCAGAGCTAAGTGCAGGGCAGGACGGATGAATGTCAGCTGAAGTGACACACAGGTGGGCTTGTGGATCAGAGGAAGGGTCAGAACAGTCGGGGCATCCTGAGGATTTACTGGAAAATAAAGATGTCAGATGGTGTCAGGTTATGAAACTCCTATAAAAACTTGAGGGTTTTGGGGTAAAAATGGATGTTGATTATTACGGGTGCCTAGGAAGGTCATCTGGGGTGGCTCGTTACAAGGGACAGGGAGAGGGATGCCTGGGTGGCTCAGTTGGTTAAGCATCCAACTTGGGCTCATGGGTTCAAGTCCTGCCTTGGGCTCTGCTGACAGCTCAGAGTCTGGAGCCTGCTTTGGATTCTGTATCTCCCTCTCTCTGCCCCTCAGCCTCTTGCTCGAGGGTGCTCTCTCTTTTTCTCCCAAAAATAAAAACATTAAAAAAGGTGGGGGGAGTGCAGGGAGAGGCCTCCATGGCCACATCTATCAGTGGGTGAAAGCTTTAGGACAATTTTGGGGTCAGTTTCCATCATGGCCTCACATCTGCCCACTAGCCCCGAAGCTCACCAGCTAAGCCCCACCACCACTACTGCCACCAACAAAGGTTCCGAAGGATTTGTAAGGGATTTTGGAAACGCGGCTGAAGAGACATTTTCCAATTTATCACAAACTTCCTGATACACAAACCATCTCTCCCTGAAGCATAGTTCCCCTGTGGTAGTGCCAATAGCAGCTTTAAGTCTCTGTGATGCTTTTAAAGTCCTAACTAGATCTACCGTATACCTATGTTAGTTGCTGGGAGACAAAGATGTTGAGAAGGATGCATCCTGAAGACATGAGGACCCGCTGGAACACTCCTTACATGGATGGATGGGCCTCCAGTAGGGCAGCATGAGTCCATCGTGGCTAGGAGTTCCCCCATCCCAAGCCCCATCCAGAAGCCAAGGCCCGCTTAATGCCCAGACTGTGCTCCAAGGTAGCAGCCAGTAGCAGCCCCACAGTAATGAGGGGTCATGGGCTCCTGCTGCTGCTTTAATGCTGAACCCTTAGAATGGATTTATCAGCCCCTTTACTTCTTAGACCTTGGAGAAAGATGGGAGAAAGTCTTGCTGAAAGCACTAATTAGGACAATTGTATCAAAGCCCACAGGTGAGGGAGATCTTGGTTTGATCAGTCTTGGGACAAGGTTTGCCTATTTCCAAGGAGTGTGAAGCACTCTTGGCTCCCAGAGGAAGTATCAGCGACTTTGGGGAGAGATGGCTTTTTTTGGTTAGGCTTTCAGGACAAGAACTTGGTCTTAGGATGCTATGGAAGGAAGCCGGTGGTCTACGGGCAAGTAGGTTACTGGGCCGGGAGTGGGAGTGGAAGTGTAACAGGTCCTCCTACTTCAACTTTCCCTCTTTGCCAGTGCCTCAGGCTGCCAATAACTTCCCCAAAACCACTGCAGTCCCTTCCCAAGAGGTCCCCTGCCCCTAGCTTTGCCCTACCAAGGTTATTTTTTGGAAACACAAATGTGAACGAGATATTCCCCAACTTAAAATCTTTCAAAAGCTCTATGTTGCCTTCCAGAGTCTTCTAGAATCTAAACAAATGCCAAACTCCTCACATGGCCTGACGGATCCATCACAACTTCACCTGCCTACCAAATCAAGCCTCCAAATTTCAGCATCCAGCTAAACTAGCTTGCTCTCTTTCTCAGCATGCAGTGGTCCATTTACAGGGAAACTCTTCCCACCCCACCCCACTCAGGACTCTTATTCATTCTTCATTGTTCAGATTAAATACCACCTCCAAGAAGCTTTTCCTGACAGAACCCACCCCTACTTCAACATCCAGTTTGGTGTCTTCTTGTTAGTGCCCGCGTCATCTCTCACTTAGGCTGTGTTGCAACTGCTTGAACCTTTGTTCATTTCCTCTCTGACACTGAGCCTTGCTCCAGGGGCCCAGCCCAGGGCCTCACATGCAGTAGCTCCTTTGTAGTTGTTAGCTGCATGAATGATGTCCCTAAAGAGTTGTCTCTGAGACTCTGTCCCCTTATGTGCAAAGAACACTTGTAAAGTTAAAAACAAAAATCTCTGCAAGCCTAAATTAGGAATATGAAAGTAGCTGAAACACATCCTTACTACAGAGGTTCTGCCGGAATTAGAGAAGGCAGACCTAGAAATAAATACTAAATAGTAAATGGTCTGGTGGCAATGGCAAGAGTTTAATTGGTAGCCTGCAGGGAGGAGAGAAGCAAACACTATTCAGGGGAAGGCTAGTGGGTCTTCTGTGACCAGTGGGTCCCCATGACCATCTGAACTGAATCTTACAGTTTGGACTAAGACAGTATGAGGCAATAATGGTGGCTGACCCTAGTGGTGCCCCATTGAGCATTGGAGAAGGCTGGGGCTTCCTTGGCCAGGTCTAGGACTTGCCTTATTTTCAATTCTTTTCTTTTTCAGCTCTAATGAGGTATAATTGACATTTGATAAAGGGCATATATTTGGACATACAATCCAATAAATTTTTACATACGTATATGCCCAAGAAATCAAGATAATCACTGTTAAGAGTTTCCTTCTGTTAGTTTGTAATCCCTCACCCTACCCCACCCTCATCTCCAGGTAAACGGTGATCTGCTTTCTGTCATATAGGGAAGTTTGCATTTTCTAGAGGTTTATAAAAATGGCATTTTACAGTATGCATTCTTGTATAGTCTGGGTTCTTTTACTTAGCATCATTGTTTTGACATTCATCAGTGTTGTTGCTTGCATCAGTACTTACTGCTGTGTGCATTCCCTTGTGTGGATATGCCACACGTTTTTTAAATGTTTGTTTATTTTTGAGAGAGAGCGCACATGCGAGCGGGGCAGAGGCAGAGAGAGGGAGACAAAGAAGCCAAAGCAGGCTCTGCGCTGTCAGTGTAAAGCCTGATGTGAGGCTCCAACCCACGAACCGTTGAGATCATGACCTGAGCCAAAGTCAGACACTCAACCAACTGAGCCACCCGAACTCTCCAGACACACATTTTTAATCCATTCACCTGTTGGTGGGCATTTGAGCAGTTTCCAGTTTTTGGCTATTATGACTAACACTGCTACGAACATTCATGTACGAGTTTTGTGTGGACATGTATTTTCAGTTCTCTTGGGTATCTAATTAGGAATGGAGTTGCTGGGTCATATGGTAACTCTATGATTAACATTTTGAGGGCCTGCCAGCCTTTTCCAAAGTGGCTCCACCATCTTACATTTCCCATCAACAGTGTATGAGTTTCAGCGGCTTCTCATCTTCATCAGTAGTACTTGGTCTGTTCAGTCTTTATTTTAGCCATTCTTATAGCTATCAAGAGTTTGGATTTTGTCCTGTAGATGATAGAGAGCCAATTAACAATAGAAAGGTGAGGACTGATGCTTCCAGGAGTGCTGGCTGGTTGGCAAATACTTAACCACCTGCTGCCGGAAAGAGTAGACTGAATCTGGGTCCACACAGTGACCACACTGGGGCACTGAGTGGTCATGGGTAAACCACTCGGTCAATAGTGACCACAATACACATTCAGCCTGCTAACGGGAAAGGGAGGGGGGAACTCCATCATTTGATTGCTCAGTTTTAGAAAGGGAAACTAGGACAGAAGGAGGGCATTAAGGGGGAGAAATGAAAGGAATTGTTTAAAAAGTTACAGCCCATAGAAAGCCTGGAGCCTATTTCTTTTTAAAAGTGCTTTATTGGAAGCCTGTGATAAATGCATGGCACAACTCCAAAAGAACAGCCACTTGAAAAATAAGCCCTGAATGGTTTACTGACACATCAAAGAGGCCATTGTGAGGAAAAGGGCATCTTTAAAAATAAATAAATATTAAATGGCAGAGGATACCCAAGCCAAGGGAATAAGGAGATCTTAAAACAGGGCGAAAAATTGTGAAAGCTCAGAATCAAATGGCATTAAACATTTTTGAGGAGTACCAGCAAAAAAATGTCCAAGTAAATAAGCTCTAGCTTATTTAAGTGCATGAAAAGCAGGAAGTCAGTTTGAGAATCTAGGGGCATCAGTTCATTAATGTGCAAAAAGTGTCCTGGGGGGATGAATAGTCAACTGACTTCTGTGACATCTTTGCCTCCATCACATAATTTCCCCTTCCATCAAAATTAACAGGAACAACTTTTTATTATGGAATATTCCAAACCTACATAAACATATAGTATAATAAACTACCATATACCCACCACTGAGCTTCAACATTCTGCCTCCTGTGTTATATCCATCCCCACACCCAGGCCTTCTCAGCCATAACACAGTTGTTTTTTTACAGTCAGGCTTATTGAGGTATCATTTACATGCAATAAAATCCATCCTTTATACAGGTACAGTTCTGAGTTTTGATAAACAGGGATAGTTGTGTATCCTATACAGTCGTATTATCCTGTATCATCTGAGTGGCCACAGTACAATCACAAGGATCCTTATAAGGAAAGAGGGAGGCAGGAAAGTCCGAGACAGAGATGCGATGACGGAAGTAGAGGGCAGAGAGAGAGGAGTGACCAGAAATGGTGGTCACGTGGCAAGGAGTCAAACCCCTGCAGGAAATAGTAGACTGAATTTAGCTCTGCACAGTGACCACACTGCTATAGCGAAGCAATGGAACGTTTCTATCACCTTAAAAAGATCCCCCATGCTGACCCGTTGTGGTCAACACCTTGGCAACTGCTGTTTTGGTCTCTATAATTTTGAGTTTTCTGGAATATTACATAAACAAATGCAACCATTTATCTAATGTCTTCTTTCTTTCGCTCAGTGTAATGTTTTGAGATTCACCCATGAGGTTGCATGTATCCATAGTTGATTCCTTTTTATTGTTGAGTACTATTCCATTGAGTGGATGTTCTACCCTTTGTGTAGTCATCTTGATTTTTTTTTTTTTTTTAAGTAAGCTTTACGTCCAACTTGGGCCTTGAACTCATCACCCTGAGATCAAGAGTTGCGTGCTCTACCGACTAGGCCAGCCAGGCCAAGCACCCAGTCATGGTGAGTTTTTTGTTTTTTTTTTTTAATGCAGACATTTGTGGGTAAAAATTGAAATAAACCAATCTTAACTCCATCCTTTTGACGAATAGCTATAACCATGTAACTCACACCCCTGAGAAAGAGAAAACCAGCCCCTGACATCCAGGAACTGGCCTCACCCTTACAGCTGGGTCTTGGTATGTTTAAAGTTGGCCTGGCATTCATAGTGAGGTCATGTCATTCTCTTGGACATCAATAGCATCATCAAACAACAACATAAGACAAGGTCGCTTTGTGACTCTGATAAAGTAGACAAAAAAATCAAGACTATTTTATGATCTTATCTAAAGACAGACAAAAACAAGTTCACTGTGAAAACCACTGAAATACCAAAGATCCTCTCTCCCAGCTAACAGGAGTGACTACTGCTTCTCTACCAGTTATCACATTAGCTGTGTTCATTCCAGCCTCCTTCTAGGTAAGGTTTTTGAAGATACCCAATCACAGAATCATCCTGCTTCCTGAAAGCATCTGATCCAGAGCAAAGCCCTACTTCCTTAAAACCTCCCCCAAAATCACCCAGCACAAACCCAAATCCTACAAAACATCCTTTTTTAAAAATAAAAAAAAAATATTTATTATTTATTTTTGAGAGAGAGAGACAGAGAGAGCACAAGCGGGGAAGGAGCAGGGAGAGAGGGAGACACAGAATCTGAAGCAGGCTCCAGGCTCCAAACTGTCAGCATAGAGCCCGACATGGGCTCGAACTCATGAACCGTGAGATGATGACCTGAGCCGAAGTCAGATGCTTAATGGACTGAGCCATCCCAGCCACCCCTGTAATAAGTCATTCTTAATATCTTCTTCCAGAGACACCCCATGGTTTTCAATGGTATGTATTTCTCCCTCATTGCAACAAGCAAAAAACCCAACCTTGTTCAACTACAAGTGTCTTCTTGGTCTTTGGCTGGAGGGCACTGACACCCCTGTCAGATCCAGAACATTTCACTGTCCCATGGACACATGTGTTGTTTGGTTGTTATGCATAAAGCTGCTGTGAACATTTTGTAAAGTTTTTTTACGAACATGTTTTCATTCTTGCTAGGTGTATTAGTTTCTTAATTTGCTGCTGAACAAATGATCACAAACTTAGTGGCCACAAATCAATATAAAATTGTCTTGCAGTTCCAGTGGTCAGAAGTCCAAAATGGGTCAGCAGAACTGCGTTTTCTCTGGCAGCTTTAAGGAGAATCTGTTCTCTTGCCTCATCAGCTTCTAGAAGCCACCTGCATACTGTGGCCCCTTCCTCTATCTTAAAGCCAGTTGAGCTCTTTAAATCTGTCTCTATGCTCTCTACTCTCATCACCACATCTCTGACTCTGAATCTCCTGTGTCCCTCTTTCCCCTGTAAGGACCTGCATTGGGCCCACCCAGATAATACACGATAATATCCCCAACTTGACATCCTTAACTTAACCTCTGCAAAATCTCTATTCCCGTGTAAGGCAATGTATTCACAGGTTCTGGGGATTGGGATGTGGACCTCTTCGGGGGGCCATGATTCTGCCTACCACACCGGGTAAATACACCCAGGAGTGGAATTGCCTTGTTACTAGGTAGATATATATTTAGCTTTATGAGACACTGCCAAACAGCCCTCCAAAGTGTTTGTACTATTTTGTATTCTCACTAGCAATGTAGGAGAGTTCCCATTAACTCAACATTTGATACTGCCAGTCTTTTTAATTTTAGCCACTCTAATAGAGGTGTATAAAGTGAGAAATTATAAAGAATTTGCATGATTATGCAAATTCAAAATAGATGTAGTGGCTTCTCATGGTAGTTTTAATTTGCACTTTGCTGATTACCAATTATGTTGACCACTTTTTCTGGGGCTTGTTGGCCATTTATATATTTTTCTTTGTATCTATTCCACTATTTTGCCCATTTTTATTTTTTTTAATTTTTTTTTTTTTACGTTTATTTATTTTTGATAGAGAGAGACAGAGTGCAAGGGGGGGAGGGACAGAGAGAGAAGGAGACATAGAATCTGAAGCAGGCTCCAGGCTCCGAGCTGTCAGCACCGAGCCCGACGTGGGGCCCGAACCCACAAATCTCGAGATCATGACCTGAGCTGAAGTCAGATGCTCAGCCGACTGAGCCAGCCAGGCGCCCCATGGCTATCCATTTTCTGATGAACAGAATTTTAAAATTTTGATGAAGTCTAATTTATCATATTTTTCTTTTATTGTCATTGCTTTCTGGGTCCTACTCAGAAATCTTTAACCTCAGGCCCTGGAAATATTCTCTATGATTTCTTCTAAAAGTTTTATGGTTTTAAATTTTACTTTAGGTTTATAGGTTTATGATCCATCTTGAATTAATTATTGTGTATAGTGTCAGGTAGGAATCAAGGCTCTTTATTTTTTATGCAAATATCCAGTTGTTCCAGCACTGTTAGTTGAAATTTTTTCCTTTTCATTGAAGTCAGTTGATTGTATAAGGGTGGATTGATTCCTGGACTCTATTCTGTATAATTTCATGTTCTTCCTAAGACCAAAATCACAGCCTTGACTACTATTGGCTTTAGACTGTTAGACAGATAAGTCCCCCAGCATTTTTCTTTTTCAAGATTGTATTGGCTACTGACTTTTTACATTTATATGTAAATTTTAGAATCAGTTTGTCAATTTCTAAAAAAAAAAACAAAAACAAAAACCAATTAGCTCTCCATGATTTTGATTGGGATTGCTTTGAATACATAGATCAGGTTGAGGAGAGGTGACTCCTTAACCATGTCAATCAAGTCTCTCAATTCACTCGTGTAACATCTCTCTCCATTTATTTAGATCTTCTTCACTCTCTACAAAATTTTGTAATTTGTAGTGCAAGGTGTTTTGTTAAATTTATTCCCATTTTTGTGATATTTTAATATTTTTTAAATTTGAGAGAGAGAGAGAGAGAGAGAGAATGTGGAACTCGACGTGGGGCTTCATCCCATGACCCTGGGATCATAACCTGAGCCATAATCAAGAATCTGGTGCTCAACCAACTGAGACACCCAAGCACCTCTCTATATAGATTTTATATAAGTGGAATTATGTAATATATATTTTTTATTTTTTAAAGTTTATTTATTTTGAGAGAGAGAGAGAGCATGAACAGGGGAGGGGCAGAGAGAGAGGGAGAGAAAAGATCCCAAAAAGTCTCCATGTGGCCAGAGCAGAGCTCAACACAAGGCTCGAACCCATGAAAATGAGATCATGACCTGAGCCGAAATCAACAGTTGGATGCTTAACTGACGGAGCCACCCAGGTGCCCCTAGTCTAGTTACCATATGTCACCATACAAAATTGTTACAATATGATTGACTGTATTTCTTATGCTGTACCTTACATCCCCATGACTCATTTTAAAATTAGAAGTCTTGGGGCGCCTGGGTGGCGCAGTCAGTTAAGCGTCCGACTTCAGCCAGGTCACGATCTCGCGGTCCGTGAGTTCGAGCCCCGCGTCAGGCTCTGGGCTGATGGCTCGGAGCCTGGAGCCTGTTTCCGATTCTGTGTCTCCCTCTCCCTCTGCCCCTCCCCCGTTCATGCTCTGTCTCTCTCTGTCCCAAAAATAAATTAAAAAAAAACGTTGAAAAAAAAATTTTTTTTTAAATAAATAAATAAAATTAGAAGTCTGGGGGTGCTTGGCTGGCTCAGTCAGTAGAGCGTGCAACTCTTGTTCTCAGGGTTGTAAATTCAAGCCCCACGTTGGATGTAGAGATTACTTAAAAATAAAACCCTAAAAAAAATAACGATTATAAAATTAAATTAAAAAAAATAAAATTGGAAGTCTGTACCTCTTAATTCCCTTTACCTATTTCTGCCCATTTCCCTCTATCTTCTCCTCTAGGATCCCTATAATGCCGATGTCAGCGCACTTGATGTTTGTTGTCCCAGAGGTCCCTTACAATAAATATCCTCATGTTTTAAAATTCTTTTTTCTTGGGGCACCTGGGTGGTTCAGTCGGTTAAGTGTCCAACTTCGGCTCAGGTCATGATCTCATGGTTCATGACTTCAAGCCCCACATCAGGTTACCTGCTGTCAGTGCAGAGCCTGCTTTGGATCCTCCGTCTCCCTCTCTCTTTGCTCCTCCCCTTGCTTGCATTCTCTCTCTCTCAAAAATAAACATTTAAAACAGTAAAGTAAAAATTCTTGCTTCCTTTCGCTCTTCAGCTTGGGTGATTACTGCTACCCTGTCTCCACATCCATTCTTCTGCACCCTCTAATCTTCTGTTGATTCCCTCCAGTATCTTTTTCTTTTTATAACTTTTTTTTAAGTTTATTTATTTTGAGACAGAGAGAAAGAGAGAGAGAGATTGAGGGAGGGGCAGAGAGGGAGAGAGAGAATCCCAAGGAGGTTCCACACTGTCAGCACAGAGTCTGATGCAGGGCACGAACCCATGAACCATGAGACCATGACCCAAGCCAAAATCAAGAGTCGAATACCCAACCAACTGAGAGCCACCCAGGTGCCCCGCCCCAGTGTATTTTTCAGTTCAGTTATTGTATGCTTCAGCTCTGAATGGTTCTTTTTTATATTTTCTTTTTTTTCCTTATTTATTTATTTAAATTATTTTTTTAGTTTCCATCCAAGTTAGCATATAATGCAATAATTATTTCAGGACTAGATTCCAGTGATTCATCCCCTATGTATAACACTCAGTGCTCATCCCAAGTGTCCCGCTTAATGCCCCTTACCCATTTAGCCCATCCCACCACCCACAACCCTCCAGTAACCCTTAGTTTGTTCTCTGTATTTAAGAGTCTCTTGTGCTTTGTCCCCCTCCCTGTTTCTGTATTTTTTTGCTTCCCTTCCCTTATGTTCATCTGTTTTGTATCTTAAATTCCACACATGAGTGGAGTCATATGATGTTTGTCTTTCTCTGACTGACTAGTTTTTTTATATTTTCTGTCTCTTCGTTGAAGTTCTCACTGTTCATCCACTTCTCTCCTGAGTTTGGCGAGCATTTATGACCATTAGTTTGAACTCTATCAGGTAGATTGTTCATCTTCTTTTCATTTAGTTCTTTTTCTGAAGTTTTGTCTTGTTCTTTTGTTTGGAGCATAGTCCTCTGTCTCTCCATTTTGCATGACTCTCTGTGTTTGTGTCTATGTATTAGGCCAATCAGCTATGTCTCTTGGTCTTGAAGGAGTGGCCTTATGTAGAAGGCATCCTGTGGGGCTCAGAAGTACAGTCCGTCCTGGTCACCAGAACCAGGTGCTCTGGCTCATGAGTCCCCCATCGGCTGGCTGTGATGCCTGGATGCTGGTGCTGGAGTGAGCTTGTGGGTGGGGCTGGCCCCCTACTCCGCATGGAAGCCAGTCCGCCCTGAGGCTGTGGAATACCTAGCAGGGTGAGAGGTACTAGCAAGGTAGATAGAGAAATTGTGCCTACCAGTGCCAATCCAGCTAGGTAGAAAGAGAGTAAGAAAAATGGTGCCTGCCAGTGCTTCCATTCCCAGAGAAAGTTCCTACTGATCCTTGCCCCTCTGGCGCATGCCCTAAAATTAGTCAGTAAGTTTCCTTCTCATACGGCCCAGGCACTTTTCAAACTGCTGGGTTCACAATGATTAAGTTTGTGCAAGTGCCCTTTAAGGGCAGAGTCTTGGTTTCCTAAGGCCCCCTGCTCTTCCAGAATTAAGCACTGCTGATTTCCTGAGCCAGATATTATGTGGGCTCTTTCTGGTGCAGGTCTCCAGGGCAGGGCTGCCTCACGTGAGGCTTGAACTCCTCGCTCCTCAGGGAGGACCTCTGCGTTGGTGATATCCCTCCTGTTTGTGGGTCCCTGTGCCCAGGCTGTGGGTCCTGACTAGACCACATCTCTGCCCCTTCTGCCTTTCGATGTGGCTTTTTCTTTATATCCCTAGCTGTGGAAGAGCTGTTCTGCTAGTCTACAGGTCATTCTCAGAAAGAGTTGCTCTACATGTAGCTGTAGCTTTGGTCCTGTCTGTGGGAGGACATGAGCTCAGTACTCCATTACCTGTTCCTCCTCCTCCCTAGCTCATTTTATTTTATTATTGAGTGGTATTCCATTGAATGAATATGCCGCTATTTATTCACTCTCCTAGTGATGTATGTTTGGGCTACTTCCATTTTGAGGCTATAAAGAATAGGACTGCCACAAACATTCCTGTACAAATTTGTGTGTGTGTGTGTGTGTGTGTGTGTGTATGTGTGTGTGTAAATTTGTTTTCACTTCTGTTGGATAAAATATCTAGGACTAGGCATGTTTTTAACTTAATAAGAATGTTCTAAATACTTCCTCGGTTTCATTGTACAACCACTATACACCAATTATTTGAGAGTCTCAGTCATTCCATATCCTAGCTAGTCGATATTCGCTGTTATGAGTCGTCTTTATTTTACCTATTCGAGTGTGAACTTGTATCTCATTGTAGTTTTGTTGATGGTTACCTGATAACTAATGGTCTTAAGCACTTTTTTTATGTGCTTGCTGGACATTTTTACGTCTGATTTTGGGAGGCATCTGTTTAATTGTATTTTCCATTTAAGTTTATTTATTTACTTTGAGAGAGAGAGAGAGAGAGAGAGAGAGCAGGGGAGGGGCAGAGAGAGAGGGAGAGAGTCCCAGGCAGGGTCCACACTGTTTGTGCAGAGCCTGACTCGGGGCTCGAACTCACGAACCATGAGATCATGACCTGAGCTGAAATCAGACACTTAACCAACTGATACACCCAGGTGCCCCAATTTGCATAAATTTAAAAATATATTTTGGATACCAATCATCTGTCACACATATATGTATTACAAATGTGTTTTCCAGGCTGGTCCGTTTGTTTTCTTAATGGTGTCTTTTGGTGAGCAGGCTATAACTAATTAATCAAGTTTTTCCTTTTATGGATTGTGCTTTTTGTGGCCTCTAAGAAATTTTTGCCTGCTTTGAGGTCATGAAAATATTCTCCTATACTTTCTTCTAGAAGTATTGTGAGTCTTGGTTTTATGTTTAGGTCTATGACCTCAAATAAATTTTTGTGTATGGAGTGGCATAGAGGTCAAGGTCCATTTTTAACCAACATTTTATGAAAATCTAGCCACATACTGTAAAATCCATTATTGAATATTTGTATTCCCACTACCTACATTCTACCATTAACATTTTACTATGTTTTCTCACTTATTGCTATCCTTCCATCTGTTCATCCATATATCCATCCATTAATACATATTTTTCTTTCTTTCTTTTTCTTTTTTTTTTTTTTTTAAGTAGGCTCCATGCCCAGTGTGGATCTCAGTGTGGGGCCTGAACTCATGACCCTGAGATTAAGACCTGAGCTGAGATCAAGAGTCACTTATCTCACATCAAGAGTCAACTTAGCCAACTGAGCCACCCAGGTGCGCTGTTTACATCTTATTTTTCAAATTCATTTCCAAATAAACTGCAGATAGTAGTACTTTGTCTCCACATCGCCTGGGTGGCTCAGTCAGTTAAGCATCTGACTTCAGCTCAGGTCATAATTTCATGGTTTATGGGTTTGAGCCCCACATCTGGCTCTGTGTTGACAGCTTAGAGCCTGGAACTTGCTTCAGATTCTGTGTCTCCCTCTCTCTCTCTCTGTCCTTCCCTCGCTTGTGCTCTGTCTCTCTCTCAAAAGTAAATAAATAAACATTAAAAAAAAAAAATGCTGTATCTCCTAAATGTTTCAGCATGGATATTATTAGTTATAGCTCAATACTATTTCCACAGGTGAAAAACACAAATCCTAAGAATATGTTCACTGGGTTGTGACAACGGGACTTGTGTAACCCAAACCTCTAAGAAATAGAATTTTACCATCATTCTAGAAAGTTCCCTCATTCTTCTTCCCAGTTAATCACCATCATCCATACCCACAAAGCAACCATTGTTCTCTTTTGTTTGTTTTTTTTCCTCACCTTAGATTAGTCCTCCCCGTTCTAGGACTTCCTATAATGGAATTATACAGTATGACTCTTTTGTATGAGGCTTATTTTTACTGTTTCTGAGATTCGTCAATGTTGATGTATCTATCAATAATGCATTCCTGTTTGTGGATGAATAATATTCTATTGTATAGTTACACCTCGATTTGTTTACCCACCCTTCTATTGATGGTTGCCAACATCCTTCTGGGATGTCGCTAACTTTTTTTTTATATAGATTTTTTTTAACGTTTATTTATTATTATTGAGAGACAGAGAGAGACAGAGCATGAACATGGGAGGGGCAGAGAGAGGAGCAGACACAGAAATCTGAAGCAGGCTCCAGGCTCTGAGCTGTCAGCACAGAGCCTGATGCAGGGCTCAAACTCACAAACCGCAAGAAGTTGGGGCTTGAACTCACAAGCTGAAGGTGGATGCTTAACCGACTGAGCCCCCCAGGTGCCCCTGGCTTTATGGACATTCTTATACAAATTTTCGGTGACTATATATTTTCAATTCCCTTGGGTAAATACCTAGAAGTGGAATTGTTGGGTCATGTGGTAGGTATATTTCTCACTTTTTGAGAAATTGTCATGCAGTTTTCACAAGTGGTTGTACCATTTTACGTTTCCACCAACCATGGATAAGAGTTGCAGTTGCCCTACATTCTCCCAACAACATATGTTGTCAGTCTTTTTCATTTAACTATTTCAAAATTTAGCCATGCTGGTATATTTCATGTGGTTTTCCTTTGCACTTCCCTGACAACTAATGATGTTGAACACTTAAAAGAATTTTTTTTTAAATGTTTATTTTTTGCGGGGGGAGGAGCAGAAGGGAGGGAGACACAGAATCTGAAGCAGGCTACAGGCTCTGAGCTCTCAGCAAAGCCTGATGCTGTGCTCGAACTCATGAAACCCGAGATCATGACCTGAGCTGAGGTCAGACGCTTAACTGAACCACGCAGGTGCCCCTGAATACTTTTTTAAGGTGCTTATTGGCCATTCCTTACATCTTTTAAATGAAATATCTGTTAAATCTTTTGCCCAATTAAAAAAAAAATGAAACTTTAAAAGCTTTTAAAATGATACTTCCCACAAAGCTGGAAAAAAATAAAATTGAACATTCAAGAAATTAATCTTTTGGGGCACCTGGATGGCTCAGTCACTGGAGTGTCCGACTCTTGATTTCGTCTCAGGTCATGATCTCACAGTTCATGGAATGGAGCCCTGCATAGGGCTCTGTGCTGGCAGTGTAGAGCCTACTTGGTATTCTCTCTCCCCTCTCTCTCTGTCCCTCCCTCTCTCTCTGTCTCTCTCCGTCTATCTCAAAAATAAACAAATAAACATTAAAAAAAAAAAAAAACCTGTACATAAATGTTTATAGAAATGTACTAGAAATGTTCATTTCCAGTAGCCCCAAACTGGTAACAGTCTAGATGTCCTTCAATGAATGACAGGTTAGATAAATTCTGGTGTATCCATACCATGGAATGTTAGTTACTAAGCAATAAAGAGGAATAAACTATTGAAATAGGAAACAATATGGATGATCTCCAGAGAATTATGTTGAGTGAAAAAAGCCAATCCCAAAAGGTTACATATTGTATGATTCCCTATATATAACATTTATGAAATAACAAAATTGTAGAAATGGAGTATGTACCAATGGTTGCCAGGGGTTAAGAAGGATATTGGGTTGGAGGGAAGTAGGTGTAACTATAAAGAGCAAGAGAGAGATCCTTATGGTGATAGAAATACTCTATATCTTAACTGTATCAATATCAATATCCTGGTGGTGATAGTGTTTTGCAATATTTTATTTTTAAGATATGGTTTTGCAGGGTGCCCGTGTGTCTCAGTCAGTTAAGTGACTGACTCTTGATTTTGGATCAGGTCATGATCCCAGGGTGGTGGGATCAAGCCTCAAGCCCCATGTCGGGCTCTGTGCTGAGCATAGAGCCTGCTTGAGATCCTCTCTCTCTCTCTCTCTCTCTCTAAAAAAAAAAAAAAAAGATATAGTTTTGCAAGATGTTGATGTTACCATTAGGAGAAATTGGATAAAAGTACAGTCTCTCTGTACTATTTTTTTCTTTACAACATACACATTTACAAATATCTCAAAATTAAAAGATTAATTTTTTAATGTTTATTTTTTGAGAGAGAGAGAGAGAGAGAGAGAGAGAGAGAGAGAGAGAGAGAGAGAGAATATGCATGTGCCGATCAGCACAGAGCCCAGTGCAGGGCTGGATCCCACGACCCTGGGATCATGACCTGAGCCAAAATCAAGAGTCAGACTTAATGGACTTAGTCCCCCAGATGCCCCTATGTACAGGTTTTTGAATAAACATAAATCTGCATTTCTCTGAAATAAATGCCCAGGAGTTACAATTGCTGGTTTGTATATGGTTGTTGCATGTTTAATTTTTTAAGAAACTGTCCAGCTGTTTTCCAGAGAATACGGTAAAATGTACCAAATTACATCCCTACCAGCAACATATGAGTGATTCAGTTTCTCTGCGTCTTTGCCAGCATTTAATATTAATCCTATTTTTAATTTTAGCCATTCTCTTGGTGAGGAGTGAGATTTCAGTTGGTTTTAGTATGCATTTCCCTAATGGATAGTGGTGCTGAATGTCTTGTCATGTATTTATTTACCATTTGTATACCCCTTTGGTGAACTGTCTGTTCATGTCTTTTGCCCATTTTCTAATTAAATTGTGTGGGTTTTGAAAAAAAATTTTAATGTTTATTTTTGAGAGGGAGAGAAAGCATGAGTAGGGGAGAGGCAGAGAGAGAAGGGGACAGAGGATCCAAAGTGGGCTCCCCAATGAAAGGAGAGAACCCTGTGTGAGGCTGAAACTCACGAAAAGTAAGATTGTGACCTGAGCTGAAGACAGATGCTCAACTGACTGAGCCACCCAGGCGCCCCAAATTGTGTGTGGTGGGGGGTGTTAGTTTTTTTAATGTTTTTATTTATTTTTGAGAGAGAGAGACCGAGCATGAGCTGGGAGAGAGAGCATGAGAGAGAGAGGGAGACACACAATGTGAAGCAGGCTCCAGACTCTGAGTTGTCAGCACAGAGCCCAGTGTGAGGCTTGAACTCACGAACTGTGAGATCATGACCCGAGCTGAAGTCGGATGCCTAACCAACTCAGTCATCCAGGTGCCCCATTGTGTGTTTTTTTAATCACTGTGTTTTGAGAACTCTTTATTGTAGATACTAGTCCTCTGTCATATATGTGCTATGCAAACATTTTCTTCCAGTCTGTAGCTTGTCTTTTCATACTCTTAACAGGGTCTTTCACAGAGCAAAATACTTAAATTTTAATGAAGTCTGATTTACCATTTTAAAAAATTTTGTTTTAACTTTTTTTTATTTTTAACGCTTATTTATTTTTGAGACAGAGAGAGACAGAGCATGAACAGGGGAGGAGCAGAGAGAGAGGGAGACACAGAATCTGAAACAGGTTCCAGGATCTGAGCTGTCAGCACAGAGCCCGACGCGGGACTCGAAATCACGGACCGTGAGATCGTGACCTGAGCCGAAGTTGGACGCTTAACCGACCGAGCCACCCAGGCGCCATTTTTTAAAAATTTTATAGGTCATATTTTTCTTGTCAAATCTAAGAAGTCTGCTTAGCACTAGATCTGAAGATTTTGCCATATGTTTTTTTCCTGTAAGTTTTATAGTTTTTTATATCTTACATTTTTTTTAAGTAGCCTCTATGCCCATGGGATCAACAGTCAGATGCTCTACTGACTGAGCCAGCCAGGTGCCCCTATGTCTTACATTTGAATCCATGATCTACTTTGAATTAATTTTAAAAAATATTTAAAAATGTTTACTTATTTTTGAGAGAGAGAGAGAGTCAGAGTGCAAGCGGGGGACGGCAGAGACAGGGAGACACAGAATCTGAAGCAGGCTCCATGCTCTGAGCTGTCAGCACAGAGCCTGATGCGGGGCTCATGACCTGAGATCATGACCTGAGCTGAAGTCTGACACTTAACCAACTGAGCCAACCAGACGCCCCGACTTTGAATTAATTTTTGTATGAAATTTAGGTTGAGTTTCTTTTTTATTTGTTATGGATTATTCTAGCATCATTTGTTGGAAAATCTATATTTTTTCCCAGTTTTAAATTAGGTTATGTGTCTTTATTATTACTGAGTTGTAGTAGTTACTAATATATCCTGGATACTATCCTTTTGTCAGATATGTTTTATAAATATTTTCTTCACATTGATGACTTATCTATTAATTGTCTTAATGATGTCTTTTGATGAGTAGAAATTTTTAGTTTTGATGAAGTCTAACTTATCAATTTCCTTTCATGGTTATTGCTTTTTTTTAAGTTTACCTTTTGAGTAATGAAGATATTTTATGTTTTGCACAAAAGTCTTTATGGGTTTTGCTTTTATGTTAATGTCTACAATCCATCTTGAATTAATCTTTGCATATGGTGTGAGGTAAGAGTTATAGTTCATTTTTTTCACATGAATATCCATTTATTCCAGCACCGCTTGTTAAAACGTCTGTCCTTTCTCCACTGAATTGCTCAGGTGTCTTTGCTGAAAATCAAATAATCATATAAGTGCGGGTTTATTTTTGGGTTCTCTATTTTCTTCCATTTATTTATTAGTGTGTCTTTACACTGCTATTCCACAACCCTGATTACTGTCATTTTACAGTAAGTATTAAAATTTGGTAATATCAATGCTGTTTCTGTTCTTCTTTGAGATTTTTTTGGCTATTCTACATCCTTTTTGTTTCCATGTATATTTTAGAATTACTATACCTACTTTTTCCAAATAATCTGATAATTTTTTTAAAATAGAAATTACACTGAATATATATATCAACTTAGGGAGAATGGATTCTTTTCAATATTGAGTTTCCTAACCCATAAACATGACACATCCCCTTCATTCATTTAGGTCTTCTTTAATTTCTCTCAGCAATATTTGTAGTTTTCAGTATACAGGACTTACACGATTTTTGTTAGGTTTATTTTTAGATATTTGACTTAAACATTTTTTTTTAATGTTTATTTATTTTGAGAGAGAGAGAGAGAGAGAGAGAGAGATAGCGTGGGCAGGAGAGGGGCAGAGAGAGGGAGACACAGAATATGACGAAGGCTCCAGGCTCTGAGCAGTCGCACAGAGCCTGATGTGGAACTTCAACTCCCAAATGTGGGATCATGAGCTGAGCCAAAATCAGCTGCTTAAATGACTGAGCCACCCAGGTGCCCCTAGATATTTGACATTTTTGATGCTATTGTAAATGATATTTTGTTTAAATTTCATTTTCCAATTGTTTGTTGCTTGTTATACAATAAACCGACTTTTTATGTATTGATCTTGATTCCTTTCGTTTTGCTAATTTCACTTATTAGTGCTAGTATTTTGGGTGGAGCCTTGTTTTTAGATTTTCTTACATATACACTCGTGTTGTCTATGAATAGTGATGGTTTTATTTCCTTCCCAATCTTATGCCTTATATTTATTTTTCATTTTTTATTTCACTAAGTTCTCTAATATAATATTTACTATAGTGGTGGGAAGGTATTCTTGCCCTGTTTCTTATCTTAGTGGGGAAGGATTTATCTTACCTTTTACCTTTAAGTATAGTGTTAGTTATTGTTGAGAGATATCCTTTAACAGGTTGAGAAGTTTCACTTTTTGAAAAAAATTTTATTTTTATTTTTTTTATTTTATATTTATTTTTTTTAAGATTTTATTTTTAAGTAATCTCTACACGCAACATGGGGCTTCAACTTACAACCCTGGGATCGAGAATCACACGCTCCACCAACTGAACCAGCGGGGCACCCCCCCCCCCCCCCCCGCCAAGTTCACTTTTATTCCTAGTTTGCTAACCATTTTTATTATGAAACAATTTTATTACACATTTTTTATAAAATACTTTTCCTGGATCAAGATGATCATATAGTTATTCTCTTTTAGTCTGTTCATGAGGTTTATGTCATTGTTTGATCTTTGTAAAGTTAAGCTAACCTTGCATTCTTGTATTTCCCTGTATATGTAGGTGGATTCTTTTTTTTTTTTTTTTAAGTTTATTTTGAGAGAGATCAAAGCACGAGTAGGAGTGGGGCAGAAAGAGAGGAGAGATAGAGAATCCCAAGCAGGCTCCACACTGTTAGTGCAGAACCCCATACAGGGCTCAAATCCACAAAGCCCCAGAGATCATGACCTGAGGCAAAACCACCCAGGCGCCCATATTTACTGATATTTTTACTGATATTTTTGTTCAGGATTGGTTTTTTTTTTTTTTTTGTATGCATATTCGTAAGGAATATAGGTCTGTAACTCTTATCTTGTAATGTCTTTATCAGATTTTGGAATCAGGGTTATCTTTGCCTTATAAGACAAATTGGGAAGTACTCTTACGTCTTCTATTTTCTGAATGTTTGTGTAGGATTAGTATTACTTCTTTGGATATTTGATAGATTTCACCAAAATACCACCTGACACTGGAGTTTTCTTTGTAGGGAGACTTTTTTTTTTAAATAGACTTTTTGTTTTAGAATAGTTTTAGATCTACAGAAAAGTTGTGAAGGTAACTGAGTTCCTAACCCCACCCAGATCCTATTGCTGACATCTTACATTAATATGGTAATGTTTGTCACCAATGTCAATCTTTGTCACCAATGTCAATACATTTTTATTAACTAAAGTGTGAGAAGGCTTTCAACAAATTCAATTTGTTACATAGATAAGGATGTTCAAATTTTTTATTTTGTTATTTTTGGTAAATTGTTTTTCTAGGAATTTGTCTATTTCACCTACTTGTTGACATTGTTGGCTTAAAGTTTTTCATTATATTCCCTTATTACTCTTTTGCTGTCTAAAGATCTATTGTGCCCCCGTTTTTCATTAATAATATTGGTAATTTGCTTTTTCCTCTTTTTTTTCTTTATCAGTCTTGCTCATGATTTATGAATTTTATTAGTGTTTTCAAAGAACAAACTTTTGGGCTTTGTTAATTTTCTCTATTGTTTGTTTTCTATTTCATTGATTTCTTCTCTATTCTACTTACATTGGGTTTAATTTACTTGTTTTTTTTCTAACTTTTTAAAGTAGGAACTTAGATCATTGATGATTTTAAGTTTATTTATTTATTTTGAAGGAGAGAGAGAGAGAGCGAGTGGTCATGAGAGAGAGGGAGATAGAGGATTCTGAAGCAGGCTGTGTGCTGACAGCAGAGAGCCCAATGTGGGGCTGGAACTCACAAACTGTGAGATCATGACCTGAGCCAAAATCAAGAGTCCCACACTTAACCAACTGAGCCACCTAGTCACCCTAGATTTTGATCTTTTTTTTTTTATGTTTATTTATTTTGAGAGACAGAGAGAGACGGAGCTCGAGGGTGGGGTGGTGCAGAGAGAGGCAGAGGGAGACACAGAATCCAAAGCAGGCTCCAGTCTCTGAGCTGTCAGCACAGAGTCCGACACGGGGCTCGAACTCACAGACAGCGAGACCATGACCTGAGCCAAAGTCGGACGCTTAACCAACTGAGCCACCCAGGCACCCTGGATTCTTTTTTTTTTTTAATGTTTATTTTTTGAGGGAGAGAAAGAGCAGGGGAGGGGCAGAGAGAGACAGAGACTGTCAAGCAGGCTCCATGCCCAGCACAAAGAGCCTGATGTGGGGCACCATCCCATGATCTGTGAAATCGTGACCTGAGCCGAAATCAAGACCTGTAGCTTTACCTACAGAACCACCCAGGTGCCTCAACTCCAAGATTCTTAACCACAGAAATCATGAGAAATGATTCATGTTTTAAGTCACTATGTTTTGAGATTTGTTATGCATCAATGGGTAAGTACTACAACAGCAGGGATCAGAAACACTAGGTGCTCCTGGGGGACTTGATGGGATGGACAAGGTAGTCCTGGGAGGTGGACAGAGTGAATGGCATGTTAAGGACGCAGGATGGAGCAAGGAACCTGTGAAAACCAATTTTCTGTATTTTGTCATTCCATTCAGGATTAACCCTAAAAAGTTACTATGGATGATCCCTGAAGTGTGGGATCAGGAGAATGCTATGTGGTCTTCATTCAAAGGGCAGATTTTGGGTGTGTCGTTGAGCGGGGGGGGGGGGGGGGGGGGGGGGGGGGGGGGGGGGTCCTACAGACAAGTGAGTCTCATTCCATACTGAGCAAGTAATTAAGCTCTGTACTCAAGATCAGGTTTTGGAAGAGCAGGAGTTGTTTTTTCATTAACAAAATTGTTTTGAGGTGTGTTCTGTGTCAGGCCCTGAGATAACTGCAGAGTGAAATAAACAAGGATAAGTGAAACATAGACTGCCTTCAAGAAGTTTAAAATGTGAGATTGGCAAGAAAACTGTGACAGTACTGTACCATGTGACAATGTGATAAAGCAGGACAAACTCAGGCCAGAGGTAGCCTTTTTTTTTTTTTTTTTAAAGTAGGCTACATGCCCAGCTCGGGGCCCTGTGTGGTGGGGCTTGAACTCACAACCCTGAGATCAAGACCTGAGCTGAGATCAAGAGTCAGACACCTAACTGACTAAGCCACCCTGGCACCCCTGGAGGAGGTAACTTTTAATTTGTTTATTTATTTATTGTTTATATCTTTTTATGTTTATTTTTGAGATAGAGAGAAACAGAGCATGAGTGGGGTAGGGGGAGAGTGAGAGGGAGACACAGAATCTGAAGCAGGCTCCAGGCTCTGAGCTGTCAGCACAGAGCCTGACATGGGGCTTGAAACCACCAACTGTGAGATATGACCTAAGCTGAAGTCGGATGCTTAACCAACTGAGCCACCCAGGTGCCCCTTAATTCAAGTTTTTAAAAATATTTATTTTGAGAGGGAGAGAGAGACGGTGGGGTAGAGAGAGAGGGTGAGAGAGAATCCCAAGCATGTTCTGTGCTGTCAGGGTAGAGCCTGACGTGGGGCTTGATCACATGAACTATGAGGTTATGACCTGAGCTGAAATCAAGAGCCCCTCAAGTTGAGTTTCGAAGGATAAATATAATTTGGCTTCTTCTGGGTTGGTGGGGAGAAACAATGAAGTGAGGGTCTTGGAAGAAAAGCCTTCTAGACACCAGGGAAGCATGTTCAAAGACCTGGATGATGCCCTAGAGGTTCAAGAAACTGTAAGTAGGTTTTTTTTTTTTTTTTTAATTTTTAAAATGTTTTTTATTTATTTTTGAGAGAGAGACAGAGAGAGGGAGAGAGAGAGAACAAGCAGGGGAGGGGCAAAGAGAGAGGGAGACACAAAATCTGAAGCAGGCTCCAGGCTCTGAACTGTCAGCACAACTACGGGCTCGAACTCACGAATGGTGAGATCATGACCTGAGCTGAAGTCGGACACTTCAACCCACTGAGCCACCTAGGTGCCCCCATACTAGTTCTTTCTTGTAGCACTTTTGGAGAAGTATTTAACTGGAATAATATAATAATTTTTTAATGAATTTAAATCTGGTCTTTACTGCTATCTTCCAGGAAAGGGTGGGATCCTTTGGTTGAAAGTAAAAAGAAAAATTACAAAGAAAAAGTAATTACTACAAAAGCAAGAAACCTGGAGTGGTCCTGTGGGTTCTTGCAACTACACAGGCCCGTAAGCTGGGGAAGGAATTAGAAACAACAGAAAAACTGCATCCACCTACTTAATCAACATTTACTGAGCTCTTATTTTGGACAATATGCTAAAGGTGCTAGAAGGTGGAGGCATGCAGGTAGATGACACAGGGCCTGCCCGTGAGGAGTTTACAATCTAACTTACTTATTATCTTCACTCTGGTGTGCTGAGACCAGGAATGTCATTTTGCATTTCTGCTCTCAACCTTAAGAAAACAGCAGATAGTACAGTGTGGCTGTATAGCTGCTGGATTGATTACACTCATAGACTTTTCTGCAAAGGCTTTGGCAACAGGCAGCAAGAGCCACAAAGATATTCCTACCCCCTTGATCTGCCTCTGGGAATTTATCTTGAGGAAATACCTGAGATAGGGTTAAGGATTTATGTTCATGGACATTCATTGCTGTTCTAATGAAACAGGGGACATAACCTAAACTTCTAACAATGGGGAAAAGATAAAATAATTGATGGGGCATCCCTATGATGGACTATTAGGTAGTAATTAGAAGTGTTATTAAAAAAAAAGTAATAACATGGGGGAAAAGGCTGGGGGTCGGGGGGAGGGCTACAAGTCTCTACTGAATGTGCTCAGAGATACGTGATTTAATTTTGTATGCCCTCTGTATTTTTCAGATTTTTGACAAACACGTTAGAGGATTTCTACAGTCAGAACTTGTTTTCTTTCTTCCTTCCTTTCAGAGATGTAATGGCAGAAGAGAAAGCTATAAAGACAACCAAAATGACCAAGATTTTGGGAATTGTATTGCATGTGGATTGACCCAAATTAACTGAAACTCCACATTTTACATGTCAAGCATTGAGTGAAGTATCACTAATACTAGTTGCAATGTATTAAGTTACTACCATGTGCCAGTTGCCAAATAGAGGGGTAAATAAATATAATTGAGATCCCAACCCAGGTTTGGTTTAGAACCTGTTTTTTTTTTGACTGTGCCAAATACAAGCAAGTTAAAGAAGGGAAATAAACAATTCATAGACAAATACTGCACATTCAGGGAACGGGCATCGTATTATGTTTGGTCTGGGCTGCTGAGAATATCCACAGGTTATACGTTTTTCCTTGTTCTACAGTGTGTGGGTATATATTTTCCCCTGGAGAATATATGTGTTTGACATCCACACTATATAGTCCTAGTTTATTGCCAGGAACGATGATGCCTTATGATTTGCATTATGTGTGTACGTACACACACACACACCCATCTTCCTTTTCTGGACCTTCTGTTTACCTTAAGAGAAAACATTTGTTTTTGCACCTATCAAGGATTGCAGGATAAACATCTGTTAATGTCCCAGCCCCTGAGACTTCCACAGCTTCTGGATGTCAATTGAATGTGCACCCGCCACCCCCCACCCGCGTTGACGTGCAGTGCCTAATCCCAGATAATTTAGGTTGCACACTCCAGGGCGTTTAATCGCATCCCACTTTTTCCTCCAGACCTTCCCCTTCACCCCCTCCCAGATGAACGGACAAGGCCGAGATCGGGCGGCCTGACCTTGGGTCATCTTCGCCCGTGGAACTGCGGTGTGACCTTGGGCAAGTCCCCCGCTCTCCCTTCGCCAGGCCGCGTAGCTGGATAGCCGGATCTCCGCTCCGGCCGCTGCTCAGCCGAGCGGGGAGACCGTGCGTCCGCACCCCTTTCTCCCCGGACTTCCTCCGCGCACGCCCCACCTTCCCCACCCCTACGCTCCTGGCGTTGCGGCCGCCTCCATTCGCACGGCCCTTTCATTCCAGACGCTCGTTTACGCCGCGCGGACTGGGAGGGTGCGATTCCCGGACGCGGCCTGCGCTGCGAGCGCGTGGCCGTCCCGCAGGCCGGCGCGGCTTTACGCCGCTGACGCAGCGCGCCCAAGATGGCGGCGCGGTCGTCGTCGGGGGTGGCGGCGGCAGAGGGGGCGGCGGCCGTGGCGGCAGCGGCGACGGCAGCCGTGACGGCGGCGGCGGCGCGGGGCCTGGGCCGGGGGGAATGAGGCAGCCGTGGCGGGCCAGCGGCCGAGCCGTGTAGCGGAGAAGCGGCTTCCCCTCCCTGCTTCCCTTGGCCGAGCCGAGGACGCGCGCGCGCGTCCGTCCGGAGCGGGCTCCCCACCCTCGACTCCCGCGACCCGCTCCGCACCCCCACCCGGGCCCGGAGGATGATGAAGCTCAAGTCGAATCAGACTCGCACCTATGACGGCGACGGCTACAAGAAGCGGGCCGCGTGCCTGTGTTTCCGCAGCGAGAGCGAGGAGGAGGTGAGGCTCCGGGCCCGGCGGGTTCGGGGGTCGCCGGAGTCGGCGGCCACCGCCAGCCGAGGCGCGGGGGGCGCGGCCGCCGGGGGACGGTGTGCTGCCGCCCCTGGCAGGGCCGCTCCTTTCGTCTGAATGAAGTTCCGACGGAATTTCTTGAGCCGAGGAAGAGGAGAGAGGAAAAAGGACGGTGGGCGGAGGGGAAGCGGGTCCGAGCGTGGCCACACGGCACCGATCCGGCCGAGGGAGCTTCAGAGCCCGTCGCCTGTCATAGGGGAGAGTGGCGGCGGAGACAAGGCGGTGGGTGGGGAAGTGTGTGGCTTTCGGGCCAGGCCTCCAGCTTTGGATCCAGGAAGGGCAGCTCAGCACTTGTCAGCCCGCACATGTGTGCAGAGGCCGCGGTGCACGAGGCGCAGGCCGGCCCTTTGTGCCAGAGAAATAGTCCACTTCACTGGCGGGTTTCGGGGTTGCAGAGGGATTATGTGTGTCTGTGAGTTTAAGGGGGGGGGGGTTGGGAAGATTTAGGGCGTAGTGCAAAAGCCAAAGCTAATTGTTTATTTTACAATGCGCTGGGTAGCCCCTTCTGGTGTAGCTGAGAAGAAAGGACATTTGATAAGATAATTTTTATGGGCTGAAAATATTTCATTTTCATTGGGAAGGCCAAAGGCGGTGTTTCAGATCTGTGCCCTGACATTGCCCTATAGGAAGGCCTTTAGGATTAAATTTGCTAGCTAAATAGAAATGCTTAAAATCAGTTTTTGCTTGGGGTACTTAAAAAAAAATCTCAGCTTTTCAGAGCCGTTTCTGTTGTGATAAAGGGAATTTAGAGAAGGCAAACGTTTTTGTAAATCCACAAAGAATTAGCTGCTTTGGAAATTCATAAGATGCCTGTGGGGAAAGCGTTTGTCTCCTGTGCATGGTGGTAAAATGGCAGTTAAAGTGGAAACAATGAAGGACAGTGAAATTCAATATGCTATATTCTGGCATTCAGCAGTGGGCTGTCGCGGCAGGCTACAAGTACAGTGCATGGTGTTGAAATGGGGGGAGCGGAACTTGACCCGTTAGTTATGAAAAGAAGCTGTGATGAAAGAGACAGATGGATTGCCAAGAGTTGCTGTCCAGAGATATTTAGGAGGAAGTGGGACTTTAAATTATTGCCTGAAAAAATTTAGTAAAGCAGTAATTGTGCTGTTGAGGGACTGTGTGTGTGTGTGTGTGTGTGTGTGTGTTCCCTTTCAGCAAAACAGAAGGAAATGGAATTTGGAAATATATACTTTGTGTCCTATCATATATTGTAAAAGTCCCCAAAACAGATGTCTGGTAATAGAGGTACTAAGTAGGGCCATGTTGTAAATTACATAGTTTTGGAATACATACTTGAGTAAGGTAAAATTGTTGGTGGTGTTTACTGCTCCACAGGCTTTGTTCTCTTATCATATCATATTATGGGAAATCAGATGGGATCACAGTCTGTTTTAACTGGAGGGAAAATTAATTAGCATAATAACATGTCTTCAGTACTGTGGTTAAGTCTGTGAGCACCCCAATTATAAGTAGAAGGGTGTATAATTTAGTTGTATGAAGGATGCAAGACTTTATTCGTTTTTAAAAACTCATACTAGAAATTGAGAACATGTGAGTATTTTGGATAAATTGGCAACTCTTTGTAGGCATACACAAACTCAAACTTGATTTTCCATTTTCTGTTAGTTTTATTATGTACTGACATTAGCCATTAGCAGGCTTAATGTTAAAACATTTGACTGATTGTGGAGTTCCCTTGAATTTCTTTTTGAACATTGGTTAATGAGCAGAAGATTCATGCAAATTTTTAATTACAGATTCAGTGGATGTTACAGCTAAAAGCCCAGAAAGAACAAGAAAATTAATGAAATGCACCCATTTTAGACTTGTTCAGTTCAACTAAACAAGTATGTATTAAGAGCCTACTATGGGTGCAGAACCCTATAATGTGGGATTTAAAGATAAACATCCTTCCCTGTCCCCCCAAATTGAGTACTTACTGATGGGATCCCTTAATTGGGAGGGATTTTGGACCACAAAATAATCTCTAGGGTGTCGTTCAACTCTCAGATTACATAATTGTGTTAGAAGGGAAGTAATTTGTTAGTTCCGGGAGAACTTTTATGTTCTCAATAGAAGTGCCAGAAACTGGAAGTATTAACTGCCACATATTGTGGGAATGTGAAATTCAAACTCAGTAGGACATTCAGCCTGGTTTTATTTTGTAATGGGAATTTATGGCTTTAATCAAGATGGAATAGTTCATAGAATATTATCAGTATTAATATAACAGTAATATAAATATAAATGGAACTCTGGTTAATAAATTCAATTAACCAGTGTCAGGAAACATACATACAATGTAAAGAAAAAGAGATAGAAAATATTAGTAGGTAGTAGACTGTGAATCAGACCTTCTAACGTTTTTTTTTAGCCCCAGGAAATTTTACTTGTAAGATCCACGTTAGGAAGTGGGAACATACTCAGCAAGTGAACTGAGCAAGTTTATTGAGATAAAAGGAAACAGACATGTAGGGAGCTTGGAGTCTAGTGGGAGAGAGAACAAACAGGCCCAACAGCATGAAGACAAGGAATTTCCTTTCCTTCAAACCTCTGGCTGTTTTTCCTGTTGATAAATAAGAATCAATAGCCAGAAAATCCACACACACCCCCCCCCCCTTACAAGTTTTACTGATTGTTAATTTTGGGGCATTCATGATAAGTAACATATTTATTACAGTACTTTGAGCCTGGTACACAGTAGAGAGTCTTTTACCCAGCCACTGCTTTAACCAGCTTGGTGCACTGAATACTTGGTGTTGCCCTCTCCACCACTGGGTCTGATATAACCCCCCAACCATGAGGCCTCCCAGCCAATGTGTGCTTACAAAGATTCAGTTATATTTATTCCTGTATTTGTTTATATTCATCATTCTTGTTATTGTAATTCTGCAGTGTAATTAAATATGATGTAAGCCCATGAAATTTGAATTCAAAAAGAATGGTTTTGTATTTCAAATGCTTTATTTATTTATTAAAATTTTTTTTTAATGTTTATTTATTTTTGAGAGAGATAGAGACAGAATGTGAGTGGGTTAGGGGCAGAGAGAGAGGGAGACACAGAATCCGAAGCAGGCTCCAGGCTCTGAGCTGTCAGCACAGAGCCTGACGCAGGGCTCTAACTCATGAGCTGTGAGATCATGACCTGAGCCGAAGTCGGATGCTCAACTGACTGAGCCACTGAGGCGCCCCTCAAATGCTTTAGAATGACTCAATTGCAAGTCATTAAAAGAAATTACTGCTCAGTTGTATGGGTAAGCAAACTGTAAGAGTTGGAAAGGGAGTCTTGAAGGTCTAGAAGGACTCTGCACATAGATCTGCACATGAATGTTTTCAGGGTTTTTTTTTCTTTATAGAAACCTGAACTGGAAAACATAGGTCATGGTGGGTGTGGTATGTGAAAGACAACTCACTGTTCAATAGTAGGCCTACATTTAAGATAAGATCTTGGACCCACAAAAAAGATTAGCAAATACATATGCGTGTATGTTTTTAATCTGCCGTATCTTCCAGTTAATATTTTATCCTAAACAGTATAGAAGACTGAAACTGATCTCTTGAGTAAGACTTTATTGTTCTGGATTGGGTAATATAACATTCATCTTTGTCCTGTTATTCAACTTTGCCTCTCCGAAAGCACTTCCAGTTGTGATTTTCCTTCTTCCCCCTTTTTGGAGCCTCTATAATGACAGGAAGTGAGGCACACTAGGAGTGGGCTTGCTTTGTACCCTCCCCAGAGTGGAGTGGGGGGAGTATAACAGGCCTTTTAGACAGTTGAACTATCTAGCAGTGTGAAATACTCACAAAGGCCAGTGACACAGGCTATACACCAGATGATGTCACAGTCCCTAGGAAAGTTAAAGCTGTGCCTATTGGGTCTGTTTTTACTCAAGGGGAAAAAAAAAAGTACTGATAGGATCTTTCTCAGTTAGATTTCCCTGTATATTAAAAATTAAAACTGCTTTTATTGTTTTTTAATTTTTATTATTTTTTAAATTTATTTTTGAGAGACACAGAGAGAGAGAGAGAGAGCACGAGCAGAGGAGGGGCAGACACAGAATCTGACACAGGTTCCAGGCTCCGAGCTGTCAGCCCAGAGCCCGACGTGGGGCTCGAACTCATGGACCGCGAGATCATGACCTGAGCCGAAGTCGGACGCTTAACCGACTGAGCCACCCAGGTGTCCCTAAAACTGCTTTTAATAAGAAAGGACAATACTGTCTTTAAGGGTCTTAGTTTGGTTTGTTGAGCTTTTCCATCTCTTGGCAAGGGGTTGCCGTTTCATTTTCTCAGCTCCTTGAACTCATGAGGTTGGGTGTGTAGATGATTGATACAGGAGATCCTCAGTGGGCAGAGACTCTGGTGGCCTTAGTGTTTGTCAGTAAAACTGACTCCTAGAGGAGCAGGTGGAAGGACGTCACTGCAAGACCACACCTTCCCCTGGGCTCTAGACAGGGGAGTAAAACACGGGTGGTAATCCCAGAGGCGATAACCATGACGAAGAGCTTCCAGTAGATCCCAGGCTGTTTGGAGAGTCTTTTTGTAACAGATCTTGGTGATTGTCCGGTATTACATTGTTCTAAGATCAGGATGGGTGCGTTGATCCAGTCACCTGACTGGACATTTCTGATTCTCATTTCTCTGTCTTTCATGGAAGCTTTCTTGTGTGCGTGTGTTCCCTTGTGCCTACCTAATAATGCCGGTTAGTCAGTTAGACACTTCTCCCACTACCTCCTTTTCTGCCTGTTTCCTGAGATGTGACTTCTGTTCTGAAATCATACTGCAATCTCCATTTTCTCCCATTCTTTGCCCTAACCTTTTTTTTTTTTTTTTTTTGCTTTTGAGCAATTCTCATTTCTCCGTAAATATAGTGTTGCCTATCTACTTTGTGTGAAGCAATCTATATTTTTCTTCATAGCCTAGTACAGAAAGGAAGGGCCCTTGTTCGAGAATATTTATTTATTTATTTGTTTAGTTTATTTAGTTTATTTATTTTTTGTTTATTTTTAGTTTATTTATTTAGTTTATTTATTTATTTATTTATTTAGTTTATTTATTTTTTGAGAGCCCTATTACGGACTAGTCTCTGTGTAAGAACCTGGGAATTCCCAGGTAAATAAGGCTGTGGTTCCTCATGAAGCCAGCCTGTCTGCCTGCTGTGCATTTGTATGCACCCCCTCCCACCTGCCCAGGGGCCTCACTCTGATCGGTGTCCTGTCTTTCCTGCTTCATTGCCTTTCCTTCTCTACTTTATCATTCCCAGGGCAAATAGGCTATAGTATTTCCCATCTTAAAAGAACTGCTCCCTTGCCCCTTGTTCCCTCCAGCTACCATCCCATTTCTCTCTTTTCCTTTTACAGCAAAACTTTTCTGTACTTGCTGTCTCCACGATCCCGGTTCCCATTCTCTCTCGAACTCATTCCAGTCAGGCACTCTTTCCTGTGATTCTGCCAAAACCAGTCTTTAAGATAACAAGTTAACAAATCCAGTTCTCAGTCCTTGTTACCCCATCTTTCCTTTCTTCCTGAAACACTTTCCTTACCTTGCTTCTAGGGTATCTTTCTAGTTCTTCCCTTTCTTTCTGGTTGTTCCTTGTTAGTATTGTTGTATGCCTCCTCATTTTCCTGACTTCTTCCATTGCAGTGCACGAGGACACAGTCTTTGAACCACCCTCCACCCCAACACGCACTAGTAGGTGATCTCATCTAGTCTCATCTTTAAGTACCGTATTTATACTGATTACTTTCGGCTGTCTCTGTTTAGCCCTAATTTCTCTCCTGAAATCAGGGCTTGAATATCCTGCAGTCTACTCAGTATTTCCATTTCGGTATCTGGTAGGCATCTCAAACTTATAATACCCAAACTGAACTCTTGATTCCATCCACCAAAAAACAAACAGCAACAAACCTGCTTCTCCTACTGTTGTGCCTCTTTCAGTAAGTGAAGTCTCCATGCTACCAGTTGCTCAGGTTAGATATCTAGGAGTCATCCTTTACTTCTCCCTTTGTCATACCCATGTCTAATCTGACAGCAGATCCTGCCTAACCTTAACCCTTCAACCTCCACTGTGCTGTCCTACCCTAACCCATGATTGCCGCTTGTCTGGACTACTGCTGAATCTTCCTGACTGGTCTCCTTGCTTCTGCCCTCACTCCTCTAGTCTTGTCTACCACAGCTGCTGGAGTGATTCTTCCAACACAGAAGTCAGATCATGTCACTCCTCTGCTCCAGTGGTATTCTGTCTCTGTGAATCCACAGTCTTCACCATGACCTCTAAGGCTCTGGATGTTCGGGTCCCCTGCCGTAGTTCTGATCTCATCTCTTACCACTCTCCCTCTTACTCATTCCTCTCCTCCAGCCACACTGGCCTCTGTACTGTTTGTTCTCCGTATTATCTGCATGGCTAGCTCCCTTCTTTTGGGTCTTTGCTTAGTTTTCGTCTCATCAGACAGGTCTTTAAGGATCATGCTACATAATACACCAGTCCATTGTCACTGTGTCTCTTAGGCTTTGTTTTTTCTTGGCAGCACAAATCACCACCAAGACATGGTATGTACTCATTTGTTGTTGTCTGTTTCCTCTCACTAGAATATAAGCTAGTTCATGGGGATAGGAGTTTTTGTCCGTTTTATTCACTCCTGTATCCTTGTTGTTTAGGACATAGTATATGCTCAATACTATTTGTTGACTCTATGAATGAATGAATGAAGACATTGCCCCTGTTTTTTAAGCTTACGGTCTAGTAGAGGAATTGAAAATACCCCAAATACACTGAATGCTAGGGTCTACCAATAATGTGGTGATAACAGTGTTTCAGGGAAGTCTTCTGTCTCTTTTTTCCAGTATCTTAGTGACAAGGTGTCTGATAATGTTGAGTATCAGCCCAGTGGGAGTGTATGTGTATTTGGTTGTAAATCTTTTTGGAATCTCAGTGGATCGTCCCATGACAGGGCACTTAGGATTTCTTTCAGATGTTGAACTTGTGAATCTATGCCATCTTGCAGGATTTGTGTTGGATGGTTGATAAAATGTACTGATCCTCAATCCTAGTGATTCATCACCTGAGGAAAAGGATTTTCATTTTGCTGATAGCTTGGAACCTTTTATTTCTAAGTAAATAAATACATCAACAAACTATAATCAAGCAGTGGATAGCCAGGGCGCCTGGGTGACTCAGTTGGGTAAGCATCTGCCTTCGGCTCAGGTCATGATCTCATGGTTTGTGAGTTCAAGCCCCGCATCAGGCTCTCTGCTAGCTGCACAGAGCCCACTTCAGATCCTCTGTCCCCTCTCTCTCTGTACCTCCCCCTCCCGCATGCTGTCTCTCTCTCAGAAAAAAAAAAAAAAAAATATTGTGGTTCATAGCCAACAGTGTATGTCAAATCTGGATTCCAAAGTTTAGTTGATAGTAGAGTAATTAATTTGAAAATGAAGGTTGATAGGGATGGTCATAATATTTTCCTGTCATCATCGTTTTGTTCCTTATCTAGGTCAAAGTGAAAGAGATATGATGTCAAGTTTGTGAGTGCTGAGTCTTGAAGTGTTTCCTTTATGGTGGTTAACATACGAAACAGAACAAAGGAACCATCACAGGCAAAAAAGATATGTGGATAAAAGAATAGGGAATTGGATTTGGAAATAAAACCCCCAAACCTAAAACTTAGTAATAAAACATATGCACCTGAAGACAACTTGTTGAGTAAAATCCTCTCAGACCGAAGAAAACTTTCTTGAATCCAGTTCGAGAATTTCTGCCCTAAAGTAACATGGCTCAAGAATGTCCACAGTCTTTTTCCTAGCCTTCTTGAAACCCTTGCTTCCTAGCTTACTAACCCTTTGAGTAGGGAAAAATGTTCATTCTTATATTCATTCATTCATTTTACAAACTTTATCGAATGCCTGCTTCTGGGCCAGACACTGTTCTTGGAATGCAGCTGTGAATGAGGCAGAGTGGAGGCTCTTGCTCTTGTGAAGTTTCTGATAACAAATGCGGGGAGACAGTCAATGAGCAGAAATGTCAGTGAACTTGATTTTAGGCAGTGGTGGTGCTGGGCAGGAGATAAGTGTGTGATGGTCCTGAGAGTGGGGAGGGGATTGGCAAATTGTGGCTGGGTAGGCTCTGAATGGCAGGGCAGGGGAAGAGCAATTACCGAGGCCCCAAGAGGGGGACGACTTTGGCCAGGAGGAAAAGCAGCAAGCAGGCCAGAGTGGCTGGCGGCCAAGTGGAGGAGAGTGGTGGGAGATATTGCAGAGGTGGGAGGCCACCATTTCCCATGAGGCTTTGTTACCCACCCTTCCAGTTCTCCTGGTTTTCCTTTACTCTGTCCTCTGTCCCTTAAAGCAACCCAGCAGACACGCCAGCAACAGCCCTCAAAACCACCTTCTTTCCCTTGACTGTGAGGCACAGAAGTGGTGGTGACAGGATGGTGAGAGTTTATTTAAAAAGGTTGTGGTTAAGAAATGTACAAGTGGAGAGAAAAGAAAGTACTGTACTGCAATCTTTTTAAAAGAGAAATCTGAAAGGACCCAAAGAAAAGACCCTAACGTTTCTTTACACAATCTTAGGGTAATTTAGTCAGAAAAGCTACTTTGGATAGATAATATATGTGCCCAGTACAAAATTCAAAAGGTACAAAGAACATGGAGTGAAGGACTCAGGTAGTTATCTTATAAAAGATAAGACTGTGGTGCATTGCAAATGAAAGATTGAAGGGTATTTTTGTTTAATCGAGGCTTGCCACTTTTTCCTAGGAATATATTTGAGTCCAGGCCACTTGGGCACCTATGATTTTTCAGCACTTACCTAGTTTTATTGAGGTTTGGTTACCTTAAGTGCCAGGGATCCTTCTAGAATGAAGAACTGCTGGGAATGGAGTGGTGTGTGTGTGTGTGTGTGTGTGTGTGTGTGTGTGTAGAATCAGTGTTGGCAGTGGGCTGTGTGTGTGTCAGGAAAGCACTCCTGTGTAGAAGCTCCTTGTCTAACTGGCCTTCGGGCCCCTGAAAAGCAGCTTAGCAGTTGTCTGGGTCAGATGGGGTTTGCTGATTTCTAAGCTCTCATTGTTTGGACTACTCAGAGTCAGCCTTTTAAGCCAAAGTACCTTCCCAGCACTGGTAGGAAGCTGTTCACTTGGGCCATGTGCCTCTGTCCCCAGCTGTGGAACGGGGGGTAGGCAGCATTCTGAGTGGAATTGTGGCCTTCCAGCTCTTCCTGGGACAGACTGTGAGATACTAGAAGGTGTGTGTTGGTCTCTGGCCCCGCTTCCTGGCACAGAGCTCCTGATCCTCTTGTGATTTCTTACGCGGTAACATTAGGAGCATCTCTTGCTCTAATATTGGTCTTTGACCTCTATTCCTGACACAGGGCTCCTGAAACTCATGTAATTTCCTGGGTGATAGGAGGGTCTTTGGTTCTAATGAGGCCATTCTGGGTGGGCTCCTGGATAGTTTCTGGGTGAAGGCTGGTCGCTAGAAAGACTAAGCCATGAGTAGACGCTTGAAATTTTCAGCCCTGCCCCCCATTCCCTTGAGCAGGCAGAAGGGCTGAAAATGGAGTTAATGATCAATCATGCCCATGTGATGAAGCCTCCATAAAAATCCCGATAGTACAGGGTTCGGAGAATTTCCAGGTTGGTGAACACATACTGGTGGGGGGGGCTGGGGGGGTGACACACCCCACCTCTACCGGGACAGAAGCTCCTTGCCCTGTGTATCTCTTCATCTGGCTTTTCATCTGTATCCTTTACCATATTCTTCAATAAACTGGGAAACATAATGAAGTATTTCTCTGAGTTCTGTGAGCCACTCCAGCAGATTAATTGAACCCATGGAGGGGTTGTTGGAACCTCTGGTCAGTAGCCAGTTGGTCATAACCAACACCGGTGATAACGTGGGCTCGTGACTGGCATCTGAAAGGGCGGTGGCAGTCTTATGGGACTAAGCTCTTAACCTGTGGGATGTGATGCTATCTTTGGGTTGAGAGATGCCTGTCAGAATTCAATTAAATTGTAGGACCCCTAGCTGGTGTTGCAGAGACCTGCTTGGTGTAGGGGAACCCCACTCATTTGGTGACCAGAAGTGCCCGAAGTGAAATGTGCTTTGTGAGTAGTGAAGGAGACTCTCAGGAAAGAAACACACAGTAGGGAAGAACTGGGTTTTTCCCTTTTCAAGTAGGAAGAAAACTGGGGTTTTTCTTCTTATAAACTGTGCCTTACCCTTCTTTTCTATCTCCTTGCACCAGTCCCCCAAAAGGCTAACCCAGAGTTAGGTATGAGAAACCTAACTGAAGAAGATCATCATAGTGTGATGTCCTTATTTTATGAAATAGGAAAAAAAAATTACCAGAATGATACAAAAATACTCATACGTGAGCACCAAAAGTATTTGCAAAACAAACATGAGTGGTTCCCCCCCCCCCATTTTTGACATTTTATCATTTGTATTGTGTGTGCTGCTGCTTTCTTATTAGCACAGTTACCCAGAAGTGGACTGTGTGCAAATCGGGTTATGTATCTGAGGCAGATAAGATCATGCTTTTTGTGTGCTTTATCCAAATATACTTGAAGAAATTCTGAGGCAGTTTAGGATACTTTTTAACTCATTTTCAAAATGGGAAGTTAGTAACTCGATTATCATGAAACATTTTTGAGCACTTCCAAAAGGAGATAGAGTGAATGAATTTCTACTCCATGTAAAAAAAATTATTACAAAACAATAAAAACTTAAATCTGACACAAGTAGAAACAAACTTATAGAGAAGACAAGACTATTATAAACATAGAAAAGAAATGATCCCTTAAATAGACTTTCTTTGTATACACTTAGTTGATCTCTTTGTTCATAAAACAGTCAAGTCCTTTTAAAGAACTGCTTGGAGGGACTCTTGGCTGGCTCAGTCGGTAGAGCATGTGACTCTTGTTCTCGGGGTTGGGAGTTTGAGCCCCATGTTGGGCTTAGAGATTACTTTAAAAAAAAAAAAATGGATGTGTTTTAGATGATATTAAAAAAAAAAGAACTGCCTGGAAAATCTTTTCTTAGTTGGTTATTTAAGACTATTCTGATTTTCTCTTTGTTTCTTTCATTCTTTCTTTATTAAAAAAAATGTTTTTAATGTTTATTTTTGAGAGAGAGAGAAAGAGAGACAGAGACCGAGTGTGAGTGGGGGAAGGGCAGAGAGAGAGAGGGAGACACAGAATCAGAAGCAGGCTCCAGGCTCTGAGCTGTCAGCACAGAGCCCGACGTGGGGCCTGAACCCACAAACCTCGAGATCATGACCTGAGCCGAAGTTGGAGGCTTAACTGACAGAGCCACCCAGGTGCCCCTCTGATGTACTTTATAAGAGCAGCTTAGCAGTGATGAACAGAAATGGATATGAACTCAGACATACAGTGCTTCTATTTCTGTTAAAAGGAAGAAACACATGGGGGCACCTAGCTGGGTCAGTCAGAGTGTGCGACTCGTGATCTCACGGTCATGAGTTCGAGCCCCACATTGGGTGTAGAGATCACGAAAAAAATTAAAAACAAAGGAAAGATAGTGATTTTCCTTTGAATATTTAGGAATCCTAATAAAATATGCTTTAAAAGAAGTTATGTGCTTTTATAGAACACTTTATTTTTGTGAGTAGCTTGAAATAATATATATTTTGAATCATTGGAATTTTAATTATATTTCCTTCCTCTTCGCAGAAATGACTTGGTTGTTAGACTTATATTCAGTCATCATTTGCTAAATGTGCTGAGCCCTCACTGAGGGCTTTTACACCTATCACTGTAGTGATTTTTTTCCTGGGAGGTTTTGCACTTTGGGGAGACTGCCTTTAATAATAATAATAATAATAATAAGATGAAACTTTTAGATTTTATTGGTAAAATGAGTTAGAAAAAGAATCCAGAAAGTTTCTGTGTGTAATAATTATATTTCTATGTTATTTAAATAAGTTCACCAACTATTTTTTTTTAAATGTTTTTAATGTTTTTTATTTTATTTTTGAGAGACAGAGACAGCATGAGTGGGGGAGGAGCAGAGAGAGAGGGAGACACAGAATCCGAAGCAGGCTCCAGGCTCCGAGCTGTCAGCACAGAGCCCGATGTGGGGCTCGAACCCACAAACCGTGAGATCATGACCTGAGCTGAAGTCGGACGCCCAACCGACTGAGCCACCCAGGCGCCCCATAGGGTTCATCAACTATTTAATAAGGACGTAGCTTGGGATCATCCTTGTGCTAGACACCATGAGTGATTTTTTTCAACAGAATTGTTTTTTAATTACAAAAATAGTTGTCATATATCTATAAAGAATACTCTAAACTGAGGAGGTTAAGATGTGTAGAACAGAATGTGTGCTCCTAAGGGGCTGTGAGCTGTTGGCAGGATGTAGTGTAGAATGTAAAATATAAGCCTATTAGAGAAGTGATGGAGAGGAGTGTTTAAGGGAATTTGGGGGAGTCTGTGAAGATGAGCTGAAGTGTCAGGAGCAGTTTTATGGAGTGTGTGGGGCCATACCTAGAAGTCTCGGTTAGATTTGGGTAGCTGATGAAGAATATTCCAGGTGGAGGACATCGGGCCAGATAGGTGACCTCATGGAAAGTCAGAGGCCTTTGGAAACCTGTTTGCCCTGAAGTGTCATGAGGACCACAGACTGATGGCTCATGGCTGTGTTTGGGCTGCAAGATGATTAAACAATTTTTTAAAATTAGTTGCCAATATTTTAGTATTGAAAATGTTCAAATAGGAAACCTGGTCTTTAGGTTTGTTGGAAAATCGGAAGATCTGGCAGTTCTGGGCCAGCTTTCCTGTATGATGGCTGTAGCCAGAGCTGACTGGTGGCTGCCCTTTGGACTGTCCACCCCTCTTGAGTTGGCCACAGTCCTTGCCACTCCGCGTGGTCCCTTTGATATCGAGGCCCAGCAACAGCTACCATTTATTGTGGTAGCTGAGGTGTTACTGCCTCCCTGAGGTAGCGCTAAGAGGAAGGTCAAATAGTTCTTGTACCCTTGTAAATTTCACTCTGAAGTGGAAGGGTCGAGATAAAAGGGCTACATGTTGCAAGGACAATGGGAGAGTGCCTATTTCTTTATGGAGATGGAAATACTCCTACCTCTTTGCTTTGGACCCACGATGAGTCCTTGTCAGAATAGTCTGACTGACTTCACACACTTGTGCCCCCTTGCCCAGGCCTCATAGAGTAGCATTTGAGTTTTGATGTTTGTAGTGGTTAAGAGCTTGGGCCCTGGAGTCAGACAGACATGGGTTGGAACCCTGGCTCTTACACTCACTACGCCGGTGATCTTAAGCAAATTACTTTATGTCTCTGCCTCGTCTTCCCTCTTGTAGCAATAATAGTACCTCCCTATTCTATTGTATTGTTGGAGACCTGAGGAAAATCACTTAATATATAGAACAGTTAGCCCAGGGCCTGGCACCAGTTAACACTCAGTGTCAGCTGTGTAAATAGAAAGCTAAGAAAAAGGCAGTTTCTGACTTCATTGTAACCCGCGCTTGTAGTGAATTGTGGTGAGAAGAACGTTGTGGCATTCGTGAGCCCCGGTTTGCATTTGTTTATGAGTTCGGTTTGTGCTTCTCGAGCAGTACCGCACGGGGCTGCATTTCAGCGAATGAGGCCGACACAGGCCCTGCTTTCATGTTCTTGCAGTTTGACGGTGGAGATCGATAACTAAACCAGCGATTGCAGTACGGTGTGATATTTGAAGTAGAAGATCTTAAAATAGAGTCCTTCAGTGGTTCTCTGGTTTCGTCATCTTCTATGACAGTTTCAGCGTGAGGAGAGGTACCAGACAGGGCAGAGTACTTGGTGACGGTGGGTCCTGTTCATAGGAGCACGGCACTGTTAAGTAGTATACGTCTTTCCTCAGATCATCATTTATGGAGCACCTACCGTCATTTAGGCAAATGTCCAAGCCTGACAGAAAAAAGAGAAAGAAGCCTTTCTCTGGATAAAGAAAGCTTTTGTCCTCAGCCTGCCTCTCCCCCTCTGCCCCAGATCTGTACTTGGAGAAAGAGAAAGTAAGAGGGTCTCACCCAACCAACGTCTGAGAGAGGAATAAAGACACTTCTCATCCCCAAGGACTTGAAAACAAGAAACTCAACAGAAAACCCTACCAGTTTGGAACCTTGGAGCTGCCACCAGAACCAGGAAAATCCTTCAGAATTTAACTTACTTTTTATTTCATGGTATCAATACTTTGTACCATTAAAAGCTAGTACTTTATTGCATGTCTAAGAAAGTATTTTAAGTACATAAACAAAAACTGATTTAACAACTTACATTTTATTTAAAATAGTCCCTGTGGGGGCGCCTGGGTGGCTCAGTTGGTTAAGCGTCTGACTCTTGGTTTTGGCTCAGGTCATGATCTCACAGGCCCCACATGGGGCTCTGTGCTGACAGCGCAGAGCCAGCTTGGAATTCTCTAGCTCCTTCTCTGTCTGTCCCTCCCCCACTCATGCACTTGCTCGCGTGCGCGCTCTCTCTCTCTCTCTCTCTCTTTCTCTTTCATAAAATAAATAAACTTTACAAAAAAATTTAAAAAATAATCTCTGTGGATTAGTTTTATAATAAAACAAAATTTTTAAACTAGAAATACAGTGCTGTGTGAGAAAGAAGTGGGGGGATGAATTCTTTGGTTTTATAAGGTGTGCGTCTGGGAAGGACTTGGCAGAGGACTTGATCAAGGGACTTGGGGGGAGGGTATACTGTGGCCAGACTGGGCAGAAGAGGCCAAGGGCAGCTGAGGCAATAGCATACACATTAGAGCCTCTAGAGAGGAGTTTGTGGGCCCTAGTGCAGGGATTTAGAGTGTATTGAACGATTGATTTTTCTGGCAGAAAATCAGAGCATAGAATGTTTGTAGAGTCATTCTGAGAGTGACTCTGCAAGTGGGTATGTCTCTGACGAGAGGGATAAGTGCTTTTTATTTCTAGGGTCTCTGGTCAGCTCTTCTTTCCTCAATGCATTCTTCTTTTTTGGAGAAATCCTCTTTTGGAGAGGAGGAAGGGCCCACACTACCATCCCCAAAACTGAATGGCCAGTGCGCTAGCTCCCTTCTCTGGTGTGCCTGTGTGGATGCAGGACTCAGGCTCCGTTAGTTGGTGGCTCAGTCCTTGGAATCTGGGTCCTGAGAAGGCTGTGGGGAGTGCTGGGGAAGGGGAGTGGCTACCTTGCTAACCAGATATTTGTGTTTCAGATCCTGGCTGAGGCCCTAGCTGCCAGTCCTGGAGTGCCATGGTGTGGGCTTATCTTCCCAGCCTGGCCTTCTAGTCCCTGCCTCTCCAATTATCTGAGCCTGTGGTATTTCTTTCAGCACATTTCCTTTGGCTACAGATGGCCAGACTTGGTTTCTGTTGCTTGCAACCCAAAAACCCTGTCTTATGCCTTGGGTAGTTTTTAAGGTAACGTCCTCACTAATTCAGTACCCCAGAAGAAATGTGTATTCGTTGAGTCCAAATTATCTTATCTTTTCTTATCTTTTCTTATCTTTTCTGGGAGAGCTTTAACATTTTTCTATTTTTTTCTGTGGTAAAAATTTCTTCCTGCTAAAGTAATGGCCAAAGAATAATCCAGTCAGATTAGAGCCAGTGTAGCTAACATTGGCCTGAACACTGGTGTTTTTACTAAATGCTTATCAGCATGATCATACCCTCCCTACCCTTGATGCTTATAGTTTCTCTTTTTAGAATTGTCCTAAAGAATATCTGAGGATGTGTGAATTTTTAATATTTTAAACCTTGTGGATGTCAAGGACCAGATTAAAAAATGTTTTTTTTTTAATTAAAAAAATATTTATTTATTTTGGGGGAGAGTATAAGCAGGGGAGATAGAGGGGGACAGAGGATCCGAAGCAGGCTCTGCACTGATGGGCTGTCAGCACTGAGCCCATTGTGGGGCTAGCGCTCACAAACTGCGAGATCATGACCTGAGCAGAAGTTGGATGCTCAACCGACTGAGCCACCCAGGCGTCCCAGTGTTTTTTTTTTTTTAAGATTTTATTTTTCCAAAGTAATCTCTGCACCCAATATAGGACTTGAACTTATAACCCAAAGGTCAAGAGTTGCATGCTCTACATACCGACTGAGCCACCCAGGCACCTGAAAAATGCTTTTTAAATGCAGGTTTATGAAAGCTCTAGGATGTTTCTTAAAATATACATTGTAGTCTCCCAAGTTCTATCTTGATCAACAAGAATTTATTGAAGCCTTTATATAAAGCACTAGTCTAGATGCAGTGATGATTTTTAATACTGGGGATGTGTTCACTGGTGTCCAGGAAGAATGCTTTTCTATATTGATAATTAAATTTTCTTTAGGCATTTCAGTGCAGTTGAGCAAGCAGCTATTTTGTGTCTTAAGTGGGGGCAGATAGACAATTGGAAGAGACAGGACTAAAGTACATGGTACAATTAGAAGTATAGAGAGGCTGTGCTTTGGAGGGGCTTCATGTTGGAGACAGAATACTGAAGTAGTCAATCTTGGGCTTTAGGAGATGGATAGGATTTAGGTAGGTAGGAAGGAGGAGAACAGGTATGTTTAGAAGGGGATCCAGTGTGGTTTTGGGTTGATTAGGACTGGTTTCAGGAAAGAAGTGAATTTTAATCTGAGATGGCAGGGTGGAGAAAAGAAAAAACCTAGAGCCTGAATTATATTGATGTGAATTTGAGGAAACTCCTTCCAGATGGCCCCATCATTCTGAGAAGGAAAATGTATATACTGAAAGGGGTCTGGTCAGAGGCATTTTAGAGGCGAGAGAAAGTCTGACAGACTGGTATGGTTGGGATCAAAATGATTGCTTTTTAAGTTTGGAAGTTGAATGGTATGTATCCTCACGAGCAGTTGTGGGCCTGCTGTGTATAGAGCACCATGGAGAATAAACTATAAACAGGAAGGAGAATTTTAGAACTCTGGAAACTTAAATCCTGTCTTCAAAAGAGAGGCTAGAAGCATTTATATTTTTTGTATTTCCCTATGCCTTTGCATGTAGGAGCTGTAGAGAGGAAGGGGAACAGAAGAGGTGTTTCAAGGGTGGGGACTGATTCAAGAGCATTATGTAAGGTCAGAGGAGTCCGTGTTTTCATCTGTAAAGTGGGAATAAGTAGCACCTAACTCATGAAGTTCTGTGAAACTTGAATGAGGGAAGATAAAGCGCCTCCCAGGTACTTGTGGAGCATTCGGGAATTGTTAGCCATTGTTACTAAGACAGGATCCACTGAAGGAATCACAGTGGTCAAGTAATTATGAGGCAGTGAGATAAGTGTCGTAAAGGGACCCTGTCCAGAATGCTTAAGGCATAGTGGGTTGACTAATACTGAATTGGGAAGTTGGAAATAGTGGGAAAGAAGTAAATCTGGGTGTCGAAGGGTGAGTAGAGGTTTGCTTCCACTACATTAATACAGATTGTGCAGATCTTGAAAAAATACCAGATCCCGATCTTAACAGCCTAGCACACTGCACAAAGATAGGCTTCAGTGTGATGTGTGATCCAAAAGCGTAGGAATTGGAAAAGAAAGAATTTAAATGGAGCAAATTGTAAAAAGGATTTATTTATGGGGCGCCTGAGTGGCTCAGTCGGTTAAGCGTCCGACTTTGGCTCAGGTCATGATCTCGCGGTCTGTGAGTTCAAGCCCTGTGTTGGGCTCTATGCTGACAGTTCAGAGACTGGACCTTGCTTTGGATTCTATGTCTCCTTCTCTCTCTACCCCTGCCCTGCTTTCTCTCTCTCTCTCTCTCTCTCTCTCTCTCTCTCAAAAAGAAATAAATATTTTAAAAAAATTTTTAAAAAAAGGATTTATTTATTTAATTTTTTTTTTAATTAAAAAAAATTTTTTTTTAAACTTATTTTTGAGAGAGACAGAACACAAGCAGGGGAGGGGCAGAAAGAGAGAGAGACACAAAATCTGAATCAGGCTCCGGAGTCTGAGCTGTCAGAGGGCTTGAACTCACAAGCTGCAAGACCATGACCTGAGCCAAAGTCGGACGCTCAACCAACTGAGTCACCCAGGCTTCCCTAAAAAGGATTTAAATGCAGGAAATGAAGCTATATGAGTTTGCTTTCAAAGGGCTTTATCTTCGGAAGGAGGGAAGAATCTTTACATTTGTAAGCCTGGAAGTAACCTTAGACAAAATCCAGCCACTTCAGTGAGATAAGGGAACTGAAACCAAAAGGGTGTTCAGAGCTGTCTACTGTGGTATTTCTGGTGAAATAATGTGTCCAAAAGAAGAAAAGGGCACAGTTTTTTTCTGACAGATCCACAAGAAGAAGGTAAATATGTGGAAAGGAAGAAATGTGAATAAAGATATATTTCTAAAGCTGTCTCCCAGCACCAGCATGGAAAACAAAACAAAAAGCAGGTGGAATGAGAGGCTGTGATACAATTATAGAAATAAAATCTATACTGACTTTAGCAGCGTCTATTGGTTATTGTCACTTTTGGCTGCATCTGCTCACACATCCCAGAGCCAGCACATGTGTGTTGTGGGAAGAAGTGAATTTATCAGAAACATGGATATTTTTGGCAAATTTTGAATGCCAAAAACTTATTTTGGAAGGCAGTTTTATTAGTCTTTCTTACATTATAATGATATTTCACGCTCGTTGTAGTGAATTTGGAAAACTTCCCTTCTTTTGAGCCCACTGGGTTGTAAATTACCAGAGATCTAATGCGTCTCTCCTGCTTCTAGTTTATCTTCCCTGGTGCCTACATGGTGCTTTATACATGGCAGGCTCACAGTTGTTGGGAGGATAAATACCTACTCTTAATTTCTTCCAAAACATAGGGAGGAAATTCTTTAATCATTATGGTTTTTGTTTTTTACAGCATTGTGATTGGTTTAAATACAGTTTTGTAAACTGGTTTTTCATGTATGATAAACTTTTTTTTTTCCTAATCTGAACTCACCATATACATTTTAACGTCTGTGTGTCCATTGAATAGATTAAATAATTTATTTAAATGTTCCTCTGTTGCTGTAAATGCCGTGTAAATGACATTGTTAAATCACAAATATAATATTGGCAGCCACAGTAATTACTGTTTTATCTTTCTCCAGTCTCACAAAATACACATTTTTTTGAAGATGACAGCCCACCATCTTAAAGAATTGCCACCGTCTTCCCCCAGTGCTCATTAATAAGAAACAAGTGTGAGATTTAGTGACAAGATTGGTGGTATTTTACACTTTTTACAAATCCACAGATATTCTTAGATAATTGATAGCCGGGTTTTCGTATCTGCTATTCAGTACAGGTTCAGTGTTTTGATAGGTTGTTTTGAAGTATCTGAAGAAAATTGAGTCTCACACAGAATATGTAGTGAATTATTTTGTAGAATGTTCCTTAACTTGGGTCTCATGGTTTCTTAAGATTAGATTGAGGTCATGCATTTTTGGCGATAATGTCTCAGAAGTGATGTCCCCTTGTCAGTGCATCATATCAAAAGGTACGTGATGTCAGTATAACTTATTGGTGATGTTAACCGTGATTGTTGGGTTAAGGTGAGGTCTGTCTGGTTTCTCCACTATAACATAGTTACAAATCTTTTTTTCTGTTGTTGAGCACTTTTGAGATTTACTTTCTTAGCAACTTTCAAATAACTGTATACAACAGAGTGTTGTTGTTGTTGTTGTTGTTGTTGTTGTTGTTGTTTTTAAAGCAAACCTCACTTTATTTAGCTCACGATTTTGTTGGTCTGCTGCATAGTTTTTGTCCTCTGGATGAGCTCAGCCGATCTACATCTCTCATACATACTTCTATATAACCTGGATCATGTAGGGGGGCCCCCCCATCCGTGTGTCTGGTTGTTGGCCAGTTCCAAGCTGCATTACCTTGGTTTCCCTCCAGGTGTCCTCTTAACGTCCTGGGGGATAGCTCAGGTCCAGTCACATGGCCATCTTGGAATTTCAGGAGTTTGCAGCCATTCTTTCAATCTATGTCAATCTTGATTTAAATGTTATTTACATGGGTGTATACACATTGTCCAAATGTATACTCAAAACCAGTATGTTTTAGTGTATGTAAGATTTGTCTTTTTTTTTATTGTGATTTTTTCTTTTTTTTATTATTTTTTCAATATATGAAATTTATTGTCAAATTGGTTTCCATACAACACCCCGTGCTCATCCCAAAAGGTGCCCTCCTCAATACCCATCACCCACCTTCCCCCCCTCCCACGCCCCCAGAGTATTGTTAGCTATAGTACATAACATCCCCAGAACTTTTTTTATTAAATTTTTTTAACGTTTATTTACTTTTGAGAGTGAGAGAGACAGAGATAGAGCAGGGGAGGAACAGAGAGAGAGGGAGACAATCTGAAGCAGGCTCCAGGCTCTGAGCTGTCAGCACAGAGCCAGACTCAGGTCTGGAACTCATGAGCTGTGAGATCATGACCTGAGCTGAAGTCTGACACTTAACCAACTGAGCCACCCAGGCACTCATCCCAAGAACCTATTTATCTTGTAACTGAAAGTTTGTAGCTTTTGACCCTGTTCACACCCTCCCATCCCCACCTCTCATAACCATCAGTCTGTTCTCGGTTTCTGTGAGTTTGTTTTTTAGATTCCACATGTAAATGAGATTATATAGTGTGTATTTTTGATTTATTTACAAAGCACAATGCCCTCCAGGTTAATCCAGGTTGTTGCAAATGGCAGTTTCTCTTTTCTTTGGCTGAATAATACTCTTATGTGTGTGTGTCGCATTTTCTTTATCCATTCATCCATCTGATGGACACTTAGGTTGTTCCTGTGTCTTGGCTATTGTGATAATGCTTCAGTGAACATGGGCATATAGATACCTCTTCGAGGTAGTGATTTTGTTTCCTTTGGCTATACCCAGAAGTTGGATTGCTGGATCATATATAGTTCTGTTTTTAATTTTTTGAGGAACCTCCATACTGTTTTCCATAATGGCTGCACCAGTTTACATTCCCACCAATAGCACACAGGTTCTCTTTTCTCCATATCCAGTGCTTGTGATCTCGTCATTTTAATGACAGCCATTATAACAGGTGTGAGGTGATGCTCATTGTGGTTTTGATTTATATTTCTCTGATGATGTTGAGCATCCTTTCAGGTACCTGTTGGCCATTTGTATGTCATCTTTGAAAAAGTGGTTTAAAATTTCCCTCCCCAACCCCTGAAAAAATGTTTATTTAGTTCTGCCCATTTTAAAATCAGATCTTCTTCTTTCTTTTTTGTTTTGTTGTTGTTGTGGAGTTATATGAGTTCTCTGTATACTTGGGATATTACCCTTATCAGATGTATGATTTGCAAATGTTTTCTGTTATTTGGTAGGTTGCCTTTTTATGGTTTCCTTTGCTTGCAGCTTTTTAGTTTGATGTAATCCCACTTGTTTATTTTTGCTTTTGTTGCCTTTGCTTTTTTTTTTAAGGAGTTTTATGATTAAAAAAAATATTTTTTAATGTTTATTTATTTTTGAGAGAGCATGCACGAGAGTGGGGAACAGGGGCAGAGGATCCGAAGTGCGCTCTGTGCATACTGCAGAGAGCCCAATGTGGGGCTTGAACTCAACAACCCTGAGATCATGACTTGAGCCAAAATCGGATGCTCAACCAACTGAGCCACCCAGGCACCCTAGCTTTTTTTTTTTTTTTTTTTTTTTTTTTAAGTAAAATCTGTGCCCAACGCAGGGCTCAAACTCACGACCCTGAGGTCAAGACTCACATGCTCTACTGACTGAGCCAGAGTGGCACCTCTGTTACCTTTGCTTTTGGTCTCAAATTAAAAAAATCATTGCCAAGACTGATGTTAAGGAGCTTATCTGCTGTGTGTTTTCTTTTAGGAATTTTCTGATTTCAGATCTCACGTTAAAGTCTTTAATTCATTTTGAGTTAATTTTTGTGTATAATGTAACACAGTGGTCCAGTTTCATTCTTTGGCATGTGGCTGTCCAGTTTAACCAAGAGTTGGACATTTAACCAACTGAGCCACCCAAGTGACCCTCCCAGCACCATTTATTAAAGAGACTGTCCTTTCCCTGTTACATATTTTTGGCTTCTTTGTCATAAATTAATTGACCATAAATTCATGGTTTTATTTCTTGACACCCTGTTCTGTCCCATTGATCTATGTATGTTTGACACCAATACTGTTTTGATTACTGTAGCTTGGTAATGTGGTTTGGAACTGGAAGCATGATGCCTCCAGCTTTGTTGTTGTTTTTTTTTTCTTTTATAAAAAAATTTTTTTTTTACATTTTATTTATTTTTGAGAGACAGAGAGAGACAGAGCACAAGTGGGGGAGGGGCAGAGAGAGAAGGAGACACAGACTCCAAAGCAGGCTTCAGGCTCTCAGCACAGAGCCCGATGTGGGGCTTGAACCTACAAACCGTGAGATCATGACCTGAGCCGAAGTCGGACACCTAACCACTGAGCCACCCAGGCGCCCCAGCCAGCTTTGTTCTTCTTAAGATTGCTTTGGCTATTAGGGTCTTCTGTGGTTCCATACAAGTTTTAGGATTGATTCTTCTCTTTTTGTGAAAAATGTCATTCAAATTTGGGTAGGGATTGCATTCAATTTGTAGATTGCTTTGGGTAGTATGGAGCATTTTAATAATATTCTTTCATCCATGGTCATGGGATATCTGCCCATTTATTTGTGTCTTTGGTTTCTTTCATGAATGTGTTACAGTTTTCAGTGTAAATATCTTTCACCCCCCCTTGGTTAAATTTATTCCTAAGTATTTTATTCTTTTTAATGCAACTGCAAATGGGATTTTCTTAATTTCTTTTTCTGATATTTCATTTTTAGTGTATAGAAATGCAGTTGATTTTTTGAATATGGAATTTGTATCCTACAACTTCATGAAATTTATTAGTTCTAACTTTGGCAGAGTCTTTAAGGTTTGCTTACATATAAGACCATGTTATCTGCAAATAGTCAGTTTTACTTTTTCTCTTCTGACTTGGATGCCTTTTCTTTTCTTTTCTTTTCTTTTCTTTTCTTTTCTTTTCTTTTCTTTTCTTTTCTTTTCTTTCGCCTAATTGCTTTGGCTAGGGCTTCCAGTACTGTGTTGAATAAAAGTGGCAACAGTGGGCATCCTTGTTCTGTTCCTGATTTTGGAGGAAAAGCTTTCAGTTTTTCACCTTTGAGTATGATGTTAGTCTTGGGCTTGTCATATGTGGCCTTTATTATGTTGAGGCACATTCTTTTTTTACCCACTTTGATGAGAGTTTTTATTATGAATTGATGTTTAATTTTGTCAAAAGCTTTTTCTGTATCTACTGAGATGACAATATAATTTTCAGAATTAAAAAAAATTAAAAAAATTTTTTTAACATTTATTTATTTTTGAGACAGAGAGAGACAGAGCATGAACGGGGGAGGGTCAGAGAGAGAGAGAGGGAGACACAGAATCTGAAACAGGCTCCAGGCTCTGAGCTGTCAGCACAGAGCCCGACGCAGGGCTTGAGCTCACGAACCGCGAGATCATGACCTGAGCCAAAGTTGGACGCTTAACTGACTGAGCCACCCAGGCACCCCAAAAATTTTTTAATGTTTATTTATTTTTGACAGAGAGAGAGAGACAGAGCATGAGTGGGGGAGGGGCAGAGAGAGAGTGAGACACAGAATCTAAAGCAGGCTCCAGGCTCTGAGCTGTCAGCACAGAGCCCGACACGGGACTCGAACCCACAGACCGCGAGATCATGACCCAAGCCAAAGTCAGATGCTCAACTGACTGAGCCACCCAGGCGACCCAGAGATGATAATGTAATTTTTGTGTTTTATTTTGTTAGTGTAGTGTATTGTATTGATATGTGGAGGTCAAACTATCTTTACATCCTGGAATAAATCCCACTTGATTATGGTGTGTAAAATATTCAGTTCCTTTTTTTTTTTTTTTGAATGATTAGTCTCAGTATGATGCTTCAGTAATAATATTAAAAAATACTTTGTTGGGGCGTCTGGGTGGCACAGTTGGTTAAGTGACCAAGTCTTGATCTTGGCTCTGGTCATGATCTCACAGTACATGAGTTCAAGCCCCGCATCGGGCTCTGCTCTGATGGTGTGGAGCCTGCTTGGAATTCTGTCTCTCCTTCTCTCTGATCCTGCTTGTGCTCAATTTCTCAAAACAAATAAACTTTAAAAAGGTTAAAAAAAACCAAAAAACCTTTGTTGCATAAAACATAATAAGGTAGATTATTAACATCTACAAATCTAAGGGTAAGATGGCTTCCATCTTCCATATTTTTGTTTCTTACTACAGTTTCATCCAGTTTCCTTGGAGTAGACTCCTCCCTTTCATGAATCCGACAACTCACTGATATGGTCAGTTTCATCATTTTCAGCATCTTTAGACATGGATGGTGCAACTGTGGGTTGAGAAATCAAGTCTTCTAATCTTCCTTTTTTAAAGAAATAGTCTATCCTTAAATATAAAAAAGTTATAGACACATTGTCTTTTATTTGAGAATAAAATATTGTTAAAGTAATAAAATGGTGGTAAAGTAACAGTTTTAGATACAATTTAAAAATTTAGAAAAATTTAAAAATTTGAAATATACTATTGCCAAACTAGGCTACAGAATGTATTGTTTGTGTTTTTGTGTAGGCATAAGCAAAGCTTCAGAATTTGGATTAATGATATGTAGGGCAATATTCAGGTTGTAGGAATTTATAGCAGGTGTAAATGACTGGTAAGAGCACAGAACGATCAAACTGAGTTAATCTCTGAGAAGCATATTTGTATCCTAAACCTGTTATCTTAGAAAATTCTAGATAACAAGACTATACAAGTACACATTCCATTAACGGTCGGAGTGATGACATTGTTACCTGTCACGTAGCCTCTGGAAAACTCCACTGTACACACATGAGAGAATAAGAGTGCAAAGGGCAGATAATATCTTAGTATTAATATGAAAATAGTATTGGCCCCTCAGGGACCTGTGCCCCCCAGCCCCCAAAGGAGGTTTTGAGAACCTCTTTTTCTGAGTGATTCTTAACTGCAGCCTGATGTGAAATTTTGGTGGGAGGAAGGGCATTGTTATTAGTCAAGTGCTTTTTTGTGCCAGACACTGTTAGGAATTTTATTAGATACAATCTCATTTAGTCAAGGTCTTTGGAATGGTGACAGTGGAGGTCATATGAAGTCACAATTGGGTTATTCTTGAAGGTGGGATTTTGTTGATTGGTTGAGTGTAAGATGTGAGTAGGGTCAAGGGGGGCCTTAAGCTTTTTGACCAGAGTATCTGGAAGGGTAGAGCTGCCATTTCCCTGGAATGGAGTAAACGACTGAAGGAGCAGGTTTGGGATGGGGAAAAGATGAGGTATATATAGAAAATGGCATTCAGGGGAGAGGAATGGGCTGGAGGTATAAATTTGAAAGTTGTCAGCCTATCAGTGGCATTTTAAGCCACAATCCTGGACAGAATCACAAAGAGAATGAGTAGGTATAGAAGAGAAGACACTTTGAGGACTAAGCCCTTCAACACTGCATGATTTAGAGGCCGAGGAGATAAGGAAAGAGTAGCAAGCAAGGGAGCGAGGAAATCGGAAGAGTATGTGTTCTGGAAGCCAAGGAAAAGTTGATTCAGCGCAGAGTGAGAATGTCATCATGACAAGGGCTACTGATGGGTCAAGTGGATGAAGACTGAATTGGCCATCGGATTGAGCAACAAGAAGGTAATTGGTGACTTTGATAAGGGGGAAAAATTCTGTTTGCAGTGGATTCAGGAGTGAGTGGGAAAAGAATATAGATCAGTAGTTACAGACAATTTTACTGAATAATTTTGCTGTAAAGGAGAGCAGTAGATAGAAGGGGGATATGGGGTCAAGAGAGGGTTTTGTTTCTTCTTGAGGGAGAAATACAGCATGTTTTATGCTTTGGTAGAGAGGTAAAGTCGTTATGCAGAAGAGAGGGGGAGAATCGCTTGGAGCAATGTTTTTAAGTGGGGCATAGAGAACCACTGGGTTGGTTTCCACTTGGAGCACAAATAGTGCCTCTGTGGTACTAAGAGGAGAGACCCGGTTTATGGGCCTGGGTGCAGCAAGGTAGGGAGATGTAGAGATGGAAGCAAGTGGATATTCTTTTCAGATTGCATCTGCATTTTCAGCAAAACAAAACCAAGAGAGTGAGGGTGGAGCAATTAAGGGCAACGTGCCGCGTCAGGTATAGCTGTGAAATGGCAAAGAAGCCGCAAAAGGACAGCCTGGGGTAATGTGATATAACCAGAAGTTAGGCCGCTTGCGAACTTCACGTCTGATTACCTCATGCGAATTCTAGGATTATCTGTGACAGAGCTTCCATTTTGGCTCCATAGTCTCACTGAGTGAGACGTACTTACATTTTTTTAAGTTTATTTAAATTTTTGCATCCTACCTTTCGTATCAAGGAGTATTTTTAAATGTACTGCCTGGTTAGTGTTTGATATCTTAATATTTGTGTTCAAACAATTAGCTTTTGCAGTCATGTTGTACCTTAGAATTATCCTTGTTTTAATGGTCGTGTTATACTTCACCGTTCTTGTAAATAATATAGAAAGGTGTCAGAAAACTTTATTAACTGGAAAGCAAAAGGGTAAAAACAGCTGATTACATCAAGTCTGTTTTATAGGCTACTAGCACTAATAATAAAAGCAGCAGGCATTAGTTATGGAAAATGTGTTTTTGAACTTTGATACATGATGCAGATCTGTAAAACCAATGGCCAGTTGCTTTCTAGTGAAGGAAGAAAAGCAAACAAACCCATAGATCACAGTTTTGTCAAGTCACCCATGTCTAGAACTGCTTAAGGACTTTGCCCAGAGTGGTCTGTTACACATTTGAAATTATGTTGCTTAATATTTACTCTTTTGTGTGAAGCTCAAATTCATTTTCATTATTGAAGTATATCATCATAGCCTTCAAACAGCTACCTTTAGGAGAAGCAACAAAACAAAACCGACCCTCCATCATTCATGCTTTTGCAGCTTTTCCTCTGCTCTTGATCTTTAGCGTGTCATACACATATGGTCATTTTTTTTGTATTTGCGATGTTGTAAACTGGTATTTGATGTGCAGGTTTGAAAAGACAAAGGTGATTAGCTGGTTTCTCACTCGCTTTGTTGCTATGTCGCTAAGTCCAGGACTTATGGAGCTTGTTTTGGTGGTGGGTCACCTCTTACTGGTAGCACAGCCCTTCTGAAATGGTCAGGCTGATCAGCTGTCACATTTCTTTCCCTTCAGGTCACATCTCTTGGCATTGCTGTAGGTTGAGTTTCAGTGCCCTTAACGTGTTTCTTTTGCATCCTGGATTAATGGTACAGGGGCTTCTTGAGAATGATCATTGCCTTGGTTGTGTACAGGAGGAGGACAGCCTATTCTGCAGAATTGGCACTATATTGTGGACTGACAGTAATCCTGAAGATTGCCGGGTACATAGCTTAGACTTCACTGGAAAAATTACATATACAGGCAAAGCTTTTCATTGTGAGTATGGAAGAACTGGAAGCTGTCACCTAATTCCACCTGTAGGCAATATGCCGAAAGATAAAGAAGTAGAAGACTGATAAAAAAATTCTATACATGGGGCGCCTGGCTGGCTCATTCGGTAGAGCATATGACTCTTGATCTCAGGGTCATGAGTTCCAGCCCCACGTTGGGCATAGAGCCAACTTAAAAAAAAAAAAAAAGTTCTATACACATTTTAAGAAATTGGCAGGCAAGCTGTGCAGTGAATGTGATATCAAGTTATTTGGTTCTGTGCAACGATAGGTATCAACAACCTTCTTAAGGGCCCTGATACTGGAGGCTGGCTAAACACACTGAAGGGCTGATTTAAACATTTGGTCAGTGCCACCTAGGAACACTAGTGCTGTGGTTGGTGCTCCATAGGAGCATATGATTAATTGGCAATATAGGGTTATCGCTTTAAGTCTTCTAGTAACCACCAGATAAACAGCCATACTTCTTTTTTTTTTTTTTATTTAAAAATGTTTAATTGTGATAAAATACACACAATGAAGTTTATCACTATTTTGTGCAGAGTTCCATAGTACTAAGTACACTTACATTGTCAAAGCTTACATTTACATTTACAAAGTCCAGAACTTTTTCATCTTCCCAAATGGAAACTATATTCATCAAATAATTTTCTGTCTGCCCTTCTTCCCCCAGGAACCAGCATTTTACTTCATTTCTGAGTTTGATTACCCTAGGTATCTCATATAAGTGGAATTATACAGTATTTATCTTTTTGTGACTGGTTTATCTCATTTAGCACAGTGTCTTACAAGTTTCATCCATGTTGTAGCATGTGTCAGAATTTCCTTTTTATTTATTTATTTTTTTAAGTTTATGTATTTTTGAGAGAGAGACAGAGCACGAGCAGGGGAGGGGCAGAGAGAGAGAGGGAGACAAATTTTCTGACACCAAAAACAGCCATACTTCTTAAAGAGAAAAACGGAAGAGGGATTACTTAGTCAGTGGCCTGGTATATATAACCAACTCAACCTCCAGTAAACACCAGAATGGGACTAATGTTACCAGGGGGAATTAGTGAAATACAAGGGCAAACATTTGACCCCAGTGATAATCAGGAAATAAATACTGTAATAGGCTGTCAAGTCTTTCCTTAAAGATAGTCTCCCACTGTCTGAAATTGAAATGCAGCCTTTCCTGCAGGTAGAGAATGATCTAGTTTTCAGGTCTGCCCTTTAGCTCTGGTTTTATAATAGCAAATAATAAAGCAATCTTTTCTTTTTTTTTTTTCCAGTTTATTTTTTGAGAGAAAGAGCGAGAGCACACAAGCAGGGGAGGGACAGACAGAGAGGGAGAGAGAGAGAATTCCATGCAGTCTTCATACCATCAGTGCAGAACCTGATGTGGGGCTTGGACTCCTTAACCATGAGATCATGACCCGAGCTGAAGTTGGACACATAAGCTGCCTGAGCCACTCAGGCACCCCAATAATAAAGCAGTCTTAAGAACTCTCCTTATTAGATTAGGAAAGAATTTCTGTTAAACCTTTTTACTGAAAATTTCTTAGCAAAAAAATTTCTAAAAATGAATGAAAATCTTTTAATGCCCTTATTCAGGTTTCGAGTAGTCTTATTCTTACAAGTTTAGCAGTTGCTTAATGTTTATGAAGAGAGGTTACCCCAAATTTTTACAAAGGAATTTAAAGTTTGCTTACTCCCATGCTCTGCATTGGGGCCAATTTTGTGTTTTTAAACAAAAAATATGTAGAACCTTTTTTATGTTTTTAAGCAGAACCTTCTTAATTCAGACTCATTTTCCAGTAATTGCGAGTTAATAGTCTGGACTACATACAGGCATATCTCATTCTACTGTGCGTTGTAGATACTATGCTTTTTACAAATTGGAGGTTTGTGGCAACCCTGCATCAAGCAGGTGTGATTGGTCTATTTTTCCAATAGCATTTTCTGGCTTTGTGTTTGTCACATTTTGAAAATTCTTGCAATATTTCAAACTTTTCCATTATTATATTTGTTAGTGTAACCTGTGATCAGAGATTACAACTTGCTGAAAGCTCAAATGACAGTTAACATTTTTGGCACTAAAGTATTTTAAAATTAAGATATGTATTTTGTTTTTTGAGACATAATACTATTGCACACAGAATAGACTACAGTATAATGTATACATAGCTTTTATATACACTGGGAAACCAAAAAACTCGTTTGACTCACTTCACGGAGATATTCACTTTATTTCGGTGGCTTTTGGAAACCAAACCCTTAATATCTTGGAGATATGCCTATACTATGGAGCTTTCTTTCTTTCTTTTTTTTTCAATTTTTTTTTTTTTTAACATTTATTTATTTTTTGAGAGACAAAGAGCATGAGCGGGGAGGGGACAGAGAGAGAGAGAGAGTCACAGATTCCGAAGCAGGCTTCAGGCTCTGAGCCATCAGCACAGAGCCCGATGCGGGGCTCGAACTCACAAACCCCAAGATCATGACCTGAGCCAAAGCCAGACTCTTAACCGACCCAGGCACCCCCTATGGAGCTTTCTTGATTGATAGATACATATATACATAGGGTTCAAGTATTTCCTACTGAGTGAAGGGCCCTACTATCTAGCTGTAATTGACAAGAAGAGTGATTAGTAGTTAACATGGATTATTTCCATATGAGCAAGTGCTTGAGGGTGCTTAAATTGTTTTTGGACTTTACTGTCAGTTTACTTAGCAGGTCATAGGTAGAATAAAAGTTAAATTTGTAAGCAGCTCCTCAGTTATAAATTTGGATTAATGGTGGCTGAATTAATTGGTGAAGTCTTTTCCACATACTTGATGCAGTCTTTATTTAAAAGATATTTTGATAAATTTAGTCTCTTGGCTGGCCATAAAATTATTTCTTAGGGTCCTAATAGCACTGTAGTTCTAAGAAATACTGAAATAAATGTTCAAGATGTCACTGTCCAGATACATGAGTTGTTACCCTAAATGTTCACACGTTAAAATAATCAGAATTATTTAAATCTCATTTCTGCCTGTCACCCAGGTGTTTTGATAAAATAAAAAGACAGACCCATTTAATGTTACAGTTTCCCACATGAATTATACAACTTAAATGGCATTGTGACGATGCCTGGAATATATTACAGAAGGACTGTCTGTGGCGATCACAAGGGAAGCAGAATGGTGAAGTCCTGGGGCCTCTGTTGAAGCATTCCTAATAGAAAGCTGCTTGCCAGCCATCTGGAGCAGGACGTGAAGGGAAGTTCCTGGGGTCCGAGAGAGAATTCATCGCCATGTGTCCTCTACTCCTTTGATCTTGATTTTGGGAAGGAGGAGAAGCAACTATAAAAAGAGTGAAAAGAGACCGGGTTGTGGGTTTGTGTGGTTATTTTTGGTGGGTAATCATGATACTTCCATGACGGGAATGCTAAGGACTCCAATATCCCAAAAGAAAGACACTACTGAGGGAACAAATAAGAATGATTCCTCTGTGCCACTTGCAGAAAACGGAGACCAAATGGCAAATAATTTTCAAAACTTTAGAATGTGTTTTGTTACAGGGAGTTTGAAAGCAGTTCCATTGATAGTCTTAGATAGTAAAATAGATCATTCAGCTACCTTTAAATCATTGGCTCTCTGCCAAGTCCTGTGCTAGATGCTTGATACTCACCGATAAGCAAAAACATGGACTCTGTTCTTATGAACTTTAGAGTTGTCACACTCAGAAATGTTTGATCACAAACTAAAGTGACATTGTGTGGGAAAAGAACATCAGTCAAGTGAGTGCATTTGACAGAAAACCTTGATGTGGACGTGGTGGGCAGGGGTGTATTGGGGAAGGCCGCCCTGGTCTCTGAAGAATGAGTAGGAGTTGAGTAAGAATTGGGAAGGGCATTCCAGATTGATGGAACAGCATGTGCAAATACTTTGTATCAAGCAGGAGTGCAGTGTTTAAAGAATTGAAATTAGGCCAGTGGTGCAGAGGTGCGGAGCACAAACATGAAGTGGGGCCAGACCGTAGAGGTCCTTGTCAGCCATAGTCTTTGGCCTTAGGTCTTTGTTTCTTGGTTGTTATTTATTTTTTAACTTTTTTTTTTTTTATTATTGTGGAAAATCTCAGACATACACAGAAGAGAGGCTAGTATTAATACACTCATCTAGCTTTCGTCGGTACTTGGCCAATCTTGTCTCATTTCTGTTTTCACCCATCTAATCACAGTTGTGATTCTTAAAGTAATGGGAGGCATTGCTTTGAAGAGTTTTAATAAAAGCAGGGATGAGTAGGATATTTGACCAGATTTTTGTTTTGAAAGATAATTCGGGCTACAGGGTAGGGAATAGATGAGAGAGGGAAGAGCACACATACTGGCGGACAGTTGGGTAGTTTACTGTAGTGGTCCTGTCAAGTACATACCTTGAATCAGGTTAGCCGCTGCAGAGCTAGGAGAATGGACAGATTTCCGAGGTGTAGAGGGGAAGATCCCCTGGACTTGGGAACAGGTTGGCTACGAGGGATAAAGGAGAGGGAGAAGGTGACCCCTTGGTTTCTGACTTGAACCTGGGATGGTTGAAAGATCCTGAACTTAAAGGATAGTTGTGTGAAGACCAAGTGCAAGAGGAAAGAAGGCAACCAGTTTTGCCATCTCCCCTCCCCACACTTCCCAAACTCTGCCTTTCTCCAGGTTACATGACAGCTTGGCTTCTCACACTAAGACCAAAGAACCAAGCTGATTTGAACTGTGCGCTTTTTTTAAATTATATTTTTAATGTTTTTATTTATTTTTGAAGGACAGAGAGAGAGAGAGAGAGAGAGAGAGAGAGAGAGCATGAGCAGGGGAGGAGCAGAGAGAGAGGGAGACACAGAATCCGAAGCAGGCTCCAGGCCCTAAGCTGTCAGCACAGAGCCTGACGCGGGGCTCGAACTCACGAACTGCGAGATCATGACCTGAGCCAAAGTCGGACGCCCAACTGACTGAGCCACCCAGGCGCCCCATGAACTGTGCGCTTTAAAAAAAAAAATTTTTTTTTAAGTTCATTTATTTTGAGAGAGCATGTGCACACATGTGCAGGGGAGGGGCAGAGAGAGAGGAGAATCCCAAGCAGGCTCTGTACTCTCACACAGAGCCCGACATGGGGCTCGATCTCACAAACCGTGAGATCATGACCTGAGCCAAAATCAAAAATCAGATACTCAACCGACTGAACCACCTAGGTGCCCCTGAACTGTTTGCTTTTAATATTTCTCTGGAGCAAAAAACATGGTCCTGTTTGGGTTCAAAGAACATCCTGGAGCTGTCTCATAGAATGGTGCCAAGAAGGCAGCAAAACCAAGCTTAGGGCAGGTTTAAACTGTCAGAAATATTCTATGAGTAATCTGTTTAGATTTTGAGTGTTTGCCATGTTCTTTCAGAAGTCACCAATTCTTAAAAATAAACCAGAAAAAAAGTAAGACTTTCTAAATATTATGTTTCAGGTCCTTATTCAGGTTAAGAGATTTATAATAAACTTCCTCTAGGCAATCTCAGATTTGTTTCCAGGATTTTGAGTAGTATGTATTGTAGCACAGGTGCAAGCGTTAGTCATTCCAGGAAGAGGTCAGGGTTAGAGTTCCTGTCTTCAGAGTCCATACCAGCTAGCTGCCTGATAACTCCGTGAGGTTCCTGAGAAGACCATCTGGGCACCTGTTCAGCTCATTGCTAGCTGTAATCTTCTGTAGGGATTCTTAAAAATCTTTTCACCATTCTGAGGTGGCATGTGATAAATGATGTGAAGTAATTAAGATGAGTCCCTTTAGATCAGTCTGTTGGTTTTTTTCTGAGAGGTCTTCCCTGGCCCTCTTTCATGTAGCATTCCATCCACATCACACACTATCACATCATGCTCTTTCTTCTCCCTAGCACCTGTGACCGTCTGAAGTCCCCTTATTTATCTGTGACGTGACTCCCTGCCTTAACAGTGGACTCCACGAGAGCCGCAGTCTCCTGTCACTTTCATCTGTGTATCCCCAGTGCCCAGACAAGAAAGAGCCTCATGCATATACATCCTCAAGAGATAATTTTTGGATGAATAAATGAATGTTAATATCTAAATATATTTCTACATTTTCCTCATTTACCAGATAATTCACATTGCTCAATTTAGTTTAATCATGTAGGAAAAGTGTGATTTCTCAACAAAGAAATTATTTGGTACCTAATACATGTTGAAATGTACATTGAAATGTAACTGTGCATTATGGTTTTACAGAATAGACAAAAGTTGCTTATATGTTAGGACGTTTGGATTTTTTACCTTTGAATCTTAAAAAACTACTGGTTTATTTCATATTTTTAGAATAATTTTATTTCTAAATGATGAAAGAGAAGAGATTTCAGGATGCTTTTTGGAAGAATCTTTCAGTAAGCAACATGGAAGGTATGAATAACCTTTAATTCCCACTAAGAAAATTCCAGATGCACATATTCATCATTCTGTTTTTTCTTTTGCTATTAGTTTTGAAGTGTGGGAACATACTCCTGTTATATATTAGAGATTTTGTCCAGTTGAGTACAATTTGCACATCTGATAGATATTGTTGTGAAAGAAATTTGTTCCTTCTGTATCCTATATTCAACTGATGGCCTGTTATAGGTTGTGACATGTGTTGAGCCTTAAAGGATGGATAGAATTTACATATGGATTTCTGTTGTTTGGATTTAGAAACTGTCCTTAGCGGTTTATTTAGAAATTATTAGTAAAAATATAAGTTTTTTAAAATTTATTTATTTTTATTTTACTTTTATTTTTTTATTTTGAGAGAAAAAGTGGGCGGGGGGAGGGGCAGAGGAAAAGAGAGAGAGAATCCCAAGCAGGCTCCGTGCTCAGTGCAGAGCCCGATGTGGGGGCTCCATCTCATGACCCTGGGATCATGACCTGAGCAGCAATCAGGAGTTGGCTGCTCAACTGACTAAGCCACCCAGGTGCCCCCAAAATATAAGAATTTTAAAATACAAGTACTTATTTTTTATTTACTATTTAAAATTTTTTTTATTCAAGTATAATTTACATAGTGTTACATTAGTTTCAGGTATACGGTATGATTTAAAAATTCTATACATTATTCAGTGCTCATCATGATTAGTGTACTCCTAATCCCCATTATGTATTTTACTCCTCTCCCCACCTACCTCCCCTCTGGCAACCACCAATTCTCTGTATTTAAGAGTTCTTTTGTTTTATTTGTTTCTTAAATTCCACGTATGAGTGAAATCGTATGGTATTTGTCTTTATCTGACTTATGCCACTTAGCATTGTACCCTCTAGATCCATCCATGGTATTGCAAATGGCAAGATTTCATTCATTTTTATGACTGAGTAACATTCCATTGTATATATATGTATGTCTTCTTTATCCATTCATCTGTGGATGGTCACTTGAATTGCTCCCATGTCTTGGTATTGTAAATAATGCTGCAATAACATCGGGATGCACATATCTTTCCAAATGAGTGTTTTCATTTTTGGGGGGTAAATACTTGGTAGTGGAATTACTGGGCCATATGGTAATTCTATTTTTTAATTTTTTGAGAAACCTCCATACTGTTTTCCACAGTGGCTGCACCAGTTTGGATTCCCACCAGCAGTTTCATGAGGGTTCCTTTTTCTCCACGTCTTTGCCAACACTTGTTTCTTGTGTTTTTGATTTTAGCCACTCCGACAGGTGTGAGATGATAGCTCTTTGTGGTTTTGATTTGTATTTCCCTGATGATGAGTGATGTTGAGCAACTTTTCATGTTTCTGTTAGCCATCTTTATGTACTTCTTTGGAGAAATGTCTGTTCAAGCCCTCTGCCCATTTTTAAATTGGATTATTTTGGGTTTTTGCGTGTTGAATTCTACAAGTGTTTTATGTATTTTGGATATTAACCTCTCATCAGACATACCATTTGCAAATATCTTCTCCCATTCGGTAGGTTGCCTTTCTGTTGATGGTTTCCTTTGCTATGCAAACAAGTCCTAACTAAAAAAAAATTTTTTTTTAATGTTTTATTTATTCTTGAGAGAGAGACAGAGCATAAGCAGGGGAGGAGCAGAGCGAGAGAGGGACACAGAATCTGAAGTGGGCTCCAGGCTCTGAGTCGTCAGCACAGAGCCCAATGCGGGGCTTGAACTCACAGACCGTGAGATCATGATCTGAGCTGAAGTTGGATGCTCAACCGACTGAGCCACCCAGGCACCCCAAGTCCTAATTTTTCTAAAAGCTTCTAAAGAAGGGATGCACAGGTTGAACTGCTGTTGGAAATATTGGAAATGATGCAGGAGCTTTTTTAGTGCTAGAGAACAAAGGGACTGAGCTTCTAAATGAGAGCATATAAATTTAGTTATATTTGCAATGATTGACAATAAGGGCAACTTAAGAACTATTACTGTTTCCTCTGTCAGCCTTCATTTTCTGACTTTTTAAAATCTTCTAAAATATGTCTTTTGATTCTTGATGTCCAAAGTAGATTAAAAACAGCCTTTGTGACATAATAATTTGACAACAGCGGAAAATACCACCTGAGAATTTTGTGACCTAAGACAATTTGTGGTCAAGCATAGTTTTACTTGAAAGCTTGACTCAATCTGGTTAGTTAGCAATAGCTTCCTTGTTTAGCCTCCCAAGGATGAAGCCAGGAACAGATACTGGGGGACAACTAGGAGTCATCTTTGCCACATTTCTCTTCTTTCCCTTCCTGCTTTCCTTAGGCTGCCCCACCATCATACCCACCTGCAAATCAGATGTGGAACATAGAGGTTCCTTTTGACTGGAGGCAGGGGTGCAGGGGAGAAGGTGTATGGTGGGGGTGAACACTGTCCGGGTGGCTTTACAAGGTTACAGGACAATGGCATAGTCGGTGCTGGGCTTTGAACTTGTAATTATTTCCATGGTGAAGACGGTTGTGGGGAGAGGAATAATTTTTCTGGCATTTCAAAAGACTGGTAGCTAAACTAATTTTGAACTCGGCATATGAACGTTATAAATGCGCAATCACTAAAAATATGTGCTGATCAGAATTCTCACCTAGCTGTGTTTAATACATCTATTTTGGGCCCTCTTTTCCCACTGCCAAGACTCCCTAATCTCCCATGACTGCTGAGTTTGCTTCTTACCCTTAAATGACAAGCCTGCTTCTCTTACTCCCCCCCCCTTTTTTTTTTTTTACTGTTTATTTCATTTTGAGAGACAGACAGAGTACAAGTGGGGGAGGGGCAGAGAGAGGAGAGGGAGACACAGAATCCGAAGCAGGCTCCAGGCTCTGAGCTGTCAGCACAGAGCTTGACGTGGGGCTCAAACTCACAAATTGTGAGATCATGACCTGATCTGAAGTCAGATGCTTAATGGACTGAGCCACCCAGGCGCCTCTTCTCTTACTCCTTTTAATGGGTAAGGATAAAAATTGAGTTTTCAGTGTTGTGGGTGGTTGAGGAGTTAAGTCTGCTGTTGTGTTTTTATTTCTCGTTGGTTATTTCCAACTTTTGCTGATCTGTTTTATATAGCTGCCTTCCTCTAGTGGAAATGATGAAATACCAGTACGTGTTAACTTGTAAAAGGACCCAAGTAACCCTTTATCCTTGTTGAGGTGAGCATGGGCATCTGGAGGACTCCCAGGCTATGCAGGCTTAGAACAGAACGAACCTTGGTGTGGCTGCTAGCACGTAATGTAGCCACACAGTTCCTACACCAGCTATGAACATCTGTCGGCATTTGGTTCCTTAGAAAAATGGAGAGGAGGATGATATTCTTGCTGGGTTGAGTATTCCGATGAATCATTATCATATACTAAGCATGTTTTGCGAATTGGCACCATGTGCTATAGAACTGAAGCTACAAGTGTAATTTGCTCTTCATCCAGATGCAGACTCCCAGGATTCTCGTTAGCTAATGGTGTTAGCTAATGGGGGCCAGTGCTGCAGCATTCAGATGGAGTCAGTGTGGTGGAAAGAACGTGGTTTTAGGGTCAGGCCTGTAGTTCAGGGCTGAGTTACCCTCCTAAAACCACAGTTTCTTCAAGTGTAAAATAGAAATGCATCCACTAACAGCATCTAATTCCCAGGGTTATTATGAGAATTGCGTTAGATTATATTTACACGCTTAGCATTTAGGACATTTCAGTTGCTTGTAGATACATTAGTTATAACTGTTACTAATAATTCTATGAATTTAGGTTGACCTTTACCGACCCTTTAAAGTAATCCAGCAATTGTGTTTTAAAATAAATCCAGTACCTTTAAAACACATTTTAATACTTTTTTTAAGATTTTATTTTTAAGTAGTCTCTACACCCAATGTGGGGCTCAAACTTAAACCCTGAGATCAAGAGTCCCATGCTCTACAGACTGAGCCAGGAAGGTGCCCCTTAATACTTTTTATTTTTTTATTTTTTTAATGTTTATTTATTTTTGAGGGGGAGAGAGAGAGAGAGTGTGTGTGTGAGCGGGGGTGTGGGGGACAGAGAGAGACACACACACAGAATCTGAAGCAGGCTCCAGGCTGTCAGCACAGGGCCCGACGCGGGGCTCGAACTCACAAGCTGCGAGATCATGACCTGAGTCGAAGTCGGACGTTCAACTGACTGAACCACCCAAGAGCCCCCGCCCCTTAATACTTAATAGACTTTATATTCTAGAACAGTTTCTGGTTCACAAAAAAAATTGAGTGGCAAGTGTAGAAAGTGCCCATGTACCCTCTGACTTCACACACTTAACACCTTCCCTACTGTCAACATCCCCCACCAGAGTGTCACATGTGTTACAGTCACTGAGCCTACATGGCTACATCATTATCATCCCAAAGCCATACTTTATATTAGTGTTCACTCTTGGTGTTGTACATTCTGTGGATTTTGACCAATATATAATGACATGTATCACCCTTATAGTATCGTACAGAATAGTTTCACTGCCCTAAAAATCTCTGCTTTTCCTGTTCATCCTTCCCTGGCTCCACTCCCTGGCAACTGTTCATCTTTTTACTGTCCCCATAGTCTTGCCTTTTCCAGTATGTCATGCGATTGGAATCATACAGTATGTAGCCTTTTCAGGTCGTCTTCATTCACTTAGTAATATGTTTTTAAGGTTCCTTCATGAACTTTTCACGGTTTTGATAGCTCCTTTCTTTTTAACGCTGAATAATATTCCATTGTCTGCATGTACCACAGTTTATTTATCTATTCACCTGTTGAAGGACACCTTGATTGCTTCCAAGTTTTGGTGATCATGAATGAAGCTGTTGTAAATGTTTGTGTGCAGGCGTTTGTGTGGTCATGTTTTCAACTCCTTTGGGCGAATATAACGGAGCATGACTGCTGAATTGTATGGTAAGAATATGTTTAATTTTGTAAGAGACTGCCAGATGTCTTCCAAAGTGCTCATACCATTTTGCATTCCCACCAACAGCAGTTCCTCTCACTCCATGTCTTCCCCAGCATAGCATTTAGTGTCAGTATTGTGACACCATATGGATTTTGGCCATTCTCAGAGTGTGTACTGGTATCTTATTGTTTTAACTTACACTTTCCTAGTGACATATGGGGTTGAGCATCTTTTCATATGTTTATTTGCCCTCTGTATAGCTTCTTTGGTGAGGTGTCGGTTCAGGTCTTTTACCCAATTGTTTTTAAGTTTTTTTTTTTTTTTAAGATTTTAAGTAATCTATACACTCAATTGTGGGGCTCGAATTTACAACCCTGAGATCAAAAGTCACATGCTCCACTGACAAAGCCAGCCAGGTGCCCCTCTTTTAACCATTTTATTTTTTATTAAAAAAATTTTTTTTTAATTTTTATTTATTTTTGAGAGAGAGAGACAGAGTGTGAGCAGGGGAGGGGCAGAGAGAGAGGGAGACACAGAATCTGAAACAGGCTCCAGGCTCTGAGCTGTCAGCACAGAGCCTGACACAGGGCTTGAACTCAATGAACTGTGAGATCATGACCTGAGCCAAAGTTGGATGCTTAACTGAGCCACCCAGGTGCCCCACTTTGACCCATTTTTAAATCAGTTACTTATTTTCTTCTTGTGAGTTCTAAGAATTCTTTTGGATGAGTCCTTTACAAGATATGGCTTTTTTTGTTTTTTAATGCTTGTTTTTGAGAGAGACAGAGCCCGAACAGGCTAGGGGCAGGGCGAGAGGGAAACACAGAATCTGAAGCAGGCTCCAGGCTCTGAGCTATCAGCACAGAGCCCAATGCAGGGCTCGAACTCACGAACTGAAAGATCATGACCTGAGCCAAAGTTGGATGCTCAACCGACTGAGCCACCCAGGTGCCCCTCATATACGACTTTTGTAAATGTTTTCTCCTAGTCTGTGACTTGTTTTCTCATTCTCTTGATATCTAATACATTTTTACTTATTTTCTGGGAGAAAAAGTCTACTTATTTGAGTTTTCTGTGGGGTGGGGGGAAGAGGAGGAAATAGGAGTTTAATATTTCCCATTCCTGCTTATCACTATTCTACTTTCCTTCAGTATTTAAGTAATTATTAGGACATTCTTAGAACTAGGTTTTACACTTTCCACCCACTAGGATAGCTATAATTTTAAACATGGAAAATAACAAGTTAGGATGTGGAGAAATTGGAAGCCTTGTACACTGCTGGTGGAAATTTAGAGTGGGTCAGTTGTGGAAACAGTTTGATGGTTCCTGAAAAAGTCAAACATTAAGGAATTATGTTTGACTTAGCAATTCCATTCCTAGGTATGTACCTAAAAGAACTGAAAACAGGTACTCAAATATTTGTACATAAATGTTTAGCACTGTTCATGATAACTGAAGGTGAAAACAGCCAGACGTTTATCAGTGAATGAATAAACAAATTGTAATGTGTATATATAATGGGCTAATATTACCCATAAAAAAGAATGAAGTACTGGTACATGCTAATACATTGCAGATGAACCTCAGAAACATGCTAAGTGAAAGAAGCCAGACCTCTTGTCACATTGATTCCATTTACATAAAATATGCAGATAGGTAAATCTGTAGATGCAGATAGCAAGATTGATGGTTACCAGGGGCTGGAGGTCTGAGGTCCTGGATGAGGAGTAACTGCTTAATGGGTATGAGGTTTTATTTTGCGGTGATAAAAGTGTTTTGGGATTAGATAGAGGTGGTGGTTTTATGACATTGTGAATGTATTAAATGTCACTGACCTGTTTACTCTGAAATGGTTAATTTTAGGGGCACCTGGCTGACTCAGTTGAAGAGCATGCAACTCTTGATCCTAAGGGTTGTGAGTTCGAGCCCCATGTTGGGTGTAGAGATTACTTAAATAACTTAATAAAAACCAAAAAAAAAAAAAAGGTTAATTTCAAGTTGTGTGTATTTCACCTTTTTTAAAAAGGCTACTTTTAAGATTATAGTAATTTTTAAGAAGTATTCTCTTAAAAGTTTTCCTTTTAGAGTGGTCTGTTATTAAATGGCAATTTATAATTTAATATGATTTCATGGATAAAAAGGCTTTGTTTTCTACATACTTCATTGGGTGGGTGTTGTTGAGGGTATTTCATTCTCCACATGCTTTGAAGTATAATCGAGAGATAAATTTAGGGTCAAATTGTTACAGTAAAAGTTTTAGAGGCACTACCAAAATGTGGCCAAATTAATTGTTCAAGAATGATGCTTTTCCAGAGTAGAGCAGAGTAAATTTTTGTTTTGGCCTCTTAATGGTTGAAAAAAGGAATGTCAAGAGTAATTTATAATTTTGGTTTTCTTTAAGAAAAAGATTTATGAGAGTTTGCATTAAAAATATATGAAACAGGTCAGCTAAAAGTTTTAAAAGATCAGTAGAAGAGATATTACAAGAATGGGCAGTTGTCCACTAAATCTAGCTCTCTTATGGGTTAGTTAAAAAGAAAGAGGAAAATGTGATGGGACTAATGGCTTTTTAGTGACTGATAAAAGAACAAATGTAAGTTAGTCTAGAAATAGACTTTTACTTTAAGATTCACTTATGTAGGGAATTTGAGTGTTCTAATGATTTTTTTTTTTTTTTTTTTTTTTTTTTTTTTACTGTTTATTCATTTTTGAGAGAGTGATCAGGGGAAGGGCACAGAGAGAGAGGAACAGAGGATCTGAAGTAGGCTCTGAGCTGACAGCAGCGATCCCGATGTGGGGCTCAAACTTAGCAACTTGTGAGATCATGACCTGAGTCCAAGTCAGACACTCAACCAACTGCACCACCCAGGTGCCCCAACAATGTCTTTAAGCGTTGTTTATAGAAGGTTCAGAATTGTTCTTCAGTTGGTCATTTTATAGCATCTAATGAGCCCTTTAAAAAAAATTTTTTTTTAATGTTTATTAATTTCTGAGACAGAGACAGAGCATGAGTTGGGGAGGGGCAGAGAGAGAGGGAGACACAGAATCTGAAGCAGGCTCCAGGCTCCGAGCTGTCAGCACAGAGCCCGATGTGGGGCTCAAACTCCCAAACTGTGAGATTATGACCTGAGCCGAAGTCGGTCGCTCAACCGACTGAGCCACCCAGGCGCCCCCCTGTAATGAGCTCTTAAAATTAAATTTTTTAAGTTTTTTATTTAAGTAATCTCTACACCCAACATGGGACTTGAACTCATGACCCCAAGACCAAGAGTTGCATGCTCTTCTGACCTAGCCAGCCAGGTGCCCCAAAATGAAATTTATTTTTGAATAGGCAGTACATTTACTTGGTTTAAAATTCAAAAGACACAATTGGGATACAATGAAAATTCTCCTTCCCATACCTGTCCCCCCCTTTATCCAGTTTCCTTCCTCACAGACAACCAGTGTTATAATCAGTTTCTTATGGTTCTTTTATTGATGTTTGATTATATAAGATTTATTCATACTAATTTTCTATGAAGTTGAAATAATTAAAACATCTTGGGTATAATGAACCCTCGCTCTCTCTGTTTACTCCTCTTTATTCTGAGTCTTAGAACAATGGATTGTCTTCAGGTAAAGGACTCTCAGCCAAGGTTTCTCAATCTTAATGCAGTTGCTACCTAGTTTTTTCTGATTTCTGGTGATACTCTCCATCTTCTACTAGAGTAAATGAAGCATAATTTATGGTAGAATAAAACAGTTTGACAGTTCAGTTATGTTAGAAACATGGAAAGTTGTGAAATACAGTATTTGAAATTACATGAAAATTATCTTTCCGTCTTAATTTTCTCATATATAGTTAAATGTTTCGTTTATTCTTGGTGCACCATATGTGTTTGGCCCTTTTTTGTTTTCGTTTTTGTAAGAATGGTAAGTTGGAATCTACAGATATGTGGTCAGAATTGCAACAGAATAGTTACTTGTGACCTGCCTGCCCCCTGCTTACTGCTCATCTGACCCCACCATATGATGTGGCTTTCCTGTACACCTGCTCGTGGCCATAACTGGGCAGCTGTAGTCATGATGGAAACCATGATGGTTTATAGTACATTAGCATAAGGTAAAAATTGCTTTTTTACTGAAAATAATTTTCTCTTAATCATTTGTGCTTATGCATGGATTTAATATAATCTTAATAGTAATCTATAAAAAGTTGGTATGATTTTTTTGAAATAATAAGCAGTAGAATAGGAGCTCAAGAGTAACAAAAAAGAATAAACTGAAGAAATCGGCAAGATCTGTGGAAAGAAAACTTTAAAAATGTCACTGAGAGGATTTGAATAAGTGGAAAAATGTACAGTATTCCTAGGTAGGAAGGTTCAGCATTGTAAGATGTCAATTCTTGCTAAGTTGATCTGTAAATTTAACTTGATCCTTGTAGAAATTACAAGTCAGTCATTTTTTTAAAAATGTTCATTTGTTTTTGAGAGACAGAAAGAACACAAGTTGGGGAGGGGCAGAGAGGGGGAGATGTAGAATCCGGAGCTGGTGCCCGGCTCCAAGGCATCAGTGCAGAGCCTGTCGCAGGGCTCAAACCCACGAACTGTGAGATCGTGACCTGAGCCAGAGTCAGATGCTTAACCAACTGAGCCACCCAGGCGCCCCACAAGTTGTTTTATTTAAACTACTCAAGCAGTTTCTGAAGGTCAAATGGATAAGCAATCATGGAAGAATAGCTAGTAAAATTATTGTTATTTTTTAAAGATTTTATTTTATTTGCATTTTTTTTAAGTTTATTTATCTTTGAGAGAAAGAGAGAGAGCGAGAGAGAGGGCACACGCAAGGGCAGGGCAAAGAGAGAGACAGAGAATCCCAAGCAGGCTCTGTGCAGTCAGTAAGAGCCTGACATGGGGCTCAAACCCACGAACCATGATATCATGACCTGAGCTGAAACCAAGAGTCAAATGCTTAATGGACTGAGCCACCCAGGCTCCCCAAGATTATATTTTCTTTTTTGAATACTCTCTACACCCAACGTGGGGTTCAGACTCACAACCCCAAGGTCAAGAGTCTTGTGCTCTATCAACTGAGCCCACCAGGTGCCCCTGGCCAGTAAAACTCTGAAACAGAAGAGTGAAGGGTGGGAATGTTAATGTCTAGTCCAATTAAACCATGTTGCAAAGCTATAGTACTTAAAATAGAATGCTTGGAAACTGGATCAGGAGTAGGCAAACTAATCAATACAACAGAATAAGTTGTCCAGAAATAAATTGGCAGGTCATCTAGAAAAAAAAGTTGGATTCTTTTTTTAGGTTTATACTAGAGTAATTTCCATTGTAGATAGGAAGTGTAAACATTTAGAAAGTTAAAACCATAAATTGCTACAGGAAGACATGAGGCAGTTTTGTTATAGTCTTGGACGGGCAGGACCTTCTAAATTTATGCCATTTAATTCGAGTCATAAAAGAAAAGATTTGAAGAACAGCCTACATAAGTGGAAAGCCACACCTCGCTAATGAATGAGAAGACATTATCGTTCTTACCAAATCATCTATTGGTTTTCCATTACTACTAAAAATCTCAGTAGGTGTTTTAAAAAAATAAATTCATTCCTGAATATATATGGAAGTATATGGCTAAGAATAACCAAGACATTAAAAAAAAATTGAAAATTTCAAATCTTTACAAAAGTAGACCAGATAGTATAATGAGCTCCCATGTACCTCTCACTCAATGTCAACTGTTACCAACTTATCGCCAGTTTTGTTTCACGTGTATTGTTAACCACTTCTCTCCTCTTGTGATATCTGATCAAATCTTAGACAATAATTTCACCCATAAATTTTTATTTTTTTTTTTATTTTTGGGACAGAGAGAGACAGAGCATGAACGGGGGAGGGGCAGAGAGAGAGGGAGACACAGAATCGGAAACAGGCTCCAGGCTCCGAGCCATCAGCCCAGAGCCTGACGCGGGGCTCGAACTCACGGACCGCGAGATCGTGACCTGGCTGAAGTCGGACGCTTAACCGACTGTGCCACCCAGGCGCCCCCACCCATAAATTTTTAGAACGTACTTCTAAAAGAGAACACTCTTAGAAGTCCCGTACAGTATCCTAATCATACTGTAAAAAGTTCATATAGGAATGACAAGATAAATAATTGGTATTTCCCCCCTCAATTTACCATTATCGCTCAAATTAATGAGTTACTGTACATCAAGTATGCTTCAGTCCATGAGTTCATATTGATTTTTGACCAGGTAGAGCCTCTTGAAGTTAACTAAGTCCTATTTATATTAACTAAATATTAGCAACTTGAATCCACCAATATACGAAAGAGTAACATATCATGACTATCTAACTGGGTTTATTCCAGAAATGCAAGGCTGATTTAACATTTGAAAATCAATCAATGTAATCTACTACATTAACAGACTAAAAAAGAAAAGTCATTTGACAGAATCCAACATCCATTTATGATAAAATGCCTCAGCAAACTAGGAATAGATAGGAACTTCCTCAACATGATAATGGGCTATTCAAAACAGCTAACATTATACTTTAATATTGAAAAAATAAGTACATTGCCCCTAAGTTGTGAACCAGACAAGGATGTCTATTCTCACCACTTCTATTAATCATTTTTCTGGAAGTTCTATCCAGTACAGTAAGGCATGCATGCATTAATTAATTAACTAATTAATTTAAAATATAAATTAGGAAGAAGTAAAACTCTTGATTTTCAAATGACTTGATCTTCTGTGTAGAAAATCCTAAGGAATCTATCAAAAAGGAACTAGAACTATTAAGTGATGTTGGTAGGGCCACAAGATAATAAGGTCAGTATGCAGAAATCAGTTGTGTTTCTGTACACCAGCAGTTAACAGAAATTGAAATTTTAAAAGAGCATCAAAAGATAGTGTCGGACAGGGACTGGCAGATGATGACTCATTTTTGTAAGTAAGGTTTTCTTGAATCACAGCCACATTCATGTACATATTTAGTGTCCGTGATGCTTCTGTGCTACATTGGTAGAGCTGAGGAGTTGCGACAAGGTATACAGCCCACAGAGCTGAAAATATCAACCACCTGGCCATTAAAAAAAAAAAAAAAGTTTGCCAACACCTGATATAGAAGAGCTTTATAATCTCAGGGAAGGGGAGGATTTTTTATACAGGAAACAGAAAACACTAACCATAAAAGGTAATACAGTGTCTTCATCAAAATTAGTAACTTGTGGGGGCGCCTGGGTGGCACAGTCGGTTAAGCGTCCTACTTCAGCCAGGTCACGATCTCGCGGTCCGTGAGTTCGAGCCCCGCGTCAGGCTCTGGGCTGATGGCTCGGAGCCTGGAGCCTGTTTCCGATTCTGTGTCTCCCTTTCTCTCTGCCCCTCCCCCGTTCATGCTCTGTCTCTCTCTGTCCCAAAAATAAATAAATAAACGTTGAAAAAAAAATTAGTAACTTGTGTTCATCAAAAGATACGAAAGAATGGAAGGAGAAGTCTTCAAGAGTGGGAGAAAATATTTGCAAAATATAGCAAAAAGCTATAACAATCAGAAAAGAACACAGTAGGAAAATGGACCCTAGACTTGGCCAATAAAGCCTGTCATAAAAGCAGATGGCCTGAGAACATTTTTTAAAGTACTCCAACCCATTCATAATCAAAGAAATGCAAAAAAATCCCACAATGACATACTATTAAACACTCACCAGAGGAAATGTAAATTGAAACAGCCATTATGGAGAGCAGTATGGAGGTTTCTCCAAAAATTAAACTACCATATGATCCAGCAATTCTGTCTCTGGGAGCATCTGAGGGAAATGAAATGAGCATCTCAAAGAGATAACTGTACCCCCATGTTCATTGCAGCATTATTCACAGTAGTCAAGATATGGGAGCAACTTAAGTGTCTATTGATGGATGAATGGGTAAGGAAAACGAGGCATGTGTGCACTCACAATGGATATTATTCAGCTATAGAAAGAAGGAGATCCTGCCATTTGTAACAACTATGGATAAACCTTGAGGGCATTATGCTAAATGAAATGTCAGAGGAAGACAAATACTGTATGATCTCACTTATATGTGGAATCTAGAAGAGTCGAACTTGGAAACACAGTGGAATGGTGGTTACCAGAGTCTGGGGGATGGAGGAAATTGAGAGGTGTTGATATAAGGGTGTAAACTTTAAGGGTTTTTTTGTTTGTTTGTTTGTTTAAACTAACCTCTACCCTCAACATGGGGCTCAAACTCGTGACCCTGAGACCGAGAATCTCTACCAACTGAGTCAGCCAGGCACCCAAACTTTAAGTTATAAGATGAAGTTCTGGAAATCTAATGTGTCACATGATGACTCTAGTTAATAATACTGTATTGCATGCTTGAAATGGAATATTCTCGCCACACACTCACACAGTGGTAACTATATGAAGTGATGAAGTGAAGTATTAACTAACTTTATTATTGCAGTAATCATTTTACAATATATGTTGTACCCTGTAAATTTACACAATTTTATTTGTCAATAAATAAGCTAATAAACAAACATTACCTCAGTAAAACTGGGGAAAGCATCTGATTGGCGGGGAAAAAAAAGAATACAATTAATTACGTAAAAACAGAAGGCTTCTACACGGCAAAATCACTATAAAGTCAAATCAACAATCACCAGGTCAGCATTTATTAAAATTACAACTATGTCTTATATTTGACATAGCAGTTCTTAGGTTCTGTAAAGAAATACCTTTATCATGATACAAATGGCCTCTATGTTGTCAAATCCAGTGGTCAGTTCTTAGCCTTTATCTTACTTGATCTCTTAGTGGCATTTAATCTAGTTGATCATTCTTTCAAACACTTCACTTGGCTTCTCGTATGCCTTATGGTTTGGTTTTCTTTTGCACTTACTGTTGGTTCCTTCTCGGACTCCTTCGTTGGATCCTTCAAAACATTGAAGAGCCCCAGGGTTCAGGCCAGCAGTGCTCCAGACTTTTTCTCTAAGTGATCTCATCCAGCCCCAAATTCTGCATACTGCTAGATGTTAATCTCCAGCTCTGACCTCTTTGCTGAACAGCAGACTCCTCTCTCCAGCTGCCTTCTCAGCAATTCCATCTATGTTGTCATTTAGGCAGCTCAGGCTTAACATGTGCAAAACTGAACTCCTGGAATTACCAAACCTGCTCCTCCCATTGTTTTCCCACCTGGTCCATTTGCTCAGGTCAGGGAACCAAAGTCATCCTTGACTTCCTTCTTTTTCTCATAGACCAAATCAAGAATTCTATTGGCTCTACCTTTGGAAGAAGTCAGAATGTTATGACTTCTCACTCTCCCCACTGTTACCTCTTTAGTCTAAAACCATCTTCACTTCTCTCCTTGGATTATCGTAGATCCTCCTAACTGGTCTGATCCCGCCTTCATTCCACCTTGCAGTCTATTTTCTATGCTACGCTCTGGTGATTCTGTTCCAGGTGTTTACTTAGAACCCCTAAGGGGCGTAACTTCAGATCTTATCCCAAGTGAAGAAGAATTAACTTGTTCTGGGAAGCCCTCTTTGACCTGTCCCGCTCCTCATCCTTTTTTCCTTGCTTATTCTGCTCTAGCCACTCTGGCCTTCTTACTTTGATCTTGTGGCCTCAGGGCAGGACCTATGTTTCAGAGGGTACCTTTCCCTAGAGAACCAAAGGCTTGTTTTCCTCACTTCAGTCAGATCTGTGCTCAAACCTCACCTCTTAGGAGAGACCTTCCCTGACTTCCCAATCTAAAAGTACTCTGTTAATTTCTGCTTCCTTATTTGGTCTTAGGTTTCTTATTACTACTTCTGACCACCTGACATTATTTTTGTTTATTGCCTGTCTTCTCCCATTAGATTGTATATTCCAAAAGAACAGGGCCTTTGTTTGCTTATTGCTGTATCCACAGTGCCTAGAACAGTGATTGGCACTGAGCAGATAGTCAGTGAATATTATTTGAATGAATGAGTGAGTGTGTGAATTCTACCAATATATTCATATTTGGGAAGTGATTCGTGTATAGGGCTATTTATTGTAGCATTGTTTAATAGCAGAAATTGGAAATGCCCAAAATGTCCATCAAGAGGTCTAATGAAATAAATTGTGGTACAACCATATAATAAAATCCCCTGTATGAACTCATTTATATGAAGATCCAGAACAGGCAAAACTAATCTGATGGTATAAATCACAATAGTGATTGCCCCTGGGTTGGAGGCATTGATAGGAAAGAGTCACAGGGAACTTTTTGGGGAGACGGAAACATGTATCTTTATAGGAATGTGTGTGAAATCAGGTGCATGTGTTAGACTTTGACCATCTGTAAATTCCAGTGAATGTGAATTGTAATTCAGTTACAACAAAATGCATTCCTAAAAATGGAAAACAAACAAATGAACTTGTGTATCAAGCTGTGGCATAATCCTACAGAAAATCTTTCATGTGGCTCTAAAATAGTGTTTTGATTGAACATCTCTAGTGGGATCTGTCCTTAGGCTAAGAAAACTACAAAGAAACCTTAAACTGTAGTTAGTAGTTTTATGGTTAATAGTGCTATTAATTTGACACTATTAAATTATATTACAGGACAACTCAGATAATTCTATTAATGTTATTTTGAGCATAAAAGATACATAGGGATTAAATCCAAGAAGTCAAAAGCTCAGTAACTTTTTTTTTTTAAGATTTTTAAAAAATAATGTTTTTATTTTTGAGGGAGGTGGGTAAGGGCAGAGAGGGAGACAGAGGATCCGAAGTGGGCTCCATGCTGAAAGCGGAGAGCCCTTTGTGGGGCTTGAACCCATGAACTGTGAGATCATGACCTGAACAGAAGTCGGGTGCTTAATTGACTGAGCCACCCAGGCACCCCTAAGATTTTATTATTTTATTTTAATTTTTTTAATGTTTATTTATTTTGGAGAGAGTGTGCGTGTGTAAGTGAGGGAGGGGCAGAGAGAGAGACATGGAATCCTAAGCAGGCTCCAGGCACTGAGCTGTTAGCACAGAGCCCAATGTGGGCTTGAACTCAAAAACCATGAGATCATGACCTAAGCCAAAGTAGACGCTTAACCGGCTGAGCCACTCAGGTGCGCCCCTGCCTCAGATTTTAAGTAATCTCTACACTCACCATGGGGCTGGAGCTCATAACCGCAAGGTCAAGAATTGCATGCTCCACCAGCTGAGCCAGCAAGGTGCCCCAAAAGCTCAGTAACTTTATTTATTTTTTATTTTTATTTTTTTACCGTTTTTTTTAATATAATTTATTGTCAAATTGGTTTCCATACAATACCCAAAAGCTCAGTAACTTTAAACCAGAAATGGAAATATCGGTATAACCCATAATTCATTTTTCTTTTCAATTATTCTCTTTATTGTTTTTGTTTTAATAATACACGTTTCCTATCTGCTATTGAAAAGCCATAGAGCGATGACAACACAACAGCGCCTGTACCTAAATTGAGGTCTCTAAATATCCTTTCCCACCAAGAACCAGAGCTCCTTAGAGAAATACCTGAATTCAGATCTGGGGCAGGCAATGCTTACAATGAGCCTGAGATGTTACAGTGACAAAAAAGCAAGACAAAACCAAGATTAAAGATTTATGTCAAAAGGATATGAGATAAACAATATTTGTACAACATTACTGGTAGAATATAAGTGGTAGGCATATGGGTGGTTACTGTACAGTTCTTTCAACTTAGCTGTATGTCTGTAAATTTTTATAATTAAGTGCTGGAGAAAAAAAAGACAAGAGCCAGTCTGAAGCAGCTCTTGCTAAAGGTGGGGGCATCAAAAGATTAATGACTGCAGTAGATTGAAACACAGGAAGTATTAAATCTACTAGTTAATTGTACAACAGTAACAAAAAATATTTGGAGACTGCTTGGATGCTATCTCATTTTTCTTTTACTTTTTCTTTCTTTTTTTGTGTGTGTGTGTTTATTTTTGAAACAGGGAGAGACAGAGCACAAGTGGGAGAAGGGCAGAGAGAGAGGGAGACACAGAATCTGAAGCAGGCTCCAGGCTCCAAGCTCCAAGCTGGCAGCACAGAGCGTTGACGCGGGGCTGGAACTCGCACACCACAAGATCATGACCTGAGCCGAAGTCGAACACTTAACCAACTGAGCCACCCAGGCGCCCCTCATTTTTCTTAAAATTAGTAAATTAGGAAGGAAAAAAATCAAGTATTTAGCTTGCCTTTCTTACATTAGGGTAATCAATGAGGAAATTTCTTTGTGGAAATTTCAGCTAATAAATATAAAAGGGACAATAGAACTAGAAAATAACCATTTGCATTCCCTAATGCGATTATGGATATAGATGGCTGTCATTAATAGACGATAAAACCAATAAAAGAAAGGCTGCTGATGTGTTCTGTAGTGGACAGATCATGTGATGGTACTTGAAACCAGTTTCATCGTCTCATCACTAAAGGTGATGTCAGATCTTATTATCCGACAGTGCGATCCTATAGGAAGCATGTCGCACCGTCTGTGAAGTTTTTTTGCCAAAACAAATCCAAACCTGATCAGGCTTCAAGATCTAACAACCTGGATACAGGAACTATGAGAGAAGAGATTGAGGACCAAGTTGAATATTACAACAGAGGGAGGGCATTAGCAAATGCAGGAATGTGGGAAATCCTACAAGATAATTAAATGATCTGTTTTCTTCAACAAATAAATGGCTTGAAAACAATGGGCCATGATGGGGAACTGTTTTAGAAAACCAAGGCTTAAGAGTCCTTCTATCAGTCAAATGCAATGTATGTATGGGCTTGGTTTGGATTCTTCATTTAAATAAACCAGTTGTAAAATAACATCTTTTAAACAGTTGGAGAAATTGTCATATGGCTTGTTTACTAGCTGATTGAAGCAATTGTTCATTTGCTAGGTATGATAAGGATATATTTTTCAAAAGTCCTTATCTGTTAGTGATATGTAACTGAAGTATTTAATAATGAAATATGTTAATGTCTGGGATTTGCTTTAAAATACTCTGGCATCTGGGGTGCCTGGGTAGCTCAGTCAGTTAAATGTTGGACTCTTGGTTTCTGCTCAGGTCATGACCCCACATCAGGCTTGTGCTGCCTGCTTGGGGTTCTCTCTCTCTCTCTCTCTCTCTCTCTCTCTCTCTCTCTCTCTCTCTCTCTCTCTCAGAATAAATAAACTTAAAAAAATACTCTGGCATCTAAAATTAAAAAAAGGAGGGGGACACCTAGATGGGTCAGTTGGTTGAGCTGCAGACTCTTGATTTCGGCTCAGGTCATCATCCCAGGATCGTGAGATGGAGCCCTTAGCTGGGCTCCGTGCTGAGCGTGGAGCCTGCTTAGGATTCTCTCTCTCCCTCCCTCTGCCCCCCTCCCCTGTTTGCGTTCTCTCTCCTTCTCTCTCTCTCTCTCTGTCTCTCTCTCTCTCTCTTTCTCTCTCTCTCAAGTAAACAAAATACTCTGGAAATGGGTTTAGGTAAATGAAACATGATAGGCAAAATGTTAATAATTATTGAAGCTGGGTAATGAAAACATGGAGATTCATATGGATTTTCCTCTACTTTTGTGTATGTTTGGAATTTTCTACAATAAAAGAGTTTTTAAAAATACCACATAGTTGGGGCCCCTGGGTGGCTCAGTCGGTTAAACTGTGGTCTCAAGTCATGATCTCAGAGCTCCTGAGTTCAAGCCCCGAGTGGGACTCTGCTGACCGCTCAGAGCTTGGAGCCTGCTTCGGATTCTGTCTTCATCCCTCTCTGCTCTTCCCCTCTTGCATTCTATCTCTCTCTGTCTCTCAAAAATAAACGTTAAAAAAATTTTTTTTATTAAAAATATTACGTAGTCTTTAAAGGAAAAAAGAGGCTTTGTGGTTATCTAGTGATAAAATGATTGCTGCGATTTAAGTTAAAAAATAAGGTAGAACAGTGTGTCTGATGGGTTACTATTTGATTTAACAGAGAGAAAAGAAAATAATAAATGTGTTTCTATTTATACTCCTATATGCTAAAATATCTCAAGAAGTCTTCATAAGCAGTGCCTCTGGGGAGAGAGGTAGGAGAGAAGGCTTACTTTTCAAGGAATGTCCCTTTGTACCTTTTTAACAAGTGCCATGTGTACTATTGAAAAAATAGGTCATAAAAGAAAGAGTAGAATTAGGAACCACTATTCCAGGCACAAACATGTGTGTAAATTTAGAGCAATAGAATGTTAATACTGGGAGGGGTTTTGAGGTTATTTGAACAGTCTCATAAAACTGAGAAAGTTGAAGTATGTGGATTTTTTTTTTTTTTTTTTGCAGTTGTATGGCTGATTGGTGTGAGGCAGACCTGTAAGCCAAGTCTCTGACTGTTCTCTATAAAGTAGACAGCATACAACTGTGGTTTTAAACTTCCACATCTCTGTAATTAATATAATCTCAAGTTAGATTGAAACGTGATTGATACGTTGATGGCTACTGTAGGGACACAATACATACCTGTCTTTGAGTCCACTGTCAACGTCTTTTTTATGAACCTGTATTTTAGAAGACTTCATTTGTGTTTGGCTCAGCAGAATCAGTGTATTGATGAACAGTGATTTTACAGTGTATTCCCACAGTTCTAAGATCGTGTGTGGGAAAATAATGCAGTTTGTGGATGTCAGGAATGTTGTTGCTGTGGCTTCGTTTGTTTTAATGACCTCAAGAAGCTTGAATGTTCTAAATATTTCATTCACTCTTATTTGGCTTTCAGAAATTTCCTAGGGAATAATGCTTGGCATTCTTCTTGGCCAAATATAAAAATCTTAAATGCTTGTTCTAAAATATTCAAGCTGTACATGAAGTTTTAAAGAAATGCCTTTAAAGAAAATGCTTTCTCCTCCTTAGTGCCACCAATTGTACTGTTACAGAGGCAGTCTTTGTTTCTGGGGTGAATGCTTTCAAATGGACATTTAAATTGAAGCTGTGAAGTTCCCATCACATAGAGTGCAGGAAGCTTCACTTCTCCTGCCGGTGCCTCAACCTTTTTCTCTTTTCCCATCTGCTCCCCTCCTGTTTGTCTCTTGAAAACTGGGTATCTGTGTCCATCTGCTAACCCCAGTAGGAAGCCATAGCCCTTACATCCCTTTTTTTAAAAAAAAATCTTTAAGGTTTATTTGTTTATTTTTAGAGAGGGGGAAGTGAAGGGGCAGAGAGACAGAGAGAATGAGAATCCCAAGCAGACTCTTCACTGTCAGTGCAGAGCCGGATGCGAGGCTCGAATCTGTGACCCGTGGGATCATGACCTGAGCTGAAATCAAGAGTTGGACGCTTAACCGACAGCCATCCAGGTGCCCCGCCCTTACATCCCTTTCACAGCACCCTCCTTTCTGATTAATTACCAGTCCCTGCCATTGCTGCCCCCTAAATGAGACGTAACGCACTGGTTGCTCCCCATCTCCAGGGATGCCGATTATATCCAGGTCCCTAATCCTCTCTAACCAACCCCTCTGCCCCAGCTCCAGCCCATCGCTCATTCAGCCTTCAGATTCAGGCTTCGAAAAGAAATGAAATTGCCATCTTCCTCTTCAAAAACCAAGGAGGATTCCTAGTTGCCTTCTGTTGCTGTAACTCTTTGGCATGCTTGCTGTATGAGTTTTTTAGACTGGTTTCCAGTCTGATTAATCTGCCTCCTTCGTTGCCCTCTTTTTCTTTCCCATCATGCACCTTACACCATTATCAAACTACTCGAATTGCTCAGTGTTCCCTGGATAAAATACACTGTTGGAGCATCGGTCCCTTTGCAGTTGCAGTGCCCCTGTCTGGAGCGCCTCTCGTTACTGAGCTCGGGAAAGCCCTCCTCTAGGCCCCTTTCACACGTTCCTTCTAGAGAAGTGTCCTGGGACCCTCTCAGAGCCTTTTCTCCTCTCTCATACTCCTTGCTGACATGATGTTGGAGCTACTTGGGCCCTTCATTAGATCCAAGGTTGACAAACTTTTTCCTGTAAGGGACCAGATAGAAAATATTTTTGGCTTTGTGGGGACATGTTCTTTATCAAAACTGTTCAGCTTTACCCTTGTAGCTTGAAAGCAGCCATAGGCTGTAGGTAATGAACGAGCATGGCTGTGTTCCAATAAGCTTTATTTAAGGATACTGTAACTTGAATTTCATGTAAATCCATGTTCCCAAATATTCTTCTTTTGATTTTTTTCAAACTTTTGAAAACGTAAAGACCGTTCTTACTTAGGTCATGGGCCATACAAAAACTGATGGATTTGGCCCATGGGCCACAGTGTACATACCAGTCCTTGCGTGAGAGAGATCAGGGGTAAACTTTATATATTTTTACACATCTCTGCCTTCCCTTCACACACACTGCCCTTCCTCCATGCCTCACTTCACTTAGAAGCAAATAATGACTGAACCAACCGTTGTTTATAGAATAAATGTTTAAGTAAGGAATTACTTAAACTATGGTAGTATCTAAACAAATGTGAAAAATAAGAGACTCATGTTGCAAATTAGTAGCCATTTTTAATATTTATTAATAAACACTTCCACAAAAGGAGGTTACAGAAGTTGCACAATCTAGAGGAGCTCACAGTCCCCCTCTATGTAGAAGACAGCTCTGGCCAGGAAAGATGCAATAAGCAAATAAATAGTCTCTGCTCAGAGAATTTTGAAAATTGGCCCAAATCTTTGGATTCAGTATCAGATTACCTTCTCCATCTTTTCCTTCTACCTGGCCTGGAGAAAGTCGTGTTGTACCTTTTATCCAGTGGTAGTTAAGCTTTCAGAGGGTTTTTCATGTAGGACTTGATACGTCATGGGTGTGACAGGCTCTCAAGTGGCCCGGTGGTCAGAGTCAGACCTGGAGACTTTTGAATCCTGGCTCAGCACTGATCTTTTATGTGCCCTTTGCCACATCACCAAATCATCTTCAGGCTTAGTTTCCTCATTGTTTATAATGGCGAGTATTGAATAATACCCAGCTTGTATGGTTGTTTGAAAATTAGGAATAGTATAGTAAAAATAGATTATGTAAAAAGCCAGCACCTGGCCCAAAATGAGCACTGAATAAATACTACCTGCTGTTGTTATTTATTTTCCCCCAGGATTGGTCTGTTTTCTTTCAGTATATACAGGGCTTGTGGGAGTGGGTTAAGGTTTACAGAAATAGCCTGGGACATTCCAGTAAGTTATGTTGAAATAGTGTGATCCAGCAACTTTTAGTCTTTGTCTTTTCCTATAACCTGCAAATATAGCCAAGTTTATTGGTTTCTTTAGGCTTATTAAAAAAATAAAAAATAAAACAGTCATCGAATACCAGGCAATATAAAGTGCTGTATGTGGTTATCTTAACATTTGGACATTAATTGAGGAAGACCGGGCAGAGCGGGGGGCAATCTGACTTCGAAGTCTAGTATTACACTCTGTACCCTGGGACTTATACTTAAGAATGCTGTGTAGGTTAGTTTGTGTCTCTGACCACTTTTTCATATTGTTCTTAAAATACCTTGTTACTTCCAAAGTTAAACTGGCAGAATATCTGTTCACAGCAGTGTGGTAGTTCTTTGTACTAGACAGGGAACTTCCTTTCATTAAATAAACAGCCTGATTAGCTAGATAAAGTGAAGGGATGTTTATAAGGCATTTTGTAAACTGACTGTTTATGTCTGCTTGTTCCTTATGTTAGTATTTTGAGCTCCTGTGTAGGAAAAAAAAATCGAAGGGTAAAATGGCTTTAGAACTCTAGGAACTGATCCTACTAATGCTTGGTCCTGTGATAATTTATTGATTTATCTTGCTTGCTCATCTTTACTTACCTTTTAAATATCTTTATGGGGTCCTGTGCACAGGAACTTGTGGTGGCTGTTCTTTAAAATATCCTGTTTTCAGGGCACCTGGGTAACTCAGTGAGTTAAACTTCTGAATTCGGTTTAGGTCATGAACTGGTGGTTGGTGAGTTTGAGCCCCGCCACGGGCTCTGTGCTGACAGCTCCGAGCCTGGAGCCTGCTTCTGCCCTCTCTCTCTGCCCCTCGCCCACTTGCAGTCTCTGTCTCTCTCTCTCATAAATAAATGCTAAAAAAATTTTTTTAAATATTCTGTTTTCTGGAATCTAAGCAACTGCAGACAATTATTCATTATTATTTCGGTCTTATTTTTCTTTTTTTAATTTGTATTTAAAAAAAATTTTTTTAAGTTTATTTATTTTTGAGAGAGAGAGAGCAAGCACATGTGCACATGCACAAGCAGGGGAGGGGCAGAGAGAAGGAGAGACAGAATCCCAAGCAGGCTCTGCACCATCAGCACACGGTCCAAAGCAGGGCTTGAACTCATGAACTGCGAGATCATGACCTGAGCCAAGATCGAGAGTCAGTCGTTTAACTGACTGCGCCACTGAGATGCCCCTTCTTTTTCTTTTTTAAGTACAACTTCTTTTTTAATGTTTCATTTATTTTTAAGAGAGACAGCACGCGAGCAAGGGAGGGGCAAAGGGAGGGAGACAGAGGATCTGCGCTGAGCACAGAGCTCAATGCAAGGCTTGAACTCAACGACCATGAGATCATGACCTGAGCCGAAGTCAGATGCTTAACCGACTGAGCCACCCAGGCGCCCCTATTTTGGTCTTATTTTTAAGAAGGAGCATAGAAATGATTAGAAAGGGTTTGTCTGTAGAAGCAGTTTGCAGGGTGTATCACAGAGTTCATAGTGTGTAGCCCTTGGACTGTCGGGAATATCCACACAGCTCTCTGGCAGTAACAGCAATGCTGAGGGGCCTGCTGAATGTAGGAGGCATTGCATTGTTGGAAATGAGACCATGTTATATATATTACTGAATGTAGTTTTCTGGAAGTTGGTAATATGTCCGAGATCTATAGCTTACCTATCAGAATTTCCCGTGATGTAGATCGTTACTGTAGATATTCTCATTTTTTGAGGAAAATATTTCCAGAATTATACCTGAAATATATTTACCTCCATGATGCTCTTGGTGAGGGAAATGGAAACTTATCTGATACCAAGGGTAGTGGACAGGTAGGGAGAACAGGGATAGCTCCTCTAGCTAGAACTTTGCAAAGATACATATTCTGTCTTGTGTTAGTCTCCTCCTGGTTGGAAGAGTCTAAGACCATTTTTCCCCCCAAATCTCTTTTTCCCTCTTCTCAGCTCCAGTCCCACATTTATATGCTGGTCCACTGAAAATACTCATTAGATATCTCATTATACTCTCAATTCAAGTGTTCACAGGATAGCTTCCTATGGTTCCCTCCTCCACTGATACTTTTTTCTCATTTTCCTTGGAGGGCAGTTCCTCCTTTGACCCAGCCCGTAGCTATCAATCACTTGGTCCTCTGGATGCTTCTTTCTGTTTATCTGAGAACCTGTAACTCCCTTCCCACTCCCACGTCTGTCCTCATCCTTTCTCAACCTGAATTCAGTGCAGAGACCTATTCTGCTTCCAAGCTTGCCCACCTCCAGCTCAAGTAAGAGTGACCTTTCTAAAACCCAAATTGTGAGGAACGCTCCTGGCTACTTCTGGTTTGGCGCTGCCCAGAAGAAATTAGTTTTTGTTTAAATAAACTCTTAAAAATTAAACACAAAAACAAATTGGGTTGTGTTATTTCTTTGCTTAAACAACTTCCTGACTTACCCATTGCCTTTAGGTTTCAATCCAAACTCTTTATAATTAGACCCTTGCCTTTTTGTTCAACCTCCCTAAGTAACCCCTTCTGGATGCTTTCCGTGCCCCTTTTTTCAAGCACTTGTTTGTTCATTCAGCCTTTGGTCCATTCTTTCATTTGCTCATTAAACTTTTATTGGCCACTAATATGGGTCAAGCTCTGTGCTTAAGGCTTGGGTCTGAGGCAGTCAACAGAACGGATCCTTAGACATTTCACTGACCTCTCACACTGTTAATCAGGATTGATTAGGTTATGCTGCAGTAACAAATTTACCCTGAAATCTCATTGTTTTAACACAGCACAATTGTATTCCTTGTTACGATGCCACTCAGTCTTGGGTTGTCAGAGGCTCTGCTCTACATAGGAACCCTTCCATTTAGAGGCCCTGGCTTATAGCTACACCAGCTAGAACTCACTGTGCTCCTGGGCACTGGGACAGAGGAAGGGAGAAGCTGGATGGGCTTCTCCCTGCCTCAGCCCAGAAGTGACATGTGTCCCTTCTGCTCACATTTCATTAGCCAGAACTAGTCAGATGGCCCCACCTAATAGCAGGAGGGCTTGGAATACCATCGACAAGAACATAAAATATCTGGTGAGCATGATGGTCCCTGCCACAGGCCCTGAAGTATAGTTACCTGACTTCTGGTCTGTCCTATCCACTGGACTTCAAATTTCTCAAGAGCTGGGATTGTATCTATCTTGCTTTGTGTCCCAAACACGTGGGCACACAGTAGGCTTCTCATTTTTGTTGAATCAATGTCCTTCTTGAGCTTGAATTTAACTCAGGTCACTTCTTTTAAGAAGCATTCCCTTGCCATCTCTCTACTGTCCTCCCCCCAGCCTAGATTAGGTGTTTCTTTTCAGTGTCTTTGGGGTATCCTGTGCATACCTCAACCAAAGCACTCCTCACCCTGTATTACTACTCTTTTTTTCTTTCTTATTTTTTCTTCCCTCTCTCCACTAGATACTCCTTTCCTGGGTAAGGGGCTTTCTTTTATATTCTTTTGAGAAGTTGTATTAAGCATTGCTTTTTTAAAAGTTTATTTATTTATTTTGAGAGAGACGGAGACAGTACTAGGGGGCAGAAAGAGAGAGAGAGAGAGACACACACACACACACACACACACACACACACACACACACACACACTATATCCCAAGCAGGCCCCAAGCTGCCAGTGCAGAGCTCAACGTGGGGCTCCGACCCACGAAGCTGTGAAATCATGACCCAAGCCGAAACCAAGAGTTGGGACACTTAATGGACTGAGCCACCTAGGTGTCCCTGGATTAAGCATTATTAAAGCAATTTAAGAAACCTTAAAAAATAAAACATTACTGTTCCAAGCTTAAGTCCATTATAGAAATCTTTCCCTGTTAGGTTTATTATTCCCACAGATTTCTTTAGTCTTTCATTGTATACCTGTGTCCCTAATCAATATAATGATTGTCCCCTGTGTCCATGTGGATAACAACTTGTCCCAGCCCCACTGTTGATTTCTCCCTGCTCTGTAGGGCTAGCTGCATCATGTTCATATGTGGGTGGGTGTGTTCTGTGGGCACATTTAGCCATCTCTGCACTGATATCACCTGTCTTGGCGATAAGAGTTTCATGAAAGGTCTAATTAATACCTGGTTGTCCAGTCCCCTACTTTGATCTGCCTTAAAATTGCAGGGGTTTTCATCTTTGCAACCGCCATTCCTAGTTTATAACGATGCTGAATGAATGTTTGTTGAATAAATAACAAATTCTGTGGTTGTTTTCCTTAGTATGTCGTTTTCAGATTTAGGAGCTTTGCCATTTGATTTCTTTTCTGATAATTTTATATTTAAAAATCAAGCTTCAGAATCGAAATTTACTGACCAGAAACACCACTTAGTGTTTTATAAGATAGGAAGGAGTAAAGCCTCTGGCTAAAGGAAAGATGTTTTGTTTTTCAGTGGGTTGTCAAGGAAACTTAGGAGAACTGTTTACTGGTAATGGTGTTTGCTTTGAAGTGTGAAGACAAAGTAATGAGGCTTATTTTTCCCAATGTCTGTATTATACATAGTCTGACCTCATGTAGGCCTGCTTTGAATGTGCAAAGTAGTAACACTTGCAAGATTTACTAATTAATATTTCACATTGATTGAAATTTAGAAATGAAATTATACTTTATGTTAGAGGTTTCCTTTGCTTTAGCTTTAGTATTGTCCCCATGAAGTTCTTTCATTTGGACTATAACCTAATTGAATGGCCCTAGTCAGCCTTTTAAGCAAATGCTTAGGTTCAGAATGGCTACGTAACACTTTGCCAACAAGTGGGAGAATTCTAGGAAGAAAGACTACATGTTCTTTATATAACAAATCCTTGAAAGATTAACCCATTTTCTACCCTTTCTTGAGTTTTCCTTGCAGATTGGATTGGTATGATTTAAATGCCAATATCCAGAGAGTCTCGGGAGGACTTTTTAAAAAAAACTCTTTGGGGCGCCTGGGTGGCTCAGTCGGTTAAGCGGCCGACTTCAGCTCAGGTCATGATCTCACGGTCCGTGAGTTCGAGCCCCGCGTCGGGCTCTGTGCTGACAGCTCAGAGCCTGGAGCCTGTTTCAGATTCTGTGTCTCCCTCTCTCTGACCCTCCCCCGTTCATGCTCTGTCTCTGTCTGTCTCAAAAATAAATAAACGTTAAAAAAAAAATTAAAAAAAAACATTATAAAAAAAAACTTTTAACAAACATGATTGCGTTTGGGCTTATTTTTATTTTGAGAAGGAATTTTTAAAAATATAAGATTTGCCACAATTATCACAAGATGGGAGGAGTGTGGCAGTGACTCCCTCCCCCCTTTTTTTTTTCTTGAGAGATCAAGAGAAGAGAGAACACGAGTGGGGGAGGGACAGAGAGAGAGAGGGAGAGAGAGAGAGAGGGAGAGAAAGAAAGAATCCCAAGCAGGGTTCCCACTGTCAGCACAGAGCTGGATGCAGGGCTCGAACCCACACACGTGAGATCATGACCTCAGCCAAAACCAAGAATTGGATGGCTAACAAATTGAGCTACCCAAGCACCCTTGCCCTTTTCTTTTACGGAAATAGTGTATTATTTCAGCTTTATAATTTAATATGATGTAAAACTAAGGATCACTTCTTGGAAGGCTACTCCCCTGGAATATAGGCTCTGAGGAAAAAAGTAGTGGCACTGACTCCTAAATTTAGCTTTTGAAAAGTTACTGTGATCTTAAAACCAGTTTTATTTTATTGAGATGAAGTTCACATAACATGACATTAACCATTTAAAAGTGAACGAGTCAGTGGCATTTCGTACCACTAATTCAGTGGCATTTAGCAACCTTTGTATAGTTTCAAAATACTATGGTCACCCCAAAATAAAATCCTGCTCTCCATTCTTCCCTTCCCCCAGTCCCTGGCAACCACCAGTTTGCTTTCTCTCCTCTCTCTTGATTTACCTATTCTGTATATTTCACATCAGCGGAATCTTACAGTATGTGACTTTTGAGCCTGGCTTTTACTTCGCCTGATATTTTGAAAGTTCATCCACACAGTACTTCATTCTTTTTTAATGGCAGAATAATATTCCTATGTGTGTGAATGCCACATTTTGTTATCCATTCACTGATCGGCATTTAAGTTGTTTCTACTTTTTGGCTAGAGTAAATAATGCTGCTGTGAATATTTGTGTGTAAGTATTTGAGTGCCTGTTTTCAGTTCTTTTGGGTGTATACCTAGGAGTAGAATTATTAGGTCACATGGTAATTTTTTATTTAACTTTTCAGGAACCACCAAACTTTCCACAGTGCCTGAACTATTTTACATTCTTACCCAATGTTTGAGGGTTCCGATTTTTCTACATCCTTGCCAGTTCTTGTTATTTTTAAAAATTATAGCCATTCTTGTGGGTGTGAAGTGGCATCTCATGGTAGTTTTACTTTGCACTTTCCTAGTGACTAATGGTGTTGAGCATCTTTTCGTGCGCTTCATGGCTATTTGTAGATCTTCTTTGGAGGAATGCTGCTTCTTTGGAGAAATGTCTTTTTGTTATTGTTGTAAGAGTTTTTATATTTTTATGTATTTTTATTTTGGATACCAGACCCTGATCAGATAGATGATTTGCAAATATTTCCTCCCATTCTGTAAGTCGTTTTTTCACATTCTTGATAATGACCTTTGATGCACAGAAGATCCTAATTTTGATGAAGTCCAACTTATCTAGTTTTAGTTGTTGTTCATACTCTTGGTGTGTCATGTGAATTGGCATATCTTGCCAAATTCAAGGTCATGATGATTTATTGCTATTTTATTTATTTTTTATTTTTTTAATTACTTTTTTAAGTAAACTCCATCCCCAGTGTGAGGCTCAAACACATGACCCCAAGGTCAAGAGTCACACATTCTACCGACTAAGCCAGCCAGGCATCTCAGATTTATTGCTGGTGGGTGTACAATGAGGACTCTTATTTTAAAAACAAAATTTCGGGGGTGGGTGCCTGGGTGGCTTAGTTGGTTAAGTGTCCAACTTCGGCTCGGGTCATGATCTTGTGGTTCATGAGTCTGAGCCCCACGTTGGGCACTCTACTGTCAGAGAAGAACCCACTTCGGATCCTCTGTCCTCCCCTCCCTGGCTTGTGCCCTCTCACTCTCTCTCTCAAAAATAAACATTAAACAAACACCCACAAAATTTCATAGAACCTCCACATTTTACTTTAACCTCCCTTAGATTATACATTTATACACATCACCCAAAAACTGTGGGTTTCATATTATCTTAAATTACTCTGCATTATGCAAAGCAGAACCTAAGTACACTTAACAAATGAAATAGTACTTGTAAATTTAAAGGCATTATTTTCTCCATCCATGGGCTATATTTTGGTGACTATGTATGGATTCATGGATTTTCTTTTTAACTCCAGACCCCCTCTGAGTCAGCAGATCACCGATTTTGTAGAGGAGCACCAGGGAACTGTATCATGACATGCAGAAAAGGGATTAAGGATAGAGAAAAAGGTAGCATTTCCAGGGGCCCAGGTAGTTGCAGAAACGTCAAGGGAGAAAGGGGAGATGACTGAAAGATGACTTACCTTACTAAAAGGTAAGTCACCGGAAGTCAGAGGTGGAATCTGTAAGGGCTCCAGAGGACGCAGTGTTTGCTTTCAGGCAACAAGAATGACTGCAGAGTGGAAGTGAAGTTCAAGGGGGAGTGTGTTGGGATTAGGGCTGGACACTCAAAAGACATCATCAGAAAGTGATGGTTTAGGGAGCATTAGAGGATTCCTTTAGTTTTAGAAGTAATGCCAACCCAGTTCTACCTCCAAAGGAGGAGTCCAGCTAACTGTTTAGCTCCTGTCCTGGAGAAGGATAAGGAAAAGGAGCTGGAGAAATCCTAGATTTTATTTCAGCCATGATTAGAATGCAGTTAATTTTGAATTAATAATACTATAGTCTGTATCCGTATTTTGTGTGTGTATTTGGTTGGTTTTCTCATTTCTTAAAATTTTTTCGTAAAAAGTATCCAGTTTTCTCTCAGCTGCAAGCCTGATGAGGTTTTTCAACTTGACCTGTAGATGAGGGAGTTGGGTTCTCAGGACACACTTAGAGCTTGGGGTGGTGATGGGCCAGGAGCTGGGACACACGGGAGTGAGGACCTGGGAGGGAAAGTGTTGGGACTGTGGTGCCAACCAGGGCTAAGGACTGCTCTCCTTCTGGCCAGCCCTTCACAGCGCTCACAGGCTCATCAGTGACTTTCCACCCCCCCCACCCCCCCCCACCCCCACCCCCAGTCCTTGTCAGCTCTGTGTTCAAAGGGCTTTAGAGAAAGGAGCTAAGAAGAGGATAGATAGGCCTGAGGGGAAGGTAGAGGTAATGGCCACTGGTTCACATGCCCTTCTGCTTTTACAAGGCGGATTGTCTGCTTTTTCCAGTAGAAATAAAAGCTACCTTACCAGAAGTGACCTGGAGAGATCTAAACAAAAAATAGGCTTAGGTACTTAGACTTTGGTGGTGTTTAAGAGTCTGAGTTTGTACAAACGTGTCTTTTTTTTTTGTTTTTAACTGCCCATGTAACCTCTGTGACTTTCAGGTGCTACTCGTGAGCAGTAGTCGCCATCCAGACCGATGGATTGTCCCCGGGGGAGGCATGGAGCCCGAGGAGGAGCCGAGTGTGGCGGCAGTCCGTGAAGTCTGTGAGGAGGTGAGCGTTGAGAACAAAGGGCACGGCAGTACCTTGTAATCCTGCATCTGTCACGTCTGTGTAGTTCTTTATCACCACCCACTGACTAGACATACTCCTGATCCCAGAAGGAAGGCATTTAACAGTTACCCTGTGCTTCCTTGATGACAGGGGTGATCGGGTTGTGACGTGGTCATGTTTATCCAGCACTCTGTGCACTCATAGTAGTGACTGTATCTAATTATTCCAGACAGTTTTTGTGATTTCCCATGGAGCTCTTTCAGCATCGCCTCTGTCACCTGTGGCAGAAGATCAAGAACAAATAGTTCATCAGCCCTAAGAAATCAGAGGAACAGGCAGTATTGATATAAATGGCTCATTCTCATTAACCTTTAGATGAGGAGGTGGTGGCCCTTATTTTCCTGTGCTTCCTGAGTCCTGGCCTTAGAACAGTGGTTAACGCAGCAGTTCTGTTAGCCAGAAGATGTTATTAATGATGCCATTAGATAATAGCATCTTCTTTGTTATTTAGTCACATGACATTCAGCATATATGTACTGAATTCCTGGGCTATGCCCAGTATATCTTACTAGATACTCTAGAATAAGTAGTCGGAAGAAGTAAAGTCTTGGACCCCTAGTTCCCTTACTTTGAGGAAACTAAGAAAGAGATTGCAGTTCAAAGCCGGGAGGAAGGAACTGACTAACATTCCTCCATAGCCTGCTGTGCTCTGCTTACATGATTTCACTTAAGATTCCTAACTTGGTGGTGTGTTTTATCACCCTCGTTTACTTGCCCTGGCCACATAGTTGGTGCCTTTTAGATCTATTTCTTTGTTCCAGAGGGAATTTAAAACTGATTCTAAGGACATATAAAATCGCACTAAGAATGAGTCTAACTCCTACAGTTCTTCGCTGTTCAGCCCTTGCTGAAGTCCTCTGAGACTGACTGACTCTTGGAATACTCAAGGAGTTCTTTGCTTGCTCTGAAACTCCTGCAGACTTGTGTTGGCTCGTGTGCCTCTCCTTTTATCATATATCCGGTGTCCATAACTAGACTATAATCTCTGGGAGCAAAGAGTATGTTTTAAAGTTTAAATCCTCCCTTCCTGTGCCTCGTACACAGGTAGGTAAATGGAAAGTAATGAATACATGCTTCCATGACAGATGGAGTAATGGATGGAACAGTAAAAGTCCTGAAGAGTCCCCTTTCTTATCAGACCTGGGATAATGGGGAATGCACAGGGGCAGGGTGGCCTGGAGGGGCAGATGTGATTCTGTACTCTGCCCTCCCATGCCGCAGGGCTGCACATCTTTGCCTGGTCCTTGGAAGATCTCAGAGGCTTGACTGTTTAAGTAAGTGGCAGGACCGGTTGGTGGACCTAAGCTGCACACTCTTAATTCAGATCCACTTGGCTCCTGTAGGTTCTAAGACACGTAAAGCAAAAGTGATGTTTGAAAGAGGTTCTGTGGCAGTTGTGGATTAAGAAAGGTGGTTGGAAGACCTGAAATAGAGGGTTGATCTGATATATATCTGATATAGAACAGAGAGAAAGGAAAAGGTTCAGAAACTTTGCAAAACTTGCTACTTGGTTTTAGGAGTCATGGGGGGAATCTGACAGCTGTACCATTGTGGAGCACGTTGGGATTGGCGTCTGTCTCTGGAGAACTTATATTGCTGTTACTGTTGTTTGATTTTGAGAGTTACAGTTGAGTCATCCCTGACTATACACATGCAGCGAAGATGGAGAGAACTAGGAGAGATGCAGTGAGGGGCAAGAAAGGGTGTAGGACACCCCGCTCACCTTTGTTTCCTGGAAAATGCCATCCCACGCGCCTGAGTTGGTGAGAGGGAGGCTGTGGTGAAGGAGGAGGCAGAATGCTTGTGATTTGAGAAGGTAGTGGTGCAGCACCGAAATGAATCATGTCCTCATATGTTCAGGATCCCCCTCCCTCCTGTCCGGGTGGGGTCCTGAGCTTGAAATTAAGCCCTGCTTGACTCTGAGCAGATTTTCCCCCTCCCGTCAAAGGAGAGTCCTGCCACACTATATACTTTATTCTAGCATTATTGAGAGATAAAGAATGGGAGCTGCTTGCAACTTTAGAATACGGTACCGAATAAATCAAATGTTTGCACAGACAGTAAACATTAGTGAAATATGTCATTACGAAAACAAACATTTCAGTGGCTTCTATCAAAATAGCAGGGATGGTTTTTCCAATTCCACATCCGTCAACAGAGTACAAGACTTGGAATCAGAGAGGATATAGATAGATTTTTTTTTTTTTAATTGCCCTTGAAAGGTAGCTTTTGTAAGCAGAAATCGCTATTCAGGGAGTTTATTTAGGTTTCAAAATGTTATGACTTTTGTAAAAGTACACATTCAAAAACTTTGGTTTTTTTTTTTGTTTTTTTTCATAATGCTCACAGCTCTGTTCTCTAGATAAACATAGAAGATTTTACTAGTCACTTTTAGATAATATTTAGACCAGTTAATTGAAGACCTTCAGATGTTTCAAATTGGTTTTATACAGCTAAATGTATTTTATTGCTTTCTAAAGAACTTCAGTTATCTGATTTAAAAAAATAAAACCCTGGGGTGCCTGGGTGGCTCAGTCATTTGGGCATCCAACTTCAGCTCAGGTCATGATCTCACGGTTCGTGAGTTCAAGGCCCATGTTGGGTTCTGTGCTGACAGCTCAGAACCTGGAGCCTATTTCGGATTCTTTGTCTCCCTCTCTCTCTGCCCCTCCCCTTGTCACACTCTGTCTCTCTCAAAAATAAATAAACATTAAAAAATTAAAAAATAAAATAAAGTCCTGATGAAGCTCTTCAACTGAAGTCCTGTGAATCTCATACATTAAACTTACAAACTAGGTGAGTCTTAAATTCTTTAAATATTCCCATAATATATGTAAACTTACTAAGATTTTCAACTTAAAAACACAAGTCAGAAAGAAATTATTCAATTATACTTTCAAAACTGTGGTTACAATCTAATAGGCCAAGTTTTTTTTTTTTTATAATCTCTACGCCCAACTGGGGCTCAAACTTACAACCACAAGATCGAGGGTCGCATGCTCTATGACTGAGCCAGCCAGGCGCCCTAGGCCAGATTCTTTTACATATTACAAAATCATAAAACATGCCTGGTTTCCTTTGTTTTTTGTTCTTTGTTTTCTTAAGTTTATTTATTTATTTTGAGAGAGAGAGAATCCCAATCAGGCTCCGCCCTCTAATCCCAGCGTCCGATGAAGGCTTGATCCCATGAACCATAAGATCATCATCTGACCTTAAATCAAGATTCCCTGGTCATCTTCTTAACATAGAAATATATTATGGTTTTGAGGTGCCTGGGTGGCTCAGTCAGTTAAGCGTCCGACTTTGGCCTAGGTCATGATCTCGCGATTCGTTGAGTTCGAGCTCTCTCAAAAATAAATAAATGTTAAAAAAAAATGTTTTTTAAATAAAAAAAAGAAATATATTATGGTTTTGATTCCCTTAAACATTTTTTTAATTAAAAAAATTTTTTTGATGTTTACTTTTGAGAGAGAGAGAAAGAGAGAGAGAGACAGACAGCATAAGCAGGGGAGGGACAGGGAGAGAGGGAGACACAGAATCCGAAGGAGGCTCCAGGTTCTGAGCTGTCAGCACAGAGCTGGACGTGGGGCTCAAACCCACGAACCGTGAGATCATGACCTGAACCAAAGTTGGAGGCTTAACTGACTGAGCCACCCAGGAGCCTTTCCCTTAAACATTTCTTTATTTCATTCTAAATATTTTCAGCATTGCACCAGGATAGGGTGGTTCAGTTGGTTAATTGTTGATTTCTGCTCAGGTCATGATCTCACAATTCATGAGATCAGGCCCTGCTGCAGAGCCTGCTTGGGATTCTCTCTCTCTCTCCCCCTCCGCTGCTTGTGCTCGCTCACTCTGTCTCAAAAATAAATAATCATTAAGAAAAAGAAAAAGAAAGAAAGATGTTTACGCACCAAAGAAACCAGGCCCTTCCTGTTAAGTGAGACCAAGACTCTTGGGTGGCCTGATAGGAAATGCTGATCCAGACCACTGTTGTTCTGTCAAGGTATAACTTTGGGGTGCCTTGGTGGCTCCGTTGGTTAAGCATTGGACTCTTAGTTTTGGCATAGGCATGATCTCGCAGTTCATGGATTTGAGTCCCACGTTGGGCTCTGCGCTGGTGGTATGTAGGAATCTGCTTGGGATTCTCTATCTCCCCTTCTCTCCCTCCCTATCCCCTGCTCATGTTTGCTTTCTCTCTCTCTCTCCCTCTCCCTCCCTCTCTCTCTCGCTCTCTCTCTCTCTTTATAAATAAATAAACTTAAAAAAAAAAAAAAAGAGGGTAGCTTCAAAAGCCTGGTGTCGTGGAGTCCACGTTGGGTGGGAATGGGTGTTGAGTGAGCACTTTGCAGTATCCGGCACACGTGGCTAACTTTGTCCTTCAGCCTGCAGGCTCCTTCCTCCATCAAGCCTTTGTGATTCCTCCCTGCAGACTCAGTCTTCTTGCTGTGTGTTTCCATTGCAGTCCATGCTTCCTAGCGTTGTAGTGCTTATCATTGGTACTGCTTGCTTAATTGTGTCCTGTGCTAGACTTCACATTCTCTGTAGTCAGACGCTATTCTCTTTTGCTCACTGTTCAGTCTGCAGTGCTTATTAACACATAGCAAGTGCTTCACAAAATAAATGTTTCCATTGGTGACGTGACCCCTAGAGCAGCCACATAAATATGAGGTAGGCCCTTTTTGGGTTGCCAGGAGCAAACATGCCTACAGGTGTCTCAGAACTGTGCCTACAGGCTGTGCAGAACTGGAAACTTGGGTCACAGTGCACAGGAGGGCCTCGCTCATGGTGGGTGGAGTGACGGTGGGAGTGCAGTGTAGCTCAAGGAGCCTGGTCACCTCACCTGTGGCCCAGCCCCCGTCTTCCACGGGGATGATGCCTTCCTAATCTCTCTCAGTGTCCTGGCTTCTGCTTACCACCTTCTGTGTTTTCCCTCCTCTGTGCGCCACACTCGGCCTTCCCGACAGAGGTGACCTGTGGGCACAGCTGCCGGGTGACATCATCGGCTTCTGGCTATTTTGAAGACGTTTGCCTCAACTTTGCATCAGTTGCTGATTTCTTATTTCTCTCTGCGCTCAGAGTGTCCAGATCATGTGCTATAAAAGCATGGCGGCTGGTGCTTCAGAACACCTGCAGCAGCTTTGCCGGGAGGATCCTGTGTATGTAGTAAAAAAAAATATTTACTAACACAGGAAAATGTTTGTGACACATTCCTAAGTGGTCAAAGCAGACTCAAAAACAGGATTTGTGACATAAAACCATTCAGTGGAAAAGAAATGTGTGTGTCTATTTGTGTGGAAAAAATGAATAACACTGGTTGCACACTACGTGCCAAGCTCTGTTCTAAGCATTTTGCAAATGTTGCCTCATCGAATTCTCTCCGGACTCTCTGAGCTGGGGGCTGTTACTGTCTACATTTTACAGGTGAGAAAAAACAGGTTGAGTGAGATTAAGTATTTTGTCCGAACAAATTGTGCCCAGCTAAGTGTGCTCAAGGTACAACCAGGTGCGATAACACCCTGATATCAAGGATCATGGTTGTCTCAGGAGTGCACAGGTGCTCTCTGGTTATCTCCAGCCTTACCAGTCTTACAGTCCAGAGCATCTAGTCTCAGCACGCATCCTCCTCTAATTCTATGCTCCTTGAAAGAAGCTCTACCAAAATGCTCATGGCAGTTCTCTGGGTTAGCTCATAGATTATCAAGTTTTTTCCATGGAACACACATATATGTTATTACTGGAAGAATTTTCTATATAAACATGAATGGAGTGAAATTATTAAGTCTGGCGTGGCGTCGCCGGGCCAATGTACCATTAGACTCAACCTGTTCAGAAGGTTTGTTTAACCCGGCTTAAAAACTTCAGCATATTGGCTGAATTTCAGAGACCGATAAATCTGTAGCACTTGAAACATTAGCAGTCACATCTAACGGGCTAAAATATTCCCTTTTGGAAACTGGCATCCATTTTTTAGCTGCTTATAGTCAGAATCCTATTACAGTGACCCGTCAGAGGGCGAGAAGGATGAGGCTTTCTCCCAGGGCCAAGCAGGGGCCTTGGAAACAGTGCATCTCTAGCCCAGGGCAGCAAAGGCTTGTGTGAGCCAGCCATGTGACACCCTCTGTAATGAAAAGAAAAGCACCTCTTTGTGTAGTTTTCAGAGCTATTCTTTCTTGCTAATTCAAAAGGAAAGGTAAAACTTTGGGCTGACAGGGAGAAAAGAGAGAAACTGGATCTGAAACTGTTCTGTCTTCTGTTCGTTATATCCCCAGTTCTCACCTCAGGCGAACCAAGAGCGTTATCACAAAGGTAAAGAACATCTGAAAACAGAATCGGGAGAAAAATACGTGCATACTTTCAACTGCCTCCTCTTCAAGGATGACAGAGATGGGTACCTTCTGCCTCTAGAGAGACGTAGTCAGTGATGACACTTGACAATAGGTGGCCAGATTCCAGCTCCTTTTATCTGCTGCTTCGCGTCTGGACAGGGCCCATATCCTCAGCACCATTTCCAGCACACCAACTATAAAGTATTTGTAGGCAGCCTGATAATTGATCTGTGACATAGACACAGCTTTTAAAAAAAATGTAGCTTGTTTTCTCACTTCCTCACTTGAATCCTAATATCACACTTCCCTGCTACTCTGGCTCTTACCACCTGTTGCTTTGCGGTATAAACTTGCCATCTTGGAAATTTCTGTAGATTAGTTAGTGATGTCTTCTACTTCCCTGTACCTCTTGCTGTCCTTTCGTAAGTTTTTAATACACTGTACAAAAAGTAAAACTTTCACCACATGTTTGACTTAATTCACCTTCATTTAGGAAAGTTTTTTTTGAGCAGCCAGGTGCTGTAACATAGTATCAAGGATCATGGTCGTCTCAGGAGTGCCCAGGTGCTCTCTGGTTATCTCCAGCCTTACTGATCTTACATCATCCCATCAAAATCTCTTGTATCCTTTCAAAAATCTGTATCAGGGTGACTGGGTGGCTCAGTCGGTTGGGTGTCTGACCTTGGGCTCAGGTTATAATCTCAGGGTTTGTGAGTTTGAGCCCTGTAACGGGCTCACTGCTGTCAGCACGGAGCCCGCTTCAGATCCTCTGTCCCCCTCTCTCTCTCTGCCCAACCCCCCCCCCCCCCCCCCCCCCCCCGCTCACGTTCTGTCTCTCTCTCTCAAAAATAAAGAAAGCATTAAAAAAAGAAAGAAAAATCTGTATCATCTCAGGGTGCCCGGGTAGTTCAGTCAAGTAAACATTTGACTCTTGATTTCGGCTCAGATCATGATTTCACCACTGTGACACTGAGCCTCACATAGGGTTCCGCACTGAGTGTGGAGTCTGCTTAAGATTCTCTCTCTCTCTTGGGGCGCCTGGGTGGCTCATCTGAGTGTCAGACTCTTGATTTCTGCTCAGGTCATGATCTCACAATTTATGAGTTTGAGCCCTGCATTGGGTTCTGTGCTGACAGCAAGGAGCCTGCTTGGGATCCTCTGTCTCCCTCTCTCTGCCTGCCCCTGCTCACTGTCTCTCTCTCTCTCTCTCTCAAGATAACTAAATAAACACTAAAAAAAAAAAAAAAGATTCTCTCTCTTCCTCTGCCCTTCTCCCCTCCTCATGTACTCGCTCTAAAATGGAAAAAAAAAATCCATATCCTCTTATCCCACTTCTTGTACTGTGTGTTCCCTGTCCCTGCAAAACAATGGTTGTACTCTCTAATATGTGTGTCATAGCAACTGGAAGTCTCCGTATGGAATCTCAGAACCGTCTCTAACAGGGAAGTAGTATTTCATGTCTCTTGTTAACATTTTGGAAACAATTTTTAAAAAGCCTATACCTACTTGGGAATAATTTAAAATACTATTTTGTCAACCTTTTTTTTTTTCTTTAGGTCGTAAGTGTTTGACTCTATTCGGAGTGGAGAAAAACGTGAAGGCTCTGTGTGACTGTCTTGTATTTTCATCTTTATTTTTTGGCCCCAACCTGAACAGTTGGGAATGGAAGATGGGGATATAGGGTATCACAGAATTTATTAGAGAAATGACATGATTCTCTTTAAATCCCAAACTTTGATCACAAAATCTATATCACAGTATCTTAAGAATATTTTTAATCGGTTTAACATGCTAAGTGAAAGGTGGGGAAGTCCTACTACAGACCAGGGAACCTCAGAGGTCATAAGCTCGTAGGGAAGTGGACAAGCAGCTGACAGTAGATGTAGCTCTAACAATGTGGGGGGAGCCTGCCCTGGTCAGGAGGCGGTGCCTGCCCAGGCCTGGCCATTAGCTGTCATGTGGCAGTCAGGACCCCGTGTGGTTCTGACATTTCAAGAGAAGCTTGAAAGCTAGATTCTCATGTGAGGGTTCCTGGTCTTTCAATATAGGCAACTAATTTTTAAAAATTGTTTCCAGAATGTTAATCAAAATAATACGTGCCTGTGCCTATGGATTAAGACAATAACAGTAGTAATACGAAAAGGCCCATAATTGAAAAACAACCAAAGGATGTGTTCATGAGGTGAATGAGGTGTGTTTCAGATTTTTACATTATTTTCAACTGTAAAGTGATAAGCTCCACCCTCTTTGAAAAAGACAGCTTTACTTTGCAGTCTCCTAAATGATAGATGAAAGCAAATAAAGGTTTTGAACCTTAGCAGTACTTTTCACTGTTTAATAGAAATGTTAATATGAGAAAATACGTACAGCTGTAAATTTCTGTAAGTCAAGAGAGACCATAAATCACCCTAATTTGTTGAACAGCAGGTTTTATTTAGATACTGTGCTCTGAATTTCCATGATTTAGTGTTTAAGAAATTTCAAATTACATGAATATGAGTTATTAATAATAAGGTACATGTATGGCTGTGCACCTACAGATTTCTCTTAAAAATAGGTACAAAAGTAGGCAAAGAATTTTTCTATATATTTGAACTTTTTCAAAATAAGTTGGGCAGCAAATAGCCGTAAGTGCTTATTATGTGCCAACTGTATTCACATCTCGAGGAGGAGACTATGACGTACAACGATGTGGTGGATTCCACTTTCCTTAAGACAGATTGTGTTTCTGTAAGTACTACCGAGTTTTTATTTTTACTTGGAAAGAAGATATTTTTAGCTCATTTGGTCACAGCATTATAAAATGCAAGAATCATCATGTCTCTTAAAACATCTTATTTTGATACTTAATTCCTTTTAAAGAATTTAATAGGAAATGTGGTTCAGTGATCAAAAATTTCAGGAAAGCCTGTGGTTTGCCTAACAGGGATATACATTTTTGCGTGTGGAAGCGTCTTTATTCTGACCTCCTAAGAAGGCAAATATACAAAAGCACAGTGAAAGAAGAGCTTTTCCTTAGAGAAACTAATTTCGAATATAGAAAACGAACAGAGAGGGGCACCTGGGTGGCTCAGTCGGTTAAGTGTCCGACTTCGGCTCAGGTCATGATCTCACGGTTTGTGAGCTCGAGCCCCGCGTTGGGCTCTGTGCTGACAGCTCAGAGCCTGGAGCCTGCTTCGGATTCTGTGTTTCCCTCTCTCTCTGCCCCTCCCCTGCTCATGCTCTGTCACTCTCTGTCTCAAAAATAAATAAAACATTAAAAAAAAAAAAAAGAAAAGAAAAGAAAACGAACAGAGAAAGCACACCGTGTTGAAAGCATACCGTGTTTTAGCGTGGAAGCCCGTGTGAGGCTGTTTTATGTGAGAGGACAGAATGAATCCCACAGATCGCTGGCAAAGGCCCTTAAGTAAATCCGTATTGAATCTCCTGTTTCTGGCAGCTGAGAACTTGGAAAGGGCCTTTCTTCTCAGTTACAGTTCAGGGATGAAAGGAGACCTTGGCACAGACACCGCCTCCAGTGAAGGGCCTGGCTGGGGCGCGCTGTGCTAATCCTCGTGCTCAGCTTTTGCTCCTGTGCTCACGTGGCTGAGAGTGTAATTCAACTCTGGCCCTAGAGCAAGGAGGCCTCTCTCTTCTTTCATGGGCGGGCATCTCTCCACTGTTACCAAATGGCTTCTCTTGGGTTTCTTCCATGATTACTTCGAGAGTCCACCTTAAAATGATTGACAATTTTTAGTGACTGTCATTTTGGCTTTTGCACGAATACTGGATACTCGCCGCTTTATGAAAAGTGGTACTCAACACGTTATAACACGCTTGTGTTAGTGAGTCAAAAGTTTAAATATACAAGTGCTTCTGACTGGAATTTCCATTAGGGTAGTTTGCAAAGTTTTTAAAACTTAAAAATAGAAACAGTATAATCTGAACGGTGCTCTTAATCTGAGGGCTTTTCTGTCCTCCTTGTAGCACTTAGTGAAGTTTTTAGCATAGCCAGTTTGATCACTTAGTTAAGCTGGTGACTTATGATAGCTCACCATTTTTCTGATTATAAAAATAATTCACAGGGGCGCCGGAGTGGCTCAGTCGGTTGAGCGCCCGACTCTTGATAACCATTTAGGTCATGATCCCAGGGTTGTGGGGTCGAGCCCTGGGTCAAGCTCCACGCTGAGCATGGAGCCTGCTTAAGATTCTCTCTCTCTCCCTCTGCTCCTCCCCCACTCACACGTGGTGTGTGTGTGTGTGTGTGTGTGTGTGTGTGTGTGTGTGCGTACAGACTCTCTCTGTCTTAAAAAATATATATGTGTGTATATGTGTGTGTGTATGTATGTTCCTAGAAGAACGAAAATCCAGAAGGTCCAAAGAAGACAGTATATTAACATAATACCATGGCTGGCTGTATTTTCCCCAACATTTGAATCCTCAAAATTTTCAAATATAAGAAAAAAAATTTTTTTTAAGTTTTTTTTTTTACCATTTATTTATTTTTGAGACAGAGAGAGACAGAGCATGAATGGGGGAGGGTCAGAGAGAGAGGGAGACACAGAATCTGAAACAGGCTCCAGGCTCTGAGCAGTCAGCACAGAGCCCGACGCGGGGCTCGAACCCACGGACAGCGAGATCGTGACCTGAGCCGAAGTCGGACGCTTAACCGACTGAGCCACCCAGGTGCCCCTAAGAAAAATTTTTAAATAGCAAAACAAACGCTGTATACCATCTTCTGGATGTAATATTTGTTAGCTTTTTGCAGATTTGCCTTATCTCTATATGTACTTTCTTGGCTCTGCCATTTATTTACTTATTTATTTTTCTTTTAAATTTTTTTTAACGTTTATTTATTTTTGAGACAGAGAGAGACAGAGCATGAACGGGGGAGGGTCAGAGAGAGAGAGAGACACAGAATCTGAAACAGGCTCCAGGTTCTGAGCTGTCAGCACAGAGCCCGACGCGGGGCTCGAACTCACGGACCGCGAGATCATGATCTGAGCCAAAGTCAGCCGCTTAACCGACTGAGCCACCCAGGCGCCCCTTGGCTCTGCCATTTAAAAAGAAGTTACAAGTATAATGCCAGGTCACCTCTAAATTCTGTTCTTTAGCATGCATCTTTTTAGAATGAAGCCAGTTCCCTACATCACCACATCCCATTGTCACACTTAAGAAAATTCGTAATTCCATAACGTCATTACAATTTTTTTCAACGTTTATTTATTTTTGAGAGACAGAGCACAAACTGGGGAGGGCCAGAGAAAGAGGGAGACACAGAATCCGAAGCAGGCTCCAGGCTCCGTGGTGTCAGCACGGAGCCCAACGCAGGGTTCGAACTCATGTACCATGAGATCATGGCCTGAGCCGAAGTCTGACGCGTAACTGACTGAGCCACCCAGGTGCTCCCCATACTGTTGTTTAATACTCCATATTCATGTGTCCCTGGTTATCATGAAATGTCTGTTGGCTCTGTTTCCTCACCAGGACCTAATCTAGGTTCACGTGTTACAATTGATTGTATGTTTTTTTTTAAGGCTATTTTATCACAGAATCATGATCCCAGCTTTTCCATTGCCCCATGCCCCATGATACTGACTTTTTAAAAAAGAGCCCAGGGTAGTTGTCTAGTAGAATGTCTCACATTCTGGTTTTGTTTGATTGTTTCTTCTTGGTGTCCTTTAACTTGCTTCCTTATCCGCTGTATTTCTGGCAACTTAGTTTAGAGCAGTGCTGTCCAGTAGAACATTCTGAAGTTCTGTGTATGTACGGTCCAGTACTGTAGCCACTAGCCATATATGGCTATTTAAATTAATTAAAATCAAAACTGTAAATTCATTTCTTTAGTCACACTATCTGCATTTCAAGTGCTGCTTAGCTGCATGGCTGCAGGTGGATAAATGGCCACTGTATTGGGCAGCACAGGACTAGAGGCTTGATTAGATGTAGCATAGACATTTTTTGATAGGTTGCTGCACATCGTAGTAGGTGATGCCATGTGCTTCCTAATATTTAATGTCAGGAGGCACCTAATGTCAGGTTGCCTTGTCATTAGTGATAAAATGTTCCATCAGATCATTACTGACAGATCTCTCCCTTGTAGAAGTGCATTTCTGTCTATGTAGCAGAATTGGTTAGCAATCTATTGAGTATGAATATCCACACTGTATGAATATCCTGTCTCCCAGCAATCTTTCACCTAGCAGTTTTAGTCTCTACTGATGATCCTTACCATATAGAGCCTTTCTTTCTTTTTCTTTCTTTCTTTCTTTCTTTCTTTCTTTCTTTCTTTCTTTCTTTCTTTCTTTCTTTCTTTCTTCTTTAACATTTTATTTGTTTCTGAGTGGGGAGAGAGAGAGAGAGAGAGAGAGTGTGTGTGTGTGTGTGTGTGTGTGTGTGTGTGTGTGTGTGTGAGTGAGAGTGAGCAGGGGAGGGGCAGAGAGAGAGGGAGGCACAGAATCTGAAGCAGGCTCCAGGCTCCAAGCTTTCAGCATAGAGCCCACCTCAGGGCTCGAACCCACAAACAGCGAGATCATGACCTGAGCCAAAGTTGGACGCTTAACCAACTGAGCCACTGAGGCACCCCAAGATCCTTTCAATAGAGACTGAAATACAACGATTTTCTAAAAATTTTTTTAATTAGCTGAATTCTTCTGTAAGAAAAAGCTCTTCCCCTTTTATGCCTCCTGCCTTCCCATTTTTTTCTTCTTATTTTAAAGTTCGTTTATTTTTGAGAGTGAGGGGCAGAGAGAGAGGGAGAGAATCCCAAGTAGGTGCCTTGCTGTCAGCACAGAGCCCAACAAGAGGCTTGACCTCACAAACCATGAGATCATGACCTGAGCTGAAATCAAGAGTCAGGTGCATAACTGACTGAGCCACGCAGGCACCCCTTTTTCTGCTTATTTTAAATACCCCTCTGGGCTCATGGATCTTAATTTTTTTTTTTTCATTGTATTACAGTCAGTTACAGGCTTTATTCTCTTTGTCTTAAATTTGGCCAGTGTATATCCTTTCAGGTAGCCTACTTAAACAAAAAAAATTTTTTTTAATGTTTATTTTTTGAGAGAGAAAGAGAGACAGAGTGTGAGCAGGGAAGGGGCAGAGAGAGAAGGAGACACAGAATCCAAAACAGGCTCCAGGCTCTGAGCTGTCAGCACAGAGCCCAATGCAGGGCTTGAACCCAGAAACTGTGAGATCGTGACCTGAGCCAAAGTCCGATGCTCAGCCAACGAACCACCCAGGTGCCCCATGTGTACTTTTGACATAACCTTTTCATTCTTTGAGTACTTCCTTGCTCTGTAATGCAGTAAAGTTATTCCAAGCACACCTTGAATCTTCCTGTCCCAAACCTGTTGTCAGCTATTTCTCCAGAGTTTCCTTTAGTGGCAAATGTTATTTAGAAACCAAGGTTGGTGCCTGGTGTGCTTACTGATACTGGAATGTCATTGCTCCTAGGCCTTTTTAATATACAGTAATAGCACAGTAAAAAAGAAGAATCGTGGGCCACATGGGTGGCTCAGTCGGTTGAGCATCCGACTTTGTCTCAGGTCACGATCTCACAGTTTGTGAATTCAAGCCCTGCATCAGGCTCCGTGCTGTCAGTGCAGAGTCTGCTTCTGATCCTCTGGCCCCCTCTCTTGCCATTCCCCTACTTGCACTGTCCCCAAAATAAATATTTAAAAAAAAAAAAAAAACAAGAAAAATCATGATTTCATCTTAATATTTCCACTTCAGATTTAACATTACAAGGTTTTTCCCTTGTATTTGTATCTCTTTTACTCAATAACATTGTACTGATAATCTTGTTACTGTTTTCTAGTAACATTATTTGCATTATCATATTATAAATAACATGAATATTTTTGTGTCATTGATACTTTCAAGAAAGGTATTAGCCAAAATTGTTAGGCTCATAATATTCTAAGCTATTAAATGTGAACCCATTGATTTTAGGGAGGGGTGCTCTTAGGAGTAGAATTAGCCTTTGGTGCTAATTGGGGTTCTTTAGGGATTGTATCTGGGTTGGTTTGGTGGTAAATTACAAGACAGTATTAAAGAGGAAGTTTTGGCACCAGCAGGGAGGGATCACTTTTCTTGTAAACCTGGGTTATGGTTTGACTTACATTAGGGACAGTATACCTAATGTACCCTTCTTTATCCCATTTGGGGACCACTTTGAGGCATAGATATGGTAAAATAAGTTAGGAAATATGACCGAAGAACTGGGTAGGGGGGCTTGTATTGCTTCTGTGTAGATTTCTGGCCTGTAGGTGTTCTTGATTGTGTGCGTCGATGAGGCCGTAGGCATGATACACGGCGTGTGCTTGTGTGCCAATATGGTTAACCATTCTCTACCTGTGCTCCTGTATTTACAGATGCTTGTTTAGATTGGAGTGGTTCTCAACCTTGCCAGTTGGATTCTAGGCTCAGATAGTTAAAAGCAGGTTTCCACCCACGTAAACGTGTGGCAGAAGTTTGAAAAGTTACACAGGGTATAGAGTTGTTGGGTGAGACAGACCGTACTTCTTACTGCAGAATATCCAGCACTTCTAGTCCCTTCCTACTAATTGCCAGTTGAGCCCTCCAGTCATCATGACAACTACACTCACACATTTCCACAGTGCCCTTGGGGACAGTCGCACTTGTAGAAAAACTTTATTTTGAATGACCTGAGAGTTCCTTTTGTCCTCCAGATCCCAGTTGCTTAGTTACTCAAGCTTAATTGGTAACTGTTGTCAAGCTCCTGCTGTAGGGTTGGGGCTAGTGTCCTGAACATGGCAGGTAATGTAGATGGGAAGAATAGGTCATGAGCGCAATAGGATGGTGGAGAGCCTTGGCAGCCTGGTAGAAGAGTTCATAGTTGAGAAGGTTCTAGGACATGGGTACCTTGCTGAATGTGTAGTACTGCTCAGTGACCTACAAACTCATGGAATGAAGAGAGAAAGGTAGTGATTGAAGCAAAGTTGTTCTTCCCTGGGCTTTCCCACTTTGAAGCGGAAAGGAAATGTTAAGTGGAAAAATATATATATTCCATCTCACTTGTCATCAGATAAAGGCCAGTTAAAATACGCTGGTATCTTGCTCCTGTCAAATGAGTGAAGATTTCAAAAAATGAATTCTGTCCACGATGACGAAAGAGGCGGCATGTATTAAACAGCTGAAAAATGTCTCTACTGTTTGGGACACTGTACACGAGTCATTGCAGATGCTTTCCATTTCAGGACATGTCACACATCGGACATAAGGCACGTGACTCCCTCCAGGGAGAAGGCTTGCCTTGCTCCCTTGCTACCTGGGCACGCCTGTTTGAGTTGTCAGTGCAGTCACTTCATTTTATGAAAGCTTTCATGACTTTCCAGGCTGATACATAGGTGCTCTGTCCACCATCCCATTGTAATGTAAGTTTCAAATATGTTTTCCTGTGTATTCTTATTCAATGTGGACATTTTGAAAAACAGAAAAGTAAAAGAAACAAATTTAAAGTTGTCTGCTCCCCACTAGTAACATTCTGGTGTATTTTAACTTCTTTGTTTTTGCCTATCAGCCTTCCAGGTTGACTGTAAGCCTCTCAGTGGTATCCTCGCATATCAGAAATAAAAGTGAACTGGGGGTTCTTAAGAAGTATGGGGAAAAAAAGGAGGCAGGGACTTTCTAACTTTTTTCTTTGCTGTCATTTTCTGTTTTCCCACCTCTTCATCCTCCTCTCTCACCACAGGCTTGGAGACCTTGACCAAATCTTATAGCTAACTTCTGGTGCCTTTTGGTTCATATTTGAGCCCGGCATTTTCGCTTCTAAGTATCTGTAGAGAAATGCTTATTCATGGGCACAAAGAAAGCATGCACAAGAGGTTCATTACAGCTTTAAAGTGTAATAGCAAAAACTGGAAACAATCTAAGTGCCCATCAATAGGAGAATGATTATCTCAGTTGTGGCGTATTCATATTTTGTATTATCATCCAGCAGTTTAAAAACAATAAAGGAAATCTACATACCCTAACATGGAGTGCTGTCAGAGACATTTAGTGAAATGAAATGGCAAGTTTGGTTGATTTATATATAACAAAATGTCCTGGGGGTACCTGGGTGGCTCAGTCGGTTAAGTGTCCAACTCTTGATTTCGGGTCAGATCATGATCTCGCAGTTTGTGAGATTGAGGCATGCCCCCCCCCCCCCATTGGGCTTTGTGCTGACAGCACAGAGCCTGCTTGGGATTCTGTCTCTGCCCCTGCCCCTTCCTTGCTCACACGCATACACTCTCTCTCTCTAAATAAATAAATACACTTAAAATAAGATGTCCTAAAGCATTTGTTTGTGTATATATGTGTATATTTATATCTGTATGTAAATACCTAGAATGGAGTCTGGAAAGAAAACCACTAAACCGATTACCTGTGGGGGTGGGGATGGAGGGGAGGTGGGACTAGAAGGAAGCCCATGGGAAATTTTGCTTTATCTAAACTTTGTTTTTTTACAACCCCATCACTTTTTCCAGAGTCTGGACAGAAATGTGAAGCCGTCAAGCAGTTGTAAAAGTCAGTATTTAAAGTGCTTAACAGTATAGCCACAATCCCCCCATGGAATTCTAAAGGAATATATTTAAGCTCAGAAAGGTTAAAATTAGACTTGCAGAAATTCTGTTCTGTATTGTCTTGACCTTGCGTGTAAGAAAGTGAAAGCAAAGCCATCTCTGGTGGCAGCGGCGTCAGAGCTTCAGTTAGCTTTTTGTTTTAGTTTTTGATGCCAGCTTATTTTTAGCTTTGCCATCTGATCTTGCTATTCTTTGAATTTGTTTAGATTTGAATTAAAATGGTTGATGAAGATAAGGTGGTTGAGAAAGGGATGATTCACATGGAGATCATTCAGACAGTTTGCTGTTTCCAGATGACTAGGTTAATCTTTAGAGGAGTCGGAGTAGAAGCGATCCATGAGAAGACATCAGATGTGTTCATCAGCCTGAGAACTAAAGGTTATTGCCATCAGATAAATTTGTGTGAACTCTTTTGTTGGTTATGTGGACAATTTTGACTTTAGAAACTGTGTTATTTATTGCCGCCTAGCAAAACCTGAAACAAGACTAATCATGTTATCTCCTGATTTCTGTGAGACATGAATTCAGACGAGGTACAGCAGTGACGGCTTGTCCCTGATGACTGGGGCCTGAGCTGGAAGAAGCAAAGGAGAATACTGTTGGGGAAAAAAAATCTTGAATACCTTTTTCTACTAGGCTTCCAGGACTGTATACTTTGCTGATTTTTCTCCTGCGTGTGAGTGTTTGCTGATTCCTCCCTTAAGTTTGAATGTCCTAGAGTTCAGTCCTTTGTCTTTATTTCCTTGTTTGTCTTTCCATCTACTCCTTGGTGATCTGACCCAGTCTCAAGGTTTTGAATCTGGTAGGTGGGTAGTTGAGTTAGTGGGTAGGTAGGGAGATGGATGACCCATTCATCCTAGACCACAGCTCTCCTGAACCTGCCTACTTAGTATTTCCATTTGGTTGTCCAATTGGCCACTGAAACTTAATATATATGAAGCTAACACTGTGATTCCAGAACCTTCTCCCAAACTTGCCCCTCCAGCAGTCTTCCCCCATCTCAGTAAATCTAACTCCCTCCTTCCAGTTTCTTAAGCCAAAAAACTAGGAGTTTTCCTTGATTTCTTTCATTTCTCACACCCAGTATTTCATTTATCAGCCAATCCTGTTGATTCTACCTTTAGCATACATATATATCCAGAGGCCAACCACTTCTTACCACCTCTCTCACTACCACCTTGGTCCAAGTCACTATCACCCCTCCTTCAGTTCTTACCTCTTTCAGTCTGCTTTCTACACAACAGGCAAAATGATCCTGTTAAAAGAAACCAGACTGCAACACATCACGTCACTTTCTAAGCTGAAGCCCTTAGAATGGCCTATGATCTGGCTTCTTCTGGGACCTCATCCCTCACTTCTGTCTTGCTCACTGAGCTCCACCGGTACTAGTAGCCCCCTAGCTGCTCGTCTAAAGCCAGGCCCTTTTCCCCTTGGGTGCTGTTTCTTCTGCATAATCACCATGGTCTTGACACAGTCTCTAGGTATTGAATCTGGAGGAGAGAGACCATCCTGCTGGTTTTTTCTAATGGGTTATATGTATGGCAGTTGCCTCCTATTGGTGATGAAATACCAAGCTATTGAGGATGGGAAATTAGCAGTTTCAAAAAAACAGATATAATCTATACTGTAAGTAGCAGATCTGTGCATGTTATATCTGTGCCAAATGAAATGCCATTTTTCCATCCATCTACCTGACATCCTTGCTCATCTAGATCTTGCCACACTGAACAGTCCTGTCCTCCAGATGAGGTGGCAGTTATTGAAAGTCCCTTGAATGCCTCTAAAATGTTCATGCAGCTTGATTTCTGTTCCTCTTTACTCCCTTTTGGGTTGAGAAGTGACTTGAGGGCATAAGAGGGCAGTCTGGGATACCATCTGAACAGCCTATTCTGTCAGTTGAGAGACCTGGTAGGGCTCCATGTCAGGCCCTAGAACAGATAGGGTTTGAGTTTCAAAGTACGCCATAAAAACACACAAAAGAGCTTTTTACTGTGGAGAGTGAGGCAGTTCAAGAAGGGAAGAGTATCGTTTTCAGCCAAGAGCTCCTCTGTGACATGCTTTCACTAAGATTTATGAGAGCTGGAAGGAAAGACGATCAACTATTTATGGCTGTGTGAGCAGCAAAGTTCTGGGTGCAAAACTGAATGAGGACATCACTGAGAAGATCTCCAGACTTGAGAAACCTGGGGGAGTGTGCCTGTCTCTACAGGGACTATGATGTTAAGAAGAAATCATTTTTATGGAGTCATAGCATCACATTGTTGACAAGGACTTCAGGAGGTTATCAGGTTTAATTCTGCACTTTTGCTCAAGCAGAGCTAAACAGCTACACCATTCTAGCCTTCATTTTTTTCCTTTTGAATATATATTTATAAAAGATACTAAATCTTGTATGTTATCTAAATGAGTAATTTCTTAAGGTCTAGTTTTTTTTTAAGTTACTTTTAATGCCACCCAACAATGAGATAACCACTACATACCTATTAGAAATAGAATAGCTAAAATAAAAACTGCATGATGGCATTTAGTAGCAGATTGAGGCTGAGAAATGTAAGTATATTTGCTCACTGCTTTCAAATCAACTGTTCATCTCTGTTGGACCAGTTAAAAATATGCAATATTTGGGGCGCCTGGGTGTCTCAGTCATTTAAGTGTCCCACTCTTGGTTTTGGCTCAGGTCTTGATCTCACAGTTTGTGAGTTTGAGCCCCAAGTCAGGTTCTGCACTGACAGCATGGAGCCCACTTGAAATTCATTCTCTCTCTCTCTCTCTCTCTCTCTCTCTCTCTCTGTCTCTCTCTCTCTCTCCCTCCCTCTCTCTCCCTCTCTCTCCCTCTCTCTCCCTCCCTCCCTCCCTCCCCCTCCCTCCCACCTTGTGTTCTTTTGCTCTCTCAAAGTAAATAAACTTAAAAAATATATGTAATATTAAATGTTCAGAAAGAGCAAGATACCTTTATGGTGATATTTAACAATACTGAATTTTTTTGTCATTTCAAACTGAAATTGCCAGTTCTGCCTTTAAAATAAAAGTTAGAGTATTGTTAAGAAAACCTCCTTTTTAAAGTTGGTCCTTCAAACTGATTTTCTAGATTCTCAGGTAGTCTAGAAGCCAGATTTATGTAATACCCCTTCAGTAATTGCAAACTCAAAAGATAATTTAAGGTTCCATTTATATAAGCTTGCCTGCCCTCCAGAAGGTGTCCTAATTCATTCTCTCAGCAGCAGAGAAAAGGAGGGCATTAATACATTTGGTGTGTGCACAGGCTTTGGAATCAGTCACCTGTGTTCAAATCCTAGTGCTGCTGCTTAACAGTGTGGTGTTGGCACATTATTTGTCTTATCTAAGCACTGGTTTTCTTATCTGGAACATAGGAACCACGATAATACTTGCTTTATAAGTAGACATTTAGTAAGAACTAAAATAACTAGCTATTATTATTACTAGAAAAGAGGAGTAATTTGCACCAAATCACAGAGTAGAACAGGACTTACCACACAAGAGTATTTCCAAAAGCCCCGGATTCTCGTTTCCCCATCTCCTACCCCACCCTCTGACCCTAATCAGGAGGATCCTAGTAAGGTTAATGAACTGTAGGAGCATCATTATAGGTTACTTTAAATACACAGTTAGAGGGGCGCCTGGGTGGCTCAGTTGGTTGAGCGTCCCGACCTCGGCTCGGGTCATGATCTCACAGTCTGTGGGTTACAGCTCCACGTTGGGCTCTGCTGACAGCTCAGAGCCTGGAGCCTGCTTCCCTGTCTCTCTGCCCCTCCCCTGCTCATGCTGTGTCTCTCTCTTTGTGTCAGAAATAAATAAACGTTCAAAATAAATAAATACATACATAGTTAGAAAAAAAACTAGATTTGTATTTTTGGCATTGGGTTCATTTAATTTTTTGTTACTTTAAAAAAATGTTCACGTAATTATTTAAAAATGCTTCCACTACCACCTTGCAATGGCTTCTGTAGCATATTTTGTTGATGAAATGGAAAGGGGAGTACCTTATTTTTGGATTCTAAAATGATATTTTTCTCCTGCAAATTTTCAGGTTTGACATTTTTTCCCAGTATTAGACAAATTTTCAAACTCCCTGCCTTATTAAAAGAATTTTATTGTAAACACCCAATATGTCCACCACCTAGATTCTACCATTAGTACTTTACTGTACTCGCTTTATCACATAATCTACACCTGTTACTAAAATCTTAAGAAATAACCAGTACTCAACAACAAAAATCATTTACATTGCCATCACCTAACAATAACTAACCTTTGTTAACATTTTAGTAATTTCAAACATGCTTACAAACCCATAAGTGTGTGTATGTGTGTGTATATTTAAAAATAATACTGGAGTTTAGCCATTTCATTAGCTTATTGTGGACAAACATCCTTTTGTGGTAATAGGCACATATGTGAGCAGTTATTTTGAAAGGTCTCTTAATAGTCTATGTATAAATATGCCATAGTTTGGGGCTCCTGGGTGGTTCAGTCATTTGAGCATCTACCTCTTGATTTTGGCTCAGGTGATGATCTCAGGGCCATGAGATCAAGCCCCAAGTAGGGCTCTGTACTCACGTGGACCCTGCTTAAGATTCTCTCTCTCTCCCTCTGCCCCTCCCTCACTCATGGGCTCATGCTCTCTCTCTCTCTTTCTCTCTCTCTCTCTCAAAAAAAAAAAAAAAAAAAGAAATGAATATGGTCTAGTTTGACTATTTTTTGGTTGAACATTTAGTTTGATCCTAATCTTTCATTCTACACAACATTGAGAAGACTATCGAATACCTGTGGGGTTTTTTTTTTTTTTTTTTTTTTTTTTTTTTTTTTTTTTTTTTGGTACTCACCCAGTTATTTTTTTAATATCAATTTCTTGAGGCGGAATTGTTGGTAATATGCTTAAGTTTTGTGTTTAAGTGTCTAGTTGCTCTCTAGGAAGAGTACCTGTTTATAGCCCATCTCCATGAAAATGCCAAGGCATTTTTCTTTATTTATCTTAGCTACTTTGAGAAATGAAAAATTGTTTCTTATTCTGCTGATTTCCAAATTTGATTTGGGAAACAATATAACACTTTTAAATAACTCTTGAGTCCAAAAGAAAATAAAAACTGCAATCTCAGATGATTCCTTAATTAATCATGATAAAAATGGTGGAAGGTTGGCTTGTAAAATTCTCTTGAGGAATTTATTAAGAAAATCTTTTTTGGGGGCGCCTGGGTGGCTTAGTCGGTTAAACAGCTAACTTTGGCTCAGGTCACAAGCTTCCGGTTCATGGGTTTGAACCTTGTGTTGGGCTCTGTGCTGACAGCTCAGAGCCTGGAGCCTGCTTCAGATTCTATGTGTGTGTCTCTCTCTCAAAAATAAACAAACATTAGAAAAAAATTTTTTAAAGAAAATCTTTTTTGCCAAGTATATGTCAGTTTTCATAAACATTTCATTTTATACACAGATTCTGTAGTTTTTGTTCATACATACATACAGACCGTTTATTGTTCCATAGGTTTAAGCTGTCAAATTTTGAGAAGTTATCTTTCTTTGTAATTGTGAATTCTATTTGTTTTTCCATATATTTTGCTTTCTGTTTTTATTTATGTAATTCAGCATGTAAAGAATGATGATTGTTTTATTTCCATAATGGGTCATATCAGTGTAAAATTACCTTTTTTGTCCCATTTGTTCTTTTTGCTCTGAAATTTAGCCTCTTCTGGTTTTTAATGGGTGATGAGGGATGACTATTTCACTGGTATTACTTAACCCTTTATTTTCCTGCCTTTTTATGTCATTTTGTTTTAGTTATATCTTTTGTGACTGTACTTTGTTTTTCACTGAGTTTGAAAGTCTTTGACCTTGGAATGATGAAATCTAGCTTTTAGTAACATTATGATAATTTTTTTTTAAGATTTTATTTTTAAATAATCTCTACACCCGCTGTGGGGCTTGAAGTCACAACTCTGAGATCAAGAGTTACATGCTCTACCAACTGAGCCAGCCAGGTGCCCCTAATTATAACTGTAAAAAAAATGTATTCCTGTCACCTTTCGTACTTATTCTTATTTGCTTTTCTTATGACGAGTCTACATTTTGCTAAAGTGATTGTTCTTTATTTTCTCTAATGACATGGAAGTTATATATACTATTTCTTTATTGCAGTGGTTACTTTCTTTTTTTAATAGATTTCAGTTTTTAGAGCAATTTAGGTTCATAGCAAAATTGAGCAGAGTATAGAGTTCCCATATATCCCCTACCTACACACACACACACACACACACACACACACACACACACACACAGGTAACATCCCCCACCATCAACATCCTATACCCGAGTGGTACATTTGTTACAATTGATGGTCCTACACTGACACATCATTATCCCCCCCAAATCCGTAGATTATATCAGGGTTTACTCTTGGTATTGTATATTCTGTGGATTTCAGCAAATCTGTAATGACATGTATCTGGTATTACAGTATCATACAGAATGGTTTTCACTGTGCTAAAAATACTATGCCCTGCTGGTTCATCCTTCCTCCTCCCCTAACCTCTGGCAACCACTGATCTTTTTACTGTTTGCATAGTTTTGTCTTTTCCAGAATGTTGTATAGTTGAAACCATACAGTATGTGGCTTTATCAGATTGGCTCTTTGACTTAGTAACCTGCATTTAAGTTTCCCCCATGTCTTTCTAAGGCTTGATCGCTCATTTCTTTTTAGCCCTGAATAATCCATTGTCTGGATGTACTACAGTTTATCCATTCACCCTTTGAAGGACACCTTGCTTCCTTCCAGTTTGGGTAATTATGAATAAAGTTGTCTTCAATGTTGGTGTGCAGGTTTTGTGTGCACATTAATTTTGTATTCCTTAGGGTAAATACCAAGGAGCATGATTGATAGATTATATGGTAGAGTATGTTTAGCTTCGTAAGAAACCTCCAAAATATCTACCAAAGTGGCTATACCATTTTCCATTCCCACCAATAATAAATGAGAGTTCTTCCTGCTCCACATTCACCTCAGCATTTGCTGTTGTCAGTGTTCTGGATTTTGGCCGTTCTAAAGTGGTATAAGTATTTCCTTGTTGTTGTTGTTTTTAAATAGGTTCCACACCCAGCATGGAGCCCACAGGGGGCTTGAACTCATGACCATGAGATCAAGACCTGAACTGAGATCTAGAGTCTGAGGCTTAACCAGCTGAGCCACCCAGGCCCCCCTCCTTGTTGTTTTAATTTGAAATTCCCTAATACCTTATGAGGTTGAGCATCTTTTTATATGCTGATTGGCCATCTGAATGTCTTCTTTGATGAGGTGCTTATTCAGGTCTTTTACCCATTTTAAACATTTATTTATTCATTTATTTATTTATTAAAATTTTTTAAAATGTTTATTTATTTTTGAAAGAGAGCGCATGCAAGTGGGTTAGGGGCAGGGAGAGAGGGAGACAGAGGATCCTAAGTGGGCTCTGCACTGACAGCAGCAAGCCTGATGCAGGACTCAGACTCACGAAACCGCAAGATCATGACCTGAGCAAAAGTCGAATGCTTCATCGACTGAGCCACGCATTTTTGAGAGACACAGCATGAGTGGGGGAGGGGCAGAGAGAGAGGGAGACACAGAACCCAAAGCAGGCTCCAGGCTCAGAGCTGTCAGCACAGAGCCCTATGCGGGGCTTGAACTCACAAACTCTGATCGTGACCTGAGCCGAAGTCAGATGCTTAACCGACTAAGCCACCTAGGTGCCGCATTTATTTATTTATTTATTTACTTACTTATTTATTTATAAGTTTTATTTATTTTTGAGAGAGAGAGAGTGAGAGAGAATGTGAGTGGGTGAGGGGCAGAGAGAGAGAGAAGCCTTCCCTAGAGAGAGAAGCCCTAGCAGGCTCTGCACTGTCAGCACAGAGCCTGATGCAGGGTTTGAATTCAGTGAACCATGAAATCATGACCTGAGCTGAAATCAAGAGTTGGATGCTTAATGGACTGAGACACCCAGGTTCCCCTTACCCATTTTTTAATCAGGGTGTTCATTTTCTTACCGTTGAGTTTTGAGAGTTCTTTGTTATTTGGATAACAGTCTTTTATCAGATATGTGTTTACAAATATTTTGGCTTGGCTTCTCATTCTCTTAACACTGCCTTTCACAGAGCAGAAGTTTTTAATTTTAATGAAGTCCTGCTTATCAGTTTTTTATTTTTATGGATTGCACCTTTGGTATTCTATTCAAAAAACTGGGGCGCCTGGCTGGCTCGGTTGAGTGTCCTACGCATGCTCGGGTCACGATCTCACGGTTGGTGGGTTCAAGCCCCGCATCGGGCTCTATGCTGACGGCTCAGAGCCTAGAGCCTGCTTTGGATTCTGTGTCTCCCTCTCTGTCTGCCCCTCCCCCATTCTCTCTCTCTCTCTCAAAAATAAACATTAAAAAAAAGTCACCATCATACCGAAGGCATCTAGGTTTTCTGCTCTGTTTTTTAGTTTTGCATTTTATGTTTAGGTCTCATCCATTTTGGCTTAATATTTGTGAAGGGATGAAAGGTCTGTGTCTAGATTTGTTGTTTTACCTGGAGACATTCACTTGTTGTAGCACCACTTTGTTGAATACACTGTTCTTTCTATTTTATTGCCTTTGTTCCCTGTCAGAGATTAGTTGGTCATATTTCTGTGCTCTTTGTTCTGTCCCTTAAATATATTTGTCTCTTCTTTCATCAAAACCATACCATCTTACTCACTGTAGCCTTATCCTGAGTTTTAAAGTTAGGGAGTGACAGTTCTTTGTTACTTGCCTTCAATACAGAGGTTGGCTGTTCTGAATCTTTTGCCTCTCTGTATGAACTTTAGAATCAGTTTGTTGCTATCCACAAAAACTTGCTGGGATTTTGATGAGGATTGTATTGAATCTGTAGATCAAGTTGGGAAGAACTGACATCTTGACAGTATTGAGTCTTCCTATTCATAAGCATGGAATATCTCTCCATTTATTTAGTTCTTTGAGTTCTTTCATAGAGTTTTGTAGTTTTCTTCATATAGATCTTGTACATGTTTTGTCAGATTCATATATATGTATTTCATTTTGAGAAGTGCTAAGGTAAATGGCATTGTGTTTTAAATTTCAAATTCTACATTTTCATTATTGGTATATAGGGAAGCAATGGACTTTTGCATATTAACCTTGTATCCTGCAACCTTGCTGTAATCACTTCTTAATTGCACAAGTGTTTTTTTCCAGTTCTTTCAGAATTTCTACAATCATGTCATCTGCAGACAAAGTTTTATGTCTTCGTTCAATCTGTATGCCCTTTATTTTGTTTTGTTGTCTTACTGCATTAGCTAGAACTTCCAATAATGATGTTTAAAAGGAGTGGTGGGAGGGGACTTGCCTTGTACTTGACCTTAGTGGGAAAACTTTTGAGTTTCTCATCATTAAGTATGATGTTAGCTGTAGATTTTTGTAGATCGTCTTTATCAAGTTGAGGAAGTTTACTGAGCATTTTATCCCCAGTTTACTGAGCATTTTTATCGTGAATAATGGGTGTTCAATCTGGTCAAGTGTTTTTTATGTATCTATTGATAGGATCCTGTGGGTTTTTTTTCCTTTTTAGCCTATTGATGTGGTAGATTACATTAATTGATTTTCAAATGATGAGCCAGTTTTATATACCTAGGAAAATCCCACTTCATCCTATTTATAATTCTTTCTTTACATAGTGTTGGATTCCATTTGCTAATATTTTGTTGAGGATTTTCGTATCTCTATTCATGAGAGAGATTGCAGTTTTTTTTTGTTATATCTGTCTGGTTTCGGTATTAGGTTAATGCTGGCCTCCTAGAATAAGTTAGGAAATATTGCTTCTGCTTCTGTATTCTGGAAGAGATGTAGAAAATTGGTATGGTTTCTGTCTTCAGATGTTTGGTAGAATTCACCAGTTAACCTATTTGGGTCTGGTGCTTTCTGTTTTGGAAGATTATCAATTATTGATTCAATTTCTTTAATAGACATAGTCCTATTTAGATTGTCTATTCTTTTTTTTTTTTTTTAACTTTTTAAGTTATTATTTTAAAGTTATCTCTATACCCGTCGTGGGGTTCAAAATCACAGCCCTGAGATCAAGAGTTGTATGCTGTACTACCGAGCCAGCCAGGTACCCCTAGGCTGTCCATTCTTGTGTGAGTTTTGGCAGCTTGTGTTTTGCAAGGAATTGATTCATTTCTTCTAGGTTATTGAATTTGTGGATGTAGTATTCACTGATTCATAGTGTTCCCTTATTATTAATCCTTTTGATGTTCATAGGATCTGTAGTGATGGCCTCTCTTTCATGTCTGATATTAGTAATTTGTATTTTTTCTCTTAATTAGCTTGGGAGACCTACTGATTTTATTGATCTTTTCAAAGAGCCACCTTTTAGTTTTATTGATTTTCTCTTTTGATTTTCCGTTTTGAAATTCATTGATTTCTGTTCTAATTTTATTTCTTTTCTTGTACTTTTTTGGATTTAATTTGTTCTTTTTCTAGTTTCCTAAGGTGGAAGCTTAGATTATTGATTTTGGATCTTTCTTCTCATCTAATATTTGCATTCGGTGCTATAAATTTCTCTGTAAGCACTGCTCTAACTGCATCCCACAAATTTTGGTAAGTTGTGTTTTTATGTTCATTTAGTTTATTTTTATTTTTATTTTTTATTTTTTGTTTTGTTTTAAATCACATTTATTTATTTTATTTATTTTAATATATAATTTATTGTCAAATTGGTTTCCATACAACACCCAGTGCTCATCCCAACAGGTGCCCTCCTCAGTGCCCATCACCTACTTTCCCCTCTTCCCCACCCTCCATCAACCCTCAGTTTGTTCTCAGTATTTAAGAGTCTCTTATGGTTTGCCTCCTTCCCTCTCTGTAACTTTTTTTCCCCCCTTCCCCTCCCCCATGGTCTTCTGTTAAGTTTCTCAGGATCCACATATGAGTGAAAACATATGGTATCTGTGTTTCTCTGCCTGACTTATTTCACTTAGCATAATACTCTCCAGTTCCATCTACATTGCTACAAATGGTCAGATTTCATTCTTTCTCATTGCCAAGTAGTATTCCATTATATATGTAAACCACATCTTCTTTACCTATTCGTCAGTTGATGGACATTTGGGCTCTTTCCATAATTTGGCTATTGTTCAAAATGCTGCTGTAAACATTGGGGTACAAATGCCCCTATGCATCAACACTCCTGTATCCCTTGGGTAAATTCCTAGCAATGCTATTGCTGGGTCATAGGGTAGATCTGTTTTTAATTTTTTGAGGAACCTCCACACTGTTTTCCAGAGCGGCTCTCTAGAGATTTCTTCTTTGACCTATGTGTTATTTACAAGCGTGTTTTTCAATCTCTCTAGTATTTTGGATTTTCCAGCTATCTTTCCTGATACTGATTTCTAGTTTAGCTTCATTATCGTCTGAGAGCTTATATTATATGATTTCTATACTTTTATATTTATTTATCTATTTTTAATGTTTATTTTTTGAGAGAGAGGGAGACAGCGCAAGCAGGGAAGGGGCAGAGAGAGAGGGAAACACAATCTGAAGCAGGCTCCAGGCTTCGAGCTGTCAGCACAGAGCCCAACACGGGGCTTGAACTCACAAACCGTGAGGTCATGACTTGAGCTGAAGTCAGGCACTTAACAGACTGAGCCACCCAGGTGCCCCTGATTTCTATACTTTTAAATAAGTGTGTTTTACAGCCCAGAATGTGGTCTGGCTTGGTGAATACACATGTGAGTTTGAGAAGAGTGCATATTCTGCTGTTGTTGCATGAAGTAATCTGTAGATGTCAGTTATATCTGATTTCTTTTCTGCCTGCTGGATCTGTCCATTTCTGATAGAGAGGTGTTGAGGTCTCCAACAATAATAGTGGATTCATTTAGTTTTGTAGTCCTGTCAGTTTTTGCCTCACATATTTGGATACATTATTGTTTGGTATACACACATTAAGGATTATTATGTCTTCTTGGAGAATTGAGCATTTTATCATTATGTAACACTGTTATGTAGCACTATATAATATTCTTTATCTCTGGGAATCTTACTTGCTCTGAAATCTGTTTATTCTGAAATTAATATAGCTATTCATACTTTCTTTTGGTGTGTGTTAGTATGGTGTATCTTTCTCCATCCCTTTCCTTTTCATCTGTATGTGTGTTTACATCTATATGAGCTCCTTGGAGACAGCATATTAGTTGGCTCTTGTTTTTTGATCCTCTCTGAAAGTCTTTTATTGGTTGTACGTAGGCCATGATGTTCAGAGTGACCATTGACACCATTTTCTATTTGTTGCTCCTGTTCTTTGTTTCTATTTTTGTCTTCCATTCTTTTTTCTGCCTTTTGTGGTTTTAGTTGAGCACTATATATGATTCCATTTCTGTCTTTTCTTAACATACCAGTTTTGCTTTTTTTTTTTTTAAGCGATTGCTCTGGTGTTTGCAATGTGTATTTATTGCAATATGTATATTGTAACTAATCCAGTCCACTTTAAAACAACACTATTCCACTTCACAGATAGTGCAAGTACCTTTTAATGACAGAGTAGCCCTTACTCCTCCATCCCTTCTATCATTTCTGTCATTCATTTCATTTATACATAGGTTTGTGTACACATGGTTGAATACAGTGTTCCTGTTATTTCCAACTATTATTAGATCAATTAAGAATAAGAAAAATAAAAGTTTTTATTTTTCCTTCTTTCTCTAATGCTCTTTTTATGTAAATCTGACTTCTGACCTATTATCATTTTGCTTTTCTTTAAAGAACTTTTTTTTTTTTTAACATTCTTTCAGGCCAAGTCTACTGACAATAAATTTCCTCAGTTTTGGTTTTTCTGGAAAGTCTTTCTTCTTCACTTTTAAAAAAAAAATTTTTTTAATGTTTATTTCTTTTTGACAGAGAGAGACAGAGCATGAGCGGGGGAGGGGTAGAGAGAGAGGGAGACACAGAATCCAAAGCAGGCTCCAGGCTCTGAGCAATCAGCACAGAGCCCGACGCGGGGCTCCAACTCACAGACCGCGAGATCGTGACCTGAGCTGAAGTCGGACGCTCAACCGACTGAGCCACCCAGGCACCCGTCTCCTTCACTTTTAAAAAATAAGTTTGCAGGATACAGACATCTCGGTTGATGTTTTTTTCTTCTCAACACATTATTTCACTCCATTCTCTTTTTGCTTGCCTGCTTTCTAAAGTAAAGTCAGATACAATTCTTAACTTTGCTCTTCTGTAGGTAAGCTGGGGTTTTCCCCCTCTAGCTTTTTTTAAACTTTTTTCCATATCTTTGATTTTCTACACTTTGAATATGATATGTCTACATGTAGTTTTTTGTGTATTTATCCTGCTTGGTGTTCTCTAAGCTTCCTGGATCTAGGTTTTGTGTCTGACGTTAATTTGGGAAATTCTCAGTCATCATTGCTTCAAATATTGCTTCTCTTTGTCTTTCTTCTTCCGGTATTCCCATTATGCAGTGTTACACCTTTTATAGTCATCACGCAGTTCTTGGATGTTTTGTTTTTTATTTTTGTTTTTTTCAGATTATTTTCTTTTCTTTTCAGTTTTGGAAGATTCTGTTGACATATCCTCAAGTCGACGGACTCTTTCCTCAGTTATGTTTAGTCTACTGATGAACCAATCAACGGCATTCTTCATTTCTGTTAACAGTGTCTTTAAACTTTAGCATTACTTTTTGATTCATTCTTAGAATTTCAGTGTCTCTGGGGAGCCTGGGTGGCTCAGTTGGTTGAGCATCTGACTTCGGCTCAGGTCATGATCTCGCAGTTCATGAGTTGGAGCCCCACCTCGAGCCCTGTGTTGACAGCTCAGAGCCTGGAGCCTGCTTCAGATTCTGTGTCTCCCCCTCTCTCTGCCCCTTCCCTGCTCATACTCTGTCTCTCTCTCAAAAATGAAAAAATGTCAAAAAAAAATTAAAAAGAAGTTCAGTGTCTCTGTTTATAGTACCCATTGGTTCTTTTTCTATTAGAACCTTTAACATATTAATCATAGTTGTTTTACATTTATGGCCTGTTAATTTCAGCATTCCTGCCATATCTCAGTCTGGTTCTGATGCTTATTCTTTATCTTCAAACTGTGTTTTTTCCTTTTAGTGTGGCTTGTAATTTTTTTAAATTTATTTTTTATTTAATTTATTTAAAAAAAATTTTTAAAGATGTTTTATTTATTTTTGAGAGAGAGAGAGTGCGAGTGGGGAGGGACAGAGAGAGAGGGAGACACAGAATCTGAAGCAGGCTCCAGGCTCCGAGCTGGAGCCCGACTCAGGTCTTGAACTCACGAACCGTGAGATCATGACCCGAGATGAAGTCAGACGCTTAACCAGCTGAGCCACCCAGGCGCCCCTGCCTTAGTAATGTTTTGTTGAAAGCTGAATATGATGTACCAGATAAAAGGAATTCTGGTAAACAGGACTTCAGTAATATGGTGGTTAGTTGTGCAAGGAAGGGAAGAAGTCTATAGTCCTGTGATTAGGTCTCAGTCTTTTAGTGAGCAAGCCTGTGCCTTTGGGCTGTGAACTTCATAAATTCTTCTCTGTATTTCCAGCTCTTCTTCACCTCTCCTCCCCACCCCCACTTTAGGTGGGACTGGATGACTGGAGGGTGCTGGAATTGGATATTACCCTTCCTCCCCATTGGCTAGGCTCTGAAAAAAAAACCAATACATTAGCCTCTGGTAAAATATTTTCTCTTAAAGTCAGGCTTTGTTAAGAACAGAATGCTCTGGAGTATTTGAAAACGGCTGTTTTTTCCTCTCCCTAGAAGCAAGAGGGAGGTACCTGGAGGTAAAAACACAAAAGTATGGTGGGGCTTCCCCACTGAAGTTTTTGATTCTCAGACTTGTCTACTGAGCCTCTCGCAATCCATCAATTACAGTTTAGGTTTTCCTTCCCCACCCTCTCGCACTCCCATTGGTTCCCTTGGTGGCTTCTGCTCCTGTAAGTTGTGACCTTCTGTATTCGCCTGTCTCTCCAATTTTGGAGGCAGTGGTTTGCCCTTTTACTTCACTTTTGCAAAAAATCTAAGAAGAGTTGTTAATTTTTCAGTTTGTTCAGTTTTTTTTGTTGTTGTTAGGACAGAGTGGCAGTTTCTAAGCTCCTTATATACTGGACCAGAAACTAAAATTCCTTTTCAAGTAGCATATTTGAACAAGTATTTATTTTTGTAAGCAAACAAAATAGTCCACCCACAAACACACACAATCTAAAAGACAAAAACTAATATCTACTATTGCACAACTCTCATTTTGTTTAAATTTTTAACTTTAGGTATAGATTATCATTATTGTTAAGATACTATTCTTTAAAATACAAAAAGTTATTATCTGGGGCACCTGGGTGGCTCAATCAGTTAAGTATCCCAACTCCTAATTTTGGCTCAGGTCATGATCTCACCATTCATGGATTCGAGCCCTGCACTGGGCTCTGCTCTGACAGCATGGAGCCTGCTTGAGATTCTCTCTCTCCCTTCTCTCTGTCCTTCCCTCACTTGTGTGCACACATATACTCTCAAAATAAATAAATAAACTTAAAAAAAAAAAAGTTACCAGCTGTGATATTGAAAACAACAATATCAACAATAATTTAAATTTAAGGCCAGGGTGCTTGGGTGGCTCAGTTGGTTAAGCATCTGACTTCAGCTCAGGTCATGATCTCACAGTCTGTGGGTTTAAGCCCCTTGTCGTGCTCTGGGCTGACAGCTTGGAACCTGGAGTCTGCTTGGGATTCTGGTCTCCCTCTCTTTCTGCCCCTCCCCCACTGCTCTCTCTCTCTCTTTCTCTGTCTCTCTCAAAAATATAAATAAACATTAACCATTTTTAAATTTAGGGGCACCTGGGTGGCTCAGTTGGTTAAGCGTCCGATTTTGGCTCCGGTCATGATCTCACGGCTTGTGAGTTGAAGCCCCACATCAGGCTCTGTGCTGGCAGCTCAGAGCCTGGAGCCCGCTTCAGGTTCTTTGTCTCCCTCTCTCTGTGGCCCTCCCCTGGCTTGTGCGCTTGCTCTCTCTCTCTCTCTCTCTCTCTCTCTCAAAAATAAATAAACAAAAATTTTAAATTAAAAAATGTTTTTAATGTCAATGAATTTTACTGCTATCATTGATCACACCTCTTTTTCCCCTTTCTTTCTCTCTTCATGTATTCCCCTTTGTGTGTTTTTTCCCCTCGTCTGTTATTGGTTGACTACAGCATACTGGGTAACTACTTTTAAGAAAAGTAAAGAGTGTTATGTGTTTTAAAATTTTTTTTCACACTTGAATGTTTTGCCTAATTATAGATTCCTTGAAAAGTAATCTTTTTCCTTAGGACTGTTGACTTCAAGCATTTGGTGTTGTAGAGGAAAAGTCTGGTATCAAATTATTTTTGCCCTGTGTAAATGCATGAAAACTTTCATCTATACTGAAACTCAGAAATGTCACTGGAGTCTGTCCCATATTTGATGAGCTCTTTTGATAGGAAGGTTTGTGTCTTTCCTTAGCTTCAGGAACTTTTCCTCTTTTTTTCTTTAATTATTGTCCCACCTTCATCACTTTTATTTTCTTTTGCTGAAACTTCTCTTTTATATTGTATTCCTGTATCCTTTTTATAGTTTTGATCTCCACATGTTTACCTGTGTGCTCGGAGAATTCCTCAAACTTTGGCCTTCCAAATCTCTACTTTTCTGTTGTATTCAATTAGCTATCCATTGCCTTCTCTGGGACTATTGGTATGTAATAATAATGGTGATGTTATTTAGGATTTTTTTTTCTGTTTTCACCTTGCTCCCTATTTGTGATAGCCTGCCATTGGTTTAGAACTGTAATGTCTTCTTCAATCTTAGTGAATAAGAATTCAGTTTTTCTTATGATAACTGTTTGTTGAATTGTCAGATTGGTTCCCCTTTTGTTTTGAACTACTGCCTTTTCCTATATTTGACTTTTGTCTGAGTACTCATTCTTAGACTGAACTCTGAGTTTGTTTCGTAGTTGTAACTGAAATAAATACTTCCGGTAATGATGGATGTTTTCATTAGGGACAGTCTCTTTTTGATGTTTCTCTCTGTTTTTCTCCAGCTCATCTGCCCTCAGCAGTCATCCACCCTCTACCAGCCTGCCAAGCTTGCTCCTTATACCTGATTGGTCTGGCGGGGCCCCTGTTCCCATACACTGCAGAATTAAAGTTCCGCTGATGGTTCATTCCCTGCTTTGTGCATGCAGAGTTTAGTAAGACTGTGTGTGTGTGTTTGTGTGTCAGGGGCAATTGCAGGGAGTGTCAAGGGGCTGGAGTAGAAGATTCCTTTACTTTCTTCATAGGCTTCATCTGTCCTTGATGCTTTTCCATTTGCTCCATTCTTGCCTGCCCAGTCGTCCGCTGAGATTCAAAGTTCCATGTGTGTTGGTTGTTATGGAAGGAAATTAAGACTATGAGAGTCAATATATGGGCACAGACCTGTCCATCTTTTTTTTTTTTTTTTTTTTTTTTAATGTTTATTTTGAGAGAGAGGGAGAGCACAAGTGGGGAAGGGCAGAGAGACAGGAAGAGAGAGAATCCTAAACAGGCTCTGCACTGATTAAGCAGGCCCTGCACTATCAGTGCAGAGCCTGACACGGGGTTTGAACTCATGAACCGTGAGATCATGACCTGAGCCAAAATCAAGTCGGACACTCAACCAACTGAGCCACTTGGGCACCCCTAAGAATTTTGCCTTTTTTTAAGATAGACTTTTCCCCTGAGTTCTAAAATTGTGTCAGAATAATATTTTTGTGTGGTCCATGGCTTAAAAATGAAATAGAACTGGAACACTTAGAAAGAAAAGAAACATTCCTTAAGTAATTCCCTAAGGAAGAGCACACACTAAGTAATATCTTATTGTTTGCCTTATACTTTCATTGTCTCACTGAGGGTTTTGCCCTTCTACTGAATTTTTTTTTTTATTTAAAAAATTTTTTTAATGTTTATTCATTTTTGAGAGAGAGACAGAGCATGAGCGAGGGAGGGTCAGAGAGAGAGGGAGACACAGAATCCGAAAAAGGGTCTAGGCTCCAAGCTGTCAGCACAGAGCCCGATATGGGGCTCGGAACTCATGAGCTGAAGTCAGCACTTAACCAACTGAGCCACCCAGGTGCCGCTACCTAGTGAATGTTTTATATCAGCAGTCACATTTTTAAGTTCTAAAATGCCATTTTTATTCTTGGTTGCTTTTGCATACATTTTGTTCTTTTTTGGGATGCCACAGCCTCTCAAATTTCTTTAAAGATAATAACTAATTTTCTCTAAGTTTTCTTTTCTTTTCTTTTTTTCTTTTTTTTTTTTTTTTTTTTTTTTGACTAGAGCTAGTTTTCATTTGCTCATTTTGATTTTTCCTTCCTTTTGATGATGCTCCTTGGATGTTGGGTGATCCGTGGGTGTCCTGTCCCAGTTAGGACTGAGTCAGTTAGGACTGAGTCAGTAGCAGCACTGAATGGGAGATTTGTGTAAAGAGGGACCTGGAGGGAAGTGGGGCTGTCTTACCAGGAGCCAGCTAAAAGAATGCCACAATAGGTGGACTCTATTTGGGGGATATTTATGGATATATATGCTACAGTAGTTCTTCCTGTTTCTGTTTTTCTGCTTGGATTAGAGTTGTCTAGGTGATAGATGCCTGGCTCCAGGCCATTCTCCATGTGTGGGGATGGCTGTTTGGTATGTAGACATTCAACTTTCAGGACCCCTTCTCACTTCCACCCTGGGTTCCTGCCATATGCTATCCTGGAACCTCTCCAGAGTCTGGAAGCTGAGCTACTTTTTTTGCTTTTCTTCATCTTTCCAACCCTCACTTATCACTTTGCATATTCTTGGAATTTTTTTTAATGTTTATTTTTGAGAGAGAGGGAGGGAGGGAATGAGCAGGGGAGGGGGAGAGGGAGAGGGAGAGGGAGAGGGAGAGGGAGAGGGAGAGGGAGAGGGAGGGAGGGAGGGAGGGAGGGAGAGAGAGAGAGAGAGAGAGAGAGAGAGAATGAATGAATATCCCAAACAGGCTCCACGCCATCAGTGCAGAGCCTGATGTGGGGCTCAAACTCATGAACAGTGAGATCATGACCTGAGTCAAAATCAAGAGTCGAATGCTTAACCAACTGAGCCACCCAGGCGCCCCTGGAATTTTCTTTAAAATCTCCTTTCTTCCGATAGCCACTTTCTAGTCTCACTTTGATTTTAATGAGGTCTCAGGAAGAAGAGATAATATACTTAGTCTACTACTGTATTTTTTTAAGTTAAAAAAATTTTTTTAGAGTTATATCTGTTTTTTTCCTTGACTCTTAAGTGATGTTATGTTTTTTCTTACATAATCTCTACATCCGATATGGGGCTCGAACTCACAACCCCAAGATCAAGAGTTGCACGCTCCAGGCGCCCATAAATATTTTTGTTTCTCTAAGAAGCTAAAGACAGATTTCTTGCTTTTAGTAGATTAAAAAAAAATCTAAGTAGGTCATGATTTTTAAAATTCAGCCACCCTTATATATGATTTAGCTCAAACACTAGCCACTTTTTAAAAGAACCCACTCTTTAGTCACAGAATTGAAATTTTATTTATTATTATTTATTTTAAACTGATTAAGAGTGGGTGCCTGGGTGGCTTGGTCAGTCGAGCGTCCAACTTCGGCTCAGGTCATGATCTCGTGGTTTGTGGGTTTGAGCCTTGTCTGGGGCTCTGTGCTGACAGCTCAGAGCCTGGAGCCTGCTTCAGATTCTGTCTCTCTCTCTCTCTCTCTCTCTCTCTCTCTCTCTCTGTCCTTTCCCCTCTCATGTTCTCTCTCTCTCTCTCTCTCTCTCTCCCTCTCAAAAAAAAACATTAAAAAATTTTTAACTTACTAAGAGAACCTAAAGGTTAGCCCTCTTTTACTGCAAATAACTCCTAAATTATGTTTTAATCATTGTTTTTAAAAACTAGAATAAAAGAAATCTCTTGACTCAATCTATCTGTTTACATTATCACGTACAATTGCATTCTACCCATTGATGAATAGTTAATTCATTGGCTTAGTGAAGAGATTAGAATCTGCCCTGTTAGAGAATATAGTACTGTATTTAAGCTGGTTTGTGTTGGAGCCCTGAATAGAAGCTGAATTGCTGGGAGAGGAGCCAGTAGCCTTCTGCTAAATGAATGGAGTCCAGATGACTCTTCCAAACCAGTTGTACTTGCTTTCCTATCCAGCTTCACATTCCAGGAAAGGATTTTTACTCATTAGGAGGTATATCCACAGCGTACTTTCCATTGACTCCAATACCATCCACACTGGCTTTGGCAAATACTAAATGCAATTCTTGCCTCTGGAGGCTCCATAATCTTTAAACCACCAACAGCCACTGGACCTGGGTAGGTCTAACTGACCTGGCTGAGGTGCCACTTCACCAGCTTCCTCCTAATTCAGTGAACTTACAGATGCCAGCTGCCTAGCATTGAGCTTGCTACACAAATAAATTTAAGGACTCTGATTCTGATTCACCTTCAAGAGACCCCATGTGGCTCAGAAAAAGCTATGCTTCCAGGTTAAATATCACAATAAATGTAACTTGGTTATACTTTAGACTTACTCATTAATAGGCACAAACTTGTATTAAAAAGAAAATAAAACTTGTCATATGTTTTCAAACACAGTAATACTAAATGACTAAGAATGAAGGGATGGTAAAAGGTGTATCCGGCAAATACTAATCAAAAGAAAACTTGGATAGTAATTACAGTATTAAACAAAATAGAATGTAGGTGAAAAGCATTTAGGAGGGACAAGAGGGACATTTAATATTGATAAAAGAGACGGTCTATCAAGATATACAGTGGTCATGAACTTAGGTGCACCTACCAGACTTCATCTATATAAATCAAAATTGGCAGAGTTAGGGGGAAAAGTTGACAAATCTATAGCCATATTGAAGACTTTAAAACATCTCATCTAGAAACTGATAGAAAAGGCTACAAACAGTAGGAAAAATAGAAAGATTGAGTGATACCGTTAGCAAGGTTGATCAAACAGTTATATATGGAGAGAGAACCTTGCTTTCAACAAAGAATATGTAATTTTTTTCAAGCACACATGGAAGAATTATAAAATTCCAGCTATATAGTAAGCTATAAACAAAGTATTAAAAATTCTAGAGCAGCAATAATATAGACCACAGATCTTCCTCAACCTATGATGGGGTCATATCCTGATAAACCCCCTCATAAATAGAAAATGCTTTTAATACACTTAACCTCTTGAACATCATGTAGCTTAGCCTAGCCTACCTTAAACATGCTCAGAACCCTTACATTATAGCGTACTGTTGGGCAAAATCATCTCCTACACAGCCTATTTTATTTTATTTTAAATGTTTTTATTTTATTTTTGAGAGAGAGGGAGACACAGAATGTGAAGCAAACCCCAGGCTGTGAACTGTCAACGCAGAGCCTGATGCAGGGCTCGAACTCACGGACTGTGAGATCATGACCTGAGCGGAAGTCAGATGTTTAACCAACTGAGCTACCCAGGCGCCCCCTACAAAGCCGATTTTATAATAAAGTGTTGAATATCTCATGTAATTTATTGAATACTGGATTGAAAGTGAAAAACAGAATGGTTAAATGGGTACAGAATGGTGTGAGTGGTTGGTTGTTCACCCTCATGGAGCTGAGGCTCACTGTTTCTGTCCAGCATGACAAGAGACTATCATACCACATATCGCTAACCAGGAAAAGATCAAAATTCAAGGTACAGTTTCTACAGAATGTGTATCACTTTTGCACCATCATCATCGAAAACTCCTAAGTCAGACCATCATAAGTTAGGGACCGTCTGTATATATACTCTGACACATGCAGTAAGATTAGAAATTAACAATAAAGCCAGCTTGACAGAGAAACATGAATTTGGAAACAGAAAAAAAAAGTTCTAAATAATTCTTGAGTTGAACCACAAATCACAATAAAACTTAGTAAATAGAGCCGAGCAAATTGAAAGCACTTCACATCATGACTTATTGGGTACAGCTCATTCAGTTCTTTGAGCCAAAGAGGCTTTTATTGGAAAGCAAAATAGACATTAAGTAAACTAAGCAATCGATTCAAGAAGCCAAAAACAAAAACAAAACAAAAAACACAGGATATACTCAACCTAAGAGGATGGAAATAACCAGGAAAAAAGGGCAGAAATTAATAGAGGAAAATAGACATGATCAACAGAACCAAAAGTGGGTTACTTTTATTTTTGTAATAAAATAGACCTTTTGCAGGACTTGTAAAGGAAATGAGAAAAGGCACCAAGTAAAAACAAAATAAGAAATAACCATAGAATATAATAGAGTCTTTTAAGAGAATGCTACATAGAGCCATTAACACAAAAATTTGAAAACTTTGATAAAAATTTTCTAGAAGTTACCCCAATTTACTTAAAAATTAGAAAATCTTTATATACATTATTAATTTTTACCCAAATTGTTATCCACCCCACCAACAAAAAAATACTAAGACTAATTGAACTTTGCCAAAATTTCCAAAATTACGTTTTTTTCTCTTAAAAGAACTATTTCAGAAAGGAATAACTACACCTCATAAGACTATTATAATCTTGATCAGTGATCAGCAAACTTTTCTGTAAAAGGCCAGATAATAAATACTTTAGACTTTAGAAGCCATATGGTATCTGTCACCAGATATCCAATTCTGCTGTCATAACATGAATGAGCCATACACAGTACTTAACATGAGTGAGCATGGCTATGTTCCAATGCAAGTTTATTTATAGAAATCGATGGCAGGGGGCGCCTGGGTGGCTCAGTCCGTAAGGCGTCTAACTTTGGTTCAGGTCATTATCTCGCGGTTTGTGGGTTAGGGCCCCATGTTGGGCTCTGTGCTGACAGCTCAGAGCCTGGAGCCTGCTTTGGATTCTTTGTCTCCTCCTCTCTCTGCCCCTCCCATGCTCATGCTTTGTCTCTCTCTGTCTCTCTCTGTCTCAATAATAAACGTTAAAAAAAATTTTTTTTTCAAATCGATGGCAGGATAGATTTGTTGGCCCATGGGTTATAGTTTGCTGGCCCCCGATCTTAATAATTAAAAGTAGAAAGAAGGCAGCTCTTTCTGTCCACGGGTCCTGTCCCTGTCCCTGTACTTTAATAAAACCACCCTCTTGCACCGGAAAAAAAAAAAAGAAAAGAAAAAAAAGTAGAAAGGAGCAATAAATTCTCACTTATGAACTTGGATACAAAAATCCCAAGCAAAATAAGAGCAAATAGAATCTAAAGCTCTCTCAAGATACCACACAACTAAATTATCCCAAGAGTACAAGTCTTAGAAAATACATTTATGTAATTTACTTCATTAAGAGATTAAAATTATCATCTCAGTAAATGAGGAAAAATTATTAAAATTCAATATCCAGGGGCGCCTGGCTGGCTCAGTCAGCAGAGCATGCAACTCTGATCTTGGGTCGTGAGTTCAAGCCCCACATTAAGGGGTAGATTGTGCTTAAAAATTTTTTTTAAATCTTTAAGATAAAATTTGGGATCCATTCATCTTGAAAGTTATTAGCAAACTAAAAATAAAAGGAAGCTCCTTAACCTGATAGAATGTCTAATAAAACCTGTGGTAAGCTTTATATTTTGAAACGGTCAGTGTTCCCAACAGACAGGGAAAAGGCAGTTATGTTTGCTATAAGGCTACCATTTAATATTGAACTGAGGTCCTAGCCACTGAAGTAAGACAGAAATAAATACAAATTACAAATATTCCAAAGGAAGCTGCAGGGGTGCCCGAGTGGCTCAGTCGGTTAAGCGTCTGACTCTTGAGTTCAGCTCAGGTTATAATCTCACAGTTCAGTTTCTCGTCAGGCTCTGCGCTCTCTCTCCCTCTCTCTCTTCTCCATTCCCCACTCGTGCGTGCATGCTGTCTCTCAAGTAATAAACTTTAAGAAAAAAAAAAAAGCAAAATTGTCATTATTTGAAGATGATGTCATTGTTAACTTAAAAAACCAAAGGAACACAACAGAAACTAGTAGATCTAGTAAGAGCATTTAGAAAGGTTGTAAAACATAAGATTAATATGCGGAAACCAGCAGTGTTTCTTTAAAAACAGTAATTGATTAGAAAATGTGTGACTTTTAGGGGTGCCCGGGTGGCTCAGTTGGTTAAGCCTCAGACTTCAGCTCAGGTCATGATCTCATGGTTTGTGGGTTTGAGCCCCACGTCGGGCTCTGTGCTGACAGCTCAGAGCCTGGAGCCTGTTTCGGATTCTGTATCTCCCTCTCTCTGCCCCTCCCCTGCTCTCATACGTGCCTTCTCTCTCTCCCTCATAAATAAGTAAACATTTAAAAATTTTAATTAAAAAAGGAATTATGTAACTTTTAATATAGGATTCATAGCAATAAAACTAGACTAAAATGTCTTGCTGTAGACTAATAGAGTACAGGGCCTTTACAATAAAAATAATAAAACCTTCTGTTGAAGGAATGAAAAAAGACATAAGTAAAGGGAGAGATACAGTCTGTTCTTGGATGAGAAGACTACATACTATAAAGGTATTTCTCAATAATTAATCTAAAAATTCAATGATAAAACATCCCAAAAGGATTTTTCAGAGATCTGAAAAACTGATTTTTGAAATTTATATGGAAGAATAAAGGTACCAAAATGGCTTTGAAGTTTTTGAAAAAGAACGGAGGATAAAGCTGTATTAATTAAAACCATGTGATATTAGTATATAAATTAATAACTAGATTAGTAAAATAGAATGATCTGTATGGGTCTATTCTGGAGTATCCAGACTACTGGCTATTGGGGAATAAATTCCCCTATTAATTTCGGTGGATCATATTATAAAACTCTTCAAACTAGGGACGCCTGGGTGGCTCACTTGGTTGGGGGTCCGACTCTTGGTTTCAGCTCGGGTCAGAATCTTACAGTATGTTGGTTCAAGCCCCACATTGGGCTCTGTGCTAACAAGCAGAGCCTGCTTGGGATTTTCTCTCTCTCTCTCTCTCTCTCTCTCTCTCTCTCTCTCTCTCTGCCTTTCCCTGCTCTCTGTTTCTCTCTCTCAAAATAAATAAACTTGAAAAAACTTCAGAATGTTAGAAAAAATGTGGGAGACTAAAAGAATACTAAACAGGCAAAAGGAAAAGATAAGCAAAATCAGCAATATCTAATAAAACATGTTTAGCAAAGGACATGAGAAACGAAGATAGAAGTAAGTCAGAGAAAGACAAATACCGTATGATTTCACTCATATATAGAATTAAATAACAAAGGGCAAAAAGAGAGAGAGACAAACCAAGAAACAGACTCATAACTGTAGAGAACAAACAGGTAGTTATCAGAAGGGGGGTGGGAGGGTGGGGAAATAGGTGATGGGCATTAAGGAATACACTTAGTGTGATGAGCACTGAGTAACATATAGAATTGTTGAATCACTGTATTGTACACTTAAAACTAATATAACACTGTATGCTAACTATACTGGAATTGAAATTGAAAAACAATAAAATTTTTAAAAAATGAAGTTAAAGGACAAGTGTCAGATTGGGAGCATATATTTACCACAGAGATTAAGTGTTAAAAAGATATAATTTCTGGGGTGCCTGGGTGGCTCAGTCAGTTGAGCATCCGACTCTTGATTTCAGCTTGGGTCATGATCCCAGGGTTGTGAGATTGAGTTCTATGCTGTGCATGGGGTCTGCTTGGGATTCTCTCTCTCTCTCTCTCTCTCTCTCTCTCTCTCTCTCTCTCTCTCTCTCTCTTCCCCTCTTCCTCTCTCCGCTGCTCATGTGCTCACTCTTGCTCTCAAATAAAAAATTTTTTAAATATGTAATTTCTGAAGATCACTGCAATCAAATAAGAAAAATGGATAAACAGTATGAATTTCCAGAAGAAATTTAAATGCCCACTAAACAGGAAAAAGTACACAGAAAACTTACGCAATATAATTTCATATTCATTATGTTGACTTTAAAAGGCTGACAACAAAAACCATCCTCTTGTTAAAGAGGAACAAAGTGATGGGAACTGGTACATTGCCTGTGTACTCGAATATACGAGGTAGTTATTGCCATATAAGAAACTATCCCAAAACTCAATGGCTTAAATTAGTTAAGTATTGATTATTACAGGGGCGCCTGGGTGGCTTAATCAGTTGAGTGTCCAACTTCAGCTCAGGTCATGATCTCACAGCTTGTGGGTTTGAGCCCAACATCGGGCTCTGCGCTGACGGCTTGGAGCCTGGAGCCCGCTTCGGATTCTGTGTCTCCCTCTCTCTGCCCCTAACCCACTCACATTCTGTGTCTGTCTCGCTCAAAAATAAACAAACATTAAAAAAAAATTTTTTTAAAGTATTGATTATTAGACACAGACCCATGGGTCTGCTTCTAGTGTCTCCTCCAATGTCTGTGGCCAGCTCTGGGTCGAGTAGGCAGCTCTGCTGGTTTTAGCTGGGCTCTCACAGTGGGAGGTTAGCTGGCTCTAGGCTGCTTTGGAACACCCTCAGCTGAGACAGGCCTTTCATTTTTTTTTTTTTTTTTTTTAATGTTTGTTTATTTTTGAGAGAGACAGAGACGGAGTGTGAGCAAGGGAAGGGCAGAGAGAGAGGGAGACAGATTCCGGAACAGGCTCCAGGTTCTGAGCTGTCAGCACAGAGCCCGGCACGGGGCTCGAACTCACAAACCACGAGATCATGACCTGAGCATGACGTTTAACCAACTGAGCCACCCGGGTACCCCTTTCGTTCTTTAGGAGAGTAGCTCTCGTGGCGATGGCAGAGTTCCAAGAGAAAAAGTAGAAACTGCGAGACCTGTTGAGGCCTAGGCTTGGAACTGGTATGCCATCCTTTTGCATTCTGTCGGCCAAAGCAAGTCATAAGGCCAGCCTTGTATAGGAGTAGGTTAATAGATTCTGTCTCTTGATAGGAAGAGCTGTAAAATTACATTTCAAAGGATGTGGATGCAGGAAGAGGTGGGGAATTGCACTGATTTCTGCCACTGATGTACTGCATAGAAGAACTTGATAATATGTGGGAAAATTGGAGGTACCTATCATATGATCCAGAAACTCCCATACCTGGTAGGTAGCAAGGATATCTACAAGAAAAGTTTTGGGTTTGTTTTTGTTTTTTTGTTAAAGTGTTTTTCATAATAGCAGGGCTAAATGTCTAGCAACAAGTAAATGGATTAATTGTGGCAAATTTCTAAAGTAGAATACTGTTCAACAACTAAAATGAATTAACTAGATCTATATGTTTCAATATAGCTAAGCCTCAGAATCATGATACTGTGAGGGGGAAAGGTTGCAGAAGATACTATCTTTTTTTTTTTTTTTTTTTTTTAAGAGAGAGAGAGCAGGCACACATTTGGGGGGTGGGGGGCGGGCAGAGAGAGAGAGAGAAATCTCAAGCAGACTCTGTGTCCAATGTGGAGCCCAGCGGGGCTCAATCCCACAATCCTGGGACTGTGACCTGAGCCAAAATCAAGAATCAGGCCCTCAACCAACTGAGCCACCCAGTTGCCCCTACCCTAATCCTTTTTTTTAATTGAGTAAAGAAACATACAGAAAACACTATTTACCATGAATAGTGGGTATATACCTAAGTAGTACAAGTATAAAGACATGCAGGAGAATGATAAACACCAAATTCAGGTCAGTAGCTACCTCTGAGGGCTGGGGAGTACCCAAGGGGCCTCGGTTGTACCAGCAGTTTTATTTGTTTCTTTAAAAAAAAATACACAAAATGATACATTACCATTATTATTTTATTTACTTTTTTGATGTTTGAAATATTTCATTTAAAAAACAAAACAGGGGCACCTCGGTGGCTCAGTTGGTTAAGCGGCCAACTCTTGATTTCAGCTCCCGTCGTAATCTCATGGTCGTGAGATCAAGCCCTGCGTTGGGCTCCTCACTGGGCATGGAGGCTGCTTAAGATTCTCTCTCCCCCTCTCTCCGCCCCTCCTCTTTCTCTCAGAAACAAAATACTCTGGGATGGGATATCACTGGACTTAGTACAGTGGCTTCCCATCTACTTTCATCTGTCTTCACTGTGATTCTTTCCTTCCGTAATTTAAGTTTGGCAGGTACCAGAAAGGTATGTGCATTAAGACAATATATTTGGGTTCATGGGTTTCCTCATACAGACACTTGCATTAGAGTTGCTCCCCTGAGCTCCTTTTGGGTCTGGGTTTATTGCTTTAATAGAGCAAGCTTTTCTACCACATTGCCCTTGAATGTTCAGACTCTTCCTCTGAGAGCTACCTTCTAAATCAAAGGAAGTAGCAGGAAGCGTGCTGATTCAGGACCACAATACCTGACTAAAAAAGGGGCTTCAGCCATACTGGTAATTTTTCTCACGTGAGAAGTTCAGAAGTTGGACATTTCCCTCATTGCTTCAGCAGTTCAGCCACCTCAGGACTTTGGTTCGATTCTCATCGATTCTCATTGATTCTCTTGCCCTCCCCCTTACAATCACAAGATGACTGACCGTAGCAGCTCCAAGTTTCAGGTCCCCGCTTCACAAGCAAGGTGTAGGGTTTCTTTTTGTGTAGCTCTTTTTATCATGGTGGGAAATCTTTCCCATAAGCCCCAAGGGACATCTTCTCAGAAGCCATTGACCCAGAAGTGGGTCACGGCACACCTGGACCTGTCACTGCAGAGGGGAGCGGAACTCCCTTCGCCATACCGGGAGGGCCACAGCCCTCATCTGAACGGGATCTGGGTCTTACTGGCAGCCAAGTGGAAGGAATGTCTGTGGGTTAGACATCCATCATGTCTGCCAGAATGTCCACCTTACAGTGAAAAATAACTTTCGGAAGGTGACGATCCGCTTTGTACCCCCCCAAACTAACAACAAAGCCAGACCATTTTAGGGGCATTCTCAAAGGCCCATCCATGCTAGTGCCTCTGCCTGAGTGTCGTGTACACACTCGGAGAGCTTACTAGAAGGAAAGATGGGATCCCTGGAGTCAACCTGGTTGGTACTTCCAATCTCAATAAAACACCCCACAGGGAAAAAAGACATTTGTGGGTTTTTTTTTTTCTTTTTTCTTTTTAAAAAGTAGGCAGTTGGACGCCTGGTGGCTCAGTCCGTTAAGCATCCGACTTCAGCTCAGGTCAGCGTCTCACGGTTTGGGGGTTCAAGCCCCACATTGGGCTGTCAGCACAGAGCCCGCTTTAGATCCTCTGTCCCTTTCTCTCTCTGCCCCTCCCCTGCTTGTGCTCGCTTGCTGTCTCTCATAAATAAATATTTTTAAAAGAGGGTTTTCATTTTTTTTTAACTAATTTGTTTATTTTGAGAGAGAAAGAGAGGGAGAGAGGCAGAGAGAGGGAGAAAGAGAATCCCAAGCAGACTCCGCAGAGCCCAGTGTGGGGCTCGAACTCAGAACCGTGAGATCATGACCTGAACCAAAAACCGAGTCGGACGCCCAACCTGAGCCACCCAGGCGCCCAATAAACATTTTTTAAAAATTAAAAAGTAGGCAGTTGCTCAAATTATTTTTGTTATCTAGACCTAAAGTGCTAGAATTGATGTTTTATACTTTGAAGTTCAAGGAACCACTTGCCTGCATATGGTTGAATAGCGAAGGGCAATAGATACTTTATTTAGAATTCTTACTACTAGCTAAGATGGGCTTTTAAATAAAGACTCTGCCTCTGGATTAGGGGCTTTTGACATGTGGATTGGAATTATAACTGCTTTTATATGATTTTAAGAAGAACAGGTTCATGCCAGCACGGACTAGACCAAACTTACATATGCCCCGAATCAGATCTATCCCCAATGTCTGAGCCAACTCTCTGTCTCATGTGACCCTGACACCTACCCCAGCTCGCAGGCAAGAATCATGTGAGAGATAAAAATAACTCTCTCCTGTTGCTTGTGGCAGCAGTTGAGCGGGAGCTAGCTCAGAGTTAATTGGACTATGGAGAATCGTGAAAACGTTAAATAGTTGCAGTGAACTCTGTCTTGAAGGACCTTTGCCTCTGAGGAATCTCCCTCTTGCTCAGCACTGTGACTTTAAAGAACTGAAATCCTCTTTCTTACTAGAGAGGCACCTCCTCTTAAGGAAACTGCTGAATCTCAATTTAGAAGCTGGTAAACATAAGAACATTCCTTTGCTTTTCACCGTAGAATCACTGGTAGGATCACCTTAGAATTCTCCAAAGTGGGGGCACCTGAGTCACTCAGTTGGTTAAGCGTCTGACTCTTGGCTTTTTGGCTCAGGTCATGATCTCATGATTTGGTGAGTTCAAGCCCTGTGTCAGGCTCTGCACCGGGGGCACGGAGCCTGCTTGGGATTCTCTCTCTCCTTGTCTCTGTCTCTCCCCCACTCACACTGTCTCTGTCTCTCTCAAATAAATAAGATAAAATAAAACTTGAAAAAGAATTTTCCAAAGTAGATCCCTTAAATATTGGTATAAAACTGGAAACACAGAGACAAATAAAGCTATTGTTAATTTCTACAACTTGACAGTTAATTAGAAGTGAAGAGAAATGTCACTGAAATTTAACTGTCCAGATGGCAGCATTATGTAATTTACACTAACCTTGATAAGAAAGCATCTGTTTTGGGGCGCCTTGGGTAACTCAGTTGGTTAAGCATCCAACTCTTAATCTCGGCTCAAGTCATGATCTCATGGTTTGTGAGGTCTAGCTCCATGTCAGGCTCTGTGCTGACAGTGTGGAGCTTGCTTGAGATTCTCTCGCTCCCTCTCTGCCCCTCTCCTGCTCATGCATGCATATGCACATGCTCTCTGTGTCTCTCTCAAAACAAATAAGAATTTTTAAAAATGCATCTGCTTTATAAAGAAAACTGTTTTTGTGTTTTTTTCCAACTGCCTATGGCACAGTAAATCATAGATATATGTTGGTATTGAATGCAGAAGATACTGTTAAAAGTTTTAAATAAATTATATTGAGTTGTCATAATATTAAATTAGTTGTTGAAGGTCAATTGAAGGTCATTTTCTAAACTTTTGGTTTCTTTAAGAAAAAAAATTAGGGGCACTTGGGTGGCTCAGTTAAGCATCCGACTCTTGATCTCAGCTCAGGTCTTACTCTCAGGGTCCAAGCCCCACGTTGGGCTCCGCGCCAGGCATAAAGCCTACTTTAAAAAATAGGGGCACCTGGGTGGCTCAGTCGGTTGGGCGTCCGACTTTGGCTCAGGTCATGATCTCACAGTTCATGGGTTCGAGCCCCACGTCGGGTTCTGTGCTGACAGCTCAGAGCCTGGAACCTGCTTCAGGTTCTGTGTCTCCCTCTCTCTGCCCTTCCCCTGTTCACACTCTGTCTCTGTTTCAAAAATAAATAAACATTTAAAAAAATGTTTTTAATAAAAAATAATTGAACCGTTAGAACTACTGAAGAGAACTCTTTCTCTACTTTGTGGAAGAGCAATGTGAATGATGGCCTGTGTGAACCTCTGTGAATCTCCTTACCCCCCTTCCTTCCCTACCAGCCTGACAGCCTTGCCCTTAGTCCCTATCAGTGGGGACCTGTCACTGTGCAAGAGCACCGCTAAATTGATCTGAGCTTTTGGGTTGCCTGGGATCAGGGTACAGAATTGGCTTTCTAGCCTAAACTGGCCTGCCATCTTGTCCCACTTGTTCAGGCAGCTTCATTGGTTAATTCATGAAGTACAATCTAACTTCTTAGCTCGCCGTGGAGTGCAGTTATCTCTAAAAATGTAGAGAATCGGTTTAGTAGCACCTGGCTGGCTCAGTCAGTGGAGCATGTAACTCTTGATCTTGGGGTTGTGAGTTTGAGCCCTACACTGGATGTGGAAATTACTTTAAAAAAAATAATATATTTTTTAAAAGGTGGTTTTTTGGGGTTTTTTTGTTTTTTTTAATGTAGAGAATCAGTTTAAATAAGAAAGGGTAGACGTTTCTATTTGAGTAGACTCAAAAGCCACAGAGGGGAAAGAATGGGTAGGAACTGAAACAAGCATGTTGGCAAGAGAAAGGAAAAGGATTCTTTGGCACATAAATAGCAAAAATTAATTTCAAAGTATAACCTACCTAGGAGTCTCGCCTTTAAATTGGCTTCTATTGTTTTTATTACTAAATATCTCTAGAGAACTTTTAGAGCACTCATTTTAAAATTTTGTTCATTCTCTACAAACTTAATGAGCACCTAATTTTTAGTTTATTGTACAAATAACATGGCAATGGTAATAGGAAATAAGTTACAGCATTCCCCAGGCATTTCCAGAGATTTCTCCTTCCCTTATTATCTCTCCCCACTTCTGCCCCTAGAATAGACAGATAAAAAAAATATAAAAAGCAAAAGCTAAAAAGACACAGCCTGGCTCAAAAGCAAGGTGGACACCATATCCGCAGATCAGAAACAGTAGAAGTGCTGAATATCATGGAAGAGCTGCAGCCGGCCTGGCCTTGGGTGCTCAGACCCCTTGCAGTCGGGGCAGCCCAAGTTCCCAACGGAAAGGATACCAGGAGCTGAGACTTCCAGTTTGAAAAAAAATTTTTTATTTTTTAAAAGTTTTAAAAATTTTTTATTTTTATTTTATTTTTGAGAGAGAGAGAGAGAGAGAGAGACAGAGCGCAAGTAGAGGATGGGCAGAGAGAGAGGGAGACACAGAATCCAAAGCAGGTTCCAGGCTCCGAGCTGTCAGCACAGAGCCCGATGCAGGCCTCGAACTCACGGACCATGAGATCATGACCCGAGCTGAAGTTGGACGCTCAACCGACTGAGCCACCCAGGCGCCCCAGGAGCTGAGGCTTTTAGAAAGATGTGGGCCTGCGTAGAGAGGGGACACAGACCCAGTGCACACTACAAGATGGAGCCAAACCACCCCCTAATTCCATGACTCGCCTGTGGTATTCCCTGTGTCACCTTGGGGCAGGAGCCCTTAAACTGTCACTTTAAGACCAAGCTTTGGAGAGCTTGGTGAAAGCAGCCTCACAAGGAAGCTCTTCACTAATTGGAATATAAATTTACTTGAGATGAAGTGAATTTTATAGCATGGCCTGACAAGGAACTGAAATATGTTTAATTAATTCCAAATTAAAGAAAGAATAACTTCCATTTTAAAAGAACAAAAAAATCATGGAAACCAAGGCATACATAATGGAAACAGATACGTAAAGAACAGGTAGAAATGAGTAAAATCAAATGACTAGGGATGGGACAGTTCTAGTTTAGATTCAGTTGAAAAGAAAATTAAGTAATTGGAATAGACTGAAAAATTTACCTATGATGCATCAGAAAATCTTTTAAAAAATACCAGAGGGCCAGTGGAAGATACAGAGTGTATAAAGGCCTGCCACTGTGTAAAGTTGCCCCCTCCCTGTCACTGTTCTGTTCGTCACCTTGTCCTGCGCATCTCTGTCAATACCTGTCACTAGCAGAATCACCACATTTGTGTATTTGTTGATTTACTCTTCACCGAGTTTCTATACAGTATGCGCTCTGTTTGGGGCATACTGTATAAAGACAGCCAAGAATAAGTAAGATAAGGATCTTGCTCTCGTGGGTCTTATGTTCTAGCCTATTCATCACCATACCTCTGGCACATACACTGTTATCTGGCTCAAATTAGCATTCAGTGTATTTGTTAAGTGAATGGATTCATTAATGAAGTAATTAATCTCTCAAAATACCTTCTGTGTGCCTTCATGGCCTTGATTATCTGCTGTGTTTGGCCAGCTTTGCAGTGGGGAGAGAGACGGGGAGGAGAGGAGAGAAATCCTCCCTCCCCAGAGTACACCCTGCTCTTACCAGTCTGTGACACACAGGAAATACTGGTGACCTCCAGAGACCTGGAGTTCGCCTAACGTGTGTCCTCTTCAGAATGAGACCAGCAGTGTGAACAGTATTAATGTGTTAATTTTTCTTTTTCACTTTCCAGGCTGGAGTAAAAGGGACATTGGGAAGATTAGTTGGAATTTTTGAGGTAAGTCAGTTAAAATCTTTGGTGCAGTTGGTATCATATTAGTAACCATATTGTGTTATGCATGTGTGTGTGTATGTATACACACACACACACAATGTATATATATACATACACACATATACGCACACACACACACACACATATATATATATACATGCATGTATACATGTATATATACATACATATCTTTGTCTTAGTCCATTTGGGCTGCTATAACAAAACAGTGGCTTATAAACAATAGAAATTGATTCCTTACAGTTCTGGAGGTTAGGAAGTCCCAAGATCAAGGCACCAGCAGATTCAGTGTCTGGTGAGAACCACTTCCTGGTTCATAGTTACAGTTTTTCCTGCTATCCGAAAGTAGGGTGTTCGTATGCAACCTTTTGTAAGTTGAAGTGATAAGAAGTGAATAAGCAATTTATATGCAGACTTTTTTTTAGCATTTCCAGAACCAAAACAGTACCTCTCTCAGGCTTTTCTCATACCTCAGGACACATCTTGTTAACGGACGCGCAAAGTAAATCAAGATAAAGCACAGATGCTCACAGCCTCATTTCAAAGCCTTGGCGGCTTGATGAGGAAGTGCCGAGTGTCGCTCCCGGGGAAGGAGTTTGGGGGTGCCGCTCCCCACATTCCAGATGTGCACTGCTGCTCTCATGGCTCGCTGCAACATAAATGCTAAATGGTGGTTTTGCTTTTCACCTCTTTTTTATAAAAGCAAAACTCCTCTTCGGATTTCTTTCAGTTAGCAGAAACGGGTACTAATGTAGGTCTTCCGTAAAAGTGAAGCGTCATACCTAGAACTTTTGAAAAGCAGCACATTCCAGTAGCTGTCTCTCCACATGTTCTCACATGGCAAAAGAGGGAAGGTTGCTCGCTGGGGTCTCTATCATGGCACCAATCTCATTTGTGAGGGTCAGCGCTCCTCACCTAATCCCCTCCCAAAGGCCCTCTCCTAATGCTATCCCATTGGGAATTAGGATTTGAGCCTCTGAATTGTGGGGGGGCGTAAACATTCAGTCCGTTATAGTCTCAAACTAGCATAGATGCTGTTTTTGTTTCACTGACTTTTCAAAACAAAGCAGCACCAGCAGAGAATAACTAGCTTTCTTCTTTAAACTCCCATAGTCTCCTCCAAACAAATAGCATTATTTGTAAGTGCAGGCATACCTCAGAGATACTGCAGGTTCAGTTCTACACCACTGCAATAAAGCAAATATTGTGATAAAGCAGGGCAAATGTTTCTTTGTTTTTGGTCAGTGCATATAAAAGTTGTATTTACACAATACTGTAGTCTGTGAAGTGTATACATACACTTAGAGTACCTATGTTAACATATATACCTTTATTTAAAAATACTTTATTGCTGGGGCACCTGGGTAGCTCAGTCGGTTAAACGCCTGACTCTTAGTTTCAGCTCAGGTCATGATCTCACGGTTTGTGAGTTCGATCCCTGCATTAGGCTTTGTACTGGCAGCATGGAGCCTGCTTGGGATTCTCTCTCTCTCTGCCTCTCCCCCACCCACACGCACACGTGTGCTCTTTCTCTCTCTAAATAAATAAACTTCAAACCCTTTATTGCTAAAAAATGCTAACCATTGTGAGCTTTCATCAAGTTAAGTTATAATCTTTTTGCTGGTGGAGGGTCTTGCCTCCATGTTGATGGCTGCTGACTGATCCAGGGTCATGGTTGCTGAGAGTTGGGGTGGCTGTGGCAATGCCTTAAAATAAGTTTGCTGCATCGATCGACTCTTCCTTTCATGAACAATATCTGTGTAGCAGGCAATGCTCTTTGTTAGCATTTTACCCACAGTAGAACTTCTTTCAAAATTGGAGTCAGTCCTCTCAAACCCTGCCACTGCTTTATCAACTACATTTATGGAATACTCAATCTTCTGTTATCATTTCAACAGTCTTCATAGCATCTTCACCAGGGGTAGATTCCATCTCAAGAAATCACCTTCTTTGCTCATCCACGAGAAGCAACCCCTCATCTGTTAAAGTTTGATATGAGCTGGGCAGTCCTGGGTGGCTCAGTCAGTTAAGTGTCTGACTTCGGCTCAGGTCACAGTCTCGCGGTTCGTGAGTTCGAACCCCCCATCGGGCTGTGCACTAGTGGTGTGGAGCCTGCTTGGGATTCTCTCTGCCCCATCCCCACTTGCGCTCTCTCTCTCAAAATAAATAAATGGGACACCTGGGTGGTTCAGTCAGTTAAGCGTCCTACTTCGGCTCAGGTCATGATCTCACAGTTTGTGAGTTCCAGCCCCACGTCAGGCTCTCTGCTCACAGCTCCGAGCCTGGAGCCTGCTTTGGCTTCTGTGTCTCCCTCTCTCTCTGCCCCTCCCTGCTCTCACTCTGTCTCTGTCTCTGTCTCTCTCTGTCTCTCTCAAATTAATTAATTAATTAATTAAAAAATTAAAGAAATAAAGAAGATGTTTAAATAAATAAGTAAAGTTTTAAAAAAAAAATTTGATAATGAACTTGCAGCAGCTCAGTCCCGTCTTCAGACTCCACTTCTGATTCTAGTTCTCTTGCTGTGTCCACCATATCTTCAGTTATTTCCTCCACTGAAGTCTTGAACCCCTCAAAGTCCTTCACAAAGGTTGGAGTCAACTTCTTCCAAACTCCTGTTAATGTTGGTATTTTTACCTTTTTCCATGAATTACCAGTGTCCTCGAGGGCATCTAGAATGGTGAATCCTTTCCGGAAGGTTTCCGGTTTACTTTGGCCAGATCCATCAGAGGAATCACTATCTATGGCAGCTGTAGCCTTATGAAATGTATTTCTTAAATAGTAAGGCTTGAAAGTTGAAGTCGCTCCTTGACCCATAAGCTGTGGGATGGATGTTTTGTTAGGCCTGAAAACATTAATCTCAGTGTCCATCTCCATCAGAGCTCTTGGGTGACCAGGTGCCCTGTCGATGGCAGTAATATTTTGAAAGGAATCTTTTTTTTTTTCTGAGCAGGAGGTCTCAGCAGTGGGCTTAAAATATTCAGTAAACCATGTTGGAAACAGATGTGCTGTCATTCAGTCTTTGTTCCATTTATAGAGCACAGGCAGGGTAGATTTAGCAGAACTTTGAAGGGCCCTAGGATTTTTGGAATGGTCATTGACCATTGGCTTCAACTTTGAGTCACCAGCTGCCTCTAAACAGAGAGTCAGTCTGTCCTTTAAAGCTTTGAAGCCAGGCATTGACCTCTCTAACTATGAAAGTCCTAGGTAGCATCTTTTTCCAATAGAAGGTTGAAAATCTGTTGTTGAGTGTAGTCACCTTCATGATTGATTTTAGCCGGACCTTCTGGATAACTTGCTGCGGCTTCCACATCAGCACCTGCCGCTTCCCCTTGCGCTGCGGTAAGAGGGAGACGGCGTCTTTCCTTAAACTTCATCAACCAAGGCTTTCTTCTGCAGCGTCCCCACCTCTCTCAGCCTTCATAGAATCGAGAGTTAGGGCCTTGCTCTGGAATAGGCTTCGGCTTCCGGGAATGTTACGGCTTCTTTGATCTTCTATCCAGACCACTCCAACTTTCCCCATATCGACAATAAGGCTGTTTGGCTTTCTTGTCATGTGTGTGTTCACTGGAGTAACGCTTTTGATTTCCTTCAAGAACTTTTCCTTTGCGTTCACAAGTTGGCTAACTTGTATGAGTGGCCTAGCTTTCAGCCTTTTTTGGCTTTCCACATGCCTTCCTCACTGAGCTTAATCATTTCTAGCTTTTGATTTAAAGTGAGAGTAAGAGACACAATTCTTTCTCTCCCTTGAACATTTAGAGGCCACTGTGGGGTTATTGATTGGCCTAATCTTAATTTTGTTGTGTCTCAGCAAATAGGGAGACCCAAAGAGAGGGAGGATGACAGGGAGGGACAGGAATGGCCGGTCAGTGGAGCAGTCAGAGCACACACATTTGTCAGTTAAGTTCACTGTCTTACAGGAGTGTCGTTTGTGGCACCCAAAACAATTACAATAGTAACATCAAAAATTATTGATCACAGATCACCATAGCAAATATAATAATAATAAAAAGTCTGAAACACTGTGAGACTTACCAAAAGGATAGACACGAAGTGAGCAAGCACTGTTAGAAGAATGGCACCTATGGGCTTGCTCGATGCAGCGTTGCTGTAGACGTTCGAGTCGTAAAAAAGCAGTCGCTGTGAAGCACAATGAAAGAAGGTATGCCCGGATTACTTATCCCATCCCTACCTCTCTTCCTCTTCTCTCAGGGTGTGAGGAGGGCAGATAAGTGTAGAGAAGACAGGAGGAAAAAGAAGATCCGAGTCACTATCGCAGAGGTGGAAGAAACAAGGAAGTAGGCCGGGGTAGAGATTTGGAGGGAGGCGGAAGCAAGTGAGAAATCGGGAATAGAGATGAGCCAGGTTAGCAGAAGGGGAGATGCGTGACGTCAGAGCTCGCTAGCACTGATAGAACCCCCGCCACCCGCAGCCTCTTCTCCTTTTTGTGTTTCAGCGAGTTAAATTTACTTGGTGCCTTTTGCATGAGAGATCACAAACTTCATTCTCACAGCATTCCTGTGAGGTTGTACTGAGGGGAAGGGGAAAGAAAAAAGAGATTAAAGCCTCGGCTTTAGAAGCCCAGCCAAAGAGCACAACCTTAGATGCAAGTGTGGCCTGTTCTAAATAGGCCATCTGGCACCATTCCCTGTATGATTGATTGTAGGACAATTAAAAGTGAAAGGAATCCTTGTATCTGCGCTCTGGACATATGGCTAAGAGTGTGTTTCACTTAAGTAATCTCAGCTCTCTAAGGGAAAGCTGTTTCTCTGTCCTCTCTTTGCCCTTCAGAACCAGGAGAGGAAGCACAGAACGTATGTCTATGTGCTCGTTGTCACAGAAGTGCTGGAAGACTGGGAAGATTCAGTTAACATTGGTAAGTTGTCCCCAGATAGCCTCCAAAATGCTCCCCACAACGGGCCCTGGCCCACAGGTCATCACCCAGAGCCAGAAGCGAGCCTGATAAAAGAAATAATAGAAGGATACGTTTAATGACACAAACATGTCCATTTTGAACTTGTGAAAGTTAGTATTTTGAAGTGTTTAAAAGGAAGTTGAAGTTGGGTACGTGGTCCACAAATAGAAACATAGCACGTAAAAATAAGAAAAGACTGTTTCTAAAGTCGAATCGGACCCTCCTCAGCAGGTACCGACCCTTCTCCACAATGCTGGCCACGAAACCCCCGCTGAGAGCAGACCCTCGGTTGTTCCTTGTGATGATGCTTGTTCACATGGTTGGGGAAAGCTGTTGGTTTGGCAGGGTGAGCCTCTCCCTCCAGAGTCATTTAATAGACACGGAGTCGTGGGAGTAGTTTCCAGTGTTACTCCTATTACCCTTTGGGTGCCCCTGCCTTTCTCCTAAGGAGCCGTTTTCTTTGATCTCTCAAATCACTATTGGACGTGTATCTTTTGAACTAAAAACATGGTGATCCAATGGTTGGTTCATGGTTTAATCTTTTGCCTCTAAAGGAAAGTATATTCTAGAAAAGTGTAATATTAATTTAACAACATCTGTTATAACCGGCAAACGGATAAAATTCACTTGCTAGAACCTCTCCCTTTATTGTGTGTATGCGCTTTGCCACCATGGCCCTCACACTGCTGATCGGGGCATCTCACAGCCCTTCAGCTTTTAACGGCTTCGTATCTGGTAAGGATGCAGTATGCTTAAGTAAATACATTCAGTGGGGGGTTATTAAAAATAGACTCCTTGACAGCCAGTGCTAGGGCTTTAAAAGGAGACAGAGATGAGTGTGGTGTGGCCCTGTCCTCAGAGCACTCTGTCAGGCGGGAGTCACACACTTGTGAGAGGAATTTTCAAGGTACCATTGCTCTATTAATATCCAACAAGCCTTTCACCTTGTACTACTTCTGAGAACTGAAATAATGAAATAATCTAAAATATGGAGGCTAACTCTGCAAGCCTTCCTTCCAGTGAGCCTTTTCCAGGTGGAAATTGGGTCTTAAATGGACACCTCCGTGAAGGATAAGTGAGCTAAGGCACACTCATCTGATGGAATGTCACGCAGCTGTTAAACGCGGACTTACGAAAGCTAGCGTACCACGGGGAGGTGCTTATGAATTGGTGTTGGTGAGTGAGGAAAGCAGGGTACAGACCCATATACACATGACTTAGAGCTACTTTAAATAGGAATTTGAAATGAAAACAAAAACGAGGGACTGGCTTTGACCTACAGACTTGGCAGTGACAAAAGACAAGGTAGCAGTGCTGGCGGGGTGCGGTGAGAATGGCATCCCAGCACACACAGGCAGCCCTGGGGCTCAGGATGGTCTTTCTGGAAAGCAGTTTGGCATTACAGGTCACAAGGTCTTCGGAGCCCAAATGTTTTATTCATCTCAGTTCTAGGCATCTTCCCCTGGGAGGCTAAAAGAAAAAATAAACAGATAAAGTGTTTTTTTTTAATTGTAGCATGATTTATAACAACTGAAATCGCAGACTGTTGATGTCCAGTGATGGGGACGCGGTTGCGTGAACGACAGCACGTCCATGCTGGATGTTACGATGTAGTGCAGCCATTAAATGTCACGTTTGGCATAACCTAGAAGAGCGCTCCAGAAACGGCGTGAAGTAAAAAAAGAAGTGATAACAATACTGATCATAAGCAAGCTCTTAACAGCATGTGCTGTGCCAGGTCTTGTTCAGACGGCTTACATATTAATCCTCACAGCAGACTTGTGAGATAGGTGCACTGTCCCTACAGATGAGGAAAGTGGGGCACAGCTCAGTACCTAGTGCAGCCACTTATGCCCAACTGACAGTTCATGAGAGCCAGTGATGCGATGGGAGCCCAGCAGATTCGCTCCAGCAGCCATGTGTCCAACCACAGCACTCTTACTAGAGCTTCTCGGGATTCGGGGCATCTTAAAAGCACGATCCCGTTACAGCTGTCAAGCGCAGTGCCTTTTTCCAGTTCGATGAAGGAAAAGCAAAAGGCACTAAAATATTTAGAGTAGTCCTTTCTGGTTTATAATGTTAACGGGTAATTTCCATATTCTTCATACTTTCTTCCATTTTCCAATTTTAAGCAATCCTCTTTTACTGTGAGAGAAAAAATAAAGGATTTTAAAACACGAATTTGGGCGGGGGGCAGGGGGGTGGGGAGGTAAGATAACAGACCGAAAAGTTAATAGTGATGGTGTTCTTTTTTTAAAAATATTTTGTAATATGTTAGTACATAACTCTTAAACACAAATTTTAAATGAACATCTGATTGATTACAAGCAGCCATCCTAATAATTCTGGAAGCTGACGCTCATGTTGAGTTTTGCAGGAGGTGGGGATGCTGGCTGCACCTCGGGTGTGTACCTGCAGGCCGAGCAAGGCCCAGAGGCCCAGCAACACAGGAAGAGACCCCGAGCAGCGGCTCTCTCTGGAGGGCGCGGTGTACCGTTAGCCCCTCACTCTTCAGATGTCAGCATTGCACATGGTCTCTTTCCTGCATCTGACACCCGTAGTGTTGGAGGCATAGAAGCGGGCTTGCATTGTTCTTGTAAGAAAAGAGAGTAAGGAAAACTAGCTCTGTAATGCATCGTCTTAAAGTGTTGATAACCGTGGCTTTCCTGTTTTCATCTGCATTTTCTCCAGAGTTATAAGATCAGAAACTTTTTGTCGCTTCCCTTTTGTGCTGATTTTCTTTTTTCTCTCTCTCTGCCTCCACAGGAAGGAAGAGGGAATGGTTTAAAATAGAAGATGCCATAAAAGTGCTTCAGTATCACAAACCGGTGCAGGCATCGTATTTTGAAACGTTGAGGCAAGGCTACTCAGCCAACAACGGCACCCCGGTCGTGGCCACCACGTACTCGGTTTCTGCTCAGAGCTCGATGCCAGGCATCAGATGACTGAAGGCTTCGTGTAAGAGGAATGGAAATTGGAAACTAGACTGAAGTGCAGATCTCCCCTCCCCTGCTCTTTTCACCTCTCCTCACAGGCCTCCTCTTCAATAAGACATGATGGGCGGCAGAGAAAGGGTTTATTGATGATGTTGCTGTTTGGTGTTAAGTGATGGGCTTTTTCTTCTCTTTTTATGGAGGGGGGCGGGGGGATGGGCATGTAATTTGTAAGTACTTTGGTGCATGATCGGTCCCTCCCTTTTCACACCCCCACAATTGTCTAAGGAGACAAACAGCCTTCCCTCTGCCTTGGATTCTGAAGTGTTCCTGTTTGTCTCATCCCAGCCCTGGCCAGACATTTTTCTTTGATTTTTAATTTTTTTTTTTATTAAAAAGATACCAATATGAGATGACACCTTTCAAGAATTTGTCCTGTACTGCGCTGTTCAGTCCAGTAGGTTGGTCACTTCCACTGCAGGATACATTTATCTACACATTATATACTGGGCATATAATATGTAAATAAATGACTTTTAGAAGAGGAATTTAACCGTTTAATTTTTCAAGGTTTGGTCTTGTTTCTTAAAGTCGGGGTGTTTCTGGAATGGAGAGCCTCGGAGTTAATTTACCTTTTTGTTTTTGATGCTAGTGGCTAGGTAAGTTTCCCTGTCCGCTCCCCTTTCCCCAGTCACTGACTGTAGTTCTATAGGGTACGGAGAGTTTAGCTACCTTCCTAGTGCTCCCAGGACTCATGGCCTTCTCTTCTCAAAGCTGTGTTTCCATGCCAAGAAAGAAACAGGAAGAAACCTATTTTCTTTTTTATTACCGAGTCAGGAGCAAATGGCCTCAGCTCAGACCTGGAGAAACAATGATAGAAATTGAATTCCTCCCTACATGTTGACAATAGGGATTTGAACTGGATTCTTGGGATTACTCTCGCAAAAACTGGAGCATCGAGCTTTGTTTCTATCCTGCTGGTTGGAATTTTTTCCATAATGCTACTTATTGCCAACAGTGGCCTCTCTCCTTGTGCATACATGCCTTACACTATGCCGAACGGGATACTGTCCTTGTGCTGAAGCATCCAGCTGTACTTGGCAAGCGCCAGGGTTCGGTCCCGTCCCCATCCTGGGTAACCATGTTAAGTTCCTGAAAAGTAACACGGGAGGAAAATTCAGGTGTTGGCTTATCTTTGTGATGTTACAGCATTTGGAATTGCACCATGGAGCATGCACAGAAATATTAAATTTGTCTCCCACTGGGATGCAGAAGGTCCACCTTCTGCTGAGAAATCGTGTGGGAGAATGCTCCGTCATTTACTAGAACGGCTACATAACGCGTTGGCTCAGTGCAGCTGTCGCGTTGGTCTCTGATACAGGTTTCATGCTGGCTTCACTTGCCAGTTGTGTTGTTCGGTTGGGAGGTGAACAGAAAAGGGTCTTGAGATCGAGGGGTGGGCCTGGGAGTGGGGACACTGATCAATCCCTGGTGTAGGACAGGAGTTTGTTGCTGTCCTCTTAGTGGCATCTCCTTTGTCAAAACGTAGCCAAGATGTGAAATTGAAATCGTAGTTCTCTTTATTTAAAACTTCTAATAAATACTCAAACGTTGAAAAGTTTTGCTCTTCCCTCCCACTAAAAGAGATGTATGTATCCAGTAGGCCTGTGTCATTCAGTGTTCCACATTTTGGGGGACATCTTTCGGTGAGCTTTAAACTTTGCTGTCTGTTCTCAGTTTGCATCTTCTCCCAGTCTTGAGGCACCGATCCAACAAGTAGTGCCCACAGTTTCCTTAGGATGCTGTCCTACCTCTGGGATAGGGATGTCCCCAAGTAAGGGTCCCAGTGGATAGAAACAGTACCATGGGATTTGAGTCTAAATACCAACTCGCTGTTCACATGTCCTACTCAGAAACGAACATATTGCTGCTTGTTGCCTAATTGAGAGCATTGTAAGTTTCTGTCCAAAGAAATAAAGGAGAAAATGAATTAAATTCAACTAAGCACTGAGTGGAATCCAAAAACACATTCTTCCAACTAAATTCTACCTTTATGATATGGATTGAAAGTACTTCGCAGGAAAACAGTCAGTACCCCTGAAAAGGGAACTGCAGCGTTCATAGTGATTTGTGCATTTTTTTTTAATTGTCTAAGGATGCTTTTACTGGGCTGGTGTCACAACACGTTACCCTACCGGGTCCACTTGGGATTGATGTTGGCGTCTTTGGGTCAGGAAAGTGAACTGTGCCAAGAAGCATCTTTCAGTGACATGAATGGATCCTATTAATGCAGTTAACTGAGGAAATTGTGCTGATGCTTTCTTAACTGACAAAAAGAGGCTTTGTCCAACCAGAATTGTTGAAACTGGTGCTATTTTCTGTTGCACTGGGATTCTGATGAGCAGGGATTGGTGGTTTTTTCCTCCCTGGCACTGTTAACAACATGGCTGTCTTTCCTGGTGTGTGGTCATAGCCCTTTTGTGATAGATTACTTAGACCCCTGGGTGCAATAGCCTTTATACCTCCCCAGAGAAATCAAGGAGAAGCAAAAGGAAGCACAGAAATCCTACTTGCAGAATCTTTCTTTGACGCTGATTTGCCATGAATTCTACAAGTATTCACCTGATTCAGGCTTGACAGAAACCAGTTGTTGTGTACAGGGCAGGTTAATAAAGTCTCTTTCTCACAGTGAATTTGCATGTCCTAGATTCGGGTTATTACTGGGGCATCCATCACAGTCTGCCATGCTCAGGATAGAGAAAGATAGCATTGGATATTTTTAAATAAAACTTTGTTTTTAGTTTACAAATTTGCAGCCATTGGGGGAACATCAGTGAGGTTATGCCATCTTTTTGGACCAGGACTCTGTGTGTGTGTGTGTGTGTGTGTGTGTGTGTGTGTGTGTGTGTGTGTGTGTAAGAGAAAGGCTACCGGGAGTCAGCTGTATTAGATTTTTTTGTAGCCTCCCAGAATGGCGCAGCCCATGAAACAGAGGAGTCTTGATTTTCCCCATAGCAAACATAGCACGATGGAAAAGTTAACGAGTTGACCATGTTTTGTTTTTACAAGTGTCTGCGGCCCCATCTGCCCTGCGGGGAGAGGGTTCCCTCACTGCTGAGTCTGAGCTGAGGCCATCTGGTGGGATCAAAGAGTGTGGGACTATATCACCCGCCTTGAGGCTGCGGAAGGCCTAGGAGGTGGCTTCGCTGCAGGATTTCCGCCCTCTGCATCATGCTGAGTGGTGCTGTGGAGCTGTGAGGCACCTGAGGCTTTGCTTCTCGCAGCCTCTGGGGAGCAGAGTGGGTCACTGCCCTTCAGCAGCTTTTGCAGCAGTTTTGTAAACGTGTTGCTACCCCGTCAAGTTCCTTCTTGACAGATATTTTCAGTTTTGATGTTAGGAGTCAGTCTCTTAGACTTGCTTAAAAGAAAAAAAAAATCACCTCTTGTTTTGTAAAGAAAACAAAAGTTCCACACAGGGCTGCTGTTCCTCCTTCTTCCCCTTTTGCTTCTCTACATCCAGTGCTCCTTGGAGGCTCACCCTGAACCTTGTTAACCAGAGGAGTAATCGGTCTTCTGCCGGACCCGGCTGTGCATTTCACACGTTGTACTTGTCATTTTACGGGCTTGTCAGTTCCATCTAGTGAGTGCTGCATTAATGCCTTCGTTGGTTTCCCCAGCTGATCTTTTTTTAAAACTTAGCTTAGCCTGAGCCACGTTTTGTTTTTTTGTTTTTTTAGTTCACAAAGAGGATCTAACAACCACAGAGCGATTTTTACCACAACTGTGTGATTTGTAGTATTTCTGAAGTGTTCTCGAAGTCCATCCCAGTTGAGAGAAAATTTAAAGTTGGAAGAAATCCCTGGAGAAGTCTTCCCAGTGGGCTGTATTTCTGCTTTAAGAGACATGAGGATTAGTTAAAATTGCCAATTGAGCCTCATCCTGGTCCCATCTGCATTTCAGAAAATAATCCACATCTTTATAACAAATAGATGTGTTAACGCAAGCAGCTCTGGGGTGAGGAGATTATTCAGTGCTGATTACATAATGGGACAGCTCTTGTGGTTCTTATTATTGAAACTCTACAAGAGGTCAGGCCTGAAGCTATGCAGGTCATACTGCCGAGTTGAGGACAGTCACTTCTTCTGAGCCCTGCTGGGATGGAACCTACTTCCCCAAGGCTGTGGGAATCTTCCAGACTGTGCAGCTGTCCATGTCAGTGACCTCAGCCTTGCTCCATCCGGGCACCCATCTCGCTTAGAGTAGGTGGGGAAGCACCACAGGGTCAGCTTCTGTTCTCCAGGGTGAGCCTTGCAACAGAGACCTCACCATCCCGGAAGAGCTGTATTTTCCATGTCACTTTAGATGTCACCTAAACCGACGAGACATTCGAGATTTTCAGGTAGTAAATTGGGAAGCATTGGCTGCAATCCATAAAAGATAACTGTTGTCTGTATGTTAGGTGACTTGAGGTCACCACAGCCCCTGGGAACCTAGAGATGTGAGGCAGACTCTCCTTTGGAAGCCAGCGTCCTTCTTCTGCCTCTAAAAGGGCAGTTTCACATTTTGACCACATTTTTGCATTAGCTGATAACCCTTCAGGGATGTGAGAAGCCTAATCAGAACATCGGAGGAAACGATACCTCTCACCTTCAGATTGATCAAATGATTTGTCCTCCTAGTCCCCTTAAAAATTAATAAATAAGAGAAAGAATGCCGTTTGGTGTTGGTTTGGACACACTCCTTGAGCTGAGGCCAGTAGTCACGTGATTTTGTGAGTCTGCCAATAGGAAGCCTTCTAAGCAAAAGAGGCATGTGTCTCCCCTAAGGCTTTGTTTATAGTGATGATTTGGCGAGCTAAAAAAGGCGATTGTCCACTTGGAGGGGAGCTCGGAGGGAGGGAAGCCGGAGGGAAGCCGTTCACTCTGAATTCACACCAGGAGGGATTTTGCTGGAGAAGAAAGTGCCTCTGGCCAAAAAAGTAAGATTAAGATCTGAAAGGTGGACAGGCATTGCTTCTGTTCCTTGGCATTCGGCTAATAATTAACTCTGGGTTTCCTTTGGTTTACATTCTCAGTTCTTAACCCCAAACAGGGGCCCCTAGAACACCAAAAACCGCTGGAGATAGCCTTTAAAAGATACAAAAACAGCAGCATTGCCATATTCCAGGTTCATCACCATTTCCATATGCTCCGCATCCTTCCGTATGCACTGCAGCCCGGCCAGATATGGAGACCGCGTCATCACTGAGTTGAGAAACAAATTCTGGGTCTGGAACAATCACCTGCCAAATTGCTTACCGTCTGTGGAAGTTGTCTGTGGGGGTGTACCTTTCACAGAACATTTCAGCAGTATAGTGAAATTGCTCTGGGCTTGACGTCCCAGTCAGGCATTTGGGTCAAAATTGTAAGTCTTTAGGCCTCCTTAGGAAAAAGGAAAGATGCCTACGGCCCAGTGCTGGGCCTTGAGACTGTACCCCCCTCTCCCTAGGGTGGGGCAAAGTGGCACCTCCAGGAAATCATTTTTCCAGTGAGATTGTCCATAAATCCCGACGGGACTTATGAACCATAATCCCAGTGTGAACCTGTCGTAGCACTCTGATGCTCCACTGAAAATGGTATGCTAGAGCGGCTCACAGATCCTTACAGCTGCTTTCACCTCTTTGTGGTCCCATTGCGGGGAAGAAAAGCTTTTCAGGGTTAAACCTTGGTCTTTAACCTCTGGTTTGTTGTGGAGAAAATGTGTCACTGACACAGGATCTGAAGAAGACCTCTCGTTTTGGTTACTCGAGTCCAGCAGCATGACGATATGCCGCACGCCAGGGAAGGTAGAGGCCGATTGCCAAGACACCCAGACCCCAGAATGGTCCATTCCACAGCGAGCCTCCATAGGGAACGGGTCTGAAGTTAGGTCTTGGAGAACTTTCAGAGCGCTGAGGTGAAGGAAGGACTCCGAGGGCCTTTGCTCAGCAAGGAGGCAGCTTGTGCTCATCCCCAGAACATGAAGGAGCTTCGAAGGGAATGGCAGGCATCTGGGCCACAGCCTGCAGACACGAACCTTCCCTTCTGCCGCTTCCCACATGGCTGTGCGCTTTTTGCTCTGAATCCAGGGGCAATCTCCTCTCCAAAATCGAATTTGCTTCCGTTTTGGTTAACCTCTGAGAACCTCACTCACCCTTTCACTCCCACCTGTGGATGGACGTAGATGTGTCGCTCGGGGCCCGGATGCGTAAGTGAGCATAGCCCAGCAGCACAGTGTTGTATTTAGTAGTTAGAAAAACAGCTGGTCCACTCTGTTATAAAAGAAATACGGTATGTGGTGCAGTTTTGTAAATATCAGGTCCGTTTTATTGCTTCATGGTCTGAAAGCTTTCTGCCGGGTTTGTAATCAAGGAAAAGGCAGATGGCTAGAATAAGTAAAACTTAGTTAATACCTCTGTCTTAAGAAAGATAGCTGCCAGTTTGCCATGTGCGTAAGGAAGTCAGGAGCACTTGAGGATGTGGGGGGCTGTTGTGAAAGGAAAGCAGGTGGCTGTGGCCTGCCCACGTGTGTCAGAGAGAGAGAGGACGTGGAAGCCCGTTGGTAGCATCTTTAGATTTGCTCTGGCCGGCCCAGCCTTTACTTCGTGGATCTTGTCTCCCATCCTGTCCAACGACCTTGCTAGGGAATGGGCATCGAGGCCCCAGCTCTGTTTGCCCGGCTACAGGGTGTGGCCTCCAAACGGTATGAGGTTTCTTGAAGGGGCTTCCTCACTACGATTCCCTCCACGTCACTCATCTACCGTCAGCATCAAAAAGGTTAAACTCCCCGGGACCATGCCAGTTGTAAAACAGGTGAACTAAATGTGCTTTTTTTTCCCCTTTCGCAAGTGTGTTGTCCAGATGCAGTCCCCCTTTGGCCAAGTTCAGCAGGAATTTCCAGGGAACCCCTTCAATTGAGGCAAGCAGCCAAGATGTTTTGAGTTTTTTCCCCAAAGGACAAAGTCTTTTGTCCCTTCCCCCTAGTGCTCATACAGTGTAGCTGAATCTTAAAAGGTCAAGTCTAGTAATAGCTCCCTCCAGAACTGAGACGAGAGCGAGGGGCCCATGCCCCTGGGGACCAGTCCCCCGGGGGACCCCACATGCTCGAACTAGACTGTTCTGATCCCACCACGAGTCTGCTGCTCTCCCCTTCCATCAGGGCCACCCAGAAGAGCGGACAACTTCACCTTCCCATCATTAGGTCACCTAGCCCGCCGGTGACCATTCTGGAGGGAGAGTGTGTGTATCACCTGCCTCGGCGGTGTGCCTCCTGTTTGTAGAAAGGGTAGAAAGTGGAACATCCAGTGGGCCAAGCACTGCCATCCTTGGAGAGGCTGGCAGAAATGACCCCAGCGAGCTCAGCACAACTGAGGAAACCAAGGAACGGCACTTATATGGGAGGAGGGGTTGGTTATGGTCCTTTTACCTCTTGGGACCTGATGGTGCAGTATGGAAACTGGATTGGGAACCCTGTGACCCTTCCCCCCAATGCAAATGCACCCCAGGACTTGGGAGCTTCCAACCCATGGGTGCACGGTCTTGTTTTCCATTTCTTGTTTCCAAAACAATCTTGCTTGGTATTGCATGGAAAGTCCCATTTTCCTTCCTTCCTCCTTGGGGCCACCTGCCCAGACCTGGCCCCTTCCCCAGTATCGTCCTAGCACTCGCAAGCAAGACCCGCGCGGTGCCCGGAGGCGTTGAGGGGAGTGGAATTTGGTCCGGAGAAGGCGGCAGATACCTGAATATTCTGGCTTCCTCTTCTCAGGGAGGGTGTTTTTAGGCTTCCTTCACACCCCTCCTGTGGGTGCCATCGGGTTGTGGAGGAAGGGCTGAAGAGAAAGGGAGCTGTGTCCAGCCAGCCCAGGTTTGTGTCCGAGACAGGTACACAGATGTGAGTCCCACTCTCCCCCTTTACTGGCAGGCCCGTCATATGTAACCTTTCACCTTTACTAAAGTGTCTGTTTCTGCCGTGCCAGCAACAGAGGACAGACAGACCCTTCCCTATAGTCTGGATAGAGCTTTGGTACTTGCCCTAAAGTTTCACCGTCCCCACATCCCACTCCTTTTTGTAAAAACGATGCTTAAGCCTGTGAGCGTGCTGTTCCTTTCTATGTGTTAATCAGTTTCCTTCCATTTGAGCTGTGTGGGAGGGAAGGGCATTGGAATTGTAGGTTGTAATCTTGTGCCAACCAATAAAAACCAGTATTTCACACACATCCCTGCTCAGTGTCTGGTCTCTTCTTTCTCGAGGTTTTCCTCGAGACACCAGTCTTCTTTGGGTTCCACCCCCGCTCTCTGCTGCGGTCTTGAGAGTCAGAGGTGGCCCTGTTCGAGGGAGAAGCGAATTGGGAGAAGCCCATGGCAGGCAGCGAGACTCGGTGCTTGGGTTCCGCCAGCCCTGCTGCGAGGTGCCCAGGGAGACTCGGGTGACCTGCCCCCCCATCCCAGTGGGGCTTTCCTTCCTTAGGAGCCCAAAGGGGTACGGAAGAGAGGCGAGCCACATCTAGGACAATACGAGAGTACGGCAAGAAGTTGCTCTCCTGTGTGGGACCAGGAGTTGGCTGCGGGAGAGTCAGGAAGCCTTTATTTCAAGGACCTTGTCTCCCGTCCTCTCCGGCGATTTGGGGAGGGCTGGAGAGGACGGGATGGGCTAAAGGGCTGGAGCCGCGTTCGGAAGAGGTGTAGCGGCAGGACTTGCGGGCAGAGGAGAGCAGGCAGAAGCCATCGGTGGGAGAGCCACGCTGAGTAACCTGGGAGACCAACAGAGAACATTTTGGGCTGTCATGAAAAACAAAGCATGATGAGGCCAAATTACGAAAGACCAGGAAAGCCCGGCCAAGGAGTTTGGCTTGGTCCACGTAAAGCATTCCTGAACAAGATAGTCCCGTAATGTCGCCCGTGTTTGAGGAGGAGGCAGCAGGAGAGGTTGGAGAGGAGTGGTTTGGAAGCTTGTGCTGCCCAGTCCATGAGGTGATCCAGACTCAGGGAGTGAATGAACCTCGGGATGAAGAGAGGGATATAGAAGCAAGAATAAAGAGCATGTCACGATCAGATAAACATGTCCATCCGCTGAGGCGGGCCGGCCTTCCTGGAATTCTGGTGGCATCACCACTAGCCAAGTTTCGTAAGCGAACAAACCTGATGTGGTCCGTGTACCCAGAGAGTCACTACCAGGCTGAGACTCACACGGAGACCTAACTCACAATGGACTGAGGTGGATGTGCCGGGACGACAGTTGGCTCTTGTATATGATGATAAATGTCAAACCAAGTTAACCTGGTTAGTGCAGTGGCTATCTGTGTGGGTAGCCAAAAATAGGCAGGAAGTTGGTTACGGAACAATAATAACCCGATGACTTCATTCCACCAAGGGCAAATGCCCTATCAGTTGGCCAGGGCACCCTGGGCCCCTAAACTCTGATTCCGCAGCCCTCCTTTGTCCGTCCTGTGATGATCACCCCTCCTTTATCAAAGGATTCCTTCTTTTGCCAGATTGAGTGTGCACAACGAGGCTGTGAGCTTATAAACACTAACACAAGGGATGTGCTATGCTTAACGAAACTACCAGATGGCAATCTCTAATTGGGATCTGGGGTCCCCAGAACTCTCCACTCTCCCGTGTCCGACTGTGACAGGCCATTACGCAGGTGGCCCATCACCATCACATTTACTACATGTTGATTGTTCTTCACCCTCGGAGGATAGATGCAAACTAGGATTATTTTGCTGCAGCCCGGTGTTTCTATAGCCTGTAGGACAAGAGAGAGGTCTGTAGGGTCCCCAAAACTTTGTGCACGGGTGAGGGGAGGAAATGAGCTCAAAGGACACCAGTGCAGCTCTGACCATCCAAGCCAGACTTAGGTTGGCACAATTCTCGCCCATCCCTCAGGCAGGCTGGCTCCCATCCTCTCCAGAGACCTGATAATCGTACCCAAGAAAGCCTGGCGTTGTAAACCATGATCTTGTTTGCTTACTGGTTTCAGTCACATTTGGGGTGTGAAAGGTTTATTTTACCTCCTCGGTCTTGTGACACCCAACGAACAGCCTCTGAGGATGCAGCCACGTGGCTCCATGTTCTGTGTCCTGAATACCAGCAACGTGCTAACCCCAGGACACACAGTCCTCACAGAGGCACCTGCTTGGGTGACAGATGGCATGAAATCGGAGAGATGACAGCCTGGGGAGGTAAGCCATTAGGGGTGGGGTGAGAGGGGACGGTGGAGAGAGCTCAAGCAGGAGGACCATAGGGTGGAAAAGAGGAAGGGACCGGGCGCCCGGGTGGCTCAGTCGGTTGCGTATCCAACTTGGGCTCAGGTCACGATCTCACAGCTCGTGGGTTTGAGCCCCGTGTCGGGCTCTGTGCTGACAGCTCAGAGCCTGGAGCCTGTTTCGGATTCTGTGTCTCCCTCTCTCTCTGCCCCTCCCTTGCTCTTGGTCTCTCTGTCAAAAATAAATAAACAACAGGGGCGCCTGGGTGGCTCAGTCGGTTGAGCGACCGACTTCAGCTCAGGTCACGATCTCAGGGTTTGTGAGTTCGAGCCCCGCATCGGGCTCTGTGCTGACAGCTCAGAGCCTGGAACCTGCTTCCGATTCTGTGTCTCCCTCTCTCTCTGCCCCTCCCCCACTCATGCTCTGTCTCTGTCTCAGAAATAAATAAACATTAAAAAAATTTTTTTTAAATAAATAAAATTTTTTTTAAGAAAAGAGGGAGTCGGAAAAGGGAGGAAAGACACGTCGAAAGGCTGCCTGCTGTAATAGAAGAGTGAGTGTTGCAATTAGACCAGGGTTCAGGTCTCAGCTGCTGACAGGCTCTGTGATCTTGGACAAGTTACCATCCCTGTTCCCTCCTATTCGGTGGGAGAGAAGTCTCTTTTTGGTGATTGTTGTGAGCCTTCAATAGGTGAAGGAATGTGTGGACGGGGCACCTGGGAGGCTCTGTGAGTTAAGTGTCCGACTTCAGCTCAGGTCGTGATCTCGTGGTTCACGAGTTCAAGCCCCGCATCGGGCTCCGTGCCGGCTGCTCCGGATTCTGTGTCTCCCTCTCTCTCTGCCCCTCCCCCGCTCACTCTGTCTCTCTCGCAAAATAAAGTAAAATAAAATAAAAGACATTAAAAAAATAAACAGTAAAAGTAAAGGAATGTGTGCAACGTCCAAGTTGGTGGGTGATCATCCAATGGTAGCCGTGAGTGGACACCTGTTTGGGAATCGCCAAGGGCCGTGCCAAGGTCACTGAGTCACAGCACGTAGAGATCATCACAACGCAGGGGAGTGACGAGTGCAATAAAAAGAAGGCTGAGGGAGGGACTGAGGAGCCGCCGTCTGGGATTCAGAGGGCTGAAGGAATTCTCAGCTGAGGGGACAGCGTGTGCAAGGGGAGGCCACGGCACCGTGCTCGTGTAACGGCAAGTTGGCTGGAACACGATATCGACAGTGAGCCGGGAGGAGAGAGAGAGACGGGAGGTGCCGCGGGAAAGGTCAGCTGGGGTCAGGTGGCTTGGCAGGCCGTTTGAACTTTACTCCGCATGACTGGGAAGCCAACAAAGGTTTTAAAACAGAGCAGTGACTGCATCGGGACGGGCATCTGAGGAAGATGATACCAGCATCTGCCGAGCGGTCCCGGTGTTCCGGGCCCTATGGCCCCGCAGTGTGTTCACGGCTCTGCATTCACATTTCGGCTCTGCATTCCCGCGACGCGTAGGACCTGTATCATCGCCACTGGGTGGTAAAGGCTTAGGGAAGCAGACTGCTTTTGAAAGGAATTGGACCAACTCATTCGAAAAAATCGTAGGGTAAAGTGCCAAGGACGCCTAACGATAATTGTGAAAAACAAGGGAGAATACCGGGCTACGAGGAAGTCCTGTGTTCTGTCTGTAGTAAGACTTAATATCGGGGGGCGGGGGGGGGGGGGGGCGCCCGCCCGGCTCAGCCTGTAGAGCACGCGACTCTTGATCCCCGGGGCCGTGAGTTCGAGCCCCACGTTGAGGGTAAAGATGACTTAAATAACAAACCTTAAAAAAAGGGAATCAGATACCATTAAAAAAAAGATTTCGGGGGCGCCTGGGTGACTCAGTCGGTCGCGCGTCCAACTTCAGCTCAGGTCATGATCTCGTGGTTCCCAAGTTCAAGCCCCGCATCGGGCTCTGGGCTGACAGCTCGGAGCCCGGAGCCTGCTTCGGATTCTGTGTCTCCCTCTCTCTCTGCCCCTCCCCCACTCATGTTTTGCCCCCTCTCTCTCCCCCTTCCTCTCTCTCTCTCTCTCAAAAATAAATATGTATTAAAAAATTTAAAAAAAAAAAAAAGATTTCCTATAGGGGCAACCTGAGAGACTTAGTTAAGTGTCCAACTCTTGATTTTGTCTCAGGTCATGATCTCATGGTTCGGGAGATCAAGCCCCGCATCAGGCTTTGCACAGACATGGAGGAACCTGCTTGGGATTCTCTCTCTCTCTCTCTCTCTCTCTCTCTTTCTCTCTCTCTCTCCCCCACTTGTTCTCTCTGTCTCAAAATAAATAAACTTTAAAGAAAAGAAAATTTCATATAAAGATATAGTAACTAAAACTAAAACAGTGGGATAGAGAAATAAATGAGACAATACAGGGGACCGAGAAACAGACCCATGCAAGTTGGTAATATGTAAAGAGCCAGAGGCTACATGCACCTGAGTGGGGAAAGACCGGGTTCCTCAGTAAATGGTGTTGCAAGAGCTGGCTGGCCAAATGGAAAAAAAATAGATTTAGCTCCTTACAACATACATGAAAATAAGTTCACAAATGTGTAAAATGGATACCTTTTAGAATAAAAATAGAAGTTCAGTAATATATCTGGGGCCACCCAGGTAATAAATGGAGACACTGTATCTCGTCAAGCCTGAGGGGTCTGGTGCCAGATCCTGCCCTCTTAACGCACTCAGTAGGTGTTCTGTCCCAGTCCCTTCAGAGTGTAAGACGGACCAGTGCAAACAGACACTGAAGGCAGGGCGGTGGCGATTGGAGGCTGGATTGGCAGCCGGTCCCCACATACCTTACGTGAAGGATCGCTGAGGAGGCAGAGGGAGGGACTGTCGCCATATCACCGTCACTCAGTCGACAGATTGGGCACCGATGATGTACCACCCCCTGCCCGGTGTCCGTGTGATAGATACCATCACAAGCTCAACAAACGTTTACCGAGGGTGGTCGTGTTACCGGGTGGGTGTGAGAAGGATAAAAATAAGGCAATAGCAGTGAATCATTGCATGGTAGGGCTGGGAGGATTTGGGAGATCAACTGTCCAGTCCTCTCGTTTTATAGATTGGGAAATAGGCACGGTGAGAAGGGACTTTTCTCTTTTTTCACAGTATTCTTGTTTGGAACCCTGAGCAAGGAACACAGCTCCCTGGCCGTGTTGTAAATAACCAGCTCCTCTGTCTTTCTTGGCGTGAAATTATCTTTTTATTTTTTTAAGTTTATTTATTTTGACAGAAAGAGTGTGTGTGAGTGCAGGAGGGGCAGAAAGAGAGGGAGAGAGAGAATCGCAAGCAGGATCCCTGTTGAGAGCGTGGACCCTGAGGCGGGGCTCGGTCCCACAAACTGTGAGATGATGACCTGAGCCGAAATCAAGAGTCGAACACTGGGGCACCTGGGTGGCTCAGTCCGTTAAGCGTCCGACTTCGGCTCAGGTCATGATCTCGCGGTTTGTGAGTTTGAGCCCCGCGTCGGGCTCTGTGCTGACAGCTCACAGCCTGCAGCCTGCTTCGGATTCTGTGCCTCCCTTTCTCTCTGCCGTCCGCCCCACCCCCCCCCCACCCCCCCCCCCCCGCCTCGTTCTCTGTCTCTCAAAAATAAATAAATGTTAAAAAAAAAAAAAAAGAGTCAAACACTTAACTGACTGAGCCACCCAGGCGCCCTGAAATTAACTTTTTTTTTTAACTGGTTATCCTGCTCTGGCCACCAAACACTATCCAGCCAGTGCCAGGCAGGTCTAACCCTGTTTATCACTTCCTTACTCATTCAACCATTTTTTTTAATGTTTTTATTTATTTTTGAGACAGAGAGAGACAGAGCATGAGCGGGGGAGGGGCAGAGAGAGAAGGAGACACAGAATCCGAAGCAGGCTCCAGGCTCTGAGCTGTCAGCCCAGAGCCCAATGCGGGGCTCGAACTCATACACCGCGAGATCATAACCTGAGCCAAAGTCCGACGCTCAACCGACTGAGCCACCCAGGCGCCCCACATTCAACCATTATTTACTTCCATCTTTTTTGTCCCCATGTTCTTCCCTGCAGCCTTCCTATAGAATTCCATCCTGGAATGACCCCATTCATTCCTATCCCTCCCTATGCAAGAGCTGAGCCTGCCCAAAGAAAACCATATACTGTGGGGTCACCATGGGTTCATGCCTCCCCTCCACAGAGCCTCCGGTGCCACCCATCAGTGGCCAGCGACTGCCACATTGACAAGTCCAAAGGTCACTTTTCTTCTCATCTGACTTCACGGACCCCTCCCTTCTCCTACTGATGTCTTCAGCAATACTTCTCATTCTCCTCCCACCCATAGCTTTCAGAGTAAAGTTCCAACTCCTTAGATTAGCACTCAGTATCTTTTGTGATTTGGCCCCTGCCCACCTCTGCAGACTCTTTTCCTGCCACTGACCTTGCCCTTCTTTACCCCTGGCCGCAAAGAACTTTCTGCTGTGCCCTTCTTCGGGAAAGATCTCTGCGATTCTCTCCCGTAGGTGGGGTTGTGGAAATCGGCATGTGCCTTCATTCTGAAGGCACCTTCTCAGGCAGGGAGAGTATCTCTCTGTTCTTGGTATCTGGCTGAGTGCTTCAGAGCAGGTACCTAGGAAATGGAGGTTGGAGGAAGCTAAGAGCCAAATGGCATTGTGGGAACGTCCACAGCACAAGGAAATGTATGCCTGATGTCACCCTGTACTCTAGACAACAACACCACCAGCCGTACACACACCCCTTCACTTTTCCCCAAACTTGGAAAGAAGCCAGTGGCGGCCTGACCTCAGGGATCTGGGGGGGGGGGTGGGGGGGTGGCGAGGGAGATGTTTGGACAGGGGGAGGAGAGCACCACAGTAGTCTCTTCCCTTTGGGATAAGGGTGATGCTCAACCAGCGTAGCACCCACCGAGTCCCCCTCCCCAGCTTTCTCTTCCTGCCTTGAGTTTGTGGGTTGGAGGGGAAGAGGGGGAAGGTGCTTCTTCAGGGGAGAGGAAAACCCCAGTTCCTATTCCCCTGATCTCTCAGCCCAGGATCCTGCGAACCTCAGGGCGGGACCTAATGGAAGGCTGGTCACTTCCTGTGGGGCCTGTGCCTGCGACCAGCCGCGGAGGCCAAGTTGGGATTGAGACCTGAGAAGGGCAGGGCAGTTATGGATATTTGCAGATCGAGGGGCGGAGTCCAGGGTAATTTGTGTTACTGGTGGGGAACTTGATTTGAGAAAGTTGAGCGGACCCACCTGTATAACAGCTAATATTATCTGACCAGCGCTTTCCAGTTTACAAAGTACTCTCCCATCAGTTCAAACAATTCCTTGGACACCTACTGCCGACACAGGGCCAGGGGCCAGGGCCTTGACCCGCACTTATACCCTGAGGGGCGGGTGCTCTGATCCCCACCTCATTGTTGAGGGAGCTGAATGAAGCCTGGAGGAAGAGTGAAGGGCAGGAGGAAAAATAGGTCGGGTGTGGGTCAGGTTCAGAAGGTGAAGGAAAGCCAGAGCGAAGCAAGTCGGGCCTCTGGTGGTGACAGGGGCTGGCCAGTAAAAAGGTGCCTCCAGCCGCCCCTTCCTTCTGCTGCATTTTAAGACCCACTTAGTCCCTCCTCACTCTTTCAGGATGTGCAGGCCCGGCCTGGGGGCACCTGATGGCCTCCTTCGCTAGCCTTGGCCCTGCTGGCCTTTGGAAAGAGGGTGAGCCTCCTTCCTGATAGTTGCAGACAAATCACCCGGGCCTCTGCTATTTGGGGGCCTGGGGTGGGACCATCACGTAGTCGAGGCAAGCCCAGGGCTGGAGGCCAGGGTGGGAGGGGCCCTACTCCTGGAACTTCTGGCAGCTCCTGCGAGGACCCTGAAGTGGAGAGAGCCCCAAAACAACAAAAAGACACGGCCTTGCTCCGAGGCCCCGTGCCTCACCTCCTCCGACCGCCGGTGACATCACAACGGCAGGAGCAGGGACTATGGGGACCTTCTGCCTCAATCCCAACCGGCCTTGATCCCAGAGTGGGGTGGGGGCCGAGGCTGACCCCGCTCTACTGGCCAGTGTCTTCTCAGAACCTCTTCCTCCACGCCTCCCTCCTTCTGGAGCTGCCCCCCCCCCCACTCCCCCTGCCTGGGGGAAGACCCACGGGCTTCTGAAACAGGCAGAGGAGCAGCTGAGTAGAGGCACAGAGAAGGTGCGAAAAAACAGAGGGGCTTCGGGCAGAACGCCAAGTAACCTAGCAAAAAAAAGTGAGCCGGTGTGAGAAAAAGCCTAGAAGGAAGCACCCTCTGAAGTTGGGGTTATTGAGTACATTTTTTCTGTGTTATGTTGCACATCCTCCAGCTCTTGCTGGTAATCTGTTTTTGCGGTGAGAAAGGAAATCATCCCTTGCCCTTAAGGAGCATTTTATTTTACCTGATGTTTAGTCCTTGTATGTTATTCCTGCCAGTCAGCCGATCGTCTTATTTATGAGGTAGGTGTGATTAGCATTTTGGAGGCAGGGACTGTGAGACTCCATCGTGGTGAATGACGGACTTGAAGGCACAATAGCAGCCTGTGGTCTGTTCTGGAGACTGTTCTGTGTGTCCTCGAGAACAGTGCCTATTCTGTTGTCGGGAGGAGTGTCCCGTAGTCTTTTAGGTCCAGTTGGTTTCTAGTGTTTTCCAAGTACTCTATTTCCTTACTGATCTTCTGTATAGGATATTCTGTCCATTATTTGTTTTTGTTTTTTTTTTCATTTTTTTTTTAACGTTTATTTATTTTTGGGACAGAGAGAGACAGAGCATGAAAGGGGGAGGGGCAGAGAGAGAGGGAGACACAGAACTGGAAGCAGGCTCCAGGCTCTGAGCCATCAGCCCAGAGCCCGACGCGGGCTCGAACTCACGGACCGTGAGATCGTGACCTGAGCTGAAGTCGGACGCTTAACCGACTGAGCCACCCAGGCGCCCCTGTCCATTATTTGTTTTAATGTTTATTTATTTATGAGAGAGTGCAAGCGGGGGAGGGGCAGAGAGAGGGGGACAGAAGATCCGAGGAGGGCTCTGCGCTGACAGGCTGACAGCAGGCAAGCCCGATGTGGGGCTCGAACCCACTAACTGAGAGATCATGACCTGAGCCGGAGTTGGATGCTCCACTGAGCCACCCAGGTGCCCCTGTCCATTGTTTTTTTTTTTTTTTTTAATTTTTTATGTTTGTTTATTTTTGAGAGCGAGAGAGAGCATGAGTGGGGGAGGGGCAGAGAGAGAGGGAGACACAGAATCCGAAGCAGGCTCCAGGTTCCGAGCTGTCAGCACAGAGCCCGATCCAGGGCTCGAACTCACAGGCCGCGAGATCATGACCTGAGCCGAAGTCGGCTGCTTAACCGACTGAGCCACCCAGGTGCCCCGCCCCTGTCCATTATTGAAAGTAGGTGCCTGGGTGGCTCAGTCGTTTGAGTTGATTTCAGCCCAGGTCATGATCTCACCGTTCATGGGTTGGAGCCACCCCCACCCCCGTCAGGCTCTGGCTGACAGGGCAGAGCCTGCTTGGGATTCTCTCTCTCTCCTTCTCTCTCTGCCCCTCCCCGACTTGCGCTTTCTCTCTCTCTCAAAGCAAATAAACTTTAAAAAATAATAAAAAAGAAAAGAAAAGAAAGTAGGGCTCTGAAGTCTCCGACTATTATTGTAGACGTGTCTATTTCTCCCTTCACTTCTGTCATTGTTTGCTTCATATATTTTGAGATTCTGTTATCCTCTTTAGAGAAATGGCTATTCAAGTCCTTTGTATTTTTTGATTTATTTTCAGTTAGATCATTTTTTATTTTATTATTTATTTATTTGTTGTTGTTGTTGTTGTTGTTTTTAAGTAGGCTCTACACCCATTGTGGGCCTTGAACTCATGATTCTGAGAGCAAGAGTCTCATGTTCTACTGACTAGGCCAGCCAGGCACCCTGGTTAGATCATTTTAAAATCCATCCTGGGGGTGCCTGGGTGGCTCAGTTGGTTGAGTCTCTGACTCTTGATTTCAGCTCATCCCAGGGTCGTGGGATTGATCCCAGGGTCGTGGGACTGAGCCCTGCGGGCTCCACACTGAGCGTGGAGCCTGCCTAAGATTCTCTCTCTTCTGCCACTCTCTCCCCATTCGTGCTCTCTCCCTCTCTCAAAAAAAAAAAAAGAAGTTTAAAAAAATCCATTCAGCCAATCTGTCTTCTTATGTGTGTAGTAAAATATACATAAAACTCACCATTAAGTATATACTTCAGTGGCATTAAGTACATTTATAATGTATAATCATCACCAATCTCTGTCTTTTAATTGGTGAACTTAATCCGTTTACATTTAAAGTGAGTAGTGGGGTACCTGGCTAGCTCAGTGGGTAGAGATTGTGACTCTTGATCTCCAGGTCATGAGTTTGAGCCCCATGTTGGGCATAAAGCTTACTTAAAAATATGAATAAATAAAATAAGTGATTACTGATATTGAAGGATTTACTTTTGTGATAGTGTTCTTTTCTATATGTCCTCTTCTTTTGTTCCCCAGTCCTTCCAATACTGTGTTCTTTTGTGTTTGATTTTTTTTTCTAGTGTACCATTTTGATTTCCTCTTCACTTCCTTTTCTGTATATTTCCTACTTGTTTTCTTAGTGGTTACCATGGGGATTACAGTTAATATCCTAAGATTAGTAGCTAATTTATCATCAGACACCATGAAGGCCTAAAACCAGTAGGATGATATATTTAAAGTAGTGATAGGCAGGTGCCTGGGTAGCTCGGTCGGTTAAGCATCCAACTCTTGATCTCAGCTCAGGTCTTAATCTCAGGGGTCGTAAGTTCAAGCCCCACATTGGGCTCTGCACAGGGCATGAAGCCTACTTAAAAACAAGTGGGAGGAAGGAAGGAAGGAAGGGGAAGGGAGGAAAGGGAAGGAAGGAAGGAGAAGGGAGGGAGGGAGGGAGGGAGGGAGGAAGGTAGGTATTGATAGGGTGTTCCCTATTGTGGCACATATACTAAAATTGGAATGATACACAGGAGATTAGCGTCACCCCTGCCCAAGGATAACATTCCATTCCATATGTTGAAAGTTATGCTTACAAAAAAATAAATAAAATAAAGTACTGACAGTATTATCGTATTTTTGGTATGTAACTCCTCTTTTGTGTTTCTTATATGATTTAAAAGGCAGATGCATAAAACAATAATTATAAATCTATGTTAACATGTACATAATGTATACGGATGTATTTGTAACAATAACATAAAGGGGGTATGGAATTGACTAGGAGGAATTAATGTATGTTATTGAAGTTAAGATGGTATCAGTTCAGTCTAGATTGTTGTAAATTTATCTATTTCTTCTTAAGTGCACTTAGGTAATTTGTGTCTTTCCGTGAATCTTCCTTTTCAACTAAGTTGTTGGATTTATTGGCATAAAGTTGTCCCTAATGGCCCCTTATTAGTCTTTTATTATCTGTAAAATCTGTTGTGATGTTACTCTCTCATTCCTGATATTAATGATTTGTATTTTTTCCCGACCATTCTGGCTAGAGGTTTATCCATTTTGTTGATCTGAAGCAGCATTTAGTTTCATTTATTTTTCTCTATTTTTCTGTTTTCTATTTCATAGATTTCTGCATTGAACTTTTGTTTTCTTCTGCATACTTTGGTTTCAGGTGGAAGCTGAGGTCATTGACATGAGATCTTTCTTCCTTCTTCCTCCCTCCCTCCCTCCCTCCCTCCTTCCCTCCTCTCCCTCCCTCCCTCCCTCCCTCCCTTCCTTCCTTCCTTTTTTTAAAAAAGGATTTTTACGGGGGGTGCATGGGTGGCTCAGTTGGTTGAGCATCTGACTTCAGCTCAGATCATGATATCACAGCTCATGATCATGATATCACAGCTCGTGGGTTTGAGCACCACATTGGGCTCTGTGTTGACAGCTTGGAGCCTCGAGCCTGCTTTGGATTCTGTGTGTGTCTCTCTCTGCCCCTCCCCCACTTGTGCTCCGTCTCTCTCTCTCAAAAAAAAAAAAAAATAAACATTAAAAAGTTTTTTGTAAGAAAAGACTTTTTTGGGGGGGGGGGTCCTGGGTGGCTCAGTCAGTTAAGCATCTGACTTCGACTCAGGTCATGATCTCGGGGTCCATGAGTTCAAGCCCCAAATTGGGCTCTGTGCTGACAGCTCAGAGCCTGGAGCCTGCTTCGGATTCTGTGTCTCCCTCTCTCTCTCTCTCTGCCCCTCCCCTGCTTGCACACTCTCTCTCTCTCTCTAAGTAAATAAATGAGTCAGATGTACCTTAAAAAAAGGCATTTAGTCAGGGTGCCTGGGTGGCTCAGTTGGTTAAGCGTCTGACTCTCGGTTTTGGCCCAGGTCGTGATCTCATGGCTTCATGGGTTCTAGCCCTGAGTGAGGCTCTGCGCTGGCAGCATGGAGCCTGCTTGGAATTCTCTCTCTCCCTGTCCACCCCTCCCCCACTCACACTACATCTGTCTCTCTCAAAATAAACAAACAAAGGCATTTAGTGCCATAAATTTCGGTAATGGAGGTGCCCCACAAATTCTGTGTTGTGTTTTCATTTTCATTCAGTTCAAAATACTTCCTATTATTAAAAAAATTTTTTTTTAATTTTATTTTTACGTAATCTCTACACCCAACATGGGGCTCGAATTTACAATCCTGAGATCAAGAGTCACATGCTCTACCAACTGAGCCAGCCAGGTGCCACTCTAATTCTTTTTTTTTTTTTTTTAATGTTTATTAATTTATTTTGAGAGAGAGAGAGAGAGAGAGAGAGAGAGAGAATTTCAAGCAGGCTCCACACCATCAGCCCAGAGCCCAACATGGGCCTCAATATCACAAACTGTGAGATCATGACCTGAGCCAAAATCAAGAGTCAGACACTTGGCTGTCTGAGCCACCCAGGCACCCCTAATTATTTTTTGATCCAGAGGTGTGTTACTCATTTTCCAAGCATTTGGGGATTTTCCAAGTATCTTTCTGTTATTGGTTTCTTTTCTTTTCTTTTTTTAGAGAGAGAGACAGCATACGCCCATGGGAGCAGGGGAGAGAAGCAGAGAGAAACTTTTTTTTTTTTAATGTTTATTTTGAGGGAGAGAGAGAGATAGAGCTCGGATGGGGGAGGGGCAGAGAGAGAGGGAGACACAGAACCCGAAGCAGGCTCCAGGCTCTGAGCTGTCAGCACAGAGCCCGACGTGGGGCTGGAAGTCACCAACCGTGAGATCATGACGTGAGCCGAAGTCGGACGCTTAACCGACTGAGCCACCCAGGCGCCCCTCCACAGTCCACTTTTAAGTGATATTACACAACCTCATGTATATCTGAATCTTACTATATTTCCATTTCTTGTCCAACCTTTATGCTATTGACATAATACATTTTGTATCACGTCTGACTCCATAATACATTTTACTTTTACGTATGTTAGCTTGAATCCTTGTAAATGTGAGATTTGTTTATGGCCCAGAATGTGGTCTATCTCAGTAAATATTCTCAGTGCACAAACCCCACAATACATTATCACTTTTTATTTTTTAACACAATTCTCTTTTTAAAAAATGTAAGTAATAAGAAAAAAAATGATATACTTACTCATGTAGTTATCATCACCAGAGTTCTTCATTCCTTTGGGTCGGTCCATATTTTTATTTGGTACCATTTTCTTTTTGCCTGAAGAACTTCCCTTAAGAAATTTTGTAGAGCAGGTCTGCTAGTGATGAATTCTTTCGGTTCTTATATATCTGAAGATGTCTTTATTTCCCCTTTATTTTGTAATCTTTATTTGAGAGTGGGGAGGGGCAGAGAGAGAGAGGGAGAGAGAGAGGGAGAGAGAGAGAATCCCAAGCAAGCTCTGTGTTGTCCGTGCAGAGCCCGATGTGGGGCTCAGACTCACGAAAGACGAGATCATGACCTGAGCCGAAATCAAGTCGGGCACTTACTCAACTGAGCCAGGCGCCCCTCACTTTTGTTTTTGAAAGATATTTTTTATTTTAATTCCAGTATAGTTAACATAGAATATGTCAGTTTCAGGAGTACAAGATAGTGACTCAACACTTCCAAACATCACCCAGTGCTCATCCGGACAGGTGCACTCCTTAACCCCCATCACCTGTGTAACCCATCCCCCCACCCACCTGCCCTCTAGTAACCATCAGATTGTTCTCTACAGTTAAGAGTCTGTTTCTTGGTTTGTCTTTTTTCTTTTTAAAAAAAATTGTTTAATGTTTATTTGAGAGAAGAGAGAGAGTGTGAGTGGGGGAAGGGGGGAGAAAGAGGGAGACACAGAATCGGAAGCAGGCTCCAGATTCTGAGCTGTCATCACAGAGCCTGACGCGGGGCTCGAACTTGCGAACTGTGAGATCATGACCTGAGCTGAAGTCAGGCGCTTAACCGACTGAGCCACCCAGGCGCCCCTCTCTTTCTTCTTTTACTCGTTTGTTTCCTAAATTCCACATGAGTGAAATCATATATATATATTTGTCTTTCTCTGACTGACTTATTTTGCTTAGCATTATACTCTCTAGTTCCATCCATGTTGTTGCAAATGGTAAGGTTTCATCCTTTTTATGGCGAAATACTATTCCATTGTATATTTATACCACATCTTCTTTATCCGCTCATCTATCAGTGGACATTTGGGACATTTTTCTCTTCTTCTGGGCCTCTAATCACCATATGTTAGGCCACTTGAGATTGTCCTACAACTCCCCGATGCTCTTGTAATTTTTTTCTAGACTCTTTCTTCTGTTTCATTTTGGGTAATTTCTATTCTAATGCCTTCATGTTCATGTACCTTTTCTTCTGCAATATCTGATCTGCCATTAATCTTACCCACTGTATATTTTATTTTGGACATTGGAGACTTCATGTCTAAAAAATTCAATCTGGGGCTTTTTTTTTATATCTTCCTTGTCTGCCCTTAACTTTTTGAGCATAAAGAATACAGTTATAACTGTTCTATTTTTATTTTTTAACTTTTACTGCTTATTTTTGAGAGAGACAGAGTGCAAGCAGGGGAGGGGTAGAGAGAGAGAGAGGGAGACACAGAATCCGAAGCAGGCTCCAGGCTCTGAGCTGTCAGCACAGACCCCAATGTGGGGCTTGAACTCACAAACCATGAGATCATGACCTGAGCCGAAGTCGGATGTTTAACTGAGTCACCCAGGCACCCCCAGTTATAACTGTTTTAATGTCCTCCTCAGGTCTAACATCTGTCAGTTCTGGATCAGTTTCAGTTGATTATAGATTGTGTTTTCCTGCCTCTTTGCACGTCTAAGTATTTATGAATCCATTTTTATTTATTCATTTATTTTTTATTTATTTTGAGAGGGGCAGAGGCAGTGGGGAGGGGCAGAGAGAGAGGAGAGAGAGAATCCCAAGCGGGGCTTGAACCCACAAAACCATGAGATCATGACCTGAGCCAAAACCAAGAGTCAGACTCTTAACTGACTGAGCCATTCAGGCGCCCCTTTATGGATCCATTAAAAAAATACATTTATTTATTTTTGAGGGAGAGAGAGAGAGAGAGAGAGAGAGAGAGAGAGAATGTGGGGGAGGGGCAGAGAGAGTTGAGGGGCAGAGAAACTGAAGCAGGCTCTGTGCTGACAGCAGGGAGCCCGCCATGGGGCTTGAAGTCACAAACCTTGAGATCACGACCTGAGCTGAAGTCGGATGCCTAACAGACTGAGCCACCCACGTGCCCTTTAATCCATTTTTTTAAATGGATGCCACACAGTATGAATGTTACCTCGCTGGGGGCTGGGTAGTTTTGCATTCCTATAAATCTTCTTGCGTTTTGTCCTGGAATGAGTTTATATTACTTGCCAACATTTTGATCTTTCCAAAGGTTGCTTTTATGATTTGTTAGGTGGGTCCAGAGTAGGGGGACACAAGGATGAGCAAAGCATCAGTGGAAGTGGATACATAAGCCTAGGCACTCCCCGTAGCAACACGGGTAAGGGAACACGCAAAACTTGATCAGGGTGGCACAGTGCAGCCTCAGCTCTGCCCTCTCTCTCCCCTTCCTGAGGTAGCAGCAGCGTGAAGAGAGCAGAGAGGGCTGCAGTATTCCCCGGCTGGGCTTGGGGGTACCCAAGGGATTTCTAAAGCCTTATCACTAGAACAAATCGGGCTTCAAATCATTTGTAAATTGGGGCCACCCCCACCTGCCCTGCCTAGCTCAGAACGGTGTTCTGTCCTGGCGGGAAGGGAAACGTGCTGAGTTTCTGACACTGAGACCCCGACATACTGGCTTAGCCAGTTGACCACTAAGCCCACTCCTAGAGGGCCCTCGAGATATGTGGTCAGAAGCTGTGGGGATGAGGACAAAAGCTGGGTATGTGAGCAGCCAAAGGGGTCTGAGTTCTCAAACTAATTATTTGCTCCTAACCTTGCAAGATGAGGCAAGCCCAGGGCATCTGGGTGGCTCAGTCGATTTAAGCATATATTAAAAAATACATATATAGGAAGCAAGTCCTGCCTGGGGAGGTGGTTTCCTCCGTCTGCCCTCACCTCTGATAGAAGCCTGGGATGGGTGGTCTCCTTACTCTCCAGACTCAAAAGCCTGAGAAACACCAGGGAATCCACCCGGAGCCTCCAGACCTGGGCATTTCTGTCATTCCTTTCCTTTTATCTCTGATTTCCCACCAGTCAGATGATGGTGTCTGAAGGCAAGAGGCCAGAGTTCTCAACTGCCCTCTGGTTCTCCGTTGGGTCATCTCTGCATCAGACCCGCCCTTATCCAACCTCCTTCGGAAGGGCCTGAGGAAACTGGCCAGACCAGACCAAGTGGCTCAACCATGTCCACGCCACTGGCTGTCTCTGGCAAGAATAAGCCGATCCAGCTTATTCCTGTATCTCCAGTAGCACCCAAGGACCCTGGAGGGCCTCAGCCTCGTTCAGCTCCCACAACTTTTGTGTTCTTGGGTGGCTTCCATCACCTGCCAGTCTGGAGTTTTCCTAATCGTGTGTAATGGGCTGGGGGGGGGGGGGGTCTGGTACAAAACTACACATACCTACCTGAGGTAATTGTAGATTCACATGCAGTTGTAAGAAATAATAGAGCTCCCTTATACGCTTTGCCTAGCTTCCCCCAATGCTAACTTTTGCAAAACTATAGTGGAAGATCACAACCAGGATACTGATATCGGTAAAATCCATCCACCTTATTCACATTTCTCCAGTGCGTGACATTGTAACTAACAGACCACGAAAGCTTTCAAATTCACCGGTGTCGCGAGTTGCTTGTGACCCAGGGGGACTGCACCGCGCTGCTCCACCCGTGCCCCTGCAAACCACGAAAAGGTTAACGGGGCTTTTAACAGGGCATCGCATGTCATCGGTTAATCCGCACACCAGCCTGTTTTACAGACGTTAAGACTGAGGCGCAGAGAAGGGTGGGTGGGTAAGTGGGCCCAGGTCCCACGGCCGCGCAGGACCTAAGCCGGGCTTGTCTACTCTATCTACCCTCTGAGCACAGCCTAGGGGGCCACTAGGAGGCTTGGAAGGCTAAATAAACATAATGGAGACCTTGTGGGCCTGGGGCAGGGTCCGGCCGTGAAGGGAAGAGCAGCCAGCCGCCCCACGCCGCGGCTTGGCCCTACACCGGAGCTCCACCCAGAAGCCTGAGCAAACCGGACGTCACACCTTCCCTGGCCACCTGAGCTCCCCGGCGGGGGCGCTCGGCTGGGGTCCCGCCCCGGGGGACGCCGGGAAGCGGCCCCGGCCCCGGCCCCGCCCCGTCCCTCCCCTCCCCGCGCACTCTCCTCCCCCTTCTGCGCAGCCCTCGGCTGCCCTCTGCTGCCGCGGGGTGGACCCTGCAACCCGGGCCGTCCCCGCCTTCGCACCGCGCACCCCCAGCCTCCGGATTGGCCGCTCCAGCCGTCTCCGGGCCGTCCGCCTTCGGCCACTGGATTGGCTGCGCCCCTGTAGTGAAGCCCCGCCCATTTCCCCGGGTCCTTTGATCACGCGCCTGCCGGCTCTTCCGGGGCCTGGGAGCCAACCGAGGGCGTTCCTGTCCGGGCTACAGCGGCGGGAGGTAAGGCATGAACGGGTTGGATGGGCTGCAGAGCGCCCGGACGGGTCCATGCCTCGGGGTGCCGGGATTCTAGGATTCCTGGGCCCCTCTGCGCACCGCTCCCCAAACCTCCCTCCCTCCCCCGGCCTGAGCCGCCCAGCGCAGTGGGAACTACCTCCCACTCGCCGATGCTGGTCCGCATCCCCGGAGCGGCCTGACACTCGCCCCACCTCGGCACGTCCCCTCGACTGTGGGACGGTGTGCATGCGACTGGGCAAGCTCGGTGCCCCGACGGACACCGGGACGGGTAGTTCGTACCTTGCCCTCCGATGGAGACCCAGGCGAAGCGGGGTCAGGGACGTTGGGGTCTGCGTGCAAGAGCCTATGGACAATCTCCTTGCATCTGTTGATGGGAGCTGACCCTGTCACCTCCCGCCTGTCAGCCCTCGCTAAGAGGGGAGGGACCTGGGCGGAGCCCCGGGTGGGGACCAGAGGGAGGTGACATCACCTCACAGATACAGTCCAGCCCTGCCCACTTGTGTCCACCCTGGCACATGAGACCAATGGGGGGAGAGGCTATCCAGGCTGTATGTCTGCAGTCACACCGGGGACAGGGAGGGCACAGGGAGAGCCCATAGTCTAAAATGTGGGGACTGGACCAGGACGGAGGCAGTCTCCTTCAGATGCTCCTCCCTCACCCCCTAGGCCACAGTGCAGGACCAAATCTCCCCTTTGTGCTCCACTGGATAGGTGCTGGCAGCCCAGCGTCCCAGGAGGTGGGAGCAGGACCTGGGAACCTGTGTCTAAGCTTTTCCCAGTTGAGATGTGCAAACGTTGGCCACCCCGAGCTGGGCCACACCCTGATTTGGGGGGTAGGAGCCGAGCGGGACTCTGGGCCTCCCCTCGATGCCCTCCAAACCCAGGATTTGCTGAGAGTCACTGGAGGGTTAAACCCAGCACCCTGACCTGGAGGATCCCTTGTCCCGGTGCCTGACCTAAGTTGTGATACATCGCTCTTGGGGAGGGATCCAGAGCTTGAAATTGATAACCTCCCTTCCTCCTCCCCAGGGAGCCCAGTGGAGGCGCCCTCCCGAGGCACTGCTGCCCATGCTGACTACCCAGCCCTCCGGCTGCCGATGTCATGAGTAACACTACAGTGCCCAATGTCCCTCAGGCCAACAGCGACTCCATGGTGGGCTATGTGTTGGGGCCTTTCTTCCTCATCACCCTGGTCGGGGTGGTGGTGGCTGTGGTAAGGAGCCCCCACATCCACACATATACACCCACACCTTTGCTAAGGCACGGCTGGGTGGGCCTGAGCCAGCCTGCACACATCGTCTCAGCTGTCCTGCTGTTTTGGGAGTGGAGGGGGTAGAGGTGGGTCCCTCTCGCTTGTGGGCCATCCTGGGCTCGCTCAGCAGCCTCCACAGTGCTGTGTCTCTGTTACAGGTAATGTATGTCCAGAAGAAAAAGCGGTGAGTGTCCCTGCCCTGTTGTTACCTCTCCTGCATTCTGCTTCAGTTTCTTCCCTTGGGATCTGGGTTCCTCTGCCTACGCGTTGAGATGCCCCTCAGCCATCCTTCTACAAGCCCGAAATTCCCTACACCCCATTGTTAGGTTTTCCTGCCCACGTGCGGCTTACCCACCGGAGAGGGGCCCCTTGTAGATTCGGGCATGGATGCTTAGAACCTTTGTGTGCCCCTAAAGGCACCCACTGCAAGTGCCCCTGCCTTGGACAGTCAGGTGTTTGAAGGGAGTGGGCACCCCCCTGGGCTGAGCCCCCTCCCCTGCTCCCCAGAGTGGACCGGCTTCGCCATCACCTGCTCCCCATGTACAGCTACGACCCTGCTGAGGAGCTACATGAGGCTGAGCAGGAGCTACTGTCTGATGTGGGAGACCCCAAGGTGAGCACTCCGGGGGCAGGGACAATCAGCAGAGGTCCGTGTTCTCACCCATACTCCCCCTGAAACAAGAACCTGCTTCTGCCCTCGGCCCTCCCCATTTGGGGCCGCCACCAGTGTGGGGTGCCCCGGAGGCTGTGTCGTGGCCTCTGCCCTGGAACCCAGCCTGGTGGCATGATCTCTTCCCTCACAGGTGGTACACGGCTGGCAGAGTGGCTTCCAGCACAAGCGGATGCCCTTGCTGGATGTCAAGACCTAACCTGACCCCCTTGCCCTGATCTCCAGAACCATGGGGTCTTGGGAGTGCCCAGGGCCTGCAGCCTGCTGCTTGCCTTCCCATTTGCACTCACCCAGCTCCCCCTGCTGGGTACCGGGTCTCCTCTCCTCCCATCCATACCCAGTAGCACCTCACAACGGACCCTCCCCGCCCCTCTTCCGGCCTTCAGGCCTTTGTGGGCTGAGCCTACCATCCACTCCCAAGGGGCTAATAACACAAGTTTTTCCTTCTGGGGTGGAAGGGTGGTTGGAGACCGTGTTCTCTGAGCCCTCCCCTACTCGGCTTTGGATTGGTTTCCATGGTGACAAGGCCTAATGTATAGTATTCAGTATATATATTTTGTAAATAAATGTTTTGTGGCTAGGGGTGTGGTCGATTTCTTCGAGAGGCTTAAGTTACCCTTCCCTGGAGCTAATGCTTGTCCTCCCCCCCCCCCCCCGCCCCGCCTCCCGCAGCCTGAAGAGCACCTTGAAAGCCACCCCCAACAACTAGATCCTTAGTTTCCAGGCTTCCTACCCCAGGTGCCCACCACAGAGAAGACTCCAGTCCAGAAAAGGATATTTTTTTTATTCAAGTAACTGCAAATAGGAAACCAGATGGGGGGGCCCCAGGCTGGGACAAATAATGGCTACCTCCTCCCCGACAGAACAGGGGGAAAAGGTGGCCCCTACACCCTTGTCGGTCAATACAGGCCCCCCCCACTCCTCACTCTGCTGCAGCATCCTAGGGGCAGGGCCCCCACCTTCCCTGGGACTGGGGTGGTCGGTAACCCAGCCTGCTCTGCCCCAGGCCCCTTCCCCTAAGAGCATCTTGGAGGAGGGGGATGTGGGCAGAACAGGAGGAGGCAATGAGGATGAACATTTGGCGCTGGTCGCAGCAGCAATGACGGATGTCTAAGAATGGAAACATTGAACAAAAACAACACAACTGTCCAGAGGTAGTTTGTGAACAGAGGAAAGATGGAACCAGAACCTTGGGGGGTGGGGAGGAGCAGAAGGGTGGGAGTGGGCAAGGCTAGCTCCTTGTTATTAGTGCCCCGTGTGAGGAAAGGGGAAACTGAGGCCTAGGGTAGAAGCGGAGAGGGTTGGGCAGTGGCTCCAGCCCACCTTAGGTGGCTGCCACAGGGAACCTGGGCCTCCTGGATAAAGGGTGACCGAATTTCCCTCACTGCAATAGATTCCAGGGTGGCGGTGAGGTGGGCTGGAGCCCGTTTGGAGAGGGTAGGGGGCTCAGACCCCTCCTGCCTTCCTTCCCGTGCCCCAAACGGGGCTGTCCGACCTCGAGCAAGGACTAAGCAAGGTGGGAAGGAAGAAAAGTGGGCGTGAGCCACACCTGGTGAGACACAGGCTGGGTGGGCGCATCTTGGGGCTGAGCACCCCTCCCCACTGGCCGTACCTGCTGCTGCCAGTGCTGTGGAGTGGGGCAGATCAGAATGAGATGGGGCATGGCCCCTTTTAAGGCCAGGGGAGCCCTCCCAGGCCCCTTAGTGGGAAGCCAGAAGGAAGAGTGGGGAAGCAGAGGGGACCCCCATACCAAGAGCCCAGTCAGCAATGTCCCCAACCACTGAGCGTGGGGACGCAGCAGGGGCAGGGTGCGGCGAGGCGGGAAGTCGGCTTTGTCTGGAAGGGCAAATGTGCGCATGGGTGAGGGGTCGCTGGAAACCTAGACCAAAGGAAACTGCTCCCCACTCAGGCCTTGGGGCCCCGCAGCGGCTGGTGTGCTGTGTAGTGTGGTGGTGAGGGCACAGGTAGGTGGCGGTGACGCGTGGGCCTGGGGGGAGGGGCAGGGGCGGTGGGAGCGGAGCGGAGCTGTCCAGTCCCAGAAGGAAACTGCTCCCCGGTGAAGGAGCAGGCGGCACGGCGCGGTCACTGCTCCTCCTCGGAGGACTCCTGCGAGATGCCCTCTTCTTCCTCCTTCTCCTGTGAGGTGGGCAGGGCAGTCAGCAAGAGTGCCAGGTCTGCCCCCCTCCCACTCAGGGGGGAAAGGGCACAGGCCAAGATTGCCCCCACCCCTCTCTGTGCTCCCTGGCTCTCCAGAAGGGGGATGAGTCAGGGCTGAGTGTATGAGTGACTCAGCAACCTCCACGGCCCAGTTTCATTCATAAAAAAGGAAGAATTTAAAGGGAGGGAAAAAACCCACACACACGCCGCTCTCACACAGAGCCAGCCCTCCTTGGCCCTGGGGCCCGTGGTGGGTGCAGGGTGGGGGGACCCGCACAGCTCAGTGCAGCCCTGAGCTCCAGGCAGTGAGGAAGTCACTACCGGGCTTTCTGGAGGAGGGGAAGGGAGAGGGGAGGGGGCCAGGGAGAGGACCGAGGAAGGTGCGGCTGCAGGGTGCGTGAGCCCCCCCTGCTGGGTGCAGTGCAGGGGAACCAGGTGGCCTTGGCCCGCAGGGGCAGCTGCTGGGCTGGGGAGCTGGGCCGCTGACTGACCCCAGGCCAGGGCGGGGAGGAAGGGGAAGTGTGTGCCGCCGGGGCTCACTCACTGGGCGGGAATGTCGGGACACCACACGGGCCTGCGGCCCCCGTGCCAGGCACAAACTCCAAAACAACTTGTTTCCTGTTACTCACTCCTGGGGCCCAGCCAGCACCCTCTGACCCCCCTCCTCACCCTGGTGGTGGCTCAGCTCGAGGAATGAAGGCCTCAGGGAGTTCAGGGAGCAGGTTTGGGGTAGAAAAGGGCCAGGAAGATCAAGGCTGGGGTGGCCGTAACTTCAGTGTAGGCCCTAGGGGCAGCCTCCGGACTCAGGCCACCTTCTTCCATTAGCAGCTATTTGTGGGGGACTCAGAAATGGATAGGTGGAGGACAAACCTCACCCTATGCCCAGGTAGCACTCTTTCCTCATTTCTACTGGTGGGGGGCCGGGGGGACTAGATGGCCTCCAAGTTCTCCCTAAAAGTTGAGTCTGTTCTAGTAGAGGAAGGAGAGGCGGCCCCACCCCCCCCACCAGGGCGGGGGTCTAGTCTGGTTTGTGCCTGGGACCCCTTACTGCTATGGACACAGCCCTTTAAAAGCCCTGGGCTGGGTGCCAGGACCCAGAATCCCTTTCCCTCTCTAGGCCTGGATAGAGGGATGATGTCCCACCATGCCCGGCTCTGGTCAGCCAGAGCCGTCTTTCCACGGTGAGTGCCCAGGAGGAACAGGCATCACCCAACCTCAACACCCTCCCCAGAAAAACCAAACCACCGCTGTCCCTTCACCTACCAGTTTTTTGGGTCTGCCCCTTGGTTTCCTCCCTGGAGTTGTGGTAGTTTTCTAGATGGTCCGAGAAAAGATTCACTAAGTCAAAAATGTTCCTGACAGTGCTCCCCCAAATGACCAAGGGCCCCGATGGTGAGCGAGAGCAGGGAGGAGCAGAACTACGTACCTCTGCTCAGGGCGGCCCAGGACTGTCACCCCAGCAGGCCCACCCGAGTCCAGCTGGTGATGACTGGCCAGCCACACTGCCCACCCCCCCCAATATACACACACGCCCCCCACTCCCTCCTCCACCCATGACTCAGAGGATATGAGTCGTGTCTCAGAAAAAATAAAATAAAAAACAAAACAACTGCTCCGAGAGGCTGATGCCACTGTGAATCTGGCCTTCCCTGCTTAACCCCACTCCCTCGGGACCCAGGGGACCCTGGAATGGAAGGAAGCACTCTCAGCCCAGGGACTGGTGCTGCTGTCCCTTCGCTCTTCCTGACTCTCCCTTCTCCGGACGAGGAAAGCCGCAGGACTTCTGACCTGACTTCCCCATTGTCCTGGGCAGGACCAAGTCCCTGGAAGGAAGACCTCTATCATCACCCTGCTTTCCCCCAATTCGCAAAGACTCCCCCTGCCACCCATATGCCAGGGAAGAGGGGGCAGGGTACAGGCCCTTCCCAGAGCCCCCCACAGCCGTGGCCACGGGGACAGGGCCCTCCTCCTTTGTCCTTACCCGGGTCTTGGCAGCACCCTTGTTTTTGCTCCCCTTTGGTCGGCCCCGAGGTCTCTTAGGTGTTGGCACTTCGCTGGGTTCCTTCTGCAAAGACAAATGGGGTCATCAGGGACACAGATGCCACCTGTCCTGCCCCTTTCAAAAGACACAGCTCTCTCCCGTGCCCCAGCAAGGCTGAGTCAGCAAGCCATCACCCCGACCCAGAAATCCACAGGAACCATGGCGGGCAAGCCCTCGTGATGCAGGTTCTGACTTTGACCGTCTTTCGCAAAGCCCCTCCCATGCTGCCCTATGACAACAAAGTGACAAGAAACCAGAAAAGGGAAAGGTGTCACCGGAGAAGAAAGACACTGTCAGGGAGCTCTGCCACCGAAGGGCTCTAAGCTCTTGGGCAAGACACAGAATGCCTGGGCCTCAGTTTCCTCAACTGTAAATGGTGACCACACTCACCTCACGAGGCATCACGAAAAGTAAAGGAAGGATGTGGGAATGTCTAGCACTGGGCCAAGACTGCTGCCCACCCCCTCAGACGACACAGGCTGGAGACTGTGGAGGACGCAGAAGGGGAAAGGAGGCCCCGCGACAGTGGAGGGAGCCTCCAGCCTCCACCTGCAAACTGGACTCCCTCTAGGCTGTCTCCCAGAGCAGGAATGATGCCCAGATGTCAGAAACAGAGATCCTGGCCATGGTTGCCGCTGAAATTTTAATAAGCCTGACAGGATAAAAAAGCTGCTGCATAATGCATAGAAGCTGGGCAGTAAAGGCAGGTCAGCTATGGTTTCGGGGGGACTGCCCATAGGCTGTTTAGAACTATGGTCCAGTAACCCAACACTCCTTCTCGGACACCCCCCTGTGGACCCCAGCTAACTGGCTCCAGGTGGAGACCAAGGGAACCAGACTGACTTCCCTCCACACATTGTGGCCTCTGAAAGAGGCAGCTGAATCCCACCACTCAGACATCCCACGGCTCATTATCTCCCTAAAGAGTCAGTACAGACGGCACTCTTCAACCTACAGATGCGGAAGCCGAGGCCCACGGTATAAAGGGCAAGGGTTGCCCTCAATCCCTTTCCTCTTCCTGGGGAAAGGGAAGTGAGCTGGGCCTCACCAGTTACTGCCCCTGTGAGAGAATCCAGGATCTCCACCACAGGGCAGGGGGCCCCCAAAAGGCCAAGCTGGCCTTCTAACCCCGGGAGACCTCAGCAGGGACAGCACCAGGGTTGAGGGTTACTCTCTCACCAACTCCCCCACATTTTCAAGTTCTTGGGCTTCAGTTTTCCTTTTACAGAGCCAGAGCCTGGCCTAGGGCCACTCTAAGGGAGGCCCATGGATAGATGCTGGCCCAGGATTTTTTTGTTACAGGCCTGGGATGAGGAAGTACAGAAATTGACAGGTATTCGTAAACTTTCACAGCCAATTGACAGAATAGTCTGTACAACGAAATCTCGGGACTGAAAACGTGAACTTCTATATACACGTAACTCCTCTTTTCTGTGTTTTATCAACGCATTGGTCCACAACAGACTGGAAGTCAAGGGTGGGTACTTCACCAGAGTGCGAGCTCTCGCCTGTGTGACTGCAAGGTCGCTTCTGGCTTGGATCGGCCGGCAAGGGCTCAGAGTTCACTCAGATTCCTCAGCCCCCACTTCTCTCCTGGGGTCTCAGCAACGGGCCAGGGTGGGCATGCGCTGGGTGCATGTTGGAGGACACACACTGAGCAAGGATCCTGCACCCCTCTTCCAGTTTTCACTTGGCACCTCCCTAGCCCAAAGGGGTAAACCGAGGCAAAGGTTCGGACACCCACCTGACTCCCTACCAGCGCCGTCCCGGGACTCACCGGAGGCTGCTTGCGCGGCCTGCCCCGACCCCGCTTCTCAGTGCCGTCCTTTTCCTGCTTGGAGGCCAAGGGCTGGCTGGACTTCGAGCTCGACTCGCTCATCTTCCCTTCTCTCCGGAGCAGGTGGAGGAGCGATGGCTGGGATGCTAGGAAAGCAGGAGAAGTCGTTTTAAACACAACATTTTGCTTCGGCCACCTCCTACCCCCTTTACCACTCCCACCTTCAAGGTGGCCTGCCTGTAGGACCCTGCCTGCTCCCAGGGATCCAGGATCCCCACCCTGCTTAGGCTGGTGGGGGCGGGGGTCCGCCCAGCCCAGCATGTTGCTACAGGGTGGGGTCGAGCCGTTGGCTCTAATCAGCTCCTTATCTCCTGCTCAGAAGGGCGCTTTGTTGTCCTGCCACCCCCACAGGGCCCAGGCCCAAGAGGCACAGCAGGCTCAGATGTGGCTGTGGGTGAGGTCACCAGGGCAAAGGTGTGGATGAGGTGGGGGGATCCTCACACTGCCGGGGGTCCCTTCTCTAGCCAGCCGCCCTTTCTCTTAAGAGAAAGCCAAGCCTGAGTGGCCCACAGGCAACAAGGGAGGAAAGGTAAGCAGAGAATAAGCCTTGGGCTTCCATCTGGCAGCCGTGGGCATCAGTCCCTGGCCCACCTGCCTTGGCCCAAGCCTCGGGACCAGGCGCTACCAGGGCCAAGCTTGATACTCTGTACCAATCGCCCAGCCAGGGATGGTGCCTACCCCACTAGTTCTCTCTGTTCTCTCTCCGGATAGAGCCTTGGGGACTCAAGGATGGGAAGTCTGGGAAGGGGAAGTGGGCTGAAATCACACGGGGGCGGAAAAGAAACCTAAAGCTGAAAGGTGGGTCTCCTCTTCCACCCCCGTCCACCTGGAGCCAAATGAGATTGTCCCCTTTGATGCCTGCTTTCAGGAGGGGCAGGAATTCTGCACTGAGATGGATCCTTCGGAACAGATGCTAGCTGCCCTCCCCCATGCCCCACTCCCCCAGCCTGGGCAGAGCTGGTCGTCAGTCCTCCAAAGCTTCTTGGTTCTCTTCTAGCATCTTTCCTCTTCTTATATACAGGCCGTTTTGTGTTTAATCAGCCCCACCAATTTTCAGCTTACCTAAAACTTCCCACTGCTTGCAGCATTTGCCCCCTTTATCTGGGAGCCTCTTCCAGAAGCTTAAAAGACAGTGAGGGTGCTCCACCCCGTCTGTCTTCCCAGTTAAAGATACTCAACCTGGGAGACCTATGGCTCTACACCTTCCTGGTAACCAATCCCTGGTTGCACTTGGCAAAGGGTGGGCCCAAGCAGCCTCAGTTCTAAAAGACCTGCAATCTGTAAAATGGGGGTAATGGTAAGACATCCACCTCAACCGCCTGCTTCTCCAGACTGACGCAAGATCAAACCAGATGATGGTTGAAATGTCTAAACAATGGGAAATCTCACTCCAATCAAAACGAAAACTAGAACATTTGAAAATGACTTCTCTTTCCCTTTTTCCGATTTTCAGACAATTTCCAATTTTAACTCGATGAGGGCGGGGAGGAAATGTTTTTTGCAAACTAGGGACTTTTGGAGGACTGGAGGCCCCCATCCCCAAGCATCAAGATTCTCCAGACGGCGAGACTTTGTCTGGTAATTATTCTATTTTATAATATTTCAGACTTGAAGACCCTTTTAAACAAGGTGGTTGGTGATTTATCCTGCTCCGTCATTAGTGGCTTGGCCTGCTCTGTAATTACAGGCAGTGATTAGAATCTTATATTACACCACAGGTTCCCCTTCAAACTAAACATCAAAATTAATCAGCCTAAATGAGTGCTGACCTCACATGAGGTCTGTTGAAGGCCCCCTCACAGAGGGGGTTCCAGTTGGGCCAAGCCAGCCCCTAATCCCAGAAAGCCTGGGCCCAGCAGGCCTGGGAATCCTGGTGGGTCTCTGGGGGAAGTTCTTGCATCATCTGGTGCTTCCCCCCACTTTTTGCTACTGGGGACCCTTTAATCCATTCTCCAATCACCCCCCTCCCAATCCAGGCCTCCAGGAACTGAATGAAGGCCTGAGGCCCTCTCTGGTGAGACCAACAAATGCTTGTCTCTTCCACCTGTTTCTGAAAATCAGAGGCCTAGCTGGGCGAAGCCATGTTTAGGGCCCGACCTCAATCCTTCAGTTTGTAATAAGCCTTTCTGGGCCTCAAGCTTGTCCCTCTCCATACACCGGGCACGCAATGTGTATTCCACAAAGGCTTAGGGAATCTACAAGAACGACCCTAGGAAATCCTCATAGCACTCCCTTGTTTTCTGGAAAAAAAAAGTAGCCCAGAGAGGCCTGAAGAGTTGTCCAAGGTCACACAGCAAGTAGGCAAGCAGGATACAGTAGGTTCCTGGCGACCCCTCTAGCCCGCCACTTTCCCTACCCGCCTAGAGAATGGTTAAGTCCCTGTCGCCCCCTGTTCCAGACCCGGCCCCAGGGTGACTCTGCAAGTGTCTGCGCCGGGCCGTTGCAGGTCGGCCGGCGGGACTAGGGGCCAGAGCGCACGGGGGGAGGGGCACAGGCTGCTCTTGCAGGCGCGGGAAACTGGTGCACCCCGACCGCATGCACCGCCACGCGGGTGCACCCGGCCCCACTTCCTGCCAGAGGGGGCACCCAAGCCCGCCTTGGGGCAGGAAACCTGGCGCGCGCGGGCGCGGGGCAGAGGAAGAAAGACACCTCCCTCCGTGCCCTCCCCGCAAAATAAAGCCCCAGAAAAAAAAAAAAAAAAAATGAAACGGGGAGTCAAAGGGACTAGTTCCAACAGAGCCCTGCAAAGCAGAGAAACCTGTTTGTGGGGGCGGAGGGCAGGCCCGGCCCTGGGGGCTGAAGAGGCGCGGGCCGGGCCAGAGGTGGGGTCCGGGTGAAGCCCCAAACCCAGGCCCGCGATTCGGCCTCATCTGCGTGGGGGGGGGGGGGGGGGGGGGCACCAGGAAAAAGGCCGAGCGGGAACGGGGCCGAATTGCGGGGTTCCTGCCCATCCCCCTCACTTCTAGAACTTCCCCAGGCTGCGGGGGGCGCCCGGCCCCCCACCCGCCTGCGGCGCCGCAGCCTGTTCCTCTCCCCGCCCCCCACACCCCGGGCCCCGGCTCGGGCTCCGGCGGGAGCGGCGGCCGCGCGAGGTGCACCGGGCTCCGCCGGGTGCACAACTCGCGCTCGCCGCAGCCGCGCGCCCCCTCCCCCACCGCGCGCCTTTCCCGGGTCCCCGCCCCCCGCAGGGCGCCCGCGGCGCGGGGGAAGGGGTGCGGGCGCCCTCCCCGCGCCGCCGGGCCCCGCCGCCCGCCCCCGCGCCGCGCGGCCCTCCCCCGCCGGCGGCTCGCGCAGCCCCGGCCTGGGAATAAAGCCGGAGGCGCGCGCTGCAGCCCTGGGCGGCTTGCAGGAGGGGCGGCGTGCAGGCGGGGGCGCGGGCGCCCCCCTCCGCCGCCGCCGCCGCGGGCCCCGGGGACGACTCACCGCGAGCTCGGCCGCCGGCCTGCGGTGCGCGCTCCGGGCTGCCGGGAGCGACGGTGCTGGGCGCTGAAGACCGGCCTGGCTCCGCCGCCGCCGCCGCTGGTAGCAAATGCGGATCTGAAACCGGGAGAGAGAGCAGAGGCGCTCAGAGACCGCCGCCGCCGCGTGCTCGCCGCCCAGGCCCCCACGGGGTATTTATCTGTCACATCCAGGCGGGGGGACAAAAATATTCACCCTCCCCCGAAGGATGGCGAGGGGCAGGAAGCTAGGCACGGCCCGTGCGCGGCCTCAATAAATAAATAATTTAATTAAATGATAGATATAAAAAAAAAAGAAGCCACCGGAGGGGCCGCGAACTCACGCCTTCTTGGAGCCGCGCCAGCGCCAGAAATAGCCCGGGCTCGGAGTCCCAATTAGAGGAGCGCAGCCCCGGCTCAGGGGAGCTTAAAAAGAGCGACCCAGGGGCAGGGGGGACGGGCCCGCCCGCGCCAGCCGTGTCACTGTGGGGGGCGGGGCCATGCAAATGAGCCCGGGGATTTAAAAGGGCGGCCGCCCGCCAGCCGCCGCCGCCGCGCGGGTGGGTGCTGACTACGGGGAGGGGCGTGCGGTGCCGGGTGCCTGGGGGCGGGCGCGCGGGAGGCCTGGGCTGGGAATCCGAGGCGACGGCCCACTCCCCACTGTCCCGGGCCGGGAGACACGGGAAGGTGCACAGAGGGATCACCAGGGAGCTTTTCGCGGGGGAGGGGGAGGAGGGCATCTTTACATCCAGCATGGGGGTCCCCGGGAGAGTCACCTCTAGGGGCCTTCCGGGCGTGTGGGCCTGACGCCCGCGGGGCGCGTTGGATGTGGGCGGGCGTTCGTGCCTGCGGGGTCCGCGCGGGCGGGAGGGGGTGGAGAGAAACGCGCCTGTGAGAGAATTCCGCGGCCTACCCGCCGCCCCCTGCGCCCAGATAAACGGCTCGTAGATTTCCCCTGGGCGGACAGGTGTCAGCATGTGCATTTTAGTGCCAACGTGCGTGTGGCTGACTGGTGAAATTCAAGTCTTGTGAAATTCAAACGTGAAACTTGTGAAATCCAGACTTTTCGTTTATTAATGGCCGCGAGTGAGCCGTAATCAAGGTGCAGCCTCCAAAGGAAACAAACGATTGGCTCGCTTGCAGGTAAACCTGAGGGAGGCTTCATTCCTTTAGGTGACTCGGATGATGTTTTGGAGACGTGCGTTTCCACTTTGTGACCTGGTCCTCTCCGCTGTGACTTTTAAGAAAAATAAGAAAGCGTGAATCAGTGGTCGCCTGGAAGCACTTTGAGGGCAGGGACTGGGTCTACGCAAGCCATACCCGCCACGCTTGGCCCGCCCGGCGCCAGGCGCAACAAAGACTTGTTGCACGTAGAAGAAGGAAGCCAAAGTGAAAAGATGGCGGGGAGGGCGGTGGGAGAAGAAAGGGCGCTGTCAGAGCGGCGCGCCCTGCAGGCCGGGCCCGGGGCCTTCTCGGGCGCACCTCCCCGCCCCTCGTCCCTGAGGCGGCCTTCCACACCTCCCGTGATGCAGGGAAATGCAATGCGGCCCAGTGACACACGGCTGTGACTCATGTTTTTCTTTGCTCCCCTTCTTCCTCCCGGCCGGCCGAGGCCCCGGCCCAGCCCCCTCCTCAGGGGGCGAGCCGCCGATGGAGGGGGGACGCCAGGAAAACCCTGAGCCCGGAGTGGAGGCGGGGTGGGGAACCGGAGGGGCCGGGCCTCCTACTTTCAGGAATGTTTCAGGAATGTTTCCGGTGGGGGTGGGGAGCAGAGCCGGGAGTGGGCCCAGCCCCCACCCGGGGCGGCGGGCTGGCGCTCCGGGCCGGGGGCAGCACGTGCTCGGCCGGGTGGGGGCGGGGGCGCCCGGGCGGGAAGGCGCTGGGGGCCCTCGGAGCGCGTTCAAAGAGGAGGGCGCGGGCCTGGGGCCGGCCGGGGCTGGGGGTGGGCCGGGAGGCCGCCCTCCAAGCGCTGGCTCCCCGCCCCGCGCCCAGGTGAAACGCAGTTCCTGCGAAGTGCCCAGGCTGCCCCTGGAGGGGAGAGGAAGTCACCGAAGGGCGGCCGGAGGGGAGAGGAGGGTGGAGGGGAAAGCCAGGGAGAGGCTGGGGGAGGGGCGGCCTGCCCCTTTGTCTGGAGCCGGGGGTGGGGGTGGGGCGGGGTGGAAGGCGCGCTGCGCCCTCCATCTTTGTGCCCTGCGTGCGGAACGCGCGCTTAGTAGGCCGCGAGTTGAGTTGGCTGGAGGCATTGAGTTAGCTCGAGAACCTTTGCGGCGTTGAGTGGAAGAATGGCCCTTCGGTTGTGGCCCTACTCCCCCCAGGTCACAGCTCCCCGCCAGCAACCCGGGCCTCCACGCCTGGCCCAGGGATAGCCCTCATGGAACCTCGGCGCCCCTAGACACGGCCCTCCCCAAGGCCGCCCGCGTTGCTAGGCCCGGGGCTGATGGCCGGGAGGCGTGGGAAGGGTCCTGGTAGGCCCCTTCCCTGGACGCAGCCAACCTGGGGCAGCTCTTGCCTTTTGCTTGTGACTTGTGGCCTGTGGCGGTCCCTGAGGGAGGTGGGGAAGGGAGACGGACTTCTGCCTCAAGAGGCTGTGGGAAAACTTGGCCAACTTTTTGGCCCACTTCTAACAAAACGACTTGATCTTATTTTTCCTACTCTTATTTTTCCCCTCGTCCTGATTTTCTCACCGACTTGTTTTTTACCTTGTATTACGTGTATTTTTGTAAGCCACCTCAAACCCTCTCTGGAAGGAGGGGCAGGTATAAATAAATTTGTGCGCAAGTAGAGTAGCTTGCTACTTGCATTACCCACACCCTTGTACAGAACTGCCCACTGACCCCCCATCTCCTTGCTTTCTGGATTACAGATGGCCCGAATTCCCTTCCTTCCCTTCCCTTCCTCCTTCAGGAAGTAGTTATAACAAGATATAGCCCTTGCCCCAGCGAATTTCGTATTTAGAGGAATCAGAACCAGGAACACCTGAGAGAAAGCTGAGGCACAATCCAGGAGATGCCACCAGGCAGAGTCCATTCATTCATTCAATAGTTATGGAAGGCCTACTGTGTACCAAGAGCTCGTCCAAACTCTCGGGGTATAACAGAGTTCCCTGTGCTCTTGAAACGGAAGACTAAGGGGTCAGGCCCTTAAACAGAGACTCAGTGGGTGCTACAGAGGGAGACAGGATGGGAGCTCTGGGTAGTCAGGGAAGTCAGCTGGAGCAGGCCTTGACCTGGCCTTGATGGGATTTGGATAAGTGAGGGGCCATGGGGAGCATGCAGGAAGAAAGAGCTATTCTGGGCCTGGGGAATCGACCTGGTTGGTCAAAGCCTGAGGAGTCCCAGGGGAATTGGTCATGTCATAACTGCTCTAACCCACAGGAAGCATTTTCTTAACTATCAGAGTCGGGTTATACGGTTTCCACAAGGGCAACCCAGTGAACTTCAGGAATCCAACAGGAATGTCCAGGGAATGGGGAGTTCGGGTCACCTTTGTATTTCAGGACAGCTGAAGGGTAAGCTCGTTTTCTCCTGAGCTACTGTGATTCTTTCCGACGTTTGCTACTTTTTCCCCTGCCTTGCTAATTGGCGTGGTGGGAGCCTGACAGGCTCCCAGTCGAAGCTTGCATAGTCGTCGGGGTGGCCCTTGGCATTCCCTGGGGGTTCACGTCTCTGTACATCTCTCCAGTCAGCACGCTTGCTTGTCAGCTTACCTCTTGCTTCGGAATCAACTCCAGCTCTTAGAAGAGTCAAGGGAAAGACCACTGTGAATGGTACCACGTGGTGTTTGGATTAGTCGAGGTTTTCTGAAAGTCACAGGGATGAAGTTTGGTAATGTTCTGTGTCCAGCCCAACATGAAAGGTAGATGGGAGGACGTGGGAGGAAGAGGAACAGGAATTGTTTAATCTATGGCCCAAACCGGGATACTTTTTAACGTAAACGTTTTACGGATGAGAACTACATCCAGAAAATGCACAATCCGGTTATCAGCTCAAATGGGTTTTCATAGAGGGAACACCATTGTGTCACCAGCACCCAGATCAAGAAGCCACCTCCAGCTCCCCTTGTGTAACCGCTGTCCCCACTAGCATCCTGTAGTTTCGCCATTTATGCACGTTGTATGGACGGAATCCTGGGTTATGTACTCCTGGGTTAATTTCCTTTGCTCAACGTTGTGTGTGGGTTTCATCCATGTTGCATGTGGCTGCAGAATGTTCATTCTTGCTGCACAGTTATGTGGTATGAATGTGCCACAGTGTTTGCATCTGTTCTGTTCAACGGCATTTGGATAGACTCTGGTTCGGGGCTATGACAAATAGTGCTGCTGTGAATGTTCTAGAATATGTTTTGGTGATGAGATGTGCAAATTTCTGCTAAGTACATGCCTAGGAAAGGAATTCTGGGATCATAGGGTATGTATGTCCAGCTGTTACAGACAAGCAGGACATTTCAGAGTAAAAGGGGGTACCGTTGGTAGTTATGACCAGACAGTGGGCATAAACCTGGCCTGGCCCATTCTAACTGGGATTGACCCAGGACCATATCAACCAGCACTGACCCACGGCAGTCGAATATAGGGTCACCCTGGTGCGCAGTGTTTGACCACTCTCCTGGAGAGTCACCCAGCTACTAGTACATCTGGTCATCTGGCAGGATCAGGTCTCCAGGCCCTGCTGACCACAAGCTGTGCTGCCAGGAGGCCTGGCAGGCCTAGAATGGGAGGAGAGCCTCTTCTGCTTCCAACTTTCGAGGGAAAAACTCTCCAACGAATTGGAAGGCCCAGGAGGCAGGCACCCCCGTGCCCTGAGCCAGCCACCCACGCTGCATGGCTGCAGGACACCATGGACTTTGTCAGCTTTCTTCTTCAAGGCTGAAACCCAGGGCAGCCCCGCTCCTCTCCAACCTCAGAAAAACCTGAGGAAAAGGAGTTTATGAGCACATACTAAATGCATATGTGTTCTCAGATCCCTCAACACTTCTACCAGGTCGAAAGTACTGTTGTCCCCATTATACAGGTGTTAAAACTGAGGCTCAGGGAGGTTAAACAACTTGGCGTTTAAACAGCTTGCTTCTATTCCCAGGCTAGGTAGGGCTGCTGCCTTCTCCCAGCCTGGCCAGATGGATTCCCTCCAGGCACCAAGATAGGTGCTGGGGATGTGGCCTTGAACTAGGTAGCTACATTCCCTGTCTTTAAGTGGTGTACTTTGGGCGGGGTGGGGGGCAGACAAGTACGTGGTAATACACTTTTACCACTGTGGTGCCTGCTGGAATGAGGGCCTGAGGAGCACAGGGCAAGGGCCCAGCGTGTGAGTGGAGCATCCCAGGAAACCCTGGAAGCAGGCAGCAGGGCATGTGATCCAGAGATGGGCTCAGGGCTGTGGCAGGCATGGTAGGCTGGATTCAGCACCATTCCCCACACGGTTCTGGATGTGAGTTAGGTCCCAGCAAAGAAAGAGTGAAATTTGGAGGATGCAAGAAAAGGAGATATTGCCGTGTGGGCTATGGAAACTCGGGGTTTTCTGTAGCACATACAGTGTCCAGTCATCAGCTTTATGGGGATCAAGAGGGTAGGCATGGGGGCAGAGTAGCCTCCTGCCCCTGGATCACAGCTCCACTGCAGGTGAGGTCTTCTGATTGCATTCCCTACCCCCCACCCCCATCAGAGCAGAGGGAGGCTGTTGTGTTGTTCCAGGAGGCCCAGCCTGGAGCCGGCTCCTCCAGTTCCTCCAACGGCTTTATAACCACCTAATTCCTGATATTAAATCTCTTTCCACCTAAAACATAAGGCATGTCCCACCTCTGCTCAAAATCCTCTAACAGTTCCCATCTCAGAGTAAAAAGTCCTCATAAAGGCCCACAAGGCCCTGCAATCTGCCCCGCTCCTAACCTCATCACCTGCCTGCTGCTCCGCTTCAGTCACACCAGCCTCTGTGACGTTCCCCCGACCTGTCAGGCAAGAGCTCACCTCAGGGCCTTTGCACTTGCCATTGCCTCTGCCTGACTTGCTCTTCCCCCTGATATCCTCAGGGCTTACCCTCTCACTGCCTTCAAGTCTCTGTTCAATATTACTGTCCACGCTATGTAAAACTGCACGTTTGCCCCTGCGGTCATTCATCCACTTTACCGTGCTTTTTCCCCCATAACACTTCTCAATTTCTAACATACTGTATAACTGACTTTTCTACTTAACTGTTACCAGTAAAAATGGCATATCTGCTTCCTGTCCAGCGCTCTCTATTGGAAGGCCCGAGGATTTGATGGTTGTGTTCACAGGGGGATCCCCAGGGCCTTGCAAATTGTTCAGACCTAAAAAAAGTATTGAATGAAGAATGATCAGCCAGAGTGATTTCTGTTATTACAGACACCAAGCCACAGGGCATTAGGTTGGGGATAGGACATCTGTCCCCAAACCTCAAGGCAGAGAAAAGGGCGAGGGACCCAGTAGATCATCATGGGAGTGACAGGGTCGCCCGGCCTGCACCTTGCAAGACACCTGTTTTTTTGTCTCACTGTGTTAAAATCATTGTACCGTCGCTGTCACGTGATCTGCACACAGACTCATTTCTAGCAGGCACTACCTTCTGATCTTCTAGTCTGCCAGCAATCAGGGGAAATTGTTTTTTCCCTTGGTTTCAGGTTTAGTCATCAGGAGCTGGCAGCCACCTGACAACCATCTTGGCCCTTTGGCTGGGGCGGACCGGCTGGGTTGCTTGTTGGTTGGTGGCCGGGCAGTGGTGGCGGCTCTCCAGAGTGTGCTTTGGGTGAGTGTCAGATTTAAGCTTTGCATGGGACAAAATAGTTTCCCTTTGGTCTGGGGAGCTACCTGATAATATCCAGTGCAACGAGCTCTGCGGGTACAGTGCCCCAAACAGGAATGGCTGGAAGTGCACCCACTTTAAAGCTGTGTGGTCTATGAAAGCCCATCCAGGTGAGCCAGTGGAAGGAAATGTTAGGACAGCGACTGCGGGCCTGTGACCCTGCTCTCTGGGGGCTGAGCCGTGTTCTGGAGTCCGGCTTGAGGCCCTGGGCTGGGTTTCTCTCCAGGCCACACGCCCTCTGGGGTTGGACGTTCGTGTCAGTTTGTTCGCCAGCTCTAGTACTTGGGGACTCCAGTCCTGCACCTTTGGCCACCTGCTCTCCCCCACCTCACACCCTTTTGAAAACAGGCCCCGAGGGTTCAGGAGAATCTTTTGTGGTCTTGAACTTGTTTCTCTTGTCTCTATTCCCTGCCTGCCTTCCAAGCTGTGTGAGACTAAGGGCTGGGGCTGGGGAAGGGGAATAGTGACCCCTGAAGTCTTCAAGAGTGACTGTCCTCCACAACTTGTGGGGAGGCACCCTCCTACCCAATGTCTGGGGTTGCATGGGTCCCCGCTGGGTCCTTCTGTCTCGGTAGCGGCGCGCTACCCTAACTGGGATGTGTCCTGGGTCGCACAGTACTCTGTCTCCTCCAGGACCCCCTGAACCTTTCTTAGGGCTGAGAGCATGACTCTGGGGTCTCCGTACTGGGGAGGAGCGGGAGGACTGCTGCCTGCCTGATCCCAGTAGCACGTGGGATGCCTGGGCTCGGCTCACGGCCTGGCCGGCCAGAGTCTGGAGAGAGAAAGGGAGAACAGGGTGGAGGTCGAAGGGTGGGGGCCGGGGTTGAGGAGGAGGTGGGCTAGGGGTGAGGGGAGGAGCCAACACCAGGCCCGGGATTTGTCGGAATCCTCCGGGGCTTTGTTTTGTTCTTCTCCCCACCCCCGAGCCTCGCACCAGGGCCTAAGGGGGCCTTGGCGCTCAGCACAAGTTTGGTGAATGGATGGATGAATGAGAGCCAAAGGAGCTGGGGGAGGGGCGGAGGAAGTGGGTAGCTGGGGGGAGGGGAGAGAAGCAGGCTGGGGGAGGGGAGGTAGCCACTGGCGGGAGGGCGGAGGAGGAGGGAGGCGGGCGGAGCAGGGCGAGCCTGCTGGTCTGGAATCTGGCTAGGAGATGGCGGCCGGGACGGGCCTGCCCGGCTCACCTCTCCATCACGCTGGCTTAAACCTCATTACTCCCTGCTCACCCAGCCGCCAGGCCTCTCTCCCACTCCATGAAGACCCCGGGGTCGTAGGTCTTCCTGGGCCTACTCCTTACTGAGAATTGAATGGCGCCATTCTTAGTCTTCTTACTTACTTTGTAGGAACCCAGCCGCTATGGGGTGGGTGGCCCTCTGGGGCTTGAATACCCGAATGGCCCTGGTGGATAGATGGTGAACCTGAGCTTGGACACCCCCTCCCCTTTCCCCACTCTGAGGTCTGGATGACGGAAAATACAGCGACTAGGATCTGGGCCACCTTGGAGAGTCTGGGGTGGGTCTCCAGGAGTAGAGCAGGGAGCCGGTGGGCAGAGAAAATCCAAGGGCTTGCCTCATTGGCAGCTGCCAGGGACTCCTACGGGAAGCAGCGGAGCTCAGTGTGGACAGTGCCAGGCAGGAGCTGCTGACAGCCAGGTTTCTGGGTCACCATCCGGGGTGCCCTGCCAATTCCCAGGCCTTGGGGGTGGGGTGAGGGGTGAGGGCCGTCTGCATCCCAAGCCCAGACCCTGCTGTCTCCTTTGTCTGGGTCACTTCTGGGCCTGCTCCCATCCCCCACTTCCAGCCTTGCTGGGGCCAAGGAGCCAAGGAGGAGTTGATCCTGGAACTTCCCTTGGGTTTGTGGGCCTGCTGGCCTACCTGCCCTGAAGGTGGGGTGTATAAAGGTGATCTAGAACCTTTCCCACAGCAACCCCTTGGCTTGGGTCCCTCTGTCCTCAACCCCTGCTCCTGGGCTCTGCCCACAGTTCTATGCATGTCTTTTTCTGGCAGTCTTGTCCTTGGTGGGAGGGGTTTTTGTGAGCAGGATATCTTTTGTGGGCAGAAATCCTTCTAGTTCTCAAAGAGGGAATTGACCTTTCCAGTATCATGAGGTTGGCACCTGGGTCCAGCTTAAGCGGTGGCTTGGTCCCCAGAAGTCTACAATACTTTTCTCTCAAGAGCTCTGAGTATCCATCCCACGGTGAAACTGAGGTCCAAAGAGATTAAGTATCTTGCTGTAGGAAGGGGTAGAAACGGATAAAAGTTGGAGAGAGTGGAGGTGGGGTGGGGAGCTAGGTGGCCTTTGGTGGTCACAAAGTGTTGGGGGTGTTGGGGTGTGACTCGGAGATTGGGAGCCTCTGCGCTGGCCAGTGGTACAAACAGCTGGAGGGGTGGGGACAAAAATAGCATGAGTGCTCATTACTCCTAGATAGGAGGGGGGGAATCACATCTCCATTTTGTAGATGAGGAAATTGGGGTTCAGTAAGGTCAGGTGACTTGGATTCAGAATACCTACAAGTCTCAGTTCTCTGAATCCTGCCCCTCCCCCACCCAGCTATCCCCACCCCCTAACCTTGCTCTACTTTTTTTTTTGAATTCCATAGCCCTTATCTGACATCTAGACTGTGCTGCCCATTACTGTTGCCACCAGGCCCAGGTGGCAACTGAGCCCCTGAAACGTGGGGGGTCCGAATTGAGATGCGCTGGAAGTGCCAAGTACTGTGGATTTCCAAGGCTTAGAACAAAACAACCCGTAGCAATACTGATTTTTTGTATGTTGATTATATGTTGACATGATACTATTTGGTCGTATTGCCTTAAATGAAATATATTATTAAAGGTCATTTCATGTATTTCTTTTGACCATCTTAATATGGCTGCCAGAAAAACTAACATTGCATATGTGCCTCCCGTCCTACCTCCATGCACAGTGCTGGTTTAGATCCTTGGCTTTTTAGTTATTGTCTCCCTTCCACCCCCCAATATCTGCTCAGGGAGGGCAGGAATCAACATATTTTGTTCATGGTCTTCTTGGTCCTGTCCCAGGTTTTTAAGAGTCTGGCACTGGATTTTATTATAGGTGTTCAATAAAAATGTGTTTAATTGAATCCAGCCGATCTGATCCTAGGCCAAGGTCAGAGGGTTAGGAGGAGTGCCTGAGGAAGGGGATGTTTTACCCCGGTAGGACCCCAAGTTGCCAATCCCCTGCCACCCCGCGGGGCTCCACAAGGTGAGCCTGTCGACCAGCAAGGGGGGGCCTTCCTGACACCGTGCCTGCGCCGTGTGTGTGTGTGTGTGTGTGTGTGTGTGTGTGTGTGTGTGTTGGGCGGGGGGATGGGTGTGAGGTCCGGCAGCTACTGAGCGATGCAGGCGGGGAGAGGGGGATCTGTAAGCGCCGCCGGGCCCTGGCTGGGGGTAGCTCTCGGGCGCCCACTTTCTTGGACCCTGACTGCGCACCCGGGAGTGGTGGGCTTGGGGGTGTGTGTGTTGTCGTCTGCCGGTAGGGTGTTGGGGGTGTGCCCAGCCTGGGCTCACACAAGGTCACTGTGTCAAAGGAACGTCCGAACACTTTCTCTTTCCCTGTGATTCGATTGCGGCTCCGAAAGCCCCTTCCGTAGGGACTTCCCTCCGCGCCTGACTCACGCTGCCTCATGCGTGTGACTCAGGCCGGGCGCTGCGCCAGCCCTGCTGTCCCCGCCCCCGGGCCCTGCCACCGAGCCGCAGGGGCGGAGGGACGGGCCGGCGACAGGAGGCGGGGCGTGCAGGGACTGGGTGCCCGCGGCAGAGATGGGAGACTGTGGGGCACAGGGGACAGCCCAGAGGAGAGTTGCAGAGAAGCTGAGCTCTAGGCGGGGTGGCCGGAAAGCCAGCCATGTAGGAGAGAAAGGCTGAGAGAAATGCGGACAGACTGAAAGCCAGAGACAAGAAGGCTAAGAAATTGGGAGGACAGAGAGATAAAGTGGAGAGGGACACAGAGACCCAGGAAGGAGAGAGCCCAGAGCCTTCACGGAGGCCAAGGCGGACAAGTGAGAAGAAGGGACAAGTGACCAGTGAGAGGGAGGGAGGAGAGAAGGGTGGCAGGGGCTTCTGGGCGCTGCCACCCTGAGTGCCGCTGACCCAAGGGGCCTGCAGCCTGTCCCCAGAGGCTGGGCTCGGACCATCATCGCCTCTGAGCCTTGCTCTCCTCTCCCAGCTCCACCTTACCAGCTCTGTAACAGTGGGCAAGTTTCTTCCTGTCTCTGGGCCTCAGTCTTCTCATCTGCAAAATGGGAGGTGGTGGTGGACAGTAATCCTATCCCCCTGAGCTCCCTCATCCACCCCTTGCCCTCCCCATCCATCGGTGCTCTGGCTCTGGGCCTGGGCCCCCTTGCCAGCTGGCTTTCTGTTGGGCAGCACCCACTCTAAGGAGATCTGAGGGAGGGAGAAGTGGGGATACTCCTTCCCAGGCCTGGCCCTGCTGTGGCCCTTGGTCTGGCTGTCGCTGTGTCCCTCCGTGACTCCCCTTCCATCTTCAAGCTCCCGGCGCATCTACCCCTTGCCTTTTCAGGCCTGCAGTCACGGTGACTTTCTGCCGCCGCTGGTGCCCGTCCCACGCACACCCTCACTGGCCCTCTTCACCCCACGAGCACCCCTCCATCAAAGCCTCTTGAAGACCCCAGGTTGGGTTCCATTTCCTGCCAGGGCCCTGACTGTGCACAGGGCTCACCTCCCGGTCAATTGCCCTCTTACCATCCTGCTCTTTCCTTCCTAGAGTAGCGGTGGGAGGAGACGCTAACCCTCAGTGGAGTGATATACAACGTTAAAAAGTGCTCGGATACCTATTAGAGCTTTACATCATCAGTGCGTCTGAACAGGTGTGGGGTTAGCTTCATTTCAATGGGAAGCGTGAAGCTCACACATCTAGGAAGCAACACAATGGAGTACGAGTGGCGATGTGGGCTGTTTCCTATGGGTGACAGGCCAGGTTGCTGGGGGGCAGCTATGAATGACAATAATAATAGTAGCAGCTAAGATATATTCATACTTCTCGAGTGGGGCGCCTGGCTGGCTCAGTCCAAGGAAGATGCGGCTTTTGATCTCCGGCTTGAAAGTTTGGGTGTAGAGATTACTTAAAATCTTTAAAAGAAATACTTCTCAATTGCCAGACACAGTTCTTTTTCTTTAAGTTTATTTTTTGAGAGAGCGAGCATGGGAGCATGAGTGGGGGAAGGGCAGAGATGGAGGGGGACAGAGGAACCGAATCAGGCTCCATGCTGACAGCAGAGAGCCCGATGTGGGGCTTGAACTCACAAACTGCAACTGACAAACACTTAACTGACTGAGCCACCCAGGTGCCCCCAGACACAGTTCTGATATTCTCTTATTTAACTCCTTAATCCTTACTGCTATTTTACAATTGCAGTGACAGAGGCACAGAGAAGTTGAATAGCTTTCCCAAGGCCTCACAGCAGAGCTGGGCTGGAGCACAGTCAGTCTGGCTCCAGATCCGACACTCAGCCTCTCTTGGGTACCTTGGGGAGGGGTAAACAGGGCAAGTTCTGGGCAGAGTGGACAGGATGGGCAGAGTGTTGGAGGGAAGGCACTTTTGCAGTACGTTTCAGAAATAGCCAGCCATGCTGTAGGGCAGGGTTGGAAAACGAAGCCACAGAATTTGACAAGAGAGTAAATGGGACCTGATATTGGGGTGCCCACCTGACAGCTGGAGGCATGGGCTTTATTCTGAAAGTAATAGGGAGCCATGGAAGGTTTTTAGCAGGGGTGGGATAGGTTGGCATTTTAGAAAGGATTACTTTGAAATGCAAGGGAAATGCTGCATTTCTCCTATCAAATGGCAAAGAGCTTTAAAATGATAATTTCCAGTACTGGCAACGTTTCAGCGCACTGAGTGCTCGCACATGTAGCTGATGGGAATGAGTTGGTTTGACCTTTCTGGAAAGCAGCTGAGCCACGTGTAGTACTTGAGGAGGGCCCAGGCCTTTGACCTGCTAATCCCATTTCTAGGAATCCTTCCTCCCTCAAGAAAAGAGGTCAGAGATTTATGTCTCAGGATCAAATTTACTCCGTCATTAATAATAATAGTAATAATAATACAAGGAAATAATGTCAATATCCAGTAGGAGGAAATTGCTAAACTAAAGAGTAAAGTCTCATGGAATGTTTTATGGCAATTAATATATTTTTTCAAAGAGAGGAAATGCCATCAAAAGTGCTTAAAGATTTCTAGAGCTTTGGGCCCCTGGCTGGCTCAGTGGGAAAAGCCTGTGACTCTTGATCTCAGGGTTGTAAGTTTGAACCCCACATTGGGTGTAGAGTTTACTTAAAAATAAAATCTTTAAAGGGCCCCTGGGTGGCTCAGTTGGTTAAGCATCTGACTCTTGATTTTGACTCAGGTCATGATCTCACAGTTTTCGAGATAGAGCCCTGCATCCAGCTCTGTGCTGACAGTGCAGAGGCTGCTTGGGATTCTCTGTCTCCCCTCCTCTCTCTCTCTGCCCCTCCCCTACTAGTGCACCTGCGGATACTCTCAAATAAACGTTTTTTTTAATGTTAAAAAAATAAAAATAAAATCTTTTTTTTTTTTTTTTTTTTTTTTTTTGAGAAGGAGAGACAACATGAGCAGGGGAGGGGCAGCGAAAGAGAATCCCAAGCAGGCTCCTTGCTGCCAGCACAGAGCTGTCACAGGGCTCAAACTCATGAAACTGAGATCATGACCTGAGCCAAAACCGAGTTGGATTGAGCCACCCAGGCACCCCCTACTCCCGCCCCGCCAAATAATTATTTGTTTTTTAAAAATGTTTATTCAATTTTGAGAGAGAAAGTGTGAGTCGGGGAGGGGCAGAGAGAGAGGGGGACAGAGGATCCAAGGTGGGCTCTGAGCTGACAGCAGCGAGCCTGATACGGGGCTCAGAACTCCCCAACCATGAGCTGAAATTGGACCCTCAACCGACTGAGCCACCCAGGTGCCCCAATGAAATCTTAAAAGAAAAAGAAAAAAGATTTCTAGAACTCTTACAAGTAATAACTGAGTTCATCATGTCTGTAAAGTACATGATTAACACACAAAAAAATCAATCTTATTTCTATATGCTAACAATGAACACTTGGAAACAAACAGGTGCTTGGGTGGTTCAGGTCATGATCTCATGGTTTGTGGGTTTGAGCCCCGCATCAGACTCTGTGTAGAGCCTGCTTGGGATTCTCTCTCCCTGTCCCTCCCCTGTGTGCTCTGTCTCTCTCTCAAAATAAAGAAATAAACTTAAAAAAAAAAAGAACTTATTAAAAAAAAAAAAAAGACAATTCTATTATAACAGCTCCAGGAAGGAAGGAAGGAAGGAAGGAAGGAAGGAAGGAAGGAAAAAAGAAAGAAGGAAAGAAAAGAAGGAAAGAAAGAAAAAAAGAAAGAAAAATAGACTTGTGTATAGATCTAACAAAACATACAGGGTGTCTATACTGAAAACTATGAAATGGTGATGGAAGAAACCAAGATATAAATAAACAGGAATGGGGACCCCTGGGTGGCTCAGTTGGCTGAGAGTCTGACTCTTGATTTCAGCTCAGGTCATGATTCTAGGGTCGAAAGCCATGGGATCGAGCCCCACATAGGGCTCTGGGCTGAGTGTGGAACCTATTTATGACTCTCTCCCTCTCCCTCTCCCTCTCCCTCTCCCTCTCCCTCTCCCTCTCCCTCTCCCTCTCCCTCTCCCTCTCCCTCTCCCTCTCCCTCTACCTCTCCCTCTCCCTCTCCCTCTCCCTCTTCTTCCCCTTTCCCCTGTTCACTCTCTCTCTCTAAAATATAAATAAATAGGGGCGCCTGGGTGGCTCTGTCGACTAAGCATCCGACTTCGACTCAGGTAATAATCTTGTGTTTTGTGAGTTCGAGCCCCGCTCCGGGCTCTGTGCTGACAGCTCAGAGCCTGGAGCCTGCTTCAGAATCTGTGACTCCCTCTCTCTCTCTCTGCCCCTCCCCTTCTCATGCTCTGTGTCTCTCTGTCTCTCAATAATAAATAAGCACTAAAAAATTATAAATAAAATAAAATGCAAACAAACAAACAGGAAAGTACCATGTTAATGGATTGGAAAACCCAACAGAGTAGAGCTGTCATTTCTCCCCATATTGATTGTGTTCATTTCCTAGGGCCGCCTTAACAAAGTAGCACAAACTGGGTAGCTTAAAACAACAGAAATTTACTGTCTCACAGTTCTGGAGGCTAGAGATCCGAAATCAACAGGATTTGATTGCTTTCTCTCAAGCCTCTAGGGGAGGATCCTTCCTTGCCTCTCCCAGCTTCCGCTGGTTTGCCCACAGTCCTTGGTGTTCTTGGCTTGCAGCTACAGTACTTTAGTATCTGCCTCCCTTGGCACATGGCGTTCTCTCTGTATGTCTGTGCCTCTTCTTCTATAGGGACCTCCGTCACATTGAATTTAGGACTCACCGTATTCCACTATGGCCTCATCCTAACCACAGCTATAATGGTCCTATTTCCAAATAAAATCACGTTCTGAGGTAATGTATTTGGCCCAGGTTAGGACTTCAACATATCTTTTGGCGGGGGGAGGGACACAGTTCAACCCATAAAAGTGATCTGTAGATTTAACATACTTCCAATCCAACCCCAGCAGGACTTTTTGTAGATATGGACAACCTGATTGTAACATTAAATGGAAAGGCAGAGAAACTAGAATAGCTCAAACAATTTTGAAAAAGAAGAATAAAGTTGAAGGAGTTATCTGATTTTGGGACTTACTACAACAAAACTTGCAACAGCAATCAAGAATGTTCATGGGCTCCTGGGTGGCTCAGTCGGTTGAGTGTCTGATACTGTCTCAGGTCATGATCTCACGGTTTGTGAGTTTGAGCCCTGCCATTGGGCTTACAGCTGTCCGCGCAGAGCCCCCTTTGGACCCTCTGTCCCCGTCTCTCTCCTTCCCTCCCCTGCTCGTTTTTTCTCTCTCTCAAAAATAAACATTAAAAAAATGAATGTTGGGGTGCCTGGGTGGCCCAGTAGGTTGAGAGTCCAACTTTGACTCAGGTCATGATCTCACAGTTCGTGAGTTCAAGCCCCATATCGGGCTCTATGCTGGAGCCTGTCTCGGATTCTGTGTGTCTCTCTGCCCCTTCCCCACTCACACTCTGTCTCTGTCTCTCTCTCTCAAAAATGAATAAACATTAAAAAAAAAGAATGTGGTGGGTTCAGAGGAGTGGACACAGTGAATGGATCAGCAAAACAGAATAGAGTCCAGAAATAGACCCACACAAATATGTCCAACTGACTTTGCCAAAAGTGCAAACACCTTGCCAGTGAACAGTGCTGGAGCAACCAGATACCTATATGCAAAAAAAAACCAAAAACAAAAAAACAAAAACAAAAAAACACCTCGTCCTAAACCTCACACATTATACTAAAATTAACTAAAGATGAATCATAGATCCAAAACATAAAACCGTAAAATGTCTGGAAGAAAACACAGGAGAAAATCTCCATGGCCTGGGGTTAGTCAAAGAGTTCTTAACTATAACACTAAAACCATGATCCGGGAAAGAAAAAAATTGGTAAGATGGACTTTATCAATTTCTTAACAATGTCTGTGAAAGACGCTGTTAAAAGAATGAAAAGACAAGTTATAGGCTGAGAGGCAATATTTACAAGGTATATATTTGGTATATTTGACAAAAGACCTTTATCCAGGATACATAAAAAAATTCTTAAAACTCAACAGTAAGAAAACGACCAATTAATTTTAAACAGGCAAAAGAGTTAAACAGACACTTCATCTAAGAGGAAATACAGATGGCAAACGAGCACATGCAGAGATGCTCAACATCCTTCGCCACTGGGCAAGTGCAAATTAAAACCGCCCAGACCCAGCAGTCTCGCTCCTGGATTTTTACCTTAGAGAAATGAAAACTTACATCCACACAAACAGCTGCACAAGAATGTCGGTAGCAGCTCTGTTCAGAATCCCCCCAAACCGAAGCAACCCAAATTGGAAGGCTGGGTAAATGAACAGCAGTTCATTTATGGAATACTACTCAGCAGTAAAAATGAACAAAATTTCTCTTGTTCTCTTTACCTGCCTCCCCCATCCCTCCCTTCCTTGTGTAATTGACATACAATATCTTTTTAGTTTTATCATATAGTGTACATCATAGTGATTTGATACTTTTATACATTATGAAATGATCCCCCTGATAAGTCTAGTTACTGTCTCTCACCATCAAAGTTATTACAATATTGTTGACTATATTCCCTGTGCTGTACATTATATTCCCATGACTTATTTACTTTATAACTGCAAGTTTGTACCCTTTAAACCTCTCTGCCTATTTTACCTATCCCCTCCCCCTCCCCACTCTGGTAACCAACAATTTGCTTCCTGTATCTAAAAGTCTGTTTCTATTTTTGTTCGTTGATTTGTTTTTTTTTGTTTTTGTTTTTTTTTTTAGATTCCACATATAAATGAAATCATACAGTATTTGTCTTTCTCTGTATGACCTATTTCACTTAGCGTAACACCCTCTAGGTCCACCCATGTTGTCACAAATGGCAAAATTTCACTTTTTATGGCTGAGTGTTATTCCTTTTTTTTCTTTTTAACTGATAATCAATTTATTAAAAAAGTTGATTTAAGCATCTGCAATGGTAACTTCGACCTCAACTCCTGGCTCAATACTGATGGAAATAATCTGTTTAACAATCTCCAAAAGTCTGTGCAAATCAATGGGTCGCTTGTGGATCCTCACCTGAAAACAGTCCCAAGTCTTAGAACCTTCACCACAAGGAGTTTTTCTTGTAGTGATGCTCAGAGTCTTGGTAGGCATCCAAACTGGTCCTTTCACTGCGACTGCATCTTCCTCAAAGAGTGGCTGAGTGTAATTCCATTGTGTATATATGTGTGTGTGTGTGTGTGTGTGTGTGTGTGTGTGTGTATCTATCTATCTATATATCTATATTGTGTGTGTATCTCTCTATATATCTATAGATATATAGAGAGATACACATATGTATATATCACATGTATATATATGTATATATCATATGTCTACGTATATCTCACATCTTCTTTATTCATTCATGTATTGATAGACACTTAAGTGGCTTCCACATCTTGGTGATTGTAAATAATGCTTCAGTGAACACAGGAGTGCATGTATCTCTTCGAATTGGTGTTTTCATTTTTAATTTTTTTAATGTTTATTTATTTTTGAGAGGGAGAGAGAACGCGAATGGGGGAGGTGCAGCGAGAGAGGGACACACAGAATCTGAAGCAGGCTCCAGGTTCTAAGCTGTCAGCACAGAGCCCGATGCGTGGCTCCAACTCACAGACCGTGAGATCATGACCTGAGCCTAGGTCAGATGCTTAACCGACCGAGCCACCCAGGCTCCCGGTGTTTTCATTTTTTTTAAAGATTTTATTTTTAAGCAATCTCTACACCCAGCATGGGGCTTAAACTCATAACCCCGAGATTAAGAGGACTGAGCCAGCCGGGTGCCCCTCATTTTAATTTTTTGAGGTACCTCCATACTGTTTTCCACAGTGGCAGCACCAATTTACCTTCCCACTGACAGTGCACGAGGGTTCCCTTTTCTTCACATCCTCACCAGCACTTATAACTTTTTGTCTTTTTGATAACAGCCAATCTGACAGGTGTGAGGTGATATCTCAATTTGGTTTTGATTTGCATTTCCCTGAGGATTAGTTATGTTGAGCATTTTTTCATGTGCCTGTTGGCCATCTGGATGTCTTCTTTAGAAAAATGTCTATTCAAGTCCTCTGCTCAATTTTTAATTAGGTTGTTTATTTTTTTTAATACTAAGCTGTGTAAGCTCTTAATATATTTTGAATATTAAGCCCTTATTGGATGTATGATTTGCAAATGTCCTCTCCCTTTCAGTAGGTTGCCTTTCCATTCTGTTGATGATTTCCTTCACTTTGAAAAAGCTTTTTTAGTTTGATATAATCCCATTTGTTTATTTTATTTATTTATTTATTTATTTATTTATTTATTTATTTATTTATGTTTTTAACGTTTTATTTATTTTTGAGACAGAGAGAGACAGAGCATGAATGGGGGAGGGGCAGGGAGAGAGGGAGACATAGAATCGGAAGCAGGCTCCAGGCTCTGAGCCATCAGCCCAGAGCCCGACGCGGGGCTCGAACTCACGGACCGTGAGATCGTGACCTGAGCCGAAGTCGGACGCTTAACCGACTGAGCCACCCAGGCGCCCCACCATTTGTTTATTTTAATGTTAGTTGTCCTTGCCTGGGGATACTGGTCCAAAAAAATATTGTTAAGACCAATGTCAAATTGCTTACTGCCTATGTTCTCTTCTAGGATTTTTACAGTTTCAGGTCTTACATTCAACTTTAATCCATTTTGAGTTTATTTTTGTGTATGGTGTAAGAAAGTGGTTAAGTTTCTTTTGTATGTGGCTGTCCAGCTTTTCCAACATCATTTGTAGAAGAGACTGTCTTTTCCCCATTGTACATTCTTGCCTCCTTTGTCATAGATTAATTGACCTTGTATGTGTAGGTTTGTTTCTGGGCTTTCTATTCTATTCCATTGATCTATGTGTCTGTTTTCATGGCAGTGCCATAATGTTTTGATTAGTATAGCTTTGTAGTATAGTTTGATAACTCCAGCCTTGTTTTTCTTTCTAAATATTTGAGAAATAGCTTTGGCTATTAGGGGTCTTTTGTGATTCCATTCAAATTTTAGGATCCTTTGTTCTAGTTATATGAAAAATGCCATTGGCGTTTTTTTTTTTTAAGATTTATTTTTAAGTAATCTCTGCACCTAATGTGGGGCTCAAACTCACAACCCTGAGATCAAGAGTCTCATGCTCTACTGACTGAACCAGACAGGTGCCCTGCCATTGGTACTTTGATGGAGATTGTATTAAATCTATAGATTGCCTTTGGTATATGGACATTTAAAAAATGTTTATTTATTGATTGTGTGTGAGAGGGAGAGAGCTAGGGAGGAGCAGAGAAAGAGAGAGGGAGAGAGAGAATCTCAACTAGGCTCCACTGATAGCACAGAGCCCAACATGGGGATTGATCTCCCAACATGAGATCTTGACCTGAACCAAAATTAAGAGTTGGAGCCTTAACTGACTGAGCCACCCCAGTGCCCCTGGTCTATGGACATTTTTAACAATATTACTTTTTCCAGTCCATGAGCATGGTATATCTTTCCATTTATTTGTGTCCTCTTCAATTTCTTTCATCAATGTCTTACAGTGTTCAGAGCACAGGTCTTTCATCTCCTTGGTTAATTTTATTCTTAGGTACTTTATTCTTTTTGATATAATTGTAATGAGATTGTTTTCTTAATTTCTCTTTCTGATAGTTCATTATTAGTGTATAGAAATGCAACCGATTTCTGTATGTTAATTTTGTATTCTACAACTTTAGTGAGTTCATTTAGTAGTTCTAATAGTTTTTTAGTGGATTTCTTAGTCTATACACACACACACACACACACACACACAGAGGACCATGTCACCTGCAAATAGTGATAATTTTACTCTCCTTTTCCAATTTGAATGCCTTTTATTTATTTTTCTTGTTTAATTGCTGTGGCTAGAACTTGCAATACTGTATTGAATAAAAGTGGTGACAGTGGGTATCCTTGTTTTGTTCCTGATCTTAGAGGAAAACCTTTTAGCTTTTTACTATTGAGTATGATGTTAGATGTGGGTTTGTCATATATGGTCTTTGTTATGTTCCTTCTATCCCCAGTTTTTTTAAAGTTTATTTATTTACTTATTTACTTATTTTTGAGAGAGAGACAGAGACAGAGACAGAGAGAAAATGCAAGTGCGGGAGTGACAGAGGGTGAGAGGGACAGAGAGAGAATCCCAAGCAGGCCCCACACTTTCAGACAGAACCTGATGCAGGTTCGAATCACAAACTGCAAGATCATGACCTGAGCCGAAGTTGGCTGTTTAACCAACTGAGCCACCTAGGTGCCCCTATCCCCACTTTGCTGAGTGTTCTTATCACTAATGGATGTTGAATTTTATCAAATGCTTTTTTGCATCTATTAAAATAATCATATGATTTTTATCCTTCATTTTGTTAATGTGGTGTATCACATCAATTGATTTAAGGATGTTGAATCATCCTTGCATTCCTGAAATAAATCTCACTTGATGGTGGTATATCATCTATTTAATGTATTCTTAAATTTGGTTTGCTGATATCTTATTGAGGATTTTTGAACATGTGTTCATTAGGCATATTGGCCTATAATGTTTTTGTTTTGTTTTGTTTTTTTGTGATGTCCTTGTCTGGTTTTGGTATTAGAGTAATGCTCTAATGTGAGTTCTGAAGCTTTCTTTCCCTTTTATTTTTTGGAATAACTTGAGAGAGATAGGTGCTGACTCTTTAAATGTTTGGTAGAATACACCTGTGAAGCTGTCTGGACCTGGGCTTTTTTTTTTTTTTTTTTTTTTTTTGCAGGGGAGAGTTTTCAAATTACTGACTCAATTTCATTACTTGTTACTGTTCTATTCAGATTTTTTCTCTTCTCTTCTCTTCTCTTCTCTTCTCTTCTCTTCTCTTCTCTTCTTTTCTCTTCTCTTGGTTTTGAGAGAGAGTGCAAGTGGGGGAGAGGGGCAGAAGGAGAAAGAATCCTAAGCAGGCTCTATGCTCAGTGTGGAGTCCAACATGGGTTTTGATCCCATGACCCTGGGATCGTGACCTAAGTTGAAATTAAGAGTCAGACACTTAACCAGTTGAACCACCCAGGAGCTCTTCTATTCAGATTTTCTATATCTTTGAGATTCAGTCTTGAAAGGCTGTGTATTTCTAGGGCTTTATTCATTTCTTCTAGGTTTTTCAATTTGTTGGCTTATAATTGTTCATAGTAGTCTCTTATGATCCTCTGTGTTACTGTGGTATCAGTTGTAACTTCTCTTTTAATTCTGATTTTATTTATTTGGGTCTTTTTTTTTCTCATTTAAAATTATTTTTTAATGTTTATTTTTGAGAGAGAGAGACAGAGACAGAGCACGAGCAGGGGAGGGGCAGAGAGCGAGGGAGACACAGAATCCAAGGCAGATTCCAGGCTCTGAACTGTCAGCACAGAGCCTGATGCGGGGCTCAAACCCGCAAACTGTGAGATCATGACCTGAGACAAAGTCAAATGCTTAACTGGCTGAGCCACCCAAACACCCTCATTTTTTTTAATAGATTTTCTTTTTTAAAGGATTTTTTAAAATGTTTATTTACTTTTTTTGAGAGAAAGTGAGACAGAGCAGGAGTGGAGTGGTGGGGGGCGGGGGCAGAGAGAGAGGGAGATACAGAATCCAAAGCAGGCTCCGGGCTCTGAGCTGTCAGCACAGAGCCCGATGTGGGGCTCAAACCCACGAACTGTGAGATTATGACCTGAGCTGAAGTTGGCCACTTAACCAACTGAGCCACCCAGGTGCCCCTTAATAGATTTTATTCTTAGGTAATTTCTACACCCAACATGGGGTCTGAACTCACAACTCTGAGGTCGAGTTGCATGCTCCACCAACTGAGCCAGCCAGGTGCCCCTCCTCTCTTTTTTTTCTTAATGAGTCTTGTTAGAAGTTTATTGATTTTTGTATATGCTTTCAAAAAACTGTCTTTTAGTTTCATTATCTTTTCTGTTGGGTGTGTGTTGTTTTTGTTTTGTTTTTTGTCTCTATTCATTTATTTCTGCTTTGGTCTTTATTATTTCCTTTCTTCTGCTAACTTTGGGCTTTGTTTGTTCTTTTTCTAGTTCCTTTAGGTGTAAAGTTAGATTTTTTGAGAATTTTATTTTTTGAGGTAGTCCTGTATTGCTATCAACTCCCCTCTTGAAACTGCTTTTGTTGCATCCCATAGATTTTGGAAAGTTGTGTTTCCATTTTCATTTGTCTCCAGATATTTTTTAAACATCTTTGACTTCTTTTTTTGACCCATTGGTTGTTTAGTAGCATGTTGTTTATTCTTAAAAAATTTTTTTAATGCTTATTTATTTTTGAGAGAGACAGAGCACGAGTGAGGAAGGGGCAGAGACAGAGAGGGAGACATAGAATCCAAAACAGACTCCAAGCTCTGAGCTGTCAGCACAGAGCCAGACATGGGGCTTGAACTCGGGAATGGTGAGATCATGACCTGAGCCTAAGTCGAACGCTCAACCCACTGAGCCACCCAGGCGCCCCGGCACGTTGCTTATTCTTAATGTATTTGTGTTTTTTCCAGTTTTCTTCTTGTAATTGATTTCTAGTTTTGTACTCGTGTGCTTGGAAAAGATGCTTGATATAATTTCAGTCTTCTTGAATTTTATTGTGACTTGTTTGTGGCCTAATACATCCTAGAGAATGTTCCATGTACACTTGAGAAGAATGTATATTCTGCTGCTTCTGGTTGGAAGTTCTGTATAAATCTATCAAGTTCATCTGGTCTAATATGTCATTGAAGGCCAATATTTTCTTATTGATTTTCTGTCTGGATGATCTATCCATTGATGTAAGTGGAGTGTTAAAGTCCCCTACTATTATGGTATTACTGTCAATTTCTCCTTTATGTCCATAAAGATTTGCTTTATATATTTAAGTGCTCCTATGGAACAAACTCTTGCTTCACATAATGTGATTGCAAGAACCCAATCTCAAAGGATACATGCTGTATGGTTCAATTTATGTGACGTTCTAGGACAATGGTGATGAGAACAGATCAGTGGTTCCCAGGGCTTAGGGGTGGGGGAAAGCATGCCTACAAGGGGGATGATGGAATTATTTGCGGATGATGGAACTGTTCTGAATCCTTATTGTGGTGATTACATATATCTCTACATGTAAACATTGTGGAAATGCACACCAAAAGAAGTCACTATTACTGCATGATAATTTTAAAAACCATCTATATTCAGCTGGATAACTATGCAATAAAACAACTATAGTACAATGTTGTTCATTAAAAAAAATTTTTTTAAATGTTTATTTATCTTTGAGAGACAGAGTGTGAGCAGGGGAGGGGCAGAGAGAGAGGGAGACACAGAATCCGAAGGAGGCTCCAGGCTCTGAGCTGTCAGCACAGAGCCTGATGCAGGGCTCAAACTCACAAGCTGTGAGATCATGACCTGAGCGGAAGCCAGACGCTCAACTGACTCAGCCACCCAGGGGCCCCTAGTACAATGTTAATGGGAGAATCTAGGGGGTGAGAATAAGTGGTCACTGAGCAATTCTTTTAGCTTTGCTATCTGCTTGAAAATTCTCGTAACAAATATTGGAAAAAACTATATCCAGAATGATTCTAAGTTAGAAGATTGAAGGCATCACACTTATTAACAGTGAGACTCTCTCTGAAGGGTGAAATTGTGGGTAATTAAAATTTTCTTTTTATATATTTCTGTATTTTCTATAATGAGCACCTATTATTTTATTTAGAGAGAGTAGAGGCTATATTTGATTTTTTTAAAATAGCTCTCCCTGACTCAGCATTTTAAAATCATTTATTTATTTATTTTTAAGAAAGACAAGAAGAACGCAGGAGGAGCAGAGAGAGAAGGAGAAAGAAAATCTCAAGCAGACTCCATACTGTCAGTGCAGATCCCCATGTGGGGTTTGATCGCATGAACCGTGAGATCACGACCTGAGCCAAGATCAAAAGTCAGACACTCAACCGACTGAGTCACCCAGGTGCCCCATAGGCTATATTTGATTTTAAGTCTTTTTTTTTTTTCTCATGTATATGTGGAATCCATGCTTCTTGTAAGGTTCAAATGGTCCAGAAATAGGTAACCCCATAGGAAAAGTCCCTTGTATCAGTCCAAACACTGTTAACATTCTGTGGGTAACTTAAAGAATAAATCTTAAATTCAGGTACATTTCTTTCATGTTATGTCACCATTTAGAAATGAAGCAGCTCAAACATATTCCATTTTTGTTTCCCATTACTATCACCTAACAATAAAAGTTTTATATTTACAAGGAAGAACACAGGCTCTTTTCTAGGTTCAAGGCAGAGAGCCTGAGATGCAAAGAAGGTGTGATAATTTTTCCTGATTCCAAGAACTGAGCCAGGAAAGAGTTTGCCTCCTTAAAACACGGGGCCGCCGTTCTTTGTTATTTTAAAAGCTGTAACTATAAAGATTTCCTTTCAATTTTTCTTTTGTCACTTAGGTCAAAACTAGAATGCTCTTTTGTTGTATGTTTATGTGTTGCATTGCCCCAATTATAAAATATTACCTGCTGAGAAAACTGAGGCCAGAGTGGAGAGGGACTGTGGTTGGGGAGTCTACTTCTGACACAACCACCAACTCTCTGTGACCCTTTTCTGGGCCTCCCCTTCCTAGACTATGTTATTTTTATAATGAAGAACAAAAGCGAAGAGTAACAATAAAACCCTCTACTAGGCAGCAGCGTGGATGGTGCTGCAAAGACTGCTGGTTGTCCTACATGCCATTCTTCCTGAGTACAACATTTTTGTATTTTTAGTTGAGCATATAATTGACCCACAAAATAGACTGTTTCCTTGCCTCCCTTGCTAGATGTGGTCAGTGGAAAATAAGCAAAATGTTTTTAAAGGGAAGGGGTGTTTTATTTTTCTCCAGTTACTCCTTTCTAATGGCTGGAATGTGGACATGATGGCTGGAGCACAAGCACCTACTTTAGACCATGAGGAAACTTTGGGAATGAAAACTACACACTGCAGATCAACCAGATAGAGCCTGGGTTCCTTGTTCGGTGGTATATCATGCTAACCCTGGACTGCATGCCTGCCTCTGGACTTCTTCTTTTTTTTTTTTTCTTTTTTAACATTTATTTATTTTTTGAGAGACAGAGAGAGACAGAGTGTGAGCAGGGGAAGGGCAGAGAGAGAGAGAGAGAGTCACAGATTCTGAAGCAGGCTCCAGGCTCTGAGCTGTCAGCACAGAGCCCGAAGTGGGGCTCGAACTCACGAACCATAAGTTCATGAGATCATGACCTGAGCCGACGTCGGGTGCTTAACCAACTGAGCCACCCAGGCGCTCCTGGACTTCTGGAATGTGAGAGGGAAATACACTTCTGTCAAGTGTAATCTGCTGGTATTTGGGGATTTCTTTTGAAAAATTTAAAGTCCAGTTAGCAGACCGTGTAATATTAGTTTCAGGAGTACAAGATAGTGACTCAACACTTCCATACATCACCCAGTGCTCATCCGGACAGGTGCACTCCTTAACCCCCATCACCTGTGTAACCCATCCCCCCACCCACCTCCCCTCCAGTAACCATCAGATTGTTCTCTACAGTTAAGAGTCTGTTTCTTGGTTTGTCTCTCTCTTTCTCTCTTTTTTCCCCTGTTGCTCGTTTGTTTTGTTTGTTAAATTCCACACGAGTGAAATCATACGGTATTTGTCTTTCTCTGACAGACTTATTTTACTTAGCGCAATACTCTCTACTCCATCCGTGTTGTTGCGAATGGCAAGATTTCATTCTTTTTCATGACCGGGTAATGTTCCATTGTAAAAATAACCACTACCTCTTTTCTTTTTAATTTTTAACATTTTATTATTTTTTATTTTAGAGAGAGAGAGAGAGAGAGAACGCACGAGCAGCGGGTGGTGGCGGGGGGAAAGGCAGAGGGAGAGAGAGAATTTCAAGCAGGCTCCATGCTCAATGCAGAGCCTGATGTGAGGCTCGATCCCGTGACCCTGGGATCATGACCTGAGCCAAAATCAAGAGTAGGATGCTTGGGGCACCTGGGTGGCTCAGTCCCTTGAGCATCTGGCTTTGGCTCGGGTCATCATCTTGCAGTTCATGAGTTCGAGCCCTGCATCAGACTCCCTGCTGTCAGTGCAGAGCCCGCTTCGGATCCTCTGTCCCCCTCTCTCTCTGCCCCTCCCCTGCTTGCTCTCTCTCTCTCAAAAATAAATAAACATTTAAAAAGAAAAGGAGTCAGATGCTCAACCAACTGAGTCACCCAGGTGCCCTGACACCACATCTTCCTTATTCATTCATTAATCAACAGACACTGGAACTGTTTCATTAATTTGGCTATTGTAGGGGGGCACCTGGGTAGCTCAGTCAGTTGAGTGTCCAACTCCTGATTTCAGCTCAGGTCATGATCCCAGGGTTGTGGGACTTGAGCCCTGTATCGGGCTCCGGGCTGAGCGTGGAGCCTGCCTGAGATTCTCTTTCTCTCTCCCTCTATCTCTCTCCCCTACTTGCTCTCTCTCTCAAATGAAATTAAAAAAAAAAAAAGGCTATTGTATAGACTGCTGCTATAAACATAGGGGTGCACGTATCCCTTTGAATTAGTACTTTTGTATCCTGTGGGTAAACACCTAGTAGTGTGACTGTTGGATTGCAGGGTAGTTCTATTTTTCACTTTTTGAGGAACCTCCATACTGTTTTCCAGAGTGGCTACACCGGTTTGCATTCCCACCAACAACGCAAGAAGGTTCCCCTTTCTCTGCATCCTTGCCAACATGCATTTTTTCTTGTATTGTTGATTTTAGCCATTCTGACAGGTGTGAGGTAGTGTCTCATTGTGGTTTTGATTTGCATTCCCCTGACCATGAGTGATGTTGAGCATCTTTTCATGTGTCTATTGGCCATCTGGATTTCTTTTTTGGAAAAATGTTTACTCATGTCTTCTGCCCTTTTTAGTTGGATTTTTCATTTTGGGGGTGCTGAGTTTTATAAGTTTTTTATATGGTATTTTGGGATTTTGTTATTCGCAGCCTTGTACAAGGCAGGAGAATCAGTGAGGGGGCTGTTTCAGTAATTGAAGGGAGAGTTGATGAGAGCCTGAGCCATGGTGGGAAGCGGGTTTAAGAGATATGGGAGACATGCTAAGTGCCCATGCCTGAGGGACCTTAATGGGGATTGCTGATTTGTTTGATCTGGAGTTCAGCAGAAAGGTCTGAACCAGAGAAACCATACGCTCAGAGTGGTAAAGTTCCCACAGTCACACAGCCAGGAGGGGCCGGACCCTGAATGATGTGTGTATCAGTTACCTACTAATAACCTCCAACATGTAGTGCGTAGGAGTCAGGGGTCTGGAAGCTGCTCACCTTGGTGGTTCTAGCTTGGGGTCTGTCATGAGATTGCAGTTAAGATGTTGGCCACGGCTGCGGCCATCTGAAGGTTGGAAGGGGGCTGGAGGAGCCATTTCCAGGATGACTCATTCATACAGCAGCTGCCCCACCTTCACCCCGAGCCCCACCCCCACCCCCACCCCGGTGCTGAGGGCCTGCCCTGTGTTGAAAGTTTTCCCCGAGTAAAGACCGATGCCACGTTCAGGAGTGCAGGGGAGAGACAGTGTAGCATAGAGGTGGCCTCTGATATGTTCCAGCAAGGGTGGCTGGGATGGGTAAGGGGAATGCTGTCTATAAGGCGTGTGGCCCACAACGAGTGTTCATGAAACACTAGCTCCTGCTGGGGATAGGACTTGAGGTTCAAGTCCCAGCTTTGCCACTTGGTGGTTGTGGTGCTTCAGTGTCTCAGCCAAATGGGATGCTAATATCCATCTCATGGGGTTGGCACGAGGATTAAGGAAGGAAACACATGGGGCACCTGGCTGACTCCATCAGCAGAGCATGTGACTCTTGATCTCCGGGTTGTGAGTTCAAGCTCCACATTGGGTGTAGAGATTATTTATTTATTTATTAAAAAAATTTTTTTAATGTTTATTTATTTTTGAGAGAGAGAGACAGAACATGAGCAGGGGAGGGGCAGAGAGAGAGAGAGAGACAGAATCCGAAGCGGGCTCCAGGCTCTGAGCTGTCAGCACAGAGCCCGACATGGGGCTCGAACCCACGAACTGTGAGATCATGACCTGAGCGAAAGTCAGACACTTAACCGACTAGCCACCCAGGTGCCCCGAGATTACTTTAAAAGAACAAAAAAGGAAATACATGTAGATCATCTAAGCTGGTGCCTGGCACATCACAATTGCCCAAATAAAGCTTTACAGACATCCCTTGTTTTATTGTACTTTGCTTCAAAGATATTGCATTTTTTTACAAACTGAAGGCCAAGCAAGTCTGCATCAAGCAAGTCTGTGGACATCATTTTTCTAGCGGCAAATGCTGCTCACTTCACGATTCTGTGTCATGTTTTGGTTACTCTCATAATATTTCAAAAGTTTTCATTGGCATTATAGTCATTATTATTATGTCTGTGATCAGTGATTTCAGCTTGCTGAAAGCTCAGAAGATGGTTAGGATTTTTTAGCAATCATTTTATAAAAAGTAATCTCTAAACTCAACGTGAGGTTTGAACTCATGACCCCGGAATCAAGAGTCACTGTTTCACCCCTGCAATAAAGTTTTTTTTAAATTAAGTATGTACCTGGGGCACCTGGACGCCTCAGTTGGTTAGCTTCTGACTTCCGCTCGGGTCATGATCTCATGGTTTGTGAGTTCGAGCTCCACTCTGGGCTCTGTGCTGACAGCTCATAGCCTGGAGCCCGCTGCAGAGTCTGTGTGTCTCCCTCTCTCTCTTCCCCTCCCCTGCTCACGCTCTGTCCCTCCAAAATGAATAAACGTTAAAAAAAATAATAAAATAAAAAAAATTAAGTATGTACATTGTTGTTTCAGACATAATACTATTGCACACTTAATAGACTGCAATATAGTGTCCACATAACTTTTATACCACTGGGAAACCAAAAGATTCATTTGACTGGCTTTATTGTGGTGGTCTGGAACCGACCCACAATATCTCTGAGGCACGCCTGTAGGAGGTTAATTATCCTGCTCGAAATCCCCAGGGGCCTGCCCATGCTGTAGCACCAAGGACATCCATAGGTTCTTCTGTGTAACCTTGCCAGCTGAATTTTACCCCCCTGCTTAGGGCCTGGCCCCTATCTTCCTGCACCCCTTTTCTCTCCACCTGACAGGCCATCCCCACGCCCAGCCCTGTCACTCTGTTCATCTCTCCCTGGAGCCCTTTTCTGGTGGGATCTCCCAGAAGGGGCTCGCCTTCCTCTGTTCCTCTCAACGCATGCGTCCTGCCTGTTTCTTGTGCCTGGCATCGTGCCGCGTGTGGCCTGGTGGGGGGAGTGGGAAGATCCACACTGGACCGGTTTGGGGGGAGGGGTGGGGCGTGGGGAGGGGGGTGGCTGACTCAGCTGAGTTGGAGGGCCTCCAGGGGGAGCAGGAGGGTAACCCAGCTGAGATGGTGAGCAGCAGAGGTGGGGGTGAGGAGGGTGTGGGTCTGGAAAGGCTGCCCAGAGGAAGCGAGCCTGAGCCGAGAGGTAAATGATAATCCCCTGCCACCTCCAGATGTCAAGCCAGCAGTAGGCAGCACTTGTGTCTTTTTCATCTGCACACTCTAGGTGCTCAATAATTGCTTTTGAATTTAATTGAGAGGAGGGTCATTTGAGGATTTGAAGAGTGATAGAATACCTGCTTTTCCCCCAAATATGCCCCACCAGCTTGTTCAAGGTGCTTGAAATCTCCCCCCATTAGATTCACGTTTGACTTCAAAGCCAGTGCCTCCAGAAAGCTCCCTCTCAACTGTTCAGATCTGCACCCAGCATGTTCCGTGGGTGGTATCAGAGCAGCCCATTAGTCCCGACGAACTGATCTGACAAGCCATCTGTCACCCACAGCCCCAAGCCACCCTGAAATCGCCGAGTGTGTCGCCTGGCTCCGCGCCTCTTCTGGGCCCCCTCCGCCAACCCCCAAGTGACCTGATGGTGGTCCGAAGTCCCCTCTGAGTAACCCTGCCCCCAGCACTTCCCACCTGAGCTTTCACACCGGATGGCCTCACAGCACTTGTAGGAGGGAGGCGCACCGTACTAGAGCAAGATTCAGGATGCCTCAAGCTGACACTTGACTCCGGTGGCTTCCACGGTGAGGAAATTTCTGCTTTCTCGTAACAAGGTGGCAAGAAGTGAAATGGTGCCAGTAGTGGGTGAGTGGCTCAACAGCGTCGTCAAGTACCAAGGCTATTTTCAATCTTTGTCTCTGCCATTGCCAAGAGGTCAGCCATGTTTTTCTTTATGGTCACAAGATGGCCGCCTGTCGGCAAGTGTCACGTCTAGACGTGACAACGTACAGTGAACGAAGAGAGCTTTCCTGGAAGCTGCTAACAATTCAACTTTATGTCTCAGGGGCCATAATTACACTGCTGCTCACTCAAAATCCAATATTACTGCAATGCTGGGAGATGATTCTCTGCGGGTCTCTCATGTTTCTGCACACCTCTCAAAGAGGTGTGTACAGCAAACAGCCTTAAAGGTAGCGTTTTCGTCCAGGTCAAAGGGCAAGTTTGTTAAGATCTGGTTTTAAAAGACTCAGGTTCCCCGGGTCACCCGGGTGGCTCAGTTGGTTGAGGGTCCAACTCTTGATTTTGGCTCAGGTCATGATCCCGGGGTCGTGGGATTGAGCCCCGCCTTGTGCTCCACGCTGGGCATGGAGCCTGCTTGAGATTCTTTCTCTCTCCCTTTGCCCCTCTCCCCTGCTCACACTCTCTCCCTTGAACCCTCTAAAATAATAAATAAATAAATAAATAAATAAATAAATAAATAAATGGAAAGTTTCAGGTTCCCTAAGCTCGGGGTTCCTCTCCTATAACATAACCCACTGCAGTCACATGGCCACCCCTTACTGCAAAGGAGTTGAGAAATGCAGTCTTTGGCCAGCTGAAATTTCCATTTCTATGGAAGAAGGGAGAATGAATGTGGGGGCAATCGGCAGTCTCTGCCATAGTTACTCCAACAAAACTGTGGTTCCGTGAGGAAGTCAGGAGGAATGATGTTGGAGAGGCGACAAGAATGGCTACACAGAAGGGTTGGTGTCCTGGCCCCACTTTACAGATGAGGAATTGAGTTCTAGTCAGGGAGGTGTCGGGGCCAGATCTGCTGACCCCTGACTTCAGGTTTTCTCATCATATCCCTGCTTCTGCATCAGTACAGGTCAGGGAAGGTCACGGCAGGGAAGGCCTTCTCTCTCTCCTCAAAACACTCAATCCCCTTGGCTTCCATGAGAGCTCTGCCTTCTGTTCGTCTCATCTTTGGTCTTGCTGTTTCCTTCTCCACTTTCTCTTCCCAGCCTGTCACTGATGGGATTACCAAGGCTCAGCCTTTGCCCTCGCGCCTGTGTGTGTTCCTTTGGCCTGTGGCATTACTAGCATCTTGTCACCATAACCCCCTCACTCCTGTCTGCCCTTTGGACCGCTCTTTGTGCTCTGGACTTGTGTAGGCAACTGCCCGCCAACATCCCCACTGGGATGTCTTAAAGGCACCTCAGACATCACAAGTGCAAACTGACCTCGCTCGGTCACCCACAAACTTACTTCTCTTCCACTCTGGTCTTGGCATCTTCGACATCTCCTCTCCCTCTTCTTCTGCATCCATTCCACCCCCACACCACTGTGCCTGGACCGTTGCTGGAGCTTCCTCCTGCCTCCCTGAAGCCACCCTGACTGGCCAGCCACTCCTTACCATCCTAAAGTGAAGGTAGGACACTATTCTTGCTCTTAAAACCTTCAATGGCTATTATTACTTTTAGGAAAAAGGCCAACATTCTTTTCGTGGTGTGGCAGCCATGTGCCCATCCCCCATGATCAATTCTTTCCTTCATTTTAAAAAATTTATTGGGGGCACCTGGGTGGCTCAGTCAGTTGAGTGTCTGACTTCAGCTCAGGTCATGATCTCGCGGTTCGTGAGTTCGAGCCCCGCGTCGGGCTCGGTGCTGACAGCTCAGAGCCTGGAGCTGCTTCAGATTCTGTGTGTGTGTGTGTGTGTGTGTGTGTGTGTGTGTGTGTGTGTGTCTGCCCCTCCCTGTTCATGTTCTGCCTCTCTCTCTCAAAAATAAACAATAAAACATTACAAAAATTATTTATTTATTTATTTAAATTTTTAAGCGTTTATTCATTTTTGAGAGACAAAGAGAATGCAAGCCGGGGAGGGGCAGAGAGAGAGACAGAGACAGAGACAGAGACAGAGAGAATCTGAAGTAGGCTCCAGGCTCTGAGCTATCAGCACAGAGCCTGACATGGGGCTCAAACCCATGAATCATGAGAGAACTGTGAGATCCTGACCTGAACTGAAGTCAGATGCTCTACCGACAGAGCCACCCAGGTGCCCCTTTAATTTATTTTTTTAAATTAATTAATTTTTAAATTTATATCCAAGTTAGCATATAGTGCAACAATGATTTCAGGAGTAGATTCCTTAATGCCTCTTACCCATTTAGCCCATCCCCCCTCCCACAACCCCTCCAGCAACCCTCAGTTTGTTCTCCATATTTATGAGTCTCTTCTGTTTTGTCCCCCTCCCTGTTTTTATATTATTTTTGTTTCCCTTCCCTTATGTTCATCTGTTTTGTCTCTTAAAGTCCTCATATGAGTGAAGTCATATGATATTTGTCTTTCTCTGACTAATTTCACTTAGCATCATACCCTCTAGTTCCATCCACGTAGTTGCAAATAGCAAGATTTCATTCTTTTTGATTGCCAAGTAATACTCCATTGTATATATATACCACATCTTCTTTATCCATTCATCCGTCGATGGACATCTGGGCTCTTTCCATACTTTGGCTATTGTTGAAAGTGCTGCTATAAACATGGGGGGTGCATGTGTCCCTTCGAAACAGCACACCTGTATCCCTTGGATAAATGCCTAGTAGTGCAATTGCTGGGTCATAGGGTAGTTCTATTTTTAGTTTTTTGAGGAACCTCCATACTGTTTTCCAGAGTGGCTGCACCAGTTTGCAATCCCCCCAGCAATGCAAAAGAGATCCTCTCTCTCCACATTCTTGCCAACATCTATTGTTGCCTGAGTTGTTAATGTTGGCCATTCTGACAGGTGTGAGGTGGTATCTCATTGTGGTTTTGACTTTCCTTCTTTATTTTTTGAAGATATTATTTTACTTTATTTTATTTTATTTTTTTGAAAACGAGAGGGCGCGAGTAAGTGAGGAACAGAGAGAGGGAAAGAATCCCACAAGGGGTAGAGAAAGAGGGAGAGAGAGAGAGAGAGAGAGAGAGAGAGAGAGAGAGAAGCAGGGCTCCAGCTCATCAGATGCAGGGCTCGAATTCATGAACCGTGAGATCATGACCTGAGTAAACTCAAATGACTAACTGACTGAGCCACCCAGCCGTCCTTAAGATTTTACTTTTAAGTAATCTGTACACACAATGTGGGGCTCAAACTCACAACTCCGAGACCAAGAGTCTCACACTCCACCAACTGAACCAACCAGGCGCCCCCATTCTTTCCTTCTTTAGAAAGAGCATCCTTGCTTATAGCCAGGCACAAAGCCATTTATGTAGACTCTATTTCCCAGCCTCCCTTATAGCTGGGATGGGCCAAATGATTAAATCATGACTGACTGGATGCAGGCAGGTGTTGGGTTCTAATGTGTGTGTGGGGGGGGGGGGCGGGGAGGGCTTCCTTTGCCCCTTTTCTTTCCTGCTGACTAGAATGTATACATGATGGCTGAGACTCCAGCAGCCATCTTGGACCATGAGGAGGAAGCTAATACTGGGGCCAGTAGAGCAATAAGACAAAAGGGGCCTGGTCCCTAACACTGCTATGCACACACCTGCCAACCTATGGGCTTTTCTTATGGGAAACAGAAATAAAATGTGATCTAAGTTAAATCACTTACTTTGGTTTTTCTCAGAGTCCAACCAAATCCCATTCCAATCACATGGCCCCTACCACCCTCTGGAGTCTCAGCTTGTGGCCCTTCACCTTTGCTCACTCTGCTCTAGCCATAGTGCCAGTTTTGAGTTTTTCCTCTGCTGTGATGCAGGGCCTTTGCACATGTTCTTCTCTCTGCCCAAAGCATGCTCTTTTCCTGGCCATCTCCAACTCACCCTTCAAGCCTTAGCTGGGGTTTCACTTACTCAAGGGAAGCCTTTCCTGACTGCAGAGGCATACTTAGAGTATTTGATATCCAGAGTAGATTTTTTTTTTAAAGATATCCCTCTTCTATACGTGATTTTCAATAATAATCATGACATGAATAGCAACCGTGACCAATAAAAAATGCAGTGCAAAATTTCTTTTATTGAATTTCATACATATAATCATAGTAAAAAATAAAACCAATATTATAGTACAATAAAATGTTTTAAGCAATGGATTAATACCTTTTAATCAATGTATTTTTTGAGGAAAGGGAAAAATGTCTATTTACATCTATTGTGGTAATAAATGATAACACTGCATTTTCTGTTTTCTAGCCTTCTGCAGACATGTCAGACTGTCGAAACTGATCTTTGCAGGGCGCCTGGGTGACTCAGTCGGTTAAGCAGCCAACTTTGGCTTGGGTCTGATCTCATGGTTCATGAGTTCGAGCCCCACATGGGCTCACTGCTGTCAGTGCAGAGCCAGCTTTGGATCCTCTGTCCCCCTCTCTCTCTGCCCCTGTCCCCTCCACCCCCCCCCCCCCGTGCTCTCTCTCAAAAATAAATAAAAAACATTTAAAAAACCCTGATCTTTGCATATTTTTAAAAATGTTTATTTACTTTTGAAAGAGAGGTGTGGGGGGGGGGTGCAGAGAGAGAGAGGAAGACAGAGAATCCGAAGCAAGCTCCAGGCTCAGAGCTGTCAGCACAGAGCCTGATGCGGGGCTTGAACTCACAGACTGCGAGATCATGACCTGAGCCGAAGTCGGACACTTAACTGACTGAGCCACCTGGGCTCCCCTGATCTTTGCATATTTTTATGTTCAAGAAGTAGCTCAGATTGATTAAATTTATCAATTTATCTTTGATCATAATTAACCAAAGAATATTTTCAATTAATTTTTATTTGGAAATGTTCTTTCTCACCCGAAGCAATAGACACACAAATAATTAGGGAGAGCCTTAAACATAAGGATGTTTGGTGGAAATTCAGAAAAAATCCATTTTCAACAAGAAATTCCAGAAATTGCGGTATTGTCCACACGTAGTTCTTCAGGATCGATTCTAGCAGCTCTCAGATAACTTCCCTAAGTTGAAAAATTTTAAACAAATAAGAACTCCAAATGGTCACATAGAACTATGCTACCAATGTTTATTCCAAACGGACTGTTTAAATGAAGGACAGTGCAACAGGGATTCGAGACACAACATTCCTCTGAAGTGAGCATGAACAATTCTGCATCCACATGACCGCGGGTAGCTGGTCCCGGGAGTGGCTCAATGACTGGGAATTGTCCCAATTAATTTCCAAGCAGAATACAATGTTTTTTAAGGGATAAGTAATGAAAATGTACTAATTTGAAACTTACATGTATATTACTAAAAATTAACAGTAATGGAAACAATCGTTGAGGTCTTAAACCAACAACAGAACCTAGGGGGAGGACACTGTTTAGAATTGCTGGTATGCAGTGATAATAAAAAGCAGACTCACTTTTAGTGGGTTCTTATTGTTTTAAAATTTGGTACTGACGACACCCCTTCTTGCTGCCTGCATCGGGGCGGATGCTCCCTCCCCCCACCCTCGGGTGTCCTCCTCGGTAAGGCTCCTTCCATGTCCCTTTGAGAGGCACTTACCTTAATTACATGTGCGTCTGTGTCATGACTTTGTCATCTGCTCCCCGCTAGCTTGTCTGCTCCTCGCGGGCAGTCACCATCCTGCTCGTGGCTGTGCCCCAGGTCCCCGCCAAGTACTCGGCGCCCACTAGGGCCCCAGCACACAGCTGTTGAACAAATGTAGGTGAGGAACCTGGTGCAGAGTATATACTCAATAAAGGGTAACTACATTCACTGTTTCCTGCAGCGTGTTTAGAGCCTGAAACGTAATAAATGTTTGAATGCCGCCACATTTAACATCAGGAAAATGCTGCCTGACTTTTGAAGCATGGATTTTATCTTCCCCAAAGGTCATTCTCGGAGGGCAGCAGTCACATCCCCTTCATCTCTGGGATCCCTTGAACACCAGCAGAGGGTCTGATACAAAATAGGAGCCGATGAATATCCAATCAGCAGAGTTTATTGAGGATCCACTACACACCAGGAATATTCTTTCATGGGTATGGTTTCTACCAGTTACAACCTCCCGGGGTGGGCACGAGTGCTTTCGCTTTACAGATGAGGACAGTGAGACCCAGAGAGGTTAGACGACTTGCCCAAGATCACACAGCCAGTAAGTGCAGAACCAGCTTTATTCCAGGTCTGCCTGGGCTCTAAAGCTCCTCTTCTTTCCAGGCCTCCTGGTTCCCCAACAGGGTGTGTGGGCCGGGAGGGAGGTGGCTGCAGTTCAGGGGTAGATTGGGTGGGGGTGGGGAGCCTGTCCTTCTTCAGGCTGCAGGAGCCTGGGCTTCAGGTTAGGAGTGTGCCAGGTCCCTGGGATGACTCCTGGCCCCGCACAGTGGTGAGCACTTCTGGTCCTTCCGTGGGGTTGAGGCGCCCCTGCACAGATGGGGTGGCCCTGGCTGAGGGTTTGGGGCTGAGTGGCAGACGTGAGCTCCACTGTCAGTGAGCTCCCACCACCGAGAGCTGTGCAGCCTGGGAAAGGAAGGTGGAGAATGGTTGGTAATAGGAGCATCCCTGTACAAGATTAGAAATACTAAGTCTGGCCCAGAGCTGGGCACAGGCAGAATTGGGCACCCGAGGTGCTCTGCCAATGACAAGGTCTTCTATTTCTCCTCCATGTTCTATTCCCTTACTCCCTTTTACGATCCAGGAGGAACACGGCTCACCCCAGGGGTTCTGTGGGGAGGGTGGTCTGCACACCTGATGGGGGCACCTTCAGGACCCCGGATATTGCTGGTGCACGCGTCCAGCCTCCAGGTCGCCCTGGACCGAAGCGGTCCCTAGGCTCCTTCCACGAGGATGTCCCGACAGCTGCCCCGCTTCCCCCGCCTCCTCTCCGGCCCGCGGCCCACCGGCTAGGCTCTGCTGTGAACCGAGGCCCGGGTGCGGACGAGCCGAGGGGACCCCGGCCGGCGCGGAGAGAGGAAGAGCTATGAAACCGGGCTGGGGCTGGGTTTGGGCGTCTCAGGCGGTTTCCTGGCGCCACCTCGTGGCTGTGGTCGGCGTTGCCGCGCCTGCTCTGAAGGGGCTCCAGGCTCGGGGCGTCTGGCTGGGGTTGGGACACTTTGGGCTCTTGGGCTGTGACACTGAGGCGAATCCCCACCTCTGTTCCTGTTCTTTGAGGACGAAACAAGGCTCCGAGGGCCCCTGAGGCCTGTGGCAAGCGGAAGGGTGGGGAAGGAAGCACTGAGGGGTCCAGTCTAGAGAGGCAGGAATTGGGGGTGACCCTCCCTGGGGCTCAGGAGGGGAACAGTGCCCCACTACCTGCATGATAGCTCTCTTGACCACGAGTCTAATCCCATAACCTTTCTAGATGTTCATGTGTGGCCCAGGTGAGATAACCTGGGTTGGAGAGGGCATCGTCCACTCTCTCCTGATCACTGAGGGCAGGTGCGGGGAGCTGGGGCCACAGCCCAGGTCCCAACTCTTGTCTGGGACCAGAACTCAGGGTGTGGCTGCGGAACAGAGACAAGTTCCCTGGGCCCAGCCTGCTCACCTGTGGGGCTTCCAGCTCCGAGGCAGCTCCCGTGTCAGCACGACTGTGTCCATCCATTGCCCCGAGACATCTCCAGGCCCAGCAGCCAAGGGCAGCAGGGCAGCAATGTGGGAGACCCTGGGCCCCGCAGGACTCCTCACAATACCCCAGGAGCCTCGCCAGCAGTGCCCACGGCTGCTCTGGTGCTCAGGGAAGTCCAGGAATGCCCCTTGGGAGAGGGTGTGGCCATCCATCGGACTGCTCTGCCTTAAAGCCCCCACGGTCCAGGGGTCAGCCCTGTAGCTCACCTGGCTGGCTTGACTTCTTGCAAACTCCCGCCTCAAACTTTCCATTTTAGGTGCACTCACCTATGTTCCTTTGCATACCAGCTTCTGGGACTTCATGACTTCTGGACACATTCTTCTCTCCACTCTTTAATTTTTGCCTCAATCAAAAGAAAATCTTAGAAAATTTTATCAGGCAGGATTTGCACGTGCAGAAATGAAAATGGTAGTCAGTATACAAAGTAACAGAAGCCTGAGAAGGGCTGTCTATTTTTGGCAGGTGACGGCTTCCAGGGAAGGTCAGCTGAACAGAGCCTCTGGTCACAGTCTGCCTTCGGCTCTCCTGAGAGGGGACTGGAGCCTCTTCTGGAGAAGCCGGTGAGGTTATGAATGGGTCCTGAAAACCTGGGGCTCCCAGCAAGTCGATGGCGAGGTCTGTGCCTGTGTGTATGTGTATGTGTGTATGTGTATATGTGTGCCAACGTATATGGGGGGAGTGGGCTCTTCTGGATTTCTGCTTCTCAGTTGCCACTTGTTCAATCATGAGGTCAAAGCATGAGGGTTCCCAGCTGACAGAGGTGGTTGTGCCTGGGGGAACAAGAGGAAACTCATCAGCAAATGATCAAGAGCATGTGGAAGCTGGGCCAGGCTGCCCTTTTCCCTATGTCATATTTTCTATAGTCAACACTCACTATTTTACCTAGGGGCGTATAGACTATAATTTATTTTATTTTATTAAAACAATTTTTTTAATGTTTATATTTATTTTTGAGACAGAGAGAGACAGAGCATGAGCGGGGTGGGGGGTGGGGGAGCAGAGAGAAAGGGAGACAGAGAATCTGAAGCAGGCTCCAGGGTCTGAGCTGTCAGCACAGAGCCCGATGCAGGGCTCGAACCCACGAACCATGAGAACATGACCTGGGCCAAAGTTGGACGCTCAACCGACTAATTTTATTTTAAAAGACAGCAGAGGTATCTCATGTGATCTGGCTGCCCTCTCTCTGCCGGGTGCTCGGCTGGGACCCTGGGCTCTCCCTTCACCCTTCCCGATGTCCTTTCCCCTCCACTGTGATGGGCCCCCTTCTGTACCCCACATCATCCATGGTTTACCCCTTCCTATCGGTGGGACACATCCCCTAACTTCCTGAGAAGGGCTGGTGGGAGGGAACCCTTTCAAGAATGTCTTTAGTTTACTCTCACATTTGATTGCTACTTTGGCTGGCTCCAGAATTCTGTGTGGGAAATCACTTTCCTTCAGAATGTTGAAGGCGACGAGGCGTTGGTCTTGTATCTAAGGTTGCAGTAGAGCGGTCGGAAGCCATTCTCGTTCCCGACCCTTTTTAGGAAAGTGACCTATTTTTCCTCTTTGAAAGCTCATAGAATATCCCTGTCTGAAATATCATGATGATGGGCGCTGGTGAGGGTCTATTTTTGTCCATTGTATTGGCACCTGACAGGCCATTTTAGTCTGGAAACTCCTATCCCTCACTTCAGAGAAATGTTCTTGAATGCTTATCTTTTTTTTTTTTTTTTTTTTTAATTTTAGAAACAGCTTTATTGCGATAAAATTCACACACCATACAACTCACCTATTCAAAGCGCACAATTCACTGGCTTTTAGTATATTCACCAAGTTGTGCACCCACTACCACAATTGATTTTAGAACATTTTCATGACTCCACAAAAGATAGCCTATACCTCTTAGCTGGCACCCTTCCCTCATTCCCCCATCTCCTCAGCCCTGGGCAACCACTCATCTACTTTCCGTTTCTTTCATTAAAAAAAAAAAAGAAGAATTTATTTTTTCAGTCATCTATCCACTCAACCTGGGGCTCGAACTTACATGCCTGAGATCAAGAGTCGCACGCTCCACTGACCGAGCCAGCCAGGTGCCCCTCCTTTACGTTTTGATAGATTTGCTTATTCTGGACATTTACATGTAAACGGAGCCATACGATATATGGTCTTTGTGTCTGGCATGGCTTCAAGATTCATCCTGATATTTCGTGCTGACATTTCATTTCTTTTTATGGCGGAATGATACTCCATTATATGGCTATGCCACCTTTTATTTCCCCATTCGTCAGCTGATGGACATTCGAGTTGCTTCCGCGTTTTGGCTTTCTGATCAAATAATTTCCATCTTTCTGTTTTCTGTCTCTTTCTGTTCCCTCCTCTGCACTTCCTGCAGTTTGGGTGCTGACTTTCCTGAACGGGTCTTCCATTTGAGCAGGAGGAGATAGACGTTGGAGGGGGGACAGCGGGCAGAGAGAAAGGGCAGCCCGCCCTCCACTGTTTGGCAAATGTGTGTTTACCATGAGCGGACGCAGGAGCCTTGCCAAGGCCGAGGCCTCCACAGGTAAGGGGAGTCTGAAAGCATGGGGACCTGGGGTCGGAAGGAGCCGTAGGAGAAGGGATCCCTCCATCAGACTCCAGGCCCCCGGCAGTGCCCCTGAAGAAAGTTCACCTGCCCCCCGGGACAGAGCAATGTCCCCTGGCACATCATGGTCTTGGTGTACCAGAACTGCCTCCCTTTGGGAGAAAAGACTGTCCCTTCCCACTCGCCTCTTCCCTGATGTCCTATTCTAGTGGTTTGGGGATGGTCACTTCCGGGCTATTGAGCTGCCCCTCTGGGGAATGAGACACTTGCTAGATTCCCCCTCTTTCAGGCATCCCTCCCAGATCACCTTGGAGCCCTCTTCTTGATGGGTCTGCAGTGGGGGCCGCGGTGCAGGTGGGAACTGGCAAAGAGGGAGATGCCTCAACATCACTTTGCGCTGGGCTGGGGGTGGGGCTGCCCGCTGTCTTCTCACGGGGCGGGGGGGGGGGGGACCCTGGGGGCTGTTTGCTCTGGGAGCAGCTTTAGAACAAAGGAGTAGAGTGCACAGTACCTGGTTTTCCTGGTTTTGCAGCTTTAGCAATTCCAGGGCAACAGGGAAGTCCCTCTCCATATCCTGGGCCTGCAGCCGGGCTCCTCATGGTCCAGCGCGCACACAGGTCTCTGGGATTTTGCCTGAGATTCTGCATCTCTAACAAGTTCCCAGCTGAGGCCTGTGCTGCGGGTCTGGGGACCACACTTTGAGAAGCAAAGCTTTAGATAATGTTGAGGGGCGTTCTGGGAAGAGCGGTATTACCTCAATCCCTAAAATCATAGTGGCTTAAACAAGTTAGAATTTCCTTCTCTCCATGGTCAGAAAGACCACGGGTGAGCTTTTCAAGGCTGGTAGGCCAGCTGCACAAATGTGAGGGACCCAGGTTAATTCTCTCCTGTTGTTTTATCATCCTTAACATGAAGTAAAGTTACTTTCTCAGGGTCACACAGCCAAGATGTGGCAGAACTACTGTTTGAACCCACATCTTCTGGCTTTAAATCCCATGGTCTCGGGGCGCCTGGGTGGCTCAGTCAGTTAAGTGTCAGACTTCGGCTCAGGTCATGATCTTGAGGTTTGTGAGTTCAAGCCCTGCGTCGGGCTCGGGCTCTGTGTTGACAGCTCAGAGCCTGGAGCCTGCTTGGATTCTGTGTCTCTCTCTCTGTACCTCCCCTGCTCATGCTCTGTCTCTCTCTCAAAAATAAATAAAAGATTTAAAAAAATAATTTAAAAAAGTCCCATGGTCTCTGCTCAGCCTTGTGTGATGAGTGATGGGCGGCCATCTAGGACATGCATCCAGTAGGAGATCGTGGTCGTGGGGCATCAGGAGCAGGTGACTGTCAGGGATCCGGGCAGTGCCGGCAAGGCCTCTGATCAGATGAGCAATGGCTGGGTCCTGGGGACAGGGTGGGAACCCTGGGGATGCTGGGGACTACCACAGTGTGTGTGGTGGGGGGAGTGGTAGTCAGAGAAACTGGGACTCCAGGCAGGGATGGAAATAGTGACCTCTCCCTGCCATCATCCCTGCTCTGACTAGCATCACTACAGGATCGTAGTACTCTTTGTTTTGCTTTTAATCACAAATTTTGAAATATTTGAAACATATGGAAAAATACAGAAAATGATGTAACAAATATCTATACTCTAACAAGGTTATTTGTTTGAAATATTTTGACTTATTTTGTATAATATGTATATATTTTAATTAAAACATTTTTAATGTTTATTTATTTGAGAGAGAGAGAGAACGAGAGAACATGAGCAGGGGGGAGGCAGAGAGAAGGAGAGACAGAATTCCAAGCAGGCTCTGCACCATCAGTTCAGAGCCTGATGCAGGGCTCGAATTCACAAACTGTGAGATCATGACCTGAGCTGAGATATAAAATTCAGACACTTAACCAACTGCACCACCCAGGTGCCCATATATATATAAAAGTCATGGAAAAAAACTGAAGCCCACCCTTGACCTCCTTTCTCCTTTCTCTGAAGTATTCTTTCCTTCCCAAACATGCTTGACAACTTACCAAATAAGTATATATCTGCAAACAATGTTGCTTTGCGTTAGAAAATTCTGCATGAATGACATCATCACATTGCATATCATTTTGCCAGTTGCTTTATCTCAACATGATGCTTCTGAGATCTATCAGTGCCGACTCGAACCCACTCCTTGTAATCTGCGTGTCCTTTATTTTCTGACGGCCACAATTTATCTACCTTCCTGCTAAGGATAGTTGCTCGCAGGAGTTCATGATTTTAATCTATGCCGCAGAGAACCTTCTTGAACATGACTCCCTGGACACACAACACAGAGTTTCTCTGCGGTTGTCATCTGGAGGTAAAAATTTGCGGTCGTGATGTTTATACATCTTCAGCTTTACTAAGAATCATCAAACTATTCTCCAAAGTGGTAGCACGAATTTACGCTCCCACCACCAACTACAATTGCTGTCTCTTCACGTGCTCCGCGAGGTGTATCAGTCTTTGCCAGCCTGTTGGGTGCAAACTGGTATTTTCTTCTTGTTCGAATTTGCATTTCCTTCGTTACTAGTTAGACTGAACAACTTTTCACGTGGACTGGCCATTGGTAGTTTCTTTCTTTGCAAGTCCTGTTTAGATCTTTGGCCTATCTTTCTTTTGGGCTATTTATCGTTTTCTTACTGGCGTGTAGGTGTCCTGGATATCTTTTGTTGGTTACGCTGATTGCAGACATTGTTACAGCCCTCCGGTCATCTGATCCTGGACAGGGACTGAGGATCAGTGCTGGGATGGATTAGTGATGTCTGCCACAGGTGTGGGAGGGGAAGCCCCAAGGGCTTTGGGTTAAGGCAACAATGTGGAGGCCAGGTTATTAGAGAAGGGCCATTGAGGAAACTCCATCACAAGCAGAAGGCTCAGTAATGAGGCCAGAGCAGGTCTAGGCAAGTCAAGCCAGCAGGTGAGGCCCAGGTCACCAAGGCAAACCTCTAAATCTTTCTGAGAGACCTCTGAGAAGCCCATGGCTAGAATTTCTCTAGCCCCTTAGAACTTCTCTCATTGAGTTGAATTGGATACATGTATCCTTCACTAAGGGAGACTGCGGGAAAGTGTCACAACAGATATATTGCTGTATTTGTGGAAGGGATATTGTTGAGGATGCTTTTTTTTAAAAAAAAATTTCTTTTTAACATTTATTCATTTTTGAGATTGAGAGAGGCAGAGAATGAGCAGGGGAGGGGCAGAGAGAGACACACAAAATCTGAAGCAGGCTCCAGGCTCAGCACAGAGCCTGACACGGGGCTTGAACTCACAGACCATGAGATCATGACCTTAGCTGAAGTCGGACGCCCAAGTGACTAAGCTACCCAGGTGCCCCAAGGATGCTTTTATTACATCACATGATGTTATCTCAAAGAGGACCAGGGAAGAAATCTCTCTCCCATGTTAGTACAGGAATGGCCAGCTTTCTTCTGAATAACCGTGTTGTATTTATGTTTTGTATCTGATGATGTTATTACTTCCCTTTTTGCTATGGCCACCAGGAAACTCACAGCCCAATCCAGAGACCCATGGAGTAACAGGGTACAAGATTAAGGCCACTTTACCTCAATTTTGCCTCTTATTTGATGCAACAAGTCTTGTTTTGCATGGTTTTTTTTTTTTTTTTTTTTTTTTTTTTGGTTAATTAGAATCCTTTTGAGATGAGATGGGGTAAAAATAATACCCCCCTCACTCTGCCACTGCTGTATTGTCTTGGGGTAGAACAAGGCCAGGGACTTGGAATGGGGGCTGGAGCTGAGAAGAGGTGATGGGTGAGCTGCTGAGTAGTCCCAGAGAGAGAGAGGAGACAGGCCATTACACAGCAGTGGGAGCTGTTTCTAAAACACCTGGGCCTGAGCGGTGTCACATTTCTGTATTTTTCAAAATAAACTTAAAATTGGCTTGGAGCCACTCCCTACCTGGCTGGCAGAACAACTGGCAGGGGCTATTATTGAGTCTCTATCCCTATTATATCAGCTCATGTGAGAATCTGGAGTTTCCCTGGTCCTTGTCCTTGTCCCTGTTGCCGTGGGGCCTGGTTCTTGACCACATTAGGCACTGCTCCTCTGAGAGGGTCTTGACCACAGAGCCTGTGGCCGCTGTTTGCAATGCCCTGTCCTGTCCTGCTCTTGAGTTCCACGACATGCACGCCTTTGTTCTGGACAAAGTATGTTTGTATATTGAACCGTCTTGGAAGATGGAGATACTATCTCTCTTCAGAGCAGAGGGCAGGTTTGTTTACTGTCCCATATTGTCTCCTTCCAGGGCAAAGGTTGGGCAGATTTGCTTGTAGTTCCTTATAAAAGACTTGAGTTCGCTAAGCCTGGGGCTCCTCAGCTGTGATGCAGACCCACTGTGTGGTGGCACCCACTTGGGCTGCTTCACATCACCCCATGGGACTTGTGGGGCAAGACGAACAGCGCAAACATGAAACTCACGATGCCCGCTCTGTTTTAAGTAATACAGTCCTTTGTCTCTGACCCACGAGTCTCCTGTCTTCTGCCAGTCTCCATGAAACGGTGGCAGGCTAGCTTGTTAGCTTGCAAGTAGGGCAAAGCCTCAGACTTCTCATAGCCTTTCCCAGGGTCCTAATAAGTACTACCTGTAGTGGCCCCATGACATGCCTTTTGGCTGCTTGAGCATTAAAAATGTTTTAGTTATGGTAAGAGAAATCCATATTACATGAAAATTACCATCTTAGCCTTTCCAGCATCTTTTGACCACATTCCCTAAATCTGGAGAGGCCTGCCTGCTCAAGGAAGAAAGCAGAACCATGAGTCTTTCTCCCAACTAGAGCTCAGCCTCCGCCAATCAGATGCTTGTGAGGGGCTGTGAATGGCAAAAGGGTGGTAGGTGGGCAGGAGGGAGGCAGGCACCTTTCTTTTCTTTTTAATATTTATTTATTTTGAGGCGGTGGGGAGAGCAGGGGAGGGGCAGAGAGAAAGAAAGAGAGAGAACCCCAAGCAGGCTCCATGCGGTCAGCATAGAGCCTGATGTGGGACTCAAACTCATGAACCTCCACATCATGACCTGAGCTGAAATCAAGAGTCAGACGCTTAACTGACTAAGCCATCCAGGTGCTCCCTGGAAGTCCCTTTCTTGGTGAGGACAGTGGTGAGCTGGACTCTGGCTCTCAGGGATGTGGTTGTAAGTGGCTGAGGTTCTGATGCTCAGCCCCAGGGTCAGTGGAGTGACCTTGGGCACCTCACCTGAGCTGGTCTGGACTCTCCCTCTCAGCATTCCCCCCATGTTCCACAGCTGTCCACACTTCCTTCATCCTTTCATTTCCGCTCTTGGGCAGGGTGGCTTCCTATTTGGAAGCCAATAAACAATGGCTTCCTCATTGTATATTTGTGACTTCTCTTTCTCTTGGTCAATCTCACCAAAGGTTTGCCAATCTAATAGGTCTTTTCACAGAACAATTTTGACCTCATGGATTTTCTCTCTCTTGCATTGTTTTCTGTCTATTAATTTCTGCTCTTATTTTTGTCATTTCCTGACTGCTGCTGTTTTTGAATTTATGTGGCTGTTCTCTCTGTAACTTGGACAGTTAATGTGTTATTTTCAGCCTTTCTTCTTTTTCAAGCTTTCAATGTGTTATGTTTGCCTCTTCTCATTGTTTTCACTGTATCCCCCAAGTTTTGATTAGTTTTCATCGTTTATTGTAAAATATTTAAAATTTACTGTTAATTATTTGACACATATGTTATTCTTGAGTATTGTTTTTCAAAATCTTTTATCATGGAAAACAAATACATAAAAGAGAAGAGAATATATAATGAACCCCTAGGTACCTACAGCCAGGTCCAATTGTGAACATATGGCCATTCTATTTTCATCTATAGTCCCATGTGCTCTCCCAACTCAAACCTCGTTTATTTTGAGAGTGTGTTTTAAATGTATGGAAAATTTTTATTTACTTTTTTGGTTAATGAGTAATGATGTAATTAGATTGTGGTCAGAGACTACAGTCTTCATGATACTGAATTATTAATGTTTCTTGAGACTTGTTCTATGATTACCATGTGGTCATTTTGTGTGAATATTCTATGTATTCTTGAGTGTATCTATTTCATGTGCAGGCTGGTATACATGTCCATTAGATCAAGTTTGTTAATTCTGTCATTCAAATCTTCTATACCCTTGCTGGATTTTTGTCTTCTTGATTTGTTAATGATTGAAAAAGGTCTATGAAGTGTTCTGTCATGATAGTGGATTCTTTCTCTTATGGTTCTGTCCATTTTTTTGCCCCATATATTTGAAAGCTAATTAGGTGTTTAGAGTTGTTATATCTTCGAACCAATTTGACTTTTATCATTATGTAATGATTTTCTGGATCTCTGATAATGTATTTTATCTTAAAAGTGATCTTGTCTGATATTAATAAAATTACGCTAAGTTTTTTGTGGGGGGATGTTAATGTTTGCTTGCTATATTTTTTTCATCCTTTTACTTTCAAACTTTCTTTGTCTTATGCCTTATAGGTGTCTTTTGTCAACAATATATAGCAGGATTTTAAAAAATCCATCTGTAGATTAACAGAATGTGTTGTTGAGCAATATATTAATGTCCTTCTTGAATAATGCAACCCTTTGACGCTGGTTATCCTCTCCTGCCTGACCTAATTTTATTCTGTACTTCAGGTCTGTCCTTTTTGATTGGCCCCCTCAAACTCTACCTTATTGTTATTTTCTAGGGTAGGGTTTGTTTGATTTTCCCCCCACATGTTCCTCATTTGATTTGCTCACTGTTTCCTCATGCATTTCAGCCTCCTTTTCTGGGATCATTTTCCTTCCTCCTGAAGTACATCCCTTAGTGTAGGTCTGATGGTATGCACTCTGGTTTGGTTTTGTTTGGAACTTTTGAACAATTATAAAATATAACCCATGTATAGAAAGGTGCACAAGACAACAATAGAATAATTATAAAATTAACACTAGACCCCCAATATGTTCCTTTTTAAATCATGCCTCAGTAACTATCCTTTTATGTTAATCATACCCTTGCTTTTCCTTATAGTTCCACCGATATATAATCTGATATAACAGAGGTTAGTTTTTGCCTACTTCGGACTTTATGCAGGTGGCACCATACTGCACATGTTCTTGTGTATTTCTTTCTCTCAGCATATGAGAACTGTATATGAGTATACAGTTCTAGGTTGTTGCATGTAGGTACAACCCACTCATTTTTATTGTCATATTGTATTTTACCATATAATTTTTTAAATGTTTATTTATTTTTGAGAGAGAGAGAGACAGTGCAAGCAGGAGAGGGGCAGAGAGACAGGGAGACAGAATTCAAAGGAAGCTCCAGGCTCTGAGATGTCAGCACAGAGCCTGATGTGGGGCTTGAACTCGTGAACCGTGAGATCATGACCTGAGCCGAAACCACAAGTCAGATGCCTAACCAACTGAGCCACCCAGGCACTCTGGAATGTGTACTTTCTTAGTGGATTTATGTTGTTCATCACTTCTGGAGACTGCACAGTCATTATCTTTTTAAATATTTCATTTCCTCCTTTTCTCTTTTCCTTCTTTCTGAGATTCTGATAAATATATGTTATATTTTCTTACTCTGTCCTCCATGTCTCTTAAAATCTCTTTTAAACTCTTCATTTTCTTGCCTCTCTGTGTGTGCTGTTTACCAGGTGATTTCTTTGGTTATAGCTTCAGCTCACTAATTCTCTCTTCAACTGTCTCTAATATCTTTTCAGTAAGGTTTTTGATTCCAACCTTTATATTGTTCATTTCTTTTTTTTTTATTTATTTATTTTTGAGAGAGAGAGGGAGAAAGAGTGGGGGAGGAGCAGAGAGGGAGACAGAGGACCTGAATCGGGCTCTGCACTGACAGCAGAGAGCCCAACACGGGGCTTGAACTCCTGAACTGTGAGATCGTGACCTGAGCTGAAGTCAGATACCTAACTACTGAACCACTTAGGCACCCCTATTGTTCATTTCTTGAAGTTACATCTTAAAACCCATCTGTTCTTTCCTAGTTGTTTTTGTCGAGTGGCTTCTTTGTGACTGCATGTTTCATTGCATAAATGTATGTTTTATATATTTTTATCTGAAAATCCTTTGATCTTCAGTCTTTAGGGATCTAAACCTGGAATTCGTTGTTTTTTGCTGACTCACAGACACAGTAACTTGCCTCCTCGTGTGCCTGCGATCTTTGTGAGCTCATTGTTGGTTTCAAATTGGTAGGAATCCTGTAGGTCTCGGTCGAGGATTGGGGATGCAGTCCTGCAGACGGCATTTGCTTTTCCTCTTCTGCTGGTACCAGGAAGCGCCATGATCTGGGGTTACTTCCTCTCGCCTTGAATGAGGGACTCCAACACTCCCCTTCCCTGTTTTGGGCTTGGACCAAGCCTCAGTTTCCCAGTAACAGGAGGAAATTTATCTGGCTGCCTGCTGCCCCAGCCCTGGCCAGCCCCCGGTCCCTTGTCCCAGAGGGGGTGTGCTTAGGGACATCCCCTATCTCTTGTCAGATCAGTTACATTTCAAATAAATATGTTTTTCAGAGTTCAGCTGTTCTCAGCCATGATGCTATAATGCCAGAAGCAGAAGATTCCTTATAGTCTCTAACAATTTCCTTTTTATGTAAACCACCCTGTATGGGTTCTGTTGCCTGCACTAAAGGCCACATATTAGGAGTGCTTTTCCCCTGGTATAAAGTGGTCATCTACCTTTTTGTCCACAAGAAGAGCAGCCCCCTTTTTTGGAGAACTAGTGGTTTCTCTCCCAGCCCAGTCATATGCCCTGTAATTACAGAACTCGGTCCCTCAGACTACAGGGTGGGTCACATGACCCAAATCGACAGTTAGAGTCCTTCCCCGGGGATTTCTGAATTTGAGTGGAGGCGAAGCTTCTTCCTCTTGGGGGCATCATAAGGGTGTGAGCTCAGTAAGGCTGCAGTCTTATTTCCCACGCGTGGGGATAAAGCCTGCAGAGAACGAAGCCAAGGTGCTGAGGGACAAAAGAAGATGCAAGAGACAGTGGGAATCATGTTACTCCTGTGCTATCTGTGGTCTGACCATGTAAGCCAACACATCTTCTCGTGCTGCTCAGGTTTTCTGCCTTTTACATTCTAGCCTCTTACGTGGTGAGGTGATAGATGATTATTACTTTGTTTTCTGCCTTCTTGTGTTTTAAAAATGCTTTACCATCTGGGGGCGCCTGGGTGGCTCAGTCCATTAAGCATCCGACTTTGGCTCAGGTCATGATCTCACAGTTGGTGAGTTCGAGCCCCTCATCCCTGGAGCCCGCTTCGGATTCTGTGTCTCCCTCTCTCTGCCCCTCCCCCACTCATGCTCTATCTCTCTCTGTCTCAGAAATAAATAAACATTAAAAAAATTTTTTTAAATGGCACAAGAACAGACCCTCAGATCAATGGAATTGAATAGAGAACCCAGAAGTGGACCCATAAACGTATGGGCAACTAATCTTTGACAAAGCAGGAAAGAATATCCAATGGAATAAAGACAATCTTTTCAGCAAGTGGTGCTGGGAAAATTGGACATGAAGCGACATGAAGAATGAACCTGGACCACTGTCTTACACCATACACAAAAAATAAACTCAAAGTAGATGAAAGACCTCAATGTAAGACAGGAAGCCATCCAAATCCTCGAGGAGAAAGCAGGCAAAAACCTCTTTGATCTTGCCCGCAGCAATTTCTTACTCAACATTGTCTCCGGAGGCAAGGGAAGCAAAAGCAAAAATGAACTACTGGGACCTCATCAAAATAAAAAGCTTCTGCACAGCGAAGGAAACAATCAGCAAAACTAAAAGGCAACCGATAGAATGGGAGAAGATATTTGCAAATGACACATCAGATAAAGGGTTAGTATCCAAAATGTATAAACAACTTACCAAACTCAACACCCAAAAAACAAATAATCCAGTGAAGAAATGGGCAAAAGACATGAATAGACTCTTCTCCAAAGAAGACATCCAGATGGCCAACCGACACATGAAAAAATGCTCAACATCACTCATCATCAGGGAAATGCAAATCAAAATCACAATGAGATACCACCTTACACCTGTCAGAATGGCCAACATTAGCAACTCAGGCAACAACAGATGTTGGCAAGGATGTGGAGAAAGAGGATCTCTTTTGCATTGTTGGTGGGAATGCAAGTTGGTGCAGCCACTCTCAAAAACGGTATGGAGGGTCCTCAAAAACTGAAAATAGAACTACCCTACGACCCAGCAATTGCACTACTAGGCATTTATCCAAGGGATACGGGTGTGCTGTTTCGAAGGGACACATGCACCCCCATGTTTATAGCAGCACTATCAACAGTAGCCAAAGTATGGAAAGAGCCCAAATGTCCATCGATGGATGAATGGATAAAGACGATGTGGTATATATATACAATGAAGTATTACTCAGCAATCAAAAAGAATGCAATCTTGCCATTTGCAACTACGTGGATGGAACTGGAGGGTATGATGCTAAGTGAAATCAGTCAGTCAGAGAAAGACAAAAATCATATGACTTCACTCATATGAGGACTTTAAGAGACAAAACAGATGAACATAAGGGAAGGGAAACAAAAATATAAAAACAGGGAGGGGGACAAAACAAAAGAGATTCATAAATATGGAGAACAAACTGAGGGTTACTGGAGGGTTTGTGGGAGGGGGGATGGGCTAAATGGGTAAGGGGCATTGAGGAATCTACTGAAATCATCCCTTCACTATATACTAACTAATTTGGATGTAAATTTTAAAAAATAAAAAAATAAAGTTAAATTACAAAGTTAAAAATAAAATTTAAAAAATTAAAAAAACGCTTTACCATCTAGATATTTTAAAAAAATAAAACAGCTTTATTATTATTATTATTATTATTATTATTATTGTTATTATTTTAAGTAGGCTTCATGCCCAGCATGCAGCCCAGTGTGGGGCTTGAACTCACGACAGTGAGATCAAGACCTAAGCTGAGACCAAGAGTTGGATGCTTAGTCAACTGAGCCACCCAGGTGCCCCCTAAACAAAGGTATTATTAAAAAAATCCTTGGGGGTGCCTGGGTGGCTCAGTCAGTTGAGCACCAGACTTTGGCTCAGGTCATGATCTCATGGTTCATGGGTTTGAGCCCCACATCGGGGTCTGTGCTGGCAGCTCAGAGCCTGGAGCCTGCTTCGGATTCTGTGTCCCCTTTCTCTCTGCCCCTCCCCCACTCACACTCTGTCTCTTTCTCTCTCTCTCAAAAAGAAATACACATTAAAAAAATTAAAAAAGAAAAACCCTTGCATTCACTTTTTTGGTGAAGCAAATAACCTCACCCTAATTGGTTTTTGTGAAATGAAATCTCCACACATTAGATTCAGCTAAAGCAAGGACCCGTCCAGTGGGCAAGGACTCGCGTGTCCATTCTGTTAATGGTGAGTGGGACACATACCTTCCCCAAGAAAAGCAGCCTGGCCTTGGTGATGCCAAGTGTCTGTGGTGGCCCTGATAATGGGGCAGTGGCTCTGGGGCTCCCCGCCCCTGGTGCCACCCCCTGGGGCCTCTGCCTGTGAGGCCTACACTCTGCCTGGAGTGTAACATTTGAGGGGCTGTCTCAGTCGGCTGGTGTCCTCGGCACCCAGCACTAAACTGGCAAGAATTTTTTTTTCCCCACCTGGCCACCCGAGAAATGTTTTGATGAAGTGAGCTAATCCAGACCTCAGATTCTCAGTCAGGCATCCCATATCCTTCTTTGACTGGTTCTGACACCAACAAGCCGTGTGGTCTCAAGCAAGCCTCAGTTTCCTCTTCTGCAACATGGGCATCATGCTTGGTCTTCTGCAGGGTTGTAAGGATTAGACAGAGTACAGAGCCAACACGGAATGAATTACGTTGACGGGGGAGGGGGAAGGACTCGATGGCGGGGGCTGACAACCTCGGGATGGGAACAAGGATGCTGAAAGGCACTTTTCCTGTTGCACTTAGGAATCAGAGTTGGGACGAAGGAAGGAGGAAGCATTTGGCTTCACATTCTAGAGAAAGAAGACCCTACTGGGCTGCAGACTCCCCTCCAGGGGCTGTTGGAAAGCGGCTGGACCTCTTCTGCTTCTCCCCACCCACTCTGCCACTCTGCCAGTTACCAGTTACCAGCAGGGACTGTGCAGTCACTGAAACCAGCACCCTAGGGAGGCCCAACTCTGGACACCAGCCACACAGAAAGGAGACGCCGACACCCCAAGGAGGTGATTACGCCAGGGGGGCAGCGAAACACAGAGCCTCTCGTCTCTCCTCTCCCTCTCTTCCCACACAGCCTTCCCCCACCATGAGCGTTTGATTAGCTGTGAGGTGTTTACCTTGTCACTAGATGGAACTGGGAACTGGGTCTTTTTTGTATCTGAAAGTCACCAGAAAGCCACAGGACTTGCCAAGATGGTCGGAATGGGAAGAGGAAGATGAAGGTTGGATTTAGGGGAAAATGGCTACACCCCCACCCTTCACTGAGCTGAGCACCTTGGGAGCCAGTGACCAGAGCAGCTTCCCCGAGGGCACCCATTCTGTGCCCCGAGAGCCCAGCTGTGCAGGGGCCCTCGGTGAGGGGCGACACAGAATCTAAGGGATGAGTGGCTCCCGGAGTGAGGCTCAGCCCTTGTCCTTGCTGGGTACCAAGCGGCAACTGCTGTTGTCATCAGGGAGCTCTCCTAGGCTGGCAACGCCATCCAGGAAGTGCTATCCTGGGGGGCCGCTCTCCCTCCTGCCCTCCTGTTCTCCCTCTCTAGCGTCAGGCCCGGGCCAGAGGGAGCCGACAGCAAAGGTCCCTGGAACCCAGAGGAGCAAATCCCCTGGACTCAGTGAGGAGGTGGGAGGTCCGGGCCAGGGTGGAGACACAAGGCGGTTCTGAGCCCAGACCTGGCTGAGGGCACAAGGTCAGGAGGCAGCAGGGTGGTTTCCCATGCTGCTTTTGTAAGGCCTTGTAACTTAAGCCCCCAGTCTGCAGAGTGAATAAAGGCGGACCTTTTTTCAGAGGTGTGTACACCGGGTGGAAAATGTTCCTGAAGACAACCTTCCTGAGCCCCGGTCTCCTCGGAGAAATGAGTTGTGAGGGATAACGAAGTAGTGCACAGTGCCTGGGACGCTGTAGGTGCTCAATAAATGGCAGGTTTTTATTCTACCTCCTCCCTTCACACCTGCCGCCTTCCTAGCCCCTTGATAGGGAAGGGATAGGCAGAAAGGAGAAACGATAGGCTTGAAATGACCAAAAGGGGTGTGGGAGCGCCCTCTGTTGGTCAATACTGGAAGGTGGCAGAGGGGGCTGCCCCGACCGCTAGAGGAACGGATCCAAGTCTTCCAAGGGCCCAGCGTGGGGGCCAGCTGAGGTCGGAGCTGTCCCATCCACTGTCCTGAGATCCCTCATGGGGAGGAGAGGGGCAGCTTCTGCCTCTGTAGGGACAGGTATCAGTAGCCACCCGTGCACATTTGCAATGGCAGGGACACCCAGCCCCCAAACCTGACATTCGCACTGTGAGGGTCTCCTGGCTGCGCCAGCGCTCACTGCCTATGTGGGTGGAGGAAGGCGGTGCGCAAGGTGAGGGAGGAGGCTCCGTCTGGGCCCGGAATGCCAAGGCGCTTTCCGGTTCTCAGACGGTGGCTTTCCCTCTCCAGCCTGTTTCCTCCCCCACCAGCTAGATGCCCCCCGCCACCTTCGAGATTACAGTGGTTGGCATCAGCCTCCTACTCCATCCACCGCAGCCCAGTGAGAAAGAGACGCTCACTGCCGCCTGATAGCTATTTTTCAGAACAGTTAAGTGACTTGGCCAAGGCCAAGCTTTGTGGTTGTCTCCGATCCAGGGCCCATGCTCCAAGGCCTGCGTTCTTCATGCTGCCTCTCACGGAGAGCCTCCCCTCTGCCCACCACCCACCACCACCCACTGTCCCCCCTGATCTTCTGCCCTGCCCTGCCGAGTACTCCTCCCTGCTGCTCCCTTTGCCTTTGGCCCTCTTGGCTTTGCGAATGGGAAGGAACAGAAGCCCCCTTCTGGTGGTGCACAGAGAAGTCTAGTTAAGGGAAGGGAGGGACAGACACGGCCAGGCCTCAGGAAGGGAGCTCATTTCTTCCTCCCTCTTCCCTATGACACGTGGGAAACATCCCAGTTCATGAACTGTAGGTCTAGACACACCATGAGAGTCAGTCTCTCTTTCTCTCTTGTCCAAGTTCCTGGGAGAAAACGTCGGGCTGGGTGCGAGCCCACTGCTATGTGTATGTGTTGCGGGGAGGGCAGGGGAGACAGCCCCAGAGTGCTCACCACAACAGACTTCTCTGAGGTCTGGAAGCCTCCTTCGTCTGCCTGGACGGCTCCCACTCACCCTGTAAACTCACCTTCCCTGACTTCACCCTGGGCCCAAGCCTGGCGCTTTTCCTCGGGGCTCCCAGGGTATGCTGCCGCATGGTGGACAATGACTGCTCAGAATCTCAGGGCGCCTGGGTGGCTCAGTCGATTAAGCATCCAACGCTTGATCTCAGCTCAAGTCTTGATCTCAGGGTCGTGAGCTCAAGCCCCACATTGGGCTCTACGCTGGGTGTGGTGCCTACTTAAAAAACAAACAAAAACAAAAACCACACACACACAATCTCCCTGCTCTAGGAACTGTTCTTTAAAAAAAATTTTTTTTTGAGTTTATTTATTTTTGAGAGACAGAGAGAGACAGAGCCTGAGTGGGGGAGGGGCAGAGAGAGAGGGAGACACAGAATCTGAAGCGGGCTCCAGGCTCTAAGCCCAACGTGGGGCTCGAACTCACGAGCCATGAGATCATGACCTGAGCCAAAGTCAGACCCTTAACTGACTAAGCCACCCAGGCGCCCCTTGGGGGCTATGTTTTAAAACTACCACAGAAACTTCATAAATTTAATGCCGATACACTAGTATTACCTAAAACACGGTCTCTATTTGATGTTGTCCCAATAATGCCCTTTGTAACTCTTTTTTTTTTAAGTTTATTTATTTAGTTTTAGTAATCTCTACACCCAACGTGGGGCTTGAACTCAGGACCCCAAGATCAAGAGTTGCATGCTCTTCTGACTGAGCCAGCCAAGTGTCCCCTTAACTCTTTTAAAAATCCAGGAACCAGTCAAGTTCATGTAGTGCATCTAGTTGTCAGGACTCTGGTATCCTAGGACACCCCCCAAGCATTTTGTCTTTCACGACAGTGCCATTTTTGAGCTGTCTTGTAGAATATGCTACAGTCCACATTTATCTGGTGGTCTCCTCATGAGCAGATTCGGGTTCAAGTAATCCTGGAGAGAACACTACCTAGATGGTATCGTGCCCTTCCTGCAGCACACCTGGGCCTCATAATGTCAGTTTGTACCTTCTTCCCTGGGAATGCTGAGCTACCTCGCCAGGTAAGGTGGGGCCCACCATTTTCTCCCGGGGAAAGGTACTGTTCCTCTTTTTCTAGGTTTTATTAAGATTTACCCCAGAGATGGCCATTCCACATCTTTTCTAAGTACTTGATATGCCCCTTCGATATGTAGATTATGTTGCGTTATTTCTAGAAAGTTCCTTCTTTTGGGGGCCAGGGATTTCTATTTTGTTTGATATTAGTTCTTTTTGATCATTTTGTTTTTCTTCTTCGGGCACTCCAGTGATGTGTATGTTGTACTCCCTTTGCCTATCTTCTTTAACCATCTTTTTCTCTCTGGCACTTTTTTTTTTTTTTTTTTTTTTTTTTTACTTTTTACTTTGTTACTGATTTTACTTTTGTTTTCTTGGTTCTTTTCATTCCTGGTATGATATGAGTGCCTCTTATTATATTTTCAGTTGACTTTAATTTCTCTTGAAATTTACTTTTCACTTCTGAGAAGATTTTGACTTTTTTTCCCCTTCAATTCCTTTCCTGATTTTTGTTAACTCTTATATCTGCTTCTAATTTTTTGGCCCATTTTTATTTGATGTTCCCAAGTGCCTGATTTAAAGTATTTTTCAGGGGCTCCTGGGTGGCCCACTCGGTTTTATACGTCTGACTTCAGCTCAGGTCATGATCTCACAGTTCGTGAGTTCGAGCCCCGCATCAGGTTCTGTGCTGACAGCTTGGAGCCTGGAGCCTGCTTCAGATTCTGTCTCTTTCTCTCTCTCTCTCTGGCCCTCCCCCACTCGTGCTCTGTCTCTCAAAAAACAAAACAAAACATTAAAGTGTTTTTCATCTCTGCAAATGATTGTTTAAGAATACTTAGTCCAGGGATACCTGGGTGACTCAGTCAGTTAAGCATCTGACTTCACTTAAGCATCTTGATATCATCAGGTCACGATCCCAGGGTTGTGGAATGGAGCCTCGTGTTGGCTCTGTGCTGACTGTAGAGCCTGCTTAGGATTCTCTCACTCTCGCTCTCTCTCTCTTTCTGCCCCTCCACCACTCGCGCTCATGTGCTCTCTTAAAAAAAAAAAAAAAAAAAAGAATATTCAGTCCAGGTTGGAGTGTTGTGTCAGAGTTTTCCTCCACCTGGTGGCGTTTTTCTGGAGGAAACTTCATCAGCTGAAGTATTTTTCTTTTTTTTTTTTTTAAAAATTATTGAATGGGCGCCTGGCTGGCTCCATCAATGGAGCGTGTGACTCTCGATCTCAGGGTCAGTGGCGAGTTTGAGCCCCACCTTGGGTGTGAAGATTACTAAAATAAATAAATTTTAAAAAACTTGAAAAAATGATTAAGGTATAGTTGACCCACAACGTTACATCAGTGTCAGGTGTATAACACAGAGATTTGACAGTTCTGTACATTACTCAGTGCTCGCCATGGCTAAGTGGACTTGTCGACCACACATGGCTACAATATTATTGGCTGTATTCCCTATGCTGTACTTGTCATCTCCGTGAAGTATCTCTGTCATCTCTGAAGTATCTTTTTTTGGCGGGGAGGATCGATGTGTTTGTGGATTTGGTAATTCTTCTTGTTTCCATAAGCTTACTCCCTTCTCTCCATTCCCCAGCAAGGCTCCCAGGGCCACCTTCCCCTCCCCGGTCGCCCCTGTCACCCAGAACTGGTGCCTTTTCCAGACGGCTACTCTGGCCCCGCGCATTCAGCAACACCTTCCTTTCAATTCCAGCAGAAGCCAGTGCTCTGATCCGCTGGGCATCAGACCTATTCGAGGTATTGGTATTTCCCACCAGGGCACAGCTCTCTCTCTCTCTCTCTCTCTCTCTCTCTCTCTCTCTCTCTCAGGATCATTTTATTTGTGTCCCCAAGCAGGTTGCTGCCCTCTCTTCTTTTGCACGGAGTCTTCCCCTGACCTTCTCTACTCTGTGAGGTCCAGACCTTGTTCTGTCGCGTTCAGAGCTTGCTTTCTCTTCTCAGCTATTTCCTGGTTATGCTGCAGGCGGGGGGGCCCGGGGGCCTTTATCGCCCTCCTTGTTCTTCCGCACGGCAGAAACACATGTGCAGAGGTCTGGATTTTGGCTGCTGTCGTTATCCTAAGGGAACCCGGAACCCGGCTCGGGTCTTCTTAGTGAACTGGCAGTGGCCACTGGCAAATTCCACAGGAGCTACCAAGCCAGTTCCTGGTATTTATTTTTGTTTACGTTGGCCAGAGTTATTGTATCGCTTGCACCCAAAGAATCCTAGCTGTAACATCATGTTTCCGGCCACCTGGGTGGAGCTGGGTTGCAGGGAGAGGCATATGGGAGCTGGAGGAGCTTCGGAGCCCTGATTTTAACCATCTCGAGGGCCCCAAGATAGGGTATTTCTGGGAACTGGGTGGCTTCATAATCCTGTGTATTTATTGACACTTTTACTGAAGTAAAACACACTTTCACGGAGTGAACACACTGATGCCATCAACATCCAGATGAAGGACAGAACATCCAAGTCCTCAGAAGCCCCCTCATGTCCCTTTTGGCCACCACCCCCCTCAAAGGTCACGCCGATACTCTGACTTCTCTCACTATAGGTTATTTGTTCTGTGTTTATACTTTGTATGAATGGAATCACCAGAATCACACAGTATGTATACTTGGGTCTGGCTTCTTTTTGCTCAATATTATGACTGTGGGTTTCACCCACGCTGTTGAGTAGATTTGGGATCTATTTTGGGGATCCATCCAGCGCCCGTGGAACCACTCCCTTTATCTAAGGAGCAGAGTTGTGACTGAGAGCCCTTGAACTCGGGTGGGCCCCAGTGTGTGACACCCCCCCCCTCCACCCACATGCCCCTTGCCATTTGCACTTCCAGATTTGGAAACAGCTCTTTTCCTGGAGTGCCTGCCCGCCTCTGCTCTCCACTCTGTCCCCTTGGAATGCAGTCCTCGCGCCCCTGGAGGACATGGCCGGACTATTAGTAAAAATATTATACAAATAACAGTGTGTGTTAAAGGGCGCCCGAGTGGCTCAGTCAGCTAAGCACGGCTCCTGGTTTTGGCTCAGGTCATGATGTCCCAGTTCATAAGTTTGATCCTGAGATGGGCTCTGCGCTGACAGCATGGAGCCTGCTCAGGATTCTCTCTCTCTTCCTCTCTCTGCCCCTCCCCTGCTCATGCTTTCTCTCTCTCAAAACAAGTAAATAAACTTAAAAACAACAACAATAACAGCGCATGTTAGTGACAGCCTCTTTCAGCCGTGTGTTGTGGTAGTTTGCAGGGGCGTAGCACAGGGGGCTTGATCCCAGCTGTCTGTTAAGCTCTTCAGGAGGGGGACCCCCCCTCCCCACCCTGATGTGCCTCTCAGGACCGTGGTGAGGATGACAGGGGCTACCCCATGACAGAACTTGCTGGTCATCGCAGTGCCCGTGATGCCAGATGCTGACGTCTTGGACATACTCAGACTTTGCATCACCCTGGATGACCGAGGCCCTGCCCTCCCACAGGGTCTGATTTAATAGGTTTGGGATGCGCCCAGACATCAGTTTTAAAAGTCCCCAGATGATTCTAATGTGCCACAGTAGGGTCGGCCAACCACGGGCCTGGCACATAGTGGGAAGGCAGTAAATGTTGACTTTGAGGGTTCGAGCCCCGCATCCGGTGAGCACGAGCCCCGCTTTGGGTAAAACACGAGACCCCCAGGGTGATCCCTACTTCTCTCTCTCTCTCTCTGTGCCCCTCGCTCACTTTCGCCGTCTCTCTCAAATAAAAGGGCTGCAATTTGCAGGGAGAGAGGCGAGGTGTGCAACTTCCTGTGGCTGGCGCCCCTCTCACTCCCTTTACAGGCCTCTTCATTGTACCTCCCCGTTCCCCTTGCTCTGCCTTCTGCCACCTAGGAATCCAGGACATCCCTCACCTGCCGCCTCCTGCCCCGGGTCAGCCGGCGTCCCTCTGGACTTTGCGGGGCATCAGAAGAGGCACCCCTCCCTCCCCGCCGTCAGAGCAGGTGAGCTGGGCTGCACATGAATCCGAGGGGGCGGCGGCCCAGCTGGGAAGCAGCCCTGAAATAGACCCCTCGCCGCCCCCGCTGCCTCCTCCCGGAATCTGCTCAGGTGAAAAACAGGCCTCTCAATCCGGGTGTCTCACCGGGCGTCGGAGGGAGGTGGCGCCGAGCCCTACCCGCCGCTTAGATCCGGCCCCGAGTCCAGCTCAGATCCGTGCAGACCCTGCCCGGGCCGGACCAGCGCTGCAGTGAGGGCTCTCGGCCACTGGGCGGCGCTGGCGGTCCGCGCTGGGGCTTAGCGTGCGGCTGGTGGGGAGGGAGGGCCACAGCGGCCGCTCTCCTGAAGGGAGGCTCTGCGCGCCCCTTCCCGGCCTGGAGGGCCCTCAGATGGGATCTCCCTGAAATTTGGGGGTCACGTGGGGCCGGATGGGCCCTTCCTGAGGAGGCGGGGGCGGCGAGCGTGCACAGGCCGGGGCATACACCCTTCTGCAGGAGCCAGCAGGGAGAGAAACGGGACCACCCTCCCAGCTGCTCCCCTGCTTCTTCGTTTTGTCCCACGTTTCCCACCTGCTTCCTGAATTCGGAGCTTTGGGATGGAGGGAGGTCAAGACCATCTGTCCATCTAACCATTCGTCTGTGTGTCCACCCACCCCTCTACTCAAGCACCACGGGTTGCCCACAGGCGGTAAACCCACTGCACACAGGAAATAGAGGGGTAAGAGATTCTCCTTCCCCCTGGGGGGGAGCAGACCACTGAACCGGAAGCTGGGGAATTCTCCACCAGGGGTGGTGGCTAAGCTGGGCCTTGAAGGTCAGGGAGAGGGTTTCTGGATGGAGAAGAGGAGGTGATTCAGCCACATAGGTGAGAGGGAGGAGGAGGGCCCAGGGCCTTACATGGGCTGAAGGGTGCAGGGGAGGGAGGGGCAGCCAGAGGACTCCTTGGGGACCTGCATCTACCATCTCTCCCTCCAGTGAAGGGAGCTATACCAGCCCCTCCTTATCAGTGAGGAAACTGAGGCTGGAGACATCGAGTGCCCTGCTGCGGCCCCACAGTGACACAGTGTCATGGCTGGGGCCGAAGGCAGGTGTATTAGACTCAGGTGGAGAAAGAACCTGGTCTTTAACCACGGAATGCATTAACTGGCAGCACTGGGCCAGGGGCAGCCCGTGTCAGCTCACAGTCCTGGACCCCCTGATGCCGGCCTGCCAGAAACATATGGGGTCTTTCACGGCCCTGGCTTCTACTCTGTGACCCTGACTTTCCTCCTGCTGTTTCTCCTCCCCACTCACACTCTGCTCTTGGGAGAGGGTCCGCCATCAGCCACCACCTCTGCGGTGTGTGGGAAAAGCCTTCGTCCCCGGAGGGACTAGTTAGGGTCTACCAGCAGGTGGGGAACACTTGGTGGGGCCAAGCCGATGCCTCATGGTGCCCGCTCCTCCCGTGACCCTCGGGGGTTGGGGCCAGAGAAGCCATGGGTCCAGAGGGTAGGGGCTTCAGAGCTGGGGCTATGCAGAGTTGGGCCAGGGACAGAGGTCAGACGAGCTCTGCAGGGAAACTGGTATGCAGCATTGGCCTGGTGGCTCCCCCTTTCTGGGTCTCAGTGGCTCATCTGTAGCCCGAAGCGGGGGGTACAGACCCCTGAGGTGGTAGGGGCTAGGAGAGGCCCAGGTGTGGGGATGTTGGGGTGGGACTGGGTGCATGAGGTGGGCCGGCTGGAGGGCCCTGGGTCCTCCACTCATTCCCATGCCCAGCCCTGCTGAGAGGCCCCCACTCCCCACCTAGCCACTCGCCCACCTTCCTCCTGCTGGTCCCCCCGGGGTCTTCAGTTGTGGGGGCCTCATACCCCACTCCAGCTGGTTGGAGTTCTATTAATATTTCAGTTTGATGAATTAAAGATTCTTTCTACCCTCCTTCTGATGTCCCAGGAGGGAATTAAAAAACGAATCCGATCCAATCAAATGCCATTGAAATGCAGCCCACGAGGGGAGGAGCGGGTGGGTGTGGGCTTTTCTTTCCCAGCTCTGCTTTGTCCTCTTTGGGGTGTGTGTGTGTGTGTGTGTGTGTGTGTGTGTGTGTGTGATGGGCTGGTCTTTGTGAGGCGGGGACAAGAGGCAAGAGAAAACTGGGGCGGAGGAGGGCAAAGGGTATCTGCACGGTTGCCGCTGCCTTTAGAGGGGAACTGGATCCCGAGTGTGGCTCAGGTTGCAGGGAAACTGAAGCTGTGGGGTGGGGAGGGGCGGTGCAGCTGTGACCCCAGCCCCATGAGCTGACCATGACTGCCCCCTGCCCCTTGTGGGATGTTGGATGCTTTCCAGGTCAGCTCCACCTCCCTGGCTTTCCCAGGGTTTGCTGGAGATACCTCAGCAGTGAGGACGTGAACCTTGGAGATAGCGTGAGCGGGATCGTGAGCGGGATCGTGAGCGGGATTGTGAGCGGGATCGATGCTCCTGAGGCTCCGACAGCGGGAGGTCCTGGGGGTCATTTCCAGCTTTCTGTCCCGTCAGCTGTCTGGGTCCCCCTTTGGAGGGAGCAAATGCTGGGGCTTCCTTCCCGCACTGTCCAGGAGCTTCCTAAGGGGAACAGAGGCTGGAATACTTTGGGGGCGGGACTGACAAAGGGGCTTGCTGGCAATTTCCAGCCCTGCGGTGGATCGTCAGCCAGGCCCTGTGGCCTTTGCCTCTTCCCAAAACGGCCTGGGGCCCATTTGGAAGACAATCTAAGGCTCCAAATCACAGCGTCCTTTACACTTGAAAAGCCTTTCTCCTCCCATACTTTCCTTTCACCCTCAAGGTGGCCTGAGTCCCTGCAGCATCACGATCCACACTTGACAGTTGAGGAAGGACACTGAGGCTCAAAGCAGGGGACTGGCGTGCCACAGCATCAGTGCAGTAGTGCTGGGACTGTCTGCAGCTGGGCGGTCCCCGGAGTGTGTGATTGAGATTGGGGACAAGTGTGGAGAAGACAGAGCAGAGCGAAGACATTCCCTGCCACCAGGGCCAGCTGGACCGCGTCCCCTCCTGCGCCTGTCACCTGGCTGCTCCCCCTGGCGCCCAGAGCCCTGCCACTCAGCCAAAGGAGCAGGCTGGCCACGAGGCACGAGGCACGGGCGGGCGGGAGGGGTTTTAAATGTTAATTGTATTTTGACATCCTGGCTTGTGACATCCATCCTAATGACATTTGGCTCGCAGCTGACAGCCCCCGGACATGTGGAGGGAGAGGGATGATAAGTAGTTTTAAATTGCAGTGTGGCAAAGAGGCTGGAAAATCCTGAGTCTTAAGAAAAAAGAGAGGGCCAGGAGCGGGAGAGGGAAGGAGGAGGTGAAAGTGGAAATCAAGGAGGAGAAAGGGGAAGGCTCCTTCTCTCTGGGGGGTCAGCCATTCATTTGTTTAACAAGTGGACATTTATTGGGCACCTACTGCATGCTCGGGGGCACAGTCTCAGCTGCGGGGGGGGGGGCGAGGGGGAGGGTGTCAAAAGCCCCGTCTGGCTGTGCGCCCCACTCCCTGCGTGGCTCTCAGTGCTTGTAATTCCAGCTCCTCCGTCAGGGTCTAAGTGACGCTCCTCCCTGACCTCCCTTCCCTGCCCCCCTTGAGCTTGAGGCAGCGCCGATGCCTCCCTGGCTTTTCCTTTCTCCTGTCCCCTCTCTTTTCAGCCCTATGGGTGGGGAAAATGAGGCTGAGGAAGGGAAGGGGAAGCATCATCTTTCAGGCCAGGGAGCTCCAGAGCAGCCGGAAGTAGCTAAAATTGACCTTGGACCATTTGTGTCCCTTCACCCGCCCCACAACCACAGCTCTTCCCCTGCCGTCCGCTTGCTGAACTTCCCCTCCTTCCCAGCTGCCTTGATCGCCGTGCAGGCTGGAAGAGACAGAGGCTCCCAGCCCAGCCTTTAACCTTCTGTCCCACACCCCCATTTTTGTGGGGTGCTCCTGCAGCATGGGTTAAGGTCTCTCTAGCAAGTTGGTGCTGAACGTCCTCTAAATCCTCACATACCTCATTTGGCTTCTGCCTCCGGTCCTGTGCGCTTGGGCTTAACAGAGCTGTGTTCCGAATCTGCTCTTTTTTTGCTCTCTGCTCTGTCTAGTCCCCTCTTTCCCTTTACAGGGGCCGGTGGGAGGGTGTGGGTATGACGGTGCTGTGTAACCTGGAAAGTCCTTGGTCCAAATGGAATGATACTAGGAGCATAGACCCTTATCAGAGACCCCTGGGGCTAGATCTTTTTGGAGTTTAGAAAGATAATAGGGCGCACATATTATATATTGTACAATCCTCCAGGAGGCCTCGTAGCAGTATCCCCAAAACAAATATGCTGGCTCCTATTCCTGCAGGGAAACAGAGTGTCTCCCACCAAGGGAGCCAGACAGTGGCAATGACTTGCTCTCACATCAGGTTTTGCAGCCAGATGAGTTTGTTGAAAACTTATGGACAAGCTTGTGGTGTTCAGAGCATTCTGGACTGTGGAATTGTGGAAAGGGGACGGCAGCATCAGCCGGCCCACGACTCCTCAGAAAAATCCCAGAGCTCATAGGAGGGGTCCTGGAGGTTGGACCCACACTGGCCTAAGGGAAGAGCAGATTCCCCGGGTCCCTCTTCTGCTAACCCTCAGGAGTGTCAGGAGCCTGTCCCAGAGCCCAGGCTGGGGGTATTTCAGAGTGCCCGGGCCCTTGACACTCAGTATCTCCGTGGGGCAAAGGAGAAGGGCTGGTGTGACCATGGGAGGCAGAGTAGGAATGACTGACCCCAGGATTCTTAACCCCGGGTCCCATCCTCTGACCCCAGCTCTCCACAACTCCTCCATGCCTGCAAAGTGACTTATGAGTCTCCAGAGAGCACGGAGCCATTGCCTTCTCTTGCAGTCAGCTTTTCATCCTGGAAATGTCCCGCCATTATTGTTTAAACCAACTCCCCCATCACAGGCGTTTCCGTCTAATGGCCTGGTTTAGGGGAAACCCAAATTGAGACCCATCAGACGCTGAGGTTGAGACAGCGGCTGGGTCACCGCAACATGGGGACCCTTTATTAGGTATTCCAAGCCTGCCAGGCTCTCCCCTGGCCCCTGCACCTTCAAGTTCACTTTGATGTATTTCAGCAAATTCTAAACTTCAGGATTTTCAAAGGCAGCTGCCCTCTCCTATTAGGATTCTTTGGAAATGGAGACATCCTCGTAGGAGTAGCTCCGGTGGGTTTGAGTTGCCAAACGCAGGGGGTGGGAAGGGGTGGGGAAGTTGTTTCCCTTACCAGGGAGATCAGAATAAGAGTTGGAAGGAAGGATCTGCTGCAGCACGAGGGAGTGAGGTCAGACTTCAGGAAGAACTTCCAGGTCAAAAAGCTATGAAGCACAGGGCCTGGGTGGCTCAGTTGGTTAAGCGTCCAACTCCTGGTTTTGGCTCAGGTCATGATCTCATGGTTGGTGGGTCTGAGCCCTGTGTTGGGCTCTGTGCTGACAGCGTGGAGCCTGCTTGGGATTCTGTCTCCTCCTCTGTCTGCCCCTCCCCTGCTCGCTCTCTCTCTTTCAAAATAAATGAATAAACTTAAAAAAAAAAGTTCTGAAGCACACGTGTATTTTTATTTGCATTAACATTTGTATTATCATTTTCTCTAAGATTGACCACCTCTTTCCCCTCCCCCAAGCCCCTGTCCCCCCAGTGCTAAAATGGTGTCTCCTCATCTCTGGGTAAGCGTGTGCACATGGGATTGGTGGGACTGGTGGATTAGAATGACCACCGTGTTTACCCCACTAGTGTCAATCAGGTCATCCTCTTTAAGGGTTTCAGAAAGAGACCCAACCCTGAATCCCGCATCCTTAGAGAAACCTGAGCCCAGCGCCTCTTCTCACTGATGGGGAAACCAATGCTCAGAGAGGCTGGGCCTGACTGCCCCAGGCCACACAGTATGAACACCAAGGACCTAGCCTCTTGCTTCCAGCCCTGCGCCCCCCCTTCCCACACCCGGGCGCCTCCCAGTCAGGGTACAGCTTGCTGAACAGGGCATTTGGGAGGTCAGGCCCTTGCACCACCCGGCCTGGGCCAGGGCTCTTGTGACCTGACCCCTCTGCTGATCACTCACCTACAGAGGTGGCTCTGTAGCTCCCTTGTTTCCCCATGATGCCCCCAGCAACCCCGGGGGCAGGGGACACCAATTGAAGTTCCTGGAGGGGCGTGTGTGTATCTGTATGTCCGCGTGTTTAGCTGTGTCTGAGGGTGCCCGTGTGAGTGCGTCTGTATACGTGTGTGTGTGTGTGTGTGTGTGTATCTGAATGTATCTCTATGTATGTGTCTGTGTTTCTGTGTCAGTCTCCATGACAAGTCAAGTCAGCCAAAGTCAGCAGGAGGGAGAAGTCGGCAGGAGAAGCTGGCTCAAGCTAGGGCTCACAGGTGAGCGTGGGCGGCTGACCACTCAGAGGCGGGGAGGCCCGGAGTGGCCCAGGACGGCTGCCCGGAAGAACTAGGCCTTCAGGCTGAGTACCTTCACACTGGACGAGTCCACAAACCCAGCCATCTGCCAGCCAACAGCGTTTCTTTTTTTAACCCCTGAAAAATATAGCCTGCCCAGCCTTCTGCGACACAGCTGGTGGGGGGCGGGGGGGCAGGATAATTATGGCCAGAGTGAAGGCAACACTGAGGGGCAGGGAGTGGGGAGAATGGCTGGGTTGGTTTGGGTTCTCAATAAACCGTGGCCCATTTATTTTCAGTTTAATTAATTAATTGATTAATTAAATAAAAGGATATTGAGGACAATATCCTGTGTTAAAAACCGTAGTGGCTCCCACTTACTGGCATGTAAACACAGGACTGGGTGCTGTGCGTACATTCTTTTATTCCCTTTTGATGACGGCCTGGCCAGTAGCTAACTTTCCATGAGTTAGACAGAGGACCCCCTTTTAGGCAGACATAGCCTCAAGACAGGACGTGTCACTTGTCAAGCCTGAGGGAGGCTGGATTTGAGCCTCCCAGCATTTCCTATTCTTGCACACCAGCCCTGCTCTGAGGTCAGCATCATGGTCCTTGTTCTATGGGTAGGAAGCTGAGGGACCCTGGCCAGGAGGACCCAGGCAGGCTGTTCCCAGGGACGAGGCCTCCCCAGGAGTGACTTGACTGTCCTGCACGCCCAGAGGAACGCACACTCTTGTGGCCTTAGCTTAAGTCTCTGTAAAATGTGCCGTGCTGAGGTGTGGGTGGCCACGGGCTGCACTCCTCAAGGGCAGGATGGTGTGCAGTCATTGTGTATTCCCAGGGCTGGGAATGGAACAGGATCTTGGCCAGTGCTGGTTGTGTTAAAAAGAAAGAAAGAAAGAAAGAAAGAAAGAAAGAAAGAAAGAAAGAAAGAAAGAAAGAAAGAAAGAAAGAAAGAAAGAAAGAAAGAAAGAAAGAAAAGGCATGAATGAATGCATGATCCAGGCCCTTCCATCAGAGGCTTCAGTCTGACTGGGTAAATGAGACATGTATTTGGGGCCATTACATATGTCAGCAAAGGGAGTTCAGGCTTTGCCAACATTTATTCATTCACCAAACATTCACTGAGCTCACAGGCATCGTGCCAGGCACCGGATGAGCCACGGTGAACCAGTTGTGGTTCTGGCCTGGCATAGTCTGGGATACTGGAGGAGGGGGTGCCCGAGTGGGTCTCTGGGAAGGGGCAGGGGTGTTGGATAAGGGGCTTGGAGGGAGAAAGGGAAGACCAGTAGGGGGGAGGGTCATTCCTGCTATCCCCAGACATTCCTTTGACACATAAGGGTGCTGTCTGCGGAAATTAGGGGTGGGGCGGTAAGAGGGGTGGTGGGTCCCCCCTGACCTAGGCACCTTTGAGCATCGGGTGGCACTCTGCAAATCAGCCAGGAGGACTGAGGTACTGATGGGGAGGCAGGCCACTGCGAGCCACTCTCCCCCCAGCTCCCTGACACTGTGCAGCACACCCTCCCCGGGACAAGGACAGTCACACGTCACAGCTCTAATTGAAGCCTCTTCTGCAGTCTGGGACGAGATGCTCTTGTAATCCTAAGAGGGCTGAATGGCTCCCTCCCTCTCTTCTTCCTCGGTCTGCCTCTAAGGCCAGACCTCCCCCACGAGTTTTTTCAAGCTCTCCCCCCCCCCCCCGAAGGAGGAGAGCTGGGGCTCCAGCCTCTCCCCCCCGGGTTAAGGGATTCCCTCCTGGGCTTGTGTTAGCCTGCCCGCCTGGCCACCTGTTACACTTTGCAAACCAGTGCTGGAGAGAGAGAGGAGCAGGCTGTGGGCCATGGGCTGGGGGTTCCCCTAGCCTGGCGGGGTTCTGGGGCCTCAGCGGAAAGGGACCTCTCTGACAGGCTGTGATATTGGGGGCAAGTTCAATTGCCTCACTGAGCCTCAGTTTCCCCCCGCGTGGTATGCTCGAACCAGGAGCGGTGGGGCGTGCAAATGAACATGCCACATGGGGGCACACGCCACGTGCATGCGGATGTGTGAGAAGAGGCCCTGCGGGTGGGGGTTCTAGTGACGCACGGGGGTGGGGAGGAGCGCAACCCCTTCGCATCGCAGTGCTTTGCTGTACTTCTCAGGGTGTGTGTCGGAGGCTGTGTTGCCTGCCCCTCGACCTTTGGAGTCAGGAGGGCCCCGCCGCCACGTCCTGGGGTGGCTGAGCTGACACCCGCAGGGTGGGGGGAGGGGGCAAGGAAGGGGGCTTCCGGGAGAGGGCGCCGGTGGGGCGTGGTGGGAGCGGGGAAAGACCGCGGGGCGGGTGTGGCGGGGTGGAGGGGCGCTTGGAGAGCTCCGGCCTTCCCGCGGCGAAGGTGCGGGGTCGGAGGTGGGCTCCCAGGTGCTCTCTCTTTAAAAGGCCGGCGGAAGCGCCGCGCGCTTGGCCCGCACTTGCAGCGCAAACTTGCCGGGCTGGGCTCGCGCCTTCTCGAGTGCGGCAGCGGCAGTGGGCGCGGGGGCTGAGCGGCTGCGGTCCCCTCGCCCCCTCGTGCTCCCGGGCGCTCCCGCCCCCTCCCGCAGCCTCCCCTCTCAGCGTCTTCCTCGCTCCCCCTGTCTCTCGCTCGCTCTCCAGCGCGCTCTCTCGCTCGCTCTCATTTTTTCCTGCTGCTGCTGCTGCTGCTGCCGCTGCCGCGGCGCCGCCAGGCGCCCGCATCTCGGCCGGCTGCGCTCGCCAGTCGGCTCCCGTTCCACTCCTTTCCCCTCCCGGAGCCCCCGGCTGCACCCCGCTCCCCGGAGCCGCCTCGCCCGCTCCCTTCGGCTCGGACGCCGGGCTCCGCGGAGCCGGAGCAGGGCTGGCCGCGGCTCCCTAGCTCGCTCGCTCGCTCGCTCTCGCCGGAGCGGCAGCAGAACGCCGCGCGCTTGGAGGAGGCTCCGGCCGGGCAGCCGCCAGCTCATCCCCGCCGCGTCCGGGACTCCGGGCGGCTCCGCGCCCGGCTCGGTCCGCAGCGTCAGCGCCGTCCGCCGCGGCCCCGGCTCTGGGCAGCGCGAGCAGCAAGCCGCCGCCGCCGCCTCTCTGCGCCCCCGGGGCAGGCGGGAGCGCAACCGACCCCTCGCCGCGGCTCAGACCTCGCCCGCGCGCGGTGAGTTGTGGCCCGCGGGAAACCGGCAGAGGGGACCGTGCCCTCCGGCCTCTGGGGCGCGGGCTGCGGCGGGGACATCGGGGCTCGGGGAGGTGGCCTCTGACGAGCTCCCGCGCTCAGGGCTGCCCGGAGGAGGGCCGGGGGATCTGAGCCCTCAGGGCGAGAGGGCGCGGGACCGAGGCTGGAGGGTCTCCCCGAAGGCCCCCGAGGGAGGGAATGGGGCAGCGGCTTTTTTGCGGGCCTGGGGGAAAGTGTCTCCGTGTAGGGGTGTTCTGTCAGGTTCTACCGGATGGGGGGGGGGGTCGTGCCAGCTCTCAGGTGGGGGCGGCGGCATTAGCGCGCCCCCTCTGCGGAGGGGCAGGGCAGGCGGGGGCGCGGGGTGTTATTTGCACCTCTTCCCCGCCGTCTCCCGGCGGGAGGGCAGCGCCAGCCTCGCGCGCCTCGGCTCCTTTCCCGTGCACCGCGTCCCGCTCCCCTGGCCGCCCCGGCGCCACCTTCGCCACCGGCCGAGTCCCCGCTTGCTCGCGGCCGCGGCGGGTTGGGACGGCGCTCCAGGGTCTGGGGTCTCCCCGCGGCCCCGGGACCTCAGGGTCAGGTTCTCCTCGGATACTCCCCACCGACCCTCTCCGAGACCCCGGTGAACCCCCGGCGGGGGCGGGTGGCCAGGCCGTGTGTGTGTGTGTGTGTGTGTGTGTGTGTGTGTGTGTTAGGGGGGGGTCCCCTCCCGGGTCGGGCTTCCCCGGCGCCCAGGAACTGGAAGCGCCCCCTCCCCGCGCGGGGGCGGGGCTGGGAGGTGGAGGCCCGGACTGAGAGTGGCGCCCCCGCACAGGGGCGGTCTGAGGCTGTTTGTGCTGAAATGGGGCGGCGGTAGCGGCGGCAGGGAGTCCTGAGGCCCGAACGTACGAGCGCCCCCTGCCCCCAGGCCACGAGTGACACCCCTGCCTTTAGACTTAAGGTCCTTTTTAGAGGAGGCTCCTTGCCTCTTTACCCCCTCTCAGCGCCATCCCTGCCCATAGGTGCGGGTAAAGCTGCTTTGCGGGACTGGGCTGGGCTTGCCTAGTGGGGGTCCGAATCCACGTGTCTGTTAGAGCGGTGGTTAGTCTTTCTGACCCTTTGTCATCTGTCAGAAAGCTCTCCGTGATGGCGGGGTGGGGGGTAGGAGTACTGTGTGTGTGTGTGTGTGTGTGTGTGTGTGTGTGTGTGTGTTCCCATCGTAGTCCCCTATTCTGGGGTGACAGTGGGGGCTCAGGGCAGGCAGGGCGGCCAGTGTTCTAAGTCTCCATACTGGACACCCCCTTTCCACAGCCTGGTCCTCAGCCTCACATCCCTGGGGCCAGCTCATGGTGGAAATGAAGGATGTTTTAATTCCCATCTCCCCACTCCCCCAGGACGTGTGCTGGGTCTGCCCCACTGTCCCCACTGAGATCCACGTGGAAAGCTGGGCCGCAGGCTCTGGGTCTGTGTCCTGAGCGCCCCAGAGGCCTCAGGGCCTGGGTGGGAGAGAACTTCAACGAAGAGGTGAGGATCCCCGGGAGGTCTTTCCTGGTGACCTTTCCTGAGGTAGCAGAGAGAATTCCTACAGAAGCTCCTGGGTGTGGTCACCTTTCCTGGGCAGGCTCTGGGGGCCAGTGGTGAGGGCCCCTGAAGAGGGCCTGTCTGCAGGGGAGAGTGGGGATCAGAGCCCTGGTCTCCCTCCCTGGTGCCCCCAGAGGACCACTTCTGGGAGGGCCTCTCTAGCCTTGAGTCAGAGTCCTGTCCTTGGCTTGGAGTGGGGGGCTCTTGGTCTGGGTTCGTGCCCCCAAGCCTCTGCTTAGCTTGGATGGGCATGCCTGCCCACAAATGAATTAAGTGACCACTGTTTTCACCTTCCTCCAACTTTTTGTCTTTTAGCCATAAACTTTCCCCCACCTGTCAACACCTTCAACCTCTCAGAGACAAAAAGACCAGAAAGTTATAACCCTCTGAGATGTAGTCACTGCCAAGGGCTACCCCTCCCTGAGACATTTGCATTTAAGAGAGGCCCAGAGAGGGAGTTGGCGGTGCTTAATCCCAAAGAATGCCCTACTGGTGGTGATTCTCTGGAGAGAGATGTCTGGGATGGCAGGGGGGGGTGGGTGGGGCACACAGCATGGCACCGAGAACAGGTGCCGAGCAGGCTGAGGGGGAGGAGGCGAGGCGGGAGCACGTCAGGAGTCGAGCTGCTTTCTCGGCCTCAGTGGCCTAGCGTAGGCCGCTCCTGTCTTCCTCCCTTATCCCTCCTCCCCCACCCTGCGTCTGGGCGGCTTCATTCTGTTGGAGGCGTGACGTCCCCAGGAGGAGCGCCTCGCACAGCGGCAGGCAGGCATCCTGAGGTAGGTGAGAGCACAGGGAGCCAGCGAGCGAGCGAGCGAGCGAGCGAGCGAGCTACCCTGGTGGGCAGGGTTGGGGATGGGCCCAGGCCAGAAAATCTCTGAAGGGTCCCCAGCCCAGCTTCCAGGTTGCTTGGCCACACCCGAACCCACCGTGCTGCAGGGGGACAGCTGGCAGGAAAGGATGGGACCAGGACCCACGGGTTTCTGAGCTTTATAATTACAGCCTTAGACGCATCCTCTCCCCTAGATGAGTGTGGAGCCGGCAGCCCCTAATTACCACCCACCCCACGACATCTGCCCACCCTGCTGTCCTCCCCTGCTCGGCCGAGAACCTAACTTTGCGGTGGGCAGGCCCCGCTGGCAGCCTGGGCAGATGGGCCCGCTGGCTGCTGGCTGGAAGGTTATCTCACTTCTGCAGAGTGGAAGCTGCCTTTGCTGCCCGGGGAAGGTGTGTGTGTGTGGGGGGGGGCAGGGAGCTGGCATCTGGACTCTGGCTCTGCTCACTGGGGCTGGCATAAGAGCTGCTGGCTGTCCAGGCCCACCTGAGGGAGGAGGAGGCCGAGGGGCTTCCCTTGGTGGGCAGCCGGCCTGGAGCCAAGGACGCCAGCTTTCTGTTGGTCCCACCCAGCCTGGTGCTGGCTCCTGGGGAGAGCAAGAAGGGCTTGTTTTCGTGTCAACTCTGCCCTAGTTAGCAGGGGACTATCAAAAATTAATTTAGAGATTTCACTGCCTTTGGCCCTTGCAGAGTGCAGGCTGCCTTTTCCTTGGCTCTTGGGAACTCTGTTTCTTTCTTGGCTGTGCACTGTCTCCGGCCTCCGTCCGTCCTCTCTGCCCTGCCTCTCTCCCAGTGTCCCCCCCCTGCTGCCTCTGGGCCCAATCGGAGTCTCATAACTCTGCATTCTAGACAAGCTTCCTTCCTTCTCCCCCCCCCCCCATTCCCCCTCCCCCGCCAGTCCTCGAGTCAAGCTCCTGGACTTCTGACTTCTGCCTCAGGTCCTCCCTGCTCCCCCGCCCCTGCCCCAGCCTGCTTCTGAGAGGGAGGGGTATCAGCAGAACTGGCTCGGAAAAGACGGGCCTACCCCACAGCCCTGCCCACCCCGCCTCCTAGCCTGGAGGCCTGAGAGAGCCTCTACCGTCCTGTCCATGTTTCTCTTGGCTCCTTGGAAAAACGAGCACCACAAGGATAGTAAAAATCACCCCTTAAATTAAAGCTGATGACTCCCGTCGAAATGTTTTATTATTAACCTCACCGTTTAGCAATCTCGTGGCAGCAGTGAGGCATAAATATATGTGTACACACGTATATTAAATAAATTGGGGAACGCGGTGCATAATGACATTATCTGGACCCCATTCAATTAAGGTAGATATTATCTGCGGTAATTGGGAAATGCCAGCCCATAATGACAACCCATGCCATTCTGGGCTGAGCCACGCTGACGAGCTGGCTGTGGAGTCTAGTTAGGCCTCCCTGTTCTGGAGAAAAGCACTGGCTGCCCATTGGCTGTGTTGCTGGGAGTCCTGGGAGAACCCAGGCAGCTGCTGGTCCCAGGCTGGGCCACCAGAATGGGGACCAGGAGGTTGGGTCCTGCGCTGTCCCCTAAGCTTAGCCCTTTCGCCCCTCTGCTTCTTGGGGAGACAGAAACTAACCCCCGGACCTGTTTGCTGGTTGGGGCTGTGACTTCTAGTAAAAACACTGTCATTGCTACAGGGTGAGTTTTAGATTTTGAATATAGAAATAAAGACTGGGGAGTTGACTTGGTTTCTTGTTTCTAGTGAGTGATTACTTCGTGGGTGTCACTGCCCCTTCTCTGTGCCCGGCCTCAGTGTGGCCTAGGGATGGAAGTCTCGCCCACAGCCGTGGTTCATGGCTGTGCAAGACGGTAGAGTTTGGGCTTTGACTTGCTAAGCCAATGGGACCCAGCCTTCCAGGGCAGTGCTGGAGTGGGGTGGGGGGGAGCTCTGATTTAAGGAGGGGGGACAGGAAGGAGGAGGAGAGAGGAAGAAACTGCATTAGCCATGAAACCCACAATAGCAACAGCTGCAAACAAAGACACTTGCCCACTTGGATTGTGCCAGAAGCCTGGGAGGGTGGTGGTAGGTGGGGGTGGGGCAAGTTGGGGCAGGAAGGAGAGGCCTAGGGGGCTGCATGGAAGTGGGATCTGGTGGGTGGAGGAGATTTGGGCTCTGGTTCTGGGAGAGGGGGAAGGTCAGGGTTGGGCATTTCCTGGGCTGAGCCGGTGGGACGAAGGTCTGATGAGATAGCCTGGCTTTGCCCTCCAAATGACGTGAGCTGCTGTGGCCTTGGCAGGCGGCTGCCTTTTGAGCCTCAGGTTTCTCTGGTCATGAATCCTTGCCTATCACTGGGCTCACGACCCTTCAGTGGGCCCCCATTTCTCCATCCCCATGGGTTTTGCTTGATCTTATATTCAGTGCCCTCTCTGACCTCCTCTCCTACTTCTGCCCCTTCCCATTGCCGTCCAAGTAAGCTGGCTTCCTTGCAGTTCCTTGAACAATGAGTGCTAAACACAGGTTCAGGGCCTTTGCACTCGCTGGCTCCCTGCTCTTTGCCTGGGGCAATTTTCTCCTGGAAATGGCTGACACCTTTACTGTTTTTGAGTTTCTGCTCGTGTGCCACCTTCTCAGAGAAGCCTTCCTTGACTCTCTTTTTCTGAAAAAGCCCCTGGGTCTTAACCTCCCCCCTTACCTGTCTTAGTTTTCTTCACAACCCCTTGATTCCCTGAAGTGCCACACATTTTCGTGTAGTACGTGTATCGTCTTTCCTGTGCCACCGCCCCCCACGCCCCGTGGGATGTTGGCTCCCCAGGGCAGGTGCTGGTGTCTGTCACTCCCAGGAGTTTCCCCAGAGCCCAGAGCAGGTGCTCAGCACCTGAGTAGGTGCTCAGCACATATCTGAACGTGATGTTGAATAACTGAGGGGTCATGGCACGACAGATTGTATTCTATGCCTGACCACACAAGGGGGTTATAAGAATTCAGTGCAAGGTCTGAGTCCTACTCTGCATCCACTGCAGCCCCTCTACACTGGGCTGCCTGCTGGCTCTGGGCAGGGACCCGGCTGTGTCTTGTTGTTTATTGAGAATTTCCTGTGTTCTGAGCCTTGGGCTAGGCACAGGGGATACAGAGACGAGGGTGGTCGTCCATGCAGGCCCTTAAAATCTTCCAGGCTCATCATTGCCAAATAGCAACAGAGAGAGAGAGAGGTGTTAATGTGGAAGAAGGAAGAAACAGGAACTTGGCTAATCAGGGCAGGCTTCCTGGAGGAGGAAGGGTCTCAGCTGATACCTGAAGGGTGAGAGTCACAGGGAGGGAATCATAGAGTGGGGGAAGCATGGGCAATGGATTTGAAGTTTTCTCCTCCTTAGTTTCTGTCGGCATGAAGCTAAGGAAATGCTTCCTCTTCCGTCCTGTCTTCCTTCCTTTTCTTCTTACCTTCCACACATATTTCTCCACTCTCTCCAGTCACTTCTGAATCTGGCCCTTGCTGTTTTGGTGGAACAGGGAAGGGATGGCCTGTGGAGTGAGATCTGGGGTTTCTGTACTTGGGAGGGTTCCTGATGCAGGCTGGTGGGCTGGAACTGCTGGGGGACATGGAAGGAAGGGGGCAGGGGGCCCAGACGCCCACTGTGCCCTCTTCCTTGCTCTTAGAACGCGGCCTGGCTCAGGGAGTATCTAGGAGAAGGGCTGCTGTTTCTGTTAATATTGAAATTGATGACCCGGGAGAGGGGGTGGGAAGAGCCCAGAATCATTCACTCCCATCACATCATTCATTCACTTTCACAAACTTCCACTGTGCCAGGCTGGGGTGCAGAGATGTCAAGACGAGTACAACACGATCCCCTCCAGTTGTGGTCCCTGTGGGGAGAGGGTTGGGCTGCGGGGGTTTGAGGGAGCTCATTGACCATCCACCTTTCCCCACAGACTGGGAGTCACACGGGCGGATATCAAACCACGGGGCCTGTTGCTGGTGCAACTGGCGGGGGAGGAAGGGGGGTGCAGCTTCCTATTACCTGCTCCTTGGGTCTAAGCCTTGTCCATATGGGAGGAGACCATCCAGCAAAGCACACCTCTGTGTGGCCAGTGCGGGGTCCCAAGGGGGATAGGAGAGAGGTGGCCGCAGAGGTGGCTTGCCGTCCGGCGTCTCGGGTCCTCATGGGCTCCTGTGGGCACGGGGTGGTACAGGAAGGATCGGGGAGGCCTCCGGTTCCCCCTCACCTTTTCCGGCTGGGGACCGGAGCTGCCAGACCCTCCTGTGGAAATGTGAGATACTCATCCATTCCCAATGCCCCAGCTTTTCTGAGCACCTGGGCTGGGCTGGGCCCCTCTGAGGCAAAGGTGAATAGAGATAAAAAAACGTGCTGGAGGGACCATGGAAAGGCTGAGGGGAAGGGGCTGCCAGCAGCTCTGGAGGCATGGCTCAAAGGAAGGCAGAGGACAGGGGGCCTGGGTCTCCCGGCTGAGCCTGGAGGGGTGAAGAGCCACAGCTTGAGGGTCCCCTCAAAGGCTGAAAGCAGGAATGGGTCGCTCTGGAGGTGTCCCCCCCCCCCCCCCCCGCAGCAAAGTGCAGGATCAGTCCCTCTGACTCTGCCCTTTACTTTGGTGTTTGGGAGAATTCTATTTCCTTAGTTTTGGGAGAATAAAAAGCAGCTTCGTGAAAAGTAAATCAGAGTAAATCACGGTGCGTCTCTTTGGATCTGGTCATTGTTCCGTGGTTTGTGGTTCTTCCTGGCTCAGGCCCTGGTTGTGGGAGGAAGGATTTAGGTTAGACGTGAGGAAGCATGGGGTCCTGCTTGTTAGGACTTGGAAGGGGTCACTGAGGCAGGTTGGTGGAGTTTCTCCCTGCAGGCCCACAGATAGCAGAGAGGCCCTCAGATGGTGGGGTGGCTGGGTTGGGGGGGGGAAGGGTCCACTGCAGCCACTCCCCGGCTCTCCTCACATCCCCTTTCCCTGAAGAGAATGTTCCGAAAAATGCGGTTGGCCAGTGAACTGTTGTGTGCGGAGATGACCGCGTGTTCTTCCCTCCACTCCTCATCCCTCCCTGCCTGCCTGGGGCCAGAGATCTGGCAGGGGGCAGAGGGGAAGGGAATACAGGGGTTGGCAGAGAGAGGTGGGGAAGGATAGAATAAGAGGCCCCACTGGGAGTGGGTGGGCACACTGGCATAGACCTGCCGCCTTCTTGGTGACTTCATTTGGGGAGTGTTAGATCCCCTCCCCCCCAAAATATCCAAGGTATGAGCTTTCCTGGCTCTTTTAGAATTCGGGGTGTGGTCGGAGGACTCCAAGCCTCCCCTGATGTGGCCCCCCTTCCCCAAGATGGAGCCGCCCTGTGAGGTATGGAAGGACACCTCGCTCCCCACCCTGCCCTACCCCCAGCCTCTGCTCTTGGTGGCTCCTTTCACTCTCAGAGTATTTTTACTTTTCCCTTGTTCCTGTTACAGGATCAAAGGAAGGAGGGGAGGCTAAAAGAGGCGGTGGTTTGCCCAGCTCTTTGGAAATGTTCAGAAAAGGCAGACCTGGCAGGGCTGAGGGGTGGAGAGGGGCCCACTAGGCAGGGGCTGGGCCCAGTGCTGGTGGAGGGAAGCCGGAGGGCAGTCTGGCCAGCCTGGGGCAGGGCCTGGGGCCTTGGGGTCTTGATTCTAACCCTGCAAGTATTTGTTTTTCTCCTCGCTGAGGGCTCCTTCCTCCATGCAGCCTCCGCCCTTCCCCATCGTGTATGTGTGTCTGTCTGTGGTTTCCGGTGTGTGTGTGTGTGTGTGTGTGTGTGTGTGTGTGTGTGTGTGTGTGTAGATGTGCCTGTGTATGCACATCACTCAGTCTGGAGGGGCTGGGGCTTCAAGGAGAAGCCGGTGTTGAGCCCTCACGAAGAATCTGGAAGCCTGAGCAGGGCCTGACCATCAGAAGCTGCTGTTCATTGGTTTCCCAGCCTGAATCTGCCCTGCTGCGGCCTCGGCACACAGCCTGTCACGATGCCAAAAATCCTTCCACTTTGAATTCAGGCAAACCAAGCCTGAACTTGTAGGCTGTGAGACTGGGCAGGGCCCGAGAGCCCCTCTGGGCCGGCGTGGTGGGGGGTTGGGGGCAGGGGCCCGCGCGGCGCTGTGTGCCTGGGCCGTGGGCCACTATCTGAGGTTCAGAGCCTCGGCTTCCTCGTCTGTGTGGTGGGGATAGGAATACCGCCCAGCTCCCGGAGGCGTGAGCGTCACCTGAGAAAACGTAAGCGAGGCCCTTAGTGTAGCGCCTGGCACTTGGCAGTATGATGTCATTTGAAGTTATCTCTCCGTGGGCATCAGAGCACTTGGACAGGACAGTGTTTCATTGTGCGGGCTGTCCCACCCAGGGGATGGATGCAGGCCCGGAGGTGACTCCTTCCCATCATTGTCACAACTGAGAATGGCCTGCAGGGGCAGTATGGCCACTAGACTGCATCCTACTCCAAGCCTTCCATTTTATTTTATTTTATTAAAAAAAATTTTTTTTTACATTTATTTATTTTTTGAGAGACATAGAGAGACAGAGCACAAGTTGGGGAGGGGCAGAGAGAGAAGGAGACACAGAATCCGAAGCAGGCTCCAGGCTCCAGGCTGTCAGCACAGAGCCTGACGTGGGGCTTGAGCTCACAAACCGTGAGATCATGACCTGGGCCAAAGTCGGACGCTTAACGACTGAGCCACCCAGGCGCCCCAAGCCTTCCATTTTAGAGATTTTGAAATTGAGAACCTCTAGGGGATGGCAGGAGTGTGGGCGCTCTTGAAGCCTTCTCCAGTTTCTCTTTTCTGAATTGCCCAGTCCTGGCATCAGCAGCTAGTGCCCACATGGCCCTCCAGGAAAGCGAGCTGTTAAATTTACCCACATGAAGGTGTAGGTGAGGATGACAGGTCTGTACAGGTGTAGCCGTCCCCTCCCCGCATTTTAACAGCTTTCACTCTTAAGCCTTCCTCCGAGCACTGACCCCCAGTGTTCAGTCACTGGATCCTGGCTTCATGGGTGAGGGTGGTTATTAGGAAGATTTCTTGCAGGCTTCCCCAGGTCTCCCAGTATGACTGGTGCTGGCTTTGAGTCCTGACCCATCTTGCTGTGTGACTTTGGGAGAGTTATGTGATGCCTCCGGGCTATCGGTTCACCTGCAGAGTGAGAATTAATAGTTGTGTTCTTGGCCTCTGAGGAGCTAATGGGTGAGGGAGCATTTTGAAGAGGGGACAGATGTGAGGTGAGGATCCAGAGGGCGCTTGCCAGAGAAGCCCAGGAATTGAGGCTGGACCCTTGGGTGCTGTACCCTCTTCGCTCCTCTCCTTTCCCCAGAACCGGAACAGTCAGTAATTCCTGTGTGGGGGGAACTACAAGTGGGGGACGGGTGGCTCCGAGACCCCGCTTGGCCTTGATGCAGGGACCACATCGCTAGGAAAACCTCCTGATCCAAACACAAGCCCTTCTTCCAGATGGCTAGGGAAACTGAGGCGTAGAAGTGGCTTGCTAGTCTTCATCTGACAAACCCCTTGGGGCCGGGGGGCCTTAGAGTGAGGCCCCTGGCCAATCCCTGACTCAGCTTCTAGCTCTTCTCCCTGTGGCCTTCTCAGTTGAGGGGAGGGAGGTTGCTGGCTTTGAGAGGGAGGCTGGGGCCAAGGAAGGAACCCCAGGGGAAATTAGCCCAAATTAGCAGCGAGAATGAGGAAGAGCTGGTGTTGTCTCTTCTACCCTTGCAGATAAATATTTAATCACAACAACAATAATAATGACAATGATCATGATAATGTGCAGTAGCTCAGGCCGTAACCTGAGCCCCACTCTCAGAGGGAGGAAGTGGGGGAGAGAGAAGGAGCAGCAGAGAAATGGGAGAGATAAAGACCAGCAGAAAGAGGGTGGGGGAAGGAGGCCAAGCACATGACAAGGAGGCTTGCCTCTTGAGCTGGGAGCCCCTGGGGTTGCCCTCTGCCTGGGGTGGCAATGTGAAATTTGCATTGTTCCAGGAGGAGAAACCGGGAACCGACAGCCCCACCTTCTCCCTGGCCTTCAGAGTTAGCAGCTCTCAGCCTGATTTCTTCTGCAGGGGGCCTTGCTGGCTTTCCTGGTCTCTCTCCGAGTCCCCAAGGAGCCTGAGTGTCTCTGGTTCCAGAGCTGGCAGCTGGGAAGCTGGGCTCTACACAGTGTTTTGCTTCTCACTACCTGTGTGACTTGGGCAAAATGCTCTCTTGCTCTGGGCCTCAGTTTCCTCATCTCTAAAATGGGGTTGGGCCCTGCAAAACTGGTTTCTTTCTACTCCTTCATGTGGGTGAGCAAGACCTCTCTTCTGCCCAAGCCAGTTCCAGGCTGTTCCTGGGAATTGCGCTCTCTGATGCCTGGGTTTCTGATGGCAGTGGGTACAGGCCTTAAGAAGTCTTCAAACATGACCTAATTTCTGCCTCGGGCTCTCCCACTTGAACCAAAGTTGAGCAGCAGCTCCAAGAGCCAAGTTCAGAGTTGTGGAGCCTGTGGTGATAACCTCCAGCGTCTCCTTCTCTCAAGCTCCTGATGAGCGATCAGAATAGCTAATGTCTTCTTTGGGCTTCTGTTTGATTCTCTCTCTCTCTCTCTCTCTCTCTCTCTTTCTCCCTTCTAAGGTTGATAGGAGGAGAGCATTGGAGCTGTTTTCTCCTTGATGCCAAGATACATCAAGCTAGGAGCACTCTCCTGTTTTCACATTCATCCATCAAGAACAGGCCTGCAGGACGTGGGGACCAAGACTGGAGCTCTGCTGCTCCCTGGCTACTCCCTGTCGCCCATGGGCATGGCCTGTGTCGGCAACTGAGCACTGCCTGAGTGGCGAGGAGCACCAGCATGGGTTACCCTGTTGGCCGTCCTTGGCCACCCTGCTGCTGAAGCTGCCCCAGAGAGACTTGTGGGGGCTGCCCTGCCCATGCTCACCCAGGCTGCGGGGCTAGGGGCCTGCCAAGGCTAGGAGTGGGGCCCGCCATTCATGGGTCTCTAGGGATTTCCGAGATGCCTGGGAAGACAGGCTGGGGCTGGTGGTGGGCCCGGCTGCCTCTTTGCCTGCTCCTTAGCCTTTATGGCCCCTGGATGCCTTCCTCCCTGGGGAAGCCCAAGGGCCACCCCCACATGAATTCCATCCGCATAGATGGGGACATCACACTGGGAGGCCTGTTCCCTGTGCACGGCCGGGGCTCAGAGGGCAAAGCTTGTGGAGAACTTAAGAAGGAAAAGGGCATCCACCGACTGGAGGCCATGCTCTTTGCCCTGGATCGCATCAACAATGACCCGGACCTGCTGCCCAACATCACGCTGGGCGCCCGCATTCTGGACACCTGCTCGAGGGACACCCATGCCCTCGAGCAGTCGCTGACCTTTGTGCAGGCGCTCATCGAGAAGGATGGCACGGAGGTCCGCTGTGGCAGTGGCGGCCCACCCATCATCACCAAACCTGAACGTGTGGTGGGTGTCATCGGTGCTTCAGGGAGCTCGGTCTCCATCATGGTGGCCAACATCCTCCGTCTCTTCAAGGTTAGTGCCTGGCTGGTTGGCCCCAGATGTGTGTTTCTACCAACAGCCCCAGCCCTCCACACCCAGGGTGCCAGGCCTGGCCAGCTTCTTTCTCCTGTTCCTTCCTGGACTCTGGGGAAGAGAGTATGTTTCCCAGGGAGCAGTATATGAGAATTTGGGGGCAGTCCTATGGTCAAAGCCTAGGCTCAGCAGAGTGGAGGTGTCAGGGAGGGACCCAGTGCTGTGGTGCTGACCATGGTGCTGAAACAGCACACGCGGCCTGATCAACTGTACTCCTCAGTGGGGAATGCTGAACCAAGAGGGGAAAAGGAAGTGCTGAACAACAGAAGGGAGGAGGAGCTAGGAGGACACATGTATGTATATATCAAGACAGAAAGATGGATACATGGAAATATAGGTAGATAGAAAGGTAAAGAGAGTAAAAGATAGAGAGAGAGATAGATAGAATCGAAATACAAATGTTGGAGATTGCCAGGGAGAAAAAGCAAGACTTTTGTTTTGACATTGTTTTCAAATAATTGCAATTCCCAAGAAAGATATGTTTTTCTTCTAGTAGCTGAGAGAGCCCTGTGTGGCCCTCCTACTCCACCCCAAGATTATGGTTAGAAAATGTGTCTTGATATTTTGGATGGGGCATTGGGGTACGGAACCCATAGAGAATGGATGAGGACAGGGAAAGGGCCTGGAAGGAGCAGGCAGTCTCTGTTTCTGTTGCTCTTGGCCCCGAACTAGGCTTCTCTTGCTCATTTCCTTCCTCCTGCCCTTCTTCCTTGCACACCTTTCTCCCTTTCCTTCTGGAATCATTCCCTGCCCCCTCCTTGCTACCTCCCTTCCTCTCTTCCTGGGGCAAGAGCTGCTGATTTGCAATTCAATTGGAGCCAAGTGCTTCGCTAAGCTGCTAAAACAACTGAAAGCTACCGGGTAGAGAGAAAAACATTACAAGCATTTTACCAATAATTATGAGCCGCTCTGCTCTCGGAGCCTGCCTTGTTTGCTCTGTGTGTTTGTGTGTGCGCGTGTGACTGCGTGTGTGTGTGTGTGTGTGTGTGTGTGTAAGGGGGGGGAGGAGGGAGAGAGAGAGGGAGGGAGAATGTGAGGAAAGAGGAGGAAGAAAAGCCCAGAGGAAGCTGCTGGGTCCCTCCTTCACCCTGGTGTTAGGCTCTCAGCCTTTGGAGATGGCCCCTTCTCTCCTCAGAGTCTCCAGAGTTAGGTGCAGTGGGCTGAGAGAGGCTGTCTGGGCCCATGCAGAGTGGGAAGTCTGAGGCTGAAGCTCTCTCACCTGGACCTTTCCTGGAGTCCATTCGCCCAGTCCCATGATGCATCCGTACTTGGGGGCATTTTGGGGGGCGTGGAGAGAAGTGGGGGTGAATGGTGTGGAAGGTCACCATGTTGGGGATGGGGGTGGGGACGAGTGGTAAAGAAAGGAAGCTAGAGTTGTCCCGTCACAGTGTGGAGTGGGGGTTGGAACTTTGTGGGGCCATGTGCTGTGCTGTCTCACCTATAGGCCTTCTTTCTGGAGTGTTGGTTTTACTTGGTGGTTTTATGAAACACTGTCTAGGAACACTATCTTAATTTTCCAACAAATGGATGCATTAGGAAGAATGCAGAATTAAGATGAAGGAAACTTTGCAATAGATAATCTGAACAACCTCTGGGGGGCTGTGCTGCCTGAGGTCATTCCTGGTAGATGGTTTGGGAATGGGTAGCCTGGTCCAGCCTTCCCACCTGCCCTGTTTTGCATTGAGGAGTGGAGACCCAGAGCGGAGGAGGAAGCCGGGCTCAGCTGCTCAGGCCAGGGCCTGATGATGGTGATGGCTTGGGCTAGCTGAGTCATCACTTCAGCCTGCCTGCCCCAGGCCTGAGAGGTGAGGCTACTTTGGCCATCAGCAGAGGGGACAAGCCCCAGACTCCTTGTCAGTCTGTCTGGATGGGGCCTAGACCCCCAGCCTTGGAGAAGGCCAGACCACAGATGGGGCTGCTGCAGTTTCCTTATTGGAGCTTTTTATTAAACACTTTTGGTGACTCTGGATGTTTTAATTTTTTTTAATGTTTATTTTTGAGAGACGGAGACAGAGTGTGAGTGGCGGAGGGGCAGAGAGAGAGGGAGACACAGAATCAGAAGCAGGCTTCAGGCTCTGAGCTGTCAGCACAGACCCTAACACAGGGTTCGAATCCATGATCCATGAGATCATGATCTGAGCTGAAGTCGGATGCTCAACCGACTGAGCCATCCAGGCGCCCCTACTCTGGATGTTTTAGAAAACAGCCTGATGGGGCCCTGGGGGCTATGACCTCGGTGAGTGCCTCCCTGCCATCTCCCAGGGGCAAGCCAGTGCACACTTTATAGGGAGGTAGAGAGGATCAAAGGAGTGGAGAGGTGTCACGTGACACAGGGTAAAGGCTCCAAGAATGGTGAGCATGTTCTTGGAAACATGGATATTTTGGGATGAGGCATCCAGTGACCCCACATGGGAATGCGCTGTGACCTCTGTGCTCACCCCTCTTTGGTTGGAGAAAGGTCTCTGGTGGGGTGAGGGTGCCTGGGCCAAAGTGCATCACCAGCCAGGGGCTCACAAGTGTTTCATTTTCCCTGCCCATCTGGTCACCTGTGAACATGGCCCAGGCCTCAGTTTTATCTGTGCCTCCTCCAATTACAGAGAGATGAATGGGTTGGGGCAGACGGTCAGGAGTCTCCCTGGCTGCTCAGAAAGAGAGACCGGACAGGGGCGGGGGTAGAGACCTGGGAGGAGAGAAGGAATGGGGGACAGAGGGGACATGTTGGGAAAGGGAAGGGAGGGGGAGGGCACGGAGATGGGGACTGAGCCAGAAGGAGTCAGTCATCTGTGGTCTGCATTCCCTGGGTTCCTTTTAACAGCGTTAATGTTCCAGGCTGGCGACAAGAGGGCTCCTCAATAATTAAACTGATAGAAATGAGAGGCTGGGTGAGAAACTTAGAAACCATTTACAGAGGCAAAGGGAGCGGAGGCCCCAGGCTGGCGAGCATGAGGGAGGGGCACCCAGGCAGGGACAGCAGCTGTGTCAGGTGTCTATTTCAAAGGGCACCACTGCAGCCCTGCTCTGCCAAGGCCAATAAGTGGGGCCTGCTGGGAGCTTCCACCAGAGTCTGTGATTATAGCTCCCCTTCCTCTAAGAGGTGAATTTCCTGTGCACAGTTCAGAGAGGAGCTCTGGGCTTGGGGACACTAGAGGTGATTTCCTGCCTGGCGAAAAGCTAATGGGGTGCAGTCGGGGCCAGGGGGTGAGCAAACCTCCCAGCTACTGGAGCTGGAAGGGCCAACTCCCCTTCGTATAGAGGTGGAATCTGACCCCTGTTAAGTGACAGGGCGGAGCTAGAAGGCAGGTCCCCAGCTCCCAGGCCTGACTCCTTCCAGACTGCCTGTCCAAATAAACTGGGTTGGAAGTGAGACTCAGGCCTTTGTGGGGACCAGAAGCCCTGACTCTGAGTAGTCTTGGATCTGACTTGATAGCTTATATCCCTTACTTCCTGTCCCTTCATCCTCGTTTTGGCTCTCTTCCGGAGACAGGGAATACTGATAGGTGTAAAGCATACCTTTTGGGAGACATCCTAAAGCCTGAGGATGTGGCCTATGTAGTGCTATGTTGGGACAGCCCAGGTTTGGGCGCCAGTTAGGCCTGGGTTTGAATCTTCATGCCCCCAGAGTTCACTCACCATATAGGGCATTTGCACCAAAGTGTGAATAAGCCAATAAGATCTTTTCTTGAGAGCAGCCGTTGTTGGGGGGAGAAGGAACATGTTAAGTGCCTTCGGAAGAAAGCAGTTTTCAAATCACAGACTTGTGAGGGCTAGAAGGATCCAGAAGTCATTGCACAGAGTCCCTCCCTCATTTGCAGCAGGCAAAAAAGCTGAGGCTTGAAGAAGGGGAGGCTAGCCAGTCCTTGCCACCTTGGCTAATTGTTTAGCTTGTTTGTGCCTCTGTGTATTTCCTCGCTTGTTAAATGGGGATGATAATGGTCTCCTAGGCCAGGTGAGAGAATTAGGAGTTAATGTCCAGGGAGGGCCTAGCACGGTGCCTGGCACACAGTCAGCCCACAGGAAATGTCATTGCACAGCTTGTGGCTGGACCTGAAACCAGCACGAGAGACTCCATTGATGTGGAAGAGGCTGGAGCGGGTGGGCAGTGACAGACGGTGACCTTTGAGGCCGATCCTGGAGAGGCCCCACCATCTGCTGGGCCTCTTGTGTCTTCCTGAAGACTGAGCAGCCAACTCAACTTTCAGATAACGAGCTTTGTTTCGCTGTCACAACAGTGGCATGTGGGAGGAAAAAGCTGGGCGGAGTGGAGGGAGGGCAGAAGGGGGAAGGCAGGAAAGGGGGTGGAGGGGACACTGGTGAGCAGGGGAGAGGGTGGAGGTGGGCAGGTGCCCCAGGTTCCTGAGAGAGGCCGGCCCGGGGCCAGTGGTGAGGCATACTAGCCCTTCTGGGCACTTCCCCCCCCCCCCCCCCCCCCCCCGCCTGGCTGTGTGATGCTCTTGACCCACGTGGGGCTGTAAGTGCTATAACGGTTTGTGGCTTGTTTCTGGAGAAAGCTGCCTGCTTGGTGCTTGGCTTGTCTAAGCTCCTCCGCGCCTGGCCCAGGACTCCTGGGGAGACTTTGTGGCTTAGATAACGCAAGATGTTCTGTTGAGGATATGGCTTTGTGTCTTCAAAGTGTTTTCATTGCACAACCAGGAGGAGCTTTGGAGAGAGTCCATCTACACCGCCCCCTCCCCCCCCCCCCGCCCCTGCAGCATGCCCTTCTCCCTTGAAGACCACTTCATCCTTCCAGCACCCAAGCCAAAAACCTGGCAACAGTTTTGACCATGCTTTTTCTACAAGGAAACCCTACAGGCTTTCCTTTCAGAATGTGTCCTCTGGGGCCTCCCACCTCTGGGGCCTCTCATCCAGACCATTGCAGAAACCTTCTCTTCTTCCGCCTGCTTCTTTTTTTTCCCCCTGCTTCTAAATGGGTCTACCACAGCCAGACTTCTGCTCAGTGGCCAGGGAGATCTTTCTAAAAGCCGAATTGAATCTACTCACCTCTGTTAAACCTTTGATTGCTTTTAGATTAAAATGCAAACTTCCAAACCCTTGCCTGTCTCAGAAGCTCTGTGCTACTTGGTGCCCAACCACATCTGTTGTGTCTCCTGGGTGCAATCCACACAGTCACTCTATTTTCCTTATGGTCCGTCATGACACTGTGCTATTTTCCCCACCACAGGGCCTTTGCACCTGCGTTCCCCTCTGTATGGAATGTTTTCTCCTGACTCTATGAGGCTAGATCCTTCTCATTCAACCTTAAGCTTAAATGGACTCCCTCCCCTCTGCCTCTCCCCCCCGCCCCAGTTATTCTATCTTGTTTCCTCATCTTTCCCTTTATGGCACTCATCACAGTTTGTACTTATGCCCATATTTGCTTGTTTTCCATTTTGCCGCTGGCTTCCCCCTCTAGACTAGGGGTTAGCAAACTATGGCCCATGAGCCAAATCTGGCCCACCACTTGTTTTTGTATGGCCCACGAACTAAGAATGGTCTTGGTATTTAAGTGGTTGAAGAAAAAGAATCAAAAGAATAATATATCCACAACACAGGAAGATCACATGAAATTCAAATTTCAGTGCCCAGCGATGAAGTTTTGTGGGTATACATAAGACCTACATTTGTGTATTGTCTAGGGCTATTTTTAAAATTTTTATCTATTTATTTATTTATTTTTTGAGGGGGGCTGCGGTGCAAGTGAGCAAGGGGCAGAGAGAGAGAAAAATCCCATGAGGGGCAGAGAGAGAGAGAGAAGTGGGGCTCATCTGAAGTGGGGCTCGAATTCACAAACTGTGAGATCATGACCTGAGCTGAAATCAGATGCTTAACTGACTGAGCCACCCAGGTGCCCTACAGGGATACTTTTTTTAAAAAAAGATTTTATTTTTTTTAATGTTTATTTCTTTTGGAGACAGAGAGACAGAGTGTGAGCTGGGGAAGGGGCAGAGAGAGGGAGACACAGAATCCGAAACAGGCTCCAGGCTCCGAGCTGTGAGCACAGAGCCCGACGTGGGGCTCGAACTCACGAACCGCGAGATCATGACCTGAGCCGAAGTCGGATGCTTAACAGACTGAGCCGGCCAGGGGCCCCAAAAAGATTTTATTTTATTTTTTTTTTTATTTTTATTTTTTCAACGTTTTTTATTTATTTTTGGGACAGAGAGAGACAGAGCATGAACGGGGGAGGGGCAGAGAGAGAGGGAGACACAGAATCGGAAACAGGCTCCAGGCTCCGAGCCATCAGCCCAGAGCCTGACGCGGGGCTCGAACTCACGGACCGCGAGATCGTGACCTGGCTGAAGTCGGACGCTTAACCGACTGCGCCACCCAGGCGCCCCAAGATTTTATTTTTTAAGTAATCTCTGTACCCAACATGGGGCTCGAACTCACAACACTGAGATCAAGAGTTGCACACTCTACCGACCCAGCCAGCCAGGTATAGGGCTACTCTTGAACTACTGCCTGGGGACTGAGCAGATGAGACCAGTTGACCCTCAGCAGCACCCGTAGGACCCCCGGCTGGTGCCAGGCCCGCAGTAGGCTCTCAGGAGTCTTGGCTGAATGGTGTCATGGAGAGTGAAGCGTCTGCTCCCCCATGTCCCCCCAAACTCTGTGATACCAGCAGGGATGCCATGGTCTGCACCACCCTGCAGATGCCCCTGGCCGTGGGGATGAGTGCGGCCTGGCCCATTGAACCATTGGGTCAAACCAGTGCCAACCAGTGCCCATCACTCTGGTGAACTCCAGGACCACTTGGATGTGTTTCCACACTCCCAAACACCTCCAGCGCCTCCCTGACTTACGGAATTGGAATTCCCTTCACCTACACCTTTTTTCCCTGTTCGAGGGTAACCCCATGCACCATTTTAGGCTGTTATTAGAGATTTGTCCCAACAAAGCTTCCTCAATAGATATTTGGGGGTGAATGAGGGACCCTCCAGAAGAGGTGTCTGAGGTGGAATTATCACAACGTTTGCACGACACATATCCTGTGCCAGGGTTCGTCTCAACCCTCACGGCAGCCCGCGGTGGGCAGTTGTTATCCCCATTGTACAAGTGGGCAACTGAGGCACAGAGAAGCCAAGCAACTTGACCAAGGTCCCACAGCTAGCGTGGCGGAGCCAGCATGCAAACTGTGCGGCCCCGAATCTACCCATTTTGCCACTCTGCTCTCCTAACTCTTGGCCATCCGATAGACTCGGGTTTGAGACCTGGCCTAATACTGCGTGGCTTTTCTGAGACTCAGTTGATCGTCTGCAGCGCGGACACGATGGCACTCACCCGGCAGAGGTGATAATGTGGGCAAAACCCTTCGTAGGTGCTTTGGGGACGCGGGTGTTACCGGAACAGTTTTGATATTGGTAGAATAGTTTTGATAGCGTTTGTGAGGGGCTAGGCGGCCGAAGGGGTGGGGAAGGAGGGGAAGAGGTGGGGGAAGTAGGTCTTGCTGAGGGTGACTCTCAGGGGCTGTTCTCGGGTGAGAAGTGCATAGCCCATGCTTTTACAGCGTCCCTCTTTCCCCCAAGCACCAGGTGTCCCTCTGGTGAGAGCCCGGGAAGGGGGACGTCAAGACGTCAGGGTCAGGCTGGAGCCTGCAGAGAGAGGGGAGGGAGGTGCAGTGGGGGTGGGGGGGAATGTGGCACTGGGCTCAGAGCCCCCCACTGACCACTCCACTGGCTGTTCTCTCTGTCCTCTGTGCTCTGTCCCAACCACCTGGTTACTGTCCACAGTGGAGTGGTGCCCCCCCCCAATATAGTCGGATACCGGGGATGCAAGGCAGGGGGAAGGATGGGTGGGTAGGGCTGCTGGGGGAGACGTTGCGTTGCCTCGGTGGTTCTCAAGCCTGGCACCTCATCACAGTCACCTGGGGAGTTTACTAGAGCATCGGATTCCTCAAGCTCCAGCAGGCGGATGAGGCCTGGGGGCCGGGCCTGTGGTTGGACACCTGCCAGGAGGCTTGGTTGGCCACCAGACCGTGTGGTCTGAGTCGGCCTAGTATTCCCATCCCACCAGGCTCTCCAGGGAGGACCCTGCCCCCGCTGCAGCCCTCTCGAGCCAGCTGCCTCGCAGGTGCACCCTGGGGTTGCAGACCCAGCTCTGAATACAGGAGGTTTGGGGCTGGAAGCCTGGGTTCAGCTCTGGTGACTGGATTGGCAAACAGACTCATGATTGTGAAATTTCAAGGAGGCAGAGGGGCCTCTGGGGCCACTTCCCAGAAATGCCCTGGAGGGAGGCCTGGTGCGCTCCTGGAGTCCAGGTTGGAGATGACAGGGCCCCGGGGCAAGAATTCATTCACTCATTCCACTCACGGACTCCATATCGAACATCTTCTCTGTGCCTAGCACTGCTAGAGGAGTGTTCTCCATCTGGCTGCACCTTGGAATCACCCAGGGAGTTTAAAAAAATCCTAGTACCCAAGCCCCACCCCAGGAATTCAGATTAATTGGTCTGAGATGGGGCTTGGGTTCCCCAGGTGATATCCATGTGCCGGCCCAGGTGGAGAACCACCGCTCTAAGCAACTTTGTAAAGCAGGAAACAAAACGGAGTAAGGCCTTGTCCCGGTGGGCTTCTATGTTAGGGGGGGAAAGCAGGCAGTGAACAGGTAAACTGTATAATACCTAATGGGGGGGGGCAGTTCCCTGCAGAACAAAGCTGAGGCATGGCGGAGGGGTGCCAATGTAGACAGGATGGTTGGGGATGGCTTCACTGAAGAAGGATTATTTCTGCACAAGCTCAAATAGAGCAAAGGGACTTGCCCATTGGATATCTGGAGAGTGTTCTAGGTAGAGAGAACAGCAAATACAAAGGCCCTGGGGCAGGACTTTGCTTGATTGTTGACCTAGGGACTCAAGAGGGAGGATCAAGACAGCTCTGGGGATGGGAGAGGGGGACGAAGGGAGTGCCCAAACCTACATCCTGACCCTTATTGCTGCCAAGGGTGTTGTGGGGGGGAGGGGTCAGCAGGAGTCTGGGGACCTTGGGCAATCACTGGGCCTCTCAGGACCTCAGTTTCCTCACCTGTTAAATATGCAAATGGTCCCTGAACAGTCCTCGTGAAACCACAGAGGTGATGGGTGGGTGGGGGAGGAGATATAAGGGTGGAGCCTGTGGGAGAGGCTCACTCTTTCCCTCCGCTCCCACTCTGCTGGCCTCCTCCCACCCCTGGCCCCTTGTCCCTCTTCCACCCCGTCTCCCTGGCCTGAGGAAGGAGAGCTCGAGACAGGAGCGAGGCAGGGCCAGCCAGATGGGGAGCCCCAAGAGGCAGTAGCATGCGATGGTTAAGGCATGGGCTCCGGGGCCAGATGGCCTGTCCTCAAACCCCTGCTCTGCCATTTATCACCTGGGAGTACCTCTCTGTGCCTCAGTTTCCTTGTCTGTAAAATGCTCCCCACCTCACAGGGCACGTAAAGATTAAGTGAATACACGGAAAATGCTCAGACCAGCACCTGGCATGTAGACTGGGGATATCGGCCGAGTGCCTGGTTGCGGCAGGCAGCCCAGAGCACTCACTGGCTTTGGAGGCGGCCACATGGTAGGTGGCTCAGATCTTGGCCCCAGATCCCTCACCCTGTCTGGACCTTGCTCATCTCATCTGTGAAATGGGTAGAATCACGTGTACCTCTCAGGGTAAGGATGTAGGATAATGTAGTGAGGAGCTGGTGGTGTGGGTGCACCGTAGGGCTCAGTAATGTTAGTCCTCATCACGTGCAGGCAGAGCATTGAAGGGGGGTTCAAGGGGGGAGGGGGAGTGATCTGAGCCATGCAGGCTGGGGAGCTGGGCAATATGGAGGGGCAGATCACTGGCTTTTGGCAGAGGGATGATGGGTGAGTGTAGCTGAGTTCCCCCCAGTGTGTTGGTCCTGGGGCTCTCCAGGCACTCACTGTGAGGTGTGGGGGATGCTGGGTGATCTCTGGCTCTCCACTCAGGGGAGGGCTGTGGGTCCCCTTACCACTGAAGCCTCCCATAGCTCAGGGACCTGTGTTCTGGGTCTGGCTCTGCTGACAACGCGCTGTGACCTTGGGTGGGTCGGCTGTTCTGTAAAATGAGGGCATCGGATCAGGTGGGCCAAGCCCACTCCTCTACCTGGTGGCCTCTCCTGGAGTAGGAGCACTGAGCCTACTCCCCAGTGGTCAGATTACCGCGGTATTGCCATGGCCCCAGTGGCCTTTCTCGTGGCCTCTCCAGTGTAGTCCACCCTGCCTCGACCCTGCATATTCTGAGTGTGTGCTATGCTTTCCAAAACCTGCCTCGGGGATTTTCCTGGCCGTGTGCTCCTCCTGGAACTTCCTTCCTGATGCCCGACTGGCAGAGTCAGACTCCTTCTTCAAACCCTGACTCAAACTCCAAGACTCTCCTGACCCATGAAGGGCTGAGCTGTTCCTGGGGTACGTGGGGGTCCTTTGTGTGGCTCTTGTGGGTCTCCCTGACGTCCATGGGCTTGTGGAGGGCAGGACTGGGCCTCCCTGGGACCCAGGGACCTGGGCCTGGGTCTTCCCCTTGCCCTCAGTGCCCCTGGCCCTGTCTGTCAGCCTTGGGAAAACCGAGCAACCCCGCAACCCCCCTCCCCCCCCCCCCAAAGCAACCCCTGTGTGGGAGCTGTGCCTGGGGCAGGGGTGTGGCCCATGCCTCCGCCTGTCTCTGTCAGAGGGTTAAGCTCATAGTACCTCCCCCTGCCTAGTCCTAAATGAGCTGTGTGCTTTTCCACTTCCTCCCAGTTTATTAAACTTGCATTTTTATGACCCAGACATGTTGGAAATGAAAAGGCGGCACATTCTGCTTTATATTCCAATTGACCTTTACGCTTGCCACTTACTTGGGGGCCCGGGCTGGGGTGAGGTGAGGAGATGCATGCCCCCGCCTCCAGGCTCTGGGCTGCCGTGGAGAGTTGTATCCTGGAGCCACGTTTTGGGGGGCAGGGAGGCGGGGGAATCAGAGCCCCCCTTGGTCCCCAGCCCCTGCCTCCTCCTTTGGGACTCTGTGGATTTCTCTGCTTTCCTCTTCTGTTCTCCCCCATCTCTCTCCTTCCTGCCTCCTTTTATACCCTCTCTGGCTCTGCCTGGGCCTCTATCTGGGTCATGTGGGGCGGCCTTATCCATGGTTAAGGCCAAGAGGTAGGAGTGGCCCACAAGCTCACCTGTTTCAGGACAGGTGTGCCCCCGCCTCGTGGCCACTCTGGCCACCTGCCCACTTCACACCTTGATTAGGGCCATTGGTACCCTAATGTGCTGAGCACTTTCTGGTGGGCACCCAACCCCTCCAGGTCCCCTTTCCGTTCTCAGATGGTCCTCTCCCCCCCAACATAGCTCCAGAAATTTCCCCTTGATTGAAGATGTGGCCTGGCTGTGGGCAGATGCTGCTCGGGGCTGTTTTCCTCGCCTGTGGGGTGACCGTGAGCGGGCTCTGCATGCGTCCCCGGGTGGTGGACAGACGGGGTTGGTCTCAGGGGTGTGAAGCTGTTTCAAAAGGAGCCAATCCTGGCCCTGCCACTCCTGCCTGTGTGATCCTTGGGCGGGTCACATGACCTCTGAGCCCAGTTTCCAGATCTATAAGATGGGTAGGATGGTTGTATTAAACGGGACAATGAAAAGTGGCACATGGCCCAGTTCGAGGAACAGTAGCTGTTGTAACGCGTGCTCATGTGAGGGGGAGGCTATATTCTTCTCCCTGTTCCTTTCTTTCTTCGTTCCTTCATTCCTGGACCTGAGTCCTCCCCAGGCTTCTGTTTTTCCTGGGGCCACTGAGAAGTACCCTGGGATGACCCAGGAGGCATGAGGCACAGGTACCACGAAGATGGACCGGCCTGGCTGCCGGCTCTCTAGCCATCCCCGGGGGCCTAGGGGAATTTAAAACTCATTAGGGCTGAAATATGCTGGAGGGAGAGAGGGAGGGAGCCCGCTGAGCACCACCCCATGCGGGGCAGGAGCATAGGGGGGCCCTAAGGGTCCTTGGGTGTCTGGGCATCTCTGGCCGGGGCTGAGGAGCAGAGAGGCGACACTTAGCTCATTCTCCAGCCCCTGGGGCTGTGGTTCAGTGGGAGGTCCTGCAGGGTGTGTGTGTGTGGGGTGGTATTTGTGTTCAGGGCTGCTGCCTCCCTGTCTCCCTCCAAGTTCAGGCCCTGATTGCTGTCAGGGAGTCCAGTGTGGCCCCCTCGTCAGAGCAGCAGGAAGAGGGCAAAGCTGGACCCTTAGGAACGAATTTGGGTGGCAACCCCCCTCCCCCACCAGGGGGGACATTTGAGGCTTAGGACTGGGGGGCCGGGTGTGTGAGGGGTGTGGCTTCCAGGACCAGGTCTGTTCTGAGGGGAGATGGGGATATGGGGTGCACACAGCTTTCACAAAGGAGCCTTTTATCAAAGATGAGTGGTATCTTCTAGGTGGGCTTGACAGAAAAGGGTCTCTCTCTCTCGCTCTCTCTCTCTCTCACTCACTCTCACAAGGCATCATGTATTCTATTACCCTCCAAACTTCAAGCACATGGAGAATCATAGAGACGAATAAACTGTCCTAGACTCATCACCTGGCTTGATCAAATATTGATATTTTGCCCTACTGGTATCAATGTTTGTTTTCATGCTAAGGAAGAAAACATTGTAAACGTCATCAGAGGGCCCGTGTGAGCGTCCTTGTGCTCCGCCTCTTCCTCCTCGGAGGCCGCCACCGCCCTGTCCTGTGCGGATTGTTTTTAGTTCTTTTAATGACTGTGCACTTAAAAATAGTTTTGTGTGTTTTATTCATTTTTGAGAGTGAGAGAGACAGAGCATGAGTAGGGGAGGGGCAGAGAGAGAGGGAGACACAGACTCTGAAGCGGGCTCCAGGCTCCGAGCTGTCAGCACAGAGCCCAACGTGGGGTTCGAACTCACGAGCCTTGAGATCATGATCTGAGCTGAAGTCGGATGCTTAACTGACTGAGCCAACCAGGTGCCTCTAGTTTTGTGTGTTTCAAGCTTGATAAAAAATTGGATCATGTTGGGTGTCCTGGGGCTGGCTGCGTTTGCTCAGCTTGTCCCGTTCCTTTTCTTGGCCGTGTGGTTCCTCACTGGAACAGCGCCCTGTGCATTTACTCGTTCATTTCTTGGGGTCACCTGGGCAAGTCCCCTGATGATCTTCCTGGCTCGTCCCAGGGGTGCTGCCCGACCATCCTTGCCCGTGTCTCTTTGTGTTCTTGGGAGAGTTTTCTTGTGGGTCGCACTCAGGAGCGGAATTGCAGACTCGTGGAGAATATGCCTCCTGAACTTCCCCAGAGGCTGCCATGTTGCTCTCTACCTTTGATGCAGGGTGCTGGTTTCCAAACCTGTCTCCCCATTGGAACCCCCTGGGGCTTGTTAAAACACAAGTTTTCACCAGATGCCTGGGCCTACGTGGCCCTGCGACGGGGACTCTTTGCGTGCGAAGTCTTGTTTCATAAGCTCCTGGGGGCTTCATGGATCTACATTTGGAGGTGCCTTGCCTGGATCTGCCAGTCACTTGCTGTGCAACTTTGAGCAAGTTGCTGGATCTCTCTGAGCCTGAGTGTCCTCCTCTATAAAATGGGGATGATGATAATGGTGAGGACTCAGTCAGGGTTGGCCCTTGCCTCCTCTGGGGGTTGGCTTGGTGCTTTTGAGGTCTGTGATGTACCCAGGGTTGCCACAGCCTGACCGGGCTCTTGTGTCATCCAGAGGAGCAATGTACCTCCTTGACTCTGTCTGTGAAGTCGGTTTTGGGTTCGTTGTGTTGGTCAACAAGCATGATGGACGACTGCCCCGTGCAGGCCATGCCATGTTTTAGAGACCTGGAGTATGGGCCAAGGACGCTGATGTCAGAAGTCAACGGTCAGTAATTCCATGACAGTGAGATGAGGGCTTTCACGGAGGTGGATGAGGCCCGGTTGGGGGGTGGGGTGTCAGGGAAGGCTTCCTGTAGGAGGACAACTAGCTGAGATTCAACAGCCAGCATACAGTGAGGTAGGTGGAGGGCTGTGCTGGCCAGTGGGGGAGGGCATTCCAGGTGGAGGGACCCAGGAGGCCAAAGGCCTGGGTGAGAGAGGAGAGGGAGAGTGGGAGCGAGCCTGGTGCTTGTGTGGGGGTTGGCCGTCTCGCTTCAGGACTGCTGAGGCTCCCGGTGACACAGGCATCTACCTCCTGGCAGCGGTTGCCTCTGACTGAGGCCTCAGATTGCAGCTGGAAGGGGGTTTATGGGAAGCCTGAAGTGTGAGGAAATGTTAAGTGCCTTATAAGTACTTTGATTATTTTAAATTGCTTAAGTGGTTTCTAAGATGGTCCTAAGTATCCCGGGGACACAGACACAAAATCAATTAGGAAAGTACAACAAACCTAATGAGGGGAGAGTAGCCCCCTCCCCCACGCCCACCTCGGCCTGGCTCTGGCCCTGGCCCATCAGCTCGCACCAGGACCCCTACTTTCACCTCCAGCATCGGGCTGGGGAGCCCCCAGCCTCTGCACTGGGCCCTCCTGGCCTTGAGTCGTGCCTTCTCGCTCAAGTGTTTTGTGGGGTGGAGGGAGAGGAAGGGGTGTCTGGAGGGGTAGGGACGGGAGGCAGAGAGAGGGGTTGTATGTGGAAGTGCCTGAGAGGGTCTCCTTTAAAGATGCTTCTCTCTTCTGAATGTGCCTTTTATCCAGGGGCCCTGGAGCCCCCTAGGCCTACAGTATTACCGTTAATATTATTATCACTATCATTGCCATTTACAGCATTATTTTTTAAGCGCGTAATACATTCCCATGGGCTTTCAAACATACCAAAGGACATACCCCAGCCCTACCGTGGAGGCAGCCGCTGCTCCCCGTGTGACCTTCCAAAGAGGGCTGTGGTCTGGACTCGGGGCTGTGGTGTTGCAAACTCCGGGGGCGCCATTCACTGTTGACCGTTCACTGAATCTGGGGTGCGGGGTGGGGGGTGGGGATGTGTGCACGCATACGTTCTCCTCCGCTTTTTTCACACGCCGCAGCACCTGCCTGGTGGCCGTGGGGATTGCTCATCAGCCAGGAAGGACCTCGGCCTTTGTCCGGCCACAGAGTACTCCCCGCTCCCAGTCTCCTCGTGGCAGACACCAGGTGCTTCCCAACCTCGTGCGTTTGAGAACACCCCTTGTGCGGCTGACTTCGTGCGTCGGCCACGTTGCGTGTCTCTGTCGGGAGAATTCCTACAGAGCGCCGGGTCACAGGACCAGCGTATTCGTAATCTCTTGCCCTCCTGCCGGCCAGGGGTGGGGGCCTCACTTCCTGTGGCTGGGTCTCCACCTCTGCTGTCAGCCGGGCGGGGCCGGGAGGAGGCCCTGCGGCTGATGCTGACCCGGGCCCTGTGCCGCCAGCCTTGTGCAGCAGATCGTGGGGAGCAGGGACCCCGGTCCTTGATGCAAGAGCTGCCCAGAAGAGTGAGTGGGCCCCACTTCACTGTGAGTCTGTGTGGGGGTGGAGGCAGGGGCAGGGGCAGGGGGCAGCTCCAGGCCTCTGCGGGGGTCTAGCGGGAGCCGGAGGCCCTGGGCTCCTGGGTCTCCATCCCACACATGCTCTGAGAAGGTGCTGAGAACCGACAGGGTGGATGACCATCGCTGGCCTGGCTCGGTTGTCTGCCCGCCCTTCCCTCCGCCCCCGCATCATTCAGGTGTGATTGCTCCCAGCAGAACTGCTTCTGTGCCCACATTCTGCTGTCTTTGGGCCCCATGGCTGCCTTGTGTGTCCATTTAACAGATGCAGCTCTGAGGGGCGGTGACTCCTTGGGTCCTGCAGCGGCTCGGGGGTGGAGTTTGGCTGGTCCCTTGCCTCCCTGGCTCCTCAAGGAGTGCTTCTGTCCCAGGTCCGCAGGTAAGGCTCATCCGTCCGTCCGCATCTCGGTTTAAACACTTCTCACTGCCCGCTGCCGGGAGGGCCCCCCTTCTGTTCTAACCAGCCTTGGGCCCTTGGCAAAATCACTTAGACTGTCTGGCCTCTCCATTTTCCCATCCGCACGATGCATCCAGATCCAATTTTACTGAATACTTTCTGAGGGTAGTGAGGCAGGAGATTCCCCACTTCTTCCCGGAGGGCCTCAAAACTCTTCTTTTGGGGGACTTGAAACTGTTCTTGTTTTCCATGTGCATTTTCCATGCAATACCTCCTCGGAGGCACCAAGGAATCCGCTGCCTCCTTCCTCCTACCCCAAGGTACACAGTGAGATGAGCAAAGAGCCTTGTCACCTGGAGCACATTGTACATATTTATTATATTAATTTTGCATAATTCACCGAACTCTCTTTGAAAGAGATGTGGCTTCCCTTATTGAAAACTCTCTTTCCCATTCTGCACGTCCAGCTTCAAATGTCCTCCTCCCCTGAGACCCTTCCCGCCCAAACCAGTCCCCGCCTGGACCAATTCCCTTAGTCAGTGCTGGCCCCTGAGCTTTCATTCCCTCTGGTCTCTCCACCGAGAGACCCTGAGGTTAGGGACGATGTCACCCGTTTCTTTTGTGGGTCCCCACAGAATCTGGAGGGATGAGTCAAAAAATATTTTTAACAGAAAGCTGTCAATGTGAAGAACAAAAATCTCTGTTCCTCAAAGGAATCAGGCACAGAGCCTCCTGGAAGTTCGGCAGCTGGTACTTGATTTGACAATGAACTTCCCCAGGTTCATTTCCCAATGACCTTTCATGAGAGGTCCGATGAGTGGGTTTTGCTACAATCTGTACAGTGGTCTTTGGTAACGTTTTGAAGGAAGAAGTGGAGTTTTCCTTAGCTTTTGTTTGGTTTCCAGTTTAATTAAAAATACGTATGTTTTATGTACAGCTTGTGAGTCAGCGTAGGAGTATGGCCCATGATTTTGGGGACTTTCAGACACCTGCTGTAGGCAGCTTCTGAGCATTTCTTGGAAACCGTGGTACGGCCTTAGGGCCCAGTGATAAATGGGAATAGGGGAGGCAGGGTCACTCACAACCATCGGCAGGTGACGATCTTTCACAGTTGCTTCTTGGTCATTCCACACTACGGCCCTACAAAGTGGTCCGGACAGATGCCCTGACTTTACTTGAGGAGAATGAGACCCAGAGAAGTTACTGTGTGGGAGACCACCTAGTGAGTCAGAATCAGAGCTGGGCTTGGAACAGGGGTCCCAGACTTCCAGCCCAGTGCTTGCCCTCTACACACACCTGGATGTCACAGGCAGATCCTTTGAGGCCACCAGCTCTTAGTGTGAGTCCATGGGTGGTGGTGAAGATGACTTGCAGGCTGGAAGCATGTCGGTCTTCCCTCTGCCCCACGGAGCGCGGGAGAGTCAGCCTTGGGCCCCTATGTGTGAGTGTGGCTTATGCCCCCACACTCCTTCCTGTTGGTGTTGTTATAAAAGCCAACATGTTCATTGCAGATCTGGAAGAAAACAGAAGAGCATAAAGAAGCAAATGAAAATTGCCCACTCATCCCGCCATCCAGAGTGACAAACTTGAAACGTTTGTGTATTTCCTTCTAGCCTTTCCTGTGTATAATTTATGACGCTGCGACCGTAACATCTATGTGGTTCTGTAGCCAGCTTTTGCCCACCAGGCTGCGGTTGGGAGCATTTTCCACCATCCTTAAATAGTCTCTGAAACATGGTGGGTGATGGCTACACAACCCCCCATCAGGGGGCCCTATCATCTTTTATGTGTCACATCTCTCTGGTGGCTGGTGGGGTGTGGAGTTTCTGGGCTGCTTCCTCACCGTGTCTGGGCATTTGCAGTGGACTCTCCCTCCATGGGGGGATGTGACCGTGAAGGCTTGAGTTCTGGGTAGGTGGGAAGCAGGAGGTGGGAGGGTCCTGCCTAATTGGACCGGTAATCCTGGGAGAGACAGGTGCTCAGGTGAGCTCCCTGAAAGGGCAGACGGGAAGGTGGACATAGCAGGTGGAATGTGGGAGGCAGAGCCAGGTGTCCTCAGTGATGCTGTGGGCGTGGGACACGGGGGCCTGGAGAGACATGCTCAGCTGAACTACCGGTGTGGGGCTGAGAGATTGTGGTTTCACTTTATTCCTGCCCTGGGTGAAAGACCCCCCCCCCCCCCCCCCCCCCCGCCCACCACCGGTGCTCCAGAAATTAAACTCAGGGATTCCAATCCAGGGCGGTGGCTGAAGGGGAGGTGGTGGGCAGGGGGCCAGGCTTGGCAGGGAGGGGAAATGACCTCATCTATACCATTTGCTGTGGACAGGTGGGACGCATGGCAGGGGGTGCCTGGAGAAGGAGGTAGCAGCCCCTGGGTTCCCACGGTGGCATTGTCTCTACAGGCCATCCGGCCTACCTGCACCCCAGTCCTTCCCTCTGGCTGCTGCCACTTCTGCTCCGGTTCCTCTCCTTCAGCCTCCCAAGATCCCGTCTGCTGGTTTCTCTTTCCGGTCTTTCCTTTGTCCACCTTTCCTTTCCTCTACATTAAAAAGAATTGAAGTATAACTTATATGTAGTAACGTGCACACATTTCAGATGTACTACTTGATGAGCATTTATAAATGTGTTTATGTATATGAACATCAAGCCAGAGAACATTTGCAGTACCCTAGAACGTTCCCTTGAGCCTCTCTTAGTCAATATCCTAGCTTCCCCAAGGCTAATCACTAGCCCAACTTCTAACAGCATGGATTATATGCATCTGGCTTTGAGCTTGTATAAACAGAATCATACAGTAAGCCTTTCGTGGCTGGCATCTTTCACGTGATCTGGGAGATTCATCCATGCGCTTGACTATATTCCTGTTTTTCATTGCTCTGTACTATTCCGTCGTGTGCTTAGTTCGTAATTTACGTATCTCCACTCTGCTTCCGTTGGACGTCTGGGCTGAATCTGGTGATTGGCTATTATGAATAAAGCTACTCTGAATATTTGTATACGTGTCTTTGAGTGGACACAAGCACTCATTTTGCGTATATGTGAACACACATACCACATACACGCGCGCGCGCGCACACACACACAAATTGCTGGCTCATTGGCTACACGAATGATTAGCTTAATGAGGCATCTGCCAAACATTTCCCCAAAAGGGTTATGCCTTCTCGCCATCTTTTTTTGCTTTGGAAATTCCACCTGGGCTTCTAGGTCCGTCTCAAATGCTACCTTGCCCGTCATCTTGATGGATAACAACACCCATCATTCAGGTGTCAGCTCTACAAGGCAGGATTGTGTCTCGCTTCTTTACTGCTCTGCCTCCTGGCCAGGAACATAGTGGGTGCTTAATAACACCCGTGGTTGAATTTATGTGCCTGGCACTGTGTCAGAGCCTCACATAGATTATCTAAGGTAAGTGACCAGCCGGGAAATTCTACAGGTGAGGAGACAGGCTTGTCCAGGAAGCAGCAGAGGCCCGCAGCACCGCCTTTCCCCGAAGCCTGCGCTCATTCCACAGTTCCTGGCGGCATGTGTTTGCAATTTCTTGCTCTTTTTCAGCTCGCCCACTTTGATTTCACTCGGCCTCATATTCTAGTCCGGGGGTTGTTGAAGTAAATCTCGTGGGTGACCTAGTTAGCTTGTGACCCAGCCAGCTCTTGGAGGATCCGCCAGCTCTGTCTTCATCCTGAGTCTGTGCCCCAGAAGCAGGGAATTTCAGGCTGGGGTATGGGTGGTAAGGCTGCAGAAACCCACTCAAATGAAATTAAAGCCCTCTCTTAGTAGGGCCAACATTCATATCTCATTTTTACCTTTTCAAAGCCCCTCTTCATTGATTGTGACACTCCCTGGAGATCACAGCCTGGGCATCATCATTTGCATTTTCTGACTGAGAAGAACAGAGCCCAGGGAGGTGGTGTGATGTGCCCAGAGTTTACCGTGTTGCTTGGAGAAGAGCTGGGGGGAGCCTTGAACTCTTGCCTTCCGGCCATGTGCTGTAAAGTGTGGCAGGGTGTGCTGGGAGCTGATAGAGAATCGGAGTTCAGCTCAAAACCCAGCCAGGCTTGTCCCAGGGCTGCTTTGGGAAACCAGAAAGGCTCTTTTAGGTCATCGATTTACTAAATGGTTTTTTAGAGCCCTGGAAGTTTTGCCAAGTGTCTCAGGGGCAGCTCCGGGTTAAAGGTCACAGCGGAGGCTTAGAGGAGGGGGCACTGTCCGTGGTGCTGAAACAGGACTTGGGTGTGGGGAGGTGAGGGAGGGAAGCAGTGTTGGCCTTAAGGGCGCTTATGGCTTCCCAGGAGGTGCTATCCTGCCAGTTTTGGTGGGAGCTGGGCATGTGGCCGGGCAGACGGTGCGGGTGCCTTGATATTTTAATTGAAGCCTGGAGACACGGTTGCTCTCTCTACTGCGCTAACAATGTACGGAATAAATAATTCAGCAGTGGTTGTGTTGTGCCTGCTGTCCTCACCCATGGGGGTGGCCACGCTCGTGCTCATATGTGCAGGCTGCTGGGCTGGGCCAGGAGCTGCTATTATGGGCTGGATCATTTTAACAGGGCCCTGGCCACCTCTTAACCCTGGTGAATTGGTTTCCTCCCAGGCACCCCCCAAGGAGAGGTTAGTGGAATGTGGGGCCAACTGCTCCTGTGTGTCACGATTAAGTGGCACTTAAAGGTCCGTTTGTCCTCAGACTGGCCTGAAATACCAGCAAACTGGAGGAAAGGCCCCTCTTAATGGGCACTCTCCCTGGGCTGTGTTTGAACTGGTTCTATTTGATTCAGCAAATATTTATGGAGCTCCAAGTTTATACAAGATACTGAAGCAGGTGGTAGGAACGGGAGAGATTGCCAGAGTGAATTAATCTGGGTCCTTCCTGGATGGGGAGGTGTGACATACATGCGATTTTGTCATAGCTCAAGTTGGGGTGTAGGAGGGCTATGGTGGAGGTGCAGGTGAGGGTCTGTGGGGCCTCAGGAGGGAGAACTCGCTTTGGACAGGGCACGCATGCGGTGGCTGCCTGGAGGAGGTGGTCAGTGTCCTGCAGGCAGAAAAGGAGCCATGATAGTGCTCTAAGTGGAAAGGGCAGGTGTAGCTGGAACTTCGGGTGTGTCTGGTATGGAAGCAGTAAGGCTTGTGGCATGAGGGCGGGAAGGTTGGGTGGTGGATGAGTGGAGACGGCTCGGATGAACTGGGGGCTTAGGCCAAGGGTGTGGACTTGATCCTGTAGAACAGTGCCCTGGCTAGATTTGGGGATTAGAAATATTCCTTTGGGTGTGGAGTGGAGGGTTGGTTGTAGGCTGAGGACTTAGTCTGAGAGAGTGATTGGGAGACCAATGAAACAGTTCAGATTAGAGGCAGTGGTGGCCCGAATGGTGGCCTTGGGCATAATGTCATTCATTCATTCATTCATTCATTCACCAGATTAGTGAGCCAGATGTTGGGCTAGGCTGGAATACAGCAGTGAAGGAAAACACATACAGTCCTTGCCCACATGGAGCTGACCTTCTACAGGGGGAGAAAGATAGTAAACAAGATAAGCAATAATTCAAGTGGTGACAGGCGCTGGGGAGGAAAATTGCATAGGGTCGGAGTTTTGAGAGTGACGGAAGAGAGGAAGGGCTCTTTTCTTGTTTTTTGTTTTTGTTTTTGTTTTTAAATTTATTTATTTATTTTGAGGGAGAGAGCACAAGCAGGGGAGGGGCAGAGAGAGGGAGAGACAGAATCCCAAGCAGGCTCCACGCCACCAGTGCAGAATTCCGTGCAGGGCTTGACCCCATGAACTGTGAGATCGTGACCTGAGCCAAAATCAAGAGTCGGTTGCTTAGCTTGCTGAGCCACTTGTGGGGGGGGGGGGGTGCAGGAAGGGCTCTTTTAAACACGTGGTCAGGTTGAGTGTGTTTGAACATAGACCCAGGAAAGTAAGGAAGGGAGCCAGGTGACTGGATGGTGTTTGGGTGGAGGGCACAGCCAGTGCAAAGGCTCTGAGGCACCCTCTGGTTGCCCTGTATAGACTGGATTTGCAGCATGGGCAGTGGCAGGCAGGCACGGAGGAGTTTGTAATAACCCTCCACCCTCTTCCGTCCCTCTCTCCTCCGTTCTTCTCCCCCCTCTTCTCCCCTCCTCCCAGGGAGACAATCAACCCCCAGTGCTCCTCCACAGAAAGCCCTGAGGTGGCTTCCCGGGAACTTGGCAATTCCCATGAGCCCTGCCCTGCCCCCCTGGGCCCCAAATCCCAGCCCACCAGCACAGAGACCCTCAGCCACAGCTAGATGCACCCAGGGTCCTCTCTGAGCCTCAGCTTGTCTCCCCCTATAAAGTGAGCACCAGTGACAAATACCTCCCTCACCCGGTTGATGTGAGGTTTAAATGGGAGAATGTATGTGGAAGCTGTAAATGGAAGGCAATTATTCTTACAGTTTTCAAAGCCAGAGGGAAAGACCAAAGAGAGTGGTCGAGGGAGGTCCCTGAGTGTAGTTATTTAGGAGCCTGTGACTCTAAAAGGTGGCCTGGCACAAGCAGAAGTGGATTCAAAAGCTGCAATGAAGAGAAATCTGGGGAGGCAGCTGCCCAACAAACTGCCAGCGGAAGTCGAGGGTGTGGGGCGCGTTCTTGGCCCAAGGGCAGTGCAGTGACCTGTGGTGCTTCTTCCCCAACATGGGAAGTCCTTCCTCAGCTCGCCCTGTGCCCTGCGCCCCCTCCAGCTCCTTCCTCCCAAGGCGTTGTGGCCAGGATGGCGTTTCCAGCTGGAACCATGGGTATCAAGGTATCCTCATTTGGGTGAGGGGATGCTCATGGTCCCCACCTTCCACACCGAGGCCCTTCTCTCCCTCTCAGGGAAACTGGGGAGTCTCCCACCCAACCATAGGAACCTCCCTCTGTCCCATCTCTGGAGGGTGGTTGAGTTAACTGCCGTTCATATTTTTGGCAGAGGGCTGGCAGTGAGACCCAAACTGGGAGTGCGCTAATTGAGGGGTTCCTTCTGGGGAAACCCCTGTGATTGGCATCTGGGAATCATGGATCTGCCGCGGTCCTCCCAGTCGTCCTCCCAGCCATCCTCCCAGAGGCACAGCTTATAGAGCTGTAAGCGGGAGACACCTCCTCCCTGGGGCGGGGGAGAGGACGAAAAGAAAAGGCCTGTTTAATTTAATTCCGTGTTTTATTGCTCGTTGGATAAATAACCTTCATTAAGATGGAAGGTGGGGGGATGGACAGGGAGAAGTTTGATTAATTTCGAGCTGGTTTCTCGTTTGTTAATTTTCTCCCAGTTCAGCAGGATTATTAAAACAAATTACAGATACTGCTCTCTCCTCCCTAGGCTGGAGTGGGGCTTGGCTTGCAGGGAGTGATCCTGCTCCCCCCCACCCCACTTTCCACTACAGTTATACATAAGGTGCAACTTGGGGTGAGGGAGGAGGCCTCCCCACCTCAGGGTCTCTGGGCAAGGCCCTCCTATTTCTTGTTGGGGTTTTCGTGTCCCCACAGCCTCATGGAAGATCTGGACAATCAGGAAAAGCAGCATGGGGGTGCTGGCCAGGACACCCTCCCTGCAGCAGAGCCAGTGACCCGGGGAAGGTCGGTGCCTGGGGTGGGGGCGGGGGGCCTGCCAGCCCCAGGGCCCACCCCTGGTATCCGTGGGAGCAGGCCAGGTGGGCAAGTAGAGTAGGCGGGCACACAGCTTCTGGGCTGCCCCATGCTGGTGCCCAGTCTCTCAGTCCTGCTCCACCCCCATGGCCCCCTGGCCACTGCCTGTTCAGACCCTTTCCCGGCCCATCCGCTCTCGCCCACCTTGAGCTCTGCCCCTGCCAGGCTGGATCTCCCACTGGCTCCATCCAGTCCTGCAGAAAAACTGCCACCTGCCGGGTGTTAATGGGGGATAGCAGGTCAGCACTTTTCCTGCTCACCCGTGGGCAGTTAAGAGTTCCAGCTGCTTGATGGGCACCTGGGCAGGGCAGTGACTTTTGGGGGGGTGGTTATGAACACTCTTTTGTGTTCCCCAAATGTACTGTGAATGCTGACTCTGCCATTTTGACTGTACCAAAGTGTGTGTGTATGTGTGTGTGTGTATACGTGGGTGTATGTGGAGGGGGCGTGGGTGAGCACTTGAGTGTGCGTGCGTGTGAATGACTGAGCCTTTCCGGGATATCCCTGTGGCACGCACATGTGTGCAGGTCCTTCCATTTGGATGGGCTGACTCTGAGCCCGCTGGGCCCTGGCAGGGCTGAGTTCTGGTGTGTATGTCCATCTGTATGTGTGTTTCCTCCTTCCTGGCCCCTGCCACCATCAGCTGATACTCTGGAGCATGAGATTGGACTGTCCCGAGCCGTCCACCTGGCCATGGCAGCCCCAAGGGTGATCGAAGAGAAGCCTGCCTCTACTTGGCTCCTTGCAGCCTGTGGGGCACAGGGTTCCCCTGGAGAGGGGCCATTTCCTGCGGGCTCCCGACTCTCCACACCCCCAGCCCACCCTGGAGAGCCTTCCTGCTGTCTCCCCCATCTCCAGGTGGGAGCTGGTGGGATGGGCCAGGGGAGGGGCAGCACCTCTGTCTCCAGCCCTGGGGGCCTTGGCCTGTGAGGCTCACAGGCTGTCGGGGCTGCCCATCCTGTGAGGCACAGCCAGAAGATTGAGGCAAAGAGAGATAAGGGCAAAGGGGATAAGGGCCACGGGGGAGGGGACGGGGCACGGGGTGGGGCTGCTTTAGGCGAGCTGTCCGGTGACAGCGTCTCTGAGCAGTGACATTTGGTCGGAGGCGTTGATGGAGTGAAAGAGCATGCTCTGTGGCTCTGTGGGGATAAACCAGCTAGGCAGAGGACACGCTGGTACAATGGCTGAGAGGCTGGGCTGCGCTTGGATGCTCAGGGACTGTTTAAGGAGGGCAGTTGGGGCGGGGGGGGGGGCGGCGGTAAGAGTGGAGGTTAGCAGGGCAGCACCCACACAGGGCTTGGGATTTCCTCCCAAGCGGGAGGCCGGGGCTGGGGGAGGGAGTTGGGTAGAGAATGGTGTGGCCTGACTCCTGTTTTAAGTGGTGGTCCTGCCTGGGTGTGCCCTGCTGTGCCCCCTGTGTGTGCGTGTGTGCACAGCGTGTGGACCTAGACCACCAAACGAAGAACAAGCCAGATGGCCAAGCAGGGCTCTGGGTAGGGGTGTAAATGTCGTAGATTCAAGGAGCCCTGGGAGGCCTTCCATCTGGGGGCACAGGCTGGGTCTCTGTGGTTCCAGAGAACCACACAGGAGCACATGAAAGGACAGAGAGACAGATTTCAATTCAGGGTCTCGAGAAGCCTGGCAGATACTGGAGCTGGGACGGGCTACCTTGTGAAGTGGTGAGCTGCCTGCCCTAGGAGGTGGGTAAGCACAGACCCCTATCAGGGGCACTGGAGGGGGCAGTCCCACCCTCCTCATCTAAGAGTCTCTGGTTAAAGGCTCCCTCTTCCAGGTAACATGGGTGGCTTTGAAAGAACTCACTTTGATCCCAGCGATGGGGATTCTGGCCCCTGTTAGCAGGTGTTGGGAGATGCTTGGGGAACTCGGGCTGAGCTTTGTGCTCCTCTCAATTTACCCTATGGATGCCCGCTGTCTGCTGGCACCGAGGGGGGACCCGGCGTTCCCCGCTGTGATGGTGGCAGGACCCTCCTCCAGGCTCTGCTACCCGAGGCTCCCCCAGTGGGACCTGCTGAGGCCTGGGTTAATGGGCAGAGCTTTGTCAAGCCTGGGCATTCTGGGGCAGGGGTCTGAGTGGGTGAGACAGAGTGGAAGGGCCAAGATCCACTCAGGGCTTCCCTTTCAGAGAGCGGTGTCAGCTCAGATTACCAGTTGCTGGAAACTGGATGCATCGGGCTGGGACAGGGAGGGCCTGTGGGCATCTCCTGCCTGTCCCCTCATTGTCTAGACAGGACCCAGACGTGCTGCTGGTTCCTGCCGTGGGCTCTGTCTCTGGCATTGAGGGGCCTGGGTTTCAATCAGTAAGCAGAGCGATTGAGGGAGGATGACTTCTCTCCCAGTCTCCAAGTTTTGCCTAAAAAATTCAGATAATAATGTCTACCTCAAAGGGTTTTGTTAGGAGTAAATGAAGGGAGGTAATGATAGAGAGCACTGTCTGGGGTCAGTCTGCTGGAGGTGACCTTGTGACCAGTGATGGAGGAGGAATGAGAAGAAGGGAAGGAGCCAGTACAGGTATCTTAAAGAACAGGTTTGCTCAGTGGGTGGCCAGGGCTCAGGCCACTGGGGACTGCTGGGACACTGCCTAGAGCAGGCCCTTGGTACCAGGCAGGGACCGTGTTATCCCCCACCGCATCTAATACCTGGCACATTGTGGGCAGGAGGAATGTGGTCGCGGGACTCAATGGCACATTTGGAGGTTTCTGCGGAAGGTGGAAATAGAAGGGTCTGGGGACAGACCCACCCCAAATCGCACCTGCTTTCCTTCTGGAGAAGCTGGGGCCTTCCAGGCTGGAGGCTGAATCTCCGGGCCGAGAATTGCAGGAGGCAGCCACAGCAGAGCTTGGAGGGTCTCCGAGGCGCTTCAGTCCAGTCCTTATTTCCATGGGGAGGTAGGACAGCTCAGCTGTAAGGGCGCAAATCCCTGCTTGGCCACCTACCAGACGCCTGTCTTTGGGCAAGTAGTTTGACTTCTCTGGGCCTCAGTTCCCCATCTGTAAAATGGGCGAAATGCTGGTATCTCTGTCTATGACGGGATTCTGGTGAGGACTAAACAAATTAATGCTAAGAACAGAGCCTGGCACGTAGTAAGTGCTCAGTAGGTGTGACCTATTACTGCAGTTATGACTCTTAGACGAGAAACCTGGAGCACAGGATGGAAGAGTGTCTAGTGTGAGGCCGCGTGGTGAGTTGGTGACAGACCAGAATTCAGGTTCTTTCCATCGTGGCAAGCTCACAGAGCTGCAGAGGGCAATGGAGGTGAGATGCAGGGGTGGCCTTTTCCTGCTCCGGGCCTCGTCCCTGGCCGCCTCCTCACCCTGCCTATGTCACTGGGACAGCTGGAGAATCCCCCGGGAGCCTGCTTATCTTGAAGGGACGGGCTGGGGTCGGAGGGGAAGCAGGCACCTGGAGACCTTATTTGCCTGTCTTCTGGCTCCTTTGGTTTTTTGGAGAGCTTAGGGTTTAGGGCAGGGCTCACGAAGTGTCACAAGGAAAGAGATACTTGGGAGGGCTTGTGGGGAGGTCACACTTGTCTCCATCTCCACAGGAAGCCCCTGGCCCAGCTGCCCTCACCTCTCACCTGGACTAGTGCAGTGGCCTCCCCACTGCTCTCTTGGGTCCCCATCTTGCCCCCCGGCCTGTTTTCTATACAGGTGCAGCTCGTGTTCTATTCTCCCATCTTCTGTGTGATTTTTTGCCTTTCCTTGAAAATGCCGTGGGCTCTTGGCCACAGGGCCTTTGCACTTGCTGCTCCCTCCTGTCCAAGATGCTCTTTCCTTTTCCCTCTTCACCTGGGTATTGTCTATCCATCTTTCAGGTGTCAGTTTACGGCCTGTCCTCAGGAAGCCTCCTCGGGTGCCCTGACCAGATCCAGGCCTTTATTCCAGGCTGTCACAGTCCCCTTGCCTCTTCCGGCACATCTGACGTGATTATGTATGTGTGTATCTGGTTAGAGACCATTTCTCCTGTTGGACTCAGCTCCATGAGGACAGATATTCGATGTTCACTATGGCATCCCTGGTGTCTGTCATGGTGCCAGACACATCGCGAGTGCTCAGTCAACATATTTTGCATGAATGCATGATGGGGTGGGAGGCCCATATCACCTCCACCTTTGCCAGGGGCCAAAGCCCTCATGTCGCAGGCTGATGTGGGGCTTCCACAACAAACATCCCCCAAGAGGGCACCCTGGGGTGGAACACCACCCAGAGTATACCCGCATGTGGGCCCCTTCCTGAGGGGCCAATAGAAGATGATGGCTCAGATTGAGGGGCTGCTGGGGACAACGGTGGGGGCATCCAGGGATCAGAGAAGCTGTGGGAGGGTGATGACACCCCCCACAGACTGGGTGCTCAGCAGTCTGTTCACCCCAGGGCCCCACTGGAGGCAGTGCTGGGTCAGTGGGGTGGGCAGGGGAGGGATGAGCCCTGTCAGTGGCCAGCCAGCGCCCCCCCCCCCCCCCCCCGTGGTCTTGGCTAAATCATTGCCACTTGGCCTGTCCATTCTTCAGTTTCCTCATCTGGACCAGGCCAGTGGTTTTCAAACTCTTTAGAAGCAGATACATTTCACCAACAGAATCATGTAGAGAAACTCACTTATGAAAATTAGGTAGAAGCAGACTGCTGCTCTAGTTCATCTGTTTGTTCATTGGTCATTCATATTTATTTGCAGAACCTGGAAAATCAGGGCTTTGGTGCCAGGCACGGTCCTAAGTCCTGGGGCTATGGCAATGAGCGAGGCAGACAAAAGCCCCTGTCCCCGTGGGACCGACACTCCAGTGGGGAGGTAGATGATCAGGAGGACGCGTGGATGAAATGTGTAGTGTCACAGGCGGTGGTGAGTGCACACCCTGTGCAAAGGTCCTGGGGCGGGCTCCTGCCTGGTGTGTTGGGAGGAAGAGCGTGTGGCCCGGGTGGCTGGAGCAGAGCAAGTGAGGGAGAGGGTAAGTGGGCGGTGAGGGCAGGAGGCTAAGGGGGCAGATTGCGTAGGGCCTAGTGAGCCATTGAAAGATGTTGGCTTTCACTCTGGCTGAGATGGGAGCCTCTTGAAGAGAGGAGGGACATGATCTAACTTGGGTTTTAGATGGGTCCCTCGGGCTGCCGGCTGGGGACTGGACTCTGTGATGGGATGCGGGGGTGTGGGAGGTGGGGGGCCAGCGAGGAGGCTGCTGGGATAGTCCAGGCCAGAGATGCTGGAGCCGAGGCCCAGGGTGGTAGTGGCGACGGAGTTGAGCCGTGGTTGGGTTCTGGATTTATTTTCAAGGTAGAGCCAGCAGCATTTGCTGAGAGAAAGAGGAATCAAGGATGTATTCGATACTGTGGCCTGAGCAGTAATTACCTGGCTAGGAAGGACTTCGGGAGGTTCTGGGGGACCCCCTAGATGGCCATGGGGAGCAGGTAGTGGGCGGGAGCCTGGAGTTTGGGGGTGTGTTATCAGGTTATGGGGTGGCCTGGGAGTGAGTGGAGAGAGAGGGTGGAGGACCGAGTCCGGGGTGGCCAGCGTTCAGGACCAGCCGTGGAGGCTGAAGAGGGGCTGTCTTAGAGGGAGGAGGGCACCAGGGAGCAAGGTGCCAGGCAGCCAGGTGGAGGGACTGCACGGTCAGATGTCGCTGTGGGGTCAAGTAGTGTGAGAACTGGCTGGAGGGCTCAGGCCGAGAGCCCCCAAACCACAGCTTGGCACCGTGGCCCGAGGATCGCCTGGCTTTGCCTGCTCGGTCGCACGTTCCTTTTGCTCTGGTCTGGGCCCCCCTCCCCTACCCGGGGCTCTGGCCCCTGTCCCCAGCGAGAGCCCTAGAGTCTCTGTGGGGCCTCCCCCCCTCCCCTGCCAGCCTGGCTGTGGCCCAGGCAGTGATATAAATCACATGGAGTGATGGTGATGTGACTTTTATCGGCCTATGTGTTCAATAATGTTAATACATCCCATTATATCATATTATAGTAATACAGAGCCGTATATTACACATGGGTGCAGCACGTTAACTTGGGAGAACACTTGGGCAGATGCTGTGGTTAATTTTCCCTCCGCCTGGCTGTGCCCCCATCGGCGCTCAGTGTGCATGAGGAGGACAGCAGGTGTAGTTACGGACCCCTCAGGCGTGCCCCACTCACTGAGGTTGTCCCAGCCTTGCCTCCACTTCCCGCAGCTTGGGGGGCAGATGTCACTCCTGTGCTGTGGAGGCCCCTCCCTCTGTCCTTACCTCGTGAGTCCAGTAGGCAGAGGTCATTAAACCCCCCCTCCCCCCGAACAGATGTGGAAACTGAGGCTCAGACATGGGAAGCGGTGTGCTCACCAGACGTGGAGGGGAGAGACCTGGAGAGGGGACTCTTGACTCCCCATCCTGGCTGCTTCGCGGGGTGGGGGGATGGTGTGGACAAAGGGCAGGAGCCGGGAGTGAACGTGGAGCACGTGCCAGGTGCAGCAGGCCCTCAGGGGCTGGAGTCAGGTAGACCTGGGTTCAAGTCCCACTTTGCCACTTGTTGTGATTTTATTTCCGGATGTTCTAGGGCCTCTGTTTCCTCTTCTAAAAAACGAAGGTAATAAAGAGCATTCACTTCGTGGGGTTACTGTGTGGGGATTAAATGAGATAATCCCTGGGAGGTGCCCATCATGGGCCGGGTGCTCATTAAACCACAACTACCACGCCTGTTATGATGACGACCAACACCTAAGCAGCCTCTCGCCTGCTGCACCTCCCCCCCCCCCCCCCCCCCCCGCCAGCCCCGGCCCTCATGTCTCGTCCCCACCAAGCCCGTTATACGTGCCCAGAACACTTGAAGGTTGGCTCCCTGGGCGAGTCTGGAGCCCTGCCCTTACCTGCTTGGGCATTTGGGTGTAGCCTAGCGCCCAGTGCTGCCCAGCTCCCTGGCTCACAGGGAGGAAGGCCAGCTTTGCCATCAGGTGGGCCTGGGTGACCCTGGGACTCCTCAGCCCTCTGAGCCGCAGCCACAGCTTCTCGTTAAAATAGGGCTACAGTTTCCTGTCTCGGGGCTGCGGTGAGAATTAACACAGGGAGAGCCCGTGTCAGCTGACTGCTGCCCCCGGGGGTGTGTGCCAGGGGTATCGTCATGACTCCTAGCTGCTCTCTTTCTAAAATTTAATATCCATCTTCCCACAGGAGCCTCAAAGTAAGGTTTACACTGTGCCCATTTGACAGACGAGGAGACAGAGGCTCACGGGAGGTGACTTCCCACAGGCCGCACAGCGAGGCAGGGGGCTGCTTCTCACCTCCGGGATCTTGGGCTTTGAGCCCCTCTTGGAAAAAGGGGTGCAGGCCTTGTGGCCCGCAGGGCCCCCGCCGGGTCCTTTGGCCCGTCCTCTCTAGGCCTCTGGGCTCCTTCGTCCCCTAGCCTCCCCCGCCCATATGTATCACTCTTGACAAGGTTACGGAGTCAGCATGTAAAACCTGCACAAGTGAGTGTAATTTATTGATCTACATTTTGCTTATGAAATAGGACAAGTGCTGATTGAGGATCTTGTTTGCTCTCGCCCTTGCACCGCGCGCTCCCCCGCCTGTGCTCTTATCGGCGGTAATTCCTTGGAGTCTGCATCCGAGCGGCTCCTTTGTCAGCCGGCCGAGGCCCTCCACTCTGCGCCCTCTGTTCTTCTCCAGCCTCCGTGCCTTATCGTGCCCCGTTTTTTCCCGGGCTCCTAAGAAAACATATAATGTTTAAAAGAGTGAGACAAGGGACTGAATAAAGCACTTTCTCGGGAAATATTTGTTCAAAGTCCTGTTGCCTCATCTGTCTGGTTCTCTCCTGGGAAACATAATTCAGAACAGTCCTGGAAATTAATCCAAGTGTCCGCTTGCCTCCTGATAAGAGGCTGGGTGGGCCCCGGGGAAGGGGAGACAGAGGTGGGTGTGGGACAGCCCCACAATGATTGCCTTCGAGGGTGTTGCTGTGAACTCGGGGTGGGGGTTGGGAGGGGCGGGCACAGCAGGCCCTGGAGGTGAGGGACACCCCACTGAGCCCTGGGGAAAGAGGTGGGAGACCTCAGAGCAGCATCTGTGTGGCAGGCACTGCTGTGGAGTGGCCAGCTTCCCCAGGCAAAGCGGCAGACCATGCAAGCATGGGAACTCGGCCACTGACCAGCTCCGTGACCTTGGCAAAGCCTAGGGCTCTGAGCTTTGGTCTCCTGACCTCGTCTAAGGTGCTTACGACCCCGTGGAGCGTGTCCTCGGGCTGCTTGTGTGGCAAGAATGAAGTGGCCCCTTTGCTTATTGGGCACCTGCCCTGTGCCAAATCTGTGCCGGGCGTCCTGTGGGGAATGAAGGAAAGGTCCCTGGATTCATGGAGCTGCCGTTTTAGGAAGAGGTGGATATTAAGTGGAAAAGTAAACAAATGTTGAGCACGTTAGAAAGCGATCATTGTTCTGAGGAAAATCAAAGCAAGGAAAGTGGAAATGGGGTGCAGGGTAGGGAAGTAGGATTGGTGGTTGGGGAAGGCCTTCCTTGAGCAGTCTGTCTGTGAGGGAGGGGCCACATACAGATCTGGGGGAAGAGCATTCAGGCAGGGGGGAACAGCCAGTGCGGAGGCCCTGAGGCAGAGTGTGCCTAGAATGTTCAGGGTTCGGCAAGGAGACTGGTGTGACCAGAGGCAGTGAATGCCGTCAAGCTGGGAGTGGCCGGAGGTGAGGTCAGAGGTAATGTGTGGAGATGCTTTGTTACAATGCCAGGTACTATGGATGATTTTGACAGACTGCCCTGAGCTGAGCTGTAAAAGGCATTTTATTAGCACCTGGCAGGGTCTCCCAAAGGGAAGCTGGCATGCGAATTTTGCGTGAGGGGGGGAGGTCTGTTATTTCTCCTGTCTCCTTCCCACCTTAAACACCCCAGTCCTTCCTGCTATGAGATGATATGAGTTGTCTCCAAGCTGTCTCCCCATTATGATGCCAGGAGAAGGAGGCCACTTGTGGCTGTGGGGCCGTGTCACCCTGTGTGGGGTGGGACATGGGTAGTGGTCCCAGCAAGGGACCCTGGCCTGGCCAGTGGAGCTCTGGTGACACTGGAGTGCCCACACATCCTGGCTCTGCCTGGGGCCTTGGGAAGAGAAGCAGGGGCCAGGAGCCCACTTTCTGGCAGCCTTGGGTGGGGTTGGTGATCCTAATTAAAAGCTTGGATCCAAAAGGCTTGATGGTGGAATTTCTAATTAAATCAATTTCATCTCGTCTGGGAGACAGAGGTTTGCATATGATAAGCATGAAATTAATAATTATGTTTAGAAATTAGCTGTTGCTCAAAGCAGAGCCATTTACACAACCCCTCTGGGGCCTCTGGCCCCCACCCCTGCCTGATCCTTTGTGTTGGAGACAGATGGGCCACTTCACCCCAGAGTGTGACAGCCAGGAGTGGAGGGGGGCGCCGAGCTCGGTGGAGGCGGGTGGGAGGGGTAGTAGGGCTGGCTTCCTCTGCTGCTGCCCTAAGGACACTGCCCCACAGGAGATTCTGCGTGTGTGTGCGTGTGTGCCTGCACACGTCCGTGTAGACCCTCTTGTACAAGGGGGAGGCTGGGGTTTTATGTGGCAGTTAGTAGCATGGGCTCTGGAGCCTGTCCCTCTGGGTTCAAATCCTGCCTCGGCCACTTACTAGCTGTGTGACCTTGGACAAGTGTCTTAACTTCTCTGTACCTCAGTTTTGGGGAACATGGGAAGAATAAGAGGGTCTACTTCCTATGGTTATTGTAAGATCAAAGGCGTTCAGGCATTTGTAACCACTTAGGACTGTTCTTGGCACATAGTAAACACTCAGTAAATGCTAGTTCTCATGATGATGATGATTGCGTGTGTGTGTGTGTGTGTGTGTGTGTGCGTGTGAGAATGTGATTCAATTCAGCCCCAACCAGCCTGTGCCAAATGTGAACCTGACACCTCCAGGCTCGTGAGTTGGAGATGAATAATAAGACACTTTCCTGGCTGTCCCGGAGCTAGAGCGTAATGCTTACGCCTCCGGCGTCCGTCAGCCTTGGTGAGGTTAGGTCGTGAGAACGAACCGTCCTCAGATCTCCGTGGTCTAAAATACATAAACTAAGTGCTTACTACCCCACATGTCTACGCGGGAGGGCTGAGTGTCCTGTCTCATCTCCTAGGCACCCAGGCTGGCCTGGGACATCGATGTGCTGGTCACGGTGGCAGAGGGAGCATGTACCCTGTAGGGTCTCACAATGGCAATGAAACGCTCTGGCCCCGAAGGAAGGGCATTTTCTGCTCCTGCCTCATTGGCCAGCATACGTCACAAGGCCCCAGCCAACCACCGGGGTCAGAGGGTTGAATTTTACCACGTGCCAGGAAGGCAGGGAGCTGCAAGTGTCCCCAGCGGCTCTAAGGACAACATCAATTGTGTGCGCCTCCGTTTGTTATTGATTATCTCTCTCACTAGAATGTCTGTTCCCTGAAGGCAGGGATTTTTGTCTCTGTGTGTTCACCCCAGTGCCAAAGAGTGTGCAAGGCACCCAGTAAGCACTCCGTGAACCATTACCCGGTGGATGAATGAACGAATCATCAGAGTCTCCGGGGTGTGTGTGGGTGGGGGGGGGGGGGGGGGTGGGAGGGAAAGGCTGGGGGCCTCGGGAGCAGCCGAGGCAAAGGGACCACAGGGGCCTTGTGGGCAAATTTTACTGTCTTTGAAGATAGCATTTGCCTCCTGGGGAGAGTCTGCTGTCCACTTCTCAGTCATGGTGAGGAGGTGCTGCAGGCCATGGTGTGAGAAGAAGAGGGGGCCTGTGTGAAGGCAGCGGAGGGCAGGGTCACCCAGTCTCCAGGCCTGGGCGGGGGCGGGGCGGGGGGCGGAGCCAGGGAGGCTGAGTGCCCTGGGCACCTAGACGCAGATTGGAGACTGTGGATGCAGCCCCCAGCCGGGGGCTGAGTGACTGACTGACTGCACTGGGGCACAGGCCAGCCCCGGGCCAGGCAGGGGTGTGTGGCGAGGCCCCCGAGTGACGGGATGCGTGGGGCTGGCGGTTGGTGGCGGATCCGTGTCTGTAGAACAGGGTAGTGAGATCTGATTAATGAGGGCGTCCTGAAGTGAGCGGGGAAGTGGCCAGCGGCCCCCAAATGACCTACTGAGTGTGGAGAGGGGAGGCCCTCAGCTTGTGGGCCGAGAGGAGGCCCCGGGGTGGGTGGTAGACAGTCTTCCTACCCGGGGTCTATCCTCGTCCTTCCAAAGACCACCCGGATGCAGGGTCAGCCCCCTGCCCAGGGTGTCTGCCCACCTCCTGCTTCCCAGGCCTTGGGCCTCTGCTTCTCTGTTCCTTAGTAATTGGTGGGGGGGCATCTCCGTGGGGAATGGGTGTGTGAGGCCTCCTTGTGGCTGTCCTAAGCTGTAGGGTCACTCTTATCCTCTGCTCTTAAACCCCGGGGTCCTTGTCAGAGGTGGGCCTGGTCAGGGTCAAGGGCAGGGGCCATCCGTGCCCCCTCCATGTGCTGGGTCCCCCCGTACTGCTCCTCTCGTGTGTCCCTGCACCCCCCCTGCCATATCCCTGCTCTCTCGCTGTCACGGCCCTGCCCAGCTGCTTTGAACCCCCCTCGACCCTGCACCCCTGTCTTTGTACCCCTTCAGTCTGTCCAAGCCCTCGTCCCCACACTGCCAGCATTTTCCCTCTCCACAGCCCCCCTGCGAGACCCCCAGTGAATCTCTTGTCGCCCCAAACCTGGCTTGTCAGCCCGGATGCATGTTACCCTGAGACCGCCTTTCCCAGCCCCCACCAGGCTAGTTCTCTGAAGGTGGGTTATTTAAATGGGCCCTGAGCACCTGGCTGAGAGGAGGGGCTTGGTGCCACGTGAGAGTGTGTGAAGTGCCTACTGTGTGCCCACCTCCTCCCCGCCCCTCCCGAGGCCCCATCGAGGGAGGAAGGGGAGGCTGGCAGTGTCTCCTCGCTGGGCACTGTGTCTGCAGCAGGAACCCCCTGGGAGACGATGGTGCACGGCTCAGGTGGCTGAAGGGGGCGGGGGCGGGGGACAGGGTCCCTCAGCCCTGACCGTGCAGGCCAGGCCTTTGGAAGCTGGCGTTCTCTCCTCTCACAGGCCCTCTGAACTACACATTCCTCCCCGTGCAGCTTTCATGTCCCTAAAAGCCTGGCTGCCTTTCATCTGTGAGGAAAATAGCTGATGCTGAGAGCCGGGCTGTCGAGGCCTCAAGCAGCCAGGATCAGAAGGGCGGGGAGCAGGCAGCCAATCCGGGGTCTGCCTGGCCCAATGCGGGGTCTCCCTGCTTCCCTGGTGAGAGGGGCTGCATCCAGCCACGTGGGGGCCCCGAGGTCTGCCTGGGGCCTGGCCTGGCCGGCGGCCGGCAGTGGCCCCAGGGTCCCAGCTTCAATCTGTGGCTGCCTGGTCTGGCTTGTGGGTGGGGCAGAAAGAGCAGAGTCAGCTGGGACGGTGGGCAGGGCTTGGGGCCAGGACTCGGGGATAGTGAACAGGAAGCAGAGCAGCTGAATCGGTGCCTTCTTTCTGATGTCTCCTGGCTGTGATGTTCAGAGGGTACTTTCCTCTCCCCGAGCCTCAGTTTTGTCATCTGCAAAATGGGCACGTTGGTCCTAGCCTTGCCTCCTTCTCCAAGGATAATACCCAGCAGCGCCCACGTGTTTGAAGCACTTTGCAAGTACTTGCTCGTGCAGTCCCTTCTGTTGTTACTGTGACTTCTTTATAGGGGAGGAAACTGAGGCCCAGAGAGGCCGCTCGCTTGCTAAGGTCACAAAGCTGGATGACAAGGCTGGGTCATAACACAGCCCTGCGCATGCGCAGGCTGGCTCCGTAGTGTGCTAGAGCCAAAGCTGGAGCCGATGCTGTGCTGCCCAAAGCATTAGGGAAGAGGCAGAAAGGGGAGGTGCCTTTAAACACTAAAGCTCACAGGAAGAGGGTTGGGGTTATTGTGGTGTGGTCCTGGGGTATCCATGGTGATGGCCATGGGCCCCTGGCTGCGTGACTCAGGGTGCTGCAGGCCTTGCTGAGGTCAAGGTAGAGGCTTCATCCCTGACTGTTCTATAAACAGCCTTGAATGAAGTATCGGCTTTCAGGGGACTGCGCTCTGGTTGGCTGTTACGTGCTGGGGGTGTCCCACCTCCTACCCCCTTCTCCTCTGGACGGTGTGGGACGTGGACCAGCCACTCTCAGGGAGTCCCTAGATTCTGCTAGACTGGGAGCCAGTGACCCCGAGTCTGTGCTGTGGGCACCCTGGGGCACTGCCTGCGTGTCTGGCTGTTTTGCCACATGTAGGCAGGTATGCGGGGCTGCTGACCTGGCCCGGGGGCAGCCTGAGAGCAAGTTCAGGCTCTCAGCACACATATGCGCACGGGCCTTTGCACTGGCTCTTCCCTCTGCCTGAAATGCCCTCCCTCCAATTACCCACATGGCTCCTTCCTTCACCTCCTTGGGGTCTTGGCTCAGATGTCACCTTATCAGAGAGACTTCCCCTGGCCCCTCTAACAGTCCCCTGTCCTGTTCTTCCTTTTTCTCATGGGCCCTTATTCCCGTCTAACAGCTTGGTATCCCCTTTCCATTGCCTGCCTGTGTCTCGACTGGGAGCCCCACGAGGACAGATTGTCCACCTGTCCATCGCCAGCACTCAGAACTATGCCTGGCAGGCTGGCGGTGCTCAGTGACTATTGGTGGGAGGAATGAATGAATGTACTGTGCGCTCGTGTGCTCGGGGCACATGCCCCAGCACGTGCATGCACACGTGGGTGCACACGCGCACATACACACACACACACACACAGACAGATGCACTTGGCATTCATCTTCATTGTTGCTCAAGCCCGGAAGCAGCTTTTGTCTTTCCCCACGTGGCGTGGACCTCCTTGTCACTCTAGAAGCCTGAGAGAGAGAGAGAGAGAGAGACAGACAGACAGAGAGAGGGAGAGAGAGATTTTTTTCACCGCCTCCCTCTCTCCCCTCAGTCACTCATCCCTTCTGCAAGCGGGAGGTTCTGCCGGGTGCCAGCTCCAGACACACTGTGCGTCACTCTGGGGTGCCCCCACCTGCTCCTTCCAGGGGTGCAGTGGGTGTTGGGAGCAGTCCACTTTTCTCTGCGTTTCCACAAGTAGCCCTGCCCAGCATGATGGGGGCGTCTTAAAATGCCTGCTGAGTTGACAAGACCAGGCATCTTCGTCCCAGGAGGACGTGCCTGGTGCCCCTGGAGCAGCCCTACTCTGTGCTGGGGGAGGTCTGAGCAGGCTCTCTGGAGCTCAGGGAGGGCTGCCTGGAAGAGGTCACAGGGGCCCTGTGGGCAGAAGGAGCCAGGCAGATGGACCGAGAGTAGGCCAGCCGTGGTTGGTCAGGGGCTGCTGGAATCCAGGTTGTGGCTGACCCTTGTGCCGGCATTGGCAGGGGCGTGGCCGCCCCCTCCCCTGTCGTGCTGCTGTTGGGAGAGGAGAGGACTTCTCTGAGGAGAATGTTAATCAAATGCCCCTCTGGCTTCAACTGTGCTGCTGAGACAGAGCTGAGGAGGCATCAGTCAGAGCGCCCTTGGGCCAGGTTGTCCCAGTCACCCTGTCCCGGGTGTCCGGTGAGGGGGGGGTCCCTGCGTCTCCCCATGCACTGCAGGCCTGGGTGGGGCCAGGGGGGAGGAGGGCCTTGGAGAGCCTGCGGGTCAGCATTCCAGGAGGAGGCCCCCCACCGCCAGGAGCACAGTAGTAACAGCACTGGGAGAGAGCTGGGGGAAGGACCCGGTGGGGGGGCATGGGGATAGAGGGCTAAGGGAGGTGTAGCGGGAGGGATCATAGCCCACCTTTGGGCTAACCTTTTGAGTGCTTACTGCCTGCCCGCAGTTCCCGAAAATTCCCTCGTGCGACCCTCACGACCTCCCATTTGGCAGCTGAGAAAACTGAGGCCTGAGAGGTGAAGCAACTTGCTGGAGGCTTCCCAGTTGGTGGGTGGCTGAGCTGGGATTTGAACCTGAGCAGTTTAGCTTCCAAATCTCTGCTGAAACCACCCCGCTAGGAAACTTGGGTGGCCTGGAACTGAGGAGCCTTCGGACGGGGAGGAGGAGCTGGCCAGGGATTATCCCCTGACCCTGCTCAGGAAGCTGTCCCCTCCCTCCCAGCCACCTCAGGGCTGGATCCCTGTTCCAGGGTCTCAGGAATTGTTGGGGGCAGATCAGGGGCCCCTCCTGGGCTCCCAAAATCCGAGACCGGGGCACCCTGGCAGGCTGACTAACATGTACCCTGTGGGAACCCCATGCTTGGCCCTCCCACCCTTTGTGGGAATGGGGGCTCGTGGTGGGATGGGGGCCTGGGTCCTGATCCCCGGACGTCCGTCTGTCCGGCTGCCGTCCCTGCCCATGCAGAATGCCTGAACCGGAGGGGAGGCAGGGAGGTGGCTTGGAAGGAGGAATGAAGGATGAGTGAGAAGTTGCCTGTGGGAGGGACCCCGAGACCTCCCTGGGCTTCCTGCCCCTCTGCTGGGCACAGTCCCTTTTGACACAAGCGCTGTGTTGGGTGGAAACATCAGAAGCAGGAGACAAGCTTCTTCTAATTAGGAAGAGAGCGGGTTCCTGGGCCTGTGATTAGCACTCCTCGCTGAGGCCCAGGCCCAGGCGGAAGCTGACAAACACCCCGGAAGCTGACAGACAACCTGTCTTCTCTTGGGGACCTGCTGGGACGGCAGGCTGGTAGGGCAGGCCCTGGCCCCCCAGTCCCCACCACCTGCTCCAGCTCCAAATTCAGGGCACTTCTGTTCAGGGGGATGATTCAGGGGTGCTGTCTGTTTTGTTTTATTGTTAAAAATTGGTTAAATATGGACATTTCAGATATGTTCAGAACAAATAGGGTGGTGAGCCCCCACGTACATGTGACTCAGAGTTGTCCGTTCTTGGCCATTATTCTTTCTTCTTGGATGTGCTGTCACTGTGATGCTTTGGAAACAAACCCCAGACCTCCTCAGATCCCTGCATCCTTCAATATTTCAGTACATATCTCTAAAACCGCAGGTCTCAACCGGGGACAGTTCTGCTCTGCTCCCCGGGAGGCACTTGGCTGCGTCTAGAGACGTTTTTGATTGTTACAACTGCGGAAGGCAGGGGCTTCTGGGATCTAGTGGGTAGAGGCTGGGGTTGCTGCTCAACATACCTCAGTGCACAGAACAGCCCCCCAACAAAGAATTATACCCCCAAAGCATTAATAGTGCTGAAGCTGGGAGACTGTTCCGAATGACGGACTCTTAAACACCCGACCAACCCCTGCGGCTGTGATACCCTTAGTGGGCCTTAAACATAACAGACGTTTACAATTAACCATCAGCTATCTGGCCAGAGTCCACATTCTTGGGGGTGTTGTTTTCGTGCTCTGCGCTCTCCAAGGCAAGGAGGACCGGGCTAGTTTTCAGAGGCTGTTGACACAGGTAGGAAAGGGGGCGGATGCTTCGGCTCAGGAAGATTCTAGGCGGGAGGTATGTTTGCATGATTCTACATGCGAAACATACACGGGGTATGAGGGGGAAGGTGTCCTCCCAACCCTGTCCCCTAGCCACCTGGTTCCCTCTTCTGGAGGCAACTTAGCTGTTTCGTTTCAGGGCGGCGAGAGTCTGTCCTGCCCCCTCACGTGATAATGGGGATGCTGTTCACACGCGGAACTGTGCCTCGTTTCTTTCTTTCCTCTGTGGGTCTTGGAGAGCTATGCAGAGCAGTGCATGGAAAGCTGCCTGGTTCTTTTTCACGGCCAAATAGTATTCCTGTGTGGCCGTAGCCTCCAGAGATTTGCTATTAGAAACAGTGCCACAGTGGTTAACGTAGCGTATGCCATCTTATAAAGATCACAAGAACTACAATGAGAGGGTTTGGGGGTTAACCCTTAGTTGCTCAGCAAATCCAGACAACCAAACATCTGTTTTTCCCACCTCATCCTTTCCTTTTTCTTGGTTGAGCTCAGTGAGGGGAGGCAATGAGGGGCTTGCTGGGGCCCGCCTTGGGGGGGCATCACAGGGGCTGGGCTGGGCCATGTTCTTTTCCTAATGGGCATCCTCATTGGAAGGCAGACCTCCAGTGTCCCTGGGGATAGGGACACCCAAGGCACAGTCCAAGTGGGCAACCTCTTGTCCAGGGTGTGCCCCAAATCCTGCTGCCCCCGGAACATTTCCCACTCTCAGTTGCCACAGGCTGGCTGTGAGGTTTTTGTCCTTTGGGAATGGTTGGATGTCAACCACAGGAAGAAGGACAGCTTAAGGGCTCTGCATCTCACTTTTGCCTGGGGAGGGCCCAGGTGGGGGTCTGTGGGTGCAGAAAGGTGCTCTGTGGAGAGCTGGGGCAGGAGTCTGCTGTTGGGCCCTGTATCCCAGGCTGCAGAGAGGGACTTCCCCGGGGTGGGTTCCCTGTCCACTCTGTCCTCCTGTAATTCTACCTGTGGGGTGGGTGGGGCCCTGTCTTCTCTGACCTGCGCAGGACAAAGGAGCCATGGGGACAGGGTCTGCTGGGTGGTGACATGAGTGGCTGCCTGGGGGGAGTTGATGGGCAAAAGGACTCTCAGTCTTTATGTAAATGGAGGCACCCAGAGGCTCTGCTGTGTGTTTATGTATGTAATCCTGTATGATTCCAGGGTGTGTGTGTGTGTGTGTGTGGTCCAACCCATAACACAGGGTCTCGCCCAAGACAAGAGGAGGCAGTGCCCTGACCCTTCCCAAGGCGGTGGGGACGAAAGGAGGTGGTGAGTAGTGGTGTGGTGCTGGCTGGGGATGGTGGGGGTGCCAGCAGCCCCCATCAGCGGCCCCTCTCGCCCCCAGATACCCCAGATCAGCTACGCCTCCACAGCCCCCGACCTGAGTGACAACAGCCGCTACGACTTCTTCTCCCGAGTGGTGCCCTCGGACACGTACCAGGCCCAGGCCATGGTGGACATCGTTCGCGCCCTCAAGTGGAACTACGTGTCCACGCTGGCCTCGGAGGGCAGCTACGGCGAGAGCGGTGTGGAGGCCTTCATCCAGAAGTCCCGGGAGGATGGTGAGTCATGCTTGGGAACAGGGGGATGTCAGGGCACAGTGGCCAAGCGCCGCCTGAGAGCCACTCTCTGGGTCCTGCCCCAGGCCATTCCCTCGTGGGCCTCAGTCTCTCCCGGGAGCACTGGGGCACAGTCTGTGGCCTTGCCGGCCTGCTGGGTGACTTCCAGGGGCAGGGGGTGGACGGAATGACTTCTAGAGACGTGGCCAGGCAGACAGAGGGACCGCCAGTATTCCGGGCGCGGGATCCAGTGGGACAGCTGCTGTTCTCAGACAGAGAGAGAAGGGGAAGGGGGTGGGGACGGAGGTGGTCTTGTTTAGGGGCGGGTCTCAGGGACCCAGGAGCTGGGAGATCAGCCAGCAGGTTCTTGGAGAAAGAGTTGTTTGAGGAATTGAGCTGTGTGTGTGGAGGGGAGGTGTGGGGTGAGAGAAGGGGCCGTGTCTTACATGGGGCAGGCGGGGCTGTGCTTCTTCCTTGTGGCTGCAGGGAAGGAGGTGCCCCTGGGTGGGATGTGAGGACCTGCGAAGGTGATGTGCTCTCCTAAAGGTCTCCCCCATTCACCACCGGGCACCCTTCTCCCCATTAAGCTTGCTGCATTCCCTTAATTGTCCTCAAAAGCTCCAAGGATAAAGCTTTTAGGTATCAGCAAGCAGTAAGAGGCAGGCACAGCAAGGGTTAACGCTCTGCCAAGTCTGAAGCCTGGGCCACTTGGTTCTGATGGCCCCATGGCCCGGCTGAGGGAGGGTGGCCTGCATGGGGCTATGGTGGTGGGGATCCGGATCAGCAGTCAGGCCCCTGGGCTGAGGGCTCCAGCTGGGTTGGGTGAGCCTTGATAAGAGGGATAGTTCAGAGAGGATAGGGTGTGGGGGAAGCAGAGAGGCTCTTCCCCCTCCCGACAGACCCAGCTCCTGGCAGAGGGGCCCCTGGCCTCTCCCAAGGCTCTTTCTCTAAATAGCTCACTGTGGCGCCCTCGACCTTGGAGGATGGCATCTGTATATTTATACCCGTATAACCCCGGGACTCTAATTGCTTTTCCTAAGGACCACAGAGTATCCAGAGGCTGGCATTGGTAACACCCTGCGGGCATAATCCTGCTATAAATCTCAGATAAGCCCCTTTAATTGTACAGCCAGCACAGCTCGGGTGCCTGTAACCTGGCGGAGAGGACGGAAGTGGGGCGGCGCTGACCGATGGCTGCGTCTCCAGGCCACTCCCCGCTCTGGCAGCTGGCCAGGCAGAGGGGGGCATGGGGTAGATGGGCCCTGCTCTCACCTCCAGGCAGGTGGGCGGCAGCTCCCTGGGGGCCCCCTGGTAGCATCAGGCCCCTGGTGCCCCAGCCCCCTGCCTGTGGCTGCCCACATGTGCTTCCCTGCTTTGCTCAGACACAGGTGCCTCTCTCTGGTCAGGCCCTGCCCACCCTGCTCTGGCGGTGCCTGTCCCCAGTGGCTTGAATCCTTTCCCACACTAGCCCACCGCCTGTCTCTTTAAGGTGGGCGTCAGGATTTGGGGACAGAGGTACTAGATGGGGGCAGGGACAGAAGGTCTAGAATTTTCATATTCGGTTGTGTTCAGTCCCTGCCATAAGGTTCTAGAAGCCACTCCTGGTACTCACAAAGCTCTCCCTATGTGCCTGGCACACGCCGAGCACCTGTTGTCCTGGGTGATCCTCCCTACCCCATGAGGTAGGCACCCCTCTTTTATAGGGGAGGAAACTGAGGCTTGGAGGGGCCAAATAATAGCTGGCACCGGGTCATACAAGTGAGAGGTGGAGAAGGGATTTGAACCCAGGCTGTCTGGCTCCAGGACCAGACGTCGTAACTGCTTTTGTATTCATCACTCCATCTTCTGCCCCTGTTTCCCATGGATGGGGGCATGACAGACAGTCACATACACGTGCATGCATGCACACACACAGATCCCACTGGGGTGAAGTCTAGGTGTTGTGTTTTGGCTGAAACTCAGACTACTGTTTGAATTTGCCACAAGCATATAATCAGTCATTTGGTAGTTAGAAAATATGAAGTCTGCTCAAGATTTTCTAAAAGGAATTCTAGAAAAATAAGAGAACTAGCTGTTCTGCCAGGGCCTGCGGCTCAGGGGCCCTCCTGGCCTGGCACAGGTGCCCATCACAGCACCCCTGTGCCCCATCCCGTCGCCAAGGGGCTGGTCTCCTGCCTGGCCTGACCTCCCACCTCCTCAGACCCTCCTGCTGTCTCGCCTTGCAGCCCCAGGGCCCTGGCTGGGCCTGCCCTCGTGTTTGGGTAGCTAGGTCTCCCCTCATCCTGCTAAATGAAATTTGATTTGGAGGAACGTCTTTAGGTGGATGAAAAGAAAAGGAGAGAGAAAGCCATGCTCCGGCTGGCCAAATTGAAATCAGAATTGAGCGGCCTGTAGAAAGAGGCCGCTGTACCTTGTAGCCTAATCCCTGTGAAAGATTAAAGATGTCTTTGGCCGTATATTGTATTGATTCGTCCTCTGAAGTATAAATCATCTGTGAGTTGCTCAGAGAAGCGTCAGCGGTGTAGAGGGGAGGGCACACCTGCCAGGCTGAGGATGCACATCAGAGCTGAGGGGAGCTTGGCCAGCAAGTCCTGGGTGCCTGCTGTATGGACTTGGGGTCCTACAGGGGAACATAACTGTGTCCAATTTAGAGATGGAGAAACTGAGGCCAGAGAGAGTAGGTCATTTTCCCAAGGCCACGTAACCAGGATGTGGAGGACCAGGGATGGAACCCAGCTGTGTCCTCTGGGTGGGGAGCTCTCGCATAGCACCCAGCGCTGACTGGGCCATTGGCACAGGGCATAAAGAAAGCCCTGGCCCCGAATTTCCCAGCCCCCATTAGCACCGTGCTCTCCCTGGGCCATCCTGTGGCCCTTGACTGAGCCCTGCCCCGTGCCAGGCACCCTCCCTCCACAATCATGAATCCTGGTGATGACCCTGAGGGCCTGGTGTTTGTGTTCCCATTTTACAGATGGGGGAACTAAGGCTCAAAGGGGTGAGGTGGCTTGCCCAGGCTCACACAGTGAGGTGCTGGAGCAGGACTTGGAGCCAGGCGGTCAGACCCAGGCCCTTCAACCCCATGCTGTCCGTCTCTCCCAGCCTGGATCACAGGGGTGGCAGCATGTGGTTAACGGGCCAGCTCTGGCGGACAGACCCAGGCTCCGGCTTGGCCACTTCTTGGCCGTGAGAGCCCTGGAAAGTCATTCCGCTGCTCAGTTTTGGTTTTCTCTTCTGTGAAATGGGGGTAAACCAGAACGAAACGTGCTTCTGGCCCATGGCTGTGGGAGCTCTGGGACACACACCAGAGGTTTATTATCAGGGGTCTGGCTGCCTGGGCTATGGCCCTCCCTGCTCCCTGACCATTCTTAGGGAGGCCTGGGGCGAGCTGGAAGGTCTGTGGGGGCCCTGACTGAAGCTGCAGGCCACGTTCTGGGGCAGGGCTAATGATAAAACCACAGGAGCCCAGGCCAGCCTGGGCCTTACAGGACAGCAGGTCTCGTGGTGACAGGGCAGCGAGGTGAGCTCCCAAGGCAGCTAGGGCAGGACACGTGTGGGAGTGAGGGGCGCACATATGTGATTTTCTGGGCTCGTGACCGGCAGGCCTGCCTCAGTAGGGGTGTCTGGGGACAGGCCCGTGTGCGTGTGCACGCTTGTGCATTTCCCCCGCTTTGAACGCCAGGGCTCCCTCCTCCTTGCCAGGCTGCGGCTGCGGAGGGGAAGGCCGAAAGGCAGAGTACAACCAGTGCTGGGATTAGGCATGCAGCGCCGGCCCCACCTGGGCTCCCGAGATAATGCCGAGTGAGTCACCTAGGGAGGGAGAGACAGGCTTGAGGGGGTGGTACAGACGTGGCCCTGCCCTCGGTGCCTCCCACCACCGTCCTGGGCCCTCTCAGGGTGGGGCTCTGGGGTGTAAGCTTTTATAGCGTCACAGCCTTTCTCTGCCCATGGGCCCCCCTGTGAGCCTCGGTTTACTTGCAGCAGTGCTCCATTTCACGGATGAGGAAGAGGAAGGCTCAGGGAAGTTAAGGGGCCTGCTTAAGGTCAAACGGAAGTGTGGAGTAGCAGCCCAGGCTCCCTGTGTGGGCGACAGGAGAATGGATGATATTAGGAGGCAGTATTTATGGAAACCTCCCGTGGACCAGGTCTTGTTTTACAACTTGGTTCGTGTTAACTCATCTAGCCCTCAAGACAGCTCCATTATATGGATGGCAAAACTGAGGCTCAGAGAGGTTAAGTAACTCCCCTGAGGCCACCCAGCTGGAAAATAGCAGGAGTGGAATTTGAATCCAGCAGAAGGCTCCCCCACTTCTGGTGAATGTGGCAGGAAGGACACAGGTCATTTCCTGGCAGGGGTCTCTCCAGGGGGTCACCTGGGGAATTTGGTTCTGGTCCTCTCCGGAAGGTGGTTCCAGCACGCTGGGCACATCCAGGCCCGTGCCTCTAGGGTGGGAACGCCATGGCCTCTCTGGTGGTGACAAGAAGGGGAGGGGGCGGGTGGGTCAGGCCTGCTCCTTGGAGGACGTCCTGTCCCTTGCATGGCGAGAAGTTCCAAAGCCTCATCTCCCTGCTGTGTCCCTGTGTCCCCTATTGATATTCCAGAGATGCTGGTGAGTCAAGCTGTTGCTGGTCTGACCTCCAGCTCCAACTCCCAGGGCTGAGCATCAGACTTGAATTTAGATGGCCTCAGTCAGTGCAGCAGCAAGGGTGGTGACCGGCAGCCAAGGCTCAAGGCCGGGGCGCCTCCTCATCCCACGGCTCTGTGACATCTCTGGACTCAGCTTCTCTTGCTGTGAGGGACACTTGCCTTCTGGAGGCTCCGAGGTGAAGGGGGAAGAGCTTGGCCAGCCAGAAAGATTTGTGCCACGGGGGTGGGGGGGGGTGCTGACACTCCTCATATATCTGGGAAACCAGAGAGGTTTGCCCCAGGCCCCCCCCCCAAGATCCAGAGACCCCCTAAGAGAGGGCTGCTTCCTTTCCTGCTGCCCCCCTGGTCTTTTCTCCTTCCACTCTCCTCTCCATTTCTCTGCTGCAGCCACACCAGCCTCTTCACTGCTCCTCTAGCACTCCAGGCATAAGCCCACCTCAGGGCCTTTGCACTGGTGGGTCCCTCTGCCTGGAACTGTCTTTCCCTGAGTATCCATGTGGCCCACATCCTCGGTGCATTTGGGTGTCTTCTCAGCTGTCCCCTCTTCAGAGAGGCCTTTCTGACCACAGTATCTGAAATAGACCCTCCCCCGGGCCATCACTCTCTGTTCCCTGTTCCCCGCTCTGTTTTTCTTACAGCACTTGACAAGTAAATGTGTATTTGTTTATGGTCCACGAGGGCAGAGATTTTTTGCCCGTTTTGTTCTCCGCTATGTGTCTCTCTGGCACATAGTAGCTGCTTAGTAAATGTTTGTGGAATGGGTCACAAAATCCAGCCCCCAGCGACTCACTTCTTTGGCCCTTCTCCCACTCAGGGGCCTGAGGCTGCTCTCCTGGCCTGCAGAAGGGCAGACTGAGGCACAGAGGGCTAGGTTAAGCTGTCCCGGGACCCCAGCTTCCTCCCCGCACCAAGCTTGCTGGCTGGCCCCGACCCTCTCGAGACTCACTGAGGACAGCATCCTTTCCCGGAGGCAGAGCAGGGGTATGAGAACGCAGGGCTGCTCTGCAGCTGCGCCAGGCTGGGATGTAGGGCTCAGCCTCCTGTCATTCTTCGCCACAATGCCTGTCTTGGGATGCTTCCTCCTGAGATGCAGCCTGCGCTGGAGGGCAGGAAGGGGAAGAGGCTCAGTCTTCCGGACTCACTTGAGTTTCCCAGCTGGCCTGGGCTTCACACTCTCTGTGTATGCAGCCCCCGTGTGAGGAGAGGAAGGAGCCGGCTCTCGGTGCGCACGGGAGGAGCAGTGCACCACCAGACCCAACACCTCGCCCTGCCTGCAGCAGGTGCTTAGCAGAGTTTGCCTGAATGAGAACCAAGGGCTGGGATGATGCGTCTGTTAAAGCAAGAGATACACTGCGGGGGACTCGGCCCAGCCAGACCGGCTTAGACACGTGAAGAGGAAGGGAAGGGCATGCCAGGTGGGGGAACAGCATGAGAAGGAGGCTGAAGGGAGGAGCGAGTCAGGCAGAAGGGACCTGGCCGAGGGGCCTGGCCGTGGGATGGGGACCGATGCGAGATGGAGCTGAGCAGAGTGTTTTAAAGCCAGTCCTGTGTTTTAAAATTTTCTGGCAGTTGGGGTCATGTCTGCTTACCCAAGGGAGTGTATTAGCACAACCCAGCTCTACCTGCTGTGTCCCCTGCTTGCTCAGAGCCCTGAGTGGCGGGGGGTGGGGGGGGCCCTCTGCCCTTAAGGCTCAGGCCAAGTCTCCGCCTCTCTGCGGGCTTCCCTCCCTAAACTGCTCTCCTCCCAGGTGGAGATGCTCACCTGAAGGGAGGAAGACCTTCCCCAGGGCTCACCACCTGGGAGACCTCAAGCACACCTGCCCCAGTGCCTATCGAACTTTCCCTGGGCCTCTGCTGTTTGACTCTGGCTGGGTTCCTTGAGGCTGGGGAGGGATAGGGCTCTCTTGGCTCTGTGCTCCTCACGCTCCCTTGCACCCAGCAGGGCCTCAGTGGATGTTTATAGAACGAACACGTGAGCAAACAGATGACCAGCCCTGTGTCCTTGGGTCCATCACTGCCCTTCTGGGGCCTCCTTCTTGCTCATCCGTAACAGGTGCGGGAACATCAGCTCATCTCCTGCATCTAGCTCTGCCCCCTACAGGCTGTGTCCTCACAGTCCATGGCCCCTGGCTCCAGGCATTTTTCTCCATAAGCAAAGGCTCTCCGAGGAGCGCTGGAAAAGAAGACATCTCTCAAGACCTAAAGGCGTGAATGTCAAATGATGACACTTCAGAGTTTGGTCTTTTGGTTCAGGGATTATTGGGGCCAATTGCATGGGGACAGAGCCTAGAGCATGCAAATCTTCTCACCCCTAATCAGATGAAATGTGGTTGAAATTAGCCAAGGAGCTGGGGAGCTGGAAGCAGGAGGGGTCCTACCACTGGATTTAGCTTGGTGTATGTGAGAGTGAGGTACTTTGTAGCATCTTCTTCGGGGGAGACCTCTGGGCCCCCCTCCCCCCGGCTGCTTCCGGGAGTCACAGCACAGGCCCAGTATGCCCTGGCCATTGGCCACACATTCTCCAAGGATGTGGAGGGGGAAGTGGGCCCTACCTCGCAGCCGGTCCTCACCATTCTAGCTTAGCAGCCAGGCCGCCAAAAACTTGAGACCCATCACGTCTCCTGCTCCCTTGTTCTGCTGCCCATCACTCCACCGTAGGTGGAGATTAAGTGGACCTGGCACGGGCACCCCCTCCCAAGCCACGAGGCCTACCACGCGCCAGCTGGGTCTCCTGGACAGCGCTTGGAGATTGGCAAGGTGTTGGCATCGATGTGACTGCTCGGTGATTGCCAGGTCAATCTTCGTACTGCTGTGAAGATGAACCCCGAGCTTGCCTGGCCCGCCTTGGGGACTTAGCCTGTCCACTCTGATTTCTCTGCCACTCTGGCCTTTGGCAGGGTGCTGACACCTCTTGATTTTGTGAGTCCCCTGGGTTGGGTGTCATTGGGTCACTTTTCCTGCTCTCTCCAATTCGTCTCTGATGTGCTTCCCCTGACCTATCACAGCAGGGATGTGCACTGATCTGGGTTTGCCTCTAAGCTTGACAGGGATGACAGGAAGAAGAAGATATTAGATGCCAAGCCCTTCTTGCCCTGAATTTGCATCCCTTGCCTCCTGGACAGGAAGCAGCATTTTCTTTCACTGGTCTTCTTTGTGGAACGTGTTTGAAGATTTCTTTGGGGTTTAAAAAAACTTCCCTTTGTTGGTTGCAGCCCCTTTGTGGCTTTGACCTTCTGAACCCTGTCCTCTGGATGCCGCGGTAGAGTGGAGTGGGTAAGAGCCCAGATGCTGGCTCTGTCACCATGAGCTGTACCACATCGAGCAGTCCCTTATGGTCTCTGGGCCTCAGTTTCCACCTTGTGAAAGGAGGATATTAATAGTAGCCTCCCCTCACCGCCTTTTAGGTTGCTGTGAGCAGTAAGTGAGTTAATGTGTATAAAGTGCTTAGGATAGTCTGGGCCCTGTACACTTGATCTTAGCCAAAAGGCCGAGAAGCGATAGTCTGGGCCCTGTAAAAACACTAGGCTGCCAAAGGTGTCAGTTGTCACCATTACTAATCAGAGTGGGGGAGCTGGGCCCACTTCTAGTTCTGCTTCAGTCTCTGGGTGGCTGTGTAACGCTGGGCTGTTCACTTTCTCTGAATGTCAGCTTGATGACCAAGATGAAGGCGATGGGTTAGGGGACTTCGGAGGTCCCCCAACATGCATCTTTGCATGCTCACCCACTGCTCTTGGCTTTTCTGTCTGTCCTCACCACATGGAAGTCCAGGTACCATAGGGTTGGCTCCAGCTTCTGGTATGTCTGTCGTTCTTGGGCCCAGACTTAAGCCCACAGAGTAGCCATGCACAGAGCAACCTGATCCTTCTGATTTTTTCCCCTTTGTTAAAGAGCAATTGGAGAAAGCCAGTGACCTTCCCCTGCTCAGGTTTGGGACCTCCAGGAACCCTCTACACCTGTTTGCTGACTATTGGACTTCAGCCTGTTTTCCTATCTGAGATAGGGTCCTCAGTACCCCCACTCTGAGCTCCTTGGAGATGTAGCTAGCTAAAGCAAGCCCCATACTGCCTTTTCTCTGAAGCTCTGGAAAGATCCTGTGAGCTCACCATTTTCTTTCCTCTCCACTCTGAAGCTTCCTGCTTCAGGCCTGTATGGGGCTGCTGAATGTCCTGGGTGGGGTCTTAGCCTCATCCTCTACTCCTGTGTGACCTTAGGCAAGTCACTTCCCCCCCCCCCCCCCTGAGCCTCCAGTTCTTCATCAGTAAGACCAGGAAGGGGCTGGGTACCTTCTCTGATGGGCTCATGCATGTGGACACAACTGAGGGCTGCTCGTAGCCATTTTTGCCTTGTTATTCTGTGTCCACCAGCCTTCTTCCCAGTGTTTTTGAGCCCCAACAGGCCTTGTCTAAAAGGCCCCAGAGTGGGGTGCCTGGGTGGCTCAGTCACTTAAGCAACTGACTTTGGCTCAGGTCATGATCTCACAGTTCGTGAGTTTGAGCCCTGCATCAGGCTCTGTGCTGACAGTTCAGAGCCTGGAGCCTGCTTTGGATTCTGTGTCTCCCTCTCTCTCTGCCCCTCCACCACTCATGCTCTGTCTCTCTGTCTCTCAAAAATAAATACACATTAAAAAAAATTAAAAAAAAAAAAGGCCCCAGAGGTAGGGAGGGTCATATTCCTTGGTGGTCACTTCTCCAGTGCTTGCTCCCTTCATGCTCCTGGGGCTTTCAGGGACTCAGAAAGATGGAGTCCAGGCCTCTAAGTCACATAGAGCCTGCTCCATAGGATGCAGCTGGTGAGGAGGAGAGTGGGGCATTTCTTTTCCTCTTTAGCCTCTCATCCATCGCCTCTGCATGGTAAGTCATTCATTTGCTGAATAAATATTTATTGAGCACCTACTGTGTGCCAGGCATTGAACCAGGACACTAGGGACATGGCAATGGACCAAACAGATGAAGATCCTTGGCCTTGTGAACTCACATTTGGGGAGAGGGCCAGAGGCAGCTTACAGTAAACAAGTAAATGCATCACTATATAATACAATTTCAGGTATCTCCCTCCTACAATTTCAGGGAGGAGCTGATGGCATGCTATGGAGAAGAATAAAGCATCTGGCAGAGAGGGCCAAGTAGGGGAGACAATCTCATATAAGGTGGTCAGAGAAGGCCTTTCTGCAGAGGTGGCATTTGGGCAGGGCCCCAAATGCAGTAAGGGAGTGAGGTTTGTGATCTCTGGGAAGAGTGCCCCAGGCAGAGGAACGAGCAAGTGCAAAGGCCCTGAGGTGGGAGCCTGCCTGGCATTTCTTGGAGAATAGCCAAGAGGAGGCAGGAGCAGAGTGAGTCAGGTGGAAGGATGTAGAAGAGGATGGGCTGATCACGTGGGGGCTTAGTTGGCCACTGGGAAGACTTTAGCTTCTAAATGAGATGGGAACTATTGGAGTGTTGTGAGCAGAGAAGGGACGTTAACAGACTTGGGTTTAATAGGATCTTTCTGGCTGTCGTGTAGGGAACAGACTGTGAAGGCTGAGGTGACTGAGACAGGAATGCCACTGAGGAGGCCACTGCCATCATCCAGGTGAAAAGCGATGATGGCTTAGACTGGGAGTGGGGATGATGAGAACGGACTGATTTAGGGTCTTAAATTTTTTTGTTAAATTTTAGACAGAACAGGAGCAGGGAGAGGGGCAGAAGGGGAGAGAGAGAATCTTAAGTGTGGGTCCTGACGCAGGGCTTGATCCCACGGCCCTGGAATCATGATGTGAGCCGAAATCAAGAGTCAGATGCTCAACTGACTGAGCCACTCAGGCGTCCTGAGGGTGTATTTTGAAGCTCAAGCCCACAGGACTTGCTCCTAGATCGCATGTGGACTGGAGGTCGCTCAGGCAACTCCTGGGTTCAGCACCACGGATAGCGGCAACCACCCCAAGGCCAGACCTTTGGGGAATCCCTGGTTGGCTTTGGTCCCAACAAACTGCCAGTTCTCTGCCAGTCTTTGGCTGCTGAGCAAAGCCTCATCTTTAAAGTGCAGGTCTCTTCCCTTCAATTCTGTCATTAATTTTTTTTTTTTTAGCCAAACATATTTATTTCTGGGCACTGCTGCGAATTCTTTTTGGGATGAGGCAGGTGTAAATGCAATTACAGTTGATCTTTGAACAGTCCCGGGGGTGGGGGTGCCAACCTCTATGCAGTTGAAAATCTACATATAAGTTTTGACTCTCTCAGAACTTAACTATGAATAGTCAGGTTGACTAGAAACTTCACTGATAACATAAATAGTTGATTAACACTTATTTTGTATGTTACATGTATTATATAGTGTTATAAAAAAGGAAGCTAAGAAAAAGGAAATGTTATTCATAAAATCACAAGGAAGAGAAAATACATTTACAGGACTGTACTGTATCAAGAAAAATCCACATATAAGTGGATCTGCACAGTTCAAACCAGTGTTGTTCAAGGGTCAACTTTATATAACTGAGAGAAGAGGTCTGGAAGCATTTGTCTCCAAAAATCCCTGCATCTGGCTAAACAGTTGTTTGGGGAGGGGGAACCTCCTTGAGGAGGGGTGATGGGAGGGGAGCCTTAAAGAGTGGGTGGGCCTGTCCCAGAAGAGCAGAAGGGTATTCTGGGTAGAAGAACTGCCTGACTCATGCAGTACTTGGTGACGTCTTCCTTCTGAGAGTGAGGAGGGATAGCATTCCTGGGAGAACAGCAGGCCTATGTGGGTTTGGGGGAGTCTGGCCCATGGCAGAGGCCACTGTCCCCCCCCCCCCCCAGGAATGCCACAGACTTGCTGTGTGTCTTTGGATAGGCCACCATTCCTCTTTGGCTCTCAGTTTCTCCATCTGTAAAATGGGGATAATCGCAATCCCTACTTTGCTGGTTATTGTAAGAATGACAAAAACAGGTGAATTAGCCATCGGAAAGGCCAAGAGAGGGCTGAAGGGCTTGAGGGGGGGCTGTCTTTGAGGTCTGAGCCACCAGTGGTGAGCACTTGGTCTCTTCCTGGTGGGGTTTCTCCCCCTTGCATTGTGACTGTCCTCCCCTTTCTCCCCAACTTACATTATATCCATGCCTTATATCCGTGTCCCATTTTCCTGTAGACAGAATGATCATATGGATATTCTATGCAAATTCTCATTTTTAATGAGCCAGAAGGAAAGCTAACGACCATTTGGTAGACATCTTGGGACCCAAGGGAGGCTTTGGGATGGGGGGAGGAAGCAGGACAAAGTGACAAGCGAGAGGAGAGGGGAGGGAGGGAGAAGAACAAAGATGGATAGGGACACAGTTGGGGCTGCCGTGGGGGGAATGGGAGGGGTGCCTTGCCTGCCCCATTTTACAGATAGGGAAATGGGCTTAGAGAGAGGAGGCAACTTGCCAGTCACCCCAGAAGGTGGGAGAGAGAGGTAGAAAGGCAGAAGAGAGGGGAAGATCAGCTGGAGAAAGGAAAGGGGGAGGCAGCCAGACCGAAGCTCTGGCTCATGGGACTTGGTTTCTTTATCCGTAAAATGGTCACCTAAGCCATGGGTTGATTGGGAGGAATTAATGAGAGAATGTGTGAGCACTGCATGAACTTGAGGGCTGTGGAATGGAGGAGTGTGTGTATGTGCAGGAGAGAGAAGGAGAGAGAGAGAGAGGGAGGGAGGGAGAGCCCGATTCGGGGCTGGTTCTCACCAACCGTGACATCTGGGCCAAAATCAAGAGTCAGACGCTTAACCGAATGAACCACGCAGGCGCCCCTAGGCCAACTCTTCATTAATTAGTTCATTCTTTCATTCCTCAGCATCTGTTATCTACTTCGTAGATGGCTATCAGCTCCGTGAGGGCAGGACTCTGGTTTGTCCTATGAATAGCTGTACCCACAGTGTCAAGGACAGTGCCTGGTACTGGGGGTGGGGTGGGGTGTGTGGGTAGGTGCTTCATAAGTTGTTGCTGAATCAGTGAATGCTCGAGTCTGGCAGTGGCCATCTCTCATAATTTTCATTCACTGTGCTAAGCGCAGTGATTGAGATGTTGGGATGGTTAAGGGCGCCCAAGGGAGAAGGAGCCTGGGGATACCCACGAAGGCTTTCTGGAGGAGTGGGCCATGTGCTGAACCCTTAAGAGTGGACAGGTGCTGACTTGAAGGAGGAGTCTGGGGAGGGGAGTTGGGCACAAAGGCAGAGGAACAGTCTGAGCAAAAGCAGGAAGAGAGGGACACTTTGGTGTGTGTTGGCAACTGTAGGTGCTGTTGGAGGTAGGGAGAGGTGGATGATGAGGGTGCAGGGCCTCAGGACTTGGACTTGGCCCTGAGAGAGGTGAGAGCCACTGAGGGAAGGGAGTGGTGGAGTGGGATTGGAGTTTTGGTGGAGAGTTAGGGGGCCGGGCCGGGCTGTGTAGGTGTGGGACTCTGGTCTGGTAAGACAGTGTTGATGGGAGTCGGGGTGCACAGTGGGTTAGAGCTGAGGGGTCAGCTGGCTGCTTCCGGGTGAAGCCAGACCTGCCCCGGGAGCGCTGAGCCAGCCTGGAGAGGGGCCGGGGCAGCATGTGTGTGAGTAGCACATGCTGGGCTGCCTTGGGCCGATCACGGCCCTTCTCTGGGCCCTGGTTTCAGTCAGAAAGGAGTGCTGCCTCCCCCAGTTCTGGTGTGCAGGATGAGGGTCAGCTGAGTATCCGTTTCCAGCTCCCTTGCTCCAGGATGCCCTCCGGAGACCCACTCAAGGCTGTTCCCAGGGTTTAGGCCTGGAGCCCCTGTCCGGGTCTCTGTCTCTGTGCTCCTAGCTGTGGCCCAACAGTGTTGGGAGAGCCTGGGGAAGCTTGTTGGGGTTAGGTGAGCACCGGGCAGCTCAGGGCCCACATCTGGACCTCAGCCCCAGACCTTTGTCCATCATTTCCTACTCACCTGAGTCCTGGGCAGCCCATTACCTCCAGAAAGCCTCTCATGGCGTGCTGGGTCAGGCTGGTGTCCGCCGCTGTCCTCACTGCTGTCCTTGCCACCGTCCTCTGCCAATGCCAGTTAATGAAGCACGCGCACATTCACCGTCTGGGTCCTCCCTCCCTGGCGTGGGTCAACAGCCCCATTTTCTGGCCGAGGTAGCTGAGGCCCAGTGGGGTGAGGGGATTGCCTGCATAGATGGGTGCCGGGGCTGGGCCCCCCGTTTGCTGCGTGCTCTGCTCTTGTGCCACCTCTCCCCCTGGCCTGGCCTGAAGAGGAGGGGGCGAGGACTGGCGCGAGAAAGGGTCCGGGAGGACTTCATTACCCAGTGCCTGCTTGTGGCGGGGGTGGGGGGGGGGCGGGTGCTGAGCCCGCCGCCGGCGGGGAGACATGCTTGGCCTGCCTGGGTAATTACATCTCAACATTTCATTTTGCTTGTCAGTTTCCACTTCCTGGGGATGTGGGCTCCTAAATATTTCATCCCGGCCTGCAGCTGCCTGTTCCTCCCTGGCCAAACCACAGGCCCAGCGGCCGGCCCCCAACCCCGGCCCCTCCCTGCCCAACTGAGCTTTGTCAGTTCCTGCTATGGGGTAGAGCTGGCCAGAGGTCAGATTCTTCACGCCCCTGCCCCATGCAGGGTCCCCGCCACCAGCCCATCATTGGCCCCTCTCCTCAAGGGGTCAGGGGTGTAGAGGCCAGGCAGACCACACTGCTGGCAGTTAGGCTCAGTTCAGCCGATGTTGATTAGCACCTACTGTGTGCCTGGCACTCCGCTGGAAACTGGGGAGTTAGAAACGAGAAAGACACGGTCTTCGCATAAATGGGCTTATGGACTGATGGAGGAAGCCGACAATCACATTATAACAGCAAACGCTTACTGAGTGCTTCTGTGCCAGGCCGTGCGCAGAGCGCCTTACATGTATTAAGCCCAGAGAGGGAAGTAACGTGTCCAAAGTCACCCAGCTAACAAGTGGCTGGGAGCCCTCACGCCTCAAAGCACGAGAGCTACAAAATGGGTCACAGCACAGGCAAAGGATGGCACGTGCCTATGGAGAGGGTGTAACGAGAGCCCAAGTAGACAGTGATGAGTTCCGGCTGGGGCAGAGATCTGGGAGGTTTCCAAGGGGAAGAGGAGGAGAAAATGAGCCCCTGTGGGGTGTTGGGCGGATAAAGAGCAGGAAGGGTATTTCTGGCAAAGGGACCAGCAGACGCTGAGGGTGGGAAAGGCTGAGTTGCGTTGGAGAAAGAGGTCCTCTTGTGGTAAAGTGTGGAGTTTGAGGCTGAGGAAGCGGGTGTCAAGGGACCCGGGGGTCCTGTTGTGTGAGGGGCCCCTCGGCAGAGGACTCTGAGCTCACACTCGGTGATCCTGTGTCCGGCTGCCCCCTGACTTGCTGTGTGAGCCTTGGGCAGACTCTTCCCTACTCTGAGCCAAATCTGAGAAATGGGTGGGGATTCCCTCAATCAAAGGATGCCGGCATGGCCACTGAGAGTGGGGGGGAAGGCGGGGCCTGGGGACTGGGTTAGGGCAGGGGTCTCCTGCGGCAGCGGGGGGGGGGGGGGGGGCGGGGGACAGTGGGCGGGGACAGGTAGGAACCAGCCATCTCTGTGCCTTGCACCCCGTCGCCACCACCTGCCTCCAAACCTCTTTGCTTCCTTTTTTATTTATTTTTTTCTGCCTTTCTCGCTTCAAAGGTGTTTTGCCTAAATGGGTTTGTGTTAAGATATTAGGTCGATCACTCAGCAAATTTCCCTCTGCTCAGAGCTGAGCACCATGAATAATGCAGCTCTGAACAATGCTGCCACTGCCCAGCAGCCTCTGGGGAGGGGACAGCCACGCTCGGCTCAGAGGCACTGAGCCCCACAGCTACCTTGATTAGTCCCCCCTGGACCTGCCCCTCCCCTCCCCCACCTGTCCCCTCTGAGGCCCGGCCTGTCCACAGGTGATCCCGGCAATCTTCACAATGACCCTGCGTGTCTGGGGTGGGGGTAATGCCATCCTGTTTTACAGATGCAGAAATGGATGTTCAGAGAGGTTGGGCAAAGTAGCTTTTATCACGAAGCAAGTAGCTGGTTGAAATGGGACATGGGCCCTGCTGTGCCCAGACTCAGCCTCCTGTGTCACACCAGGCCAGCTCTCTGATGCCCGTGTCCCCTGCACCCCCAGAGCCAGCCCGGTTCTCCACACGGGCAGGGCTGGATGAGAGTGGAGGCAGAGGGAGAGGGTTTCAGAAGAAACATAGGATTTGCCTCACTGGAGGGGCCACCGAAGCTGCTTGGTGAGTTGCCATGAGTGCATGTGTGTGTGTAGGGGGGTGGCTGGGAGTGGTGGCAGGGGCTGAGATTGTTCAGGAAAGGAAGCATGTATGTTCTGCCCTGGACAGTCCCTGGGCTTCTAAGCTTTGGTCGTGGGTTCTTCCCAGCACCCTGTGTCCGGGGACAGTTCTTGCTTTATCACGGTGCCCCTGGTCCCCAGGGCTTCTCTCACTAGCCCTGGGTCCTGGCCCAAGCTGGGTGATGAGGTCTCTGCCTTCCCTGCTCCTGCCCTCCTCCTGGGGCAGCCCCTACCCCCACTGGCCTCACCGACTCCCCGGAGGCATTGGCTCCAGTAGGAAGACGCAGGCCTTCACAAACTCCATTGCATTTGAGCCTCCCTCCTACTCCACCAGGTACAGTTTCTTTAAGTCCTTTCCCATTTTGCAGATGGAAAGTCTGATGCTCAGAGAGGCTGAGTAACTTGTCCAAAGTCACACAGTGAGTAAGCCGTGGAGCCTGCATCCTTTGCCTCGAGCTGGAGGCGCGGAGGAAGCTGAATGCAGGTGCAGTGTTCATCCTTTGCACAAACCTTGGGGGTACATTAAGGAGGCACCTCCAGGCGGGATACTGGATGACTGTCTTATCCTCATTGTCCCTTGGTACCTGGTCCCTTTCTGGCTCCAGCCAAATATCTCACAGTGGGGCCACTACCTCCCTAGGGCTGGAGTCATCCTGGCCACAGTGGGGAGGGTAGATACTCTATTTCATGCCCTTCTCTACTGGCCCTGCTGTCTTCCAGAATCGGAGGACCCGCCAGTTTGCATGGCTATCTTATACTTTTCTTCCCTCCTTCTCCTCCTCCTCCTCCTTCTTCTTCTAATGTCAACTCTACCCCCAGTGTGGGACTTGAACTCACGACCCCAAGATCAAGAGTCTCATGCTCTACCAACTGAGCCAGCCAGGTGCCCCTTTGCTTGTTCTTTTTTTGCCTGTGTGTTTCCTAAGCGCCCATAGCGAGGAATTTGCATTTAGGTGGAGAAATAAAATCTCAAGACAAGGCAGGACTGAGAGAGATGTCCAGGTGTGTGTGAGGTGTGTGCATGGAGCTCACGAGTGAATCCTACAAGGGCAGATGCTGTGCGCAGCTTGTCTTTGTAGCCTGGCATGAAGTAGGTTCCAGGCACAGAGTGGGTGCCCAGTGCCTGTGCGCACAGATGTCCGGGCGCTCGGCCTGACCAGGTGGTGGCTCAGAGGGGAGGTCACAGTGGGCTGCAGGGGTCAGGAGCTCCCAGAGGAGCTAGAAGGGTTTGTGCAGGTACAGGTGCTCACCTTGGACTCCTGCAGAGCCTCTGCCCCTACACCCGTGTTGGTGACTCCTGCCCCCCTGTCCCTTCCGTCCCCGTCAGTCCGGCACTCAGTGGCTCGTTCATCCGGCAAGCGTGAATCAGTGCCTGTCTCCCGAGCAGGTGCGGCATGACTGTAGGACCCCTTGGGGCTCTGACTAGAGATGCAGGTAACCAAGGCCCAGTGAGGGAAGGGCTGCAAGGGTGGGAGCCCCCTGGCTGAGGGAGCAGAGGCCTGTGGGGGCAGCAGTTGTGGTCGGATGGCAGATTCTGGTAGGGACCTGAGTAAGGCTGGATGTTGCAGATCTGAGGAGGAGGTGAGACCTCAAGTCTCTGTCTCTGTCTCTGTCTCTCTCTCTCTCACACACACACACACACACCCACACACGCATGCATGGAGCCACCGAGGGTTGTAGGGAAGGAGCCATGTGTCAGACGGAGGCTAGAGTGGAGGCTAGAGGGTGGGGAGTAGGTCTGGGAACAGGAGCAGAAAGGGACAGTGGCCGTGAACCCGGGCCTGAGCTGCCACCCCCCCCCACCCCCCCACCCCCCAGAGGCCTCGAGCCCCCTGTGGAGCCCCAGGCCCAGCTGAAGCCAGAGCTGGTCAGACTGGGCCCAGTGCGGGCCCACCCCTCACCGTCTCCCATAGCCCTACTCACCCTGGAACAGCCACGGGCCAGGGGCCTTCTCCCAGGGCCTGGGCATCTTCCTGACCTCAAAACACCCTCCAGTCCCGGCTCTGCTGCCTGAAAACAAAAGTAGCTCTGGATTCATCACTGACCCTCTGAGTACCTTCCTTTCCTGAAAGCGCATTTGGGGAGAGGGCCTGGCTCTTGGAGTGGGAGGAAGGAGAGCAGGGCCACGCGCGTGTGCGTGTGGGTGTCCGTATGGTTCGGGGTGACTCCCAGCCTCCCTCATGCCTTCCCCCACCTCCCTCTCTGCTAGGAACCTCCAGGAACCTGGGGGCCCCCCTCGGGTTGTGCAACTCCCCCCACCTTTCTCTCCATGTTGCAATTTGCTGCCTTCACATTTTGCCATAATGTAGATTTTTCCACTTGATTTCCCAGGATTTGTCTTTTCATTGTTTTTCTCTCTTTTTAAATTTAAAAGGGGGGGGGGGAAAGCAAGGAAAAGAGAAAGGGAAAGAGAAAGAGGAGAGGAGCTCATGTCTGTGCTGGCCTCCTGCAGCGGCCAGCTTGTACCGTGAGGGGAAGGGTGGGTTCAGCCGTGGGGAAATTTCTCCTCCCTAGTCTGGAGCCCAGCCCCCCAGTGCTGTTTAGGCCAAGTGGACATCCTGGGTTGCAGAGTGTGATCCCAGGGCTCTGGGCGCTGGAGAAAGACAGAGTGGATGTGGAGTCCTCCCAGGACAGGGAGTGCTATGGATTGGGGTGCCCCATCCTGGCCACTCTGCCCACCCCTCTGCCTGTGTGCTGGCTGCTTAGCTCCTTTCTCAGGGCCTGGTGAGGGAGGGAATGAGATTTGGAGGACGAGACAGATGCCCAAGCCTGGAGGATGTGGCTGAGGCCTCTGGGGAGGAACCAGGGAGCCTAGGTCCCCTGACTGCCCCACCTCGTGGGCTTGGGGGAAAGCAGGCTGCCTTGGTGGGAGGGCCTTCGCTCTCTGCCTGCCCTGGCTTCCAGGGTGGGCCCAGCCCGTAAGTGGGGGTGCTGCGGAGGGAGGAGATCTGGGGGTTGCTTGGGGGGTGGCAGGATCGCGGGGATGCTTATTCAGACAGGTTGAGTGGGGAGAGCCATGTGGCAGGGGACAGGGAGGTGTGGGGAGGAGGAAAAAGTGGGCACAGGTGCAGTGTGTGTGAACCTAAGTCCACGGGGGCATTAGGGAGACCCCTCCAGGCAGGAAATCCGGCTGGCTGACTCCCCCTGGGCATCCCTTAGTGCCCGTGGCTTTCCACGTCCCCAGCCTCAAACAAGCGCGTACAACCCCAGGCAGTGGAGGACAGAGAAATGAGGTCATTTCAACAGCGAGCTCTCACTTGAGGATGGGATCTACAAGTCCAAAGTGTTTTGAGTTCCTGGCTGTCAGGCAAGGCAGCAGCTCCTAGGGAAAAGTCAAAGCAGAGTCCAAATCTGTGCCTCTTAAGCTGCACGGCCTGGCCTGAACTTCCCCGTCCTCTAGGACAAAACCGGGCGGAATGAGGGGATGCGGCCCCCACTTCCCGCCCTCACATCACCCTACTTACTCGTCTCTTCCTCTGCCCTGCCTCTGAGATGTTTTCTGCCACTGTGAGTGGGCCGTATGAGGGTGGGGGGCTCTGTCCTCCTCACGGCTGTATCCTAGCCTCGAAAACCTCCCCGGTACCTAACAAGCTCGGTAAACATCTGTAGACTCAGTGAAGGGAAAATCGTGGTAGCATGTGGGCACAGTGTGTTGTTGAACGCAGCGTGAAGCGTGGACGAGCCGGCAGCGGGCCTGGCACCGGTGGGCCTTCTGCCATGTGCTCCTGCTGGCCAGGAGGGCCGGTCCTTTCGCATTTTCCCTCGGGCTCATTGCTGTCTTTGCTGGTCTTGCTTTCTTTCCCAGCTAGACTGTGAGCTCCAAGGTAGGGAGTTTACTTGTTATCACTTCTCAACATCTGATTGTGCCAGGAACGGAGCGGGGCAATTCTCGAGTGAATGCATGCATGCATGAATGAATGCGGATGGATGGATGAGTGAATGAACAAACGAACAAATGCACAGGCCCGGCCTCGCCCTTGGGGAGTGTAGTTGAAGGCAGACACCGACACAGATACCTTGGCTGGGCCTGGAGAACACCGGGAAAGGTCACCAGGCCGCAAATGGAAAGGGCTCAGAGACCACAAAATACAACAGGCAACTGATATCAAGTTTTGCTAGTGGAGTCTCTATGTCACATTCAAGTCGGGGCAGGTGCCTGGAGCCCGGGGGAGTCACGGGGGACAGCTGGCCAGCTCATGGCCTGTTCTCAGGGGAAGAGCGGATTTCGGGAGCCAGAAGGCTGGCAGGAGAAGGGCGGTCCCAGACAGGCACCCCCCACCCCTCCCCTCCGGTGCACTGTGGATGCCACTGGACTGCGAGTGCTGAGCAGCTCCATTTCACAGATGAAATAGGGAGGCTGGGGTGTGCCCTGGCATGTTCTCCATCAGGCTGCACACGTGAGGACTGGAACGCCCTCACTGCCACTTGTGCCTGGAAGGTTTGTCTTGCTTGGGTCCTGGGGTCCACGTTTACCAAGCACGCGACGAATCTAGCAGACAGAAGCTCCTGCCTTCACACAGCTTTTGCTCAGAGGTACGTGCGTCTCCATACAGACCGCATCTTGTTTTATTATATGCGGTCTTTAAATCCCTCACAAATGGGACAGATCAGGTTGCGATTTGCCTTTTCGAGCGACTTTGTGTCCTCCCAGGATTTTGTTGGGCCGACACACGAGAGCTGTTTTCTTTCCATTGGGCAAACACCCATTTCTCCGATCTTCTGTTGTAAAATATTTAGGTCATTTCCGTTTGTTTGCTATTGCGAACGGCGCTGTGGTACATGTCTGGCCGGCTCCCCGTCCCCATGTGTGCGTTTCTGGGGAGGAACGCAGAAGGGGGCGGGCCGGCTTGTAGGCAATCCACACACTTCACTTTACCGGATGTCGCCCTGTGGTCTCCAAAGTGTTCCTTGGACACTCCCTCGTGGAACTGTCCAGCTTTCTCAGACTAGAGGCAGGGCCTGGAGGGACGGGACCAAGGACAAGTCCGTTTTGGCAGGTGGGACGGCATAGGACGAGGGGAAGGTGTGGAGATAGGGCAGGCTCTGTGCTACCTTAGCTGGGGGTGTGCTGGGCACTCACTGCAGGAGGGAGCTTGGAGGGGTGAGGGGGCTGGCGGGGGCCCAGGGAGGTGAGGGGATGCCTCAACCTTCACTGTGGGTTTAGTCTGGGCTGTTACGCTGTGACAAAGCAGGCGGGAAGCAGTGAGAGGGCTGGCCTGGGTTTTAACCCCCTTGGTGCAGTGGTGAGAGCCTCATCGGGAGGTGGGGTCTGCCCCAGCTGCTGTGTGCCCCTGGGCAAAGCGCTGCTCCTCTCTGGCCTCATCCTCCTCGCTCCCTGTCCAGCTTGGGCCAGGAGGTCTCTGAGGTCCCCACGCCCGCATGTGCTCAGATGTTCTTGGCAAGTGCTTGTGGCTTCCTGCCCCTGGCCCTGTGAGCGGAGGCACTGACTTGGCGGGCATCGGAGCCTGTAGCTGGCAGCTGGGGTGCTTGCCGGGGGCTGGGAGGTTGCGGTGTGGAGTGAGGGGCTTGCCAAGGGGGGCTTAAGGGGCCATACCCAGATTCCTGCGTGTCCCCTTCCTTCTTATGATCCTGCGCCTGGAGTCTGGGAGAGGTAGGAGGCTCCAGCCTCTGATCAGAGAGTGTTTTTTGCCACTTAGGTTTAATTCAATTATATGTGCTCTCCGTATGGACCCTTGGATTATTACTTTATCCATTGAGAGAGGCCATGGGGAGAGGAGCAGGGGGTGCAGACAAGTGCACCGTCCCTGACAGAGAGGTTTGAAGAGGGCATCCCAGGGAGCGTTGGCCATGGTCCCCATGGTGATGGTGATGGAGCTGCAGCTTCGGGGACAGCACAGGGGACAGAGGGGACAGAGGGCTGGCGGGCTTGGTGTCTGACTTGGAGTCTTTCTGGGGCCGGGGAGGGGTGGCAGGAGGTAGGGGTCAACAGAGACCCAGTGACCCAGGCCTTTTCTTTCTCAGCCTAAGAGAGGGTTTGGACACAGACCCAGATTGCAGTCCCACTTACTGGCCGTGTCAGCTCCGTCAGCTACCTAGCACCTCCGAGCCTCAGTCCTCCTCTGTAAGATGGGGCTATGAGCACCCGCCCCAGGGTGTGTGAGGACTCGTTGCGCGCCAGGCCTGCAGTGCGTGTTTCAGTAAATGCTGGTCCCTCTGAGGCTACTCTGGTCCTCGGTGCCACTCACTACTGACAGCTTGCCTCATGTCAGCAGAGCCCCTGGTGAGCCAGCCACTTAATCCCCCATTCGGGGGTCCCTGGAGCAGCCGTGCTGACAATTGGGCAGCCACGCAAAGGGACCCTGTGGGTACTTGGTTTCTCACCCTGGGACAGTGACACCAGAGGGCGCTTACTCCAGAGCAGGCAGTGTGCTCAGACATGCCCATGTCTGTGGCCCGCAGGATGTACCCTTGACCTTGTACCCCAACCCATTGTCCACGTGGCCCAAGCCATGACACGTTGGACTGGCAGAAGGGGTGGTTGCCGGAGACAGATGGCTTGCGTTTCAACCCCTACCTCGCCACTGACTGTCTGTGTGACCTCGGGAAGCCACTTAACCTCTCTGTGCTTCAGTTTCTTCATCTAGAAATTGGCGATGTGCCGACGACACCCCAGATGAATGAATCCTTGTAAAATTTGCCGAATAATATTCACCGTGCGTCAGACGCTTCATAAATGTTCACGATTGTTGTTGAGCTCTGCGTAACCCCCCAAACTTCCCCTCCAATCCCCTCCCTCCCTTGGGGTTGTAAGAGTATCCTGCTCAGACCATACTCCCATCTCAGGCACCTTGTGGCTCACGTTCTAGCTGACAGAGCTGTGGTCACTTAATTCTTCTCTCACCAGCAAAATGAAGCGTGCAAGATACGCCCTGGGGTGTCAGGTAGGACCATCCCATGGATCCTCCTGGCGGGGGGGCATGGCCCAGAAAGACCACCTAATCTGTGAGTTCCTCCCTGTTTGAGAACAATTCGCTCCCATTCCCTGCTTCCCTCCCTTCTGCCCTGACCCTCCTCCTCCCTCCTGGAGCCAGGTGGCTCTTTCTTACCCCCCCGTCCAGCCGCCTCCCCTTGTCCATCTGTCTCTCCAGATGGGGGGGAAATGTCACAATTGGCCCACTTTCTAACTGGAAAGGAACCATATGGAGGGTTTAGCTGGGAGCAGAGGGTCTACCCAGCCGCCATTAGTGCGGGGCCAGCGCTGTGGGCAGCAGATTGGCTCCCTTTGGCTCTCTCTGCAGGACCCGGGACTGGAGGGACCAGTCCTACCCAGGCACCCTCCCTCCTTCTCTCCTCCTCTCTCTTTCCCATGAGCTCTGATGACCATGGTCTTCTGTAGCGCTTGGGATTTCTTTGGTGCCTAAGGAGAGACCTCAGGAGCTCCGCCGGCCCCAAAGAGGCAGAAAGTAAGGGAGGGGGGTTCTGGTCAGTGGGTAGGGGCAGAGGGCTGCTTTGCCTGCTGCGGAGAACCAGGGGGTCTACTTCCTGGGGACAGGGATGTGAGAGTGCCCGTGTGTCGTGTGGCCCCAGGCCTGGCAGGTGCCTGGCGCAGAGCAACCCCTCTTGTAGCGAGGGTACCTTGTTTCTCCCCAGAGTGTCCCACATCTGACTGCTTACGCCTCCTCCCTCAGACTCAGCTCAGGGTCACTGCCTTTGGGCAGCCCTTCCTGCTTGCCACCTCCCTCCTTGCCCAAGGGTAGAAGCCCTTCCTGGGTGGTGGGGCTTGGGTTTTGATACTTTTCCTGGTGGGGTAGGGTGTGTGTCCCAGGACTGTGGGCCCCTCGCAGCGCAGGCCCCCACACAGAGGTGCGTGGAACCTGTGCAGAAGCATCAGGTGGCCTCGGCATGGGCAGAGAGGCCATTTGGAAGCCCAAGGGTAGCAGCAGCCGGGTGCCCAACCAAGGTAGATGGTTTGAGGCATTGCTGGGTCCCCAAGGGATCCTGTTTGGGGTGGAGCTGGGCTGAGACCCTTGAGCAGAACCCAGAGGAGGCCGACAGTCTTCGATAAAGGATCTGCTTCATTAAGAATAACCCCCCACACTTTTCTATCCGCCGAGCCCTGACTCTGCCACCCGGGGCCCTGGGGTTCTTAATCCCTGGGGGCTCCCCTGCTCCGTATCCCAGCAGGGGCAGGGAACCGTGTGGCCCTGGGCAAGCTACTTCTTTTCTCTGAGCCTTAGGTTCCTCGTCTGTCAGGTGCCGTTGATACCAGAAACAGTGGTCCACAAGTGCTTTTGTGCCAGCTCAGGTGGGATTTGGATGCATGAATGACACCTGTCTCCCGCCAGCCCTGGAGAGACATGTCTAAGGCTGGGGACTGGCTGGGGAAATCTAAAGTGCTCCCAGGGTTTCTGTGAGCCTCACAGATTCTGTGAACCTGGCCCTCAGATTGACGCTGCCTCCCGGATGCTCCCGCAGGCATGGGGCTGGGCTTCTTGTAGGGGAATGAGCTCAGGAGATAGGCAGGCCCTGGCGTCTTTTCTCCCCCACCCCCCCCCACCCCCACCCAGGACCCAGGCAGGCAGGCAGTGGGCCAGGGAAGAAGGAGAGACAGGGGGGCTCCCAAAGACTCCCTGACCCCTTCCGAGCTCCTCCTGAAGCACTCTGTTGGAATGGCTCTTGAACTCCCAGCTGGGAATTTGCTCACGAATAAGATGGGGAGAGGCACCCTGCAGGGCCAAGGAGTGGAGTGGGAGGGGCGCCTGGGTGGCGCAGTCGGTTAAGCGGCCGACTTCAGCCAGGTCACGATCTCGCGGTCCGTGAGTTCGAGCCCCGCGTCAGGCTCTGGGCTGATGGCTCGGAGCCTGGAGCCTGTTTCAGATTCTGTGTCTCCCTCTCTCTCTGCCCCTCCCCCGTTCATGCTCTGTCTCTCTCTGTCCCAAAAATAAATAAAAAATGTTGAAAAAAAAAATTAAAAAAAAAAAAAAAAAAAAAGGAGTGGAGTGGGAGCTGGGGAGCCTACCTACGGAGGAGTCTGTGAGTGCCCGGAGAGGAGCTTGGGAAGACCTGGATGGCCGGCCGGCCCGGGATGTGCCCGGGATGTACCCGGTTTTCCCGGCTCGTACATACGCAGGATGTACGGGTACGAGCCAGCAGCCACACGGTGCTCTTGCCGAGGGGGCCTGTTGATAATATGTGCACTAACTCACTTAGCTTTGTAACAACCCTGTAAAGTAAGTAGTAGGAGTGTCTTCACTTTGTAGATGATGTATTTGAGGCACAGAGAGGTTCAGTAACCACCCTGACGTCACACAGTAAGTAGTAAGCAGCAGAGCTGAGGTTGACACCTAGGCGGCCCAGCTCCTCAACACTGCTGTATCGTCTCTTGCTAGCAGCCTGTTTATATATGGGGGAACTGAGGCACAGAGAACTTAAGTGACATGTCCAGGGTCATCCAGCTGGTGAGTGGTGGAAACGAACTTTGTAGTGTGGCCGTTGTAAAAAAAATTTTTAACACTGTATTTATTTTTTGAAAGAGCACTAGTGGGGGAGGGGCAGACACACACACACACACACACACACACACACACACACACAGAATCTGAAGCAGGCTCTAGGCTCCGAGCTGTCAGCACAGAGCCGGCTGCAGGGCTCGAACCTGTGAACCGGGAGATGATGACCTGAGCCACAGTCGGACGCTTAACCAACTGAACCACCCAGGTCCCCTGTACTGTGGCTGTTCTAACCACACAGCCTGTGCCTAGAAATCAGGACTTTGGAGTTAGGGGTCCAGCTGGGGGACCAAGGGCAGCCCCTGGCCTCCGTCTCCTGGAGTGAGTGTGTGTCCGAGGGGGTGGGGTGAAGAAGGGACAGACCTATGCTGCCTTGCCCCCCCTCCCCCACCCAGGCTGACTGGTGCCCTTCCCACAGGGGGCGTGTGCATTGCTCAGTCGGTGAAGATACCACGGGAGCCCAAGCCTGGGGAATTTGACAAGATCATCCGGCGCCTCCTGGAGACCTCAAATGCCAGGGCGGTCGTCATCTTTGCCAATGAGGATGACATCAGGTGAGGGCAGGTGGCCGCGGGGTGGGGGTCGGGAGCCAGTCATGGGGAGAGCGGCAGGTCCTGCTAGAGACCTTGCTAGACAAGCCTGACCCCACCTAGGATCCGGAGAGGTGGGGTGGGTAAGTGTGTGAGCTGGGAGACCCCTCAGGCTGGGGCGCAGGCTACTGCTAATGGGTACCCCTCCCGCCTCCCCTACTCTGTTTCCTACATCCGTTCTGCCAACTGGGGTAAGCCGGTACTTTAACAGAGGAGTTAAGGTCCTGGGCTTTGAGCCAAAGCACTTAGGTTCAAATCCTGCTCTCCCTTCTCCTAGCACTGTGACCTGAGGCAAACTTCTCAACCTCTCTGTGCCTCTTTATTGCTTAAAAAAAGGTGGGGGGTTAATGATGCCTGCCTGAGGTTTGAGAACTGAATGCAAGAATGTACATAAAGGGCTTAGAGCAGAGTCCTGCCTAGCAGGTGCCCAGTGTGTGGGGAGCCCCTGCCTCCTTTCCTGGACAAAGCTTGGAGCAGTGGGAAGAGGCCTGGGCTGCGGTTCTAGTCCTGCTTGGGTACACACTCACCCCTGAGCCTCAGTCCCCTCACTGAGCATTTGCAGAGGAAATGGGTGGGCTTTGGGTGCGAGGACCACACAGTATAAATGCTGGGTCAGCTCACCTGTCTGCACGTCTGCCTCTCGTCCTGAGTCAGAATCTCGGGAGCACTTCAAAGATGACCCCTGAGTATCCACCCCTATTAACCCACTTCCCTTCTTCCTGCCTTTCCCCCTGCTACTACCTCTCAGACTGATATCAAGGCCAAGGGGGGGGCCAGACCTCCGCGATTCTCCTGAGGGGGAGAGACACAAGCTCTGAGCTCGGGGAGCCCCAGTCTGGGGAGGGGAGACACAGCCCTCCCCTCAGGGAGCCTCAGCCTGAGGGGGAGACGCAGCTCAGAGTCTGGTGGGGGAGGCATGGCCCTGCATTTGTAGAGGAGGATGAGACGGTAGGAGTGATTCTCCCCAGACCTCCTCCCTCAGATAGCTGGCCTGAGGCGTCATAGCGTGCTGTGCCCTCAGGCCTCCCCTGCCCTCCAGCCCGGCCAAGGCCCCCTGTCCACCCCTGCCCCCATGCGCCTCCTACCCTGTTGCTACCCAGTGTCCATCTGGGTCCTGTTCCCTCCGACACTTTCCCCACTCGGTAAGGACCCCATCCTGGACTCCTGAGTTGCAGCAAAACAGACTTCCCCCAGGAGTCACTGCCAGGTCCCTGCAAGGAAGGAGGGGGAAGTTCTGGAAGATCATTAAGGCCTCAAAAGCCAAAAGACCAGCTCTAAGGGGGAGGTATCTCAGGCAGTGAAAGGCTGGGAAGGGGGAGTCAGGCTGCTGAGCCCGGAAGTTGCTCCTGCCCCCCTCAAGGCTTGAAAGCCTTGAAAGGCTTGAAAGCCCCTTAAATTCTGCCCCAGGACATTCCTGTTACCCACAGGTCTGCCAGCTCCTGGGGCAGGAGGGCCCCTTCAGAGGTCCTTTGCCTCACTTAAATCACTGGTCCCTGCATTCCTGTCCCCGCCCCCACCCCAAAGCCTGGCGCTCAGATCCCATACCCCACCCAGGGGTGCACCCCGCTCTAGACCCCCTGCTTAGCTCAGATGGACCCATGTGCTGGGAGGGAGAGATGAAGGCACTGGGCCATGTATCCCACAGAGGGGAGGGCTGACTCCAGAAGGACCGGTAGCAGGAAGTGTGGGGTGGGGGGTGCAGAGGCATTTCTGGAAATCCACATGTATTTTCAGAAGCAAACAGAAGTAAAAATAAACCCAGGTGACTTTGCAGGGATGGAGGCCTGGGAGCTCTGGTCATCTCTGGCTGGTCAAATGCAAGTGGGTATTAATAGGGCTGTGGGTGTGGCTTCTGAGCAGCCCCCACCCCCCGCTAGATTAATGTGCCCTGGCGGGTGGGGGGCTGCAGCAAATTTGGGGGACCGGGAATATCGAGAGTTGGGAGATGCTGAAGGAGGGAAGGTATGGGCTCTGTGGCCTGGAAACATGTTTGTCCCTGGCAGCCCCAGGCTGTCCCACCCCAGCTGGCTGCCTCCTGCACAGGCCCAGCAGCCACTCTCAAGCCCTGGTGGCTGTGTCCCCGTTTCCAGCATCATAGCCTCTTACTTGCTGTGCAATCCCGAGCAAGTTGCTTGCCTCCTCTGTTCTCCAGTCTCCCCGTCCCACCCACCCCCCCCCCGCCCCCCATGGGAAGCACTGGGTTGGGGGAATTCTTCCCAGTCCTTCTTGGTTTTCTCATCCCTGAGCATCTCCTGTGGGCTGTGCCCTGTGCTGGGCTCTAGGGTCCCTGATTTGATTACGACCAATGTCACAGTAGGACTGTGACACCCTCCATCCAGGAGGGTGTGGAAAGCAGCTCTTTGGAGGCCCTGGGCTTTTGGCACTGGAAGAGGTGGGATGGAGAGGGCTCTGCTGGCAGGGAAGCCCCAAGTGCAGAGGAGTAAGGGTGTAAAGTGTGTGTGTGTGTGTGTGTGTGTGTGTGTGTGTGTATGTGTGTGTTCGCATGTGCACACATATACATGTGAAAAGGATCCAAGAGATGTGGTCGTGGGATTAGGGCCAGGTGACACGAACCCGAGAAGATCCAGGCTGGGTAGATGTAGTTCCAGGGGCCTGAGTCAGATACGGGGCACATACGGTGCAGGGACAGACGTGGCCCTGGGGGCAGGAGTGGGTCTGGGGGAGCATGCTAGGCCTGTGGGCAGGGGTGGGCCCAAGGGACAGGCAGGGGCTACAGGAACAGGTATGGATTGAGAGGGGGGCGGCCATGGGCCTGTAGGCAGGTGTGGGGCAGGGGGAACGATGGGCCTGGGGGGACAGGTGTGTGTCTGGGCAGGGTAAGCCAAGGGCCCCCAAGCAGGTGTGGCCAGGGTGGGGCAGTTGCACGGGCAGACACGGCTGGGCTGGGCTGGCGTGTGTTCCCACAGGCATGTGCTGGAGGCAGCACGGAAGGCTAATCAGACAGGCCACTTCTTCTGGATGGGCTCGGACAGCTGGGGCTCCAAGAGCGCACCTGTGCTGCACCTGGAGGAGGTGGCGGAGGGTGCTGTCACCATCCTCCCCAAGAGGATGTCTGTGCGAGGTAGGCCCGGCAGCCCCGGGGGGCCGCGTGCCGCCGCTCTTGCCTGCCACCACTGTCGGGGTCATCCCCAGCTGTTCCTCCTTCCGTCCCCCTCCTCCATTCCTCGCCCAATCCTCATCTTCCCGCTTCCCGCCTCTTTCCTCCACCTTGGCCCACACCTTCTTTGTGCTGATGTTCTAGGCTGCGCGGCCTTTCTGGCTACACTCAGCCCCGCTGGGATTCAAATCCAGATTCAGGACCTTTCTTCTCCCTTCTCAGATATTTTTGGGCGTGGGGAACATGGGGCACGTGTGGCACATACAGGAAGCTTATTTATCAAGGACTTTCCTTCATCCCCAAACACTTCTCTCATCTGGGACGAAGAGGCAAGGCCCTCGCCCTGCCTGGGGCAAGTCCTCTGTCAGAAGGGGCTGGGAGCTCCCAGCAGGTGACAAGAAGAGGGTGCTGTGCTGGGGGTGGGGGTGGGGGGCAGGGTTCTCCCTGCAGGGCTGCCTGGGTCTGGCAAGCCCTGGGTGGTGTTGGGGTTGGGTCTGTCCTGCCCGGCATCCCTTCTTCTTGGGGCAGAACCCACAATTACCCTGGGCAGGGACGGACTGCCCTGGCCAGAACCTCGCTGTGAGTGAGGCGTGAAGTTCCCATTAATGGCTCAATTTGGCAGGGATCTCACTGTCCTCACCACAGGGGAGGCAGACTCCCAGAGCCTTCTCCCCTGCTCTTGCTTCGTTAAATAGAATGCAGCACTGATGGAGCTGGGAAGGCCTGCAGACATCTGTCTCTACCGAACTTTCCAAGACACCAAGGCCGGAGCATGGGAGGCACTTGCTCAAGGTCACACAGCAGTGTTCTCTCTTTGCCCTGAGGCAGAGGGAGTACAGGCCACAGAAGTTTCCACATTACCCTTCTCAGCCTCGAGCCATAGTAAATACAAAATAACAGTAACTCTGGCTATTGGTAGACATCTCATTTAGTCTTCTCAGCAACCCCACAGGACACTTTTATCCACATTTAGTAAATGAATGCATTAAGGCTCAGAGAGATTAAGTGGCATATAGTGGCTATTAAGTCGCATAGCTGGGATTAGAACCCCAGAACTTGCTTGACAAAGTCCCTTTCCTCTCTGGGATATTAGAGAAGACTTTGAGCAGTGGTTCTCACCTGGGGGTGATTTGACCCCCAAACGCCCTTTGGCAATGTCTGGAGACATTTTTGGTTGTCACAACTGGGGGGGGGGGGAGGCGGTGATGCTACGGGCATCGAGTGGGTGGAGTCTAGGGATGCTGTTCACATCCTGCACTGCACAGGACAGTCCCCCACAACAGAGAATGATGGGGCCCCAAGTGTCCAGAGCACCAAGGCTGGGAGGCCCTATCCTAGCCCAGTCCCTCACCGATGTCAGCTTTTCTCCAGCAGCTGGCTCCTACAGCCACTGAGCCTCCACTTGAACCCGGCCCTAGACAGGAAGCTCACCACATGGTGTGGACCCTACTGAACTTCTGGAACTTTTGGCCCACCCCAAAGAGCTCAGTCAACTGGGCACATTACCTGGAACAGTCATCAATACAGAAGGGGCACTGGGAGGAGAGCCGAGGCATTCTTCACCCGCCAGCCTGCCCACCCCGGGGGGGGGGTGGGGGCTGGTTCTGGGCTTAGAGCTGTGTTGGTGAGTCCTCTTTGGAACATCTGAAGGAGGAAGCCGTGTCTGTCAATGATGGGGCAGTTCTGGACTTGAAGGCAGAAGATCTAGGCCCTGGTCTTGCTGTGTGACCTGGGTCATCCCCTCCCCTCTCTTGTCTGGTCTTTTCAGAACCAGAGAGCTTAGGTGCCCCCAGCTTTGGTCAGCCCCCACCAGACTCTCTGTTCTGATCGCAGGACGCCCAGGTGGCTCCTTCTCACAGAGGCCCGATATTAGCATTCTGGTGGTTAAAAGGCAAAGCACCTCACCGGGCACTTCTCTTCCATAAAGGCAGCAGTTGTAAGATTACACGTGCTCCCCCTGGGACTTAATACAGCTCTTTTCATCTTGAATGAAATGAAAAGCTCCACATTTTGTTTTTTTTCCCCGGCCGGGCCCTGGATCAGAGGCTATGCTCTTCCCTTCCTCCCTCCCTCTGCTTGGGGCATCCCTAAATCTCTGGGTAGTGGAGGCGGCAAGGGCTGGGGGCAGGTGGGGAAGGGGGGCGCGAGGCCCTGACGTCTTGGTTGGTTCCCTGCCAGGCTTCGACCGCTACTTCTCCAGCCGCACGCTGGACAACAACCGGCGCAACATCTGGTTTGCCGAGTTCTGGGAGGACAACTTCCATTGCAAGCTCAGCCGCCACGCGCTCAAGAAGGGCAGCCACGTCAAGAAGTGCACCAGTGAGCACGCGCGGGGCGGGGCCAGGCTGGGCCTGGGGGGTGGGGGGTGGGCCTACCGCAGGAGTGGGGCGGGCCGTGGGGGGGGGTGGAGCCTGGGGGCGGGGTTTGAGGGGGCGGTTCGGGGCCATTCTGGATGGAGGGCTTGGGTGTGGGAGGGCTCAGAATCCGAGAAACACGAAAATGCTCTCATGCATACTTGATGCTGCTGGGGATGGTGGGGGGAAGGGGCTCCTGGATGTCGGCAGAGTTTCCCTCCGGCCTGTGGCCACCTCGGGGTCCATCTGGATGTCCCTAGGACGAGCCCTCGGGGTCCATCTGGATGTCCCTAGGACGAGCCCACAGAATTGACCCCAGCTGCCCTGTGTGGGAGTCCAGAAGCTCACCGGTGTGAGCATTGTGCAGAAACCTCTCGGTTCCCTCAGCCATTCAACGAACGCCAGTTTGATTCTCAGGGTGTGCCTGGCCCTGTTCTAAGCGCTGTGGATATAGCACCGAATGAGAGTCAAAAATCTCTTGGAATTTTTATCCTAATAGGAAAACGTTTAATCGAGATAAATAAATCAACTATAGAATATGTCAGAAAGAAAATGTGCAGTAGAAACAAAACAAAACAAACCAAAAAAAGAGAGATGGCCTTCCTGTAAAGGTAGCATTCGGGCATAGTCCTGAAAAGGATAGGGAATGAGCCCCAGGAGGATGGGACAATGGGTCCGTTTTACAGATTGGAAAAGAGGCTTAGAGAAGGTAAGTAAAGGGACCTGAGTTCTCATAGATGGAGGGTGGTTGAGCAGGATTTGAACTCAGGTCTGAGCTCTAGGCCCTAAGTCCCCTAGGGTAGCCATCATGGTGTGTTCACATTTGTATACATTCAGGTGTGGGTCCTTGTGTGCTCTTGGTCTGGGCAGTCCTGTAGCAGGATCCTGCCTCAGTGACTTTGAGGGGGCTCCGGGTGTCTTCAACATGAGTGGTACCTATGTGAGGATGGTGAAGTCCCTCTTGTACCCTTCTGGGCTATTCTGTGTAGCTTGGGAGGAGGGCCAGATGAGCACAGGGCCACCTGACTGGGTGCAGGGACATGCTGCATGGAATGTTAGGCAGTGGGGAGATCGCCAGGGCTGGGGGAGGAGGAAGCGTGATTAGGTTGGTGGGCAGGTGAGGTGGATGCTGCCCTCTGGTGGCCAGGGCCCTCTGGGAATCAGGAATATTGGCCACTTAGGACCATGGGTATCCCCTGGGGCCCAGCAGGCAAGCTCATGTGCGGGTGTATGTGGCAGTGTGTGTGTGCACACACGGGTGTGTGTGATTGTGTATGTGCATGAGTTGGTATGTCTAAGGGAGAAGGGGTATGTGTGTATTTGTCTTATGTGGGGGCTTATGTTCCTGGATGAGCTAATAACCATAAATACCACTGTGTGTTAAGTATCTGTTGTGTTCCAGATACTTTACAGACATTATCTCATTTCACTCTTAAAACAGCTCTAGGGACTTTTGTGATCCCCGTATTATACAGGATACTATGGGGAGTCAGAGAGGCCAAGCAACTTGCCAAAGGCTGCACAGCAAATGCCTTCATCAGGCAGCAATCACGGAGGAGGTTTAAGAAGTACAAACATGCCTGAGCACAGGAGACTGAACCTTCATGGGTAGGGTGACCGAGCTTCTTGTTCACTCCTTTTCTCCTGGTATAATGTTTGAACACATCCCTTTTACTCTTAAAAGCGCCTAAGTGGCGTTGGAAAATGGTGAGTTCACCCTGATTATAGGTCACCAGGCCTGACTCGAGGATGGGAATAGGTGAGACTGGAGCTGGGGGCAAGATGGGTATCTGGGGCCTCCCGTGTCTAGCCTGCCAAAGGCGAGGGGCTTTCTGGAGTCACCTCTTGGTCTGGGAGGGGCGGGAGGGAGAGGGCCTTGGTCAGCCCCCGTAGGCTCTACCCAGACGCCCAGGTCTCGGGTCAGGATTCGCAAACGTCTCCCGCCGCCACGCTGGTGAACTGGGGAGAGGGGTACATCTCCGCAGCCCCGAGGGAGATGTTTGGGCTGTAGGAGCAGGTGGAGGAAGGAGGCCTAGAGCAGAATCCAGAAGAGTGTAGAGCTTCCCTGCGAGCCTGAGGCACGCTCTGTGACCTCTCTGGGCCTTTGCTTTCTTATCTGAGAAATGGGATTGATGGTGAACCGGGTCAGAGAGTATCTCGGGGTGGAAGTGACAAAGTATTAATGAAGAACTTGATGAATTGGGAAATGGTGGCTCTCAGGCCCGACTGTGCATCAGAATCACCTGGGAGCTTTTAAAACTATACCAGCACCACCCCAGACCCATTACATCAGAACCTGAGGGGTGGGGCCTGGCCTACGGGTTTTGGGAGAGCTCCCCCAGGCGATTTTATGTGTACCTAGGGTTGGGAACCGGGGTGGGGACAGCCTTGTTCACGGTGAATTTCCATGGGAGCTTTTAAAGCTACCGATGCCTGACTCCCACCCCCAGACATTCTGAGGGAATTGGTTCTGGGTGCAACCTGGGCATCGGGATTTTTTTAAAAAGTCCCCCGGGGGCGGCGCAGTCGGTTAAGCGTCCGACTTCGGCCGGGTCACGATCTCGCGGTCCGTGAGTTCGAGCCCCGCGTCAGGCTCTGGGCTGATGGCTCGGAGCCTGGAGCCTGTTTCCGATTCTGTGTCTCCCTCTCTCTCTGCCCCTCCCCCGTTCATGCTCTGTCTCTCTCTGTCCCAAAAATAAATAAAAAACGTTGAAAAAAAAAATTAAAAAAAACAAAAAAGTCCCCCAGTGGTTCTACTGTGCAGTAAAATGTGGCAGCCCCTGGCTCAGAGGGAGAGGTGGTGATGGGAGGGAGGACGGCTTGCACCCCAGACCTGCAGATTGGGGGAAGGCATGAACAAAAGAGCTGAGGCTGGCATGAACACAGGTGGTGAGGAGAAGGACAGCACGATACAGCTGACCCTGAGCCCTCCTGCTGTAGCTGAAGCCCCGGGAGAGGCTGGCAAGAGTCCCAGCGTGGCCCCAGGTCAGGCACGGTGAGCCTGTCTATCTCGGGCTACGTGAGGAGCAGGGCTACAGCCAGGAATGTTGGTTCGTGGGGCCTGAGACCCACCCTGGGTGAGGGGGAGGCGGCTCTGGCTTCCCATGGCCCCACCCAGGTTTGAGCTGAGCCGCTCCCTTAGGAGAATATCTTAGGCCCGGGGGCCTGGGTGACACCCACGGAGTGCTGCTCTGCCCCGGGACAGCTGGTGGTGGGGGCGGGGAGGGCAGGGGAAGGACTCATCCCCGGGTCTGGATCTGAACTCTGTGTCCTCCCTGCTGTGAGACCTTGGACAGGTCATTTCACCTCTCCGATTGTCAGAGAAGGCAGGGGAGTCACTGCCCATCTCTGTGGGCTGTGGTGAGGATGGGGGCGGGGGGATACCGTGCACGAAGAGGCTAGCTGCAAAGTGATGTGTATGATCAGTGTTGGTACCGTGGTTGTTGATATGGAGGGTGAGTGGGAGAGGGGGATTTCCAAGTCTGTTGGTACCAATTCCGTCAGCTGTAGGATCCCGGATGCAAGAGGACAGTTGGTAAAGGCACAGGTGCAGCACCCATTTTAGGGAAGAGGCTACTGAGGCCATTTGAGAACATCATAGCACTAGAAAATTGGCAGAACTGGATTTATACCCAGGCAGCCCGGCCCTAGGGCTGGTGCTGCTGTCTCTCCTGTGTCCTTCCTTCCCACTTCTCCAGGCCCCCTCAGTCTTGCCGCTCCCCCCCACCCCCGCCCCCACCAGCCCAGGCAGGCTCTCTGTTCTCTACGTACCCCCAGTCTGTCTCCAGAGTCTGGCTTCCCACTTACTTCTTCCAGGACGCCTGGCCCTCAGCACTTGGTGGCCTCCTATTGGCCCACTCTGGTCCCCTTGATGCGAACAGATTCCACAGTTGGCCTCTGCCTGTTTCAGTCCCACATGCCGCTCCTGGAGGGCGCCACTTCCCCAGCACCTCCAGCCTGCGTGCCGAATGGCTGGGGAGAGAACGGCTGTGACCGGACATAGTCTCAAAAGAGCAGCAGATATTGGCATTTGGAGATCGGGCTGGTATGTCTCCAAATGGTAAGGGTGAGAGCAGACCTGGGTGTGAGGCCTGGTGCGGCCGCTTCCTAGCTGTGGGACCTTGGCAGGGCGTTTTACCTCTTGAGGCCTCGGTTTCCTCACCTGTAAAACGGGAATCACGGTACCCATGGCCATCCCCGTCCCAGCAGAGCTGTCTCGCTCCCCTTTTCCCAGGGAAGGGATGGAAGTGATCTGTGGGGAGCGCTTGCAAATTGCCCAGGGACCATCCTTCACCTGAGCCAGGTAGGGGTCCCTGAGTGGCGAGTCTTTGCAGCTGTCAAGGCCCAGGGGAGCCCTCCCCATCTCCCGGGCCCCTCCCTGGGAGCACGCAGAGAGGGTTCGGGAATTAAAGCCGTAAACAAGGCAGATGTAGCATCTATCTTTTTGACAGCCTGCCAGCCAGGTGATGGCTGAGCAGAGGAAGGCCCGGTTTATGAGGAAACAGGAGAAATTTACTGCCTGCTGTTCCCAGGGGCTGGGAACTCCGAGAGGGAGGGTGGCCTCATGGCAGCTGGGATGTGTGGGGAGACTCCTGTCACGCAGACCGCGCTAACAGCCACAACACCACCACCAATGGTAACAACAGCTAGTCGTTAGATAGCATTTGTTACTTGTCAAGCTCTGTTCTAGTGGTTTGCTTTTAATCTTCCTGGCAACCTCTTTTACAGATGAGGAAACTGAGGCACAGAGAGGCTAAAGACTTGCCCAAAGTCACAAGATCATGAGTAGCAGAGGCTGGGATTTGAACCTGGCCAGTCTAGCTCCACAAATATCCCGCCTCAGAGCAGCTGATGTCCTAGCCCCGGGGCCTTCCTGGCTATTCCAAGCCTGGCTTTGAAGGATCTTCCTATTCGCACGTTCCCAAAGGAACCCAAGAAAGCCTCCTTCCTGGGGGAAGGAGGGAAGACCAACATTTGGGATTACCCATTATCTCCAGTGGGTGCCAGCCCATGCCACCCATTAGAGCAATTCATCTTTACTCAAGCCATCAGCCACTTGGTGGCCGGAGGGCTCCCTGCCACCCCCCGGCCCCCAGTGCCGCTTCTCACTGGTTCCAGCGGCTTTCACGGAGGCTGATTGCATGCCACCCCCGTGCTGGGCTCTGTAAGGGGCACTGGCCTGCCCGGGGAGCTCCCACTGCAGCTGGGAGACAATACAGCTTTTCAGACAAGGTGACGGTGGGTAGGATAGCCTCAGCAGTCAGTGCCACGGGTCTCCAGGGAGGGCCGAACCGTGAGCCTGGAGAGAGCAGACTCAGGAAGTCACTTGGAAGGAAATGGAAAGTTCTGGGGGATCAGGGAGGTTGCACTTTTAAATCATGAGGTCAGACGTTCTTGCAGAGAAGGTGATGCTTGAGCCAAGACCCAAAGGTAGTGAGAGAGCCAGCCGTGTGGAGACCCGGGAACGAGCTTGCCAGGCGGAGGGCACAGTGCGTGCAAAGGTCTGGAGGCAGGCTCACACCTGGCAGGCCTGGGGAGCAGTGAGGAGGGCCCAGTGGTTGAAGCGGAGAGTATTAACAGGAAGGAGGTGAGGTTAGAGACGCGGGGCTGGCTGGCCCATCCCAGTGGGCCTTGTAGGCAGTTTGTCGGGATTTAGTCTTTTATGCAGAATGAGACAAAGCCATTGCGGGGTTTGAAAAGAGGATTGATGTGATCCGATTCCTGTTCTCACAAGCTCACTCTGCGGCCTGGAAAGGAGGTGGGGTGAGGGTAGAGTGGGAGACCAGTTCAGAGGCCAGTGCTGTAGCCTGGGCAGGAGGTAATGGGGCCTGGAGCAGGTGGTGGCCCTGGAGGTGGGAAGGGGTCAGATTTCTTTGTCCGTTTGGCAGAGTGGCCATGGAGTTCACTGGAGGATTTGAGGTGAGAGAAAGAGGACAGGAAATCAAGGGTGGCTGCATGGTTCTTGGGCGTGCACGAGATGGGTGGAGGAAGGCTGGGCTGGGGGGGGGGGGAAGCCAGGAGCCCAGTTTAGGCCTGAGATGCCTGTTGGATGTGGGTGTAGAAGCCTGGCTGGCCTTGGGATTTGGGGAGTTGTCAGCACATGGATGGGGCTGGCTGGGGACACCAAGGGAGGGAGTGTCGTTGGGGTCCCTGCACTGAGCCCTGGACACTGAGATGTCAAGGGGTGGGGAGAGGAGCCGGCACAGGAGTGGAGACCAGAGCTCGGTCCCCATCATGCACTGTCACGCTGCAGGTGAGATGGGACGGAGAACGGGTGAGGGGATTTGGCAGTGTGGGGAGACTCCTTGGAGAGATGGGTGCCAGACCAGGATTGGAGTTGATCAGGAAGACAAGGGAGAGAAATTGACGATGGTGGGTAGGAACAATGCTTTGGAGAAGTTCCATTGTACACAGAGAAAGAGGGATGCTAGCTGGGGGCGGGGTGTGTGGGTCAAGAGAGGGTTTTTGTTTGTTTAAATGGGGGGAATGACAGCATATCTCCACGCCGATGGGAAAGATCCACTGGAGGGAAAGCCAGGTTCTGCCGGAAGAGGAAGGAACATGACTGGGTGATGGGGGAAAGGAGGCGACCGTGTGGGGCTACTGTGTTTCCTGTCCCTGGAGCTGCCTCCCCTTTGCCCCCAGGTCCCGTCCTACCCTGTCCAAGAGAGTTAAGCCCAGGCTCTCCTCCTGGGCAGAGGTGCACAGGCCTTAGAATCGGCAAGGGGCAGAGAACGGCCTTGCTTGCTCTTCTCCAGGTATTACTCTTGTCTAGTGGTCCTGGGTGCCGGGTGCCTTTCACAGACCAGGGGACCAGAACTCAGAGATGCTAAGCAACTCACCAGGACTGCAAGAGGCCGAACGGGGGAGGGGAGGTTCAGGCTGCTCCCATCTGGCCCCGACACACATATCCTGTTTCTCGAACTGGGGATCTGTGAACATCTGGAGACATGTGCTTGAAGTCAGACTCTCAGGGACCTAGGAGTTCCAGGACGAGACTTGAACTTTGCTTTTTCATGCAGCGGCCATCCAGAAGGTATCTTTACCAATTTCAGAGACAGAGCTTCTCCACTGCTGTGGTCATCTGCAATTGGGAGTCTCTGTCACAGCTGGGACCACCAACTTCCAATGTCAATATTTTCATCCTGGGGTCATATTCTTGCGGGTCCGCAAGAATCGTTTACCTTCGAAAGGGGCCTGCAGCTGGGCTGTACCACCACAGAGCCAGAGAGAACACCTGGGAGACAGGAGTCCTCCTCGACTGGCCAGGTCACCTTATCTCGTGCCACTGAGGTGGTGATCCCCATCTGCCCCAACCGGTAATCCCGGAGACACCTGAGGTGGTTCCCTGGGACAGAGAGGGGAGAGTGGATGCTGGGTTTGGGGAAACAGGCTGAGGGACAGAGGGGACCAGGCTGAGTTAGAGATACCTCAGACTGGAAAGCAGGTGTCTTGATGGAGGGCAGGGCTCAGCAGGAACCAGGGTATGAGGCTGAAGAATAGGAATGGGACCCTGGACAAGGGATAGTCTGTCATGTGATTTTGGGGCACGGCGGGCAGGACTGGGGAGCGTGGAGCCCAGCCTCAGGAGCAGGACTCAGGGGACCCTCAGAGAAACCTGTGTGTTTCAGGGAAGTGACAGGGAGAATGCCTCAACCACAGGCGGTCAGGAAAGAGGGGGATGGCCAGAAAGCACAGTGTGGCAGCTTTGTCTCCCCATCTGTGTATCAGCGGGCGGGCTGACCTGGGCCCCTGTCTTCCTGGGGTGGGCACCCCACGCTTATCTCAACTGGAGGGAAGGAAAGCCAGCCTGTGCCAGGCTGTAGGCAGGACAGAAGGGGTGCCCGGGCTTGGGGAGAGGCCCCTGGCTGTGGGATGCTGCCCGGGGGAGGAGGGCCCAGGAGGACAGGAAACAGGTTTACAAAGCCCTTCTGTATATAAGGTATGATGCTGTGTGTTATGTCTGTGCCCCCTTCATCCTCCCGCTGGCCCCTCAAGGTCAGTATGAGTACCTCGAATTTATATTTGAGGAATGGAGATCTTACTTGACCTAGGTCATAGAGCTGGTCCATGGTGGAGCCAGGAGACAGGCCCCGCTGGGTGGATCCTGGGACCCTCTTACGCTTCTCCCTGGAAGTCTGCCCAAGGGATGAACACTGGTGTGTATGTTTGCATATTTGTATGTAAATTCAGGCTTCTACGTGTAGATGTGTGTGTTGTGCCCACGCACCTTGCTGGATTACACGTGGCTGTGACTGTGGACGTGCCAGCCCCTCCCCCCCCAGTCCCCTCGGTGCTCCCCCACCCTGTCTCTGCCAGTGGAGTTAATTAATGCCCCTGGGAGCAGCCCTTGGACCAAGATTGGCAGGAGCTAGAGTGTCTCCTCAGATGGGCAACACTGTGTCTGTGACGCAGTGTCCCGGCGGTCCCCAGCGGGGTTGAGCCCACCCGGTATCAGCTGCCTCCCTTCCCCATTTCTGGTTCCTACCCCCTGCTGGTGCTTCTGGGTGTCACCTCCCAAAGAAAACACTTGCGGGCTTCTTGGCCCAACAGTGGGTGAATCCGTTGGTGACTCTGGATGAGTGCCACGCGATATATATGTTACCTGTGCTTATATGTGTTTGAACACGGGTGTGTGTATAGACCTTGTGTATCAATGCATGCAGGTGCATGCATAGACGTGTACATGCACGAGTATACACGTAATTGATTTTGCATTCCTTTACGTGAGGGAGCTGCTTCAAGAATGCGTGGCACGCGAGTGAGGGAGGAACTCAGGAGGGTTGCAGTTAGGTGGGGTGAGTTGTGGGGAGGTGATGGGGGAGATGAGGAGGAACTCTGATTATTTCAACCTTGAAAACTCATTTCAATTACAATTTACAACCTGCAGACAAAGGCTGCAGTCACCGTAGTAACCATCGCTGCAGGGTTTTGACGGAGAAAATCCTCTCCCGATGCTTTCCCGGCTGGCTGTCACCCGTGGCAGAGCCAAACGCATCTCTGGCTCACTGTACCCGGGGACACAATTAGGACATCTTCAAACTGTTGCTGCTGTCATTGCCACCATGTGTCTGGGATTTGTCTCTTCCGATAGCTCTCAGAAATGTGTGTCATGCTTCCTTCCGGAACTGCCTGGGCCTGGGGGTCCCGCCTATCCATGAGGGGATTTCCTGACTCCCCCTTCTCTCCATGGCCACTACCTCCTCTAGCCCTGGAGACAGGGATCCTTGACCTCTGGGCCCCAGAGGGAGGGAAGGAGGCAGACCAGGGACTGGATGGAGGGAGAAGAAGGGGAGGCACTGTTCAGGGTGGAGGAAACCCCTATGGAGCTAGAGAGATCCAGGTTCAAATCCTAGCTCTGCCGCTTACCAGCCAGGCCAGTCCCCAGGTGTGTATGCCCATGTGCTAGTTGCCAGGATTCCTGTAAGATTCTGGATACATCGCTTGACCACTTGCAAGCCTCAGTTACGTCCTCTGTGAGGGGGCCAGTTCCGCCTGCCTCCCTCGGGGAAGAGAAAATGCCAGGCGTGTGAAGGCTCTCGGTGAGCACCAGCCATGCCATAGGGTTATTTGCTGAGGAATCAGGAGGTGCGGGGAGCCGTGCTGGTTACGGGCACAGTGTCAAACATTCAGGACAGAGCACTTGTCCTTGTTTAACTTGTATGTATGATTCCTGTCCACCCCCCGCCCCCAGCACTGTGAGCCACTTAGGCTCTGTCATTGTTGCTTCCTGAGGAGCTCAGGAGAAGGGCCCTTGGGGTTCGAGAGGTGTCGTAGAGGATGCGCTCAAGGCCTGGTGTACCCTTGTGAATAAAGGTCCTTGCCGGACCTGTTTTCTCATCTGTAATTGGGGCTGGATTTGAGATAAAAGTCAAGGATGTGACGGAAGTGTGTGGAGAAGTCTCTGGAAGTGCATGGCTGGCCCTTTGACAACTCTGGGGTGGAGATTCTGGAGGGGCAGCACTGATGGGCTCCTGAGAGCCCACAGGACCCCAGACCCCTTCCCGCGGAAGCTTCCCCAGGCAGAGGCGGACTCTCCTGGGGAGGGTCTTCCCCAGTCTGGTGTCCGTGCAGGTGGCTCGTGATCCCAGCGAGAGCACTTGGTCCTGGACCCAAGAGGCCCAGGAATGGATACTTCATTCCTCCCCCCCCAGTGAGGAGGGGCCCCTGGAGGAGGAGAGAGGAGAGGCTGAGGGTAGCTCAGGTGGGGAGGTGCAGCCGGGGTCCCTCGGCCCAGTGTGTCCTTGACTTTGGGAGAGAGCTGCCTGCTCTCTGCAGCAGCCACAGCCTCCCCTCCATCGTGGTTAATAATTCAGTCTCTCACCCATAAGAAATGAGGGTGTGATGGGAGTGCGGGTTTGTTGAGTGGTGTTTTATGTTTTCCATTCCTCAGGCCGAGGGGAGCAGGACCTGGGGCTGGGTGGGGTCCAGGGCTGGGGCTTTCCATGCAACCCTGCCCCAGCCCCCTCCCTCTATTGCCCTTTCGGGACAGGATTGTCCCTTCTGCGTCTCTCCTGGTCTTCAGAACTTTGTGATCAGACGCTCGGACAAGAGGGCAGGCTGGTGAAGCTGGAGAATTTGTCTTTCGTGTTTATTCCCGTCTGTTTGTGCCTTGGCCTAGAAATAATGTCGTCTATTAGCAAAACTCTGCTGGCCCAGGAGCTCCGAGGCAGGGACGGACTTACACCTCTTTGTGTCCTCCGGTGTTTGGCAAACCTCTGTAGCACTTGGCAAAACACCAGGCCTCTCTTTAGGTCTTGTGAGTATTAGCCTGCTAATTCTCATAGGGACCCTATCCTGACCCTCTGAGGTAAATACCATCTTTATCCTCATTTTGCAGATGAGGGAACTGAAGTCTGAGAGCTAAGGTTCTAGCCCAGATGGTCTGGACTTTGAGTCCAGTCTCCTGCAAATGCAGGGCAGTGACAGCGGACAGTGAGGGCCTTAGCTGACCAGGAGAGAGCCAGGGAGGCAGCTTCGAGGTCCACCCTGCCCCCAGTCTCGAGGCCACACTGTAGGAGCTGTGGGCCTCTCAGGACTGAACAGTGTCCCCAGAGTCAACTGGGCATCTGCCCTCAAACTGTCCAGTCTGAGTACTGGTGACTCTTGATCTCTGACCCTGTGGTTGGGGTAACTGGAATCAGGTTCTGCCCTTGGTCACAGGGTCTTGGTGGCCGAGGCAGGGATATGAAATGTGCCACCAGCTCTGTGGGAGCCCTGGGCAGGTAGGGCACAGTGACCGTCTACTGGCTAAAAATGCAAGAACCCAAGGGGTTAGCTGGGGACTCCTGAGGCCTCAGGTCGAATGCAGTCTGGAATGGAGGGAGCGGGGGAGAGGGGCTGTAGCTGGGGACACTCATCTTATCATCAAGAGGCCTGGCCCACTGGCCATGTGACCTGGGCCTTTCCTCTCAAGGCCTCAGTTTTCTCATCTGTAAAATGACAGAATTGGAGCAGACGACCCCTTTGGTCCTGCCATTCCTAGCATTGGGATCCCATGATTTCTGTCATCCACTCAGCAGGTGGGGAATATCAGCCCTGAGCTAGGCTGAGGATGGGGTGGGGTCCCAGCCACCTGGTCCGGCCAATTGAGGGGGCACAGAAGCAGAGCCCGGTCATCCCCACATCCTGGTGGGGCAGCGACCGTCCTCTGGGTGGGAGGGGATTAGATGGTGGAGAGCCCACGGGGACAGCAGTGGGTTTCTCTGTACCCTGTGTCTGTCTCTGAGGTGTCTAAGGCGGAGGGATGGACGTGGGGACCCCTGGAGTTCCCAGGGGAGCAGGGCCCGGCGCTGCCCCAGCCCTACCTGGCCCCCCGCACAATAGACATGGGAGGCCCAAGCTGTGGCCTGTGGGGCTAGGCTGGGGTGCAGCCACTTCTGCCACTGGGGAATCACCTCTGCAAGTGATGCCCATGGGAGGCCCGCTAGCAGGGAGGCAGGGGTGTATGTGGCAGGGGATGGGGGGCGTGGCTTGCGAGGGTTAATGTCTCTGTCCTGGTCTCCAGGAAGGAAGTCGCAGGCCGTGATGCGGGCAGGGGCTGTGGCCTCAGGAGCGGAAGCCAACCTTCTCTAGCATTCTGCCCATCCTCTCCCTGCCTCCACTCTGCATTCTCCAGCCCCCTCCTCTCCCCTCCCTGCTTTCCTGTCCCCCTGATGCCGCTCTTAACAATCCGTCAGGCCGAGAGTGGTGCGCAGGCTTGGAGCTAGAGTAACTGAGTTCAGGTTCAGCACTTTGTGGTTCTGGGACGTTGCTGGGCTTTCCTGTGGGGAACCATGGGGATAATTACTCACCTCATAGCCCCCTTGTGAGAATTTGGTGAGTTATTATGCATAAAGAGCTTAGAACAATGCCTAGCACAGAGCAGATGCTCACTAGAAGTGATTAGGATCGTCTGATTGTGACCCTGGCCCAGGCTAGGAAGCGCCTCCTCCTCCAGAAAGCCTTCTTGGCCTGCTCTGGCCTAAGGTCCTCTGTTGCCCACCTCAGAACCACCCCCCCGCCCCCCATTCTGACAATTTAGCACAATGATAATGTGGATTAGTCACCTACTCAGTGCCAAGTGTTTTCCGTGCCTCATCTCATATAAGCTTCTGTGGGGCAGGATTATGATCCCCTTTGTACTGAAAGGACACTGAAGCCTCAGGCAGCCAAGGAGCTTGCACAGGGCCCAGGGCCTAGGGGGTGAGGATGGGAGACTGGAGCCCTACAGCCACGGTGCCCTGGGGAGGGACGATGGTGACTTTTGGTGTCTGGGGCCACTGGAAGCCATTGAGGGGGCACCAGGTGGCCTGGGTCCCGAACCCTGAGGGATCTGTAGCCAGGCTCTCATGTTTTCTGGGCTTCAGTTTTCCCATCTGTATCCTGTGCCAGGGGCAGCGTCCCCTGGCTGGAGTGGCTGTCCATGGGTGAGCTGCCCTCACTGTCATAGCTTTTGTTCTGGCGATTCCCAGCTTGGGCGAGGGCCAGCTGCTGGCGTGATTAGTCTAGGCCAGGCTGGGGGATGTCAGGCAGGCTCCGCAGACACAGGGAGACCCCCTGGCTGACTGCTTTCTGAGGGCGATCAGGACGTGCGGGCCTGTCCTGGCTGTCCTGGGGCGTCAGGGCGCACGGTCTGGCAGTACGGTGGTGAGGGCAGTGGACCCTCCCCTTCACTTTTTGGGATCGTCCCCCAGGTGCTTCCATAAGACCATCTCTTGGGTGACAGAGCAAGCGCTGGGCTAGGAGCCAGGAGGCCTAGGTGTGCAGGGAAGGGCTGCGTCACCTCTGTTGGCCCCGGGGAGCCGCTCTGGTTCCCACCACATGGTCTGTGAGGATGGTGGGCCTCACGGACGCCCCCACTCTGGCTGTCCCGTTGCAGACCGAGAGCGCATTGGGCAGGACTCGGCATATGAGCAGGAGGGGAAGGTGCAGTTTGTAATTGATGCTGTGTATGCCATGGGCCACGCGCTGCACGCCATGCACCGTGACCTGTGTCCGGGCCGCGTGGGGCTCTGCCCACGCATGGATCCCGTGGACGGCACCCAGCTGCTCAAGTACATCCGCAACGTCAACTTCTCAGGTGGGTGTCCTGGGCCATGCAGCCAGGGGAAGGGCTCCCAGGGTTCTGTGGGGGTAGGAGAGTGGGGGGGGGGTGTCTCCTCAGATGTTTCCAGGGGGTGTAACCTCTCAAGATGTTCCACACAGGGGCCTCCCCAGAGGTGTCTCTGCCCTAGGCTCGTGATCCTCCCTGCTTCTTAGTAAAAGCTCAGCCAAGACACTGAGTGCGTAACACTCCCTGGCCCCTACAGGCATCGCCGGGAACCCCGTGACCTTCAATGAGAATGGAGATGCCCCCGGGCGCTACGACATTTACCAGTACCAGTTGCGCAATGGCTCAGCTGAGTACAAGGTCATCGGCTCCTGGACCGACCACCTACACCTCAGAGTAAGCGCCTGGCAAGGGCAGGGAGGGGCCCCAGGAGAGAAGAGCAGGGGGAGGCAGCCACTGTGGAGCCCCGACCAGTCCTGACCCCAGGGTTTGCTGCTGCCAAGTGGGGGCTTCCTTCTGTGCCCCTTTCCAGGCCTCAGAGAGCCCTGAGTGCCACCCCAGCCTGAAGTTGGAGGAACAGGACAGCTGGACTTCTGGTGGCTGGACCCCTGTCCTTTCCCTTGGCCTCGGGCCATCCTGCCTTCCACCTGCTGGCAGAGAAAGACCCCGGAGTGAAATGGCTCAAGGGCTGGGCTGCTGTGGGGAAGGGAGATGAGGAGGGGGAGGGCTGCGTTGGGACAAAGGAGGACAGTGGCGTAAGGCAGAGGGCGCAGTCAGATGGGGTTTCTGGTGGTGGGTAGAAAGCTGTTTGAGAGCATTTCCTGCGGCTATCATACTGCACTAGAAGGTCGTCATTTTTCTGGGTGTTATGGGCGGCTGGGGGTGGGGGTCTTCTGGGTCCTCCTAAATACATTTTCCCGGCTCGTGATTGTCCCAGGGATTTGGTGGCTTTCCCCCTCTGGCCTTCAGTGTACCTGGCTGAGAATGGAGCCATGTTTTTGGAGAGAGAGGACTTGTGGTTCATCCCCCAAGGAAATGCCTGTAGACTTGGCCCCTCCCTTGCAGGGTGAAGGGGTGAGACGTGCTCAGGGTGGGCACGGTGTGACAGCCAGATGGACCAGAGAGGCGCAGGAAGCCCATGTCTGGCCTCAGCTATCTTTGTACCAGACCCTGGGCAAGTTGCATCGTGCCCCTGCTGTCCCCTCTTGTAAGAATCTTCCAGCGATGAGCCCCTTGAGCTCCTCAAAGCACTTTCTGCCTGTGATTCCATTTAGCTCTGACAGTCTTCTAAGCCAGAGGAAATATCTCTGGAAACCCAGCCTGAGGGATGTTCCAAAGGCCACACAGCAGGGCGGGGGGCAGAGCCCATTCCTACAGCAATGCTCCTTGGGTTGGTGAATGGAGACAGACAGAACAGGGCAGGTGGGGGCACTTGGCAAAGTGGGACAATACCCCAAATGGGGGCGTGTCTCATTTGGGTGCAGTGGGAGGAGCAGTGGGGGCCAGTGATTCAGTTCAGCAGCAGCAGCGACAGCAGCTAATCCTTGCTGAGCACCTGCTGTGTACAGCTCCTGTTGTAAACCCGCGACCTGGCTGTTGGGATGGCAGCCCCGTGAGGCGGGTACTATTTTTATCCTATTCCACAGACGTGGTAAGTGAAGGCAGGGCCGCGGTGTGGGGGGTCCGTGGACTCGTCCCGGATGATACAGGGCCCCTCCACCAGCATGGAGTTGGGGCCAGGGTTGGGGGGGGGGAACGTTAGGGGGAAGGGGACCTCAACCGTCTCATCTTCCCCACTTTGTCCAGTGCTCAGTTTGGTCTGTGCTGTGGGGAAAGGAAAAGGAGGAAAAGACTTCACCCTGCCTGCCACTGTCTTCCCCCCCAGGGTCTGAAAGTGAGGCGGCCTCTCGTGGCCAGTGCCCGGACCTCACTTCTTCTGTGACAGAGTCCGCAGAGATTCCCTGGGCGCCCCCTGTGTGCCAGCTCCGTGCTGGGGGCTGGCTGTGCCGCAGGGAACAGACGCAAAGCCCATGGCACTGATGTTCTGGGGAGATTTAAGAATTTCATTATGACTCCCAGATGGAAGCCACAATAAGTAACAAAGGGCAAAGTGGCCTTATATTTGCTATCATTGGATCAGGTGGGGAAACAAAGGCTCCGAGAGGTTGAGGTGTTTGCTGCCGGGCTCATGACTGGCTAGCAATACACCTGTGGTCCCAGGATTCACCCACGTTCGTTGCTCTTTCCACCGGAGCCAGAGTTTTTTGGCACAGCCAGTGTTGCCCTGTGTCCCCCTGAGGTCTCACAGCTCCAGTGCACAGGGGTTGTCCTGCCTCATTGTTCCTGCGGGACGGTGGCACCGGGTTGTTGCTGTGCTCTTGGGCTTTTAGGACCACGTGGCCCTGTCATGCCCGGAGCCACAGGACAAGCTGCTCCCCTGAGGTTTCCTTCTCGCCTCCCATGAGGCCGTCTTTGGATACCCGCCCCCCCGACCTTTTCCTCAACTCTGAAACCCTCCCTTCGCCCGACCAACCAGTTAATCTTTCCCTGGGAGCGAGTACCCAGCCCAAAGGAGCACCTATCTGGCCAGGCGTGCTGCTCTCCAAGTGTGAACTCTTCCTAAGGGCCACTTTATTTGGAATAGAGGCTTTGTTGTTGTTGTTTTTTTTTATTTTTTAGAGAAAAAGAGAGAGTGCAAGTGGGCGAGAGGGACAGAGGGAGAGAGAGAGAGACAGATAATCTTAAGCAGGCTCCACACTCAGCACGGAGCCCGACGCGGGGCACGATCCCACAACCCTGGGATCTCCTTGATCCCACAACCCTGGGATCTCCTTGATCCCACAACCCTGGGATCTCCTTGATCCCACAACCCTGGGATCTCCTTGATCCCACAACCCTGGGAGCTCTTCCATCATGACCTGAGCTGAAATCAAGTATTGGATGCTCAACTGTCTTAGCCACCCAGGCACCCCTGGAACAGATGCTTTGAATATGGCTCCCAAGTGTAGTCAGACTCCCTCTGCTCAGGGCCTAGAGTTCTTCTGGGCCTCTCCCCTACTTTCCAGACTTTTGTAACCCTGAGTTCAGTAGGGTGTGCCAACACGCCTGTGGCTCCTTTGCTCACAGCAATTGTGTCTTCGGGGACATATGACAGTGACTTGCACGAATTTAGAGCAAGATGTAAAGAAACGCTAACCCCTGGGCACATATTACATATCCTCTGGGAAAACTTCTGTTCATTGCTCTCTGCTGAACTCAGCTTCCTGAGCCGCCCAGAGGAGGCCCCTTGGGCTAAGCCATGAGGCAGCGCATCTCTCAGCATGCACATAAGTCACCTGAGGGGTCTGGTTAAAACTCAGATCCTGAGACAGTAGGTCTGGGGTGGGCCAAAATGTCGCATTTCTAGCAAGCTCCTGGGTGATGCTGCTGCTGCTGGTCTGGGGACCAGCAAGGGCATAAGGGGCTGGGGGTCAGAACTCTTGAGCTCTCTCTGCTTCCCTGGGTGACTCTAGGTTGTCACTTCTGTTCTCTGGGCTCCGTGTCTCCATACGGTCCTTGAGAGTTTAGGATTCCCCACAGGTCAGCTATGTCTGAATCACGCGGTGGGGCTTATTTAAACCGAGCTGTTGGATCCGGCGGGTCCTGGTGGGGCTGGGCGGCTGCATTTTCCCCATTTAACTGGGTGATCGAGGCGTGGGGCCAGTGGGGTGGCCCGGGGCACCGGGCGGCATATCCTGAGGCCGGCTCCCCTGTGCTGTCGTTGGCAGATAGAGCGGATGCAGTGGCCGGGGAGCGGGCAGCAGCTGCCCCGCTCCATCTGCAGCCTGCCCTGCCAGCCGGGCGAGCGGAAGAAGACCGTGAAGGGCATGCCCTGCTGCTGGCACTGTGAGCCCTGCACGGGGTACCAGTACCAGGTGGATCGCTACACCTGTAAGACCTGTCCGTATGACATGCGGCCCACAGAGAACCGCACGGGCTGCCGACCCATCCCCATCATCAAGCTCGAGTGGGACTCGCCCTGGGCCGTGCTGCCCCTTTTCCTGGCCGTGGTGGGCATCGCTGCCACGCTCTTTGTGGTGGTCACCTTCGTGCGCTACAACGACACGCCCATCGTCAAGGCCTCGGGCCGCGAGCTGAGCTACGTGCTGCTGGCTGGCATCTTCCTGTGCTATGCCACCACCTTCCTCATGATTGCCGAGCCTGACCTGGGGACCTGCTCTCTGCGCCGAATCTTCCTGGGGCTGGGCATGAGCATCAGCTACGCGGCCCTGCTCACCAAGACCAACCGCATCTACCGCATCTTCGAGCAGGGCAAGCGGTCGGTCAGCGCCCCGCGCTTCATCAGCCCGGCCTCGCAGCTGGCCATCACCTTCAGCCTCATCTCGCTGCAGCTGCTTGGCATCTGCGTGTGGTTTGTGGTGGACCCCTCCCACTCGGTGGTGGACTTCCAGGACCAGCGGACGCTCGACCCCCGCTTCGCCAGGGGCGTGCTCAAGTGCGACATCTCGGACCTGTCGCTCATCTGCCTGCTGGGCTACAGCATGCTGCTCATGGTCACGTGCACCGTGTACGCCATCAAGACACGCGGTGTCCCAGAGACCTTCAACGAGGCCAAGCCCATTGGCTTCACCATGTACACCACCTGCATCGTCTGGCTCGCCTTCATCCCCATCTTCTTCGGCACCTCGCAGTCGGCAGACAAGGTGAGTGGCGGAGCCCCCCGGGGGTGGGGGGGTGCGGGTGGGTGAGAGGCCGTGAGCCCGGGGGCAGCCTCCGGGGGCTCCCCGGCCTCTCACCCTGCTCTGGAGATGCCTTCTTCCACTCCCCGCTGCCTTCTCTGTCTCCAGTCTGTTCTCCAGCCTCCAGGTTGTCTCTCCTGTCTCCCACCCTTTCTCTTCTCCTGCATCTCCTTCCCTCCTATCTCCTCTCCCTCCTGTCTTCCTCAGCTCTTTCCCTCTTTGCTCTCTCCCTCCCATCGCCTCCCTCTCTCCTCTCTGTCAGCCCTGGACGCTGACCCTCTGTCAACCTTCATTCTCTTCTAGACTCTCCCTCACCTCTGTCCCTACCCAGCCCCATCTTCCCTGCCTTCCACTCCTCTCTTCCTTCTCCTCTGTCTGCCCCTCTTTCTGCCTTCACGGGATCCCCACGGATCCCTAGGTGAGGGAGGGAGGGATCAGGCACTCACTCCTTCTTTCCTGGTCCCCAAGCCTCCAATGCCCCGGGAGCCGGGGATGTCATCCCCTCCAACATCCAGAGCTGCAGAGAGGTTGTGTCCTGCTGGCTCTGTCATGCCATCCTGTGGGCCTGGACTCACCCTAGGACCCTGTGTACTTTGCCCACAACCTGGCCCCAGCACTGCCTGGCTTCTGTGGGGTTTTATCTTAAAGGATTGGGAGTCACTGAAGCCAGAGGCCAGAGACAGGGGGGATTGTGGGGACCGAGGACCCCAGCTCCTGGTCTGAGCTCCATGTCTGGGATCCTGGGCAAGCCAGCTGGCCTCTCTGCCTCAGTTTCTTCATCAGTAGATTGGGGCCATGATCCTTCTCTTGCGGTCCTTAAGGTGTTGTAAGTCACATGGCATGATGGGTGTGAAGGCAGTTTACCCACTGTGCGGGGGGGAGGCTGGGGCTGAGGAACCCGGAGGAGGGTGATGGGGACAGGGTCAGAAAGATGACAGGGCAGATGGCAGAGGACCTGGAGGCTGTGGGAAGGATGCTGGCTTCTACCGTCAGCGAGAAGGGAGCCACAGTGGGGTTCTGAGCGGTGAGGAACGGAACATAGTTCAGATTTAGAAGGATCCCTCCTGCTGCTGGGCAGAGCCCTGAGGAAGTGAGCCAGGAACGGGGCCAACGTGGGGGTAACTGCAGTGATCTCAACAAGGGGCTGCTGGCAGCAGGGGTGATGGGAAGCGGGGGCTCCCGCAGGTGGAGCTGGCTGGATTTTGGATGGACTGCATGTGGGGCAAGAAGTGCAGAGGAAAATCAAGGATGGCTCTGTAGTTTTCGGTGTGCGGATCATCGGAAGGAAGGGATGTCCAGCCCTAAGGTGGGGAATCTGACGGCAGAGGAGCCTGCTTGGGGGCAGAGATCGGGCAGTCCTTTGGATGTGCTAAGTTTGGGATGCCTGTTAGAGGGCCAAGTGCCTCCGTTGAGCCAAAAGTTGAATATGCTACAAGTCCGGGGTTCGGGGCTGAGGGCTGGGCTGGAGATGTAGCCGGGGGAGTCGTCAGCCCATGGATGGCGTTTGAAGCCATGAGCCCGCCCAGGTGTGAACTCCTAGGGATGCTTGGCTTTCGGTGAGGCTGCTGCGAAAGCTGCCATGGATGGGGTGCTTGTCATGTGCCAAACACTCTGCCTAATGGCCAGCAGGCTCCACAGAAGCAGGCTAGGGTAGATGTCACCATCCCAATTTACAGATGAGGACGCAGAGGCACAGAGACGTGAAGTGATTTGTCTGAGATCACACAGCCAGTAAGTGGCATGGCTGAACTTGACCCTGCTCCGCCTAACTCAGGAGCCCAGTCCACGCTGCCCCCTGCAGCCCCGGGACACCTCCCTGCCCTGGGGCTTCTTTGGCACGTACCACTTCTCCTCCAACGGTTCCTCGAGGGCAGGAGCTGTGCCCTCCATTCTGAAACCCGTGGCCTGGCCCAGGGAGGCCTGTGGCCTGTCTTCCTATGGCGGCTTGTGGGCTGAGGGGTCCTGAGAAGCAGACGTCAGTGCCCTGAGGTCAGAGCCCTCCGGTTTGGCTCCAGGTCACCCTGCACTCTGACCTGAGTCAAAGCGGCCACTGGGCCCGGCTCACGCTGTGAGTCAGGTATCCAGCCCCCCCACTGGCCTGCGGGATGCAGGTGCAGACAGAAGCCCCTTGCCCCGCAGTGCCCAAGGGGACTCCAGAGCCAGCAGGGGAAGCCACGCCCCACTCCAGGAAGCTGGCGGCTTGAGAAATGACCTTCGGCATTACCAGGAGGCTCCTTCCCTTGCCTCCTCAGGGAGTAACGGTACAGGGCTGGAAGGCAGACAACTCGGTGGGTGAGCCCCTTACTCTGACTTCCCGTAGGTTCCTCTGGCTGCTTGCCAGCACAGTGCTCCCCCGTAGGGTCCACACCCTCCCGGGGTGTCAGACCCTCCAGCGGCCAAGGCCCAGCCCCCTCTCTCAGCTCCCACATCTCTCTAGGCCACCCTGCCTGCCTCTCTTTTTTCCCTTTTTAGGAGGCTCCCCTCAGTATTGATTATGAAAAGGAGCCTCTGAAATGATCTTTTCTGAGGCCCAGAGAGGGGCAGGGACTTACTTGCCTGGGGTCACACAGCAGGCTGGCCTCACACCAACTTGTGGCCTAAGACCCTGCTCTGCACCTGAGGGGTGGGACAGGGGACACGACCCTCCCCTCTGGGCTTCTGAATGAGGAAGGGGAGGGGAGCTCTGAAGTCCCTGCGGGTTCAGACCACCAGACCTCCTAGAGGCATAGGCAGTCCTGGGGCTGTATCTGTGCTGTGTTTTGTCAGCACTACAAGGTGCCCCAGTGGAAGCTGTAGGCTTGGCTGCTGTGTGTGTGTGTGTGTGTGTGTGTGTGTACGCGCCCAGGCAGGGGTCTGAGTCAGGCATGAGTGTACAGGGGTGAGTTCAGGTGTGTGTGCGTGTGAATGCAGAGATGCGTGTGTGTATGGGTGTGTACGTTTGCGGGCACGGGTGTGTGCCCAGGTGCGTGTGCACACACGCCTGCAGGTGCCCAGCAGGTGCCCGTTTCCCCCCGCGTGCAGGTGCGGGCGCAGAATGAAGCTGTCAGTGCTGCTCCGATGAGCAGGCGGACGGATTTCCCAGCATTAGCCCGGATTTCCAGGGGTTATCACTGCAGCTGTGTGGCATGACTGAGCCGTCTGGAGTGTGCTTTCTCTACCGCGTGGGGTTACTGCTCAGTCAGCCTTGGGCGGGACCTGGCCCCAGGGGCTGGCCAGGTTGTGGGGAAGTTCATCGATCTGGCCTGAACAGATCCTGGGGATCTCAGTAGCCACTAGGGTCGGCTTGGGCAGAAGCACGGAGCAGGCAGAACTCCTCAGTGCCCCCAGCAGAGCCCCCTGTACCATATGCCCCCCAGGCCTAGCACAGAAACAGGAAAACACATCGTCAACCTCCAGGCAGCTCCTTTCTGTGTCCTTTGCCCCACCCCCAGGGTGACCTCTGTCGACACCCATCAAACCCAGCCTGCACTCTGGGGAGCGGTCACTTGTGAGGCTAAGGCAGGACTTCTTGCAGAGGACAGAGTGTGGCAAGGGCCCGACCGGAGAGGGGAGCAGGAGTTCAGGTACCTCTGTCTGGGAGATGGGCGAGTGGGAGAAGAAAGCACATCCCGGAGGTTGCCTCTCACCCCATCTGCCTTTGAGAGCTGCATCTGTGCCTGGGCCCCTGCCCTCTGGGGGTGCCTGCTGAGTTCTAGAGGTTCTAGAGGACCACTGCTTCTTTGAGAGAATCAGCATGCTACGTGCACCTTCACACAGGAGGCCCCAGAATGGTGCCTGATCTGGGGGTGGGGTGGGCATTCCAGACGCTGGGGCAAGGAAAGGGACTGGGGGCGTGCAGCCCCACTTCTGCTTACACAGAGGGGGCCACTCCCAGCCTGCATGGCCAGAAGAGCCCCCAGGGCCCAGGCTGGGAGGGTGGGCCCCCAGCAGATGGGAGCAGCTTTGCTTAGCTTTGATCTGTTTACACTGTATCTTGTATTTTGTTTGCAGAAAGGCTCCTAGGCTGAAGAGCAAAATAGAAAATAGAACACCAAGGATTGTGCTCTTCCCCCCCACAACCCCCCCCCCCTCTGCCTGCTCAGGGCTGGCTCCATGGTTTTCAGGGCTCTGTGAAAAAAGAAGGGGAAAGCCCCTTGTTCAAAAATGATTCAGCATTCAAGATGGTGGCAGTAGGGCATGAAACCAAGCGTGTATACCCATGGAGCTGACTCTGCCTGGGATACTGGAGGGGCCTAGCATCCCATAGTGGGTCAGGGCAGAGTGGAGTCTGGCCCCCAGGCCTCTGGTCCCCAGCACAGGGCTGTGTCCACTGCAGGGCTCAGAGAGGGGCTTCTGTCCCTGGTCCCACCAGCTCCACATGGGCCCAACTGCACCCTCCTAACCCCACCCAATCAACAAGGTGGAGCAGAGGGTGTATCTGACTTGGAAACATGACCCTTATGTCCAAGAACCCCCAGTGTGAGAGGCAAGACTGCCCTTGCCCTCAGGGAGCCCCCAATCTAATGAGGGAGACATACCCTCATCCAGTCCAATGGTGAAGATATTGATTAGCCCAGACCTTCATTGCTGTCTCCAGTGGTGTGAAGCCTGTCCCCTTCCCCCCCCCCCCGCCCCAGCCACCAGGCCACCTCAGCAGATAGAAGAGGTAGCCAGCACCCTCCCACTGGCTAGTCATGCTTGGAGGTAACGCTGTCACCGGAGGGTGGGAGTGTAAGGGCAGGGGTAGGGTAGAGTGGGGATGACTGTGTCCAGAGAGGTGTGTGCTCCCTGGGGACTAGGCTGTTATTCCCCTGGGCCTGTGAATTTCCTGAACGGTGACAATGAAACAGCTTCTCCACACTCCCATCCTCCTTCCCCACGCTTCTGTGCAAGATCACACAGCTTCGGTCTGTGTTTGGGTGGCCCTGTGGGTTGGGAGAGGTAGGTGCTCTCATCCCATGGCACTGATGAGAAAACTGAGGGCCAGAGAGGGGTTGAGACTTCCTCAGGGTCACACCCCTCCCTCCTTTCAGACCCTAGAGCTTCTCCAGCCTCTCTCCCTAGGGGAGCTGGAACAATAGCCTTTAGACCCAGGTCATGAGGCATTTCTGGAGAAGGGCAGGAGATGGGGTGGGATATGAGAATGGGTGTCATGGGGGGGGTCGGATAAAGCCAGGGGTCAGGGAGAGCTTCCTAGAGGAGGTGGCACATCAGCCAGGCCCTAGGGGAGGGGACCCAGGCCTAGAAACAGCAGATTTAGGGGGCAGAACATTTCCTGCCTTCCCTATGTCCAGACCTGGGGGCCACAACCTCGGCCTCCTCTGGCCCCACCCAGGCTGAGGGGGCGGCTAGAAGGACACCTGAGGCTTGGAGGACTGGGAAGGAAGGAGGAGGCAGGGAGGGGACCCCAGGCGTAGGCGGTGGGAATTGTCAGGCCCTGCCTGGAAGGCCCCACTATTGAAGAATGGATTAGCCGACACCCAGATTAATGGACTTTCATTTTGCTAAACATCTGTCACCGTTAGTGCTGGCGAGTAAGCGTGAAATGAGCTTTGACCAATGCTGCCATCGCCATATCTTGCCAGGCGCTGTGGCTCCCGTGCCAGTGCTCTGCACAGGGTGGCGTGTGTGTGTGTGTGGGGGGGGGGGGCGTCACTGAATGGACGCTTGGTCAAGGGGCTGTGGCACACCCACTGGGAGTTACTGCACCAACAGATGTTCCTCTCCTTCCTGGCCCCGCGCAGGGGACTGCTCCTGGGAGGCTCAGCTGTGGTCCCCTGAGGGCCCTACCTCCCTATAGCACGTAGGAGTGGGGAACCCTTCCGTGCACGTAGCATTCACCGTTCTACGTCCATTCACCGTTTGTCAAGTCATTTCACCCTTACAGCCACCCTATGAAGTAAGTGCTATCATATCATGCCAGTGTTATACGTGAGGAAACTGAGGCACAAGGTGGGACTTGTCCAAGGTCACATAGCTAGAAGTGGTAAAGCCAGGATTTGGTCTGGTCTAAAGTCCCGGCTCTATACCTTGACTCCCTTTTGCCCAATGTCAGTGGGACACAGGGCTCCCGGGGTCTGTCCTCCATGTGTCTGTCTCTGGGGTCAGGGCCCCTGAGGCGCCAGGCGGAGCCTTCTCTGACGCCGTCCCCCTGGCCCCCCTCCAGCTGTACATCCAGACAACGACGCTGACCGTCTCGGTGAGTCTGAGCGCCTCGGTGTCCCTGGGGATGCTCTACATGCCCAAGGTCTACATCATCCTCTTCCACCCGGAGCAGAATGTGCCCAAGCGCAAGCGCAGCCTCAAAGCCGTCGTCACCGCCGCCACCATGTCCAACAAGTTCACGCAGAAGGGCAGCTTCCGGCCCAATGGTGAGGCCAAGTCTGAGCTCTGCGAGAACCTGGAGACCCCAGGTGAGTGCCCAGCCCCGCTCCTTTCCCTCTGGGCCCGCCCAGGCCAGTCTCCTCCTTCAACAAGGCCCGTCCCCCCCACCCCCCCCACCCCCCCGGGACCCAGGCCACGCCCCTCCCTGAGCTGGGTCCTCAGTGGGTACTGGGAGAGCCCCGAAGCCACAGGTGAGTGGGAACTTGGGGAGAACCCTGATGCACCAGGTTAGTGCCCCCCTGCCCCGCCCCATCCTAGTAACCAGGAGAGAACCTCAAGGTCCCCCCCACCACCTAGCCCTGGCTACACCCTTCCAGGGATATCTGCCCACCTGTGGTGAGGCCATGGGGGAATGTGGTTCATGCAGAACGATGGGGGACTCTGGGATTTCTCTGGTCAAGGGGTTGTCTCGAGGGCCCTTGCCTTCTGGCCCTTAAGTAACCTGGGCACAGAGGCTCTGGTGCCAGCCTGGCCACCTTCTACCAGGGCCCTGAGGGTGTGGGACCTCAGGATGTGGGTCCCCAGGAAGGGTAAGGGAAGGAGTGAGTTGGACAGAGGGCCTTCAGAGGCCTCAGTTCTCAGGTAGTAGGGTGTTCCCAAGGGATTGTCCAAGGAGACCTCGGCAGTAGAGGGGGATGGGGAGAGAGAAGGACACAGGGACCTTGGCATCTAAGGGGCAGGCCCAAGGTCTCGGCCTGGGCAGGACTGTACATGGGAGGGAGCAAGGCCACCATCTTTGGCAACTTTTCTGGTCCCCCTGAAGCAGCCCTCTGTGAGAAGAGATTGAGAGGAGAGAGAGGCAGAGCGTGTGAGGGACAGGTTAGACCTTGGGGGCACCTGTAATAGTGGTGACCATTTCCTAAACTCTGATTGTGTATCACACCTACCATGTACCAGTTTTCGTCTTCACAGCAGCCTTGAAAGGCAGGTATTTTTATCATCTGTGTAATACTGAAGAGTAAAGGGAGGCTCAGAAAGATTAGGGACTCACCCAAGTCACGCAGCCCGCAGGCGCCCGGCCTGGACTTGACCTCCACGGTAGTATCACTGCTCCCTTCTCAGAAGGACAGAGGCCTCTGCCCTGGGAGGTGAGCCGTGGGGTCTCCCACCTGTGGGGTGAGAGATAGAGGGGTTGCTATGGTCACCCTGCCCCCCTGAGATGCTGGCTCCCTCCCCGGACATCCTGCAAGTGCCCAAATAGTTTAAATGGTAGCATCTCCTGCCTCCCCTGCTCTCTGAGAGTCCTGGGGGGCTCCCTTTGGTGGGGAAGGAGGAGCAGAGCCCCCCCCCCCCGCCCGCCCAGGAGACTTTCAGTCCCAGAGGGACCTGGGAGTTAACACTCAGCTTCTTGCCTCTAGTCCTGGGGCAGAGGCCCCAAATGGACATCGGCCATGGCAGCAGGAGGGATATGGGCTAGACTCCAGGAGGGTCTGGAGCACAGGCTCCGGAGAGGAGGCCCTTTGTCATCCGCAAGTAGGTCAGGAGAAATAGGAGACCTGGCCTCCCTGGTGTGTTTTGGCCGGGGCAGCACCTCTCACAGGCTCCCCACCTGTGGCTCCGGGTGAAGCATCCTCCCTTCCTTTCTGGGCACGGCTTCCGCCTGTTGAGTGACTGCCACCTGTGGAAAGAAGGAGAGTCCCTTCCTACATGCAAACAGGACTTTTTACTCCCAAAGCCCTCTCCCCTGTTCCGTGATCTCGACAGGAGGCCTGTGAGGCCTGGGTAGCACTAGAGGTTTGATTCGCAGCCGAGGCCCAGAGAGGGTGAGGGATTCTCCTGAGATCACACAGCATGGTGGTGGCTGGCTGGCCCCACACAGTGTCTTTCCCTTGACCCTGACTTCACATGGCCTCCCTATCTCTGGGTCTCCATTCTCCGGGCAGAGCAGTATACCTGGCTTCTGGCACACCCCTTTCACTGACATCCTGATGACTCTGTGTTGCCCACCCCCCACCCCCTGCCATCTTTTGCCAAATGACCTCTGGTTCTTTTCAATCTTGCTCTTCCTCCCAGAACACCAGCTTCCCTGGGACCTACAGCCCTCCCTTCAGGTGCCACGTGGGCCCTCCACTCTGAGATGGGAAGGGACACTGTCCTCCTAGAACTCCCCCCCTCTGGCCTTTCGTGTCTAGATCTGCAGAAACCCCACGTGCGGCCCCTAGCCAGGCCCTTCTGTCCCGAGCAGGGACCCCTCACTGCTCCCCACCCCCCACTCCTGACTTCTGTTTTCCTCCTTCCCATGGAGATTTACCCTTCCCGGGTTCCATCCCTCATACCTTACTCTGCTGGGGCAGGAGCAGGTCTGTCAAACGAGCTCCGGCCCCCGGCTCATCAGAGTGGGGCATTAACCCTCTAGGGACCATGGGCGGCTAACTAGAGCTAACACCCCGACTCCAAAGGAGGGAAGCAGAGTGTGGGACCTTCCCTGACAGTTGTGATAGACATTGTTCCTTCTGCCTCTCTTCAGGTTGGTCACATGGGGACAGGGTACAATTACTACCCCTTCCCACCCCACCCCCCACCAGACAAGGAGGGGAGCGGAGGCTTGGCGAGGGGACATACAGTGTTCCCAGCCCCCTGCTTCCTGCAGGGGAAGGGTGAGAGCTGCTGTAGAAGCCAGAGGCCAGGGCCCCTTGCCCCCACTGCCCCTTAGCTCGGTGACAGCAGGGGCTGTAGACGTGTTGGGTGGGAGCCAGGTGATTAATTCTGGGGATGCCAGACCGAGGGGGCGTGAGCGGGAAAAGTGGGGAGATGTCACTCCTGTGAAACAGGGACATTTTTTACTCTGTCACTGGCAGGCCACGTATCTTTAAACAAACAACAGAATAAATAATTCAGGGGCCTGATTGCGGGCAGATTGGGCACAGAGACATGGGGCAACAAATGGGGGCTGTCAGCTCGTGCTTGCCATTGCCCAGCTAATTGTTATCTGAGGTGGCAGGGACCGAAAACCAGCAGCAACAGCCTGTCATCGGCAAGGGATGGGTTTGGGGACCTTTGTGCACACCCCTCACCCCGTCCCTCCCTTCATGCTGAGGATGCCCCTGGAGTGTCGCTCTCCCCGCCCTGTCCTCATTGCTATAGTTATTTCAGCCCTGTCCCTTTGCAGGGTTTAAAGAGGATTTCCATCCACCCTGTGGCTGAGAGCCAGCCAAGGGTTTATTATCCCATTTTACAGATGAGGGACTTGAGACTCGAGAGGTTCAAGTTGTTGGAAGGGCTCCTTGGCAGGTGCTGAGATCCCCTGTCCTGGGGAGGGCAGGACTGGACCCAAAGTCTCCTGACTCCTGGCCAGAGCGCTTCCCTTTGAGCCTCACAGTTAGCTCCCGGGAGCCCGGGCAGACTCACTGCTCCCATTTTCCAGATGGTGAGACCGAAGCTCCGCTGAAGGACTCTGGGGCCCCTGGCTTGTAGCTGAGGGCCGAATGCGCTTCCAGGTTCTGGAACCCAAGGACTGGATTTTCTATTGGAGACAGCTCTGGTCTTAGAGGGACAGCAGGGCCCAACTGTCCCTCACCTCCCCCACCACCTGCTCCCCTCTCACCCGCCTCGGTGCCCCCACGGCCGCCCTCAGGCGCCCATTTCCCTACGGTTGGTGGTTTTGCTGCTGCTGCTGCTGCTGCAGTTTTCCTTCACCCCTGAGCCATGGCTGCTGACGGGTTTACAGGTTTGGAAACTCAATTTTATCAGTTCACCCAGGGGGTGATGGAGCCCTGGGGAACTGATTCTCATCGGCCTGGCCTGCAGCTCGTGATTAAGCTGCCGGCTCATTTTCTGACAGTGCTGGATAGCGGAGGGTGGAGCCTGGGGCTGGGGGAGCCCCTCAGGACAAGCAGTTGGGGCAAAAGGGCCACCGCTCTTATGTAACAGGTAGGGAAACTGAGGCCTAGCAGGGTGGGGGAAGAGCTTCCGGAAGTCACAGAGGGGGGGATTAGAGGCTCCTGTCCCTAGATCTGTGCACCCTCATACCTCCCTCTCAGCACCTCTGGCCTCATGGCGGGTTCCTTCCCCAAGTATGCCCAGCCAGGCGCCTCACGGGTGCTGTCCATGGTCCTTCTTCTCTCATGGTCAGCCGGCGCCGGTCAGGAGGCATATGGGTGGGTCATTTTAGAAACGAAGGTGGCAAGTCTTGGCACACTGTAAGGTGCTGTGTTCTTACTCTCTTCCTGAAGTCATGGGCCCCGTCACCTGTCCCGGTGGCACCTAAAACTCAAAACTTCCTGGCTACTGCCCAGCCAAGTGATTGTTCATGTTCTGCTTGAATATTTCCACGACCACATAAGGCCATCCTCTCCACTCAGCTCTGGCCGGGAGAAAGTTCTTCCTTTCCTTTCATTCATCTGCCCTCTACCCCGCGTGCCTCCCCACTGGTCCTACGGTGCTGTCCTCTGCTCACCCCACCCCCAACGAGTTTGCTTCTTGCCACACTTGATGGGCCCTCTGAGAGTTGGACCCAGCAATCTGGCCCATGTCAGTGGGCTTCCAGCTACACTGGTGTGGTAGATGGGCAGAAATGGGGACCCGGGTTTCTTCCATCTGGCTCTGTTGGCTCCCAGAGGACTGTGCTGAGGCTAGTTGCCCTCAGTGTCTGTTCTGCCCGTGGAAAGCAGAAGAGAGGAAGTACAGGAGAAACCATCTGTTTTAATCAAATGACACGCAAGTCACACACAGCCCTCACGACCCTCACGTGTCATTCGCAGGAACGCCATCAAGCAGGGAGCTCAGGAAATGTAGTCTTTACTTGGCAGTCATGGGCCCTGGGAAAACGGGGTAGAGAGGATTGGGGGGTATCGTGGGCAGCCCACTGCACTGCTCTCCTCAGTGTCCTCTGCCCCAGGCCAGATGCCTTGGCCATGCACTCCTTTCCCGAGAAGACAGGACCCTGATGGGGTGTCAGGGCAGCTTTGCGAACAAGGGCCCTCTGATTGTCTCCCATCCAGCCTCCTCTGGGCACCAGCATACAACTCCCACCCCAAGCGGCAAGGCTGACCTTGATTACTCTCCATTGAGCTGTCCCAGGCCGTGGAGGGAGACCCTGGATCCGGACAGGACAGAACCAAGGACCTGGCCAGGGTCCTCACCCCAGTGCCTCATTTTTCACATGAGGGTGGCATTTACCTAGCCTCCTCACTAGGCTGCCGTGAGGTCTGAACCCTGGCCGGGCAGAGGCAGGGGGAGGCTCGTGCTGCCCCGAAAAGCTGATGTTGTCACCCAGCTGTGAGTGGTGAGGAGGGCCCCAGGAGTGGCTGAGGGAGGGCCAGAGCCATGGGTGCGGATAAGGAGGCCTCGAGGCTGAGGTGAGACAGGGACACCTAGAAATGGGAAGGGTAGCCGGACAAAGGCCCAAGGGGACCTGGAGGCCTTCCACTTCCCTTGGGTGTGGCACGGGGGCCAACTGGTCAGCTTGTCAGTTTCTAGCCTCATGAGCCCCCCCTGCTCTGGTTCCATCATTTATTTCCTCCGTCCCAACTCGCCACTCCCGTCCCCTAGGCTGCCAGGCTATGTCTAATGTCTGTTCTTTGCATGTGTTCTTCTAGAACGTGTGCTGTTGACCTGAAAACTTCTGTTGATAATACTTTAAGGCTATACAATTATATTACAAATAAAAACAATTCTCTTCAAGTGTGGTGGAGTCGGGAGGTGGCAGGGGCTTCGTCGGGGGGGGGGGGTTGGGCAGGAGTGTTCTAAGGAGGGGTCTTAACTAAAACAACTGTGTGGGGAGGGCAGGGCACTCCAGGCAAGCAGCCTGGCCCCAGCAAAGATGTGGAGGTGGGAAGGATGTTCAGAGACTGGGCGAGTCCAGTGAGGTGGGGTGGGGGGTGCAGGGTGGTGGAAGGAAAGGGGGGGCAAGCGATGGGATGGGGGGGGTGGGGCCACCATGCGGTTTGGGGGCTGTGAACTGCTTGGTTCAGGGGTCTGGACTTGATGCCGTGGGCAGGGCAATGCCTGAGTGGAAGGGGGGGTTTGAAGAAGCCAGCCCCTGATGCCTGGGTACCCCCGGTCTCTCTCCTTCCAGCACTGGCCACCAAACAGACCTACGTCACCTACACCAACCATGCAATCTAGCTAGGCCGCCAGAGCCGAACAAGAGGAGGATCCAAGACCCTTGTGGCTGATGCGTCGGGCCAGGGCCATTCCCAGGGGCCCAGCTGATGTCTTGCCTGCCCGTGGGCGCCCACGGACGTGGCTTGGTGCTGAGGACAGCAGAGCCCCCGGCGGTCACTGCTGGGCAGCCTGGGCAAGCCGGGCAGGTGACAGGAGGAGGACAAGGGGCTGGGGAAGCTTCAGGCCACCCCAAGAGCCTGCATCTTGGACCACGGCCCCTCCTGGCCCCAAATCACAGGGGCCCAGGCTGTGTGGGCCCCAGTGTTGGTTTTCTCTCTCTCCCTTCGTCTCTGCCTGTCCCACTGGTGACCGTCCGAGTCCGTCTCCATCCCTGTCTTTATTTTATAACTGCCTTTTCTGTGTCTTCACCTGTGTGCTCTGCTCTTATCTTCTTTCTTTCGGCCTCTGCCTCCTCTCCCTGATGCATTCTCTGTCTCCAGGTCTCTCCAGGTTTTTCTTTTGTGCTCCACCCAGGTCTCGTGCATTTTTCTTCCCTGTCCTCGCCCCCTCCTCACCTTCATCGCATCCCGCCTTTGCTCTCTCCCCGTCACCACCTCCCAACTCACCAAACTGTACATGTCGCAAAAGAGAAAAAGCTCAAAAAAATTCCAAACACAAAAAAGCCAAAACAAAAACGAATCTCGCGTGTGTTGCAAAGTGCCGCGTCCTCCTGGTGGCCTCTGTGTGTGTCCCTGTGGCCCGCAGCCTGCCCGCCTGCCCCCTCCCGTCTGCTGTGTGTCCTGCCCGCCTGCCCGCCTGCCCGTCCTGCTGATGACACGGAGTTCAGTGCCTGGGTGTTTGGTGATGGTTATTGATGACAATGTGTAGCGCATGATTGTTTTTATACCAAGAACATTTCTAATAAAAATAAACACATGGTTTTGCACCCTGGCTCCACATCCACTGAGGGCCCTGCAGGGGGACCCCGGTCTCAACCTGCAGCCAGAGAGCCTGGAATTAGAGGCAAGGAGCAAGTGGGTCATGGACCCTAGGGCTTGCGGGCGATGGAGGCTGCCTCCGGGGCTGGCATCGAGTGGGAGCATGGAGAGGCCTTGGGCAGGGAGGGACCAGGACTTTGCAGCAGATTCCAGAAATCAGCCACTGGCGGTCCCCTAAGGGGGATGTTCTATTCCTGTCCCTGGCCCTGCAGCCCCCAAGGAAGGTACCATTTTGGCCCTTCCTCTCCTCTCACAGTCCTTACACCTTGGCCTCCGATCCCCGCCCCGTAACGAGCTTCTTCATCTCCTCCATCTAGCCCGGAAACTCTCCTCTTGAGAAATTGGCTTCCAGGGCTCCCAGCACCCACAGCCCTGCCCTCCCGCCTGTCCTGTCTCCAGGTGACAGGTGCTAGGATGATGTGTGTCTCTGTCCTAGAGATTGGAGTGTGGCGTGTGTCCGCGTGGGCCAGGTGTGTGGCACAGGTATGTGTGTGTGGCTCCCCCAGCCCTGTGTGTGTGTCTGTTTTGGCTGCACATCTGTGTGTGCTCTTGGTACCTCCATATGCATGCTTGTCTGTCTAGTGTGTCTGTTTAGGCCCAAGTGGGGGTAAAACCACATTGCACCCACATCGTGACGATGCTTGTCCCTGGCCAGCAGCAAGTGTGCAAGTGCGTGTTCACAGCAGCTGGCTTCGTTGGCAGGTTGGGCGGGAGGGAGCGGGAAGCAGCTTAGGGGCTGGGCCCTGCCTGGGGTAAATTACAGAGCCAGCGACACAATGAGGCCACAGCGGCAGCTGAAGCCCAGGCTTCCTGTGCCGCCCCTTTCTGGCCCGCCCCAGGCCCCACACCCCCTCCTACCTCCTTGGCTGGCTGAAGTGTGGGGCGTGAGGGCCAAGGGCCTGGAAGGACCCCAGTGGGGGCCAGGCAGGGACTGGGTGTGTAAAGGTGAGGCTGGTGCATTAAATGGTGCCCTGGGCAGTGCCCCCTATGTAAGTAAGCCCATCTAACTCCTTCGGGAGGGCTGGTGTCACGCCCATCTCTGCTCAGGCAATCTGTTCCCTTGGAGGGCCTGGGAGAGAGAGAGAGTGTGTGTGTGTGTGTGTAGAGCACCTACTTTATGCTCAGTATTTGTAAGGAAAGGAAGGGCAAAGAGGGTGTCTGTCACTGATTGTCTTGCTTTCGCAGGATGGTTCCTGCGCCCCAGAATAGATTCTACCCAGTGCTCTAGCCTAATCAGGCAAAACTAGGTGGTCAGACCAAGGGTGTTTGCCAGAAGCTCCCAGGGCGGGGTGTGTGAGCGCGTGCCTGTGGTGGGGGCGGTTTGGATGAAGGGGAGTGCAGCCAGTCCTCCAATGACATCTCCAGCCCGGGCACCTTGTCCCCTCTCTGGTCTGTTTCCCTCCCAAGGCGACTGCGGTGTTGAGGCCCAAGGCTAGGCGGAGGATTTGATGCTCGGCACAGGCCTTTGCCAGGCGCCCTCCCCACATCTGTGGAGCCCCCGATATCTGCGGAGCCTCTCTTCTAGCTTCCACTGGGAAGAATCAACTTCTTTCCAAGTGGGGTGCTGCCCGCTCTGCTCCCCTCAGCGCCCAGAGCCAGGGGTGGGCTCTTGGTGGGCCTTAGACCCGTCAGGCATTCCTGAGACTTGGCCTAGTCCAGCCTGCCTAGGACTCTGTGAAGGGGCAGGTGGAAAGGAGGCACCCAGGGCCCGGCCTCAGGGGGGTGCCAGTCAGATGGAGGAGACCTAGCCCCACCTTCAGGGACTGCCCTAAGGGGCGAAACACAGCCTCTCCCTCAGGGAGCTTCCCGTCTGATGGGGAAGATCTAGGCCTCAGCATTTCTACAGCCTAGAAATGCCGAATATCCCAAAGGAACATAGTTATAGGAATAGGGTGGGGTAGGTAGGGGAAGCCTTGGGTGGGGTGTGAATTCCAAGGAGCCGTGTCCGGGAAATGGAGAAGTGTGCGGCTCCATGGGTCAGGGGTGGAGAGGAGGGACTAGTCTCCCCAGCACTTCCGGGAGGCAGACCCGGCACAGGGGTGTGGGAGGGTGGGTGCCATGCATCACCTGGAAGGCACAGCCGGTGAAGCCGGGCCTGGGATCCCACAGGTGGGCCCCACTGGGATGTGCTCTGATGCATGGGTGGAAAAGCCCCGTGGCTGCTCACCTTTGCTCCCTCTGCCATGCTGTTAATTCCCCGGGCTCATGTGGGACACCCAAGAGAGGCAGACAGATGAGCAGTGCCTTTGGAATTTTACACTTCAAAAAGATGGGGGTTGGCTTTGCAGTGTCCCTGGTTCCCTGGAGAGAGGGATGGTGGCCCCCAGAGACCTTTGCTCGGTAAGCAGGGTGATGGGGTGTCCACAAGCTCCCAGGGGGAGGCCCAGAGGCCCCAGGGCTGCAGCCTCCTCCTTTGTGGGTGGGGTCGGTGACAATACATTTTACAATCTCCCCAGGTGTCTGCTATGCAGCCCAGTGGGCCAGGGAACTCAGTGGTTTTCAAGCTGTTCCAATGGCAGAACCTTTCCTTTAAATCAGCAGCAGCATCCCCGGGAACTTGTTAGAAAAGCAAATAATGGGCCCCACCCAGACCTGGTTCTTTACGCATCCAATCCACAGGTACTAAGTACCTACTACGGGCCAGGCTGCGGGTGTGCAGTAATGAATGAGGTGGATGTGGCACTGGACCTTGGGGTTCTGCAGACAAGAGGGAACAACGCCCACTTGAGAGCTCGTGGAGGCCCAAAGCCAAGGCTAGGCTACTACTGGCCCTGGGCAGAAGCCCACCAAGCTACCAAGCCAGCGGGGCACACAGGACACCTTTGTGGAACTCCTAGGTCCCTGGGGACTCAGCTTCAGAGGCAGTATACAAGCTTGTGTCCCTTCCAGCGCAGATGCGAAGTTCCAGTGTCTCCTAGTCTGTTTCTCCTGTCCTGCCTTCTCAGGCCCCGGTGGCAGAGGCAAAAAGGACCAGGAAGTGGCCTGTGAACACCATGCCAGGTGCCCCCACACCATCTCAGCTTCCAGGCCCAGGGAGGGGTCCTTGGGAGCCCACAGAAAGATGCTGACCTTTCAGGAGGCCATGTGGCTCCTCTCTGGCCAGAGGACAGGCCACAGGCCCTTTGTTTTAGAGGCTCTTACTAAGGCCTGCAGCTTCCTCCTCCCAGCCTGGGGTTTCCATCTGCCCACTCAACAGCGAGAGGAGACTGAGGCACTCTCCCTGACATCTGAGCTTCTCTCTGCCCCCACCGCCTGCCCTGCACTGCCCTGGGTGTCCAGCAGAGCTTGGCCCTGGCACTCGGAGCCTCCCAGGGCTTGGACCTCCCTGAAGACAGCCTGGCACTGAATGGCACATGGTACCCAGATCTCACTTCAGTTGGCAAAAGCAGCAATTAGCATTTAATGAGGCTTCTTGCTTTATTTTTAGGTAACCTCCAAGGCCCTGCCTGTGTAATTCAGCCCGCCATTGCTCGGCAGATAATTAAAGCATGTCACCATAATTTGCCTTTTTTTTTTTTTTTATAAAGCCCATAATTATGTTTTTATTGCAAGGGAGGGGGGAAGAGAGAGGAGGGAAAGAAAACAAAGAGGTGAAATTGGGGCAGGAAATGGGGCTTGGCTCCCTTAGCCAGGCTCCTCTACCCCATCAGCTGGCCCAGGAGCCCCCATCCTGGCTGTGGCTCCCCAGGGCTCCCTTAGCTTCAGGGTCTGCCCTGGGCACTCCCTGCCCAAGAATGCCTCCTTGTTGGCTTGCCTTGTTGGAACTTCTGGAGAGCCCTCCTCTTCCAGGTTGGGGTGGGAGGGCCTTCCTGCTCTTCCCTTTCCTTATAAAACCAGTCCCAGTTTGCTGTTCCAGTGGGCAGGAAGGGGGTCGGGTGAAAACCTGAGTAGCCTCGAGTTGCTGTTTCTTGAGCTGCACACAGGCACCTGGGAGTTTCTTTATACTACTCTCCACTTACATGTTTGAAGATTTCCACGGGAAGTGGAATAAAACCCCCCTCCCAGGGAGGGGTCTGCTAACAGAGCCTGGCATCTGGAGTCCGCTTCCAGGGGCACTTGTGACTTGCTGTTCTTTCTCGCTATGAAGTGAAGGGCCGTCTTTCTGCAGGAACTATACTGCAGTCTAGTATTTTGATGCTGGACTGTGGTGGTAGGTGATCTTTGCTGGGCCTCTGATAGCAGATTTTTTTGAGCCTGCAGGCCATGCTAGGAACAGGAAGGGCAGCTGCCCGCAGCGTTTCAGGGAGCCCGCTGCCCCCAAACATCTTCCCAGCTGCCACCTGTGCTACTTAAAATTCTACCGGTAAAGCCTCAGTCTCCTGGGCCAAGGTGCGTTCGCCCAAAACACATCAATTGCTTGGCAATCATATCGGAGTCTGGTATGAAGATACCAGCTGCCCTGGGGTGTGGGACAGGGGACAGGTAAGTTGTGAAAGAACACGCAGATTACCTTAACTCGAGTAGCAAGTGGCCCTCTACCCCTTTCTGAACATCACCTCACCCCAACATCATATTACGTCCACGTGGTTTGCACATCATCTTCCTGCTCCCACAAGGATGTCAGCCCCGTAGGGCAGGGGGTTTCGTCACTTTGATCACAGCTGAACCCCGGGGGCCTAGAACAGCACCTGACACACAGCAGGCATATAATAAATACTTGTGGAATGAGTGAGTTGTGGGGGAGGGGCTGGGCTGGAGACCCAGAGGGGCCTATTTAGCTGTATCCGCACCTCCACAATGCCCCGTGCTTGGCTCTGACCCTGAGTCTCTGCCCAAAGCCCAGTGGTCATTTCTTCATTGTAGCTGCCCAAGGTCTTCCCTAGAGGCCCAAGGTGAGCCTGAATGTAGCAAGCTGGTGATTGGAAAGGGAGCTGATCCCCACCCCCCCCAATCCCCCCCCCCCCCCCAGGGTGAGAGACACCTGGAGTTGGTATCAGGGGACCCGGATTCTAGGTAAGGACCTGCTGCTGACTCGCGGTGTGCCCTTGGGCAAGTTGCTTTCCCTCTCTGGGCCTCAGTTTCTTCATCCGTAAAATGAGGGATTGAGTTCTGAGCCCTCGCAGCCTGGGTAGGGAGCCAGCATTCCAAGCAGTACAGGAAGGGGAGGTGACTGGGAAGAAGAGTCTTTGGGGGCATGTTGCTATGGCAACTGTGCACACATCAAGGGGTGGGGGAGGAGCTTGCCTATGCAAATGAGGCCCTTGCTTTGGCATCCCCAGTCCCGGTTGTCTGTCTGTGATCTGTGACGGGAGGAGGTTTTGTTAATACTGTGGGGCAGGGGGAGATGGAGAAGGGGTGTGGGTTGTTTGGGGGCAGGACCAGTCCAGGTGGGCCGGCCAGCCCTGCACTCTTACCACAGTGTGGTGCTCGGGGTGCAGGTCAACGGAGGTGGTGGAGGAACCTGAGGTCCGGGGGGGCCGAGAAGCTGGTGAGGATTTGAGAGGCCCCAGAAAGACCCTCCCCACCACCATCCCGATCAACCTAGAAAATCAGAGAAGCACGGTTTTCAGAGGATCCCAGTAAGAGCTCTCCCTGGTAAGCACTGTCCCTTCCGAGGGTGCACTTGGGAAAGCAGGGAGCAGAGCTTGGGGGGAAGAACCCTGGCTTTGGTCTCTGCCAGGTCACTGTGACTCAGGCACCTGAGTCACTCAGCCCTCGGAACCTCGCTTTCTGCATCTGTGAAACAGAGATAATACTATCTCCTGAAGACGATGTCAAGACTCCAAAGGACACACGGGCAGGTCAGGATAGGTCTTGCACCTGCCCTGGAGCCCTACCCTCCAGGACAGTGTGTGTGTGCCCTTCTCTTCTTCCTCCACCCGGCTCGCCCTCCTCTGTGGTTTAGGATTTTTCTTCCCCCCTACTCCTCAAAGGCTAGAGCTCCCTCTGGGGCTCCTGGCCCATGCCCTTTAGTTCTTTTCTTCTACCTCAAAAGTTCCGGGGGCTCTCTCCCACCTAAACTCACGGCCTCAGCGCTTTCCCAAAGTTCCGCGTCCTCCCCCTTCGTTTCCCAGCCTCCCTTGCAGGCGGCTAGAGGCCACGTGACATTTCTGGCCAATGAACTGTGGGGAGCGACCACGCCCATCACTTCTCGCCGGGGCCTATGGTGTTCCTCCGCCAGGCCCCTCCTCTCGCGGGTTTAGTTGGCATAAAAGATGGAGGGCTGGTGGGTCCCCGAATCACTGGCCCCAGCACCTCCTCTGCCAACCCGCTGTGAACTTTGTGTGAATAAGAAGCTTTTTTGTTAAGATGCTGAGATTTCAGGATTTATTTGTTTCTGAGTTACAGCTTTTCCTATTCTGACTAATCTATCATCAGACAAGTGCCAAATTTATGTATCTCTCCCAGCCTCCAAACCTCCTTCCGTGCACCCTGCTAGTTACTCAGAATCATCCGTGGTGAAAGCCACAGCGTCTCCTAAATGTGTTCCTCTCCCACGTCCCCCGTTTTGGTGATCGGCAGCCACCTGAGCCAGAACCCACAGCTTCCCCTACACTGCGCTTCGCACCCCAGGGCGGTGGCTAAGTCTCCGCCGCTCTCTCTGCCATCCCTGGATTTCATGCCGTCACCACCTGTCGCCCTGGACGGTGGGCTCTGGCCCCCCCCCTCTGCCCCCCCCCGCCCCCCGCCCTTCCCCCAAGCTTCCAGTCTTCATCTGGGTTCCTTAAACATGCTGCTCCCTGCCTTCTGGCTTGTGTCTTTCCCGCGAGAAATCTGTCGTCATCCTGATCTTTGTCCTAATGTATATAACCTCCCTTTTCTCTGGCTGCTTTTAAGGTTTTCTCTTTATCGCCGGTTTTAAGCAATTTGATTATGACGTGCCTCGGTGTGACATTTCTTCATGTTTCTTGCACTTGGGTTTTGTGGAGCTTGTGGGATCTGGGGGTTTACTGTTCTCATATTTGGAAAGCTTTTGGCCATTATTTCTTCGAAACTGTTTCTGTCCTCCCCTCTATCTTCTCTCCTTCAGGGACCTCTGCACACATGTATCTGGCCTCAAAGTTGCCCAATAACTCAGTGATGCTCTACTCTTTCATTTTGGGTCTGTTTCCTCTTTGTGTTTCATTTTGTGTACGTTTTATTACTATGTTTTGAGGTTCCCTAACCTTTTTTCCCCCTCTGTGGTTTCCAACTGCTGTTAATTGTTTCCAGTGCATTTTTCATCTCAGCACTGTAACTTTCGTCTCTAGAGGCTCAAGTGGGTCTTTCTCATACCTTCCATGGCTCTAGTTAAGCGTTTGTTTTCCTCCAGCTTCTTGAACGTGTGGAATACAGTTACAATAACTGTTTGAATACCCTCGCTCACTCATGCCATGTCATTTCCCGGCTGGTTTCAATTGATTGATTGATCTTCTCATTATGAGCTGCATATCCTTCCTCTGCGTGACCTGATCATTTCTTATTGGATGCCTGATATTGTGAATTTCACTGCACAGGGTGCTGGTTATTTTTGTATACATATAAAGGTTCTTGAGCTTTGTCTGGAATGTGGTTAAGTTACTTGGAAACGGTTCAATCCTTTCAGGTCTTGCTTTCAAGCTTTGTTAGGTGGGGCCAGAGCAGCATTTAGTGAGGGCTCATTTCACCCCACTGGCAAAGCGAAACCTCTAGGCTTTCTCCTCTGGTTGGTGGGTCATGTGTAATCCTGGTGATCCGTGCCCTCTAAGCAGCTTCCGCTTGCTTCCTGCTGGAACCTGATTGCTATGCAGCTGGGCTCTTGAGGGAAGATTCCTTGGGATTCTCTCTGCGTAGCTGTCTCTTCTCTGGCCTCTGACTGGCAAACTCTACCCGCTTTGGTCTCTCTGGACCCCAGCTCTGTCTGCCCTAGCATGGGAGACTCCAGGCTCTTGGCTGGGTCCCCTCTCTTGTGCCAGAGCCTGGAAGCTGTCTCTGGGCATACGCATGGCAATTGTAGGGCTCCCCTCCTTTGTTTCTCATGTCTCGGGAAGCACTGTCATTTGTTGCTTAATGTCCAGTGTTGGAGAATGCTGGGTTCGTGTATTTCATGCATTTTGTTGTTGTTTCAGACAGGAAGGTAAATCTGGTCCCTGCTACTTCATTTTGGCCGGAAGTGGAGGTGTCTTCCTGTCTTTCCAAGCTGCAACCACGCTCAGGCTGTTTCCTGCTCATTTTTATCAGAGGTTCCCCCGTGAGGTTGGCCTCATAACGAGAAGGGCTAACTCAGCGCCAGGCACCACTCCAAGTTCAACATGCATTGGCTTGTTTCATCTTTACCACAACTGGATGAAGGGAGTACTAGCTTTAGTCTCGTTTTACAGACGGAGACACTGAACCCCAGAGAGGTTAAGTAACTTGCTCAGGTGTGCACAGCCAGGAAGCAGTGGAGCTGGGATTTGAACCCAGGCGGTTAGCTCCTGTGCTCGCCCTTAGCCCCCCATCTGCATTGCCTCTCCGAGATGCCCCAACTAGCCCACCATTCATTTCTCCATTCAGTTGCTTCTCAAGCACTGCTATGTGCCCAGGTTCACTGCTGATTACTAAGAGGCAGAGCAACTGAAGAAACAACTGTGAAATAATGGGGAAGTGGAGACTAGGTCCACGGCCCGGAGCTCAGGGGCTCTGAGTCCATTTCCTGAAGAAGTAATACCTGAGCCCCCCACCCCCCCAGAAGGATGTGAGATCTGCAAGCTGGAAACAGGAAAGGCTATCTCCGGGATGAACAAAGAGACAGAGGCGATAAATAACATGATATTTGGGAGGAGGAGCCAAGGAGGCGCATTGGGAAGATGGAGATGAACACTCCAGGAATGAGAGAGGAATCTGGAGAGGTGGGCAAGGGTGAGGGGAGGACGGCCTTGTAGGGTCTGCCGAGTGGCCTGGTCAGAACTGCAAATTGGGATGGCCATTTTAGGGGGGATGATTTGGAGGGCCTGGCCTGGAGCCTGGGAGACCTGTTAGGAGGCCACTGCCTTGGGCCTGGCAAGAGATGAGGACCTGGAGAAATGCGAGGAGCTGGAGAGGAGAGACTTGGTTAGATGCAGAGGGGAAAGAGTTGGGGCTGAGGCTGGCTGGGATGACTGGTTGGTGGAGCTGCTGGAAGGGAAGAATGACGACTTGTGTTTCCTAGTTATATCTCTAGAAGGAGTGGGCATGCGCTCCATTTAATGCTTTCCTCTTCCCTATGGCTGGGAGGCAGATGTGATGGCAGGAGCTGGAGCAGCCACTCTGAACTCAGAGATTGGAGTCAAGTTTAAGGGATGGCAGAACCACATTGTAGCCTAGGGGCACCCAGCTCTGGACTCTTAGGCACGGGAGAACTCAACTTCTATTTTCAAACCATTATATTTTGCTGTTTCTATAACAGCAGCTTACATATTCTTGAATGAGTGCACCTATATTCTGCTGACTCTCCAGCATGCTGTTTTGACTTTTCTACCCTTGTCTTAACCTTTGCCTAAGTTGGTCCCTATAACCAGGGATGCCATCCCTTCTGCTACCTCTCCCTGCACTTGCTTGGACAATGGGCATGATCAGGTCAAGATTCTAGCTTGTATTTCTTCCTCTGGGACAAGTCCTGCTGTGCCTCCACTCTGCTCCACTTGTGTTTTCTTGACCACTTCTGTATCTAAGGCCACAGGTTTCTCAGGGGCTGGCCATGACTCATTCCTCTGCATGTGGCCAACGCCCTCTTCCAGTGGGGACTCAACCAATACGTGATGGTTGAATGATTCTGAGGAGTGGGCGTAGAGAGCACATGGTGGGGCTCTTAGGAGAATTCAGTGATCTCACTGTATTAGTCAGGTGGGCTAGGTTATGCTGTGTAACAAATGACCACAATTTCTCAGGGGCTTAAAACCACAAAGATTTTGTACCTTGCTTGCAGGTCAGGGCAAATGGGCACTGCTCATATCATAGTTACTCAGGGACTGCAGATGATGGAGGTTCTCCATCTTATGATGTCATCACCTCCACACAAGTTTTTCTTGGCAGGGGAAGAGCACGGGCAGAATTACGTAACAGCCCTTAAGTGCTTCCATCTGAAAGTGACACAATCCTTTCCGCTCATATTGCATTGGCCACAGCAGGGTCTATAACCCCTATAACTGGTGCCTGACTGGCTCAGTTGGTAGAGCATGTGACTCCAAATTTTTTTTTTTAACATTTATTCATTATTGAGAGACAGAGAGACACAGAGCATGAGCAGGGGAGGGGCCGAGAGACGGAGAGACACAGATTCCGAAGCAGGCTCCAGGCTCCGAGCTGTCAGCCCAGAGCCCAACGCAGGGCTCGAACCCACAAACTGTGAGATCATGACCTGAGCCGAAGTCGGATGCTCAACCGACTGAGCCATCCAGGTGCCCCTAGAGCATGTGACTCTAGATCTCATGGTCATGAGTTCAAGACCCATGTTGGGCATGGAGCCTACTTAAAATTTAAGAAAAAGTTGCTATAGGGGCCCCCGGATGGCTCAGTTGGTCAAGCGACTGACTCTTGGTTTCAGCTCAGGTCATGATCTCATGGTTTCATGGGTTCGAGCCCACATCCAGCTCTGCACGCTGACCACACGTGGAGCCTGCTTGGGATTCTCTCACTCCTTCTCTCTCTGCCCCTCCCCTGCTTGCACTCTGTCTCTCTCAAAATAAATAAACTAAAAAAAAAAATGCTACAAACCCATATGACTCCAAGGGGATGAGGATTTGTAACCCTGTGCCTAGAAGAAGACAACTGGAAATATTGGTTAGCAGTGGTGACGTCTGCCACAGTCAGTGATGTAAAAGGTCTGGTTCAGTATTGAGAATGTAGTCCAATGATCAACCAGTGTTTGTTTTTACTCCTTAGGCATTCATCATTCAACACGTATTTCACTCTATACAGTGGCAAAAGACAGGTAATGTTCCTTGTCTCATGGAGTTATGGGCAAGTGGGGGAAGAGGGACAGACATTTCTCTAATCAACACCCTCATATATATATAATTACAGTTTGTAGTAAGTGCTCTCCCAGCAAAGAATGGGATCCCATGAAAGAGAATAATGGTGTGTGTGTGTGTGTGTGTGTGTGTGTGTGTGTCTGTCTGTCTATATGAGAATGGGGAGTCAGGGAAGTCCTCTCTGAGGGGGCTGACTTTGAGATGAGACCCAAAGAAAGAGGAAGTCAGGGGATGAGGGCAGGGGAAGAACTTCTTAGGCAAAGGGAACGGCATGTGCAAAGACACAGAGGTGGGAAAGGGTCTAGCAGGTTTAAGACACTAAGGAGGCTGAGTCTGGTGCAGTGATTTGTGGGGACTGTGAGGGAGGTGGGGACAGAGAGGCCCAAAGGCGTCATCACCCAGGACCTTGTAGCATGCCGTCAGCAGGCCTCTGGAAAGCTTTAAGCACGATAGGGCCTGACCTGTGCCTTTAATGACTTCTGAAATGTTTGTACGCCCAGTGCTCAGGTGCTCCCTTCCTTCCTCCTTTGCTTCTCCAACTGTTTTCACGCCAGGGGTTCTCATCAGGTCCTGTAGCTTTGACTCCCAAATGTGTATCTTTAGCCCTGTTCTTACACCAGAACTCAATCCATGTGGCCCCCTGGGTACTCCTCAGCTCTGCCAGTATAGGGGAGAGCAGTTTTCCTTCACCCTCTTAGGATCCCTGGCTGGGTCTGAAAATTAAAACAGAGACGTATTAACAGAAGAAAAGCATACAGGTTGATGTAATGCGAGTTTTACACGATACAGGAGCCTTCATAAGGAAATGGAGACCCAAAGAAACAGAACTGGGTATTTTTATGCTAGGTTTGATGAAGTAGGCAGTCCTGTAGAAATACGGGTTAGAGACTGCCAGGGGAGCCATGGGAACTTAGCTGATCTATTTGTTGGGGTTCTTCTGGTCCCTGCTTTGTCTTCAGAGATAAGGAGGCCCCTTTCCTCCGGGTATGGGAAAGGTGTCTCTCCCACAAGAGTTTCATGACTTGTTTCAGGGGAGAAAGCCGTTTTCTCAAACACATTCAAGTTTAAAATATTCAATACGCCAAGGTGCCATATTTGGGGGTAGCGTGTCCTGAACCCCGTTACTGGGTACCTCCACCTTAGCGTGAGCAGATCCAGACTTTTGCATACTCATCACCCTGTTCCTCTTTCCTCTCCCCTCTCAATAAAAGACCCCCCCCTCCTCACAGTCAGAAACTTTGGGCTCAACCTTGACCCCTAACCCCTACCCTTCACACAACGTGTCAGCAAATCCTGTTGGCTGGCCTTGAGGATGTCTCAGAATCCAACTGCTTCTTCTTGCTGGGTGCAAACCATTATCCTTAGCTTGGGTTATTTAGATGCCCTCCTAAGCGGCCCTCAGCTTCAGCTCCTGCCCTCTTACTCAGTTCCCCAAACCTCAGTCAGAGGGCTTTGGGGAAAACGTACATCGGATTCTTTTACACGCCTGCTTAAAACCCTCTGGGTTTCCCCCTCAGATCTCTAGCTAAGTCGGGGGAGATTCGGGGTGGGCCCTCGGTATTTCTCCTGCCTCATTTCCTTCCTTCCTTCCTTCCTTCCTTCCTTCCTTCCTTCCTTCCTTCCTCCTACCTTCCTTCCTTCCTTCCTTCTTCCTTCCTTCCTTCTTCCTTCCTTCCTTCCTTCCTTCCTTCCTTCCTTCCTTCCTTCTTCCTTCCTTCCTTCCTTCCTTCCTTCCTTCCTTCCTTCCTCCTTCCTACCTTCCTTCCTTCTTCCTTCCTTCCTTCCTTCCTTCCTTCCTTCCTCCCTTCCTTCCTTCCTCCCTCACTCCCTCCCTCCCTCCTTCTCTCTCACAGTCACCCGGTGGGGCTCCCCGATCTTGCCCATGATTCAGGTACTGCTGTTCCACCATGGAACCTTCTCTCTCCTAATGCTGGTGAGCTTCACTGAACTAAGTTGTCCTCACAGAGAAGTGTTTCCGGATTGCCCCTCAACAGCACACCCATCACTACTCACCACCCCCACTTTATTTCTCCTCATGGACCTCATCACACTCCGGCATCACATAACACATTTAATTGTGTCTCTCCCCTGGGAGAACAAAAGCACTGAGTGGGCAGGGACTTTATTCTGTTGTCTACTAAACTTATTTATTTATTTATTTATTTATGTTTATTTTTGAGAGAGAGAGAGAGAGAGAGAGAGAGAGAATGAGTGGGGGAGGGGCAGAGAGAGAGAGAGAGAGGGAGACACAGAATCTGAAGTAGGCTCCAGGCTCTGAGCTGTCAGCCCAGAGCCCGACACGGGGCTTCAACCCATGAACCACGAGCTCATGACCTGAGCCGAAGTCGGATACTTAACCGACTGAGCCACCCAGGTGCCCCTTTTTTTCTGCTAAACATCTAATGCCGAAAACAGTGCCCAGCACATGGAAGACGTTCTAGAAATATTTACTGAGTGAATGAATGGAGTGAATGACCTTGAAATTCCAGGGACTGCTAGGGCAACAGAGACCTCATTTTGTTTTATCCAGGATGAGGCCAGTTGGGGGCAGTTTGGGTTTCGGGAGGTAAAGACTAACAGCTTTGGTCTGTCTTTGCTTTCTCCTCATCCCAGGCTGGGCCCTGTGCTGACAAACAAGCAAGAGCTCACCCATATTTGTTCTCGAAGGAAACAATAATGTCACCACAAATTGGGGTGTGGCTGTTGCAGTTTACGAGGTTAAGTGTGCTAAGTTGTATAAATTGGGAGCGTTTCTAGCCTGGCTGTGCCCTTGAAGCATTAGAGACACCTTTTCCCTAAATGTGTGTTTAGGGAACTAGGCTGAACTATGGTTGTCCCAACACAGTGTCACTTTGAATAGAATAATCCAAACTATGGGAAATCTATGCTCAGTTGCTATGATGGCATTGGTGGGCCCCAAAATCAGGCCTCATCCATTATTCATTCATTCATTCATTCATTCATCCATCCATTTGAGGAGTCCATACCGAGCATCTCCTGTGGGCCAGACACCAGAGTGGACAAGACCAACACAGACTCCAAGGACAGGATGAATATTCCTTCTGTGGCAATCACTTGGGCCTTGGGCTGGGGGGAGGAAAGGACACTCTCTGAGGCTGTGGGTCAGGGAGGTGAAGAGACCTGGAGATCTGGGGAGGGGGAGGTTGTAGGAATCGGGCCTCGGCCTCACGGAGTCAGGCCACGGGGGTAGGATTTAGGGGTCTGTGAACCCCAATCATCACTGCTGCTGGTGGGCATGTCACGCCTTCTCATGACTCTTTTTTTTTAAATTTTTTTTTTAACGTTTATTTATTTTCGAGACAGAGAGAGACAGAGCATGAATGGGGGAGGGGCAGAGAGAGAGGGAGACACAGAATTGGAAGCAGGCTCCAGGCTCTGAGCCATCAGCCCAGAGCCCGACACAGGGCTTGAACTCACGGACCGCGAGATCGTGACCTGAGCCGAAGTCGGACGCTTAACTGACTGAGCCACCCAGGCGCCCCTTCTCATGACTCTTTTGATTGTCTCCCAAGCCAGGTGCACACAGGAGCAGGGAGAAGGGGTGAAACAGAGGGGCGGCTAACAGACAATGAGAGGTGAGCCAGAGCAGCAGATGTTAGAGAGGTGGATGCAGGCAGGAGTGACAAGTGAATATATGAGACACCCAGAGATGCTCCATAAAATAGACAAACTATTCTTTGAAATGCATGGCCGTGCGTATAGAATGAATGAATAAATGCAAGGAAAATCTTTAGAATGTCAAACATAAAGAGAATGCTGGAAGCCTGGGTGTTAGGGAGCTCCAAAGCTGCAGGGAGACCTCAGGTCATTTGCACACACATCTCCATGACCTAGATCAGTGTTTCTCAATAGCAGCGCTGTTGACATTTTGGGCTGTATTAATTTTTGTTGGGATGGGCGCTGTCCTATAGGATGTAGGATGTCGGGCATCCTGTAGGATGTTTGGCAGCAACCTTGGCCTCTACCCAACAGATACCAATAGCAACTCCCTCTTCCAGTTGTGACAACCAGAAATGTCTCCTGGGAAACAAAGTTGTCCAAGTCCAGAAATAAAGGCTTAGAGGAGGAAGGAAATGGACTGTGACCACTCAAGGTGGGGAGTTGTAATTGAGACCCTCTACAAAAACCAGGGCTTTGAAAGACTGCACTTTTGGTGAAAGGATAGAGGGGGAAAAAATCCATCCTGTGGCAAAGAGAAAGGGTAAGAAATGTTGTCTATTTCAGCATGTGCTCAGGTAGAAAGAAAAGCCTTTAAATTTGTAACCACATGGCTACCCACACAGGGGTTTAGGGTAAACATTTGCATTACCTATGGGTTGCAGGAAACTCCAAGTGGTGAAATTAACTCCAAGTATGTTAGTAGTACCCGGAGCACCTAGCAGAAGCAAAAGCAAAGTCTCCTGGGAGGGACATACCCTCAACTCCTGCTGTACAGGATTCTGATGGATAGAGCTCAACCGAGCTTGGGTTTACAATACAAAATTACAGAGTACACAAGGAAATAATCATGAGTGAGTTAGAAAACAGCAAATGGTAGAATTAGTCCTCGAGAGTTAAGATATTGGGATGATCAGATCCAGAATATTAAAAAAAAATAGCTTGTGTAAAATGTTTAGAGAAATAAAGATGCTACCAGGAAAACCAGGCAAATATGCACGTGAACAAAGACTAAAAAATGAAAATAAAAATGAGGAAATTTAAAACTCAATGGATGGGTTAAACAACAGATTAGATATAGTTGAAGAGATGGTTAGTGAACTGGAAAATAGATTTGAAGAAATCACTAGCCATAATGCAGCACACAGAAAACTATTAACAAGAGAGAAAAAGACATGGGAGACAGAATGAGGAATTGAACAAATGTCATCTAGGAATTCCTGAGGAGATAGTTGAGAGAATTGGGGGAGGCGATATTTAACAATATGGTGATAAGGAATTTCCCAGAAATGATAAAGAAAGACACATGCTGGGAAGGAAGCATGAAGGATTCAAGCAGAGTAAGGAGATCCACCTTGAAACATTGTAGTGAAACTGCAGAAATCCAAAGAGAAGTCCTTAACAGCAGCCAGATAGGAGAAGTCAGATCACAGATGGCCCCAGGATGGAACGATGGAACTGTGGCACGTGAACACTTGTCCTTGGGATGCCCAGGGATTACCTAGGAAAGGGTACCTCAGGAGGAATGCCTGAGTGCTGCCCCAGGATCTGGTAGGGGCTAAAATATTAAAAGAAATATAATCTCAATGGCCCCTTAGCCAGGGGTTCGTGGTTGCACAGCCCAATGTGTGGGTGTAATGTGGGGGGTGCACTCAGTAACCTCTGGGCAGAAGCTTGGAGGTTACCTCTGCCTTGAGAGGGGAAAGGGCCACTTTTGGAACACTGCTGGGGCAGGTCTGGGGAGGGCAGTGAACAGGAGAGTATGTATGAGTTGGGAGTATCTGGAGGGGCTCTGGGAACTGACTGCCCACCTCTAGGCCTATTTTGGGGCCAGTGTCCTTAAAGGACTCTGGAGGACACTGGGACCATCTTCCCAAACCACAAAGGTTTGGTGAAGGAAGATAGGGGAGGAGTGGGTCTGGGGTGTGTGCAGCCACCCCCCCCTCCCCCCCACGGAGTGCAGGAGAGAGGCTGAGAAGGTTGAGGGGAAACCCAGGGACTGCCTCTATTCCTGGATAAATGCAATGTCTCCTACCCCTACACACACACACACACACACACACACACACACACACACACACACACACACACCCTTCTCTATTCTTGCTATGAATTTCTCACCAAACAAGCTTCATTAATCGTCTAATAACCAGATTAATTAAGGACGCTGAAAGTAAACAGCAAGAAGGTAATTTGCTCCTGATTACTGTGTAATTGCAGGAGGATGAACTCATTTACATATGCAAAGAAGGCTGCCTAAACAGCAAATGACAACGGAGAGAAATAATTGTGTACCTGAACTCCCCCCCACCCCAATCTCTCCCTACCGCTTCTGCCTCCTCCAGCCCCGTACTTAGTCTTCTCTAGAAAGCTGATCACCTGGCAGCAGGCAGCCCAGCCAATCCAGATCCCTGCCCTGCAAGTCCCCTGGCCCAGGCCGGCTCCTGCAGCTCCTTTCCCTCCCAGAGAGGTACGTCTCACAAAACAAGTCTGGCTTTGGCCCTGCTTGAATGATCTTGGCAACGTGCTTCCCAAACCCAGAGTTCCTTAACTTCAAAATGCTGTCTGCAGTCTTTAATACGACTCCACTAAAAGACAGCGAGGGAGCGCTTTATACATTGCAAAGCGCTGGGTCAAAGCTTGCTGGGCATTATTTTTTACCTGAGCAGGGATATGCTGAATGTGCCTCTTCAAAGGCCCCTTAGAATCCTGCCTCATCCAGGAAGCCTTCCTGGATTGTGCCCTTCCCAGAAACTGGCTTTCCTCCGGGGCCGCAATTTGCTAGTTTCTAGAGAAAAGCTGGCCCCACAGCTCCCGCTAAATCCCCGTGTCACGCTGGGGGCTGGAGAGGAGTAAAGAGCCCAAAGTACCCCCTCCCCCATCGAGGCTACGCTCAGGCTTGGGGGGACCCCATGCTGGGGCGCTCCTGATCCCCCAGGGCCTCGGACGCCAAATTGTTTTCTGATGGCGGCCTCCATCTCTCCTGAACTCAATTTGCGTTTTCAAAGCAGCTAATAGACGCATTAAAAAATCCATTTTCACCGGGGATTGAATCTGACTGGAGCGAGATCAATGCGCAGAGGCCCCCCTCCTCCTCCCCCACCCTGCCCCCGCATCGCCATGGAGACCAGGGAAGCCGCCGCGCCCAGCTAGGCTCCAGCTGGCCTCTCTGCTCCCCTACCTTCCAGCGCCCAGGTCCCACCCCCGTTGTTGTCGTGGCCCTCGTCCACACTCAGCGCTGGTTAGCTCACCTACACCTACCACGCAACCTCGCACGTGTGTGTGTGTGAGGGAGGCGGCTGATTTATAGATTGAACTGCACCTCAAAACTTGATTTCAACCCACCACCACCTGCTCAGCCGGCTGTGATCGTTGCACAGCCTTCGGAACCCCACAGCCTGGCCTCTGAGAGGCTGCATCCTGCGTGGGGTTCAAATTCCGCTTGTCCCCTCTGGCCCTGAGACCTTGGGCAGATCACTTCCCCCTCTGGTCCTCCTTCATTTCCTCCTCTGTAAGGGCAATGCTCATACCTTCCGTGCAAGATTGGGGTGAGGGTGAGGAGGAGGAGGAGGAACCATGCTGGTGATGGCAGAGAAATATATTTTCAACCTTGAGCTGCTTTGGGGAGACATGCTGTGCATGTTTTTATACACATGATGGGAGACAGCCCCCCGCCCCAGCATTGGGGAGCCCCCTGTACTGTGATCTATGTAAGGGCAGGAGCTTTGTCTGCTGTATACTGTGGCCTGATGCCCTGCTGACACTGGTGTGCCTTTTAATATTTGTTGACTATTCAACGATGAAAGAGGGACCCACCCACTACCATGCTGGAAATTGGAGAATAGACTGGTTTGGCAACTTGGGTCTGAATCCTGTCTTCTCCACGTAACTACTGTGTGGTCTTGGGAATGTTAGCCAACACCTCTGTGCGTCAGTTAATCTGTTAAATGAAGATAATAATTGTACTGACCTCATAGTGCTGTTGTAGGGGTTAAATGATTCAAATATAGGAAGTTTTAGAACAGGGGTGGCACCCAGTGAGTCTTCAAGAAGTGTCAGCTTTTATTCTTCAAACCTTATGCCACGGTTTTATAGGAGGGGGGGGCCCTGCCCCCAGCCCTGTCTCTCCTTTCCCCTGGGTCCTCTGCCCTAGCCCCTGAGCACCTGGCCTCCTGCAAAAGTCCCTCATGGTTTCTTTCTGTGTTCTAGTCTTTGGGGATTAGGACACCTGGGTGGGCACAGAGGTCACCTCTTGTTACCAAGTCCATGGCTACTTGCCAGCCTCTGGTCTCCCAGACCTTCAGCTGCTGTGTTCCCTCATTTCTTTTTTTTTTTCTTTTTAAGTTTATTTATTTATTTATTTTGAGAGAGAGAGAGAGAGAGAGAGAGAGCGAGCATACCTGTGGGTGGGGCAGAGAGAGAGGGAGAGAGAGAATCCCAAGCAGCCTCCTCATTGTCAGCATAGAGCCCGATGCGGGGCTCAAACTCATGCACCATGAGATCATGGCCTGAGCCTAACTCAAGAGTTGGACCCTTAACCGACTGAGCCACCCAGGTGTCCCCGTTCCCTCATTTCTGCCCTCAAGCCCTCTTGCTGCCTCTGAAGCCTCTTGCTTTGCTTTGGTCTCCAAAGAGAGCCTTAGTGGGTGGGTGAGACTAGGAGGCAGGATCAGGGGGCTGGCCTGGGTTTTGGACAAAACAGAATCTGGAATGGGGGGGATCTGTGGTGCTCAGGTCAGGACCCCTGGTGGCACTGGCTCCTTATTAGCAAGCACCACTGATTTTGTGTGGCTCAGCCTGGCATGGTAACAATCCGGTTTCCTTTCGGGAAGAAAAGTGCCTTTGAAGGGTCAGAAAGCTGTTCAGGTCTCAGGGGCCCCCCAAGCTGGCTAGAGCTCCCTGAGGATTTTAACTCAGCGAGTGGGCCCTCTGGACCTAGCCTCAACAGGAAGGTCAGCCCCTTTACACACACACACACACACACACACACACACACACACATACACACATCCCTTCTCACCAAAATCTGGGTGAGTGCCCCCAGCCCCTGCCCTGGTCACCCCCTCTCCAGCTCTCTTCTTCCCTCTGGTGCCCATCATGGGACCATGCTGTTTGGAGGGACAAAGGTATTGAGGTGGGCAGAGGGGCAGAGGGCTCTCAGTGGTTTCCAGTGGAGGACTGGGGAGTTGCTGGCCTATGTGAAATAGATATTTAAGCACTCAGTGGTTCCAATGGAATTTGAGGTCCTGGCTTTGAGTCCTGGGTCCACCCTTGAGTGAGCTGGTTCACTTCTCTGTGTCTCAGTTTTTCTACCGGTAAAGTGGAGATGTGAATAGCAACTTTAGTAATAATGATTGCTGCCTTGAAAGGTCATTACAAGGATCAAATAAGACCCAGGGAACTCGTAAACTGGTTAGGTCTTCCCTCCTGCCCTGGGAAGGTAGAACTGGGTATCCCTCCCTTACATGTCTGCAGAGCCCAGCAAACACCAAGTGCTTAATAAATGTGGATGGATTTGAAAAACCAGAGGTTCCGGGGAGCCCAGGCTTGAACTTATGTGGGAGATAGAGAGAAACCAAGATGTTTCACCAAGAGGAGAGGGTGGTAGAGAGGGAATTGGGGCAAGAGGACATTAAAACATCATGGCTTTCAGGGCCGCCTAGGTGGCTTAGTCAGTTGAGTGTCTGACTTGATTCATCGTTCAGGTCGTGATCCCAGGGCTGTGGGATCCAGGCCTGCATCAGGCTCCACACTGAGCGTAAAGCCTGCTTAAGATTCTCTCTTTCTCTCCCTCTTCCCCTCTCCCCTGCTCGCTCACTCTCTCTCTCTCTCTCTCTCTCAAACAAAATTTAAAAATAAGTAAGCAAATAAATAAATAAATAAATAAATCACAGCTTTCATATAAATAAAAAATAAACACGTATGAAACATTTAGCAGAAATCAGTAAGATGTTACAAGTGCTTCCAAGGAGGGTCCAAAGAGCAGATCCATATATGGGACACCAGGAAATGAGTTTACAAATAGTTGAGAAACTGGTCAATAGCCATAGATTAGTAATCATTGGTACCCCTACCAGACAAAAGTCACTTGCATTTCTATGGAACAGAATCATTTGCTTTACCATCAGTTTTGTACAACTTACAGAGTTGTACAAACTGCCCCAAGGTGGGTGTAAGTCAGAGGGCCCGGGCTGTGCAGTAGACAGGACACTGAGGGGTCTTCCTCTCATTTCAAAGTTTTCCACCATTTTTTATGGGTCGGGCATGAGAGGTGGCCTGAAGAAGGCCCAGCGGCGGGGCCAAGGACTCAGCTCATCAAAGGCATACGCTTCACCCCCTTTTGGATTTCCTGGGGTCTCTAGCCTTCCTGGGCGTTGAGGCCCTGATGGGGAGACAGCCTGAGCCCCAGATAGCCCCAGCATCCTTGGCTTTTCTTTTTATTATTTTTTTTAAATTGCCGTAAAACAAACTTAACAGTCAAGCGCACAAAGATTAAGTCTACAGCCTGATGAATTTTTATGCATGTATATGCCCATGTCACCATTATTCAAATCGAGATATAGAACATTTCCAGAACTTCAGAGGGGTCCCTCACGTGCCCTCCTAGCCAATAACTAACCTCTGTTATTCTGTTACCCTAGATTGGTTTTGTTTGGCTTTGAACTTCAAATGAATGGAATCGTACAGTAGATGCACTCTTTTGTGTCTGTGTTATTTCAGCCATACGATATCTGAGAGCTCCATCCGTGTTGTCATAGACAGCAGGAGTTTGTTCCTTTTCATTGCCAAGTAGTACTCCATCAAATGGTTATACCACAACTGTTTATTCTTTCTCTCTTGGATGCCCATGTAAGTTTTTTCCAGATTTGGGTCGTTCTGGATAAAGCTGCCATGAACATTCTTGCAGGTGTCTTTTGGGAAACATGTTTTTAGTTTTCTGTAGTAAATGCTTCAGAATGGAACTTTTGGGTCTTAGCTTTGATACATGCTTAGGTTTAGGAGATGGGGCCAAATGGTTTTCCAAAGTGGCTGTACTGATTTCCATTCTTCCCAGCGGTGTACTGGGAAGTGTAAGTGTACTGGGTCCAGTTGTTCCGCGGCCTCACCAATGCTTGTATTGTCAGGTGTGTTGGGTTTTTTTTTTTCCCCTTCCTCTTAGCCATTCTGGTGGGTTATGGTGGCATCTCGTTTTGTCTTTGTTTTTATTTTTTTACTTTAGAAAGAGAGAGTGAGAGAGCGTGAGTGGGGGAGAGGGTCAGAGGGAGAGAGAGGGAATCGTAAGCAGGCTCCATACTCAGTGCAGAGCTCTATGCAGGGTTGATCCCATGACCCCAGAATCACGACCTGAGCCAAAATCAAGAGTTGGATACTCAATTGACTGAGCCACGCAGGCTCCCCTTGCGTGTTTTTTAAAAAAAATTTTAATGTTTATTTACTTTGAGAGAGAGAGCTTAAGCAGTGGAGGGGCAGAGAGAGAGAGGAAGACACAGAATCTGAAGCAGGTTCCAGGCTCCAAGGTGTCCGCACAGAGCCCAATGTGGGCTCGAACTTGTGAACCATGAGATCATGACCTGAGCCAAAGTCAGATGCTTAATGGATTGAGCCACCCAGGCACCCCTCGTTTTGGTTTTAATTCACATTTTCCTGGTGATTCATGATGTTGAACATTTTGTTGTAGTTTACTGAATATTTGGGATAGCTTGTTTGTGAAGTATCTAGTAGAGTCTTTTGCCCATTTTTAACTGGGTTGTCTTTTTTTTTTTTTGATTTGTAGGAACTCTTTATACATTCTGGGATGTGAGTTCTTTGTCAGATATATGTGTGCATAGGTAGCTTCTTCCACTCTGCAGCTTGCCTTTTCACTCTCCTAATGGTTGTCTTTTGATGAACAGATGTTTCAAATTTCAATGAAACCCATTGTTTCTTTTCTAGTTAGTGTTTTTGTGTTATGTGTAAGAAATCTTTGCCTATCCCAAGGTCATGCAAGTATTCTCATATTTTTGCCTAGAAGCTTTATTGTTTTGCTGTTCACATTTAGATCTATGATCCATTTAGAATTAATTTTTGCTTATAGTATGAGGTAGGAGTCGAACTTCCCCCACAACCCCCTTGATCCAATTGATCCAACTGGTCTACCACTTATTGAAAAGACAGTCCTTTCTCCACTGAATTGCAATGGTGTTATTGGGGAGGAAGAATTTTCTTTCTACCCTTGTAGAGTCTTTAGCTAGTCTAAAGAATTTTTCTTTTTCAACAGAGAGAATGTAAAGAACGGTCAATTAAAAAGGTATTGTGGGTTAATAATGACACAGAGTAGCTACCACGCCCAGGGCTAGAGGAACAAAGGAAGCAGCCTGGTTATGAAAATTTAGAAAGTGAGGGAGGCCAGTGCTAGGTTCCAGGCCACTGAGGGGCTGGCCAGCCTAAACCTCACCTCCTGGGAGAGGGGGTCCTGATTCTGGTAACGCCCCTGGAGACCACGCCACCCTTCCCTTCAGGACACTGTCCACAGGTAGTAATGCGGTGTTTATGTGTGCTGGTGTCCATCTGCCCTCGGTCTCTCCCCCGGACCCCCAACAGCAGTGATTAGGCCACGCTGTACATCATTGTGCTAAGTGCCCCTCAGACACCTCGTTGACAGAATCATTTCTCAGGGGCAGTACCTTGGGAGTTTCTGCTCTGGCTGGGCTGGGACTCCGTCACGCATCTAAATTCTACTTGACTTTGAACCTGCTCTTTGCCCAGGACTTTGCTGGGACTAGAGTGACCCAGAGGGGCTCAGATAGACTCCTGGGCACAGGACTGAAGGTGGTGCTCCCTCTTGAGGCTGTGCAGGTGCGGGGTGAACCCCGAGATGAAGCTCCCTCCATGCTCCTCACTGCTTCACGTTCGAACACGAAATTGACATAGGACAGATTAACAAGAGAAAAAACAAATTAAATCTTGTACGGGCAGGAGGCTTATAAAAATATAAGACCCGAGGACAAGTCGAGCATTTGAGGCTTATATGCCATCCCGAGCTGAGGAATGGGATTGGGGCCTGAGGCTTCAGAGGGAAGGAGGGTAATAAGGGCAATAAGAAAAGCAGGTGTTTGGCAATTAGATGTTTACCCTGCCATGTAGATAGGTCCTTCAGATGAAAGTTATCTCTGGTCATAGCTCTCTGTCTGAGCCAGGCCCCCTATGAAATTCTTTCAGGTAGTTAAGAGAGAGGTGAAAGCTTTTCCTGAGTCTGCGGTGTCTTGATTGCTCCAGCTCATTATCATCTGCATGCCGAAGTGGCATATTTTGGGGTCATGTATTCTACTCCCCTTCGGTGCCCTTGTCATAAATCAGTTGACCATGTATGTATGTGTGGGTCTATTTTTGGATTCTATTAAATTAGTCTATTTGTCTGCCCTTAAACCAATATCACAGTGTCTTAATGTTTATTTTTGAGAGAGACAGAGCGTGAGCAGGGGAGGCGCAACGAGAGAGGGAGACACAGATTCTGAAGCAGGCTCCAGGCTCTGCTCTGTCAGCACAGAACCCGACATGGGGCTCGAACTCACAAGCCGTGTGATCATGACCTGAGCCGAAGTTGGACGCTTAAGCGACTGAGCCACCCAGGTGCCCCGGATATCACAGTGTCTTAATCGCCATAGCTTTATAGAAAGTTTTAAAATCAGGTAGCTTAAGCTGTTCATCTTTGTTCTTTCTTCTTCATGACTGTCTTGGTCATTTTAGATCTTTTGCATTGTCATATGCCTTTTGCAGTAGGCTTGTTGATTTCCACAGACACCTGCTGGGCCTTTGACTGGGCTCCTGCTGAATCTACAGATCCTTTTGGGGAGGATCGGCACTACCTGTAATGGAGTCTCCCAGTCCAGGAGCATGGTGTGTCGCTCCATCCATGGATGTCTTCCTTAATTTCTCCTGGCATCCGGGCTTGTTTTTAAAACCCTACTGCATTCTGGCACTTGGTGGGAACTAACTTCCGCCGCAGTAACTGCTGTTGCTGGAAGGGAGTTCCGTATCTGGCTGCAGCCCTTCAGGGGGACACCCGGGAATGGGGCCCTGAGAGAGGGAGAGGGACACGTGGAGAGATCTAAGGAGGGAAGGGGGCGGCCAGGACCCCAGCCACAGTCCTGATCACCGAGCACCCCTCTGAAGGAAAATCTGCTCTGTGGGAGCTCTCTGAGCTTGGCAATTTTGCAGAGGACTCATTTAAAGTGCTTTCCTGTCTGTGGGATGGAAATGGGATTGTGGCCTCCGTGTGGCATAGCGGTTGTGAGGACTGAAGAACGCACAGTGCAGGGCACTTAGTAGATACTCAATAAATCATATGGGCGCTTGTTTTGGCCTCAAAGGAAGACTGATACCGCCAGTGTGGACCCAAAGCTGGAAAGGACCAGCTCACGCCCCCCTCCTCCAGTCATGCTTTTTTTCCTTTCAAGGACACACGGAAAGTGCCTTAGTAATCAAAGAGCTGGAAAAATAACATGACATCTGTCCAGAGAGTTTGAACAGATAACGGAGGCCTGGCCCCGGTGGCGTGTGACTTACACCTCTTGTCATCACCACACTTTTCAGTCTCTCAACACACGTGTGTTTTATCCCATCACCCAGCTTCCGGGCCCCGGCACCCACAGTCCGCCTCACCTTGGGGCTCCCTGGCTGTTGAGGGTCCGAGGCCTACAGGTGGAGATTCTGGACCACAGGCACCGGGCTCTGCCAACTCAGCTCGGCCCGCTGGCTGCGGCTGGGGTGGCGGCTCACTGCCGGCTGGTGCCCCCACCCAGGGCGTGCTGGCTCTCCCCAGGCCGGCCGCCGCTCCCACCTGTGCGGACCTGAGGGCTTGACTCTAATGTTAAAGGAACTAATTAAACCCTCCGCAACTCTTGCTTTGGTTCCTAATCACCGACTTCGTGCTGACAGAAGCAGTTTCTCCCCAGATTCTAAAGGGGGGCAAACCCTTTTCCTCCTGAACATCTTCAATACAATTACATGGAAGAGGGCGATTTTAAAATACACTCTACTAAGCGTTTTCCTTTTTGCTTAAGAAACACTCTGGTAGCACGTGTCTTGGGCTACGTATGATCTCATTTAGCCCCGCACTAACCCTGTTGTTATCACCCCCAGTTTACAGGAGAGAGGCACCTGTAGCTGCCCAAGGGGGGCAGATAGTGAGGGACAGAGCTGCGGCTCAGGCCCAGGCAGCCTGGCCCCATAACATCATGGTTCATCTCTCGCCCTGGTGGCCTGAGTGGGAAACACCTTCCCCCGGCAGCTGGCCTCAGAGTGGCCTCATTTTAGAACCACCTGGGGCTTCACCCCTGGTAACCCTCCACTGGGCCTACGGTCCCCAGCTCCGAGCCCTCAGCAGGGCTCTCATTAGCTGCTTGCTCCTAGGGGTGGGCTGGGGCATCTACCCGCAAGGTTTCCTTCTTTCGCCCACACCCGGACACTAAAGAGGCTGCCCGAGGGTGGGCAAGAACAGGACTTCTCCCTGTCTGGTTCCTGGCCCATGGCACCCAGGTTGGGGAGAGTTGTTATAGGTAGTCAGGCATTATGACATTTGCAAATAAGGCATGTTTTGGATTCTTGGCACGAAGCAGTTTATGTGGCCACCTGTTATCTAGGGAGCAGCCAGGGCTGCGGTTTGGGGGCACTCAAAGGGAGGAGGCCCGAGGCAGCCTGCCTGACTTGCTCCTCTTGAACCTGGTCTGATATTGTCCTTCTGAGCTGCTGGAGAGTGAGAGCGAGAGAGACCTAGGTCTTGGTCCCAGCGTCAGCATCCAAGATGCATACCGAGTTCTAAATAGACTCCTACCTCAGGACCTTTGCACCTGCTATCACTGCTGCCTGGACCGCTCTCTCCCCAGATGGCCGCATGGTTCACTCTTTTACTTCCTTCTGGTCTCTGTTCACGTGCCATTCCTCGGAAAGGCACCCCTGACCACGCCCTTCTAAAATAGCACACACTCTCCAGGCCTCTATCTTCTGGTTTTGCTTTTTCTTTCTTCATAAGTGCTATAAAAACATTCTATGTATCTGTTGCTTTTTTATTTATTGCCTGTCTCTTCCCCACCGGACTGTAAGTTCCATGAGGGCAGGGACTTTCAACCCTTGTTCATTACTTAGTAATCTCGGTGCCTAGAACATGTCTGACACAGTACGTGTTCAATAAATACCCACTGAATTATTGATCAGCGAGTGCTGTGAGGCTGAACTGCTGCCCTGTGTCTCTGTGACCACCTCTCCTTGTCTATATAAAGGGGAGATGGAGGCTGATCTCCTATATGACCAGAGGGTGTCTGTAGCTGTCAGGATAGGCCAAGTTATGCTGCAGTAACAAACAAGCCCAGAAGCTCAGTGCTGAGCTCTGACTTCCCTGGGCTTTCCCTCTATCTCATCTTTCACAATGCGCCCTGTGTCTTCGCCTCTCCTATGATAAGGAAGTGTTGAGTAGTACCATGCCATCGGTCTCTTTAGATCAATCATATCTGTAGGCTGTGAGTTCTTGGATTTGCCCCTGATACATCCACTGCCCACCCCCCCAAATCTGGCAAGAAACCGAACTCCAATCACTTGTCCCATCCAAATTTTTACACCCTGCTTGTGACGTCTGTGTCCTCTTTTCAAGGAAGCCTAGAGACAGATCATTTTATCAGCAGGGTGTGAACCTGCAGTGATGGCTGAATAGCTATCAGTGATTTAGGGCCTAATAGGAAAGATGGCCACCTCAAAGCTAGAAGATCTGCTGCCCCCAACTTGCCACACACACACACACACACACACACACACACACACCAAATCGTTTACAGTGAATGGGGCCTCACCTTAAACTAAGAGCTGCAACACACAGAGATGGGAGGGGCGGGGAGGGGGTCGAGCAAAGCCCACACAGAGCGGCACACAGAGAAGGGCTCTCACTCCCTGGGTGGGGTTCAGGTAGGGCTTCCCGGAGGAGGGGCTCCCCTAAGCTAAGTGCAGAGGCTGGGGCTGTGAGCCTGGTGAGGGCAGGCGGGGGAAGCTGCATTGGGCAGGAGGAGGAGGAGGGGAAGGGAGAGGGAGGCAGGGGGGCTGGCACTTTGGAGCAGAGGCTTCTCTACGAACCTGCTGGGGAAAATCAATACCTGGTTGGGTCTCCAGGCCCCGGGCTTGAGTACCTTGTGCAGAAACTCCATGCACAAAGCAGGCCTCTCAAACCTCACTGGAGCAGCCTGAAGTTGGCACAACCCCACGGAGGGGAATTTTGCAATGCCATTCAAAAGTAAGTGTCTTTTCCTTCCAGCCCTGGAGTTCCACTGCTCCTGGGGGCCTGGGTCCCTGGGTCCCTGGGATGGCTCTGTCCTCTTCAACTTCTTCTTCTTCTTTTCAAGATGATTACTTATTATCGAGAGACAGAGAGGGACAGAGCGTGAGCGGGGAGGGGGCAGAGAGAGAGGGAGACACAGGATCTGAAGCAGCCTCCAGGCTTTGAGCTGTCAGCACAGAGCCAGACGCAGGGCTCGAACTCATGAACCATGAGATCATGACCTGAGCTGAAGCCAGATGCTTAACCGACTGAGCCACGCAGGCACCTCTGTCCTCTTCAACTTCTGATGGGGTAGACGCCCTCTCCCATGAACTGCCTGCATGAACAAGCTCCCATTCCTTTGCATGACCTCAAAGCCCTGGGCTCCCTCCTTCTGGGGCCTCCTGTCCCTCTGTTTCTCTGTCTCCACCCTGCAGGCATCACCACACCAGTGCTGGCCCCATCTCTGTTCCCTGACTGAGCCTGCTCTCCCCCCACTTCTGGCCTTTCCTTGTGCCATCCACTCGGCCTGGAATGCTGTTTCCATTCTCCATCTGTCAAAACCCTGGTCACCTTTAAAGACCTCACCAAGGTGGTACCTTGCTGAGGACCCCCTCAGAGCCCTAGTCAGAGCCTCTCCTTTGTGCGATGGGTCACCAAAATGGCTGACTAGATAGCGGGGCAAGGAAGCCCAGGGGCTGAGAGTCTGAAAGAAGGATTGGGACCAAGAGACCAAGGAGAGCAAAGAAGGGTAACTTCCAGCCCCATTCATCCTGAAGTATGGGGTGGGGGAAGGGTACAAGAGGGGTTACAGAGGTACTGGGAAGGAATCATCTGGATTTCGCAAGGCCCTGAGGTGATGGGAAGGCTCTAAGAAGAGGGAGGTGGTGGTAGCCCAGGAGGGAGCCTGGGGGAGGGAGAGGATTAGGACTCATGGGAGGAGGTAGGGGGGCGGGGCAAGGGCTGGTGAGCTCCTGGGAAGCCATGGGGATTTGAGGTGATGAGGGGAAGTCTCTAGAGGGGCCACCCATTTTGATTGCCTGGGCCAGCTCAGGGGACAGTGGCTCCCAGGAGGGTTTTGAATCAGGGGTTTCTTTCCATCAAGATGCAGACAGCACATACACCAGGCTGTGTAGACAGCACAGACTGCTGGGTAGACAGTATGTTTGCATATGTCTAGGCTCGTGAGAGGTAGGAGAAGCTGGTAGAAGGATCTGGTGGCTTGAGGACGGGAGGGGGACAAGGGGGACCTTTTTTTTTTTTTACAAATATTAAATGATATTTTTTACAAATATTAAATGATAATTTTTAAGCATACAGCAAGGTTGAAAGAGTCGAATAGAGGACACCCGTCTATCCACCACCTAAATTCTATAATCAACATTTCACTAGGTTTACTTTATCCCACATCCCTCCATCCATCTTATTTTTTGAGGCATTTCAAATTGGTTGCAAGCATCAGTATACTTCACCCCTAAACACTGCGGGATGTGCATCATTAACTAGAGTTCAATGTTTGTTTATAGGGTTTTTTTTTTTTTTTTATGTTTGTGTGGGGATGTCTGGAGATGATATTTACATAAAGTGAAATGCACAAATCTTAAGTGGAGGAGCATTCCTACAGCTCTGAAAAAGGATTATCCCTGTGTAATCCAACTTCCGCCAAGATACAGAACATGACATCACCCCGGAAAGTTGCCTTATGCCCCCTCCCGGAGGATCTCTGCAAAGACTGTTCATTGTATAACTTTTGTGTGATTGATGTTCACCAACGTCCGTTCTCCCCTTGAGCACGTGGCTGCCCAGAGAGGACTACATTCCCCAGTCTTCCTCATGGCTTGGTGCGGTTATGTGATTAAGTTCTTACCTCTGGAGTATAAGTAGAAGCATCATGTGGCTGCTTCTAAAAGCCATCCTTAAGGGGTGCCTGGGTGGCTAAGTCGGGTAAGCGTCTGACTCTTGGTCATGATCTCATGGTTCATGAGTTCAAGCCCCGTATCGGGCTCTGGGCTGACAGTGTGGAGCCTGCTTGGGATTATCTGTTTCTCCCTCTCTCTCTGCCCTTCCCCTGCTCACGCATGCTCTCTCTCAAAATAAAGAAATAAACTTTAAAAAATAAAAAAATGAAAACCATCCTTAAAAGACAGCTGGTGTATCCTTGGCCCCTTTCTTCGTCTCTCCTGCCTCCTTCCTGTTGCCTGGGACACAGCTCTCATGGCCGCCATGTTGGGCCATGGAAAAGGGGACCCACCTGATTACAGCCACTGTCAAATGACAGCCTCTGTTACAGTCAAACCTATTCTTTTTTTCAATTTTTTAAAAAAATGTTTATTTACTTTTGAGAGAGACAGAGACAGAATGCGAGTGGGTTGGGGCAGGGAGAGAGGGAGACATAGAATCTGAAGCAGGCTCCGGGCTCCGAGCTGCCAGCACAGAGCCCGACACAGGCCTCGAACTCACGAGCTGCAAGATCATGACCTGAGCTGAAGTCGGACGCTCAACGGACTGAGCCACCCAGGAGCTCCTAGTCAAATCTATGCTAATGACAAACTTCTGCGCTTTTTAAATGTTGTATTATGTGCACGTTTTACCTATTGAAAAAATTAAATTATTTTAACATGAGAGTAAACATAAAACAAATATAAAAAGAGCCTCTGCTGTAGAGATTGTTGTCTGCCCTTCCCGCCCCAGGAGAGCAGTAGTCAAGCCGTAGCTGGTCTATTAGTTATAACTGTGGATTGGTGTCACACAGCAGAGACCCGAATTAACAGCGGCTTAAACAAGATAGAAATGTGTTTCTCCGCACGTAAAAACTGGAGCCAGCCAATATCACAGATTTGTGACCCAGCTTTTATTCTCCCAACATTTGGTATTAGAAGAAGAGCCACAGTTCACAGGGACCTGTTCAGTTTACACAGAAAACAAAGCCTGGACATTGGGCCTCACACTTGAGGTGGCCACGGGATGCTGTGCTTTCCAGGAGCTGTAGGTACCCCCCTGGCCCACACTGTGGTGAACCCTCTGACACCTGCCTGCACCCTGGGCAAGGGCCCCTCCTGCCTGCAGCAAAACCTTCCGAATGCAGGGGGCGCTCCCAGCACCAAACATCTCAGGCCTGAGCCAGCTCCCCACCTTTGCTCGAAGGCTGGCTCCAAATTGCCATACGGGTTCCCAGACAACCTCTCAGCCCCCAGGGCCCTCCTCCCGGGGCCTGGGGACTTGGGGGTGAATTCTCCTTATCGGGCCCTGCAGCAGGTTATCAGCCAGGCTCCCGCCCTCTTGCTGACATCTGGCGATGTTCACACAGCAAATCTTAATCTTCTTAGGCCGTCTTCACTCGCAGCTGTCAGATTCTGTGCCCGCTGCCCTCTCAGCCTTCAGCTCCTGGTCCCAGCCGTCACCGTTCTACACCCTCCTCTCCCCCAACGGGGCATCCTGGGGAGGGAGGTGTCATCCCAGGGAATGTTTATCTGGCACAACTATCCCTTAAAAGTCACCCTTTGGGGCTGCCTGGGTGGCTCCGCCGGTTAAGAATCTGACTCTTGGTATCAGCTCAGGCTGTGATCTCATGGTTTGTGGGTTTGAGCCCTGCATCGGGCTCCATGCTGACAGCTGACAGCACGGAGCCTGCTTGGGATTCTCTCTCTTCCTCGCTCTCTCTGCCCCTCCTCCACTCGTGCACACATTCACACACACTCTCTCTCAAAATAAATAAACTTGAAAAAAAGTCACTCTTGGGTTCGGGACTTTCATTAGACCAGCAGCAATGATAGACCCCAGCAGTAGCAATGGTAATTAACGCTACCGTTTTCTAAATGCCTAGCAGGTGACAGATGTTTTCCTGACGTTTCCTGAGGCAGGAACTTGTTTGCTTCCATTTTGCAGATGAAGAAACTGAGCTTCCGTCTGAGGTGTTAACAGACACTTCCAAGGGTTGGATTTCAGGCCAAAGTGCCCTGAGGCTCGACGGCTATATGCTTTCCAAAGTCGAGGACAAGGCCAGTCAGTCCCCTGCTGGCTGTGTCACCCTGGGCAAGGCCCTTAGCCTCACCCACCTGGTTTCTGAACCTGTAAAGTGGGAAAGTGGGGTGCATGGGACGCAGAGACATGATACGTGTGATCTCCTGTCTGTCTCCTAGGCTCCCTAGGGCAGGGACCCCTCCCGGCCTGGCCCTCCGTGACCTTACTCAGTGCTGTCATGGTGACCTGAGTTGTCGGAGCTTCTGTTGACTGACACACCTCAGGGGGACCCAAGGGTGGGGAAAGGGGGAGTCACAGGGGCTCCTTAGGGCGGGATGGGATGAGGAGGTAAGAACAGGGAGGGGTGTGGACATGAGGGTGGGAAGGGACAGAGATCTGAAGATGCCAGGATGACAAGGGGCTGGGGGAGTTTTAGAGCAGGGCAGAGGGACCTGGGCAGCCTTGGGGACGTGACCCTGGGTGGCACACCACGAGAGAAAGATCCAGTGAGCTACGACATCGGGGGGCGGCTCCTGTGTGAGCCACTGCTTGGCGGAGGGTCCTTGGTCCTGGATGGCTGCAGGTTCCATCTGTCTTCTCCACTCTGCACCCCTCAGACCTGCCCACTCCTTCTGAGCTTGGCGATGTCACGATTCTGCCTCTAGCGCTCCAGGGAGCTCCTGCAGCAACCGGCCCCTTCAGGGAGCCCTCCCCGCCGCCCCTCCTGCCCCGACAGCATGCGGTGCTGGTGGGGGTGGGCGGTGGGTGACAGGGGAATCCAGGGCAATGAATTACAGAGAAACCTGTCAGCCCTCAGGGCAGCCTTTGGAGGTGGGGGCAGGTGGCAATTTGGAGAGCAAACTCTAGGTTGTTTACCCACTGAAGCGTCTCCGGGTAGGTATTTACTTTTCTGTGATGCTGGTGGGGGGAGAAAATGAGCACGGGGCCTCCGGGGGCCTCAGCAAACAGCAGAGAGGCGTCTGTGTGTTAACTGATTCTGTCAGCCGGCTAGGCACCTCACGGAGGTGATTGGCATGCTGGGTCTGGGCCGCCTCGGTGACAGCTCGAGGGCTCAGCACTGGCCAGCCAGAGGGAAACGCGCGGTCAGTGAGGCTGTACCCCGCCAGGACCCCGCTGTCCAGAGAGGGGAGGTCACAGCCCCACCAGAGCCGGACCTGTCCCACAGGGGAAGCATTTCTGGGAGAGGGACTGGGGCCGTGTGGTCACCGGGCACTCGGGGCCAGGCTGGGCACGGCTGCTGCTAGAACACGGGGCTGTCCTCCAGCCGACCTAATGTCCAGGCAGCTCTGATGTCCAGGAGGACCCTAGCGGGCCTGGGCATGAGACCCGGACACCCTTCAATCCTTTGAGGTCTTTTGAGCGTAGGAACGAGGAGATCTGTTGCTGTCTTGAGGGCTACCTGGGAGGCTCACATGTATCGATGGAGAATGCTGTTTTAAGTTGGCTTATTTATTTTGGAAGAGGGTGTGTGAGCAGGGGAGGAGCAGAGGGGGTGGGGAGAGAGAATCTCAAGCAGACTGTCAGCACAGAGGCTGACTTGGGGCTTGAACACGTGAACCATGAGATCATGACCTGAGTGGAAATCTGGAGTCAGACGTTTAACCGACTGAGCCACCCAGGTGCCCCTGTATTGATGGAACTTTGTAGAATTTGAAGAGCTAAGAATTTGAAGGGCTAAGAAACACAGGGTGTAATCCTTTCCCAGACGCATTTCTGGAGGTTGACTGATTCTCTCTTTTTTTAAAGAAATTTTTTAATGTTTACTTATTTCTGAGAGAGGGAGGGAGACAGCATGAGTAGGGGAGGGGCAGAGAGAGAGGGAGACCCAGAATCCGAAGCAGGCTCCAGGTTCCCAGCTGTCAGCGCAGACCCTGGCGTGGGCCTCGAACTCACAGACCGTGAGATCATGACCTGAGCCGAAGTCAGATACTTAACCAACTGAGCCACCCACGCGCCCCAATTGATTCTGGTTTTAATAGAGAGGAGGTAGAGAGAGGCACTGTTCTGTCCCTTGGTCCCCTCACCTGTGGAATGGGTGTGATAATAAAAATACCCCCCTCAAGGGTGGATGTGAGGGTAATGAATCCGTCCCTTGAAAGTTCCCAGGGAGTGCTCAACAGTGTTGACTCCTACTCTGTGCATGGTTGTTGGGCACTGTCTCTGTGCCAAGGACCCACGGATAAGATCATACACCGCGGTTCTCAAGGTCTGGTCCCAAGACTCTTCCAGGGGTGAGGGGCTCGAGGTCAAAACTATTTTCATTTGAATACTAAGGGGCTATTTGCCTTTTTCATTGTGCTAATATTGGCAACTAATGGTGCCCAAGCTGTGGCGCCTAAAAATGCTGGTGCCTCTACGGGCGCCTGGGCGGCTCCTTGGTTACACATCTGACTCTTGAGTCCAGGTCTGGTCATGATCCCAGGGTCATGGGATCAAGCCCCACCCTGGGCTCTGCACTGAGCGTAGAACCTGCTTAAGATGTTCTCTCTCTCTCTCTCTCTCTCTCTCCCCCTCCTTCTGCCCCTCTCCCTCTCAAAAAAAAAAAAAAAAGAAAGAAAGAAAGAAAAAGAAGAAGGAAGAAAGAAAATAAAAAATGCTAGTGCCTCAATACAAATCTGGCTGGTGGCACCAAACTGTACCAAGCAAACAGTGACCACGGTTTTCTTTTCTTGCAGGAAGGAGAGGAACTTTTCCCTTCTTCCCTTCCAGGTGGTTCAGCTGGTCCAAAAATTAAATTGACAGAAGACAGATTAACAGGAGAAAAACAAATTTAATTTCACATATGGGAGCTCATAAAAATATGAGACTCAGAGAAGTGACCGAAGCGGACAGCTTTCATACTTTTAGGCACAGAAACAATACCTTTGTGAAGAATTGATAAGACAAAGAAGTTGGGGGCTTGTGGCAGTAAATTAATGACGAAGTAGCAGGTTTTGTTTATCCGGCCTTCTTGGCCCCAAATTCCCTACCGCCGGGGATGAGGATGTTTCTACCTCCTGGTACAGTGAGGGTACCTTTCACATGGGGGACTTATTTCCCACTTTCAAGGGGGACAAAGTAGGGTCAGAGTATCCTTCTTGCGTGTTTCCCAAGTAACCGTAGTTCAAAATAATCAGTATGTCAAAGTGGTATATTTGGGGGCGGCCTGCCCTGAACTCCATCACCAGCTGCACTGAAAGTCCTTGATTTGCCAATAAAAATCATTAACTTTATTAAATCTGTATCTTTGAGTACACATCCTTTTAATATCCTGTGTGCTAACGTGGGAAGGACAGAGAAGGCATTTCGGCTGCATCTCGAAGCGCAATCATTGTCTCAAAGAATAGCGCTACGTGATTGTTGGAGTTGGAAGCGGAAGCAGCCATTTTTTCATGGGGCTCTGTTTTTACTTGGAAAAAACAACAACAACAACCTGTAGACAAACTAGTTATTTTTCTCGGGTATTTGACATACATTTTCTTGAAAATGAATGAAGGGAGCATGTTGCTCCAAGGAAAACAACGGCATTTGTTGCCAATGATAACATTTGAGCTTTCAAGCAAAACTTTGAATTTGGGACCAATTTTCTCTGGGACCAGGAGCTTGACAGCTTCCTAATAACTTAAAGACTTTATTTCCGAATGGCCAACACAGGGTGTCACAAAATCTTACACGGGTAAACGAGCATTCAAAGTGTAAGATAGACCAATGGATTTTAATGTAACAGAATACAAAAAGTTTGTTGGTGGGGTTTCAGATTCCGGACTTGAACTCACCCTTAAGAATCTACAGCAGATTGGTGCACCTGGCTGGCTCAGTCAGTAGAACATGAAACTCTTGATCTCAGGGTTGTGAGTTCAAGCTCCACATTGGGCATAGAGCCTACTTAATTTAAAAAAAAGAAAAAAGAGGGGGCATCTGGGTGGCTCAGTTGGTTAAGTATCCAACTTTGGCTCAGGTCATGATCTCTCACGGTTCGTGGGTTCGAGCCCCACGTCGGGCTCTGTGCCGACAGCTTGGAGCCTGGAGCCTGCTTTGGATTCTGTGTCTCCCTCTCTCTCAAAAATAAATAACATTTAAAAAATTAAAAAAAAAATCTATGACCTCTGTCGAGGTTTGGTGTAATATCAAAGACGAATGTCCACAATAACGGAAGAGGCTACTGGAATTCTCCCTTTCCTGGCTCCCTATCTGAACGAGGCCAGATTTTCTTCATCTACTTCAACCAAAGCAGCATATTGAAGGAGATAGAATATGGAAGCACATGTGAGGATCCAGCTGTCTTCTATTAAGCTAGACGTTTAAAGAGATTTGCAAAAATATGAAAAATTCTGCTCTTCTCTCTTTTGTTTCCCCAAATAGTCATCTTTCACAAAAATATATTCCTGTTATTAACATGTACTGAGTTTCTTATTTTCATCTTTAAGTGAGTTAATAAATGAAAACTTAAAATTGTCTCAGCTTTAATTTCAAATGTGGTAAAATATTGATAAACCTACATCAAACCAAAGCTCTCTGGGGTCCTAAATAATTTTTAAGAGTGTAAAGAGGTTCCGACACCAAAAGGTTTGAGAACTAATGGTCTAGTACATGTGGGGTGGGAACAAGCAAACCGTTATACCCAGTGGGGCGAAGGCTGATGTGGGAGGAAGATGGACTGACTGCTGTAAGGTAGAGGGGCAAGTTAGGAGGGCTTCTAGGAGGCGGTGACCTTTAAACTCAGCTAAATGTGGCAGACAGGAGATTGTCCAGGTTACGAGAACAGAGGCTGGTGTGAGTGTTATGGATCCTTCTATCAGCTTCTGACTTAGAAAACCTACAGGTGAGCCCGGCTGAGCTGCTGCGGCCAGCGGCTCCCATGCAGGGAATCCCGAAAGGTCTGGACACATCGAAAAAATAGCTTCTGGCTGGGTGTGCCGACACTGTTGCCGAACAAACTCGGATAAACTCGTTTGTCGCAAGAGAAGCCAGTAACTCAAGAGACAGGGCTGTGGAAGAGAGAAAGGGAGAGATGTATTCTGGGTGCCGGCAGTCAGGGTAGGTGGCAAGCTCAAGCCTTAACATCTGACCTATCTACTTGCAAGATGGACACCTGGAGTTTTATAGGAGAGGTTCAGAGGGGGGTACGTGCAAGAGAGGAGGCGGGTGTGTGTGTGTGTGTGTGTGTGTGTGTGTGTGTGCGTGCGATCATGGATGGGGTCGGTCTGTGCTCAGTGCGCGATCCTGGGCAGGGGAAGGGACGTGTGGGGGTCTTCTGGGCCTTCGGTTGCTATATGGGCTTTTCCTGGCCTGGCTATTGGAAAGTTCCAGTCATTACAAAACATCTTTATCAATGCCTCAAGAAAGTGGGATACGAAAGAAACACAAAGGGCTTTAGTTAGGGCATGATTTAAGGGCTCTTGTCTATTTCTGGTTTTTAACTGTTGGGATCTATAGTGGACCAAGAGGGCTTGCTGACACGAGGAATCTCCAACAAACAGCAGGCAGATCCCCAGAAAACCATGTGAAAGGTTAATTGAGACCAAAACATCTGAACAATGATTTGAGCCGTTTACCCCAGACAAAAACACTCAGGCTTTTGTGTACTCTTCCCTCTGAGGGCACCCTGTCTACACATACCCAGTGTAAACAGATTCCCCCAGCCCCAGCAGAGAGGCCTGTGGACACACGGCCAGAATTGGATCATTCACCAAAACCGTGTCCTGTCCACCCTGGCCCCCAACCTCCAAGCCGGGGTGAGCACAGGGCCTGCCTCCTCCTCTCAAGCCTCCTTCCCAGGGGCTTTATCAGTTTCCAGGGTTTAGCCAGCCTGAGGGAGCAGGGAGGAGGAGAAGCTCTGGCCCAAGGGGAGGAGCCAGGCCTTTTAATCACCCAGAGTCCTCTGGGCTTCGGTCTCCAGCTGGGGCAGGAGGTGGGCAGGCCCGTGCCCTCCAAGTCCCTCCAACCTACAGCCCGTGGCCCTAGCGCCGTAACAGGGCGTCTTGCTTTTTGCAGTGGGGCTGGCCCCGTTACTAGCAAGAGGTCAAAAAGGGCACCCAGGCTGCCCCAGGGTGGGGGCGGCAACAGGAAGAAATTCAGTGAAGCTTCCTGTTAAATATTCACACTCTCTCCCTCTCCAGTCTCCCCCACCCCCTTGCCCTGGGGAGCCAGGACTCCACCCTCCTCCCCTCCAGTGCAGCTGCCTTCAGCCCCTCCTCCAGGAGCTCAGAGTCAGGGTGACCACGGACCTCTGGCCCTGGGGACCTCGTCTTGCACAGTCTGTACCCTCCTAGGCCTCTGTGCAGTGCTGTTACTTACTCCGCCTCCCCCGACTTCTCCAGGGGGTGCTCCCCTGGGCCTCTGCCCACCTTGCTGGCCCCCCACACCTCCAGTGGCTTTGCTCCCCCCCTCCACCCTCCTGCTGTCTGACGTCCCAGGCACCGCCCTTGACCCCTGAAACTGTCAGGAACACGTGCAGCTGCAGCAGCAAGCAAGGAAGACTTGAACGACCGCGACCTTTTTTATTTTTCTCATACACCGAGAAGCCTGGAGAGGAGAGTCCGCGGCCGGCCCAAGCCGCCCAGGGATGTCACGTGCTCACCACTAGCTGAGAGGTTGAGAGGGTTTGTTTTACGGGTGTTCTTCCCATTTCTGGCCCAGAGCTCCTGAAACTCTTGGAATTTCCTAAGTGACAAGGCGGCAGAGTGTCTTTTGTTACGCGAAAGAGGCAACTTTTGTAAGCCTGGGGGCTGGTTGCCTGGAGGACCAGCCACGGGGATGACGGGGATGGGGATGACGGGATGACGAGGATTCAGTCCTTCCTGCAGACCTTCAGGGAGGGGGGGCGGGGAGGGTGAATCCGTTGCCAGTGGCCTGTGATTTAATCGTCACATCTGCGTGAGCAGGTCTCCACAAAAGCCCAAAAGGACGGGGGTTCAGGGAGCTTCCAGATTGGTGACCACGTGGCGATTCAAAGAGGGCACGGGTGCTCTGCACCCCTCCCCCTACCTCTCTTCCACCTGCCTGTTGCTGAGTTATGTCCTTTTATAATAAACTGGTGATCTAATAAGGAAATGTTTCTCTGAACTCTGCGAGCAAATTCATTGAACCCAAGGAGGGGGGTTGTGGGAACCTCCGATTTATGACCAGTCCATCAGGTGACAGCCTGGGCTCCGGACTGGCAGCTGAAGTGGGGACAGTCGTGTGGGACCCAGCCCCTAATTTGTCAATTGATTGACTTCACAGGACCCCCAGCCGGTGTCACAGAATGCTTGGTATGGGGGAAACCCCCAAACACTGGAATTGGGTCCAGAGTGGACCGTGAGTGGGCAGCCAGCCCTCCATGGGCACAAATATCTACTCCTGGAGAAAGAACTCTTCTCCCTCGGGCCCCTGCATCCTGACGCCTCCGAAATTGTTTTGAACCACTGACTTCTCTCCTGGGCTCTCTTCTGATCAGCGATTCCAGTTGCCTGGGCTGGTGTCACCTTAAAACCACAGGCCCCCAAATCCAGCCAACCAAAACAAGCCCTCTCCCTGGGCCAACAGCCCCGCAGTTCTCTTGGTTGTCCAAACTGGAAACAGCCCCCTTCTCTCTGTCCCTACATCCAATGCGAAGCTTCTGCCTTGGCAATGTCTTCCCAGGGTGGCCAGCTGGTCCCAACTCTCCCACAGCCGCATCCCCATCCCCCATCCCCCATCCCCCATCCCATCGCTGTCTCTAGCTCCCTCCCCACCCCACTGGGTGGCGGCTGTCTAGGACACACGTCTATAGGCTCACAGGACTTCCTGATGCTCTGGGTCCCCATTGTCTGGCCCCAGCTCACTCTTCTGGCCTCTTACCCCATTTGATATTCTAATCCTCTACATCTCTGAACCTGGCAGGGACATTTGTGTGCACATTTGTGTGCAGAAGTATATACGTGTGCCCACACACCGTGCTCTGTTCTCGCACGAGATGATGGGGAGGAGGGATACTCGATGAGTGTCCCCTGTCCTGGCTGGGCACTCCCACCCATGCATGGTGCACTCCTTGTGCCGCCGGCCGGCTCCCTGCTCACCCATTACTCCCAGAATGTGCTGCATCATGGCTTTGATTCCATGCGGCCCCTCATGGCCTCTCCTTGTACTTCCCCACCACTCCTGCACTCATAACTGCCCTGTCTACTGCATTTTGGTCAAGATCCTGAGCAGATTCCAGCACAAGCCACAGGTCAAGGCAGCCTCTGTCACTAGTGATTAGCTGCCCCTAGTCAGGTGCCTGCTCTGTTCCACTCGGGGCAGCCATGAGATCATGTGGTCCGCACCAGGTTGACCTGCCAAGGGGGCTGGAGCCATGGGGGCAGGGGGTGATGACCTCCAGCAATCCTATACCCGTGTCCCCAGGTCCTCTGCTCTGTCAAAGCCCTTCTCAAATATAATCTCCTCCGAGAAGCCGAACTTCCTTGCAGTTTCATTACCTGCTGCCCTGAGGGCTGCTACGTTTGTGAGCCTTGCCAGCCGCGCGGATCCTTTTTTAATGTTTATTTATTTTTGAGAGGGAGAAGGACAGAGCATGAGCGAGGGAGGGGCAGAGAGCGAAGGAGACACAGAATCCAAAGCAGGCTCCAGGCTCTGAGCTGTCAGCACAGAGCCCAATGTGGGGCTTGAACTCTCAGACCGAGAGATCACGACCTGAGCCGAAGTTGGCAGCTTAACCGACTGAGCCACCCAGGCGCCCCTGCACCCGATCCTTTTATAGAGGACACTGAGGCTCAGGGACAGGGGAGGCCAGAGATATCAGCCAAGATCACACTGCTGTGCCGGGCCCGGGAGCCCTGACTCCCACAGGGAGCATTCCCAGCCACCTGCTCTCCGTTCCCTCCCACCCCAAGGCTTGCTGGTGGCCGGTTCTTTCTGCCTCAGGAACCAGAAGCTCTGAGCAGACCCCTCTCCCCTCTTCCCAGCGGGGTCGGGACAGAAGCCAGTAAATAACATGCTGCCCATCAATCAGAGGTCACTCAGGCCAGGGCCGATCGATGGCCGCAGACAGCCAGGCAGGCGGGTAATGAAGTGCCAGCTCCTTGGCGGGGGTGCGGCTGGCCCTGGGATTTAATCCCCTTGCCTCCCCCACGAGTTTCCAGCTCAGGTGACAGGAGGGAAGATAGATGAGGCTCTGAGGCCGGCGGGAGGAGGGGACCCAGGCTGGGGCGGAGTTGGTGACGCTCACGGGGTTGTGGGGGGAGGGGCTGGGGGGGGCACAGCAGTCCTCTTTGCTGCTGCTGCTGCGGACAGCCTCTCCAGGCAGACCTCCCTTAGGGATGTCCCAGGGGGATGCACACTCCCTGTCCGCCCTGCAAAGCACATTGCACACTGTGTACTTACCCCAGGAGACACAAGGCTGTCTGCCCCTCTAAAATGGAGTGCTCTAGGGGCGCCTGGGTGGCTCAGTCGGTTAAGCGGCCGACTTCGGCTCAGGTCACGATCTCGCGGTCCGTGAGTTCGAGCCCCGCGTCGGGCTCTGGGCTGATGGCTCGGAGCCTGGAGCCTGTTTCTGATTCTGTGTCTCCCGCTCTCTCTGACCCTCCCCCATTCATGCTCTGTCTCTCTCTGTCTCAAAAATAAATAAACGTTAAAAAAAAAATTTTTTTAAATGGAGTGCTCTGGCGGCAGAGGACACAGGAGACTAAGCCTTGTTGCACATTCAGTATGTCAGCTCTGTGTCATCTTATTTGGTCTTCACCGAAGTCCGGCCTGATAAATATTATTATGTCCATCCTACAGATAAGGAAAGAGGCTCAGAGAGGAGGAGAGGTTTAATAAGTAGAGCTGCCCCATAAAGGACCAGACCAGGCAGCTTCATAAAGGGGTGAGTTCTCCATCACTTTGGGCATTCCAGCAGAGGCTGGAGGAATGCTGTTGGGGGGCTATGGAGGAATTCCTGCAGAAGATGGGCTTTATACTACATGGCCCTGGGGTCTTTCCCAGCTCTGAGCCTTTGGAAAACAAGGAATGGGAAACAAGGAATGAAGTGGGCTTGGGGGGCAGGACCCACAGCGCGAGGTAGAGGGATTGCTAAGCGAGATGTGGCGGTAAAGAACCACGTCTTGCAGACCCTTTGGGCACCCCGGAGGCACTGCAGAGGCCCCAAATGTTTGACTCAAGTTCATTTCTGATACCGTTTTTACAATAAACAGTATGGAAGAACAAAGAGAGTCTGGCAATTACGCTACACAACTTTTAACCCGTTCGAAATCACCAGAAAGTTTGCTTTGAGTGGACCCGGGGCTGGCGATTCTCCTGCATCTGTATTAAAGAGCGTCGCAGGAAGAGATAATGTAAGAAACAAAACAGGGTCTTTAAGCTTGCAATTACTTATCTGTACCAATAACTAATCGCGTACAACACAAACAAAATGGGAAACAAGTTGGAGGCGAGGACAGAAACCATCACCCATAAGCCCTTATTTTTATTTTATATTCAACAAAGCAACCTGTTCTCATCTTATCTAATCGTGTTATAATTGTTCTCTCTTATTATAAGAAGAATATGACATACATGTGAGCATATCAGATGCAAAATACGACTTTTATCTGTTTTGCCCATTGTAATGCTACTTCGATTTCATTCAAGGAAAGAGCTCTGCCGGTGAAAATGCTGGGATGTCACCACAGGAGAGTGACCTAGGTTGCCACCCCCAGGCCCTTTCCAAGCAAGCTGGGGTCAGGGGGTTGGGATTTGGATTTACAACCTGCCTCTTATACAGAGGCCACAGCCTCGGTGAGCCTGGACCTCAGCTCCTAGCAGCAGCACCCATGGTGGACACCTGACCAGGACCCCCAGGTCCATGGCCGGCGGCTGGGGAGGAGCTTGCCCTGTGCGCTGTGGGTGCAGAGATAAACAGGGGGCAATGGGAGCATTCTGGCTGGTTCTTCCCTAGGAGGGAGGTCTGGGGGAGGGACAGGGGTGGCGAGGGGGAAGTTCAGTCACCTTCAGAGAAGGCCGACATCTGATGCAGGGGGCCACGTGTACCAGAAATAATGAGGCAGATGAGGACACACGTGGGAGAAAAGTACACAAAGATGATGATGTCTTCTGCTGGGGACAGAGGGACCGGTAGATGGGAGCTGGTCTCTGTCCTTGATCCTGCTCTGTAGTCTGACAAAGAAGCCCAGAGCCCGTGGCTACCCTGGGCCCTGAACTGCCTTCCCTTCTAGAATTCTCTTGTGGTGACTGCCAGGCTTTAAGGCTATTTCTGGGGCCACAAAGATGCCCATTGGCTTCATTTCTATCATGTGTGTCTGCCCTACCGACTCTCTGACCTCTACACAGAAAGTGCTCATCTGCCCTGACCAGCAAGACTCAAGCCCCCCTCTCCAAACAGCCCTGAGAGATGGCCTTGATGGAGTGAAGGTTTGGGATTAAAATGCCAGCCTCATCTCTTATCACTCACTTCTTCCCTCCCTTTCAGCAGCCCTGGTCTTAGGTCTGCCCCTCCAACCCCACCCCCACCCCACACACTCCTACCTCAGGACCTTTGCACTTACTATGTCTGCTACCTGGGAGTTCCTTCCTGCAAAGCTTTGCACAGTAGGCTGCTTCTCAGTCTCAGATCTCAGCTCAGGGGTCACCTCCCCAGACAGCCTCCCCCTCCCAACCCCCTCACCCCCGCTACCACCCTTCTATCACTTGGATTCTTTTTTCTTCTTAGTATATGTCATGTTTTCTACAATTGTCTTGTTTACTTACTTGTTTCATTGAGCATTTTGTTTCTCCACAGGATGGGGACCTCATCTGTCATGTCCACTGCTGTGTCCCTTGCCCCTACCTAGCCCCATGCCTGGCACACAGTAGGAACTCAAAATATGTGGAATCAGGCAGCACAAAGCTTGGGATTTGTGCTTGCTTTTCAGAGATGATTTCCTGAGAAACGGGTGACTTCATTTTCTTTTACGTGGTTTTTTTTTTTTTTTGCATGTTTTACTTATTTTTGAGAGAGAGAGAGACAGAGATAGAACATGAGCGGGGGAGGGCAGAGAGAGAGGGAGATACAGAATCCAAAGCAGGCTCCAGGCTCTGAGCTGTCAGCATAGAGCCTGACGCGGGGTTCGAACTCACGAACCGTGAGATCATGACCTGAGCCGGAGTCGGACGCTTAACTGACTGAGCCACCCAGGTGCCCCCGGGTGACTTCATTTTTAAGCACAGAAGCTTGGGGCCTTCAATGGGACAATGGACAGAGGGGAAAGAGAGCTGCGTAGATAGCGGAGCCTTGGTATGGGGGGCGGGTAGCAGGAGTTTCTGGCATGTGGGAAGAGCTAAAACTTGCTCTGGGGGCAAGCCAGCTAGAAGGCAGAAGGTTCTGGGTCTAAATGATGTGAAAGGAAAACACCAGGGCAAGGGGGCACAGAGGGAGGGCCCTGTTTCTGGCCCTCAGTAGACCCTGCCTTCCAGAGGAGGGAGGCCCAGAGCCGGCCACTTACTTAGCAGAGAGAAAGGGGGAAAGAGAAATGCAGGGGGAGAAAAAAATTTTCAGAAAAAGAGCTTTTAAGACATCAGAATATTATCAGAACCATAGGGAACTCCGTCTTGCCCTCCAGGGGTCTCGCCCCACAGACGGTAGGGCCACGGGCTCTTCCTGGAGGTCGAGGGGGGCTTTGGATGATGGGTGGGGAGAGTTTGCCTGGTGCAAGGAGAACAGCACCTTAAGTTAAGGGATTTGAGCAAAGGCTAGGAAGTGGGACTGTGCAGGGAACATTCAGGAAAAGGTGTCTAGACTGGTGTGACTGGCCTGGAGGAGCCCGTGGGGTGGGGAAGGAGGAGCAAGATGGCAGGCCTCAAGGGAGCCAACTCTTGGCCAGGCGATGGGAGGTTTTAAGGGGCTTGGGCCCGGGCGCTCTCCCCTTCTTGTGGTCCGGTACGGGAGGTGTGCGACGCCAGGCTGACAGGAATGTGTCTGCTATGTCCCCCTCACGTCCCGAAACACGGCCATCCTTTTCATCTGGCCTCGCCCTGCTCACCTCCTCATTTCTGATCTCGTTTGATGCAGCAATTAAATTTTAGAGGCCCATCAGCACGGTCCCTTGGATGCCAGGTTCTTCCCAGATAGAATTATTTAATAGACTGAATGGCAACTGTGCAGGCTCTGACTGGGGCTGCAGACCCACCGAGGCAGAAAATTAATAAACACAGCAGCCGCCCCCGCTGCCCTGTCTCTGCAGGGCCTGGCCTGCTTCTGCTCACCCTCTCCCGCTCATGGAGGGGCTGATGGGGACATTTTCCCATGGCAGGGGGCACTGGAGTTTTCTGGAAGAAGTACAGGAAAGCCTCGGGGACTTGGCAGACCATCTCAGGATATTGGGGCCAGTCCAGGAGCCCATTTCTGCCACTTATTAGCTGAGCAGTGGGAGACATGTTAGCTTAACCTCTTTGGCCTCAGTCCACTCATCTGTGTAATGGGGTCACAGTGAGGCTCACAGAGGTGATGCATGTAAAATGCATAGCGGGATAAGCAGCCTATGGCAGGAACGTAACAGACAACAGTTCCTTCCCTCTCCCTCACAAATAATCACGGCCGCTGTGCTGATGTTGGGGCTGCCTGGCTGGGGATAGGGAGAAGGAAGGGGTGAGTGGGGAGTGGTAACAATAGTGGTACCCAGGTAGTTCCTGACTTCCAAAGCATAAAAGGGCCGTACGTGGGGGCGGCTGGGTGGCTCAGTCGGTTGGACGTCCAACTTCGGCTCAGGTCATGATCTCGCGGCTTTTGAGTTCCGACCCCGCCTCAGGCTCTGTGCTGACAGCTCGGAGAGCTGAGCCTGCTTCCGATTCTGTGTCTCCCTCTCTCTCTGCCCCTCCCCTGCTCATGCTCTGTCTCTCTCTGTCTCTCAATAATAAATAAACTTTAAAAATAATTAAAAAAAAAAAAAAAGGGCCGTAGGTAGACAGGAACTTGGGTGTGTGGCCCCAGGAAAAGAGGTCCCCACGTCTGGCCTCATGGGTAGGAATCTCACTCTCTGAACGTTCTTGGGCCAGTCGCTCTTGGGGCTCAGTTTCCTCACCTCTAAAATGGGCACAGGGACCAAGTTCTCAGAGTATTGTGACGCTGCTGAGACAACTTTGAGCCCCTGGCATAGCAGTAGGTGCCCTGACAATTCTGGTCTCACCCCCAGTGTGCCAGGCGGCCCCCACATGGGACAGCCCCAGGGGAGAGGAGCGGCTTGGGCGAGGTGGAGCGAGACCAGGAGGGGGTGAAGCACACTGCTGAGGAAATGAGGAGCACGATTCTGGGGGACAGGGGCCTGGCCTGATGCCTGGCTTAAATCCCAGGCTTGTGTTTGGGGACAGTGGCTCATGCTCTGGCTCCCCCCACCCCTTTCACACCGAATGGCCCTCATTGGCGGGTGGTGGGGGGGTGGGCGGGGCTTGAGGGTGAGGAAGGTTAGAGGGAGACCAGATGTGGGGTGGGGGGGAACCTGAGCTGGGATCCCATATTCTTCTAACAGATACGGTCTGAGCACCTACTATGTGTGGGGACACAACAGTGAGGTCAGCAAAGATCTTGTCCTCACGGAGTTGATGTTAAGCCACGGCTTAGATGAGGGTCAGCGCTGTGGACAGAGAGGGGGTCAGTGGGTGCCCAGTAACGGGAGAGGAGGTGCTGCTTTTCATATGGGGCTGTTAGGGAGGGCCTCTCGGAGAAAATGACATCTGAGCAGAGCCCTGAAGCAAGCAAGGGAGCATGTGGATATCTGGGAAGAGCGTCAGGGCAGAGGGAACAGCCAGTGCCCAGGACCTGAGGTCGGAAAAAGGTTGGTCTGTTGGGACTGTGAGCAGGAGAGTGACAGGATCTGACAAGGTTTTATCAGGGTTTCTGTGGCTTTGGAGGGGAAATTGAGTGCAGAGGGCAGACGAAGAAGCCAGCAGGGGTCAGTGAGGAAGCTACGTCAGCTATCCAAGTAGGAGGTGATGGGGTCTTGAACCAGGGTAGGGACAACGGAGGTAAGAGAAGGGCTGGGAGTCTGGGTATGTTTTGAGGGTAGAACCAACTGGAAGCATAGACCCAGGATTAAGTCCAGGATGGTCTGTCTTCCTCAGGCCTCAGGCAGCTCAAGCCTCCCACCCGGCACATTTTCTGTCCCTCAGTGCCTTGACGCTCTTTGGGATGACTGGCTCCTCTGAGCCTTCCAGGAAGCTTCTGGGGCTTTTGGGAAGCAGCCCATGGTCTGGGGAGAATCTTCCACTGAGGCCTTTCCCTCCCGTTCATTCCCACCCCAGACATCCCTGCACCCTGGCTGTACACCCTGGGGTCTGAAGCCTTGAATGGGGCCTGGAGGAAGGCACGGTTTGCCCATGGACGAGGTGTGTGTGTGTGTGTGTGTGTGTGTGTGTGTGTGTGATTTCTGCCACAGTGGGAGATCCTGTGGGGGCTGTGAATGGCTCTTTAGCGCTGAAGAGGGGGTGACAGGCAGTCAGAATGGGGAGGTATCTCCTTGAGGGAAGTTGTCCCTGCGGGCTCTCAGCCCCTTTACCCCAACCTTCAGTCAGGGCGCCCTGCCTCCCGAGAGCCCGCCGCCTGGGCACCATCCAAGCCCACCGTCTCCAGCCTGGCTCCTGGGCGCCCAGATTCGGGCCGGGGGCTCGCGGGGGCGGCGGGGCACCCAGGCCGAGAAGGGCGCAGGAGGCAGGTTGCCTGGTGCGCACAAGCCTGCTGTGTTCCCGAGTATTATGTGGAGAGAAATCAGCCTTGTTTTCCGTTTTCCTCTCAAAGGAATAAAATGAAAAGGTTTCCCGATTGCCTCTAAAGAGGGTGCTCGGCCTTGCACTTCCCACGCAGCCAAGCCACCATCTGGGGAGGAGGGCTGGGCTGGGGGAGTGGGGATGAGCTGGCCTCTGGGGCCCCTAGCCCTGGGGTGGTGACCCGTATCTGCATTGGGCAGCCACCCTCCCAGCTCCCCCGTGTTTCTGAGGTGCCCAAATTTGAAGACCACCGGTGAGGGCTGTGTCCTGAGATCTACTTTACCGTCTGCGTCTTTAACTCCTGGTCCTTGGGGACCTTGGCAAGTTCAGGGCAGTTGGAGCAGGGGAAGGGTGAGGGGGTAGGCTGGGGGCCAGCTAGCTGCCCTTGGGCTGGGGAGGGGGCCCACGGAGGGAGGTTAGAGAGCCCCTCTTCATGCACTCCCTCCCTGCAACTCACTCCTCCTGGCTTCAAGCCAACAGGAGGAAGCCTCGGGTAAGGAGCCCCAGCTTGTAGGCAAAGGCCCTGAGGCAGGAGAGAGCTTCGCACTTTTCAAAGAACTGAGAAAAAGCTCCTGTGTAGAAGGCTGGATTGCTGGTGGGAAATGAGGGCTGGAGGCCCTGCCTGGTGCGGAGTTTGGCTTTTGTTGGAGCCCACTGGGAAGCCTTTAAAGATTTTCAGCAGGAGAATGACATAGTCAGATTAAGAAAAAAATTTTTTTAATTAAAGTACAGCAAACTGGACTTTATTGGGGAGGGGGTGCTATACAGTTCTATGTGTTTTTAACACATGCATAGATTCATGTGATCATTACCACAATCAGGATACTGAACAATTCCATTAGCCCCCAGACTCCCTTGTGCTGACCGTGTATAATCATCCTTCCCTCCATCCCTGACCCCCAACAACCACTGATCTCTTCTCCATTGTTATAGTTTTGCTTTTTCCAGAATGTTATGGAGATGGAATCTTACTCCATCACCTGGCATAATGCCTTTGGGATTTATCTCAGTCCCTTTTTGTTGTTGAGTAGTATTTCATTGGATGGATGCCCCACATTCTTTTGTTTAACCCTTTACTTACTGGCGAGCATTTGGGGTTTTCCCAATTTTCGATGATTAGGAATATAGCTACTATAAACATTCATCTACTCTGTGTGTGTGTGTGTGTGTGTGTGTGCACGTGCGCTAAGAGTTTTCATTTCTCCAGAATAAGTATCCAGGAGTGCGATCGCTGGGTTTTATGATACGTGTATATTTAACTTTATGAGAAACTGCTAACCTGTTTTCCAGAGTGGCTATATAATTTGCATTTCCACCAGCAATGTAGGAGAATTCCAGTGGCTCCAGATCCTCATCTGCATCAGGTATTTTTTTTGAGGGGGGCAGAGAGAGAGAGAGAGAGGGAGAGAGAGAGAGAATCCTCAACAGGCTCCACACCCAGTGCAGAGCCCGACATGGGGCTGGATCCCAACTGACCAGGGGTGCCTGGGTGGTTCAGTCAGTTAAGTGTCCGACTTCGGCTCAGGTCATGATCTCATGGGTTTGTGGGTTTGAGCCCCACATCGGGCTCTGTGCTGACAGCTCAGAGCCTGGAACCTGCTTCAGATTCTGTGCCTCCCACTCTCTTTCTGCCCCTTTGCTGCTAGTGCTGTCTCTCTGCCTCTCAAAAACACATAAACATTAAAAAAAATCAATTAGCCATATTTACGTGGGCCTGTTTCTGAGCTATTTTCTTCCATTTCCCTAGGTGTCTATCTCTTGCTAATACCGCCCCCGCCTTTACTATTGCATCTTTATTAAATCTTACAATTGGGTGGAATGATCCATCTGACTTTTTCTTTTTCAAAATTGTTTTGGCTATTCTAGTTCCGTTGTCTTTCCATATAAATTTTAGAATCAGCTTGCTTATGTCTACAAAAAATCTTACTAGGATTTTGATAGGAGAGAATTGACATTTAACTCTATTGAGTCTTCTGATTCATGAACATGGTATGTCACTCCATTTATTTAGGTTTTCTTTGCAGTCTTTCATTGTCATTTGTAACTTTCAATGTACAGAGACCCTGCATGTGTTTTGTTGTATCAATACCCAAGTATTTCATTGTAGGGAATTATTGTAAATGATACTGTTTTCTAAAATTTTGGTCTCCAGGTGTTCATTGCTAGTAAAAAATATATATAATTGATTTTTGTGTATTGGCCTTATGTTCTACAACCTTGATTAATTCATTTATTAGTTCTAGGAGCTTTTGGGTATTTTCCATATTTTCTACAAAGACAATCCTGTTGTCTGCAAGTGGGGACCATTTTATTTCCCCCTTTCCCATCTGTATGCCTCTTATCTCTTTTTCTTGCTTCGTTGCACAGGCTAGGACTTCCTGCATGATGTTGAATAAGAGTGAGGAGAGTCAACATCCTTGCCTTGCTCTTGGTTTTAGAAAAAAGCATTCTGTTCTTCATTATTAGGTACGATGTTAGTTATAAGGTTTCTGTAGACATCCCTTATCAGATTAAGAAAATTCCATTCTATTCCTAATTTGCTGAGAGGTTTTTTTACTATGAATTAATGTTGAAGTTTGTCAAATTTTTTTTCTGTTTCAATTAATATGATCATGTGATTTTTTCTTCTTTAGTCTGTTTATATGGTGGATTATACTGATCGATTTTCAAATACCGAACCAATCTTGCATTCCTAGGATAAACCTCACTTAGTCGTGGTATATTATTTACCTTATTTATTGTTAATTCTATCTGCAAGTATTTTGTTGAGGATTTTTAAAATATGTGTTCATGAGGGATACTGGTCTGTAGTTTTCTTTTCTTGCACTATCTATATCTGGTCTTGCTTTCAAGGTAATGCTGGCCTTGAAATAGCTTGGGAAGTGTTTCCTTTATATTCTGGAAGAGATTGGTGTTATTTCTTCTTTAAATGCTTGTTTGCTAGTGAAGCTATCTGGGCTGGGAGATTTCTTTTTTGGAAAATTTTAAATTATAAATTCAATTTTTATAAATAGATACAGGGGTGCCTGGGTGGCTCAGTCGGTTAAGCGTCTGACTTTTGATCTCAGCTCAGGTCTTGATCTCAAGGTCTGAGTTCAAGCCCTGTGTTGGGCTCAGCTACTTAAAAAAATAAATAAAATAAAAAAATAAAATAGATACAGAACTTTTTGGGTAATCTGTTTCTCCTCCTCCTCCTCCTTTTTTTTTTTTTTTTTAATGTTTTTATTTATTTTTGAGACAGAGAGAGACAGAGCATGAGCAGGGGAGGGGCAGAGAGAGAGGGAGGCACAGAATCTGAAACAGGCTCCAGGCTCTGAGCCGTCAGCACAGAGCCCGATGTGGGGCTTGAGCTCACAGACTGTGAGATCATGACCTGAGGTCAGATGCTCAACCGACTGAGCCACTCAGGCACCCCTCCTCTTCCTCCTTCTTATAATCTGTTTCTTCTTGAGTGAGTTTTGGTAGTTGTGTCTTTTGAGGAACCATTTTATCTACCTTGTTGAATTTAATGTGTGTAGAATTGGTAACATTGTCATTATCCTTCTAATGTGAGAATCTGTAGTGACATACCTCTTTCATTACGAATGTTGATAATTTATGTCCTTTCCTTTTTTCATTGTCAATTTAGTTAGTGGTTTCTCAATTCTATTGATCTTTTCAAATAATCAACTTTTTTTTTGTTTTATTGAGTTTTTTCTATTGCTTTTTCTGTTTTCAATTTAATTGCTTTCTACCATTTTCTTAATTCCTTCCTTCTGCTTGCTTTGAGTTTATTTTGCCCTCTCCCACTCCCCCAAGTCTTTTAGTTTCTCAAGATGGGACTTGAATTGATGTTTTGAGACCCTTCTTTTCTTCTGATGTAAACATTTTAAAGTTATAAACTTCCCTCTAAGCCCTGAGTTAGCTACAATTCACAAATTTTGACTTGTAATTTTATTTTTGTTCAGTTCAAATGTTCTTGAGATTTTTTTTTCTTTGACTTATAGATTATTTATAAATGTGTTGTTTTATTTCCAGTGTTTGGAGATTTACCAGTTACCTTTTTGTTATTGACTTTAATTTCATTATGGTCAGAGAACATATTTTGTATGGCTTCAGCTTTTTTTTTTTTTTAATTTTCTTAAATCTTTATTTATTTCTGAGACAGAGAGAGACACAGCATGAGTGGGAGAGGGGCAGAGAGAGAGGGGGACACAGAATCAGAAGCAGGCTCCAGGCTCTGAGCTGTCAGCACAGAGCCCGATGTGGGGCTCGAACTCGCAAACCATGAGATCAAGACCTGAGCTGAAGTCGGACGCTCAACCGACTGAGCCACGAGGTGCCCTGGCTTCAGCTTTTTCAAAAAATTATTTTATTTTACTTTTAGAGAGAGAGAGAGAGTGTGTGTGCAAGTGGGGGGGAGGGGCAGAGGGAGAGAGAGAGAGACTTAAGCAGGCTCCACACTCAGTGTGGAGCCCAATGTGGGGCTCAGTCCCACGACCCTAGGATCATGACCTGAGCCAAAATCAAGAGTCAGATGCTCAACCAACTGAGGCACCCAGGCTCCCCGTATGACTTCAACTTTTTAAATTTGTTAACATTTGTTTTATGACCCAGGATATATTCTATATTGGTGAATGTTCTATGTGCACTTGAAAAGAATGTGTATTTGGCTGTCCATGGGTGGGTTCTATAAATGTTAAGTAGATCTAGTTTGTTAATGATGTTGTTCAATTCTATATCTTTATTGAACTGTATACTTTCTTTCTATCAGCTGCTGAATGGAGTTTTGAAATCTCCACCTGTAATTGTCTATTTCTTTATTCAGTTCTATCAGTTTTTGCTTCATGTATTTTAAAGCTTTGCTGTTAGTTGCATACACATTTAGGAGTGTTATGTCTTCATGGTGAATTGACCATTTTATCAGTATAAAATGTCCTTTTATATCCGTGGTAATTTTCCTTACTCTGAAATCCATCTTGCCTGTTATTAAAATAGCCCTGTAGCTTTCTTTTGATTACTGTTTGCAAAGTACATCTTTTTCCATCCTTTTATTATTAACTATCTCTTACAAAGTGGGCTTTTTTTATAGACAACATATTGTTGAGTCTTATTAGATTTTTTATTCATTCTGATACTCTCTGATTTTTAATGGGTATGTTTAGATCATTTGCATTTAACGTAATTATTGATATGCTTGGATTAGAACTTCCATTTTATAATTTGATTTCCATTAGTTCCCTATGTTATTAGTTCCTCTTTCCCTCTTTCTGCTCTCCTTTGGATTATCTGACTGTTTTTCTGTATTCTATTTAATTTATTCATTGAAAGTGTTTTGTTTGTTTTTTTACTTTATCTCCTTGTATTTTTTTTTTTTTTTTCTTTTACCTTAGGAAGGCTGGGTAGATTCTAAACTACTTTCCCAGGTTTTCCAAAGCTCCTTGAGATAATACAAACTAATTCCAACAAAGAATTCTTTAGAATCTGTCAAAGAATCTGTCAAGATTTTTTAGACTTCTAAGAGACGCGGAGGCTACCACTTGAAAACACATTGTATTATTTTGCTATCAGCATGCCTTTGAGGAACTGGATCCACCTGGATTTCCCTGAACTGGGAGGAAGGTGCCCCGCCTAAACGCTCTGGGAACTGTCTTCGACTTCAGCATCCCATTTCATAGATGTTGGCCTCAGTAGATCCTGAAGATTTTCTTTACAGACTCCTGCTCTTGGAGTTAATGGGATCTCATGTCTGCTCTGTCCTTGGATTTCTGGAGACCCTACACAAATCTCTTAATCCATTTTCCACTCTCCCAGAATCATAATAAATTGACTGCATTTTCTCTGGTCCAGTGATGATAAATCTTTTCGCCTCAAAGATACGAAGTTATGAATATTTTCATTTTTACAGAAGTATAGTAAAAACGAGTATACTCAGCATTTTCTCAGACGAAACACCATTAGGTAGCCCTTCTCCAGTCTATCACGCTATAAGGTGATTGAATCAAGCCAGAAGAGCTTTTAGAGATCATTTAGTGTGCCCCCCCCCCTTTATAGATGGGGAAGCTGCGGCAGACAGAAGTAAAATGATTTGCCCAAATCCAACAACGTGGTATGAATGAGACCAGGCCCAGACCCCTGTGTCCCTGGCACTCAGTCCTGTGTGCTTTCCGGGTCCTAGGTTAAGGTCTATATCCTCCTTAGGTATTTTGTGGTGGTGACTATGAAGCATCATATGGTCTCAAAGTGCTGAATTCAGTCTTAGTGTTGCTTATGTTGTTATATTATAATCTTGCAAATACTGATGCCAAGTGTGATGTATATTATAGATGAAAACTTGACTGATCAGAGTATTTGGTTAAATGGAACATTTCTTTTCCAGGCATTTTCTGGCACACAGTGGGCACTCAATATAATATGAACTAATTTAAATTGTTGCCATTAATAGAATTTTCTGTACTTAACACTTTTTTTTCTGAAAAAGAAAAATTTTATTTTAAATGATATTAAAAACTTTTTCAATGTTTATTTATTTTTGAGAGAGTGATAAACAGAGCACAAGTGGAGGAGGGGCAGAGACAGAGGGAGACACAGAATCCAAAGCAGGCTCCAGGCTCTGACCTGTCAGCACAGAGCCCGAAGTGGGGCTCGAACCCATGAACTGTGACATCATGACCTGAGCTGAAAGTGGATATTTAACCAACTGATTCTCCCAGGCACCCCTAAATGTTATTTTTAAAAATTGAAACATGATTGATATGGAACATTAGTTTCAGGTGTACAACATGTTGATTCAATATTTGTATATATTGGGAAGTAATCACCACAATAAATCTAGTTAACATCCATCACCATATATAGTTACACACTTTATTTCTTGTGATGAGAATTTTCTAAATGTACTCCCCTGATAACCTTCAAATATACAATACAGTGTTATTGACTATAGTCACCTTGTTGTACATTCCATATACTTTTTTTAAAAAGTAGTAGATGTAGTGATTACAATACATATACTTAACTTTTCTGACTACGCAGCAAATTTTGTTTGAACAAGATCATCTGGCCACAGCGTGGGGTTGCATGGAGATCGTAAGGGTAAGGCTTACCAGATTTGGCAGAGAAATATACAAGATGATCCTTGAAATACTTTGTGAATTTCATAGAATTCTAACTAGACAGGAACATTAAAAAATACACTTGAATTTCAAGTAAGCAGTGAAAAATTGTGCAGCGTAAGGATGTCCCACGCAACATTTGGGATATACTTATACTTTAAGAATCATTGTTTCTCTGAAACTCAAAGTTAATTGGGCATCTTGCATTTTATCTGGTAACCCTAGTTTGGATGCTACTTTGAGTGAAGGTGCCCGGAACGAGGGAGAAGTGGTGACGAGATAGGTACAAATAGGCTGAGCCATAAAGATTTAGGAGGTAAAATCTAGAGGACTTGGTGATGGATGGGACGTGGGGGAGAGACAGAGGGAGGGGTCTGAGAGGTGGGGCAAGATGGGTCCTGGAAGCCAGGGGGAATTGGGGTTGAAGGATGTTTAATTTTTCCTTCGGATGGGAGACACTTGAGTCTGTTTAAACATAAACGGTAAGAGAGAGAGAATAAGTGAGCTTAGAGGAGCTACTGGTGGCCGGACTGTGGACGATTCTCCGGAAAAGGGGAGAAATTATACTGCACAGGCAGGTGGCGGCGAGCATGACCTTGGCCGCGAGGAAAGACCCCTTCTCCATTATGTAACCACGGGCACTGGCTTTCACCTGGGTTCCCTGAAAGCAGAGCCTGAGACTAGACTTGGTCCAAGTTAAACTCCAAGTTTAACGTGGAGACGGGTTTACCTGTGAGGCAACCCCAAGAAATGCGAGGGAGGGAATGGAAGGAGCGAGAGAAAGAAAGAGGAAAAGCTAAGGGGGGGGGGCGGGATTATTGAGCTGGTCACCACGATGGGCAGTGGGAGGTCAGTCCCTCTGGGACCTCTGAAGACCCTGCAGAATATGCACCTCAGCACTGTCCCTCGGAATGACGTTTATCCGTCTGCTCCCATCTTCCATGAACGGGGTGGCCCCTGGGGTATTGACGCCCCACCCCTTGGGTCCACTGTGTCTGCAGGCTGCGTGGGTCCCGCCCCGCCCCCACCCCAGAGAGGGTGGATGGTCCCCAGGTGACATGATTTACTGTGGAGAGCTGTCTACGCTGGAATCCCAGGAGGGCTGATGGGATATGGGGCAGGGCGCTCAAATCATTATTACAGGAATGCGGTGGGCACTCAACAGGCAGGGAGGTGGCGGGGGTGGGGGTCACAGGGGGTTCTGTGTTGAGGCGGGAAGGAGGTGGTGGATAGGTCAAGGGGCAGGGGACAGAAGGGACCTTGGAGGGATGGATCTGTTCATGGAAAGAGTGGGTGAGGCCAGAGCAGCTGGACCCGGGTAGGTGGATTTGAGGGCAGAGTGGGGCCGGGCACGGCTTCCAGTGTAGCCCCTACGGGGCCCCCAAGTTCCTCCTCGACCTCATCCATGTTCCATTCTGCTCAGGCCACACTGGTGCCCTAAGCCGTCCCTGGGACTCACCAACACTAAACCGTCCCTGGGACTCACCAACATTCCTGCCTTTGCCCTCACTGTCCCTTCTATTTGGAACTTCCCCCCACCCCCTACACCAGCAGGGCTCCCTCCTCACTCCGGGAGCATCCCCTTGCCAGAGAGGCCCTCCTGATGACCCGACAGAAGACAGCACCGTCATCCCTCTCTGACCTGCTGTGGTCTGTCTTCTCAGCACGCATCACCAGTGGCCATTATCATAGGTGTCTATTCACCTACGCATTGTTTATGCTTGTGACCCCTCCTTCTGCCCCTCTCGCTCCCAAAGGCTGGGGTTTGGGTCTAATTGGATCCCAGTTGCATGGCGGGTGCCTGCTCAGAGCCTGGGACGGCACCTGGTGTAGAGTAATTGCCCGGCACATGTTGAAGGAATGGACCAGAAGACTGAGGCCCAGGGAGGGGAAGTGGCTTTGGCACCCCAGGGGCCAGGGAGGCTTTGTGCTGGATGCTGAGGACACCGCGACATAGGTGCACAATCAGGTCCGCCACTCAGAGAGACCCTCGGGGCTGTGGGTGCAGGGGGAGGAGGAGGGGAGGGGGCGCTTGAGTTCTCAAGGTGACAGAGCTTAGCCGGATGGAGAACAGGCAGCAGAAACGGTGTGCGCAGAGACACAGAGCGTGAAACAGGCTTTTTCTGGGAATCGAGGGAAACGTTGTGGGTGTGGGCAGAGGGGGGGCTGGAGGGAGCAGGGAGGGCATGGCTTAGGATGATCTCTACATACACAGGCAGGGACGGGATCGGCAAGTGCTTTGTGCCCTGGGCCACAGGGGCTAGGAATTGATAGCTTAGGCTGCTGGGAGCCCCTGAGATGCTATAAGCAGGCAAGGAGCATGATCAGATTTGTAATTTAGAAACAACTTGGTGGTGGCTGCCCAGAGGAGGGAAAGGCCTGGAAGCCAGGAAACCAGTTAGGAACTATCACAGTCAGTCATCCGGGCCATGACAGGAATCCGAATCCAGGAGGATTCGGCAGTGGGGAGAGGTGCTTCGGAGACTCTGGCGGGGCAGAGGAGGGGAGGTGTTCGGTGTTCATGTCTGAGGGCCGCACCTGCTAGAACCAGGGGATGGATGGACGTGCGCTCGAGTCTGTGGTGGGGAGGACAGAAACCCCAGTCCAGGCGGCCTGGATGAAGAGCAGGGCTGGCTACATAATTTGTAGGGCCCGCTGGGCTCCCTGGCTGGAAAATCATTAATAATTTCAAGGCAGAGGGGCTCCTGGGTGGCTCAGTCGGTTGGGCATCTGACCTGGGCTCAGGTCATGATCTCGCGGTCCGTGAGTTCGAGCCCCGCGTCGGGCTCTGTGCTGACAGCTCGGAGCCTGGAGCCTGCTTCGGATTCTGTGTCTCTCTCTCTTTCTCTGTCCCTCTCCCACCCACACTCCATTTCTCTCTCTCTCAAAAATAAACAGTAACAAAAAATAATAATAATAATTTCAAGGCAGCAACAGCAGGACATTAGGCCGGGTGTGGGGCCTGTGTGGCTGCCCAGGTCTCACACCCGTGGAGCCAGCCCGAGAAGGGGAGAGCTTTGGCTCACAGAATCTGGCAGAAGGCGCAAAGCCTAGGAAGGTCAGGGATGCTCCCTGGCCTTCAGACAGCTGGCAAGAGCTGAAATGCTCCCGGGACCCTCAGCCACTACCGACACTGCAGCTGTCGCCAAGGAGAAGGGTACGGACCTGCACAGCAGAAGTAGGGGACGGCGTGACTAGTTAGGGAAATGGCTCTTCGACGGTTTGGAGGCAAGGTTGAGGTGCACAGAGCCTCGCCTCCTGCCACCCCTCACTGAAAGGACGTCCTGCTCCACTCTCTGTTTATGCCTGGACCCCTCTGTAGCAGGCACGGGCGTGGCCCTTGGAGCCAAGCCTGGGGTCGCGGCAGGGGGCTGCTGCTGGAGATGAGGGCTGGGTCACATCTGTGTGGGTCCAGGCCACAGAGATGCCAGCCCTCCCCCCACATATGCCAGAAGCCAGCACAGCACAGCATCCTCCCAGAGGCTCCTCGCAAGTCTGCACATTCACTCCAGCCCCGAGACAGGCTCCTTCGTGTCAGCTTTTCCGCCCCTGCCTTCTGCTGAAGGAGCTCACTCTTCACCATCCAAGCGTCAGAAAAGCCAGCTGAAAGGGGCTTAGCCAATGGGAGTTTTCATTATTTCTATTTATTTAACACCAATATTTCCAGGTATAGGTGCAGCCATATAACTAAGGGGTTCATCAATAGTTCACTTTTATCCTCATAACAGCCCTGTGAGATCGTCTCTCCGCCCCTTGTCCTCCTTCTTCTTAATTTTACAAATGGGGATGCCGAACTAGGTTACAGAAGTTCACAAGCTTGCTTAACAAGATGTCAGGAGGTCGAGGACATCCAGGGTAGGTACCGTGGCTCAGTACATTATCCTGGGCCTCATTTGTGCTCATTATTCCCGTCAGCTATTCTCAGCGTATCAGCCATGTTTCCCCTCATGGTCACAAGGTGGCTGCCACATCACATGCTCACACCTCGGTATCCAAAAGCAGGAAAGAGCTGCTAGCACACGGCTTCCTTTTTAACAGGGAGTAAAATCTCTCCCAGAACCCTTCCTCAGACTTCTCTGTTGGCCCAAACTGGGTCACATGCCCACCTTTAAACCAATCACGGCAAAAGGGAGCAACGGGCTTGCTGTGATCGGCTTGGGCCTTGGGGGAGGAGCGTTCCTTCCCTCGGTTCCCGCACCAGAAGAGGGAGGTATATCTGTGGGCCCACCGCTGGGCTTCTCAAAGGGTCAAACCCTCTTGCTGCCCCACGTTTCTGAAACCATCAGGGCAGCTCAAACAAGAGTTTAAGAGTCCAAAACGGCTTCTTCATGGGCGGGAACAACTGTGGCGTACCCGGAGAAAATGAAGCCGGAGTGGTTTGGCCGCCGCGGCAGGTTTTTCCGTTAGGAAAGAGCAGGGCAAGTGGTTGGGGAGGCAGGCGGTGGGGAGATCGCGGAGGGCTCCGCCTGAGAGCACAAGGACGCTGAGACTCTGGGGCAACAGGGAGCCAGCGAGTGACTCGGAGTAAGGGAGGGTGAGGTGTGGTGGGCTGGAGCTCACTCCGGTTGGCCTGGAGGGTGCATTAGAGAGGGACACTGGCCAGCGTGGTGGCCCCGTCCGGCTGAGGGTGGTGGCGGGTTCTCAGTCTCCCCCTCCCGCTGCTCTCCAGTGTTACTCTCACCCCTCCCCACCCAGAGAAAGTGGCGCCTCCCCTATGGGCGCTGCCTCCTCCTCCCACTCTCTCCCCTTCCCAGGCCCCTGAGGACATCTGGCAACAGCAGCTTCCTCTCCCCGTCTGCAGGACTCCCACCCACTCCTCCTTCCCTCCCCGTGTGGCTTCTGACCCCACCTTGTCCCCACAGTTTTCTCAGGAGGCCCGCCAAGGAGCTACGTCTATGAGTAAAGCCTTGAGGAGACTGAGATGATGATAAGATTCCATGTCTTGCAGGCAAGAGAGACGCTGCTGGCGGCAGGTAGCCTCCTAGCAGGATGGGAAGGTTTGCCCCCGTGCATGCGACTTCCTAGAGACATCGAACAGCATCTGACCCAGTCTGAGCTGCTGGTGGCTTTCGGTGACACTGCTGCCATCACGACGAGGTGACACCTTTGCCCCGTTCCTCTCCCCTCTTCTCACCTCTGGGCCAGCGTCTCCCCGTCGTCCTCTGCCCTCCAGACTCCAGTCTGCATCTGCCATCTGCATGGGTCCTTAAACCCATGGGCCAGCTCAGAAACACCACCTTCCTCCTCGTTCCTGCTCTTCCCTCGTTCTTCCCTGTCTTGACCGGTGGCTTGCTTCGTCTTCCACCAGCCGTGCAAACCAGGAGACAAACTAGGGTTATTTTTAATTCCCCGCCCCCCTCCCCCCACCATCTACCTCCAGAAGATCAGCGAGCCAAGAGGACTCTTCAGAACCGTCTTCCAAATCTCTTCTCAAATCCGCAGCCTGCAGCCACGGCCCTGGTTCAAGCTTTTCGCCTTCTCTCGCCTAGACGACTCCTGAAGCCTCCACGCCGGCCTATCTCAGGCCATCAGGTGCGGATGCAGTGCTTGGAGGAGCCTGCCGGAATGATGCCCAAGAACTGGCCCGCCAGGAGAGTGGTGCCTCTGTCTGACAATCCCAAGGCCACCGTTAGCGCTGTTAGTTTAAGAGCACATCCTGGGGCGCCCGGGTGGCCCAGTCGGTCGGGCGTCCGGCTTCGGCTCAGGTCACGATCTCGCGGCTCGTGAGTTCGAGCCCCGTGTGGGGGTCTGCGCAGACAGCACGGAGCCTGCTTGGGATTTTCTCTCTCCACCCCTGCCCCCTCTGAAAATAAAGAAATAAACATTAAAAAAAAAAAAAAAAAAGAATGCATCCCACACCCTGGAGCTGAGGGCCAGGGTCGGGAAGCCAGGAGGAGGATGCCACTGTCTCCTGCGGTGGTCCCTGCAGGAGGCTGGAGGCTGGACACTGCAGAGCTACCCCGTGTCTTTGCTCCCTTGCCAGCAGGAAACAGACAACAGGAGCAAGATCGCCCCACCCACTGGGCCTTCCAGATCACAGGCAACTGCTTCCGCCTAGCAGAACCTAACTCCTATTTTACAACTTAGCTGCAAGGGAGTCTGGAAACGTGGTGTCCAGCTTCCCAGACCCTGCAGGACGGGCAGGCGCCCAGATGGGAGTGGGAAGGGATGCTGAGGGCCAGTCCGCTGCTCTGTTTCAGTCCACCCTCCTTTCTGGCCCTCCGAGGAACATTCTAAAGCGTAGGTCAGATAGTGTTGCTTCAACTGTGCTCCCCCAACCCCCAGGGCTCCTGAGACAAAGTTCAACTCTCCAGCCTCGCTAGGGGTCTGTCCTCATGAGGTGACCTCAACTACCTATCAGCTGGCTCCACTCCTTAAGACTCAGCCCCAGGCCCCTCCCAGCCCCTCACCTCCACCCGTCCTCGGCACCTTGAACGCCCCTCGGGTGTGACACCTTCTGAATTACGATATGTGGGTCTCCTCTTCGGGTTCCCCTGGGGTCCTCATGCATAGGGAGGGTGCCGTCCGCCCTGCTATCCACAGAACCTAGTGCAGGAACAGAAATCATAGCAGGTGCTCAAAAGATATTTACCACATGCCAGGTGCCAAGGGTTTTATATTTATCAACCCATTTGATCTTCCTAACAGCCTTCTGAGGGCACGCGGCAGAGGCCGCTCCCCATCCATCATTGTCCCCTCTCCCCTCCCAGGGCACACGACTTGACCCATGTCCTGGCCTGCCTTGCCCCGAAGCGCGCCCCTGCCTTGCCCCGAAGCACGCCCGTGTACTGCCCTCTGGGTGATGGAAACTGAGTGGAGGTGAGGCGCGCCTCCTCCAGGATGGCCACGGTGCTGCCTCCACGCTCCTTCCCCCCTCGGGCAGACACAGAGGAGACAGAGAGGACAAAGGCAGGGCCCTTCAGCCAAGGGAAACAACAGGAGGGGAGGAGCCTGGGCCCTTGGGCTGCCCTTCCCGGCTGAAATGGGAGCGGGAAGCAAGCAGCTGTTGTGTTTGAGCCATTACCTTCTGGGCCGATTCTGGCAGTTTATCCCACTCTGAGCGGAGGCTGTGATTATTCCCACGTGAGGATCTGCATTCTGGAAGTGGGGAAACTGAGGCACGGGGCCTTGGGTGACTTGTCCGGCGTCACACACCTAGTCAGCTGAGTGCTGGGGTGAATCCAGGCAGCCTGGTCTCCGTGCTCTGCCCCCTCAGTAGGTTCTGAGGGAGGTGGGGGCAGAGGGGAGAGTAGGGCCCTGGAGGCTGGTAGCTGGGGAGCTGGGCTGGGAGGCTGGGAGAGGGCAGAAACAGAAACAGAAACAGAAGGGGGGACCCAGCTGTAGGGAGCAGGGGAAGGGGGCAGGTGCAGGGGAAACAGGTGCAGGGGGTGCGGTCAGCAGCCTCTCCCGAGATCGGACCCAGGAGCTGAGGCGGTGCTTGCGTGTGGAGCCTGGAGGGTTCAGTACAGATCTGAGTGTCACAGAGGGAACCCCTGTGTTCAGGACACCAGGGAGCCCTGGCGGTCATCTGGCCCTCCTGCTGTGGAGGAGGAACCGGGCTGGGCGGTGGAGGGGTTAAGTGGCTTGCTACAAATCCTGGCGTGGCCTTGTTTTTTGTTTTTTGTTTTTTTCTTTTAACTCCAGAGGATGACTTGGGTGGCAGACGCTCACATCTGGAGCCCGGAAAACCCAGGGCGCCCCTGCCAGCCCTGGCTCGTCCTGGCGTCACTGTGCTATTATTTTTAGCCATCGTACTCACAGAGAAATACTGCCAGCATGTGAAAGGCTGCGTTAATTAATTAACCAGGCACTTCATTGAGCGTCAGTGGCGTAATTGTTGTTCGTGGCAGATAAATACTAATTGAATATTAAGCACATATTTGTGCAGAAGGAGTCGCTTCGGGAGCAAGCCGTGCCCTTTGTCAGCCAGATGTTGGGACTCGTTCCGGAGGCTGAGTCATTAGCCCGGAGCGCCCTGGCATTCAGGCTGTGCTGTTCCGTGTCAGAGAAGGAAGGCAGGCACTTGGGGGGATGGGCTGTCAGTAAAGTGTGGGGTTGGGGGTGGGGTCTGCACAGACAGACCTGGGAAATAATAATTGTATTAAGCAGATGACAAATATGTATTGAGCTTGAACTTGGGCAATTCTTGGTGTGATTTTAGGCACTGGAAAATACCTCCCTCCCTTTGAAATCCTTCAAACATCTGGTTTATTCCTAGCCAATGGAACAGACAAGCTGGGGCCTGTAAACTTCCCATTTTACAGGTGGGAAAATTGAGGCTCTGGGAGGCAAGGTGGCTTGCTCAGGACCGCAAAGCCGCAGAATTCTGGTCTCCTGGCTTCTAGTTCTGGCCTTTTCCCTCATGGCACGTAGCTCAGGCTTGGCCCCCAGACCCCTGGTCCGCCCAGGGGAGATGACTATCTTCCCTTGGTTCTTTGGACTCCCCACGTCTCAGGACCAACCTGGCCACCAAGAGTCGAAGCCCTCCCCAGCTTTCCAGCCCTCATTACTGGCTCAGCCCTGTCAAGGGTGTATGAAGTAGTGTAGTAAGGAATGCAGGCCCTGAAGCCAGAATTCTTGGAATCAGAGCTTAGTTCAACCTCTTACATGCTGAAAACTCTTGGGCAAATTGCTTAAGGTCTCTGTACCTCAGTTTCCAAATGGTGAAAAGCTTTCCTCCTCTTTCCCTCACCACCCACAGGGGCACAGATATGTGCCAGGTAGGCTGCTTGGTAGGAAGAACTTGCACTGCCCTCTTGGTCAGATGCTATTGCAGTGAACAACCTGCCCGACTGTACATGGCAGTCTGGCTTCCAGGATTGTTATGAGAGTAAATAAGATATCACACCTAATGCATATAAGTGATTATCCTCTAGTTTTCTGACTCCACCACCTCAAGGACGGGGCATGACTTTGCTGCCACCCACATGCTGCCGGCAGCCTCCTTTACAAGGGCTGATAAAAGGATGTTGACACAGAGTAAGGACGCGAGAGGAGACAGCTCTTGTCACAGCCCCAAGGGCAGCAGAGGTTTCTGCAGAGCCTGGTAACAGTTCCCCTTCCAAGCCCTGGCCCTGGACCCTCAGAGCCCCTGAAGGAGGAGGCCTCCCTCTATCTAGTCCCAGCCTCTGAGTCACTTGGCCTCGGGGAGAGCTAGCTCACAGCCATGTGAAAGTCTTAGTGTGGGCTCCCTCGGAGGCAGGCCCTGAGACAAGGGTTCAAATCCAATTACACTCATACTGAATTGGGACAGGATCCCAGGACAGGCCGGGAGGCTGGAAGGCAGTGCCCTGGGCAGCCAGGGCAGAGCCCTCTGGGAGAGGTGCGGGGCATGCCACAGTCACCCTACCAGGGGCTCCCAATCCCGGCTCTCCCGGCTGTCCCAGGGCTGCCACGTAGGAGGGCTGCGCTGCCCTGTCATCGTGCTCAGAGAGATTCCTGGCTTGACTTGAGCCGCGGGCACTGAGTGCCTAGGAGATAATGGCAGCCTCGACGGTCAGCCCCACAGCAAAGCACCTTCTCACTGCTTAGTGTGGGTGCCCTGCAAGGCAGGAGGAGGCGGGAGGGCCTCTAAAAGCCGGAAGAATTGTAAGAGGAGACCCGGGGGCTTTCAGCCTAAGGACAGTCCTTGCCGTGTGCCACGCACCATTGTATGATGTCATTCCCGCGACGCTGGTCCTGTTGAGTCCCCTCAGAGAAAGTGAGGGCTCAGAGAGGTTGAGCGCCTTTGCTGGCATCACAAAGCTAGTAAGCGCAGAGTCGAGTGGCTCCGGAGCCCCTGCTCACTGTCCCATACGAGCCACGCTGTTCAAAGCCCACCAGGCACAGATGGGTCCCCAGCCTCCGCCTGCTTGTCCCAAGCCTCCCCGTTTCCTCCCTGCCGTGCTGGCCTTCCCTTCCATACCCTCCTCAGCCAGTGGCTGGGAGTGCAGGTGGGGGACGGGCCCTGGCCTTTGCCAGCTGCCCAGTGCCTTTGTCCCCTTGCAGTGCCCTCCTAAGGCTATTCTTGTTGGTCAGGATGCCCCCTGGGACTTTCAAGGACAGATCGGGCTCTGGAGACAGACTCCCACAGGGCTCCATCAGCAGGACCACCTCCATATGAGGCAAACCCCAGTCTGAGGACAGAGGCAGGGCCTCCGGCTCTTAAAGAACCAGCACCCGCCCCCCACACGTCTGATGGGCGTAGCAGTCCCTGTCCTCTGGGAGCTCCCAGCCTGATGGTGACAGCCTTGGCTGGAGCTTTGTCTCCTCTACCTTCTCGACAGGGTAGCAGGGTCTGAAGAAGCCCACGCTGACACCGAAATACCGGACCGAAGCTTGGCATTCGGGGTGGGCGGTGCTGTGCCGGGTTGAGGGTGAGCCTTCTCCTCCCGGAGTGGATGGAGCCGGGGGCCCTGCCGGGGAGGGTGAGGCCAGTATGGCGACAGCCAGGAGCCACCTGTATCTCTCACCAAAATCTTTGTCATCTCTTGTGCTTGGACCCATCGCGTGGAGAGGTGGGGGTCTACATGGGGTTGCCGTGTTCTCAGCGTCCCCCAGGGCAGCCTCCCAGAGTCCCTGGGCCTGGTGGGACCAGCGGAGCAATTTGGGGGTGAGGTCAAGGAAGAGACCTCAGAGGGGCCCACGCCATGACCCGCACAGCCTGGGGTGTGGGTCTTCGGTGACCAAGAAGATGCTTGAGAGAGGCCGGGACTGCCCGACGCATTGGCCCCACGGCACGCTGGGGGCCCCAGCGCTGCAGCCTCCTGTGACAGCTATACCCGCCATAACAGCAGAGCTCTCCGGGGACGCTGATGACATCAGAAGTGCCCCAGGAAGCCACCCGCCCCCCAGGGAGACAGACAGGACTATTTATACGGAGGAAATGCAGCCCTGTCACCCTCCAGCTCCAAGTTGCCTTCTGCTTCCCCTGCTTCCCCCGCTCCGCGCCCCGGCTGCTGCTGCCTATATTAGGAGCTTGGCAGATGGAAGGAGCCGGGACCCTCCCCCACGCCCCGGGCTCCCTGCACGTGCCGGGATGGCCCTGAGCCAGCAAGGGCCTGGCCCACCCTTCCTGGGCTGCCTGCACCTGTCTCAGACCCTGGTGGATAAGGACCCCATGTCAGGCTGATTCTGGGAGGGGGACAAACCAGAGGGAGGGTGCAGAGAGGTGGAGAAGGGCTAGAAGATGAGGAGCAAAGAGGGGGTGCAAGGAACAAAGTGTAGAGACGTGGGGATGGGGGGAGCAAGGAGCAGGGAGCAGAAGTAAGATCTGAGAGGGAGGTGTAGAGCAGAAGAGAAGTCCGAGGTCTCAGGAGCCCCCAAGCTGTGCGGCGACTACGTGCAAATCAGGAAGAGGCACCCTCTGTGGGAGGACTGACTTAGAAAAAGGTGTAAGTCAAGTGAGTCTGTGTGTGAAAAGAAAGATACCCTTCTTCCCAGAGGATCTGACCCCGAGTCAGGTCGCCTACTGCAGTCCCCCCTCATGACCTGGCAGCCTGCTCCAGAGCCCCTAGCAAGAGGAGGGGATGAGGGAGTCAAGGCTGCCTTGGGGCCTGAGCTCAGAGCTGGGGGCTGCTTGAGGTGGACTCCAATACTCTCCCTGGCAGCCAGGTTCTGACCATCCAAGAGGCGGTCCGGTTAACCGCGTTGGCAAGTAGCCAAACAATTCTTACGGTCTCCCAACTGAGGGCTCCAGGCTCACCAGGGAGCCCGGGGCTCACTGGGGACCACACAGAGCGTTGCCCCAGCCAGGCAGAGAGCCAGCAGGTGGCCCAGGGCAAGCTCCGGCCTGGTCTGCTCTGGGGGCAACCTCCGGCCCCCACTTCTGGCATCAGTAGCTGTTTCCCAATCCCGGAAGCCCTAGAGGGGGGATGGCAAGCATCTGGCTGAACATCCCAGGCCCACCTGGGGCCCATCCTCTGTCCCCCTTGGCTTCCTGTGCCCAGCAAGTGGGGCCTCTCACCACCCCGGGTGACTGAGGGTCCTTGCAGCTTTGATTCCTGATTGGGTTCTGTGGCTTTGGCACGGGGAGGTGTGAGACTGAAGTGTAATTTGCATTTTAATAAAGAAAGTTGTATTTCAGTCATTTGCATTTAAATAAGGTGCTGTTTCCTCCCTCCCTCCCCTGCTGCTGGCAGCACCTTTGGGAGAAGGCTTCCCAGGCCTCCCTTCCCTGCAACAGCGTCCTCGGCCAGCTTCAGTGGGGGATCATGGGAAAGCAGGGATCCTCCCCAGCATCACTGGAGTGTTCTCTCTGCCCAGCTCTCCTGGACAGGCACACACGCATGCATACACGCGTGTGCGCACAGCACAGGCCCCCTCGACCCACGCCACCACGTGGGCATGCACACATGCACGATCGTTCGCAGTCAATACGTGCTCGTGCACCCACCACGTGTACAGGCAAACACGCTAGGGGGCCCCTGCGTGACACCATAAACTTGGCACACACAGGCACTCACATGCAGGAGCATGCACACACGCACCAAGCCACCAAGAGTGACAAGATGCCCTCGGGCCTCGTGCCCGCCCGGCTACGCAACTCCAGGGAAAACCCGCCCTCGGAAGCTGACACCCACCCGTCCACCAACACCTTCTGATTATCCGCGTGTGGACTCAGTGGGGGACGGTGTGAGTCAGGAGGGGCTGAGATGCCTGAAGAGCAGGCCTGGCGAGGGGCGGGGCTCATGGCCTAGCATCTCCCCCGTGTCCCTAGACCAACCGCCCTCCTCACCCCAGCTTCGTGGAGAGCAGCTTGGGCTCCTGGGGTGCAGATGTGCGCGTGCTGGCAGTTTCCTTCCTCCTTGGCCAAGCCCTTTGGCTTACCAGCTCGGTCCCAGCAGCTGCCAGCTTGCTCTTCCTGGCTAGAGCCGTCTGTCTCCTGAATCGGCTCCCCGGAGTCCACCTCCCCTCCAGCGTCCCAGACTCTCCAAACTCCGAGTTTCTCTTCCCTCTTCACGCCCTCCTCTTTGTCCCCGCCTGCGGGAGGGAGCACAGACTTTCACATCACGAAGACCAGGCTTCACTCCTGGCGCTGGCTCACTTCCGCATCTCTGCACGGGACAGCCGCGCCTGTTCCTAGATGTGTGAGGCTTGACAAGTCCCAGAGTTAAACGCTTGGCTGGCTCAGTGGTCGGGGCTCAATAAATGCAGATTATCTGGCATCACGGCAGAGCCCTGAATGCACACAGCCCTCCTCCGTGGGCCTAGAGATTGGGTCCCAGTATAACCTCGGAACCAACGCCCATCACGGTCCAGCACAAAGGACCGTAGCGGGAAGCGTAGAGCCCGGCGCATGTGTGGGAGACCCCCTGGATGCTATGTCACCTCACCTCTCGGAACCTCTAATCCCGCATCTGTGAAATGGGCGCTACCGTGTCCACCCCACCTCCCTCGAAGGATAGTGAAAGCAGTGGATAAGCAATAGTGCGCTCTCGTGCTGGGGAAGCTCTAACGCAGAAGGGGAAGGTGTGCGGGGGCCACTTGGGGCCCTGGAGGGACAGGCGCTCACTGGAGATCCCAGCCCAGAACAATGGATGTTTCTCTCCCCAGCAGCCAGGACACCCAGGCCGAACCTGGGCAGGCCATCGGTCCTCCCGGGGCCCCATCCCCGTCACCGTGTACCTGCTCCACTCAGGAGTGCCCCGACACCATCCCTGTCCTCACCGCCACCCCCAGGAAGCTGGTGATACTGTCCTAATTACAGACGAAAACAGACTGCAAAGCCAGGGTTTTCCCACCACCCCAGACTCCTGGCAGGGCCGCGGGGAAGGTTGGGACCTGGGCCCGGTTGAGAGGAAATGGTGGTGACAAATCATGTGGATACGTGGATTTGAGCAGGGGGCCTGGCACAGGCAAGGGCCCTGAGGCGGGAGGGCGCCAGCCTGTTCAGGGACAGGGAGGCTGGTTGCCTCTGGCTTCCCTGACTTCCGTTTGCCAGTATGCCCTGCAATGGTTGTCATTTTCTGTGTGTGTTGTAACAGCCGGGAGGTTGGGAAGAGGTGCCCAGGGAGCTGAGAGAGGCCAGCCCAGGCGTCCCTGAGCAGGAAGGGCAAGGGTGCCGGCCCCCGGGATGCGTTGTGGCGGTAAACAGGGAAACTCAGACGGGGGAGTGGCAGGGCAGCAGGGATGGGGCTTGGCCGGGGGGGCGGAGTTTGCCGCCGCCCCCCCCCCCCCCCCATCCTCAGGACCTCCTTTCCTAACGGTTTGTCCCAGATGCCTTCCTGGCCTGGCCATCCCCATAAATGCCTCCAGGTTCACAAGTTAGGGTCTTGGAGGCTTTTCTCTTCTAGGGGTACGATTAGAATGCCACCCCAACCCCCCCATACAAGAATGCCCGTGCAGGCACAACCCTCAGCTCAGCCTCCCTGGACGGTTCTCCCTGTTTCCAGACACTGCCTGTGGCCCAGCCCTGGCCAGTCTCCGTAGAACGCCCCAGACACCTGCAGGGGGAGAACTCTGTGGAATGCCTTCACCTTCCCCGCTGAGGAGCCCAATCCTTGAGCCTAGAGCCCAATCCTTGAGCCAATCCCTAGACCTAGGGAAGTCACAGCATTGACTAAAATATGTTATAAATTAAAAAAAAAAATTTTTAACCTTTATTCACTTTTGAGAGACAAGAGAGAGACAGAGCATGAGTGAGGGAGGGGCGGTGTGGGGGGGACACAGGATCCGAAGCAGGCTCCAGGCCCTGAGCTGTCAACACAGAGCCCCACGCAGCGCTCAAACCCACGAACCACGAGATCAGGACCTGAGCCAAAGTCAGACACTTAACCGACAGAGCCACCCAGGAGCCCTCCGATTTCTTTTTTTTTTTTTTTAATGTTTATTTATTTTCGAGAAAGAGAGACAGAGTACGAGCAGAGAAGGGGCAGAGAGAGAGGGAGACACAGAATCTGAAGCAGGCTCCAGACTCTGAGTTGTCAGCACAGAGCCCAACGCGGGGCTCGAACCCACGAACTATGAGATCATGACCTGAGCCGAAGTCGGATACTCAACTGACCGAGCCACGCAGGCGCCCCATAAAATACGTTATAATTTACAGAGCTTTCACCATGTGCCGGGCCATGTACCAAGCATACTAGTTTATCTTCACAACAACCGTACGAAGCAGGTAGCCGGTCTCTATCCCTAGTACATCCCTCATCTTTCCTATAGATGAGGAAATTGAGGCTCCAGCAGGTTACATGATGAACCCAAAGCTTCATATTGAGCACGTCAGAGAGCCCGGCTCACCCACGGAGCTCTGACTCAGCCCCGCTCTCACCCCTAAGCTATATTCACTTCTGTGCTGTATTCCTTCCTTCCCTCCCTCCCTCCTCCCCACCTTCCTTCCTTGCATCCATATTTACTCAGCTCTTGCCTTGTGTTGGGCCCTCTCTGCACAGAGTTTACAGCGGCCCCTCCCTGTTGCTATGCTCTGGACCCTCTGGCATCTGAAGAAGCCCGCAGACCCCTTCTCAGAATAACATTCGTAAATCCACCCAGTAGAATGCATTATGGATAATGCAGTTATCAAAGTATTAAGAAACTGGGATGAGGTAATACATGTGCTTCTTTATGAGTGCATTAAATAATAAGATTGAGCAGTGGGTCTAATAAAACTACCATCACTTTGAAGTAGGGTTGAGCATAAATGATATTTCAAGACTTGTGCTGTGATTATAATATGATCGGAAATTATCTGCACTTTCTGTGTGTGACAGAGCCCCGGGTTCTGTGACAACCGCTATGGTTTGTTGCCAAACAGGCACAATGGAAGGAAGTGCTAAATTTCAGCTAAAAATGAGTAAAATAAAGACGTGATTTTTTTTTTCCATTCACGTTCACTGACCCGCTGAATTCCCAGGGATCCTTGGGAATCCCTAGACCCCAGGTCCTTTCTAGAAGCAAGAGACAAAGGGAAACAAACAGATACCAGCCAGGGGGTGAAAAGTGAGGGGGGGGGGAACCAATGAGGAGGAGGTCAGGGAGGGAGGGGGATGAAGGGGCTGGGCGGAAGTGAGGGAGGGAGCTTGGGGGCCCCTGGGGGAAGAGTGACCAGAGCCAGCAGGGAGGAGGCCAGTGAGGCAGGGGTGCCCAGGTGGGTAGAAGGTGGGGGCTGTGAGGTTGCAGAAGTTTGAGCCATGCTAACAATGTGGATTCCATCTAGGGATGGCAGGGCTGGGAGACCATGGAGGCAGGTGGTCTGACCCGTGTGCTCATGGGGGCGCTATGGCTGCATTCCTCCAGGCTCCCATCCTGGGTGGCAGCAGTGGGGGCGGGAGGAATGGGTAGATTTGAGGCATACTTTTCAGGCAGAGCTGGCAGGAGTTCTGAGGGTTGCAGGTCAGGGAGAGAAAAGGGAGGCGCTATGCCCTGTTCCCTGACCGCCCCCCCCCACCCCGACCCTCCAGAGGGCTGGCGGGAGAGCAAAGGCTCTGGGCTCTTGGCCCTGCTGCACAAGACGTGATGGTGCTCTGGTCCCACCACCTGCCCCTAGCCCCTCAAGGTGCCCTGTGGAAGCTGGGGCAGGAGGCAGGGACAAGGGGGGAGCACCCAACAGGGGCCAGATTGCAAGCCCACCTCTCCATGTTTCCAGGCTACTGCTCCCCCTGTCCCATCCATCAGTACTGCCCTTTACCAAGGTCTTTGAGGACACCTTCCTGCTGCGTCTACACAGTATTAGCTTTGCTAAATTACTTGCTTTGCCAACGCCCAGGGATTTCCTCAAGAGATCACTTATCTGCTGTGTTGACACGGATGTCCTCTATTTACTCTCACTTCCCGGGCAGCTCAGGAACATCCCCGTCGTCGTCGGCCCGCACACACCACTCCCCCTCCTCCAGGGTCATTTCTGAAGACAGCTGCAGGGCTGGGAGACTTTGTCCCAAACTGAAAAACAAGCCATCCTCAGTAGATGCTCAGAACATGCGTGTTGACTGAGTGAATGGGGGGAGTAGTAAGGAGAGGGACCACCTCTCGGCCCTCTCAGGGTCTGCTCTCTTTCCTGTACCGTGAAGTCCTGGAACATCAGATGTACCCACCATCCCACGTGAGACCAGGGGGTGAGCCCGGTCCCGGCGCTGAGGCTTGGCTGCCATTTTGGACTGTCCATGCCCTGCCCTGGAATCAGCTGGATAGTGGAACAGCCGAGTCACATCCCGCCCCTCAGCCTGTCTCTGTCCCTCACCACGGCCATGCTTTGTGGCCATTTGGTTCTCTGGCGAAACAGTTTTTTGCCCTTCCAGCTCACCACCAATAAGACTGCGTAGTGGGACGTCAAACTCCCTGCTGCCGGGGGTGTCACATCCCAGGGAAGTGCCCTGTGGTGCGTTGAGGGAGTCCGCGAGATTCCCAAAGCCTGGATCAGGGGTTGGCAAACTGTGGCCGGTGGGCCCAATCTGGCTCACCACCTGTTTTTGTATGGTCTGTGGGCTGAGAATGGTTTTTTACACTTTTAACTATGGGAAAGAGAATCAAAATAAGGATAATATTTCGTGTGGTGTAAAGATTATACGAAATTAAAATTTCACTGTCCATAAATAAAGTTTTACTGGCCCGCAGCCACGCTCCGTCGTTGATGTATTGTTTACGGCTGCTTTTACACCACGTCTGCAGAGCTGGGTGGTGGCGACAGGCTGCGTTGTGGCCTGCGAACCTCAGATCGCTGTATCTGGCCCTTTGCAGGCCTGAGTCTGTGGACCCCCGTCTAGAGCCCCGTGGCCTGTGGAGTCTGGGAAGTGCTTGGGTCACAGAACCACGCTCCTTTACCCCTCAAGGCATGAGTGTTTTCCCACCTGTAATTCACACCCCCTGCTAAGGTCACTGTGAGGATTTCACATGGCTTTGGGCGGCATCTGGCACTAACGGGTGCAGAGCAGAAGTTCACCGTTGCCTTTAAGGGTCTAGCTGTGGCACATTTCATCCTGGAGAAAGCAAGCTGCCAGGACCGCTGCGGGGCCAGCCTGACCGGGGGGGGGGGGGGGGGGAAGGGGGGGAGGGTCAAAGGGCTTCTCCTCTGAGGTTCAGTAACTGTGAAGTCACCTTGGCCTTCAGTTGACCCTGAAGTCAACTGTGAAGTGACCCATGGGGCTGGGTCGCTGCCTGGCCCAAGGGGTAGGTGGGGGAAGAAGGGTGTGGTTCAAAGACCACGGTACAGGTGGTCGCTGGGGATCTGGGCCAGCCCCTGTCCTTCCTGGGACCATGTCTATCGGTATCACTGGAGTAAACCTGTAGCCTCCCCCACCTCCAGGCCTGAGGCTGGGCAGACCCTACCAACACCCTCCCCCTGGCATCTTTCTACCACTTCCCGGGCGTTTGTTACCCCTGGCCACCTGCTCCCAGGGCAGGACCCTCTGAGTGTGGCTGGCCCCGGGGCGCTCAGGAGCAGGTGAAGCTTGCCCAGGCTGGGACGTGGAATCCCTTCCTCTCGCCTCCCACGGTGGCTTTATTAATTGTTTATATTGAAGTCTGTTAATTGGCAATAACCAGCGTGTTGAAGTGTCTTTTAATCACCCCCTCTCGGGGCCCTGAGGCTGTGAAGGATTGGTGGATTCAATAAAGTGAGAAGGAATTAGCACCCCCCCCATCCTCTTTATTATCACAGTTAGATAAACTGCCAACACCTGTCACACAAACGGAGTGGGAAAGAAAACCAGCCCCTCCTCCTGGCCCTGCCAGAATATTCTGTGAGTGAGGTGAGATGCAGGCCTGACCACGCTAGGCATTGCACACCCACAGCCCCTCCCCCACGGGCACACACATATGCACCCACGCCCTGCCCCCCCCCCGGGGTGTACACAGACCCACAGACACTTCCCGTCCTGTCTTAGAGCACACCCATTCAGTCAATAAGCATTTCTTGAACACCTGCTATATGCCAGGCGCAGTGCTCTCTGGGATACGATAGTCATTTGTCATTGCCCTCGAGGAAACTGCAGACCAACAGGAATCGGACCAGTAGCCAGTTGCCAAATAGTAACATTAGGACAATGAGAGATGCCTCTGTGGGGTGCTTTGTGGGCCAAAGACTCTGTTCTTGGGGTACAGGCGAGCAGTGGGAGTAGGCCCTATAGTTGACACAACCTTATACCCTCCGGACAGTCGCATCGTGTAGGTACACTTGTCACACCCACACTCCTGTGGTTACCAGGTCTCTGTCACTGGGCTTGGAGGCAGGGCAACAAGGAGGGCTTTGTAAACGGGTGGGGTCTGGAGCAGGGGGAGCTTCCTGTGTGGGAGGGGCCACAGTGGGAAGCGCCAGCCGGGAATAATTGACAAAATATCAATAAATTAAATAATATGAAAGTACATGTCTGTCTGTTCCATCTAAAAGTCCAGGGTCACGCAGTCCAGGGATGACATGGCAGTTCTGCTCTGGAGTCCTCAGAGACCTGAGCTCCTTTCTTATGGCTTTATTGTCTATGGTCTCCATGCCAGGGTCCCCTCATGGGCCAAAATGGTTGCCACCGCTCTAACCATCTCATCTGCATTCCATCAACAGAAAGGAAGAAGGGGTGAATAAGAAGGGGCAAAAGGGGTATGCCAACTGTCTTTGAGCAAAATTCCTGGAAGCTTCTTTATATGTCCCATTGGCCAGAACTTAGTCAAATGACAAAGGAAAATGTCTTTATGCTCCAGACGGCCAACTGGAAGGCGAGGTAAACAGCTCCGTAGTAGCAGAGTTTTTCCCAGGGGTCTGCTCCCGCATTCGGTGTGTTCCCCCTTTTCCACTGCTCCTGACTGAGTCCCCAGGAGGACAGGAGCTGGGAGTTTGTCCCTCTCCAGCCTCTCCATTCCCTGTGGACATAACCCTACAGGGAGACGGTGCTAGTCTGCCTGCCATAGCATCCCCTGGTCTGGGGCAGGGTGAAGCGGGGAGAGAGTAAGGCCCGCTGGGTCTAGGAGTCAACCAGTCAGAGTGTAGCCTCCCAGGCTTTGCTGGCTCTTTCCCCACAGCCCTGTTCTCCAGACGCTGTGCTCAGCTCCAGGAACACAGCTTCTGGTGAGGGCAGGACCACCACCTGCCTTTCTTTTTAGTGGTATTTCCTAGATACCAGAGGTACTCAGCACCAGACCAGGTGCTGGGGGTGCAAAGGAGCTTAAGGAGCCTATAGATGAGTTAGAGAAGGTGTACACGTGTCACTGCAGAGAATAAAGAGGACTCAGTGGGACCTGGACCCGGAGGTCCTGGTCTAGTCACCCCTCTCCTACCCTGCGCACAGAGGCTCCGTATCCCTCCTCCTCTCGTGGCCTGGCTGATGTCAGAGCTGAGCTTGTCTTCAGCTGCACCTTGTCTCCACCAGCTTATTCCTGACATTTGTGCCTTCTTTATTCCTCACACTGAGTGCCCCACAGAGGACGGCCTCAAGGGAAGTTTCCGGTATGGAATGCTTCCCTCTGTGTCCTGGGGTTTCCTGACGGCGTCTGATAGAACTTGATTGATTAATCGACTCATTCATTCATTCAACAGATGCGTTCTGGGCTATGAGGACACAGCGGAAACAAAGTTCCTGCCCTCGGGGAACTCGTGTGCTAGGGTAAAGGCCTTGCCTTCAGGCCTCAACTCCAGTCACATATCCCCAGTTTTTACTTGGGGATCTCCCTCCTCTTAGTCTGTGTGGATTGAGTGGAGCTGACCTCACTCCCGGCTCAGGTGGGCAGGTGGCCCCAGCCTCACCAAACCCAGTCAATACCAGAGCTTTGAAGAGGTGTCCCCTTTCTGCGGGAGTTTCACAGCTAGTAGAGGGAAACCCTGGGCTTTCAGGGGTCTTCCCTGCCTGCCTGTGAGTGAAGCCAGCTCATAGGAGTCGAGACAATCCTGGTGACATTACTTGAGCATCTGGATCCAGCTGTACCTGAAGCTCCAGACTTTTCATCGACTTGAGGAAATAATTCCATCCTCCCCCCCATTTTTTATTTTGTTTAAGTTAATTTGAATACGGTTTCTACGACTTAAAACTTGATGAATACAAGGGTTTAGGATGTTACCTCTCCATGGGTATTTGGATTTAAATAGAAAGAACTCTGGAGGTGGAGACGTATTTAAACTCTAAAGGAAGAAGCTAAGGAGAGGAATACATTAGAATATTTAGAATAGGCCTGGTCTCTCCAGGGAGCCCCCACACCCACTCTGTCTCCACCCAGACTTTCCTCTGGGCTCTAGAAGCTACATGCTCTACCCAGCTTCCCACCAGACATGCCTGCTTAGACATCCCATCTGCACCCCACCAGGTCCTTGTCTCATATTCAACGCACCTGCCCCCCGCCTCCACTGTCCCCTTCACCCCTCCCAGCCCTTCCCCTGTCAGGCCTGCCCTTTCCTTCTGGCTTCCTTCACTTCCACAGCCACTTTGGCTACCCGTTTGGCTCCTCACGGTGCTAGCACCCTCACATTCTCTCCCAACCTCCTGGCCTGCGCTTCCCCCATCCATTCCTGGCACCTGCTAGGGGCTCGTTTTAAACACAGGTGTGTTGGGGACAGACTCTCTTTGGTCCCTAATCTTCAGGTGGGGTGCTGAGGTGTGGCAGGACTGCTCCGAATGGTCCAGACAGGGGAGGTGGGGGAATTCTGGGAACAACCTGGTTCCTGGTGCCTCAGAGACGGGAGAGACCGCGGGTCCAGTCTCTGGAGGAGGGAGACCGGAGTCTGGTGCCGCCTTAGAGATCCCCTGAAGGATGGAACTGTCCAGAACGTCCCACTCTGCCCAGTGTAGGCTAGATTTGGCTGAACCTTGTTGGGCAGCACTTACCTCTCTAACCTTGAGGCTGGGGGGTGAGGGTGGGGGTGGGGGTATGGCTGACAAGCTCATGATGTGAGGGGGAAATGTGGCGCCTGGAGGACCCCACTGGAGATAGCCCCTGCCTTCCCAGGAGACCCCCTCAGGGAAAGTGGGGTTGTTTTTTGTTTCGTTTTGTTTGTTTGTTTGTTTGTTTGGTCAGGAGCAGAGGTGCAAGGAGGAGGTAAAGCTCCAGGGTGAATACACCCATCCCTCACTCTGCGACTTTAATTAATTTCTAAAAGCCCTGCCCCTGACTGCAAAGCCATAAAAATGAAAAAATGTTTTCATTAATTTTCATGAAAAAAATTAGAGCGCGTTCCATCCCATACCAAGACATCCAATTTCTCACAGACGGGAAAACATAGCCATTGGACAAGGAAAACAGGTTTATGGAAGGAATAAACAACGACCTGAAATTAAACACTGTGGTTTGTAACTAAACTATAACGCGAGGAACGTTTAGCTTTCCCGCACGGGCGGGGCCAGTGCTCTGACGTCAGTGGGGAAGGCGGGGCTTCTCCCAGGACCAGCTTTCCCGCGGGGCCTTCCCGGGTCGGGTCGCGGTGATCTCGCCGAGATGTAGTTAGAGAAAAAGAACTTCAGCCAAAGTCAAGGCTGACCAGAGAGCACTTCCAAACAGATGGAAGTGGGGGCGCAGGCAACAGCCTGAGCAGCGGTGCGAGCTGCCTCTTGCCTCTGCGCTGCTCGCTGCTCGGTGCACAACAGAGCAAACCGGTCTGGTGCGTGCAAACGTGGCCCCGACTCCAGCGGATCATTCACGGGACAACCTCTGCCCGGAGACGGCCGAGTTGAGTAAACACATAGGGAGGGTGTCTTTGTGTGAAAACGTCATGCAGAATTATCACTTTTAGAGTAGGTTTAATTATTGGGTTTGGGGGTGAAATGTTTTTATCACACAAAAAAAGGGAGGAGCTGTTGTCTGAAAAGTTGTGTACCTTGTGGAGGGCCGATAGGGCAAAAAGTTTCCAAGAGCAGAGCCTGAGGCAACGGCCTGTTTCTCCCCAGGACTCCGCTCCCAGTTTCCCAGCCTTGTTGGTAGATGGCTTCTCCACGTCCAGGTGGCCGACAGAGTGGGGGTGGGGGGAGTGGTTTGAGAGGAGAAGCCAACCCTTCTGGTAGTGGAGGGTGTCTGGGAATTCAGGAGAAATAGAACTAGCGCTGAAGCAGGTGGGTTTTCCCTCCTGCGGTCCACCCAGGGGCCACAGCTCTATCTCCTCCAAACAGCTGGCTGAGGTTCCAGAGGAGGAAAAAAAACCTCATGAACATGGTTGGAGTCGGAGCTTCTAAGATTCAAGTCAACACACGGGCTGTGATTCTATAATCATGGCAGGAGTAGCAAAGCTGGTTCTTCTCCCCACCAGCTTGCCTGTGTGGAGTCTGCTGTTTGTGGGGCCCAGCATCCATTTCCCCCACTTTATGGCAATAAAGCCCCTTATCTCCTTTAGAGGACTGCCCCTCTCTACCCTTGCTCGTGTTGTTTGGATAAGATTGGCTCCTCTCAGCCCCAGGCGTGGGGCCTGGGTGTCTGCAACCAGTCAGTGAAACTCCCCGGCCACAGAAATTGGTCCACAAATGAGTACATGACCCAGTTTAGGCCCAGGAAGCACAAGGACTCTGGAGGATTCTGGGAAAGGAGCCTCTCTGCTTTCCCAAGCATTGTCAACAGTGCTGTGCTCACTGCCAGCAGACTCTAAGGAGGAAGTGTACAGACTGCTGATAGCTATTCTGTGGGAGATGGAGAGGGCAATGTTAAGATAAGGTCGACACCATGGAAGGCAGAGAGGAGTGGCAGGAATAAGGCCTTTAGTGTTATCACTGGGCTGCTGGATCCAACCTTACCTGAAGCAGTTAACTTTGTATTCTTGAAAATTGTGTGAGCCCTTCTACTTTTTAAGCCGGTATTTTCTGCTGCTTGCAACGAAAACATTCCTTCCTGATATTCCTGGTTTCTGCTCCGGAGAATATAAAAGGTCACTACCGTGTAGGACAGAAAGGAGAAGGCCTGACAAGGGGACATGCACGGGGTTACTGAAGATGGAAGTCTCCTGGACACAGCCCACGTAGGGCTGGGGGCACCAGTGGCATCTGATTCATGATGGATAGATCAGGCTCCCAACTGCTTGGAGACTCAGGGTTAGGTATTCAAGTCTCTCTGAGCCTGAGGCAACAACCCATTTCCTCAAGGGGGAAGGAAGCGTTCCTTATTAAAAAGCTCTAGAGACTCCATTGGGACTTTCCCACTGGAGAAGTTTTTGCCTGCAGCAAGCTCCATCCAGCACTGCGCCCCGCCCTGGACACCCCGAGCACCACTGGGCAAGCGCTGAGGTGGGGGGGGGGGCTTGCATCACGGCCCAAGCCCCTAGAGACTTGGCTTGCTTGGGACCCCGCTCAAAGCTGGACACTTTCCAGCTGGCTTAGAAAAGGTGTCAGCAGAGATGACCTCAAGGCCGCTTCCAAAATCCAAAGAAGTCCACCAAGCATTGTGCCTCCTTTTCAGAGGTAGGGGGTTCAAGTTACAGCAAATTCTCCTCGGCTTTGAAGACAGTATCCCAGCATAGCTCAGACCACAGACCTGCAGGATCCCTACTGAGGGGGCAGGCCCTGAATTGTGTCCCTGTGTCTGTCAGGTGTATCTTTTTCTTTTTTTAAAAGTTTTAATGTGTATTCAGTTTTGAGAGACAGAGAGCAAGCAGGGGTGGGGCAGAGAGAGAGGGAGACCCAGAATCCGAAGCAGGCTCCAGGCTCTGAGCTGTTGGCACAGAGCCCGACGCGGGGCTCGAACTCATGAACCGTGAGATCATGACGTGAGCCAAAGTCAGGCGTCCAACTGACTGAGCCACCCAGGTGCCCCTGTCAGGTGTATCGTAACGCCCGATGCCCTGTGGGATGGGGAGAGGGCTCGGGGAGGAGCTGGAAAGCCACCCTCCCTGAGGCAGGGCAGTAAGGTTCTGCTACTGCCTTGGTCAGGTGCACGCTGCCTGCTTCTGTTGTTCTCTGTTTGTCAGACGGAGTGCGTTCCATTTTCCAGATCGGCAACTGAATACCAAGCATGGGGCTAAATGAGTGTGCTCTCCCAAGGGGCCCACATCTGGAACAGCAGCTGCGAATGGAGTCACCACCCGCATAACTTTGCAGCACGCCATTGTTGTTTGCTGAGATCTAGCTGTTTTCCATACCGGCCGGTGGGGATGCGCGTAGAACGAGGGTGTGATGGGGATCATCACAGCTCTGTCTTTCTGGTGTTTGAGGGTGGCACTCAGCCGGGCAGTCACCATGTTTGTAGGTAATGGAAGCCTAAATGGCTTCCTCCTGGCCCTTCCTCTTGTTAACAGGCCCTGGTTTTCTGTTCAGGAAGCCGATGTGGGTTTTCTGTCACCCACAAGGACCTCCATCTCCTGAGACATAACCTCTGGAGGCGGTCGAGGCCCCATTGACCTCTAGGGTAGGTTGAATTCAGCGGGGAACACAGTGACCCTGAACTCCCAAAGTCGTGCTGCTCTGGGAGTGAGAGTTAGCCAGATTCTCATCTAACCGTCATCCCACTTCTGTGCTCAGCAACCCCGGTAAGGGGTAGGAGCTTCCTCTGGGGGAAGCTGGATAGAAGAAGATTCAGCGTGTCCTCTGAATGCCATTGCAACAGGTCCTTGCCTAGAGGTGCTGCCCACCCCTGCCTTTGAGATGCCTTGGGTCTGGACCCAGCCCAGTTACAGGGACTCAGAGCCCATTACTCAGCAAACCTAGAGGTGGGTGGGGCCTCAACGGGCTCCTCGCTCATTGCATCCCAGGGCACCTTTGAGCAAGTACCCCTGCCCGGGATCTCTGCCCCCCCCAGATGCCCGCTGTCTCTTAGGGATGACCATGCCCACTATTTTCACACCATGATTATAGCAGGCTGGGCCACCAAAGCTCTACCACTCGCTCTAAGATTAGAAAGCCTGTGGCAAGAGCAGCCCTCTGCCAGAATTCCTGGACCGCAGAGAGGGGGTAGCTGGGCCCATTTTAAGGATTTGGAAAGTAAATGGTTAACAGGGAGTGTGATTGGTATTGGCCGTGTTTCATGTGTGGCCGTGAAAATGCATATCGCCTACTGCAGGGTTCGTAACATCCACGGCCCTTGCTGCTGCTTTGTGTCCTCCACTGGATTCGTCTCGAGGCCACACCTCCTGGGGCTGCACCCAGCCCAACTGTGTGTGGCAGGGACACCAGGCAAGACAGGGCTTGCCACATGCAGGGCTCTTCTTACCAGTGACTTTGGCTCCAGGACCTCCCATTGGCCTTGGTGAAACTTTTCCACAACTGCATTGCCCTCTGGGATTCTTCCCAGCCAGCCTTCCTCCCTCCCCTCTGCCCTTCCCAATGGTCAGGCTGCCTTGTGAGCTGGTGGCCCTGCCCACCTCCTCTTCTCCCTCCCCTCACAGATGTTTCCCCCGGTCCCCTCTTGATGTCTCCTTTCCTGGAGAACTCGAATTCGCACATTTCACCTTAGGTCTGATAAGAGGTTCATGGATGTTTGTTACATTGTTCTTTATACCTTTTGTCTATCTGAAATATAGTACTAATTCGGTTAAATTAGCGTTTATTAAATACTAATATTAAATTCGTGTTTTGTTAATATTATCTTTCTTTTCTTTTTTTGTTTAATTTTTAACACTTATTCATTTTTGAGAGACAGAGAGAGACAGAGCACGAGCAGGGGAGGGGCAGAGGGATAATGAGACACAGAATCCAAAGCAGGCTCCAGGCTTTGAGCCATCAGCACAGAGCTCGACGCGGAATTTGAACTCACGAACTGTGAGATCATGACCTGAGCCGAAGTCAGACCCCAACCAACTGAGCCACCCAGGCGCCCCATATTTTTTTCTTAAAAAAAAAAAAGATTATGAACCCCTCTCACTGGCGGTATCTTCACAGGGAGCATGAAGGGGGCGGGGTGCCCCGGAATTGATGGGGATGGGTAGATCCAGTAAACATTCTTGTCTTGCATTGGCTCCGTTCCTCTAATTAGGCCAGGGGCTTCCTCGTCCTTTTTGCCCAATTAGTGCAGCTCATCGTTTGGCCCAGGTTCACAGTAGTGACTTCTGCAAAATGTCAGAATTTATGCCAGCTGCCCGAGAGAGCACCCTGAGTGCAGAATTTCCAGTGACTACACCCATCTCCATAAATGTAGCCGGGTCTGTGCCTACATCCCTCCCCACTTGATCGAGGCACCCTCAAAAGTCATTCACACATGTATTCTTGATATCTTACAAATATAAATTGGTGACTTCCTGCAGCTCATTTTGGGTATAACTCTTCCAGTCCCCGGATGGTTCGTTGTACATTCTGGACCGCGTGGAGCCCGGATTCTCAATATCCTGGGAGAAACTGAGGGTGGGCCATGAGGGGAGTCGGGGGGTGGGGACAGTGAGCTACCTGGGGACTTAGGGTCCTCCGACTCCTCATAAGCCTCCCAGATATCGCCATTCCAATAGGACACAAATGTTTCCTGACTAATGCCTGCCCTTTCACAGAGGGAACAGGTAAGGTTGTGAATTCAACAGATGCTGTAATTCGGTAACTTCAAAATCGATCTGTAAGTTCAGGCTTCTGCAATTTCAACTCCCATGGCTATCTGTGATGAAAGATTCCTTCAGCGTGGTCACCTGATGGCCCTAAATTTTATTCTGGGCCTTGAGGTGAACATTTTGATTTGAACCTGTCATTTCATTGCTTTAAATTATCCAGTGTTGGGAATAACCATCCAGCTTATGGGCCCAGCATTCCCCATCCTTTATACACTGGCCGTGGCGGTGGCCAGATCTCACTTTGGGTTGGTGCATGGTCCCAGGTGACTGGAAGGTAGCACGACTAGCGGTTCACCACTGTGTACCCCTGGTAACCACTCTTCTGGCCAATCATACGGACCCGAGGCTTACTGATCCGGGCCTTGAGGAGTAACGAAAACCAATTCTAAGGAGCTCATACGTCCCTAAGGGTTTTCCATGAATCCCACTCCTGGTACCAATTTCTGAATTGGGACTATTTGGTTGCAGGCATCAGAAGTTGACTTCGAAAAGTGAGAAAGGAAGGAGGGATTTATTGAAGAGGCAGTGGAACAGGTCCCAAAAGAGAAGGGAAAGCTAGACGATGGGCCTCAGGATGGACGCGAGCTGGGGCAGCTCTGGGGATCTGAGTAGCTTAGATCGTCCCTCTGGGGCACCGCCACTCGGTGCCTCAGGTCTCACCACCTGCCATCCCCGTGTGTCTCCATTAGAGATGCAGATTCTTGAGAGAGATGCTCATCAGGCTGGAATGTGTCCTGGACCTAACCCTATGGTCAGGGACACAGGGATGGTGACTGGCCACCTCCCAGAAGCAACACAGAGCCAGGAAAGCTATGCGTCCCCCTCCCCTGACGGAGGAAAAGATGCTGAGCAGCTAAAACCAGCATGTGGCCCATACACCCTTTCAGTTCTGAGCCTTTTCACATTCTGTTCCCTCTCCCTGGAGGGCTCTGCTCTCCTACAGGCCTTGGCATAGATATCACACACTCCCCCCACCCCCCCGCCCCAAGGAAGTTTCTGTGAGGTCCCAAACCCAGGATAAGTGCCCCTCCTAAGTGATTCCATAGTGCTCGTCTCCCTGTGTCGTAATGGTCTGTTTACTTGTCTTTTTCTCTCACTGGAGCCTCAGCTCCGCGATTAAAGGGATCGTGTTGGCCTTGCTTATAACCCGCAAATCGACGAAATGCATGGCACACAGTAGGGCCGCAGTAGCTCCTTGTTACGTAAATAAAGGGTGAAGAGCTGGCTCTTTCACTAGCCGGCTGTGACCTCAGGGAAGGCCCCTTCCCTCTGGGTTTTGGTTTCTGATTCAAAGAACGTGGACTAACAGCCTGTTTTGTTCCGGGAGAGTTTGATGGCAAGAAACAGAAATCCACTCAAGCTAGTGGGGAGTATGATGAGGAATCGGGGGATCTCACAGAACCTGAGGGCTTCACCGGGAGCTGGGCAAGGTTGGGAATCGGCACAGACGCTGGCTTCATCTCGCTCCCTCCCTGGACCATAGGGCCTCATGCCTGCCTGTCACCGTTCCGAGTTCCTGCTTCTCGTCCCTGTTCATGGATGACAGGGGCCTCTTCAGCACACATGCATCAGCTCTTTCCAGCTCTTGTGTCATGGGCTGGGTTCCCAGGAGGCAGACGCTGAAAGGGAGACGGCGGGCCAGAGATTGCTTTGGCGTGACTTACTCACTAGGTGGGCCACAACCACTTACTGCTGGCGAACCTTGGGCAGCGCACGTAACCGCTCCAGCCTCAGTGTCTCCGTCAGTAAAATGGGGATAAGCGTAGTGTCTACACCATTAGGCGACTTCATACAACGGAGCCTGGTATATGGGAGACTCTCGATAAATGTTAGCCCGGAGGTCAACGATTCCGGTGGTGGCGTCTAGGGCACGGTGGCAGCGTGTCGGGGGTGGGGCATCTGCCGTGCCCCCGTCCTGTGGGCTTCTGCCTTGGAAAGCATTGCTCACTGAGGTACGAGTGATGTGACGTGCTCCTGGAGGCAGGCGGGGTCAGGACTTGGTTTCAATTTGAGAAGTTTAGGGTCAGAGAGCAGGGTACCTGGGTGTGGGCATGCCACATGTCCTGTTGGGGGGCAGGTGGCCTTCAGCTTGGTGGGGTGCGGCAGCTGAGGGGGAGGGGGTGAGCAGAATGGCACGTGACCGCCTGGCTGGGCCCCCCTCGGGCCAGCTGGAGTTCATCTCAGTAGTGAAGTTTGGCCCTGGGGCCCCAGAGCCTCTTGTCTCTTCTTTTTTTTTCTTTTTTTTTTTAACATTTTATTTATTTTTGAGACAGAGAGACAGAGCATGAACAGGGGAGGGTCAGAGAGAGAGGGAGACACAGAATCTGAAACAGGCTCCAGGCTCTGAGCTGTCTGCACAGAGCCCGTCGCGGGGCTCGAACTCACGGACCACGAGATCATGACCTGAGGTGAGGTGGGACGCTCAACCGACTGAGCCACCCAGGCGCCCCTCTCCTGTCTCTTCTTCACCGTTGGGGAATCACAACAAATCGAATGTGAGCCACTTTAGTGAACTGATTCAATTTGGTGAACAAAAAAGGCAAAAGGGAGGGAAATGTGTATTGCTTCCAGCCATAGGGCCAGTGGTTAATCTCGGCTTCGGAACCCTGTGCCAGTGGTGGCTTAAATTGAGGTGGAGTGAGGTGAGGGCTGGCTTTCCTAGAGGAGCCGATGGCCCCTGGGTCGGATGCCCTCGGGGGCCGGGGACGGTGTGAGTCAGGCACCCAGATGGGCTCAGGGCAGGCGTGCACCCCCATACCTATATACATGCATGTACACGCATACTCACACGTGTGCACGCACACGCTCCTTGAGCCAAGGAGGAGGCCCTCCCACCCAGCTCTCTGCATGTGCATGTGCAGGCCTACCCCACCCCTCCCACACGGGCCTGAGAAGCTGACCTGGCCCCTCATCGCTCCTAGCCTCGGTTTCTCCATCAGTAACGTGGGCACTGGAACAGGACTCGGAGGGCGCCCAGGCAAGTGGGGGAAGCTCTGAAAACTGCCGGGGACTTTGATCAAGGCGTGCTGGAGCTTTCTTTTGCACCTCTTGCTGTGTCCTGGTGACTTCTCTGGCACGTGTCCTGAGTCTGTGGCCTCTGGTCTCAGGAAAGGACCGAGTCACTGATGGCCTGGCTGCGCGTCTTCTCCCAAGTGACCTGCAGCTTAAGCCTTTCCTACCAGGTCCCTTTCGCAGGCAGGCACCAGGCAGAGTGGTGAAGAGCCCAGCTCTGGAGCCCCGCTGCCTGCACGTGTGTGACTGAACCTCTCTATGCCTCAGATTTCCCTTCTATAAACTGGGGCATGCCGGCTGGGTCTCAGGGGTTGTTGTGAGGGTCCAATGAGTATATATGAGTATATAAAGCTCATAGAGCTGTGCCGGCCTGCAGTGAGCACACAGGAGGGTTAGCACTCCTGGCAGCAGCAGCAGCAGCTGGGTGCTGGGGAGAGCCGGGAGGGGTGCCCTAGGTCAAGTACATGTTGATCTCCATGACAAGGCGCTCTCCTGACCACTGATATCAGTATCTCTGGATGTTGTCAGGACATCAGGATGGCTAGAACTCTCCAGGTGACTCTACTGTGCAGTAGGACCGAGAACCACCATGTTAGCCAATTACTGGCCGGGCGGCAAGTCTGGGTGACAGGCACAGCCCACATGGAGGCACCTGGGAGTCCAAGCCGAGCATGACTACAGGAGGGCTTCCTGGAGGAAGAGGCAGAAAAGGTGGAGGACAAGGCTGATGGGGGCGGGGCGGGGCGGGGGTGCGGGGATAGGTGGTGGTGTGGCTGAGGCGGGAGGGGCCCTGGGGCTCAGGTGGCCGCTGGGCACCTCCTCAGCTGGCTACCTGCTGCCAGCCCTCCTGGCCAGGATGCCGGCTCCTCCCAGCTGCCTCTGCTTTTGGGTTCGTCTGTCTCCTGGGGCGCCTGCGCTCCAGCTGGCGCCCGCCTCGTTAATAAAGGCAGATTGCTGCTCAGCTCGTCCCCAGCACTCCTGACGGGGCCATTAATATTCCAGGGAAGATTAACTCCCCCTCTGCTCCCTCCCCTGCAGCCGCTGGGCCCTGCCTGACAGATGAGGGCCTCTGACTCAGACAGAGATGACGCCTAGAACCTAGGCAGGGGCTGCCTGAGATGACCTCTGGAGCTTAGGCGCTTTTCCTGCCTCTCTGTAGGCCCTTCCAGGTTTCACCTGTGAAGGTAGGAGAACATGGATGACAGATCCTGGAGAGGCTGAGTGGGGCTGTGCTCAGTCGTGGGACTCTGGATGGAATCTTAAGGGATCTAATGCAGTCTTTTTATTTGGCTCAGAGAATGCGAGTGACCTCCCTGCAGTCACGTGGCGGGGCGGACCCCAGGACCCCCGACTTTGGGCTGAGCAGCCTTTGCACATCCCTAGGGTCTGGGCAGAGGGATGACACCCCACATGCTCCCCAGAGGCCTCCTGGCATGGGGAACTGTTGGCAAGACTCGGGCCTCAGTGAGGCCCGCCCACCTCGCTGCGGGGCCTTCGCCTGGACCTGCTATACTGGGGGTGGGGGTGGGGGGGGTCCTTGAGGGACTGGTGGGCAGGATAGGACCAGAATGCTGCCCCAGGGGCCCTGGACGTGGCTCCTCCCTCCAGGTGATCTCTGATCTCTGGTAGCTTCTTCTGTGCCTGATGGTGGCCAGGGGTGGGTCCGAAGGTGTCAGGAGCTCTGAAGGAGGAGAGTGGGAGGCAGCAGAAATGGGAATCCAACCGTGGAAGACTCTAATTTAAAGGACCCACCCCTCCCTTGAATTCCATTTCTTCTCTGCCAACCTCCAGCTCCCGACCACACGCAGGCACATATACCCCCCCAACCCCACACCTACCACACGCCACATCAACACCCCCACATATACACACACCACACAATACCCCCCCACACACACACACACGTGCCACACGCACACTCGAGTGCATGCAGAACTCATCCATTCCTGGGCTTTTGATTAGCACGTAAATGCTGCTGACACCCAAATCTGTGACTGGTCCAGTCTCTCGCCGAGCCCCAGACTCCTATCTCTATGATAGAGTGACCCCCAATGAACCACCTCCTGGTACTCACGCCCTGTCTAGTCCCCTATTCTTGAACCAGGGCTGGCTCAGATCACGTGGCAGAGGTGATGCCGGGTGGCTTTGAAGGCTGGGGCATTAGAAGCCTTACTCCCAGGACAGTCCTTGGACTCTGGCCTCCATGCTGTGAGGAACCCACAGCCCCAGCTGAGCTCCCGGCCCGCACCACCTACCAACAGGTCAAGGAAGTCATCTTGAACCTCCAGCCCAGTTGAACCTTCAGATGACTCCTCCCCCAGCCATCACCTGACTGCAACCTCATAGGGGGAACCCTGAGCTAGAAATGCCTGGTGAACCCAGAAAACCCATAAGAGAGAAATTGTGTGTGGTGCCACTGCTTGGAGTAATTGGCAATAGAGGATCAAACACAAGATGAGGTCGGATGAGACTCAAAGCAGGAGAGCCTAGATTGGGGGAATCCGGGCTGTGGCACTTACACGGGTCGTCTCGTGGGGCCACTGTTGGGGTAGGACGACGTTTCTCCTGAAGGGAGCCAACAGTCCCTCATCCTGGGCACAGCGGATCTGGGCAAAGAAAAGGAGTACATGGGACTGGGTCTTAGACCAGGGGTGTTACAAGTAGATCTGGCTGCAGATAACCAAAAATTCTCAAATGGTATTTGCTCACAATGGAAGGATGTTTCTCTTGCATGATGTCCAGAGGTAGGCAGTTGTGATATTGTGATTTACAACAAGAAGTATATATTTGGTCTTATATATATGGTCTATGCTTCCTAACACAGAGCTCCTAATGGTGTCTTTTGTTATGTTAATGAGGTGACTTTTGGACCCCACCTAGGATGGGGGACTGGTTGCCTGGAGAACCAACAGAGCCATGGAAGGGTTGAAACTTTCAGTTCATGTAAGCGATGAATCACGGGAATCTACCCCCAAAACCAAGAGCACACTTTATACACTGTATGTTAGCCAATTTGACAATAAATTATATTTAAAAAAAAAAAAAGAAAAAAAGAAAGAACCTTTCAGTTCCACCCCTCTGACCTCTGGGGAGAAGAGAGGGGCTGGCGATTGAGATCAATCACCAACGGCTAATGGTTTAATCAATCGTACCAATGTAATGAAGCCTCCATAAAAAAACAAAAAGATGGGGTTCAGAGAGCTTCCGGGTTGGTGGCCACGTGGAGATTGCACACTCAGAGGGCGTGGAAGCCCCAAGCCCCCTTCCCGTACCTTGCCATATGCCTCTCTTCCCTCTGCTGCTGGTTCCTGAGTTGTATCCTTCTATAATAAAAACTGGTAATCTAGTGTTTCTCTGAGTTCTGCGGGCTGCTTTAGCAACTTCACAAAACCCGAGGAGGGGGTCATATGAACCTCTGATTCAATCGGTCAGGACAGGTGACAGCCTGGGCTTGTGACTGGCATCTGAAGTGGGTGGGGGCAGTCGTGTGGGACTAAGCCCTTAACCTGTGGGATCTGACACTATCTCCAGGTAGACAGTGTCACAACGGAGTTATGTAAGCCACCCAGCTGGTGATGGAGAATTGCTTGGTGATGTGGGGAAACCACACGCCCCATGTTGAAACTGGGTGCAGAAAACCCCTTAGTAGTTGAGGCCAATGCGGCACTCTGGTATCTGGGGCCCAGACTCCAGGGATGCCCTTTACACTGTATTCTGTGTTCTGTTTATCATAGAATACAATGGAAAGTGTGCACCACGTAGGGTATGTCAGACTTTTTGCTCCATTGTGGGTGGCTTCTATTCCCAAGGTCACCCTACCTTGTGATCCAAGGTCACTGCTGGAGCTCCAGACATTACATCTGCATTCCAACTGACAGGAAGAAGGAACGATGAAGGTCTCACCTCCTCCCTGGATAGACACTGCTTGGAAATGACACTTTTACTTCTACCCCATTAGCCAGACTTACTCACGTGACCATATCCAACAGCAAGGAAGGTTTTCCTGGACGGGTACACGCCTAGCTCACTCAGGAGCTCATAGAGGCGAGTGGGTACTGGGGACATTAGCAGACTCTATGGTAAGGGGACCCGTTGCTTTCTGGGTGCAGGGATCACTTTGGCCCAGGTCCCAAGGTATGGAGAGGTCATGGGTTAAGAGGCCTGCGGCCACGTGGAAGGAAGAAGAGGGCAAGGCCAGGAGTAATGCAGGGCGCTGGCCTCAGAAGAGACCCTTGGGTGTGGTCATGTGATAGTTAAATGTGGTCATGTGATAAGTTAAATTTACCATAGGACCCAGCAAATCCACTTCTAGGAATTTACCCTGGAGAAATGACAACATCCCCCCATACCAAGACTTGCCGTGAAATTTTCAGAACAGCTTTGTTCCTCAAAGCCAAACGTCGGAAGCAACATAGTGGCCCATCACCTGGTGGAGTTCTATTTGGCAATGAAAAGGCACGAACTACTGCTAAGCACGTGCCACAACACGGACCTTCAAGTCGTCTGCTTCGTTGAAAGAAGCCAGATGGAAGAGGTCACATATTGTAGGATTCCATTTATGTGAAATTTCCATGAAAGGCAAACCTGATGGGAACAGGAAGTAGATTAGTGGTTGCCAGGAACGGAATTAACTGTACATGCATTTAAAGAATCTTCCTGGGGGGTGCCTGGATGGCTCAGTCGGTTAAGCAACTGACATAAGTTCAGGTCGTGATCTCACGATTTGTGAGTTCGAGCCCCGCGTTGGGCTTTGTGCTGACAGCTCAAAGCCTGGAGCCTGCTTCACATTCTGTGTCTCCCTCTCTCTCTGCCTCTCCCCTACTTGCACTGTCTCTCTCCCTCTGTCAAAAATAAAGATTGAAAAAATAAATAAATAAATAAATAAATAAATAAAAGGATCTTACTGGGTGATGAGAATGAGCTAAAGCTGGATTATAGTGATGGTTGCACAACCCAGTCCATTTACTAAATATTGACTTGTCCATTTGATGTGAGTGAATTTTAAGATATATATAATATGACTCATTAAAGCTATAAAATAAAAAAGATATTTTATTTTTTTTAATTTTTAAATGTTTATTTTTGAGAGAGAGAGCCAGTGTGAGCAGTGGAGGGGCAGAGAGAGAGGGGGACGCAGAATCTGAAACAGGCTCCAGGCTCTGAGCTGTCAGCACAGAGCCCGATGCGGGGCTCGAACTCACGGACCGTAAGATCATGACCTGAGCCGAAGTCGGCTGCTTAACTGACTGAGTCACCCAGGCACCCCTAAAAAAGATATTTTAAGAAGTCACTTCCCCAGAGCGGGCTTCAGGGACGCCTGTTCCCCGCTAAATGCAGCCCTCCTCGCCTTGCCTCATGGTCCTTGCTCCTTCAGCCTTGTGTCAGGTGGAAACTATTTGTGAGGGATGGGTTTCATGTGGACGCTCCCCTCTAGAATGGAGCCTCTGTGGGAAAGGGCCCAGGCCTATTTTCTTTTAAACAGCTTTCCTGAGGTATAATTTGCACACCATACATTCACCCACTTAAAGTATACAATTCAATGGTAGCACGGATTAATATTTTCACAGATAAGCACAATTATCATTGACTCCATTGACCGCGGAGGCAATTTGAGAATCTTTTCCTCGCCTCAGAAAAAAGCCCATACCCATTCCCTTCCCTCCCCTCAGCCCTAAGCTACCACTAATCTATTTTGTCTACAGATTTGCCAATTCTGGACATTTCTCATAAATGGAATGACATGGGATGTAGTCTTCCGTGGCTGAGTTCCTTTGCTTATTAATAGGCATAACGCTTTCGAGACTCATCCATGTTGAGGCAGTATGTAATGGCACTCCATTCCTTTTCATGGCTGAACACCCTTCCATTGTACAGATAAACCACGTTTCGTTTATCCATTCATCAGTTAGACAGTTGGATTGTTTCCACCTTTTGGCCATTACGCATAGCGTGTGTGCATTTTTGTGTGGACATATGTTTTCATTTCTCTTGGGTACATACCCAGGAGTGAAATTGCCAGGTCATACGGCAACTCTAGGGTTTAACTTTTGATGTCAGGCTGCTTTCCAATGTGGCTGCACTGTTTTACGTGCCTGCCAGAAGAGTTTGAGGGTTCAGATCTCCCTGCACCCTCCCCTAGGTTTGTTACCTGATTTTTCAATCGCGGCCTTCCCAGTGAGTGTCAAGGGCTATCTCGTGGTTTTGATTTGTGTTTCCTTGGGACTAAGGATGGCAAGCATCTTTTCATGTGCTTATGGGCCATTTGCATATCTCTTTTGGAGAAATAGCTCTTCAGATCTTTTGCCCATTTAAAAATTGGGTCATGTGTCTTTTCACTGATGAGTTGGAAGGGCTCTTTATTCTAGATACAAGTCCCTTATCAGATATACGATTTGCAAATATTTTCTATTCTTTGGGTTCTCTTTTCACTCTTTTGATAGCATCCTCAGAAATACACAGGTTTTAAGTGTTCATGAAGCCCAATTTACTTTTTTCTTTTCTAGCTTGTGCTTTTGGTGTCATACCTAAGAATCCCTTGCCAAATCTGAGGTATCCCGAGGTTTCCTTCTAAGAATTTTATAATTTTAGTTCTTATAAGGAAGTCTTTGAGCCATTTGGAGTTAATTTTTTTTATATGGTGTAAGAACAAGTGTCCAACTTTATTCTTTGGCACGTGGCTATCCAGTTTCCCCAGTGTAATTTGTTTAAAAGATCCTTCTTCCCCCATTTGGGTGGTCTTGGCATCCTGGTTGAAAATCAGTTGCCCACAAACACATGATTTTATTTCTGGACCCTCAATTCCATTCCATGGATCACATTGTATATCTATCTACCCGTAAGCTGGTACCACACAGTTGTGAATTCTTTTTTTTTTTTAATTTTTTCAAGTGTTTGTTTATTTTTGAGAGAGACAGAGACAGAATGCGAGTGGGTTGGAGCAGAGAGAGAGGGAGGCACAGAATCTAAAGCAGGCTCCAGGCTCCAGGCTCCCAGCTGTCAGCACAGCACAAAGCCCGACGCGGGGCTCGAACTCATGAGCCGTGAGATCATGACCTGAGCTGAAGTCGGACGCTCAACCGACTGAGCCACCCAGGTGCCACCCCGCCCCCGGCTTTTTTAAATTGAAGAATCATTGCCATATACTATCCCCCTAGTTTCAGGTGTCAATTATAGTGATTCGATATTTTTATACGTTAACAAAACGATGTCCACAGTAAATCTAGTTACTGTCCGTCTCCACTCACTGTTGTGAGTTCTGTTGCTTTTTTTGTCACCACCTCATTGCCCGGAACACTGGTTCACATATCTGTTGGGTGTTCAGAGCCCAGCAACTAAATACCACCAGGAACACACCTGTAGTCCAAAAAAGTTAGGTTTATTTAGCTTGTGCAGCAAAGTACATGCCCTACAGGATCTCCAGAGAATCTCAAAAGGAAGGTCCCAAGAGAGGCCTCTTAGAGGGTTCAGGTTGGTGTGGAGCGATTCGAGAAGAGGTTGGGAAAGCAGAGGTGGTCTGGGGTTGGGTGCTGTCTAGAAGTTGGAGGGGATTCAGTAACAGGGATCTTCATCAATACCTAGGAGGGGGGAGGATTAAAGTCGGCTGGAGCCGCTGGCCCGGAGTGGCCTTGTCTGTGTGCCCTTCTGAACATGGTCTTTGTTCCTCCGGGGACTTCTTGGTCTGATTGTCAGCCGGGCTGTTTTCTGGAAGCCAACGGATGTCCCCGCAGCAGAAGAACTAGAGCTCCGACAGGCAGCCAAGGCAGACCCCACATATCCTACATCTACCTCTCAAGCTTGTTTCTGGGGCAAACACACGGACAGGGGGCAGGTGGGCAGGGTGGGACGTGCACACTGGCCAGAGTCCAGACCACCAACTCACCGTGTGGGGTGCCCTAGTCATGTTCCTTTCCTGGGCCTCAGTTTCCTCATCTGTATTATAGGGAGATGGGATGGACTGTGCCTCGACCTTGATGGGATGGACAGTGCCTGGACCTCCTTCCAGTTCCTGATCTGTGACGTAGCTGTCTTCATATGCTATTTCAGAGAGAGGGAAATCTTCGGTGAAACCAGCCCTCCACCCCCACCACGCCACACGCACACACACACACACACACACACACACACTTTGTCTCTCTCTCCCTCTCTCTCTTCTCCCCACCACACAGCTGACGCATCTGGCCTCAAGTCCCTATTCAGTCTTTCAGCTCAGCGGCAACCAGACATTTGGATTTTATACCTGGCAAAGTTTTCTAAAACGTTCTTGGGATCCACATAGGGTTGCCAACATTTTCCTTTGTCAAATAGGACATTAAAAGCCGCAAGTCCTACCACCTGTTGCAAGCATTGTGTCACGAAAGGATAACAAGTAAAATAAAGGATAACACTGCCTTGACTCCCCTCATTTCTTGGACAATGGAGGAAGGTCCTCTTGGAACGGACTGTTCCCACCTAGGTTTGGGCCGAGCTGCCTCATTTCACAGCTTTGACTCATTAAAAAAAAAGCAGATACCACGGAAGAGTCAGCCTCAATTGTCCGTAAGGGAATGATGGGCTCTTGGAGGGGGTGCTGGCAGGCAGATGGAGGGGTGGGAAGAGCTCAGATCTTGGCTCTGGACCCCAGGTCTCTGGCAGTTGCGCCGATCAAGAAGGACCCACGGGCGCACAGACGTATCTCCACCGCCTCCCTAGTTGTGAGATTGGAAACACAGGCCTGGGAGAAAGCGTGGAGGACTTGTGAAGCTCTAATCAAATGAAGGCTGAACTAGACTCGTCCCTCGGGCCTCAGCGCTTCCCTAACTGGCCCCTTCTTCGTCCAGGCATTTCCCCCTCCAGTGTTCACCCAGAGCCTGTGAGAAATAAGGGGTGTGTGTGTGTGATTCCAGTAACCTCCAGAGGTGTTTTTGTGGAAGGGAGTAAGAAGTGGAGAGTAAGTTGTCTACCCCCAGAATGATGTGGTGGGTCTGGGTTTGTTTTTTTTTTAACTCTTTAGGGTCACAGAATGACGCACGGCATCCGTGGGTTCCCTCTAGACAGTGAAGCGCGAATTTAAAGATGGGACCCCTCCCACACCCCAGCCCAATCTCCCGGGGCCTAGAATGTACTCGGCTACTGTGCCTTTAAAACGCGCTCCAGTCCACAAAGGAAACCAATCAGCAGATGGGGGAGGAGCGACTTGGGAGCCTGGCCACCAGCCTTGCCTCCGAGGAAGAGTGACAGCCTCCTGAGGGAGCCTGAGCAAACTTGTTTAAAGGAACAGTGTCCCAGATGGGCCACTCTCAAGGTGTTAAGACTTCCAGAGCTCCTGAATTGACCAATGCATCCTCAGAGTGCCTGCCGCCCCTACCCCCACCCCCAAGATGATAATTTGCTGGGAAGGACGAGTGATTTATCTGTCTAATTGGGCTTTTATTTGCATTTTAAATCACGCTCTTTTGCTAAACTAATGGACCCCCTATTTATAGATGACTCCAACACAAAGTGACTACTAATTACTACAATTAATATCACGTTAAGGGCTTGCCAGCCAACTTCACAGCAACTTGTATCGCCTACTCATTTTCAATTAAGGCACATTGACAGGGAGAATACGTGGTTATTAAGAGCGAGCCCTGGGGTGTAATTACCGCTCACAAGGTCATTAAGCAACTCCCCTGCGGGGTTGGCACCTTGGAGCCTGGGGGCCGGGGGGCCCAGATCTGTGCCCTACCCTGGGGCCATAAAGCCTCAGTGCCCCAGGCTGCCAGGGCAGCTGGGGGTCTGGCTCTGAGCTGCCCGGAGGTGGAGTAGATGATGCCAGAAGGGGTTGGGATGGGAGAGCCAGGCAGGGAGGCTGAGGAAGAGATCCGCCCTTTCTCGAAGACAGCCACGGGAGAGCTGAGGGAACTGCAGGCTTCCTGGAGCAGCAGGTGTCTATGGAGGCCTCCCCCGGGACAGGGAGAGGGTTGGCAGCAGGGCTGTGGGACTGAGGGGATGAGGGCCCCAGGAGGAGACCAGCTTCCAGAGCACTGTGTGGGGGCAGGGCCTACGAGCCTGGCAGGTAGAGAATGGGCTTCGGAGATAGGAGGAGGTCCCGGCTCCAAATGCAGAGGAATGGTCCCTTCTGACTAAGAGGAGGAGACCTTGAAGGTGAGGAGAAGCTGTGGCAGAGAAAGAAAAGGCCTGGAAGGGGTGGGGAGGGGGGCAGAGGCAGAAGTCAAGGGAAAGTGAGCACCTCGAGAGGGTGCTCTTGTGGCTGATGGTCCCCTCATTCTTCCTCTTCCCCTTGGCAGAGGCCAACCTGCTATGGACCAGGTACAGGCTGGTGGGGAGATTCTGGAGCCCAAACCCCCACCAGGCAACCTGTGGCCTCAGGGTCAAGGACGCTGTGGTAGGGTGATGAGAAGCCCCTGGCAATGGCATGCCGGAGCTCCTGAGGGCCCACCTCCAGCCTTCCCCATTCTGCCTTCCAGCACTTCATGTTTACAGCTCAGAAATTACCATGGTGGTGGGGCGCCTGGGTGGCGCAGTCAGTTGGGCATCCGACTTCAGCTCAGGTCATCATCTCATGGCTGGTGAGTTCGAGCCCCGCGTCGGGCTCTGTGCTGACAGCTCAGGGCCTGGAGCCTGCTTCGGATTCTGTGTCTCCCTCTCTCTGAGCCCCTCCCCCACTCACACATATACACACACACACTCTCTCTCTCTCTCTCTCAAAAATAAAGATTAAAAAAAATTAAAAAAAAAAAAAAAAAAGAAATTACCGCAGTGGAGGATTCAGACCACAGAAGTCTGCAAAGACTGTGGAACAGGGTGTTTTTTCCCTCAGGTAACCAGCTGCTGAGCAGACCCTGGGTCAGCCCATCAGGGCGGTGTGTAGGGCCTTCTTTGATGTCCTTAGCACTTGGCCTGTGTACGTGTAGTCTGCCCAGGACTGAGTTCCACAGGCATCCAGTGGAAGCCCACTTCTAAGAAGCAAGCCACATGGGTAGCACAGGGGTTCGCAAATGAGGCCGGATCCCCGTGGTCCACTCTAGACCTGTTGTCTTGATTTGGGGAAAATGCATAGGTCTGGGGAGACCCTCCCTCCCCGTCTCTGGCCTCAGACCCTCCCTAGACACCCCACCACCCAGGCTGGCACCCACCCCCACCTACGGCCTCATCAGGAAGGGGCACTGGGCCTTCACGGGCCAGAGCGGAGGGGAGGGAGTGCACTGGGCCCTCCAGGGGAGAACTGGGGTAGGCGTGAGTGTGTGAGAAGTTCCTGTTGCCCCTGCTCTTCTGGAAGGTTCTTCCTACCTCCCTGCTCCCCGACAAATCCTCCCCAGGCTCTGTCTGTACCACGTCCATTGCCTTGTTTCTTGGCACCCCTACCCTTTCTAAATCGCCTCCAGCGGCTTCTCTATTCCTCCTCTGCTCCCCAAGTGCTGGATGCTGCATCGGTGTTGGTGGAGAGAAGGGGGGAAAGGCAGGGAGAGGGGGCGGGAGGAATTATAGTTCTGTGGACCAGGATTAGGTTTGCCTACGCAAAAATGATGGGGGACAAACAGGACAGAAGTTTCTCTCTCACCTTGATATAGGCAATCCGGGGCTGGTCCTTGGTGGTCAGCCGTTGCTCTTCTGTCCTCACAACGTGGCCTCCGTCTCGTGGTCAGAGATGGCAGCCAATCACTTGTCCGCCTTCCAGCCCAGGGGCAGCAGGAAAGGGCGGGAAGAGGAACACGCTTGTCCCCTTTCCGGGCTTCCTGAAATCCACACATGGCCGCACGCGGCTGCCAAGGAGGGCTGTGGGATTGTGCAGCCACTTCATTTCCACCCCAAAAGCAGGGTTTTATCGCAAAGGCAGGGATGGATGTGGAGGGACGAGAGCAGTCCATCACGCAGTGACTGTGGCACTCCTTGACAGGATGGTCAATGTCGGTGACGGTTGGAAGGACTCCTGGCCCTGGACAGCTGCTGCCAGCTGCCACACCCCGCAGTCCCTTTGGGGATGGCTGAAAGGGTATCAGGGTCCAGGAATCGGAAGAACCAGGGCGGTCTTCGGCCTCCTTTCCTGGCCATTGAGACGTTCCCCGCTTCTAGGGCTGGGACTGGGCGTTTTCGCCTGGCCCTCTGTGGAGCCAGAGAACTTTCTTCCACAGCACAGGTGTGTGTGCAGCTGAGGGCCCAGCCAGGAGCTGGCAGCCCACCCCCAAGGCTGTCGGGAGGGAGGGGGCGGGGAGGAGACCCTTAAATGGAGGAGAGGGGGCTGGAGGGTGACAAGAAGCAAGGGCCAGGGCATTTCAGATCCAGAGAACCGAGACGAACTGAAAGCAGAGACCACAAGGGGCAGGGGGCACTTGCAGAGAGGTGGGCAGTTTGGTGGGACCAGAAGCGTGGGCTGAGTGTGGAAGTGGGGTGGAGAGAGGTTAGGGCCATCTGTGTTTCCACGTAGTCCTACGTGATTGCTCAGTTTCCCCACGGTCCCCCCCAGCACTTGCTGTATGTCAGGCATCCTTCTTAGAATAGGAAATGCTTTATCAGTATTTTTTTCCTCCCCAGAGATCCCATGAGAGACAAGCTGCCTGTTTTATAGGCTCAGATGTGCCCCGCTCAGGGGCTAAGGAACCTTGCCATAAAACCCAAGTAGGAAGTGCCATGGAGTGCAGCCCCAGAAGGCAGGGTATCACACAGCCCTGCAGAACCTGGGACTGTCTCCCCAGGAGCTGGGTCATCTCCTCACCCCCACCCCCCAACTCAGGCTCAGTCTCTCCTAGCTGTGCTCACCCTTCCAGTAGCATCCAGTATAACTTCACCTAGGCTTCCTGGGGCTCCCACCGACTTTTCCCCAGCTCCCACAGTCCCCCCCCCCCGCCCCACCTCCCTGGCAAATGAAACCTACACCTTCTCCCACCACTCAGGGCTCAAAAGGCAGTCAGAAGGGGGAGGCAGTCAGAAGGGGGAGGTCACCAGGGCTGTGTCTCCATTCCTGGGCCAAGTGCAGACAGGATTTTTCTCTGGGCAAAGAGTATGTTTAGGGGCTTTAGTCCACTAAGCCATCTCGCTCTGAATGGCAGGGACAGAGCTTGGTGGGGGGGTGGGGGGATGGGGGAATGGGGGTGGGAAGGGGTTGTCGCTGCCCACCAGTGAAGAGAAGGCATATAGTAGGCACTAAATAACTGATAAGCATGCTTCTTGTCTTTCCCATCATAACACAAAGTGCTTTGTGAACATTTCCGGTTACTCATGCAAATCTACGAATGACTATCTTCTTTTATGACAATTTAAACAAATTCAGCATTTTCATTTTTCCCCAAATTTCCTTTTTAGGTGTAGGTAGGGATCAGGTTTAGATTCGAGGTTATAAAGCCCAAAGAGAGGATTCGGGTGGCATGATGGAGTAGAACCGGATGCCTGGATTTGGTAAGAAGGAGGCGAGTGACTTCGTGCCAGCCTTCTGTGGCCGCACTCCTGCCCAGACCACCCTGGCCGCAACCCCATGCTGATACTGCCCCACCAGAAAGGCGGGCTCCTAGTCACCCTCTAGTTCTCCCTTAGCTAGAGCCTAGTTAGTCCCCTCTTGTACTGGCCCCTCTTGACAGAAGCCACACCTCCTATTTCATATGGAAGAGAGTATCTACTGAACCCTGATCTCCCTTCCGTGAGGCCCCCCTCCTTTATCCTGCACCCTTGGCCCAGCCCCCCACCCCCCCCACCACCAAGTACCAGCAGTTAAATGCCCTGAGGTCACCAGCCCTGGTGCTCCAAGTAGGGCCTTAGGTGCAGGGGCTCTGCGGAGGCCTGTGATCTCACCCAGCCCCCCACCCCCCAAGGACCCCGCAGCACCAAGGGACTGCTCCCCAGGCCACCCTTGGTTTTATTCCCTGCCCCACACCCACAACTCTGGACGCCCTGCCCTGGGCCTGCTTCTCCAACCTCGGTTCTTCCCGCACCCTCCAGATTCCTCCCTGTTCCTTAGCTGTGTCCCTTGTCACCCTCTTGGATTCCTTCCCAACTTGCTCTTGTCTGCCTTTTAGCTTTTAGCCAGGACAGCTCCCGCCTCCCGGAAGTTCTCCCTGCCCATTGCCCCCTCTAGACTGGGATCCACGCCTTTTCTACGTGCTTTCCAATCCGTTGTGCTGTCCCCAGCCTCCACTTACCCGACCACTACCCCCTCTGCGGTGGCAGAGGTCATATCCAACGTGCTTTCTGCCAAATTGCCATAAAATGCCAATCCACTCTTCAGGGGCCAGCGGGAAGGCTGCTGAAGCCAGGACTCTGCCCTCCACGTGGGGGCCTTTGGCAAAATGGAGGAGGAGACAGGGAGGCAGCTATGCCAGGGCACAGTCGACTGGGGTGCTGGTGTGCACCCCAAGGCCCTTCGTCCTCCCTGGCGATTCTCAGTGACTGCACATGGGGATAGCACGTGAGGCGGTTCTGGCAGATGAGATATAAGCATGAAGGGGACAGGCCCAGTGCGCGCCATCAGGCCTTCTGTCCCTTTCCTCTGGGCATGGTCCCTGGAGGAACATTAGCATCTTCTGAGCACGAGGGTGGAGGTGACCTGCTAAGGACGACGGAAAGACAGACAAGGTCCCAATGGCCTGGGTCCCAGCCCCAGCTTGCCAACCTCTACAGTTCCTCTCCCAGTGGGTGCCTGGGCCACTGGCCAAGACCCTTGGGGAGACTCCTCCTGCCCTCCTCAGATGTCCTGGCTGCCCACTGGGGACCTGGAACACCTCCTTTCCCTGCCACTGTGCCATCATCCCTGGTCAGGAGACTGTTCCAGGCACCCTCCTGGGCCACAAAGCCCCGTCAGGATGTTCCCAGGCTCTTACAACCTTTATGACACTGCGTTCTAATCATCCATCTGAGCTGAGGACCTTAGTCCTCCTTTCCCCGGGAGGAGGGAGTACTCTACCGCCTGATCTCCAACCCTGTGGTCTGTCTAGCTCCCCTACCCACCTTGGCCTGTTCCCTGCTCCTGGAGGGTCAATTAGGAGACCCTAAGGAGGCACTCCCTTGACCCAGCCTCCAGAGATCATCTGGACCTCAAGGCTGGGGGCGTGTCTGGGATCCAAGCACAGATGTGTGTGTTTGGCTCCTCTGTTGTAGACTTTGGGCCCAGGACGCTACACAGGATGTTCAGTCCAAGGCCATAGGTGGAATCAGTCAGTATCAGCGCTTGGCTCTCTGGGTCTCAACGCTAATGACCCAGTAAACACCTTGGAAAGGACCAGGGGATGCTGGCAGCCAGGGAGTCCTCTTTTTAAAATTTTTTTTTTAACGTTTATTTATTTTTGAGACAGAGAGAGACAGAGCATGAACAGGGGAGGGTCAGAGAGAGAGAGACACAGAATCTGAAACAGGCTCCAGGCTCCGAGCTGTCAGCACAGAGCCCGATGCGGGGCTCGAACTCACGGACCGCGAGATCATGACCCTGAGCTGAAGTCGGCCGCTTAACGCACTGAGCCACCCAGGCGCCCCGGGAGCCCTCTTGAGTGAAGGCAGAAATACTACATCTCCTGACACCATTGGTGGCTGATGGGGAAGGGCTGCCACATTTAACCAACACGACACAATTGGACAGAGAAAATGAAATCTATTTGGGCTATAGCTTAAAAAAGCTGTGCCCGCCTTTTGGGATGAGCACTGGGCGTTGTATGGAAACCAAATTGACAATAAACTTCATATATTGAAAAAAAAATTAAATTAAATTAAATTAAAAAAAAAAAAAAAAAAAGCTGTGCCCGAATGCTCAATCTGGTTTAAAGTCCAGTCCCCTTCATTAATGGAGAGTCTCTGCGAGGCTCCATATGTGCCTGCTCCGGTCTTCAGGGTGGGACTCCTTGCCCCATGGGTGCAGGGTTGTGGCTCCTTCTGTGGCCCGAGCAGTGCCCCTGCTGGCACTCTGAGCCAGCTACGGCCTCCACGGGGTCCAGCGCGGTGTCCACGCTGGAGTGACCCTTACACCTGGGCACCTCCAATCGAAAAGCCAGCCTCTTCTGGGTCTTTCCTAAAGCACATGGGGACCAGGGCAGCCCAAGAAAACTAAAGAGTCTAACCCTGCAGTCTGCCCATGAAAGGTGGCCCAGGTGTAGGTCTGTGCCCAGGCGGCCATGGAGACACTTGCCCTTTGTTTTTGATGTACTCAGCTAGTAATGCTCTCCCCAGAGGCTCTGGGGCTGAACCCTGGAGAGGGGTTTCTCTTTCTCTCTTCTCCTTCCCAGGATCCCTCCTTTTCTGCCTGGACCTCACTTAAGGAAAAATTCCATAGTCCAGCTCGCTCAGCCTGGTCTTCAACATACTACTGAGGATGACAGAGAGAGTTAGACACTCTTCTTTCAGAACTAAAAGTTTGCTAACCCCTGGGATTGTAGCTAATGTAGGCGATAGAACCAGGCACTGGTGATTTTTTCCACTGCCTCTTTGTCCTTTCTAGAACAAATTGGAATGCTCCCATATGCCAACTTTAGCTATAATGCTGGGTCACTTCTCTATGTGGGCTTTATTCCTGGGTTTGCTCCCTTGCTCCCAGATGGGTTTTTTTTTGGTGTGGAAATTGGCCAATCCGCCATAGGAGTTGATGTCATCCTAGTCCATTAAGAGCCCAAAGCCCCATCCCATCCCCAAACCACCCCAATCCCTGTTTTGCATATATTCTCTTCCTGAAAAGTTGAGGCTAGCAGAAGGCAAGCACCTCGTGGAGGAAGAGTCTCTGGCCATTCAGACCCAAGTTCAAGGCCAGGCCACCATCCAGAGGGACCCGGCCCCAGGGACAGTCCTGACACAAGGCCCTGACCCCAGGTCCTCTATACTTCCAAGCTCTTCAATTAGGGACAATGCTTTGGGACTAAAGCTCTTCCTGGCTCCGACCCAGATTCTTAGGAGGCAATTCTCACACTCTCTCTGCTTCCCCTTCCTGCAAGTAGGGCCCACATCATTCCTGCACCTTCCCCACTGTTAGGATCCCAAGTGCCATACACAGGCTTCTGCTTTGGTGGCTATTTGGGACTAACCCTTAACCCTCCATCCATCCCCTTAGCTTTACCTACTCCAACTTCCTAAGTCTATGAACTTAAGTTATGAGACTATCAGGCAGGATCAGTCCCAAAGGGGACTGCCTCCTTTGAAGTCCTTCAGTGTGGGTGTTCCTGCCCAGAAAGCCCCCTCGTCCTGTACCATCCAGTGAGCATTTCATAAGACCCCTTACTTGGTCTTCTCTGACTGACAGGGGTCCTGTGGGCTGCCAGGGAGGCCCAGGGACTGATACAAGGATCTGTCATGGCTCCCATTGATCTCGGGCTGTCTCAGCTCCCACCATCGGGGACAGTGGCCCCACTTGCAATGGGATCTTCCTGTGCTGCCCCAACTGGCCGATTCTGCCCCCCCCCCCATCCTTCCCCTTCACTTCCTACAGTCTGTGAATGCACATACAATACCCAGAACAAACTGGATCACAGCTGTCCTTCAGGAGACTCAAGAAAATCCAAAGAGGTATGAAGGTGAAAGCCATGAAGAACCAACCAGGGGATGAGACCTTCCCCAGCCACGGACACTCCCGCTTGGTCAGAGACAAGTGCTTCGTGTCATGTCTGAGATTTCCTGAACATCTTTACGTTATGTTGCCCCACTGTTCTTGGCAGACAAGCATTAAAAATGGACAGGACTCTATGCCTGACCAGGAGGTGACTGGCCTGGCAGCTGGAGCGCCTCTCCCAGGCCACCGCTGAGGGCAGGGAGAAGAGCCTGTGAAAGTTGAACAGGTGGCAGCTATGAAGGGGACGAGGATCCGGCACTGAGACCCTGAAGCTCAAGCAAGAGAGGGTCCCACAGGGATGGACCCAAGGCCAGGAAGCAGGATGGGGCTTACACAGCAAGAGCCCTGCTATCATCATGGGAGGCTGAGATAAGGGAGATTGGCGTGACACAGCCGGGGGCAGATGTGATAGATGGTGGGTCCATGCAGAGGAAATGCCTAATGGGGCATCTTGCTCTCTGGGGACGGCAGCATGGGAGGCTGCAGAGGCTCATCAGATCAATGCCCAAGGGACAAGTGTGGAGAGTCCAAAGCCATGCCTTTCTCTACATCTCCTGGGCCCAGATGCCAAGCCCTAGAGGCTCCCCAAGGCTCAACGTTTAATGCTCTTTGGAGATGTGATGGGATGTTTCCAGACCTCCCATCAGGGGTGAGGGGCCTGGCCAAGGCTGGTCAGGCCAAGAGGACATGGGTGGGGTGACGGGCAATCTGCCCCCTGATCCTTGCTGTTTGAATAGTTTTGTCCAGCCTCAAAGATCCCCAACCCAGACTGGTATCAGCTTGGGGTTCCTCTTTCCAAGCTCAGATATTTTCTCTCTTAAAAAAAAAAAAAGATTTGAACTCCCTTGCAAATGTAGAAAGAGGGAAGCAGCCCCTTAAAAGAAAGAGAAAGGCATCACTAACCTATTCTAGAATCCACCTTCAGTGAAGTTCTTAAGTTCCTCTCTGAGTTTCCCTGTCCCTCTGTCTGACATTTTCTGAACTTGGGAGGTGGTGGGACCCTGCGGGCCAGGGGGCGATCTCTAGGTACCTTCCATTCCTTTTCATTGTGTTGGCCGTGCTGGGGTCTCAGAGGCAGCGGTGGTGGCGCTGTTAGCTAGAAAGGAGAACAGGGCCAGAACCGCCTACGCTAAAGCTGGAAAGAGGTCCAGGTTAGAGTCTCCATCCACAACTTGGGTATTTGAGTGGGGGGGGGGGACGAGGGCTTGGGGGGGAAGTGCCACCTGTTCCCGCACGTAGTCCAAGGCCCTGCCTGTCTGCCACTGGACTGAGGACTGTCACCCAAGGACTGTGACACCCCACAGTCTCTGTATGCACCGCACCACACCTCCACTCCATCAGACAGCCTGGGGACCACACTTCTCCCTCTCTGACCCTCAGACACCCCTGTGGACTGCCTGGCCCTCCAGAGCCCACCCCATGCCTAGGCAGGGAGAATAGAACTGTACATTTTTGGTCCTCCCTTTCCCTGCCTCCAAGGGGTTCAGGCTGAAATGAAACCAGGCTTAAATCCCATTCCATGAATCTCTCAGCATGCCATCTGTCAGGGAGCAAACACTAGCCAGCCCCGGGTCCCAAGATGCATTCTCTATCAGTGCCTGGCGGGACCTTGATGCAACTCTTGTCCCAGAGACCTGGTGCTTGTCCATCTGTTGTCACCCACCCATTCATCCATTCAACAAATACTCATTGAGGGCCTAACTGTGTCAGGCCCCATTCTAGAAGCTGAAGGTATAGCTTCAGTCAAGAATGACCAGCACCCCCCCTCCGCCCACCCCGCATGGAGCTTACCCTCTAGGGAGGAAAGACAGGCAACCAATAAGAAAACCGAGATGGACAAGGTCTATCCAGATAATGTCAAGAAAATAGGACCAACAGGACAGTCTTGGGGGTGGAGGGAGGCCTCTGGAGCTGAAGGACATCAGAGAAGGCTTTTCTGGGAGGACAGTTAGCTGAGCTGGACTGGGAAGGAGGAGCCAACAACACACAGAAGAAACGTGTGTCAGGAGAAGCCAGACAGTCTCTTCTGGGAACCGATTGGGGCTCGGAGGAAGGCAAGATCTCTGCTCCCTAAGGAAAAGCCGCTGGCCATCCAGGTTTCTCTGGAGGCCCCTCTGCCTGACAGTCTGCCAGGCTTGTCTCTGGCGGGAACTCTACTCCCATCACCCCACCAGGAGCCTGCCCTGCTGCCTCATCCCCAGCCAGTTACTACTGAAGAGGAAAGACAAGCACAGCCCAGACTAAGATCATATCAGAGGTCCTCTCCCCCAGTCCCCACTCTGTCTGTCCCTCCCTAGGGTGCAAGAACATCCAGGGGCGCCTGGGTGGCTCAGTCGGTTAAGGGTCCGACTTCAGCTCAGGTCATGATCTCACGGTCCGTGAGTTCGAGCCCCGAATCGGGCTCTGTGCTGACAGCTCGGAGCCTGGAGCCTGCTTCAGGTTCTGTGTCTCCTTCTCTCTCTGCCCCTCTGCCTCTCATGCTCTCTGTCTCTCTCAAAAATAAATAAATATTAAAAAAAAAAAAAGAACATCTGAAGGATGATTTATTGCCTCCACTGCTCAGTTCAGTTTGGCCTGTATTCCTGGGCCACCTGGGCTGTCCCCTGCTTCCAGCCGTCTTGGAGCCTGGTTGTGGACGCCAGCCCCGCCCTGGGAGGGACCTCCTTCCTTCCCCTCCCTGTGCCCCAAACCCTATCAGTCCCCTACAGCCCTCCCTCTGAACTGACCTGGCCGGGACAGGACTGATTATGGGGCCCTCTGGTCCCATATGCAAAGCAGCAGTTCCAAAGCCCAGCCTGCCCACTTAGACGATGGTCTGGCTTAGGAAACCCTAAGGTCTGTCCCCTCAGCCCAGTGTCCAAGTCCACAGCTTTCCTAAGCAAATCTTCCCTCTTTGGTCCCTTCACCCCCACTACCTCACCCCTACCACACCCACCTGAGCCTTTCCTACATTCCCTTGCTCCTGAGAGCGTCCCAAGCACCAGGTTTAACTCCTGCATTGCCCTTGAACTCCTCTCTTCCACCCTCACTGAGCTGTCATCAGCTGTCATCGACTGATGACAATGATGTCATTGTTGTCTATAGCCAGCGTCCAGGAATATTCAATATCTTTTAATACAGGACCACCACCCACCATTACACAGGCAGCCTGGCTTCCCTGAAGCTCCTCAGTTATCCCCAGGGTGGGTGTGCAGGGGCGGGGCAGGGGGAGGGGGAGCTTTGCAAAAAATGCAGGGTCAGCTCTATCTTCAATATATTATCTTGCTTTAGTCTTAGAGATTAAAACCGAAGTTAAGCCATAAATGGAGTTTCATAAAACAGTAAATACAATATGGGATTCAGACAATAAAATCTCTGTTGTTGGAGGACTGGGGAGATGGCGGTGGGCTGGAGTGGAGGACAAGGGCCCAGACAGGCCTTGGAGAGCAGGTCAAAGGTGATAGAAGCGAGGAGGGGGCGAGGAGGGGGGGGGACGTTGTAAGTATTTAGATACTTCCCCCTCCCCCAGCCACCACCAAAAAATAGCCACATATTATTATTATTATTTTAATCTTTATTTATTTTTGAGAGAGAGATAGAGTGTGAGCAGGGGAGGGGCAGAGAAAGAGGAAGACACAGAATAGGAAGCAGGCTCCAGGCTCCGAGCTGTCATCCCAGAGCCCGACGCGGGGCTCGAACTCACGAACCGTGAGATCATGACCTGAGCCAAAGCCGGACGCTCAGCCGACTGAGCCACCCAGGTGCCCCCAAAAGCCACAGACTCTTTAGTGACACTACAGAACGACTCCTGGGGCAGGAGGAAGGAGGAGCCCTTGGAGGCCTGTCTCCTGCTGCTTCCTAGTTGTCTCGCTAAAGTCATGTGGAGGGGAGAGGCCCAGAGGACAAACCAGCTGAGGGCTAGATGGTTCTGGAGAGTTTGCTGGGGATGAGGAAGCAAGTGGGGGAAGGGTCCTGGCGGGGGGTGGCTGGGGGGGCTTCAGGAGTTTGGATTTGGGGGCACGCAAGAGGGAGAGAAAGACAGGGCTTGGCCACCTCCACGCCCAGGAAAGAGGCTCTTTCAGCCCGGCTGGAGGTGGGCTGACGGCAGACTCTGTTGTTGTTGCAGGTGGGTGGTCAGGAGGCGGAAGGGAGAGCGGGAGCTGCGGCCACTGCCAGAGACAAGCTGCCGGCAAGAGTACCCCCTCACACTGCCAATCATTTGCATATATGTGGCCCAAAAGGGTGGCCATCATTTCCCCTCCTCCCTTCTCTGCTCCCAACGCCCCCAAACGGCTATCCTCCCAGCCACGCCTTATCCACAGAGCATCCTGCCCCAGTACGAATCTTCACGCCTCTCCCTTTCCCCTTATACATTAGGGTCTTCTTCACTGTCTCTCTCTGCCTCATCCTCTTCGCCTCCCCAGCCCCTTTGGTAACTTGCCCTGGGGTCTAGAACCTCCGATCTCCAGGTCAACCCACACATAGCGAGTGCTTGCTGCCACGTTCTCTGGCCCAGACGATACCCAGGCCAGGTCACCACTTCATCCTAGCACCCCTACTCTCCTGCTGGATTCGTGGTCCTCCAATTCTGCTCCTCTGAGGGTTCTGATGCGGTTACACAAGACAGGCGGGGCCTCTGAGCACTGGCTGGATAAAGGGCTCCAAGTTGCTGGGACTGTGATGCAAATGGAATCGGAGTAGTTTTTTATCGAAAATAGGAGCAAATGACAATTGGTGCCAAATTGCACCGAGATTCCGATTGGTACCTGCCCAGTGACAGTCAGTAGTCAGGAGGAAATGCAAAGGGATGGAAAGCAAATGGTAACATTCACCCACGTAATCTGACCACTGGCAGGCCAGGGGAGGGGCAAAAAGCAAAGACAAATCCGTAGCTGTTCCTACACGCGCATCCCAAGTCGAGAAATCAAACGGCGTGGCCGGTGCCGTCCCCACAGAAGTGAGTGAGACACAACTGGTGGAAGGCAGCTGGACCGAAGACAGTGGCTCTGACTGATGAGAAATTCTACAGGAGGGAAGAAGGCAGGAGGCTGCTCAAACAATCCTCCATTGCGCGGATCAGCAAACGGCGGTAACGTGGCCATAATGGACTCTTGTCGATAACTAAAGCTCGTTTTATTAATTGCCCTGCGATGTTCCCCAAAGCTCTCTAGACCTTTCATCTTTTCTAGTTGTGCCACTTTGCTGGATGACGAGCTCCAAACGTTATTCCCATCAGTCAGTTGTCACTTTACTCCTCGGAATAAAACTCCCCCTCTCTCTGGGCTCAGATTGCTCACTGCCTCTTCAGGACGAGACACGGAGGTGAGGCTCTCGGTGAAGATACATGGCTGTGTCCTCAAATACAGAGTTTTCTCATCCATAAAGACGGGAAATAGGCTGGGTCCATTCTCCAAAGTGACAGACTTTGGAGTGGGAGGGGTCCTCAGGGCGGTATCGAGGCTCTCAGTGCCCACATGATCTTTAATGCTCTGGTGGCAGAGGGATGGCCCTAGTATGCCCTCCCTGGTACTCAATTTCCGGGAAAGGAACCAAGATGAAAGGTGGCCTTTCATAAGGGAAAAAATCAAAAGGAATTGTTTAAAGAGCAAAAACCCCACAGAAAGCCTTGGAGAAGACTTGAACACAGAGAAAGAAAAACAAAGCAAAACACAACATAGGACAGAAAGTCTAGGGCCATGACCAGACCCCACAGAATGCCCACTGCAAAGCCACCGTAAGCAACAAGCCCACTGGGAGGGGCAGCCTGGGGATGGGCAGAGACCCAGGCTCCTCACATACACCCAGTGGGCCCCTCACAGCCACCGAAAGCGGGAACTGAGAATGACTGTGGCCACAGAGAGATTCCATCAGCGACCGAATGATGGCAGGACGCACAGAACCCCAGACAACACATGTCTTATGAACTAATAAAGGCAGACGTACCCTCGCATCTGCCAATGACACACAGAGGGAGAAGGACTGTTGTGCACAGTGTCCAAACTAGCCCTCTCTCACCACGACCCCGTTGGCTCCTGGGGGAGCCAGAGGAGCTGTGGCCAGGAGAGATGCTTCTATCCTTCTCGCCGGGACCCGGGCAAAGCCTTGGCCACAGATCATGTCCGTTCGAGTGCTTTGAACAATAAAAGGGTCTATACCCATCACTATTGTTACCGTGTAACACTATGGTTAAACCCTCATGCTCCCTTCTTTCTGGCCCGGACATCGTAAGACCTCGAGCATGGTTGCCCAACAACTTCTAGCAGGGATGTTGAGGATCTCTTGGGCACCTTGGGGCAAATTAGAAAAGGCACCCCTCCCGGGTGGATCTGGGACTGCGGGGCCCTGTACGGCCTGCTGAGGGGAGCTGGCACCCTCTAGCAGAGGGATAGCCTCAGCTACCTCCCAGGTACTCCGTTTTAGACAAAGGCCATAGCTGTAGGCCTTGCTTCAGGAGACACTGGACACAAAGCTTGGACGATTCCAGAGGGGAAATGGCCTTCAGTTATTTATGATGTGGTTGGGCATCAAGAATGCCTTTCGTCATAATTGACGAGGGCAGGGGGAGAAGACGGAGGGGATGACACTGGAGAGGGAGAATCATTGCCATCTTCATACCTGCTGTTTCCAACTGGCCAGGAGGCCCAACTTCTGTTATCAGAGGTGATCTCAGAAGGGACTGGCCTCGGAACCCAAGGGAATTACTGCTTCACATGAGATAGTCTCCCTCTTTTTAAAGTAAGCTTTTTTTTTTTTTTTTGAAGGAGAATAAGCCCACAGAAAAATGCCCCTGTCACAATGCACAAGGCAGTGCATTTCACTGGCTGAATGGGCCTGTGGAGCTCCTGGGGAATAATTGGTACCCCGGTACCTCCCTTTTCTAGTGACCTCTTCCCCCAAGAGTCATCACTATCCTGGAACCTGATGCCACCCATTACTTTTGCCTGGTTGGTAGAACTTTACGGAAAGGATTGCAAATAGCACCTAGTCTTTTATGTCTGACCTCTTTTGCTCAACAGTTACATGTTTTTGAGGCTTATCCAAGCTATTGCATGGAATTGTACAGTATTCCCCTTTAGAAATATACCACAAGTTATTTATCCATTATCCAGTTGACGGGCATTTGGGAAATTTGACATTTTCAATTGACTTTTTGTTTGTTGGCTGGTTACAATGATAATCAAATAGTCCAGGAGTCGTTCCCATTTTTCAATCTCATGGAGAACTCCAGGCCCTGGGGTCCCACTGGGGTCTCAGCACCCAGGATTCACTCACTTCCTTTTTTTTTAAGGTTTATTTATTTTTGAGAGAGAGTGACAAGAGACAAGAGCCTGAGCAAGGTAGGGCCAGAGAAGGAGAGACACGGAATTGGAAGGAGGCTCCAGACTCTGAGCTGTCAGCACAGAGCCTGACGCGGGGCTCAAACCCACAAACCGCAAGATCGTGACCTGAGCCAAAGTTGGATGCTTAACCAACTGAGCCACCCAGGCGCCCCTGTTCACTTCCTTCCTTCACTGCTTAGACCCTCATGTCACCAACATTCACTCCTATGAGCTGTTGCCCATTTGTCTCAGCCTCCTTGGAGACCCCTAATCCAGGAACAGTCCCCGACGTGGGCTTTCAATTTCAAGTTCTCAGGCCTCTAAGTACCTCAGGAAACCTGCTGTCCAGCACAGTGTGAGCCCTTGGCACCTACCTCCCTTTCACTTGGCTGTGAAGTCTCCAGACACCTTGCAACCATTAGCTGAAAACCCTGAAAATGCCCTCAGCAGCAGTCTCACGAGAACAGGGAGGGCCCGGGGCTCAGTGTGCCTGCGTCCCACCCCTCCCCTGCTCCCACCAGCTGCACCTGCCTCTCTCCCAAAGTCTCTCCGAGCCTTCCACCAGCCCCTCCCAGCCCCCGTCCCCAGGACTTGGCCCTCAGAAACCCTCAGCCCCTCCCTCTCTGGGGGCATCTCCCCATCAAGCGGCTTCCTGCCGGGGCCACACAGCACTCCTACCGTGCCACAGAAGCAGCCCCCGCCCAGCTTCCTACCAGCCTTGCTAAGTCCGCAAGATACAGCTGATGCCTTCAAAATGTAACCTACAGGCGGCATTCGACATGGTCACCAGGGCTCTCTCTGTCCCTTGATTTCTGGGACACCAACTTTTCCTAATCCCTCTGTCTCCAACCTCCCGACCCCTACCATGCCTTTTCATAGTCCTCCTTCCCTGGTTCTCTCCCTGTGCCTGACCCTCAAGCGTCGACTTTACCCAGAGTTCCGGGTTCATCTCTATTTTCTGCCTCCTCCTCTCGGCAACACCAACTATGGGGACCCCCAGCTCTCCCCACCCCCGGCCCCACCTTTCCTTGCTGGGGTTCAGGCTTCCTATCCAGCCATTCCATCTGAAGATTCCAGAAGTCTCGGAAAGGTACCTTGTGAATTATAGCCTATTCAGATTAGAAAACAAACCATCAGAGCGCTTTTTTTTTTTTTTTTTTTTTTTTTTGCCACACAAACCACACAGTGTAAAGCCCAGCAAAGCCTTGCCAGGTGGGTTGCACAGCAAACAGTCTGGCCCTGCTGAGCATCCGTGGTGCCTAATCTTGCAGGGTATAAGGGTGGGGGGTTCTCCCACACTACCCAACAAGTGCACCAGAATTATTGGTGGAGTGTCAGATTTGTGTGCGTGCCGAAAGGAAGCATGGATTTCAGACACTGAGAAACCATACCGGAGAGAAGGGCTGTCTCAGCCAGGGAGCCAGCAGGGACAAAGGACCTGCCACGCCGGGAAGCTTGAGCAAAGCTCAGTGATCCAACTGTCTACAATGACAGGATTTAGAACACGCTTCAGTAAGAAATAGACAACCTTAAAGCAGGGGAAGCACACAGCTACGAGAGCCAGAGAGGGCAACTGTGCTCAGAGGGCGGCCGGCCCAGACGCGTGGCGTCCCGCCGAGGGACACCCAGAGCCAGTCCTCACTCTCTCTGACTTCATCCGCCTCCTGATGGCTCGGGGCCGGTGCCTCTGGGCCCAGAGCAGGACAGAGAGGCCTCGGAGGGGGTTGGAGAGTGGCTCTGGAGAAGAATGTGAGAGGGTGACGTGTAAAGACAGAGGACCATCACTGACACTGCGGTAGAGACCAGGAAGTAAAACTGGGAGGACCCACTGACCTCGCTGGAGCCTTGTCCCCCCCACCTTATTCGTAGATAGTTAAGTAGTGCCTGTGGGGAAGCATGGCTTCCGGTTCGGCCTCGCAACAGGGACAAGGGTCTGGGCACCCCTGAGCACACGAAGCCAGTGAAAGGTAAGACCACCAGCAGGAAGTACAATAGAAGCTCATTTGGCCCCCATACAGCAAGAAGTTTCCACATCTGAGACCGCCTCGAAGTTCTGTTCACGCCACCTCAAGCAGGACGTTCGCAAGGCTTTTTTCTCTAGTCGAGAGGAAGGAGTCACGGAGCTCAAGGCATTCTAGAAAGAGGAGGGCTGTCTACAAATCCGTACGTCGCTCCTGTGCATAAGGATTTGGCAGCAGGGATGGTGAGTCAGTTCACAGGATGATGCTGTATCGGGGCTGGAACAGGCCCTGGAGCTGGAAGGACCCTCTTCTAACCAGTTTCAAGTTTTGGGTTTTTTTTTTTTTTTTGGTAGCCTCTTCCATTATTCTCCCCTAGAATGATCTGCTGTTACTCTGTCCCTGCAGACCTCCAGGGTAGATTCTCCTTCTTTGCGGGGAGGGCACACAGTGTCCCTGCCTGGGGGGGGGGGGGGTGGGGACTCCTGCCCCACACTTCCTGCTGTCCCTTCTCTGACTGCCTTTGTTTTCTTCCTCCAGAAGCAGCAGTTGCTGAGTTGACAGCCAGGAGAAAGAAGGAAGAGAGAGAGACCTGACCACCTGCTGGTGGGGCTGCTGAGGCCCCTGTCATCTCAGAGACTTTGAAGGCAAAGGAGGAAAAAGGCCTCAGGAATTCAGCTCTCCTCCCTCCCTAAAAGGCGTCTGCCTCCAGCTCTTCTGGAAAGACCATTCCAGACTCAGAGTGGCCCTCCTTCTAGAGCAGAGCCTTGTTGGCCTTTCGGGGAAGCAAAAGCCCCAGATCATCCTGCTTCACAGTTTTATCTAGGATCCAAGAGAGCACAACTTGATCGTTCATGCCCTGCCGATGAGCAGGTCCCCGTTTGCCAGTAGAGAGGGGGAAGGAAGACCAGGCTGCCCGAGTCAAGTGACAAGGTCAGTAATGTAGGGAATGGGACAGAGTAAGAATGGAGCTCAATCTGGAAGGGGGCCCAGTGTCTGAGGGCCAGGGTGTTCAGGTAGAAGGAAAGACATCCTCCCTGAGATCCATCCCGGGAGTGGACCCAGGTCTTTGGGTCATCACCATCCACCTCTCTCCAGGCCCTTTCTGTGCCACTGGTCCCCACCACTGCCCCCAGACCTCTCCCTCTCCTGTGCCTTCAAAGTGGCCTCAAGGACAGGAAAAAGCCATTGGAAGGACCTTTCCTGGCTGACGGGAACCCCTAAGACATGGCAGAACCAGATGTGTCTGGTGGTTACCCCACATAGCCCTCTCTTCTTTTGGGTCCCATTTGGCTCTGTGCTTGACCGTCTCCCTGCAGTCCAGTCCTGTGGCCTCTGTGTGCGTCTACCTCCCTTTCCTCAGGACTATCTTTTGGCTTCTCCTCCTCTGTTTTCATCCTTGTCTCTCTCCTCCTGGACTCTTCTCTCTCCTACCACTGTGTCTGGTCTTACCGTTCCTCTCTGACCCTTCCTGTTTCTCTCCACCGTCATGCAGTGGATGAGGGCCAGAACATAGAGCTGATGTCACAGGAAAGAGTGCCTGGCACAGTCTCTGAGTGGAGCCTCGTGGTGTCTGAGGAAGGACTCGCCTTTCCCCTTCCACCGGCCCCGCACCCTTCTGTGAGATGCGAGGTGTGAGGAAGGCAGGGTGGGGCACAGGAGGAAGCTGAAAAACGCACCAGCTTCCTGCCTTCACCCCATCCGAAGCCTGCCTTTCCCTGACGGGGCTCCTCTCCCAGCTCTTCTAAAGAAGAGAAGGTGCTCCTTTTCTGGTCCATCCCAGCCTGGCAGCACCCTCCTCTGACCTCTTGCCTCATCTTCCTGACCATTCTATCCCCACCCCCTTCCTCGGTGACGCTCCCTCCTCTTCTTGGCGCCCCCCACCCTGCCTTCTTCCCATCTTCATCTATCAGCAACCCAGAGGACTCTCACATTCACCTCCCCACCAAGGCTAGGAAGAGTGCCTGGCACATAGCAGGTGCTCAATAAATATTTGTTGAATACATGAATTGAGAGCTCTGGCATCAGGCTCATAGGTTTTATCTTTGCCCCAATCCTTCCCCCTGCATAGGTTCCCGGGTGGAGACAGAGCTGTCTCTACTCCCGTCTACTTGCGCAACTCATGCATCCCCACAGCCAAACCTTGAACCTGGACATCACCTAAGAGGTGCGCCATCCTGGCTGTCCACAATTCCCTTCTCTCAAAATGCTTCCGTGGCTGCTCATCTCAACTCGCAGGTCTCCAAGTCCATATCTGGTTCCTCTACCCCATGTCACTTCTTTACATCTCCCTTCACACTGGGCCGGCCTTGCCTTTACCCCCAGCCTTGGAACAACTTGACCTTTCCTTCTTTCTAGTCTTACACTTGAGCTCTGCTAAAAGAAAAATGCAGAACTGCAGGTTTGTTCTATTACAAAGGTGTTATTAACCAGCCTTCCTCTGTCGCCAGCTAGGCCAGTTTACTAACCCTTTTTTCCATTCCCAGAGTTTCCTGTTGCCCTCAGAAGTTCTTAGACTGTCTCCATCACTTGTCACTTCGGTGACACATCCATTCTCGGTTCACAGGTCATCAACCGTGAACTCCCTCCCAGGCCCTCTCACCCTCTCTGCACACCGCCCCCCCCTCCACCGATTATCTAGTCATACCCTCCCCAAACATGCTCCTCACTCTTTTTTTAGGGATGATTCCTCCACTGGGACTCTGGATCCCACAGGTCATTCAGCACATACCAGGCTGGCCAAATATCCCTCTCCTTAGGATCCTGTGAAATTACTTCTGCTTTTGCTTCCTCCCCACCCCCCAGCCTACCCAGGGGTCAACACCTCCCGATAGATATAAACAAACCTTCCCTCTACCACGCCTCTTCCTTAAGCTAGCATCCTCTTTCAAAAATGCTGTTCATTGAAAAAAAAAAAAAAAACCTGAGGGTTGATGGGGGGTGGGAGGGAGGGGAGGGTGGGGGAGGGGTATTGAGGAGGGCACCTTTTGGGATGAGCACTGGGTGTTGTATGGAAACCAATTCGACAATAAACTTCATATATTGAAAAATAAAAAGATAAATAAATAAAACAAAAAACAAAAATGCTGTTCACCAGAAAACTTCTGGAAAGTTCTTCGCAGTCTGTACACACAGCTTGCCCATCCCTCCTCTCCACCCTACCCAGTGCTATTGGCCTCTGCTCCCCCAGTCTAATGAATCTGAGGTCCCAGAGGGCTATATCCTATGATCTTCCTTTTTTACCACAGAAGAAACACATGCTCATTTGAACCACACCAGTGGGAGAACCAAATAGCGTGAGTCCTCCCCACCCCAACCCCCACTCCTTACCCCACCCTGAATCCCATCTCCAGAGGAAATAGTGTTAAAGGTAGAATATGGATGGACCCTTCCAGATATTTTTCTATGCATAAACATATATAAAGTTTTATTTACACAAATAGTTTTAGAAACTTAAATGGGACCCTAGGACACATATGGTTCTGTCACTTGCTTTATTTTAATTAATGTATCAACATGTTTCTATATCAGTGCCCACATCCCCATCACATTTTTGGGGAGGCTGCATTTGTATCCCATCCACCGATGCAGGTGAATTTAGCCACCCCCCAATTAACGACCGCTCAGTCTGTTTCCAATTTGTTCAACATTGCAAGGCCAGGGCAACTACCCTTGCGTGCGTATCCTTACAAAGTTACGGGAGCATTTCTGTTGGAGAGACTCCCCAAAGTGAAACTGCTTTTTACATTAAAAATGGCCCTCCAGGGGCGCCTGGGTGGCGCAGTCGGTTAAGCGTCCGACTTCAGCCAGGTCACGATCTCGCGGTCCGTGAGTTCGAGCCCCGCGTCAGGCTCTGAGCTGATGGCTCGGAGCCTGGAGCCTGTTTCCGATTCTGCGTCTCCCTCTCTCTCTGCCTCTCCCCCGTTCATGCTCTGTCTCTCTCTGTCCCAAAAATAAATAAAAAAAAAACGTTGAAAAAAAGAAAAAAAAAAGAAAAAAAAAATTTAAAAAAAAAAAATGGCCCTCCAAAGAGGCTATCCCAGCTCCCCTTCCCCCTACCCCCCCCCCCCCCCAGCACAAGAGGGTGTTTCTGTCCATGCCTGGGCAGGTGCCTAATAACCATTCCCTCATGACATCTGTAGCACAGCCCCACCCCCCCACTTCTGCTGTTGGGTTACTTCTTACCTCTCCTCAAACCTTCCCCCACGCCTCCACATGGCCCATCCTCCTCTGCCCACCCCCCCAATGTTGTCTCCTGAGTTTCCTGTGTTTGCTTTTTGAATGGCCTCCTGTATCGTCTTTATGCTAATGGGCTTCACATGGGTCTCTAACCACCCCCCTGCAGCTCCAGACCCCTTCTTTCCATGCCCTTCAAGGAGCAGGGAAGTCAAGCAATTGGAGTGAACTGCCCAATGAATGAGGGTTGCACAGGTGAGTGTGAGGAAAAGGAGAACTCATATTGCCCCTTTCATTCATGCATTCTGCATATATTTATTGAGAACCTATTAAGTGCTGGGGGGTTGCAAGAGAAGCTGGGGGCAATAGTGAGCTGAACCAGACAAAGTCAGTCTTGCTGAGGGGAGGGTACGTTAATCAAATAATCGCACAAATAAACGTATGATTTCAAACTGTGCTAAATGCCACAAGGGAGTGATTTGTGGAGACGTCCCTGACAGCTGCCAGGTCCAAGGGGCCCAGGAAGGTGCTCCCCAGGGAATGACAATGGACCTGAGATCTGAATGATGGGCAGGCGTTGAGCAGACGAAGCAGTTTGGGGAGGCGCTCTCCACACTGGAATGGAAGGCCTGGCCAGAGAGGAGTAAGGCACATTCCCGGGTCCTCAAGGAATGAGGACAGAGTTTGACATATGGCTGACGGCTTGGGAAGACTTGGGATGGAGAGGCAGGCAGTGGAGTAAGTAAGATGTGTGCTTTGTGAGAGTCTTGCTCTTGACCTCGCCTGAATTTCTTGCCATAGGAAATAACAGGAAAACGCTTGGTTCCCCCTGCTTTGCCCCTCTCGGACCACGGGGCCTCGGATTTAGGATGCACTGATGGGGGAAGCAGGAAGCAGAGGACTTCCCCCTGCCTCTCACTGATTGTCCCTCTTCTATCCCTAAATTCTGCCTTTGCAGATTTAACCCTTTTCCTTGGTTGGACCTTCAAAAGCTTCTTAATAAGTCACTCACTGAAAAGAGCAAGTTAGCATCTGAACCACAGCACTGGGGGGGGCGCCGGGCGGAGGGGGGGAGGTTGGCTTGTGACCTATCAGTCTACTCTTCTGTTCTACCCAGCCCACCTCTCGCTTTCAGAGGGGGGACCTCTGGGGACCTGTGCCAGGCAGTGCTTTCTCATGGGGAGGGTTTCTATTTTTTCAGTCACTGGCATTTTCTGCTCTTGCGATCTGGGCACCTCTCAATCAAGCCTCAACAACGCTGACCCTTGTGGGTAAAACAGCCACTTAAATCGGCCACGGGCCCCATCTTCCATCTAACATAAATCTCCCCAGATGGTGGTCTGACCACTGGCTGCCCTATCTGGCTGGCCACTCAGAGGCTTCCGCGGGCACCAACCGAAACGAAAGAACAGGTGATGTACAGTCTGGAGCCTCATCCCAGCCACCCTTCAGCTTTTCAGCCAAGAACCACCCACTTTTTGCCCAGGGAGGCCTCACTGACCTCTAACCATAGGGACTCCCTTTTGTCTCCCTAGAAGAAATGCCCTGTTTCCATCTACAAGGAGACTTACCCTCCCCTCAAAGTTTGAAACATGTCAGTTGCTGGTCCTTTTCACACACCTGGCCAATCCTGTACTTGATGCCAAGGTCCAGCCTACTCCCCTGGCCACACCAGCCTCTTGTGTGCCGCCTGGGGCCCCTGGTGTGAGGACTTAAAAGTTCTCCAAGAAATAGGCCAGCCAGCGGCGCCCCCCACCCCCAATTCCACAGCAGCCCTACGCACATTAGCAAGCCCACTGTGACATCGCATGAGTTCACCCCCCTGTGCGTGTCCACACTGATTAACCAGCCACTAAGCCTTGCCTCAGGAGTCACCGAGGCGCTCGCCCAGGGCTGGGCCTCTGACTTTGAACTTGTAGTGAAGAGGGGGTTCCCCGTAAGGGGAGACCGACCCTCCTTTCTGGATTCTCGTTCTGAAAGTGTGGAATAAGAGGGCAACAGCTCCTCTCCCTTCTCAACCCGAGAGACCTCGCTCAATATACTTCCGTTCCATTCCAGAGGCCTCCTCCAATCAGCAGGAGACTGGTCGCTGCGGTAACAGCACCGAGAGGTTATGAAACAAAGAACAAATGAAGCCAAGCCCTTTTGGAGAACAGAGCTTTCAGGAATGAAGCCCTCCGTTCATTCATGGAGGAAAGGATGTGGGGGTGATCTCAGGGCTCCTTTCACCTGGACGGGCACCTGGCTGCCACCAGAGCTCTCCCACCTGCTGTTGGGGCCCCCTGCCAGGTGTTGTGGTTTCCCAGCCCAGGGGACGATGTGCTGGCTTAGGGTCTAAAAAGGCTACAGTGCCAGCAGAGACAGCCCTCGGTGACCTCAGTTCTCCAATGCAAACTTGGGAACCCTCTTCTGCATGAAGAAAGGGATATAGTCCCACGGAGACAGCACCTGCTGAGGGGTGCAGGGCCCAGGCCACTTCCAGCAGCTTCATGACTCCAGTCCTTAAACTCTTCTAATACTTGATGGAGAGTAGACATTAGAGGGTATAAAGTACTCTTCCGGTGCATCTTCTCAATTCCCACCTGGTCTCAGTGAGCTGCAAACTATTCACTCGGAGGAAATAGGATGACCTCACTCCCCCCTGGCCCCTCCCAGGAGCGGGTGGGGGCAGCTCCCCTCCTACTCCATGGATATGAACTGGGTTGCCCTCCCTGGAGAAGTCAGCCACCCATTCTGTTCACGAGTATAAATACAAGGCTTGGTGGGGTCCCAGCAGCCCCACTTCTTCCAAAATGGAAAGCAATGATCATCTATCTGCTAAAGAAGCCAAAACTCCAGAGGAAACTGCTGAGAAACGAAGGCAAGGGGCTGGGAACCCCCAGAAAACCGAGGCGGAAGTAAGTCCTCTGGGATGGTCTAAGATCTTCCTACCACTGGCCCCTGACTTTTTCCCCTTCTTGGGGTGGGTGTCTGTGCCGGCTCAGGTAAGGAGGCCTCCAGCAGGGTCTCCAGACCTTCAGGACATGATGCTTTCCTCAGTCCTCAATGGATGTCTGAGCAACCAGTCCTCTACCTGCTGGCGGGGGAGGGCGCGTGTGGCAGGGTGGGTGGGCAGGGGGTTGCCTTCCCCGCTTGTAGTTCTAGGAATCCGGGACACCCCCCTTGTGGCTGTGGGCAGTGGCCAGCTGTGCTTGAACAGCTGTCTCCAGGGGCATTATTGTCCCGGGAGTGGGACGCAGCTGTCACACTGCCTGCCTGCTGGGGACAGGGGTAGGGCGATGTGTGCAGTCAGTAACAGACACACAGAAGGAGGGAGGCGGCCCGGCTCGGTCACTGTGCTTTTTCCTCTACATCTGGGTGTGGGTTTTAGCGGACATTTCTTGGCAAAGAGGCATCCCAGTGTACTTTATCAGCTGCCATCCCCTCCTCCCATGCCTTCTAATTAATATCTACTACGTGAATTATTTATTGGGAACAGATGTTGGAGTTTAAAGAGTATTGAGTGGGGATCCTTTCGCTAATCAATTTCTTTTCACAGGTTTACTCCTTCACTACAAGCCAAATTGGAAATTTCCTGGCCACTGGAAGAAGCCTGTGCTCTGAGAAGCCTGTGTCATGAGTGTTTGTAGCTCACCCCTCCTCCGTGCCCCTGCCCCCGCCCGTCCTGTGGCCTGCTCTTTTGCTCCCCACCCCAATCCTGGTCAGGATGTCTCCTATTGATTGGAATTCTAATTTGATCTGGAGAAAAGGTATTGTCCATCCTTCACTCTCCAACCAGAAAAGACAAGCACCCGTCCTTGTTTTGGACCAAATGGTAACTCAGTGAGATCTGGGCATGCCTCCCCAGGCTTCAAGCCCAATTTTCCCACGTCATGCCATTAAACATGCATACCCGGGATCAAGACGTCAGCCTGAAATTCTGAACACAAAAGGGCTGCAGGACTAAGTGACCCCATCTGTGTCTCACCCAGTGTCTCACTGGGACACTCCGGGAAAGCCAAGGTAGACTTTGCCCATTCAGTCCTAGATTCACAGAAAACTCCTTGGCAGGCCTGCTAAGTGCCGGGGGCAGCTTTAAACGTTGAGGGGGTGGGGAGGAGAGTGGTAAATGCTCCCAACAGGCAGAGGCCCTTTTCTCCACAAGAATTTACAGTCTAGGAAGCGGCCACGCCTGCACCTTGTGTTTTTCTGCCCAGTGAGGGGTGAAAAGAGAGGAAAAGCAGGCTCTGCCCCGAGTGACTCTTTTTCCCTGCCCTCTGCCTGCCTCCAGCTCATGGCCGCTGGGTTCAGGAGAGAAACTGAGGTGTTGTGGAAGACCACAGGGCTTCCCATGCCCACCATCGCCCCATTTCGTCTGCCAGCAGCTCAGGGCGTCTGCCGCAGTAGAGAGGTGGGCTACAGGGCAGAGACAGAGGCAGAGGCAGGTAAATCAGGCTGGTGAACTGCCTTTGCCCCACAACTAATCTGTCCACCTAGAGCCGTGGTCCAGAATTCTCTGATGGTTCTGTAGTCTAAGCTTCTATAGTCTCACAGTGAGAGCCATCTCCTCTTGAGAGTCCATCTTTACTTGGGAGGCCTGGGGGAGGGGGAGCCCCAGAGAAGGTTTGCTTTGGCTTCTTCCTGGACCCCCAGGAGTATCACTGTCCCAGGACCACTGTGGGGGCGAGTTGCTCACTGTTTTGTATTTCTGACTAAAGCTCGTCTGTGGGCCCAACTGCCAATATTCGAGGCATGAATCCAGGGAAGGAGGGAAACCTTGCAATGACTGGAGATGCAGGTTTATGAACCATAGGATACGGCCAACAGGGAGGGACCCTGTGCAGGGACGGGTGTCTTGGGAGCGGAGGACACACAAGGACAACAGAAACAGGACTAAACCATTTCTTTCTTTTTTTTTTTCAATATATGAAGTTTATTGTCAAATTGGTTTCCATACAACACCCGGTGCTCATCCCAAAAGGTGCCCTCCTCAATACCCATCACCCACCCTCCTCTCCCTCCCACCCCCCATCAACCCTCAGTTTGTTCTCAGTTTTTAAGAGTCTCTTATGCTTTGGCTCTCTCCCACTCTAACCTCTTTTTTTTTTCCCTCCCCCTCCCCCATGGGTTTCTGTTAAGTTTCTCAGGATCCACGTAAGAGTGAAACCATATGGTATCTGTCTTTCTCTGTATGGCTTATTTCACTTAGCATCACACTCTCCAGTTCCATCCACGTTGCTACAAAGGGCCATATTTCGTGCTTTCTCATTGCCACTTAATACTCCATTATGTATATAAACCACAATTTCTTTATCCATTCATCAGTCAATGGACATTTAGGCTCTTTCCATAATTTGGCTATTGTTGAGAGTGCTGCTATAAACATTGGGGTACAAGTGCCCCTATGCATCAAGGAGTAAACCATTTCAAGTAGGTTGGAACCTGACGTCTACGTTGCATTTGACCTGATAACGCAAGTAAGGAGCAATCACATAATTTATTTTGCCTCCCCAAAGGGGAACTTGTGATCCCGGGGCAGCTGAGAGAAAATAAGCTTCCATGCTCCATTCAAGGCAAAAGCTTTGAAGGGAACCAAGCTGGGGGGCTGGGGGCTCCGCTTCTGGCTGAAGTCAAGAAACCATGACTAGGACTTCAGACCTGACAGAGTCTCCCTTGGCCTTGTCCAATATTTGACAGTTGTCACTCATTATGTGCAGAGGTGCCTGTGTGATGAGCTCCTGGCTCCCAGCCCCCAACACAGATCCTGACAGGGACCACGGTCTAGAATTCTCCGATAGTTCTCAAGTTCAGGTCTAAGCCTGCTATTCATATCTGCTCTTCTGGCGTAAAACTCATCTTTCGGGAATGTGTCTGAGCAAAGCAGGGAGCCACGATCTCAGTGGAGGCCCGGACCCTGCAGGCTGTGGCTACGCTTGAGCCCAGAAAGCCTCCTGAGTCCTCGTGTCTCCACAGTGAACTTTGCAGAGCATGCGAGGGAGTTTGCCTCAGAAGGGGTCTGGGGAGCGCTCATGTCAACAGGCCCCTTCAGTGTGGCTGATAATGACATGAGTGCCTGCAGCCATGATCCACATCTGAGAATTTCCCACTTTATAGCCTTTAAAGCCCTCGTACACAGAGGTGTCCCTCTGGTCCTAGAGCGGTAAGCGGTCTCGGATCCTTTCAGGGATGCTCTTGTAGGGGCTCAGTTTCCTGGGCTTTGGGGACCAACCATTCTGCCACAGCCAATGAAAACAAGACCAAGCAAAGAATATGGCCTCCAGGGTAGAATGTGACCCCACCACCCCTGGGGAGAGAGCACGTGCAGGGAGCAGCAGTGGGGTGGTCCTCAAAGCTAGGACTCAAGTCACCAGCAAGGATAAGGGGCCTTTACTTCCTTCCCAGCTCCGATTCTGTGCACTGTTGGGACCACTTGTCACCTGCCTCAAAGAGGTGTCTCTTTCACCTCTAACCTATTTGGGACAGGGGGGCAGGCCTCGGGCTTCCTTGATCCCTTTTCTTCACGAAGTTAGCCCAGGCTGATCAGGCAGGCAAGAATGTGTAGTCTCCATACATTTTTTTTAGGGAGCAGGAAGGTAGCTTGGAGGCTGGGAGGGGGTGGGGTGGGGAGGGGTATTTACTGCCCTGGCCCATAGACAACCCAGCATCCACCCAGGAATCCTTCATGTTCCAGCCGGAAGGGAATTCCTAGCGGCTCTTATGTTCCTAGAAGGCACATCCGACTTATATAAATGAAAGCAAGTGGAGCCTGCACAGGTTCCATTCTCCAGTAGTTAAAGCTCAGACTGAGCTACTTCTTCAGATACTTTACACGAGCTCAGTTAATTCTCCAGCTCCTCCCCACCCACTGCTGATGTGGATCTTCTAAATGTGCCCATGGCCTTCAGGATCCAGTATGTGCACAGCCAATGCCACTATCTGCCAGTTCAAAACCCAGGCTACAAGGGCCCACAGGTGAATGAGGCGCTCTCTGCCTGTAAGGGAGTCTGCCTCAGGTTGGAAAATCAGATGAATAGGAGGACATCGTGCCTCGGTGAATTTGCCCGTATCCACACATGCCGCGCAGGCAAAGTCTTGAACCACAGCTAACCTGAATCCTGGCCTGGCACCTTGTGAACCCCCCAGAACACCGAAGGATGAAAGCCCACCCTGAGGTCATTGCCAACCCCCTTCTTCTCCCCCAGGAAGCTGTCATGAGATAGTTTCTTACCACCTCTGGGAGAAGAGAATATTGGGAGGGAAAGACCTCCTTTCCAGATGCTCATGGTGGAAAAAACTAAGGCATGAGCAGTCATGCCTGATGGATTCAAGGCCTGGAGACCCAGAACCCCAAACTTCCCCTCTTCCTCCAACCCCATTCTAGGGACTGTACAGATTCCACCATCAGGGAATGCCTCCCAAAGGTAGCCGAGTACTGATAGCAAACGGCTGGTGCTGGTGCTGGATGACCTGGAGTACCCCCACCCTCTTTCCCTCCAAAAACTTTTACGACTCCCCTGTCCTTATTTAGTAACCCTGGCTGCCACCTGCCCACCCCTAGAGTTTGCCAGTCTGGTGTTAGCTGATCGAAGTCCATTAACTTTTCACATTTCCAGCCCCAGGGTCTATGTGCAACGAGCGGCCACTGACTTCTGCTCCATAAGAGCATGCGCCAGCCCATTCCCTATATCACACGTGCTCCTTTTTGCCTCTCCCCAGACTCTCCATGCCAGCATTTCTTCAAGATGCCCACAATTGCCCCTAAAGAGGCATCCATAGCAAGCTTATTACTTCACAGGAACCGAATTGTAGGTTGAGCTATCCACATTTGTAAGTGCAACTTTAAAAGGCATAGAGTTAGGGGCACCTGGGTGGCTCAGTCAGTTAAGCATCTGACTTTGGCTCAGTTCATGGTCTTGTGGTCAGTGAGATCGAGCCCCGCGTCGGGCTCTGTGCTGACAGCTCGGAGCCTGTTGCCTGCTTCGGATTCTGTGTCTCCCTCTCTCTCTCTGCCCCTCCCCCGCTCACGCTCCATCTCTGTCTCTCAAAAATAAAAATGTCAAGAAAATTAAAAAATAAAAGGGATAAAGTTGGCAAATCCTTGCCCCAGAGTATCCCGACAATATTAGGGCCTGGAAGGTGGGGCACAGTTGCTTGCCTTCCATTTGGGAGCCGAATCCTGCATCCCTGGAGTAAGCGGCCTCCACCTCAACATACACCATCTAACTTGATGCCCCTGCCAGGCCTCCCCTACACTCATATGCCCGAGGGTCCCGTCTTTTGTTCCAGCCTCCAGCTTTCGCCTGTCTGGGTCCCCGCGGCGACCAAGAACAGAAACTCCTGGCAGCAGCTGGGCTGAAGGCTCAGAAGCCAGCAGCGCGACAGGGGTCAGCAACCCACCTAAGCCACAGCCCTCTCCCTCTGGGGCCAAGGGGGCCCGCGAATCAAGAAGCGTGGGAGCCTCTCTCCCGGCTTCTCAGCCTCCAGGACGTCCCCCACCCCCCAGTCCCGCTTCTTCCCGCGCCCCCGCCCTCGGACCCTTCTGACGGCCAAGGCCCTTTCGCCCCCCAGGGAGCTCAGAACCGCTCTGCAGCGCGGCAGGACATGCACAGCCGTTGGGGGAGAGCAGTTACCCGACGGCCTCCGCGCAGGAGGGGCGGGCGGGCGGGGTGAGAACGCCCCGCGCCCCGCCCCCTCTAACGGCCGAGGCCGGCGGAGCCCGCAGCGGGTGGGGTTGAGCCGGCGGCGCCCCGCCCCACCCCGCCCCCGCGCCGCGCTTCCCGGCGCGCTCCACCAGCGGGTCACTCGCTGTGAGGTTCCCGGGGGTGGGTGATTGTGGCTCTCCGCCTCTCCGGACTCCTGCGCAGGGGGGGGGGGGGGGAAGGGAGAGGTGAGGACCAACTCGGAGGCAACTCGGAGGGTTTCCTGAGACATCCCTGATTTCAAATATCCTGTCCCGTTGTCGGACGGAGACGCCCTCCCCGCACTTTGGAGAACTGCGCACTTAAGCATTGTCTAAAGGGTCTCAGATTGAGTTGAATACAAGGCATCGAGGGGTACCAAATTCAGATAGGTTGATCCACCAGATTGTCCCTGGGGTCACAAACGTCTTTTTGCGGGGTAGGAAGGGGCGCTGTAGACCTTGCCTTCCCAAGTCTTTGGGCTTGAGGAGGAATGGACAGTGCCAAGACCAAGGACTTTGAGTGAGCCGGGGAGAGGTGGGGGTAGGGTGGACTCAAGACCTACCATTTTCATCTCACCCAATGAGACTGAAAGCCCAGCTCAGAAGTGTGAGGTGCCTTCAAGTCCTACTTCTCCCCAGAACCTCACGTTCTGCCCCCCCCCCCCATCTACCCTGAAATCAAAGGATCTTTTTTAGTCTCTTCAAGAAAAATTCAGTTTCTCCAAATCCACCTTTCTGCCCAAAGGAGTGGGCAAGCTACATCTTTCTCCCTGTTCTAGACAGAGTCCTGGATAATCAGCGTCCTTCCTCTCCCACGCTGCCTTTCCTCCCCACTGAGGTCCTCCAACTCTAGCGAGGAGATCAAGCAGTGGCATGAAAAGAGAGGAGGTGAAAAGCCATTTCCCTTCAGTCTAACAGGTTCCTTAGAGCCTGGAGGAAGTAGAATTAATAAACTGAAAGTGATTGCAGCCAATCTCTGCCGCACTCCCACCTTACCACCTGCCAATCATTCCTTTTATTTATTTTATTTCAGTCATTCCTTTTAATACCTGAGGACTTTTTACAAAATGTAAAGTGAATTGGCTATTTCTTGAGGCAAACAATAGGTGGCTCTGAAATTATAGGATTTGTGTTAGTGTAAATCCATTAAGATGGAAAGTTTATAATCGTCCTCGTTTGCATTGGTGACCCCAATCCAACTAGTCTTCAGGTACGTCCTCCCCACCCTCCCACCCAATCCATCTATGAGTATTATTGTCACGGAAAGTCATGGTAAATTGCAAGCAAGTGGACCCCAAGAGAGGGAAAGAAGGAGGAAAAATCTGGTTTTAATTTTTTAAAACATTTTTATTTATTTTTGAGAGCGCGCGAGCAGGGGAGGGGCAGGGAGTGAGGGAGACACAGAATCCAAAGCAGGCTCCAGGCTGTGAGCTGCCAGCCCAGAGCCCGAGGCGGCCCAAACCCACTAACGGTGAGATCATAACCTGACCCGCAGTCAGCCGGCTTAACTTACTGAGCCACCCAGGCGCCCTGAGACACCTTGTTTTTAATTAGAGCTTGGACTTTAAAGGTGTGAAAGCTAGAGGGACTTACCTTTAAAATGCAGATGTGTGTTGTGATGGTCTGAAGGGGGGAGGGAGAGACTGAAACAAGATGGAGAACTCTTCCCTGTGGCCTGTGACAATTAGATTAAGGTGGTCCACAGCAGAAGCCAGAACTACTCAGCCCCACAGCAAAGAGGAGGTCTCAGACTACAAGGAAGTGCAGCTCGTCTCTGGTGGAAGTGGTAGTGACAGTAAGGGACAGAAGAGGGACAGTAAGGGACAGAGCTGTGCTCTGTTGTGCTTTCACCTCAGCTGGCTCTGTGGGGGGGGGGGGGGAGACCAAGTTTCATGGGCAGACTCGGGTTTGAGGGAGGGATATTCACACTCTCACAGATTCTCTTCTCGGAAGAACCAATTTAATTTCAGATCACCTGCAGGTGGACTCTGGGCTCGGTATTGTCACGTCCCAAATGACAGTGTCCTTGGGAACCTTGGTAAATCTAGGAAAGGGGCTGAAGCCTGCGGGAAGGCTAAGAAAAGCACCCAATACTGGATAACCAGGCTTGGGGTGGTAGGGAGGCGAGGCCACGGAGTGTGGAATGCCTCTGCCCTGCCAGGAGGGATTCGGGGTGCCGGAAGCATTTGCGGTTGACCATGATTCCCCTCTGAAGCCTTCTGCCAGCCTCCCGAAGGGGTCAGGGTCTGGAAGGCCTCCATATAGGGACAGCTTTGTTTTTTGATTTGGCGTGCTCTTGGCATTTAAAAGCAGAGGGCCAGACTCCAGTGGTGCTCCCAGAAGGAAATCAGAAACTATAAATTAGGGGCCAGGACTCGGGGAATCTTTGAAGAGTCTGTATCTTGTCATTTCTGATTGTTTCTATTTTGGTCAACTTTCTTTCTCTGTAGTTAAACCCTGAATACGGCAAAGAAGTGAGAAGCAAGAAGCCTGTTCTTCTCCACAGCTAGTCTTGAGTGGAACCAGATCCTTCTCAAATGAGAAACACTGAACCCTTGGGGCTTGCTGTACAAAGAAGTGTAGTGGGTTGGAGGGGTGTAGGCAGAAATGGGGTGCTCTGGGCTTAAGTACAGAAAGTCTCTGGGGACATCACCGGGGGTAGGCCGCATGGCCCAGCAGAGAAAGCTGGGAACAGAGAGTTTGCACAGAGGTCTGGGGTGCCAGGATGGACCAGGGAAGGAATGAATGGATCTGGCAGGCGAGAAGCTGGACCACCATGGAGCGCAGTTTAATCTCTCCTTTCTTTGATTTGTCCCCTGAATTTGCATACAGTCTGGCCACCCCAGCTAGACCCGTTTGCCCCTCGGGAGCTGGGGCTCTTGTCTTATTTTCTATTCCTCATAGCACTTAGCTCAGTGCCTGGCGCACGAGGTTGAATTTTATTTAAAACGATTTGCCTTAGATGGTATATTTGCAAACTCCTTTCCAGATCTCAGTTTATTTTTTCCTGTAATTTTAAAGGGATTCTCTCAGACTCTCCGTAGGCTAAGGGAACGGAGCTCACAGTGCTTGAAGCTTCCTTCCAGAATTCTCAGGAAATGGAGCTTGTTGGCTTAGTGGGCTATTTAATTCTGTTTAGAATTAGCATTGTCTAATAAGATATGTGTATGTACCCGGAGTGGGTAAAGTGCTATACAAATGAAACATGGTATTATTTGCTATACAACATCTTTGATTAGAATGGATGATTCTCTGCCAAACTCTGAAGGCCTAAAGCAAGGCAGGTTGCTGAAAGGGAAGGAAGTCCAAATGGGAGAGCCAGAGTTTCACTAGACTTGCACAACGGGGCCCTTAGCATGGCAACAGGAAAGTGCCCTTCTGAGTTGGGGCTGACGGGACAAGGCTTTGCCAAGGCAGGCTCATCTCTGGGCCCACACCCCACCCAAGGAATGCTGTCTTTCTAGAAGCTGCACACCTGAGTTGGGTCAAACCCTGGACTCTGCCAGCATGGGAGCCACCTAACCTGGCTTCACATTAATGATCCAGATTGTTGTTCTAGCAGTAGCCTTGCCTCGGGGTGTCCATTAAGAATGCTACTTACTAATTTAAGGAGCCCAAGGTAGAGTGTTGGGGTTTTCAAAAAAGAGGGAGCTGTGCTCCTATCTTGGTGAATTGGAAGATGTCTCTCCTACATGTCCCTGTCCCACACCTGCCCCCCTCCCCCTTCCTACCATTGCAACTTCTGGCACATAAGCCTTTCAAAGAATAAAAAACAAAAGAAAAAAATGGAAAGCTTACTGCTTCTCAACGTCCCCTGATGTTAAGTGCACGTGTGCATGCGGACACACACACACACACACACACACACACACACGAGGTGTGATTTTTGTGGCTACACTTTTGGGGCAGTTACTTTTAAAAAAATTTTTTTAATATTTATTTTTGAGAGAAAGACGGGGGGCAGGGGGTGGGCGCAGAGGGAGAGGGGAGAGGGAGAGAGAATCCGAAGCAGGCTCCAGGCTCTGTCAGTACAGAGCCCAACACGGGGCTCGAACTCACGAGCCAGGCAGGAGATCATGACCTGAGCCAAAGCGGGATGCTTAACTGCCTGAGCCATCCAGGTGCCCCGCGCAGTTACTTTTTATAAATAAATCGAGACAGCAGAGTTTCAACATTTATCAGTTTATCACCAATGCTGAGTGCAGATTGTACCAACGTTTCCTTTGTTAGGGGCTCTGTCTGAGTTTTCTGGATGCACCTGAGCCAGGAAGAGGCCGTTCTGATATGCACTCCATTCTCCTCTCCCCTGGGCCAGATGCACCTCCTCCTTCACCTCCTTCCACACTGAGCTGGGTGATAGGCAAGTGAAGTACAGACCCTGCTTGGGACAACCCCCTTATTTTACAGATGAGGAAACTGAGGCCCAGAGAGGGGTCATGCTCACCCAGTCCTGCAACCTCTCCACCTTGCCCTCCCACCTTCATTTCTGATGCTTTCCTGCGTGAATGATACCAACTTTGCCTCTCCCTGGCCCCACATCCTGTGTTACTCTTTTCAGAATATTTCTGAGTAGGTGGCCCATCACCCTCCCATATTAGGCTCTTTCCTTCCCTCCAGACCCTCCTCACCCCACCACTCTTGAGTATCATAATGCCAGCACCCATCTGTGTCCTTCCATCCGTCCCAAACTCAGCATGGTCAGCTTTATCTTTCACCGTCTCGTATCCACAGAATGGGCCACAACAGGGTCATGCCTTAGAAAGAGATCAAGGGAAGTGATAATTGACAATTTACTATTAAGATTGTATTGAACAAAATTCCCTTCTATTTTGACTAATGGCCGGAGAGACAACTTTGCCACTGTTTTGCTTTCCCCTTAATCAGGATACAAAAAACTGTAAAAATGTTGTATCAAATCCTCATGAGCATCATTCAAATCTTCCCTGACCCATTGCCTTCATTTGAAAAGCTAGCATTTCATTAAAAACAGAACTGTTGTGCATGACACTTGACGGTACATTCATTTGTCAGGTGACTCTGTCACTTTGCAAACAACCGCTTGGATGTCCTCCGCAGGCAGGCGCATAACCTCTCCCTGGTAATAGCACGGCAGCCCTGGAAGGAACTCTGGGCTCCACCTTACAAATGAGGAAACTGACACCCAGCGAGGGGAAGGAACTTGCCTAGGGCCACTAACAAGTACTAAAAGCAGGACTAGAATGTAAGTAAGCCTTGTAAATCCCCTCAGGACCCTCCCCCACCTCCCCAAGCCCACCCCCAGCTTCTCACAATGGTAGAACCAGGATACTGTCAATGGAAAGGATCTTGGAGGTCTTCTGGACACTTCTAAATGCAGGAAAGGCTGGACTGTCCACGTGAAAACAAAGCCTACTACATACACTGAGGCATTTGTCATCACCTCCTGGGCAGCTGCCTGAATTAGAGCTGCAGGTCCCAGGAGGCGAGACTCTGCCCCAGAAGCAGGCTCAACAAAGCCCCTGCAAACACGAGGAATATACGCGTTACTTCCCTCCAGCTCATCAGAGCTACTTGAGGGCAGGCACTGGGCAACCCGGCTTTGCCATCACCCTCAGCAACCAGCTTTGAGGCTTCCTCAGCCAACAGGTGGTCACAGAAGCCCCCCAGCTGCTGGGTCAGTTGCCAGGACTTTGAGATGTCGACAGAGAAAGATAAAGACCAGGAAACCGTTTCTAACACAGTTGGCCCAGAGCAGAGAGTAAATGCCAGGAACGGCCTGGAAGAGGCTATAAAACGAGAATAAAACAGGATGATAATTTATGATGTGCAGTAAAAAGATCTGGGGAAGCTGAGCAGCCAGTGAGATTTCATTTCCCTCTGCTCGGTGGCTCTTCAACCATGCTGAGCAGTTCCCTGCCCATCCAGGCAGCCCCCACATTTTGGAGAGCCAGCCCCCCGTCCCACATGAAGGCAGCAAAGTAAGCCGCGGCTGTCTTCCAGGCCCCATAGAGCCCTCACTATACGGATTCTTCCCTGCAAGGGCATAAGCCCCCCAAGCCCTCAGGGCCCCCCAAACCCTTATAATAAAATCCATTTCCATTGTAGGCCACATTACACGTGGTGAAGCACCTTCCCACCCATTATCTTATTTGATACTTACAGAAACTCTGTGAAGAGCCTCCTGTAGAGATATTAAGAGAGGGGCTCAAGGTCACACAGCTAGTCAGTGGCAAATCCAAGACCTGGATGCGAGACTATCTATTTCAAGATCAAAGTCTTTCTCAAACCCAGCCCCATTCCCCCTGCCTGGAGCCGATGACTTTGAAATTCAAGGTAGAAGTGAAGGCTGGTCCCCATTTCCAACCTCCCCTCCATCCAGAAAAGCCCCAGAGGCTGGGGCCCAGGCCCAGGCCAGAGGGCACCTGCTTTAACTGGCCCTTTGAGCCCCAAGGTGGAGTGGGGCAGTCCCAAAGGGAGGCTGGCAAATCTCATGTCAGGTACACCAGGCCTCACCCCAACCCCTTGACTGGGGCCACATGCTGGTCACTGAGTTTGTGGAGCCCGTGGGCTGCCCCTGCTCTGGGGTTTAGTGGGCTCTCCACCGGGGCTTGCCAGGTATCCCAAGGGGCTAAGACAACCCCTTCCCCACTTACTGCCAGGCGTGAAGTGATCGGTCTGCTGCATGGAGAACACCTCTTGTCCTGTGCAGGGCGGTGGTGTGCCCCCTACCGCTCCCAATCTACAACGTTCAAAGGCAAAGGCAGGCAGCAGCCAGTGAGAATGTCCCGCCACATCCTTCCAAGGGGGTTTGGAAGGTGTCTGAATGTGGGGGCGTGGGGAGGTGCCTGGAAGGAGCGAGAGCCCTGGACATTGCTCGCATTCCAGGGATTCTTTCCTTGGGGTGACTTGGGGACCCTTTCCAGCTTGATAGAGGGGAAGGGGAAGAGTACAAGAGGGCCAGAGATGTTAGAACTCTGGGGCTGGAGCCTGCTGCTGGTTCTACCGCTAAACCACCGTGTAGCCTCAGACAATTCGCCTCCCCGAAACTCACTTGCCTCTCCTTGCCCATCTCAAAGCGCCCTTGGAAAGCTCCAATCTCAGAGGCTGGATATGACAGGCCTTTATAAATCTCCAAGGTCCTTGAATTGTAGGGTGCTGTATCTATTGTTGGCCGAGCAAAGAGGTCACCAACAGGCAACGCTCTTGAGGCCATTTCTGGCCTGTCCCCAGGCCTGTTGGTGCCACCGTATCCCTGCCACATCAGGGGCCTAACCACTCTCCCCCTAGGCACTCCTAAAATGAGGGAAAGCAATGAACTCCGTCATATCAGGCCAAGGTGGAGAATCTGAGGGTCACGGATCCCAGAATATCCCCCCCCCCAAGATGATCACACTCCCCACATGCATCTTTTCTTTTTACTCCTCCTTCTTCCCGTGATCCCACGGGGGAAGGCACAGCCCTGCACTCACTCCACCCTGCTGATCTACCTCAAGCTCACTGTCCCGATCTCCACTCACTCTCAAGAACCGCTGTCTGCCCCGGCACCCGGCATCCTGCTGTCTCTGCTTGAGGTTGCACAGCCCAGCAGCTGGCCGGAGGCCCATCCCCGAGTTCTTCAAGACCGTCTGGTTACCAGGTGTGGCAGCAACTGCCCTGAGTCTCTCTCCACTGGTGTAATTTTCTGATCCACCTCAAGAACCCCAATTCTTCTACCTGACTCGTCACCTCTGTTTAGCTCAGTGAACCTCTTGGATCAGTTGACGCTTAAAAGGACAAGTCTTGGTCAACTCAGAGCACAGAATCTCAAAAGTGACTTTTCAGGGGTGTGGATGCCACCACCAGGGGCTTGAGTGCTAATTTCCCCTTGCTCTCCAGGCACCCAGGTCCTCTCCTGCTGAACTCTTAGGTGTCTGACCTCCCCCCCCCCCCGCAACCACTAGGCCCCCAAGCTCTTTTTCTTTCTCTCTGTGACCTCCCCTTCCCCCCACAAAACTTCAATTCCTACTGTGGGTTCACATAGGCTACATAACAGGTACAAAGGAATCGAGTTTTAAAGTAATTTATATGAGGTCTCTGGGCACCGCAAGGACTTCCGGAGGGATAAAAAAACATAAACAATGTGGTGGCCCCTTTGGCAAAGCTCCGCCGTGTGTAACAAACCCTGAGGATGCTCACTGGCCTGCCAGCTTTCTCCTCCTTCCTTTGCAAAAACCACGATCAAAGGATCCCTGATGGAGAACCCACCCAAACCCACTGAAGTCACACCTCCGCAGAGGCGCCGCGTCATAAGAAACCCCTAAACTGTTTCTCGTTGGTCTGGGTATATTTCTCCAAACTCTCCAAGGGAAAAGGACAGAGGTTTCTGTGACCAAACCCTGAAGTGAGCACCCTGGGGTTTCCTGCCAGTCTGGTGATTTGGCATTCTGACAAGCTGTCCGTTCCTTTCCCTCCCCCTCGAGTTCTACAAACAAGACCACCCAGGGTCATCCAGATGCTCCCCCAGCCAGCCGTGGGCACCAGGCTGATCCCCTTCCAGAATAGATGCCTTTCGAGAGCTACTGGCCTCCCTTCGGGGCCTCCGTGCCCTGCTCACATCCAAGGGGTTCCAACATCTGCTCCTTCACTGTCACTGGTGGACTGCGGCCTGGCTTGCTTGCTCCAAGTTAGCCGAGGCGGTTCCTCAGAGGTTGCTTGTGGCTCAGGGTCACAGTGTGCTGGGTTCAGGGGGCCCCCGATCCCAGTCCCCGTCCTCATGGAGCTTACAATCTGGTGAGGGACACAAGACACAAAGACAGCCCCAAGAAGGGAAATCACGCGGGATGCACCTGTAAGGGCCAGGTGCAAAGCCTTCCTGCCGGGATCTAGCCCAGCAGGCTGTCGCTCTACAAACCCTTCCCCCCCAGACCTAGATAGAGACAAACTTCAGTCTAGCCCGGATCTGGGTTGTGGTGGGTTCCTAATTAGTGGGGCCTGAATTAATGAGTCTTCCTCTTTTCGTTGACAATGCAGGGAAGACGCTTGCTGGATGGAGCTGTTCCCCAGACAGGCCTGTCTGGCTCTTTTCCTTCCAGAGCCTACTTAGCCCCCTGCCCCTGCTTCTCTCAACCTCCCTCTGTTTGTGTTCAGCTTGACGTTTCTATTGACGTATTGATCTCCGCTAGGCGAGGAGCGTTTCTGCTGAACACGCTCACTGCTCATTCTGGGGGCCGGAGGGCAGAGCTGACCTCAGCTCTTCAAGTGCCGGGGCTCGAGGGGCAGGCCCGATGGGGGTGCCGTGGACAGGGGCCTCTAGTCTGGGGCGGGGAGGAGCCTCTCTGGCATCGGGATGGAGATCTTGATGGGAAGCGGGGAGACGGTTGTTTGGAGGGACAGAGGCGGGCAAAGCTGCGGCCGCCCTCGGGGGAACGGAGACACCAGGTGGCACAGAGACGCAGATCGACCTTGGAGTCTTTCTATCCAGCTCCAGAACTGAGTGAACACGTGTCCCCATCTGCAAAGGGAGGCTTTTTTCTCCTCGCTCTTTATGCGTACTTAAGAGGAGGCTTCAAATAATATAGGGTTGTCCTTTAAAACCTGTAACAAAGCACGCCAAAGGACTAACTAAGTAAGTGTAAGCTATGGTTCCTCGTCACCGCCACCCAAGGACCTATGAGGTAGCCAGCTAGCCAAGCAGGGTCTTGAGAGTATGGTCCTCTCTCTGGCATCTGGCCAGGAAGTAGCCACAGGTTCACAAAGTGGGTCCTTCAGGGGTCCAGGCGAGGCGCGTTTGTCTTTTGTAGTTCAAAGAGGCATCCCATAAATGTTCTCCCTCGCTGTCCTCTCCAAACTGCCAGGGCTCCATCCCATCATCCGTGTCGTGGAATTTGGAGTCACCCTGGCAGATCTCTGGTTTCTGCACGTACCCCACACCAAAGGCAACATTCAGGCTGGTGAGTGGGGGACGTGCAGGGGGGACCAAAAGGGAGCTACTTCTTTGTCTTTAACTGGTCTTTGCTCCCTCGAAACATTTCCTTTTTCCATTTTTTTCCTGCCTGCTCATATGGACCTTACCCCCAACACCATAGTCTCTCCACTCAAGGGGGAATCATCTGGCCCCGAGTGGGATGGTGTTGAGCCATTCCTTGGTGATAAGAGTAATGTAAGGAGACATTACATGAATTCTGGCATCATGGAACATTCGTGCATACAACCCAGCAGGCTATTAGCAGATTGCTTGTCAGGAAATGCATGTTCTCATCTTAGTGGAGTGGGAAAAAGGCAGGGCCCAGGGCCCACTTCCAGCTCTGCTACCATGAGTGGGTGAGCAGTTACATGCTGCATCCAAGCTTTGGCTTCCTCCAGGTTGCATTCCAGAACTTTCCCCGAGTCTCTTCTTTGGCTCAGACATTCTAAGCTTTAAGAGCACCGGGAACCCTTTTTTTTTTTTTTTAATTTTTTCAATGTTTGTTTTATTTTTGAAGGAGAGGGAGACGGAGCATGAGCGGGGGAAGAGCAGAGAGAGAGGGAGACACAGAATCCGAAGCAGGCTCCAGGCTCTGAGCTGTCAGCACAGAGCCCGACACAGGGCTCGAACTCACAAACTGTGAGATCATGACCTGAGCCGAAGTCGGACGCTCAACCAACTGAGCCACCCAGGTGCCCCCGGGAACCCATTCTTATATTTCAGATAAACCCTGTGAAGAATCACTTCGTCAGAATTACCCACAGAATGACCCACTCAGCCCCCTGAGTGGGCAGGGTCGGAAAGAAATCTGAGTGTATCTACACTATATCCCTGTCATAGCCCTGCACACAGCCATCCCCGAGAGCCAGGTGCAAGCCTAGATGCTTCTGGTCACCCTCTGCTTCCTGGTGGCCTCCACCCCTGGTCTTGTAGAATGAGCTGGGCTTTTTCCACACACTGGCACCCATCAGGCACATAGTTACCCACTGTACCCCTTGCCCCTTCTCCATGTGAAATGTCCTCAGGGTAACCTGATGCAGCCACTTGGGAAGGAGGCCTCCCCATGTGGCACTGTTGAGGCCCCCAACATCCGGGTGTTCATTTTCTCTGAACGCTTAGCTCCCAGTGGGGTTTAGTGTGAAGTGGCTCAAGAACCCAAGGGCAGCGCATCTGATCAGCAAAGGGACAGGAAAGCCAGCCATCCCATTCTTCGCCCACCACCTGCCCCACCCTGACACTCAGGCCCCTCACCCATGCGCCCCAGCCTCTCCTTCCCAGGCCTGGCCCAGCGACCTATCTGGGCCCTCTCGCGCCCCGACCCACAGCACACCCCCACCTGCAAGAGAAGCCCTTTTTGGACATGAACGATGCCACCACTGAAGCGACGAGGACTAAGACTTCTGCAGAGGACAGACCTGTCAACAGTTAAACATGACAGAATGTGGTAGGATTCCTCAGGGGGACAGACTGGTCCGTAAGGCCGGTGGGTTCAGGAGGGAGCACACAGGAAGGTGGTGCTTGAGCTGGGTAGAAGCAGTGGGGTGCGAAGTGTGGGCCCCACGGACTGGCTCGACCCAAGTGGGGCCTAGGGGGAGGGTCAGCCACAAAGTGGGAGAGGAGCAGAACACGCACCACTTTTTTTGATGTTCAGATGCTTGTGCTGCTCTCCTTGTGGGCCCTTCTTCTTTCCCCGGGGACCTGAAGTTGCCATGGCAACAAAGCTCCATTGCAACTGCTGGGGACCAGCAGTAGGAAATGGGGGCTCGGTGAGCTCAGGGTGGAAACCTCCCCCTACCCGGAGGTGTTACTGCAGGCTTAGGGGTGGGGGAGGGAATGTATGCGAGCGAGCGAGCGAGTGAACCAGTCCGGGGTTGGGAAGATGGCTAAAGGAAAGACCTTCTGGTGGAGGGGATAGAAAGGATAAACATCCACAAGAGTGGAAATGGGGCTTTCTCCCCTGCTCCACGTCCCCAGGACCCAGTGGGATGCCATGTTTGAGAACACCAATCACCCACCACAAGAGCTGCAGGGGAACACAGTGCCAAACCCCCTGCCTGACCCCATAGGTGACACAAGCTGAGCTCTACCTCTGGAAGTGAACAGGCTTCTTTGCCTCTGCAAGGAGGGCAGAGTTCCAAACCTCTTCCAGCAGTCCCCAAATTGTCATTGGCTGCCCCTCTCACCAATGTCCATCTTGACCTCCCGACCTGTGTCCCGATCCCATCTGAGGCATCCACGGCATCCACGTGCAGCAAAGAGGGTCTTGAAGTTCTTCTGAGGAATGACTTAGGGCAGAAGAGGGAGAAGTACTATGTGACCTGATGTGGCCCTGAGCTGTGGCCACAGCTAAAGGTTGGGGAGGACGGTGGTCCTGTACCACCAGTGGGGCTCCATGAGGGTGGCCTATACCCCCTGTGGCAGCTTCCCCTCCCTGAGGAGGAGTGTGATGGGGTGATGGAGAGGGCTGGATTGGAGGTATGGCATGTGGTGACGTATGGAGGTATATCTGTGGTTGAAAGGCACCCGGGAGAAGGCCTTGCAGCGGGACCCCTGGCATGGAGGTGGGACCAACGGAAGAGCCCTCCGTCCTGTTCACGACCCCAGTCATGTTTCTCCTCAGCCTCCCTAGCCATGCATTTGAAGATTTCCTTCCTCTGAAGGGTGAAAACCTAGCTGGGTTGCCCCATTAGGATCCCACCAAGATGCAGCACCCTCGGGTTAGTGAGACTCAAGTGTTTCCTTGTTCAGTATAAGTACAAGAAGCCACATCATCCTGCATGTGGAAAGGGAGTTCTCAGCCATTCCTCAGACCCTCCGAGTCCCCGGTCCCCACCTAGATGATTCCATCTCCTCCCCTGGCTCCCTCATCCATCCCAACCCCTACCGCAGAAGTGGGGAAGGCCACCTGGTGACTAACTTTCCATTCTCCTACTGGGGTCCTGCCAGCAATTCTTGGGAGCTTCTGCCTGAATCCCAGCTTGGATGAACAATCCACTCATGTGTCCCCAAATTATTGTTCTGCCTCTGAAGTTGGTCAGATTTTGATTTCTGAGGCCCGGCTGTGAGGAGTGTGCTTACCTCCCGCTTCTATCCTTTCAAGCTTTTGTTCTCAAGACCTTCCCTAAGCTAACTGATACTGCAGAGGAAGGTTGAACAGGGTCAGGGCACTTAACACAGATCTACAGGAAGCAGTGAGGGGCACCGTGTGGGGTGGGAACTGGAGAAAAGAGTCTGTGGTTGAGCCAGGCCTCCCCCCACAGGGGCAGGGGGGGTGTCTCCCCTCACCCCAGGTCTACTGCTGAACCCTCTGTCCTGCTCCCTTGTCATTTCGTCTCCATCACCCCATCTCTACCTCTTCCTTCCAATGATTCTTTTCAGCTTCAACTCACGTTGCTCTTCCCCTCATGCTCCCAGCGCTTCCCAGGTCAACCCTCCGAGAAGCCGGACCCATTTGCCCTGTGTCGTCCCTTCTCCCAGGCCACATCTCAAGTTGACTTTCCTCAATGGTCTGCCCATAAGTCAGCTGGGACCAGGCATGGTGCACGGGACTCTGGCTCTCTCTGGGGTTGGACAGTTGTCTTTTGAAGGAACCATGAGCGTGACACAGCCGCAACTGGCAGGTCTACGAAAATTCCATGAATCTGACAGATGCCCACCGAGCGCCTATCACATGCCAGGCGCCGTTCTAGGCCTCGGGTATGCCATGAGGTCAGAGCCCAGCCCGGCCTCTACCATTCTTTTGCCAGCGCTCTGGAGTCTGGCAGACTCTTCCCTAAGAGATAAGAGATGGGCGGTGTCGGGAGAACACAGAATCTTATGGGGGACCCAGCAGAGGCCCAAGAACTTTTCCAGCCCCTGCTGTTCATTGCGGACAAGGAAACGGCTGTGCAGAGAGGTGATCTAGATAGCCAAGCGCTCCTGGGTGGGGAGCTGGGACCGCATGGCCTGTGTCCGTCTTCATTTCCGGGAAATGTCCACCATGTTTCTCCCTCGACTGGGAGGGAGAAAGGGAAGTCCTGAGCTCCTGATTCTGCAATTCTTCTGCCCTTGCATCTTCTCCCTTTCTCCCTCCCACCCTCCAGGCCTCCCCAGACTGCACCTAGGCTCAGCCAACATGAGTAGGCACGGAGTGGGGGTGGGGGAGACACTTGAGAACCCACCTGCTGAGGAGCCCAGAGCCAGCCCTCGGCCCTCTGAGAAGCCAGATGGGCTACGTCCCTGATGTTTCAGACTCCTCTGCTGTCGGCTCTGAGGCCACTTTCTGTCACCCCGTGTTGATGACCGAGCTTGAGCCCTGAGGCAGGTGTGCTAAAACAGGACCCCGCTGCACTGACGCCTTGCACTAGAGATGCACTAGACTTCCTGGCCCTAAGGTCACATGGGATGTGAGTGGAAATGCTTCTGGGGGGAGTCCAGTCGCTTCTTTCTAAGCCCCAAATCATGGGTCTGGCGTCAGCCCAGTAAACTCCCTCCGCGTTGCTGCCTTTTGTGCTTCCATTCCAAGTCGTCTTTCTGTGCTCTGCTCCTTAAAACTGCCCCTGTCCTTACCCTGCAGCAAAGGTGTCCCTTGTCCCCTCCCCGTCCCTCCCACCTTCCCACCACTCCGCAATCACCTCCCGTCCTCCTTACTACCTTGGTCCAGCCACACCCACCATCCCCAGGATGGACCAACTGGAAGAGATGGAGAAAGAATGAGAAGGAGGGTTGTCCTGACTGCATCCAGCTGAGATAGGGAGGCCCAGGTCTGGGTTCCCAGCCTGGACAGCACCAGGAGACTCTCCTGGAAACTCATATACCCCCGGGGGTGGGGGTGGGGGGAGGGAGCTCGGTCAGTAAGTCTGGGCTGGGCCCACATCTTCAAGCTTGACTGTCTAAATAGGCAAGCCCCCCTCTCATCCCACTGGCAGTCTCCAAAGGGGGAAAGAGAGAGAGAGAGAGAGAGAGAGAGAGAGAGAGAGAGAGGAGAGAAATTGCATTAGGGAACAGTTGCCTATAACTGTTACCAAACTTTTGCAAACCAAGAAACAACAAAGAAGTAAAAGCAGTAGATAATTAAGTACATAATTGTACACACCACTCGTTAATTAAGCTTTTACTCCTCAAACCTGACAGAATCTGCTCATAAGGTGATAGCGGGAGGGAATGCGGCATATGGCAAGCCATCTGCAATACCAACGCCTTGTCGATGAAAACCTCGCTGGCCCACAAAAAGAAGGAGATGCTAAATGTAGTTTTCCGGCGCAGAGCGATTTATCTTCATTCTGGGCAGAAAAGGAGTTGACGGTACTGAGCAAAGATGAACGAGCGTCACGAAGAGCCGAGGGGCTCCGTCTGTGACAGTGACGGTGGCGGCGCCCCCTCCGCACGCGCCCCCCCCCCCCCCCCCCCCGCTGTTGGGTGGCCCCTGCCGGCAGCGTCCTGGGGGCCCCTTCGGTGGCTTGACTGTCTGAGTGCCTGTGCCTTAAGGGCACAGGAAGCGGGGGAAGCCAGGTGGCGTGGCCGGGGCTGGGGTGGGCTCCCCTCTGAAATGCTCCCCGCTCTGCGCTTGTGCGGGGGTCAAAGACCCGCGGAAGCCCGGAGAGGAGTGAAATAATGGGGGGACACTGACGGTCCCCTTGTTTCTCAGCTGTCTGTCCACTGCCTGTCATTCCACCTTGGGAGCTTCTGGTCTCAAGGGTCCTTAACCTGTTGGAGCCTACTTCCTCAACTGTAAAATGGAGATAAATTACCTACCTGGGCAGCTGCCCTGGGCACGTAAGACCTGGGAAGACAATGCAAAAAGTTATTAAACCCTGGGAAGCTTACATATGAATGCAATTGTTGTTCTTAATCTTTAATCGGGAGCCCTGGAGCCTTGAGCCACCTCTAATTCCAGTGAACCCTGCCCCCAGCAAGCAAGCCCAGAGTGAGGGCCTCGGCCCTTCTACCCCAGGTAGTGTCTGTGGCTCCCTTCATTCTAAGGGGCCCTTCCAGTTCAGCTCCTGTGTTCTAAGAATCTGACACAAGCGGCCCTACAGCTGGAGGAAGGGGGGTACCCGGGAGATGGGGCTGTTGGGGGCCAATGGGCAGCTGGCCTCCTGGGGACACAGCAGGGCTGGGGGCATGGACGCAGGCATAGCCCTGCCAGGCTCTGGGCATGCGTCTCTGATCCCCTCCACCTAACTGCTCCTCAGACGGTGTCCCCACCCCAGCGGAGAGGTGGCTGCCTTGGCCCCATCAGTGGGGTCACATAGTACAAAGCATGGTGACTTATGTGTGTGGAAGTCCCCCTCTTCCCCCGTGGAGTCCCTAGTTCAGAACTGCCCTCTACCCAGATTCAGGCCAGGACCCCAGCCATTGACTTCTTGAGTCAGAAGTGGGGGGTGGGTTCCCTCCATCTCTACTGGGGAGGGCATCCATTGGCACTCATCAGTGTCTTTTTCTCTCCACAAGTATTCCAAGAAATGCCTTGTTAGACGGTGGGGACGCGGCCGCCTTGCTTTCGGGCTCCTCACCTCCTACTCCTACCTGCCTCTTCTGCAGGGCCGTGGGCCCGTGGTGGCTCCCTGTCCCTCACCCAAGACTGACCGGACCCTTCCTCCAGGGGTTAATTCTTCTGCACAGGCAGCCCCCAGGAGGCCCCTGTTCCTATCACGTGAGAAGGACTCTGTACAGACCCGAGTCTACTCCCTGGAAGGTAGAGCCTGAGGCTGGTCAGCATGATTGAACTGAGCAGATGATGATCTCTGAGCATCTGCACGGGCCTTTCCTGGACATAGAACGTGGCATTCATTGCTTCCTCCCAGCAACCCCAGAGGGAGGCAGAGAGAGGGGAGGGCGGCAGGGATGAGGGGGCACGGGGACCGTGCACTGGCCAGGGCCCTCCCCTCCTTGAAGGGTGGATAACGGTGTTCATTCCAGAAAAGGCAGAGGGAGCGCCCTTCATACTCAACACTTCACGTCTCAATGGTTTTATTACTTTCCACATTTTTATCAACAAAGGAAGTGAGGCTACACGATCCCCAATATCATCACAGAGACAGATTTCTTAGCTAGAAGGAATCAGAGATAGTTCACTCCCCCCTCATTTTACAGATGAGAATCAGGCCCCCAGGACAGGAGTGACTTATGAAAGGTCACCCAGCAACCGGAGAACTCTCCCTGCCTTAGGACCTCAGCAATGAGCATCGGGCCGAGTGTCTTTGATGAGGTTTTTGGGGGATGACAGTGGGGTTCGTGGGGTCTGGAGCCACGGGCCAAGAAAGAATTCTGGAAGACGTCTTTGGTGCAAAAAAGGCGATTTTATTGAAACACTGGGAGAGCACCCGGTGGGCAGGAAGAGCTGCCCCGGGGACCACAGGAGAGACTGGTTTTATACTATGGGGTTGGGGGTGAGGTAAAGTCCAGGGGAAGTTTCCAGTGAGATTTTCATATGCTAAAGAAGACTCCCAGGATGCTATTGTCAAGCCAAGGTTGTTTTTCCCTCTAGCAAATCATTAACATTAAGACAGGAGTTCCTGGAGAAACGTTTTACTCGGCCAGCCTCAAGTATTTGTCAAGGGGCTGCGGGTTACAAGGAAATTTAGTTCTATCCGCCATTTCCTTCTGCCTTTGTTTCTCACGTCACTATGGAGGGGTGATGGAGACTTAGGTCCTGCCGTTCTAGGATCTCTATCAGTTAACCAGTTGTTTTCACCCTTTCCTTTGTTCCTGGGCAGCCAGGAGTGCGAGGAATATCACACATATCCCACCTGGGGGTGTTGGCGAGTTGGGGGTGGGGGTTGCAGCCTGTCAGCTTGCCTTCTGCTGCCTCATCAGCTTCTGTAAGGAGTCGGCAGGACAGGACAAGCTCGTCTGGCCAACGCTGGGAAGGTAGCCCCCAGGGATGGGCAGATGGCCTCTGTATTTCTGAAAACAAACCCCTTTTTATGTTGCTAAGGGCCAAAGCTCTCTTGGGACATAGTTTTTCTGACCCGCTGGGAGGTCGAAGAGAAAAGGGAGAAAAACTGTGGAATTGGGGCTTGGTGTGGGGTGGGAGGCGGGGGCTCAGGTTCAGTCCCAGCCCCCAGACAGTGGACTGTGGCCCCAAACGACTGAGGAGAGCCCTCTGAAGGCCCCCAAGGCCTGCGCTCAGCTCTGCTCTGGCTAAAGTCTGCCCGGACAGCATCCGTCTCGGGTCTGCCCCGCTGTGAGGTGGCACTGAATCCGCACAGATCCCGGGCCTCGAGGCACCCAGGACATTCACAGGAGGACCCCGGGGCTCCATAGACCCCTCTTGGGGAAGAAGCACATCGGCTGCAGAACCCTTGGCGTGTCTGGGCTGACGGGGTGGAGGAGAGGAGCACTTTTCCGCAGGCTTTGAAACGAGCAGAGTGGTTGGGGAGGACAAAGTGAGGTGGGGTAGCACGGAGCCGGCATTCTGGGACCCTCTGGCCTCCTGCCGGCCTCACTCCTGCAGTTTCAGATGCCCTCCCCAGAGGAGGGCCTGCCTGACGAAGGCCCAAGGTGACAGACAAGGGCACAGAATTGCTGCCGCCCCACCCAGCACCACAACTACAAGCCCCCATCCTAAACACAGTTCCCCCAGGAACGTCTCTCAGCCAGCTTGTCAGGTCGGACAGCCTTCCAGCCTCTCAGGTGCAGCTGGGGTCACCCTGCAGAGAGCGGGCCCTCACCCAGAAGCTCTGAGTAGCCGGGCCCCTCTCCCCGGGCCCTGCACCCAGGCTGGCAGGAGGGTACAAAGTCGTTCTCTTTGGAGCACCTGCCGGCTGCTCTGGGCGGTGGGCCAGGCCCTCTGCTACCCTCTACCTAGGCTCTTCCTGTGCTGTCTCCGAGGCCCAGCCAGGACCAATGGGATGAGTTCTATTTCTGGCAGGGCTCCCTGGAAGCTCCCCGTTTTCCCCTTCCCAGCAGACCAGGAAGGCCCAAGTAGGGGTCTAGGGCTTTGCCCTCAGGACCTCAGTTGTGCAACATGCACCCAGCCAGCCCTCCTTGGCTTCTTCCCCCTCCTACCCTACACCCTATAGCTGTTCTCTCAAGCCTGCTCTAGGAAAAAGAAACTGGTGATCCTACTGCTCCTTCTGAGCCCCCCAAAGCCTGCTGACCAACGCTGGCCACAGCCATCCCTTCCCCGGCTCTCTGCCCCTCCCCCTGTGACCCTGTCCTCCCTGACCACTGTGCCTCTGTAGAAGCCGCAGGGGACATGCCCCAGATTCCTGACGGCCTCCCGTGGCCCCTTTTCATGGGGTGAGGCTTCCTGTTTGGGTCTCCTTCCTCATTTGCAGTTGCCTGTAAATGAAAAATCTGAATAGGTAGGAGGGAGGGGAGAAGGACTGGGCAGGGGCCGAGGAGGTGAATTTTAAACAATGCAGTCATTGGGAAGAAATTTCTCAGGCAAAGTTGGAGATCACATTCTCCAGTAGCAAACATGCTCGCCCGACCCCTGGATGTGGGAGATTAATGGCTGATGAAATGTAGCGTTAATCTCCAAGGATCTTGCTCGGGGATCATATGAATTGGTTGCCCTGGGTATAGTAATCAAGAGGATGGCTTTACGGTACAAATGCTTGTATTCTTTCTTTGTTAGAAGGCACACCGCTTAAAAGGAGAGCTCTCAAATTTCCCTTCTTTGTCTTCAAGCATGAAGGGAACATAATTTGATGCCTTTGGTAGATCCCTTAGAACAATGTGCCTGGGGATAACAGTTCGTAACCTGCTCTCCCACTGCTTCTTACCCAATCTGGACCCGTCAGGCATCTTCAGAGAAAATTCCCAGAAAGGGACCCAGGAAAATTATCCCACCCACCCACCTACCTCTGAATGAGGCCCCCGCTGATCTCCCAGCTGTTCCAGACAAAGTATAATCTTGTGCTCAAAGATTCTCCACAGTCTTGTTTGCTCTTAACCCTCCCTCCCAGACTCTTGGACTTGGAGGGCAGCTCGCCATCCATCCGTCCATCTGTCCATCCCACAGTGCAGAACTATTAAGTGTCCAGTGTTCAGCCTATTAGCACTGAAGAGGGATAGGGTCGGGAATTTCCCAGAGGATCCCAACTGAACATAATTTCATCTAAAAAATGTTTTTAATGTTTCATTATTTTTAAGAGAGAGACAGACTGCGAGCAGGAGAGGAAGACACAGAATCCGAAGCAGGCTCCCCGCTCTGAGCTGTCAGCACCTCAGAGCCCGACGTGGAGCTTGAACTCATGAACCGTGAGATCACAACCCGAGCCGAAGTCAGACGCTCAACCGACTCAGTCACCCAGGCACCCCCATCATTTCATTTTTTAAAGTGAATGGGATATTCCAATAAGTCCACTGATGGGCTTGATCTTTTTTAAACCTTTGGGTGAGCGACTTCAGAGAGGCTGCGGGTTTGATTTCTGTTTTCAAATACATGGTGACTAATGGACACCACCCTACACTCCTGTGAATGGAAAGGTACTTCTGGGTCAGGGTCAGGGACAGAGCCAACTACTGTCCAGACAGCCCCCACCCCATCACCGGGAACTGGGGCCAGGTCACCAGCCTTAGAAAAAGGGACCCTGAATGGCTGGTGGCTCAGAAGGGACAGGCTGGGACACCGGTTCATAGGTTGTAATCTTATAAGAGACCAGTTTCCCAAAACCAGAACCCCAATTAACTGTCCACGTTGAGACATATAACCGTCACGGGCACTGGAGTGTCCCGTTTGTCCATCAGTGCATTCTCCCTGCACATTAGTGGGTGACATGGGACAGTGAGTCCTAACGGGAAGTTTAGGGCAGAAATCAGATCGCAGAGGAGGTCCTGGGAGCTGTATTTCTGGAGTTCTCTACTGAGAAAATACTGACACCAGGCAACACTGCTGCAAAAAGTCTTCAGCAATGAGGCAGAGGGAGGCTTGTGGCCCCGGTAGCATTGTGTGCCCTCATCTGCCCATCATCTGAACTTTCTTCTTGTGCCTGGGGGACCCCTGGCTTCGTCCCAGGCCCCGCCAGTGGCTCACACCTCCCCAGGCTTTGAGCGGGAAGCGACAGATGGGCAATCTCCCCAGCGTTCAGGCCTGTCCATCTGCTGTGCACACTGCAAGGGCTGGGGTCTTAGGGTGTCGGTGGCCTCCTCTGGGCCAGCTCTGCAGCCGAATTTCAGATGCCGTTCCTGGTCAATTGCCTCCAGGCTGCATTCTCTGGCCCTTGCGGAGTTTGAGCTTCCTGGTGTCCTTTAATAAATTCCATTTCTGCTCTTATCCACCAGTGTCATTCTCTGTGACCTGCAAATAACCCTGCCTGATAGATGACCCCTTGGTGCTGCCACCTGTCAGCTGTCCAGAGTCACACAGCCGGTAGATGGCACCTTGGACAAGTTCCCGCTGTCTGCCCTGGGGGCTGTAGATGGGGTGCCACGTTTACATGTAGAGGAGGGACCCATCCCTGCCAGACGTGCTGGCCAGAGCAGGCTTCTTGGAGACAGTGGGCCAGAAGGGTGAGTAAACTAAGTGGGTGAGAGGAAAGGGGATGGTTTTCTGGGGGAAGAGACATTATACCGAGCCTGGCCTTTTGGGCAGTAGAATCGGGAATGGGCTCAGGATCAGGGACATGGCCCCTGTGCCAGTGTGTCACCTCCGGCCCCTGGCTCTGAGATGACAGCAATAGAAAACAGAAAAATGAGCACTTGGCTACAATTAATTGCTAAGATGCAAAGAAAAATTGTTCTGAATATTAAAATTATAGATATAATGCTATTAGGAGCATGATTCAGAGTTTATGAAAACATTATTTATATTGATTTATTCCCAGAGCCATCAAGACTCCTTGAAAATAATTAAAGTTGACATTTCCATTGCTGAAGCTAAATGTTGGTATCATATAATGAATATTACATGCTTGGGATGGGCTGTGCTGTAGAAAGCATTAAACACCAACATCTGGAGATTCCCCCCTCCCCCATTATGAGTTGCCAGCCACCAATGAATGCACAGGCCTCTGGGGCTCTTCGCCTCCTGGCCCCTGGCCCAGACCCCCAGCCATCAGCCACCCCAGGGACTCTTAAGAGCTGATGGGGACATGAGAACCAAGGATGGGGTTCAGCCATGGCTATGAGCCAGGGAAAAGCAAGATCCAGACCGGATGCCAGCCCAGCCAGGCCTTGCAGGAAGAAAGGAAGTTAGAAAGGAAGAGAGGGGTGGGGAGTAAGGAAGACAGAGAGGATGTATGAAGGAGTGAGAGGGAAGGAAGATCTTCCTCCCTGCCTTGGGAAATTCCCCACACTTCTTTTCTTAAGTGAATTTAAAAAAAAATTAATATTTGTTTATTTTTGAGAGAGAAAGAGACAGTGTGAGTGGGGGAGGAGCAGAGAGAGAGGGAGACACAGAATCTGAAGCAGGCTCCAGGCTGTCAGCACAGAGCCCAATGCAGGGCTCGAACCCACGAACCGGGAGATCATGACCTGAGCTGAAGTTGGACGTTTAACCGACTGAGCCACCCAGGATCCCCTCCACACTTCTAGGACCACAAAGCTGCGGCCTCCAGGCTGTCAGCTGAATTACCAATCTCCACTTTCCCTGAGGCAGGTCATGGCCCGGAGGGTCCTCCTTTGTTGATGGCTTTGTAAGAGCCCCTTGTCTCCTCTCAGGAGCCCGGTCTCATCGCCTCACCCTCCAACTTCCAATGGCTGGCATCTGTTCTCTCTGCCCTCAACTCTCCACCAAGCACACAGGGCAGTTGGCCTCTCCTGTTCAGCTTTATAAAACCCCAGAGGAGGGGAGAGATGCCTAAGAGGATGAGCTTCAAACAGCAAGACAGGGACCCCCTGGTGAGTCATGAAATCAATTTCATGGGCTGTGGCCAGCATTACCAAACAAACAAGCACACAAAACCGAAAAATCCAAGTAGAATATATCAGAGGACGTGGGCCGCAGTGACGGGTAAGGTTCCTCAAAACCTTGTTGAAGTAAGTTGACATGCGCGGATGTGTGGGTCCTGTGCAATATTTATTTTTCAAAACAGTTTGAAGTTGGTTTGTTATTCTAGAGTTTCATCCAGACTTCAATGTTTCCATATCAGTTTCTGAAGTGTGGGCGAAAATGGATACCTTCAATCCGTTTGTCTCTGTTATTTTCTATTTTGGTTCCAGGATATACTCCTTAGGGAGGGGATGGACTGCGGAAGGGGTAAAACCAACTTACGCTACACACACTCCCATAAACACACGCACGCATGTGCGTGTGTGTGCGTGCGCCAGTAGAGGTTCAGAATTTATGCTGTCTGCATGTTCTGTGTGTGCATTTGTGGGCCCTGCACAATCCCTGCAGGAAAAATTAGTCAAAGTGACAATATTGGCACCTGGTTTTGTGCTCATTAAAAGCTCACAGACGTGTAAATCACCCACAACAGATTTTGTCTCATTGGTAACTCCCATAGGCAGCGTGCAAGGAGGCAGGAGCCCCATGTCGCCGTCACAGCCAACCCCGCTGCTCTGGAGGGTCATCTGGAGGGCTTTTGGGTGGCAAGAGCCATCGCTGTAGGGGGGCAGGGCAGAGATGGGGCTGGCACTGGGGGATGCTGGAGGGGTGGCCACTCCCAGGAACGCATTGCCCATCAGCCCCACTTTCCCAAGTAATTTTTTGCCCTGGCCCCATTTTTCCTTCGGTAAGCAGAACCCTCCTGCAAGTTCTTCTAGACAGTTCTGTAAATGAGTTGATAATACATCCCTTTCTGCCTAAACTAGCCAAGGAGGAGATTGCTATCTCCAGGCTGGCCTCCACGGGGAGTCGTGGGTGCAGGTAGAGTGCCCGCCTGCTCGTGGACTCCTCGCTGAGGCGATGGGAAGAGCTCCGGGGCCCAGGGTAGATCTTTTAGGGACCCTTGGTTTCCACGCTCTGGTCTTTAGAAGGTCGCGGGGAAACAACTGACCATTGGCATCAGCCATGAGGAAGTCCCTGCCGGAGGGATGAAGCTGACAGGGCTGTGGCAGCAATGAGGACCCCTGAACCAAAGAGAACGCAGAGGAAGGGCTGGGCTCCGCTGGGCATGGGGGGACGGGCTCTTAGCTGCCGATGGCAGAATCCCAGGATTCTTGTTTCAGCAAAAAGAATTTATCAAGGGGGCGCAGACAGCTCACAAAGGCACTGGAGGATCCAAACGGACAAGACCAGCTGAGCTTCCCCAGAACAGCTGCCCACACCACATTCCAGAATGAGGCTTCTGTTTCCTCGAGAAAGTGCTGGAGCAGGAAGCTACCCGCAAATGACCGATCCCGATCGACTCTAGTGAAGTTTCCCCTTCCTCCCTCCCCTCAAAACCCAGTTCCAGGGGTGCCTGGGTGGCTCAGTTGGTTGAGCGCCCCACTTCAACTGAGGTCAAGATCTCCTGGTTCGTGGGTTCAAGTCCCTCGTCAGGCTGTGTGCAGACAGCTCGGGGCCTAGAGCCTGCTTCACATTCTGCGTCTCTCTCTCTCTCTCTGCCCCTCCCCTGCTTGTGCTCACTTGCTCTCTCAAAAATAAATAAATAAACATTAAGAAAAAAAAAAAACACTGTAGTTCCAAATCAAAGTCTCATGGGAGTGCATCGGATGGCAGGATCCTGATCATATCTGGAACCCAAAGGCATCTGGGAAATGTAGCCTGTAGCTTCCCAGCCTCCCAGTGCAGACGGGAAAGCACAGCACAGTGTAGGAATGGATGTTGAATGAGCCAACCCGCCGTGCCCACACATTCCTTCTACCGTCTCTTCCTCCCTCATCAGTCCTGGGGCCATGGCGATCTCCAGCTCCCCATGTGCTTTGAGCAGCGGTTCTGTGTAAGGTGGTCGGGTGATGAGAGCCATAGGGACTGAATGCATCAGCCCAGCTTCTTAGTTACCACCCACAGATATCTCTAAGTAGTTTAAGCGGAAAGCAACTTGTCATGGGGCGTGCGGTGAGTCAGAGTCACTGGGAGGGCCAGACAGCAAGTTTCGCAGCTGTCCACCAAGGAATAGCATAGCGTCCAAAATCCCACCGTAGAAGTGGATTCCAGGGACCCGGCTGCTGTCCCAGCAGACCAGGCGCACCATCTTGCCCACTGTCACTGAAGATACGACACGAAAACTTCTGTCACCGTGGGCCCTGGGATCAGACACACCTGCAGCCACCCTCTCCGCCACAGTTTGCTCTCTTGTCCTCTCTGCTGCTTGGTAGAATGTGGGTCACTCTACCCATGTGGGTAGAATGTGGGTACAGGCCTGTACCCCTGCTGCAAGGGAGTCTGGGAAAGCAAGTGTTGGGATTCCTTAGTGGGAGATGGGGGCTTCTGGAATAGGACCGCTCCCAACTTCTTAGGGTCTGGGTGGCCACAAAGAAGGTCAAACATCACCTCCAAAGCCTAGGCCTGATGGGGGTTAAACCAAGAAACTTGGCCGCTGGGGTGTGGGGTGGGGCCTGCTCTCTCACCTGGGCCTCTTAAATACTCCTCCGCCTCTCGCAGCCGGGGCACACCCTCTTCCATCTTCCTAGCTCTCCCCTGCACCCTGGTGCCAGCCTACTGCCTGGCACATCACGGGTGTTGGCTAAACGTCTGTGAATTGAGCTGAGCCGTCTGCGTAGTTAATCCGCCTGGCTCCTGTCAACACAACACGGGCGTTTGCCTGGTGACGGGGCCCAGCCTGTTTTCCATCCAGCAACTCCGTGGGGAATGAGAAAATCTTGCCTTTGCAAGCTTCCCGTTAACTGTGACCATGACCTTAAAGACTGGAGATGGTTCTGGGACACGGATAAAGACAAGGAGCACCAGGGGAGCGGGGGAGGGAGGAGTGGCAACGTAATACAAACAGCAGCTGGCCTTCATCAGATCCGGTGGGGCGGCCACGTGCACCAGCTGGAGTCAGACCGCCTCCCCCACCGACGCAGGCCTGGGCGAGGTTGTTATCTACCCTGTGCCTCAATTTCCTCACCCATATAATGGGGATGACAAATGCTGGGTGAGGCTCACATTACTGAGTGCAAGGAAAGCCTTTAGAACAGGGCCTGGCCCCAAGAGGAGGATAGCTTTTCAGTGGAGCCTTCAGTCACGGTCACCCGGCAAGCGGCAAGCGTCACACCTGTTTGTCAGGTGAGTTCCATCATTAGCACCTCCCTTGAGTTGCCTGAGGTCACACAGCTAGTGGCCGGCAGACCCAGATTTGTCTGACTGCAGATACTCCAGTCACCCATAGCCCAAGAGAAAGGGGGTGAGCTCAAGCGGTGCGCGCTCCCCCGTCCCCCGGACATCCATACCAATGTGCCTATGACGTGCCCGGCACCACGCTAAGGGCTAGTGGCCCCCGGGGAATGGGCTGAAGACCACAGGAGATGACCACAGTCCGATATTTATAGTCCAGGGTGGTGAGTGATGAGGCAGAGGTGGTCCAGGGTCCTCCCAGAGCCGACCAGGAGGCACAGGCCCAGCCTAGGCATGTGGGAGGACTTCCTGGAGGTAATGGCACCGGGCTGAGCTTTTGTTTAAATTTACTTTATTGGGGTATAATTTGTACATGATAAAATACACCCATCCTAAGCAAACCATTGGATGAATTTTGACATGTGTACATATGTATGTAACCACTGCCCCAGTCAGGATATGGAACATTTTCATCACCCCAGAAAGTTCCTTCATGCCCCTTTTCAGTCACTATTTTCCCACCCCCCACGCAGATGACCACTTTGGCTGAGCTTTAAAAGACGAGTAGAGGAAAAAATAAATTAAAAAGACAAGTAGGACCCAGCTAAAAAAGGGAGGTGGCAAAGTACAGAGAAGTCTAACATCACCATGACTGTAGGAAGCTATAAGCGTTTCCGAGGGAGCAAGCCAGGGGAAGCCAGTGATGTAAGAAGGGGCCTGTCAGAGAAGACATTGTACACTTGGAAGGAGCTGGGATTCCATTCTCGGACCAAGAAACACAAACCCAAATGCCAAAGAAGCTTTGCATTTCATAAACAGGGCTCTAGCAACTGAGAGACTAATTGATTTAAAGGGATATGCCTGGTGCCTGGGAGGATGCTGGAACGTTCTAGAGGGGAGATAATAAAGACATGAACAGGGACAGTGGAGGCAGAGACAGGGATAAGGAGGTGTATCTGAATTTGGGGAAGGTACAAGGAGTACAATCAGCCCCCACCTCCTTCCCTTGCCCACAGGGCCCTGCATTCTCCATGAGCCCTGGTACAGGGACCTCTCCTCTGGCACATGACCTGCCAGGCCATCCTCGGCTCACGTATGTGAGACACACTGGGCAGAGCGATGCTCCTTCGCGGGGGCCATGCTTTCTTTCCTACTTCTCAGGAGCCCCCCACACCGCTGGCAGCATCTGGCACACGGGGAGCCCACCCCGGACATTAACTCACTTTGGAGCAACCGCGGAAACATATTCGAAGCGTTCCATGCAGCCAGTCAGATGTGCGTGTGCCGCACACCCCCTCCGTACCGGGCTCTGACTCGGGCGCTGGGAATAGAGCAAGGAAGACAACAGCGTCCCCGGCCAGCCCCTTCCGAGGCAGCCAGGAACATGTCACTTACAGGTGAGCGACTTGGTGGCCCTGCCCCCTGGGATGGGTGGAGGGGAGGTGCACACCGAGCAGATGATTTGTCAAACACAGAGATGAAAGGATAGCGGGCAGTGCTGGGGGGGGGGGGGGCAAAGTAGGGTGAAGCAGAGACAGAGATGGCGTGATCAGGGATGCAGGGGCCACCTGCCTAGAAGGTGACCTGAAGGGACCAAGCTATGGAGAAGTCTGGGAGGAGAATGTTCCAGACAGGAGCAGACTTTCAAAGGCCCAGGGGCAGAGTGTGGCTGGTGTGGCTGAGGAACAACGAGGGGTGAGGTGAAGCAGATTCTTAGGGCCCTGTGGTCCCTCAGGAGGACTTTGAATGAAGACAAGAGCTACCACGGGGGTCAGAGCCGAGGGGTGGAATGGTCTGACCTAGGCTTGAACCAGATCACTGTGGCTGCTGTGTGGAGGGTGGGGCTAGGGCAGCAGCAGCAAGGCCAGGCTATTGCACTCCCCCAGGAGAGACCAGGCACAGCCGAACCAGAGGGGAAGCAGTGAGATGGTGAGAAGCGGACGGTCCTGGCTGACGTCTTGAGGTGGCGTCTGGGAGCTCGGTGATGGACTGGGAGTGGGGTGGATGAGAGAAGGCAAGTACAGCTCCAGGGATGGGGTCTGACTTGGGAGGATGGAGCTGCCATTTAATGAGATGGAGAAGCTTCAGGAAGAGCAAGGTAGGGTTTTTTTGGGCGGGGGGAGGGGGTTAGGACTGTGTGTGCAGGCACACCAGCAGCAGTTACCATAACGGCCGGCAGGAATGCAGTGCCCTGCACGGGAAGGTTGGTCCTGAGTACTCTGATGCTTGATGTCATTTAATCCTCTCCGCAGCCCAGGGAAGGACGTGCTGGTTTTGTCCCCTGTGGCAGGAAAATTGCTTGAGATACAGACTCTGCATCCTTTCTGCCAGTTCTTGCCTCCCTACCTTTGGTCAGAGCCCAAGCTCAAAGGGGAGCTAGTTTCTGGGGGTTGGTTGGGGGGAGGCAGAGCCTCTGGTCAGGCTGTAGAGGGGCTTCGAGGTGTCCACAGCCTCCCCCAGAACCCAAAAGCAACAGGGCCCACCGCAACGAAACCAGTTACCTCCATGGTACAATGAATGGAGACACCAGACAGCTACACAATCTTGATGGGAGCCAAAGCATAACTGAGGAGTCGTTCCCTTCTAGAATAGTGAGACTGGGTATGGAGGTCAGATTATCCTGGTCATAAGTGACACAAAACCTGGCCAGAGTGGCTCAAACCCAGTGGTGTGCAGGAGCTGGTCCGCCAGCCGAGGTAGGAGTATTTACACTTTGGGAACCAGCTAACACGACATGTCAGGACTCTCTCTAACCCCACCCCCACCAAGCGTGTTGTTAAAGATTTACTGGCTGACCGTACTGGGATATCCTAGGATAGGACTGACTGTGGGACACCCATCTGTCACCACCACAGCTCAGACTTTCTCTCCCCATCATGTTCTTCCCAGAGTGGCACGATGGCTGCCAGTAGCTTCAGACCCTAGAAGTCCCAGGGCTTCTCTTTCCCTCATGTCCCAGCAGAAGCCCCTTAACTGAGCTTCGCGGGTCCTGCTTGGTCACATGCTCACCCTGAACCAATCATAGCGACCAGGAAGAAGAAAGTGCTGCTGGGCCAGACCTGGATCAGGATAGATGGTATGTGTGTGTTTGCCTGCAGTGGGGACTCCTACAGGAAGCCACACGCTGAGAGAGGCAAAGAGGCTGGTTCCTCAAAGAAAAGCCTGAGGGCTCTCAGTGGAGGAGTGAGTAATGGATGTTGGGGCAGGCGACACCCACAGGGTCTATCACACTTGCCTTTGTAGAACAAATTCATATTAAGTGGCCTAAAGTCACTCAGCCAACTCAGGATTCATGTCACCAAGACCCAGGCTCCTTCCATCATCCTGCTCCGTCCTCCCCCACCCGGGGTCAGCCATGATCACTACAGCTCTGGGCTCTCACCCTACCACCCATGCAGCCAAAGGCCGATTAAGGGGCACAGGTGCTCTGCCCTGGCAGCTTCCGGGTGTGGAGAACCCTTCCGCGGAGCCCCAGCAAGCTTCCCCTCTCATCTCATTGGCCAGGACTGGGTCACATGGCCACCCCTCCACCAATCATTGGTTACCTGCGGGGCTGGCTCTTTAAAACTCCGCCAACTCTGGGGACCGGTCAGCAACGAGGAAGGGGGACAGTGGTCACCGGGGTCTGCCAGGGGGTTGATTACATAGTAGAGGGCAGTGTCCGCCACAGCGAGGCCCGGATTAAAGAGCAGCGTCTACACACCTCCTCAGGCTCAAAGAAGAGTCAGCCACGTGCCTGCTTCCGAGCTGGGAAGGTGAGGAGTGTTGTGGGCCCCCATAGGGTCACACTCATCCTGGTTTGTGCAGACACCTGGTTTATTCCTGTCGTCCCAGTGTAATTTCTTTCTCTCTTTTTTAAATTAATTAATTAATTGATTAATTAATTAATTTATTTATTTTTGAGAGAGAGAGAGACAGACAGAATGTGAACAGGGGAGGGGCAGAGAGAGAGAGAGAGGGAGACACAGAATCTGAAGCAGGCTCCAGGCTCTGAGCTGCCAGCCCAGAGCCCGACCTGGGGCTCGAACTCACGAACTGAGAGCTCATGACCTGAGCCGAAGTCAGACGCCCAACTGACTGAGCCACTCAGGTGCCCCGCAGTGTAATTTCTGATTGCACCCCCTTTCCCTGTTGGAGGGGTCCAGAAGGTGGATGCCGGGTTCCCTGTGAGACCAGAGCATAGGGAGGCTGAGGAGATCTCCAGGAAGTGCCTCTGCTGGAGTTTTCCAGAGGTGTCTTCAGGTGCCCAACCAGGCAGAAGCAAGGGGCTTGGGGCTGGGGTTGAATTCCCCACCCTGCGCTGAGAGCCTCCCCTGTCGAGGTTCCTGTGTCCTGCCCTGAGGCGTTCAGACACAGCCTGGTGATATCTACCCCAGGGACCAGGCCCTGCCTTCCTCAAGCCTCATTCCTGATCCTGACGCACACAGTGCCAGCCCGCAGGCTGGGCTGGATGTCTCGGGCCAGCACGAGGTGGAGTACAGAAGATGGTCGGCGGCATAAATATGGGGGTGTCAGATGGCGGCATCCATGTCTTTGTTGGAAACACCAGAAAAGTCTTTGGGGGAGGCCGTGCAGGAGCAGTGAGCAGCAGAGAAGCTTGGGACCATCTTTGGCAGTATTTTCCAACTGTACCTTGCCATCCAGGAATGGGAGAACCAGCCTTTTGGCAGGGGTGGGGGTGGGGCAAGTGGGGGGAAGGAAAGAGAACACAAAATAAAAGCATAACACATGTAGTAAGAGAAACTTCAGGGGGCGCCTGGGCGGCTCCATCGGTTGGGCGTCCGTCTTCGGCTCAGGTCATGATCTCACAGCCTGTGAGTTCGAGCCCCGCATCTGTGCTGACAGCTCAGAGCCTGGAGCCTGCTTTGGATTCTGCGTCTCCCTCTCTCTCTGCCCCTCCCGGCTCCCACTCTGTCTCTCTCTTCTTCAAAAATAAATAAACATTAAAAAAAAACCCAAAAACTTAAAAAGAGAGAGATACATCAGTTAGCAAAATTTTGTCTCAGTTTTAGGTTTTATAAATATTCATATTGTATGTGTTGCGTCCTGATGTTAAATGCATTCCAAAAACATTTGGAAAATAGTAGCTCATTCCAACCCCAGAGAGGCAAAGTGATCTGTGCAAGGTCACACAGCAGACCAGTGTGAGGACCAGGCAGCGAGAGGACCACTCGTTGCAGCCCACCCGTTGGCTCACCCGTTGGCTCAGCAGCTGATTTCGGCGCTCCTGATCTATGCCTGCAGGTGCTGGATGCTGAAAGAGGACTGCTTGCATGACTAAGGCACAGAAGCCATTCTAATGCAAGCAGTGTGTGCGGAGCCCACGGGAGGGACATCTGGCCCAATCCCCAGTGGGGGATGGGGACTGGGAGTGGGAAAAGGCAAGGGGGGGGCATCAAGAAAGGATCCCTAGAGGAGGGGTCTGTGTGGTTAGATGTACATGTGTTCACAGAGTGGAAAGAGCCATCCAGAGGCTCTTTTTTAGAGGGCACGCTTCGGACAAAAGCAGGGGAAAGGGGGTGCAATGTGCTCTTAGGGGGACTGGAGAGGACACTAATCTGAGTCTGGATATCATTTTGAGGATTTACTCCCTATACTCTGAACTCCTTTTCAAGGCTCTGCTTTCTCCCTTCCCCATTCCCCATCTCTTTGGCTCCAGCTGGGGAGGGGGACCCCCCCCCAAAATAGCCAACAACTCTAGGCCGGTGTGGACCCTCAGCCCAGGCCCTGACCTCTGGCTCCTGCAGGCCCCTGTGCGCTCTCCACTCACGCTCTGGGCCTCTCGCCACCCAGCCTACCCAGTCCCCATCTCCAGCACTCCTGAGGACGGGGATGGTGCCCCTACAGAACGTGGGAGGTGAGTGGTAAACACTGAGTGAGTGGACACAGGTCTGGAGGGGCTTTATGCCTCTCTGCACCCCAGGCTCCTCACCTCCTAGGTTTTAGCCCCCCTTCTCAGACACCCTGGGGTCTAAAACCTAGGACGGCCTGGGGCAGGGTGAACTAGGTCCCCCTAGCACCCATCCCTTCCTGGAGGGGTGGCTCTGCTGTCTCTCAGCACCCCACTGGAGACATCGCTGGGCTTGAGGCAAAGCAGGAGGTAGGAAGAAAGACTAATTAACGCAAAGAGTACTGGACTGGAGCCCCCCTATCGACAGCCCACAAGCTACGAGATGTGCAGCCAGCGATTTCCCTACTCTGGGAAAATCTGTGCCCCTGGCTACAAAAAGAAAGTTATCTAAAGTCCCCATGGGCCCCAGAGGCTGAAGCTCTTCCTTAAACACAACCTCTTCCTCTTTCGAAGCTTCTAACCGCAACCCCGTAGCTCTCTGCAAAATCCTCGGGCAACAGTTTGCTCCAGACTGAGAACCCCTGAGCTGGAAGCAAGACTCCACTCACCCTGGCTCCCTGGGCTCTTTCCCAGGAAGTCCCGCCCAGGCGGCTTTGATGGAAGTACTAGGGACAGGGTGCTAATGGGCTGTTGATGAAGCTCCTCTGCCTGTATGAGAGTTAATTACTCCGGAGGCCAGAGAAGGATGAATACTTCATAAAGCTGGAGCCACCTGTGAGTGAGTCATTCGTCCTCCATGGTTGTAAGAGAGAGAGTGATGGGACGGCTCAGAAGATGGGGGTCCCCAGACGCTCCAGGAGCTGCCTCTCACTGCACACCCAGAAAGACCTCTTCCTCTCACCCCCACACCCGGATGCGACTTGGCCCGGCTCACTAGGGGACCCTGGCCCCTCCCCTCCCCTCTCAGACCGGGTGGCGTGCTCTGACCTGCTCTGACATGGGCATATTCACCTGCGCGGCATCTGCCAGGACCCAGCCCTGTGCCCTGTCACCCAGGGGCTTGGAGGGAGGTTTGCAGGGGGGCTCAGAGGCCAAGACCTCTGCCTGCCACAGGAGGCAATAGCCTGGGAAAGAGAATAACCATAGGCATGAGAAACTCCCAGCCAGGCTACAAGCAGTCAACCCAGGAGCATCGGCCATTGTGGGCTGGAGACGTGCGCATGGGCACTGTGGTGTGACATTTCCCTGACTGTCACACACACACACACAGCCGCAGGGTGTGGGTGGCAGATACCCTAGGGATCCTCCTCACCCAGCACTTAGGTCTATGGCAGTTCCAGGGTACCATGAGGGCTTGGTCAGAGCACAGGAAAGAGGGGACTGGCCTTTTTCCAAAGACAAGACTGTCCTACAACTTCAGCTTCCTCGACTGCCCCCCTGAGCCCTCAGAGCCTCCTGAGAGGCTCCAGAGGTTCCCTATCTGGAGCGGCCAACTCATCCACCGCAGCAACCATGGCCTTCTCCTAGCTTTCTGGTAGGAAGTGGGGCTGTAGGTAGGTAGGAGTGGGGTGGGGGAGGGCAGCCTCCTGCCTGCCTGCGAGCTGCTCCTGTGCATTTCTCACCTGCTCAGAAAGCCAGGGGTGGGGGGGGTGGGAGGCACTCCTGGGAATGCCCCCAACACCTCCCCCCACCAGCCTGGAGGCCCTGAAGCAGGCCGACCTCTCTGGGGATGGTCCCTCTGGCCCCCTCAGTCAGGCTCAGGCAGGATTTCAGGCCAGGCCTCAGTGGAGCTGAACCCCAGCCCCAGATGAATTTGTCCCCCCACAGGACACAGCGATGCCTCACCCCAGGGCTGCATTGGACCGGTGGGGGGGAGATGTGAGCGTGAGGTACAGCACAGGGGACCAGAGAAGGAGGGGGGCTGTCCCTGGGGGGAGTCTCCCACTCCCGCTGCCCTCCCACCTGGACCACGGCCTCTTTGATTTTCACATCCTTCCAAGACTCTAAGACAACCTTCATTTCCAGGAAACGGTCCCAAGGGGAGCACACTTGTTGGGGTGCAGACACCCACCCTCCGGCCTTCTCCCCGAGACTTCATCCCCATCTCCACCACTGTCCTTCCCTTAAGTCCATCCCTTCCCCTCTCAGGACCTGAGTCTCCTCATCTGTAAAATGGGTGCTTTGGGCCTGTGATCTCTAGGTTCCCCTCCTGATGCCCCCGCCCCCGAGGCTGCTTCCCTCTGGGCGAACTGCATCCTCCTGGATTCCATTTGGCTCTGCCACCAGCTGGGCCGCCTCAGGCAGGATTTCAGCCTCTCTGAGCCTGTTCACTCCTTTTGTACACCAGGGTAATATCCTTCGCCCTGCTGCCCGGGGAGCCTGTGTGAGGATTAAATCTTACCACGGATGAGAATGAGCCTTGAAACCATCAATGAGCTCCCTGCAGATGTGTGATAGAGGGATTGCATAATTCTGGGGTCTCAAAGTGACAGCCCAGCTCTGTTTTGTTTGGCTTGCCCAGTGTAATTTCATATCTGAATGCCATTAGTCAGGGAGTGCATTGTCCAATATGCCCGAGGCCTCCGCACTGCCTGCTCTTTTAGACCAGCCAGCCCTGTCATAAGGCTGCCTGCGTGTCCAGCCCCAGTTCAGTGGTATCAGAGTCCCCACTCCCAACCAAAGGCTTCTGGGGTCCTATGGGCACCTCCCAATAGAGAGACCACACAGCTGGGGCACACAGCTGCTTCTGCCCCCTGCCGCCTGCTGCCATCCCCACACCTTCCGATGCCTGGGCGTCCCTAGCCTCCTGGGTCCGTGGATACAAAGGGGCTCACGGGTGCTGCCTCCAGCCACAGCTTATGACAGATTGGTCCCATGGTTCTGAAATGGCTGCAGAGTTTTCCCTTTTTCTGTTCAGAAATTTGCCCAGTCTCCCCCAGCCTCGGCCCCCAATCTGTACCCTGCCTGTGCTCCTCAGACCTTAAAGAATATTTAACCACCTGTTAAATGATTTATCCTATTGAGGCTTCAGAGCTCAGGGCATCTCACGGGCCTCCTCGAGAATTAACTAGAGCCATAAATCAAAGCGACATTTGAGAAATTTCCAGCCGCCCCAGACAGCAGGCAGTGGCTCGGGCCCAGACAGGGGAAATGGCATTTAGATGGGGGGAAATGGCATTTAGGACGGAGAAGCAAGAGTGCCGGCTGGGAGTGGACTCCAGGCTGGCTCGGAACTAGGTGGTGGGCCAAGGACGTCCTGCTTCTAGAAGGCTCTGTTGGGACTGTTCTCGGTTCTTTGTGTCACATGCAGGCAGCGCCTCAACCCTTCACGTGTACAGAACCTATGGTCGGCAAAGAGCTTTCCCACCTGTTGGCCCATCTGACTTCAAAACAGCTCAGGAGACTGGCCTTCCGGGGTAGAGGCAGCCTTGACTTGTGCCGCCCCAAGAGTAACAGGTGTGGCGGGACACGGGGACCAGACAGCGACTTGAGTCAAGGCACAGTGGTAAAAGGACCAGGTAAGGCTATGTTCGGATTCTGGGTGGGGATTTGGGGGCAGGAGGGAAGAAGAGTAGGAAAAGTTAACTGATAATGAGCCAGGCTGCAGAGACGGACCCCGCAGTTCCCACAAGAACCTAAGGAGGTTGGGAGGTAGTTATTTAAACCATTTTACAAATGAGCACACTGAGGTTAGCTGACATGGCCAAAGTCACGCAGCCAGCAAGTGTCAGAACCAGGAGTTTAACCCAGACTTGCCTGACTTCAGATTCTGTTCTTTTCTTCCCCATTATCAGGCCTGCGAAAAATAAAATCGAAAATGTACTGGGCACTTGGCTGTTCGCGGCATTCCGCGAAGAGCCTTACCTGTGTTACTACCTGGAGTCCTTAGGAGGATCCTGGGAAGCTGGTTCTCTTAATCTAGTCATTTTGCAGGTGAGGAAACCGAGGCCCGTAAACCCTCAGCTCTAAGGAGAGGTGTGGGGGCTCACATGCAGGCAGTCTGAACCCAGAGCCTCTGGTCTGTACCCACCACACGGTACAGTCGTCTGTGTTTGGAGGCTCCGTGTAGGAAGCTGGGTAGCAGTACCTTCCAGGCAAGAGTCAGGTAGCTGGACCATCAGACACTGTCTTGGACAGAGGGGAAAATTCTATACATCGAGGGGCTCCAGCCAGATGCTCAAAGGCCAGGGTAGGGCCGGCAGATAGAGCGCTTATAACAAGAAGGCTGCAGGGAGTCTCCGTGGGTCCCATGGGCAGCCCCTGCTATGCCAGAACTGTTGGCAGCTGGCCTCAGGGGGCCCCGGGCACCCAGCCATCATTACTGGCTCTAAGGGAGAAGAGCAGGGCCAGGGCTCCGTCTCTTCTCTATCCAGGAGGTGTCTGCACCCTGAAGTTTGTCTGCAGTGCTGAGGGGCCATCCTGGGCCACCCTCTCTTCCACCCCTTGAGAGTAAAGGCTGTGGGGGCACCTGGGTGGCTCAGTCGGTTGGGCGTCTGACTTCAGCTCAGGTTGTGATCTCGCAGTCTGTGGGTTTGAGCCCCACGTCGGGCTCTGTGCTGACAGCTCAGAGCATGGAGCCTGCTTTGGATTCTGTGTCCCCCTCTCTCTCTGCCCCTTCCCTGCTCACGCCTCTCTCTCTCTCTCTCTCTCTCTCTCTTTCTCTCAAAAGTAAATAAACACTAAAAAAAAAAAAAAAAAAAAAAAGTGAGTAAAGGCTGTGGTCCCAACAACGAGGGCCTCCCCCTCGAGGCTGGGAGCCAGACTCCAGCTAGCAAGGTGCTGCCTCTTCAAGGAGACTCATGTCCTCAATGTCCCATCCCTTGTCCCCACAACCCTTGAAATGTCTTGGAAATGCCAACATCGGGCACCCGGATTTTGTCTCCCATACTGCTCCACCCCAAGAACAGAACAGAAATCCCTTTTTGATTTGTGAGTCCCAGTTGGTGATTTGCAAACTTCCAATTTGGGAGGAGAGATGTAAAAGGGACTTGCATCAGCCTGGTCCCATGGAGGCCCCTGTCCAGCCACTCAGTGGTACGAGGGGGATGGAAAAGCGGCCTGACAACATTAATACCCCAGCAGCAAGGTGGGTGGAGACACCTGCTGGCCAGGGTGGCAGCCTCACCCCCCCCCCCCCCACCATCTCCTCTCACCCTGTCTAAACCCTCTTGAGCCTCAGGATCCTTCACGCCACTGAGGATGGCCTGAGGCTGGTGTCTCCAGGGAACTGGGATGAGGCAAGGCCCCTCATGGGGACCACGGTGAGGAGTCCCTGCAGGCATCAGGCCCTGGTACAAGGTAAGGTAAGGCTGCTGGCCTCCCACCCCCCAGCCTGGCTGGTCAGCCCAGGCCCACCCCACCCCCAAAGAGCAGGGCTTGGACATGCCCCTCCCCCATCTACCCCTTCCCAGAGTGTAAATTCAGCCAAGTTCACAAGGAGACCAGCGCCCCCTAGCGTCTACTCAGGGCACATTCCAGGCTCCCTAGGCTTGAAGCCACTCTGGCTACTGGGAAAAAGGACGAGAGACACCCCAAGCGGCTTAAACACACTAGTGAGGCAAAGCAGGGTATGTTCCTGACCCCACCTGCCCACCCTGAGGACTCATGCTGCCCTCTTAACAACCCCGCCCCCTCTGAGCCCAACCACTCTCCCCCAGTCAGACCCTCTCACCCTATGCCTGTTTCTTAGGCCAGACCCCAGCTTGTCTTGACTCAGAATGTCAGAGCCAGAAGGGCTCAGGGACCCAGTGTCTTCACAGACATGAAGACTGAGGCAACAGGGGGCAAATGATGCCAAGGTCTGCATCCCTGGCACACAGTGAAGGCTCCTTTGGGCGAGCAGCCAGCACCGATTTGCAGAGGCCCAGTGTGGCTGTCGTTGGAGTGACTTCTGTGGCCGGGCCTGCCCCCTGGCACTGGCCCCCCAGCCCCACCTCCCCCAGCCACCTGTCCCTTCACCAGGCTGTGGGCCCTGCTGGGGCTTGCCTGCTTCTGCCACTGGGTCCCCTGAGAGATGACCTAGGAACGGATACGTGGACCGAAGCATCGCAAGCAGACCGAGCAGGGAGTACCTAGACCCTGAAACCGGAGGGAGGAGGAGACGCTGCAGGGCCACAGCAAGGCCTCTGGGCTGGAGCAGGGGGAGCGTGCCGGGCCCCTGAGAGTGGGCTCTTAGAGCTGCCACTCTGAGTAACAGCATCAGAACACCCCTAGTACGTGGAAAGGACTCAGGGGCTCCCAGACAAGGGAAAGAAGAAGGTCCTTCCCACATCAACCATTTCCTGTCCCTGCCAAGAGAGGGGATAGTCTAGAACCTTGTGCGGGAGGGGATTAGGGGTAAGCATGATGCACCTCAGACCTTAGACTTGAGGCCAGAAAGAAAGGCCTGGCCTCTCCTCATGGCTCTGTCAGTGGAGCCCCAGGGTCACCTGCCCCCAAGAGTGGCTTTAAGAGGGTGACAGGCTCTGACAGCTCAGCAGGTCTCCAAGCAACATGCACGTGGGTGCCCAGCCCAGCTCTCCTCCCTCACTGCAGGGGTGCAGGGTCCTGGGCTGGGAGCTGCTCCACGGAGGTGGCAGAGTGGCTGGACTCACCCTGCCAGATGGTCTTTTGAGGCCCTGGGTGAGCCGGGGGAGCCAGGAGGTCATGGTGGGGGTTGGGGTCCTCCCCAGTGCCCCTCCAGAGACTCAGAGGCCGCTCCAGCTTCCTCTCTCCAGCCCCAGGGCTCAGGAGGAACGAGGGAGAGGCACAGTCTGCAGGCAGAATCTGGGAGCACAAGCTGTCATTTGGGGGCACGGCCGGAGAAGGCTGATCTCCTGTAGAAAGCAAGAGCCACCCAATGCCTGACACAAATGTTTCCTAGCTTATGGTGGCTTGTAGGCTGTCATGGCGATTTTCCATCACTGCTCTCCTTTGCTTGTCATTATCAAAGATCCACAGAGAGCGTTAGCAGCAAGCATGGCACAGGAGCCGATCCTGGCACTGTGGCTAGTGTCGTTCTATGACAGCTGCAAGAACACAGGACGGAGTGACGGCCCCCCATCCCCAGACCAGGAGGCTGAGGCCTAATGGTGCAAAATGCCCAGCCCGGGGCCCAGCGGTGGGTCAGGGCAAAGGCCGGCCCAGAGTTCCTGGTCCCAACTCCCTCTTCCTGTCCCTCCCCAGGCTTCCGCAACTCCAGTCTTGGCCTTTAACGCAACAGACCTACATGCAGACCCCAACCCTGACTGACCCCAGTCCTTAAACAAGCAACATTCAGAACACAGACCCCAAACAGGGTCTGAAGTTTTGAGCCTAACCCGAAATTGACAAGAGTCCGGATTCTACCCCAATTCCAAATCAGTTTCGGTCCCTAAAGCGACCCTGACCCCAGTCCTCCCCGTCCCTCTCCAGTCCCAGCTCTGGCCCCAGGTGTATGAACGTCCCATTCATGCCCCATGACAAAACCCTGCCTGGGACACAGGCTGGGTCCAACTCCGTTCCTGCATTGGGGTCAGAGAGATTAGACAACTTGTCTTAGGTCATGCAGAGTGAATAGCGGAAGTGAGCCCGGAGCCCAGGTCCCTGAAGCTCTGGGGTTTCTTGGCGTGAGTGGGTAGCAGGAGACCTGGAAGGTGCTGGCGGGGCGGTGGCAGTGACATGGCATCTGGAGAGGTCAGCTGTTCCGTGATTGCTCATCTCCATTTTAGAGAGGAGAAGACTGAGGCCTAAGGGGAAACCCCCAAATCACGTATCAGGCCAGCGGCAGAGCAGGGCAAGAGCCCAGGTCCCCCGGCAGCCCACCCGGGGCTCTCTCGCTGCCCCACACTGCCCTCCCGCCACTCTGTAGCAGCTGGGCTGTGAGTCGTTGTGGAGGAAGAAACGAAGCAGGAGACTGTACAAGATCACGGACAGTGGAACGCCAGTTTCTAGTCCTCACACCTACAGAAGTGCTGGAAACGTCTGCCTGCCCTCGGATGGCCGATACAAACTCACAGGTGCCTTTAACTGGGAGGCTCTGTGGGCCTTGGAGGAGCCAGCCCTGGAGACCCCTGTACCCACAGCGGGGTGTTCATCAAGTGAGCCGCCTGCCTGCACCCCCATTTCCCATATGCGCAATGAGACCTTATAGCTATGTCAGGATGTCGCCAGTATTAGGATCGGTTGAGGGATCCCTGGCTCATTGTAGCCTCAGGACCTCAGTTCCCTCCTCTGTCTCCCCCACCCCGTCTCTGGGGAGTTACCTCTGGGCAACCCTTCTCTCCCCCACCTGCCTCTGTAGCCAGCAAATCCCTTGGGACCATGCACTCTGCTCTCAAATCTGGCCTGAAGGAGTGGCTTGTTCACACCAACAGTGGTGAGGTGTGAAGACCGATAACCCTGAATCCTCAGGAATGACTGGAAGGCCAACCAAGAGTATTCAGCCCTGCCCACCTCTGGAACATTCTGGTGGGCCACTCAAGTGTGGCTGGCAAGTCCCCAGGGCCTGAGTGGAAACGCCAAAAATTTGGAGTGAGCCTGGAGGCCGAAGAATGAGGAGTGATTTAGGGCCTGCACCTGCCGTGGGGCCGAGGGGCCGAAGGGCCGAGGCAGGGGCCCCCGGGGTGGAGGTCCAGGCTGGGAGCACACAGTGCTTGGGGCCCAGACAGAGCAGCAGCCAGGGTTCCCGGACAGGCAGAGGGTAATCCCACCAGGAGAAGGCAAACGGCCAGATGGCAGAGGGAAGGCACCGGCTGCAGCCTCCGCTGGGAAAATTCATTAAGCCTTCAATTAGCGCAGGCCTGCCCCTGTCGGCTCCAACGGGCGCCTGGGGCCCCGGCTGCCCTGCCCCAGCCAGGAGTTAATAATTCACCCTCTAATGAACTCAGCCTGGAGACAGCCAGAACCACCCACCTACCCGACTGCCCGCATGCCAGGGCTCTGGGCCGGAGGGAGAGGTGGGGGCGCCTCTCTGGTTCCCCTTCTCCTCCGGGAGTCAAGTCTTACCACAGGCCAGCTGGAGGGGGGCTGGCACTGCAGACCCCTCACCCCTGGGGACCTGTGTGTCCTCGTCCTATTCCCGGAAAGGAAGCAAGCAACCAGAGCCCCAGTGTGTCAGAGCAGAGAGGCCCCAGAGGTTTCAAGTCTGCTGTGCCTGCCACTGTGTAGGGTGCTGGGGACAAAGATGAATTAGAGCCCAGCCCTGCCTTCCAGGAGCTCACTGTCAGCTGATGGGGCAGGAAGCGGGGAGGAAATAGACCTGTAATGGTCTCAGCTGAGGACTGGAGGAGAGCTATTCCCAGGTGGCCAGGTGAACAGAGAGGTTGGGGTCCTATAGTCCTACCCTTTGTTTTATGGGTGAAAACCTAGGGCCCAGAGAAGGCAGGTGACTAGCCCAAGGCCACACAGTTATTACAGGCCAGGACCAGAATTGGAACTCAGGCTAGAACCCGCCTCTGAGGCTATAAAGAGTGTACCTCCCCATGCCGAAGAAGACAAACTGAGGTCCAGAGAATCACTTAGTTGGGACATCGAATGGACCCTCCTGGTGTCCATGCCCCGACTTGAGAATGGCTGGCCCTCCGAGGGTCATCTCACACAGCTCACCCTCTGGCAACTATTGCCCGAGAGTCCACACTTCCTTTTCTACCTAGAGCGCTCTGGCGAGCACTGGCTCCTCGAGTTCACGGGCTCCTCCTGCCCCTTCCGCCGCCCCATCTCCTGCTCAGCACCCTGAACCATTACCCCAGCACCTCAGGGCCGACGGGGCAGCCACCAAGCGTGGCCCGGTTCCACCTGACGCTTTCTAGCACCGGCCAGGACCAGGTCAAAGCCCGCAGCCCAGACACGAGCTGCACCAGAATCGTCCAGGGAGCTGTTTCAAATGCAGACTCCCTGGTCCCACCCAGGACCCAGTGAACCAGAATCTCTGGGAATGGGTCATAGGAATCTGCATTTCAAATAGGCTCTCCAAGGCTTTTCATAAATGTTATTAGTGGATACGTGAACACAGAAAAGGGTACCGGCCGGAAGTGGATTGCTTAATGCAGTTTCACAAAGCGTACCTGTGGATTCTGCACCAGATCAAAACAGGGAACATTAACAGGCCTTCTGAAACCCCCCTCATGCCCCCTTCCAGTCACTAGCTTCCCCGAAGGGTGTCACCGTCCTGACTTCTAACAGCTTAAATCAGCCTTGCTTGCTTTTGAGCGTCTTATGCATAGAATTATACAGACATTTGCCTTTTCTGCTTTTTTTTTTTAAAGATATTTTGTTTTATTTTTATTTGAGAGAGAATTAGTGGGGGAGAGGAGCAGAAGGAGAGGGAGAGATAGAATCTCAAGCAGGCTCCACACGCAGCAGAGAGCCCCACGTGGGGCTTGATCCCACGACGCTGGGATCATGACCTGAGCTCCCCCGACTGAGCCACCCAGGCGCCCCTCCGCTTGACAGTTTGGGAGGCCCCCTCACACTGTTAGGCACAGTTGTGGTTTATCTACGCTCACCGCCGAGACGTATCCCAGCCTGATTGTGCCACGTCTCGTCTGCGTTCTGCTGGCAGCGGGCATTGGGTCGTTGCCAGCTTTAGGATAGGGTGGCTGTGAATATTCTGTTCCCTGTATCTCTGTGGACACTTGCATGCGTTCCTGAAGGGCACACATCTACTACGAGTAGAGCGGGAGTGGAGATGTTGTATTGCAGAGTGTGTTTGCGTCCGGATTGCATAGATGTTGCCAAGTGATTTTCCAAGGTGGCCGCACCAACGCAGACTTCCGCCAGCTCTAGGAGTCCCACTGGATCCGTATCTTCGCTGGCGCCTCGTACATTTCTCTCCCTGTCTGAGCCAGTCTGGTGGGTGTATCGTTTTATGCTTCCACTTGCATTTCCCTGGTGACTAATGATGTGGAGCACATTTTCTTATGTTTATTGGCCATTTGGGCATCCTCTTTTATAAAGTGCGTGGTCAGATCTTTTGCCAACTTTGTAATCCAATTGTCTGTCTTTTCCTTATCGATTTATAGGAGTTCTGTATACATTCTGGATTCTGATCCTTTGTTGGATATATGCATTGCAAATATCTTTTTCAACTTGGTGCCTTGCCTTGTTACTCTGGTGTCTTTTTTTTTTTTTTAGTTAATTTATTTATTTCGAGAGAGAGAGAGCAAGCAGGGTACAGACAGAAAGAGAAGGAGACAGAGTCCCACTGTCCGCACTGCCAGCACAGAGCCCAGCGGCGGGGTTCTAAGAACCGCGAGATCACAACCCGAGCTGAAATCGAGAGTCAGGTGCTCAATCAACTAAGCCACCCTGGTGCCCCTCTGACTGAGGTCTTCTGATGGACAGAGTTTGGGGGTTTTTTTTTTTATTTGAATATAGTCTGAATTATCCATTTTGTCCCTTTAGGGGTAATATTTCTCGTGTCCTGCGTCCAAGTGATTTTAAGCATATGAAAGTTTCTGGAATGGGAGTGGAGCCCCTCCAGGTGGACAGCAGCCCTTGCTGTTTCTCAACACCACTGCCTTCTCGGAGACACAGAATTCGCTTCATCATACGAGTACTTTACCCGGCTTTCAGACACTTTATGCGTTACAACAGACCGCCTGTGGGCACCTGCTCGGCCTGTGTCCCTTGGAGCTCATGTGCTGAGAATCGCTCCTGACACAGGCGAGCTATGGTGTGGTGGCAGCGTGGGCACACGCCCTCAGCACCCTGGCCGCGGGCATTTGGATGGGAGCAGACACCTACTGCACAGAGCCCTTCAGGCACTCTCTCCTGGGGGGTTGGGATTGGCCCTGGGGGCACTACTCCTAGTCCAGACAGAGACCGAGAGAGGAAGAGGTGACCGGAACTCGGGAGCTGAGGCTGCCGCGGGAGCTACGGTTGGCTCATCTGGCCCCACACCCCTGGCAGCCGAAAACACGGTCTGTGGAGGAAGACACAGGAAGCAGACGTGCAGAGAGAAGGAGAGATGGAGGACGGGGTGTGGACACGGCCAAGGTCCCCCTTCTCCTTCTGGTTTTTGGCCCTCACGCTGCACTTCTGGCCCCGGGAGGTCCCTGAAGACCCCCAGCATCTTTCCAATACATTCCCCTTCTTATTTAACACGAATCCTGTTTTTGCCATCCAGAGAGCCTTCCCTAAGATATGCTTAGCATCTTGAAACTTCAGAGCCATGGCTTCTTCCCTTTGCAGAGAAGATGAAGAAATGTAGACTGGAAAGACTGTAAATGCTTTCCCCCAAACCTGGCTGCCACTAAGAACCAAAGCCACGACTCCAGCCGTTTCTACGTGGCTCTGATCTCTCTACTGTACAGAGCTGTGCGTGCTGGGCCTGTGATCACGGTTTCCCAAAATGTGTTCTCTGGAACACTGGGCTCAAGAAATGAGTCCTTGGGGGAAAAAAAAGTATTTTGGTTCCCTGATCCAGCTTTGGGGACACTGAGCCAAGCACATATTAAGCAGCATATTCTTTCCCACGGAGCATTTCCGAACCTTTGCTACAAGGGAACATACTGGGAATCTACAAAATGCACAATTTATCTGACCGTGGAAACCCTCTTTGTAAGGAGCATTTCATGGGATTCATGTTTTACAGAAAATGCTGCAAGGAACCAAATTTCTCCTCCCTGCCCCAAGATGGTCCCCCTGGAAGGGGGTGTCCTGGACAGATAACCGGAAATGTCCATCCCATTGAGTATGTGACCCTTGTAGATACACAGAAGGAAAAGATCTATTTTATCAACCTGCTTCCTGAGGGTTTGACTAACCTGGAGCAACCGCCTTGGGCCTGGGCACCCCTGGATGAATCCGCTATAACTCAATTTCAGACCTTCCAAGTAGTTGATGGGCTTTACCACGCCTGGGACTCCAGGCCCCACCAGGCCACCATCACCCTAGGACCCTGGCCCCTGAGACCCCTGTTCTGCCCGGCCAGCCCCCTCCCAGCAGGAATGAGCCCTGGGAGGGACACAAGCAAGGAGGAAGGGCAGAGGGAGAGAGAGGGAGAATCCCTAGCAGGCTCCACACTGAGCACGTGCGTGGACACGGAGCCTGATCCCATGACCCTGGGATCATGACCTGGACGGAAATCGAGGGTCTGATGCTCAACCGACTGAGCCACCCAAGCGCCCCAAGCGTCCAACCCTTGATAATGGCTCAGATCGAGCCCTTGGGGTCATGAGATGGAGCCACAAGTCGGGCTCTGCCTCTCCCCTGCTCACACGCGCGCGCGCTCTCTCTCTCTCTCTCTCTCTCAAAATAAATAAACAAATATTTTAAAAACTGGGGATGATCCACCAAAAAAATGCACACTGCACTCTGGAAAAACAGCTAGACTGCTGCATGCCAGGGGGCGAGCAGCATGGGGACTCATGACTACCCCTAGACCTGGGGCAAGGGAGAGAGTGGGCCCAGAGAGGGTGGGCAACGGAGGAGCTGCCACACAGGACCTGCCAGGGCTTTGGTACTGTCGCCCATAAACACCCATCTTATTATATCCTTCCGGGCTTTGATCTTCTGCTGGTGCCTCCCCTCTACCCAATCAGATGCCCCCAGGGCAGGGAACCGCCTGTGCAAAGGGCACTGGGCGAGTGGACAGAGTGACGAGCCTGGCTGAGGGGCAAATGGAGACTGTCCAGCACAGGGAGGATTGGGAGAAGCCTGTGGGAAGCGGAAGGAAGAGGAGGGAGGGGAGATGAAACGCAGGACGGAACAAAAGGGAGAGGAGAGGGAAGAGGAACCTCAGGGGTGGAAGCAGCTTTGTTCTGCCGCTTCTAGAAGCATGGGGTAGTTGCCAAGGTTAAACCCCCAGATCGCTAAATACCAGAACAGCACACCCCGGGGGGCAGATGTGTGAGCGGGCCGCCGAGGGCTGAGCAAAGCCTCCCCCCCCAAAACTCCTGCAGGCACCCGCGTATCTGGTGGGCGGATGGCTCTCCGCTGAGATCAGCTTGGCAGACCCGCGTCTGATGTGCGCAGGCCTCCCTTTATACAAGGCACGAGTGCCCGAAAGGTTGGGAGAATAAATCAATGCAGGCAAAAGAATCCTCGTTGAAATTCACCAGGAAAATGCATCGCTGAGGATCCTACCGTGAGTTTCTCTCCACGGAGGACAGTTGTCCTCCCCATTTGGTTTTTGTCTAAAAGCAGAGGTTCACACACTGGAGTGGCCGAAAGCGGGCTGGCTCTTTCTATGGGGACGTTCTGGTGGACAGGGCTGGGTGACGGGGCAGCTCCTGCCTCCCAGACCCCAGGATTACAGGGAGCTTGCTCACCCCTCTCCAACTTCCTGTCAGTCTGAGGAGGGAGAGCGTGTATGCCTCTACCCATTCTGCGGAGAGGTAAACTGATGGATCAGCACTGGGGCCTCCCAGTTGCCCAGGCCTGCTGTCACTCTCTCACTGCTAGCTGCTCCCAGATCCTGGTCCAGCAGGGACATGGGGAGAATCACCTTCCCAGTTCATTCCAAGCACACCAGCACCAGCTCCTTCAGCACGATGAATCTGGGAACACTGTGACCAGGCTGGGGAAAGTGATATCTGAGGTCGGGAAATCCATCAAGGAGGGAGGCAGCTGCTGTAGATCAAAGCCTGCTCTGTCTGCCTCTACATCATCATTAGCAGAGGGCAGAGGTGGGGAGAGGCCAGGGGGCAGGAGTGAAACTGGAGGGCTCTTTAGGTCTACAGAGTAAAGCTGGATGCCCCAGATGTGCCTAGTGGAGGTGAGGGGGGGGGCAGGTCCAATGCCCTCTGAGCCCAGGATGTGGTGGGGGCCAAAGGAGGAGCTCCAGGCCCAAGATACATGCCAGGGAGGGAGGAAGCATCTGAGCTGAGTTTTAAGGAGGTGCTGGTGGTATCCAGTATGATAGGGGTCTGCTTGGGGAGGCAGACCCCTATATTGAAGGAGTCTTTACTCTTAGGGGCTTAACAGGAAGAAAAGACCCCACCAGAAGTCTTGAATCCAGAGACCCATCATGAAGTAGCCATTAATGGGGTATATGGGTGGACAATCAGGAAAGACTTCCTGGAGGAGGTGAGCCTAAGCAGCGCTTTAAAGGAGGAAAGTGGAGAGAGACTAGAGACCTGGCAGGCCCCCTCACCCCCATGCCGCAACATGCCTTTATTGGTCCCAGGATCTTTCCTCCTCAGCTGTTGTCTGTTTGGAGTTGTACAGTTCTCTAATCGTTCAACCAATGTCGACCACCAAGACTGTGGGCTCAGTTTTGCTCACCATTGTGACACGGCGAATGCTCAATCAGTGGTTTCAGAATGAATGAATGAATGAATGAATGAACAGCCCTAACTCCCATGATGGCCTAGAGATGGAAAGCATCAGTCCCACGGAGGGAGTGGAAGGCAGCAGAAGGCCCTGGAGGTCTCTAAGCATGAGTGGAGCCCCGGCTGTTGAGCCGGGCAGAGGACAGTTTGGGTCAGTAGGACAATAAGCACAGGGTTTGTTGCACTTGTTTTGGGAAAACTGGGAGGCAGTGGATGAGGAGCCTGTCATCTGGAACTTCGGGGGTGGCTGGAGCTTGCAGGAGGCAGGTGTGGAAGACGAGAGGGCCCAGGATGGAGCCAAACCTCATAGCATCAGCTTCTCTCCTCAGCCCGGGCTTCTCCAGGAACCACTGTGCCCCTGCCTCCTGTCTCCCCCACCGCCTCCTTGGTCTGATGGCGCAGAGTGATTTGTGGCCCTGACAAGTTGAATTGTGGGTAGAGCGGCTGTCCAAATGGGGAGCAAATTGGAACTGCGGCTCCAGCCAGCGGGCCATCCATCATGGGGAGAAGGGCTCCGTCAGCACCTTACTTCCCCCCGCCTGGCCCAGGGAGGAAGAAGGCTCCTCCTCTCTCCATCTTGGGTCTGAGGGGACCGTGCAGAGAGGCCTGGGCTGGGGGCTCAGTTAGAGGAGAAACAGAGAAGGGGAGGACTGAGGTCATCACTCCCCACAGGCTTTCTATTTACAGGGTCTGCTTTGGGCTGCTCCATAGCATTTCCATGCCAATGAATGTCCTAGAAGCTTCCCGAGAAGTGTATATGTTTACAAATTAGGAAACTGAGGCACAGTGCACTCAGGTTTCAGGCCCAGACGGGCACGGCATTAAGAGAAAAGGTGGGGGTGCGCATGGCCTTTGCTGCTGGAATACCTGGAATTCTTAACGACGCACTTTGCTGCAACATGGGAAAAATCAAAAGCAAATGAACATTCTATCTGGCAAAACTCCTAGCTCCCAGAGATGACACCTCCGTGACTCCATTATGGACCAGGGGGGTAAAGGAAGCCTCTGACCCCCAGAGCCTGCCTTGGAGGACTGGCCACCTGTGAGAGGAGCAGTACATTCCAGAACTAGGTGTGTCTGCTGTGTCCCCACCTGCAGCTGCTTCTAAGCCTCCTATGCCTGGCACCCGTGCCTCCATCGTGTGATCCGGTTCCTGGCCACAGAGGCTTAGAACAGGGGTGCTCAGCAGAGCCAAAGGCCGCCTCCTCATAGGCTAGTCCCTGACCTTGACTGGGGGGCCTGGCTGAAGAAGATGAGCTAAGCCAATGAGATTGGAAGAATTTGGAACTGGAACTCAGCCGCCCAATCAGGTAGCCGAGAGAGCCAAGCTGAGAGGCCGCATGTGACCTCAGGAATCCTCTTTCTCAGCCGCCCCCCCCTCAACATTCTCTGCCCTGCTTTCTTTCCCTCCACCTCTCCCCACGGTCTGCCTCCAGAAAACCCTGTGTGTGCAGAGGAGAGAAGGGTGGGAATCTTGCTCTGTGTCATCCCACCTGCTGCAATCTCCTGAACTGTCATCCACGTGAGTCATTTCCGTTTCCCCTTGAGGGATGCGATTTTAAAACTCAAAAGCCAGGCCCGACTGCTTGTTTCTTTCTTTATGCTGACTCATCCCTTCCCTGAGACAACAGCTGTCCTGCTGGCTGCTGAACAGGAACAGCCAAGGTCAGGGATGGGGGCACACCACAGAATATGGACTAGCATTTCAGCCTGTCACCCTGCAGCACGAGGCTTTGTGTGGCCAAAGACCCCCCAACACTGAAGCATCAGGAAGGGAGAAAGCACCCCTCTGTCTCCTCCCAGGGTTTGGGGGGGGGAGCATGGGAGGGCCCTACTCTGCAGACATTGTACTCCCGATTTCACTTCTGTGGGGTCCTTCAAGGCCACCCTGGTCCCAGGGCCCTTCAGGACCTGTCGGCTTCATGCTAAAAGTCCAAACTGTTAGCACAAAGTACAGTTGTGTCCGTTTCAGGGTCCGGTGCAAGAAACCAAAGTAGTGAGGGGAGTTTAGGCAGAGAGGGAATTAATATAGGGAATGAGGTGTTTGCAAAGTCATGGGAAGTGCTGGAGGCTGGGCCTCGGGGAGTGCCTGAGAACAACAGTGCTGAAATCGCCCATCTGGGGAGGTGTTATCCCCATCAGGAAGGTGGGGGATCGAGAGCCACCACTGAGACACAGGGCTACGTAAGAGCAACCGTCACCGTCACCGCCATACCTGCATCTAGGCTCCCACAAAGCTGGCGACTGGAGGGGGGGAGGGGGCTGCTGAAGGAAAACCCATGTGCCATCAACAAATAGCCAAAGGGCAGGAAGCTACTCTGTTTCATTGCTGCCTTCCAGATCTGGGGCAGCTGCAACTATTTAGCAGAACCTAACGTGAACCAAAACCCTAGGTGCAGGGGAGTCTGGGAAACATAAGTCTTTAGCTTTGCAGCCTCTGCAGCGCCAGAAGGAATAGAATCGATGCTGAGTCCAAGCACGTATCTCAGAGCCCAATACCGGATTGCCCAGAGACCCCGCAGGCTGACTTGGCCCATCTTCTACAGCCAGTGCAGGCTGACTGCTTTGGGTTGAGGCCTGGCCGTGGGAAGATGTGTAGACACAGGAGGTTTTATTTGGCTGATGGTCAGGGCAGGAGACTGAAGAGCTAGGTACATATCTGCGAGTGTGTGTGTGTGTGTGTGTGTGTGTGTGTGTGTGTGGAATAGGGTGCACATGCACGCACCTGTCTGGGGAAGAGCAGAGGGCATCTTTGAGGGTTGAGCGATCCATCCCAGCTCTACCCACATTCCCACTGGGGCTCTGATAACAGGAGCAGCCAAGGCAGTTCAAATCAAGTGTTTAAAGTCAGAGGTAGAGGGTGGGACTGTATTTGTTGGGGGTCCCAGCATCTTGAATTCAAAAACCAGAGTACCCAAGTGTCCCTCTCTTCAAAATGCAGTTGTGACCTGCAGACTCTGGCTGTGGGTCCCCCGAAGGAACTTTTGCTGGAGTGAGGCGCACCGGCACTGGGGCCCAGACACCCCTGCCCCCCCACCTATGACAGTGGACTGCTCTCTGCCCGGCGCTGGCCTGGGGCAGGACTGAGAGGACCAGAGATGCCAGACCCAGGAGCCATGTGACCCCGAGGCTGGGGCCTCCTGTGCCGGAGCCCCCAGTGGAACCCCTCCTCCCCTGAACTTATTAAATAGTTCATCTGCCGCCATGCCCTGCTCCCTGGGAAGATGAAGGGGCTGCTTCTTCTTAGGAAGGAAGGTGCATGCAGGCTGAGCACAGGTCGTGACAAGCCACCTGGGAGCGTAACCTGTTGCAATGCAGACAGGACACCTTCTCTCCACCCTCCCCCCACCCTTGGAGAAGTGCCCCAGCCCCCTGCAAGAGGGGCCTGTGAGCAGCTCCTGGCCTCCTCCTTTGTCTATCCCATAGTGATACCACTTAGTTCAACCAGGTTAGGTGGGGCTGGCCCCACTCTCCCACCTGCAAGGTTTGGAGTGTAACCCGGCCTAATCAATCCGAGGCCCTCTGTGCTCTGGCCCTGGTGATTGGCTTAGGGATGGGCATATGACTCGAGCTGGCCAATTAGAGCCCTCCTTTGGGATTTTTGCCTGAGCTCCCTCTCTGGTATTCTGAGCTGCAAGGATGGTTTGGTAGGCTGAAAAGGTGACTTCATCCCAAAGATATATTCACTTCTAACCCCCAGAACCTATGAATGTTACTTCATGTGCCAAACCATACGCTTAAGTTGCAGACCTTGAGAGGAGAAACTTCTCCTGGATTATCTAGGTGGGCCCTAGACAAGAGATTGGACACAAATAAAGGAGAAGGTGACATGAAAGTCGAGCAGAGAGAGATGCGGCCACAAGCTAAAAACTGCTAACAGTTAGGGTGCCTGCGTGGCTCAGTCAGTTAAGCATCCAGCTCTTGATCTCAGCTCAGGTCTTGATCTCAGGGTGGGGAGTTCAAGCCCTGCACTGGGCTCCACACTGAGCATGAAGCCTACTAAGAAAGAAAGAAAGAAAGAAAGAAAGAAAGAAAGAAAGAAAGAAAGAAAGGGAAAGGAAGGAAGAAAGAAAGAAAGAAAGAAAGAAAGAAAGAAAGAAAGAAAGGGAAAGGAAGGAAGGAAGGAAGGAAGGAAAAAGAAGACAAAGGAAAAAAAAAGAAAAAAGAAAATGCTGACAGTTACCAGAAGCTGAGGAGGCAAGGAACAGATTTTTCCCTAGAACCTTCAGAGGGAGGGAGCACCATGCTGGCACCTTGATTTCAGACTTCTGGCCTCCAAACCTGTGAAAAAATAACATTTCTATTGTTTGAAGCCACTGAGTTTGTTGTAATTTGTTACAGCCGCTCTAGGAAACTAACACAGTGAGCTCCTACAGTTGCAGAGTCGCCTTGTGCCCGGTGGGGGGGAGGGGGGGGGCGCTGCTTCTGGCCTGCAAAGAAGCAGATTGTGAGAAAAGCAGAGGTGAGGGGCGCCTGGATGGCTCAGTCGGTTGGGCGACCGACTTCGGCTCTGGTCATGATCTCGCGGTCCGTGAGTTCGAGCCCCGCATCGGGCTCTGTGCTGACAGCTCAGAGCCTGGAGCCTGTTTCAGATTCTGTGTCTCCCTCTCTCTCTGACCCTCCCCTGTTCATGCTCTCTCTCTGTCTCAAAAATAAACGTTTAAAAAAAAAAAGAAAGAAAGAAAAGCAGAGGTGAGCCTGGAGAGAGGGAGACTAGCAGGTAGGCAGAGCCCTGAAGGCGCCTTCCTTCCCTGGCCTTGTCAGCAGCATAAGCCACCACAGGTCCCCCCTTACTTAAGCCAGTTTGAAGTGATGTTCTGTCACTTGCAACCTAAAAAGTTCTGACTAACCTTGTCATGCAGTAATTACCGAGAGCCTTAAAAAGAGCTCGAATCTTTCACCCAGTATTCCCATTTCTGCCCCTAAGAAAATCATTCATATAAGGACAGTCATTGTGGTATGGAAAAATAGAAAAAAAAAACAAAAACAAAAACAACCACAGGACATGGGTTCATAAATTATGGCACATCCCTTTAGGGGGATATTATGCAGACATTAAAAATCGTATTTCCATGCTCATTATAAAATGTTAAGTGAACAGCAGGACATCAGAGATATGCATACACACACACACACACACAAACAGGATGATCCCCATTTTTTGTTTGTTTTGGATCATTTTTTAAAAAATAAAGCATTACAGGGGTGTCTGGGTGACTCAGTCAGTTAAGCATCTGACTTTGGCTCAGGTCATGATCTCATGGTCTGTGGGTTTGAGCCCCGCATCCGGCTCTGTGCTGACAGCTCAGAGCCTGGAGCCTGCTTGGGATTCTGTGTCTCCTTCTCTCTGCCCCTCCCCCACTCATGTGCAGGGCCACACTCTCTCAAAACAATAAACACTTTTTTTTTTAATTTTAAAAATAAAATAAAAAATAAAGCATTACACATACAATGGAAATCCTTTGCATACTTCTCCCCTGTTCCTAATGTAGCCCCTTCCCTCTCCAAATGAAGCCACCCTAGGTTGGTATGATTCCCATGCATGATTTTAAACATACATACTACCTATGTATGTACCCATAAGTAATATGTAACATTTGTACACTATTTTAAGTTTATTTATTTATTTTGAGAGAGGCAGAGAAAGAGCACAAGCAGGGGAGGGGCAGAGACAGAGGGGGACAGGATCCAAAGTGGGAGGTGTGCTGACAGCAGAGAGCCCGATGCGGGGCTCGAACTCACAAACCATGGGATCGTGACCTGAGCCAAGGTCCACCGCTTAACTGACTGAGCCACCCAGGCGCTCCAATATTTGTACATTTTTACAGTTTATTAAATAGACTTTCTGCAACTTGCTGTTTTCAACCAGCAATATGTTTGTGCACTTAATCCATCTCGGTAACATGTAACATTAATTTTAACTGCTGTCAAGAATACCATTTGTAAGTATCCCATACTTTATCCTTTCTCTGGTTAATAAACGCTGAGATTACGGACAATATTTTTTTTTTTTTCCCCATACAATGCTGCAGCTCTTAGGTTTCTTTGTGCACCTAAGTGAGATTGTCTCCGGGATTCACTCCCCAAGGGGCAGGTGCTGGGTTGCAGGGCGTGGCGCCCTCCCCTTCCCAGAGCCCTGCTCCTAAGCAGTGGTAGCAAGAGTGGAGAGTTCCCGTTACCCACATTCGGGAAGGAGAGACGTTTCATTTTTGTCAACCCAATAGGTAGGAAACTGTCTCTCATTGTGGTTTTCGTGTGCACCTCCCTGTTTACCGTGCCCAGCTTCTTTCCGTGTGTGTGTCCCATCTGGTTTCCCCTTCTAGTCCATGCCTTTGCCTATTCTCCTGAGGTGTTTGCCGTTTGCATAGAAAACGTATTAATAAGAACTTCATGCAAATATCACAATGGTTTAACAAGTCCGTTGTGTTTTCTTCACGGTCACACGACCCTTAATTTGTCTGCCTTCCCTACTTTGGGAAACAACACCCCACCCAGCCTCCTCTCCTCGCCTCCCCACCCACAAGAGCCATGTGGGCAAACAGGATCTGATCCCGCCTCACCAGCCGCGTGATTGGCCGCGTGGTTAGGCATATGACCCAAGCCAGACCAATCAGAGCTCTTCCTTGGGATTTCTAGAAGTGGAGCTGGCAGCGAGCCATTTCTCTGGTCTTCCCGTCCTGAGGTTGTGAGCCCGTGAGGCCGGTATTGTGGCCCCATGGAGACAGGCAGCCTGAAACCTAGAAGCCTCCATGCTGAGGGGGAAAGGAGTGACAGCGGAGACATATCTAGCACACCTTAGCCCTCCTGGCCGCCAAGTGATGGCTTCCCTCCTGCCTGGGTAGGCTCCACTTGGTGTCCCCTCACGTGCCACCAGAAGGGCCCTAAGTAACCTGAGACTTGCCTGTGTTTCAAGTTTTCTACAATAGGCCCATATGTTCCTATTTATAATCAGAAATTAAATAACATATGTATTGTTAAGTCTTGCTCGTCTTTTGAGGTTAGATACAAACGCCTGTCTTCCATGCGGTCTTGTCTAATCACCCGGCCAAAGCCCTGAGCAGCTACTGTCAGAGCTGGGGCGTGGCCCGGGGCACTGTGGGAAATAAGGTCAGTAGTGAGCTTCTCCCCAGGAAAGGGTCCCGATGGACACGCGGGGTGGAGGGACAGAGGACATGAAGGCCTGGGAGGCCAAGTGGGGCTCTCTGCTGAATTGCACAGCCTTTGGGGGAATGAGGCCCTGCCAGAAACCAGCCCCCAAAGGGCACCTGCCAGCCTCCAGCCTGCCCAGGGTCTGGGAAGACCGCACAGGCTCTGGCCCCTTAGACCGAGGGCTGCGGACAAGCCTGCTCTAGATGCTAGAGCAGCAACGCCACCAAGTTGCCACCAGGCTTCTGCAAAGGACCCGGGCCTGCTGTCCCGAGGGGAGGTGCTTGCCCAGGGCGACCCTCTGCACCCACTCCTATCCCCGCGGGTCTTGCTCCTCCCCTTCTCCCCGAGTCTAGAGGCTTAAAATGAGAAGCATGTTCCAAAAGATGAGGCTGATGGGAAAACTTCAGCCAAATCAATTAATGATAAAACCCTTGAGCAAACACAGCTACTTTTATCATTTTAGAATGTTGTGATTTGAGCAGCAAAAGAAATTAAATTAAAAAACGTAGAGACTCTGGGTCAGAACCCCAGCTGCTCTCGTTGGTTTTTAATCTCCTATTAAATGATATATCTTCTGATGGATTTTGTCAGCTTATTCAATGTAATAACACAGGACATGTGGCCCACTGACCCTCCTCTTTCTCTCTCATGGCTGAGGGGGCGGGTGCCACCGGCAGCCAGGTCAATTGACAAGCTCCAAATGAGGACGGAGAGGTAGGCCAGGGTCAGGGGGAGGGGCAAGGGGCTGCACGGGACTGTACATCACCAGAGCTGTGCTGGCAGAGGGCAGGGCCGTGAGGTGCCCTGGGACCACCCGTCTAAGCCCTCACATTACAGATGAGGTAGCTGGAACCCAGAAAGCCAAAATTTTCCGAAGTCACGTTGAGTCAAGAGTGTCCCAGTGCCCCGCCTGTAGCCCATTCTGTGGAACCTACCCACATAGATCATCCAGAAAGGAGACTGGGCTTGGGGTAAGGAGTGGGGTCTCCAGCCTTCCACCTTCTGTCAGGGCTTTAACAATGAGGCTTATTAAGCTCCGTCTGGGAGACAGAGTTAGGATTCCAGTCCCCCTCTCCAGGAAGACACTGACCACTAGGGAGAGCCTTTCCTCATGCTTGGGCACCTCCCAGTCTGATGGCGGGACGCAGACAAATACAGAGAGCCAAACCTACAAGTAAATTGTTCTGGTGAGAACACACCAGAACCAGAGGGGACGACTTGGAATTTGGGTTGGCTTCACCAAGGAAGGCTTCCTGGAGGAAGCTGAGCCTTAGGGAGGAAGAGCTGGTCTCAAGACAGCTTAGGCAGAGGATCTGAGGCAAGATAGAAAGGCTAGGGCTGGTGAGGGAGATGAAACACAGAATGAGTTGCCTCCATGAGTTGTCTGTACCCACACACAGGCACACTGATAAACATACGGGTCTGTTTGCACACACTCACGCCTACATGCACATACTCATCCATGCACGCTCATAACCACAGGCTTACGTGCCAGGTAGAGGCACACACGAGCTTTCTTACACCTCCATGTGCACACACACGTGTATGCACACATGCATTTGTGTCGATAGACCTGTACATGACAGACCTGTACTGGCCAAACCCAGCTTTGGATAAAGCTCACGTATGCTCTGCTCTGCACACAGGTAGTGGGCCTATGCTGCCCCCAGCCACACTTGGGGCCCCCAGCACCTGCATCGCCTGCCAAACGTCCCTGAGTCCCCCTGCTTGGGCTCTGTCTGCATCCCCCGCCTCTGCCACGGTCCGGGAACCTGGTCCATGTATCTGCTGCCTCTCCTCTGGCCCTGTGGGTGGGTGAGCGAGGGCCAACCTGGAGGACGCTCCCAGGGGAGCCCCTGAGAGCTCCTTCTTCCAGAGGACCCCCAAGCTAGGGAGGAATCTCAAGGGGCTGTCTGGGCCACCTGCCAGCTTCAAAGGGGGACCCTGCAGCCACTCACTGCTCTATCCTGTTTACTCAGGGTCTCTGCAGCAGGCCAGGTTCCTGTGAGACAGACTCTGAGCTGGAGGTCCCCGTGCAGCTTTCCTGGGAACAGGCCCCGAGGGGGAGTGAAGGAGGCAGGACTGGGCCGAGTGAGGAGCTGGGCTGTGATGCAGGCACAGCAAAGGCCTCAGCTGCCCCCCAGGAGCCTCGCATCAGGGACGACCCTGCAGGCGGCCTCACAGGAAGCAAGGAGGACGGTGCTTTACACTGTCCATTTACCAGTCACTGGACCCAGTTTCTGCCTCCAGAAAGTGAGGTAACCGTGGGGAAGGAGGTTCCCCCTCAGCCGGGAACGCTCCCCAGGGAAGAGGGGCTCACCTTGGAGCTATTAGCCGCCAACATTCCCCACTGAGGGGAGAGCAGGCACCTGAGTCTTAAGGGGCTTATGTGGGCAGCACGGCGGAGTCGACCGCAGGCTGCAAAGGACTCCCTTCCAACTGCCAGTCGCACTCGTGCCCCTCGTGCTGCAGTCAGGTGCTCCTCTCTTGAGCTTTTCTGGGCCCTGCCCCCTTGTCTTGTCCCTCCCGCGTCATTCCAACTCCTTGGACTGGTGTTGACAATTCCACGTTGCAGGCTTCTGTTTCCCTTCCAGAAAGCCAACGCCGAGGCTCCCTCCAGCATCCCCTCTCCCTCTTTTCCTGGGGGCCAAGATCCTCTCTGGGGAGCTGAGTAATCGGGGGAGGGGTTAGGACAGTCTCTGCCTGCCTGCTAGTCCTCCATGACTCAGATCGGTGGGACAGGGGCTGAGGCCATCTGTTTTGCTCTGGGCTGACAAGACAGTGGCGTGGGCTTGTGACTTTATTATTCAACAGGCTCTGTGGGTGGTAGATTCCTTTCCACTTTCTACTGCCAGGATCCCCTTCTCCCGGTCCTCTGTTGATATCACCCCCATCTCTGGTTCTTCTCACAGACAGCCCTGGCAAGGGTAGGAGCCAAAGCCTTTGGATCAGAGGCAAGACTTTCATTCCTTCCTTTCCAGGGAAGGTGTGAGCCAGAGAGCGCCCAGCCTGGAGAGGAAGGGGCTGTTCCACCTCCACCACCACCGTATTATCACAAATGCGCATTTGTTCTCACATTTTAATATCCCTGAAACTACGATATGTCTGATAATCGATGACTTCTCCTGGCTTAATCAGCAACATTTTTTCCCCCTTCATGGTACCTCAAACAATGGTCACTCTTTCAACGAATAGTGTCTTAGATTTGAGGCGACTGAGAGGTGCCGCCTCCCGCTACCAGCCACCACCGCCACCTGCAGTGGGGGAGGGGAGGGGACAGGAGCCGGGAGACCTCCCACCTCAGGTTTTCACCGCACAGCTTGGGGACCGAGGCCCTCCCGAGGCCTCCTGCCGGCAGAGCAGAACCAGGTTCTGGAGCCAAATAGAAAATTATTTTTAGAGACTCGGGGCTGAGACTTGTTTCCAGTGCGCAGACATTCTGGGGGAGAGAGCTTGGGAGGGGCAAGTGAGGGCTTTTAAAGGGCTTTTAATGTGCCTGGCACACCGTCTCCAGTGAGAGAACCGGCCCTGCGGGGTGCCTGGTGTCCAGAGCCCAGACTTGCAGAAGAAAACGCTGCGCTGCAGGAGAGGCAAGGCTGGGGAAGCCTGGGATGCTGGGCTCGGAGTGGAGAGAAGCACATATCGGTCCTGTCTGGCCACAGGCTACCCCGAGACCCCCGGGGCAGGCTCGCTGGGGGCTAGCCTTACTCTGAGCCAGGCACTCACTCTCTCTGTTCTCTAGAGGCCTTCGTGAACTCCCAAATGGCCTTCTGAGCAGACCCTTGGGGGAGGATAGGCGTCAGATGGCTGATACTGAGATCTGAGCCTCCACGGCCAGGTGAGACTTCAACAAGCAGCAGAGACTGAGGAAGCCCTTTCAGGCACAGGCACGGGAGCAAGTGTGAGCGAGGCCCAAAAGGAGACACTCCGTGCAAGGAGGCTGGAGGACCTGCGGGGCAGTATGGCAGGGGAGCCCCCTGTGCTCCCTCTAGAAACCAGAAGCCCACAGCGAGGGGCCCTGGGAAGCGAAGTTTACAGGAGGAAGGCAGGAGGGCTCTGAAAGAGTACTGACAGCCCCCCAGGACTGCAGGGCCCCCTGCCAGCCCAGGTCAGCTCTCGTGCATTCCTGCACTCTACACATACATCCTGAGCAGTCCTGGCCGGCCATGCACTGAACTGGGTGCTGGGGATTCAGCAGTGAAGCAAAAAGGCAAAAATCCCCCCTCTCTAAGAGTCTGTGTTCTAGTCAGGAGAGAGAAAGAGATAATAAAATAAGCATATAGAATGCCCGTGCTAAGCGCTAAACAGACAATAGGATGAGGGAGCTGGGGAGGGATAGGAATGCTGCTTTACATAGTGTGATCAGGTAAGTCCCTCTCAAAAATCTGACTAGTGATCTAAGTGAGATGAAGGAGTGAACCAGCAAGGTTCACCCACAGCAGTGAACCAGCAAGCACCCACAAGCAGGGTGCTTCAGGCACAGAAAGCAGTAGGTGCAAGGGCCCTGGGGCAGGAGTGAACTTAGAATGGTCAAGAACTAACAAGTCCAGTGGCTGAAATGGAAGGAGCCAGGGAGAGAGGAGGAGGTAAAGCAGGGAGGTAAGCTGCATCCGATCCTGCGGGGCTGGCTGGACCATAGAAAGGAATTTGCCTCTTAGTTGGAGTGAATTGGGGAACCAATAGAGAGTTTGCACAGAAGGGCAAGATGTGACTTCTGTTTTAGCAGAACAGACTGTAGGGGGCGAGGGACCAGAGGCAGGAAAACCCATCGGGAGACTATTGTTATCCTCCAAGTAAGAGACGATGAAGGTTGGATTCTAGATATATTTAGAAGGCAGAGCTGACAGATTGAATTCTGGGTGTATTCCAGTTATCTATTTCCACATAACAAACCACCCCCAATACTTGGTGGCTTAAAACAACCACACTCATTTATTTTGCTCATCAGTCTGCAATTTGGCGGGGCTCAACATGGAAGACTCATCTGTTCCCTGTGACGTCGGCTGGGGCCGCGTGACAGGAGCTACCGGAGGCACTTCCAACATGGCTCAGTCGCAGCAAGTGTATGCAGACGGCAGCTGGGAGCCTATCCCGGCTGTTGGCCCAAAGTCGCTATTCCTCTTCTCACAGGCCTCTCCCAGGCGCCTTGGGCTTCTCGTAACACGGCAGCTGGGTGACAAGAACAAGCGTTCCAGGAATCCAAGGTGGAAACCCCTTACGATCAAGTCTCGAGCCCTCGAAACGCATTCCGACGCTTTCTGTTGGTCAGCCGTCACCAATGCCCTGACTCAAGGGGAGGAGGATTAGTCACCACTCCATCTTCCAGTGGGAGGAGACACGGAGAATGTGTGGTCATTACTAACCTGTCGCAGGCTGTGTGAGAGACAGAGGGGAGTCAAGGGTGACTCCAGCATTTGGGGGCTGGGCCACTTACATCCCGACTGAGGTTGCCATTTACGTCCAGAGGGGAAGCTGTGTGACCTTTGCCAAGTCCCTTTTCTTCCTGGGAAACGAGGGGCCAGGATTAGAAGACAGCTGTCCCTTCCAGCCCCAGGACACGAGCCACAGGGGCTGGGGGCAGCCTGTCCTGCGAGTTCCCAGAGACAAATGACCTCTCTTCCCAGGGCTGCTCTCAGAGCCTCGGCTGGGAGACCCGAGGCTAAGGCCAGGGCAGCCGGACTTGGGAGGCACCACAGAGCAAGGTCCCAGCTTCCAGCCGTCCCCCTGGTATTCTGCCTCTGCCAGGCTCGGATGCGGCCCTCCCCGCCACAGAGCTCCCGAGGCGGCCTACCCCCAGGAAAGAGGTAGAAGGGTCCAGCCCGCTAATGCCAGGTTATGGTTTCCAGACGTCTCCGAGCCCTTATTATCAGGGCCTAACTAAGCATGAGGAGACCCAGCGGCAGTCGGCCAAGCCGCTGCCCACTGCTGCCCCACTCTGGGCTGGGCAGCCTGGTGGGGACTCTGAGATGCTTTCTTTCCGCCATGTAGGGAGGGGCGGAAGGGGGTGGCTGCAGTGGCGGCAAGCACACACCTGGGACCCCCGAGGGGTACACAGCGCCCCCTCCTGGAGGCAAGACTGGCAGGATGTAGACCCTCCCCTGAAAACACTCCAGCACCAACTCTGATGTACCCAGGAATCTCCAGGAGAAGAGTGTGAAAATACTGAATCTGATGCAAAAGGTCTGCGTGGGGGCCGAGACTCTGCATTTCTCACTAGCTCCCAGCTGACATCGATGCCGTTCATCCACAGAGCAAGGTGCTGGTCTAGCCAGACCTGTGGCTTCCCGGGTGTGCTTCCCGGGTGGGCAGCACAGACCACAGGGCTGGAGGGACGATCAGCCGGCCCCCCTGTGCTACACATGAGGCGAACAGCAGCCGTGGAGCACGGAGCCCCTGCAATGTCACTGACCACCCAGGGGGGTGAGCTGCGGGCCGTTGGGCAAATCCCTTCTCTCTGAGTCCGGGTTTGCTCATCTGCAAAAGGGGGAGACGTTTGGAAAGTGGCAGAGAGGAGGAAGGGTTGAGGGAGGAAGGGGATAGGGAATGGGGAAGAATTCCCACAGGAGACAAAGGGGAAGAATTGAAGAGGAAGGGGAGGGCAGGGCAGAGTGAAACGGGCAGCAGTCAGGGAGCCCTGGGCAGGAGTCAGCTGGGAGACCACTGAGAAAGCAAGCTGAGGAGGTGATGAGGCGCCCGGGCAGGGAGGGAACCAGGACGTGAGAGGAGGTGGGCGGGCCCGAGGGGCAGCAAAGCGGCAAGGCACTAAGGAGAAATCAGATTCCAGCTGCAACTCTTCTGGGAAACATCTTTTCCTTTATGAGGGGAAAAGCAGAAAAATGACCGGAGGAGGCGCCACTCTGTTTTTTTAAGAAATCGAAGCAAAAATGTCACCGCTGGGAGTGTAAAGCCCATCAGGATGGTTAAGTAATGGCCTGGCTGCCTTCATCAGGCTCAGCCACCCACAAGCCCCCCTTCCTTGGGCCATATGTCATCCTAGGGCCCTGCGGCCCAGACTTGCCTGCGATCCCATAATGAGCTGCAGGACAAATGTAAAATGCCCACCATTGGTCAGCTCCCTGGCAAGTCAGGCCCAAGATTCAGAACTTACAAGACCTTGACTGTCCCACCCCAGTTCCATAACACAACTGTAGGGAAACCGAGGCACAGATATTCCCGACCCCCTTCTGGACCACCAGACTTGTTCATTGTACTGGCTTTCTCCACCCAGTGGGGCCTACCAGGGACCAGAGTTGCCCTTAGGCTCGTGGAATGACAGTTTGGGGAAGTCCTTAAAGAGCAGAGAAATGGATACCTGTGCCTTCCTGCAGCCCAAACCCCAGATGGAAACTTTCCGTTTGGATTTTTGTCAGAAACAATTCTCGGTTGGGCACTGCTGGCAGTAGGGAGGCCAAGGCGAGGCCTTGGGAGAAACGAAAGAATGTCGTCAATGCGCTGCCCGGGGTGGAGGCTGGCATCACAGGCTCTCAAAGGCTCTCAAAGGTGCCAGGGCAACGAGGGCTCAGCACGTGTCCGGGATAGAGTTAGCGAGGACTCTGCTGACAGCACCTGCCAAGCTCAGGCTGGGGCTGGGCTTTAGTAGAAGGAGGAGGGTCTGGGACAGCCCATCCCTTCCTGCACAGGGGGCACTCAAGGAGGGGGTTGAGCAGCCCCTGCCACATCTTGGCTCACTCTGTACCTCGGTCTGGGGTGCCCTCTCCCTCCTGTGCGGCTGTGAGTTTACTCATCCTTCGTGGCCCAGCCAGGGAAGCCCACCCTGAACCTTCGAACCTCCTGATCAGTCTTCCCTGACAGGCCAGGCCGGCTCATAAATGGAGTCCTGTCCAAGGAAGCATCACAGGCTGCCGGTCTTGACCCTTTCTGTAAACAACCAGAAGCCCCTTAAATGCAAAGCCTAGCACCAGCCCTGGCTCACGTGAAGAATGTTTGGAAATTCCCTTTCCCCGTTGTACAGAGGGGCCTGATCGCACCCTGGCCCACCAGCTCTGTGCTCTGAGCCGCTCCCACTCAGCTGACCACACCCTGCTTTACCCCTTTCCACGGGCCCTCTCCCCCCATGCTGTCTCTTAGTTCTCGGTTTGTTGATTGCCTAGTTCTCCCGACTAGAGTGTAAAATTCAACAGGGCGGTCTGGTTTTGCCTGTTCTCTTCACTGCTGTAGTGTCCCTGGCATCTGGAATAATGCCGGGCACATGGTAGGTGCTGAATAAATGCTTGTTATATCCCGTTCTTTACAAAGACTGAATGTACGCACTGGAGTATTTCTCCTAATTGATCCATAAACCCAAGCCACACAGGCAACCGATGGGCGGGGGTTCGTTCTGCACCGGGAAAGCAGAAAACACAGGAGAGAAATGACTCCTTTTGTACTAGCTTGGAGTCTTGCCCCTTCCCTTGGGAAGCCTGAAGACTGGTGGCATCTCTCCAGAAAATTCCCTTGCCTGGACTCCAAGCCCTCAGAGAGCCCAAAACACAGATTTATTTTTGTTCATATGCTGGAGAATATCTAGAGAACCAGTGCCTTTTTGAGATGAGCACGGTATAGCAACTTGCCGAACATCACCCAGTACGTTGTGTCCCGGGCCAGAGTCCACCCTGCACCGCCACCCCGACCCCAGGGGCAGGGCACTGGCCATCAGCCCACACTGGCTCTCTTCTGCCACCCGCTGAGATCGAAGGAGGCCAGAGACCAGGAAATTAGCTGACGTAGGGGTTTTGCTCCAAAATAAAGTGCCAGGGTCTGTGATAGAGCCTGCACCTGCCACACCTCTACTCTTGGCGGGGGTTTGGGGGTGACTCTGGGCCCAGGGGCTTCAGCGCTAATTGAACTGTTCTCAGGCTAGGACCCCAATGGCTCTCACCTGGAGACAGAGTGCTGGGCCTGGTCCCCAAGCTGCTGGGGCTCATAATCTGCATCTCTCACAGAGGTTAATGCTGTCAGGAGGGGCGCCAGCTTTGAGGACCACTGGCCTAGAGAAAGCACTCCCCGCAGCTGACAGACTCACGCTGGGGAATTAGACTGGGAGAGAGAAAAGTATGAGGGACTGTTGCTTTTTGTTTACCCATTTCAAAATTGTTCCGAATGCTTAAAAGCCATGGGGATTCTTTTCGGAATAACTTTTAAATTTTTAAAAGAAAACAAGCAACCCGTGCATGGTGTGAGTGGCAATGATTTATCCAAGGTAACAAGCATTTATTATGCGCCTACTGTGTGCAGGATGAAATTTTAAATGAGTAAGACACAGTCCCCACTGTCTGGACACTGAAGAGTCAGATGGGGAGTGAGACAGAGAAAGCGGCAGTAAAGAAGGGGGGACTGCACTGCAGGTGTTTACAGGTATAATGGGAGCACAGGTGGCCATCAATTCCACCCGAGGAATCGGGGAAAGCTTCCAGAGAGAAGGAAGCATTTTCACTCAGCCTTGAAGGACCCCAGCAAGGGGAACAGCGTGCCCAGACCTGAAGCAATGTGGTACCTGCATTTTTAGGGAACTGGACCAAGCCTGGGGTGCAGGGAGGATTCCGGGTTGGGGGATGGGGGGATGGAAGGTCCTGGAGGCAGGCCAGAAAAAGCAGGTGGCAAGCAGGTGATGAAAGTCCCTATCTGTGAAGCTAAATGGCTGTGACTCCGCAGAGAGCCCTCCACGTTGTAAAGCGGAAGATGTGTCCCAGCTTGGAGGGAGGGAGTTTGAGAAAGGAATTGATTCAAAAATGCCCACGTGAAGCAGAGGCAGCGATCCCGGGACCAAGGGAGTTTGAGAAAGGAATTGATCCGAAAATGCCCATGTGAAGCAGAGGCAGCGATCCCGGGACCAACGGTCATCTGGAGTGAGATGCTGGCGGATTACCTAGGAGGGGAACCTGGGCAAGACTGGACTGGACTTCCTGCACACAGTGGGGAGGCGCTCCAGCATGGTTGTGTGGGTGTTGAAGGAAGTCCAGTCTGTGGACGGAAGCAGGAGGCATCTGGTTAGTGGGAAGGAAACCGAGGCCCCCCAGGAGAGGAGGGGAGGCAGCTTGCCCAAGGCTACCCCAAAGCCCCGTTCTTCTGCTGGAACCGGAATGCAGATCTAGGCTTCAGCCCCACCCCCACCCCACCCCGTTCCTCATGGGAGCCAGAGGTCCCCCTGTGGGCAGAGCGAGGGAGTGGCTCAGGTCCTTTAGGTCACCATCGCCTCTCAACCAAAATCTCCTCCACCTTGTGGAGGGATCCAGTGTTCTTAGCGGGAGGCAGCCCTCCCTGACTGGCGTGTCTGCCCTCTATCTTGGCTGATTGACTTTTTACTTTCCTGCTTGTCCAAGCAATAATTAGGATCCCCTTTCCATATTAAGCAGCAGCTGTCATCACCACTTCATGACTCTCCTAGTCACATTTCTCCTCCTTCTCTTTATCCTGGAGGCAGGTTTCTGACAAGTCGGCTGTTTCCTTGTCCCTGCAAAAAGGCAGAAAGATGTTGAGAAGGAGGCTGGAAGTAGCGGGTTGTGGGGGGTCGGGGGGAGCTTTCCTAGACCACGAGCAAAGCTGGTTCTGACTTCCCAGCGGGAAGGGCATCGTCCTGGATGGAATCGGTCACATTTGGTCTCCCTGCAGGGAAGCTAAGAGAGACTCTTAGGCCTCCCCGGTCTCCCAGGTCACCTGTCCCCAATGCCTGAATCCCCTCCTTAGAGATTCATTCCTTTGAAAAGGGCATGTTAAAAATACAGATATTTCTGGAAGAAGACTGGTTAAACTGTCACTGTGATTTTAGACATCGGTGCTGCCCCCTTGCTGCTTTGCCTGCCCTCCCCCTGCTCTGCTCTGCATCACAGGAGCTGCCCCCAGAAAACGACATTTCCTAGGCTCCCTGCCGGCTGGCTTCCTGTCAGACTGAGCCCATGGCTGGAGACGGGTAGGAGTTAGAAGAGGAGAAGCCAGGGTATTTCTTCCCTCTCTCTGACTTGTGGTGTCTCTGCCTGTGGCTGCTTATCTGGTTAGTGGCTACATCTCTGCTGTGGCCTCAGCTTCCCCAGTTTGTCCCCTCCACGGTTCCAGTTCCAGCCTGGGAGGCCCGTTGGGCAGCCCCTTCGCCACATCCTAGCACCCATCAGGCAGCCTCAAGCCCTAGGCTGGTACCATCACCTCTTTCTCTTATGCCTCTATCCTGGTGGGGGAGGGCGTTGTGGAGGGGCAACGGGGGAGAAGGGCAGATTCCTGCCATCAACAACCTCCAGGGTATTTCCCCACTTCCTGCTTAACTTCTCCAGCACGTCTGTAACTGGTTCTGCATGTTATATTCCCTCTGTTGAACTACCTGGCAAAGTTCTGTTTTCCTGCTCCGACCCTCGTTGGGATAGCTGCTCGCACTTAAAATGTGCAACATGGAACTGCCAATTCCACCTGCCCCGTCAATTCTTCCTTCCTCAGTCCTCTTCAGGACTGTCCACACAGCATCCAAGTCGGAAACCTAAGCACCGTCCTTGATTTCCATCTATCCACCTATCTACCTACCCACCATCTATCCACCCTCTATCCACCGTCACCAAAGCCATTTCCAAGTACACATCTTGAATCCTTGGTTTCCTTGCCACCATCATCTCCCACCTGGCCTGTAGCCTCCCACTTGGTATCCCTGCTTCTTTTCCTGCCTCCCCACAATCCACTCTCCACACAGCAGCCAGAAGGATCTTTCAAAAGATCCCTGCCTAAGCGACCTCTTTGACCTTGGCCATAGTAACTTCGTACTAGACACATCACCCGAGGCGAGGGAAACAAAAGCAAAAATGAACTATTGGGACCCCATCAAGATAAAAAGCCTTCTGTACAGCGAAGGGAACAATCAACAAAACTAAAAGACAACCGACGGAATGGGAGAAGATATTTGCAAATGAGGTATCTAATAAAGGGTTGGTACCCCAAATCTATAAAGAACTTATCAAACTCAACACCCAAAAAACAAACAAGGCAATTATGAAATGGGCAGAAGACATGAATAGACATTTTTCCAAAGAAGACATCTAGATGGCTAACAGACACCTGAGAAGATACTCACCAGGGAAATACAAATCAAAACCATGATGAGATACCACCTCACATCTGTCAGAATGGCCAACATTAACAACACAAGAAATAAGATGCAGAGAAAAGGGAAAGCTCTTGCACTGTTGGTGGGAACGCAGACTGGTACAGCCACTCTGGAAAACAGTATGGAAGTTCCTCAAAAAGTTAAAAATAGAACTACCCTACGACCCAGCAATTGCACTACTAGGTATTTACTCAAAGGATACAAAAATACAGTTCAAAGAGGGACATGCACCCTGATGTTTATAACAGCATTATCAACAATAGTGAAACTATGGAAAGAAACCAAATGTCCATTGACTGAAGAATGGATAAAGAAGATGTGGTATACACACACACACACACACACACACACACACACACATATATATATATATATACTGGAATATTACTCAGCCTTCAAAAAGAATGAAATCTTGCCATTTGCAATGACATGGATGGAGCTAGGATGTATTATACTAAGCAAAATAAGTCAGAGAAAGACAAATACCATACGATTTTACTTGGGTGGAATTTAAGAAACAAAACAGATGAACATATGGGAAGTGGAAAAAAAGAGAGAGGAAAGGAAACAGACCATAAGAGACTCTTAACAACAGAGAACAAGCTGAGGGTTGATGGAGGGTTGTGGGTGGGGGATGGGTTAGATGGGTGATGGGTATGAAGGAGGGCGCTTGTTATGATGAGCGCTGGGTGTCATATGTGGTGATGAATCACTGAATTCAACTCCTGAAACCAAACTGTATGCTAACCAACTAGAATTTAAATAAAAGTTTGAAGAAAAAATAAATAAAATATAAGATCCCTACTTAAAACCCCTCAGTGGCATCCCATTTGAATCCAGACTCCCGTCCAGGGTCAGTCAAGATATGTTCATTCATATGTAACACCAACTATTTCTGTCTAGTTTAAGGGGGAAAAAAGGCTCTGCTGGGGGATATCAGCCCTCAGGATTCATGACAGGAGACTCTAGGTTTGGAAAAGAGACAAGGAGCATCTTTTGGCAGGAACAGCCAGGACAGAACATACCCAAGGCTCCTAGGCCCCACATTCCCCATCACCACCCAGAGACAGCCTGACTTTCTTCCCATCTTTGGCTACTTCCCATCTTTGGCTACTCCTTGTCCCAGAAGGGAGGAAGGGTGGATGCTGGATAGCCAAAGCATGATAAATATCCATAAGTGACCTTCAGGCACTGCATGATCCAGCTCTTGCCTTCTCTTTATCCCCAGCTTATCCACCTCCCACCAGCTCCTGCCTTGGTTCACTCCACACCACACTGACCTGTCAGTTTCTAGAACATGGTCAAGTTCTTTCCTGCCTCTACAGTCTGTGTCAGGGCTCACCCTCACAGAGGAAAGATGCCTCATGATCCCTGCTTCCCACAGTCCTCTTACTCATCTCACTTTCCATGCTACAGGGATGGGAGGGGTAAGGGAGCTGCTGCTGTGTCCAACAGGTGTCCAGGCCATGCTCCAGTCAGCTGTGATGGGTGACCTCAAAGCCAACCTTCATGGCCAACACATTCTCAGAGCCCAGGTGTTGTCAAGGTAGTTTATGTGGGGCTGCTTCCCCGAGGGGGCACCCTCCAAAGCTAGCCCCCCCCCCCCGCCTCCTTCCCAGGCTCAGCATCTTCCAGGGGGTGCTTCTCCTAGAGGCAGGGCTCAACTTCAGACACAGGAATCCAGTCCCTCTGTGTGCCTTCCCCCTAACGCACCTCCTTCTACCACCCCCCCTCCCTCTTCACCATCCACAGCTGCAAAATTTCAGCAAAAGCATAAAAGACAGGTGCTTGTCTTTGGCTTTATTCTTTTAGAAGAAAAACAATGAAGAGACGAACCCTAAGAAATCAAGTGGGGGGAAAAATCAATCCTTCGTCCTGGAGAAATGTTAAATCAGCGAATTAAAATGCTGGAGATGAAAGTGGGACTGCCGGGTGGAGCCTGTCACACCCGCTCTGACAATGACAGTGTCATGATGGTGGGGGGATGCAGGCGATGTCAGCTGGGAGGCTTGATGTCAGCTCCCGCCCCCATTCTGCTGGCTCCTGAGTCCTCTCCTGCCAAGACTTCCCTCCAGCCCCTGGGCCCTCCTGGTCTCCTCCTCCAGCTTGGACAGTCTGGGTTGGGGGGAGCTCTCTTGCCTCTGCCCCTCCACCCCACCAAATTGTCCTGAAGTCCCCCAACCCCACCCATCATTTAGGAGAGTGCTCCCTAATGGTGGAGTGATATTGGGATTCATAATAAGCAATACATACTTGGTCTTTCTCCTTCCCCACAGAGAGCTCCTAAAACCCTTGGTATTTCCTAAGCGACAAGAACAATGGGAGCATCTTTTGTTACAATGTTTGTTTTCTGGCTCCTGAGGCAGCCCCAGAGCCTCAAAGATGAAAGGAGTGCCTTGTTATTCATCACAAACCCCTTCTACTGCACCAGGGTTTATGTTAATGAGGTAACTTTTGGAAAGCACCTAAGGATGGGGTTGGTTGCCAAGGGGAACCAACCACTTATTGGAGGATTGGAATTTTCAGCCCCTCTCCTCCACCTCCAGGGAGGGGAGAGGGGCTGGAGATCTTGTTCAGCCACCAATGGCCAATGATTTAAACTCCATGCCAATGTAATGAAACTCTTATAAAAAAGACAAAAGGACAGGTTCGGAGAGCTAATGAGCTGGGAACACATCCACATGCCAAGAGGGTGATGTACTCTATTCCACTGAAACAGAAGCCCCTGTGCTTGGGACCCTTCTGGACCCCATCCTGCATACCTCTTTATTTGGCTGTTCATCTGTATCCTTTATAATACACTGGTAAACGTAAGCTTACCAGTCACGGAAGCTGACTTCTGTGAGCAAATCAAACCCAAAGAGAGGGTCATGAGGAATCTCCGATTTATAGCCAGCCAGTGCGAAGCCCAGGTAACAAGCTGGACTTCTAATTGGTATCTGAAATGAGGGCAGTCTTGTGGGGGTGAGCCCTCTAGGGAGATAGTGTCAGAATTGAGTTTAAATTGGAGGGCACCAGCTGGTGTCACAGAATTGCTTGGTGCTGTTGAAGAAGACACACACTGGAGATGGCCTCAGCAAGTTTGAAAAAGAGATAATGGCCTCCTTGGTTCTCTCGAATACACCCCTCCATGACCCAGCCCTCTGCCTGCCTCTGTCCCAGAGAGAGTTTAGCCCTCAAGGAAATAGACTGCATTCCTGTTTCTTACAGACACTCAGTCCCCTGGTCATTGACTGTGACCATGGATCTTTTTACAGGAGGTTTCCAGGTGGATTAAGTTCTCCGGGGAAACAAAAATGGGAGAAAGAGGTGGCTGACATCTGTGGACAAGGGCCCATCTGATGAAGCTACTCAACGAAAGGGGTATAAGAGAGGAAGCAAAGAATGTTTAGAGAAGAGATAGAAACCCAGAGAGGCAGCCAGCAGGATAGAGCAGGGGTCAAGGGGGCTGGTGCATGGGCACCCCTCCCTGGAACCTGAGCTTATAACTGAATCAAGAGAGAATTTGCCCACCTACTGCACAGCAAGCCAATAAAAACTGACATCGAGTGTTTGCAGTGAAGAAACATAGGCTATTTACTGGTGTGGTACCACTCAGGAGAATAGGAAGCTAACACTCAAAAGTTCCAAACTCCCTGATGGTTTGTAAGTGAGATTTTTAAAAAATTTTTTAATGTTTATTTATTTGGGGGAGGGGGAAGGGGCAGAGAGAGAGGGAGACACAGAATCTGAAGCAGGCTCCAGGCTCAGAGCTGTCAGCACAGAGCCTGACGCGGGGCTCGAACTCACAAACCAGAAGATCATGACCTGAGCCTAAGTCGGATGCTTAACTGACTGAGACACCCAAGCACCCCATAAGTGAGGATTTTTAAGGGCAAAACTGGGGTCCAGGGTCTCCTGAGAAAGTGGATGCTGTTGATTGGAGGCCCATGAGGTCACGCTAGCAGGTGCTCTGGTGGAGATTTGTCTGGCTCCCCAGAGGTTTCTTCCATCTCAAGAAACTTGGAATCCGAAAAATATCTTTATTTTTTATGTTAGAGATTTCATTAGGTAGATCTGGTTCATCAGGCACATGAAGATGGTGTCTTTGGGGTGTGCTGATTCACTACTTGTAAGCCAGTGGGGTTGCGCCCCTACAGGTTCTTTGGCCGGTCCAGCTGTGCCTAGGGGTGATATGACCGCTAGTGTTTATTCTTTCGTCTAAACTGACAGAATGGACTACAGCTTGAAGCTGGATCCCAGACTGAGGGGGGGTAGGACCTCAGGGGGGTAGGACTGTAGGCAGGACCTCAGGGATGCCAGCTTGTGAGCTGGAGGATGAAGGAAAGGCCTGCTGCCCACCAGCACAGTTAGCGACACACCCAGACGGTTTCATCCTCTAATGAGCCCTCTTGTCCCCACGCAGCATCTGCCTGCGTGGGTCTGTGTGGTGCCACTGTCTGTGACAGCCTGGCCTTGATAAGCAGCTGTGTTTTAGGACAAAGTAGGGCCTTCTTGGCACAGTACTGGGCCTATCATCAATGATAAGGGGACAAATTGGACCTCCTGTCCCCATACGGGCTTGACAAAGCCAGAGGCAGAGGGAAGGAGGGTTGGGCATGGGCGCCAGGGCTGCCTCTTCTTCTCAGGGCTCCTCTGTCTTGCGTGCTAATAGAGGACACCACCCACAGCAGAAACACCGCAGCGGAGCCTGCCCACACTCCTCTCTTGTTCTCCCAGCTCCCAGCAGGGTCACTGAGTACCCTTGAATGAGGGGTAACATTCCAGAGATGCAGCAGGGGATGTTTTGTTGTCCATAGGGGAAAAGGAAATATACCCACTGGTGTAAATTATTCAGCCTTCCAAGTTCCGAAGCTGCAGGAAAGAGTGCCCTGGGGTGGCCAGGGAGCCTGATTCAGCGGGGCAGCCTGGGATCCTCAGCACCACGGACAGCGCCCCGGGCCCGGGGAAGCCACTTAGGCGCCTGCAGGCTGGAGGACGCTGAGGGCTAGGCCTAAGAAAAGTGCACCCTTGAGGCCCTGAGAGCATGTCCCTTTCACTGCAGCTTGAAGGGACATCGGATAAGGAATGTCACCGCCAGGCCCAGTTGCCTGGTAATCAACCATTCTCAGTGCCCTGCATGGAAAGGCAATTAAAGCAAGAATTAAAAAGCCATAGCATCATTTAAAATCCAATAACACGGCTGGCCTGAAATGTGTCTTCAGTCTCTGGGGAGGGTGGAGGTGGGGTGTGGGGAGGGTGGAGGTGGGGTGTGGGGAGGTGCGGAGGGCAGAGGGATGTAGCAACAAGGGAAGAGAAAGAAGGGAAAGGGAGAGATGGTGGCACGGTGGTGGAGATGGTTTCTGAGGCTCATGTGCCTTCCCACCATACTGCTCGTGCACCCACAGGCATCGGAAGCCCTCCTTGATGACTCTGACCTCAAGGAAGTTCTCTCCTCTGGAGTCCTCCAGAGCTTACTGCCATCTCATGGTGTCCAGCCTTGGTTCCTTGCTGTCATCTTTCCTTCTCAACCAGAGCAAATGGTCCTGCAGGGACGTGTTGTGCTTCTGTTATCAGTGTCCACTGCCCCCACCCGACCCAGTGCCTAGCACAGAGCCGAACCCTGCATAGGTGATCATTAACTATCCATTGATTGGTTCAATGGCTGAAGATTTTGTCATAGTCCTACCCTTCCCGCCCATTACCCACAACGCAGCAAGACCATCCATAAAATGAGAATCATAAAACTCATGATCGGGGCACCTGGGTGGCTCAGTTGGTTAAGTGTCGGACCTCGGCTCAGGTCATGATCTCACGGTTCGTGAGCTCGAGCCCCACATCAGGCTCTGTGCTGACAGCTCAGGGCCTGGAGCCTGCTTCGGATTCTGTGTCTCTTTCTCTCTCTGCCCCTCCCTTGCTCACACTCTGTCTCTCCCTCTCTTTCTCTCTCTCAAAGATAACTAAACATTTATTTAACTTTTTTTTAATGTTTTTATTTTATTTTTGAGACAGAGAGAGACAGAGCATGAGCAGGGGAGGGGCAGAGAGAGAGTGAGACACAGAATCCGAAGCAAGCTCCAGGCTCTGAGCTGTCAGCACAGAGCCCGATGTGGGGCTCAAACTCATGGACTGTGAGATCATGACCTGAGCTGAAGTTGGACGCTTAACTGACTGAGCCACCCAGGCGCCTCAAAATAAATAAACATTTAAAAAAAATTAAAAAAAAAAAAAACTCATGATCTTCATGACCCTATGTATTGAACACAAAGCAAGTCTGGCCATTTCCTCCTTTTGTTTCCAGCGTCTAAAGGGGGTTTATGCACACTCCTTCATGTAAAAGCTCTGAATTTTCTTTTCATTCCTAAGAGACCCAGAGAATTTCTAATCTGCTAAAACGACGGTAACCCTTTTCCCATCAAATAAAGCCCTCCTGCAGGTAATCTTCCTGTCACAAGCTGACTGCCTTGATGTGACTTGGAAGTGAGTAGGGATACTGGGTTCCCTTTCATATTCCATCCTCCTTAGGAAAATCCTAAACCGGGAGGATTCAAGTTTGATTGGAGCTGTTCTTGCAATTTATGCCTCCCGCCCCTTGGGAGCTTACACGTGCCTATTTTAAATAAATTCCCCCTTTTTTCCTCTCCCTTTTACAAAGAACAACTGCAAATCTTCTCTAAGGGTAGCTTTTCTTTGGGGTGGAATTCAGTTCTGACAGTCGAACATTCATGAGATGAGCCCTGGGTGAATAATGATTAAATGAATTACCTCTGTGATTGGGCCTTGCCTGGGACCTGGGGGCGTTCTCTCAAAGTCCCGCAGTGTTGTTTGGCTGCAGTTTCCCAGTAACTTCGTTGCTCTTCCAAAAGGAATATTATTCTAGGGAGTAAAAAAGGACAAAAAGAGGAATGGGCGCTGCCAGGGGAGGCGAGGTCGAGCTCTAACGCCCCTGTCTTCAGAGCTGCTTTGGGCAGTTCTTGTTTACGATCCTGGTAGGAGCAGCCAGCCTTGCCGCTATCTATCTACATCACTCTCTCCAAGTTCGTCTTGCCCCCGTCCTGGCTCCTGGGGTGCCTCTGGCTCACCCTACTATCCCCACTGAGATTTTAGGACCTGCCCATTTGACACGTACCTCACTTAGATGTGGCACACAAGAGACCACAAGGGTTTAGGACCTGAGCCGCATGCTCAGTGTGGTGGCAGAACAGGTCTCTGCTCAGCCAGACATCTATGAAGGGGCTGGAGCACCAGACCTGAGCAGCAAACAATTTCTGCTCAATTCCTGGGTGAACTCACCCTCCTCCACCGTGCACCGTCCACCACACTTGCCCAGACCCCACCTGGCCACCCAGCCCTAGCCATGGACCCCAGAAGAAACAGAATCCCCTCCTAGCCCTGCCACTCACCTCCAGAGTGGGCTGATGGGAAGGAGGTCTGTGTGACTGCCACAGCTGTCAACCGCAGAAGCCGCATGTGACCCGCTGTTGCCATTAGCAGCCACTGGCAGCCCCCCAAATCCAAAACCCATCAGCCCAGCAGAGGTGGGGGAGTCACTGGAAGAGGTCGGCTGATGCACCGGAAGAAAAAAGTTTGGACAGCCAGCTCCTTTTACCTGAATCTACCCTGGATTAGGCTGACATTTGAAATGATTTTGGCTCCCATCCACACGGCGTAAAACCTCTACCAAGACTTCTTTCCTTCTTAAACATGAAAGCACAAATTTTCTCAACCACAGACTTCCTTAATCATTTATGAAAGTTTGTCAGCTGTCCGTGTTCCAGTGCCTCGTGCCCGCGGATCAGGGTGCTGGGAGCCACCTGCCCTGAAGGAGTTGAAGAGGAGACAGAGGCTTTGCCTTCCCTTATAATTAATTCGTCACTTCCAAAGCCATCTGCTTTCTCTTCACACATACCCATCACCTCCATAAAAATATAAATACACATATTTAAAATTCAAATACAAGGCGACTTGATGTCGCCAGCTCAATTAACAGAAAGAACAGAAAAAAACAAATCCCACCAAAGTCAGCCCATAGACCCAGCTCTTAGCACCTGCATCCTGTCCCTGGAAAAAAAGTTATGTGACCTCTTTTTGAAGTTTTATAGCAGCAGCTTTGGCGATAAACCCCCATAAATAGAAAGGGAACCCAGAAGCAAGTTAGTGACTGGGACATTTCTAGGAGGATATTAACCACCCGGGGAAGTATTGACCGGGAAGTCGGCAGGAATGCTATTGTAAAACTCAACCGAGCCCCCAAGTTCTGTGCACACCGTCAATAGTCCACAAAGCTGAACTGAACAGGAAAGCATTTTATTGGATTGTTTTGGGTCCAGGTTGTCGGTGCACATTGAATGGACTCAACAGGAAATCGGAGATGCAGGAATGTTAATTCGAGTATCAGATGTAACACACAAGAAGCTCAACAAATTGGACATTAATTCTGGACAGACCCTGTCCGAGTTTGTTTTCCTTTCCACGCACACTATTTCTACATCAGGGGTTCTTGGGGTATGGTGTCCACTGTGTATCATTTCTCGACAAATCATTTGTGCCTTCTGAAAAAAGACCCTGAGCCATAGAAGGAAAAGAATAAAAATACCCCACAGGTCGCCAAAGCCCGCGTCCCATGGGCCAGGGCACAGTTGTTGCCTAAAATACATCTCTCAGTGCTTGCTTGCCCTAGTTTCAAGTGCCATCACCATCAACTAGTATTTTTGCTCATGAGCCCAGTCACACACCTCTAGCTCCACGAGGGACCCCTCCCCCGCACCACTCCTGCACTTGACGCTGTGTTCTTTGCCTCTCCTTGGCCTGTGCTTAACGTCAGCGGTGCGCATTTAATTCTTACCAGCATTCGGGCAAGCCGGCCTTTTCGAAATCTTTCATTTTTCATTTTTATACCTTAAGCTTTGGCACTCCCAGCCATCCTGGGGCTATTTTGACTCATCTGAACTCTGTCTTCCCCTGGCCACCGTCCTCTGCCTCTTTGAGGGAACCATCTGGAAAACACAGCCATGTGTGCACCTCCATGCCTCCTTCCAAGGGCCCCCAGTTGCAGCTTTCCTTCTTTGCCGGCCTCCCCTCGCCATCCATATCTTCATCCTGTGTCCCCGGGGCCTTGATGACATATGTCCAGCAGCTCACCTGGCCTTTTCCAGCTTGTAGTTCTGAGCTCCCAACGTCTTCTCATATTAGGTCTCTGTCCTCCTGATGTTTGTTACATCTCCCAATTCAGTATCATCTGCAAATTTAATTAACATGCCGTTGCCTCCCTGTTCCAGGCCATTAATGAAGATGTTATGGCAGTACCCAGCAAACAATATTTTCAAGGTCAGGAGGAGAGGAGAGCTTAACGGCTAATACTTCTGCCCAACATGGGGGAAAGAGGCAATCAAGTGCCCACATGTGGGTGGGTTTTTCGCCTCCCCTCTGCTTCAGCCGCTGCACGTCCGTGGCAACTCCCGTTTGGAGAATGAAGGACATTAGATTATACCTCCCTTTTGCTTTTGTCCAGTTTCTAGCTGGAGAAATAGCCACTAATTGAGCATTTGTAGGGAGAGACGGTGTACATGGTAAAGACAAAGTAGTCGTTATTAGGCTTGTTATCCACCCATCGCTCCGTTTCTGAAGCACGACCCGTGACCGTGGAAAATACACGTCGAGGGCCAAGACACCCAGCAGAGAGGAGAGAGAAGACATTTCCCCGGGGAGACACTTTCCCTGAAGGGCTGACCCTCAAGATCCACAGCCAAGAGGGGCACGAAGGAGAGGCCCCTTCATCTTTGCAGGTTGTGACCCCAGAGCAGAGCCTCCCATTAGTCCACGTCCTCCTCTACGTTCCAAGGGGTGGCTCACTGTGAACCCTGATTTGCCTTTCTTCCAGGGCAAACTGCAGATCTCATACCGTAATATTGCAAATTGCTTGGATCAGAAGTACTGAATCATGGGAGAGTTCCAGGATAATGCAATTCATGCCCAGAGAATTGATCCCAGATTATTTATTGTTTCCTGCATCTCCTTTCTCCCCATCTCTCACTGTAGGCCTGTCTGGGGTTCCGAGGTTCCCATCATTTCTTAGACAGAGTGTCTCTGGACCAGAGCCCGGACTGGCCCAGCAGAGGCAGGGCCCGGGTCTCAGAGCCCTGGTGCAGAGGGGTGGTGAGGAGAGGCTTTGAATTTCCCCTTGTGCTTGGTGGAAGGCCTGGCCCACCAGCTGCAGCCCTTCCTGGGTCCAGGTCTGGCCTCTCCAAAACTAAGAACACATCAGAACAACCTGTGCTTGTCCCGGGTGGTCAGCTCAGACTGCATTGTGCTCGGATACCTTGCGGGGGGAGGGGGGGAGGGGGGTGGGCCTGGCTTAGGAGAAAGTGGTGGGTTTGTAGAATTACCACAAGGCACTCACTGTTAAGGGCCTTCCCCAGCTGTAGACATCCTACCTGCTCACTCATCAAGCATCAAGCGGCAAAAAAACACAGTGGCCTCTGAAGCCAAACTTTGAATCCTGGCCCTGCCATTTTGATAGCTGTGACCTTGGGCCCATTGTTTCGCCTCAGTTTTCCCACCTGTAAAATGGAATAATATCCATACCAGCTTCACAGTGTATGTTGTAAGATTGCAAAAAGCTGATGTCTGGCTGTTATTTTTTACATATCAAGCACCTTCCACACTCCAGACACTGTCGAGGTCAGGGGTAAGCAAATTTTTTCTACAAGGCCCAAATAATAAATCTTTTCAGCTTTGTGGGTCTTAATGTCTCTGCCCAACTATTCAGCTCTGTTGTTGTAGCCCCAAAGCAGCCATAGACAATAAGCAAATGAATGGGAGTGGCTGTGTTCCAATGAAACCTTATTTATGGACTCAGAAATTTGAATTTCATATATATTCACATATCACCAAATATTATTCTTCCTTTGATTTTTATGAATTATTAAAAATGTAAAAAAAAATGTAAAAACTACTTGTAGCTCGTAAGCTATGTAAAAATAAGTGGCAGGTTGGATTTGGCCCGTGGGCCATAGTTGGCCTGCCCCTGGTCTATGCATGAGAGACACAGAAACTGACGTGTTCCCCGGCCCCCCTCCCCGCCCCACAGGAGTCCATTGTGCAGACGAGCCTCCCAGAGCCTGGGTAGGTGATGGGCTCCTTCATTACCCTCGTGCTAACCTTGTCCCTACCAAGGTCTGTGACCTGGTCTTAAAAGCCACTCTTGCAACCTGGGGCAGGGCGGGGAGTGGCATCTCAGTTCCAAGCCCTGGCGTTTTAAGCTCTAATTTCTCTGCGATAAATCTCAAAGACTGCAGAGACCCAGTGCACCCGTCTGACAACAGGCGGCGATCCAGCGAGCTGGAGGAGGTCTAACCTGGCGTCAGAGTAGAATGCAGAGACCCTGCTGGCCGGAAGCCTTGCTGAGCCGGGGGTTTAGAGGTTATGTGGGCTGGGTTTGAAGCACCTGCACTTGTTTCTTTCTGAGAGGAAAAGCCACAGCAGACTGGAGGACTGAGGGGGGAGGGGTTCCTGGACAAGAAGCAATCCCCATCTGAATGTTTGGGGCAGCGTCTCTGGAAGGTGCTAATGGCCAGTGAGGTTCTCCTGGAGAAATGGCCTCTGCTAGCCCAGACCCTCTGGACTTCACCCTCAGTCTGCCCCAGCCACCTCCCAGATTCTCCTCGCCCTGCCCTGATGACCAGACCCAACCACTAAGCCCATTCAAGGCACTATGAGGGCCCCCGTTTCTCCCCTCATCAAATCCAAATCCTTCTGCTTGGTTTCTAAGAACGCCCACACTCAGACCCAAGAATGACCCTCTCCCAACCCGCAGGGAGACCCTGCCATCCTATGCCATCCTTTATTCCTGCGTATGCCCTGTGTCCCAGAAGCCCCCACTCCCATCCTCTGCCATGTCTGGCCACGACCAGCCTTGACCCTTGTATAGAGAGACCTTGGGGGTCCCTGGCCGACTCAGTCGGTAGAGCATGCAACTCTCAATCTCAGGGCAGGGTTGTGAGTTTGAGCCCCACATAGAGAGTAGAGCTGACTTAAAAAGAGAGAGAGAGAGAGACCTTACAGTGGGGTCACCGAGGAGCTATTTCATTGTGCCTCGGTTTCCTTATCTGCAAAATGGGACAATTAAGAGCACCAACGTCATGGCATCGCTGAGGCTTCATTAGAACATGCGTGTCAAGCATTCCCGGACCGTGTTCCAGAAACGGCACTGGCCAGCAGCAGCAGTAAGCCCTGACTCTAGATTACAGTCATCTCTCCCCTGTTTAAATCTTTCACTTCACCATTTGAGTTATACAGTTACCATGAAACGTGCCTGGATAGGTGTCTCATCTCCCCCATTTAAGCTACAAACCCACAAACCTTCTGTATCACACACCTTACATGCTTTCTTGGCTCCCACAGAGTCTCTGTTGCTCCACAGCCCTGGGTCTAGACTGTCATTGTCTTTTCATTAGTCGTTTTAAACTGCCACACACTCCTGAGCCTTTTCTTTCTTTTGTGAGGGGCTTGGGGGGGGGGGGGGAGGCTGAAGGCAAGTTATCTTTCTAATACAGCACTCTGTCTGACAGCCCAACAGAGAATCCGATCACTAAAGAGCTGGCCTGAAGACACTCAACAACATCATATATTTAAGTAACAAAAAAGAAAGGGCTTTTGTTAAAACGACCCTCTGAGCGGCAGCTAAGTTCTAAGTGGACGGGAAAGTGCCATCTGGGTGGAAGCTGGCCTCCACCAAATCCTGACTGTCGCCTTCTGGGAAAGCCCCAGAAGTCCAACGACGTGCCAGGCCCTGCCTGTTGTTTCCGTGAGCTTTGAGAATCCAGGCTCCCCACCCAAAGCCCCCAAGGTGTGGCCAAAGGTTAACGGGCTCCCAAGGGAGGGCTAGAGGGCCCATCAGACCAGCCAGATAGCAGATATAAGGGCGGGTCAGATGAGCCAGATACCAAAGGAGGAGCAGAGACAGACAAGGTCAGTGCCACCCAGTCCGTGCTGCTGTGAGTAGCGACAGAGGAGAGGGGTGGGGGGAGGGGGAGTTCGGCCTGAGCCCCAAAGCAGAAACCAGCCCAGTCCAGAGATCTCCCCTATGTCCCTCTGCCACCTTCAAATACTTAACTAGGCTTCCGGCTGAAAGCCCCGAGCTGATTTCCAGAGAAGCAGGTTGAAGCCATACATAGTGGGAGCACAGGCAGGACAGCCCCGGAGGCACGGAAGCTGGAGGGAGGAGGAGTGGGTGCAAGTCCTGATAAAAAGGAAGCTGTCTGGGATGCGTGGTGCCATTGACTGCAGGCCAGGTACCCAAGCCAGAGCTCAGCATGGACACCGGACCCCACTTGGCACGAAGGCTTTGCTCTGGAAAGTTCAGGAGAAAGCTGGTCCCTAGAGAGATTACAGGACGGGGCATCTCTTACCAGGTCGGGTGGTACCATGGGTGGGGGGGAAGGAGACAGGTGCCCGCCTATCCAGAGCTGATCACTTGAAGGCTGGAGCCCCATCGCTGGAGATGGAAAAGGGACATCACTGGCTCATCACACAGTGAAAAGCTCTCCCACTCCGAGCTCCCAGAAACACAAATGAATGTAGGTGACATGCCAACTGCCAGTTGGATCAAGAAAATGAGCAGCAATTGGATTTTGCCTTTTTTTATTTAAAGTTTTTATTGATTCTTATGGAGTGAATGAAATGCGAACACCGGAATGAAAAGGGCTCTATAGCATCTCCGTGAAGGAAATGGGACGCCATAAATGTGACATATCCGTCCCCACTGGGAGGGAAACAGGGCTCCACAGACGCGCCATCGGGGAAGCGTAGGAACGGGGAGGGGGAGAGTGCCTGGGAGCTCTCCACCCCCCACCCATCCTCTGTTCCCCTCCAGATCCTCCCGGGGCTGGGTCTCGGCTTCCCGAGGGTCCGCCTTCAGTGGGTGAGCGGTCTTCGGACCCCACTAGGAATTTGTATGTAGCTGGCATGGGAGGCTTTGGCTGCCTGAGCTCTCTCATCCTTTCTCATGGAGTGTTCGCCAGATGGAGAGAGAAAGTAGGACGGGGCAGAAGGAAGGATCGCAAGAAGGCAGAGGGAGCGTCCTGCTTCATAGCAGTGGCTTCAGATGACAGAGGAGACAGGCCCCAGGGAAGAGGCAGGATGCAAGACCACAGCCTTCGAAGATCCTCTCCAGAGGGGGATTTGGGGTTGGACCCGCAGAGAAACTTAGAGGCCAGTCCAGGGCACGACCCTCTCCCACCAGCAGCCCCGGGCCGACTCCCCCAAAGCTCTTTATCTGCAACCCTGTGATCACCCCCACGCCGGCTGCAGCAGGGGCCGCCCCTGGTCTCATTTCCTTGCTCTGGGGCCTGGCCCCTCCCTAGGTCTTCACCTCTCTAGGCCTCCTCCCCTCCCCAGATTTCATCTGCTCCCAGATGAGTGGGAGGATCATGTGAGAGAGGGCTTAGAAGGGGACACTGAGCACCGGGGTAATTACTTACAGAATCAACTAAGGCTGGTACCCAGCAGGAAGCGCCCTTGCCAACCCCTGCCACTGGACCATCCCAACAGGGCCTGAAGTCTGCCCAACTGACCGCATTTCTTTCTTTCTTTCTTTCTTTCTTTCTTTCTTTCTTTCTTTCTTTCTTTCTTTCTTTTTTTAATATTTATTTATTTTGAGAGAGAGAGAGAGCATGAGCTGGGTAGGGGCAGAGAGAGAATCCCAAGCAAGCTCCATGCTCAGCGCAGAGCCCAAGGCAGGGCTTGAGCCCATGACCCTGAGATCATGACTTGAGCTGAAATCAAGAGTTGGATGCTCAACAGACTGAGCCACCCAGGTACTCTCTGACCCCATTTCTTAAGCCGTTGCACTCTTGAGGTCACCACACCCACCTGGTCCCTGGCAACTGTCGGCGGCCCACCTTCCGGCCCACCATTCCAGACCTACTCCCATCCTGGGACACAGGAGGCCCCACACAGGCACGCAGGCACCCCCAGCACTCGTGGCATTCTGAGGTGGGGTGGAGGGAGGTGCGGGGCAGAGGTGAACTCTTGTCCTTTCTAGATGGTAACCAACAGGCAGCTAGCTGGGGCTCAAAAGAGTCCTGTTTCCGAGCCAGCGCTGGCCCCAGAAGGGTGGAGACCCCACTCCCAGCTCCGGGATGCTGCTCCCTGCTGAAAATAAATTTCCATCTGGCTCTGCCTTCCCCCGGGGTAAAGGGTCCCAGCCTCTTTCTCTTCAGACCCAAGGTCTTTGCCTGGTGCTTCTGGGGACACCCAGGGTCATCAGGGCCTGGGTTGATCCCAGGGAGCAGTGAGGGCTCCCTGAGTCTTGGGGCACCATTCTGTTGCTAATCTAGAGTTTTTCTTCTGAGACATGGAGACCTTCCCCCTTCACGAGCTTTGGAAGCTTTGGAAGACCTCACCGGTAACGACGAGGGTGGCTGGCGTGTGGGATGCTTCTCCCCAGTTGTGTGACGGGGGCCGGACGGCCTCTCCCAGGCACTTGTTCACCTCTCTGGGGCAGAGAAGGGCCTCTGAGCTCCTCTGGTAAAGCACCACACCCGGCCCACACGAGGAGAGGCAGAGCGGCTTGCTCAACATCACAGCTATCGGCAGGGTGTGTGCCGTGAACCTGACAAGAGCTTCTTGTCGTTGTTCAGCCCCAGGATGGTGTCCCGCAAGGCCGTGGCTGTCCTGCTGATGGTGCACGTGGCCGTCATGCTGGCCTCCCAGACGGAAGCCTTCGTTCCCATCTTCACCCACAGCGAGCTCCAGAGGATTCGGGTAGGAAATCCCCCAGGCTGCCTGCCTCCCCAGCATGGTCCAAGTGACTCACAGCTGCTCAGCGCTGAAGTGGTGTTAGTCTCTCTAAGGCACAAGTGTCCCTTGGGGGAAACCCACGTTTAATCAGCTGCATAGCTGGCATCAGTGACATTGAGGGGAGCATGAAGGACCCAGACCCAAGCTGACCCCAAACTCCAGCTGCCTCCCTGCCGCCTTCATTCCCCACTAGCACCAATCAAAGGTGACAGCGGCTCCCACAAGTGACATCTTTTCCCACCCCTGCCCATCCTTCAGAGGAAATTTTCAATTAACAAGCCGATAAATATTTGCTGAGCATCTCCTTAGTACAAAGGGCCACCCTGGGTGAGAGGCCAGGCATGCGAGGAAATCGAGGAACCTCCGTCTTCAAGGAGCAGGCTCAGGAGCCAATATACAATCCTATGAAAAATTCGCTAATAGAAAACAAAGGGACACGGCACAAGGCAGGACAGGATTAATTGCCCAGTAAGTGATGCTGATGGTTAAGTGCTAAGTTCAGAGGCAGGAGAAGCTCCCTGGGGTGTCGGAAGGGAAAAGGTGAGAACTGAGCAGGGGTCTTCAGAGAGAAGGAGGGGGCGAGGGGTTGGTCCCCCGCGGAGTGCTGGCCAGAGCCTCTTCTTTAGAAGCCAGAAAAGGGGCCTGGGTGGCTCAGTCGGTTGGGCGTCCGACTTTGGCTCAGGTCATGATCTCACAAGTTCGCACCCCACATCAGGCTCGGAGCCTGGAGCCTGCTTCGGATTCTGTGTCTCCCTCTCTCTCTGCTCCTCCCCTGCTCACATGCAGTCTCTCTCTCTCTCTCTCTCTCTCTCTCTCTCAAAAATAAATAAACATTTTAAAAAATATTAAAAAAAAAAAACAACAGAAGAAAACAAGGCAGGCTTAATGGAACTCAGGCAGCAGGGCCTCTGGAAAACTGGATTGCCAGACCTGGCTCCCCGTGCCTTTTACTTTAGATGTCAAGCGGTTCTGAGTATCTTGTGCAGATATTTGTTTCTCTTTGACCTGAGGAGCTGGATGGGACTGTCGTGTCCCACCTGTCTGAGACTCGGCTCCAGTAGGGACAAACACACGAATCCGTTCTCTGGGAGGTCGCATGGGCTCTGCACCTCCATACTCTGTCCGGGGCAAGCTTCCACATACCCAGTGGCCTATGTCCTTTGCAGAGGCAAGGCCGGCCCCAGCTCCCCTTCTTCAGGGGTAGACATAGAAATATGGAAGAGAGGCAGCAGGCTCTCTAAACATAGTTTCTCTACCACCGGCTTCCTCTCCAGAAGGGACAACCAATTGTTCTAGAATCACCGTGTCGCAGGCAAGGCCCAGAGCTGAATCCCAAGGGGGTCATTAGAGAAGCCAAAGGATTGAGGTGTGTCTGATCTCGGTGCCCCGGGACCTGGCAAGCAGGATGCCACGTAAGGTTTAGGTCTGGGCAGAAACAATCAACGTCGGTAGAACATAAACTAGCAAAATGGCAACCAAAGAACGCTTTGCGTTGATCTGCTCTGTGGTTTTGCTCCTCAGAATTGCCAGGCACCAGGATTTCTATGAAGAAGCTGCAAACTCCTTCCTCCATAATTCATCTCCCTGTCTCGCCTCTTATAAATCACCTCCCAGGGACTCCAGTTTCTGGGCCACCCCATGGCGCCCTCCCAGGCGAGGGTGTCTTGCCACCTTTTTTATGGGCTCTCTCCGAAGAAAAAACACATTTTCACACTTAATATGCATGAAGGGCAGCCCTTATTTTCAGCATTTTAACTTAATTAACAGTAACAATCTGGGTGCAATGCTTGAACTACAAAGGAACGGATTCTTCTTCAAGTTGACCTATTGGTAAACGACTCTGAGGGCCATTTGTAAGCCGTTGGGTTTCTGGAACTCCTCGTGTAGAGGCACCTGGGAGAACTCTTTTGGCCTGTGGGAAGCTCAGACCACTTAGCACCCTGGGCAGAGACAGGCGAGGGCCATCTGGGCGGTGGAGAGATGTCAGGTTTTGTGCAAATTTGTGCTCTGCCCTTAGGAAAAGGAGCGGAACAAAGGGCAAAAGAAATCCCTGATTGTACAGCAGAGGTCTGAGGAAGTGGGCCCTCTGGACCCTGTGGAGCCCACAGAAGAAGAAGAAAACGAAGTTATCAAGGTGAGCAGACAGGGGGACAATGCAGAGAAACCTAGTGTGGGGAAGTGTTCCCCCTGCCAGCCACAGATTGTTCTGGAACACAGCAGCAAACTAGACATTCAGGCAACAAGTTCCATCCTAGGAGAGATACAGACACCAACAATGACACAGCTGTCTCAAATAAGGCACCGGATAAGGAGGCATGATAGAGGGTGAGGGGGTGGGGGCTGGGGGCACTGCTTTGGCTACGAGGCCTCTCAGAGGAGGTGACATTTATTTGATTTGGAACCAGAATGATGAGAAGGAGCCTGTCATGCAAACAGCTAGAGCAAGGACGTCCCAGAAGGAAAAGTGCCGGCAAAGGCCCTGCTCAGGAAGCACGTGGTAGGTGTGAGGCCCCCAAGGCCAGGGCACACTTGGGAGAGGACAAGAGAGTGGCAGGGCCTAGTGGTCCAGGCACCATGTCTGGAAGGTCACTGGGGAGTTCACAGCAGGGAAGTCATCTCATCTGACTTAGAAAGACCTGGGACCGCACAAGTGGAGGCAGGAGATGAGTCAGGGGGCAACTGCGGTCACCAGGAGACAGAGGACAAAGGTGCCCTGGGAGACGACTACAGTGTCAAGACCCAGGGCCTGGGGCCTGCAGTGCTGCGTTAGGATGCACAGATCGTGGCGGCCTGAGCGAGCCTTGAGTTCGTCCAGTGCGGCTCTTAAGTTCTCAGCCTCATTTATCCAGATGAGAAGACACTGAGCCTCCCTTTCCTCCTCTGCAGAATGGGGACACTAATGATCCCTACATCACAGGGTTATTGAGAGGCTTAATATACACGAAGCGTTTAGAATGGTGCCTGTGCCCTAAGGCTTCACAGTGCTGGTTATCATTACTCAGGAGAAGGGGGAGGGAGAGTTTCCTCCCACATGAAAAGACAGGGGCAGGGTGGGGGCAGTGGGTTCCTGCAGACCCTCCCCTCCTGTCCCAGCTTCCCCACCAGGGGAGGTTTGTTGATCGTCCCTGGGCAGCAAGTCCGGGGGACTCCCAGGATCCGGGCCCCTGGATCGAGTTGGGGGGAGGTGCCAGAATTCCCTGCCGGGTCCTGGGAGGCCGAGGCTCCCAGAGGATGGGGCAGAATGGGGCCGCAGGGTGGTGTGGCTCCTGGCAGTGCCTCCTGCCGCCCGTGAGGCGCCCAGGGGTTAATGGCGCTCTCCGTGTCTCTTCCTTCTTGTTAACTCTGCCTTATTTCACAGCTGACTGCTCCTGTGGCAATTGGAACGAGGATGAACTCCAGGCAGCTGGAAAAGTACCGGGCCGCCCTGGAAGGGCTGCTGAGTGAGGTGCTTCTGCCTGCCCGGAACGGTACGGGAGGAAGGGCGCCTCTGCCTCTGGGGCTCAGCCTTGTCCACCCACGTTAATATTCCCAGAGTGCATCTGAGCAGGGTTTGGGGATGGCGATTTGTTTTTCTGCCTTGTGCTTGAGAACATGAAGTGGTCTTCTCCGGGAGAGGGTGCCCCCATCTCGGATGGAAGCCTGATCACAGAGCAGGGGCTCAGATGGCTCCTGGGGACCAGGGAGGCCCAGTTCCCCAGCCAGGGGCATCTCGAGGCCCTGCCCTGATGGTTCAGGCCCCTTTCCCAAACACCCTCCTGGCAGAGCTGACCACGACAACCCACCCAACCCTCCCCCTGCTCCAGATCGCGTGTTCCCTCCCAAAACACCACTCAAGCCGGGCAGTTCCTCTGAAGGAAACCCTGCGGCAGTCTGGCCGCAGAAGCCTGCATTTTCTTTATCTGTTCTACAAATCGAAGTCCTGAGCTCCACGTGGCCTTGCCCGGTTCAAGGTCTGCCCTTCAAGGTCTGCCGGAGCCACTTGTGCAAAGCCAGGACTTGTCTGACAAACAGCCACTAATTACTTCTCAGGGTCCCCAGGAGGAGAGGAGAGAGGTGGGGAGTTGGTGTTTGAAATGGAAGAACCAGGAGGTTAAATGACTTGCCCCAGGCTACAGAGAAAGCTAGAGGCAGAGCTTCCAGAAGCCTGGCCCAGCCTCCCCTGGGGGCGCCCCCTCCTCCCAGGGTTGGCCCTGGGTTGGCGGCCAGGCTTAGAAGTGGACCCGCTGAATCTACCAAGCTGCAGACCTCCTGTGTTTTTCCCCAACAGACAAATGACAGCCCGCTCCAGGGGAAGGCGGATGAAACTGGGAGCGCCCTCCCACCCGAGGGAGACCCCAGAATCTGCATGCCCCACAGCCGGGCTCCAAAGGAAAATACTCTCTCCCAAGCAAGCCCCCTCCGGCAAATAAAGTGGCAAATAAACAGAAACGACTCTTTTATTTAATATTTTAATTTTTAAAGGCCAAACCCCGGGTTATTGCATAAAGGGGGGAAAAAAATCAAGCTCAGAGGGAGTTAGCGGTAAATGGCACATATACAGTAGCAAAACGTGTGCCTTGGCTAAATTCTCCGTTCAAATATCACGTGAGACCCACGGAATTGCAACATTTGTGCCGGTGAGGAAACTGAGGTCCAGAGAGATGGCATTTTCGGCCCACACACCAGTCGGTGGCAGAGCGAGGAATTCAGGTCTCCACTTTCTGTTTATTGGCAAACTCAAGGTCTAATGGGCTGGAGAGCCGTAAGACTTCTGTACTCAACCCCTTGCTGAGTAACTTCCAGCTAGCCCTTTAACCTCAATGAGGCTTTGCAAAAGCCAGGTGGTAATACGTGCCTTGAGATGAGGGTACAGGCACGGGCAAATTACTATCATTATTATCACCTTGTGACTGCATGCTCCAGCATCCGCAGCAAAATTCCACAGTCAACCCACTGATTTCTGCCTCCTAAACAAAACTGGATGGGAAATTTCATTCTAATTTAATGTTACATTAATGGATGTTCATTTATTTATAAACTGGGGCCTTAGAGGAAACACAGCTCCCTCTACCCATAGGTTATCAGCAATTAGACATGAGGCCCATTCCGTATTTTCACCCACCCCAACCATTGCGAGAACTTAGCCACAGATAGTAGCTACCGGAACAAGACGACCCCAACCTTTAAAAAGGATGGTCCTTTGGGGGTGCTCTGAATGGTCCTGAGGAACACCCAAGCCTTACATGGGACCCACACCCTCCATGCTGCACATTCCCACAATTTCCTATGCACGTACTGATCATCCCAAGGGCAGCTGCAGGTTCCCAGGAAACGCTGCCAAAACACTCTGTAATAATTGGAGAGAGGGCTGCACAGGGCAGGGGAGAAAAGGGAGGGAGAAACGTAGGAATCTACAAAGCATGCTGTTGGGGAAAACTGGATCCAAGACTCCTCCTCGCCCTTCGGAGTACCACCACGCCATTCCCGCCATTATCTGGAACCCATTCCAAAAAAGCAGAAAAACCATTAAACGGTCACCGGCTCCTTCTATGGAGTAAACACTGCTTTTGTGTCTTTCCCTGTGTCTCTGCTCAGGATCTGTCCCTACAGTGAGACTACCTTCCCCCATCACCAGCAGGGGGCGCTCACCTCTCCCCCCACCAGCCTCCACCTCCTCCCTCCTCCCCCTCCACGCCCACCACCCCGCTGGGGTTTTCCTTAAGATCCTGGGGCTGAATAGCAGTGTTGAAATAGGCGCCAAGGAGAGAAATGAGACCCCGAGGGGATCATGCCCCAGGCAGTCTGCATTTCTTAAAATGGGAATTGGCTCCGCAACCACAGCACCTAGAGCCCCGTTCAAAGCTCGGCGCTGTTGTCCCTGACCCTCACCCAGCGGCCTCTGATGTGCTTCTCAGTAATGAGCCGCAACAGGGACCCAGCCACCACCTGCATCTGTATGCACAGTGCCCCAGCCGCCTGGTTAGACGTGTCGGCTCCTTTCTTCTCTCCTTTTCCTCCTCCTGCCGCTGTTCAATTTCTCACAATTGGCTCAAATAATTCTTTTTCTCCGAGTTCCTCGGTTTCCAGCACAGCAGACTCGATTGCTTACAGGACATGCACAGCCCTGGAAGAAATTAAAACTGGGGGGAGGTTGGGGAGGAGACTGTGAGCTGAGCCAAGACAAAATGACCACATTTTCACAAAACAGAAGTAAAGACAGACACACTCCTGGTTAAAGCGATCCACTGCCAGGGCCAGGCCCCAGCCAGGAGCAGAGACTGGGAGAGTGCCCAGAGGAACCAGTCAGGTAAGGACGCCGTTCTTCCTCACAGGTCACTGAGGTTTATCTGGCAAAATCTGCAAGAATCTCTCCAGAAAACTGGCAGTTACGGAGAGTTACAGATTACCCCTCTTCGTCTGGAATGTACTTTACACTTAACAGGACCACTGGTAATTACAGGGCGACCTGAACCTAGCTTCACAAGATGGAGATGATGAGGTATTTTCTCGGCAACCACATCGCTATGATTTTATAATTACTGAGCTACGTGGATTTGCCATGAAATTGAATAGTTAAAAAGCAAAGAGTAATTGCCTGATATCTGTACTCTGTAATTTAGTGTAATCTAATCATGGACAAAGCCCAAAAGAAAATGTTCTGAAAGCATTACATTTTTCTTCATACACAATTCGCTATTGACATCAGGGAATGTATTCTGTGCCTCTAAAGGAACTCTTAACCCACAGATCTCAAAGTGTGGCCAGAAGAATGAGAGTTTTGTTACATTTTCAGCCGATTATGAAAAGCGGGCGACGTAAGTGCCCATTACACCTGTTCTGGCATTTCTCTGTTGAGTCCCGTTGCCCCTTCGTTGACCTGGAGAGATTAAGGTGCTCTCCTCTTCCCCAGGGCACCGAGATGAGGCGGCCAGAAGCTGGGCAGTGCTGGGACCACTCCAGTCAAAACCTGAGCCTAGACGCCACCCACTTTGTCGCCACTTTTCAACCACGCTCTCCCCGTGCCCCACCACTCCGCGGTGGGACCCCACCCGAGATGTGGTTCCAAGGAAACTTGGCGAGATGCACGAGGCTGGTGAGGAGGTGGATCAAGGAGGAGCTCGTGGTCCCTGAGCATCTTTAAGGACCTGATAAATGCGTGCAGGGCTTTTGCAGGAGGAGAAGGAGAATGGAAGCCACTAAAAGATTTATGGCTGTTGTTATTATAAGGTTCTGCTGAGACAAAGAGAGAGGTCAGCAGGACGGCAGGCGGTGTGGCAGCCCTCTGGGAATCCAGAACGTCCTCCTAGAGGCCCCTCACCTCCGCTAAATGTGTGGATGTGGTTACTAAGTAGATCTGGACATTGGAGCTTGTTTTTCCTCTTCTGCCTTTAATAAATCAGGAAGACCGCCCGCAGCCTGAGCTGCTCACCTTAAAACACACACACACACACACACACACACATACACACACACACAAGAAAGTGATGAGAAAGGGGGGGCACGCAGAGCAGCTGTTGACTTTAAAATACGCGTTCCCATCCGCAACATGGAAGGCCCCAGAAGAGCCTCGCGGGCAGCTCCCCATGCGAGGCAGCGGGCCAAGCCTGCGCTGGGGCAGACACGAGGGTCCGTGAAGAAGGTGTGGGTGGTCATGTGGAGGAAAATGAGCAGCAACAAGCAGGTAATGGGGTCTTGGGGGCAGGGAACGTTGATGGAGGGCCTCAGAGGGGCTATCAGTCCACGGAAGGGGCAGGACTGGAATGAGGAGTTTAGGAGAGGCCCCAGACCTGAGAGGGACGACTGACTTGTGAGGGTTTTTCCAATTGACTTTGCTCAATCAGATGGTGAGGTTTCTTCCTGGGGGCGGGCATGGGGGCGGGGGCCTGGGGGACACTGATTGGCAAGCACCCTGCAAGTGGTAGCACGCTACCCCCAAAGGCCTGTTCGACCCAGTGAGATGAATCCAGCAACTGCTAGAAGCCCCGTGGAGGCAGAGAGTAGACCACAGGGGGGCAGAAAACCGCAGCTGCCAACATGATGGGTTCCAGGCTAGAGGCAAGACAACAGGCTTGGCGGGTGGGGGTCACTTGGCCCCGGGTATGTGTGGCAGTAGCAGCGTCCCCAAACACAAGGCAGGCTGACAAAGCCCACGCTGGGGACCGCTGCTGGGGGCAGCTCTAGTTCAGTACATATTTTTAAATCGCCCTGGGATCCATTGTGATGAAACAGACCGTAACTCTGCGAAATGCCAGAACGTTCACTTGGTTTAAGCGTCAGCTTCAAGCCCTCTTAGACTACACGGGGCCAGTATTGATGCCGAAAGGCTCATTCCTTATATATGGAACTGCACAGCTGCAAGGAGTTGCACAAATGTTACCAACTCATTTGTCATGCAAACAGTGCTTCAGAAAGAAATAAAATACTATTATGTGGTATATGTGTTAGGCAATCACTATATCAAATTCATGGCATTCCGTGCAAACACAGGCAGAGAAAAGGAAAACAACACTTGGTGAGAAAAATTGCACCACATGGGAACAGCTAAGTTGGGGGATATGGGGAGGCTGACAATGGAAGCCTGACCGAGCTGAGCCTGTAATTTTCCCAGCAATTGCGGCCAGTGTAGGAATACCCCTGTGGGACAGCGAGTGGCAGGAATGCAACCCACTGGCAGAGGGGCCGTGCCCATGACCCAGGGAAGGAATAGGAGGAGACCTGGGGAGGGGGGTGATGGGGAGTGGGCGATGGGCAGGGAAGAGGGGAACTGATTTAGAGGAGTAGTAGTGGAGCGGAACCTAAGAGGCCAAGGTCGGCCATAAACGTTTGGGACAGGGAGCTGAAGAAGGATGTAGAAGGATTACAAAGACGGGAGAGGGCAGAAGGGCAACTATGAGCCATGGCGCTCTTTTCCTTTGCCACCACTTCCCATGCTTCCCTTAGGGGCTTCTCAGCCAAGAGCCTTCCTGTAATCAAAGAGGGTGTCCTGTGGGAGATCACACATGTGCTGCCGCTGCAGAGATAGGGGTTAAGTATAAGCAGTTAGGAGGGTGTACCAGGCACTGTTTTAAGCACCTTAAACAAGTTACCTGTTCTAATCCTCATAGCAACCCTATCAACTTTACTGGCCAGCAAGCTAGAGATGTTCATTGGATACGATCACACATCTAACAGTGGTGCAGTTGGGATTCAAATGTCCTCAACCTAAATCTGCAAGGGGCACAGGACTGTATCTCAGGGGTCTTCCCCTACCCATCTCTCAGAGAAATCCCACTATCCAAACATATGGCCTCCTCCCAGAAGCCTGAACTGCCCACTCAAGCCCAAGGGCATTTGGCTCTTCTGCCTTCTCGGTGCATGCGGTGTCTGGCCTGAGGCAGGGCCGGTGCCCCCTCGGAGCCCCACCTCAGAGTTAACTCCCAGGAAAACACAGAAGCCTGTAGCCCTCGACCTCAGGTCGGACCGGGTCTCGTAGCATGCCTGGCGTCTAGTCCACGACCCAAAGCCTTTCCTGACTGCAGAAGGGATCACACAAGGTCCCCAAGCACAGAGCGGGAAAGGGTCCCATCTCCCTGCTCTCCGTAGTGGCTCGTCTTTCACCATCAAGCAATTCATCCACCAAATCAACAATTCACTGAGTGCCTACCACGTGCCAGGGACCGCGCATGGGGCGGAGGATTCAGAAAGAAAACACCGATTGGCCTTACAGACAAGGGGGAGGACTGAGTAAGGAGGGAGGGGGGAAAAGGGAGGGGGGAAAAAAAAAAAATCCTTGGACCTCTCCAACATGGCGGCCTTAATGGCCGAGTCTGACCCCCTCATCATGGCCGGCAATCGGGGAGGCGCCGACCTTCTCAACATGGCGGCAAAGGCCGACCTTCCCATCATGGCGCGGGGCCCCGCCCGCTCCGCCGCGGCCGCCGGCGAGAGCAGTTCCGGGTGCGGTGCGCGCCAGGGGCGGGCGGGGGGCGGCGTCCTGGCCATGGCCGGCCTGTCGGACCTGGAGCTGCGGCGGGAGCTACAGGCCCTGGGCTTCCAGCCAGGACCCATCACCGACACCACCCGGGACGTCTACCGCAACAAGCTGCGCCGCCTGCGGGGCGAGGCCCGGCTACGCGGCGAGGAGCGGCTGCGGGAGGAGGCCCGGCTGCGGGGCGAGGAGCGGCTGCGCGAGGAGGCCCGGCTGCGCGAAGAGGCACCGCTGCGAGCCCGGCCCGCTGCGGCCTCCCTGCGAGCGGAGCCCTGGCACTCCCCGCCGGCCTCGGGCTCGGCCTACGCGACCTCTGGGGCCTACGGCGATCTCGGGGCCTCCGCGGCTTCCTGGTCCGGGAGCCGCGGCTTCGCCTACCCCGCCCGCCCTGCGCCGCTCAGGCGCCGCGCCTCGGTCCGGGGCAGCTCCGAGGAGGACGAGGACGCCCGGCCGCTCGACCGGGCCGCGCCGGGCCACGGAGTCCGTCGCTGGTGGGCCACGACCCCGGCCCCGGCACGGCTGCCCTCCACCCTCCTCGGCGCCGACCCGCGTCCGGGCCTGCGAGCGACGCGGACGGGCTCAGCCGGCGCGGCGCGGGCCCGGCCCGAAGCGGGGCGGCGGCTGGAGCGCTGCCTATCCCGGCTCCTGTTCTGGGCCAGCCTGGGGCTGCTGCTCGTCTTCCTGGGCATCCTCTGGGTGAAGATGGGCAAGCCCTCGGCGCCGCAGGAGGCGGAGGACAACAGTACGTCCCGGGCCGGCGCAGGGGAGGGCCCCGGGCGCGCGAGTGTCCACCTGCACCACCACCGTTCCTCTCAGCGCCAGGCTGCACATTCCCGGGCCTTAGATGCCTCTGGCTGTCTTCTTACCTCCAGACCTTGACTCTCCTCCCTCCAGCGGTGGGAGAAGAGGGCCGGAGTTCCTGCATCTGCAATAATTTCTGTCTTCACTCTCTCCTGTTCTCATTTTCTGCCCTAGCCCTTCCTACCAATCTCCCTTTCAACCACGTGCTGGAAGCAATCTTCATTCGTAGTCACTCCTTCCCCAACCTCTGGTTTTCCCTCTCTAGAGAAAACCACACCCCTCTCTAACAGACAGGTCCACCCCCATTCCTTTTTAGTTCTTTCTTAACTTGGATCTCTTGCTCATTCACACATTAGTGCCCATTCCAAGGCACCCCAGGTTTCACTGCCCACAGATCGGATCTGGTTGGGTTCCCAGCTTTGCAGCACCAAAAGAGTTTAAACTGATGTAAATGGAGGCGTTTATCCTTGCTTACATTATCCTCCTGGAGTGTGTTAAGAAAGGGTTCTGTGAGTCAAGGACATTGCCAGCTATGCTGCTTCTGTCCACACTTTAGTTAGTGATTAGACATGACAATTAGAGGTCTGCAGGATACAGTATGTTTCCTGAATAGTTCACGATTTGTATGTTTCTTAAAAGGAAAATTTGCCTCTTGGGTAATTCTGGGCTTTAGCCGAACAGAAAACAACATAGAAATCATTCCTTTATAAGTTTTAGGGTGTAAAGTATATAAATTTAAAATGTAAGTATAAAGTGGCATTGTAGTTCACCAACTTTTGATATTCTTTGCAAAGGATGAATGTGATTAATACTGTTCCCCGCCTCAAGCCAAGGCCACATCTTTCCATGCCTAACAGGAACGGCCAAAAGGCAGGGAGATGCCAAATCATGTCTTAGCTATTGCAGCAGATGGGTATTCGGGTGTATGAACAAGCCTGTGGGCATGGGGATCCCAGACTCATGCACACACCCAAATAATTTCTTGGCTATAAGAGCAGTTTATCCACCTACTAAAGAAAGTAAGCAGACCCGGGAGTCTGTGGGACTGTACTGATACCACAACAGTCAGACAGTATACTGTCCTACCGCTGAGATGCTTTCAGACAACAGCTCTTGGATATATACTGGGATCTACCTGGACTTCCCCTCCCACAATGTTACTGATCCCTGTTCAACACATCATTGTTTGCAATTTCCAAAACCATCATGTGTATTGACTTGTTTGAGGCCAATGCCCCGAGTTAAACAGGGAGGGCTTTATTGATCCCATTTTACAAATGAGGAAACAGGCACAGCGTGGTTGAGTTGCTGGAAATGCCTAATCATTTCCAGCTAGGATTTGGACCCAGCTGTCCTGGTCCTAATTCCTAATCTAGGATTGGGAAACCCTGACATGTCTGCATTTTAAAAGTGCCTCATTTAGATGACATCTTTCTGATCCCCACCCTTAGGCTGGTAATGTTTTACTTCCCCTGAATTTTGAGAGTGGTCTTTTTTTTTTGTCATCTTTTCCTTAACCCACACTTTTAATTTCCTGTGTTTCTTTTCTTGGTCTCAGTGAAATTATTGCCAGTGGACTGTGACAGTAAAACAGATGAGGTGAGTTTGAATTTCTTTAGCTTTTGTTATTCCTCTCAAGGATGTGAGCCTCCGTCAGGAGGTAAACTTCCCCAGAAAAAAGATCATAATAGGATCATTTTCAGGAGTGCTTCCTGTAATGCACCAGAATCACATCGTGTTCTGTGATGTTTGTGTCAGACTCAATTGTGGCAGCAAAAGGAGTACTTGAAACAGAGAGAATTGAGCTCCCAAGATCCAACCCTGGGATTGTTATGGAAGCTCTCCCATCCATCACAGCACTGGGGACTTTGATCTTCTGCCTAAGTCAATCTGGGGGGATGCGGTAGGTTGTGGTTGAAGGACCTCTCAAGCTCCCTGGCTTCCAGAGGAAGGGCTGGCAGTTTTTAAGCGTCAGGAGGCTGGGTTCTCAGGTCCACCTTTCCCTCTGGTAGTACATTTGTGGCTCTGACGATGCCGTTTGGATTTGAAACATCATGGGGGGCTGGTTTTAAACATACCTAAAGTGGAATTAGCCCCGTTAGTCTATAGATTTGTTTTATGAAGCTTTGATGTTCCCTACAAATAATATTTGGGGAATGCAAGCAGCCCTATCTGTCTATGAGTCATGCAGGCAGCATCAGCAGGGAGCTGGGATGCTGGCACAGGTGACAGTATGGGGAAGATAGGAGGCAGTAAATTTTCAGGTCATAAATCCTACAAGGAGGAGCCTTTTGCTGCCAGAGGGCATGACTTAGTAGTCTAATTATTAAGTGTGCAATGCCAGGCCTCCCCCAAGAACTCAGTCTCCATCTCTGGCAGCCCGGGGGCTGGGAAAGAAACAACCCATGGCCACACGTTCATTCTCTCACCCGTGTTAACGAAGGGGTGTTCCCGATAATAGGTTTTATTGCTTCTTTTGGCTTCTGCGGTATCCTATTGGGGGCCGTCTCATTGCATTCATTTACTGCAGTCATCCACCAAGTATCTTTGCTTCTCAGTTGTTTTTGTGAAAACAGATTCATAAGAAGTTTAACCTGCCTTCTGTCGTGAAAACAGCAGTGGGTGATTAGAGGCAGTGGCCCAGACAAAGAGGGAGTGGCCAGAACTTTGAACCCTGAAAGCAAAAACAGGAAACAAGGAACTTTTCTATAAGGCCTCTCTGGTTGCTATTGCTTGGTTCTTCGTCCCACTCGAGTGAGCCCAGGCAGGCATAGTCCAGGTACCTGCGAAAGATGCGCTCAGCGAGCACACTGTATACTTGCCACATCAGAGCATCGAAAGACAGGGTCTGGGCATCGTCTCAGGCTCCAGTGAGCTGAGGTTGCATGGGGTGCTGCTGGCCTTTGTGAAGGGTGGACACGGGAACAGCAAGTTGGCAGATGCTTCTTGGCTTTGGTGAGGCTCATGCCAAAAGTCTTGTTCTTTGCGCGGCTCAGGCTCACCCAGAACCCAGATGGGCATTTGAGTTTTAGATATACGTGTTCTTTCCCTTCTCAGCCAACTACGACACTTAGCGTTTTTCTTTCTGCCTTTGTGCTGCGGAAAACGTGTGGACAGGCTGGGAGTGGGTGTGCTGTCTCAATCAGGCCGTCTCGTTGTCTGGTGCCTTCTGTCCTCCTGTTCCCTTTAGGTGGTATCGGCCCCGCTTTGCCTAAATGTCGGTGAGTTTGGAACAGAGTTAATTGTTACTGCTTTTTTTTTCTGGTTGTGACAGTAAGGTTTAGTATAGAAAATGTGAAAAATGTGACAAAATCACCCATGATTCTGCCACCAAGGGGTACGCTCCATTCACATCTGGGGGGCATTTCCTTCCCATCTCGTCTGCGTACCTGCGTTTATAGAATTGGGATCTCCGTGTATATTCAGTTACATTTCTTGTCGTCAACATTTGCCATCTCATTAGTCTTTAAGAGGTAGTTTGGATACCTAATTCTGCTTACAGACCTGTGAGTTGTCTCTGAACATTTATGATCCTGTGGGTAAATCTTGGTTGTGTCACTTTGTACCTCGTAAAGGCTTTCGGGTCTTTAGGCAACACGAGGGGACGTTTCTTGGCCTCCGAGACTGTGAGAAACCAAGTCCATCCCGTTACAGGTGAGGGCAACGAGTGAGCCTGAGAAAGGAAGTGACTGTGGTCCCTCCTGCAGTTTGGAGCCAGAGCCCAGACCCTAGGCGTCGGTCCACACCCCGCCCGGTGACAACCCAGAGGAGGTCTGAAGGGGGGCTCCAACACCCGTTAGCTGTGGCATCTTGGTGGCCTACCTAAGGTCTCCGCCTCGGGCTCCTCATCTGAGAAACTGGTGTGCGGTCAGGACTGTGGTGGCGCTTCAGTGCGTGCCCACGTGTAAACGACTCAGCACAGCACATGGCTTGCCGTTCGCTCTCCGGGAAGAGCAGCCTTTCTTTCAAATCTCCTAAATCTAGCGAGTCTAGCAAACTGGTGTCAGTTCTGTTACAGGTGCAGGAGATCTAGGTAGGCCTGTATTCCTAGACCTGTTTTCTCCTACACGTGACTTCTTTCCCCCTCTAGTTCCAAGGTTTCTAGAAATTTCCCATTTCCAGTCCAGAAGCCAGTCCGAGATGAAGCATTTGCTGTAGCTAATCCACAGAACAGACAATTTATAGGCAGCATGCAGACAGCGGACTTTCCAAAAACAGACGGGAGTGGCCCGAGGGGAGAAGCGACTGCAGTCGTGTGGCATGTGCTTGGCCCACCAAGGAGGCCAGGCTCCCGCGCCTCCCCACAGCCCCATCGCCTCTGCTCTGCAGCCCCACTTAATGGCCTTTATTCCAGCGAAAACCATGGGACAGAGGCCGGGAGCCTCCAAGATGCAGACCCTTAGTTACCGTGTCTGCTTTCAGCTCTGCCTCTGCTTTTACGGTGTTCCTCTTTGGTCAGTTAACCCGATATTTATCGACCCTGTCCTGGGCCCACTGCGCTGCAGAATTTGTTTTTTTGTTTTTTGTTTTTAATTTTTTTTTTTTTAACGTTTATTTATTGTTGAGACAGAGAGAGACAGAGCATGAACAGGGGAGGGGCAGAGAGAGAGGGAGACACAGAATCTGAAACAGGCTCCAGGCTCCGAGCTGTCAGCACAGAGCCCCAACGTGGGGCTCGAACTCACGGACCGTGAGATCATGACCTGAGCCGAAGTCGGACGCTTAACCGACCAAGCCACCCAGGCGCCCCTGTTTTTTGTTTTTAAAGTATGAGGTGTTTCTTGCTGCTTAATACTTGACAGTGTAACCGAGGAGGTAAAACCAGACAGACAGAGCCCCCTTTTCCCCCCATCCCTCCTTGCTGACTGCTTGTCCTGTGCCCTTTCAGTTCTGTCAGGCCAAGCAGAAGGCGGCCTTGCTGGAGCTGCTGCATGAACTGTACAACTTCCTGGCCATCCAAGCCGGTGAGTGGGTATCTTGAGGCCTGAGATTCCTCATGAGGGTGTGGGCTATTACCCCGATCAGCCAGGCTGGGGCTGGCTGGCTGGCCGGCAGGTGGCTGAGATGCTCTGTGGAGATCTTCCAGAAGATATACTCAGAAACCAAGTCTTGCCTTCCCTGCTTCCCCACTCAGACACATCTCTTTTAAGCCTACATTTCGTTCTTATATCCCCTTTAAGGGTCCCAGGGGTTCTGGCACATGTACAGGCCTTTCTGCCTTCCCTAGATGCCCACCACCTGATGTTTTGGGGGTTCATGTTGATTGGAAGGGGCCAGGCCCCAGGTCTTCTCAGAGTCTGGGTCTTCTGACCTAGAGGGCCTCCCTATATCAGATGGTCAGCCAGGCCAGGAGGAGAGGCATAGGCAGGTGGCAGGGGTGTGCATGGGGGGACCAGTCACACTCGGGCCCATCCAGCTTGCCAGGGCCCTGGTGTCACAGCTGGTCCTGATCTCCCCATCTGACCTCAGGACTTCAGAGAAGTCCCGTACCCTCTCAGGAACTCCCCATCTCACCAGGTAATCTTGGGTTTGTTTGTTTTTTTTTTTTTTTTTTTTTACAAAATGAAAATTAAGTGCTCTACTCTAGAGGAGGGTACTTCCAGCACCCCCAGGATGCCCCTAAAAAGTCATCCATCCAGAAGGTCCCCCTACTACTTTATTTAGAAAATTATTCTTTGAGGCCAGAGATACCACCCCCCCACACCTCTCAGAATCACTTGCTAAAGGTATCGGTGAATGACCAGGGCTTGAGTACCAGGCTAAATATATTTGGCACCAAAATCAGACAAAGCTATTCAGTCTTATGAGATGTTCAGGAGGCACCTCTTACCTGTGGGGCCAACGCTTGTGGAAGGTTGTTGCTAGGAAATCAAGGCCAGATGGGCCTGTAGTGGGCCCTCAGCCCTCGGAGCCAGTCTTGTGGTCTCAGCTCTGCCACCACCTCCCTCCTGAACGGTGGGAGACTGGCGGTGGTCAGGGAGGCATCTGTGGGCAGCTCAGAGGAGCAGAGCAGGAGGAATGGGAGCTCACAGCATCGCAGGCCTCAGGGGCCTTTCTCCATGGCTGAGGTGCTTAGACTATAAATTTTGGCCTATGAGGGTGTTCCAGACCTTAAGTGACTCAGCTGTGGCCCAGGAACCAGCAGCATCAGGATCACCCAGGAGCTTGTTGGAAATGCAGACTCTGAGGTCCCATCCCGAACCTATGAATTAAAGTCTGCATTTTCAGAAGCCCCCCAGGGCATAGAGAAGCTCTCCTCTTAAACTGTGGATGCCGGTAGACATTTTTCCTCCATCCCACCCTTCATATGTGGTCCTGGCTTATGCCATCCAGGGGTTTGCTGCCTCCTGTCCTCTGACAAGCCTGGCAGCGGCGACCCTGAGGGTCTCGCTGCAGGGGAATGAGGGCTCTACTAGGCCATACTCCCCTCCCACCCCCGCCCTGCCTTGGAGGTCACCTATGGGCAGGGAATTGTGCTGGCCTTTGCAGCCCACGGGCTGCTTATGGTCTAGTAGAAGAGACAAACCACCTACCTCCCTGACCACTGGCTGATACACAGTGTGACTGGATGAGAACCGAGAGGCCGGAAGTTCCAGGAGGCATGTTGCCTTTTAGCTGGAGCAGTCGGGAAAGTGTCACAGGGGAGGCGGTGTCTGCCGGGCGCTGAAGCCCAGCAAGGATTGGTTCTGCATATGTGGGGGGGAAGGCAAGGCCAAAGGGGAAATAGGGTCAGGGCTGGAAGCGGCTGGCTTCGTGAGGGAAGAAGAAATGGAAGGAATGGAGTTTGGAAAGGTCGGCCGGGCTCTACCATGGGTGGCTGTAGAGGCCAGGCCCTCGGGGCTTCATCCTGCAGGCACTGAGCACCGGGGAGGCTTCTGAGCAGGGGAGTGATGTGCTGAGAGCCAGCAGCCAGGAATGCAAATGTGACAGCAGCTTGAGTGTAGTAGTGTCACGTAAGCAGAATCGTTTTAAAGTTTGGTTGCTCAAACGTGGAAGAGAAAGGGGAGAGGAGGCAACCAATCGGGAGGCCGTGGCGGTGGTCCAGGCGGGGTGATCTGGGGTGGGGCAGACCATGGCAGCCACCTTGGTCTCAGGGGTCCCATAAGGTCAAGATCAACTTGGCATAGGAGGGATAAGCTTTAGTTCGTTCTCAAGCTTTTTAATGTTCATTCCCAGCCACTCAGTCCCCAGCACACAGACTCACAGACTAGCCATCCGTAGCCCCTAAGCTGTGCCAGGTTAAGAGCAGTCAGGCTGTGCGTGGGTTCAGGTTCTTGTACATGCCGACCCTGTGCTGTCCCTGCTCTCAAGGAGTCTAGTGACCCATGGGAAACAGCACGTTGTGGGTGGACCATAGCAGGCTCTTGAGAACCAGCGGCTGTGGTGGGCCCCCAAGTCCAGAGCAATTTGGTCCAACAAGATTCTCCCACGGGCTGGGGATTTTTCAGAGGAGGTGGCCCCGGGCAGGCCTAAGGGGAGGCTCCCAGCTCCATCCTGGGTGGGAGCTGTTCACCCAGGGTGCTTGGAAGGGAGTGGCCCCTTGGAGCACCATGCCGAGGCCCCACTACCCAGCACAGAGATGCCCTCTTTCTCTTTGGGGCATTTTGGACACCCCTCCCCAGAACCCCTTGAAACAGTGGGCCTGGAGTTCAGGTCACCTGCCTATGTCACGGTCAAAATCCCTGCAGTGCCTCCGGCCTCCCTGCCTTTCTTTTTTCCCAGGTTGTGTTTATTTATAGTGCCATTCTGGTACCTTCCAAAGCTATCTGTCTGATCCTTTTAGGGATCAATTGCAAACAGACCTTAGGATTGGGCAGCTTTTTAGTCATTTAATGCAAATCACCGCACTGCTTTGCAGGTCAGGTTTTAATGATCTGGAATCGATCCAAGCTAAGTGGCTTTTGATCTTGCTGCAGAGTGAAGATGCCCCACAGAAGCCAGAGCCACGGGGCCACATGCTCCCTATCAGAGCTGATAGCTTGATTCTTGCTGCATTTTTTTTAGTCCGTTTCAGAGTCATTTTTTTTCCCCCACCTCTTCTTTGTGTTTGAATGTGTGTTTTTTTCCTCCTAGGTAATTTTGAATGTGGAAATCCAGAGAAGCTAAAAAGCAAATGCATTCCTGTAATGGAGGCCCAGGAATACCTAGCAGTAAGTAAGGCTGCAGCGCTTACCCATTCCCGGGAGGTGCTGGCGCTTTTGTAGTGATCTTTCAAGCCCTGCTTTTTTTTTTTTTCCCTTTTTGTTTTGTGTTTGCTTTTTGGCTTTTTTGTTTTCCTTTTTTTTTTTTTTTTTAACTTAGTTGAGTGCTAGGCTGCTGCAAGTTTAGGCAGCAGTAGGAGTGACCGGTCCAAGGTGAGCTATGAGCCAGAGCCCAGCCTGCTGGCATGCGGGTGGGGGGCTGGCTCCTGAGCGGCCAGTGCGGCCACTGCAGGCCACCTCTTCTTTAAGTGGCCCTGTTACTCGCTCCCCCTTGCTCTCCTTCCCAGCAGCTTTGCGGATCTACATTTCACCTGTCCGTTCTCTCCTTTTCGTTCGCTGTGCAGATTGCTCAGGGTCTGCTTGACTGTGTGCCTGGCCCCAGTCTGATAGAATGGTGGAACTTTGGAGCTGACAGAAACCTTAGGGGTCGCCTAGGTCATTGCCACTTCCCAGACGAGGAAACTGAGGCTCAGAGAGGGACAGGGACTTGCCCAAGGCCACACAGCTGGGACAGGCCACTGGGCTCCCATCCCCACACTGTTTTTCATTTTCCCCAAGATGAGCTGCCAGCTCTGTGGCCTGACACTTTGGTCCTCGAGGAAATGATAATTCCTTTGGCTACCTCAGACCTGCGTCGTTTCCTTGTGTGTGCTTCCACATCAACTCCTCCGGGCAGAGCTCCTTCTTGATTCTCAGCAGCCCAGATTTCCTGCCTGTCACTTTGCTGTGCATGTAGTGGAACAGGGCTTTGGGGCCCACGGAGGGCACGGGAGAGGGCTTCCTTAATCCAGCAGGAGAATAATGTTCCCGCTGCTCGGCCCAGACGCAGAACTCATCTCCCGCCCCCTCCCACAGAACGTGACCAGCAGCTCCTCTGCCAAGTTTGAAGCTGCACTGACCTGGATACTGAGCAGTAACAAGGACGTGGGCATCTGGTGAGTGCGGGCGAGACATCACAGGGTGGCGGCCCCGCCACAAGCACCCGTGGCCGTGTTCCTCACCCTCAGCTGACTGCCGTGTGCTCACAGAGGTGTCTCGGGTCTGAAGTTAGAGGCAGGTCTCCCGGCTGAGTCCTTGTGGGCTAAGCCTGAAGCCAGGCAACAGAAGGAAGAAGCGTTTGGGGTGCAGATAAGACACAAAATCCGGGTGGCAGGACATTAGCCTAGTGTTCCAGCTAAACCTGTTTCAGGTGACTCGCTTTGAATTCACTGGTCCCACGTGGGTTGCTGGAGAAGGCATTTTTCTGCACTTCCTCTCCCTGGGTGCTAGTTTTCATTCCTAGACAAATGTTTCTGTATGTTGGTTTCACTCTGTATAGAAATGGCTAAAGGAAATACTGGATTTTATTCTGACTGGGCAGTTCCGCCTCAGTTCTGTCTCTGGGGAGCACTGTTCGCAGAGATGGTCAGCCCTCTCGCCCTCCTGAAAAGCCCCATCTGGCTGCTCAGCTGGCAGGGGCAGGGCATACCAGTGATGCCTCCCCTCCCCCACCAGAGTTCATCATCCTGGCACTGCCTCTCGTTTCTCAGGGTTTGTCGGGGTCTCTGCTCAGGCCATAGCTCCTGATATTCAGACACCCTCCAGGGTTTTGTTCCCTTCCTCTCTAATCCACCCAGACTACTAATTCCATCAGCAGTGCCTCTACCAGAAGCCCCTCGGGCAGCTCAACCCAAAGCTTGATAACTGGATGCGTGGCACGATTAAAATTCGTTGGCTTAAAAAAGAATAAAGCTTCCCTGAGTGGCTGAGCGATTTTCCTGTGTGTTAGGAAAGGCGAAGGAGAATATGGATTTTATCCTCCATGGCACTCACCGAAACTGCTAGCACAGAAGAATGATGACGCTCGCCCTTCCACTCTGGGGAAGGTAGTCAGGAGGGGGGGCCGGGCCCAGCTCACACGACCAGTGTTCAAAGTGGGTCGTTAGAAGTCGGGACGCTACAGATACTGGGCATTGCACTGTGCGGTCCAGAGCACGAGACTGTCACCCAGCTGGAAGAAGGTGTAGGTGTGGGCATCCATCCCCGTGTGTCCTGACACCTCCTCTCAGCGGCCAGGGTGGAGGCGCTGGGGCTGGGGCCTGGCCTCGGGGAGCCCGGTGGTCGTCATTCCCTGAGCCTCACGGCACCCCGATCTTTACCCTTAAACAGCTTATATGCCTCTTTGTCACCATCACTGAGGAAAAGCACACCCTCCCAGACTCTTTCAGTTCCTGCCATGCAGTGCAAAGCCAGCAATTCAGTAAACATTTCCATTTCTCTATGCTGGGAGGTGGGAATCCAATTTACAGTTTAATCTTCCACACGCTGAGAGGGGCTGTCAAAAGACCCGACAGAGGGGGACGTCACTTTAGCGGTAGGGGTTCAAGCCTGCTGCCGTCTTTAAAGCTTTATTCTTCCTAAGTAGCCAACGTGGGAAATTTCGGGAAAGCATGCAACCAGGATACCGAGCCTATTTCATAAGCAAGTAGAGGCCTCAAAGCCCATCCTTGAGTGGGGCCGATCCCACGGCTCCTGGGAGCTTTTGAATGTGTCTGCAGCCCTGTGTCCTGTTTTAGGTTGAAAGGGGAAGACCCATCAGAATTGGTGACGACCGTGGACAAGGTGGTGTGCCTGGAATCCGCCCGCCCGCGCATGGGTGTCGGCTGCCGCCTGAGCCGCGCCCTGTTCACTGCTATCACCAACTTGCTCATCTTCTTCTGGTGTAAGTCCTTGGCTGCCCTTCTCCCCCCTGCCTCTGCCGCGGGGACTGCTCCCAGAGCACCTCCCAGGAGCCCAGCTCAGTGACACTCCTAGGCATGAGTGATGAGTTCTGGAAGCCCAGGCCCAGAGAGTTCATTTCTGTCTAGTGAACCTGAGGTCTGTCTAATAAAACAGAGGAGATGAACAAGTCGGCCTCTGCCCTGGTTCATCTTACCTTTAGAGACTGGTGGCGGGAGCATGAGGATAACTGAAAACATCCTTGCTCAGGGTCGGGGACCGTCAAGTGTCCCTGAGAGGGAGATGGGTGCTGGCTGGAGCCCAGCATCGTCGCCCTGGGGGCCCCAGAGTGCAGGCCTCTCGGAGGAGAAGGCGCACCAGGAGCTTGGCCTGATTTTACTCCCTCTCCTTGGGAGCTCTAGGTACCTGATGAAAGCAGGAAGGACCCGGGGCGCTGAGCTGAAAAGCAGAGCGCGAGTCTTGTCTCCCGACATCAGGGGCCGCCTTTGAGCAGAGACCTTGGGGTGTCTCTGAAGGCAAAAGGCCGAGTCCTAGAAACTGCCGGCTCTGCAGACATGGCACAGTTACAAATCACAGGCCATCTGGGCGTGCACACAGCTCCCTCACCCACACCATCAGGCACAGACATCATTATCGGCAGCAGCATCCCGGAATACAAAGGGCCCCGCATGTATATATGTATGAAACGCCGTGTTCTGGTTCACAAGGGAGGAGATGAAAGTCCCGGAATGCGGTTGGGAGGAGCTGCAATCTGGACGGCTGGGGATGCCTCTGTGGTGACAGCCGGCAGGAGGAAGATGATCACTTAATGGCCTGCCTTCCCTTTGCATTTCCGCCTCCTTTGTCCCCTCCCGCATGCTAGCCGGGGCCTGACACATAGTAGGTGCTCAGAACACTTGTGCGGCTCACCCATAGCCTCCAGCGCAGCCACCGACCCAGACTGACACGCAGTGTGCCTCTGAGTGGCCGCAGGTGACGTGAGGATTAACCGGGCCTTTGTTCCCTCACAGGCTTGGCCTTTCTGTGGGGCCTCCTGATCCTCCTGAAGTATCGGTGGCGGAAGTTGGAAGAAGAGGAGCAAGCCATGTATGAGATGGTGAAGAAGATTATAGGTGTGTGGCCCCTGGGGCGAGGACTGCGGGCACCCGCCGGAAGGTCCTTGTCCTAAACCGTGCCCCCTGCCCTACCCTGCAGACGTGGTCCAGGACCATTACGTGGACTGGGAGCAGGACATGGAGCGCTACCCGTACGTGGGCATCCTGCATGTGCGCGACACCCTGATCCCTCCGCAGAGCCGGTGAGTCCTGGTCCGGCCCCCCCGAGTGCCACGGAAGGAGCCCCGAGCATCAGTTATGGGGCGGGGGGAGGGGCAGCTCAGCCCCGAGGATCCCAGGGGAGGGGGCCACTACGCATGCCTCCTGCCACTCCTCCCGCGCTCGGCTCTTCGTGGCAGAACGCAGACCAGAGGTTTAGAAACATGGTCCCACTCCTCTGTTAGCGTTGGGTGGCTCAAGCCGGGAAGGATCTTGATAGGTTTCCATTAGTGGAAGTCCAGAGTCATGTGGGCTCCAGACACAGAAGAGTCGGGTCCCTGGTCCCTTTTTTCTGTGATCCTTGGGGTCCTGGCTTCCGTGGATGTCGTGGGCTGGCGGGAGTTCCTCGCGGTCGCAGGATGGTGGCCAGCAGCAGCTGGACCAGCATCTGCCTTGTCACAGCCAGCAGGGGAGAGGGGCCTCCCGTTGCTGTCACAAGCAGGAGAAAACATTCTCAGAAGCTGCCAGTGACACACTCACTGAGGCCCTGCTGGCCAGACTCGGTTACTTGTCTGTTCTTTAGAATATGTGAGAGAGAGACAAAGTGTGATTGGAGGAGGGGCAGAGAGAGGGAGACACAGAATCCGAAGCAGGCTGCAGGTTCTGAGCTGTCAGCACAGAGCCCAACGCGGGGCTTAAACCCACAAACTGTGAGATGGTGACCTGAGCCGAAGCTGGACACTTAACCGACTGAGCCACCCACGTGCCCCATATTCTTGAATCAGTCACTAGCAAGGAGGAGATTGTTTTTCAAACATTTTTAACCACGGCCCATGACATGTTATCTAAAATACGGTTCACTTCCCACACACGCATGCACACGCACACACGCACACAGGTGTACCTGCAGTTGAAAGCAGAACTTCACGGCAGTGGATGGGGTCCGTTCCCAGGGGGCACGGCTGCATGGGAAGGGGTAGCAGGCCGTTGTCCCGCATGACACCAGGGGACCTTTCACATGGGCTGCAGATCCCGGATGTGGGCATCTGCAAAACCACATGTGGGGTAGCTTTGGAGGACGGGGTCCCAGGGGGCCACCATCAGGGCCCGCCGAGGTGTCGGCCCAGATTATGGGGCCCCCCCTCAGTAGCTCGCCGCGGTCTCCAGCCGGATGCCATCTCTCCGGAGGGGGACGAACACTCACTGCAAGCTGGCGCTGCTCTGTGCCCTCCACGGGCAAAGCCCACACTCACTGGCTCCTCACTGTGGCCCTGCGAGGTGAGAACAGTGAGTACCCCATCTAACAGATGAGGAAACTGAGGCTCAGGGAGGTTAAGGAGCTTGCTCGAGGCCCAGCGCTGGTGGCACTTCTGTGCAACCCAAGAGGACTGGAAGAGCAAAACATTTAAGGTTTTACTTGTAAATGCTTAGTAACTTTCATCGTTCTTAGGGACGTGCAGGCAGGAAGCTTAGGGAGAGCAGGCGTTGGCTCGTGCTTGTTGTTTGGTCTTCAGCAGGAGGCAGCTACGTCGCCCTCCGGCTCCCAAGAGGAGGCCACTTGGTGTTTTCAGACTCCCACCAAATTCCTGGCCCCACTAGGAGTCGCCACGTGACCATGAGTCACGGCCACTCTGAGCCAGTTTCCTCATCCAAAACAAAGACACCACTGCCGGGCAGAGGGCTGCGCTGAAGCCCTTGTTTCCTCAACAAATGTTTATTGAGCACCAACCGCAGGCCACATGCTACTGGTCCCGGGGAGACGGTGGGGAGAAGAAACCCAAATCCGCGCCCCAGCGAAACATTGGTTCTAGGGAGGAAGAGAGGTGACAAGATGCGTAAGGAAAATGTGTGCTATTAGGCAGTAGTGACAAGTCCTCAGGAAAAGGGGACAGGGTGTCAGGAAGTGGCCTCACAGCTCATTCAGTCTGTGCCTAGCACGTGAGCACTCACCCAAGAGTGGCCCTTGTTGCTTGGGCTTCAGTTCCATGCAACCCACACGCTCGCTGAAGTAAGAGCAAGAGTGCCGTCGCGGCTTGTCTCCGGCCGGGCCACCCGGCCTCCGCTCCCACGCCACAGCAGGGACCACAGGCGGGACCGAGCCCGGTCAGTAAACCCCGGGAGACTCAAGCCATGTTGGCTCCCAGCCTCTCGATTTATCTCCCAGGCCCCCGGTCGGTGCACCTGAGCCCTCATGTCGTGAGGACCTGTCCGCTGCTGTCGGCCCTGCGTGGGCACCGTCGAGTGTGCCCCGCAGAGGAGGGTCTGCCCGTGAGACTGAGGGAGAGCCGTGGAGCCTGGCTGGCGCAGGCCTGCTCGCTGCCTGGGAGCGGGGGCTGGGGCTAGAGCAGCCCAGTGGGCCTGCCCAACGGGACCTGACCTCTGGAGGAGAAAGCCCTGGCACCCCAACTCTGACTCCTGACCCACGGGCCACCTTGGGCGCTTCCCTCCTTTGTCCTCCCCCAGGTGGAACCTTCCCGCTCCCACATGTACACACCCATGTTCACTCTCCACGCGAGGGGTCACAGGGAGGTGGTCTGCGGTGCTGACGAAAGACGGGAACTCATCAAAGAGAGGACGTCAGAGCAGTCCTCCCTGACTGCCTTGGAATCTTCCTGTCTAGTCTGGAGGGGGAAGAGACCACAGGGGGCTGTCCAAGGGGATGCAAGGCCCCAGGGACCCAGCAGAGCAGAAGGGGCCCTGGCCGGTAGCTCTGGTTCCAAGAGCAGCTCCAGCTTCTTCGCCTCCCCGGTTGGATGCTTAGCTCACTCGAGTGCTCCAAAGTACTGTGGAGTTTGGACTCGACAGCCCAGTGGCCACTCTTTAATTAGCCCACATGGGGCATTAGAATGCAGCCGGCACCGGTGGTGGGGCTGCCTGGCCCGGGCTGCTGCGGTAACAGGTCCCAGCAAGCGCTGGCTGAGGCCAGCACAGCCCCTTCCCTCTTGGACACCTGAGGGTGCCCTGGCCCCCTCTGGCCCCCTTCAGCTCCCTTTAATTGAATGCTTTTGGAGCAGAGAAGGTTGAGGAATTATTTCTCTGTGGCTCAAGAAGTTCCTCTCCTCTGCAGGAGCTCTGTTAGTACCTGATGACTTTTCCTCCCGCAGATAAATTCTGCGCAAGATCCTGGAGTCAGGGCCCCAGTTTGTACAGAGGGTGCGTCCGGACCAGCTCGCTTCTCTGGGCAGTACCCAGTGGAGCTGCCGGGGCGCAGCTTGCCTGCTGAGCCTGGTCCTTGTCGTTGCAGGAGGCGCATGAAGCGGGTCTGGGACCGGGCTGTGGAGTTCCTGGCGTCCAACGAATCCCGGATCCAGACGGAGTCCCACCGTGTGGCTGGAGAGGATATGCTGGTGTGGAGATGGACTAAGCCCTCTTCCTTCTCCGACTCAGAGCGATAAATCCCGGGCGGGGGCCTGTTCCCAGTCGGCCTGTCCCAGGCCAGTCCCCTCCGGGGGCGCGAGAAGGCCACCAGACCTGCCAGTGCTGAATTCACACTTGCCTTGACTTTCGCCTTCCTCCAGACTCTGGTTCCAAAGGTCTCTCTGTAAGACTCTTCAGAGATTAGCTTGTAGGGAAGCGTGGGCTTCCTTGAAGGGCACAGGGGAAAAGCCAGAGGCCTTGTCCTCTGCATTGGTCCAATCCTGTGCCCCGACTGCCGGCAGAAGAGGGGAGAAGGGTTTGTTTTTGATGAACAAAAAATGAAAGAGCAGCAGCCGTGAGACCCTGCAGAGCTAGTGTGCAGTTAGGTGGGCTGGAGCTCGTCCACCGCTGGCGAGCACTCAGCAGGGTGGGCATCGTGCCCGTGGGCGGTGGGTCGGGATGGCAGGCTGGGGCGGCAGGGGTCGGGGAGCAGTTTGGTCCATGTGCCTTCAGAGGGTGTTACCTGGGAGCTCAAGGGAGAGGGGAGAAAGCCTGTCCTCTAGCTGGGTTGGGCCTCTTTTATCCTGAAGGGGGAAGGTGCTAGCAGTTAGAACGAGTACTGTAGAAGGACTATCTAGAAATGCCAGGCCCTGGCACGCAGGACCCTTGGGTCCGGAGTGAGCTGCTTGCGTGGCCGCCTGAGAGCAATCGGGAGCAGACAAGGGCCGAGAGCGGCGAGGCGGGTAGGGCTGCCCAGAGGCGGCCTCTTTGGTGGTGCTGCTCACAGGGTCGCAGTTCTAGACCAGACCTGCAGCCAGGGCACTGCATCGGGCCGCGAACGCAGATTGCAGGACCCGGGGAGGGTCTCGCCTCCGGGGTGCGACGGTCACCTTGTCCCGTGGCGGCCACGGCTCCCCACGCCGGGGCTGCTGAAGCAGAACTTCCGGCACCGACTAGGTTCGCAAGGGCGGCTCGGCTGCCCCCTGCTGGCCTCCCCGGGAGCGTGCCGGCGCCGCCGCAGACCTTCGCGGCCCCCCGCCAGCCCATCAGCCCGCGTCGCGGGAGCCTGTCTCCGCAAACACCCTGGCGGGGGGGCCTTAGTTAAGTGCGAGGAGCCTCTCCAGCAGAGCCTCGTCCCCATATGTTCTCATCTGCGGCCGCGGGAGAGGGGCAAGCAGAGGAGCCGAAACAGCTGCCTCCAGAAGGCACCGACCACCCCTTTCGGTCTTCCTGGTATTTTTTGTTTCCTTAATAAAGCTCCGGTCTCCCTCATTTGAGCAATACTCTCTCATTTCCTCTGATGTCTGGATGATCGGCGGGGCTGGACTCTGAGCGCCAGCCCCGTGGCAAAGAAATGGTCTCTTAATCAAGGCTGCAGCCAGAAGAATAACGCTGCAACAGGCTTCAATATCAGGGTTGAAACTGTTGGATAAATAAACTATTTATTAAAAATGGATGTGTTTCTCGTCCATGGTTCTCCCCCACCCAAGCAAGTTATAAGGAATGGTAAGTGGTGGGGTTACGAAGCACTGGCTCCCCAGAGGTCAGCTGGAAGAGGAGGCTGGGGTGGGCTGCGCAGGGGCCCTGAGCCTTCTCGGGACAGCTGGCCTTCCTCCCTCCGGCCCCGGCCTTTTTGTGACCGGGTTCTCCAGCAAACTACGCAACCTCTCAGAGCCTTAGTTTCCCCATTTACAACAGGGCATGACTACCACACCCTGCAGGATGAAGTCAAAAGGCACCCACCTGGTCCCAGTGAGTGGGTGGCAAGGGCTGGAGATCGGTAGACCCTCTTTCCTGGGCCCCATTTCTGCCTCCCCGCAGGGCCCCAGAGGCCCCCAGGGGGAGAAAGGAAGAGCAGAGTGAGGTCGGATGGGGCTCCTTGGCAGCCGACGGTGTCCTTAAAGGAGGCGGGAGATTGATGTTGGCAACACAGTAGTCTCTAGTCTGGAGACTGCGGAGGCCCAAGTGCTGTCTGGGAGGGAGCAGGGCCCGCAGGACTCTGCAGGGCAGGGGCTCACTGAGCTGCCGGCCCTACGGCTCTCCACCAGGGCAGCCCCTACCCCGAGGGCACACCAGAGCTGCGGGCATTGGAGCTGGCACCAAGATCCAGCCCTTCCTCCTCAGCCGGCCCCGCTGCGCCCCCCGCGCGGTCCCACCTGCAGCTGGTGGCTGGCCGGTGAGCACCGTCCCGCTCTCCTCCCATCTGCTGGGAATTTGCTGGATAAATTGATAGTCAAAGGACCCAGACAGAAATGAGCCCACCTTTCCCTTTTCTGTTTTTCAGTGAAACATTCTCCCTCTGCTGTGTTTTGTCTTAAGCTGTGAAGGGAGCTAATGCAGGGCTCTATTTCTGTGAGACTGTTTGGAGAGCGGGAGCAAGATCAAAATAAGCCAAATAACAAAAGGCCCCCGCCAGCCGGCCCCTGCCTTTATGGAGCACGGAGCGCCCGAGCGGCACAAAGGCCCGGAGATGCGTCCTCTGCCGCACAGCCTCAGATCCGGCCCTGCAGCCCTCCTCCGCTTTGAAGGGCCACGTCTTTCTTTCAAGCAGCTCTCACTGCACAAGGACAGGGCAGGGTGGTGGGATTTGCCTGAGGAGGGGGTCTGAGGGCATCTTTTTTGGGTGGGAGCCATTACAGAGAAGTTTCCATTGCTCTGCCCACTCCCTTCAAGGCTCCCTGGGCCGCGGACCTGTCTTTCTTCAGTGACAAATAGCCCTCTTGGGCTTGGGTGGCGCCAATAAAGAAGCTTGGGGAGTACAAGAGGGAGAGGCTGTACCCCACAAATCTCGGCCGTGGACGTCCACCCAGGAGCTCCAGGCCATCTTCCGGAGCCTCTGCTCAGGAGAAAGGTAAACACGGCCATTTGTCACTGACTTATCATAAGAACTGCGGTAGCAGCTGTTCCCCTTAATTAATACACCATTGACTTTGAGCCTCACACACACAAAAAAAAAAATCCCTTTGTTGAGGCAGGTGTGCGGACTTCAAATCCATTATCCTGTCGGCCTCCACCAAAGGGAAGGGGCCGGGGAGTGGTTAGGCAGCAACTGGACCCAACTCTTCCAGCAGCCCTCCTCAGGCAGCCAGGCCAGCTTCTCCACCCCTGTCCCCAGAGAAAGCTCTAGACACAAGGAGAGAATCTGGACAGAGGGGCCCATGGTGCACCAGGGAAGAGAGGCAGAGGGGATGAGTGGGGGCAGGGGGGTGGGGGAACGTGCCACCAATGAGCAGTGGGGTGGAGGCAGGCACTCAGCATCTTCAGGACCGGCTCTGTCCTTTATTGGCTGGGACCTTGCTCTCATCAGTCACTTTGTCCCTGTAGCGGGGGAAGTTATTAAGAAAAGGTAAAATCAGCCAATACATGACAGCATTATGACACGCTCATAGGGAGCTTTAGCCCGCTGAATGGCCACAGCACCCCCACGCTGTGGTTATCCCCTTTATATGGGATGGGGGAAACTGAGGCACAGGTTGGTCAGGCAAGTAGTGGAGCTGCGGTTTGAACACCCAGACAGACCAGCTCCAGAGCCTGCGTTGTCAGCCCTGCTCTCTTCCCTTCTCCGAAGAAAGTAAGGGGGGGGGGGGCCACTCAAGATTTGTCGGGCTGCCCTGGGTTCACCAGAACAGTAAAGCCGCCTCGTCCCAGAGAAGAGCCAGGACCTCACACAGGCTCTAGGAGGCTCCTGTGACCTGCCATCGTGCTTGCCCCGCCTCTGCTCAGGCCACACGCCTTGCTGCCCCCACCCTGACCAGACCCGCCGCTGCCTCCGAGCCTCTGAGACCCCACGTGCTCCCCACACCCTCCTCCAGACCACTGTCCCGTTGGGAGTCATAGCTGCGCCCCTCACCCGCACATCTAGGGCCCGCCCACCTTTTTGTCTCTCCTAATGGAGGTGCTTACTCATACACCCGCCCCTGCAACTTACCAGCCTGCTACCTGCTTCCCTGAAGTGTCCATATCCCCCTCCCCAGGGGGACCCTGGCCACAGAGCCAATCAGGCTGGACTGTCCCAGCCGGGGCAGGGCTATCACACAGAGAGGGCTACAGCTCCCTATGAGCATGTCATAAGCTAACATGCCACAGAGCCCCCAGGACCTGCCAGCCCACCGCACCATGTGACAGAAGGCCCCAGGGTGAAGGTGGTCTAGGGGCCAGGCGCCAAAGCAGACCAGCCCAGGATTTGTGTAAGACGCGGCTGGGCCAGGCCCTGCGTCCTAATTGTGACCTCTCCGCGGCCCTGGCGAGTGAGGAGGGCTTGGAGCAGATTCGGTGAGATTTCTCAAAGGAAGACAGATGTTTCCTCCTGCCAAGAGCCGGGGCCGATGCAGGGCTAAGGCCCCCGTGACCTCGAGGACAAACCCCTCAACGTGGTGGCGTGTGGTGAGACTGCAGGCCACCGTGGAGGGGCCACCTCCCGAAGGCTGTGAGCAGGGACGGTCCGGAGCAGGGACTCGGGAGCAGAGGAACAGAACAAACTCTGAGAAGAAAGGAGAGAAGAGGTATCACTGGTGATTACAGCCCAATTTCTGAGCCGTTTCTGTTTAGTAAGGAGACAGGGGAAAGTACAGTAATTTTCTTCAATGAAAACAGGCAACAGAATTCCCTTTGCCTCCTTCCCCTTGCAATTAAGCCCTTCTCTGCAAATGAAATGATTTGGTTTTCATGGGGACTAATTTAAGCACACTTGGAAGGGCCGCTGAACTTTTTGATTGCAAACACCAGCACATGCAAAACAGAACCCCCAGCATCGATGCCAGGCTGGTGAGGGGGGCCCTGCCACGGAGCCCGGGGCTTCGAAGGGGCGAGGCGGGCTGAGCCCTGGGGTGGGAGTCCAGCTCTGGCCCTAAATCTGTGACGCTCTCCCTTCTCCAGCCTCCATCCCTACATCACAGGTGAGGGAGCAGAACTGGAGCCCGGGAGGGGGGGGGGGGGCAAATGGTCTGACACACCTGGGGATGACAATGAGCTGAGGATGTCACACGCTCTCCGCCACCCCTCCCATCAAGCCCTTTGAATCTGGGCTGGCTCTGTGACTGCTTTGACCAGAGAAAGATGGTCAGAGGGACACTGGCCAGCTGCAGCCCGAGGCCACCCCTGCGGCCCAGAGCCACCACGTAAAGTGGCCCAGCTGCCCTGCCGGAGAGACCTTGTGGGGAACAGATGCCCACCTGCCCCCAGCTGGCACACCAGATGCCTCAGTGAAGCTGCTTTTACCAGTTCCCACCCAGCCTGCCCAAATGGCAGGGTCATGAGTAAGTGCACGGTTGTTGTCCGTATTATTATTATTACCACCTTTTAATTTGAAACAGTTTGAGATCCACAAGAAGATGCAAAAGTAGTACAGAGATTTCTCATGTACCCTTCACCCAGCTCCCCCCAGTGACAATATCCCACAAAACTGTGGCACAGTGTCAAAACCAGGAAATTGACCTCGATACAATACTAACTCAGGCATGACTTTATTTAGATTTTACCAGCTCTTTTTTTCAACTTTATTTATTTTGAGAGAGAGAACATGAGCAGGGGAGGGGCATGAGGGGGTGGTGCAGAGAATCCCAAGCAGACTCTACACTGCCAGGGTGGAGTCCAATGCATGGCTCGAACTCATGAACTGAACTGTGAGATCGTGACCTGAGCTGAAACCAAGGGTTGGATGCCACCCAGGCGCCCCAAGATTTTACCAGCTTTACATGCACTTCTTCTGTGTGTGTGTGTGTGTGTGTGTGTGTGTGTGTGTATGTAGTTCTATGGAATTTTGTCACATGAAACCACTAAGTTTTGGGATGGTCTATGACTCATAATGAACAGCTGATCCAGGTATGGACAAAATCCCCCAGAAGTGTGTATCATCACACAGACCCTTGCGTGGAAGTAGAAGAACATTCTACACTAGACTCAGAGAATGAGCGTCCGAGTGGTCTGACGGGAACCCAGGACGGCCCTGAGGGACAGGAGCAGCTAGTCTGCAGAGTAGTCACTAAGACCACTTGCCAGAATTCCTGGCACTAGGAAAGATGAGGCTGCCTTACTCCCTTTGAAATTAGGCACAGCCACGTGACTGGCCTCAACCAATGAAATGCTGAATGGAAGTGACAAGGGGCAAGCGGAGGCAGAAACGTTAAGACCAGCACGCGATCTGTGATCTCTTTTCTTCTGCCCCGGTGTGATGCTGCAGCTGGGGCTGCCGCCTCAGCCTGGGTCCCGGAGCAAGGGTGGCTGGAACCAGAATCCCCAGCTGACCCCCAGTGCAGTAGCGTGAGCAAGACCTCAGTGTAGGTGGGTAGAAGCCGCTGCCAAGAATCGGGGGTGGTTTGTTACTCACATCAGCTACCTGATGCAAGTAACTAGCTTCTGCCACCTTCCCTGAGGGAAGAACAAACAGTTGCATGAGGGGAGCTATAGGAATAGCCTCTGTGTTCCAACATCCAGTGCCTGGAGGCTGGGGAATGGACTAGAAGATTCTGGAAGGTCTGTCTGGGCCCTGGGATCTTGTTCATTCCATTGAGGCAATGTCTGGCAGGCTCTGTAGTGAAGATCTGGATCTTTCCGAGCTGGCTAGCCCTGCTATGCAATTACCGTAAAGAGAAGGCCTGGGGTCCCCTGAAGAGAAGGATCAGAGGAATATCACTCAGTGGGCGCACGGGCAAGAAGGAGATCTCACCCCATGCAGTGGTGCTGACTCCACCATCGGCAGCCACAGCCAAGAGGAGAAAGAGCTGTGCCTTCAGGCAACACGCCTTGTGTGTTTAGCAGCAGAGGGAGGGCCACACAGCTGTCCAGGAGAGCCACGGCCCATGCTGGCTGGACCAGCCTGGCCCCAAGCTCGGTGGAAGAGGCCAGTGGGCATGGCCAGGTCAGAGGCTCTTTAAACAGAGGCCAACGGGAGTGAGGACACGTGGGTGTAGCCAGAGCGTCCCATCCCCCACAGGGACACGTGCACAGCAAGCGGCTGCTGAGTGCTAAACCCCCTGTGGGACACAGGTGCCCAGGATCCCCACCAGGATCCAAGTGACTGAGAAGGGCTGACAAATCTCAGCCGGAGGAAAGTGTGTGTGTGCGTGTGTGTGTGTGTGTGTGTGTGTGCGTGTGTGTGTGCGTACACACACATGCCTGTGCACGCTTGTGCTCCAGCCACCCAACGAGGGGAGGGGGCTTCCTCTGAGATAAACACGCTCCATGTACTTTATCAAATTTGCAGATGCCACACAGCTGGGGGGGATGATGGCAAATACACCAGATGACAGAGCTGGGATCTAAAGAGAAGTTGACAGGCCGGAGCGATGGGGTGGATCTAACGAGATGAAACTTAACAGGGACGAACGTGTTTATTTCGTTTTATTTATCTATTTGTGCCCTGCCTCCATGCGCAGAGGAACGGGGAAGGAACAGTGGCTCACAGGCAGAGGTGAAATTACACTGCACGCAGGACCTCAGACCTGACTGCACAGACCCGGGGTTGGGGAGGGGGTCGGGGGCTGAGCTCCAGGGTGGGCTTGGGGGTCTAGGGATGATGGTCGGTTCTACAGGCAGCAATGTGGGGTTGGTCTGAGGCTGCATCAGTAAAGGTATAGCATCTAGGCTGAGGACGGTAGTGGGGACTGGGGAGCCAGGGCACCTGAATCTGAAGTCCAGGGTGGTCAGGCTGTCCTGCTGGGCAGCAAAGGCCGGCCTCCCTCCATGCCACCCACCTGTAATCCATCTCTCCTTTCCTCCTCGGGCCAGGGAACCGTTAGGGCAGCCTCACCTTTCAAACATGTGCCACCAAGAGTCAGGCCTGGGCCTCTGAGACATTTGCAGGGGACACATGTGGGTTCTGCCCAGAACCCTCTTCACTCTCCACTCAAAGCTGGCAGGACTGGGCTGGGAGTGTCAGCAGCTTGGCTGAGGCTTGGGAATGAGATGCCTCTCCCCTTGATAGGTACCTCCCAGTTTCTCAGAGGGGTCTCTTACTGGCCTATTCTCTTGACTTTGGCTGGGGACAAGATTCAGCAATAAGATGGTCACTTGCTGCAAACATCATAAGGGTGTGGGGGGTTCTGAGGCCTTGTGAGTATAAGCCTCAGGGAGACAAACCGTAGCTCTGTAGGAGAAAGAAGGTCCTCACTATTTTGAGTCTTGGGCTGCCTCGAAAGGTAATGAGTCCCATGTCCCTGGAGGTATGTAAGCAGAAAAACTGAATAGGCACTCAGCAGAGATGCTGGCGCGTAATGGATGGATGGGACTAGATGAGTTTGAAAGTCTTGCCCTACACTGAGATGCTTTTCGTTAAAGCTTGACCGAGTTTTTCATCCATGGGAATCCTTCTAAATGCTGCTCCGTGGGGTTTCAATAGTAAGACTGAAAAATAGAAGGAGCTTAAGGTGGCAGCCAGGGATGAGGGTGTCTGAGTACGAATGAGGGCACTGTGGCCACAGAAGGTGGCCAGAGGTCATCAAAGGAAGGGAAAAGACTCCAAACCCCAGGTAATCAGAGTGTCCCGTGTCCCCACCATGCAACTTCTCACCGTGCAGGGCTGGCCAGAACCCAGGAAGCCTCTCCGTGCCCCCTCTCTGCTCCTTGTCCTTTGAGGGGTAATGAAGTCTGCACCCCCACCCCTGCCCTCAAGCACCGCTAACACCCCACCAGAACCTGGTGGGCCAGGCAGGGCAGGGCCACGGGCCTGCAGAAGGATGCCACCCCCACCGCCACAGGCCCTGCCATCCTGCCGAGGGTCAGTAAGAGACCAGGCCTGGACTGGCCTCCCAAGTGCTGACTACTGGGGTCCTGCCAGCCACCAAGGAGGAGCATCAGGTCCTTGAGCAAAATCTGGTCTGGAGGGAAGAGGAGCAGTAGGAATAGACCCTCCCGTCCGCTGTGTCACCGCAGACTCACCCATATTGCAGACACGGGCCCCCTATCCCCTCCCCTCCTCTCCTCTCTTTGTGAGAAGATACCTGGGGGAGAAGGCTCTTTCCTTACCCCTTAGCTGTCCAGGAGGATTTCCTGGAGGAGGAGTGAATCCACTGCAGGTTCTGGGGAGAAGGTGTAAGCTTATGTGGGGCAGCAGGGCTTCAGGGAAAGGGAAGAACAAGCTGGAGGGGGGAGCCAAGCAGAACGCAGGGATGAGATGGGGATATCCCTAGCTGGCAAGGGCATGGACTCTGGCTTTGAAACCCAGGTTTTGTGAGTACTTAGGCGACACACTTCCTTGGAGCCCGGGCTTCCCATCTATATAACGGGGATGACCCAGGTACCAACCTCACAGGCGTTGAAAGGATTAAATGTCATGTTATACAGCACCTGGTACATAGAACATGGTGATGATAATGATGATGAAACTGTGTGACTCTAGGGGCCCCTGGTGGCTCCGTCGGTTAAGCATTCAACTCTTGATTTGGGCTCAGGTCATGATCTCCGAGTTCATGGACTTGAGCCCCACGTCGTGCTCCTCGCTGACAGTGCAGAGCCTGCTTGGGATTCTCTCTCTCTCTCTCTCTCTCTCTCTCCCCCCCCCCCGCCCCTCCCCTGCTTGTATATGTGCTCGCTCTCTCCCTCAAAAATAAATAAATGGGCATTTTTTTTTTAAATGTGTGACTCTAGGGGCGCCTGGGTGGCTCAGTTGGTTAGGCGACCGACCTTGGCTCAGGTCATGATCTCACAGTTCGTGAGTTCAAGCGCCACGTCGGGCTCTGTGTTGACAGCTCAGAGCCTGGAGCTTGCTTCGGATTCTGTGTCTCCCCTCTCACTACCCCTCCCCTGCTCATGCTCTGTGTCTGTCTCTCAATAATAAATAAACGTTAAAAAAAATTTTTTTAATAAAATGTGTGACTCTAGAGGGTGTGACTATAAACAGTCACCAGTATTCAGACTTCAGCTACTACAAAGAACTTTCCTAAGAAGCAGAGCATCTCTGCCTAGAACAGGCTACTGCATGAGGTGGTGAGCCCCCCGTCCCTGGAAGTATTCAAGCACTGGTGTTCTGGGGAGGGATGCCTGTGCAGGGATGGGTGTGTGTGAAGATGGCCGGCAGGGGTCAGCAATACAGCAGGATGGAAGGGAGGGGTGGTCAGAGCCAACCCCTGCCCCCCCCCCTCCCTGGGCCCAGCTCTGGGGACAGCAGTGACAACTGGATCAGGCTGCCTTGCTTCCAGGCAGACAGGATCCACAGGATCTCGCCCAGGCTGTGGCGTGTCCTGCAAAGTCAGGTCAGAGTCCTGACACCCAGCAGGCTGGGCAGGGGTGATGGGAAAGGAGAACTCTGAGGCTTCCAATGAGGATCCCTGAGGCCGAAAGGCACAGTGCACCTGAGGGGACTCTGGGCAGACTGGAGAGGCCAGAACAGGGTGCTGGCAGCCCAGGATCTGAAGCTCGAGGTACAGGCCTTCAGAAGGGTCATTCGGGTGACCAGAGCTGGGGCCTGCTCGCCAAGCCATCTGTACCCAAGCCTCCTTAGTACTCTGTCTGAGGGCTGAGGCCTTCTTCCCTTCTCTTTTCCACAGTGGGGCTGACAGTGCCTATCACACCCCACCCCCAGTGCTGAGCCCTCCCTCAGCTCCACCGGGGGCCTCCCAGGGCTAGGAGACTGAGGATGAGTAGACAGGGCTGGGGAGGGCCAGGGACTCAGCCATGTCCCCAGACCCTGTCCCAGCTGGTACAACCAGAGATCCCTAAAGACGGTGCTTCTCCCTCTTCCCCCTCCAGGACCAAAGAGTGGGGCCTGTGATTGGGCTGCTCTGGGAGAAAGGCAGTGGAGTGGGGCAAGGAGTGGGCAGGAAGGGGAGAGCCTAATATGTCCCCTGTCCTGGTGCGTAAAGCCCCCAGTTGGCTGTTGGGGGCACCCACCTGGGGCTGAGGGAGGGTGAGGGGTTCATTCCTTCACTTGCCCACTGAGGCCTCCCACTCAGGGAAAGCGGCTGCAGCCTCCACTGAGGCAAGGGGAGCTAGGTCCAGGCAAGAGCTGACATTGCATAACAGTGGTCAACAACACTCGGATGTGGCTGATGTCCTCTGCCCAGCCCCAGATCCACGGAGGAGGTGCAGGTCCCTCCTGGCTCCCAGAGTGCCCCCCACCTCCCTCTGGGGAGGGTATACCAGGACAGAGCAGGACAGGAGGGAGCCTGGGGCTTCAGGATGGCTCCAGGGACACAGGGAAGCTTCCCTGACAAAACCAAACCAAAGCCAAAATAAATAAAACCTCTCCTAAGAGAAAAAGGTCTGAAATTCCACCATTAAAGATTCATTCCTTTAGCTTAACACTTTGTCCTTTTTAAAAATGCAAACCTATCAGAGCCTCACCTACAAGTAGGTTTGTCAAAGGAAAGAGAGAATGCCTAGCATCCGTGAGGAGGCCAATGGAGAGCAGCAGTGGGGGTGGGTTTCCCAGGATTTACTTTACTACAAAGCTACAGAGCTTTGGCCCAGGGCCAGCTCTAAAGACACCTACAGGGGAAGGAAGCTGAGTGTCCCGGTGCTGTTCCTGTGTCCAGGGAGTGAGACTGGACAGAAGAGACTCATACCCCTCCAACCAAAGACACCTTTCACATAGGCACACGCCCCCACGAGTGTGTAAACATGTGTACCTGCGCACATGGGCAATCATGCCCCCCACCCCCCATCACCACACCTACCCTCCAGGTTCAGGAAAACTCTGGGCCCAGACACCTGTTGGGGAGGGTAGGGTGGGGTCTCTGCTATCCCTCCCAACACCTCTCCAGGGCAGTCGCCTTGAGCTACATCCCGCCAAGCAGTTGCTTTCTGGTTTAGGGTCAAAGCTTGCAGCCAGTGAGTATTTATGGAGGTTTTGCAAGAAGGTGCTGACATCTGAGAAGCGGAGAGATTAACCCATTAGATTAACCCATTATCAAGGGTGAATTTTTCACATTAACAGGTGCCTCAGAGCTCCTAGGGCATCCCTCCCGCCCTCCCTGAGTGTTCAGCCCGTTCCACCTGGATGACCCTCCTGCACCAGTTATTTCTTTATAGGCTTCAGCAGGGCAAGGGGAGGGGGGGCCACTTTGGCACATTGGGCCAATATACCTGGTGCCTCTTCCTTCCCTTCTTTTTTCTTTTTTTTAATGTTTATTTATTTTTGAGACAGAGAGAGACAGAGCATGAACGGGGAGGGTCAGAGAGAGGGAGACACAGAATCTGAAACAGGCTCCAGGCTCTGAGCTGTCAGCACAGAGCCCGACGCGGGGCTCGAACTCACGGACCGCGAGATCATGACCTGAGCTGAAGTCGGCCGCTTAACCGACTGAGCCACCCAGGCGCCCCTTCTTTTTTCTTTTTTAATTGTGGGAAAATATCCTCTCCTTTGAAAGTAAGTTTAATTCTTTTTTAAAATTTATTTATTTTGAGAGAGAGCTAGTGCACACGTGCGTGCGTAAGTGGGAGAGGGGCAGAGAGAGAGAGAGAGAGAGAGAGAGAGAGAGAGATCATGACCTGAGCCGAAATTAAGTCGGACCCTTAACCGACTGAGGCACCCAGGTGCCCCTAAGTAAGTTTAATTTTTATAAAAATAACACATGGGCATTATTTTTAAAATCAAATGGTGTTTCATGGTTGGTACATAGCAGGTGTCCCATGAATGAATGAATGAATGAATGAATGAATGAATGAATGAATGAACAAATGAACAAACAAAAGAGGAACCCCTCTTGATGTTTCTCCAGTTCTTCACAACAGGGGCACCTAGTGAGAGAGGCAAGGAGCATTCACATCTTGCCTAACAGGTAAGGAAACTGAGGCCCAGAGCCGTGGTTAGGGGTGTTAGACAAAATACAGGCAGCCCAGGGACTTGACTGAGGTCACCTGCAGTTTGGGTCTAGACCCAAGCCCACCCCTGCTCTGGACTCTCCAGTCAGCTTGGGGCTGCCCTTCCCGGCAGAGCCCTAGGGCCACCGTGTTACCCCAGCCTGGGAAGGTGAACTGGCTTCTCACATAGCAGGCCTAATTTTATCTGCTTCTTCAGAAGGGCTGGAAAGGGTGCCAGAGGAGGCAAGGTCAGAGGGTCAGAGCTTTGGGGGCAAAGCTGGTCCAGGGCTGCAAGGGACTCCTCCAGTCCCAGAACCTAGGGTCCGGGCCTCCAACCTGGTCTTTCCTAGAAGGGCAGGCACCAGGTAGCCAGCTGGGCCAAAGTAAGACCAGAGGTGAGAGGGGAAGTTTGCAGGGCCTTGTGGGATCCATATGGCCAGCTCCTCACTGCATCTCACCTGGATCACTGCTGTACCCCCAGAATCTCAGTGCCTCCCAGGGGCTTCTCAAGGAGAAGTACACTGAGTTGGGAGCCAGTGCCTCAGTCCTCCCATCCATGAAATGGAAATAATAATGGCACTTCCGTTACTCCATTACTCTGGGTGACTGGAGGGTTAACTAAATTGAGAGAATTAGGGTCTGTCTACAACAGTGCCTGGCACATAACAAGGGCTTCATTTGTATCTGCTGATGTTGCTATTCCAAATATGATTTGAGCCCCTACTCTCACCCCCAGGCCACACAAGCCTCCCCCCTCCCCGCACCCCCTGGGGCTCCCAGGTCCTCCCAGCCCCTCCCCTCGCTGTCTGCAGCCTTCTCCTGGGGCAGGGGAGGGGGAAGGGGGAAGCAGCCTGCAGAGAACAAACTCCCTGACCACCAACACCCCCAGGCCCTGCCTGCGTAGGGATGGCTGCCAGGGGACAGGGTGGGGGCAGACCAAGGACGGATGGCCACTCCAGCCCTGCTTGCCCGACTCAGCAGAAACCAGGGCCGGCAGTAATGGGCTGGCGGCCCCCAGCTGCAACCAACTTCATTTTCTGTCACAATTAAATGATCGCTCGAGTTTGCTCACGCTCACTTATTCAATTACCTTCTTGGCCCTGAAGGACTCACAGAGAAACAGCCATAAATAACCCACATCAGCCAACCCCCCAGGCTGTCATCCCTGCACATCACTCACTGGCCCAGGCCGGACTTGTCTGCGAGCCCAGGACCATCGCCACGGGCGTCCCTGTCCCCCAAGTCAATCCTCCCCGGCTCCCATGGCCCACATCCGAAAGTCAATCCCTAGCCCGAGAGCTGGCAGATCTGGGCCCCTCCTGGCAATGCATGCCCACCCATGTATCTCTGGGGGGCCGCTTCCTCCTGCAGGCCTCTCGTTCTAGGCCTCCGTCATTTCTGAAATGACAGAAAATTCTATGTGAGTTGTGAAGTATTACCCTCGTAGGAAGCTGTGGTCCTGGCTTCACAGTCAAAATGTGGGCACGATCAAAGGTGAGACAAGGTGTCCTCTCTACCTGCCTGCACCCCCACCTCCTCTCCAGGCCCCTCCACTCCAGGCTTCCACACATGCCCTGCTCTTCTAGCCGCCATGCCTTTGTGGGTGCTTTTCCCCTTGCTGTTCCCTGCATTCACTTCTCTTCCCTGCATTCGCTTCTCCACCCTTTACGGTCCAGCTTGGATTCCATCGCCCCTGGGAGGCCTGAAGTCTGCCCCCACGGCATGCATATTGACCTCTCCCTCCTTATGCTCCCACAACATCCTTTTTTTTTTTTTTTTAATGTTTTCTTGTTTTTGAAAGAGAGAGCGTGAGCAGGGAAGGGGCAGAGAAAGAGGGAGACACAGAATCTGAAACAGGCTCCAGGCTCTGAGCTGTCAACACAGAGCCCGATGTGGGGCTCGAACCCACGAACTGTGTGATCGTGACCCGAGCCGAAGTCGGACACTTAACACTGAGCCACCCAGGCACCCCACTCCCACAGTATCCTAGGCGCTTGTGTGGTACCTACAGGTTCTGCACAGGGGGGACTATCCCAGGATCAAATATTCTGGGCCGCTGTGCCCATAACCATGTCAGGATACGAATCTCACTTCAGGGTTGGGAAGTGTAGTCACTGTGGTTCCCCTCCCTGAGTCCCATCTGCACAAGGTCTAACCATTTATAATCATAACAGTAGCCAATATCTTGGAGGCCTTGTGTCACACACAGTGCTAATCGGTTTTTACTTGCATTATCTCATTTAAACACTACAATAACCCTAAGAAAATTATCCCGGCTTTGCAGATGGGGAAACGGAGGTTCAGTAAGGTTGAGATGCTTGTCCAAGGTCCCATCACCAGGAAAAGGCTGGGCTGGGACTCAAACCCAGGTGTGTCCACACCCACAGTCCACGGTCTTTGCCTGCCCTCTGCCCGTTCGGCAAGAAGAACTAGCCGTCTCCGGACTTGGGTTCAAGTGTGGCGTGCGACTCTGGGCACCTCTCTGCTGTAGCCTCTCTTTGTCTCTCACCTTCTGTAAAATGAGAAGATTGTAACAGGTGGCCTCTGGGGGACCCTCCAGCACAGATGCTCTGGCATTCCACTTCTTTCTGTGAAGCACGGCTCTGACCAGCCCAGTGGAACCAACAAAGCCGGAATGGGCTGGGGGTTGGGGGGGGTGAGGCGAGCTCATCCTCCAGGAATGTTCTGGGGAGGGGCCCGGGCACGTTCCCGGAAGCAGGTGGCAGGCCGCCTGTTGTCTGGAGGAGGGCAGTTCTTGAGCCTAGCAATGGTGGCAAAGTTCTGTGGGCACTCACACGCCGGTCAGGGTCCTTCCTCTTATGGCCTTTGATGCCCACCCCCAGGGAGGGCTGCTCAGCTCAACTGTGACTACAGTCGTTTAGGAGCAGAGGAGACACGCACCTCAGTGCTGACAGCACTGGGTTCTCCGTGCCACACGTCAGCTCCTTCTCCCGAGAGCTGTCTTGGGAAGGCGTCCTCTCTGAGCCTTGGCCAGATGTGAGCTGGGGAACGCGGCCAGTAACGCCGCGCTGTGGGGAGAGCCAGCCCCAAGCCGGGTTCCCAGCAACACCTCCTCCTTGTCACCTCCCCAGCCCATACCTGGCCCGTGGGCTTGACGGGGAAAGTGGAGGGATCACCCTGTGCTTTCCCCCCTTGGCGTGGGGATGCGGCCTCGCATCGGTGTGTGTCTGTGGGGCTGTCTGGTGAGTCAAAGAGTCGTTAGGAATGGGGGCCCTGAGTTCAAATCCCAGCTCTGCCACTTAATAGCTGTGTGACATGAGGCCTTTCTGAGCCTCTGTTTCTCAGCTGTGAAACAGGAGTAATAGAGGCCCCTCTCTCACAGGGCTGCTGTGAGAATCAAATGAGGTAGAGAGAGAGAGAGAGAGAGAGAGAGTGTGTGTGTGTGTGTGTGTGTGTGTAGAACAGGGAGCCACCATATACCTGAATGTTTGCTGTCCCTGCGGGTGGTTCTGGTGGCTCCCTCAGCACCCCCCACTGCCCTGAGCCAGCGCCCTGACCCCCCGCCCCAGCACCTGGCTGGCATCTTGGGCGTTCCTGATGCCACTCCCAGTCCTGGTTGATGACACCCCGCAGCTTCCTAGTCCAGGAGTCCATCTGACTTACAGAGGGTGTCATGCCTGCTCCACCGTGTCCATCTCCTCAGATTCCAGGCTTCCAGGAGGCAGGTGGAGGTCAGTAAGGGGGAAGTGCTGCCATGGCCTGGTCCCTCCTCTCTGAGGGGTCTTAGCTCATCAGCCTTTTGGGAGCCCAACACGAGCCCAGGCAGGCTCTGGAACGGGATCCCAATGCCCAGGCTAGAAGTTGCCAGGTGGGGCCAGGAGCTGAGCGCCGGGTCGGGCCGGGTCGCACTCGATCCTCTGCGAGCGGCTGGCCACTAGCCGTGAGCCCTCCTCCAACAGCAAGGGGCTGGACAGGGGTCTTACTGTGTGTGCTCTATCCTGGGCTTTCCAGGGAATGGGGTGGCAGCTGATGCAGGAGGCAGCTGACCCCCAGAGGGCCCAGGTCGGTGCCATCCAGGGAGGCTCTGGACGACTGGGGGCAGGGGAGAGCAATGTGTCCATCGTGAAGGAAGCCAAGGCGCTCCATCCCTGAGACCTTGTTCCGGGATTCCCTTCGAGGCACCTGTGACAGGTCCCTCAGTGCCCAAGTCTCTGGGCAGAATCCCGTGCCCCTGTCCGCCCCAGAGCACCCATTGCCAAAGGCCCACTAATGAGGACATACTTGTGCAGCCCAATGCGCTCTGCCATATCAAGGCACTCACACACCCACACATGGCCTGAACACAGCACAGTGAGAACAAGAAGTACCAGTAGAAACAGAAAAGGTGATGAGAGAATGTGAGAGAAAAAAGAAAAACCAGAGACAGAAAAAGCCAGGACAGCGTAGGAAATAACCAACAGGCAGGAAAAGGAGGAGGAAGAAAAGAGTTTGTTGAGAGAATCACAAAACTGAGATGCCTTCCCTCTCTGAGCCTCAACATCCGGTCCCGGAAAATGGGTCTCCTCACAGAGCGGAAGTGGGGGAGGGTTGGGGAGGGGCCAGGGAGCGGAAGAGGAGAAGGAAGGAGAGGGCGGTATGCCAACCTGGGGTGTGGCAAGATGGGCCCGGCACAGGGGAGTAGGGGCTCTTGCTGGAACCCGGGCGGGTCAGCAACAACCCCAGCAGCCACGATGTTGATGCCATGAGAAGGGGGTGATGATATGTCCTGGAACATGTTGGCTCTAGAGCGGGAAAACTGGGTCATGGGGGCAGTAGAGGGAGAGGGGGAGGGTGACTGGGCCAGGGAGAGCAGGCAGGGCCTCCATGCCCAAGGCCAGGAAGAGGAAAGGCACCCCTGATACCAGCTGTGGTGGCTCATGAGCCCACACATCCCCAGTTGTGAAAGCCAGGGCATCGGGAGGCTTGAGAGGGAAGTCGTAGACCCAGAATGAGTTCATTCATTCATTCATTCATTCACCAAACGGGTACTAGGAAGCTGGCACTGTGCTACATGCTGGGGACACAGTGTGAAGCAACACGATTCCCGTCACTGCCCTCGTGGGAGGGAAACATGCGGGGAGCAAATAATCACATAAGTAAGAGTGCAACTGTATCTGGGACGAGCGCTTTGAAAGGAAGGTCTTGGGTAGCAGACCATGTCAGAGGGGTCAGGGAGGGCTGCTTGGAGGAGGTGACACTTGAGCTGGCATTTGAAGGGGGAAGAGGAGTTAACCAGGCAGAGAGGTGAAGAAAGGGCATCCTAGGCAGAAGGGACAGCAGGTACAAAGGCCCCGCACAAGGTGTGGCTAGACCACAGAAGGCGAGGGGGCACCCTGCGAGATGGGGCTGGGGAGGTGGACAGGGCTGTGTCCCCCAGGGGTAGGGGCAGGGCTTTGGACTTTAATCTAAGGACAGGGAGTCACTGAAGTGACAGGACCTGAACTGCCTCAAAGCATCACTCTGGGGAGAATGGATTGTAGGAGCAGGGGTGCAACGAGAAAGGAGGGTACCGTGAGGAACCACCAAAGTCACCATGGGAGATGGCAGGGCAGCGGGCCAGGGTGGTGGCTGTGGAGACACAGAAAAGGAGTCCAGTTTGGGACTTGAAATTTTACAGGATGTGGTGATGGATAAACTGCCAGGGAATGCAGCAATGAAGGAGGAGGTCCTAAAAGGTCAGTCGGGTATGGGGGGTGAAGGGAGAGCACCCTGTGGCCTAGAGCCAGCAGGATGCCTGTGTGCTTATGAGCCCCGGGCATTTCCTGCCTCCAAATGGTGCCATCCAAGAGCTGACCTGGAGTGCTGTGTCCACAGAGGGGCCCCGTGGGTCAGGGCTGATTTCCTAAAGGAGAGGCAGGATCAGGCCCAGAGGGTGGGTGGGGAGTTGTCGTAGGGGCAGAGGTGGTCCCAGACATGGCTGTAGAAGGAGGCTTAGCTGCAAGCATCTTGCAGGCGAAGCTGAGCTTCAGAAAAATGAGCATGAAGAGAATTTGGCCGTAGTCATAAACGGAAATAGAGTGGCTCATTTGATTGCATAACAGAAAGCCCCAGATCACTGGCTCTGTGACCATAGGGCCCTGTGCATTTTGTTTACTGCCATGTGTCTCAGATCACATAGTAGGGGCTCAAGAATGATGTGAAAGAAACGCATGGAAAGGAAGTTGATATGGAACTTTGCTCTTAACAACAACAACAACAGCAACAACAACAGGACAAAACAAGAAAGCAAGTACTGGGACTCAGTCAGACCCTCCCAAGGCCCTGGGTTTGGCCACTCACTGGCCCAATGGCTCAGGTGTGAGGTCCCTTCTCCTCTACCCCCAGGGGCCTACGGGCTCAGCCTTGTGTTGATTCTAGGGTTCCCAGAACAGGGATTTGAGTCCAATAGGTGGGAATGGGGAGGTGCGGGAGAGCTGGGGGGGAAAGGAGGTCATACCCTCTTTCCCAGGGCCAGGTAACCGGAGCCCAGCACATAACTGGGCAGTGTGAGGGACTGAGCGCACAGGAGGCTCGCAGGGCAGCCTGACCATCTGCCTTCCCTGGTGAAATGTGATCTGCTGCCCTGGGGAGCAAGGAGGGGCATGGGATCCACACCCCATTAAACCCAGCCTCAGGGTGCCCAGGAATCCCTGTCATGCCTCCAGGGCGCTGCCCTGTCTGGGTATGGGGGAGGACTCAGGATGGGGATAGGAAAGGAGGTTGGCCACAGGAAGGGCAGCAGAGGGCAGCCCCCAAGCTTGCTATGGCCTTCCCCTGACACTCTGTCCTGTGCTGCTAACCCATCTGTCCAGCAGCTCCTGCATGCCAGGCCCCAGGATGGGCGCACGGCACACCGCTGGAATTGTGACAGAGGGTCCTCTGGGACAGGGGCCAGGAGACCAGCGTTCTAGTCCCGCCTCTTCTCCCATTTTGGCACCTTATCAAAGCCTGTGGCTCACCCGCTCCGTGCGTGAGCAGAGATTGAGGAGATTGAAAAGTCATCGTGGCTCAGCGCTGCAGCAACAAATCTGGGAGAACCCTGTTAGAACCAGGAGACAGGTGAGGGTGCCCGGAGGGAAGCAAGGACCTGGGGGATGTTGCCTGGAGTCAGAGAGAGGCTGGACCAGACCAAGGGGCAAACTGGGCCTGAGGGGTCTGGGCAGAGCCCCCGGCTGGAGAGGAGGCCGAACCCATGGCTGTGGCTGAGCCTCAGGGGCTGAGTGCCCACACTTGGAGAAGCCCAGGCAGGGCCAGCCTAAGGTCCTGGGACAGTGGGGCACCCAGTGCCCCAGACAACGGCAGCCAGAAATCTGGGGTATGAGTCGCCTGAAGGGCAGACTTCAGATCTTCCTAATACTTGGTCCAGAGTCACTCAGACATGAGGCCTGACGCTTAACGAGCCCCTGTCCTTTACCCACACCCCATCTCTCCCCATCCACATGTCACCAGACCTTGTCAAACCTGCCTCAACATCTCACGAACTTACCATTCCCTTCCACTCCACTGCCTCTTCTCCCCACCACGCTGGACTCACCCGGAAGGCAGTATCTGGCAGCCTCATAACCTGTCTGCCCATCTTTGATCCACTCCTCCTCAAATAAGAATGGATGTGCTCAAAACACAAACCTGAGCCTGGCCCTTTCTGATACAAAGCCCTTCTGTTTCTCCTGAGAAGCTCAGATTAGAGGCCTGTGAGACCCACCTCCCTCACTGCAGACTCACCTGTCATCACTCCCCACCTCTCTCATGCTCCAGTGCTCTGAGTGCCTCCACCTCCCTGACCACCCTCTTCCCTGATGCCTCTGGGCCTTTGCACATGCTCCCCTTAGCTAGAGTGCTCTTCCCACCACCCTCTCCCCACCCCAACCTGGATGACCCCATTTGTCCTTCGGGTCTCTGATGGCTACTTCCTCCAGGATGCCTTCCTTGCTCCCCCCAAGGCTGGGTGAGGGGCCCCCCCTAAGCTCCATGTTCTCCCACCAAATGCATTGGGATTGCCCTTCAACTTGCTGAACACCCCTTCCTCCACCCCCACTGTAATCCCCTGTCAAGAGTCATGGTCTGGCAGGTTCCTGGGTCAGCCTAGCGGAGCATCCGGAACAGAAGGGCCTCCAAAACTACTTGACTGACTGTCTTCAAGTTGATTGAGTGTTGATGAGCTGACTGTGTTCCTACATGACTTTCCCTCTCACTGGAGGCCACAGCATGGGACAAACTGGCAGTGGGGGACAGGGTGGAGGAACGGAGAAGAAAGGAAGGGAGAACACGATCCCCTAGCCTAGCCTTACCTCCAGGAGTGAAAAAACAGCCAGGGTCCTTACGCAATTGGCCCTTGATGCACAGGGCCTGCCATCCAGGCAGCGGAGCAAAACACTTCTCTCTCAGACCTCTCCTCTTCTTCCTCCTCTTCATCCCCCCTCCCTCCTAGGCCCTCAGGCCCTGCTCAGAGCAGCCATACACCAGCTGACAGCTGGGCATGCCAGCCCCCGCCAGCCCTCCCCGAGGGTCAGGTGACCTCCCTTCCCCAGGGCCACTGGGCAGACCTGAGTCTAGGCAGACCTCTCCACCAGCGCTAGAGTGGACAGTGAGTTCTCTGTGCTGGACACTGGGAAGGGCCTTTTCTTTGCCCAGGGCCTGCAGTCAGGCAGGCACTGAAAAAAGAGACTATTTTCCACTGGATCTTCCCTTCCAGACACTCCCTGCTGCCCTTCCAGGAAGGAGGCCCTGGTGAGTGCTGCCTCAGGGGTAGGGCAGGGAGGGCCTGGTTGATGGGGCCTCAGGGTCCGTGCAGGACAGGGCAGCCCCCTACATCCCGACAAGGCTCTACCCAGTGGAGGTGCCAGTCTGTCTGTGTGTGTCTGTACATCTGTGCGTACCTGTGTATATGGAGGGGGTGCTGGGTCGGTTCAGGGACATGGAAATTCTGTCGTTTGCTCTTCTCCCATCTCTGTGCCCTTCCCCTAGAGTAATTCCAACCCTTCCTAGGGTGTCCAGAAGTCTCTAACCTTGGCTCCTGTATGAAGGCTGGGAGGGTTCTGGTGCGCTGGGACTGTAGAGGAAGCTGTGTGGCAGGTACAGGGGTTGGAGCCAATGATTCCCACCGTTTAACCCTTAACAGCGGCAGCTGTCCCAGGAGAAGTTGGCAATGCCCCCTGGGCTCCCAGAACGGTGTGTCCTGTCCCAGCAGCCCCACCCTTCCGCAGGGTGGGGGCGGTGCGCGAGGCTGGGATGATGTCAGGGCCTGTGGGCAGTAGCCCGTGGCCTGGGTACGGGGTGCCCCCGTGGAGTGTCGGTAGACCACCGGCACCACCAGGGGCCCCCCTGCCCTGGGTCCTCGTGGCCCTCCAGTAAACCTGAGACCTGAACCTGTCTGGGCCTGTCACAGTCCTCAGGATCTCTGGGGACCTAAAAACATCCACGCTAGGTTCCTTCTCCAGTTTTTAAAAGCTACCAACTTATGTCTAAACCTTTTTTACTATGAAAAACTTTAAGCCTACAGGAAAAAGTTGAGGACATGATATCATGAATGCTTGCATATCCTACACCAGGTTTTTCACGGTTGTTTGACCTTGGCCGTAATTGCTTCATCGACTACTCTAAGGCCAAGGTATTTGAAGTCGTTTATGGACATCACCACAATCCCCTCAAAGTACTTCAGTAAGTTCTTACACAACCCCAATGCCATTATCCCATTAACAAAATTAACAACTCGCAAAGAACGTCCACATCTAGTTCATATTCAAATTTCCCCAATGCCCCCCTAGATGTTTCATATTGCTTTGTTTACACCAGGATCTAATCAAGGTATACGGGGTCACTATGTCTTCTAAGTCCTTTTCAATCTGAAAGCGGCTCCGCCAACCACCTCCCGCCACTCCCCACCCCACCCCCACCCCCAACCCACCTTGCTGACTTGAAGGGCCGGTTGTCCCACAGGAGGGTGAGAATATGGCTGGGTCAGAGAGCTCTCAGTGCAGAAAGGGAAACTGAGGCCCAGAGAGAAAGGGACAGGGAATCTGAGGCAGAACCAGGTCTCCTGGTCCCCTCCTGGGCTGTGCTCCCCCAGAACTCCCTCAGATCTCCTTATCAGAGATCTGAAAAACTCCTCCTCTGCAAAGGGCCTGTGGCCCCTGGGAGCCTCCCAGTGCTCTGTCCCAGGGCATCCTGGGGACGGCAGGCCAGGCTGAGCTATCCCATGGCTCCCCACCCCCCCCACCCCACCACCCCCGCTTTCTCCTGCTGGGAGCAGGGCACCTGAATAAATCCTTGCCGTATGGTTGCTATCTTGTTCACCAGCAGCCACAGGGAACAGCAATCAACTTTACGAGCATTGGGTTGTTCAGGGGAGTAAGATGAGAGGCCGGGAGGAGCTCCAGGAATGGGGGACGCGGGGGCTCACTGAGTGCTGGTTACTCTTCCTCATCGAGCAGGACCGGCGCACTGTAGCTGCAGGGGGAGTGGGGTCCAGCCGCCCCAGGGAGGGACTGGTTGAGCGGAGAGGCCGAGGACCACATTCCCCTCAACTCAAAGGTGCCCTCCAGCTCCTGTGCCCTGTCCCTCTTTGGCAAGCCCTGTGCCTGGCCTCACCCTGTGAATGGAGCCAGGCACGCCACTCCTCAGAACATGCCTCACCAAGGGCGGGAAGCTCCCCCCACTCCTCCGGCCAGATACCCCTTAGAAAAAGTGGGGTGCAGTGAGAGGAGGAGGGAATGTGGAGGGGCATTGACCTTGGTGCCAACTTCTGAATTCTTGAGAAACCGGCCCTGGGTAAGGCAGGCCCTTCAGCCACCGTTCTGGGCTCTGTGAGGACAGGCCTAGCAAACCCAGGTCCGGGATGTGTCCCCCCCTCGGGGGCCGGGGCTGGCTGGCTGTGGAGTGTGGGCTGCAGTGACTCCCTCTCTGGGCGATTCTGGCATGCCTGCTGCTGCCCTCTGCTGGGGAGATGCCAGCTTGCGCTCTCCCTCAACAGGCTCGCTCACCAGAGTTGGCCAGTCCCACTCTGTGGGGACCACACACTCACACACGCGCACTCACACATTCGGCCGCACGCTCACACGTTTGCTCCACCCATTATCGCATTTTGACCTTAAAAGGCCGTTTCTTCTTGCAGCCACAAAGTTGCCATGCTAACCACTGACAAAACCTTCTATCTCTGGCTCAAAGGCCTCTTATGTAAGGCAGGTGGCTGCTGATCGTAGTACTTAAGAGAAAGGTGGGGAGAGGCGGCAAAGGCGGCCAGAGGTTGGGAAATGTGCAGGTCTGGGTGGTGAGCAGTATCCAAGATCCTGGACGCAGCTTCAAGGGGGTGAGGTCCTGAGGGGGTGCAGGGAGTTGGAAGATGCCGTGCAGCCATTACCAGCCAGGCGCAAGGTGGCCGAGGCCCTGTGGTGCTGTCACGAGGTCAAGATGTGTCAGGAGTTGGGGAGGGAGAAGCCTCCCAGCCTCTGCCTCTCCCAGAGCAGGCCTTCCAGGGGCACTTGGATTCTTGAGTCATCTTTGGCCCATGCGTCTCCCGCCCTGACAGCAAGCTCGGAACATTGCTGCTGCTGCTAAGGACATTTGTCAGTGGCTGAAGGGCTTCTAAACTAATAATCGCTGTATTAAAATCGCATTTGGTCCTCAAACTGGAGGAACATTGGGAGATTTTAAATGTTAAGAGAAAAGGAAAGAGAGAGAAAAAAAATCTTCTCTCAAAGGATGAAATCAGCCCCGAAATAAGTCTGTGTGACTGGGGAATATGAAGCATTGCTCTGTGGTTCTGGGTGTCAAGCCTTCCCTGGGGAACAGAGGCTCTGCAAAGCCACATACTTCAGCCACGGCTGGGAAGGTGACATGTGAAGTCCCCCAGTATTCGGTATTGATCCCATCGGGTGGGGGACCACGCAGGCGGGGGGCACACACCATCCTACAGCCCTTGAGTCATTTTTAGAATGGATTTTAAAACACGACTTTTTTTTCCCCAGAAAATAATCTTGTGCTTTCCCGGCTTGGATGGCCCCGGATGATACACAACCCTCTGCCACATGAGAAACTCCAAAATCCTCCTGCCCATTACGACCTAAGCAGTTTTAAACGGTTTTCGGGTCCTCTCATCTCTAATAGATTAAAAAAATGCTCCCTTGGGCATCGCAAAGACATTGAATGGTACTTGTACCAAACCTCTGGCTCCGAGAGACCCGTGAAATGTACGGCAGAGCTTCAGAGGCGAGAGGGCACCCATAAACCATGCTGGTTTTGAGTCCGCAGCCTGACACATCTCATACTGCGGTCTGCTTTTGACACAAGCTGTTTCGTAATTATCTCCTACCCTGAACGCTTCCCCCATCAGACTTATGGGGATGCGGTCTGGAAGGCTTCCACACCTCACGGTCTCAAGCAGCCCCCTCCTCCCTGGCCTGAGCAGGAGCCAGATGGGCACCTCCGGTGCGTGTGGCCAGGCCCTCTCTGTGCCCCCTCTAGGCCAGTGACTAGAGCAGTTCGGAGGGCATTGAGCAGGCCAGGCTTACCGCCACTCAGAGCCCTTCCTCTGGTCTCCTGGCTGGTCCTGGCTCTTCCCTATTGCTCCCTGCACATCCCCTCCCTGAGACTTACCACCACTCAGAGCCCCTCCTCAACCTCCCCCACCGCCCAGCCGGCATCTCTCCCCGTCTCAGACCCCATCCTGGACCCGTGACGCCACCCCTCCTCAGCCGACAGCAGTATCCCTCCTAACCTTTTCAACCAGGGCTCCATCTCAACATTATTTGTTCCCTACGAGTCCCCCTGCGATACTCATTATACTTTTAGTATCCGTTGATTGAGAAAATGGATGCTGATAAAAACTACTAGGAACTCAGTAATGCCTTTAAATGAATTTGTATTTTGGTAATCACCAAAGTGTTTATATACATTTGAGAAGTTATCGTGCTCCAAGGGTATTACTGTTCCAGCCGGAAGACGATGCTGGATGGTGGTGTGGCTTGGGGAAGGTCTAGACTGGCCCACAGGAGGCCCACAGGAGGGGGCCTTCACCCTCGGCACTGCGAATCCACACCGCTGAGCGCCCCGTCGGACCCCGTCCACCAGCAGCACACTGCCCAGCCGGGTGCAAGCTCCTGGAAGGCCCCCATTTCTGGCCACTAAGGCACACAGTGTGGAGAGGGCCTCGGACAGGACCCTGACCCTCAGGCCTTTAGAACTGACAGGCCCCCTATGGCTGAATCCCACCTAGAGTACTCACTAGCTCTGGGCTGTGAGGAAGCTCTTTAACGTCTCAGACCCTCAGTTTCTCCACCTGAAAATGACTCTCTTCAGAAACAGAGATGGGGATGATAAAGCCAGTGATTCGCAGGAGTAGCTACCATCATGTAGGATATATTTGTGCAGTGAAGTATCTGAGGGCCCAATTCAAGTGAGGTCGCTTTCCGTTTCCAGGCTCCATGCTGGGGACTGGACCGTGAGTTGGTCCATTAGTCAGGATGCACCAGGCTGTGTTGTATAACAAACTACCCCCAAATCTCAGGGGCCTACTAGAGCACAGATGTATTTCTCTATTAGGCTGCGTATCCAACATGCAGAGTCACTCAGAGAGTGACCGTGCTTCCAAGATGACCGGGGCCACCATGGAACTGCTTACCGCTCCCACCAGAAATGACGTATGTCACTCCCGTTCCCGTTGTGTTGGTGGAGGCAAATCACGTGGCTGTACTTACCTCCAAAGGGCAAGGGAAGTGCAATCATCCCACATTCCCACAGGAAAGACCGGACTCTTTGTGAACAGCGCTGACAATGACCGCAGTCAGCCAGCTTGTTTCCAGGTATAAGGAACTGACAGGCTTTCATGAGATATAGTTCAGGACTAATTTAGTCCAAGTTTGCACTGGTACAAGTTTGATTTGTGGTTTCGCCTGCCATCTTCCTCTAAAATGGCAGTGGCAAGCTTGAAAAGAGGCCTATCTTCTGTAATTTTTAACGAACTTGGGTTTCGCATGTAGGTAGAGATTACACACACAGACTCTCAGGAAATAAAACGTGCCAACTGGTAGTGATGAGCCATGAGGCACTCATCCACCTCAGCTTGATGGTGGCCTCTGTCACTGTCCCTGGCATCACTTGTATTGTCATCTGTCTCCATTCTGGAAGCCAAATACAACTACAGGCCCTGCTGTCCATGACCCTCCCCCCCGCCCCCCCGCCAGCCCAGGGAGTGTCCTGCAACCCTACAGCTGGCTGACTCAGGACCCTTGGGGCTGCACCTCACACAGGCATTTAACAACCAGCTGGATGGGGGGGCCCATCAGAGAATTTAGCCCTTGAGTCTCCTGGAGTGAGCCCAGAGCTATTTCATTCAGGACATAACCCAGCGACAGGGGAGGAGGACACAGGGACCTGGGGCCATTTGTCCACCACTCCGGGGGGAGGGGGCTTTAAGCTGAGCTCTTCTGGCTGGGGGCATCTGACCCTCTTCCCTCCCTCGGTCTCTCCTCCTCCTCCCTCCCCAAGGAACACGAGGGCAGGATGCTGGGTGAGGGGGGCAGCTGTGGGCCTCTGGGGGCAGGCGTGGGCTGGAGAGAGCGACACTTGTCTCCCTTTGACGCACTAGAGAGAGCCCAACGTTCTCAGCAAGTGTGTCAGAGGGCTGTAAGGTCCTGTCTCAGGCGGCGCCTCACCTGCCTTCCCAGCACCCAAGCTGAGTCAGTCCCGAGAACAACCCACGCAGTGACAAGCCTCGAGTGGTGGAGACGCTTGGGGAGAGGACTCCACAAAGGAATGCTGTGCATTTTGTCATCTGAGCATCGTGACAAGGCTATGGCAGTGGGCGGGAAACCAAGACTCAGACGAATGTTACCGGTTCGTCCTAGGGGCCTCAGCAAGCTAGTGGGAATGCCTGGTACAGATGTGGGCTCTGGACTCCTTGCCCAGTGCTCTGAGGAAACAGAACAGGGCCCAGAGGCACTGATCGAAGGCCAAGGCCCACGCCAATGACAGACGTGCCTGCATGTGGCAAAAGGAAGGTCTGGGTTGAGAAAGATCTGTCAGCTTGAATTACTTATCCGGGACTTTTGAGGGAGGATGGGGAAGAACGGAGGTCTTCCCTCGCTCATTCCCACAGAGCAGGAGGTTGCACGCAAAGACAGTGACACCCTGAGTTTCCTTGGGAATGGAAGGTCAGCATCAGTGTCAAGGGGAAGCCACGGTGTGCCTCCCTGAGCAGCACAAAGCCCACCTGCCCAGCTCAGGCAGGTGCTTTGGTGTGAATGCCACTGCCCTCCAGCCTCCCTCTGCCCCTTCGCACCAACCTGTGTCAGAACCCCAGATCATACTGTACTATGCTATCACCTCCTCTATACCCTAAGAAGACCCTCGAGAGGAAGGATCTCCATCGCCCTGTTGAGTCTAGATTTTTTTTAACTTTTTTTTTTTTTAAGTAATCTCTATGCCTTACATGGGGCTCAAACTCATGACCCCAAGATCAAGAGTCACATGCTCTACCAACTGAGCCAGCCGGGTGTCCCAAGTCTAGATTTTTTTTTTTTTAAGTACAGGCTGACTACCCATCAGACTCCCCATCACTACGACCCACCCTAAGTTTGCACTGCAGTGCCATGGGTTGCCTCAGAGACCCAGGGTCTTCCTGGCTTGCTCTGCGCTCTCTGAGAAAGTTCAGCCAGGGCTCCTGAGAACATCTGGGAATGCCAGTGCTTCTCGGGTCTTGTTGACATCCTTAGCCAGAAAGTACCTCAAGCCCCAGCTCTATAGGTAGACCTCCCCGGACCCCTCATGATGGTTTTTGCAGAGGTACGGAGCCCACCCACCACTAGGACAAGCACTTACTTCATCAGGTTGGAGGAGGAAGGCTAGGGGTGGTCAGGAAAGGAGAGACCAGGCCTGGGGGACAAGAAAACCTGGGTTCCGTCCTAGCACAGCCAGTGACTTGCGGGCGACTTTGGCCAAGTCCCAGCCTCCTTGGGGCTCAGTTTCCTGACTGTCAAAGTGGATCCACAGCAGCCCTCAGCATCCCCGCAGCATGGCGGGTAAATGCGCTATGGGGCTAAGGTGTCTGGGTTCAAATCCCTGCCCCGTCCTTAACGGCGTCGTGCGCATAGGCAAGTTACCTAACCTCTCTGTGCCCCGTTTTCCCCATCCGTGAAACAGACTGCTAACACTACCTCATAGGGTAGTTGTGAAGCTTAACTGGGTTGATCTATATAACAGAGACCTGGCACACAGAAAGCACTCTGGGTTTATCACCATTTATTATTTCCTCCCCACACCACCACAGCAAGGTGACACTGATGTCCTTAGAGCTCCTTAGGGAGACAGGAGCGTGGGGAAGAAGGGCGGTGGGCCGCCCAGCGAGGCTGCATGAGGGCTTGCCTGGGATACCAGATGGACCTGTCGGCGCTTGCTCAGCAAGGCCAGGCCTGGTTGGTGGTCCTGGGCCACTTTGGTTTTTCTCTTCTTTCTTCCTTCTTGCCTTCGCCAAATTTGCAAGCAGAATTGGGTTTGCCAAACAATTGTGCTATCTTGTCATATACCAACTGATCCCCGAGCCAATTTCTGATCTGCCTCTGCATCTAGATGCCTCCTACCACCTTCCCAGCTTGTGGACCAGGCTCCAAATGGGGCTCTGTCTGTGCCGTCTTAGAGCAGACGGGATTAAGGCCTAGGCTGTTGTGTCAGCTCGGCCCCTTGCCATCGGGCCTCAGCTCCCACCCCCACAACACACACACCTGTCGCCTGGCCCCACAGCCCTAACCTCCCCAGTCACGCTCCAGCCACGCAGGCAGCTCTCAGAAGCTTCACCCTGCATCCAGCAAAGCAAAGGCACATACCAGACAAAACGCCTCACCCTTCCTAAAGGGGCACTCACTCTGTGGCCTGAAAGACAGTAGCCAACGTGAAAGAGGCCCTTGTAGGGCTGTGGGGCATATAAATGGGCTGGGCTGAGGCTTTCACTGCCACCTGGTGCCAGAGGTCTAGGTGGGTGGCGGGGGTGTCTCTGGGCTGGGGTCCTGAACAAATCGATAGGTACTCTGTGCATGCAGCCAGCTGGCCGTGCCCGTGGTCTGGACTGAAGGTCATTTAGAATGTTAATCATGTCCAGTCCTGCCTAGCTTGGTGGCATCCGTGGCCAGGAGTCCAGCGGAGAAGAGAATTAATAACTCGGCGGTGATGGGCACCCCTGTGAGAATGTCCTCTCACACAGGACAGGACGTATGTGGCCAGAAGAGCCTCCCCTCACAGTGTCTCCTTGGCACTCTCCTGAGACAAAGTCAGGAAGTCTTTCGGGGCTGCATTTCCAGCCCAGAGTTCCAGCAAGCCCACCCTTCAGGAGGGAAAGGGAACAGCAAGGAACAGAGGACAAGGCCCAGAGACAGGCGGCCCCCACTTTGCTCCTGCCTCGCTCCTGGTCCGCACCAGAGCCCAGGTAGGGCATTTCACGCCTCGCTTCCCTCAAGTGCAAAGCGGCAGTGAGAAAGGCTCCCTTTCTTACAACCCAGAGCTGTTGGGAAAATACGACCGCCACAGCAATAATGCTAGAAATAATAATGATAAATCACATTTATTGAGTAGTTAACTCTGGGCCTTCAGCTAACCTTTTCATGGGCTTTATCTCAATTTTGTCCTAAGTCCATGAGGTAGGTATCCTTACTATTTCTTTCTATAGATGGGGAAAGTGGGGCCCAGAGAGGTTTGGTAACTTCTCAAGGTCACACAGCAATTATGTTGTGGAGCCATGATGCAGACGGATGTGCACAGCTGTGCCGTACAAAACTGAATCTTTCCTGTACCCCCTAAGCCCATCCATGCAAGAGGCCGAGTGCCCCAACAACAGGGACTCTGCTCTATTCTGGACCTGGAACGGACGTTCCCAAAGGCAGGCAGGAACCATGACAGGAGTTAAGACAATCTCTGCATTCTGGAAGGCTGCAGTTGTGTGTATTGTTTGATTTTTTTTTTTTAATTGTTTCAGTATTTAAATTCAAAAGGCACAGAACAGTATTTACAGAAGTCTACCTCTCATCCTGGCTCCCTGGAGGCAATCACTGTTACCAGTTTCTTGCAACAGATTATTCTGGAAGTGATTGATGTCTCTTTACAGTCTTGTTCAACTACCAGTGGGTCGTGGCTGGGAACCGTGGGTCCTTCTGCTTCCCCCAGCACCCCGTCTCCTTCACGTCATTTCTACCTTCCTCCTCTGCTCTCAGGGGTCCCCTCCCAGGCTCACAGAGAGACAGCTGTGCCCTGACGGTGGCGAAGGCCAAGAAGGAGAAAGCTGGGGAACAGTGACAGCCCGCCTCCTGTCCAGGAGCCGCTACCCCTACCCCAGGCCTTCCTCCTGTGGATACATGGTTGTGCAGGACAGCACGGATGCCGGGGATGCCAGAGTGGGCGTGCAGCTAGAGCCCTTCCTGCACCAGGTGGGGGGGCACCTGAGCGTGATGAAGTATGACGAGCACACTGTGTGCAAGCCCCTCGTCTCCCGGGAGCAGAGGTTCTACGAATCCCTGCCTCTGGCCATGAAGCGGTTCACTCCTCAGTACAAAGGTGAGTGTCCAGACACGGCTCTGTGCCTGCCACACTGGGTGAGGCCTAGCCGCGTGCGCCGTGAGGCCGTTTCCTCGTGCCGGGTGGTGTGTGTAAGAGTTGCCATGGAGACACGCCCCCCTCCCACAGCCCGGTTGGCCTTCACTGTCCTAGTTTCTCTGAACCCTTCAGGCCTCTGGGCCTGGAGTCTAATGCCGTTTGGCAACCCTACAAATTAGCGCAAGCCACCAGACTTCGAGGAATTGAGAACGGAATAAAATGATACCCCAGCCCCACCCTGCTCTGCTAGGGTATCCGGTCTGTGCTTCAGGAGTGCCATGGCTGGGTCCCGTGACCAGGGCTGGGAAAGACAGGACGGGCTGAGGCCTCCTTCACCTCTGGAGGCCCAGGCGGGTGAGAGGAGCCTCAGGCCTGGGTCAGGGCATGAAGGAGCTGGGACCTGACAGGTTTAGAAAACCAGAATTCCTGCCCTCAACTTGTGGCAAAGCCAGGGCCATGGGTTGCCTTTGAGGTTTAGCTGGGGAAACTGGGTACAGAGCAGTGTATGTTCTAGATCCGAGCACAAGGTGGGTTCTGGGGAGTGAAGGCGGGGTGGGGAGGGCTGCCGTCTGTGGGACTCCAGGCAGGGGCACTCTTGGCAGCCGGCCAGCATCCATGGGGCAGGCTTTTTGTGCACACCCAGCCTTCAGTAAATGCAGTTCACAGGGCTCTGCCAGCCTCCAGCCCCTCAATGGGATGAGTGCCCAAAAATCTCTTTTAAAGGTGTTTAGATGTTGTGACTACAAGCTTCTGCCCTCATTATCTAAGTATTTGTAGTAAAAGTGATGATAATCTCCAAATAAGTCAGTCAAAAACTCACTTGCATTTCAATGATGAAGATACTTGGGAAGGATGGAGCCTATCTTTATGGGTGTTTCTCAGAGTGTGACCTGGGATTGACCAACTTCACCAGAATTGCTGGTGTGTGGGTTACAATGCAGATTCCCACGCTCCGTTCCAGACCCGTGAACCAGAACCCCTGGGGTCAGGGTCCAGGAATGTGTATTTAGCGTGTTCCAGACTGAGACTGACTGATAGGGGGTCAATGAGCCCTAGGCATTGCTTCAGCCCCAGCCTGTCAAGACCTTCTGAGAGTCTGAGACAAGACCCACGAGCATCATACACTGAGAGACGGGCGGACCGGTGGTGTGCAGCCTGTGTGGGCCTCCCCTGGGGCCTCTGGGGCCGTAGGCCGGTGTTGCCCATCAGTTGTGGGTCACTGCCCATCTTGTCAGAGCACCCACTGGAATGAATGTCTGTCCTTTTGCAACTAAACTCAACCTAGCAAAGCGGTGGCAGGATCTTGCGTGGGGTGGCCTCCTGCCCACAGCATTTCACACTTGTTGGACACAGCCCTGAAGCTGAGACAGACTGCCAGGACGGCCACAGGCAAAGCAGGAAAGTGAAAGAGGCTGGTTGGTCTGCAGGACCCCATCCTGATGCTCTCCCTGTGTCCCATCTACACGTGCCCATTCCTCTGGGCAGGAGAACAATGGCACCACTCTCAGGCACCCTCAGGCACTGGTCTACTGTCCAGACCCCTACTCCACCCTGCCTCCCAGTTCTAGCTGGGCCCATCCCCAGTACTGCCTGCCTTAGGGCCCTGATAACTTGATAGATTAATTTCAGCCAAGGCATCACAGCTACGTGTATCAATGGCCATAGAGCATGCTTCAGTCTCTGCCTTCCCCTAGGAGATGCCGTTTCCACACAAGTCGGGAGGGGACTGGGTCAGGGAAACACATGACACCCTCCGGCGAGACCACACAGCCCTGCTGAAGGTGAGGCAGAGCTTCCACACTGGGGCGACACCCAAACATGAGGTTTCAATGATGCAGAAACATGGATTCACTCAACAGCCAGAACACAATCCACGAGGTGCCACAGGCCAGGCACCACCTAAGGAAACACACATCTAGGGAGACACTAGAGAAAGGCGCCGAACCAGGACCCTCACACTCTCAGATGCCTGGAACAGGTTGCTGAGGTCAGGTTTTAGATGGGAAACAGTCCCTACAAGGGCCCTCGGGCTGCGCAGGCTTCTTGTTTCACCGGAGAAGAAAAGTGGTGTCAGCTTAGTGTTCACTCAGTAGTTTCCACGTGTTAACTCAATCCTCACGACAACCTTCTGACGGAGCTACTACTATTATCCCCGTTTCACAGGTGAGGAAACTGAGGTACAGAGAGGCGACATGACTTGCCTCAGGCCACACAGCCAGTGAGAGGCAGAGCCAGGATTCAAAGCTCCGAGGTCTGGCTCCCAAGCGTGGGCTCTCGGGCACCCAGACCCGCTCCACCAGCACGGTCACCCAAGAGATGGGCTCCTCACATGCCAGTGCTCAGGGGGTCATCTAGCCCAACAAAGGAGGGGATGTGACTTGCCCTGATCCGCTCAGCTAGTGACCTTAGATCAGGGAGGCTCGAAGGCCCACAAGGCTGCCACAGGGGGGTTTCCCTTTTTGTCCCCCATGGGAATGGCCCCAGAGAGAGGGGTTGTTTCTCTAGTGGCCACTGCAATGCCATGGAGCACACCCTCTCCCTTCTCACTGCCCCGTGCTGTGGTGGCATCAGGGAGTGTTAGGCAGGGATATCACTCCCAAGGGTAGCCTCCCCATGCCAGGAGCTTGCCTCGACCTCCTGCTGGGCTCCTTGGCCATGACATCTTAGGGGCTGCATCCCTCTGCCTCCCAGTGTACCTGTCAGCTTTGAGTGAGTAAGGACGTACTTCTAGGTCCAGCTGGTTGACGGATGAGCCAGATTCATATTACAGACACTGGCAAATAAATGCTCTCACGAGCTTAAAAATAAATGCATGACAGTATATTCATGGAGGCTGGGGAAGCTGCTTGGCCAAACCAAAATTGCTGAGATGCTCCGGGCATGGCGGTTGGGCCATAAGCACTCTTGTCTGCCCAGCTGGCAGGGCTGCAGGTTGAGGTGCTTGGGGAGGGCTGGTGAGCAGGCAGGGCTCCCCTGGCCAGGCAGAGGCAGCAGAGTGCCGGGAGCCCATGGCCCTCTGAGGCCTAGTTCCCACGGACACACAAGGCAAGCTGGAAAGCCAGGCCGGGCCCAACATGATTCTTGACTACAAACCAATCCAGGGCCCGAGGAGTCTGGATTCCGTTGACACGCTGCTTCGGTAAAGAGCTGGCATGTTGAGACGGCCAGGCGGCTATCTGCTATGGGTCTCAGGCTTCAGAAGGAAGGTCTGGGCTGAGCTGCAGAGTGATGTGGGAGACGGAGGGAAGGCAGATAGATGGAGACACAGAGCCAGAGGCGTGCAGGAAGCCGAAGCAAGAAGGCACAGACCTGGAGTCTGGCTGTGTAGCTCTGACAACATGAGAAATAGAAATGCCTTTTGGATTTTATTGGTTTTGGGTTCTCTGCACCTCTGCTCGCCTCCATTTATTTAGACACTCAGATCTGATGAGACCAGACAAGAGCTGGAGCCTACGGAAGCGGATGAAGGTCACATTTCTTGTCCTTCCAGGGAAGCCTCCCGGGGTTGAGGCTCCCCGAGACAGCGGTTTCTTGCAGGCTTGGCACCACAGTCCCACAGATGGGAGAGGCCAGACGGTGAGCTGAACTTTACAAGTCCCCAAAGGGTGCTGCCCTTGGCTGGCACACCATCCAGGGCTCCCCCAGGCAGCCAGGAGACTCCAAGCTCCTCAAGGACAAGCACCAAGGCCGGTGCTCTCCTTTCTCCACTGTGGAGTGGTGGCTCTGGGGCCTGGTGCTGGTTTCTAGGTCAGTCCTCCTCCCCAGATCATGCACAGAGACCCTCCTGCCTGAGAAAACAGGAATGGAAATGTAAACACCATGTCCTCAGGCTTCTCGGCACTCCCAACCCTCTGTACTGATGACCCTCTCACACATTGGTGGCCTCATGGCTTCTCTGTCTGTTCCCACGGAACAGAATGGCCAAAACAAATGTGACAGGGACACAGCAGGAGTGTCCCTCGTCTACACACAAGTAAACACAGCATGATGACACCAGAGTCTCCCGATGAAGTCCCTGGCTCCGTGGTACAGCTTGTTCCTTCTTCCGTATCCGCACCTGGTGTGGCCTTCTCAGAGCTCCACTCCTCACAAACTGTGTGACCTCGGGCAAGTTATTCCAGCTGAGTCTTGGTGACCACAGGCAAGCACCTTACAGGCTAACTGTCACTCAGTGGAAACAAAGCAAAAGCACGCAATGCTGGCACCTGGCAGAGATTATCACTACGGTAGCTCTTGCCCTGACCTGCATCAGCCCTTGTTCTCACGAGCGGCACAGCTCAGGCGGGCTCCACCCAGAGATGCGTGCCAGTGTGCAGGTAAACTACAAAATGCCAGGTTCAGGTACAGTATTACTAGCAGTATCATCACTAGTTCACAGGACTCAGGGGCCTGAGAGATGCTGAGGCAGAGCGGAATTTTTTTAAAGGAACTGGAAAAAAACTGCATGTCACTGTCAGGCTGCAAAATTAGGGCACTGGGAATCTGAGATGACAGGACCGGCCCAGAGAGACCGCTGAGCCAGACGCAGATGGCCCTGAAGAGCGACTTGCTGAATTATAGAGCAGCCCTGAAAATGAGCGTCCGCCCTGACCAGCCCGGGCAGGGACGAGAGCAGGGAAATCAGCTGCCTTGAGTGCTGGTTCAGCAGAAATTACCACTTGTGCTGAGAAAGTGACCAAGTGGTCGGGGGAGGAAATGAATACCTGAGAGGACATGATCACATGCAACCCACCTTCTCTCAGTCAGAGTCCCAGCAGAAAATGAGCAGTGTGTTTAAAGGGGTTTAAATGAAGAGAATTTTTAGAGGGACTGCTTGTAGAAGGGCATGCAGGATTAAGGGAACAACTGGGGGTGACGAGGCACCCAGGGACCAGCACCACTGCAAGGCTGTAACCATCCCTAGACCTGAAGGGCCGAAGTCAGGGAGTGGTGTCACTGACCCAGCAAGAGGAAGGCCACAGAGGGACAGGATGACGCTGCAGCAGGGAGGGCGCCGCTGGGATAAGTACCTCGACCTCTCTCCCGCCCCGCCCCATCTCCTGCCAGTGCCAATGTCCTCCAATGGCCAAACCCATGGGAAACTGGGTGGGGGGGGGGCAAGGAAGCCACTGGTGCACCCCACAGGGTCAGCCTCTGAGGCACAAGGCAGGTTGGAGACAGGCAGAGAGAAGCTTGGTGGGAGGAGGAGCAAACTGAATACTCATGGCATCAGCTACAGAAGAACAGGGAACTAAGAACTCCAGAGATCCAGTCCTCACAAAACCATTCACATGGCTGTCTCCTGCCACCACCGAGAATAGGGTTCCACCTCCACCAGAACTCTGGCGAGGCTGAGCACCCATTGATACTGAGCCCCATGGAGGAAGACCTGGGCTGTGCCCTCTAAGAAATCTAAAAGGGGGTGCCCACAGAAGCACTGACATACACGCCAGAGCTAACTACCTGACCTGGCCGACGTCGTGGAGGGGAAGCCCAATTAGCACATTTGTTCACTGGGTCTCCTTACCCTCTTCACTCTCACAAGCAGCGACTGGAGCAGGCTGTCGTGCCTTGATTACAAACACCGATGGTCAGGAGGTACCATAGCTGGAGAAATCCCACCAGTCCTCTGTTTTATATCAAAGAACCATGTTCTGTCAATAATATTCATGTGCTATGTGTCTAACTGAAGGAAATGGTGAGCATCAGTGTTAAAGCCAGAGATGGGGCGGAGACAGGGTATAAATGAAGGCAACAGAGAAGCAGAGCCCCCAGAAGGCTGAGGCGAGCTTCCTGGCAGGAGCTGGTCAGACATAGATTAAAGGAAGGGAGAGCAAGGATGATGAAGGAGGCAAAGGGGAGGCATGGGATGGGCCCCAACTTCCCGCAAAGCCACCCTGGGAGAGGGGGCCCTCTTTGCAGAGGACCGGCTCTGATGACCCAAAGTTGGGCCCCTCTGGAAGAGCGGTGTTGTCACTGGGAAGGTGCCACTGTGCCCAGAGGAACCAGAAGGCGAGAACAAAATGTACAGGACCGGCTTTGCGAGCATGAAAGGGCAGAGAGATGCAATAAAGCAGAGGCTGTGCCCAGATCAGCCCAAGGCTATTTTTTTGCAGGCTCCATGGCCCTGGGCTCATTCTGGAACAGTCCCCATAGCTCTTCCTTGAGAGGAGAGTTAGGGAAGCGGAGAGGTCGATCAGTGCCATTAAAAACTACAATTCAAAAGGATGTCACCCCTTGTCACGCGTCCACCAGGTAAATTCCATCTGGTCTTCCCCTCCTCTCCCTCCCCCCGTGTGCTCTGCAGGCACCATCACGGTGCATCTCCGAAAAGACAGCCGAGGCCATCTCAGCCTGGTAGCGAACCCACTGAAGGAGAACCGGGGGCCCTTCAAGGTCTCCACGGAGTCGGCGGCAGTGGCAATATGGCAGACTCTCCAGCAGACCACCAGCGGCAGCGGTGGCGCCCACACCCTCGCCCAGTGGCAGCACACTCAGCTGGCACACTCATTCAAGGAGAGGTGAGGGCCACTTGGCAGGATGACAGAAACCCACTGGGGATCAGCACCGCTCCCACCTGGGCCAAGCCTAGCAGCTCCCCAATGGGGCCAAGAAAGTGAGAAATTCAGATGAAGGCTCCATCTAGAAACACCAATGTGACCAAAGAAACGAAAGGACTTCCGTTCGTGCCATTTTAGAGGGAGGACTCCAATGCCTTTCTCTCAGAAGCTGCCGCACATGCAGAGTCCTGCACAGAGCAGGCATTTAGTACACACTTGTTTAATTACATACCTGTTTCACTGAGACCATGAAGTGTCTCTGGTGGGGGGAGGGGGTGGAATGCAAAGACCCAGAACAGTTGACACGAAGGAAAAGTGGCTAATGGCAGTCAGAAATCACCTTTCCTTAAGGGCCAGGAAGGGAGGAGGAGAGAGATCAACACAGCCACCCTGTGGGACCTAGGAGACGCAGGCAGCTCGGGGCACCCGAGGTCCTGGAGAGGTCTCCAAAACCTCTGATACTGTTAGCTGACCTTTCTCAGATGGAAAGCACCCCTGGGGACTTATAAACCATTTACGGGGAAACAAAAGGGAGCTAATACAATGAAAATACCTCCCTTCTCCAAGGAGCACAGCGGATGTAATTAAGCCTCTTGGCTCAGCATCAGGAAGCGGGTACACATTATCTCCATTTCACAGATGGGGAAGCCAAGGTGCACAGGACAGGAGAGAGGGTGGACCAAGGATCCCTGATTCCCACCCCTGTTGGCATTTTGAGGTCTCGAGGAAATAACAACACGGCACACAAACAGCCTAAACCCCGAGACTTCTGATTCCAGGCAGGGTCGCCGCCCCCGTGCTATGTTGCCTCAATAGTGTGAGAGTAATCCAGATCACTTACAAGTGAACTGAAACCACCACAGCCCTCTGATGAGGTGACACGCTCTAATGAATTATGGGGTTTAGAGAGACCCCCTGCCAGGGCGGCAGTGTGGCCTGATCTGATGCCCAGGGCCTGAATGCGGCAGGAGGGACTCTCCGAGGCCCCGCAGGCTTCCTGGAGAGTAGCCAGGACAGTGCACTTCAGCGTCCAGCCCAGGAGAGCCCAGTCACAGGGACAGGCACCGGTGCCCTGACTGTCGTGCGCTTCCCTCGCCCACAGCTCAGCCACGTCACTCCTGAGGTCAGAGTTCCACCTCAACGCCCACGTGTCCTCGCTGGTGGAAGATGCTAACGGAAACCAGGCCGAGAGGAGGAGCTTTAACCCGTGGGGTCTGCAGTGCCACCTGGCCCACCTGACCCGCCTGTGCACTGAGTACCCGGAGAACCAGCTGCATCGTATCCTTGCCCGCACTCCCTGCCCCCTAGTGGGGTGGGGGTGGGGATTAAGAACAGCCATGCCAACGGAGGTGGGAGGGGGCCAGGGCCAGGGCCAGGGGAGGGGTGGGTGGTGAGACAGAGACTGACACGTGAGGGAGACTTTGAGGCACAAGCCCTCAAGCCTAGGACCTAGAAGAAATCTCATCTCTCCAAAAAAAAAAATCAGAGCGGATGGGGAAGTCAGACTGGGATCTGGTCAGGCTGCTGGCTCTGCCACCCAGGGAAGCAAGGACGGGCTGGGCCAGGGGTCTCTGAAGGCAGACAGGAATGATGACTGCCACGCCGGGTGGGGGCGGCACACCCCATCCCCTCTTCTATCCCTCCAAATCCTCCCTGCAGACGTCTTCCTGTGGAGCTGATGGCGTGAGGGGGTGTGGCTCCCCCCTTAGGGAAGTGCCCCTAAGTGGACTCTTACAGGAGTCACTCCCCCCTCATCCTCAGGCTGCCATGTTCTCAGCGAGCACATTTAGGCTTGCAATGCCCCTTTGTCAGCGCCGGGCTCCTTCCTGCAAACGAGTGACTGGTTTCACAGTGTTTACTAAGACACATCTGCAACCCTAATCCCTAAGAAGCTTTTGCAGGATAATTACTCCGCTGAAATTAATATTCCTGCAACTCATCTCCAAAGCTAACATCAACCCACTTCTCCCAAAAGGTATTGGCCCATTCAGTGACTTGAGGTTTTAGCCTTATGATTTTCTGCCATAAAATGTAAATTGGGCATGGCCTGCCAGGGATTTCACGCCCGCATTTAAATTTCAACCTCAGAGCAAAAAGGAAAAGGAAAAGCAGCTCACAGGCTCATAAACTCCCCCTAAGTAAATGGACTTATTAAAGCAGCCTGCAAAGCTAATACCTGAATTCTTAAGAGGGACGCCGGACTTGTCTGTAAGGAGAGAAGGGAGAGAAGGACTGGCACTCAGGGTGGGGGCCTTCATGTCCTCGGAGCCTTCCTGAACTTGGCGTGACCAGGGTTTCTGTTGCTGGAAAACGTCGTGTCACAGTACAAGTACCCCTGTATCCTTGACCTGAAGATGGGGACCCGGCAGCACGGGGACGATGTGTCCGAGGAGAAGAAGGCCCGTCACATGAGGAAGTGTGCTCAGAGCACGTCGGCCTGCCTGGGCGTCCGCATCTGCGGCATGCAGGTAGGTGGCAGAGGGCCCGCTGGAGGACGGGGCGTCCTGGCACGTCCACTGTGGGGCAAGGGTGTCTCCCAACTGCCACCCACTGCCCACGGAGCCCTTCGCTTGGGAAGCAACACAGGAGGCAGTCGGGCACAGCCCTTCCGCCCCGGAAATGCATATCCTGGTCTGTGACACGCTGGGATTTTTTTTTTAAGAGACACTTTCAGGATAGTGGTGTCAAAAATCCACCATTTTTTAAACTCCATCTCAGGGTCTCTGGCAGCTGAACTTCCCGGCAGCCACGTGGGTCCTGCCCACAGTGAGAGCAGACCTTTGACTGCAGCGTGTGAGCAGGGGCTGAGGAAAGAGCTGAAAAGGAGTCTCTCCACTCACTCGCTCACTCGGCGCACTCCGCTTCCTCAATTACTTGAATGATAAAGTCGAACCTCTCCTTCTCAGGGGCTGTTGAGGCACTCTGCTCTTTGAATTCTTATTAGCCATTCCTTCTTCCTCCTCCACCTTTTCTGCTTTTCGCTGCCTGTTCTGGTTAGTGAAGTGGGAAGGTGGTAACCTGTTCAGCGGAGGCAAAGGAACGGTTAATTTTTTTATTGCCCAGACTCTACCCTGTTTTTTGCAGCTCTGATGTGGCTTGTGGCAGAGGGGCTGCAGAACGGGAAGAAATAAACTTTCCCCACGCGTTCACTCTTACAGTCTATCTCCTCAAAGCAAAACCAGACACCGATTTGACGGTACACGTTCAAGCTTTCCTTAATTGAAACTGCCACCCCTTGAAGCTGGAAGTTGAGTCTATAAATTTGTTGCACAGATGTCCCTTGGGAGGCTTGGAACGCAGTCCTCAGGAGAATGCAGTGTGATGATTTGGGGTGTAAATGGAATCTCTCTCTGGACCTCAAATCTTCTGAAATTGATCTGATTTATTTAGACAGTGACACCCGTCGTGTATTTATGACGGCTAATTTAGCAGCCGATCTCCAGCCCTCCAAAGCAAGTCTATCATATCTTTCTGATTTTTTTCCACACTGGTAGAAACATATCACATAATCTGAAGGCAGGAAAGACCTGAGAAACTGTCTTGGCCAGGTATGGGCTGCCCTTCCCAGGTGAGCCAGGGAAAGGTGTGCCAAGTCATGGCCATGCCAGCCACTGGCCTTGGTACAGCCTCTGCCATCTGAATGAAATGGGAGAGGTTGCCACTGTCCCCCCAATCAGCATCTCCTCCATCTGCTCCTTTCCTGTGGCCAAGACATGATAGGGGAGGGGAGAGGAGCTGGTGCCAAGGAGGACCCACCAGCCCCACAGACCTGCTGTGAACCACCCCCCACCCACCCAATCCAGGCTCCCCTCAGCTGCACTGGCTGATCCATACCTGATCGAGCCCATCTTTTTATCTTTTTCTCTTCAGTCACCCTGCTCTACCCCAAGAGCTCTGACTATTTCCTTAGAATCTGCAGAGAAAGGACTTTATAAACTTCATTGGGGAAAATTGAATCTAGTTGGCTTTCCAAGGCCATTGGCTGTGATTTCAGATTCCTGCTAAAGCTTACTAGCTTGGGTTTGCTAATATTTGAATTGAAGAGGGCCAGAAGCCAGGGCTTAAATCATGATTTGGAGGATGACATTGGAAATTCACAAGAAAGGCAATCCAAAGCTTTTCCTCATGGGTGGAGGGTCACCTCTGTGGGGTGAAGGATCTTTACACCTTGGATTCCTATTAAAGGCTTGCACAGAAAGCATTTTAAAATGTGAAAGTTCCACTGGTGCTTGATGAAAGATCATCCTTCCATTCATTTCAGCCACTCTTGCCCTGCATCTCCCGGAAATCTGTTTATATATCACGTTAGCTTGTAACACTGCAACCATAGCAGGGACAATATTTTTTTTAAGTTGGCAATTCTTCACATTTTCTTTCTCTTTTTATTGGAAGGTTTATCAAATTGATAAGAAGCACTTTCTCTGCAAAGACAAGTATTATGGAAGAAAACTCTCTGTTGAGGGGTTCAGACAAGCCCTCCATCAGTTCCTGCATGATGGAACCCGCCTCCGGACAGAGCTCCTGGAACCCATCCAACGCCAGCTTCGGGCCCTCCTCTTGGTCATTCGGAACCAGAGCTCGTACCGGTTCTACTCCAGCTCTCTCCTCATCATCTATGATGGGCAGGAGCTGCCAGAAAGGACCTCAGAGGGCCTGCATCCTCCGGAGGCTCTGCAGCCGGACCACGGCAGCTCTTCTGGAAGCCTCTCCAAAGTTGACATCCGGATGATCGACTTTGCTCACACAACATACAAAGGCTCCTGGAATGAGCATACCACTTATGATGGACCAGATCCAGGCTATATTTTTGGCCTGGAAAACCTCATCCAGATCCTGCAGGATATTCAAGAGGGAGAATGAGGCTTGTTGGGCCTATCCAGATTTTTCTGGAGCGCAGATATCAAAAGGGACCTATTGGCAGCCGGGGTACTCTAGACACTGTTAGAGGTCTTTGTAATCATTATATCCATGTTCGAAAGCCATACGTGGCATATTAATGGCTGCTAAAGAAACCAGCTCTGGAGATAATTCCATGTACTCTGGCATCTTATGCTAATGCTGGTCGTCAGAGGCTGGACACGCAGTGTGAAATGGCACCATTTTAGAGTATACTGGAAGGCTGCAGCTTGAGTGAGAAGCCAGCATTACAGTGAGATTCTGGAGAATTCGCATTTAAAAATGCTTTTTGTTGTCATGCTGAAGTCTTGGCAAGCTGTGAGGCAAAAAACTCTACTTGAAGAAGACTCGAAGAGGGCGTTCATGAGTGTATGGCTTGTCTGCTCGCATGGGCTGCCCACTCCAAGGGCAGATACAACATTATAATGAATGACTGTCTCTTACCTTCTTAAGAGGCATTCTCTGTGGGGCAGGAAGAAGTGGAACAGATCTGCCCATCTCACCACCTTCCTGCCCAGGGTCTGAATGGACAAGGTCAATCCAGATACAGCCCAGGCAAATCAAGACCCCACGTTCTCCATTGTTTCCCGTGGAGGTAAGGGTCTCTTTCTAGACTTCCGGGTACCTATTGGAAGTGATGACTCTGCCAGAATCTGGCCACAAAATGGCTCTAACCATGAAATGCAGCTTCCAGGTGGGGGTGGATTGCACAAAAGAATGAGCCACTGATGTTACATTACACTCCCCGCTTTCTATTTATTTATTTTGGGGGTGGGGTGGGGGAGTCAGAAGAGAGAAGCCTGGAGGGCCAAAGAAACCAGGCGCAATGTTTACAAGACTGGTGGACAAGTGTAAATACGGAACAAAGAGCAAACAGTTCTAATTAATTCCTTCTTCTGCAGTGTGGAAACCTATTACAATGCCCTTGAGTCGAGCACTAAGATACATTACCCAATTAGGGAAATAAATTTGTTAATAAAATTGCTGAGGTCACCAGTGATTATTTGGTGCGCCTTATTACCCTTTCTGTTTGTTTATTCTGATCATCACAGTGCACGAAAGTTCCAATTTATGGCTGACTAGAGTATACAGCAAGAACAGTTCACCGATTTCCTGCAATCCTTTGGGGATCCGTGGGTGGGAAATGGTGGCTAATACAATATTTCCATGCATCTACAAGGCAGGTAGCAGGCCTGGGAAGTAGGTGGTCCTTTTATCTGAACTTTAGACAATACAGAGTTAAATAATTTCTGTATTCTCGTGGCTAATTACCATCAACTTTCCAAAATCCACATTTAGAGAAGGAAAGAGTGGCCTGGATAAAAAAACAAAAAACATTGTTTAATTTTAGGATACATTACATAGATTTCAAAGCAAGTTAACTTCCCTAATTAGGTTTGGCTGAGGTAACGATGTGTTAACTTGCATGCTTTGCACCCATGGTGGGAGAAGTGAGTCCAAGTATGTTGGGTAGCAAAAGGAAGTCAGCCGAAAACTAAATATTTGCTAATGACAAAATGGAGCCCTAAATGCTGCTTTTTCTAGGCCACTTCCTTGCTTGAAAATCTGGTTCACCAAGTCCAAAGCTCCCTGCCTTCGCTTCTGATTCCTGCCCCCGTTCTCAGCCCTGGGTGCTGTGGGACCTGCCTGAGGATGAGGGGGATGATCAGCTAGAATACAAGTCTTTTAGGGCTGGCCACCCATGTCATTAACTGTGCTGCCATCGCTGTGCTCGCTCCTGCCCACATGACCCTTCTTCCCTTTAGTCACTCCTTTATCTGACAGTACCCTTCATATGAGGACTTCTTCCTCCTCCACCAATCACTCAAGCCCCAGCCCAAATCCCCACCTGCCCCTGAAGATGTCACCAACAAAAGCGCAGTTTGTCGAAAGGGGCAAAGTTGGCTAGTGGTTTTAGACTGTGCGTCCCAGACCACTGGGCTCACAGGGGTCGCTGCTGTCTGAAATGTATATGAGGCTTTGCTGACCCAGCTGAATGAGTCAACCCAAGCACCGTAAACCCGGACAGAAGGAGAAGAACAGAGAGGCACGGAAAGTAAAGAAGATGGCGGCCATGTATGTATTTGATCTCCAATGGGAGTTTACTTTAAAATGGCAAGAGGGGTGAGGGAGCCCTGAATATCTAGTAACCAGCAAGGGTACACTGACCTGAGAAGCTCTCCCCTGTCCATCTTTTTTGCTAAGCACTGGGGAAGATCCAGCTCTTGGGAGCATAGATTCTAGTTGAGGGGGCAAGAATAAGACACATGAACTGACGACAAACCGCATAAGACAGTACCCAATGATACAGAGGATTCATCTGTGTGGTGCAGATGATCAATCCTAAGAGTTGAAGAGGTCGGCTGACAGACAACACACATCATAGAAACTGTCGGAGGAGGTGAGACTTCATCTGGGCGCTGAAGGGTGACAAGAACAGGGAAGGGGTTGGCTGAGTGGAGGCAAGGAAAAGTCCAGCATGCTCACGAGTCTGCCAAACCATCCAGAATGAGGATTCTGTGGTTGGGAGTAGTACAATGAAGAGTAGAGAAGTGGAGTGAGCCCAGATGGTAGAGACACTTGAAAATCTGGCTGAGTAGCTCATTCGTTTGTGATTTCATTAATCTGTCCTTCCTTCCTTCCATTCATCCATCCAACAAATACTTTCTGAGTGCCTGGTACATACAGCACAGTGCCAGGGCCGATGTAGAAAACAAGGAAGAGTGAGGATCGTGTCGTTATCCTTAAGAACCTTATGACTTCATAAGAAAGTGAAGCCTCTCATATGAAAATACCATGGCGGCTTCGACAAGGCATGGGAGCCGTTTGCTCAGCCATACAGAGTGCTACCCAGGAGAGGAGAGGCAGTTAGGGCTCACTGCCATGTGGGGTGATCATGGAGGTGCTGTGCCTTGAAAGGGAGGCAAGTCTGAGAGGTGATTAAGAAGGCAGGTATTATCGATGAGCGTGGGAATAGGAATCAAGGGTTTTGCTCAGGGAACAGCAGCAGAGGGTGTGGGCCACAGGGGCTGATTTGAAGAGGTACCAAGAGAGATAAAGATAGACCTGGAGAAAGCCCAGCACTTGAGGACTGAGAAGGACCTCCCAACCTTCCACCTCTATTGCTCCCTCTTGCAGGAAGCCCAGAAGGGCCTCCTGGCTGGCTTCCCTTTGCCGGTGCTGGGGAGCGCTCTTCTCCCTTGAACTGAGAAACATACAGGGATTAGTCAGGGTGGGTTAACCGTTATAACAAACGCTCCCCAATAACAGGAGCTTCATGTTACAATCAGGTTTGGTCAGCAGAGAGCCTCCGCTCCACACAGTCATCCAGGGACCTTTCATCTTGTGACACCACCACCTTCAATCAGCCTCAAGGACTAAGAGTGAGACAGCACAGAGAAGGCACGCACACATTCCACAGGCAAGAACCAGCCATGCATGGGCCCTGCCCAGATGCCAGCAGGCTGAGATGTAGTTTGTGTGCCTGGAAACGGGTTTGATGAGACCCCGGTCAGTCTCTATTATAACCTCCAGGATCCTCGTGTCAAATTGATACCTGATTTAAGGAGGGAGAAAGAAAGACACAAAGAGCACATAAGGGGGCACAGGGGGCAACAGGGGCCTGGCAGTGCCAGAGCTGCGGGCCCTGAGCAGATCCTTCCCCTGGCCATGTCCTCATACAGTGAGGGTGAGCCCAGAGCGCTGGTGGACCTGGTTCACGTCTCCCTACCTCAGCTGCCTCATCTGCCCCCAGGAGCTCTCACTGGGTCCTCGAGACAGGTGATGCAGAGGAATAACCTTCTCCTGACCTCCCCACCAAGGGGGGCCAAGGGCAGCCTGGGAGCCAGTCACCCAGCCCTGCCTCCTCCCTCTGTCGTCGCGGTGTGATTGAAGAGGAAGCGACAGTGTTATTACAGCTTTTCCATGACGCAATGTCATCAGGAAGCCCTGGGCCTTTGGACAGCACCCTGGCAGTCCCATCACTCTTCCCAGCTGCCTGGAGTCTTGTAGCCCATGCTGGAAAGCGCAGGAAGCGGTCTAATAAAACAAATGGCCAAGCAAGGCCACTCATCAGCAGCTCTTCAAAATGATCTAAACTTCTGACTTTTGATTTAAATCTGCATCCACTGTGGCCAAAAACAGAAAACAGAAGATGAGGGAAGGAGCTGAAATGAAGGCGTGGGTGCCAAGAACTGGAGGGGAGGGAGGGAGGGAGGGGGAAGCAGCTCTGGGACAATACCAAGTTGAGCACCAGCCAGGCTGGGCTGACTTGTGGCCAGGTTGGGTCCTTTTCATTAGGCATCGCTCAGAACTTCCCTCTTCTGTTCCTAGGCTGCCCTGGAAAGGGACAGGAAGTTTGAGGGCTAATCTGAATCCAGAAATCGATCTGCTCCTGATTTGCCCTTCACCCTTCTCCCTCAGACCTCTCAAGAGAAGAATCTTACAGGGGCGTCAGGTGGGGCCTGGCAGGCCAGGGGACCCGGGTCTGTGCTCTAATGCCGTCTGTTCTCTTCAGATCGTTTACTGAGAGATGACTGTACCGCCAGGGCCTGCTGTTGAATAGTGACTAGTGTTTTGCGGGGGCCAAGAGTGGCAGGGCCACTCCTTGAACTGGAGGCCAGGGAGGACCTCTCTGAGGTGACATCCACTAGAGCAGAGTGAAGGGAGGGAGGCAGGGCCCAGGGCAGAGGACAGACGTCTCCACAGAGCGGAGGGGCTCTAGGTATGCTGGGCTGTGATTTAGGACCCCACCGAGGCCTACCCCAGCACACCTCAAACACCCGCCGATCTTGGTAAACAGCTCATCTCCGGAAAAGGGCCGCAATCTACTGCCAGCCCGACCCTCCCCGGGCTCACCTCTATGCAGGGGCATTAAGTGACTAACTTCTCCCAAGCAAATCCAGACCCACTTTTGGTGGTAACATATCTGCATATTGCAGCCAATCATTTTCTCTGGTTGAATAAGTTGAAGGAAGAAAAATCAGGCGATTGTGCCCCACAATACAGCTAAGTATTTAATTCGTTTTTAATGTTTACATTATTAACACCGGCATTACAAAACGATATTTTTACTTTCAAGCGATTTAAATCTGCAATTCGGTGTCTCAATTACTGGGAACCTGAAAAACTGAAGCAACGCTCGCTCCCTCCTCTCCTCCCCCTGTGGTGCCGGTTTCTATAAGGAGCAACCGGGACTCCATGGAGCCCAAATACCCATTCCAAATGGATCAGGAGGCACAGCCCTGGTAGAGGTTTTCAAGAAGCCAGGGGAGGTCGCATTCGGTGTGGAGTGAGTGACAGCCGGCAGGTGGGTGTTAAAATGGTCATCAACTCTCCGAGGACTGGCACTAACCAAGTGACCTTCCAGGCGGTTGCCTATTAATGTGTCCAGAATGGCGCTGGGTGACTGACAAGCCAATGAGCTCAGACTCTGGCTCCAGCCACCCACAGGCATGAGAAGGTGGAGGGCACAGGTAAAACAAGACTGGAGAGGACCCAAGCCCCTCGGGAAACTACAGTGTGTCCTGAACCACACCACACATGCAGTTCACGGTAACACTGCAGAGAGGCCGGAAGGGGCATCCTGATGGAGGGGGTAAGAGCGGGGGCTCTGGAAGCCACTCAGCTGGGGTGCAAGTCCAGGTTTTGCCACTTACCAGCTAGTGACCTTGGCAAGTCCTCATCCTCTCTGTACCTCAGTCTCCACCTCTGTAAAATGGGGACAATGGTGGTACTTCTGAGCGCCATTATGAGGACGAAATAGCCAATATTGTGTAAGGCGTTTGCTGTGTGCCTGACACACAGCAAATACTCAGTGAGTGTTACTTTATCACTTTAATTCCCATTTTTTAAAGAACTGAAGCTCAGAGAGATTAAATAACCCACCCAAGGTTGGCTGCTCCAAAGACCTCTGCTGCTCCTGTGCCTGGAAGCCACTCCTGCCCCTCGTGTGACTCCGGTCTCTCTCAAATAGAGGCTCCTCCAGACCACCCAGACCCCACCCCTGCCCCAATCGCTGTGGACCCAGCACCCTGCCTCGAATCTCTCCCTAGCACTTACTGTATATGAAATTATCTTGTTCCTTTATTAAATGACTTAACACATTTAAAAGCACTATTTTCATCGTTATAGGACATGTGTTCGGTTTGTTGCCCATCTCGTCTGACTTAAATGTAAAACCCACAGATCCGGGGGGGAGAATGGAGGGAGGCGGAAGCAGCTTTGGGACGATACCAAGCTGAGCGTCAGCCAGGCCGCGCCCTCGCCCGTCTTGTGCACCATGGGGAAGGAACTCAGGACTGGCTTCATGGCTGTGTGAGCTGTGCAGTCACACAGGGCCCTGCGCTCCGAAGAGCCCCACACTTGGTTTAATGCTCTGCTGTTATGGTCTTACAATTCTTAATAATATTTTAACAAGGAACTTTACATTTTCATTTGGTAACGGTCCCCCACAAATCGTGTAGACAGTCCCGAATGAATGAATGAATGAACAAGCCCACATTCCAACCCAGGTCTATAAGACTCCGAGGCCTCACTACTGAACCACCAAGCCCAACAAGATTCCAGTGGGGGTAAGAGAGGTGGGCAGAGCAGTCTGAACCAGGGGCAACCACAGCCTGCCTAGAAGACATTGTGATGGGGAAGGGAGAGCCTTAGAAGCAGACATTGGTTTGAGTTTCCTAGATGTCTAGTTGTTCTCCATCTCTCATTCCACTTGCGCCTCAAGTGGGGTGAAAACCATTTAATGCCACCTAATGCTACTCTTCCTCTCACTGAACGAAACAGGGACCTCAGACCCTGCCTCCTAGGACACTGTCAGCCAGCCATGTGCTCTTCGAAGCCACAGCTGTGGTCAGGCCTCAGGCAGAAGGACAAGGCCTCTGGGCACCCAGCACAGCCCTAGGCGCCTGGAACTTGACAGTAAACAGATACAATCCTTGACCTTTTAGGCCTGGGGTTGGCCATCAAAACTATGTGGCTATAAATACAGCTGATGATGAGAGCAGGGAGGTACTGTTGGACCGGGAACGAGGTGAGGGTGCCCCTGAAAGCCTCATTTTTCCACTCCTCCTGAGTTCTTCTACCCTCAGGTAGGCACCCCCTGAACTCACTTACCTCAAGTGAGCATTGCACACCCCAGGTCCCCAGTGGTTCTCGTTCAATAAGTCTTTACTCTTAAGGCCTTCAGAACAGTTCAAAGCTGATCCTTGCTAAAATCATTCATTGATCTTTCCTCAAATTACACCCCTCCCTCCTCTTCTCTCTCCCATTTCTGCCCCAGGCCTGGCTCTTACTGCTCACGTCCCTCCATTCCCACTTATCCAAATTCTAACCAGCCTTCAAGGTCCAGCCCAAATGCCATCTCCTTCAGAAGCCATCTCCGATCTTTCTCCCCTCACTCCCCCGAACAGCTAGAAGTAGTATTTCTTTCTCCAAACTCCCCAGCATCCTCTAACATTTCAAGTAAGGCCCTTGTGACTTTGAACTTTGGGTTGCATATTCACTACTCCACATTCTACTCCTTGAAGGCAAGAGTCTCCTGGGTTCACCTTCACAAAGTGGGCAGGTAAGAAGAAAGAGGTTCGGAGAAGCTGAGTGTTGTAAGCAGAGGATGGTCTTGGCTAAATGCCAGGACAGTGAAGCTACAGAGCAGGGCTAAGGATTTCTTAAGGAAACTGGTGGGGTTATCTTGGGAAGAAAAATGATGGGTGCACCTGGGTTGCTCAGTCGGTTGAGTGACCGACTGATTCTTGATTTCAGCTCAGGTCATGATCCCAGGGTCCATGGACAGAGCCCCTTGTCAGGCTCGGCGCTGAGCATAAAGCCGGCTTGGGATTCACTTTCTCTCTCCCTCTCTCCCTCTCCCCTGCTCACGCTCTCTCTTAAAAAAAAGAAAAAAGAGAAGAAAAGGAAAAAATGATGACATTCCACATGATGTTGCAGCTGGAGATGTAAAAGAGAAGACTTGGTAAAACAAGTTTCCGAGGCTGAATCAACCCAGCTGACTTCACTCAAGCTGGGAAATCTGTGCCTCCCATGGAAAAGTGCCTTGTGTGGGCAGGGGGGCGCTATGAAGGGATACTAATATGGCTGGGAGAGAGGAACAAAAGCTAAGGAGCAGTACCAAGTGGTAGTGACAGGTACAGGGGCTGTGAGAAGAGAGAAGGGGAGGCGAACAACTTGTGCCTGCTACATGATTAAATTCAAACACATCTTCATCGAATAACAACCCGTATTTACATGTAAATGTATTCGTTTATGCAAATTAGCAGAGGTCTCAGAGGAAGTTTTTTAGTCTGGCTCTTGTGCAGTCATTGAAAAAGAGAAGCAAACCTGTCCCTGGGGTACTCCGCGTCTGACTTGCCCCTGGAAGCTGGGCCGGCTCCAGGAGGAGGAAGGCTGAATTAGCTCCGCGAGCAGAGACAGGAGAGCAGCGCCCCCATCCGGAGAGCGCCAGGGCGCCCGCGAAGTCGCGCATGCTCGTTCCTCCCACCCACCCCATCTCCTCGGGAAGCCGGAGAGCCTAAGTGCGCAAGCGCCACCGGCCGCTCCGACTCCTCCCATGAGGGCGGGGACAAGCGGGGCCCAAAATGGCGGCCAGCCGCTACCGGCGCTTCCTTAAGCTCTGTGAGGAATGGCCAGTGGACGAGACCAAACGGGGCCGGGACTTGGGCGCTTACCTGCGGCAGCGGGTGGCACAGGCCTTTCGGGAGGGAGAGAACACCCAGGTGACCGGACTGTGGGGTCCTCCTGCAGCGGGGAGGCGGTTGGGGCGATGGGAGGAAAGGACGAGGCAGGGACGGGGCCAACGAGCGGCTTGCCGAGGTGTTCACGCATGCGCGCGCCTTCCCACCCCCGGTCGCACGTGCGCGCGGACCCTCCTGTACCCCCGGGAACTGCAGAGAGCGACGACCCAGCCTTTTATTCAATGCTCTCATCTGGCTGCATTTTGGAGTGACTGAAGAAAGCTTTTTAAAAGTCTAGATGCCCGGGACCATCCTGAATCAGAACCACTGGGGGTGGGGCCTTGGCCTCAGTATTTTTTAAAGTTCTCCAGATGATTCAAGGTGCAGCCAGGGTTGAGACACACAGCAGCAGTCGTAGACAGTGACAGTCGCAGGCTTATAGCTCCCCCGACACGGTGCTGGTACCTCGCAGTGTTGTGCACTGACGTTGAGCTGAACCTCCGGGACCTCTGTAGGGCCTGAGCTAAGCCTTTGTGTGCTACCTGGGCCCCTGTTAGCCCGTGCAGCAGGTTTGGGACCTCAACCCATGCCCCTGTGTGTAAGTAGTAGACCTGATTCTTGCTATCCTCCAGGTTGGTGTGACGGCAGCTCTGGGACTCATTCATAAAGCACATCTTCGTTGAGCATCCACCATGTGCTAGGTGCTGGGGAGACGGATGAGGTCCTCTCTGCATCTCAGCGTGAAATTTAAGCTTAAATTCTAGTTCGGGACACAATAAGGAAGTAGACCTATGTAAAGTAGTCCAGATCAGTACTATGCTGGGTGTAAAACAGTAGCATGATAAAGGGGTACTATTAGTTATGGTAGAGGAGGACTTGCTCGGGAGGTGACACATAGATGAGACATAAGGGAAGATGAGCTGAACTGATACTAGGTGGGAAGGGGCATGCCAGGCAAAGGTCCTAGGCGGGAAACAGATTGATGTGTTAGGGAGCCGAAAGAAAGCCAGAGTGGCCGAAGAGGAGTGAGTGGGAAGGAGTTTGCTAAGAGTTGAGGTCAGAGGAGGACAGGAGCCAGGCACAGTAGGGTCTTAATGGCACTGGCTAGGAGTTGGATTTTCTCATAAGGCCAGTGAGAAGCCATTGGCGAAGTTTGTGGAGACTTGAGTGTCCTAATTTAGTTGTTTTAAAAGATCATTCTGGTTGTGTGTGGTGAATGAATTATAGGGGGCAAGGATAGAAACAAGGAGGCCAGGGGTGCCTGGGTGGCTCAGCCGGTTAAGCGTCCAACTTCGGCTCAGGTCATGATCTCACGGTTGGTGAGTTCGGGCCCCTCGTCGGGCTCTGTGCTGACAGCTCAGAGCCTGGAACCTGTTTCAGATTCTGTGTCCCTCTCTTGATCTGCCCCTCCCCCATTCGCATTCTATGTCTTTCTGTCTCTCTCAAAAATAAACGTTTAAAAAAAAAAACAAGGAGGCTAGAGAAAAGGCAAGAAACAGTGGTGGTTTGGATGAAGTTAGCAGCACAGGAGATGGAGTGGCCAGATTCGGCTTGCAGAGTGAAGGTTGCTTCAACAGGACTTGCTAATATAGTGGATGTGACGTAAAGGAAAAAAGAGAAACCAATGATAACACCTAGATTTTTTTGGCGTGAGCAACTGGGTGGGAGGAGGTGCCGTTTATCAAGATGGGAAAGACTAGATGAGGAACAGGTGGGGTGTGGGAAGAACATCTTGAGTTCGGTGTTAGACATGTTAAATTTGAGATGCCAAGTGGACTTACCTCCAAGTGGAAATGTCAAGTAGTCAGTGAGATATTTGAGCCTGGGGCTCAGGCAAGAGGTCAGAGGGAGGAAATGTGATACATAAACACACAACCTGAACTTTTGCCAAACTTGGCCAAGACCTATCAAAGCAAGGACATGTTTTTTTTTTGCAACTTAGCCCAACACAGAGCCAAGCCAGCCCACCTAACGGAGCAGGAACATGGCCAGTGGCATCGTTGAAATCAGATTCCAGATTGGGTAGAGAGCATGGATGGAGTGTCTGGTTCAGGGCTTGTGAGGAGTGGGGCACTACACTGACACGCCTTTTACAGCGGTCTTCACTGGTCTGACGTATAAAGATCTTGAAAGCAAGAACTGTATCTCGCCCCAACTCTGCAAACTCCATAGACTTTCTAGGATTCTGCTCCCTACGTCATTTTAGTGTGAGCTTCCTGAGAAAAGAGATGGTGCCATTTTTATCTTTCTCCCCTGTCTAGCATAGTTCTTGACACATAAAAGACAATCAGTAAGTGTCTGGATAAACAAATAAATGACTGATTGGTTATGGCTCATGAGGTAAAAATCATTTGAATATGGTTCCAGATGTGGCAGAACTAGATGGACAGAAGTAGTGAAGAGACAGAAGGAATAATTCTGTGTCCTGAGTGGTGAGAATTAATTTAAGAGGGACACAGCCTGGTCCTTACCGCCAAGACAGAGCCGGGCAGATATGCAATTTACGCTACTGAAATCCAAGTGGTAAAACCAGCCAGCAGTGAGGCTGACAGAGGCTGGAGCCTTGGGGAGGAAGTGTGATGTTCGCCTACTTGACTTAGTGTAAGAGGAGCCAGAGGAAGAGGGTAGAGCTTTCTCTTTTGGAGTTGTCATCCTTTGTCATCACTTGGGGAGATAGTTCTAATCAGTCGAAGGCGCACACAAATTTGAGTCACGGTTTTAGATGCAAGTCATGGCTCTGTTGATGGTTCTGGAGCAGCTGATGAATGCATCCCTAGTAGAGCAACCCAGTATATCATGATGGCAGCGAGCACATTACTCAGGACCACTGTCATGGTACCTCATCCTGATGTCACCTGAGGATGCTCCTGGGCTTCATAAATCTTGGTGATAATTTTTAGAGGGAGCAGCCCCTTGCCAGAATTGAGAACAGCACTGTGAGTCGCTCCCGCTGACGCCCGCGGGTCATCTATAAACCTTGAGAAAGAGAGGTGGTTCTGGTAGACTTTTCATTAAGCTGGCAGCCGGCAGCAGGCATTAGACCCGGTTGGCTGATTGGTGTGGAGTTTCTCCTTGGTTATGCCAGTTGCCAGAAACACAGGGACTGGAGGGGGAGGGGGAGGCGGCTCTAGTCCACAGCCTCCTTGTTCCTGTAGAGGAGAGAGGCAGGCAGTCCTCTTGGCCTCTTGGCTACCTGCGTCTTAACAATAACACTGAATACATGCCTGGCACATTGTGCATGCATCATCTCATTTAATTTAATCCTTAGTGCAGCTGACTGAGGCAGCCATCGCTTATTCCCATTTTACGGATGAGAAAACAAAACCAGAAAAATAAAACAGCCTCCTCAGGGTCCCATGGGAGTTAGGTGGCAAGACAAGTAAGCAGCAGACCCAGCTGTTCTGGCCCTGATCTTTCCTCAGCTGCCATTTCTCGCAAGTTCTTTCTTGTTAGAAAGTCCCCTTGGTCCACAAACATCAAGCCACTCCTTTTCCCTCGTGCCCTGCTCGAGCCTTTTTGGACCATGGACAGTTTCGCCAAAGAATTAAATACCTCCCTGTGTTTACCCACCTGCTTTTCTTTGCCCCGGCCATGACCTCCCTACTGTGGATGGGAGGAAAGATGACCCTCGGGTGGGACAGCAGTGCAGGAGAGCCAGACTCGCTGGAAGGCAAAAAAAAAAAAAAGCCCTTCAGACTTGAAAGCAGAGTACAGAAAGCACCGCCTCCATTTATTCCACCTCAGGATGCCCTTTGGGGAGTCTCACAGTCCACCCAAAACCCACCAAGAGGGAGGTGTGGTGGGAAGCAGGAACACACTCAACGCCTCTTACACCCTCTGTCCTTTTGTACAGTTTTTTCAAAGTTAATGGTTATGGGCTTTGCCCCCTTTGAATACAGTTTCTTCAAGAAACACGTACCCTGCCGCACCAAGAGCTTAATAAAAGAACCTCAATGTGGGGGAAGGTGGCAAAACAACCGTAATTGTTCACTTAAGTACAGGGAAAGGAGCAAATCCTTCTACTGAGTTCATTAGGTACCCAAGCAGCTTCCTTTAAGCTCCCCAACTGCACACCAGCACCCACTAATCCAGTGTGGGGCACAGCTGTGAGGAACAGCCCGGAGATGCAGCCATCCGGGAAGGGGCTTACCCACCAGTGAGTTCTTGTATTATGTCCAGGTTGATACCATACCCGCCTCGTTTGGAAAAAAGTTGAACTGTGTTCTCAGGCTTGCAGTAATGGGAATGCTAGTTCCAGTTCTCAGAGGAGAATGTGAAAGTGTGTATAGAATTCTGTTTTCTCGGTCATCCAGCGGAGCCCGGGTCTTCGGCATTCCTGTGTGGCCAGGAGCTGGCTCCCAGCTTCCTGGCATGTGCTGGCAGGGGTGACGCTGCCTCAGCGCTGCCTGGCCCATATGTGGGCCCCCCGAAGGCAGGTTTTTGAGGAATGGGCTGAGGACAGATCATGCTGTTTTTAGTTGCAATATTGAACCCATTGCAAAACAGGAGTTACGAGGAGAATCATCTCTGAGGCGGAATGCAGACGTCTCCATCTTTCCTCCTCTCCCAGGTCCAGGTGGAGCTAGAGTGGGGTGAGGTAGTGTTTAGACCTGGGGATGGCAGTCTTCTGTGCTTGGTTAAGGATGCAGGTGCTTCTCGGTGGGGGACAAACTACTGACCACTTTCAGTGGGTCTCCGCTTTACTCAGAGCTCTTTGGCTCTGCCTGTTGCCCTCTGGACAAGTGGCAGGCAGGTTTGTGAGGCCTTCACCGTCCTCTGATCCTTGGCGCCAGCCTGAGTTTTGCCTCGCACCACACCCCAGCACCGTACCCTGGCGTAGGGTGTCTTCTCTTGCCTCCCAAATTGGCTACGACGTAAGTGGTTCTTAACCCTTGAGGATCTTGTGCACTGTGGACCCCGCCCCCCAAACACACAAGGCTTGCCAAGGTTTGCTGCCTTCCCAGGCCCTCCTGTGGTGGCTCAGCTTAAGACCCTGCTTGTCTTTGACCCATGCATCCTTGTCACCCGCGGTGAAACTTGAGACCCCTGCCACACCTGCCCTGTTAGCCAAGCCTGGTGACCCGCTCCCACCTCTGATTTCCCGTTAACTCTGGCTCTCAGTTACACGCTACCCCGGAGCCATGTTTGATTTTTAATGAGCGCATGTCTTGTCTCCTCAGCATGATTGCCAACTTCTCCAAGGCCGAGGCTGGGTCTTTATGTCCCCTCACAGCCCCTAGCAGAGCATTCTGCATAGTAGGTGCTCAAGAAATAGATTTGCAACTGAAGGGAATAGGCTCCCATAACGGAATGAACTCATTTCAGAAGTTCATTACCAAGCCATGAAAACCTTTCTTCATAGATCCTCCTGGACTGAATCCAGCTCTACCTTAATTAGCAAAGCAATTTGCGACACCCTTTCCCAAAAGTGCTTATGCGTCCCTTTGTGTGACTAGAATCAGGGCCGCCGTGTGTACCAATTGCAGTCACCACCCAAAATTCAATTTTGAAAATCGAAATCAGTGCCTGCGGCACTGATGTAGATTTGTATGTATAAAAGTTTAATATGGTAAAGAGAAATACACTGACGACTGAGCAGGGGAAATGCAAAAGGAGCAAAAATAGAGCCATAAAGGACACTGTGTCAGTTGCACATCTATTTTATTCACATTTAGGGAGCAGAGCTGAATTTTTCATAATGTCCCACTGCTGCCTTTCTCAAACCCAGAGCTGCTATTAGTCCTAAAATGTCTGTAATCTCATTAGGTGTGAATGCAAAATCAGGTAATTTAAAGCTTGTCTATAAGAATATTTCTAAAAGTGCACAGTACATTTCATCAGGAAAACTGTATATTTCAAAATTCAGAAATGTTTGTGCTGACATCTGTGAATAAAAGTGTACAATGTACAAGTGTGGCCAGGCTTCTGGAATTAGAAAGATATTTCTCGATAATCTTTTGAGCAGTAACTGAGACTTTTTTAATTGCTGAGCTTGGGTTGGCTGTGCCTGGGACCCAGAGTTGGCCATGGCCACTTCTCTCCTTAAGCAGTAACATCTGGCCAGAAGTTGGCATACCTAGTTCTCATCGCCTCTGTCAAGCCACTTTTACAGCCTGATAGAGACATCTGACTTCAAATCAGAAGTTGGGTGACAAGTTCATTTTTTGGTGGTTATTGTCAGGTGTTTGGTTCCTTCTTGTATTGTTAATGGAGCACTAGGCATTATGTAAAATATCTAGGAGACTGTGTCTTTACTACTGAAGGAATTTTAAGAGATGGAAAAAACTCAGAGGATCCCTTTGTTGTTTGCACTCAGTCCCTGTGTTCTTTGCCCTCCCAGGAGCAGTGCTCTGCAAGGGTGACCTCAGCCTCCTCCTGTGCCCTTCCTCTGCCCTTTCAAAGAAGGGAAAGGACAGGAAGGGAGAGGACACCTGTCACCCACTTGAGGGTGTATGTGGTAGGAGGTAGCTGAGTAGCCCTGTAGCAAATTCTCATGGTTAGAGAAGTTGGAGGAGCAGCAGGAGGGGAGCTTGCGTGGGCAAGATTTTGGAGGGTGAGGATCTGGTCAGAATGGGGGTTTGATCAGGAAGCGCTGTGTTGGTGGCCGAGGAGGGCAAGTCCAAGATGGGAACCCCTTTCCTCCACTTGGGTGGGAAGGTGGTTGGATGGCGGTAAGAGGGGAAGGTCCAGATGGGCGGCCACCAGGTGAAGAATAAGTGTGACAGATGACTGCTCACTTGGCAGAAACCGAGGGTTGGTGTTTCATCCCCGGCGAGCTGACCGCGGAATGCTTGGTGACCGCCAAGAGCCACAGGTCAGAGCCGGTGGTTCGGTCAGGTGCGGCGATTTTCCCTGCCTATGTTACTCCGTCTCTAGCCACGCCCCAGCCATCACACTGGCATCACTGATCCACCAAGAATGCCATCACTGCCTTTTCCCTGGACATGTGCTTAAGCCTGCCCTGGGCCTGGAAAACCCCCACTCCCTTCTGTAGCCATGACCCTCCGGCCAGTCTTCCCCGGCAGTGTCCACGGCACCCTTCATGCCACTGTCACCAGGATTATCTATCTCCAGGCTTGTCCCGAACTGTTCTGCTCTTTCCTCTTGTAGTTTGCAAGCTAGAGGCCTGTGCTTCCTTCTACAACTATTCACTACCAGTAATATTAACAAAAGCTAATCGCTCACATTTATCAGTGTTCCAGGCCCCGAATTCAGAGCAACCCAGGCATTACCTCATTTTTCCTCACACCGCCCTCAGAAATAGGGGCTATTATTATCTTTTCTTTCAAAAGAAAGGTTAAGTTGGCGGGTATGCTTCAAAAATGTCAGTGCTTGAAAGACAAAAGAAAGGCCGAGGCACGAGGAACCATCCCAGCTGAAAGGAGAAAGATACACGACAGATAAATGCAGTAGGAGATCCTGGACCAAAAAGATTTTTTTTTCCTGTAAAGAGTATTACTGAGACAATTGACAGAATTGGAATATGGATGATGAACTAGATAAAAGTGTCATATCAATGTCAGATGTCCCGTATTTGATCACTGAACTGTGGTTATGTAAAAGAACGTCCTTGTTCTTAGGAAACATACTGAAATATTATGGAGTAAAGGAGCATCGTGCTCCAACTTACTATCAAATGGATCAGAAGGAAAATGCATAGAGATGGAGAGACTGATAAAGCAAATGTGGCAAAGGTTTTCTTTATAATTTTTTAAATTTATTTTCAAGAGAGAAAATCTCTCTCGAAGCATGCGTGCACACGTGTGTGAGCAGGGGAGGGGCAGAGAGGGAGACACAGAATCCGAAGCAGGCTCCAGGCTCTGAGCTGTCAGCACAGAGCCCGATGTGGGGCTTGAACCCATTTATTTATTTATTTGTTTGTTTGTTTATTTATTCATTCATTCATTCATACATATTTATTTACTTACGGACTTAGTGGCAAATGTTTTCTAAAGTGTGGGAGGCAGGGGGAATTGCACGATTCGCCCAACATCCTGTAGCTAGCTGATAAGTGAAGGAGCCAAGATTCAAAGCTAGGCAGTGTGACCCTACTGCTCTCCACAGCCATGGAGACCTGCTCATACACAGGGCTGAGCACGCCGCGGGTTCTCGGTGCGCGATCTTTACATGTGTAAGTGAACTCATCCTCCCAAGAACGAAGACAGCAAGCAAAAGATGAAATGCGTGATTTTCTTTTGATAATTGACAGAATATTCTTCAAAACTTTGTGCTGGCATTGTTCTCATTCCTTTTGTGTCATGTACCTTCTGTTCCCCTACCTTCCGTGTTAGCTCTTGGTCGCACGTGCTCTGCTGAAGCCAGGATGTTCCATGTGCTTTCCTCCAAAGTGCATCCTGCAGAATTCTGCTCCAGCTGGACTTTTCCCTGGAAGCGCTGCCCCGCAGGGGTCAGAACGCGATCTCTGGTAGCACATTTCCCCATCCATTCTTTCTGTCCTTCCCTCAGCGCCAATCCACTCAAAGAAAGACTTTGATCATTATTCAGCGAACACTGGCTACCTCCCCAGCCCAGAATCCTCTCTCTTCTGATGTGGCTACCTGGGCATTCTCGTGATGAGTGGCCTGAACCCGGGGTTGGATCAAATTAAACTAAGTGATGGATCGTCTTTTTTGTTGGCAATAAAGTGGAGACCTCATTTGACACGCGCACTCTGCAGAAGCAGAGCTGCCTTATTAAAACGCTTAACTACTGATTTATTTGTGCTTTGCCTTCTTCGAGAAAGGATTTAAGTTGGAAAAATCCATCATTTGAATTCTGGGGAAAAAACATAAAAGTGAAAGTTTTGTTTTTGTTTTGTTTTTCTGGGGAGGTTTCAGAATTCTTGGCAGAGTAATATAAGGAACTGTAGATAAATAATAGCAAGAGCAGAAGGAAGGGAAAACTAAAAAGAGGTATGAAAGGGGAAAAACCACTTCGCATCTGCACGGGCCCGTCTTTCCTGGAATTTCCAGCAGGGGCACCAAGGGTATTTCTTGTTTTTTTCCCCTCTCTATTCACAAGGCCTCAGTGTTCGGGCCCTATCCTTTCCAGCGGCACTTAATTGGACTCTCCCTCTTGGTTCTCCTCAATTCAACTGTCTCATCTTAAAATACTGCCTTCTTCATGTTTCTTTCCTTATAACATTGCAGCGGCTCACCACAGATGAGCGCTCAGACGATTTTCTTTTTTCTTTTTTGCCTTTCCTAAAAGAATATTTAATACATTTCATATTGAAGGTTTAACTCAAAAAGCTCCTTCTCCCACCCAGGTTCTTACTGCATATTCGGGCCCTCAGCCAGATTGGTCTGGTCTGAAGCATAGATAGCATTCCTGCCTCCTCTTGCTCACACCATCCCCCCACCCGGAAGGCCTCTCAGCTCTCCCTTCTGCTCCCCAATTCCTTTGCATCCTCCAGAACCCAGCTTAGTGTCACTTCCACCATACACTGAGCACGGGAACTCCCCCTCCTCTGGTTCCTTGGAGCCCACACTCTCCACCACCACTCCCTGTCATGAGATCCACCCTTCTGATCATCTATTTTGATTGTGGTGCATCCCACGGCAGCCGGTGTGGGGGTACACAGGTCCCAGATGCCAGTTGATGGATGGAGTTTTTCTGCAGGTTGGGGAGTTGGTGAGGTGGAGCCATTACAAAAAGGTGATTTCTAATAGCTTTCTAATAGCTGGAACTGTAGGCCAGGTTTGCCTCCCATGGAGTGAAGAAGCCAGTGCGGAAAGCCTTCTGTAAGGGGGTCCTACCCAGAGGTGCAGACACGGCGTGAGAGGCGGGGCTTATTTGCCTACTTCCTTGGGGGGTTCTTTGTTTTTCAGATCGCTGAGCCTGAGACCTGTGATCAGATGTATGAGAGCTTAGCACGACTCCATTCAAACTATTACAAACACAAGGTGAGTGGGCCAGTCTTTTATATCCCCAGCCCTCGGACTGGAAATGACCAATGAGAGTGAGTGAAAATCTGATTATACAATCCTTTGTAAAGGATCGTGGTTTTGCTACTTTCAGATGTAACCAGTAATTTCAAGCAAGCCAACAAAGGCGCCTGGTAGAGGCTTTTAGGTCACCTAAATAAAAGCTATTTATAATTTCGAATAAAGGCCATGTGTTTTATATGCCAGTGCGTGCCCAGGGTGTATCTGACAACCGTTGGGTCTTACACATATTTTCGCATCTACTCTGTTGGAACTGGTACTTCCCCACACTCCGGTGATAAAGTTGGGTGCTTTGGGAAAGTCCTGTCAGACAAAGCTGGGCTTTTCCTCAGCCCTGACATGATTACTGTCAAATTCCACTTAGTGTGGTTTTTCCCAAGCCTGAAAAATGTGTTCAAGTGACTCCAGAAATATACACAGCCAAATGCCTAGCCTACAGGGAAAAGGGATTTCTTCTAAATCCTCATAACTGAGAGTGTGGTCCGTGAGCAGCAGCACCGGCGCCACCTGGGAGCAGGTTAAAAATGCAGGATCTTATATGCCAAGTAATTTGGATGTAAATTTAAAAAAAATAAAATTAAAACAAAAAAAGAAGAAGAAATGCAGAATCATGGGCCACACCCAGACCTCCTGAATCACAGGCTACCTTTCAAGAGGATTCTTGCGTACGCTCAAGCGAGGCCAAGTCTTTGACCTCTAGGTGGCGCTGCTCTTCTCCCAGCCCGGTTTCTGGCTTCCCAAGGCCCAGGCTGGTGAACTTTGCCGGGAGAGCAAGGCTTCCCCCCAGGATCATCAGGTCTCAGGTTGTGCTGCAAAACTAATCTCTCCCCCACCGTCTCTCTCCTCTCTGGCCCGTATGACCAGTACCCTCGCCCCAGAGACACGAGCTTCAGTGGCCTGTCCGTGGAAGAGTACAAGCTGATCCTGTCCACAGGTATTGACAGCACAGCTGCCCTTTCTGGTTGGTTTGCAAATGATTCTTTGAGTTTGAGCAGCCAAGGGGAATTGTCTACTAAGACCGCTCTGCTTGATGGAAATTCTTGTGGAATAGCCCAGAGGAAATTCTGAAGCTTCGGGGCTCATGCTTTTTGGCCGTAAAATATGGAGAAGGTCAAAGGTATTATTTAAAAAAGAAAATCCATCTTCAGAGCTTTTAAATTCAAAGCGTGCAGCAGGGAACCGGGGAATACGTATTTGCCAAATGGAAGTAGTTGAAATCAAGATGGAAGGAAAATAATTTTATTTTTATGGTCCTAAGGGGGCTTTATAAACAATGAGGGTTTTAATTAAAACAAAAAGCCATTCAATACACTTGTATGGGGATATCCGTCTGAGAGTTATCTGACCCAGGGGACATGGTTTGTGGGTTAGATATGGGTTTAACTAGGTGTGTTTGGGAGTTGTTGACAGACCTCGATTAACAGAAAGGAAATACCCTACCTAGCCCATCCCCTCCTTACTTCCCCACCTCCATTGTCACTGGACAGGGAGATGGGGGGAGTGGCAGGGGGAGCCTGGGTTGATGTAGGCAGGTTCTGGAAAATTACTATTTTTATTGCCAAGGATACCCTATACAAAAATAGGCTAACCTTTTCTGCAAGGGCATGGCCCTGAAACATTTGCCTTTGGGTACTCTAGAAATTTCTCTCTCCTAATCCTCTGGCAGCCTTTCAGCAACCAAGTTTTGGGGATCTGGCCTTCCAGAGAACTCTTACCTTCTGAACAGATAAAACCTGGTGGTATCACCTGCTATTGTGTGTCAACTCTGATCCTATTTTTTGTTACAGTACTCTGGAAAACCGGGGTAAGGATGGTTTGGCCAGGCGGAATTCCTTTATCGACAGTTTTTTCAAATGTACCCATAAAATTATTCCCATGTTTCTGGGCCCATGCAGTTACCAGTATTGGTGCACAGGGTCACTCTGAGGGCTCTAGAGGGTTTGAGCAAACTTTGGACTTGAAACTAGAATGGAAATAAGTTCCAGAGGCCCAGCCTCCACCTTCTTGTTGGCCCCCGGACACCTGTGTGAGTTGGGGGAGAGCAGGCTGCAGCAGACGAGGGGGGCACGGAAGACTCCCCACCACTGGCCTGTGCTGCGGCTTGTTCTGGCCAGAAGTTCAGCTCCAGCAAACCTGCTGATGGTTCGTTTTCACAGTAAGCCTCCTATTTTTGTTGCGACCGTGTGGCACGGGCTTACTGATTGTTTCCTCTGACAGGGCAAGAATACACCTTGCAGTGTTTGAGGGCCTAGCGAGTCTGAAATGTGACCGAGGTCTGGGTCCCAAGCATGTTCACCTGGGCTTGGGGCCATGGGAGACTCTAAAAGAGGCCTCGTGGCTTGTGAGTGGACAGGGACCGCCCAGCATCCCACTTCACGCCCACGAGAAAACCTGGAAAGATTTCAGGGTGGGATGTTGGGCTCGTGGCTGAGGTATAGCATATGTCCTGACTTAGTCAAGAGCACACTGACAATAAACGTAAGCTGCCTTTTTGTTCAGAAGAGCTGTTCTTTTTTCTCTAGAAGTTTTGCTAACTGATGAAAATCTAGGCTATGAAATTTAAACAAGATTATGTGAAAATCTAAATTTAAAATACAGGTAAAATTAGGTGTCATAGAACTTTAGCCCTGGAGAGACTTTAGACCAGTTGTTGGTTCTCCACTGGGGGCAAAACTGCCACAGTCCCGCGTGGACGATGTCTGGAGACATTTTCAGACGTCACAGCTAGGGGCCGGGTATGGGGGCTGCTACTGACATCTAGTGGGTAGAGGCCAGGTTGCTGCTAAACATCCTACAACGCGCAGGTCAGCCCCACAGCAAAGGACTGTCTGGCCCAAAATGTCAATAGTGCCAGGACTGAGAAAGCTGGTTTTGATTCCTTTGGGGCGTGAGCGTGAGTGTGAGCGTGTGTGTGTTTGTGTTCTTACACAAGGGCCTCACCAGCTCTCACTGGCTCCCTGCTGCCTTCATAGCTATGAAGACTGCCGCCTCTTCTTGAGTGTGGGCCAGCTGCCAGGGAAATTCCTCTATTATTTCCTTTAGTCTGGAACTTTTGAGGCAGGCGTTTTTATCTCCACCTTACAGATGAGGAGCCCGAGGCTAAGAGGGTTAAATCACTTGTTTCCCAGAGAGGAAGTGATCGGTGGGGACCCCAGTCCATCTCCTTCCCCAGTGCCTCTTCAGCTCCGCTGGATGTGATGCAGAGCTTCAAATCCCACCTCCACCACTTCCTGGCTGTGCGACCTGAGCAACTTACCTAACCTCCTTCCGCCTTCATTTCTACATCTGAGAAGTGGAGACAGTATGGTCTGTGTGTTACAGACCAAGTTTTGAGAGAAAGTCTAAGGGCCATGGGTCATGTCACTGACAAGGGCAATACCGTTTCTTTGCTGTTCTCTGGCACCGGGTGGAGACCACTGGAAGGGGCAGGATGTTCATGTGGTGCCTGCTGCACAAGTGCTGCATCCACACGAGTTATTTTTCTGTCACCCTGTCTTGATTTGCTTATCAGAAGTTGGGGGCCACGCTTCCCTCTTTCAGGAACATACTGTGTAAAAATCAGGGTGTGCTCGGATGGGGCCAATTTACATATTCATATTGTAGACTTCAGTCTCTTTATTTATTTTTTGTCTTCCCCTTTTGCAGACACCCTAGAAGAATTTAAGGAAATGAATAAAGGCATGTGGAAGAAGCTGCAGGAGAAGTTTGCCTCCAGGAATCCCGAGGAGAAGCAGAAGGCCTGGGCCCGGTCCTTATCTCGCCCGCGCACCTAAGCGTGGAGTCTTGTACATCGCCATCATAAATAAAACTGCCCTGATTTCCCCATCCTCACGGTTCAGGAATCTCACCCAGCCTTCACAGAAAGAAAGCCATTGCTGCTCTAAAGAAAGCTTCTGCCTGAGAAGGGATGCCATGGAGCGTCCACCCCCACCCGCCGGTCAGGGTAGGGAAGTCTCCAGAGGAGAGGAAATGCGGGTCTCCGTCTGGGCCTGAGAAGGGAAGGTGACGGGGCTTCTGGGCAAGGTGCTTCCTGTGCAGCCCCAGGAGCCCCACCTGCCAGGGGGGATCTGCTGGCTCCTGGCAGGATTCTCAGGCTCCCTTTTGTTGGAGTTCCTGGGGGATAGCCAAAAATAGCGGTAAACATTGAAGAAGGCATCCTGTTGCAAACAGAAAGCAGGAGGTGGTGTGGCCGAGAGATGAGAAGAGGCTGCTTGGCCGTCATTCGCACTGACTCAGAAGGATGGATCCGGTCCTCTGCCCCTGACCTTGCAGAAAACCCATGTTCCAAGTTGGTTTGAGGGACAGAGTAGAGACACAGATGGTCTTCGGCCAAGTGGGGCTGCAGACTGCAGGTGGCTTTAGCACCCTAGGCAGGTTCCGTGGGAGGCCACAGGACACTAGCCCCCTGGCCAGGGACACACACACACGGTCACCTCATCCCATGGAACCTTAGCTGTCATAAATGCTCGTGGTCCCCACTTGAGCATTTCCTCTGTCAACAACGGAGCTGAGAGAAGGTAGGGCAGGGGCTGACAGGCACACCTCACCAGGAAGAAGTGGAAGTGAGCTCTTAACCTCCTTTGTCCTTGGACTCCTCAGTATGTTTTGAAATACATACAATAAAATACAGACCAGTTCTACTGCGATACAGTTCTGTCCAGGAATCACTGCGAGACAGGATGTCGCTCAGGGCATCTACCGAGAGCCCAAGGTGAGGCCGGGCCAGTGGGCACAGGAGCCCCCACCGCCCCTGGGGAGTGTAGGAAATAGCATCCCTTTCTCATGGACTAGCGTTCTATTAATTTATTTAAGGCAGTTAACATATTAGTTCTCAGGCCAGAGGGTTTGTAAAACGTTACACCAAAAGGAGATAAAACTAACAGTCGAAACCCAGCCGCTCCGCCATGCCCCAGCCCTGCCCTCTGGGCCAGCGACTCTTCTCAGGAGGCCTAGAAGAGGCAGGTCCCAGGAGCAAGGCTCTTTTCCTCGGGTCACCAGTCCACCTGGGGCCGAGCTGGAGGGGTGGCCTGGATGATGAGGTCTACGCGCGGTCTACAGCAGATCTGCGGCCCGGAGGGAGCCGTGGAGCCGTGGCCTGGGCTGAACACGGCACCCGTGAATAAGTTAAATAAAAAGCCCTAAAATCACTAGCGACAACAGCATTACTGCACCTCCCTCAGGAGCAGGCAGAGACCAAAATGTAGTGCTTAGAATAAAGACGCGACCCCACTCCTAATCCCACGGAGGAACACAAGAGAATGTCAGTTACTGCTTTAAGGAACAAAGCAATTGTCCTTCCGGAAGACTTCTCTCCTCTAAGGCATTAAGGTAAGCTGAGTCCCCGTAAGTTTCTGAGTCGTTTCTAAGGGCTCTAGGCAGGACTGTCAGCTCTGTGGCTCCCCACTCCATGCTGGCCAGAGCCTGGCACGGCTTGGGGGGTGTCTGGCAGAATGGGAGCTGGAAGCCGAGTGGGCACCTGGCCTTGAGAGGCTGGCAGGCTGGCCGGGCCCCCTGACCCACAGGAAGGGGCAGTGTTCCCGGTCACCACTCTCTGCGATGACCATCCCCTGCTGGGGCCTCCGGTGGCTCTCAGCGGCTCATGCAGTTCTGGACGTCCACAAAGCCCAGGCGTTGCCTGCGTTTCCGCTGCTCTGTCATCTGGGATTAAACGGGTGCCCACAGGTCGGGTCAGGCAGCCCAGAGCCCTCTCTCCATGGGCACTGGGGAGGGGCTGGTGCCCACCCCTCACCCCCCCCCCGCCCCCGCCCTGCCCCTCAGACCCAGCTGCTGCTCAGCCCTGGCAGCAGGCCACAGCCCCCCCACCCAGGGTGCCTTGAGGATGTCAGCCCCAAACGCTTGTCCTCAATTAGTGCATCACAAACCCCTGATTTGGTGCAGCTGGGAAACACCCCACCTAAAAGAGGGGCGCCTGAGCTCATTTAGTCACTCCGGACAGAGAGGAGGGTGCTCTGGGCAAGAGGGGATCTTGAGAAGTGGAAGGGTGCCCTGACATCCCCTATCAGCGGTGAGCCCCTCAGAGCCCCCGAGCAGCTGCTGGGAGTAGGGGTGAACGAGGGGGAGGACCCCTCACACCTGTAGCAAAGGTCCACTTGGTCATGTCTTTCGGTGGACTCGGGCTGCCAACCTCAGTCTAACTTCCCATGGGGGGGAGAGCGTATTTGGAACCTGTCTTCCACCCCAGACCCACAAAGGAAAGGAAGGAGCGTGAAGGCCCCAGTCCCCTCCCCCTCTCCCCCATGGCAGGCTGGGCTGTGACCTCCCATGGATGGTCTGGTCTGGAGCTGCTCGGCGTGGGACCCCAAGGGTGGGGCCAGGATAGGCCTGGGTGCACACCTGCTCCTTGAGCTCGTTGAGCTGGGCGGTGAGGTGGGACACCAGCTTCATGGTGGAGTTGAGCTTATCCTGAAGAATCCGGATCTCATTCTGCTCCCCTTCCCCCTCGTTGCTCACTAGGGACATGGCCCTCATCCGGGGGAACCAGTCCAGGTTCTTGTTCTGAAAAAAATCACTGGTGGGATGAGCAAGCTCCGGCCCAGGCTAGGAAGGCCTCATTTAGAAGAGCAGTCATGGAGGGGGAACCCGCCGTCACACCCTGGACACATTCCTCCCCAGGGCTGTGTCATGGGAAAATCTGAACTGACTGGGGTCCTCCCCGGAGCCAGAATGAGCTGGCAGTGAACCCTCGGCGGGCGCGGAGGCCACCACGCTGTGACAGGCTAACTTCCTTCAGCCGGCCTCAAGTCTCGCCAGTATCAGCACCATCTGTTTACACTCAGAACACCCTGCGAGGTGGAGGAGGGCTCTGCAGCAGACCCTGAAGCTCCTTCCTTCCTTCCGCCCCACCCCGCCACGCACGCCCCACGCCCCAGGAAGATGCGAGTCGGACAGATGGCACACTGAGGGAGGGGAGGCGCCGCCGAGGATGGCTGGCATCCGACACGTGTCTCAGAGGCAAGGCCACGTTTCCCACGACCGAGGAGGAGCGGGAGGGGGCCACCAGTTTTCTGGCTCCTCGTCACAAGCTGGGAGTTCTCAGACCAACAGATAAACCTGCACTCCAAGATCAGTTCCAATTATACACTCAAGAAACAAATAGAACTCCCCCCCCCCCCATAGGTCTTTCCTTTTAGCCTGCAATTTATCTGATGTGCAGTAATCTGAAGATGCACTACATTGAATGGAACTGACGGGGCTTCCTTTACCCGAAAAGCTACGAGACCTTTTTGTTTTTTTGGTTCACTGCCTTCACTCCCTTTTAGTCACTACAGAAATTGGACGGAGTAACTTTGATTCCTCCGAAGTCTGATAGTTGAAAGTTTTTCCAGGCTCCCTCTCGGCCTGGACCATCCAAGCTCCGGGAAGCTGCCCTTCCCCTTGCCGAGCTGGAAAAGGCTCCCTCAGAATGGTCCCCCAAGCAGCAGTCCCGGGACAGGGTCTGCCTGCTCCCCCACCTCCTCGGTATCGGGCAGCCACGGGTCCGGGGACACCACGCACGTCCTTTGGGGCTGACAGGTTTGTTGTGGGCTTTTCCCTGACAACAGAGGCCATGCAGAAGAGCTCGAGGACCCTCGGTAGGTAGCACGGGCAGCCGGCGGGGCCCCAGTGAGGGCTGCCCCCAGCTGCTCCTCAGCTGGCCCTCCCACAAGGGTTCGCGACTGTCCCCCCCGCCCCCACCCCCGGCGGCCGCTGCTCCCGGGCGGGGTCCACACCTTGATCATCTGGGCCACGTAGCTCTCAGGCCCCGTGTAGTCCGTCTTGTTTTTGACGCGGACCAGCACGATGAAGTACAGGTAGTTCCACATGTTGTGCTCGAACTTGATGTGTTCCTCAAAGGACACCGTCTTGTTATCAAACTTGTCTCTCTCCAGACCTGACGATGCAGAGGGTGAGGACGAAACCATCAGGCTCCCAAGAGCCACCGTGGGGCCACCTGGCAGAGTAAACACCCGCCTCTTGGGGCAGTGGGGGCATTTGTTCCCCGGGCTAAAAGGACTGGTGAATGCATGTGACAGCCCACCCTGGGCTATTTAGGTCACTTCTATTTAAAGCACCAGCCACTTAGCCTTGGCGATCCCGCCCTGCCACAGCTGTAGCCTCCCACCAGGGCAGCTCAGCACCACGGTGGCCAGAATCCCAAGAGCCCGGCAAGCAGGAGTAGTTGATAAGGGATTTGTCCTGCAGGTGCCACCCGCTCCTTAGCCTGCAGTGGGTGGGGAGGGGACTTCACACCGGGAGTGGGAAAAGCCCTGGACAGAGACCGGGGGGCTTCAGTTTCCTCTGGAAACTGAGAAGGTGTAAGGGGGCCTCACCGCAGATGAAGCACGTGGTCTTAAGAATCTCCTCCTTCTTTTGCTTCTCGCTGCGCAGGTCAGCAAAGGTGTCAATGATCACCCCAAAGATGAGGTTCAGCACGATGATGATGACAATGAAGAAGAACAGGAGGTCGTAGACCACACGGGCTGGGAAGAGGGACTCCTGCAGGGGGGAGGCAGGGAGGCTAGGCCCCGTCACCTAGGCAAGCCAGACTCAGGCAGGGGTCAGGGCTGTGACAGAGGAGGCTCGGCCCTCAGCAGAGGGGGACGAAGGCCCCCGGCTCCCGGGGCCCTGAGGGAGGCAGAGCAGACCCAGCCTCACTGTGGGCAGTGAGAAGTACAATCACAAGCCCTGAGTGTGACTTAGGAGACAGCGGACTCAGAAAAGATACCGGCGAGGCCGGCGCCCTGTGATAGGAGTTTGGCGTGGGGCACTGAGGCTGTAGGTCGAGGCCTGTCTCTGCCCCTAACCTTGGGCTGGGGACAGAGCCAGCTCTGAACGCCTCTGCCCCACCCTCAGGACGCCTGGCCTCACACATTCTAGAAACACTGTCTGACCTTGGAAGCGGCTTTCCCATGTGGCCGAGGACAGACTGAGTACCGGTAACGCCTGGCTGCCTGAGTCAAATCCTGAGGCGTCCTCACGGAGCAGACTCAGCTTCCCCACCCTGCCCTCCCCTGCTGTGGGCCGGGGCTCTGCCTCGAAGATGAAGCCAGCGCAGCCGGGGATCCGCCCGGTGTCTGACTCACGCCTTCCCCAGCCTGGGCAAAGCTCGGCTGCCAAGGTCTTTCCTGAGAGCAACTACAGGGAGCCGGTGGGGAGGCGTGAGCAGACGGGGGTGGGGAAGCTCAACAACCATGTAACCGCGCACTGGACCCGGTGGCCAAGCAGGGAGAGGGGATGCGAAGTGGGGGCTTGCAACATCGGAGAGGGAGGGGGGCCGAGCTGCTCCCCCAGGCCGTGACCGTGACCCGAGAGCAGGACCTCGCAGTGGCTGACGTGGCCAGGGCTCGGGCCACGTGGATTTGGGAGCGGGGCAGGGGATGCTCACGTCTTTGGAGGGCTTGCGGAGAATGTCACCCACGCCACCACCATTGCGCAGCCCGTGGTTCATGACAGTGACGATGCACATGAGCAGCGTGTCGCAGGCCCGCTCCGTGCTCTCCAGCTCTTCGTTCCCTACAAGCGGAGTATGTGCTCACACCCAGGCCAAGCCACCCGCCTCTGCGCCCCTGCCCCAGGCGCCCAAGACACACTGCCCTCACCTTCCAGGACCTCAGGCACTGAGACCCCTGAGACACAGTCCAGCTTGTCCCCACTGCACGTGCCCACAAATGTGGCAGCTCCATGTGGCATCCCCAGGGGGCTGGCTAGAGAGGACGTGGGTGAGGTCACCAGGAAGTCCAATGGCCATCATTCCCCTCGCTGTGCCCCCCGCCCCACATCCTCCACGAAGCCTTCCCTGATCCTGCGAGCTCTCCCCTCTGTCAGGCTACACGTGAAGGGTCCTCATGCCCCTGCTATGCACAAAGGACAGGAAGGGGGGGGTCCACACCCCTGAGCCTGGCACACAGGCAGCCCCTGCAAACACTGAGTTTCAGATGGATGCCAGGTCTGCAAGCAGGTGGCTCCTCAGGGAGCAGAAGACCAAGGCTCTCCCACCCATTCGGTGTGTCCCGGGGCAAAGGGAGTTCACAGATTGCTGTGAACTAGAAACCCCCACCCCAGGACCCGAGAGGAGGAACTGAGGCAGGGCGCCTGGTCCTGACACGGGTCGTCTGTGCAACCCCTCTCAGCCCCCACACCCTCCCAGGAGAGGAGCCGCCAGACCTCCAGAGTGATTGCCGGGCAGCCGGTCAACCTCAAGGATGAAGTCATCCTTGAGGAAGAGGAAGCCAACGATGGAGAAGAGGTAGACCAGGATGAGGGCCAGCAGGGCGGTCAGCAGGATGGAACGGCCATTTCGAGTCACACTCTTGATGACGTTGAACAGCGTCTCCTCCCGGTAGATGAGGTCAAAGAGCTGCAGGGCAGGGACAGGGCCTTGAGGGGCTGCAGACGCCGCTGGATCCAAGGGCTGCCCGGCTCCCAGTGGTTTCCCACAGGCTCCTCCAGGAGGGTCTGTGCTTGGGCAGGTGGAACCAGCCTAGTGGGCCTGGCGGGGAGGGCTGCTCAGAGGCACCTGGAGTTCTAAGGCCAAGGGAAGGGAGTGGCCCGGGAGAAGGTGTGAGGGCTGAATGGGCAGGCAAACACCACACCCGGGGGAAGAATTTTTTGTGTGATTTGTGTGCGTTGGCTCACTTCAGCCTCACAATCACTCTAGGAGGTGGGTGCTATTAATCATCCTCGTTTTATAGATACAGAAGTGAAGGCACGGGGCAGTTAAGAAACTTGCCCCAAATCACAGAGCTTGTAGGGGCCACGCTGGGATGCCAACCCAGGTAGTCTGGTTCGAGTCCAAGCTTAAAACCACTACCAGACAGGGGAGATGAGCCAGATGGGGGCCGGGAGTGGCCATCAGGGCCCCGAAGGCTGGGCTGGGGCCAGGTAGAGGAGGACTCTGCAAATCCAGCCCTCCCAGCCCAGCAGCAAGAGGACTGGACAGAGAGACTGGCACTGGGGAACCACTAGCAACTTGAGGGAAGCCCCGACCGCCCCCACCCCCCCACCCCTGCCAGCCCCAGCCCCCAGAGGGCTCACCAGGATGCTGTAGAAGAGCTCATGGACAAAGAGGCCCAGGACACTCGTCAGGATGTAGCCCACATGGTAGAGGAACTCCATGTCCATAACCATGGCCTTATAGCCCCGGATGAAGGTTCCGCGGTTGCCCACAAAGCTCACCACAAATACAATCTTGTTGGTCAGCTGGGGGCAGGTAGAAGGCATGGGGATCAGTGCCCCATGGCCCACCCTGAATCTCCACTCCCTGCCGCCCTGCCCCCCCAGTGACCAGCTCGGAGGCCAGCCCTTGCCTAGAGTGGATCTGAGCTGGTCCTGCTCAACCTGGCAGGCTCAGCATTAATGAAAATGCCTCCAGAAATGTACCTGGACTCTTGGATAGAACAGGGGAGGAGCCCCGTGGGCCCCTGGCTCCAGGAAGAAAGTGAGATACAGACAGAGTCAGACCAAGCAGACCAACCTTGGCCTCTACAGTGACTTGGTAAGTTCGGAAAAGGGGTCTCCCCCCACCTTGCTCTGGGTACTTTATTTCCAGCTGTCAGGAACTGTCATAACATACAAATCTTTAATGTCTACAGTACACACAGTGCCTCTGGGCAGTGCCCGACTAACACCGTCTACACAGCAGCCCTGAAGCCGGTGCCCCAAAGTGACTCCTGGCTGGCTATCTCTGAGTGCCGGTTGCCCCAGGCTGTCCCGGGAGACAGTGGAGGCACAGACCGGTCCTAACCGTGGAGCTTTAACAAGCTTGATCCCGACACAGGCACAAGGGGGTTAGAGCAGAGCAGTGGCTGCCGGGAGGCAGCAGGCCAGCCCGAGGTCCAATGGCGCCATGAGCCCCAAGGGTGGTCTGGGGTGAGGGCTCCCTCTGGCACTCACGTTGAGGGCGCCCAGGATGTTGAGTGTGGGCCCAATGCCCAGGTAGTAGATGGAGCGCAGGATGAGCGCCACAATGAGGGGGCGGATGCTGTAGCGCTTGGTGAACAGGGCCGCGATGGAGAAACAGATGAGGATCCAGAACAGCAGTGAGATGAGTGGGGAGCCCAGCACGCCTGGGGGCCAGGGTGCAGGGTGAGCACTGGTCTCTGAAGCCCACCACAGCCCCAACAGACCCCGAGAAGCCACCTCCTCCCGGAAACCTTCCCTATTAAGTTCTTGGTCACCTGGTATTAGGGCCTCTCCTGCACCACCACACCTGCATGTCTAGGCTTAAGGCAGGAGAGGCCCTATCCAGCTGCTGCTATCATAGCTGAACTCTGGCTCATGCACGTGTGCCCGTGTGTATGAGAGAGACGTGTACTGTCTCCGGAGGTCAAGGACCCTGTCGTCGCACTGGACCCCATCTGTCTCTCCCCCCATGATGGGGTGCAAAGCCCAGAAAGTAGTGCAGGGGTGCCTTTCCCCCACTCTGCATCTGGTCCCCTCAGAGCCTGGCTGGCCACAAGGCTCTGCCCAAACCCAGGGAGGAGGCACGGTGGTCTCCAGGGCCACAGTCTGCCAGCCTTGTGTCCCCACCTGTGGACGCGCCCTCCATGTAGGGGTAGAAGAAGGCAATGATGATGTTGATAAAAACTGCCAGATTGAAGGAAATACTGCCCCACAGGGTCATTCGGCGGGAGAACCAGTAGATCAGTGGCATGCCTGGGGGAGATGTGGGTGGGTCTCTGGTTAACATTGTCCCCTCATCCCACATGGCCTCCCCCTCCGGGGCCCCCAGCACCTGCTCAAGCTCCAGGCCCCGCTTCAGGGGGAAAACGTGACTGGAGCCCTCCTGGAGTGGGGTGGGGTGAGGCAGCCCCCCCTGACAGGTAAGGGGGTCACCAGGGGGCCTTGCCCTCCCGCCCCGCGGGGGTCCTCACTGCGGAGCTTGCGCTGCCACTCCATTTCGTTGTGCAGGAAGGAGGACTGGTCGAAGAAGTCGCTCACTTTGCTGCCCTGCTCATCCTGCTCCGTGGTGGTGAAGAGCCGGTGCTTGGTCTCCTCCGTCAGGAACTGGCAGATGCCAGGCACCGGGAACACGATCTGCTCCATGCTGCGGTCCTGTCGCACGATCTGGGTGCACACAGGCACGTGGTCACACCCAGGCCACAGCCCTCAAGGGCCAAGTTCACAGGCCCTCACTCACAGCGCCCCTACTGCCCTCGGGCCCCACCTCTATCTGGGATGTGTGGTTCTCGTAGTAGGCCAGAGGGTCCTCCTCCTCCTCTTGTGCGGGCGCGGAGGACTTGAGCATCTGGGACAGCTGCTTGTTGTTGAGGCTGAGCTGGGGGTAGAGGGGCCGCCGAGGTCAGGCCCCGCAACTTTCCACCACTAGACCTCACACCAGAGCCCTACCTGCTCCAGGTGCCCCCCTGCCAGACGAGACCCAGCCTACTCCAACTAGGATGCAGCCCAGAAGAAAGAGGGGATAAGCGGGGAGAGCCTGTCGAAACAATTCTATGGGCCCCTCAGCACCCACGGCTCCAGCTCCAGGCTTCCAGACCTCTCCCACAACCCGGCTCCCACCTCTACCCTTAGGTTTCACCCCGGACCGCCCACCCTCCCGGCTCCTCCCACCCTGAGCCCCGCCTCCCCATTCCAGCCCTTTACTCAGGTTCAGGCCACACCCCCGAGTCGTGCTCCGCCCAGAGTTCCTGGACTTGCCCCCGGGCTCATCCCGTATTCCAACCGGCCCTCCGATCTCGCAGTACCCTCATCCCCTCCCTCAGTTCCTAGCCTCGCCCCCAGATACCAGCCCATCCAATCTCTCGCCCAGCCACGCCCCTAGACCTAAGCCCCGCCCCACACCCAGCCTTGTCCCCGCGCCCCCACCATAGAAGAGATGCCCTCGGCCTCCTCCTCTTGGATGCGCTTCACTGGCTTGAGCAGGTGCTGCAGCTGCTTGTTGTGCCTGGAAAGCTGAGGGAGAGGGCGGCGCAGAGTCACGGGGCGTGGTCGCTGGGGTTGGGGGGGTGGGGCAGGACCGCCGGGGGCGGAGCCAGGGGTGGGGCTGGTACCTGCAGCGCCAGGATGTAGATGTTGTGGCCCACTTCCCGTGGGCTCACCTCCGAGTTTTCCCGCTCCTCCTCCTGCAGGTAGGCTTTCTTGATGACGTCCACCTGGCAGGGCAGGGCCTGTTTGCCGCCTTCCTGGCGCGTAGGGAATGCCCCGATCCCCGTTCCCCTACACCCCAGCCAGGCACGTCTTCCCACCTGACCCCTGGCCCCAGCCTCACCAGCTCCTGGGGCCGCAGGCTGATGAGGATTCGCTCAGCGTTTTCACTGTCGTGCCGGCTCTCCATCAGAGCCAGGAGCAGCTTGGAGGCATTGTCCTGTGGAGAGGTGGGGAGAGGTGGGGAGAGGGGGACAGGCCACAGTCTGAGAGCCCCTACGATGCCCCCCAACAACCTCTTCCACTGTCAACTCCATAATAGCCTCTCCTGGCCTGCAAGATGCGCCGTAACCTTCCCATCCCCGCTGGCCCCCAGGACTTGCTGAGCAGTGTCCTGCAAATCCAGCCCACCCACTAGCTGTCTTCACCGCCACCCCATGGCAAGCAAACGCAATCCCCAGAAAGCAGACATGTACGTGGGAGACCCCCAGATAAACCCAGAACACGTCCGCTCCTAGAGTGTACGTCCAACACGCTTGCTCACACATTCATTTACGTATGCATATTGACACGTACATATTAAACATGCCAACACACCCCGGTACGCACACTCAACACAGGTCGCGTCACGTGCATTTGTGCACACACATCCCATGCACACTCACTTGGAGTGCCACGGGCCCCACCTTAAGCTGCAGCACCAGATCCATACGGTATTTGCACAGGGGACTGATGTCATTAAGAATCAGGGCCGTGATGATGTCTATGCCGTTGGACTCATGAGTCACGATGCAGGTCTGGCAGGAGGCAGTGGGAGACACGGGGCCCAGGCCCCTCAGAACTGTGGCGCTCCGGAGGCCCAGTGTCTCCCCTGCCCAGCCTGCTCCACCCACCCACACCTCCACACTCCCCCTCGGCTGCTCCTGGTTCTCATGGCGACTTACCTGGTTCTCGTGGCAGGGGCCCTGACAGTACTCAGTGAGGGTCTCCAGGGTCTGGATGACAAGGCCCACGTTGTCCTCATTGATGTAAAGCCCCAGCAGCCCCAGGCCACCGGTGGTGCTGCCGCACATGATGTCCAGGAACTGCAGGGTCTCACACACCAGGTTGTAGTTGGTCTTGTTGTTCTGGGAGCGCAGGAAGTTCTGCAGAGCACAGAAGGGTGGACATGGCACCGCTCCCGCAGGGAGGCAGAGGCCTGCACGGGACCACGACGGTGAGCGCCGCAGGGCGTGACCGCCAGCCACAGAGCAGCCAAGGCACCGGCAGACAGGGAGGGCGGGGGCCCACGTGCTGGCTGGGGGAGGGGCGGGGCAGGCGCTCACCTGCAGGTCTCGGTTGTGGTTCTCACACAGCAGCTGCAGAAAGCGCAGGATGGGCTGCATGATGAGCACGGACGTGCCCATCTCGTTGCTCTGCACGCGCTCGCCCACCTCGTGCCCCCGGCGCAGGCTGGGGCCCAGCGAATAGCGGGATGGGGAGCCTGGCATCGAGAAGGAAGCCACGCGGCCTGCAGGGCGAAGCCCGGTAAGGCTGGGGCTGCTGGAAGTAACCGGACCCTGCGTTCCCACCCCCAGGCCCCTGCCTGCAGATCTCGCCCCGTGACCCCCCTCACCCTGAAGCCTCTGACCCTGGCCCAGCACCCAGTACAGCATCCTGTACTGCTGTGACCTCTGACCTTTGGTGGTGGGGTCTGCCGACTCCCGGTCCTCACGCGGCTGGCTGCCCAGGTCATTCATGTTGACGGCCACCGTGGACTTGGTCTCCTGCTGGGCCCGCTTCATGCGGTCATGCAGCACCTTGAAGAAGCGCTCTGACTTCTTGTCACTTGTCATCAGGTTGTAGAAGGATTTCTGGGGGCAGATGGTGAGATGAGGGACAGCCTCAGCACTGGGCCTGGCTCTGAGCAGCCCTTGCTGGGTCCCTGGAGGGCTCTATCCTGTGCTGCAGGGAAAAGCACCTGCAGGACCACAGACAAGCCCCTAGACGTGCCCCAGGACTAAGGCTGGGGCAGGGTCGGTCAGGACTGTGGAGGCGGAGGGGAAGGGTCCGTATCTGCTGTCCATGTGATGCTGGAGGCCCACCCCAGGCTCCTCACCCCCATCTGCATCTGCCCTTGGCCCTCTGTCTGCTCCCCACACAGCAGCAGAGACATCCCTCAGAAGTCTACGTCTCGTATTTCCTCTGCCTGAAACCCTGCAGCCGCCCCATCTCACTCACAGGAAAAGCCACGCCTCACAGCTCGCATGAGGCCACACGATGGCCTGCCACCTCTCTGACCCCAGGGCCCACCACTCTCCACTCCTCTGCCCTCTCCAGCCACATCAGCCACTTCCTCCTCATGGCCTTTGCACCTGCTGCCTGCTCTCCCAGGACAGCGCCCGCCTGTTCACATGCTCACCTCTGGGTCCAACGTTCCCCTTTCCAGGACACGACCCTGATCCCTGCCCCAGCACTCCCTAGGCCCCTCACCTCCATCATCACTGTCCAGCATGCTCTCCGTGTTATGTGGGGATTACGGTTATTGGCTGTTGTCCTCATTAGGATACAGGACCAAGAGAACACGGATTTTGTCTTTTTTGTTCACTACTGAATCCTCAGTGCCTAGAACACTGACAGGCCGTGGAAGGCACTCGGTGCGGACTTACTGAAACAATGCACGAATGAATGAATGAATGAATGAGGATAAAGCAATCAGAGGGGGCTTTTCAGAGGAGGCAAAGGTGTCCTTTAGTTGGGCACCAAAGGCTGAGGAGGATGTGGAAGAGGAGGGAAGCAAGCCTGAGCAGAGGCCAAGAGGCAGGAATGATGGATGTGATGTGGGCAGCATGGTGGGGAGACAGGCTCAGGCCTGGCTTGAACAGGGTGGTCTGCGTGGATAGAAAAGAGGCCACATGACAGGGGGGCAGTTATGGGAGGTGGGACTGCCCACGGGTAGCCAGACTCGTGCCGGCCACCAGCACCTAGCCCTGCGGCCCCAGCTACGGGGCACACTGTACCTCCTCGTAGAAGGCACCACCCAGGACCCCCACCCAGTCCACACCTGGATCTCCGTGTTGCCACCGTCCAGCAGGCGGATGGCCAGGCCAATGCTCTCCTGGAAAATCTTCTCATTCTTGGTGCTGGTGATCAGGTCGCATACCAGCTTGGTGGCCCCCTCCTTGTCCAGCCGGCACTGGGTGGCCGCAATTGCTGACCAGTCTTGGTCCAGGCCTGAAGTTGGGGAATCCGCTTGAGGGGAGCCGGTGGGGCAGGGGAACGGAAGGGGCGCCCAGGGACTAGGCAAAGGGTCACCCAGAGGCACAGCCAGGGGGCAGGTGGTACTGACCAGGGCTCATGGGGTCCGGAAGGTCCCCCCTCGAGCTGGACTTCCGGTTCTGGAGGTAGTTTTGTAGCAGCATCTTGCGCAGCTGATTGCCCTGGAGGACAGGGAGCGAGAGCCCACAGTGGCACTTTTCACCATTTAACTCCTGGCCGGACAGTCCTGGCCCCGAGCCCCTGGCACTTGCGGCCAGGCCTGCATGGTGTCCAGCCCGCCTGGCCACTCACCCGGTCCCCGTACTTGGCCTTCTTGAGCAGCATTTGCTGCAGGGTCCGCAGCACCTTGACACACAGCTTCTCCTCCGACTCCATGAGGTCCTTGGTGTGCTGGATCAGCCTGGCCAGTGAGGAAGGAGGGCACACACGGGGCAGCCCCTGATGCCTCCCTCCAGCCACTTCCCCTGCCCTGTGCCGGGCGGGAACACACCCGGCCCTCTGATCCCGCAGGCTGTCCAGTCCCCGCAGGGCCCTTCCCTGTCCCAAGCTGCCTCGCACCTGCCACCCCCACCCCCACCCCCGCCCCGGCCGGGCTGGCATCGCACTCACTTGGACAGGAAGCCCCCACTCTCACAGCGCTGGTAGGCCTCACTGCCCTCCAGGAAGAGCAGCTCGGGCCAGTGCAGGACGTCCACCAGCACGGACAGTTCGGCCTGTACCAGGGGCCTCAGCCGCTCCTCCAGGGCCGTGATGATGTCCTGGAGCGGGCACGGCACAGTCACTACCGGGCAGGTGCAGGCCATCCAGGCCCAAGAGATGAGTGAGGCTTGACCGCCATTCCTCACACCCCAACACCAAAGGGCCCCACGGATTTCTCTGAGCCTGTCTGAGGGGCCCTGGACCCACGGAACCACCCTGAACAATGCAGGATGTCTGTCTGCCCAGAGCTCCTGGCTGGGAGCCACAAGCCCTGCCCTTTCACCCAGCCCCTCGTCTAGCTGTGTGACCCGGGCAAACCCCTCACCCTCACCCTCTCTGAGCCTCGGTCTCCCGCCACGTGGGGATAGCAAGCCACCACACCCCCCAGAAGTGTGTGTGTCAATAATGTGTTGCAAAAACAGGAAGGGGCTATAAGGACTGAGAGTTGTCCTGACCCCCTCTGTGAGCACCAACCCCACTAGCAGGTGCCTGGGTTCTCCTGGCTTCCCCTGGAAGGATGCCCCTCAGTCCCCGGCCCCTGGCCTGCCCGTAGCAGAGGACTCCTTCCTGGGGAGCGGGGGCAACACAGGAAGGGATGCTTCCCCGGAACATGCCCTTCCAAAGCAGCTCTCGTGGCAGATGCCAGGCAGCCCCACACCCACCTGCAGCTTCTCGATGATGTTCTTGTAGTCCCACTGGTTGGCGGTGGGCGTGACACGGGGGAAGGCCCGCGTGGTCGCCTTGTAGTTGGAGGCGTTGCGCTGGGCTGCAGCTGCACAGCTGGTGCCGCTGCTGAGCAGCGAGCTGATGTGTGCATCCAGGTCCATGGGCAGTGAGATGGCCCGGCCTTTGGCTGGGGGGAGAGAGGAGGGGTGCTGGAGGGCGGGGGGCCGGGGGGCAGGTGGAGGCCTCAGCCAGCCAGAGGGGCCAGGCTCAGGGCTGCTCGACCAGGGCACAGGGTGAACTAACCAAGGTTCTGGGGTACACGCCGGCCCCCTCTTGGGCTGAGGTGCCCTCTTCCCCCTTTTTGGGTAAAAAGAGGGAGTTTCTGCCTCTTTGACTCTACCCTGGCTCCACTCTGACCCCTCCCCTTCCCCAATGCTCCCTAACAATCTTACAGGCTGCCCTTCTGCCTGAAACCATTTGCAAGCACAGGCAACTTCGGTTGGGGAATGTCCCCCAGCATTCTCCTCTGGGGAACCGGCTCAAAGCAGAGAACAGCTTCTCTCAATTGCTAAGATGCTAGTCGGACACCAAGAAGGACCTACTGAGAACTACCTGGAAGCAGACGACGACGAGCGAGCTTAGGAATAACGTGTTTATTTTGAGGGCGGGCGTCCCTGTGGCGAAGGGAGGGGAGGGGTGGTTGGAGCTAGCCAGTGCCCCTGGCGCACTCACCCACCATGGCGAGGGTCCGGATACAGGCCTCCACGGAGCCCTTGTGCTGCTGCTGCAGCCACGGACACTCGAGCAGCCGTGTGGTGGACTGCAGCAGCTGCACCACGATTGTCTGGTGTGTCTGCAAGAGGCAACACGCCTACTGCTACAGCCCGACCCACCCTCCAACCTGGAAAGCCCCAGGCCCAGTGACCAGGGCCCACTGAGAATGGGCACGATAGAGGAAGAAGGCCTCCAACAGATACCATGTGTCTTTGTGCCAATCGGAAAAAGGTACTCCCTTTCCTCTCGGCAGTGCACAACCTGCCCGACTGTACATGGCAGCCCTGTGAGAACTCCCCAAAGTCCAGACCTGGGGCTTCTAGTCCTATTGCTGGCCTTTTCCTTCCTCTAAAAAAAGTTTTTAACAAATTAATATTGTGGAAAGTTGATATATTTACATGGTTCAAAACCCAAACTATGCTATGAAAAGGCACACTTCGAGAAGTGTCAGCCAACCTTGACCCCATCAGCTCCATTCTCCCACACTCTGCCCTGGGGCTCATGAGAGGTGGGGAAAATTGATACAATTACCCATAGTCCCAAAGAGGCCCCAGGGCACAAACATATTTGTGTCAAAACAAACCCACCCATGCTGAGACCAGGACCTGCTCCACCCTCAGTCCATCTATAGGTAGCCCCTTTCTTGGTCACTTGTGTGTCCATCCAGTGTTTCTTTAGGATTTAGGTATTGTCATAGGCTCCCTCCTAAAGGGAACCTGCCTCTCTTTCCTTCAAGAGGCTCTGGGCTATGACATCTGAGAATCTGGGAATCGATTAAGGGGCCATGACTCTTCCAGTGATTTAAGACAAACTCCTGTTGGCTAGCCTAGAACTTTTTTTGCTGATACAGGTAAGTAAGACTTCAAAAGGCTGTCTATTTCAGTCCTAGGGGCACCTGATCAATTAAGCCAAACACCAAAGATCTCTGTACATCAGACCCTCTGGATTACTGCTCTGACTCTGCTGTCCACTGAGGTAGGCATGACCATCTTGTCTTTGGGGAGTAAGTGCTGCCAGCTGCCCCCCGCCACCCTGGGATCCGTCATACCTAGTGAATTTACGAATTCCTGTTCTAGGGTACTGCCCCCACTGCAATTCCTGACCCGCAGAAATTACAGAAGAATAAATGTTTGTTGTTTTAAACTGCTAAGGTCTAGGGTGATTTGTTACACAGCATATGCAATTAACACACTTGTATATGTCCTTCTGCTACGTCTTTATGTGCCAAGAGCAAACAGGAATATATATCCTCTTTTCCCTCTTCGCTACCCAAAAGCTGTGCGGGCAAGAGCGGCTCACCTGCAGGGAGGTGCTGTTCTCCGAGAACGGAGAGCTGAAGAAGGCGTTGATGGTGTCCAGCACGACAGTCAGCACATATTTCTCCAGGGTGGGGTCAGCCAGGCGCTTCTCACGCTTACTGCAGACCTGGGGTGGGAGAGCGAGATGCCTGGGGGGCCCCACCGCTCCTGCCCCCCGCCCCGAAGGCTGCCGGGGCCCCCACCCACGCCCCTGCCCAGCACAGCGCACCCACAAGTCCACGCCCCACCCCCCGGGGACAGACCCGAGCCATGTCCAGGGTGAAGTTCTCAAAGAGTGTCCAGATGTGGTTGCTGGTGTAGATCTCCTTCATCTCCACCTCTGTGTCCACGTAGCAGTGATTCACGAAGTTCACGTAGGCCATTTTCACCTGCACAGCCCGGAGCAAGGTCAGGGGCGCTAGCAAGGCCGCCAGCCCAGGCTCTCCCTCTCTGCACTCGGATTCCCCCCTGACCTCTCCGTTGCTCCTCTCCCCACACCCCTCCTACCAGCCCCCATGTCTGCCACTCCCCCACTTCCCTCACCAACCTCTTCCTGCCCTGCCATGGCAAGACTGAAAGGCTGCCTAGGCCTGGCTCTACCCTTCCCCCACCCCAGCCACCTCTCCCAGTCCCCAGAGGACCTCGGTGATGCAGTCCTCGTGTGTCACCACAGACACCACGTCTTCCAGGGGCAGCAGGGAGGTGCACTTGATCTCAGTGTAGACGTTCTTGCCCTCGGCACAGGCAGCCAGCAGGTCCACCAGGGAGATGTGATACATGAGGGGGCTGTGGTCCTCCACACCATCCCGGGCAGCCTTCATCATGTCCAGCAGGTGGGCCAGTGAGGCCTTGTCATTGTAGAACACGACCACGTCGTCACCTGCATTGGTCAGCTGAAGGCAGGAGGGGTGCCCCATCAGACCCCCTGAGTCCAGCAGGCCCTAGGTTTACCCGAGAGAGATGGGGACTCTGACCTCAGCCCTCACCTGACATTCAGGAAACCCCCCCCCTGCCTGGCCCTCGAGGCCATAGGCTAATGTTTCGGGCCCTCTGCCATCAGGGCCGAACCCTGGACCCAGAAAGTGCCCCCCTCCTCCCCTAAGGAAAGAAGTCCCACCCAGGCATGTTTCAGAGGTGCCTCCTCCAGGAAGCCCTTGCGAATCCCACCCCTGCCTGGCTCACCCCCCCTACCCCCACCAGTGCTCCCACACTGTGTAATTTAAAGGCTCACAGAGCACATGCTGCATCCTCTCGTGTCAGCAATTATGTTATTCACAGTAATATAATAACAGCAACTCATAATTCGCATCGCACAGCACTTCCAGCACAGGGCGTCTCGTTTATTAGGTCCCTCATCTCACTTCACCGGATCCTTTCTCCCCTGCCCCCACACCATGCGGTAAGAGGCTCCAGGGCAGAGTCCACGTCTGTTCCAGATGTAGACTCAGCCCTCGACCCTTCATACCTTCAGGTAACGGGCCTACTGTGTACCCACGATGTGCCCGATGCTGGGGCCCGTGTACGAAGGATGTGGTCCCCCGCCCTGAGCTCACACCCCAGTGCCTTCCCCCATGTGCACAGAACAGGTGCTTCATGATTTTTAAGTACATGATAATAGAAGGATAAACAAAGGAATGCGTGTTTGAGCTCTTTCAGGCCTGTTGTGTGAGTTCTACTAGACCGGCCTCTTTGACCTTAGTTTTCCCTCCTCCTTCCAACACCCTCAGCGTTCCTCTCGTGACCCCACTGCCTGACTCCTCCAACTCCGGGCCCTGCCTCCCGAGCGCTCCCTCTCTGTGGCCACCACCCATGAGTTCCCATGCGCCCCGCGGCCTCGTCCTCACCTCCGTCATGATCATGTCCTGGCACTTCTTGACGTACTTGCCCTCGGCCTTGATGACGGTGTGCAGGAAGTCCAGATACTGAACGTGCCGCCCGTGCGTGGCCAGCAGGTGCACGAAGTGCTGCAACACGGGCTCGCTGATTTCAGAGCACAGCTGGTAGTTGTTCAGGAAGATGTGCTGCATGGTCTCTGCCTCCAGGAGCTAGCGGGGAGGGCATCCATCAGAAAGGGGGATCTGGGCCCCGCTCCACCCAGCCGCCTCCACCTGGCGTCCTTACCCCTGGTGTGAGGAAGAGGTGCAGGTGCTTATGCAGCAGGGCCTGGTTGCCGGGGTTCCCCGCGCAGAACTTCTGCAGGAACTGGTGCGTGTACCGCAGGATCTCCATCATCTTGGCATCACCCTGGGCACGGAGAGGGGAGGAACGAGGTGAGGCCGGGCCTGGTGCCTGAGCTCAACGGGTGTGGGGGCAGATCGGGGCTCGGGATTGGGACCACAAGGAGGCCAGGTTCAAGGTGAAAGCTGGGCCTCCAGGTCAGGACAAGGAAATGTGTGAGGGGCTGAGGGTCAGCGGCTGAGGCGAGGCTGGAGCGGGGAAGCAAGGCTGAGGGGTCAGGGTCAGGTGAACGCTGGGATGGTGTCAGGCTCAAGAGTCAGTGTGAGGCTTGAGACGTATCAAGATCAAGGTCGGTCAAGGGGAGGTGTGGGCGTCAAAGGTTGAAATGAGGCTCAATTTGGAGTCAGGGACCAGGTCGGGGTAGGAGGGCAGAGCGAGGCCAGGGTGTGGAATCCAAGTCAGGGGTCAGTATGAGGGGTCATGGGTCAGGGGTCAGCCTGTGCTGACATCATGGGTCAAGGGGAGGCCGGGGTCACATGGACCAAGGGGAGGCCGGCCAAAGGTTACAGTGAAGCTGAGATTATCAGGACGAAGCCAGAGAGGGAAACAGAAGCTGGGGTCGGGGTCAAGAGTCAGGGTTAGGTTAGCATCAGGGATTAGGGTGCGGTTTGGGTTAGACTGGGGTTCAGGGTGAAGCTGCCCGGGGGATGAGAGGTCACCTTGTCATAGGGGATCTGCAGCAGGTCCAGCATGACCTTGTGGGCGTCCATGTTCTTGAGCAGCCTCTGCTGCTTCTTCCTCATCTGCTCCCCAACACCGCACATCTTGTTCAGCCGCTCCAGGATCTGGGGAGGGTGGGGGGTGAGCCCAGAGCCCCTCCCCTCCTCCTCAAGCTCCCCCTCCACCCAGGGCCCCGCTCAGGCTGGTCGGAGTCCCCGGCCAACCCCAGCCAAGTCCCAGCTCACGCTGGGGACAGGAAGGGGGAAGGAGGCCGTGGTCACGGAGTCAGATCACTGCAACGAGGCAGGGAAGCACTAAAAACCCAATCCCACCCATAAAAGTAAATAGAACAATATGACTATGAAATGGAATTTCATTAAATTCCTTCAGCTTTAAAATAATGCCATCTGGACTTCGGCAGGGCTGTTTTTAATGCACAGGAAAAGCCAGAGGATGTCAATTTTGAGGACCGGTGGCCAGCAGAGTGGGGAGGCGGGAGAGGCCAGGCCCCAGAGCCTCCAGGGGGTCCTCGGGGCCCCAAGCCACTCACGCCCTTGACGATCTGGTAGTTCTCACTGCTCTTCTCCCCAGGTGGGTGCAGAAAGCCCTCCTCGTCTGTGGGCCGCTGCGGACACAGGGAATGGGGGTCAGCCAGGCCCCGCCCTCGCTGGAAGCCCTGTCTCCCCAGCTCCCCACGACCTCGCTCACCTCCTTCTTGTCTTTGGTAGCACCTGCCTCCACCTCCTCGCCCTTGCTGCTGCCCTTCTTGTCGACCCACAGCTCCGATTTCTCGACCATGGTCCGCAGCCGGTCCAGCTCTGACTTGATCACCTTGTAGTTCTCCACATCCTGAGCTGAGATCAGCAGCTGCACCTGCAGGTTGAAGGCAGGCTTGCCTGGTGAGATGGGTGCCCCCAGGTCCACCGCCTTGCAAAGAACCCCAGTGCCTGATGCCCCGGCCTCTGGTCCTGGCATCTCCATTGTGCCTCTGCTCCCACTCAATGTGTATGGCTCTGCCATAGTCCACCACCTCCAGGAAGCCTTCCCTGATGGCCGAAGGCCTCCCTGCACTCCTTGGCATGAGCTGCCCCATCACCTGGCTTCAGCGACTCATTGACTTGTGCTGAGAAGGCCTGTCACTTGGTCACTCGGACCCCAAATGCAGGACAAAGCATCCTGGCATCACTGAATGCTGGCTGAAAGAGGGATCTGAACCTCGGCTCCCACTTCACTCGCTCTGGTCAGTGGGTAAGGAGGGAAAGCTTCCTGGGCCTCAATGTCCCTCTAAAAAAACAGGAGAGTAGCAACCACGTTGCCAGGGCTGCCCCGAGAATTCCATTAACATGAGGCCAAGGCTCAGTGTCTGGCACACCCTCACTAAATGCCAGTCCCGTTTCCCAGGGAGCTGTCAAGACCACACAACATGGCGAGCACACAACCAGTCACCTTAGTGAGGGCTGACTGCATGCCGGGCATGATTTGAAGCACTTAGCAAACGTGCACGTGGTGTAGTTTGTTAAACTATAAAGCGCCATCCACATCATAAAAAGTGACAGGACTTGAGTCAGGCTGAGAGGGAATAAAGATGGCCCAAGACTTGGCCTTCACCTTTAAGGAGCTCAGCAAGGCCAAGAACCCCAGAGAAGCATCTTGAACTTCCCCTGAGCTGTGAGCATCTACGTCACAGTCAACCCCCCGGTGCCCAGCACAGGCCAGCGCCCGGCCAGCGCACCTGCCTGCTCGGTGCCGGGGCCAGGTGGTCCTCTGGCCAGCCCCCCGGGGAAGCCCCCTTGGGCCTCCTTCCCCCTCCCCAAGGGCAAGGGGGCTCAGACAGGAGCAGCACCTGCTTGAAGGTGTGCATGGCCTCCTGGCGCTGGCTGAAATGCTTGAAGAGCAACTGAAGGGCCCCCGAGACCAGCGGTGCGTAGTCGTGCATGCTGAGGTGGATAAGCACCCGTAGGAACATGCGGCCGCCCTCGTCGTCCACCTCCAGCATGCTGCTTGTCTTCCTGCAGCACAGGCGAGGGGAACAGGCGGCCCGTGAGCTCCCTGCCGGCCGAAGGGAAAAGCGTGCTCCCCGCCCCCCCTCGGCAGAGGCAGCGCCCAGTGCAATACTTGCTGAAAGCAGTGATGGTTTCTCACCAGTTTGTAAACAGCCAACGCCCTGAGCTCCCTGAGTGATCCCCGGGTTCCCTTGGATTAAGCAGCCGAAGCGGCGACTCTTCACACGGGACCCACAGACACCCCCCAGGGACTCGCAGAGATCGGCCGGGGCCGTGGACAGAGGGCGGGCAAAATCCACGGCTTTGGTTTTACCAACCTCTAACTAAAAATGCAGCATTTCCTTCAGTGAGAAAAAAATCAGCACTACCTGTGATTCGGTCACCACTACAAATCACAGATGTTTTCACATCACCTTATGGGTGTTACAGAAATCGCGAAATGCCAGGTACGTTCATTGCCACTTGGAAATCGTGGTACTAATTATAGCCCTGGCCCAGTTTGTTACCTAATGTGTTAATAAAAAGGCCCATATCTAACTGGCGTGTCTAATTTGTTTTCTTCAATATTTTGATAGCTGTATCTCAAAGCACTTGCTTTCCTTTGTAATTCACGTGCTTTATTTTATGAATTTAAAAATGCCATGCTGAGCAGGGGTCCAAAGGCTTCGCTAGATCCCAAGAGTGTGGCGTGGAAATGGTTAGGAGCCCCAACCCCCAGAAGGAGCCCTCCCCCTCCAGCCCTCTGTACAGCGGGCTATCCCCCCACCTCCCCCTGCTCCGCTCCAGCTACCTGGTCCAAATCCCAATGCACAAACAGGAGCACAACAGCCCTGGGTGAGGGCAGGGGAATGACCAAGATGACACTAAGGTCCAAGCAGCCCCTGTATCACTGGGGCCGGGGAGGCCTGACAGGGCAAACGCACAAAGCCAAGGAGACCCCTGCCGCAGAGCCCGGCAAGGGGCTGCGGGGAGTATGACCCAGGAGGAGGGGCCAGCCCCAGACCTGGGAAACCCAGCCTTGGAGACCCCAAGAGGGGGGTTCTCACACCGGTGTCAGCATCACCCACCCAACCCCACACACAACCCCCCACCTCAACTCTGGCCTCACCCTACTCCAAACATGGCCTCCGCCTGCTCCCCGATGCGATCCAGGTTCATGTTGGCAGCTGTGGGGAGCAAGAGTGGGCAGATGGGGGCAGGTGGCCGGTCCGTGCCCAGGAAAGATGAGGATCACAGGGGGAGGGAGCAGGCAGGTCCCCAAACCACCTTGTTCCCTGCATTTGTTGGGTAGCAGCCCCACCTGCGTGCTCCTTCTCAGAGCAGCCCCACCGCCCTGCAGGGGTGAGCGGGGTTCTGAGCTGGGCATCTGGAGACCTGGGTCCTGGTCTGGTTCAGCCTCTGACTGGCTGTGACCTGAGGCAAGTCCCCGCCCCTCTATACAGGCCTCAGTTTCTCCATTTGGGAAATAGAGACGATGATCTCTGCCTTTGCCTCTTACCGTGGCAAATAAATGAGATACTAGGGAGGAAAGGCCTTTGCAGGTTGGGAAACAGAGGCAGGGCTGGGGATCCAGCCCCAAGGTCTCCCTCAGCCTCCACCCCACTGATGTGTACCCCTGGGCGAGTCACATAGCCTCAGCCTGAAGGCGGGGGAAGGCAGGGGTGGGGAAGGCAGGGGTGGGGAAGGCAGCGGTGGGGGCTCACTGGTGGAGTCGAAGGCCGGGGCTGTGCCATCGGCCCCGCTGTCCTGCATGGGAAACACCTCCACAAACTCCTTCTTGAAGACGGACAGCAGGTAGGAGATGCGGTAATCCAGGCGGACATTGAGGATGAACTGGAGAAGTGGGGAGGGACGGGGTGGCGATTGGACGGAGGTCGGAGGGCCAATTGTGCCCCGGGGGTGGGGGGAAGGTGGTACCCTGAATGAGCTCTAGCACTTGGGTATCTCAGCATAGACGTTCCAGATGCTCCAGCATTATCACAACCTAAAAAATCGAGACTCCTCTCCCCAGGGAGGTCCAGGGCGCCCTCTCCTCCACTCTTGACCCAGTGATGAGGGATGACACCTCCTCTCCAAATTAGGCAGAGACACCCCCTGCCCCGTCCCAGCCCACTCAGCCCCTCCTTCCCAGGCAAGATACTGACAGGAAAGAGAAGGAAGCTCCCCAGGCCCAGAGGCCGACTCTCATCCTCCAACCTTGCTCTGCCTGGGGCTGGGGGGGGCAGGTGGGTGGAGAATTGAAGACTGAAGGGGAGCAGGAGAGGCCACTGTGGGCCAGGGGGTGAGGACACAAGGTTTGAGGACACCCTTGACTGGCCTCTATCCTTATGGGGCACAGAGAGCTTCTGGCCATACCCCAGAACACAGATCTGGAAGCCCTTAGCCCCTAGATGAATCAGAATCTCCCTCCTCTGACTCCCCTCCTCTGAATCCCCTGACCAGGCCTTGCCCAGACTGGGTCCCCATGCAGGTCATTGTATTACCCTTCCCGTCCTCTGCTGACAATAAGGCAAAAGCAAGCAACCACTCCTTGGGATCCTACCAGCCCCTTCTCCAAGTGTTACTAGGGGATCTCAGACAAGACTCAGAGCAGGAAAGACTATATCTGCCTCACCAGGAAATGGCTCTTAAGACTCTAGCTCTGCTTCAGAATCTCTGTGTGATGGCAGGAAAGTTCCCTCCCCCTTTTCCTTTCCTCATCTGTACAATGGAGGGACAGAGCTAGGCCTTGGTGCACCCCAGAATCACCCGGGGGGCTTGTCACAGCACAGACCGTGGGCCTGCCTCAGAGGCTTCTGGTCCATAGGTCTGGGGCGGGGCCCCAAAACATGCATTTCTGAGTTCCCTGGTGAGGCTGAGGTTGCTGGTCCAAGGACCACACTTTGAGAACCACTGGGCTACACAGCCGATCACTATGGAGCCCTCCAGTACTGGATCTTATAATCTGAGTGGGAGTTCACCCCACCAACCTTCCTGTCCCAGGCTCCCCTCTCCTGCCCTATTCCCAACACCTCCCACCACTGTTCTGGCCCAGCCACCTGCAAGATTTCCAGGATCTTCAGCTTGGTCTCCATCACCACAATGTCTTCATTGTCCTCAAACTTGCTTCGGTCCAGTGGCTCAGTGGCACCAGAGCCAGCAGGCAGGCTGGGGGCGCCAAAGACAGACTGCTTTCGGCTTAGCACCATGGTGGACATCATGTGGCCCACACCCTGGATGGACCGCCGCACGTTCTTGCCTGCGGAGTGGGAAGCACATGGGGATCACAGGGGGCGCACAGCAGGACCCCTCGGTCTGACTCTGTCTCTGTCAGCTGCAGGGCTAACCCAGAAAGCCTTCCTGGGGGAGGTGAGCTTTAAGCCAAATCTGGGCAAAGAAGGGATGGCCAGGGCAAAGGCGGCCATCTGATAATAGATGGCAGGGCTGTTCTCCCCCACCTTCCCCATCTGACAGGGGGCCCCTCAGGCAGGGCCTGTGTGTCTCCCCTCCTCCCTCATCATCTCCCCTCAAGACCAAGATGCCTTGGAAGGCAACGCCCCCAGGCCCCGGGGTCTCCACAGAGCCTGGGCAGGACCCCCTCTGGTCCAGCAGAGGCCAGGAGGCAGGCTGCACAGGGTGTTGATCAGAGGACTTCTGGCACTAGGAGGAGATGGAGAACGCCAGGGGTGGGGGTCTGGCCACAAAGCCTCACCGCCTGAGTCATCGTAGGCCTGTAGCATGGCCGGGGGCCCCTGCACGCAGTCGATGATGCCCAACAGAGTGCGAGTGAGCCGCAGCAGCTCACTGAAGCTGTAGAAGCCGAAGTAGATGAGATTGTGCGCCAGGCTGACCACCTGCGGGAGGAGGAGGCGGGGCCGAGGTGAGTGGGGCGGGACCGAGGTGGGTGGGGCGGGGCCTCGTGAAGGGCGGGGCCAGGGCGGGAAGGTAGGGCTGAGCAGGTGTAATGAGGGTGTGACTAAGTTCTTGGGTAAAGGCAGGATCTCTGGGAGCCTGGACACAGCCACCCTTGTGCCCTAGTGGGCTGATAAGGAAGTGAGGCCTACAAGGAAGAATACTGTGGTGGGGGGGGGTGGCGGCGGGGATAGAGCGGAAATGCAGGAAGGTGGCGGGGAGCTCCTCACAGGCACCTATGAGCCAGGTGGGGCTGAAGGGGTGCGTGGACGAGGGGGAGCCAGCCCTCTCCCAGGTAGCAGGGGGAGAAGCCTCCCACTTGGGGAATCCCACTGGTCCACACAGTCTCCCTGAACTGGCTGGGGCACTGAGGAAAGGTGGGGGTCATGGAGCCCCCAACGCACCCCAGGGGGCAACTGAGGCCTAGTGAGGACCCCCCCGCCAGAGCCCCCCGCCAAGCACCAGCCCCCTCACCCCCCTGCCCAGCCAACCTCAAAGGTGAGCTTGTTCTTCTCCTCATTGGCAAAGGGCACCGCCTCGCTGACCACATTGTTGAGGTAGTCCTCCACGAAGTCCATGGTGCTGGCAAACTTGTTCTTCTTGTCGTCTCGAGAGGCGTTTAGGTTGGAATCATAGCTGGGGGGCGGAGGCAGTGAGGCATGAGGGTCTGAGAGATCCTCCCACCCCAGCCTCGCTCGCCTGGCCCACCCTCCCCTACCCATCTCACTCCTTGATGGTGATGGCTGTGGGGATCTCAGTCCAGAGGCGGGCGAACTTGACAGGCGTGACCAGCTCCTGGGGGTCCCTGTCCACGTGCACGTGCAGCATCAGGTGGCAGAAGGAGGCGCGTAGGTCAAAGGGCAGCATTTCGTCTGCCATACACAGGAAGATCAGGTCAACACCCAGCTGCTGGGAGATCTCGTCGATGGCCAGGTACTGGCGGTCCAGGCACATGCGGGCAAAGAGCTTCAGCTGGTACCTGCAGGGAGAGCAGGGCGGAGGGTGAGGACACGGCAGGCGGGGGCCAGCGAGGGCTACTAGCAGTTGGACCTGAGCAAGTTGAGAATTTGGGAAAGTGGCAATGGGACGTAGGTCAAACCAGGCATCTGCCCACATAATAGGAAGGACACAATTCTGAGTGAGCACGGTGAAAGGGAAAACAGCCTGGTGAAAGGGAAAACAGCCTGGAGTTTTGCGTATTTGCAGCTCTCCCCGCTCCTTGCTGAGGAGGAAAGGAGGAAAGCACTTCCTGGCTCAGCCAGCCCAGGTCTTCACAGGGAAGAGGGCTGGCTGAGTGACGGGCCGGGAGAGGAAGGGGAGGGGAGTGCGGTAGGGGGACCAGCCTGGGCAGAGCGGGGGGTGCAGGGTGTGAGCCCGGGATGTGAGAGCTACAGAAATGGCGGCTGCAGGCGACACTGCTCTGCCCCAGGGTGGCGGCACGCCCTCGGCTTCCTGCTCAGAGCCCTGCGTTACCTGCCGTGGGCCCTGGCGACAGATGGCCCACCACTAAGGATGTGTGAGCTTGGGCAAGTTCTTTTACCTCTCTGTGCTGTCGCTCCAACTTCGAGGGTGACAATATTCACAGGGTTACGGTGGGGCATCAGTGAGTGGCCAGGTCACTTTGAACAGTGCCTGGTACATGGCCCGCATTTGATACGTGTTACCCAGTATCTCATTTTCTAAATCAATACGTTTGGAGACAGGTTTCGGTTTCTTTCAGGCCCAGTCACTGTGCTGAGCTCTTTAGCTACACAGTTGCCCTCACTCGGCCTCCCTGAGGAAGGCTGCAAGGCTGCTGGGGCTCATCCCCCAGCAGGGACTGGCTGAAGGCCTTCTGAGAAGGCCCAAGGGCACAGGTAGCATGGCACGAAGCAGGGGAAGGAGCTGGCCCCGGACGCACCTGTAGTAGCTGAGCACGTTCTCGTCGTGGGCATTGCCGGCCCGCGCCTCCTGGGCCAGCTGCCTCACGCTCTTCTCGTGGTGATCGTTATTCTTGTCGGTCCAAGTGAGCCACACCTCCTCCTCTGAGTACTCGATGCTCAGATACTCGTGGGACTGGGCCATCTCCTTCACCGGCCGCAGCCTGCAAACCAGGGCCACCCATCACAGGGAGCAGGGGGCTGGGGCCGGACTCCGTGCCCACAGCCCTCCCCGAGCATGCCCAGCCACACGGACCCCTCCTGGAGCTTGGCTGAGTGCCAGCTCAGACAAGTTCCTCAGGCCACGCCCTTCTCGAGGACAAAGGATCCGGCTCATTCCCCTAGGCCTCCCTCCTCACGTAGCGCCAGCACAGGGCTGGGCACCCAGCAGGCAAGGGCACATGTCTGCAGACCACGAGGGTGTCAGTTCTAGCGGACGGGGCCCAGGCTCCAAGGCGGCTGAGGAGCAGGGCGAGGCGGAGCCCTGGATGTGGGCGGGAGGCAGCGCAATGGCTCACTCAGTCTGGATGAGAATGTCACTGTTCTTGGGGTCCAGCACACATTTGCAGATGAGCTCTTGGGTGACAGGGATGGCGATGTGGTTGGACACACACAGGTCAGAGAGGTAGTCCAGGAACCTGGGGTGGTGACAGCAAGGAGGGCCAGGGGGCTCAGAGGCTGGTCCCTGGTGGGGATAAAGCCCAACGTCCTCCTTCCCCAGCGGACGGCACCGGCTCCCTAAAACCGGTTTACTGCTTCTGCTCCTACCCCAAAGCTTGGGGTATGGGCACGATGGACTCCCAGCTTCCCAAGGAGAGACAGTCATGGGCATCACCCTGATCACCCTGGGCAGGGGGGGGAGAGTAGCTGGGCGTCCAAGGGGTCAGGGTAAAGGAGGCACAAGGACAGGAGTGATATTCAAAATATTTAACAACTGGTTCAATACGGGCACCGACTTTGTCACCAGAGAAGGGTCTTGGGCCTTCTGCTATACCAGGCATTGACCCTCTTGTTGTTAGATTGGGCCAAATTTGGGAGGGGTCCCAGAGAGGGGCTGCAGAGGCCAGGGCCTCAGAGAGGTGGCAATTTACCAATGGAGGCAATAGTTTTTCACTATTCGTAATGAGCAGCTGCAGCGGACTCTGTGCCCCCGGAGGACTGGGAAGGAGAAGGGCATAGGTGCAGTGAGAGGGTGGAGGGTGGGTGGTGGGGGGGTGGGCGGGCTCACCTGGGCTCCCTGTTCTTCCGTACGAGGCTGACGAAGGTCTCCACCTCGGTCTTGGTGATGTGCTTCTCCAGGAGCTTGCGGTTGTTGTGCAGGAGGGCAGTGATGGTGTCTTCTGCCAGGATGTCATAGCCGATCTGGGACTGCATCATCCCGAACTGCTTGGCGATGTGCTCCTGGGGAACAGACGGGCTGAGTCGTGGGGAGCCCAGCTCTGCTCCAGCACCCCGCCCTAGCCCTGGAGACAGGGGTCCCTCCCACAGGCGGGGGACCCCGACCCTGGCAAGGTGGCAGTCTGGGAGAGGAAACTGGCACCGGGCAGAAGAGTAGGTTTATGTAATCTAGTTCTTCAGCTCCCAGCCTGTCTCCCTACCAGAGTGAAGCCTCCACAGGGGAGGAAATTATCGGGCAGGACCGGCTACATAATTTGTGGGGCCCTGTGCAAAAACGAAATAGCAGGACCCTTCTTCAAAATTTGAGAATTTCAAGATGGCAACCGCAGAGCATTAAAGCCAGCTCGAGGTCCTTCTCTGCACACCCATGAAGCTGGCCGGGTCGCCTGGTTCCCTACGGTATCCCCAGGCCTAAAACGGTGCCTGTCATGCAGCGTGTGCGTGCCTCAGAAAATATTTGCTGAACGAACAAAAGCAGGAGTGAGCAAGAGAGCAAGCCAGTGAGCAGGTGCGTGGGGAGACCCCCGGGGCCAGGAAGGCTCAGGCCAGGGCGAGCAGCACACCTGGTTCTTACGGTAATCCTCCTGGGAATGCCGCAGCACCCGGTAGCAGAGGCGGAACATGTGCTGGTAGGGGGCATTCTTCTGGTCTGACAGCTCCTCCAGCCGCACCAGGGGGCCCTCACCCCCCTTGTCACGGAAAGGGGCCTTCAGAATGCCAAAGATCTGGAAGGGCAGAGAGAATGAGGAGGGATCCCCCTATACCTGCCTGCAACCCTCATTATCCCAGAAACCCTCAGCCCCAAACTCACTGTGCCCCAAAGCCACACCACCATGAACCCCAAAGCTGGTTTGAAGCTGGACTGAGACCTCCAAGCCCCCATCAAGGGCCCCTCTTCCAGCTCTCACCCCCTTCTCCTGGCCAGGATTCCAATGCTGGCCTAAGCCCACCCATCCTCACATGACTAGTCCCAGCTCAGATCCTGGACTAGGCTCAGCGTCTGGGGGAAGAGTTCAGGGCTGCCACAGCTCAGGGGTCTCAGGTTAAGAGAAAAGGCAGGTCAGGCCGGTGTGGCCAGAGGTCTCCACCTCTGGTCTCAGTAATGTGCTTCTCCAGGAGCTTGTGGTTATTGTGGAGGGCGGACACAGCCTGCCTCATCAAAACAATGTTAATGTAATTTAAAAATTTTTAAAGGTAGGGATTGGGTGAGGGTTCTGTTCTAGAACAGAGACCAAAGAAATGCAACCATATGGAATGAGAAAACCTTCATTGGATCCTGCTTCAAAAGAAACAACAACAACAAAAAACCTTTAAAAGAACATTTTGGGTGAAAAGTAGGGAAACTTGATATGGATTGGGCACTATTACCAATTTTCTTAGGTGTGATAACAGTATTGTGTTTATCCCAGGAGATGCACACTGGAAAACTTAGGGGTGAGGTGCGCCCTGTTTGGAAACGCATGGGCGGAGGGACAGATGTATAGATGCATGGTTACGTAAAGCCAAACCGGCAAAATGGTAACAAGTGCATTCAGGCAGTGGTTGTAGTGTGTTCACTGCGCTATTCTTTCAGTACTTTCTCATATTTGAACGTTTTCACAATAAAAATTTAGAAAGAATATTTAAAGTAATCTCCACACCCAATACGGGGCTCAAACCCACAACCTCGAGATCAAGAGTCGTGTGCTCCACTGGGTAAGTCAGGTGCCCCAGAGAAAAAAATATTTTTAAAGCACAAGTTCTGGGGGCACCTGGCTGGCTCAATCAGTACAGCATGGGACTCTTGATCTCAGGGTCATGAGTTAAAGCCCCATGTTGGGCATGGAGCCTACTTAAAAAAAAAAAAAAAAAAAAAAAAAAAAAAGCACAAGTTCTAGACCCAACATCCTGAGTTCAAATCCTGGCCCTGCTGCTTCCTAGCTGCAAACTCTCAGTCAAGTTACTCCACCCTCTATGCCTCAGTCTCCTCACGGGTAACATGGGGATAATAATACTACCTCCCCCAGGTGGAGAAGATCAACTGAGCCAAGGGCACTGGTACGCGGTCAGTGCTCAACAAATACTCATTTTGGAAAAGGGGGTGACGAGAAGCTGCAGACACAGAAGGTCCACTGCAGATGGGAATGGCTCCTGTCCTGGACACCCGGCCCAGTCCCCAAGGCCACTGCAGGTCCCAGACGGGGTCCGCCCCATTCCCCACGCCTGTGCACAGGCACCTGTTTGAGGATGTTCTGTTCACGCATCAGCTTCTGCCGTTCCCGGTTGGGCTTGGTGACCATGATGTCCAGCACATTCTGCCCATTGTTGGGCACATCGCTGACGAAGAACACCAGGTCCTCCAGCAGCTGGATGACAAACCTTCACAAAGGGACGCCAGGGATGACAAGCGTGAGGCACCGACCCTGGGAAACACCCCTGGGACACACCCGTCACATGCCCTTCATGGGCAACCAGCCCTGCCTGAAATACGCTCTCATCGAGTCACCCGCCCACCCTGCTGGCCAAAGCACAGAGCCCATCATCAGCCTTCAACTTCTCTCCCCAGCTTCACGGCTCTCAAAATGGCTCTCAAAACACACTCCTCGCCCCACCCGCCCTGGATTCCAAAGTGCCCCCAAAACAAAGAATCTCGTTACACTTCAGTCTGGAAAGGAACAACTGGGCACAAGGCAGGGTGTTTGATGTGAAGGGCTCCACATTTCTGTCCTGGCCCCACCACTGATTAGCTGTGTGACCATGGACAAGTCTCTTAACCTCTCTGAGCCTCAACCCATCATCAGGGTTAGTTCTGGCAGTACACGAGCAGTGAGGCAAGGGCCCGGGTCCACCAGGGCCTGCAGAAACCAGTCCCCACCTCTGTCTCCCCCACCCCAGCCACGCCTGCCCGGCTTCTGCTTTGTGACTCCTTCGTCCATGAAAAACAGACCCTTGGAGGACAAGGCCTCTCAGGAGACCTCGATGACCCCGCCCTGCAGCCCACCTGCGGTCATTCTGGCTGATGAAACCCTCACTGAGTTTCTCCACGGCACTGGCCAGCATGGAGCTGGCATCGTTGGCAAAGTCCAGGTCCCGGATCTCAGACACCGGAACTGACACGATGGCAAAGGCTTCCTTGTCCTCCTTGGTGGGGCAGGTGCCCAGCTGCAGGGACAGGGGTCAGCAGGGCACCCAGGGACGAGCTAAGGCCCCAGCCCCAGCCCCCCAGCCCTGGGCGCCTCGCACCATGAGCCGAATGGGCCGCTCTTCCTCAATGTCGATGGGTACGTTGGTGCTCTGGATCCACGTGTTGGTGCAGAGGTGCCGCAGCCGGACATAGGAGTTCCTACAGGCGGGGCCAGGGTCAGGGCTCGGGGATGGGGCCTCGGATCGCGTCCCGGCTGTCTGCTCTACCCCCGATGCTCCACATCTCCACCTGACTCCACACCCACGGGACAGGGAAACTGCTCCCCTCCAGGCGAGGAGCCCAAGCCAGAGAAGAGTGACCAGCAGACAGCCCCCAGGCCCCCTGCTGCCCTTACCGAGGCCCACGTGCCTCACCCGCACTCCCCAAAACCGGCTTGTTTGTAAACTTGGAACCAAGACTCATTTGGACAAATGGAACCACTTAGACTATTTATCCCACTTAGTGTCAAGACGTATGTGTTTCATAGCGGAAACACTCTTGTCTCTGATTATGAAATATCATTACCTTTCTGAAATGAAAAACAATCTGAATCTCAAAATGCACCTGGCCCCAAGAGTTTCAGCTAAGGGATCGTGGAGGCCTGTAGCGACTCAATTACTTCTCCCATGAGTCCTGTTGATGGGTAGACTTGATATTCCCACTTCACAGATCAAGAAATCAGGGCAAAGTGATAGAGTAAGCTGCCTGAGGTCAGACAGCTAATAAACACTAAAGCCTGATGGACACCTGGGAAGTTGCTTGATGTTATGGCCCAGAATCTCAGGGTTGGGGGAAGAACTTAAAGATTGGGGAGCCCCGGCCCCACCCAGTGTGCCCTGGACAAACTCGTGCAGCCTGAGCTTGAGTAGGCAGACCAACGGGGGCAGGTGGCTGATAAAGATCCCTGGAGAGAAGGCATTTTGATAAAGCAACTTGCATGAGGCAGCACCCACATGCACAGAGCCCAGGGCCAGGCACACAGCAAGCGTTCAGTGGTGGTTAGCTGCCTACAGCTCTCAGAGCTCCATCCCCAGAGGGACGGGACATGCAGGTCCTGAGCCAAAGGACCTCAGGAGGACAGAGGAGTGTGGGATTCAGGGAGCTCAGAGACAGGATGGCCCAGCCTGGAGACTCCCATCAGCCCCCAGGCACATGGCACCTACTCACCTGGGCACAAAGGAGTCAGTTTTCTGCAAGGTGGTGGGGTCCAGCTCAAAGAGGGAGGCAATGTCGTTGCCATGGGGCACAGCCACCAAGCGGTACTTGATCTTCTCCCCAGCGTTCCGGCGACCTGCACGACCCTGAGCACCCTGGGGTGAGGACCCCCACTCAGGCAGAGGCCCCTCCCTCCTCTCAGGCACCCTGAAACCACCTGGGGTTCCACCTGAGAGGCCTTCTCCCTCCAGCTCACCTCCCAGGGTTTCACGGCCACCCTCCCGTGGTCCCTCTTCCCCAGGCCCCAGAGCCCTACTTTGGTCCTCACCATTCCTGCCGCCTTGGACTCACAGGTATCGCCTTTGTAACTGGGGTTCTCCTGGACAGAGACATGAGATGGGGAAGGCTATCGGACACTGAGCTATGCTCACATGACCCCAAAACAAGGTCCACCCCAAAATAGCCCCCACCCTCCCAGGGGCACCCACCCCAGCACTTAAACCCAAGTCACTCGTGAAGAAGCCACCAATGAGAGCCCCAGGCCTTGCCCTTCATTCCCCTCTCCGTGGACACCCACAGATGAACACACACACACACACACACACACACACACACACACACAAATGCTCCAATATAACCAGCCTGCATATTCTGGACAGACATGAATGTGGAATGTAAGTTATACAAGGGCTGGGGATTTGGCTCACCGTTGTATCCCCAGGGCCTAGACTAGCTCCTGGCACATAGCAGAGGCACAGTAATACTCATTAGTATTACTAATATAATTACTAATAGTAATAATAATTACTAATATAATACGTATATACTCATATAATACTCAATTATATACATTCATGCACTTACTTGATAGTATTTGTTAAATGCAAGAGTGCAGATAAACCAGTGTCCACAGTCACGTGTGTCTGTGTGTGCAGACGTGCAACAGGCACACACGCTCACACATGCCCACATGCACACACACCCTGAGCCCCCAGGATGCCCCCCTCTCCCTCCCCACTCACCTCGGCAGCCAGGTAGTTGCCCGTGGCCAGGTGCTTGAAGCGATACAGGCCATTCCAGTGACCGGCTCCTCCACGGCAGGGGTCATGGTGGACCACCTAAGGGGTGCAGGGGTGAGGCAGGAAGGAGGACTGGCTAGGGAGGGGTGACCCTGGGGAGGCCTGGAGGAGTTTACTCTGGACGCCTGGAGAGCTCTGGGTGAGTGGCACCTGGACACCCCACCCCCACCCCAGCTCTACCCTCCAGGGGGATGGGGGAAGAAGGGGGGAGCCCAGGGCTGGGTCCTGGGTAAGACACAAGCTCTGACCTCCACTTCCCAGAGGGCATTGGAGCTGGTGGCCGAGGTGGCGGACTGGCGCAGCGTGGTGCGCAGGAACACCTGCAGCTTGCCCTTGTACTCGTCACACGTCAGGAACTTCTCCTGCTCCGCATGGAACAGCCGCACCACGTCTCCCTGTAGGTGTGGGTCACGGGCTCAGGACGGCCGGCCCCACCTGCGTCAGATGCAGGAGCGGCTGGCCGGGCCCCCGTGGCTCCTCCCAGAGCCAGCAAGCAGAGGGTGAGATGTGTACTGGGCCCCACCGGCGGGTGGCCGGGGCCAGGGGCTGGCCCCTCAGCCGGGCGCTCTGCCCAGATCCCAAATCCAGGATGTCCAGATGACTGGGGCGGGCCAGGCTCTTATCCAGAGCCTTCCCCAGCTTCCTATGTCAAACCCACCCTTGACTGTCTTCTTCCCAGATTTATATCTCTAGAAACCCCACCTGACCTCTAAAGGCCAATCTCAAGTCACCCCCTCAATGAAGGCAGGAGGGATGTCACCTTCTGGGGCCCTTCTAGGCCCATGGCTGTACCTCCCTAGGGCCCTTTCTGCCCGAACATGGGTAGTTCTTGCCCATTTCTTCTGCTCCCACAGGACTAGAACAGCTGGCTTATTCATCTCCGAAGCTTTGGACACAGACACCAACTTTGGGTCCTGGCTCTGCTTCACAAGCTGTGCGACCTTGGATAAGTTCCCTAACATCTCCAAGCCTCAGTTTCCTCTCGTGTACAACGGGACTACTATGACCTCCTTGCAGAGATTACGAGGATTATAATTTGTATAATGGAGTCACGCTGCGCGCTTAGCACGTGCCAGCCTCTGCGTGCCCACCTCACGTGGACTTTCTCACCTCCTCCTCACACTGACTCCCTGGGTACATACATCGCTATCCCCACCCTACAGGTGGAGGGGCTCAGGCACGGAGAAGGTAAGTGTCCTGCCGAGGGTCACAGAGCTAGTGACAAATGGGACATGAATCCGTGCTGCAGCTCCAGAGCCCTTATCTTTCCACCTCACTTCCTCCGGCAGCGAACCTACAATCAGTGGGTCGTCTATTACCGTCTAGTAATATTATATCTATTACTCCAACCACCAGTTGCGACCACTAACAGCATTATCTGGCTTCCCTACCACTGCGCTGGACACAAAGTTCTCAGCTAACACCTGTGGAGTGAACACACGAGTGAGTAACTAGACACAGATTATGCGAGTTGCTTTGGCGGAACCTTGTGACCCTTGTATCCACGAGGCGCAGGGTTGAGAACAAAACAAAGGGGTGGACTTTGCACACTCAGATCTCACTTCCAGGTTGCCTGGCACTAACATCAAAGCCATGACAGATTCACCGAAACCAGTCCAGGCAGCACCACGGGGTTCGACCTGATGATGGTGCTTCATTTTCTCAGTGTCACACAGATTGGGGGTTGGAATGTATAATCGGAGAAGGCTTCTGGGAGGAGGTGGCACACAGGCTGAGGCTTGACTGATATGTGGATGACGCGCAGGCTTCAGGGAGAGACAGAAAGGCATTTGAACAGAGCGTGGGTGAACTGGAAAGAGCCTGGGAGACGGGAGAGGGAGAGTGATAGGCTGAGGCAGCCTGAGGGGGGCAGGAAAGTCTGATTGAGCAGCCTGGCTGGGAACGGAGGGTCAAGGGAGCCACTGCAGGCTTCTATGCAGGGGAAGATGCAGGGAACACAGGGCAGCCTCCTTAGGGGGCTGCTCTCGGGCCTATCCCCTGTCCCTTTAACAGATATCATGGTCAGATGCCTGCCAACTCCCCTAGCTGAGGAGCCCCACCCTCTTTGCTACCCCCATATCTGCCCCTCCCAACTGCCCCTCCACATACAACCCACACCCCAGTAGGCTGGTTCCATCCCCTGAAGCCCCACCTGAACCTCTGGATGCCTGGTTTTCAGGGCTTGTCTAATGGTGTCTCCAGCCCTCTTTCCCCCTTGCTCTGGTCCCTCCCTAAGTCGTTGCCGCAGTGTTTCCCAGCAGTACTGTGTGCCCTCCGAGCCTGTCTGGAATCGGGGCACAGGCCCTGACTCAGCAGCCTGAGGCCCTTGCCCAAGAGGGCATAGGGCAAAGTGCAGGGCGCCTGGCTTGGATCCATGGAGCAGGCATGGGGGAGGAAACAGTGCTCAAAGGATCTGGCTCTCCAAGGTGAGGGAATGGGGACCCCTATCCACTGACACACTCTTAGCAAGAGGAAAAATCGAGGCTTGCCAGGATCCAGAAAAGATGGAGACTGAGGCTGGGAGGCTAGAAACAAAAGATGGGGTGGTCCGGTTCGTGGCGGTGGGGGGAGGTGGGGGACGGAGGGGAGGGCCTGACAGAGAGCAGGGCTGGGTAAGGGTAGGTGAGGGAAAGCAGAAAGGGGGACCTTCAGGGCCGGTCTGGGCAGCCGGCAGGCAGGTGGCAGTGGGCAGTGGGCTCCCAGTCCTTACCCCTTTCAACACCTCCTCCAGGTGGTCTCGGAACTGCATGAACAGGTTGATCTTCCAGCTGGTGTTGCAGTTCACAGAGTTGACCTGGGGAAGGGCAGAGAGAACCCTGATGCCAGGCGGACCGCCAGCGGTTGGAGAGTGGGGCATGAAAGGCCCAGTGAGGGGGTGGGGGGAGGACCAGCCCAGCTTCCATCAGAGCACAGAGAGGAGGTATCTTCTCGAAGCCAGGGCCCCCAGGCCCCAGCCAGCTGCCCTGGGGCTGCCAGCCTGTGGGGCGAAGAATGGAGCAGATGTAGAGAGACCCAGCTCGCCCAGCTGGCCGGGTGGGACTGGAGGAAAAGACCATGGTGGGGAGGGGCCCTTCTGTGCTCTCAAGGATGTTCAGACGCCCTTCCGCTGCGGGCTGGCCCCACCACCTCACTCACCTCTTTGCAGCCAGCGTTGTCACTAAGCTCATAATTGCTGGCATGCAGAGGCTGCCCGGCGTTGACAGGATTCAGGATCACCTTGTCCCCCACCACCACCTATGGGGACAGGCGGAACAGGGTGAAGGTGGGAAGAGCCAGGCCTCCAGGCCTCTCCCTGGTCTCAGTCTGCCCTTCTGAGAAACGGGCACGACCTCATCCAGTCCCCACATCAAAGACCCTGTCGAAGCCCCTCTGGTGCTGCGGCCCGCACCTCCCACCAGGCCCCTCCAGCAGAGCCCTGTCCTTACATTGTCCCCGTTGCTCCGCAGCTTCCAGAAGGGCTGGATGAAGAGCCAGGAGCCCTCGTTGCCTGTTGCATCCAGTGTCACCCGCATGGCATTCTTCTCCAGCAGGGCCGGCAGCCGCTTGTTCACTGTCAAGTACTTGTTGCTCTTCATGTGCAGGAGCTGGGGGGCAGGCAGGGTGCAAGTGAGGTCACCGGGCCCCAGGGGGCCAGCCCATCGAGGACGGGGACTCTGGGCGGCCCACTGGACCTTGGTCACAGCTGGACACACATACAGTGTCAGATACACAGACATAAACACACGAATTGAGACACGTGCAGTCACTCACGCGCACGCACACACACACACACACACACACACACACACACACACACACTGTCAGGAGCCTAGGTGAACACAAAAACAGCTAGCATTTCTGAATCCTTCCCATGTATTCATTCCCGTAACCTTACAACTACCAAAAGGGAAGTAATATCATTGGCCTGATTTTGCAGATGGGGAAACAAAGGCACCGGGAAGTTAAGTAACTTGCCTGCGGTCACAGAGCCAAGATTTGAACTCAGACCATAAGGCTCCAGTGGCCGGTGACCACTGTGCTGGAAACACATCCACAGACACAGCTACTCAGGCCACACAGAAACAGGCACACCCAGAAGCAGATATGCAGTCACAGGGACACGCCCCAGAGGGCATGTCAGCTGGCACCCCTCTCCCCAACGCCAGCCCAGCCTCTTCAGGGGGGGATGCAGGTGGGTCTCACCTGGATGACACTGCCATACTTCACGACGTCCCCGTGCACCTTCTTGTTCTCCGTGTCATTCTGCTTCTGCTCCATCTGGGCTGCGTGCTGCACAGACACACGCAGAGGTGGAACGCAGGCTCGGAAGCCGGCTCCTGGAGGGCCACATCCCCCCCCCCACGCACAGGTGTGCACACACACACACAGCTTCTGGCACTGTACCCAGTGACCCCCCCCCCCCCAGAGGCCATCTAGCCCATTCCCTCCGCAGGCGATGAGGGACTGAGACTCAGAATGCAGACGGGCAGCCTGCAGCCGAGGGACCCGAACCCCGATCCCCTGCCCCCTCCCCCCATCTGGAGGAGGCATGCCAGCAGGCCCTTGAACTCCCTGTGCCGTCTGACACTGCCAGCAGACAACCTAAGCTGTGCCTCACTACCCCCAACTCAGCCGATTCCTGATGCCCCCATCACGGGACCCCTCCCCCAGCCCAAAAACCTGACAGACGCGCCTGGCGCTACTTCCTCCGCCTCCTTCCCATCCCCCTCCACCCCACTCCTCTATGATCCTCCCTCCCAAAACTGTGTGTGCTCCTAGCCACTGTCTTCACTGGTGGCCCACATCCAACTCTGACAGATCCAACGCCAAGGGCCTTGAGGCTTTGGCTGGCTTCCCATTAAGGACACGTTTTTAGGCACTTCTGTCACATTAGACTGGAGGCTGCTTAAGGATAGGCACTGTCTCCTCCATCAGATTGGGGGGTCCTAGACAGGGCTAGACAGGGTCCTAGACAGGGCTCTGTCTCCTCCATCAGACTGGCACTCCCTGAAAGCACTGGCCCTTCTACCCGGTTCTCCTCCTCAGTCCCTTCAGCCAGGCCTCACAACGGAGGCTGGGGCAAGGGTGGCTGTTAGGGAAACTGGCCGTGTACCACATGATTTCCCATAAACCCACAGTGTGACTACACGTGTGTGTGTGTGTGTCTGTGTACGTGTAAATGCCCGACACCCAGGCCAGATCCCCGGTTCAGCCTCTGCGTGTGTCGCAGCAGCAAGGAAGCCTGTGACAGCCCCCAGCCCAGGAAGAAAGATGGGTTATCTGTAACAGACCTCAGGCAGCCCACCCTCAGCCCCCTCTTTCCAGCCCAGTTCATAGCTATGGGGTGAAGCCCACTCTTCCCCCATTTTACACCCACCTCCTCAAGGAAGGGGACACAGGGAAGCAAGGTCTACGGGACAGGGGCTGGGACACCAGACCTGAGGGAGGGTCTCAGAAACAGAGTGCCAAGCTGCTGACCACAGCCAAAGCCTCGTACTCTCTTTTTCATGGGGACTAGGCCCTGAGGTCTGTCTGGAGGGGACTGCTAGGATGTCAACTGAGCCACTGCCCCCAAGAGGTCCATGAGCAACCACCAGGCCTCTGCACTGTGCACTGTCCCTGTGTCCAACAAAACCAAGGTGAGTCAGAGACCTGAGGGCCGTTCAGACCCTACTACAAACTCACAGGATGAAAGCACGGACTGCCCAGCCCCCTCTAATGGTCCCAGGACCCAGCTCTATAAAATGAGGAAGGAGGTTAAGACTGGTTTTCAAATCAGGTTCCCTGGAGCCACTGTCGCCAGGGGCTACTGGTAACTCCAGATACAGTTGTACAGGTTGTTCACTGCACTATGGCATCCAGCTGAAGGGCTGGGTGGAAGCTGAAATCCAGTCCACCTTTCACTCACTGAGCCATGTGCCCAGGGCATCAGGGCTATGCCAGCCTGGAGGAAGGAGCACCTTCTTCTAACTGGCACAAAGGGTCATATAGACAAGTGGATCACTGGGAAGGCACTCTACTTCCTCTCTCTTACCTCATTCACACCCACACATACCAATCTCTTGCATCCTGGGGTTTCCCACTCAGCCACAGGGCCCCTCTTGGCTCTGATGGGCAGCGGCCCCCGTGTGTGCACCCGGATTCCTGAGGCACATACACAGGTGCATGCCTGTGCGCATACACACCTGTAACTTTTGGAGCAGCACCACGTCAGCGATCTTCTCCTTGTCCTGCTTCGTCTGTTTGGCCTTCCAGTACTGCTTCTGGGCCGAGTAGCGGTTCATGGGACACACCTTGAAGAGGCAGTCTGTGGTGGGGCAGGCCAAGGGAGGGAGATCAGTTCATGGAGGGCTCAGGCTACAGCCCCACCCCCCAAATTCCACCTCCACTCTCCCCACCCTCCTGCCCCACTGGGATGGAGAGGTAGTGGTAAGAAGGACCCAGAAGAAGTTGGGACAGGTGTGAAAGCAGGATCCCAGCTGGGAGGCAGACGCAGGCCCTCTTCCCCACAGGAGATTTATCAGAGGCTCTCAGGCCCGCACCCCATGCCCTGTCTGTGCCAGCTTTTGTGGACATTGGTGGCTGACAGTTCATACCTGCATCCTCCTCTGGCCCACTGCCATCTTGCCCACAGATGCCTGGGAAGTTGCATCCCTCTCCCTCCCCACCCCCAGGAGCAGCTGGCACAGGCACAGGATAGTCTGGCCTCTGGAGATGACTGTCCGCAGTGCTGGTCACTCCCCAGCTCCCTGTACGATCCGGCTGACGCTTCTATTTGGCCTGAAACCACATCCTTGCTTGGCTCTTCCCTTGCCCTGAGTCAGTGAGGTCTCCCCTGAGACCCCTCTTCAATAATTCTTCCTGTCATAGGCTCTGCTTCCAGGGAACTTGACCTAAGACCTGCCCAATCAAAATTCCAGAAACAGGTTCATTTTTACTCTTTTTCTTTTGGAAAGCAGACGAAACACTTATGATTTTCATAAGCCCCCACTCCAGAGAGGGCGTCAGATTTTTCTATTTATCAAAAGGAAGCATGAGTTGAAAAATCCTATTCTAAAGTGTGGTGGGAGGGGATCGGGGATTCTGGGTCATGGTGACGTGCTGGCCCAGGCGGACGGACCCACCTGACAACAGCACAGGCTGTCCTGTGAGGCAGTGGGTGCCCCGTCACAGGAGGGAACCACACCCTGGACAAGGCGCTGGGCTTAGGTCTCTAAGACCCCTCTCACGCTGCAGTACTGGGCCTCTCCAGCCGCTTGGAGCCCAGGACAGGGATGGCTGTGCTGGAGAGCCCCTCAAGCCCTCTCATCTACCCTCCAAAGGAAGGCTAGGTGCCTGCTCTGGTCAAAGCTGGTCATCCAGCCCCCGGCAACTAAAAGCAAAACTGGATTTTCTATCTAGCCCACGAGCAGGCAGAGGTCCCCTGGTGCCATCAGGAAGAGAGACCGAGTGAGTCAAAGACAGAGGGAAGGAAAAAATGGCAATTCTCTTCGTAGATGGAGCCGCCAAGGCCTGCTCTGCCTAGCCCACCTTGGCACCACCAGCATGAGGGGGCATCACTTCTAGAAATAAGCGCTCAGTTTGTCGGAGAGAGTATGTCTTTACAAGGATCTGCTTAGCCCTCCAGAAGAAGCTCATGTGTCACCGCCTCCCAGAAGTCCTCCTGCTTCGTCAGGCTGGGTTGGAGCTCCCAGGGCTCCCCAGGTACCCCGGTTACCACATCGATCGCACTGCCTTGTTAGAGGCCACTGGTGCCCAAGAGAAGTCAGAGAAGTGGAGCATACCAGGAATTGTTTTGGAAAATGGGAGGGTGGTTGTCCTGATAGAGGTAACAGCTGGCATTTAGTGGGCAGGACAGGGACGCTGGACACCTGCACCATAAAGACTGTCCGGCATGACTCCTGCCGAGAGTGTCCTGCCACACGTGTGCAGGTGGACAGCTGAGGACAGCACTCAGCCCAGAGTGGCCCACAGAAACACAAAGTACTTGTTGCACAGTTTTTAGCAAACACTGAATTTTTCAGGAATGCGACTCGTTTCGAAACTGAGGGAATTTGTGTTGTTCTTTGTGTTGCTCAAACTTGACCAGGAGTTTTTTGCTGTTTCAGAGAATGCATCACGCTCATGGCCGTGCCAGATGCCTGCGTTTGTGGCTGCCGTCTTCATGATTCACAGGCAAGCTCTGACTGCTTCCTTGGGTCTTCTAGTTATGCCCAACATCGACTTCTAAAACATGTATTACTATATTATAAATTGTTTTCCTTTTATGTCTCTTTTTTATCACACTTAGGGCATTAGGCTGGCCTCGCTCCCTCCCCCCAGCTCCAAGCTCAGTCAGATCCGGGCCCTGGACCCCCCATTTTATGTTACATAAATATAGACATGCATAGATTGTATTATTTTTGAATTCCACTTAATAATATTAAAGGGGGTTCTGGATCTGACAGGCTCATCTGCAGGTTGGCAGGGCCACGTGTCCTTCCCCGTGTCTCCAGCACCAGGTCAGGTCTCAGAGAATATCTGCCAGATGAACACAGGAATCTAGAAATGAGTCCCTCACGTGGATGAGGTGGGGCCTGAATCTATAGCCTAGAAGGGAGGAAAGGGATGGGGCGCTCAAGTGGAGGGAATGAAAAGAGAGTGCCGGAGGAGGCGGTGAAGTGACAGCAGCCAGTCACACTTGGGGTCAGGCAAACTGAGACAGGAGGGGGCCGGCCAGGGCCCGGAGTCTGAGTGAGCCTGGAGCCCACGGGTCTTGGCGGTCATGAGCTCCCTGGTCTCCCCACCACCCCCTCCCACTCCCAATCCAGAACAGAGAACAGAAGGAAAGACAGATGCTGCCCCAGGTCGCCCTACAGCAGAGGGGCTCAAGCCTTTCTGAACTGACTCGCCTACGAAATACATTCTCCGATCACCACTTTGTGAAACCACATGGGGACTTCTGTCCCTGGTAATAGGGGCAGGCTGTGACAGGGCAGGGCTGAGAACCGTCGTTATCATGTTTTTTGGACCAACCCAACCAGAAAACAACTAAAGCAACCAGGTTTTTCAAATGGATATTATTTTAAGACTTCTTAAAGAACTGACAAAACAGTGAAGAATTATTGGGCCCGATCAAAGGGAAGTTCGAACGAAAGATCAAAGGGAAGTTCGAGAGATACAGAAACACCCAAGCTACTTTCGCCCTGAGGATATTTGTTGATTCCAGAAAACACGGGCTTTTATTTGGATGACTCCATCAGGTGACCTGGACAGAAATCCAAGCCCAGGCCCTTGGAAGATGGGAGTCTAACAGGCGACCCTCCACTCAGGAAGCTAAGACCCCAAAGGGCTACACCCCAGGTGAAAAGAGCTCCTTCCAGCAATGAGAGCCCTGTTGGAATCCCCTGGATGGTGCAAGAAACCCGAAATTCGTGCCTGGCTTTAGGCGGTCTCGGATGGGTGGAGCCCCAGGAGTCCAGTAACAGGATATGCACACCCTCTCTGGAGGAAGGTAACTTCCTCCTGGTCCACAACGACTCATACCAAATCTTTCAATTTTTTTAAGCGTTTATTTATTTTCAAGAGAGAGAGAAACAGAGCGCACATATGGGGGAGGGGCAGAGAGAGAGAGGGACACACAGAATCCAAAGCAAGCTCCAGGCTCTGAGCTGCCAGCACAGAGCCCGACATGGGGCTCAAACCTGAGCCGAAGTTGGATGCTCAACCGACTGAGCCACCGAGGCACTCCGTACCAAATTTTTCAAATGCAATATCCAGTGTACAGTGAAAAACAACCAGGAACTCTTGGGAACTAGATGTCATGAGAGAGAACCAACCCACAAAACAGACAGTAGAAACAGACGTTGAAGAGACTTCAAATGCAGGCATCCGTAGAACAGATACACCTACCCTGCCTAAATCCACAAAAGCCTAAGGGATCCTTAGAAGGGGAAACTGTACAAAGTAACATCACAGGCTGAGAAAGAACCAGACAGAATCTCTAGAAATAAAAAAGCTTCAACAACCACACTTAAAACTCACTTAAGTATTTAACAGGGGAACAGGAGCTTAGGCAGGGCCGAAGGAAGAATTAATGAGACATTAACAACTATTACTACCACGCATTCTATCCAATTCTTTAAAGGATGGTTGAGTCCCATTGAAGGGACTTCACAGCCCACTAATGGGTCAGAGCCCATGGCTGAATGAAGCACACTGCCCCGGAGCATCCCAGGAGTGGGAGGAAGCCAGCACTGATCCCTCCCTGCTCCCAACTCTTTCATCTCTGTCTTGGAAACTGACTACCTAGAACTTGTCAAATGTGCCTTTTTCTCTCACACAGATGGTCCCTTAGAGCCTTGCCCGTAATACACGTCAGAAGATGCTTGTTGAATGAATAAATGACTTGAGTCCTCTAAAATATTTGTGGCTCACCTCTCTGCGCACCTCCATGCTTTTACAATGTTGTGCTTTCTTGCCCAGAGGCAGCCCTGTCAGAACCCCAGAAGAGGCCAGAACCCTTCTTCTCACCAAACCACAGGGCAGAAGGGCAGTGAGGAGGAAGAGTGGGATGGGAGTGGGGAGACCGGGCTCACACGGGAGCTGCAGCCTCAAAGGCCAAGAGATAAGTCTGGGTCCGGGCAGGTTTCCAACAGTAAGGGCTGCGTGTGCTGGGGGACACATGCTCGCAGCGGAGGGGGCACCACTGCCTGTGAGGCTGCAGACAAGAGGATGTTCACCTAGTAAACAAAGTCAACTGACCTTCCCTGAAACTAAGGTATGTAACACTCCAAAAGCCACTGCCACTGGGGGAGCTTTAAAAAATACAAACTCCTTTGGGGCGCCTGGGTGGCTCAGTCAGTTAGGCATCTGACTCCGGGTTTGGGCTCAGGTCATGATCTCGCGGTCTGTGAGTTCGAGCCCTGCGTCAGACTCTGCGCTGACAGTGTGGAGCCTGCTTGGGATTCTCTCTCTCCCTCTCTCTGCCCCTCCCCTGCCCATACTCTCTCTCTCTCTCTCAAAATAGTAAACATTAAAACAAAATTTTTTAAATACAAACTCCCAGGTCCCCTGTAGATTCAGCAGGTTGGGGTGAGGCCTGGGGATATGCATTTGTAAAGGCACCCCAACCCCAAATAGTCCTCCTGTTCCCACCAGGTTGAAAAGCACCAGTGCAGACGACTCGAGATGCGAACACAGCACAGGGAATAAAGTTCTACAGTCACAATAACATCTAAGCCTTGTGTAAATCACGTAAACATCTGCTTTTAATTCTTGTCAACGTTTAGACTCAACCTGTCGAACAAAACACAGAAGACTCCATGGGTGTGTACAGAAGAGAAGGCAAGGTCGTTCAGCCTTGATGTAAAACTGAAAGTGAGCCTGGCAGAGGAGGGAGGGGGCGGGGGGCAGCGCTGGGGTTGCTGGTGGCCGAGAAATGAAGGCGGACCCATGATCATCAGGTTTATGAAGGTGACAGTGGAGAATCGCAACAGGCTACCCTCAGGAGGATAGGGCAGAGGAAGTGGACGAGTGGCCCAGGGGAGCTAAATTCTCCTAGAATAAGCAAAACATTGAAAGACCTGGGAGCGACAGGGGAAACATCGAAGAGTTCAAAGGGACTGCCTTCCGAAGTGGCTGAGGAGGCATAACATGGTACAACCCAGTGGGGGGCAGCTGGCAGACTAGCAGCCCAGATGCCCCTGCCCCCGACTCAGCAGCCTCGCCACTGGTCCAGCCTTCAAAGAGCACACCTGCGTTTGCACAAAATGACAAGAGACAGGGGTCTTCGCTGCAGCACTGGCGGGAAAGCTGGAGATTAGGGATAGCCCAAGTGTCCATCGGAGGGGACTGGTTAAATACTTCCCAACAGAGCCGCATAATGGAATGCTCTGCAGGTGTAAGAGACAGAGGTCAGAACTTCGGACACACGCTACACGCCACACGTGCGTAAACCGTGAGGCCATTATGCTAAGTGAAAGAAGCCAGTCACAAAAGGACAAATACTGGGTAATTCCGCTCATGTGGGTACTTCGAACAGTCAAATTTACAGAGTTGGAAAGCAGCACTGTGGCGGGGTGGGGGGGGGGTGGCAGTGGCGGTGGAGAACGGCTGGTGGTGGTGATTATTTAACAGGTTAGACTTTCAGTGTTCTGGGAAGAAAAGAGTTCTGAGGCCGGAAGGTGGTGATGGCTGTATAACAGTGAGAATGTGCTTAATGACACTTAACTGTACACTTAAAAATGGCTAAAGATGGGGAACTTTATGCTATGGATCTTTACCACGATGTAAAAATAAATACTTTTTTTAACGTTTAAAACTATGTAAGTAGGGGCGCCTGGGTGGCTCAGTCGGTTAAGCGGCCGACTTCGACTCAGGTCATGATCTCGCAGTCCGTGAGTTCGAGCCCCGCGTCGGGCTCTGTGCTGACAGCTCAGAGCCTGGAGCTGGTTTCAGATTCTGTGTCTCCCTCTCTCTGACCCTCCCCCGTTCATGCTCTGTCTCTCTGTCTCAAAAATAAATAAATAAACGTTAAAAAAGATTTTTTTTTAAATATGTAAGTAGTAGAAACACTATTTTCACACAGTTGTGGAGGATACAGAACAAAAATGAGTTGGTTTTTGTTTTGTTTGTTTCTTTTGAGAGTGTGTGTGGGGGCACGTGTGCACGCGCGCGCGCGCACTCGCAAGCACAAGTGGGGGAGGGGCAGAGAGAGCATGAGAAAGAATCTTCAGCAGGCTCTACGCCTAGCTCGGAGCCCGACACAGGGCTCGATCTCACAGCCCTGGGATCAGGAGCGATCTGAGCCAAAATCAAAATTCAGACACTCAACCGAGTCACCCAGGCACCCAAAAATGAGTTTCTAAGTGGAAGAAAAAAACAGAGACATTTCAAGGTTTCTACATACTAATATGAAAAGGTCCCCAGTAGGATCCATAGTAAGATTTATAAAGTAAAAACAAAAAAAACAGAATAGTGTATACAGAATGCTACCTTTATGTAAGAAAAGGGGGGAAATCCGAAGAGTGTATATGTTTGTATTTGACAAAGGAACCCTGGAGGATGCATAAGGAGCTCAGGAAAGTGGTCCCCTGAAGGGACCACAGTAGAGGAGCGAAGCAGGGGGAGAAGGCGGGTGGGAGCAGACTCTCTATGCCTATTTGTACAATGTTTTGATGTTTTCATATATGAATAAATTTCCTAGTCTGTTTTTCTATACCGTTGCCCCCAGAAAAGGGGGCAGAAGGTGAGTGAGGGTGAGGTGGGGGGGCAATGTTGCTTTCATCTTGAACCTGGAGCCTGTATTCGCATTACTTTTATAAAATGGGGGGGGGGAGGGAATAAGAACAAAATTTTAAGTGGCCAATAAACATATGAAAAGATGCTCCATCTCATTGGTAGTCAGAGGAACGCAAATTAAAACCGCAGTGAGATGCCATTTCACACCCAGCAGGCTGGAAGAAATTTAGTGGGACAGAACCAAGTGCAGCGAGAGGGGGGGTGGAAGCAGGGGGGGACGCACCCATAGTCTGGGGGGAGGGGTGTGAGCATGCACAGCCCTGCAGGAAGGCTCAGAAGAGCTCCCTTGCACCAGGTGTCCCCCACCTCGGGACACACCCAAGACACTGCTGCACATGAGCCCCAGGAGACGGGTATGGCAGTGCCCGCCGCAGCATGGCCGGCAGCTGCCAAAAGCCGGAAATGAGCTAAATGTCCATCAACAGGAGAACCGATAAGTGGATTGCAGTTTATTCACCCGATGGAATATTACATAGCAATTAACCAGATGAACTAAAGCCAAATGTGTCAACATGGAGAAACCTCAAAAACCATGCTGAATTAAAAATGTGCGGAAAGATTTTAATACGCGGGGTTATAAAGATGGGAAATCGTACCCTGTATCGTTCATGAATACAGCCCTACATATTAATAGCAAAAGTATAAAAACAGGCTCCTGAATGGTACACACCAATTTCTGATGAGTGTTTGCCTCTGGAGAGAGAGGGAGGAGAAAGGGATCAGGGGAAAAACCCAAAGGGCTTCAGCTACAGGCATAAGATGCTTTAAAAATGACAAAGTCTGAAATAAACGTGGCAAGAAGGATCTGACAGAGCTCTCTTGACTTTTGTGTAGAGTTGAAATATGTCTTAATAATAACAAAAATAACAATAAACTGGGCTTGGAAGGTGGGACAGGGAGAGCAGAGGCATAGCCTTGGGGGAGGTGGGGGGCCCCCAGCTATATAAGCACGGGGAGGTCACTTCATCAGCCTCTCCCCGGCATGGGCTCCCCCCAGTCTGGGTGGGTAAGTGGGTAAGTGGCCACTACATACATTCCTGGGGTTGCCATAGCTACGTATGTGGGCTCTGAGCTTCCCTAAGGTAGACTGGGAGACAAGAGCTCCCCAAGCCCTGTACCGGGTCTCCCCGTGCCCCCAAGTGGAAATGGAGATAGAAAAAGGGCTCACAGGAGAGAATTGCTCAGACCCCAGGCCCAGTCAGCAGTGTGAGACTCAGAGCAGCCATAACCCCAAGACCCCTATGGCAAAGCAAAGGTCAGGGAGGGTGGGCTGGCATGGGGTGCCCTACACATTGGGGCACCAGCAACCTGGGCCTCCCAGGGCCCTGCAGAGTCTGGAAAGAATTCCCAGAACGTGTTAGGGCTTGGAATGGCCTCAGAAGATGGCTAGAGCTGAAACCACAAACAAGAAGCCTATCAGGGACTGGTGGAGGCTGGTCGGGAGCTTCACTGGGCTTTGCCAGCCCGGCCTGGAGGCCTCCAGGGTCAGCATGTGAGGATAACCAAGCTTTTGGGGGAGAGAGGGAGAAACCAGAGTTCCCAGCAACGGTTGGGCCCACCCAGGATGCTGTGACTGCACTTGTGGGGCCTCAGGAAACGGCCATCTCTGATGACATCTAGCCAACTTCTAACATGCCTGCCATGGCCCCCACACCCTTGCTGGGGACCTCCTTCCAGTGCCTTACAGGGTGTTTACAGGAGGGATGTGGAACCATGAGAACTAGGACTCCCAGGTTTGAGGCCAAGCTATGCTTTCCTCTTCTCTGGGCGTTAGTCTCAAAACTGAAGTAGTGGGAGGCCATGTCTCTTGTCCAAGTTCTCACACTCCCAACTACCTGCCAGCTATGGGGTGCACAGAGACCTGGTTCTGTCCCAAAGGTCGGCTCTTCTCAGGTTCAAATGGGGCCACAGGGAGTTCAGAGGGGCCTCTGCCTGCCTCATCAAGATACCCCGGGCCAGGACCTGGGGCAGAGAGGGCACGGAAGAAGCTGGAGGCCGAGTCCCCCCTTCCCCCTCTCTGAGCTGGCTGGGCGCAGTGAGGCCACAGGGACCACAGGGCAACCCCCAGATCTTGGGGAGGGCCCCACTCACAGGCTTTGGGAAAACGGAGAGGAAAAGAAAGGAGGGAGTAGTAGTAGAGGAAAAGAAAGCAGGGAGTTTTTTTGTTGCCAAAAATTGGCCCCAGACTCTGTCCACTGGAACTCTAGAGCAAATCTTCCTCGGCCACACCCACCTGCCTGCCACCACCTGTCACACCACAAAGCTGACTGCGCACACCTTCCCTTTTTGTTTCAGTGCCCTCCCTGCCCTGGCATAGCCCACCCTGGGGACCCTCACCCTTACTAACTTCCTCCCAAGAATTTACCTAAATCCCCCAGCTAGAGTAGAAATCTGCCCCTCCATGAGCCGCTCCAAAGCTCTCCTACTTCTGGCTCCAGGAAAGGCCCAGGCTCCATCACTACCCACTCTCAACCTTCAGGACCCAGGGGCAGGCATGGTCAGAGCTGGGCCTCCAAGCAGGGGGCCCGCACCAGCACCCTGAAACCCCCAAAGCCCAGGCTCAATGCTTTCGAGGTTGGGTTCAACCTAAGGACTTTGGACGGGTCACAGCAATGGGAGCAGCCAGGCCTGAGAGAGGCAGCAGGAGCGGAAGGAAGCCTGAGGAGGGGCTGATGCCTGCATTTATTCTTCAGATGTGTACCAGGCACGCACTATGTGGCAGACGCTGCAGCCAGAACAGAGAACAAAACAACCAGAGATCCCTGCCCTGGCGGAGCTGACATTCTAGCTCCACAGACGATAAACACATAACTAGAATGCAGGGGGCATGTCAGATTCACGCTGTAGAGAAAAGGAAAGCAGGGAAGGGAGATGAGGGGTGCAATTTGATACTGGGTGGTCAACGAATGCCCCACCAAGGATATGAGACCTGAAGCACAAGCCAGGTGAATATGCAGAGTAAGAACCTTCCAGGCAGAGGAACAGCAAGTACAAAGGTACGGGGCGGGGGGGGGGGGGGTTGCTTGGCTGATAAATATGAGGAACAGCAGGGAGGCGGTGTGGCTGGAGGGAATGAGAGGGGGGCAAGGGGTGGGGGATGAGGTGAGAGAGGCAGCGGGCAGAGTCTACGGTGGTGAGGAATGTCCAGTGCCAGAGGCAGTTCCCACATACCAGGGCACGTCCTGGCCTAAGACCCCCAGACTCAGCCCCCACTCAGAGGCCCCCAGTACAAGCAGAAGCAGAACAACAGGTGTGGGGCCCTTCTTCCAGCTGGGAGGGCCCCCCTCTATCTCCTCCACCTTTCAATGGATGGGCAAGGCCCGGGCAGACGGTCAAGGATGCCGCAGGATTATCTTAAACCCCGCTCGTCTCCCAGCATCCCCCTCAAGCACAATCCCAGCTAATCTCTCCCCAGAGGAGCAGCCACGTGGGCAGACCAGGCGGCAGCAGCCCGGCGTGTTCCTACCTGCTCCCACCCTGCCCACCACACCCAGGATCTGTCTGATTGTCGGTCTCAGCCTCACAGGTAATCACAACAATAACACTTTACCCTGGCTGGGCACGGTGACAGCAGGGTGTCATTTCATTCTCTCAGCGCCCTTGGGCCTGTGGGGCGGGCCTGAGGAGCCCACTGACCACGGAGGACACAGAGGTCCCGAGAGCAAAGGCCCTTGCCAAGGTCACTCAGCAGAGCGAGGTCTGGGCTCCACAAGCTCCCCTCGGGCGGGAGTCCTCCACAAGGCCCGGGCCTGGGGACACCGCCAGGGTCAGGAGCAGGGACCCAGAGATCACTGACTCCAATCCCCTCACCACGCGGATAAGGAGACTGCGTGCGGCACCCGGAAGGGCTCTCACCCTGGGCCTCCTAAAGCCGGGGGAAATTCTCTTCCCCTCCCCTGCTCCCTCAGAAAATGCCCAGTCATGCAAACAAAGAAGGCCTTGTGGCCGGTGGGGAGTTCGGGGAGAACGGCTCCCAGCCAGATGTGGGTGTGCCCCTGAGAAGCGGGGTGTGGCCCCCCGGAAACGAAGGCAGAGGCTGTCTGCGCCGAGGTAGCAGCAGCACAGCCTGATGGGGGTTCCGCAGAGAGTAGTAGGAGGGCTGCAGGGCAGCTCCTGGACTAACCCGGCCCGTTGGGGCTGGATGGAGTTGAGTGAGTTCTGTCCCAGGGCCAAGACTCAGCAGCCTGGGAGGGAGGCTGGCGGCGAGAGCGGAGGTCTTACCTCGGAACTTCTTAGGGGGGTTGTCCAGGTCCCCTGCCGCGGGCTCCACCACACAGCGGTCATCCACCAACCTGAGGGACAAGGCAGCTCCATCAGCGGGACAGAAGAGACCATCTCCCCAGGCGTGCCTCCCTCAGGGCAGGGGATTCCAGGGCACTGGGGAGACCTCCAAAAAAACCTCTCCATCGCTGTCAACCGCCCCCCCCCCCACCATCAAGTCTTTCCCTTTCCTGGCACCGCTGTTAAAAGGCAAGGTCTTTTGGGGTGGGGATGGGGGGACCCCAGAAGAAGCACAGAGACACATCCAGCTCCCCGACCCTCCCACCCCCCACCCCTCACTTCACGGGGCTAGAGCTGTCTTGTAGGGGGTCTGTCTCCAGTCTGGGCTGTTGCACACTGCAGATATAAATCCTATGAAAGCCCTGAGTGAGACACTGCTGCCCAGACCTAAGGGACACTGGGCAGTGTAGGAAGGCAAGGGAAAAGGACCAACAGAGACACAAAGTCAGAGAAACTCAGAGAGGGAGGAAGGGAGAGACAGAGAGAGCAGAGCAGAAAAGATAGAGTCAGAAAAATAAGCAGGATACAAACAGAGACAGAGAGAGACTAGAGACAGATGGACAAATGGGAAAAGCTTATGAGACACCAAACTAGGAGGACCATCCTTTGGTCTCAAAGACAGGACAATGAACCTTGCACCTTCTCAACCTCAGTCAGGCCCCATTCCATACCCTCCCTTTTGGCCTATCCTGGGGCCTAAAATCTCTTAAGCCACAGCTGTGATTAATCCGGAATCTCTGGAGGACATCCATCCACCCACTTACTCATCCATCCATCTACCCACCCACTCATCTATCCATCTACCCATCCATCCAACTACCCACTCATCCATCCATCTATCCATCCATCCATCCATCCATCCATCTACCCACCCACTCATCTATCCATCTACCCATCCATCCAACTACCCACTCATCCATCCATCCATCTATCCATCCATCCATCCATCCATCCATCCATCCATCCATCCATCTACCCACACACTCATCTATCCATCTACCCATCCATCCAACTACCCACTCATCCACCCATCCATCTATCCATCCATCCATCTACCCACCCACTCATCTATCCATCTACCCATCCATCCAACTACCCACTCATCCATCCATCCATCCGTCCATCCATCCATCCATCCACCCACCCACTCATCTGTCCATCTACCCATCCATCCAACTACCCACTCATCCATCCATCCATCCATCCATCCATCCATCCATCCATCCACCCACCCTCTCATCCATCCAACTACCCACTCATCCATCCATCCACCCATCCATCCATCCATCCATCCATCTACCCACCCACTCATCTATCCATCTACCCATCCATCCAACTACCCACTTATACATCCATCCATCCATCCATCCATCCACCCACCTGTTCCTACATTTAAAATTATTCAATGCCATCCTAGCCTCTAGGATAAAGTGATGATGATGATCCATCATTTCAGAAGCCAGATCTTATCTCAGCATTTCACAACTGTTACCTCTGAATTCTCACCAACTTCCCCACAAGGGGCTATTCATTAACTCCATTTTACAGAGGAGGAAACTGAGTTTGAATGCAAAATAATTTGCCTGAAGTCACAGAGTTGATTCCAAAACCTCCTTCTCCTCCCCTCCTTAGGTTGGCTAACAAGGCCTTTTGTGGACTGACTCCACCCACTCCCTATCTGGCCTCACAACTTCTGTTCCAACCATGCTAAACCTCCAGTTGATCCCAAGGTCCCTGGAGCTCTCATCTCTACATAGGTGGTCCTGGAAGCCTGCAATGCCCTTCATGCCCAGCCCTCCCTGGCTCCCCACCAAGACCCAGGCCTAGCAGACCTCATTTATTCTTCCACCCTCGGCCCCTCTCTCTACTCTGTGAAACCTTCCTTGGCCAGCGCCCTCCCTCCCCCTGGGCCTCCTTCCCCCGTGTTCCCACAGCACCTGGTCCCGGTCTCTCCTGCTGCCATGCCTCTTCCTACTGCAGCTGGTTGCCGTGTCTACACTACGGGTTCCTTGAGGACAGGACCCCAGTTTTTCCTTTGGCATCACCAGCACTTTGCACAGTGTGATCCATAAGAATAATAAAAGCAAGCAGGATTTTGTTTCTAATGTTTTCATATGTTATTTAATTTTCTAAATCTGCTTTATTATTATTTCCATTTGGTGGGCCGAGAAGCCAGAGCACAGAGAGGTAAACAATCTGGCCAGGAACATAGCAGCCAGCAAGCAGAAGGGCCGAGCTTTGAAGCCAGGCCGCTCAGTGTCAGAGTGGATGCTGTGCAGGACCTCACCATGATGGGGAGGGGAGAAGGCAGCTTGCTCTGTGAGGACCCCTTGGTCTTCTTCCCTCTCCCTAGCTCCCAGACTGGCTCGGGGCTTGGCCCTCTTTCCTCTTCCATCTGCACGCACGCCCTTGGGCATCTCGGCCACATTCGTGGGCTCCAAAGACCACTTAGACACTCACCAATGACTCCCATATCCACCTCGCCCCCAAACTCCAGATCGCGGCTCTAACTGCCCACCCAACACCTCCACTTGGATGCCCATAGCACCTCACACTCAGCATGTTCAAAACTGAGCTCCTGGTCTGCCACCTGAACGTGCTCCTCTTAAAGTCCTCCCCATCTCAGTTGATGGCAACTCCGTCCTTCTGATTGGTTGGGCCAAAAACCTTGGACCAATCTCTGGCTCCTCTTCTACCCACGCTCACACCCAATCTGTGAGGAAACCTTGTGGGCTCCATCTTTAAGATACGTGCAGACTATGACCTCTTCTCATCACTGCCACCACCACCTGACCCAAACCACCACCCGCAGTCATCTGGATGTGGAACTGCGTCCTCACTGATCTCCTGATGTCCCCCCTTAACCCCCTAATTCCTGTTCCCCACACAGCACACACACCTTTACTTGAGAAGGTGAGTCAAATCAGGGCAGTCCTCTGCTCAGAATCCTCCGGAACTACCCATCTCGGAGTAAAAGCCTAGAATTCACACGGGCCTAAACCCACATGACCCAGCCCTCACCTCTCTGACCTCATCTCCTCCCCCTGCCCCTTGCCCACTCTGCTCCAGCCCACGGCCCTCCTCCAGGCTCCTCAAACTTTCCAGGAGATTTGGCACTGGCTCTTTTGTCTGCCCCCAGATGACACCCTCCTGGCTCCCTCCCTCACCTCCTTCAGATGGCGGCTCAAATGACCCATTCCCCTGAACACCCTTCCTCCCTCCCTCCCTATTCTTTTTAAAACTGGAAATTGCTGTTTCTCACACCCGTTATGCACCTCCCTGCCTCACTGTTCCCATAGTACTTCTCACCACCTGGCCTGCTCTATATTTTACTTATTTATTTTGGTCACAACCCCCCCCTCACTTGGAATGGAAGATCCATGAAGACAGGGATGTGTCTGTTTTGCTTCCTGCTGTATCCCCAGAATCTAGACCACTGCCGGGCACAGGGCAGGCACACATGGACTATATAGTGAGCGAATTAATTCGTTTCACTAGCTGTAAGGGAAAGTATACAAGAAGCAAAAGATAAGGTCCCTGCCTCAGGGAGTTTAAACTCTCATTGGGAAGACAAATCACATACTCAGAGGAGTTAATGATATAAAGAATATGTATGAGTGCCAACTGGTGGTACCAACTGTGGATTTTGTCCAAATTCAGGGAAGGAACAGGTCAGAGCTTGGCCAATCAGAGGTGTGAAAGAAGAGGCAGGAACTGTACAGAGCCTTGAATAATTCATAGAATTTCCTGTAAGACATTAGTGAATCAGATTAGCTGGTTGCCTCTTAGCAAAGCCCTGAAGGAGGGGGACACAGGATGGATATGTTTTGATGGGGGAGGGGAGGAAGCACTGGCCAGGACTGGGGGCCTGGCACTACCAGGGGGTGCCGGACAGCCATAGGGCGTCGTAGAAGTCAGTGTGGCTGAGGAGAGGCTGGGGTAGCCCCCAACGGCCCCGATCTTGTCCAGCGCTCAAGGCATTGGGGTGGTCCCCTCCTCAGAGATTCTGTCTGAGGAAAGTCCACCCTCACCCTGACCCCACCATGACTCCCCTGGGGACTCCTTGTCTGGGCCACACGTGCAGGAAAAACACATGTAAATTCGGATGCCTGGCGTGCTTTTCCTAATCCCCCCGGCACAAATCTGCCCTGTCATTACGCGGATGTCCTTCTGTCCCCACCCACTCTGGCACAGCTTCTGAAGCCCTGATATCTCCAACTCAGCCCCTCCCCAGTGCCCCACGGAGTGCGGGAGTGCAGGCTAAAAACACATAGGGAAAGGGAGGGATTGATCAGGAGGGGAGCATGGCCTCCAGGAGGAGAACTTCAACAAGATTGGGAAGGAAAACATCCTCCACCTGCAGCTGAGAGAGGGCAGGAACGGTCTGTAGGAGGGACCAGAGCAGAGAGGCAAGCCATGTGGGAGGATTAAAGAGGCAGGGGTGTTCCCGGGAGGTATCAAGAAAACAAGGTCAGTAGATGGGACTTTCAGAGGTTCCTCCTGGCTCTCACATTCCACCCCCTCCGTCCTCAAAGTGTGGGTCCGGAGCAGCAAAATCAACATCGCCTGGGAACGCTGGGCTACATTCCGACCCCTCCCCAGGAACAACTAAGGGATGGCACCTTGCCCTACTCAGCATTTTATTTCCCATCTGATGCACAGGGGAGCTCCCCGCCTAGCCTGTAAGCAAAGCAGCTGTCAGCAGAATGTTTAGCGTCTCCAATGTCCCCAAGCGCCCCCGCGAAAGCCTCCTTCCATTCCTCTGCGTGTACTCATTAAGACTGAGGCAACCCCTGAACAGGCTATCAGTCGGGAGGGGCGGGAGGGGTGCCTCGAGAAACCATTAACAGATTAAGCAGGAAAGTCCTTATCAGATGGGCTGCAGGTAGACCTGAGGCCAGAAGGAGGCCCGAGGGCCGAGACCCACGACAGGTAAGTTCTGATGGAAGGGGCGCCTCAGGGGGCAGATCGGGCGGGGGCGCCGGCCAGACGGTGGTCGCGAGCGCCCCTCCAGCCCCTCCCCCGGAACCCGCCTACCCGGCGTCTGCAGTGCGCTCCCGGCGCCCCGCCCCCGCCGCCAGGCCCCGCCCCTTCCCCACCGCCCGGCGAAACTCGCCGCCCCACGTGCGGCCGTCACCCGGCCGCGCCGCCTCGCCCGGGCCTGCCTCCGACTGCAGGCGCGCGCGGGGGCGGGAGGGTGACGTGCGCTGCGTCCGCGCTTTCCTCCCTTGCGCTGCCCGGCTGCCCCCGCGGCGGCCCCGGACCCCTCCCCAGCCGGTGGCACCCACGTCCGGGAGCCGTACCCCCGCACTCTCCTCATGGGGGGAATCTGCGTTGATTAAAGGAGCCGGACACCGATCACAGGTGCGCGGCTTCGCGTGCGCACCTGGCGCTGTAAGGAGAGCCCAGCTCTCCAGAGGGAGGTGGCGGCGGCGTCGCTTCACCCCACCCCTGACCTCTCCCGAGCGCGTCTCCGTCTCCGTCTCCGCCTGAGGTCCCGGGAAGGGTTGACTCCCACCCTCCGCCAGCCCGCTGATCTCATCGTCCCACCTCCAGGCGTTTGCACACCAGAATCCCTGTCCCTGTCAGAGTCCTGCCAAGCCCTGCCATTTTCAAGGCTGTGCTTAGACTCCTGCAGAGTTCCCTGCCCATTCCCACCACATCGCTCCTCATCTAAAAGCAGGTGACACCCCAGCCACGACCACGTTAGAAAAACTAGTTTTCCAGTGTGCGGAACAGGTTGTAAATTGTTGTATATTTTATATCCAATACCTAATTCTGTTCTTACCACAGTCCAGTGTGTGGTTCAAGGAGTGAAATTAAACACCACCATCACCCTACCCCCTCCGGTCACACACACACACAGCTGGTCAGTTGGTGGCACATGTACAACCGAGGTCTCCATGGGTTCAACAAAACCTTACAGAGAAGCCATTAGGTGCTGGGTGTCATCTCTACCATCAGGAAGCTCATACCCAACATGCTGAGTGACCTGAAGACAGGAGTCATGTCCTAGACCCCTGCATCTCCCCACCTCAGGGCCAGCCCAGAGGACACTCAGCAGCCCTGAAGACAGTCCCTACTGTGAGCCTTCCATCCGCTGGGAGGCACAAAGCCAGTTTGAGCCTGCACCATGCAGGGCCCAACAGGGCATCCACGAAGTGGGCACAGAGAGATGAGCGCAAGTGGGGAGGGGTCTGGCCGGAGGCCTGTATTCAGGGCTGCCCTGGACCCCCTGAAGAAGAGATGGTTGAAAACTCTGCTCTACACAGTTGTGGCGGAGGTTGCTGTCCCTGAAATGTCCATGGGGTCTGCACCCCCAGACCTCAGTCTAAGGGAAGAGAGGAAGGCAAATGCATCCGGGGACCAGAGTGGCCCCATTCTGCCCTGGCTGGACTTTGAGATCCAGGTGGGAGTCATAGAAAAGGCAGTGGGGCGGGTCAATGCTGTCTGGAAAGATTAGATAAGGAGGAGGAAGAAAGGACCTAGAAGTGGGTCGGGTGACGATCAGAAGAGCCTGAATCAAAACCTGCACCTACCAACATGGCCACTATCACAGAAGCCACAGGAGGGGGAAATCATAGACTGGGAAATGCCTGAGGGACTCTAGTCAGCCCCTCCCAATCTGGCCTGGAAACTGAGGCATGGAGGGGAAACTGAGCAGCAGGTCACACGACAAGTTAAAGGAACAGCCAGTTCCAGACCCCAGATCTCTGACTCCCAGACCAGGGCACTGGCCACCACCCCAAAAATCTAGGCCAGATCCATGGAAGGCCTCTCCCAATGCAGGCCCTGTTGGAATACTGGGATTGGCTGGTGGTGGATAAGGGCCTTAGAATCCCTTTTTCCAAATACCCAAAGTCCCACCCACTAGGTGGGGGTGGGGAGGAATGTTGGAAGAGGAAACCAGGTTCACTGGCTGGGATGGATCTCTGGCTCGGATCTCTGGCTCATCGGAGAAAAGAAATTCATTTCTGCATCCCTACAAAAAGATCCATTTACTTCACCTCTACATATCTTTCTTTATGAAGGATCCACCATGTATCACCAGAGAGCCCAGTATATGGAACTTAAAACAAGCATGAATCAGTAAATGTTTGTTGAATGACTTAATGCAGTCTGATGAAGGCTAAGAGATAGACTCCCTGGAACTAAGGGCAGGCAAGGTAGGCTTCCTCTTCAGAGAGCGTAAGTCTAAAAAGGACAGTAAGCCACACACTCAGTGAACTCCAAGAATATTTCCAGAGATAATGGAGGTGGTAAAAATGACTAAATTTGGTCCAATAGAAATAAAGAGCAGGGCACTTGGGTGGCTCATTCAGTTGTGTCCAACTTTGGCTCAGGTCATGATCTTACAGTCTGTGAGTTCCAGCCCCGCATCGGGCTCTCCGCTATCATCGCGGAGTCTGCTTTGGGGCCTCTTTCCCCCTCTCTCTCTGCCCCTCCCCTGCTCGCTCTCTCTCTCTCTCTCTCTCTCTCTCTCAAAAATAAATAAACACTTTAAAAACAAAAGAAAGAAAGAAAGAACGATCCCGGGCTAATGTGCAAGCCTTCAGGGCGCTGCCTCTGCCCACAGGCCTGGGTTTTTGGCTTTCAGGATTGGTAGACTCTGGTAAGTCCCAGGGTCTCAACAATGCTGCTCGGTACACAGGGGGATGTATCTGTTAGGCTAAGAAGAGGGACGGAGAGCTGGAGAGACAAGAGGGAAAGCTGAGACGAGACAGAAAAGTTTAAACAGGGGCTGCCCTGCTGGTCGGACTTCACCTCACCCACTGGCCTTGCCGGCCCAAGCCTTTCTCCTGCTCTGCATAACCCGGAACTGGACTTGTCCTGTCCTGCTTGACATAGTAACTGAGGCCTTAGGATTCAGGCCCTGAGGCCTGGCCTGCCTGGCTCCAGACTGCCGCAGAGCTCTCTGGGAAACAGAGCCGCAAAATCCAGAAAGTGAGACAGTCTATAGCATAACCCACCCTGTCTTGTCAGGAACTCGGTGTCATCGTGGGAAAGAAAGAGGTGGGGGCATAAGAATCAGATGTAACATGTAGACCTTGATTGGATCCTGAATTAAAGAAACCAGTGGTCAAAGACAGACTGAGGACAATGGGGCACATCTGACTACCGACTGGGCATTGGATGCTATTAGGAAATTATTGAAGGGTGTGGTAACAGTACTATGGTTACACAGGAACATACCCTTATTTCTTAGAGATGTGTAATGAAGTATTTAGAGGTGAAAACATGCAATTATGTAATTTACCATAAAATACTTCAGCAAAAAATAGATGCAGCATATATGGCAAAATGTGGGCAATTATCGTCTAAGTAACGGGCATATGGGTATTCTAAATGGTTCTTTTTACTTTTTTTGAATTATATGTATGCCTCTGGCTGGAGGTGAAGGACCAAAGTGACAGCCTAAGTGAAGGCCAGGGCCACCCACTGTAAAAGCTCTGTAAAGTCTCCCCGTTGCCAGCAGCAGCAGCATCTCTGAGACACTGACTGAATTCTGCCTTCCATGACCTAGATCATTCCCGTCACCGGTTTCTAGACTCCCAGCCTGGAGAGGACAGCTCTCCTACAGGCTGGGGGAAGCGGGTGACGGCTGGCTGGCTGAGTAATGGGAGGGATTTGCGAACCAAATATACTGCCCCAGCACCTGCAGCTGCCCCCAGGGCTGAGGTTCATGTTCACTGCCTCTTCTGGCTCTGCCCACCTGATAGCCAAAAAAATACCTACGTTTACACACCACTGTGATCACTGTGCTCCTCTGCTCTGTCCCCTGAGGAGTCCCTCCTGCCTGTCTCCCCAGGTGGAAACCCCTCTGCAGGGTGTCCCCACCCAGCCCCAGCCCCATCCCCCACCCACACCCTGGGCTCACTGTGTAGTCAAGGCCTAGCCTCGTCTCTGTGCCCACAGTCTCCAGTGTGAAAGGCCCCTGCTACGTGAACCAGGGCAAGTCCTTTAGCCTTGCTAAACCAGGGGCCTTCGTGCAGGGAACTGTGACTGCAGGGGCTCTGTGCTGGGTACCACTGCCAGCATGACCAGCATGACACATTCAGGGGGACTCGGAACTCACACTCAGAGGCCTGAGGTGAACTTCCTGGAGGTCTGGGTTCTGCCCACCTCCCCTCTCCCAGACCTCCTTCCCTCCTCTCTCACAGCCCCCACTTCCAGGGAGGAGCCCCCCAGCTCCACATGGGGTGTTAGCATGGACAACAGGCCCGGGGTGGACTGCAGGGGCTCCATATGCGGGCCCAGGGGCAGTCGAAACCCAGAAACTTCCCCCTGAGCTGAGAGCAGAGCGCTGGTGTGGCCTCACCCTAAAATCCAGCACATCACCCCACCCCCAACCCAAGCCACTGCCCCACCCACCCCATAGCCCCACTGGGCCAAGTCGGGAGGGGATGCAGGGTCAGGAATGTAGGGCAGGGCAGAGCGTGAGCAAGTGTCTACAGCAGGATTCTTTAAGGCCGAGAGTTGGATGCAGCCTGGGTCCCTGGCGTCCCCGCCCCCACCTCCACGTGGAACCCTGGATTCTGCCCTCAGGCAACCCCCACACAGCCCCTCTCTCCAGTTCACCCCTCCTCTCTCCATCACGGTCATCACGCCCAACTCTGAGGGTGGAAGCTGGTCTTTCTCCCCACACCCCCTAGTACAGCACCCCCAAACTTAGGACATGAAGGGGGGATAGAGCCCCTGAGGCACAGGGTCACCTTCTCAGTACCTCTACCACCAGAGAAACAGGCAGAGTTTTGAGAGAGCCTGTGATGTAAAGATGTGCTTTTTCTTTGATCTCAGAATTCCACTTCTGGGAATTTAGCCTGAGAGGAAAACCGGACAAGTGTTAGGGCATGTATGGACTAGGATGTTCAGTGCGGATTGTTTATAAGGGCAAAACTTTAGAAACAACCTGAATGCCCGATACTAGAGTTGCTTGAATAAATGAGGATACATCTTACCGAGGGACACTATGCAGCTATAACAATGGCGTGTGGGCATAAGAAAATACAGCTTGGGGCGCCTGGGTGGCTCAGGCGGTTAGGCGGCCGACTTCAGCTCAGGTCATGATCTCGCGGTCCGTGAGTTCTAGCCCCGCGTCGGGCTCTGTGCTGACAGCTCAGAGCCTGGAGCCTGCTTCATATTCTGTGTCTCCCTCTCTCTGACCCTCCCCTGTTCGTGCTCTGTCTCTCCCTGTCTCAAAAATAAATAAACGTTAAAAAAAAAAAATAAATAAATAAATAAATACAGCTTAACATACCCACCCCCCTTTATGACAGGATACAAAGCCATATGTGCGGTTTGACATCATTTTGTAACTGTTTATTTGTGTAAATAAAAGGCTTGAAGATTCACATGCAGAATGTTAACATAAGTCACAGTGGTATCACAGATCATTTTTTTGAGTTTTTCCAGTTTTCTCTGTAGAACATATATATATTTTTTTAATTTAAATTTATTTATTTATTTTTGAGAGACAGAGGGAGACAGAGCACAAGCAGGGGAGGGACAGAGAGAGGAGACACAGAATCTGAAGCAGACTCCAGGCTCTGGGTTATCAGCACAGAGCCTGACGTGGGGCTCGAATTCACAAACTGTGAGATCATGACCTGAGCTGAAGTCAGACGCTTAACCGACTGAGCCACCCAGGTGCCCCATATATTATTTTTTTAACAAAAATATGTATTTTCAAAAAACGAGTTGCATGAATTAGCCTAGCTGAGGCCCAGACCCTGCCCTGTGCCCCAGGGCATCTCCAGGTGAAAGGAGTCCGGCATCTCCAGTGAAATCACAATTAAATGAAAGCCAAACGCAGGTCTGAAATCTGCTCCAGGAATGTAGTCTGCACGGGAGGGGCAGTGCCCTCCCCCCTGGAATTACATGTGTCTCAGAGACTTAAGGCTCAAAGGGCCCTTATAGACCATCTCACCCAGCTCCCCATTGTATAGACTGGAACAGGCTGGAACTCTATCGTGGTTACTACTGACTCCCCAGTGACTAGAACAGTGCCTGGCACATAGTAGGTGCTCAATAAAGGTTTGTTAAATGGCTTAAAGAAGTCTGATGAAGGCGAAGAGATGGGTCCTCTGGACCAGGTAGGCTTCCCTACAGCCTGTCAGTCTAGGAGGGCCCTTAGATCAGGGATCCCCACCCCAGGTAAAATCACTGGGGAGTTTTTAAAAAATCCAACCCTTAGACCCCAGTTGGTCTGACATGGGACTTGGAAGCTGGAAAAAAAATGTTTTCTTAAAGCTCCCAGGGGAGAGGCGCCGGAGTGGCTCAATCAGTTAAGCAACTGACTTCGGCTCAGGTCATGATCTCACGGTTCATGGGTTTGAGCCCCACATCGGGCTCTGTGCTGACAGCTCGGAGTCTGGAGCCTGCTTCAGATTCTGTGTCTCCCTCTCTCTCTCTGCCCATCCCCCATTTGTGCTCTCTCGTTCTCTCTCTCTCTCTCTGTCTCAAAAATAAATAAGATGTAAAGAAAAAAAAAATTAAAGATACCAGGGGATTCTCAGGTGCAGAGCACCTTAGAGAACATCAGGCTAAGGAAACACACTCTGAGAAGGCAGAGTCTTGCCAAAATCAACCAGAGAGTTGGTGACAAAGCAGGAGAACCCTGCCCCTGGGACTACTGATGTAAGGGTCCTGACCCTGGGGACCTGGGGCTTCCTCCATATTTACCTCCATGTTTTCTGGGTGCTGACCTCCAGTGCCCACCCTTCTGGGGAAGTGAATCAGGCTGGAAGGTGGACAGAGAACCCCAAGGGGGGCGTCTTTTGACCCTATTCCCTGTGATCACCCAGCCCTGGGCAACACAGGTTCGGAGTCCCTGAAAGCCCCCAAATGGAACTCCAAGCAAGGAAGGCACTTTGACAAACGTTGGAAGCTCAGTTTCAAGACCCAGTTCGCCTGCACTCCCCAACTTACTCCTTATGGGCCAAGGCCCACCCCTCTGGCCACTCAGAGAGACCTGCAAGGAACTGGATGTCAGACTCTGAGGGGCCCACCCTGCACACTCAGGGCCAGTTCCCCACAGCCACTGGCCAGGAGTCGCATTAAATCCTCCACCTTTCACTGGCCCTGATCAGTCGCTCCAGCCCTGGCCTCTGCTGCCTTCCACTCAGAGTGAGGTGCAAGGCAGTGGTCCTGGCTGCACTCTCTTGCCAAGAACAGGCATGGGCCTGCTTTCCCTTCCCTGCCAAGGTCCCAACCTGCTCCAGGATCTGCTGCCCAGACCCCTCCCATCCTCTCAACCCGGAGTTAATGTACAATCTTCACCAGGAGCTCTAATTATTCAGGCAGCTCTAATTAGCTTTCTCCACTTTGCCCTGTAGTGCCTGGCCAGAAACTGAAGGCTGCCCCGGACTCCCTCCTCCACCCATGCCCGCCCCCTCCAAATCTCCCAGCTGACCAGCTCCTCTGCCCACCAAGGGGGCCCCTGTCTTCAACAAATTCATTTCATCCAGCCCTTACTGGGCACCTCCTGGATATCAAACATTGGACTAGCCTGGGAACTCACTCAAATCACAGACATGGGCACCCACAGCCAGGGTGAAGGCCAAGGGGCCCCTTTCTGGGGCTACCAGGAAGATTCTGGCGAGGATGGGGCAGAGAGAGAATGACTTAAAGCAGTGCAGCTCACACTTTAAGGCACCAAATCCCATGGGGATCAGCAGGCATATTCCGAGGGACAGGCAGAGGTCAGAGATTCTGTACTTGTAGCAAGCTTCTAGGCGACGCTCCTGCTGCTGTACCAAGGACTATACTTTGAGTAGGGAGGACTTAGCAGTGCTTAGAAATCATTCTCTCATTGACTGAGTTCCAAGAAGGTGAGACACAAGGCTCCCTCCTTCCCCACAGAGGCCCCCGTGCCCAGTACTGTGCCTGCGGACAGCCTGAGCGGATGAATGGTGTAATGAATTAGTTAATCCTGGCAAATTGCCCAGCATTAGATGGCCCTACAGAAAAATCCCCAACTAATCGTGAAGCAACACAATCCCAGAGAGGAGTGTGTGCTAAGCAGTGCAAAGCACAGAGAAAGAAGGGTTAATTCTGCCAGGCTGGGGGAGGAGGAGCTGGATCTCTCAAAAAAGGTCACTTCCCACGAGGTCTTAGAGGGTGGGTCAGATTTACCCAGGTGGAGACTGGCTGAAGGGCGGGGGCAACCCAGGAGCAAAGGTAAAGAGACCTAGAGCGTGGGGTAGGTTCCAGGAATCAGGGTAGTATCGTGCACCTAGAACTTCAGAGGGTGTGAATGGGGGAAAAAAAATAGGAAATTAAGTGAGGGTGCCAGAATGCCAAGCTGGGAGGGGGGCATCCATAGGTGGAAAGTCAGGAGCTGTTGGAGGTGTTTGCATAGGGAACAGGCACCCTGGAGTAGAAGTGCTATTGCAGGTCACCAGGTCCTGCCCCAGGGTCAAAATGGACTGGAGGAAGCGCTCCTGGGGGCAGGAAGGGCCAAGGCAGGAGGGACCTGTGTTGGGAGGTGACGGATCTGTTTTGAGGGGATGAGGGCTGTGTGGAGGGCAGAAGATCCTTCCCCTGATTCTGACAGATCTCATAGATACTTAAAAACCACCCACTTCGGGGGTGCCTGGGTGGCCCAGTCGGTTAAGCATCCGACTCCTGATTTCAGCTCAGGTCAGGATCTCACAGTTTGTGGGATCAAAGCCCTGGGTCAGGCTCTGTGCTGACAGCTTGGAGCCTGCTTGGGATCCTCTCCCTCTCTCCCCCTCTCTCTGCCTTTGCACTCTCTCTCTCAAAATAAATAAACATTTATTAAAAAAAAAAGGGGGGGGGTTCCTTGGTGGCACAGTTGGTTAGGTGGCTGACTTCAGCTCAGGTCATGATATCGCAGTCCGTGAGTTCGAGCCCCACATCCGGCTCTGTGCTGACAGCTCAGAGCCTGGAGCCTGCTTTGGATTCTGTGTCTCTCTCTCTCTGTCTGCTCCTCCCCTGCTTGTGCTCTATCTCTCTCTGTCTCTCAAAAATAAATAAATGTTAAAAAAAATTTTTTTAAACCCCACTCACTTTGTGCTCAGCCCTGAACCAGGCACTAAGCAACAGTGGAGATGATCATTTGCCAAAAGCTCCCAGTGCTGTTCAGACACAAGGTGGGGGGCTTCCATCTGCCCCCGATTCCCCCACATTCTCTCCTCCTTCCCTCAGCATTATGGGAGGTGTTTACTGTGTGCACACTATGTGCAGGCTAGTAGTTTCAAACAGCAGCCCTGGCCAGAGCAGCAGCAAGGGGTCCCCCCGGCCGGTGCTCTCTGGGGGAGGCCTGCACAGATGCTGGCCCAGATGTGGTTCCACCCCCATCCTCTGGGGAAAGGAGCAAGAGAAGTCAAATCTAGTGAGGGCGAGGACATGTGGATGGGGATTCCACATCTGAACGGGGAGGGGAACGAGAGAGGCACCAAGAAGGATAAGGAGAGCAGGTATGCTGGAGTCAGAATCCTCTGCTGGCAGAGCCAGCCCTCCAAGCCCCAGTCCTGTTGGATTCCCCTTCCTACAGGACTAAAGCCAAACTCCCAAATACCCTGGGAGACATCAAGAGAACCCGGTGACTCCCACTTCCCAGCCTCAGGGGTGAGCCAGGCCAGGTCCAGAGCCAGACCTGGGTTGCGGGCTCCAGGGCTGTCCTCCAAAACCCCCAGAGAGGAGGCACCTTGTGGCTGGCGGGTGTCCTGATGAGTAGGGAGAGCAGAGGAGGGTGGGTTTATCCTAAAGGCAGCAGGGGGGGGGGGGGAGGAAGATGAGCCAACTTAACACAAGTCCCCAGACTGAACATAGGACAAGGGCAGCAGGACCTGCCCTGGAGCCTGGCTGGAGAGGTGGAGAAACCACTCTACCTCTTCACTCCCCCCCCCCCCCCGCCACCCCTGCGACTCACCCAACTACTCCTTTGAAGATAAACCTATGGCTCTGCCTAATTCCTTTCCTGCCCTATGCCTGCTTCAGGCCTAGGCCTCTCCAGGGACTTGAATAGATTCCCTGCTTATCCAGACCCTGGGGGGTGATGGCCAGAATTAATTAATGTTTGTAAAGAGCTCGGGAGATCCTGGGACCGGGGACCCAGGGGCGCCAGATGAGCCGCGCAGGAAATTGACCGGGAGAGGCGGAGAGAAGGGGCCAGGACCTAGGATTCTTGGTAGGGGAGGGCTGAGATGGCACTCCTACTTAAGGGGGGCAGGGGAGGACAGAGCTAGAAGGAAAAGATGCGACCCTTCAAAGGTGCGACTGGACCCTAACAAGAGGATTTCGGGCTCCAAGCTGCCCCTGCCTTCCCCCACAGCTCCGCCCCTTCCCCCCCCCCCCCCCCCCAGCCAGTCACGTCCAGGCCCGGATGCCTTCCCCAACTCAGGCCCCAGCCACCCACCTGCCCCGCCCCGGGACCACCTGCAGAGGAAGTCTCAACCTCTCCTCCGGCTCCGAAGAAAGTCGAGCGCGCGAGGGTGGAGGCTTCGCCTAAGGGGCGCCTCCTACCAACTCCCGCAGCGTGCCCGACTTCTACCTGGGCAAACATTTCACTTCCTTTCTCTAAAAGAAGGAGGCGAGCCGTTACCCCGCTCCTTGAAGCTGGGGACTTCCAGGTCCTCTGTCGGGGGGCGGCGGCAGGACGCACGCAACTGGTACCAGGGCCTACGGCGCCCCCTCCCTGCCCGCGCCCCCCTCGTACTCGGCTCACTCACCCCAAAGTGCTGATGAAGCCATTGACGGAGCCCTCGGCGTACAGGGAGACGATGTCCCCGATGTGGAGAAAGCTGGACATCTCGCTCATGGCTGCGGCCCTCCGGGGACCCGGGGCGGTGGGAGCGCCAAGGGGCGCGAGGCCAGGCTCGGTGCAGAGGACGGAGGTGACCGTGGAGGCCGGAGGGGCGCGCCCCCACCCGCGAGCAGGGCGCTCGGCGCGGCCAGGGCGGGCTAGCGGCCACCGGAGCGGAAGGCGGCGCGGCGCGGCCCGGGAGCCGCTGGTGGCGTCCGGGTGAGGAGGTGCCCGCGTCTCGGCGCGCCCGCCGCCCGCCCGCCCGGCCCGGCCCGCGCGTACCTGCAGTGTAGAAGGAGCAGGAAGTCTGGGGCCGCCACACACACATGCAAATCCCGCCCGGGAGGCGGGGAAGCCACACCCCGCCCCCCCCCCCCGCACCCCACCGCCGCCGGCCCGCCTGCACCCATGTGCGCCTGCCCGCCTGCCCGCCTCCCCGCGCCCCGCGCCCCTCGCGCGTCCGGGGCCAGGCCTCCCGGGCGCCGAACCAGCCGCCTGCCCTGCGCTACTCCGAAGAGTCCTGGAGCTCCCGCTGGCTCCCGGGTTCGGAGTTCCAGCTCCAGCGACTCCCTTAGACTCGCGGAACCGCCACCCCTGGGAGGCCCAGCCGTATGGGGGCTCTCTCCCCTTGGGGTTCCCCGGGCTCTCTATTCCTCTGCCCTCGGGTCGGTGAGAGCCAGTGCGGGCGCCGGCGGAAGGGGGTCCAGCGCCCCTGCGGGCGCTACCTTGAACCGCGCGCAGAGGACCCGGGAGCGTCCCAGCTGAGAGCCGTCTCGCACCGAGAGGCGCGCTCATTCCTTTGCAGCGCAAATCGGGATTCATTTTTCTCAACGTGAAAAGCCTTTTCATTGCACAATAGAAAGTGCTTGGGCTTGGAGGGGAAATGAAGCAATGGGGTGGGTTTTGTTTTTTTCTCTCCACATTCCTGTGTACAAAGAGATCCAACTTCCGAATCAGTTCGGCCGCTCCCTCTCCAGGAGTTGGCTCCCAAACTCTTGGCTCCTTCTGTCTTTCTTTTTAAAGGGGGGTGGGGAAGTGGCGAAAGAGAAAGCTACCTTCTCTCGCTAATAGCGCACTGAGTGCCAACAATGACAAGGCCGGTGCTGGCCCTCTGGGAGTGACCCGCTGCGGTGTCGCCGCCGAGCTCTTGCTCACGAAGTCCTGCCCTCAAACCCACGTCCCCAGCTCGCCTACTTTCTGTTCTGTTCCTGGGTGCTTGGGTGTTTGCTTCTTAGTCCTTTTATCTTAACTCCTGGCACAGAGTGCCCACAGCCACCCCCATTGGATCACATTTATTCTTCTGAAATCCCCACCCGGACTTCCTGGGAAGGGGGGCGAAGGGGGGCTTGTCCCTGGGAGAAAGGGAGGAGGGGACTGGATTGAAGCAGGAAGAAGAGAGACCCAGGGAGGGGTGGAGGCAGCTAAGAGCAAAGAGACCAGCTGCTGACCCAGGGGAATGAAGAGAAGAGTCCTGGGTGTGTGGCTTTTTCACAAAGACCCCTAGAATTGGGGGGGTGGGGGGGAATACCTCCAGGATTGCTGAGTTCAGTGTTTTAGTTTCTTATCAGGACCCATAGTAATAAACACATTTTACATCAGAGCAGTCCACCCCCTTACCCCCTATATGTAAGTGAAACAATAGTTTCACAAAACAATACTTACCCTTGTGACCTGTGATGCACTCTGATATTTTCTGTTCTATTTCTGTATTTTGTTTTGTTTTTCAATACTGATTGTGACCCATTTAATTGCTTTTTTTGATGTAACCAAACATTTAACTGCAGTTTGGAAAAACCTCATCCAGACTTCTCTGCCAAAAAGAGATGACAAAAGCCCAGAGAAGGAGCACCAAACCTCAAGGTCACACACGCATATTCATGGCAGCTGGAGCCAGAAGCCCAGCCCCTGACTGGCAGCCCAGTGGTCTCTCCAGTACCCCCACACAGCACTGGAGCTGGAGATGTCCATCCCTGGAGCGAGCCCTGCTGGAACAGCTCTTCTTGCTTCCAGAAGTCAGGCCCCCACTGATGGAGCCCACAGATGCTGGGAGCCCAATGCGGGCCTTGATCCTGAGACCCTGGGATCGTGATCTGAGCAGAAATCAAGAGTCCCACCCTTAACCGACTGAGCTGCCCAGGCATCCCCCCAAAAGGTTTTTTTTTTAAGAACAGATGCTACAGCTGCAGTGAGTTCACTCTGCTGCTCCCCTGCTTGAAATCCTCCTGAATCTCCTCATCCCTGACGGAATAATGCCTACCCATCTTAGCTCAGCACACCAGACCCTGTCTGTCTCCACCCCTCCCCACCCCTGCCCCCGGGGCAGACACAAAGATGGCTCCTCAAGGAGGAACCGTGGTGCAGACTGCTCAAGACCGCAGGCTCTGATTCACAGGCCTGAGTTCGAATCCCAGCTTCTGTTTCCATCTGTTCAATAGGAAGGCCTCTGTTTCCTCATCTGTTAAATGGGAAGAGTGTGGTGCCGACACGTGAGGGAAGTGGGATAAAGCCATCCATCAGCACAGGATCCCCTGTTAGGAAGGACTGGGTGTTCATTCTCATTACCCAGGACCTCATCCACTCCTACCCCTGCGCCTGGGCTCATGCGCTTCCCTCTACACTCCCTCTCTCTATTCCCACAGTCAGAATAAAACTCCTTTCCTGATGTCCTATAAGTATTATCACGGAACATTTTAAGAAATAATAATATTAAATAAAATATTAAAAACAGAGTGAGGGCCGGTACCTTTCCTTCAGCTTTATCAAATGTTAATATTTGGCAAATTTTGGTTCCAATATATTTTTTAAAGAACTGAACCTGAAAAATTGAAGTTCCTTATGCTCCCCCCCACCCCAACTCCATTTCCCCTCCCTCTCCCACCAGAGATAACCACTATCCTGATGTGGGTATCATTTTGTGCAGTTCTTATGCTACATAGGGATGTATTCGTAAATAATGTGGGTATATCATAATCATAAAATAATATGCCATCACTCTGTAGGGTTTTATATTTTATATAGATGGTTTCACCCTGTGTCTATCTTTTGATACATGTAGCTGTGGTGTGACAGTGTGATACTTTCTGACCATGTCACAATTTGTTTATCCATTCGCTCGTGGATCATGAAAGCCCCACTTGAGTTTTTGTTATGACAACAATGTTGCACTGAGCCTTCTTCTGTGCATACACGTGAGAGCATTGTTCAGACTAGGGCTTGAGACCTACTAACGGGTCAAATCAATTTCGTGGCTGAAGGTCAGCATTTTAAAACTCAAAATTGGGGTTGGCTGGCTGGCTCAGTCGGTAGAGCACACAACCCTTAATCTCAGGGTCGTGAGTTCAAGCCCCACGTTGGACATGGAGCCTACTTAAAATAATTAGTAATAAAATAAACAAATAAATAAAACTCAAAATTGATTAGAAAACAACATGCATTAAACTGCAACTATATATTCATAGCAGGAAAAAGAAAATAGTGTGCGTCACACATCAGGTAACTATCAGAGAGTTGAGCATGTGGTCTCTGTGTTCTGGCTCAGTGTATGCTTACTGAGAATAATGTCAAAATTTTCAAAAACTCTACTTTAGAGTGAGAACTTGAAAAGTGGAATTGCTGGGTCACAGGGTACGTCCTTCCTAGAATTGCCAAATTCTTTTTTTTTAATATTTTTTAATGTTTATTTTTGAGAGAGAGAGAGAGAGAGAGAGAGAGAGAGAGAGACTGTGAGCGGGGGAGGGGCAGAGATTGAGGGAGACACAGAATCCAAAGCAGGCTCCAGGCTCCGAGCTGTCAGCACAGAGCCCGACGCGAGGCTCGAACTCACAAACTGTGAGATCATGACCTGAGCCGAAGTCGGACGCTCAACCGTCTGAGCCACCCAGGCGCCCCACCAATGTGGCTGTTCTAACTCACCCTCTCACCAGCCACTGGGAGTGTGCCCGCTGAACCACACCCTCACCAGCACTATGTATTGTCAGACTCTTTAATGTGGAATTTTTAACTTCCCCCACCACTACCATGGAACATATCACGGGCTACCTTGAATTGTAATGATCTCTGTCCTTTCTGGCCTCCCACAGCCGACTATGAGCTCTTCACTTTGTGTCTCCAGGCCAGGGCAGGCACATAGTAGGTGCCTGACAAGTCCGTGTGGATTTTTTTTTAAGTAGGCTTTACGCCCAAGGTGGGACTCGAACTCACAACCCCCAGATCAAGAGTCACATGCTCTGCCAACTGAGCCAGCCAGGCACCCCAAGTCTGTGTAGATTTGAACTGTCAAGGAGGAGGAAGGTGAGGAAAGTATCTAAGTTACACCAGGAGATAAAAGGAGACTGTGGCAGCCCCAGCTCAGGGTGTCAGGTGCCTGGGTCACATGGGTGGAGGGTACAGAGCTTCTGGGGATGCTTTAAGCAGTTGAAAAGGAGAAGCAACAGGCCCCACCCTTCCTGAGTGGCTTGAGCAGGATTCTATTAAGCTGGGGCCAAATTCATGCCCAGGAGGGAGACCACCACGTCCCCAAGGCAAATGGTCTGCCTAGTCCAGGCCCCAACCTCAGTGGAGGTGGGGACCTGCACCCACCTCCTATGGGAGCCTCTCCTAGAGGGAAAACAGGGTGGATGAGAAACTCTAGTCAGAAATCCCAAACTCAGGCTGCACAGGGAGCCAGTGATTGCAGGGACCTCCCAGGGGGACCTGGGGGGCAGGGCTACGTTGGGGGAAATTACCTTTTGCCATCTCTTTTCTTAACTTTGGAATTTCGGACAACGTGGATATATAGCCTATAAGCCAACATAAATAATAATAAAGATGTTTGGGATGCCTGGGTGGCTCAGTCGGTTAAGCATCTGACACTTGATTTTGGCTCAGGTCATGATCTCACGGTTCGTGAGTTCAAGCCCAGAGTCTGAGCTGACAGTGCAGAGCCTGCTTGGGATTCTCTCTCTCTCTCCTTCTCTCTCTGCCCCTCCCCTGCTCATGCATACATGGGTGTTCTCTCTCTCTCTCTGTCTCAAAACAAATAAAACATTTTCTAATATAAGAATAAAGATGCTATTTATTAAAATAAAGCATATTATAATGATAAAATGTAAAGTTATAAAATAAGGCATCACCCCCAAGAGCCAGCAGGAAGACTTCCAGGAGCCTTACCTCCACTGTCTGTCCAACCTGGGCCTGAAGAGGTGAGGGAAGAAAGGATGGTGATGCTCAGATCCTTTCCCTGGACTCAGAAGGAACACTGGAGAGGTGGGCAGGAAGACAATTGGCTACCAGCTGTGAACCCTAGTCCTCCTTCACCCGTATGCCCCCACCTCAACGGCCTCCTGGAGACTCCTTCCCAGCTCTGCTGTGTGACCTTGCATAGGGTACAGACCTCTCTGGGCCTCAGGTTACTTCTTGTAAACAGAGTTTGCAACGCCTTCCCAGATTTCACCCTTGGCTCTGATTGTTCTTTAACTTTGTTCTGGCCCTCCAGGACCGCAGTTGGTGCGGGGGCGGGGTAGGAATGCCACCCCCCATGTTAGTTGTGCCGTCTTGTGGTTTGGAGCAAATAACAGGTAGTTCTTAAGGGGTTCCTCTGCCTCTCACTCCTGTTATGGAGGCAGGGCCAGGAGAGGAGGGGCCAGAAGGACTGACTCAGTGCAGCAACCACCCAGCCCGGTCACCCGCCGTGGGTGGGGTGCCAGCCCAAGCCCTCTGGGGTTCCCAGAGAATTCCTTCCCCATGCCATAAGCTGCCCTGGGCGGGCACCCCGGCCCACAGTAACCGCTCAGCCACCACCGGGGGCCTTCACAGGAGCCTTCACTCACACACTCTCCCTCCCTCGCCTCACAGTCACCCACTCTTCCTCACACTCTCACACTCTCCCTCATATACTCACGTACTCTCCCCCACACATGCTTACACACTCACACGCTCACACCCTCACTCCTACACCCTCATCCACACGCTCACACACACTCATGCACTCACCCTCTCAGGAAGCCTGAAAGGAAACAATACTTGCTCTGTCTGCCTTCACCCCACCCCCACGCCCCAGTCATCGAGGCCATATCTATTTGTCTCAGACCACCTACGACATGCAAGCGACCAGAGAGGAAACCGGCTGTAAGAATGCGGCCAGTTAACCCTAACACGTGGTCCTGGGCTGCTGAAGGGAGAGATAAAAGAATCTGCTCTGGGATTCCTGCGGGTCACAGAAGGAAGCGTGATTCCTTCTAATTTTGACCTCTTGCAAGAGAAGCACCCTGGTTCTGCAGCCCTGAAACTGAGGGGCCCCTATGCCAGGTCTTCCCTCCTCCTCTGCCCCGAGGTGTGCTGGCAGGTAAGGTGTGAGGTGTCCCCGGGCACCTTCACAAACAGCGAAGAGCACAAGTTCCGGAGCAAGGCCGCTGGAACCACTTGCCAGCTGTACAGAGAAGCCGTTGGCCTCTCTGGCCCTCCGTGTTCTTGTGTGTAAAGTAAGAATACAGCACCGTATCAGTAAGATCCTGGCAGGAAACCGCCACCGCATCCCCAACATCCCCAACGAGGGCTAAAAAGAAGTTAATGAATGGATGTGGGACTAGGGTTAAGGGCCCCAAGAAGGGACGCTAACAAAGGCAGAGAGCTGTTACCACTCCACGCCCAAACAGTAGCCGAGGGAACAGACGCCCAGACCTCTCTCTCCCCTCCTGTCCTCCAGTTTTGCTAGTGCCCCTCGTTGCTCCGAGGGAAAGGGAGCCTAAGTAATTCAGGCCACAGAGGTCAGCCTCCTAGGGCACAGAGCAAGCACCAAAGAGTGGTCAGTGCCCCTGGGGGGAGGGCGTGAATGGAGAATACCTAGCATAAAGAACTACTTTGTAAAGCCCTTAGTGCGGTCAGCAAATATTCTATGTAACTGTCTTTATTTGCATCGTCCTGAGGGTCTTAATAAAGAGAAGTGCTTGTGGATCCAGAGAAATGACCGTCTAATGGTGGATTTTGTTTTACAGGATTACCAAGGAGGGAACATTGATAAAGCAGAAGATTTCATCAAGCTCTCCACAAATCATGCCTGAGTCCCCTCCCCAACTGAATAATCAGTTAATGAGTACCCATTACACTCACTGGCCCGGAGGAGGAAGTACAGGAGGCTGGACTGAGCTCAAAACCTCCTGAAGTCAGAGTCGGGAGTGGTGGACGTTACAGTGGAGGCTGACTGCAATCCCCAGTCATTCTGCCAGGTCACCCCATCTGTATGACCAAGTCAGCATGCTGGAGCCCCCAAGAAGAAGGCAGGCCTCTGGCATTTCTGCCTCTTTCCAGATTTGGGAAAAGGGCCCCACACCATTGTGGGGAAGCTGCACAGGCCTCTGTGAGTATGCCCGGGCCTCCGCACTTCACCTGCCAACAAGGGAGGCCGGTTGGAAGGAGAGGGGGGACATCATCCCAGTGATCCTATTGGGAAAGGGGGCCGGCATGGAAAATCTCCCGGGGGCCAGGACCAGGCAGGAGCGGCCTTTGTCTGGCAGGAGATGAACAAGATGACGTCAAGTCCACCTGGGTTGGGTCTTGGCCTCCAGCCATGCCCCACACCCACCTTGGCAGGACCCAGGCCCTGCGAGCTGGCCCTTGCCTGGGCTGCCTGGCCAAAACTGGGAATGACTGAAATATAGGGGTTCACCCCCCAAACAGGACCTGCTCCTATGCCAGCTTTGCCGGCCTCTGTTTCTGGATCATTCAGAAGGAAGAGGTCCTGCAGCAAGGGGTGTGCCATGCCCTCCCAAGGGGGCAGGGAAGGGTCAAGGCTGAGGCGCTCTGAAGAGGGGAGGGACAGAAAGGTCTGCTGTTTGCCCAGGAGCTGAGCAGACACTAGGGCCCTTGTCCTGGGGCAGCGGGGGAGGCTTCTGGCCAGATGGAGAGCAGCCGGGGGAGAGGAGGGACTCCTGGGCCGAGCAATCAGCCTCTTCCTCCCACACCCCCACTGAACTCCCGGGACTCTCTTCCTCTCCAGCCCAAGAGGAAGAGAGGAGCCTTACTGAGTCCTGTTGAAGCCCAGCCCCCACTCCCACCCAGACATCAGAACATCTGGAGGCAGTCCCAGGGTGCTCAGAAGCACCCCAAGTTGTTGAACAAGGTGCTGCCTTCCTGAGGCGCCGATGCTGTAAAACCCTTTGGGTCTGGGTGGTCAAAGCTGGACAGGCTTTTCTCTGGAAGGGGCCCTCCTGGTCTGCAGGGAGCAAACCCAGTCTCAGACCTTCAGGGCAGGCTGGTGAGGAGGGCTGCGTTCAGCCATTTGACAGATACTTGTTGAGTCTGTGCCCTGTGCTAGCCATTCTACAGGGGCAGCAGGTTGACAGCTCCCTGGGGGCCTAAGCACCCTGGTCGCCATGGCACCCAGCTCCTGCCCAGCCCCTGACCCAGAGCAGACCTTGGACAAACATGGGCTGGGCAAGCTAAACCTCAGCAGCTCCTTCTTTGGTCGGCATTGCTGAGATTCTATACCCTCTTTCTAAATGTAGCCACACCCAGGAGCGGCCCCCAGCACATCAGTCAGCCCTCAGTATTTGTCCAGGGTTGGCTGGGGTAGCTAAGAGGAAGGCTTTCCCAACACTTGGAGCAGGAGCCAGGAAGGGGAAACTATTGACAGACCTCTGCCAACACCTGTTGCCCACCCCTAGGTGGTGCTATGGCTACATGAGTGCACTTACTCCGGCCTCCTCCCTGCCCCATTTTACAGATGAGAAAACTGAGGCTCGCACAGCCAAGGGGACTTCAAGGCAATCAAACAGCTAATGGATCATTCCCATTCAACAGATGGGGGGGAAACTCGACTATCTAAGTGGCTGGTGAAGGTTGTACAGCTGGTAAGGTGTCCCCATGTTGCAGATAAGGAAAGCTCAGGGCGGTGAAGGGATTTTCTCAGTGCCACACAGCTAGTAAGTGACAGAGTTGGGACCCAAGCTCAGGCCTGCCTGACCCCCAGAGCATCCCGGCTTAATTTTCCTTTTGCAGAAGGAATCTGGGAGGGGAATCTGCTCACTCATGAGTGTTGCTCAGCAGAGGGTGGTTCCTACGCCCTCACAGACCCTGCCTGGAACTCCTTTCAGTGGTGGCCGGGAGGAGCCTCTCGCCATTGGGACAGGGACCCTACCAAGGCCTGTCCCTCCATTTAGATCTTTCCTCTGACTTCACCATCCAGCGGGCCTGGTCTGGCTCCCTCCATCCTGAGCCAGGTGGGCCTCCATGCCCCAGGATGGGCCCTCTCTGAGCACCACCGTCTGTGGGCCACATGCAGGCGGCACCTGCCCTGATTCCTGCAGACTCCAGCACCAACCACCATGATGCATTAGCTCTCCCGTTGTCCCAACAGACAAAATGCACAGCAGGAGGGAAAGAAGTTAGACATCAGGGAGGACTTCCAGGTTGTCACAGATGGAAGATGCAGGGACCCCAGATGACAGAGGTTGTGGAGTTCTTTAAAAGAGGAATATGCCGGGGCGCCTGGGTGGCTCAGTCGGTTAAGCGTCCGACTTCGGCTCAGGTCATGATCTCGCGGTTCGTGAGTTTAAGCCCGTGTCGGGCTCTGTGCTGACAGCTCAGAGCCTGGAGCCTGTTTCAGATTCTGTGTCTCCCTCTCTCTCGCTGAACCTCCTCCATTCATGCTCTGTCTCTCTCTGTCTCAAAAATAAATAAACATTAAAAAAAAATTTTTTTTTAATAAAAAAAAAAATAAATAAAAGAGGAATATGCCAGGCTGCCCGAGTAAAAACCCACATTCAGGGGTTCCAAATTAATTAGCTTCCTTTGGCTTCTCCAGCTCCCTCCCCTTAGGGCCTGAATGATGGGATGGGAACTGGAAGGCTGCCTCCAGAACCTGTTCAGACCTCTGACCAGGGCACACCCAGCAGCTCACACTGTTCACATTCAGAGCCAATAAGAATGAGCATTTCCTGAACCTTACGACGGTCCCTCTATGCCTCTATCAATGCATTTGATCTTCAAGTGGCCCTAGGGAAGGGGCACTGCTATCATGTCCACCTAAAAGGCGAGGAAACCAAGGCCCAAGGCCTTTTCCAGAACTCTCCATCTTCCCAATGTCTGTTCATCCTTCAGGGCTCAGCTTAAGTGTCCCCCTCCCCAACAGGTCACACCAAGGACCTCTGCTCTCCGCGCGGCAGTCAATGCACAAGGACCACCACCAGGCTCTCCAGGGCAACCTGCCACCTCCTAGCTCTCCACCTTGAATAGACAACTTCCCTAAACCTCAGTTCCCTTATCTGTCAAGTGGGGATAATGAAGTACCAACCATAGGGGATGGTGGTGAGCATTCACCAAGATGACAGACATCTCTGATGTACCCTTGACTCATGTCCAAGGCCCCAGCTTCCTGCAGCTCTGAGCTCTGGTAACGGGCTCTCTTGTCTTCATCCAGCTCCAGACTTGCTCGGCCAACAGAAGGGGGATCAGGAGGTTGGGTCTTGGAGACATGGAGTGCCGAGGGCTGAGGGCAGGGCCCAGCTGAGGCAGGCACCAAGGATACCCTGGCCCTGGCCATATAGGGACCAGGGTGGAGGGGACACCCAGCAGCTCATCTGTCGGGTGCTTGGTTGGTCATGGCCATGAGGTTAAGCCAAGTAGTTCCTATTTACCTCTTGGGGCCAGAGGGAGAGGGTGCCATCCTGTCTCAGCTTCCCCAGTGCATTCTGAGAGCCCAGGGAGTCACCTCCTGGCTTTGGGTCTAGTGGAGGAGGCACTCAGTCTGGGTGACAAGGTGGGAAGGGGACTAAGAGAAGGATCAGGAACAATGTAAGGGTAACGTTTGGATTACTATTGCTGCGTAACAAATTATCCAAAACTTCGTAGCATGAAAAAACCACCACTTTATTTTGCTCAGAGTTTTATGAGTCGGGAATTTGGGAAAGGCCTGCGAGGCAGCTCTCACTTAGGGTCTCATATGATTGCTATCAGATGTTGGCTGGGGCTGGCGGCATCTGAAAGGCTCAGCTGGGCTGGCTGAGCAGGACAGTTCCCTCCCATGGCTGGGAGCTCAGCTGGGGCTGTGGATGAGGCTACTGCCATGTGGCCTCTCCAGCCACATTGGCAGTCTTAGGGTGGTCTGACTTCTCACACGGGCTCTGGCTTATCCCAGAGCAACTGTCCTAAGAGAAGCAAGAGGAACCTAGGTGGCCTTTTATAACGTAGCTCCCACAGTCACAGAGCAGCACTTCCACTGTGTTTTATTGGGGGAAGCAGCCACAGCCCTCCCAGATTCAAGGGGAGAAGGACATAGGTCCCACCGCTCCCTGGGAAGAGTGCCAAAGGACGTTGGGACCATGCTTTTTTTTTTTTTTTTTTGAGAGAGAGAGAGAGCGTGCGTGCAAGCATAAGCAATGAAGGGGCAGAGAGGGAGACAGAGGATCCAGAGTGGGTTCCAAGCTGATAGCAAAGAGTCCGATGCAGGGTTCAAACCCACGAACTGTGAGATCACGACCTGAGCCGAAGCCAGCTGCTTAACCAGCTGAGCTACCCAAGTGCCCCTATTCATTTTTTAATTTAAATTTTAGTTAACAAACAGTGCAATATTGGTTTCAGGAGTAGACTCCAGTGATTCATCACTTACATGCAACACCCAGTGCTCATCACAAGTGTCCTCCTTAGTACCCATCACCCATCTCGTCCTTCTCCCACCTACCTACCTCCCTCCCTCTGTCAACCCTCCGTTTGTTGTCTATCTTTAAGAGCCTCCTGTGGTTTCCTTCTCCACTTCTCTCCGCCTTCCCATGTATTCATCTGTTTTGTTTCTTAAAGGGACCATGCTTTTAAACTACTAGAGGTAACATCTCAGAATGGGTCCTCTCCCTGTGCTAACTGGGACCTCACAGGTTATAGGCCCTGAGGGATAGCAAGAGACCTTAGGCCAGCACCCATCCTACAGATTTGAAGACTGGGGTCCTGGGAGTGCAGAGCTTGGCTCTCAGCATGTGCCTTGGTCCCATCCTGCCTGTCTCTGACAGTGAAGGTCAATGAGTGCTCAGGTCCTGAGGCCCAGGCCCAGTCAGGGACTTGGAGAGGCTTGTGGGGGAATGTGTATGTCCAAGGGGTATGTAAGTGTGTGCATGTGTGTGTACAAGCACTGGCATGTGTGGATGAACAGGGGAGGATCACTCCACCTACTTACTATTGTGCCTTGTTAGCAAACTCCCCTCTTCTAGGGACCCAGATTTTGCAGTGCAGTGGAAAAGGTGAGGCAGGACCATAGGGAGGAAAGGGCTTCAGGAGGAAGGGGCCAAGTCAAGAGAGTGTGCTGGGCAAGAAAGAGGCCTGTGGGGGTCAGAGGGGCTAGGACTCTGGTCCTGGGGTCTCAGGGTTCAGGGCTCCCAAGAAGCTGACAACAGCTAATCATCAGAAACCCTTGACAGTTTCCTGGCAGCACAGGGGAGCACCTGCTGGGAGAGGGTGGAGACTTGAGGGATCAGGGAGGCCTGGAGAAGCCTATGGTCCTCAGCCCCCACCCTGAGGCCAAGAGGTGAGACACCTCTTCAGTACCCTGCCTGTCCCCAAAGCTGCTCTAGGCCTCCAGTAGCCCATACCACAGTAGCCCAAGGCGAAGCAGCCAAGGCAGACCAGTGTCCCAGTGTGTGGCAGCCTGTCACCCAGTCTCTTTCATTGCCTCCAGGGCAGGGACTTGTCCACAGCCAGACTCCCGACAGGCTCTCAACAGACTTTTGTTGATTGAATGGGGAGTGGGTGCATGCTGGAGTTGGTGTGGGGCTGGGGTCTGCCCTGGCCCCTGGCCCTTGCTCCTTCGCTCAGCCTCCAGGCAGGGTGGCTGCTGCGGCCGCTCCCTAGCCCACTCCAGAGACCCACCCAGGTCCTCAGCCACTTCCCAGGCGGCAGACACATTCGGCCCTACAGGCCTCTGGAAGGAGGCAGCTTATCAGAGAGGAAAGGACACTTTGTTCAGGCCTGGCCATCTGCCTGGGCTGGGGGCGCCTTGTTCAGGCCTGGCAGGCAGAGCAAGGCACTCCCTGTAGTCAGATCCCAGCAAACAGATGGGGATGGAAGGCCTGGAGAGGGCAGATTCACAAGGCTCTGTGCCCCAGGCCATGCCAGGACCTCGGGCCCCTCTCAGAGGTCCACTCAGGCCCTCCCTTCCCCTCTGCAATTCTACCTTCTCTCCATTTGTCTCCTACCTCTCTGACTCCTGATTACATTTTTCACTTACTCCATTCGTTCATTTAAGCAACATTTAAGGACGACTTGGAAGGTGCTAGTAAGGTTCTAGACCCTGGGGACATGGCAGCCAGCAAAACAGGCAACCATGCCTCATGAAGCTTACATCCCAGTTGAGAGACAATAAGCACAAAGATAAATGAAATATGCGATATGTTAGATGATGAAGATGCTCTAAAGAAAATAAAGCAGGGCAGGAGCACAGGGAGAGAGCCAGGTGCCGGGGATGAAGGGGAACAGATGATTTTTTTCAACATATGGTGGTTAAGAAATATCCCTCCCTCCCTCCCCCTGGGGCGCCTGGGTGGCTTAGTCGGTTGGGTGACCAACTTTGGCCCAGGTCATGATCTCACAGTTCATGAGCTCGAGCCCCGTGTCAGGCTCTGTGCTGACAGCTCAGAGCCTGGAGCCTGCTTCAGATTCTGCGTCTCCACCTTTCTCTGCCCCTCCCATGCTCATGCTCCGGCTCTCTCTGTCTCTCAATAATAAATAAAATGTTTAAAAAAAAAATTTTTTTTTTTAAAGAAATATCCCCTGAGAAGGTGACAGCTAAGCAAAGACCTCAAGGATGTAAGGAAGTTCCTCACCTAAATTCCTCGAGGCAGGTCCTCCAAGGCATCAGGAATAGCAAATGCAAAGGCCCTGAAGCCAGAGCGGGATGATTTTGCGCAAGGCACAGCAAAGAGACCAGTGAGGCCCGAGCACATAGGGCAAGGAGGGCAGCAGGAGATGGGGTCAGAGACCGACAGACAGCCGGATGAGGAGGGGCCTTATAGGCCTGGGGAAAGGACTCTGGCTCACACTCAGGTGATAGAGAGCCAGTGCAGGGCTCCGTACAGAGGATTTACCTTTCAAAATAACAATAGCTCATGCTACATAGTGTCTAATATGTATCAGCCACTTTTCTAAACACCAAACATGTATTAGCCCATTTAATCCTAATAACCTTTATTAAAGATGAAGAAACTGACCAGAGAGAGTTCTCTACACACTAGATGTTAGTAGCACCCTCCTCCAACTGGTGACAAACCAAAAACGTCTCTGGACATTGCCAAATGGTTCCTGGCAGACAGCATTGCCCCCAACCCAGAACGACTACCCAAGTGTCCTCCTGTCCACCCCATCTGCCACTGTCCCAGCTCAGGCCCACACCCCTCTCACTATGACGATTGTGACAGCTTCCTAATTGGCCAGGCGGTCCCCTGTCCTCTCCACTCCATCCCCCACGGTGCATCTTGCCATACCACTCTCCCAGCTTTCAGCGATCTATGAATCCCAGTGCCCTGAGGATAAACGCCAAGCCATTTAGGATGGTATTCATGGTCCTATATAATCTGGCTCCTGCCTATCTCTCTGGCAATATCCTTGAACCCTCTCTTCCCACCGGCCCCCACCATTCAGTCTAGCAGCGTGTGTTGAGCCTACTGTGTGCCAGCCACCATGGTGGGCACTGCTGACAGGGAGACCAGACCCCTGCCTTCACTGTATATGTGTCCAGGGTTGGGGAGAGCAGGTGAACTCGCGGGTCCTGTTTGTCCCTGGCCAGGGAGATGTGAGCGCGCTCCAGGAGAAGAGGTGTTGGAGCTGAGCTGTACAGGATGGGCAGGAGTTGTCAAGAGGAAGCAGAGAAGACCCAGCAGTGGTGGGGCAGAAGCTTTGAGAGGATGGGGAAGATGTGTCTGTGATGTGGGGCCCCAGGAAAGGCCCTGAGAGAGCCGGTGTGAAGAGGGATGGATGGCGAGGAACAAAGGACTAAGCATGAACAGGTGGACCGAACAAGGAGGCCCAGGAGAGCAGTCCAGGGTGGTTCCGGGAGGTGGAAAGCAGGGTTGTGGTGCAGGCTGAACACCTTCCCCTCACCACAGGGTTCTCCTGGCAGGCATGCCCTTCCCCTCTTACTTTATCTAATTTCGCCTCCTCTTGCAAGCCCAAATCACAAATGGTTGCCGCCTCCTTGAAGCCTTCTGTATTCCTCCCTGCTGGAATTACGATCTCCCTCCTCTGTGCTCTCCAAACCTGGTATTACAGGAATATTATCATCTGATTTTATGGCAGGGGTCCGATGTTACCCCACACTTCCGACTGTGAATTTCATGTAGGCAGGGAGGTGTCTTTTTTCTGCTTAAGTTTCTCCAAGATATAGTCCTTTACCTATTAATTATGCATCTTCTTTACAGCGATTTGTTTTTATATTTATTTTTGAGACAGAGAGGGAGAGAGAGAGAGCGCGAGCGAGGGAGAGCACACGAGTGGGGGAGGGGCAGAGAGAAAGGGGAGACAAGAGGATCCCAAGCGGCTCTGCGCTGACAGCAGAGAGCCCCCTTGCGGGGCTCGAACTCCCAAGCCGTGAGATCAAGCCCTGAGCCAAAGAGGGACGCTCAACCTACTGAGGCACCGAGGCGCCCCAGGGAGGTGTCTTTTATCCTTGGTCTCCAGATGAATTAAATCAAAACTGCCTTCAGCAGAGGTAGCCCGGACAGGCCTCGAGGCCTCAGGGAGCGGAAACACCCTGCGGTTCAGTGGCTCCCGCGCTGGCCCAGGTGCGCACGGTCGGCGCGCCGCGGGGCCTCCGGAAGGCAGGGGTGTCGTGGCCGGGCTGCATTTGCTGCGCCTCGGTGCGCGAACGCGCGGCCCGCGCCAACGGACTCCTCCCGCCCTAGCGCTGCAATCGCCCACACGTGACCGGGGCCGCCTCCTTGCCTTCCGCAGGCCCTTCCCGGATCCATGCCCGGGCCGCCCCTCTCCGCCCTCTGGGGCGGGGCTGGGAGGTGCCACCGCGGGAGCCACTGGCTGAGCACCGCACGGAGGTGCGGGCCAGGGGGCGCTCCCTGGTGAGAAAGACCCCCCCACACACCCCCACCCCCAGCGACGCCCAGGACCCTTGTAATAATTACAGCAGCCGGTGAGGCCACCTGCCTCACGACCTAAGTGGCCTCCCAGCTTCAGTCCCTGCCCCCTATAGTCTCTTCCCCCCTCAGCAGCCAAGGAAGACTTTTAAAAACTGTAAACCACATTGGGGCACCTGGGTGGCTCAGTTGGTTAAGCGGGGGACTTCAGCCCAGGTCATGATCTCATGGTTTGTGGGTTCAAGCCCGGAGTCGGGCTCTGTGCTGACAGCTCAGAGCCTGGAGCCTGCTTTGGATTCTGTGTCTTCCTCTCTCTCTGCCCCTTAAGCCACTCGCATTCTGTCTCTGTCTCTCTCAAAAATAAATAAACGTTAAAAAATAAAATAAATAAAAATAAATAAATTATAAACTGTAAACCATATCATGTCACTCCTTGCTCTGACCAAATAAGCCCTAAAAACCCAGATGGGCAAAATACTTCCTTAACTCCTGACCTCACCTCTTACTCCCCCTCCCACTCACTCCTCTCAGGCTCAGCCACAAGGGTCACCTGTGCCTGCTCCTGCCTCAGGGCACTTGCACTTGCTGTTCCCCCTGCTGTAATGCCCTTTCCCCACCCCCACCCCCCCATGGCTCCCTCTTCCTCACTTCCTCCTGGCCCCTGCTTCTACGTGATCCCCTCAGAACTGCCTTTCCCATCCCAACACTCTTATCTAAAACAGCATCCCATTCCCCAGCTCCCAGGGTCATCTTTCTTCATAGTACTTGTCGCTCCCTAATGTGTTATCTGTTTATTGTCTCTCCTACTAGCAATATAATAAATGCTCAAAAAAAAAAAAAAAAAAGGTTTTGTACATCTTGTTCTGTGCTCTATTCCCCAGTGCCTACAATAGGAATGGGATGTAGTAGAAGCTTAATAAATATTTGTTCTGTGCCAAATAGCACTTCATTCGGCCCACAAGAGAAGCCCTATGATTTGCCCATTGCGCAAATTGGAAACTGAGATTCAGAGGGGTATGGGACCTGTCACGTGAGCTTGCCAGCGCTGGAGTTGGGGCTCCAGGCTCCAACCCAGTGAGTCTCTCTTCTCTCCCTCTCTGTTCTCCATTTCATTTCCCACCTGGAAAAGAATACAGGTGGTTTCACCCTTCTCTTGTCCCAGGATAGGCAAGACTGACAACCAGTGACTCAGAGCCCAAGGCAGCATTCTCCTCAAAGGACCTGCCCAGGAGCCCACAGGGAGAGAGCCCCCCCCCCCCCCCCCCCCCGCTTGACTCCCCAGGAAGGCAGGCCCACTTTTCCCTGGGACCATCTGTTCACCCCCTCCCCCAGTTACCTCCTCTCCCCTTCTTTTCAGCCACCTGTGGGCCCCCAAAATACCCTCAGAATAATCTGGGGGCTGCTTTTCTTACCTTTATCCCCCCAGAGATACAGCGAGATCGAGACAGTGACACAGAAAGAAAGCGTGGTGGGGGAGTGGCGGAGCACAAGTCAGAGATACACATGCAGAGACCGGAGAGAGACAGGAGAAGATGGGAAAGATGAGAAACCCAAAAGAGCAGAGACCTGACAAGTTCCAAAATAATGGCTCCACTCAAACCCGCAGGCCAACCCAGGGCCACTGCCAACCCAACAGGGCCTTTTGAGTGAATTAGAGAGATGCACCCTGGTCGAGTTCCAGAGCCCTCTGGCCCTTGAACCAAGCACACTGGTACAGGCCCCAACCCACAGAGCAGTGCAGAGCAGCCCTCCCTTGCCGTCTGCCCAAGGAGGGAAGGCAAATTTCAATGACACCGGGTCCTCAGGTTTGACCCGCAGATGCGTCCATACAGTGGTCCCTGGAAGCCTCTCAGACACTTCAGGATCTCTCCCCGTGGGCCATAAGCCTGAACCCAGCCCTCCGCACTTCCCCACTGGCCCTTCCCTAACAGCAGGTCCTTGGGCCATGTCACCCCTGCCTAAACCAGTCCCACCCACAGAAACCAGCCCAGGACTCCCAGGGGCCAGGACAAGGCCCTCATGCCTGTGCCAGTGCACAGACCCTCTTCTTGCTCGCATAGGCCACCTCCTAGCTTCAGAGACCTTCTTCTCTGTAGTTCATAGGAATTTCGCCCCCGCCCCCAGGGGGTGGGGGCTGACCCTCCCTCAGCAGAAAGGGCAAGAGAGAAGCAGAGAGGGGAGCCATCACCTAAGAGTCTCCCATACTAAATCAAGATTCCTGCCGCCTCAATCCCCGGCAGCCATACCCTTGTGGGGACTGAGAAGGAAATGCTCCCTCCCCAGGAGCACAGGTGTCCTATGAGTCTATGCCTATGCTCACACAGGCAGCCAAGGAGCCTGAGCTGCCAGTGGGGACCCAGCCTACCCCAACCGAATGTGGGGCTGCCTGTGTACTCCACTGGCTGGCCCTACCCACAGGGCAACGGGGGAGGGCAGGAGCTCTGTCCTGCAGCGCTCTGGGCCCTGGGATTCCCCACTCAAGCCTGGGCATGGCCTGGAACAAGGTCATGGCCTGTTAGGATGGGGGAGGGAGAGGAAATATCCTCTCCGTGGGGTCCGTGAGGAGTGCTACATCTGTGCCGGGGGGAGATTGGGGGTCCAGGTGGAACCAGGGGACCCCCACAGGCCACTGTCTAAGGCCCCCACCCTTCCCCATAGCCAAGACTCTGGAGGAAATAATTAGGGCATAGGTGAGTCATAGGGTCACAAGGCTGCTTCCTGGCTGACTCAGGGGCAGTCAGATGGGCTTTTCCACCAGGATCTTCCCCAGCCCAGAGCCTGAGTCAAGGATTCCAGGTGAGCAACACCTCCTGGTATCCAAACTGGGCTTCGCCCTCCCTGATGCTGGATCCCTGAAAAGCCAGGTATGAGGGTGTGCCCTTCCATGGCCGGTAAGGGCACAGGATCGTGCACCCCCAACTCAAGCCTATCCTTGCTTCTGGGATTTAGAGTTGGGTCTTCTAGATGTCGGGACCTCCCTCTGACCAGGATCCCCAGAGGCACCTGGCAGTGAGCATGGCACAGAGGGGCCATGACCAGGGGCAGCAGGTTGAGGCCCTACCCCCCACCCCTGTAGCAGGGGCCCTCCAGCATCATCCCAGGGCCTCCTACCTGTCCCCCAGCCAGCCCTCCAAGCAGGTCCCCGTGGTCCCAGGGCCGCTTTCCTGGCTTTGTCCCTGTGCTGGTTGGGCAGGAAGTTCCTGCTGGAGAATTCCCGGATCCTCCCCATGAGGCCACAAGCCTGGCCTGGGAACTTAGGAGGGAGGGAAGTCAGGGATGCTCCTACTAACAGGGTCTGGTCTTGTGGGAGCAGGGGCTCTCCTGGCATTCTGGGCCACCAGTCCTTCCCCACCCCCAGGGCAGGTGCACCAAACCTCTTGCCCTCCAGCTCACATGCCCCACTGGGGCCCCTCCACTGGAACCCAGGACTCTGCAGTTGGGGCTGCCACGCTGGGGACTAGACTGAGACCCTGGATAGCCTTGAGCTTGTGAGCTTGCTCCTAGCTTGAGGATGAGGCGGGGGGGGGGGGGGGGGGAGGGTTCCACACATAGCCAAGGAAGTCAAAAAGTCAAAGTGGGTTTTATTACTATCACAGGCCTGAGTCTGATGGGTAGGAACATTCTGCTGGGCAGGCCCACCCTGCAGACACATGGATTCCATTTATATCAAGACCCCTTGGCCCCAGGGGCTCCTTGGATGTGCGCTCAGAAGAGGGAGGCTAAAGCTGTATTCGGGTTGAAGGGATCCGGGAGCAGGGCAGACTCGGGGCCAGCACCAGCTTCACTCTGGAGGCCAGTTTCCCATCTCGTCCATCTCCTCCAGGAGCAGGTGCTAGGGGGCAGAAGTGGGTGAGAAAAGGTGCCTCAGCATCTTTGGGCTCTCCCTTCCTGCTCTGTACCCCCAGAACATTCCTTCATATCCCCAGAGATAAGCACCCTGAGGCCATGCCAGGCCCTCCCTCATATTCGCCCAGCTGGCCCCTAGTCCACCAGCCCTGAGCTACCTCCCTCCCACTGAATAAGGGACCCTTCTCCCTCCAACTTGGGGGGGATCCTTGGAAGCCCCAGAAGTCAGGCACCCCAGCAAACCTCTCCCTTCCCTCACCTCTGTCCTGGACACCACACCAAGGGGGGGCTGCACCCTTCCCTCCAGCCTAGGGTGGTGCTTCAGCTGCCTCAGCGCCCCTCCCCTAGGTCCCCAGCATTCCCCAAAGGCTGGGAGGCGGCTTCCTTCCCCCTCGGCTTGGTGTCCCTGAGGACAGATAAGGAGAGAGTGAGGGACGGTGATGAGGATAGGACCCTTGAAACACCCACAGGAGGAAGATATTCCTGGGGCAGCTCTGTCCCCAAAGTGAGGACTGAGCTGGGACCCAACTTGCCACCACCCAGAAACTCCCTAGGGCCCCCCAATTCTGCTCAGGCTACCCCCCTGGACTGTGGCCCCTGGCTCAGGGGTGGTTCTGGAAGGGAGAGGGAGGAGAAAGGGGCGGGAAGGGTGATGAGATCCCTTTAGTATGAAAAGGCGAAAGCAAGAGCCCCTGCCAGAGCTGACCAGCTGTGTACTTTAGGGTGAGATGCGCGGCCTTGTTCCCCACAGCACACAGGGGCTCCTGTAACTCAGGCATGCGGGCTTAGGACAGTGAGAGGGCTGCCCCTCAGTGCCTGGTGGGCATGCGCTTCTGGTATTCATTCCCCCAAGGAGGTAAGTCATATCCGTAACACTGGAGTGCCCTTGGCGGCTGGCAGGCAGCCCCTCTCCATCTTGTCTGATCCTTCCACCAGTGTCCCCTTCCTTACAGGAAGCCAAAGCCTGCATTCAAAGTCACAGAGCAAGTCAGTGCTGGAGCAGGGCTTCAGCCAAAGGCTTTGGCCTCTGAACCTGACTCTCTTTCCTTTACTTTCCCACAAAAGTAAACGACACAGACCATCAGGGGCCTATGTCCACCGAATGAAAGAACGGGTTGATGAATGAATGAAAATTAACTCAAAAAGGACATGGACACATTTTTTTTCCACAACAGATTCATCCATGTGCACTCAGGAGAGTCTGGGACAGGCCTGACCTCGAAGGCCAGTGTCAAGGAAGGTGGGCAGTGGGTGGTCCTCGGTGTGACACAGACAGGTAACCTATATGTGTGTTTGTGGGAGTAAGTGTGGGCGTGAATGGGAGAGAAAGCAATACAATAAGGGCAACATTATGTGAATTACAGATGTACAAGGAAGACTTAAAGCCACCTAGACAAAACGCCTCATCGTACAGATGAGGAAACTGAGGCCCAGAGAGGGGAAGAGACTTGCCCAAGGCCACACAGCAAGTGAACGGCAAAGTTAAAACTCAAAAAAAAAAAAAAAATGGACTTCTAGGGGTGCCTGGGTGGCTCAGTCAGTTAAGTGTCCAACTTCATCTCAAGCATAATCTCATGGTTTGTGGATTTAAGCCCTGTGTCGGGCTCTGTGCTGATAGCTCGGAGCCTGGAGCCTGCTTTGGATTCTGTGCCTCCCTCTCTCTCTACCCCTCCCCCGCTTATACTCTTTCTCTTTTCTCTCTCAAAAATAAATAAACATTAAAAAAATTTTTTTTAGTGGGGGCACCTAGGTGGCTCAGTCGGGTTAAGCGTCCAACTTTGGCTCAGGTCACGGTCTCATGGTTTGTGAGTTCAAGCCCCCTGTCAGACTCTGTGCTGACAGCTCAGACCCCGGAGCCTGCTTTGGATTCTGTGTCTTCCTCTCTCTCTCCGCCCCTCCCTCGCTGGCACTCTGTCTCTCTGTCTGTCTGTCTCTCTCTCTCAAAAAATGAATAAACATTAAAATTTATTTTTTTAATTTTAATGGATTTTGGGACTCTCTCTCTGATGAGACTGATGGAGAGAGACTGATGGAGAAGTGTGTGTATGCACAGGGCTTCAAGGTCCTACTCAGAAATACCACCACCAAGAAGGGATTGTGCCTTCCCTACCCAGACAGTGGGAGGCTGGAGTCAGGGCCAGGAGCCGATGGAGTGGGAGGCCCCGCTCTCTCTAGTGCCTTCACACAGGGGGTGATGGTCGGGACAGGCCAGGCCTACCTGGCCGTCCACAATGCCTGCCTCCTCCAGGGTGATCTCTGGCTGGGTCAGCAGCTCCCGGCCCTCATGACTGCCCATCTTCCAGAGGCGGGACTCCCGTTGTACTACCAAAAGCTTCTTTAACTCCGACTCCACGAAACCTGAGAGTCAGAGAGATGGGCATGGGACAGGCAGGCGGCTCCTGCTCTCCAGACCTCATCCCAGCCGTGTGCAGTCCCTGGTCACCCCCAGCCCCAGCCCTTATGTTTTCCATTAGCTGGAACCAGCCAGATACTACCCGCCCACCTCCCTGACTTTGCCAGCAAACTCACTTGCCAAGCGCTCCCTCCCACCTGCATGAGTGTGAGTTTCTTCCCCTCGTGGGGAGAGCGTGCAAGGGGCAGACATCTGCCTCCACTCTCCACCAGCCACAGACTCAAGAGCAAGGATCTGGAACTACCCAAACTGCCTAGGTTCAAATCCCGGCTCTGCCACCTACTACTGTGTGACCTTGGACAAGTTACTTAACCTCTCTGTGCCTCAGTTTCCTCACAATGAAATAGAGATTAAAATAGGACCTACCTCAGAGTTGCGAAGTGGTATTTCACGAAAAGTGCTCAGAAGGGGGTCTGGCCCATAGTGATGGCTATGTGAATGTCAACAATGATCATGTGATGTTATCATGTCATATCACTACCACTGAGTCATCTGTTCACAACGTCTGGGTAGCGCTGGGGCACCGTCAACAGCAGGGTGTGATGGGAAAATCGGGGATGGAGATGCCCACTGAACAAGTTAGAATTCTGGGTTGGGAGTGGGTGATGCTTCTGGAGCGCAAGCCGTAGTCACAATCCCCACCTCACTGCCCCCCCAAACCTTGAGAAAGGAGGACGCTAGCTAGACCTAGCCTGCAGCTCCTGCTGAGCCACCCACTGGTCCCCCTGCAACCCCTTCTCCAGTGGTCATCTTAGGTCCTCTGGTACCACCTGGTGGTAAGAACTGGTATCACACCTATGAGTCAGGGCCAGAGTGGAGCCCCCTTGGCCTGAGGAGGGCAGGTTGGGCACCACACTTACCCACTGTATCTGTTGACCTAAAAGTCTTATGCAGCGGTGACTGCAGGGTGACAATGCCTGGGACACAGACCTTGAATGAGCTGTCCTCTTCCTCCATTTCCTCTTCCTTGCCTTTCTCCTCATCAGGCAAGCCTTCCTTGAGAGGAAACTGAGGGCATGCCGGGCCACTGAGCAGGTGAGGATGACAGGGACCCAAGCGTGCAGCCCCACCCCCAGATAAAACAAAAAGCAGGAGGGAACCCACCAGGTTACGAGGGGTTTGCCCAAGCCCCAAATCCTGGGGCCCAGCCAAATGCGAGGAGGAGCCCCAACCAGGCTTCACCCACCCCCCACTGCCCCAGCCTGGTTCTACAGACCTTGGCAACAGCTGATTTCTGAAGCTGCTTGTACAAGGTGAGGAGGCGGCGGTTCCAAGGAGTTGTCCCCACCTTCGAAGAGGCCAGCCTGAGGTCTCCTATGAAGGTGCAGTGTCACTGACAGGCTGACAGGAACAAGGGGCAGCCCAGGTCCAGGCCCAGGCCCAGGCCGAGGAGGGCAAGGGCACTGAGCAGGCTGAAGTGAGGGGGAGGTTCCCTCATTTTCTTTAGCAAACACCTACTATGTGCTCAGCACAGTACCAGGCACTTTGCAAAAGACATTTCATTGACTCATTGCAACTGCCCTCTGAGATAGATACTGTTATGGTCTCATTCCTCTCAGATGAGGAAACTGAGACACAGAAGCGGGGAGCAACTTGCCACTATCACACGACTTGGCATAGGGGAATGGAATGGACTCCGATCCACGCAGCCTGCCCTCAGCATTCCCTCAGACTATCCTGTGTCCTTCCAGGCCCCACACCCCTGAGGAGTCTGAGGTACAGGATCTATTTCTGGCACTGGCCTGACACCTGTGGCCACCACACTCACCATCAAGCAGACACTCCTTCTCCTCCTCCCTGGTGAAGGTCTCGGGGCCGACCTCCAGTGGCCCCATGGCCCTCTGCAGGCATCCTTGCTCCAACTCCAAAGTTTGGGCAAAGTGGCCCCTGATCCCAAAGCATAGTCAGATGGGGGTAGCAGGTGGAGCCCAGACATGTGGCAAAGGCTCCCTAAACCCCCCAAAGTCCCCAAGGGCCCTCCTATAGGCCCTGCTCAGCCCCCTCCACCCTCCTGCCTCCAACAGTTCCCTGCTGGGCCTTTTGGGGTCCTCATCGTACAGGGGGCTATCTTCCCTTGAAGGTAGAGTGAGGAGGAAGGTGGGGAGCAGAGGGGGAGGTGGGCCCTTTCCTCACAGGGAGTGGTGCCAGGTCCACACGGGAGTGGGAATGAGGAGGGAGAGAGTGGGGAGGGAAGGCAGGGTGGAGTGAGGACCAGTAAGGAGCTGGGAAGCCATGGTGGCCTGGCTCACCTTGGCACTCTCTCGTCCCAGTCCCCAGCCTGTCTTTCTTCTATCTTTGGCCTCCACCCACATCCCCTGACTGGTGGGAAGACCCACCCCATCTCTGCCCCCCGCCCAATACTCTCACCCCCAGGCTCCTTCCCATCCTTGATATATCTGTCCCTCCATCAACCCCCGTGCCTTATTCCAGTCCTCTACCCATCTGAAGACCCACATTCCCGGGCCTTCCTCAATTGGGGTCCTCCCATATCCTTGCCCCAGTACCCCCATCCCAGGCTCCCGCCCGCCATCCACAGCCCGGTCCCTCACCTGTCTGAGGTCTCTGTATCCCCGGAGGCCTCCCCTACCGCCTCCTCCTTCTCTTCTTCCGTTTCCTCTTTTCCAGACAGGTTGCCCAGCACCTCCTGGCTTCTCCTGGGCAGGACAGGCTTCACCTCTACACCCTGGGCCCCCACCCTCAGGACTTCCATGGGGGTAGGGGTCTGGGCCCCTGTGTCCCCCATCCCTAGCCCCAAGGGGTCCTGCCGTGGCAAGGCCACAGACAGCATGTAGGGTAGTGTGGTGGATGGCTTTGGCTCCTTCCTCCCCACCCCTCCATGGCGGTTCATCACCAATGGAGTGGCGGCTTGCTCTCGCAAGGGGCATGTCCGACTCCCTATCGGGGTCTTGTCAGAGCTCTTTGGGCTGCCCTTGTTCCCCACCAGGCTACGGAAAAAGCGGAACATGGAGGAGCGGCCCAAAATTCGGGATTGACGGTTTGGAGCTGGGGCCTCCATCCCGAGAGAGACCCTGACTCGAAGGGTGGGGCCGTCACAGCCACCCCACCAACTGCTTAAGAACAGGAGGAGTTTTCAAATTAAAACTTCCAGTTGGAAACTTCCAAGAGTTCTAGAAGGCAAAGGCCGGGGGTGGCGGGGGGAGGGCAGGGGAGTGATGGGGAGCCTGGGAAGAAGACATGGTAGAGGGGATTCGTTGGGGGCAGAGAGGGCAGGAGGTCGATGAGGCAGGGGGAAAAGGTACGGGAAGGCAGACTGGAGGCTAATGAGGTGGCTAATGAGGCTCCAGAAGGCATGGGGGTGGGGAGCAGGCAGAGGAAGCTGGGGGTCCTTGGACTGGGAATGGGGTAGGGGCTTTTGGGGCCTCTGCACACAACTCTCTCCACCTGGCTTGTCTTTCAAATCCACTCCTCACAGCCAGATAGTGTCTATCCTCCCTCTTTTCTTGCCTCTCAGCATCCACTTGCACATCCTCAGGTGGTACCCACACACCCCTGTTTTCATCTCTGTTTATTTGCCTGTCACCTTTAGGATTTCAAATCTCTAGAGACCACCAGGGTGCCTGTGTGCCCGTCTTAATTGCACATTGAATCTCAAGTTAGTATTATTATTTCCCATGACACCTATAGACTTGATTATAAACCCAGCTTAGTGACCCTGTGAGTTCCTTAAGCCCACTGAGCCTCAGTTTGTTCGTCTGTAAAACGGGTGCAGTGGACAGCGTCTACTTCCAAGAGTTATTGAAAAGATTCAGTAAGAGCACCTGAGTGGCCTGATGGGTTAGGCATCCAACTCTTGATTTCGGTTCAGGTCATGATCTCACAGTAGTGAGATGCAGCCCCACATTGGGCTCCACGCTGAGTGTGCAGCCTGCTTAAGATTCTTTCTCTCCTTCACCCTCTGTCTCTCCCCTGCTTGCGTGTGAGTGTGTGTGTGTGTGTGTGTGTGCACGCACGTGCATGCACACCCCCCCAAATAAATTAATAAAGCTAGTACCATACTGTTTAAAAAAAAAAAAAAAAGATTCAATGAGAGAATGGTAACTAAAGTGCAAGGCACACTGTGGTGCTTAAGCCATCCTGCCTTTTTTATTGGTATTGATTCATGAAAGAGGGTAAAGATCAAAGACCGGGACTGGGAATCAGAAGTGGGAGAAGGGGAGCCTTGCCACCTGACCGGGGCCAAGTGTAAAGGGTGGAGCACCTCCTCTGCGGACTAGCCCAGACCGACCCCCAGGCTATAGGCCCTTCATCAGCATCCGGCGGCCACACAGCGACTTCCTCTAGAGGGAGCTAATTGGAGCCGGGAAGAGCCGGCACGTCTAGGATCCGGGCAGCCTCGCGGGTCCCTAGGGCCAAGCTGGGGCAAGCAGAAGCCGCGTCCAGACATCGGGACTGTACTGACGCCTGTTCCAGGAAGCTGGGCCTGGGCACCCGACCCCCAGGAGCAGCCGCTGGCCCCTCAGGATCTCTGGCCTCGGCCCTGTGAGCCATCCCGGGCCTGGGCGAGGGTCCTGGCAGGTAAGGTGGGAGGGTCTTGCCCATCCTCCCGGCTTTCGGCAGCCCCAGGCCCAGGGGGTACAAGGAGCCTGCAGGCAGCCAGGTGGGGACAGGGAGGCCTGGAGACTTGCCTGGGCAGCTCCGCCAATGTCTGCTGGGGGCCTGATCCAGCCGGGGCTCCCTCTGGCTTCCCCTCAGACAGCTCCCCCATTGCCCTTCCTGTCAAATCGGGTGCCAAAGAACCAGGTCCTTTAGCAGTCTGGGGCGGGGTGGGGTGGGGGGTGGAAGTGGAGATCGGAGCCAAGGTCAAGGTCAGGGAGAGAACTTTCCTGGTGCTTCCTGCTGCCCTAGGAGCCCTAGACTGGGTCTGCAGCCCAACCAGGCATCTCCCCCTGGGGAATATTCTAAGCCCAGCAAGTAGAGAGCAATGGACTCCCCTTACCAGGAAGTCAGGCCACTTGGATGAGGGCAAGGGTAGGCCCAGGTCGGCATAGGCCTCTGGCCCTGGGGGCCATTCTGATGTTTCACCTACTCCCCAGCAGTGAGCCCCTGGGGTAGCGGCAGAGAGAGTTGGTGGTGCAATCAGCAATCTCCTGTCCTGCTGTCCTGGGGGTTCCAGGTTTCGTTCAGGGACCAGGGGAGAGGGAACGGCATCTTCCGGAAGGAGCAGGGATGGGGGAGTGCCAGGCAAAGATCTGTTTCAAGCTGGCGCCCAGGGACAGAGGAAGGGAGGGTCGGGCTTCTCCCTATCCCTGCCCCCAGTAAGTGGAGGGGTGGAGAGCCTTCCTCCACACCTTCCGGAGAGCTCTTGCCTTGGGGCACTTTCGAAAATGGCCCCAGGCCCGAGAGGCAGGAGGATAGGGCGGGGAGGAGGGTAGTCAGGTCCTCCCTGGGAGGAGGAGGTGGCTGTGCTCGGCCCAGGGTGGGACCGGGCCTTCCCCGAGGTAGGAGGAAGGCCACTTCCCCCAAAGAGTGATGGAGGCAGCTTTGGGGTGGGTATGAAGGGGTGAGAACTGAAAGTGAAACAGCTCACGTCCAGGAAATACTCCCTCTGTTGCGGGTTCACAGAGCAGATCAGGGCTGTGGCCAGGATTGAGCAAAGAGGAAAACTGGGGCCAGGGACAGGACAGCAGGTATGTGGTGGGGGTACATGTCAGGTGGGGGGCGGGGTGGGAGAGCTGTGGAGAAGACTTCCTCAGCTCACGGCAAGGCAGGAATGGGAAGAGCCAAGGTAGGATGTAAACAGGTGATCTTGTCTTGAAAGGGTACCCTCTGAGGTCCACAAACTGGAAAGTAAATCTTGTGCGAGTATTGAGCGTATGAACTCATGGAAATTCAGATTACCACCCTGACTCCCTGAGTGGCTATGTGGCCTCGGGCCCCAACTTCTTGGTGCCTCACTTTTCCCACCTGTAAAAGGGGCATGATGATGCTTACCTTGCTGGGTTAATGTGCATTTTCAGTGTCTGACACCCCTGGGGGAGCAGTAGAAATATACCATAGGTGCTCAGGAAGTGTTCGTAGCTAACAGGCCTGAGTTGGAAAACAGGGGTGCACTGACCAGCCAAGGGGAAGTGGGACCTCCGAGCACAAGTTTCACGGGTCATTGGCTAGAAGGTGGTAATCCTGTGGTAAGGGTGTGCTAGAGAGGGTGCAGGAGGCCCCAGGAGCAGCAGAAGGAACCCCAGCCTCTGCAACCAGCCTCATTTACCCAGGAGCGAGGTGGAAGAGGACTTGAGACCCACGAGGGCACTACTCCAACCACCCCTCCCCAGGGCCCTGGCTTCGGGGTCCAGGTCCCTAGGTACAAATCCTGACTGCCTTGCCTTTCTTGCTCTCTCTTGCTAGTGAAATGCTCAGTAAGTTCTGATTCTGCCGACAGACTCCACAGGGACCCAAGGTGGTGAAATGAGACTTGGCTGGAGCTAGGATGGAGGGGTCTTTTGGGGGAGTGGGGGACCCTCCCCCTCATCAACAGCACCTGCCCGTCCCCATCTCTGCTGTCTCTCACCCGTCCCCACAGGCTAGCGCTGCCCTCCACTGGGACCTGAGAAATGGCATCCGGGCAAGGCCCAGGTCCTCCCAGGCAGGAGTGTGAAGAGCCTGCCCCGTCTGCTACTTCTGGTAAGGGTCTTTCTGCCCTCCTCCCCCATCCCACAGCCACCAGGGCTGTCTGAGAGGATGGAGAGAGCAGGAGTGGACAGGGCCAGGCCAGACTTACAGGCAGGCTCTCCTGCCCCCGTTCACTCACCTTGGGTAAAGCAGAAAGCATCTCCCCACCCAGTGCCGGTGTGTGCAGGTGACCTCAGAAGCTGCAGTGCAGTCCAGGTTAAGCCCTGGGAGTGGGGAGGAGTCTGGGCCTGGGGTTGGGGGGCAGAGGCTAGGAGAGGCCTGGGAGTGAGCATGAGGTGGGCACCACGCCATCTCAAGGGAGAGGCAGGAGGGGGGTGAGGAGAAGAATGAAGAGTGGGGCGTGGCTATTCTATTCCTACAGTAGGAGAAAGAAGGAAGTTCCTAGGCTTATCACCCCGGCAGCCCTGCTGACTGGTGAAAGCGATTGTTATGACTTTGGGGAGGAAGTAAGATGGCTGCCTTTCTTCCCTTTTCCAAGGGGACCATCAAAGGGCTGCGATTCCCAGCCCACTACAGACTGCTCCCTGGGCTTTGGGTTCAGTCCCCTGTATGTCACCGTGTCCCTATGTAACTCTTCTGGACCCAAAGCTGCAATTCTAAATTTTGTTTCCCACATTCCCCGAGCCATAAGGGCTACCCAGCCTGTACACACTAAAACTCAGGGGCCCACATGCCTGGGATTATGTCCTGGCCCCACTGCTCATTCTTGACTGTGTGACCTTGTACAAGTTATGTAAACACCCCGTGCCTCAGCTCCCCACCTGTAAACTGGGGTGTTCGTCTGCTTCACAAGGCTATTATGAGGCTTCAGTGAAACGTGCTAGAAAAATATCCTATACGCGATAAGCACTAGTTGTTAACTAAGGGCTGGAGTAGGGACACTTCTGTTCACGGGTGAGGACAGCCGAGGCCTTGAGGAAGAAAGACCCATCCACAAAGCATGGGGCCGTCCAGCCCTTCCTCCCTGACTCCTGGCTTTGATCCTCAGAGGAGCAGGTAGCCCGGGACACCGAGGAGGTTTTCCGCAGCTATGTTTTTCACCGTTATCAGCAGGAGCAGGAGGCTGAGGGGGCAGCTGCGCCTACTGACCCAGAAATAGTCACCTTGCCCCTAGAACCTAGCAGGTGAGCAATGGCCCTCTGGGCCCACGGGGATATCTTCAGGGAGGCGGAGGCTCACATGGGGCTGCTGTGCAGGTCCTGGGAACTGGGGAGACCCTTTTTATTTGGGGCTCCCCCTGCCCCTGCCCCCCCCCCCCAACCGATCAGGGATCTTGGACCCTTTATAGAATATGCCTGTCCTGTGATCCTGTGCTCTGCCCTCATGTCTAAGAACACGGTCAGGAATTTCCAAGGAGGGGTCCACAAGGCCAGGGGCATCTTGGGCAGAACCCCTTCTCCCCGAGTCCAGGCCCCAGCCCTGCCCACCCTCTGCCTGCTCACCTACCTGCCTCTTTTCTCCAGCACCATGGGGCAGGTGGGTCGGCAGCTCGCTATCATTGGGGACAACATCAACCAGCGCTATGATTCAGAGTTCCAGGCCATGCTGCAGCGCCTGCAACCCACAGCAGAGAACGCCTATGAACTTTTCACCAAGATTGCCTCGAGGTAGCCCTGGCCCCGGCCTCTGTGCTGTGCTGTCACCCCCGCACTGTGCCCTGCCAGTGGGATGGGAGATACACGCTTCTCTGTCAGTGTCAAGAGACATGTGCACCACCCCTTGTCTGCTGTTGACTCACACATGGCCTCGGGCCCTGTCTTTCTCTCTCTGGGCCCCAGACTGCTCCTCTTTGGTATACAAGCTCACAGCTCTTGTGAGCTTGGGCACTCGGGACTGTACCAGATAGATCAGGACTATAGAGATGCCGGAGTAGGGATGTCCCCAGAGCTCCCCAGCCCAGCTGAGACACAGCTGGCCTTCTGATCTGGAACCATATTTCATACCAAAAATGGTCAGATTGCTAATGTCCTGGAAATGGCTTCCCTTTGCTACAGGGTGGTGTCCGAAAGGCCATCTGGTGTGGTTAGAGAGCCCACATGCCTGGGTCAAATCTCAGCTTTGCCACTTACTGGCTTTGTGAATCTATGGCCCTCAGTCCCCACGTCTGTAAGATAGAGGAAAGACGCTTAGAACAGTGTCCGGACTTAAAGGTGTCATCTGCTGTTACGTCTGGGTTAGGAGTCAGCGTCGAGGTGACTGAAGCTGGGGTGAAGGTAGGAGGAGGCGACTGATCTAGGATTAGCGCCCAGAGCTGAAACATCCTGCCCCTGTCCTTCGAGGCCTCCCCCACTCCACTCTGATTCCAGGTCCTGTCCTAACCTCCTCTTTGTCCTTTTCTCTCTGCTGTCTCTCGGGCTGCCAGGCCAGCAGCAACACCCACAGGTAATCTCCCTGCTGCTTCCGTCCGCTTGCTCTGCCCTCCCTGCTCTCTGCCCCTCTGCACTTGCGGCGCTGGGGCCACAACCTGGCGGCAGCACCCCGCTCAGACGCCCTCTGAGTTTCCTCCTTTCACAGAGATGCAGGTTCTTCCCAAACTGAGGCCAGGCTGGGGCAACCTCTGCCACCTTGAGTCACAGCTAAGCCATTTTGCTTTCCAGCTGGGAGTGGGGTGGGTTGCCACTGGACGGTGGGAGAGGAGAAGCAGGCTGAAGGGCCCTCTGGGGGTCTCCACTGACGATATCAACACTCTACCTGCAGTCTATTTGAGAGCGGCATCAACTGGGGCCGAGTGGTGGCTCTCCTGGGCTTTGGCTACCGCCTGGCTCTACACATCTACCAGCATGGCCTGACCGGCTTCCTGGGCCAGGTGACCAAACTGGTGGTCGACGTCATGCTGCGTCACTGCATTGCCCGGTGGATTGCGCAGAGGGGCGGCTGGGTAAGTGCCCAAGTGTCGGCAGCCTCCTCCCTGCTGCTGGGGCTGCCTCTCTCCCAGCCCCACCCCAGCCCTGGAGTGCCTGTATGTGCCGTCAGCCCCTCTATCTCTGTCTCTTGGCAGGTGGCAGCCCTGAACTTGGGAAATGGCCCCATCGTGAACGTGCTGATAGTTCTGTCTGTGGTTCTGTTGGGCCAGTTTGTGGTACGAAGATTCTTCAAATCATGACTCCCAGAGGGGCCCTTTGGGGTCCTAGCTGAGACCCCTGCCTGGGCTTCAGCCAAGCCGTCTCCCATCCCCCCCTTCTCTACAGGGGTCCCCCCTCAAGAATACAGAAGCTTTAGCAAGTGGACACTCCAGCTTTGGGAGGGCCCCTGCATGGGGGTCAGTTAGGCTGCCAGGGGTGCCCCAACATTGCATGGTGCTAATGGGCCCCCTCTCTGGGCCCCATCCTGTCAGAGAGGGGCTATAGCCTTCTTCCTCAGCTCTCTGGGACACCCTCAGCCCTATCTATTGGGCACTGGGGAGATTCACATCTTGGGGAAGCAAGAGGCTAAGAGTCACTCTCCCCTCAAAATTTTTAATGGTTATATCTTTATGTAATACCCTTGGAAGGACCCTCCCCCCACCCATTCCCACCACTCTCCCCACGCCAGGAAGTCTGGGTGTGGGAGTTAGTAGACCCTGTGTTCCCCAGGATTCAGCTAGGTGTTCTAGAAGGTCAGAGCTTGATTGCTGGGCCTGGAGCCCAGCCCTGGCCCTTCCTAAGCTCTCCTGCTGCTCCACTCCCTCCCACCCCATATCACCGTTGCAGTGGACTCTCAGGGATTCTGGGCCTCAGTGTGGGGTAGAGATGGAGTTGGGGGTGCAGACCAGAGCTGTCAGAACCTCATCAGCAGCCCCCAAGCCCCCCTCCCAAGATCCTCAGTTCTCTCCTCTCCCCTCACATATTACCACTTAAACCCAACCTATTCACTACAAGTGAAGCCCACCCTGCCCCCATCACTCCAAATAAGGAAGGAGGGGTCTTGGGTAAGTGGAGTGCTGAGGTTCCCTCCTTGCCCAGACTACAGAATTTAGGACTGGTTTGTTATTGTCAGGGAAAGGGGGTAAGGAACTCGTCTTGAGGTTTCTGAGAAAAGAGTTGTTAATGCCACTAGGAACCCTGGGGTTGGGATCTTCCCTCACGGCCTGGGCACAGTGTAATCCGGGGGTGTGGATGGGGAAACTGTGAATACTTGAACTCTACACCCCCCTGACCCCCCACTCTCCACACTCCTCACCTGCCTAAGCCCCTCCTGTGGGTGGGGTGGGAATGCCTTGTCTATCTTGCACAGTCTAGGGGTTTGGGGGTAGATTAAGCCAAATGCAGGGAGGGGATGCAGACGGAACCCACTGGCCAGCCCCCACCTTCTGAGTGTGTCTGAAATAAACTGCAATCTCTGATTCCCATTTGGTAATTTTTATATCCTCTGCTACCCGTCCCTCCACCAGGCTGGATTGGGGGAGCCTGGGCGAGCCTCGCATTTACCTGGTTTATTACTGGATAAAAGCTCATATTAGGCATCCAGAATCAGGTAGAGGGCTGGGTGTGGTTTTCCCAGGCCCCAGCCCCCTACAAGGCCTAGGCCCCTCTCCACCTTTCCTAGCCCCTTCTCCAGGCACTTCTCATCTCTTTGTGTCCCAGGCAAGTTTCCCACCCTTTAGGAAGTTGGGAGACTCCAAGTTGCTGGGCTCTGGCTGGTAGAGCCTCTGGCATATGCCTGGGGACTCCTAGAGGCCACCTTAGGCTTGCTTTGAATGCCTCTCCCTGGGGCCTCCATCCATGCTGGCCCAAAAAGCCCTTCACCCCCACACCTGGCTCTGCCTGGGACACAGTGTCCCAGTCCTCTCTTCCCCATGTCCCCCACAACCAGCACACACAGGGCTTTTGATTCCAGGAATTTTGTGCTACATAGGAGTCCCTATGGGAAAAGGCAGCTAGGAGTAATAAAAATAACAAGCACGGGGGCGTTCAAATGTTCCAAAGTCTTTCCAGTCCTGGGCACCCTGGTCTGTGTTTCTGACACCTTTCCAAAATGGTCACGTGCAAGTCCTAAAGGATTTAGGGGCTTCACTTGCACTCCCTGAGGGGGTCTTGCCAATCCCCTCTCCCTTCGGACTTGGTCTTCAAACAGTCCAAGTACAGACTGCACCCTTGGATATCCCGCGCCCCTGCAGCTGGAAGGGTGGTGGCTACAAAGCAGCCTGCAATCTGCAGGGAAAGTTCACAGACAACCTACACCGAACACATACTACGAGCCAAGCCTTATGCGGAGAATTTATCATCCACGCCCAATCAGTAGGTTTTATAGCTGGTGACCTGGGGGATTGGGAGGTGGGGCTGGGGCTTTAAACTCCCAACTTTACAGTTATATAAAGGAAACTGAGGTACCTGCCCAGAGTCACCAGGTAGAACGGGCGGGAGCTGGCACTTGCCACCAGGGTACTGGCTCGAAGTTTTACGTAGAAGCCGACCAGGTGGGGAACGGGGCCGTTGGTCTGCAGCACAGGCCCGCCAAGGGGTCAGCGGGGAGGGGGTATATCCTTCCCTCTAACCCCCGCGCGCAGCCGCCGCACCACCGCCCCAGGGCTCAGAAGACCGTGGAGGTGGGCGGGCTGCCCGGATTCAAGATGGCCGTCGCCGCACCGAGCACGCCAGCGTGCCCTCTGGTGGGCGGGGCCCCCGGGCGCACCTCCCCACTGGGTTTTGAGAACCGCTGGAAGACTTTCATTGGAAGAAGGCGGGCTGGCAGTGGCGCGAGCTGTGGTGGTCTCTGCTCCTGTAAGGAAGGAGTTGGAATCCTATCCTGTAAGGCATGAGGAGCCCCAAAACGTTTGGCTGGAGTCTACCCTGGTCCCCTCCACTCCACCCTTTATTCCGCCAGAATGAAGTTTCCAAAACCGAAATCTAAGTGCGTTCCGGGGTTGCCGAAAGGAAGGCGTGAGAAGTTGGGAGGCATAGGATAAGGCAGGGGTTTATGGGGGTGCAGGGGAGCAGATGGATTCCGCAGGTATTAAGGAAGTTAAATTCTCAAAATGGTGGTTCTTCTGAAATCGTAGCTTCGTTTCCATCAAAGAGGTCTAGATTCCTGAGTCTTTGGGGCCAGTGATTTGGGGCAGTCCAGCCCCGGGAGAGAAGCGTGTTTGGGTGTCCTCTGCTCAGTTGTGCGGTGTGGGTATGAAATCCACCTTGCCTTGTACCCAGCATCTCCCTGCCTCCCCGCCCCACCCCACAGTTTACCTTCATGTGTCTGCTAGTTTACCTCGTCTGAAAAAAGTTTATTTCAGGTCACTAGGTGTCCATCCAGACAAAATCCTTCCTTTGCCCAAACCACTCAGTGAACTGAATAAGTTTTTATGACCTAACCATCTGAATAGCTTTGAAATAAATTAAAATTAATTCATTAATTAAAATAAAACCACCACCATATTCTGCTCCAGTTGTACCCACCTCAGATGTAAAGGCCCCGATCAAAGACACTTGTAAAATATGGATTTAATTCAATCTCTAATCCTGTGTGTGTGTGTGTGTGTGTGTGTGTGTGTGTGCGTGTGCGCGCGCGCGCGTGCCTGACAGAGAGGGAGAGATGGAATGGAATTACCAAAGATTGCTGGAAGTGTCCAAAGGTCAGGAACCAGAAAACCAGCAAACCCAGCTTCTGGGGCATGTTCACCAATTGCTGGACATGTTAAAAAGGTAAACACCAGACTATGGCATATCAAAGATGAGGGGGAGGGGAAATTCAGCCCACCGGATAATAAGGGAACAAAAAGCAGTGATCTGGCCTATTGAGCATAGGACAGGTAGCAGATCCCCAGCAAACTGTATGAATGATCCAGTAGAGGGGCAGCGTCACAAGACCAAGGTCAGGTGATGAACTAATATGAGCAGAAAACAGACTTTTCTGAGAAAGTCACTTAATAGCTGAAGGGGCTAAAGCCACAGAATCTCCCTCCACCTGGAGTATGGGATTTGGCAACCAAATGGAGGGGAGAGCATGAAGGTGTGCAAGTGACATCTGAAGAGTAACATTTGAGTAGGCGTCCATTGTTGAAATCAACATGCAAATCAGAAGAACTCTCTGCTCCACTTATCTCAACTCTTGCTTTGCAATCTTGGAATCATTCCTGGTGCCTAATGCTTCAACTTTTCCCAGCTTTGTCTAAGAACACAGCAGGAAGACAGTTCTTTAAAGTTGCCTGCTTCATCACATCACACAGTGAAACTACTTCGCAACATTCAGACTTCTGTGATGATTGGCCCCACACAGGCTGCACTCACCAACCTTCTCATGTTTGGATCTGACCCCTTTCTCACCTGACCTCTGACTTTACTGAGAGCAACTTCTCCAATTCATGTCTAGCAGGCAGTGAGGCTTCCTCTAGAATGGGATCATTTTCTTGGTAAAATTCTCAGGTGGACCACACCAGGGAAAGATGGGGTGAATTTGGCACCGTCCAGCATCTCTGAATTGGGGGTGTTGTGAATCAGAGTGCAAGGGAAGCTCTGGGTTGGGCTTAGAGATATGGGTTCCTGTGTTTACTGAAAAAGAACGAGGTTTCTAGGAGCCTGAGTAACAATGCTGCTGGCCTGTGTGAGAGAAGAGTTCTGTGTAGGTTCAGAGCAAAGTGCTACCCTAGTGAGGGTGTGGGGAAATCCCTCCTCCCCGCCCCCCCCCATTATATAGTGATATGTAATATAGTGTATAACATGTAGTGTATAGTATATGTATAGTATATAGTATATATGTATATAGTATATATGTATATAGTATATGTATAGTATAGTGTATAGTATAACATGTAGTGTAATAGAAGAGACTGTCTTCATATGGACTTAGAATCCTTAACACATCCTTTAAACAAAGATATAAATACCGTATCCACATTATTTCCATTTTTTAAAAGATATCTCTATGCCCGACATGGGGCTCAAGCCCACAACCCCAAGATCAAGAGTCACTGCTCCACCAACTGAGCCAGCCAGGCACCCCTATTTCTATTTTTTAAAACATTAAATCATCTCAAAACCCCATTGTGGACAGTGGAGGGATCAGAGTGAGGAGAGGGATTCCTCTCCAGAGAAAGTCGTTTTTCTTCCGTCTCACAAAACGCCTCCTAGATATGCCCCGTACCCATTACACTTAGAAGAAAGAGAGACCCTGGGATTTCTCCACATTAATCTGAGTTTTCGGGAAATGCTGTAGTGGCAAAAAAGGAGAAAGGAGGAAATGAACATGTGTTGAGTTATTATACTTATGACAGATGTCTCGTTTGGCTGTATAGCTCTCTAAGACAGAAATTACTATTCCCATTTTACAGATGAAGAAAAAAAGTATACTAAAGGAAGAACAGGATGGTATAAAGTAATGGTTAGTTGCATCATTCACTCTAACATAAGTGTTATTTTTGTTACTTTGCATAGATAAATAATATAAATTAATACATTTATTAGTTTTGTTTAAACCAAGTTTTACATTTAGAAGGACAATTATCAGACTTTTCTTTAGTTATAGGGAAAAATCAATAAGATGATTGTAGAATTATGGCAAGAAAAATAGGAACAGAAAACATTTTATTCTACCACCACCTCCAGGAGGAAAATAGAAATGACTAAAAGTAAGTCCAGGGGCGCCTGCGTGGCTCAGTCGGTTGAGCGGCTGCTTCAGCTCAGGTCATGATCTCGCAGTCTGTGAGTTTGAACCCTGCGTCGGGCTCTGTGCTGACAGCTTAGAGCCTGGAGCCTGCTTCGGATTCTGTGTCCCCCTCCCTCGCTGCCCACCCCCCCACTCATGCTCTGTCTCTCTCTGTCTCAGAAATAAATAAACATTAACAAAAATTTTTTTTAAATAAAAAAAAAGTAAAGTAAGTCCATAATGTTACTTCATTTGTGTAAGGTCAGGAAAAAGATTTTTGAAGACAGACAGTCTGTGTGTGTTTTTAATATGTGTATAATATTTAAAAGAAGTTGGCATGTTAGAGAATCTGATAGATTAGTCTTGTGATTTCAAATTGAATTATGTAATTTATCTTAGACTTGTAATTTGAAGCTGAAAGGTATCAGTAATTTGATTATGTTTGTAAACAGTATTGAAATCTTTAAGATAACTTGATTTGCTACATTTAGAAGCTTGAATTATTAGGCTTATGAGAGTCATTTACATGCTTAAGGTTTTTTCTTGTTTGACTTGTAAATTTGCCCTATGAGGAATTTGAGTTGCTTGAAAAAATCCAGTATATTAAATTTATAAATGTAGTTTAAATATGTAGGAGAATTTAATTAGCTAGCTTTGTAAGTGGCAAGAGTAATGTTCAAGCAAATTTAATATGTCAAGCCCATGGGCTAATTGAACATTAATCAAGGAACAAGTTATTGCTTTTATTTTTATACAAAAATTACAAGATTTCTAAATAGAACATCCAAGTTATGCAAGTTAAACTTAAAAACTTAAAGAAAATCTGTTTGTAAATTTACAACTTTAATTAATTGAAAATTGATTTAAACATAAGCAACTGCAAATAGTATAACTGAACCCAAGTTCATCTGCCTGATGCGTAGCAAAGCCAAGCACTGAGACGTCCAGTACGCAGCAAGGAAATGGCTTGAGAGGCAGCAAAAGGAGGAGACAGAAGAGACTGGCTCAAATCTGCCTCCTTCAAGTCAGAGTAGAATAAATTTTTATAATCTTAGGGGTTGGGATTACATACATATCGATGCAAACAGCAGGTAAACTCATGAGTATTCATGAGGAAAGATGGAGCATGTGCACTGAGCACAAGTACATGTAACATACATCCCATGTTCACTTTGGGGTGGAAATGTAACATTACAATGAAGCAAAATTTGGCCCCTGATGTCAGGAGGTCATCTGTAGGACAAGAGGGGTTATGCACATGCTCTGAAAGCCGGTATACACTGGATGGGATCTTGGGCTTATTATCTCAGGGACAGAATGCAGGCTGGAACCGTATCAGTGACCTTCATTTATGTCAGTCCAGCCCTCTATGGACACAGCTAGTGGGTTTGTTAGTGGGATCTGTAAAGAAATAATAGCTGATTAGGGAGAGACAGGTCTCTGAAAAACAAGCTTTAAATTTCCTGTTAGTCTTAACCTCATTAATCCTATGGGGCACATTTTTATTCCCCCCGAGTTATGATCATTCCTCATTCTTGAAGGAATTGGGACAACGATCGCTTTGGCTACTTCCTGCTGGAAAAGTGTGCAGTTTCAGGGTCTGAGGGATGAAACAACTTTGTACTTTGTTGGAAATATTCCCTGGTACTTGGCTTAATATGTACATTCTGCATGACCAAGATATTAGTTCCTTCTTTGGCCATTTTGGAGCAACATTGGAAACCACACTTGATTAGTCCAATTAATAAATGAAAAGTGATGAGGGCAAGCTGAGGACAAAGCATATGCTAGCAACCACCCCCCCCCCCCCATATGAGTGACATTCCTCAGGCACTCCTAGCTGCCCAAGAACAAAGGAAAGGACAGAAAACAAACGGTTAAAGAGTCTCCATCAGTTTACAAATATCTTAGTAATATTACAAGAAAAGGGCAATCTTATCAACAGCCGAATCTCCAGGAACTTTCTACTGTTTGAAGGATAATGCTTTGCTAGAGGGAAAAACAACCTTAGCTTGACAATAGCTAGACCTCCAGTAATCTGTGAGTCTTCTTTAGCATATGGAAATCGCTTTAAGAAACTTCCTCTTAACTTTACTTCCCCCACCTCCACAGTGTATAGCCAATCTTCACAACCCTAGTGCAGTTCTTTCTGCCCATGGGTCCTGTCCCCATGCTTTAATAAAATCACCTTTTCTGGGGCGCCTGGGTGGCTCAGTCCATTGAGCATCGACTTCGGCTCTGGTCGTGATCTCACGAGTCGTGAGTTCGAGCCCCGCATCAGGCTCTGTGCTGACAGCTGGGAGCCTGGAGCCTGCTTTGGATTCTGTGTCCCTCTCTCTCTGCCCCTCCCCCACTCACACACAGTTTCTTCTCTCTCTCTCTCAAAAATAAATAAAACTTCAGAAGCATTAATATAAACACAGCAAGTTGTGTTAGCAGTGGCATTCTACCCTGTTCTGGAAGAATATGGTCCAAAGCAATGTGTTTAGCAAGCACTACCTTGGCTAACAGATTTACTTTCTTCTTGTTGGGCAACAATGGCAAGAACAGTTTTGTTGGCCAACTAAAAATGTTCTCCCAAATGAATACCAAGATCCATCCTTTTGATAACCAGGCAAGTAATCCCTATCCGGTGTTGATTTCCTTTTTGCTTCATAAAAAGTTTAAAAGTTCACTGGAATTGTAAACAGAGTGAGGGGGAACCAAATTCCCTAGCAAGTAGACCTCTCCTACTCTCCAACTGCCAAGACATAGACAAGCCCAGAGCTGGTTAGAAGTAATGGCAAGATCCCCTGTTTGACCAAGATTTTCTTCTTAGAAAAGCATCACAGATCAACATTATTCCTGTTGCATCCACACGACTCCTGAAACAGAATGCTACGGGCACCAGTGACAGTCACAACAAAGTTTATTACAATGAGAGGCAAGGCCGACCCATCGGGACCAATACTCTTGATAAGAGTGCGGCCTCGAACAGCCGGGGTACAGAGTTTTTATAACCGATCACATGGTTTTATCATCACCCGGGAACAGAACAAAGAAACAGGTTCCAGATGAGTTAGAAATAGTTGCCTAATGAGGTGTTTACTTTAGACTTTCTGCCTCTAAGTTGCAACCGGTGGATCTCCTTGACCCTGCCTCTGATGCTCTTTTCTTTGAACTTTTGTTTCCTTAATTGGTGAAGCCTAATTTACAAGGGTATGAGGCGTAATTTACCAGAGCAAAGCAAGGCTGTTATCTCTTAACCTTCAGTGTCAACACAAAGCTGTTATTTTTCAAGCTAAGCATTAGCCCTACGCTACAATTTAACCCTTACATTCCCTCATAGCCAGAGTTTAACTGCTCTGTTCTGGACCTTACGTACAAAGTCTGATCCATATCTCATGAACCAGTCTTAGTTTTGAGAATAGGGGTTAGTTCGGTTAAACAGCTGTCTTACTTCAGGAGGTGGTCCTGCAGGTGGGGGCTCTCAGGCCTATATTATGGAGGCAATCAGGTAATGAATAAGCAGCATTTCTGTGGAGGGCGTCTGGGTGGTCTCAGTTAAGCTCTGACTTCGGCTCTGGTCATGATCTCACAGTTTGTGAGTTTGAGCCCCAATGTGCTGACAGCACAGAGCCTGCTTCAGACCCTCTGTCTCCCTCTCTCTCTTCACCTCCCCTGCTGGTTCTCTCTTTTGCTCTCTCAAAATAAATAAATAAACTTAAAGAATAAAAAAAAAGAAGAAGCATTTCTATGGAAACAAAAGAAAAACACAGGTTAATGGTTGGGGCAAATTATAAATCCAGTGTCTCAGTCCTGACAGTGAGAAGCCAGTGGGAAGATTTCTAGATGTCAGGCTTCAAGCATCTTCAGATGGAATGAGGGCAGGCGGTGACTGTCTGATAGACTTTCCTGGTTTGCAGTTTGGAGTCTCTGGTTATCTTCTTTAAAAAAAAATTTTTTTTTTTTTAACATTTATTCACTTTTGAAAGTGAGAGAGACAGAGCACAAGTGGGGGAGGGGCAGAGAGTGGGAGACACAGAATCAGAAGCAGGCTCCAAGCTGTCAGCACAGAGCCCGACATGGGGTTTGAACTGATGGACCACGAGATCATGATCTGAGCTGGTCAGATGCTTAACCGACTGAGCCACCCAGGTGTCTCTCTGGTCATCTTCTTGAGTGGCCCATACAGCAACAGGCACTAAGGTCATCTACACATCACCGTTGTGGCAATTTCTCTAAAATTTACATCACGCTGTTTGCCTTCAGTTTGCAAGACTTTAGGAAAAAGGGCAGTTTTAGTTCTCAATGATTCCAACTCAAGAGAATGGGAGAAAATAGGAAACCTTGGTTTGGAGAATCATAGTCAGATATTTGAGGAAACCAGAAGAATTCAGTATCCAGCCCAGTCGTTTAACAAACACTCAAAGACAATTAGAACTGGAATCTAACATCCACAAAGGCATGTTACTGAAACAATTTTTCTCTCTAAAATCACCCTCATTTCCACTAAAGATGGCCAAATTAAGACTAATTTATTTGTAAAATTAGTCCAGTTTTAACAAACTTGGCCTAATTATTTATGTAAATACGGCAACAATAGTGATTGGCCAGCTACATAGGTTCTTTTAAATCTGTTTTGCTGGAACTTTTTATAAGAAATTTCAGATTGAATTTTTAATAGCCTCTTGAGGCTAAGAAGCCAAGCCCAATATTTGCCATCAGACTTTGCCTGTAATACCTATAGATTTGGGTGAATTCCTCTCTTCTTGAGGTCCCCAAAATATCCCGAGGTTCCTGAGCTTGCCAAGAAGTGATCTTCCCTACTTCCCATAGAGCTCCTGGGAACCCTGTAAGCAAGGTACAAGCCCTATTTTTTCCAAGGGGACATCAATGGCTCCATAAAGTTTATCTTAGTTCCTTAAAGCTGTTTGGACATATCTGAGACTATGCATGTCTCCCTCAAATGTGACATTCCAGTCAGACCTTTAGTAATATGACCAATATTTCCACTGGTGTCCTGTTACAAGGAGAACAATTTCTTATTGAACTGTAATTGCCATGAAAGTAAAAATACTCATTGAGAGTTCCCAAATTCTGGAGGGATCAGAAAGGGAGAAAAATGTTTCATATTTGCTTACAAAGGAATATTTTACCAAATATCTCTAAGTCATAAGAGAAAGAGTTTCCTTATATGTGGAAGAGCAAACGTTAGAGAAACAGCAATGTTTCAAATAAGAGTCATAAAAATATAACATCTTTCTCAATTCATTCAGTCCCATGTTATTAATTCTTGTTCTGTTTGAGTGCAGTTTTCCCATTAGTTCTGGAAATTCTTACTCAGTTTCATTTACAATTGCAAAGGTATCACAAACCTTTATTTATCAAAAGTCCTCTCCATGAATCTCCTCACAGCTGGAATACATTTGCAAGAGCATCAGAGTAAAATAATAACTATAAATGATAAAAGACTCAAAAATGGTTAAAGTGGTTAAAGATCTGAAGAGAGTTCAGGTTCAGGTGACAAGGAAATCTGTCTATTTCTGTGACACATAACACTTCAATAATTAGAATTACAAGTAATGACTTTATACCAGGACATATCAAAACCTTGGCAATGTTACATAATTTCTGGAACTGTTATAGCATTCATTCATATAACCCAAGAAGGTTTGTTATCATGTGTTTGACAATGCTTCCCATGTAATTTGATATACCAAATTAAAAAAAAAAAGCCTGGGGCGCCTGGGTGGCTCAGTCAGCATGTCACTTTGGCTCAGATCATGATCTCATGGTTGGTGAGTTCAAGCCCCCTCTCCCCTCTCAGCACAGAGCTGACTTCTGATCCTCTGTCTCCCTTTCTCTCTGCCCCTGCCTGCTTGTGCGCTCTTTCTCTCTCTCTGTCAAAAATAAATAAACATTAAAAAAAATGCACCTTCTCATAGTAAATTTTCAGCATGACATAAAACATGTTTAGTAATAGACCCAAATATCTTTCGTTTTTGTGTAATAGGAAGCCAAAAGCTGATAAACCAATGTTTTAATAAACTTATGTTTTATTAATTTATCTTATTTAGAAATGGTCTGGGTATTTAATGAATCTAACTATACTTATCATTTAACTGAGCAACACCTTAAAGTTTCAAGTTAGCAAAGATTTTGGAAGCTATTTAAAAGTTTACCTATAGGGGCACCTGGATGGCTCAGTGGTTGAGCAGCTGACTGATTTCAGCTCAGGTCATGATCTTGTAGTTCATGGGATCAAGCCTTGTACTGGGCTCTGGGCTGGCAGCTAGGAGCCTGCTTGGGATTCTCTCTCCCTCTCTCTTTGTTTCTTCCCCTCTCAAAATAAATAAATAAACTTAAAAAAAGAAAAGAAATACATTTCTAAAAGTTTACCTATAAACCTTTTTATCTCATTTATATCTGTTCATCTGTTCTCAACATTTATGTTTAGATTACCTGTTAAACTTTGTGATGCATTAGACAAAGTCAATCATGATTCTAAGTGTTTTTTTTCTTTTCTGACAAATGTTGCAATGGAGATAACATGAACTTTATTTGACTTTCAGTAAATACAGCAGCATAAAAGTTTTATATTTAATGTGGATAACCCTAAAGATATGTCTAATTAAACTAACAACCTCAAGTTAGCTTTAATAACAGATATTTTCCCAGATCACATGAACTTGAAAAACATTTGGGCTAGTTGTTTGGTTGGTTGGTTAGTTGGTTTTGTTTTGTTTTTGAGAGAGAGAGAGAGGGCACAAGTGAGCGAGGGGCAGAGTGAGAGAGGGAGAGAGACAGAGAAGCAGGGCTCATCCTAAGTGGGGCATGAGCTCACCTAAAGTGGGGCTCAAACTCATGAACCGTGAGATCATGACCTGAGTGAAAGTCAGATGCTTAGGGGTGCCTGGGTGGCTCAGTTGGTTAAGCATCCCACTTCAGCTCTGGTCATGATCTCACTGCTCTGAGTTTGAGCCCCACATTGGGCTCTGTGCTGACAGCTCAGAGCCTGGAGCCTGCTTTGGATTCTGTGCTTCTCTCTCTCTCTCTGCCCCTCCCCCACTCACGCTCTGTCTCTCAAAAACAAATAAACATTAAAAACAAAATCTTAAAAAAAAAAAATGCTTAACCAACTGATCCACCCAGGTGCCCTGGGTTACTTTCTATCTTTCTGAGTTTTAGAATGCCTAATTCTTACAAGCACTTGTCTTTAAACCAGCTAAATAGAGCTCTTTTACAAATTAATTTTAGCAATACCATTCAGAGGTAGAAAAAATATCTCACATTTACAACATATAGGAACACACATAGATATATAACCAAGACGCAAACAGAATCTTATAGTCTTTGCTTTACTAATTTTTATGGAAAGGACATTAAAAACCCAATTTCCAAACATCTCCCTTTTACAAAACAAATCTAATTGCAAGATGGTATTATAATTCAAGGATCAATTTTCAGGCCATTTTTCTCCAGAGTCTAAAGAGTATTATGGCCAACAAGTATTGCAAAAAAAGATAATCTTTTCCCTTTTCATAGGTTCATAACTAAACATTGCCCAGTTTTAGAGAATACAGCCCAAAGGGCTACATGTGGGAATCGAATTCTCATTTCCCATCTTCCAATGAGAACATGGCTGGTTTTGGGGTGCCTGGGTAGCTCAGTCAGTTGAGCATCCAGCTCTCGATTCTGGCTCAGGTCATGATCCCAGGGTGGTGGGAGGGAGCTTCGCACTGGGCTCCTTGCCAAGCGTGAAGGCTGCTTAAGATTCGCTCTCTCTCTCTCTCTGCCCCTCTTCCCTGCTCATGCACTGTCTCTAAAACAAGAAATAATATTAAAATATTTTTAAAAAAGAAAAAGGGGCACCTGTGTAGCTCAGTCAGTTGAGTGTCAGACTCTTGATTTCGGTTCAGGTCATGATCCCAGGGCCATGGGATCCAGCCCCAAATCAGGCTCTGCATTGAGCATGGAGCCTGCTTAAGATTTGCTCGCTCTCTCTCTCTACCTCTCTCTCTCTCTCTCTAAAAAAACAAAACAAAAAACCAAAACAAAAGAAAAAAGAAAAGAACATGGCCAGTTTTATTTAAAGATACCAAAAGCTGCAGCAACAAACAAACCAAATGAAGCCCAGAGAACCTTTGAGAGTGCTAGCTCCTCCCTAAAAGTCAGAACTCCACAGGCTGAACCAAATGGCTTCCTAGTCAAACTTTTATTAATCAGGCAAGAAAAAAAAGGCTAAGAGAGCCAAACCAAAACCCTCTATTTGGAGGCCACCAAATAGGAAGAAGAAATAAGAATCTAAGAGAGTCTAACAGTTGCACTTACGAGTCCCATTATCCCTTTGGTTACTGGTTTCAATACTATCTTTTGACCATTCCTCACTCTCAAGGGAATTGGGATGAGAACTGCTCTAGCTACTTCTTGCTAAAATGGGGCAGAGATCAGGGTTAGAAGAAGGAAACCTTTTGCATTTATTTGAAATATCCCTTAGTTTCAGGTTGAAATCCAACATTCTGCATTACCAAAATGTTTGTACTTTGGTTAATAGTTCTTGTACAACATGTTATACCATAGTTTATGATTAAGTAGCAAAGAATTAGAAATATGGATAATCTGGAGTGCCCAGGTGACTCGGTCGGTTAAGCGTCTGACTCTTTTTTTTTCCTTTTTTTTTTTTAACGTTTATTTATTTTTGAGAGACAGAGATACAGCATGAGCAGGGGAGGAGCAGAGAAGTAGGCTCCAGGCTCTGAGCCGTGAGCACAGAACCCGATGCGGAGCTCAAACCCACGAACCGCGAGATCATGACCTGAGCCAAAGTCGGATGCTTAACCGACTGAGCCACCCAGGCGCCCCTGTTTCTTTTTTTTTTTTTTTTAATATTTACTTATTTTTATTTTTATTTTTTATTGTCAAATTGGCTAACATACAGCGGGTAAAGTGTGATCTTGGTTTTGGGGATAGATTCCTATGGAATATTTATTTATTTTGAGAGAGAAAGAGAGATAGGGAGTGAGAAGGGGACAGGCAGAGAGAAAATCCCAAGCAAGCTCTGCACTGTCAGCACAGAGCCCAAAGGGGAGCTCAAACCCACAAATCATGAGATCATGATCTGAGCTGAAACCAAACCAGACACTTAACCGACAGAGCCACCCAGGTGCCCCTAGTGTCCAACTCTTTTTTTTTTTTTTTAATGTTTATTTATTTTTGAGACAGAGACAGACCATGAATGGGGAAGGGGCAGAGAGAGAGGGAGACACAGAATCGGAAGCAGGCTCCAGGCTCTGAGAGCCATCAGCCCAGAGCCTGATGCGGGGCTCGAATTCACGAACCGTGAGATCGTGACCTGAGCTGAAGTCGGACGCTCAACCAACTGAGCCACCCCGGCGCCCCCCTAGTGTCCAACTCTTAATCTCAGGGTCATGAGTTCAAGTTCTGAGTTGAGCTCCATGCTTGGTGTGGAGCCTACTTAAAAATAAAAAAAATAAAAACAATAAAAATAAATATGGATAATCCACATCTGAGTAATCCTTGTAAAACTGATCTAATTCCTTGGGAGTTCTGCGAAAATAACCCTGAAAAACAGTCAAAATCTGAGTCTAGGGCTTTAAGGCAGATTTGTTGTAGCCAAGTAACTTGTCCTATTTTGTCAAGATGAACTTCAATTTCCATGGAGGTATTAATACATGTACAGCATGATGAATTAGCCACCATATAAACACCTTCTGTTTTGCTAAAATATAATCTAAAGCAATTCTGTTATCTAAGATTACTGTTGCCAAAGGGACTAAGGCTTCTTATTGGGCTGGTGTGGCTTGGACAGTTTCATTTGATAGGATTCCTAAAGTTATTGAAACGTTTCAATCATATGTTCATGCAAGGCCACTCCCCCCCATAGCAATAAGGTTCTCTCAAACAAGTACCGAATTACATCTTCCTGATTTGGGGGAGGATAATCAGAATATCTTGTGGCTTCTCTTTTTCACCTATAGAACAATTTGAGAGAACTGGTCCAATGACTGACTTCATTGGAATTATATATGGAATAAGAAGTGACCAAAAGTCCTAAAAGACATGCCTCCCATGCTCCAGCCATTCAACCATTATCTCCAGGGGAAACCGTGATACACACACAGACAAATAACCTGGGGATACACATAGCACTCCTGTTAATTTATGGGAGTCAGGACTTTCATTTTTGCAGGGTCACTGAAGGTATTGTTTGAAATAAGAAGTATGGTTAAGGTTAGTGTAACTGGTAAGAGGGCATTCAGGGAGAAATGGCGGGCGGGGGGTGCATATTGCCAAGTTCTTTCTGTTCTCAGTATTGCATAGAGAAGAGTAGAAAAAGATGAGTAACTATTGTGAAAACAGCGTATTTCCCAAAAGTCTCTGGAAGGTGGTGAAAGGAAAAAGTTTCAATTAATTTTACAAGAGGTGAATAATTGTTCTGGTTATATTTTAAGCATAAGTGGAACTGCAAGCTTCTTGTGGTGAGTTCCAGTCATTGAATGTGAGATACTCATGCTTTGGGATAGGTAAGAAGAAACAAAGGATGGGAGCAGTGAGGGAGCCAGGCCTGATTAACCTGACTCTATAAGCTCATGGAGTGTGTTGATTTAGATGTATTAAAAAGTTAATGACCAGAGCAAGATTGGTTATAGGCATTACTACTGGGTTGCTGTGGTCATGTACTGAGTGGGACTTAGGGCAACATATCGAGCAGTGAAAAAGATTGCCAACCTTGGCCAACGTTTGAAAAATCCTAATCATGGAACTGTTGTTTCAAGCTTAAGAGGCTGTGAACAATAGAAAGATGGAAGGGAAAAAGGAATAACATTCATAGCATATAAGCTATTAGCAGGTCACAGGCTATTTGTTCCTTATTGATTGGTTTCTCAGACCAGTTCTTCTAAGCAACAATTTCAGGTCTGTCAGAAGCTTGCTGGTAGTAAGGTTCTCCTCTATGTTCTCCTTGCTGGCAGAGTGTGGGGGACCTGTGGATTCCTGTGGAACCAGTTCAATGGGAGTGTGGGAATCTGCAGCTGAATTTCCCTTCAGTTTCACTGAAGAATGGGTGGTCAACGCCACCCGCTAAGGTTCCATCCATTGAGGATGGAGCTGGTCCTTCGGGTGCTTGCTCTCCCAGGTTTTAACAACCCCACGTCTCCAGGCTTCGGGTGGTATAAGGGCACATCTGTGGGATACATCGAACTGCTGGAAGTAAATCTGTACAGCAGTTAGAGTATTTCCTAAAGCTGGGACATACCTGATAGTATCCAATTGCTTAATGTGAGCAACATCAGGAACTCCTAAGCCATGAAAAGAGCGTAGAAAGGGTCTTCCATGTAACATTCCATAGTGGCTTAAATCATGCCTACTTCTAGGGGCCACTCTTACCCAAAGTAGGGCAACTGACAAGACTTTTTCCCAAGTTAGGATGGTTTCTTGGCAGACCTCTGATAAAGTCTTTTAAAATGTGTGGTTTATTTTTTCCGTTTTCCCAGTCTATTGGGGTCTCTAGGAAACACGTAATTTCCATTGAAAGCCTAAGGCATTGGACACTGCTTGTGTGACTTTTGCACAAATGCTGCTCCATTGTCACTCTGAATTGTCAGTGGTGATCCAGACCTAGGTATGATTTTGTTTAAAAGTGTATTGACAGGGGGCACCTGGCTGGCTCACTCACAGCCATACATGCTAGCATGTGACTCTTGATCTAGGGGGCATGAGTTCAAACCTCACGTTGGGTGTAGAGATTAAATAAATACATACTTTTAAAAAAAATGTGTTTTGACAACTTCTGAGGCCTTCTCTGAATGTCATAGAAAGGCCTCAACTTCTAAAGTTCAACAAATATTAGCAAATATTGAAAATTATCTGTTACTCTCTGCATAATGGTGAAGAATATCTGCTGGTCCTCTCCAGGTTCATTGCCTCTAAGTTGTATGTTTGTATGTATGTATGTAATTTATTTATTTATTTTTAATGTTAATTTGTTTTTGAAAGAGAGAGACAGATTATGAGCTGGGGAAGGGGCAGTGAGAGGGAGACACAGAATCGGAAGCAGGCTCCAGGCTCTGAGCTGTCAGCACAGAGCCTGACGTGGGGCTCGAACTCATGGACTGCGAGATCATGACCTGAGCCGAAGTCGGACACTCAACCGACTGAGCCACCCAGGCGCCCCAATGTATATATGTATTTAAAGTAATGTCCACCCAACAAACTCACAATCTCAAGATCAAGACTGGGATGCTCTACTGACTGAGCCAGTCAGCACCCCCAAGTTTTATATCTTTTAGAACTGGTGGGGCCCAGTCCTAGGAGTGTCCTTAGCACAAAACTTCACATTTCTAGTCTATCTTTTGGATAATTATCTGGAGTTTGGGGCCCACAATTTACCTTTGGATCCACTGAAGAGTAGCATCTCATCCATGATGGGTGCTTTGGTGAATATAACTATTTCTTCCATAATATGTTCTGGAATAAGGAATATTCCTTTTTCATTATATTTCCAGCTGACTTTCATGCCAGCATTTTGCCCAAACCCCCATTCCCTAGCTTTTCTTAGGTCTTACAAGGAATATTTTGGTTGGTATTTAGTTAAGTCTATGTCTGCCACTAAAGGCATCATAGAGGGTTTGGAGTCCTCATATGGGCTACCAGGTTGGTGGCCTGATCAGCCTGATTATTTCCTTGAGCTATATAATTACTTGGCTTCTGATGCCCTGGACAATGAACTACTGCTCATTCTTTCAGTTTCATTACTGCAATTATTAAGTTTAGAACTTTTTGGGTGTGTCTAATTTCTTTATTTCCTATAGTTAACAATCCTTTTTCTTTCAATAAGGTATCATGTGCATGAATCACTGAGAAAGTGTATTTAGAATCAGTATGTATAGTTATCCTTTTTCCTTTACCTAAATGAAGGGCCCTTGTTAGGGCAATGAGTTCCGCCTTTTTTTTTTTAAGAAACTTTTTTTAAAGTTTATTTATTTATTTTGAGAGGGAAGAGAGTGGGAGGGGCAGAGAGAGAGGCGGGGAGAGAGAGAGGTTCTTAAGAGAGTATATAGATTGGGTAGCACCGAGTGGATATATTCCACAGTCTGGTTCATGGCCCTTTAATCTTGCACAAAGTGAACAGTCTTGGATGCCTGATTTTTGTAGAAGGAAAATAGGTGAATTGTATGGGGATTAGCAAGGGCTGATGAGGCCAAATTCCAAGAAGGCACAGAGAATGGGCTGAACGCCCCTTTTTGGCTTGTTCCTTTGATAGGTACTGAAGTTCAGAATCTTTACCCCATCACAAAATTTAACATACACAAGTGTCACTGATTTTGCTCGCCCCAGCTTCCCATCCATCCAAACATCTGATTCTTATCTTTTGGATAACTTCTTCAGGCAGCTCTTATAGGACTTCTCCACCTTGATGTGGTACCTCTGCTTGAAAGGCACAAGCTTGCTCTGGTGGTACTTTTACATCGATGTGCAGGTGCTAAAGTAGATTCAGCATTCAATTTAGTTAATAGGTCGCATCCCAGTAAAAGGGGGACATTCAGGCATATACAAAAAGCTACGTTTAAGGTGAGTTTGCCCCATTTGACAGGCTAGTGGTTGTAAGAAGGTTTAGTAAGAGACTCGCGTTATAGCCATGGCTTGATTTGGTAGCAGAGAGAGCCAGGAGTTCAGTACTGAATATGTGGCCCCAGTATCAATCAACAAGTCTGTAAATTTGTTTTTCTACCTCCATTGTTACCCAGGGTTCCTCATGGGAAATGATGACAGGTTTCCAAGTTTCTTTTTTTTTTTTTTAACGTTTATTTATTTTTGAGACAGAGAGAGACCGAGCATGAACGGGGGAGGGTCAGAGAGAGGGAGACACAGAATCTGAAACAGGCTCCAGGCTCTGAGCTGTCAGCACAGAGCCGGACGCGGGGCTCGAACTCACGGACCGTGAGATCATGACCTGAGCCGAAGTCGGCCGCTTAACCAACTGAGCCACCCAGGCGCCCCCAGGTTTCCAAGTTTCAAAGGAACCACTGGGCCCCTTCATTCTTGGTCACCAGCCAATTCAGGCATCTGACAGGCGGTTTGTTGCTCTGTCTCTTCAAGATACCTTGTGAGCTTGGGGCATTCCTCTTTCCAATGGCCCTCTTCTTTGCAATAGGCACACTGTTGAAGCCCCAAATTGGGGCATCCTTTAGGGTCCAAGGAACTCAAATTTCTTCTCTGGGGTAGACCTCGACCTGTTCCGTGGTCCTCAGTCTGGTCTTGGCTTCCCTTGAATTAGGGCAACAGCCAGCAAGGTAGCCTGCTATTTCATTTTCTAATGCTCTTTTCTTTCTTGCGCTTGGTCTCTGCTGTTAAAAACTTTAAAGCAACCTCAACCAATTGTGACACAGATATTCCTAATGCATCTCCAGCCTTTGGAGTTTCTTTTGAATGGCTGGGGCATTTTGCCCAAAAAAACATCATATTGAATGTTTTCAAAAATTCTTTTTTTTTTTTTTATAGATTTATTTTCAAAGGGCAAAACAGGCAATTTAAATACAAGTCTAAACAGAATTACTCTGTCAAAGGCGGCAATAATGCCAAAATGCGTTCTCACTTCCAGACACTTGCCAGCATCTTCTGAGTCTTCTCTCAGTGAAAAAACGGGGTCTGATATTTTATTCATAAACATCCTTCTCATCTGCAATGTAATCTACGATTTCTTGTGGACACATTAACTTCTCAGCATCTGTATCAGGGATTTCAAACCCAAATTTGTTCTCCATGGCCATGATAATCTCCACTGGGTCCAAACTGTCTAAGCCCAGGTCTTTCATAAAGTGGGAATTTACCGAGAACTTTTCAGGGTCGATCTTGTCATAGAGTTTCAGATGTAAAGAACACGGTCCTTGATTTCCCTCTAATGTCAAAGTGGGCGCATCACTCTACTGGCGGCACAACTGTGTTATTGGAACCTGTGTGAGCACTGAGGCAGGGCATCGAGGCAGGACGCGGAAACCTAGGCCTCCCCTGGGCCCCCGCGGGTACAGGGTGTTGCTGAGCAGCCGGACTGCGGCCAGCATGGGGACCCGGGGCAGCGGCACAAAGGCCATAGGCAGTCGGCAGACACAAGTGGAAAGGACACAGCCGCCATGGCTACGCTGACCCAGGATCTCAAAAATTCTTTCAAGAAAGTCTGAAGGGTCTTCATTCCATTTATGCTTTCTTCCTTTTTTTTTTTTTAAGTTTATTTATTTATTTTGAGAGAGAGAGAGAATGAACTGGGGAGGGGCAGAGAGAGAGAGAGAGAGAGAGAGAGAGAGAGAAAGGGAGGGAGAGAGAATTCTAAGTAGGCTGTGGGTTGTCAGCACAGAGCCCGACACAGGGCTTGATCCTACGACTGAGATCATAACCTGAGCCAAAATTAAGAGTTGGATGCTTAACTGACTGAGCCACCCAGGCACCCCTCTTTTTATTTAAGATTTTATTTTTAAGTAATCTCTACACCCAACGTGGGGCTTGAACTCCCCACGAGATCAAGAGTCACATGCTCCCCTGACTGAGCCAGCCAGGTGCCCCCACCTTCTTATACTGTACAAAAACAACTCAAAATGGATTAAAGACCTAAATGTGACACCTGAAACCATAAGACATGAAGAAAACAGAGGCAGTAATTTCTTTGACGTCAGACATAAAAACATTTTTCTAGATATGTTTTCCTCGGGCAAGGGAAACAAAAGTAAAATTAAACTATTGGGACTACACCAAAATAAAAAAAATCTTTTGCACAGAGTAGGGACCCCTTTTCTTAATCCACCTAAAATATCACCGTGATAGTGTTCAAGCTTACCTCAGTCTCCACCTTGATGTTCCAGTTGGGATCCACAGTAGGAGTGGGCAGTATAGCATTAGCTCTTAGGAAGTTATGAGAGTTTTAGCATGTAGCCAGTTAACTTCTTCCCTAGCCTTTCCTAGCATCATGTGGCATTCCTCAGAAATGAGGGAATATTTAACAAATTTTGTACACCTGTCCAAGTGGGGTTGTGGGTGACAAAAATAGATGGGAACAGATTTTCCATCCTCTTGGGGTCATCTCTGTAAGTAGGCATGCTGTTTTTCCAATTAAACAAATTCAGGGGTGCCTGGGTAGCTCAGTCAGTTAAGTGTCCAACACTTGATTTCAGCTCAGGTCATCATCTCACGGTTTGTGAGTTCGAGCCCTGTGTCGGGCTCTGTGCTGAAAGCTCGGAGCCTCCTTGGGATTCTCTGTTTCCCTTTCTCTCTGTCCCTCTCTTTGTGCTCTCCCCTTCTCTCTCTCAAAACAAATAAAGAAACATTAAAAAAAATTTCAAGTGAAGAGTGGACCCAAATCATTCCTATAGGTTATCCCCACCGCACCTAAGCCTCCAATTGGGACTTGCTTTAGCAGATTTTGTCTTCCCTGGGAACGAGTGGCTCCCTGAACAAATTGAGTCAGGGTATGAGAAGGGGAGACCATTCCTACCTGTTGACCCCCTAAGGCTGAGGGTCCTGGTTTAGGGCCCTGTAGGGGCTCAGGCTGTTGGGACTGGGGCTGCTGAGAAGGGACAGTAGCTCCAGTGCCCCCATGGGGTGGAAGAGCTGTACAGGAGTTTAATTCAAGTAATCAATAAATCATCCTCCTCTCCCTGGTGAGGATCAGGCAACACAGTCTTTTTATTGTCACTGGTTTGTTGGAGTAGAATTTTACATCTTCTCTGAGCTGGCTTATTTTGATACAAAAGCAAAAAAAAGACTTACCTTCCCTTTTACAAAGCAAATCTAATTGCAAGATGGTATTACACTTTGGGGATCCATTAATTGGCTATTTTTTTCCAGAGTCTAATGAATATTGTGGCCAAGCATTGTTGCAAAAGATCATCTTTTTCCTTTTCATAGATTCATAACTAAACATTGTCCAATTTTGGAGAATATAGCCCAAAGGGCTGCATGCAGGGATCAAATTGTCATTTCTTATTTTCCAATTAGAACACAGCCAGTTTAATGCAAAGATACCAAAAGCCGCAGCAACAAATGAGCCAAATGAAGCCAAGAGTACCTCTGTGAACAAAGGTTCTCTAGCTCCACTCTAAAAGTCAGGGCTTCACCAACTGAATCAAATGGCTTCCTAGCCAATCTTTTCTTTTCCACTTGTTTTTGTTTTTGTTTTTGAGGGGGGGGGGAGCAGAGGGAGAGAGAGAGAGAGAGAGAGAGGGAGAATCTTAAGCAGGCTCCACATCAAGTATAGAGCCCAACACAGGGCTCAATCTCATGACCATCTGCGAGATCATGACCTGAGCCAAAATCAAGACTTGGACACTTAACCACATTGAGCCACCCAGGCACCGACCCCCCACCCCCCACCCCAGTCAACCTTTTCTTAATCAAGCAACAAAAAAAAGGCTATGAGAGCCAAACTAAAACCCCTTATTTGGAGGCCACCAAATGGGAGGAAGAAATAAGAATTTAGTCACTTGTACTGAGGTTACTCACCAAAGAGATATCTGTCCATACTGAAACCAAAAGCTGTTTCCTTTGCCACAAGAGTTAAATTAAGCACCTGAAGGTCAGTGGAGCTGAAGTGGGGTGGGGCCCCCAGAGTAAGGTCTCTAGGACAAAGAGCCTAGGCAGCTGCTTAGACTCACCACCAGACTCCCATTAATAGCTGGGGCCACTGAACCAAGGTCAAAGAGTTCCTGGCTGGCTCGCCAAATTTGTGACCAAACCCAAGTTCATAGGACCAATGTGCAGCAGAGCCAATCAACTGAGACATCAAGTATGCAGCAAGGAAAGGGTTTATTCAGGATGAGCTGGAGCTTGAAACTCTTGATCTTAGGATTGTGTGTTCCAGCCCCTGGTTAGGCATCCAGCTTACTTGAAAAAAAAGAAGGAGGAGTTGGAGGAGGAGGGGGAGGGAAGAAGGAGGAGAAGGAGGAGAAGGAGGAGGAGGAGGAGGAGGAGGAGGAGGAGGAGGAGGAGGAGGAGAGGAAGAAGAAGAAGAAGAAGAAGAAGAAGAAGAAGAAGAAGAAGAAGAAGAAGAAGAAAAGAAAAGAAAAGAAAAGAGGCAACCAAAGGAGAAGGGAGGGCAATCCTCAAATTCCTCTTCTCAAAGGGGGAGAGTCAGGGATATTTAAAGGTAAATGAAAAAGGATCTGGGTATAGGGAAAAGGAGCTACATGATTTCAAAATCAGTTAAAGGTAATTATTAAGTAAGGGAAGGATTGAAGTGATTTCATTGGCTGTACCTTCACATATCTTCTGTATGCCTCTTCTATGATCAGAGAATGGCCTCCTTGGTATGATTCGAGGGTGGGGTTTTAGACCCTTCTGTATCAAATATTCATCCATCAGACACAGGTGCATGCTCAAAGAGAAGGCTGGCTGTCTTAACCGGTTCTGGCTGGTTTCTACTGAAACCTTGATTCTGCAAAATAAGGAAACCAACATTTTCTTATTGTTAGGCTAGGCAAGAATGTTATCTCTAGAAACATGGAAGCCGGCTGCATTCTGAGAATAAACAGATTTGAGTAGGAAGTCACCTTTGCATTTATTGGCCCCCTTAATCCTTTGGTAAGATTTGCTGTTAGCTTTCTAACAACCAGCTCAATTCAAATTCAAAACTCCCTGGGTCCATAGGCCAAAACTAACCCGTTGCTCTATTCTTGATACCAAGACCATAAAAATGTCCTCCTTTGAGTGATTATAGAGAGGGACTGTGTAACAAGAGCACGGCCCCTGGGGTGAAAACGGTAACAAGCCTCACAGCACTTCCCTAAGGACAGGCTGAGACCCACTTCGGTGGTGCTATTCAGTGGAAGGCTGGTATTCCTGGGCTCAGTGTGGGTGATTTGATACAGAATGAATAAATAAGCGATGATAATCCAGTCAACGTAGTATTACAACGGGTATCACAGTGTGGGAAGGAGGGGCGAGCGCTTACGTGACAAAATCAAGTAGGAAAATTGGAGATGACAAAAACACAAAAATATTAAACTATATGTAGAAAATTATAGGAGTAAAAGTCTCTAAAATGGTAACAGTGGTCATTTCCTTATATTAGGGGTGACACTGCCTTTTTTTTTTTTTTTTTTCCTCTTTAGTGGTCCACTAGGAAATACAATGGGGAAAAGTAGTTTTACAGACGATTCGCAGGGCGGCTGGGTGCCTCAGTCCCTTAAGCGGCCAACTTCGCCCCAGGTAATGGTCTCACGGTTTCTGGGTCGGAGCCCCGCATCTGGTTCTGTGCTGACAACTCCAGAGACCGGAGCCTGGAGCCCGCTTTGGCTTCCGTGTCTCCCTCTCAAAAATAAATAAACATCGAAAAATAAATAAATAAATAAAAAGTTTAAAAAAAAAAAAAAGATGATTCGCGTGAAACGTGAAGAGTGAGGGGACCAAGCCTCGCGGAATCGCCGAGGCCCGGGTCGCCATGTTTCCGGTCCAAGCCGGGACCGGCGCTCCCCAAGCGAGCTACGGAGCGGCCCACCGAGACGCAAGGTCCTCCGCGCAGCCTAGAGAGGGCACGAAGTTGCCTAGGGGCGGGGCCCGAGGCTCAGGCGGACGCGTGGAGGGCTGGGCGCGCGGAGTTTTGCTGCTCTACTGAGTGTGGGGCGGAAGCTTGTTGCTGAGGGCGGAAGTTTGTTGCTGAGGGCGGACGGTGTGTACTTTACTTTTCTGTTATCCCCAGCGTCCAAGGTGAGTGGGTGCAGGTCCTGAGCCCCCTCGCGGGGGTCCACTTCGGCATTGTCTCTCCCCCTGCCCGGGGTCGTCGGGCCCTGCCACTCGGTGCCCCCCGACCGCCTCTTCTCAGCGCGTCTCTCCCCCGCTTCTCAAGTTCCCAGCCCTGCTTCTCCTTCGAGGAGCAGGTGCTGGGATGACCCCGGACCATAGTGCACAAACCTCCTGTTGCAGGGGCCGGTGACCTTCGATGATGTGGACGTGGGCTTCGGAAACGAAGAGTGGAATCGCCTGGACTGCACCCAGAAGGCTCTTTACACGGACTGATGCTGAAGAATTAAGGGAAACACCAGCGCGCTGAGTAAGGACTTTCCTGTGACCCGACTGGTCTGACTGGAAGGCTTAACTGCAGTTTCTCACTAACTGTGGCTCCGTCTTTCTCCACATTTCCCCGCTCGTGTGTGGTGGAACGCTTCAGGGTCTGGAGAGCCTCCAGGGCTTTACACCCTCCGAATAGCTGAGCTCAAGCTTCTTCTGTTTTGGGTTTTGGTTTTAGTCAGTATTTATTTATTTCTAATTTATAGTATTTATGTTTATGCCAGACGGAAGGCTTGAAATGTCCCTTATTGGTATGCCAAGCCCTCTTTTGATGCAAGTGTTTCTGGATGGAGCTGTACAGGTCCTAATTCCCAGTGTTTTTGACAGAGAGAGCCTTGACGTGCTGCTGGGCCCTGAGGCAAGAGATTCCTTTTTCTTTCTTTCTGTCTTTCTTTCTTTCTTTCTTTCTTTCTTTCTTCTCTTTTTTCTTTTCTTTTCTCTCCTCTCTCTCTCTCTTTCTTTTCTTGTCTTAAGTAAAATCTACCCGCCCCCCCACCCCCATGTGGGGCTGAAACTCAGGACCCCAAGATTCATTAACATTGCGCAGTTTTCTAAGTGTTCTCAGTTCTTGCCTTTCTCCTGCCTGGAGTTCTGTGTAAGCATTCCCACAGCAGGATCTTAGGCCTGGGACTGACTGGTAGGTATCTAGGGTGAATGCCCACTGCCACTGTCATCTTTCCATCCCAGACACACAAAAAGGAATTGCCCACTGGGCCCATCCACACCTCAGAGTAGGTTCTGTCTGTCGGAGAGAGCATATTCCTCCAGCTTCCCCCAAATATGTGAAATGAGTCTAGTTCCTTTTGTCATTATAACCCTGTATCAGAATGATTTAATTATATTAAATGGGGGGGGGGACATTAAGGTGGAAGACTCCAATCTGGAGTTTGCCAGCCCCCCATATTTTGTTAAAAAAGGAGGCCCCCAGTATAAGTGTTGGAGAAAGTATGTATGAATGGGATGGAGTTGAAATCCACCCTTGATAATGAAAAGTGTGGTAGGAAAGAGATTCCCAGGGGTGCCTGGGTGGCTCAGTTGGTTAAGCATCTGACTTTGGCTCAAGTCATGATCTCACAGCTTGTGAGTTCAAGCCCCGCATTGGGCTCTCTGCTTTCAGTGTAGAGCCTGCTTCAGATCCTCTGTCCCCTCTCTCTCTGCCCTTCCCCCAAGCTTTCTCTCTCTCTCTCAAAAATTAAAATATTAAAAAGAAAAGAAAAGGGATTCCCAGAATATCACCTAAAAAGGAAAACCAGAAACACAGACCAGGCTTTAACTGCCGGTTCTCTGTATTTCTGTGGTTTTTAGCAGAAAAACCTTTAAGCTTTTTTTTAGGTTAGAGTGGACAGCAAGATAGTGGAAAGCTGGAAAGTCTACAGTTGGTCATGAGAAGAGAGGAAAGAAGGAATCAAATGGAGTATCTAGAGCCAGTGGGAAGGAGCCAAGAGGCAGGAACAGAGGAGGACAGTTAGCTTGACTGCAGCCATGAAATTAGAGGGCTCATCAGCAAAGAATTGCCCTGATATCCTGATTCCTTAACATGCTGACTCTTTTCCCTTGCCTGTGAATAGGATTTTCAGTCTATAAAACTGAAGTGATAAGCCATTTGGAAAGTGGGGAGGTCTTGTGTATCTGGGCTGGATAAAGAACCATAGTGTGGTGAGTGCAGGAAGGCCTTAGGAGCCCCTGTCCTGCTCTGCCTGCAACTTGTACCTGTTACATAGTAATTCTAAAGGCTTTTGAATTCTTTTGTTAAGAATATAGATTCATTCTAGTAAGTTCTCTCCTGGTTTTATTTTATTTTTTTAATTTAATTTTTTTCTAAATTTTTTTTTGAGAGAGAGAGAGGGAACGAGAGTGGGAGAGGGACAGAGAGATAGGGAGACAGAGGTTCCGAAGCAGTCTCTGCCCTGTCAGTACAGAGCCTGATGTGGGTCTCCAACTCAGGAACCAACTCATGAACCGTGAGATCATGACCTGAGCTGAAGTTTGACGTTTAACTAACTGAACCACCCAGGCGCCCCCCTATTTTAATTAATTAATTAATTAATTAATTAATTTTTAAATTTAATTTTATTTTGTCTTACCTTATCTTATTTATTTTTGGTTTATTTTACTATTACCAATGTTATGCAGCCTTTTCTCCCAGGTCTGAACTCTGGTTCAGAGGTACTGTGAAGGAAGGCTTAAGATGGATTCCTTTCCACCTTCCTCAGTTCCCCGTGGACTTAGGATTTCTAAGTGAGCAGAGTGTAGTAACATTTGCAGGTGTTTGTTTTTTTTTCCTATGTTATTAATCTTTTTTTTTTTTTTAAGTAATCTCTATACCCAAAGCGGGGCTCAAACTCGCAACCCTGAGATCAAGAGTCACATGCTCTTCTGACTGAGCTGGCCGGGCACCCCTAGCATTTACAGTTTTTATGTGTCCTATTTAGAATCTGCATCTTCATGTTTGCTTGGAAATGGAGGCAGAGTAGAGAACAGGACTTTGGATCTGGATCCCCTCAAATTCTCAGAACCCTCATGTTCAAATAAGTCCCAGTCTGAATCCAGTGGCCCCTCTTCTGAGGTTGGACTGAGAAAAGGTGTCTGGGTGATGGGCAATGGGACCTCCAACCCTGCTTTCTCCCCTCTGTCCCCTTAGTGAAATCATAGGGACCTCTCATCCCAGGGAATAGGAAGAAGACTGGAAAGTTATGCTGACAGGACAGACCATTTTGCCTCTAGAAGATGAAGACCTTTCCTAGTTGCTTGGAGGGCCAGGAGCCCATTCCTGTTCTACTCTCCTGGTTGCTGAGTGAGTGAGACCTGGCCCTAGTATAGGATTGATGTACTCCCTCCGATCCAGACAGCTGGGGTCACTCCTCTTAGAGATTTGCTAAGGGCAAAAAGAGTAACTTCAACCACCAGACATTTAAATAGTTGGAGGTTTATTGCTGATAAAATTAATTGAAACATTTGATTGTCAAATTCTATTTGAAAATGAAATCCAATAAGGGATGCCTGAATGGCTCAGTCGGTTAGGTGTTCCACTCGATTTCAGCTCAGGTCGTGATCTCATGGTTTGTCCGTGCTGAGCATGGAGCCTGCTTGAGATTCTCTCCCTTTCTCTTTCTTTCTGCCTCTCCCCAGCTCGTCTGCTCTCTCTCAAAATAAACAAACATTAAAAAAAAAAACCAAAAACCGAAATCCAATAAAGCCATTGTTGTTCATTTTTATTTCCGTGCTCTTATGAGTAGAGAAGGTTGCTAATAATGATCCTCTCCTGGTTTAAGAATGAATAATCACACACTTTGTGGTCATGAGTGAGCCAAAAAACCTAGCATATCTATTTAAATAGTGCTACCAAGACTACAAATTAAGTAAGTCCATCAGAATTACAGACTTTAAAAGTTAAAGACTACTTTCCCAGGATGTGGTAGCAATCTCTGAAGTCCAAGAGTCTTGAAGGACTCCTTAAAAACAACCTTAACAAGAACACTTTTGCGACATTGAATAGTACGTGCTTTTCTGCAGCTGTAGGATTTCTGCAGCTGTAGAACAGAGAAATATTTTTTCCTTTGATCTAGCTGAGACTTTTTTCACCAGTAGGTGGGAAGGTCTATAGTTTCAAAGCCAGACTTGGAATTCTGTTAATTAGTAAAGGAGGAGGGAAAAGAGAGCAAACTTGAGAAGCTAAAAATTCACAACATAGAAAGGAAAAGAGCTGAATAGGATAATTATCAAACAGACCATGGGAATGTAATGTAGTTCTGTTTTCCAGTAGAATCTGGAAGATAGTTGTTAGGTAGAACGCACATGAAATATAAGTCCTAGCTGGTCTCAACCATGGACATGGTCTTGGGCCTGTAATCATGGTCTCCTGTCACTACTGCACTGGTGGCTTCTGAGCCAGTGGCCGACCTATAACCCCTAGAAGGAAAAGGGAACAGGGTGGCTGGTGGGACAGCTCCTGACCCTGCTGTGTCCATGTGGAGCTGCTGCTCAGAGTAATCCTCTTAGTCTCTCCTCCCTGAGGCTGATGTGGTGTCAGGGATCTAGGGAGGGACCAGTAACTGAGAGATCAACTAATCACTACTGCCTTCTGAAATGCTTTTCAGTATATCAACTCTGGGACCCAGGGTCCTCATTCTGGCTGTAGAGCCTCTTGGCTTTCAATCCAAGCATTCCAGAAAGGAAGATCCCAAACCTCTGTGGGTAGTAAACCCTTTAAATAAGTCTACTGGGTTATTTACTAGTACACAGTGGTTTGAAGAGAGTGGTTTCTAAATGCCATGAAAGTAGATTGTTTTCAGGGCACCTGGGTGGCTCAGGGTTAAGCATCTGACTTGGGCTTGGGTCATGATCTTGTGGTTCGTGAATTTGAGCCCCGTCTCTGTGCTGACAGCTCAGAGCCTGAAGCCTGCTTTGGATTCTGTGTCTCCCTCTCTCTCTCTGCCCCTCCCCAGCTCGCCCTCTATCTGTCTCTCTCTCAAAAATAAATGAACATTAAAAAAAAAAAAGTAGATAGTTTTCAAGTGAAGAGTGGAATTTACCCTAGGCCTTAGGGAACACTATGATTTTAATTGGGTAGCCATATGTCCCAATTTGTTTGAGACATTTCTAGTCAAGACCCAATGTCCTGCTCCAATTTTTTTTTTTAATGTTTATTTATTCGAAGAGAGAGAGCACGCGAGCAATGGAGGGGCAGGAGAGAGGGGAAGAGAGAAGCGCTGTCAGTGCAGAGCCCAACACAGTGCTTGATCTCACAAACTATAAAATCATGATCTGAGCTGAAGTCAATAGTCGACTGAGCCACCCAGGTGCCAGCCCTCTTCCCCCTCCTGCTTTTTTAAGAGAAAGAACACCAGCAGGGGAGAGGGGAAGAGGGAGAGAGAGTGAGTCTTAAGCAGACTTTACTCTCAGCATGGAGCCTGATGTGGATCCCAAGAACTGAGTCAAAATCAAGAGTCAACTGACTGAGCTACCCAGGCGCCCTCTGGTGTAATTATTATTTTTAAAGTATATTTATTATTCTTGAGAGAGAGAGTACATCAGCCAGGGAGGGGCACAGAGAGAGAGAGAGAGAGAGAGAGAGAGAGAGAGGGAGAGAGAATTCTAAGTAGGCTGAATCCAAAGCAGGCCCTGAGCTGTCAGCCCAGAGTCCCACGCAGGGCTCAAATCCACAAACCGTGAGATCATGACCTGACCTTAAGTTGGACGCTTAACAGACTTATTAATTAATTAATTAATTAATAACAGAATTATTAATAGCATTCCTTTCCAGTCTCAGAAGTAAGAAGTATCCCCATTGTTGGGGCGCCTGGGTGGCTCAGTCGGTTAGGCGTCCGACTTTGGCTCAGGTCATGATCTCACAGTCTGAGTTCGAGCCCCGCGTCGGGCTCTGTGCTGACAGCTCAGAGCCTGGAGCCTGCTTCAGATTCTGTGCCTTCCTCTCTCTCTCTGCCCCTCCCCTGTTCATGCTCTGTCTCTGTCTCAGAAATAAATAAACATTAAAAAAAAAAATTAAAAAAAAAAAAAAGAAGTATCCCCATTGTGACAATAAATCGTGTGGTCCCTGAATTTCTAGGACAGATTACATTTGGTCCAGTATTAGTTCCTACTCTCTGAATTCCCTCCCTGGTCATTTGGGCTGGAAGCAGTCAGACTAACTTACCTACGGGACCCCTCAACTGTGTAACCCTGGAATCCCTTTCTTTTTCTTTTTTTAAGATTTTTTTTTTTTAAAGGAATCTCTCTACACCCAGCGTGGACCTCTCAAAATTCCAAGATCAGAGTTGCATGCACCACCGACTGAGCCAGCCAGACGCCCCCAACCCTGGAATCCCTTTCTTACCACAGGTTGGTCATACAGTTGGTTTCCGTCATTGATAACAGCGACTGACACGTGAGCATAGAAACTGTTCATTGTTGAGGTGCCTGGCTGGTAGAGCCTGTGACTTGATTTTGGGTTCATGAGTTCAAGCCCCGTGTTGTGCATGGAGCCTACTTAAACAAACAAACCTGTTCATTGCTGGTGTGTTAACAACATCCTACCTGAGGGAACACTGACAACTTGAAACCCAGTTGTGAACACCCTGAAGAAAGAGGAGCATTGACTGGGATGGCGTACAACAACCTGTAAATTCCTATCACTTTAAATTGGTCTTTTCTGTGGATACTTTAATGCACAAATCAGGGCAGCTACAGGGTAGATGGGGGCTGTTAGGCCAGTGCAGTCTATTTATTTATTTATTATTTAAAAATTAATTTTAAGTTTATTTCTTTTGAGGGAGAGAAAGAGCATGGGAGTGGGGAGGGGCAGAGAGAGAGAATCCCAAGGGGCTCCACGCTGTCAGCCCCTTGCTGACAATGTGAGGTTTGAACTCACAAACCAGGATGTCATGACCTGAGCCAAAATCGAGAATCAGACGCTCAACTGACTGAGCCAGTCAGGCACCCCTGCAGGCTTTTAAAATAAGTGGAATGGGGCTCCTGGCCGGCTCAGTCGGAGAAGCATGCAGTTCTTTGTCTCAGGGTTGTAAGTTCGAGCCTCATGTTGGCTGTAGAGATTAATAAAATAGGCCAAATTGAGGTACTTCTGAGGAGCATCCCCCCTCCCGCTGCCACTTCTGCAGAGCCATAGCACCCTGCTCCTTGTCAGCTTCCCAGCTGCTTCACTCACATTTACTTTTTTTCCCTGGTGTCTAAAGACTTGGGAATTTGTGAACTCAGCCCTTAATTTCCCTTTCTACCTTTGTTAGTTGTTGTGGAATTAGATGGAGAGGCCTGCTGGCTTCTCAGGCTGGCTCTACCCTACCCGTGAGACAGGCCTGGCCCTCCAGTACACATGCATACTCGCAAGAATTTCAGAGCTAATAGCTAACCTTTACTGAGCAACTCCCACTTGCCAGGGATTGTTGTAAGCATTTACATGTCCTGGTAACCTAAAGGCAGGAGTCCTTTTATCCCCATTTTTATAGGTAAAGAGAGGTTGATTAACTTGCCTAAGGTCATCTGAATGAAAATTGAAAAACAAAATTATTGCTGCTTGTTTTCTGATTATAGAAGCAATTATTTTTCATTATAGAAAGTTTGGAAAATGCAGAAAAATGAGACCTAAATTTACAAAATTACAGTATAAAACAAGGCGTCTTTAGCTGTACCCTGAGACACAACCCCATGCTTAGTAAGGTTCTGCCAGGTTTTTTTCTCTCCTATTTAGTTTTTTAAACATAGCCGGGATTATTTGATACATCTGTTTTGTAACCTGATTTTCTAAATGTCCTCTATTTGTGGACATTTTCCCATGGCAATCTCTACTTTTACATCATGTTTTTTAATGGCTGTGTAGTCTTATATATATATATGCACTATAATGAATTTTATTCTTAACTGATTCCCTATTGTTGGACATTTATGTAACTTTCAAGCTGTTATAATTAGCCAGCATGCAAATTTACAATGAGAAATATATCTGGCAAGCAAACAAGACTATTTCTGCAAGTTGGTCACACATCTTTTCCCTATAAAAAGGATATAGAAAGTCAAACTATGTCATAGAATTCAAAAAAAGGGCATTGATCTTAATAACCAGCATCAGCAAGCTATGTGGTAGTCTGTTAATACACATTTGAAGATGTTTGAATCAGGTTGTCTGCATCATAGCTTTCCAAGTTACATTAAACACAAAGCCTAAATCATGTGTGTCAGTCTTCTCATCCTCACCTTTAGAGCTAGCCTGTGGTGTGTGGGTTCTGCAGGTGATTTATCTTGTCTCTCCTGCCACTCCTAGGGTCCTAAGTGCCTGTCATCTCATCCCCATGGATGAGGCCTGAACATCTAACATGGATATCTATCATGTATACATGCTACCTTGCCCTCTTTTCCCCATAATTTACATCTCATTGCCATGTGTTTGTAACACCTAAGTATTTGATTAACAAAATTGTATTAGCTTTATATTCTTAGGTGAATGCATAGATTAGTGGGAAACGCTTCAACATCCTTTTCTCTTGGAGACATTTGCAAATTGATTTAATGTGTGTCTGAATGTAATTTTTAAAAATTTACTTATTTTGAGAGAGAGAGCAGAAGCAGAGGAGAAGGAGAGGCAGAGAGAGAGAGAGAGAGAGAGGGAGAGGGAGAGAGAATCCCAAGCAGGCTCTGTGCTAGGGCTCGATCTCAGGAACAGTGAGATCATGACCTGAGCTGAGATCAAAAGTTGGATGCTTAACCAACTGAGCTACCCAGACACCCCTGTGTGTAATATTTTAATTTAAGTGAAGACTTTGTTTATTGCTATATACAGTCATTCACATTTTCCCCCCACACCTCATATGTGACAGGTACTGTTCTAGATGCTTGAGATCATCAATGAACAAATAAGAAGAAAATCCCTTCCCTTGTGAGTTTCTGTGCTAGTGAAGTAGGGTATTGGGTATTAATGAATTTCACTGTGTGGCATGAGTATGGTAATCTCTGCTGAGCCACTCTCTTGTGCTATAGTTTTAGTTTAGGGTGAGTTTTGCCTATTTGGATTGTTGTAGTCACATTTTAACTTAGCTGTATTCAAAAGACAGCTTAAATAGTGGGTTTTTAAATTCTTGAAATGTTCTTATATGTAGAGTGTAGAGAGTCCAGTAAGAAGGAAGTGCACAAAATAAGATGCTTCAGTGCTTCTTAAATGTGTGTTTGAACATTTTCCCCTTAAAGGGAGGATTCTGGAAAGCTGTACTTAGTTTAGTTTTACTGTGCTTGTACAAGAGTTTTTTGAGCTGCCTCTGAAGTGGACACATGTACGTGGGCCTCAGGTGTGACTGCTCTTTGCCTCTTGAGGATCATGTTATTTTGAAATATAGCCAGACGTTAATTTAGTGGAGTCTGAAAACCAAAGAATTAATCAAGCTGGTGAACAGATGTTTAGTCAAAAATATACGTGATGTGGGGCACCTGGGTGGCTCAGTCGGTTGAGCGTCTGACTTTGGCTTAGGTCATGATCTTTCAGTTTGTGGGTTCGAGCCCTGTGTTGGGCTCTGTGCTGACAGCTCAGAGCCTGGAGCCTGCTTCGGATTCTGTGTCTCCCTCTTTCTCTGCCCCTCCCCTGCTCATGCTTTGTCTTTGTCTCTCTCAAAAATAAATAAACGTTAAAAAAAGTTTAAAAATGTATGTGATGTGACCTGGGAGTTTTTTGGCCCATAGGAGTAGAGAGGGTGCAAATTATACTCAGTTTGAAGCCCATTGTCATTATTAGTCAAGCAAGGTCTCTCTCACTTTATTCACTATTTTCTTGGTAGCCCATTCCCACCCCCAAGAGTAGGCAATTCTTTTTTTTTTTTTTTTTTTAGGGGTTTATTTATTTATTTAAATAGTCTCTAACTCCCCACCCCCCGACCCCCCACCGCCCCCGCCACCAGTGTGGGGTTTGAACTCACAACCTAAGATCAAGGGCTGCATGCTCTTCCAACTGAGCCAGCCAAGCACCCTGGCAATTCTTTTTTTTTTTTTTTAAGATTTTATTTCTTAAGTTACTCTACACCCAGCGTAGGACTCAAACTCACAATCTGGAGATCAAGAGCCGCATGCTCCACTGACTGAGCTAGCCAGGTGCCGCACCCTGGCAGTTCTTTATCCTGTTCAATATTGTACCCTTTTTCATGTTAAGGTGTCCTTTTGTGTAAGGTACATGTATTTTCTAAACAATGTCTCTTATTATAAAATTCATGCACAGTGTAAAAAATTCAGTCAATAACAGAAGGTATAAGGAAAATTAAATTTACTCCTAATTCCACCACCTACACTCTGAGCATTTTGATGCATATACTTTTTTTTAAATTTTTTTCTTGTGATGAGAACTTCTTTTTTTTTAAGTTTATTTTGAGAGAGAGAGAGAGGAGTATGGGGAGGAGGAGAGAGAACATCCCAAGCAGGTGCAGAGCACAATGCAGGCCTCAATCTCCCAAACCGTGAGATCATGACCTGAGCCAAAATTAAGAGTCAAGTCGGATGCTTAACCAACTGAGACACCCAGGCTCCCCAGTTGATGTATATACTTCCATCCTGTGGAAATTTTCATACACTTACATGTGCCTCTATATATTAACTTGAAATGAAAAGATTCTATATGGTTTATGATCCAGTAACGGTTGACTGTGCCTTTTTCTTGCTTTGGGCTTTCTGATATCTCTTCTAGTCTGTACATCTGGAGTGGTTCCTTGTCAGTAGTAGGTACACACGGTAGAGGTTATTCCCCTTGTGTTAAAGAGGTCTGGAGCTGCGGTGCCTGGCTGACTCAGTCAGCAGAGCATGGGACTCTTGATCTTGGGGTTGTGAGTTGGAGTGCCACGTTGTGTGTAGAGATTACTTAAAAAAAAAAAAAATCTGGAGCAGGCAGTTCCAGGCAGTGTGGTGGCTCCATGATCATGATGTCATCAGTGCCTCAGTCTCCTCCTGCTTTTTTCACTATCTTCCTTAGCATGTGGCTTTTGTGAGGTCACATCATGGTCAAAAGATGGCCACCGTAGCTCCAGCCACCACCTTCACATTCCAAGCTGGAAAAAAGACGAGGCTAACTAAACTCCCCTTAAAGTAGCACTTCTCAGAACTTTAAATGCACATGTGAATCAACAGAGGATCTTGTTAAAATGCAGATCCCAATTCTGTAGGGCCCAAGATTCCATATTTCTTTTTTTAATGTTTTACTTATTTTTGAGAGAGAAAGAGAGAAAAAGAGACAGAACATGAGCAGAGAGGAAGACACAGAATCTGAAGCAGGCTCTAGGCTCCGAGCTGTCAGCACAGAGCCCAATATGGGGCTTGAACTCACGAACTGTGAGATCATGACCTGAACTGAAGTTAGATGCTTAACAGACTGAGCCACCCAGGCGCCGCCCCAATATTCCGTATTTCTAACAAAGTGTCACATTTTTTAATAACAGGACTTTTAAGAGCTTTCTGGAAGCCTTGCCTAGTGACTCCTGGCTTTCATTTCATTGGCCAGAACTCTCCTGTAACCAACCAGCCCTGGCTATGGGGGAGGCTGGAAGATGTGGCCTTTTTAGCTGAGCACTTTGTCACCCTGGATACAAATGTGTTTCTGTTAGTAGGAAAGAAGAGAGTGGTGTTGGTAGGTGACTGGCACCCTCTGACAGTGGTCAGATCACATTGAAAAAGCTTTTTTGAAAGTCTGTCCTGTTAATTGTCACAATTCATTTTTGGTAGAAAGAATGATTTCCACTGCCTAGCCTATATGGAAAATCTTTTCTGGGATGTTCTCAGTGAAACCAGAGTAACTTAGTAATATATATGAAGTGATGGCCCTTGTCACCCTTCCCAGATACAAATTCTGTGTACTATAGTTTTCCCATTCTGATTTGTGAAATGTGACCTTTGTGGCGGGAGAAAGGGCAGGCAGAGATGGGCTAAGAGAGACCCTCCTGCTTGGCTTTGCATATTTATTCAGCCTTTACATTCATCCTGTGATGCTATTTTAACTCCAGATACAAACATCTAAGGTCCTGTAGATCTGTCATTATTTCAAAATAAAAAGCTAAATAATCTCGAAAATCCCGATCCAACTGTAAATGATATTTTTGAGACATTCTTTTTTTTTTTTTTTTTTTTTAATGTTTATTTATTTTTGAGACAGAGAGAGACAGAGCATGAACGGGGGAGGGTCAGAGAGAGAGGGAGACACAGAATCTGAAACAGGCTCCAGGCTCTGAGCTGTCAGCACAGAGCCCGATGCAGGGCTCGAACTCACCACTAGATCATGACCTGAGCTGAAGTCGGATGCTTAACCGACTGAGCCACCCAGGCGCCCCGTGAGAAATTCTTGAATTGTAGACATTTCCCATGCAAAAAGTTTTTTAGAAAGTCTTTAAAAATTGAAAGAGATCCAAAATATATAAAGACTCCTACAATTTAAATCAATCAATCAATCAATCCTAAACGGCTCCATTAAAAAGTGGGCCAAAGACTTAAATAATAGACATTTCTCACAAAGATGTGCAGATGGCTAATAAGCATAGGAAGAGATGCTTAACATCCCTAATCATTAGGGAAACGCAAATCACACCTACAGTGAGATACCGCTTCACACCCCTTACAATTATTATACCAGAAAAACAGAAAATACAAGCGTTGATGAGGCTATCGAGAAATCACAACCCTCGTGCATTGCCAGTGAGAATGTAAAATGCTGCAGCTGCTGTGAAAAATGGTATGGCAGTTCCTGAAAATAATTAAAATATAATTACCGTATGACCCAGCTATTCTGTTTTTCAAGATATTTCCAAAAATTAAAAACAGGGACTCCAGTATTTATTTGCACACTCATGTTTGTAGCAGCGTTAGTGATGATAGCCAAAAGGTGGGAGCCACCCAGGTATCCACGAGGGGATGACTGGGTAAACAAAATGCGGTGTACATACAACGGAATGTTTGTTACTCAGCCTTGAAAATGAAGGAAATTCTGACACATGCTACAACATGGATGAACCTTGAGGACATGTTAGTGAAGTAAGGCAGTCACCAAAGAATAAATACTGTTCGACTCCACTTACATGAGGTACCTAGAGGAGTCAAATTCATAGAGACAGCGAGTAGCACAGTGGTTGCCAGGGGCTGGGGGGAAGTTACTGTTTAACGGATATGGAGTTTCAGTTTGGGCAGATGAGAGAAGTTCTGGAGACGGATGGTGGTGATGGCTGCACGGCAGTGTGAATGTACTTAATGCCACTGAACTATCCACTGAAAAATTCCTACAATGGCAAATAAGTTCTATACATCGCACCACAATTTTAAAAAGAAAAAATGTGGTTGCTGGTTGGGCTCAGCCACGAGGAAGTCTTGGGGATTGTCCTTTCAGCCTGGGTGCCATGGAGCAAAGCCACAGCCCTTTTATAACACGGGTGAGAAATAAATCTTTGTACTGTTCTAAACATCAATAAATAAGTACATTTTATGTTTATATCTTACATGATACAAACATTAGAGAGAGATGTTTTTCATAAAGCTCTTTGTGTAAAAAAAAAATGTCGAGAGTGAATGAATACCCCTCTTAATCCTTTCCTTCAAGAGTTTGGAATACCTTCATCCAGACTTTGTACAAGTCTTAAATTCTAGAGTGAGGCCTGCCTGTCTTTCTCCCACACGAGAGATGTTGGGTATTGTCCATTGCTGCCTGAGAGTCTGGTTTCCAAAGTAGGTTTGGTTGCAGGATCAGAACTACAGGGCTATGCGCACTCTGCCTTTGGTAAACATTCCTGCCTTGTAAATATTCCCTCCCTGGGCATTGGGAATTGGTCAGGGCACAAGGCAGGGGACTGCCTTTGTGTGTGTGTGTGTGTGTGTGTGTGTGTGTGTGTGTGTGTGTGTCCCCTCAGAAACTTTTCCCCCATCCTCTGCCAGTTGTGACCCTAAAGCACTCCCCCTCTGCAGAGGAAAGTCCTGAGGCCCAGTCATAGCAGCCGCAGCCCTACCGCTTGGGTCTGTGAAGCCTTGCTTCCCTCTGCTGCCCTTCCTGAGACCTTGGCTGGCCACCTAATTAATTAAAGTTTGCATCCTTGGTCCTTGTCCCTGATTCCTGGCAGTGAGCTCCTAAAACCCTTGGAATTTCCTGGGTGATAGGATTGTCTCTCGCTACTCTTCAGGAGTCCCTTTCCAAGTGCACTGGGTTTATGCTAACAAGGGCACTTAAGGTAGGGTCCCTTGATAACCTCAGGATGGAGCTGATCACCAGAAAGATCAAGTAATTGGAGGGTTGCAATTTTCAGCACCACCTGCCAATCTGTGGGAAGGGAAGAGGGCTGGATAATAAGCCCTGTAAAAATTGCTGGGCAGTGAGATTTGATGAGCTCCTCCGGGTTGATGAACAAGAACATGTCCATTTGCCAGGAGGTGGCACATCCTAAGTCCACAGGGGAGGAGGCACCTGTGCTCTGCTTATATATCCCTTCATCTAACTGTTTATTCATATCTTTTAATACCCTTTGTAATAAACTGGCAATAGTAAGTACAGTTTTCCTGAGTTCTGAGAGCGCCTCTAGCAAATTAATGGAACCTGAGGAGAGGGTCACGGGAACCTGATTTATAGCCAGTCAGTTAGTGCAGGTGACAACTTGGACTTAAGACTGGTCTTGTGTCTGAAGTGGGGACAGACCAGTGGAACTGAGCCCTTAACCTGTAGGGTCTGATGCTTTCTCCACATAGTGTCAAAATTGAGTTAAATTGTGGGACACCCTTGGAGTGCCTGCCTGGTTCAGTCCGTAGAGCACGTGACTCTTGATCTTGGGATTGTGAGTTCAAGCCCCACATTGGGTATAGAGATTACTTAAAATCTCTAAACTGCGGGACACCCAGCTGGTGTCAGAGAACTGCTTGGTGTAGGAACACTCTCCTCCCCACATTGGCCCCCCAATAGACACACATTTGGTGACCAAAAGTGTTGGGAGAGGGGAGAGAAACGCAGTTTTCCCTTGCACTTTCATCGCTGTGACATTTGCTAACCATGGCAGCCCTGACCACCGCTTCCCTGCTGGAAGGGTCTTCCTAAACTTGACCCTTGTCTTATTCCATAGCTGTCTTTGCTTGTCAGGTATAAACATAGATTCAAAGCCTCCCCTTTACCCTGCTGAATCTGGTTGTGCCCCTCAGGGATTATTCCTCTGGTGGCAGTAGAAATCACGTGTTTCAGGATTGGGTGACCTTCGAGGACGTGTGAGGCCACGGCTATACACCTCACTCATGGGGACTGGCATCATCTGACCCTTCCGAGAGGAGTCTCCATTAAGATGTGATGGAGAATTTGGGGAATGTGATCTGACTGGGGCAGAAATCTGTGTGACTCAGTTCATCCATTGCTATAACTAAGTCATTGCTGCCACCCATTTGCTAGCAGCGTGCTCTGAAGATTTCAGGTTAGTTGGTTTTAGTTTCTGGATCCTTGTAAGCTCCGTGGTTCCTCCTGATGAAACGTGAGCTAGTTCTGCCTCCCATAAATGTTGGGTTCTGGTATTTCCCTCACTGGGAATGGGCACCTTTTCTGTGATCTGAGTCTACCCTCTGCAGCACCCAGGTGATCTGCCTTTGTATTGAAGACCCTGCCTGTGGGGGTTTCACTTCTGTCCTGAGATGGTCATCCCCTTAGATAGCAGCCTGCCTGTTGGCTCCCCTGCCATATCCGTTTCATGGCTTAGGGCTAAGGCTGGTTTTGGTCCACCATGTCCCCTTTCCTGTCTCAGTGCTGTGAACAGAATTTTATTTTTCCCAGCCTAATCTGATCATCTTCCTAGAACAAAGGGAAGCGCAGCGGGGACCAGGTCTGCCGGCCACTGAGGGACGGAGGACTTCATTTGCACCAGTGAGTGAGGGGGGCCATTAGCTCCCTCCTTGTTGTGACCCCTGCCTCGTGCCTTTTGAAACATGGCTGCACCCAAGGCAGAACACGGATCTAGGGGATTCCTCATTTTCTCTTGGTCTCTTAGCCACCGGATGGAAATCTGATGGGCATAGGAATACCCGGCACACATTCCTTTCTGGGGCTAGCCATCAGCACCCAGAGGACAGCGGCTGATGCCATGCCTCTGCCTGGTCTGTCTGTATGACGACACCGAGGACCTCTGCCCTCAGCCATTCCCCTTTGCCTGCTTCTTTGTTTTCTCACCCCTTACATTTAAGGGGTTGACTTCATCTTCATACATTGCCTGACTTTCCTATTTATTCCCTAGGTGTTTTGTTCTGTCCTTTGTCCCCTCCCTCTTATGCTCTGTGTTTACCAGTCCACTCGGCCTTCTTTGCTGGCTCCTGTCCCCGTTCAAGCCCCCTTCCCTGCCTTACTGTGAAGGGTTGGGAGGGTAAATGCTGCACACTCCCATTCTCTCTCTCTCTCTCTCTTTTTTTTAAATGTTCATTTTTGAGACCGAGACAGAACATGAACAGGGGAGGGGCAAAGAGAGAGAGGGAGACACAGAATCCAAAGCAGGCTCCAGGCTCTGAGCTGTCAGCACAGAGTCCGATGTGGGGCTCGAACTCACGAGCTGTGAGATCACGACCTGAGCCAGAGTTAGATGCTTAACTGACTGAGCCACCCAGGCGCCCCTCCTATTCTCTCTTTGATTGTTCTGTTCTCGGGTTGGTTTTTGCTCACAGTGGCTATCAGGTCATGCCATGTTTTTATTTGTCAGATGGTGAGAGCAGAGCCAAGAAGGTGGAGTCAGCAGTAAAGCAGGGTCTTTCTGACCACACTGAGTATGGAGGGAAGGTGTGGGGAAAACTCCCAAAGGCTGGGCCCCAGAGATCCAATTTGGTAGACTTTCCTAGACTCTCTAAGACCAGAGGTCTTAGAAGAAAAGATCCTTCAAGTATGGTGAGTGCAGTTAGAGATCCACTGGGAAGTCACAACTTACTGCGTATCAGAAAATGTAGTGGAGAGAGGTTTGCACTGTCCCGTTCTGCAGCCCAGAGGAACTGCACTGGCAAGAGAGTGCGATCGATATACAGAGTATGAGAAAGCACCGAGAAGCAATAAGATTCTTGTGCATCAGTGTGCCCACACCAGAGAGAGCCCACTCCTGCAGCAAGTGTGGGAAATTGTGTGTCCAGGGCTGTGACTGTCCGCAGCAGATAGAAGGCAGGTGAACGTAAGCAATGTGGCAAGACCTTCAGCTCTAGTTCCCAGCTTCCGACACATGGGAAGAAGTGTCCTGAGAGCTGAGGGTGGAGAGATAGCACCAGGAATCACCAGGAACCAATCACTCAAGCTGCTCATTAGTTCTTCGTAATAGACAAGGCTCCAAGCATGGAAGAACCTTCGAAGACAACGAGGCGCCTTTTCCCTTTCTTCCTGATTAGAAGGAGTATATGTATATCTGTAAGGAGTGCAGAGAGGCCTTTCCTCAGGAGGCTGCTTTTTGTTGTTGATTACACAGTCCACACTAGAGAAAAGCTGCGTAGGATGTAAAGCAATAGGTTATACCACATTACGTATCAGAGAGTTCACACCCCTAGTAGGCTATATGTGTGCAACAAGGGTGGGAGAGCTTTTATGTATTACATTAATTACTGTGCGCTGTAGAGTTGACACTGGAGAGAAGCCCCACAAACATCAGCGCTCCCAAAGCTTGGTGCCTCTGAGTAGTCTCTGGGGAAAAGCCTTTTACATGTGGCCATTGTGGGAAGGCCTTCAAAAATCAGCCCCATGTCATCACCCATCAGACTATTCAGACTGCAGAGAAGCCTTAAGAGTGCCAGAGGTGTGAAAAAGCCTTCAGCCAAAATGAATCTAAGGGCCTATCAAAGAGTCCACACAGGAGAGAAACCTGGGAGTATCGCGAATGTGGGAAGGCCTTTATGAGGAATACCAACCTTATTGACCATTAAAGACTCCACTTTGGGAAGAGGCATTGACTGGGAGAGAGGAAGGAAGAAAGGTTGTTAATAATCATGAAGACCGTCAACGTAGTAGGTTTCATACAATTTCCAATCCCATGAGTGTGATGAGTGGGAAAGCAGAAAAAGATGACACCTGACTACCCCAGAATGGACGCAGGAGACAGATTGTGCAAGCACACTAAGGAGGGGAGACTTTCGCTGTGGCTAATTCCGGAGCATGGGTGGCCATGCTGTTTTTGTAAAGGGCCAGAGAGTAAATATGTTGGGCTCGTGAGCTCTATGGTCTCTGTCGTAGCTTCTCAGCTCTGCTGTTGGGGCACAAAAGCAGCTAGACGGTATGTACACAAATGAATGTGGCTGTATTCCAGGAAGATTTTCTTTACAAAAACAGAGAGCTGACCAGATCTGGCCCATAGGTCCTACTTTGCCAACCCCTGTTCTAGAGAGAAAAACCTCTTAAGAAGCCTTAATAATCAGAGGGCGGGGTCACAGACTGGATTCCTTCTGCAGAGGAATCTTGGAACAGCATGATCATGGAACAGAACCTTCAGGGGATACTCCAGCCTTGTGAGAGGGTCAACAGGAGAGGCATGAAAGATCCAGAAACCTGTGTTCTGCCACAGAATAGCTGAAGGACTAGCTCCCAGTCACCTAAGAGCCACAGGGCTTTTTTTTTTTTTTTTTTTTTTAACGTTTGTTTATTTTTGAGAGAGAACATGCCAGTGGGGGACAGGCAGAGAGGGAGACAGAGGATCTGAAGCAGGCTCTGCGTTGACAGAGAGCCTGATGCAGGGCTTGAACTTGTGAAGTGCGAGGTCATGACCTGAGCTGAAGTTGGATGTTGAGTCACCCAGGAGCCCCAGGAGCCACAGGGCTTTTATGAGAAGAGCAAGAGAGTATATCTGAAAGTGCTTTCAAAGTGAGTGTGGTAAACACATTTATTACATTTGTTAATTTTTTTTTTTTTTTTTTAAGTAAGCTCTACACACACCACGGGGCTCAAACTCACCACCCTGAGATCAAGAGTCGCACACTCTGCCGACTGAGCCAGAGCCGGCCAGGTGCCCCAGTATGGTAAACACATTTGAAATGGTGATTTATGTGAAAAGATTTTACTCTTTCCCCAAATAGTTTTGGAGCCCCTACTGTGCCCGCATCCTGCAGAGGTAAATTGGGAGTGTCAGTGTGTGGATGGTGTTTAGAGCCGTGGAACAGGATGCTTCATGAAGAGGATTCATGGCTGAGCTAGGGGCGTCCAACATTTAGCAGTGGGGAGAAGTGAGGGACTCAGCATAAAAGATTGCGAAAGTGTCCTGTGAGGTAGGAAAACGACATTGTGGAGCCAGGAAATCAGGGTAAAGGCAGTGTCTGATGACGGAACGGTCACCTCCAAGTGCTACTGTGGGGTGAGTGGGCGTGGGACTGGGAATAGCCCCTGGGTCTGTTAACGGTGGTGTGTTAGGTCCCTGGGGCTGCCCTAATGCACCACCGCCAGCTGGCTGGCTTGAAACAACAGGAATTCTCAGAGTTCTGCAGGCCCAATGTCCAAAATCAAGGTGCCAGCAGCGCCGTGCTCCCTCCGCGGGCCCTCAGAGATAATGCTTTGCCTCTGCCAGCTTCTGGGGCTCCAGAGGCTCCTTGGTTTTTGTGGCTGTGGAACCCCATTCTCTGCCTGTGTCTTCACAAGGCCCGCTATGCTGCCTGTGTCTCTTAGGACACTTGTGTTTGGGTTTAGGGCTCACCTCAGAATCCAGGATGGACTCATCTCAGGATTCTCCACTTAACTACATCTGCAAACTCCCTTTTTCCGTATCAGTTCACAGTCATAGGCTCCAGGGTTTAGGATGTGGATGTAGCTTTTGTGGGGCAGTACTCCAGGTTTTGCTGGTGAAGCACTAGTAGCAAAGCATGTGAGCCGGTTCTGGAGAGAGTGGGGGCAGAGCGCAGACGGCAAGCAGGTCTAGAGCTGGAGGGTAAGACTGAGTCACACTTGCCTGATGAAAGCAAAGATCCTATTATACCCTACTCTCCGCGTCGGATGCCTCACCCCCGCACACACGTTCTCAGAAGGAGGGGCCGGAGGACGTGGGGAGTTATATCACAGTATTCCTGTTACACAGCCATGACCTTTCTGGAACCAGCCATTGCAGTGGGTGCGTCGCATCAGGGTCTAGAGGCCACATGAGCTTGATTGGAGCTTGGAGAGGAGCGTTACCAACGGCGGGGCGGGGGGCGGGCAGGATATAAACGAGATGAAACTTGTAGTGGCCTGACTTCTGGAAGCCCTTAAGGCTGTGTGGAGGGCTCGCAGAAGCCGGGTTACCTGCAGTACTGAGGCAGCTCTCCAGAAAACAAGTGGCATGTCCTCCCAGTGGCCACAAGAGACTTGTCCTTGCATAGGAAACCCAGTCCCCAGATTTCCAGGAGAAGGAGGTAGTCTTGTATGCAGGGTGCCCTCGTTAGACTTGGCGTCAGGCTGGTACCCAGACCTCTGGTGGTAAAAGCTCACCCCAGCTGTCTGGCATAGGATTTCTTCCCCCACCCCCCCCCCCGGGTTTGTTTGTTTGTTTGTTTATTTATTTATATTTTTTAAATATATGAAATTTGTTGTCAAATTGGTTTCCATACAACACCCAGTGCTCATGCCAACAGGTGCCCTCCTCAATACCCATCACCCACCCTCCACTCCCTCCCACCACCCCCCCCCCCATCAGCCCTCAGTTTGTTCTCAGTTTTTAAGAGTCTCTTATGCTTTGGCTCTCTCCCACTCTAACCTCTTTTTTTTTTTTTCCTTCCCCTCCCCCATGGGTTCCTGTTAAGTTTCTCAGGATCCACATAAGAGTGAACACATATGGTATCTGTCTTTCTCTGTATGGCTTTCTTAAACAGCAACACAAATGGTGCACTTGGGGGAATAGTGAGTTGAGGTCATCTCAACCTTGAGCAAAAGAGAACTAAACAGAGGGTCTTAGGTAGGGGCCGTAGCCAGATAGGCCATGTTGCGACATGTAGACAGCCGGTGACGGTGACAGGCCGGATGAAATTACTCCCTGGAGGGATAGTGCCTGGAGGATGGTCAGGTGCAGGGTGGGGGGGGGGATGTGTTCAAGTCTCAGTTGAAACATGACTTTTCCAGAAAGACATCCCTGAGTAAATTGTGTTCCCTATTTCAACTCATCCTATTCCTGTGTCATCCGCCTGCGAGTGTAGCTCCACAATGGTAAGGACTGGCCCAGCATTCCTAACTCTGACTGAATAAACTGGAGAGGGGGAGGCAGAGCGTCTGGCTCCCACATCTCCTGGGGAGGGCTTTGTCCTGAGCAGTTGCCTGGTGACATCCAGGGGCACCGCCACCGCTCACCGCCTGTGGGAGCTGCTCTGTGCACAGCCACCAGGAGCAGGGTGTGCAGCGTGGGGGTGGGGTCCCCTGAAGTCACTCACTGAGGGTGGAGGGGGTGCCGCCCTCCCCCTGCACCTTTGCCTCTCCAGCGGCCTCTTTTGTCACTGTTGCCATTGCCTCCCACCTCCCAGCTCTTCCTGTCCCATGTCCTTATTCCCACACTGCAGAATGCCACATTGACGTGTTTCCTTTGAGTCCCTCTCCCCCCCGCAACGTTCCCCTGTCTTTTGGACAACCCTAGCTGAGAAAACGCGGTGGGGCGAGAGGTGTGCTACCCCCAGCACTGGCCTGAGGCCCTGCTCCCCATCCTTCGCCAGGCAGAAGTACCTCAAACGAGTGGATGGAAGCAGGCATTTCTACTTCTACACACGCTCCTGGGGGTGTTCACACTCAGGCATCTCCCTGTGAGAAGGTGGGTCAGACACACAACTGTTTCTGAGGTTTGACACTGGAAATGGAATTACTGGAGAAACTCATTTTCTATGTCCTGTGCCTCTAATGTATTTTGTAATCAGAATGAGAAATTAAAAAACTGAAAAAATATGTGTGTGGCTATTTACTAACCATTAGTTACTAGAATCTTTTCTAAGGAATGTTTTCAGGATTAGGGCTCTGCTCAGCTGATCTTTCTATACATCTTTTTCTCTTGAAATTTAATTTTGACACATCAGCTCCCCATTTTGTAAAGCACAGATTAAAAACCATTTATAACCTATGTTTGGCCAAAGGAAAGTTGTAGAAAAGTAGTTCCTATCTTAGCTGTTTTTAAAAATTAAAGCCTAGTTCTAATTTGATTGTTGATAAGGGTGTACAATCTTGGAATATTTGAGAAGTATCCATTTTGTTGCCTGCTGGTGCACTGATCACAAACTTTTCTCTAAGTGATGTTTATTTGCTAGTTGTGAGCAGAGGGGAGTGTCCCACGCTCACTCGGGGACCTGTCTCCAGAAGTGGAGTGGACTTTGTGACTCCGGGTTTGCTCCATGTGATGCTGTGTTCAGTGTGGCCCGGAAGCAGTGCTCTGGTGTCCCACTTCCCTCCTGACCCATGGCACTAAATACGTAATCTAAAAAGAAAAACAAGAATGGTATCTGTTTTGTAGACACTTGAGGAGGAAAATCCCTGAAATGGGAACAGGCTTTTTTCAAAAGCAAACTTGGCTTCGGCCTTCCAATTTCTTTGATTCTGATTGTGTTGTTCTAGAAGCTGTTACATGGCTGTTACCTACCGTTAAGGTAGGTAGTTTCCACTGTTAGAGGTGCCCCCCACCCCTGCACCTGCTGCTTTTTTGAAGGGTGGCATTAAAGACCTAGGACTAGACTGAATTTTTGAACTCCGGGAGCATTTCTTAGTCATCTCAGCACATCCAGTACTTGATGTGAACTAGTGAGGCGCGTGGCGTTTTCACATGGCCAGAAAGTCATCAGCCCGGTGCCTGTTCCTGGGAGTAGGTGGGCTTTGCAGTCTGCCCCCCACCCCCTGACCCTTGGACCCCAGCTCAGGGAGAGGGGGTAGAGATGAGCGGCCCCACAAACCCCCGCGGCAGATGGCTCCAGCACCCCGGGTGAGAGAACAGTGAGGGCAGCCACAATGAGGCCAGCGGCTGGGCCGAGCGCACCCCTGCCCCCTGGCCAAGGAGCAGGGGTGACCGGAGGCGGGAAAAGAAGAGGCCCAGGCCCGGGGAATGCAAGAGAGCTTACAACCCTGGGGAGACAAGCAGGAAAAGGTTTCCTTTCCTCAGAGGAAAAGGAAGGAGAGTGCCTACTTTTAAAAACACCCACGGCCCCCGCTGGTAACCAGAGGGGCCCAGGAGGCTGGCCTCTGACGGAAAAGGGTGGGCTGGGGCGTGCAGAGCCACCTCCAAACAGCAGGCAACACAGGCATCGAGCCGCAGGAGAAGCAGGTTTATGAGCCTTGAAACCCTCTGAGATGTGAGAGATAATATCCATAAAATCCAGGATTGCTAGAAAGCCACAGACTTGCTTCTCCAAACTGCTGAAAATAGAAAGGAGGAAGTGAAATTAATAGCGCTGGGAATGAGAAGGAAACCAGGCCATGTGTGCATATCTTCAAAGCTAGAAAATAACCACATCTTCTGAACACATTACATTCCAGGTGCTGAACCAAGCAATTTTCACTTATTATTTCATTTAATCCTCATAAAAGCCCAAGGAGATAGGTATTACAATCTTGTTTTATCGGTGAAATTCTCTTAGGTTGAGTAACTCGCCCAAAGTCACAGCCGAACCCTGTTCTAGCTGACTCGAGAGGATGGACTTAATCACTGCCGGTAGCTTTCGAACTTTTTCCACCAAGACCCACAGATCTTAACCCAGCATGCATACGTATAATATATGACTGAAAGAAAAATTTCATAAAACAGCATGTACCCTTACCACCTACAATGCTCTCTGATACTTTCTATTCATTCTATTTTATTTAAAAGGAAATGCTAGTCACGACTTGCTAAATGCATTTCCTAATTCATTAATGGGAGAGGACCCCAATCCCCCCACACAGTTGGAGGAACACTTACCGCCTCCTGGCAGTGGGAGGGGATACATTGGACCCAGAAGATGGCTTTACCGGCCCCCCTGAGTTGCTGGGCTGAAGGGTAAACAGTGCAGACTGTAAAATCCTCTCGAATCTTCTGGGCCTGATGATCAGCGCAGTATGAGAATGCACCTCATGGACCTTTCAGGAAATGCCCCCGGGGGACACTCCGTGAATTATGAACAAATAATTAGTAAGCGATTACAAAGGGTGCATTCATGGGGCGCCTGGGTGGCGCAGTCGGTTAAGTGTCTGACTTCAGCCAGGTCACGATCTCACGGTCCGTGAGTTCGAGCCCCGCGTCAGGCTCTGGGCTGATGGCTCGGAGCCTGGAGCCTGTTTCCGATTCTGTGTCTCCCTCTCTCTCTGCCCCTCCCCCGTTCATGCTCTGTCTCTCTCTGTCCCAAAAATAAATAAAAAAAAAAAAAGTTGAAAAAAAAAATTTAAAAAAACAAAGGGTGCATTCGTGAAGAATAATTCTTGCCAGATTGACCTCTGTCCTGTCTGATGCATTTCACTAGTACTGCAGACACCATGCCCGTGAATTTCAGCAAAGCATTTGACTGATCTCCTAATAGCCCCAAGGATAACTTGGGAGATTGAGGATGGTGTGTGGTTAAGTAAACTTATTCCTGGTTGACTGCCTATCCCGAACAGGGCTCAAAAGAGACGATCTGTGAGGGAGTTCTTTGTAAAAACAAAAGAACCAGGGGAAGTTGTAATTTGTATATGTAATTGCCTCTGCCTCCTCCACTAGGGTGTGAGCCCTGTGAGGGTGGAGGACTTGTTTCCTCCGCCATCTTGCATCCCCAGCACTCAGCCCAGGCTCAGACATTTAGATGCTCCTCAAGAGTCAAGAACTCTCAGGGGATGTTATCATTAATTAGTCAATATCTGCCTGAGAGAGGACTCTGGGGACACGGTCCAGGGTTCTGGCCTTAGTCCTCTTGTGCTCCACATTCTCTCCAGTTACTTGGACAGAGAAACAGATGACATATTTACCAAAGTTTCAGGTGGCAAAAAACTGGGACAGCCAAAGCACTGGATGAATCGGGGTCCAAAAATAACTTAGCAGCCGGGAACGGTGGGCCGAATCAAGATGAAAAATAATAGAGATCTGTGTTCTGCCTGTAGGTCTAAGACTTAACTTCCCTAGCGCAGGATGAGGGGGTATACGGTTTAACAGCAACACACGTCAGGGACTTGTGGTTTATATTGGAAACCAACAAATGAAGCAGCGATGTGGCAAGGTCACCAGCCAACACTGCAGACTTAGCCTGTGAAAATACAAGCTTAGCGAACAAATAGCAGAAGGTCAGAGCCCCTCTACTTCGTGCAGGTCAAATGACACTGGAAGGGCTGGCTTTGAACAGCAGTTATTAAGGACGATATTGACACATTGCAAACCTTCTAGAGGAGAATATGTTGAATTTGCCCACATCAAAATCAAGGATTTCTGTTCAGTAAAACACCAGAAAGGCACTGAATGGCTGGATAACAGACTAGGAAAAGATGTATACAATTAACACAGAATTAACATCCAGGGTATTTAAGGAACACCCTCACATCAACAAGAGAAAAGCAGGAAACTAGGAGAAAAGAGGGCACACGGGATGAGCAGGCATTTTGCAGAAGAGGAAATTGGAATTGCCACCGGTGTAAGAAGAGAGGCTGGGATCCGCCACTAATCAAAGGAACTCAAATTAAAACAACAGGACTCTCCTGTAAGAGGATAACTCTCCCCAGCAACCCTCCTGCTGAAACAGCTAAATAAGCTGGATAAAATGTTGAAAAGAACCTCTGTGAAGAGCTGACAAGATGGGATGAGGTAGGACAGCATCCTAAGGCACGGGGATCAAGGAGTGAGGAGCCCAGAGGCTGGTCCCTTCCTGAGGATTGCACTGAAGCGGAGGGCTGAACTTTCCTATTGATGGCCTCTTGAGATGAATATGTCCCCGGGCCTGCTCCGGGTGGAAAGTCTAACAGGAGACCCCATTCCCCGCAATGTGCCCGGTTAAGGGTCAACTAGAAGTGGACCAATCTGCCAGAATCACAGCCTGGTTCTGTTTGCCTGGGCTACGGCAGGGCATCCCAAGCCTCAACTTTGAATAGCTCAGCACTGGCAATGCCCCCAGGCTCTTGAAAGCAGCAAACACAAATTCTCTGTGGAGAAAGCTACCTTCATCCCAAATTATTCCTCCAAATAATCTTTGAAATATAACAACCAGCATATAATCAAAGATAACTTGGGAAACAAGGAAATCAGGCTCCAGTCCGGTGCCCTGGAAGCCCAATTTCTGTGGCTGCTAGACTCCAAACCTGACACCTGGGAGCTGGGGTGCCACTGACTAAGCGTGTGGCCATCAGCGCCCATGTGCCCTGGCGGCCAGGGATTGTGTGAGTGGGTGACCGTGTGTGTGCCACCAGCATGGTTTTTTTAGAGCAGAAGTTTGTTTGTTTTAAGTGAGTTTATTTATTTTTGGAGAGAGGGGAGGGGAGGAGCAGAGAGAGAGAGGGAGAGAGAGAGAATCCCCAGCAGGCTCCACCGCACTGTCAGTGAGGAGCCTGGGGCAGGGCTCAAACTCACAAACGGTGAGGCAAAGTGGGATGCTTAAATGACTGAGCCACCCAGGCACCCCTAAGGGGCTCTAAATAGGAAGGCAAAGTGATTTTTCATGTTGAGGTGATTACAACTTTAACTATTTTATTTGTATTGCTGTCATAGTGTTAAAAAAATCACTTAATTTGTTAAAGTCTAATGCATAGAAGAAGTAATCCAGATTATTAGGAAAATAAAATCTACAATACTTTTATAATGTCAGTATATTTTTTGGTAATGGTGGTCTCTTCACAGAATCCGACAAAAATAAACTCACGGTCAAAATGCAAAACTGACCAATTAGCTGGAGAGGGTTCATCTCCCAATGACTCCAGTTCTTTACGTCCTCTATTTTTGTTAAATTTATCAACAAAATCATCTTTCCATATTTCTTTACATACATTTGTGAAGTTAATGATTGATTTTAATTAGTTAATCATTTAATGGGATTAACATTTTTTGAAGTCCCCATAGTCAAATGTAGCCTACAGCCAAACCTGAAGCGTAAAGATCGTGTATAAAATTTGTATCAATTGGGAATGCAAGCTGGTGCAGCCACTCTGGAAAACAGTATGGAGGTTCCTCAAAAACTAAAAACAGAGCTACCCTATGACCCAGCAATTGCACTACTAGGCATTTATCCAAGGGATACAGGTGTGCTGTTTCAAAGGGGCACATGCACCCCCATGTTTATAGCAGCACTATCAACAATAGCCCAAGTTTGGAGACAGCCCAAACGTCCATCGGTGGATGAATGGATAAAGAAGATGTGGTATATATATATATGTATATACACACACGCACACACACACACAATGGAGTATTACTCAGCAATCAAAAAGAATGAAATCTTGCCATTTGCAACTACGTGGATGGAACTGGAGGGTATTATGCTAAGTGAAATTAGAGAAAGACAAAAATCATATGACTTCACTCATATGAGGACTTTAAGAGACAAAACAGATGAACATCAGGGAAGGGGACAAAACAGAAGAGACTCATAAATATGGAGAACAAACTGAGGGTTACGGGAGGGGTTGTAGGAGGGGGGATGGGCTAAATGGGTAAGAGGCATTAAGGAATCTATTCCTGAAATCATTGTTGCATTATATACTAACTAATTTGGATGTAAATTAAAAAAAAATCTCTTTCAAGAAACATAAATAAGATGATACAAAGTTAGAAGGAAAAAAAAATTTATATCATTGGGTGCCTGGGTGGCTCAGTTGGTTAAGTGTCTGAGTCTTGATTTTGACTTAGGTTATGATCTCACAGTTCTCGAGATTGAGCCCCTGGTCGGGCCTGCTTGGGATTTTCTCTTTCCGTCTCTCTCTGCCCTTCCCCGCTCAAAATAAATAAATAAACACTTAAATTTTATATCAAATGACAGGCACACGCACACAAAAGGACAAACACTATTTGCTGAAAGTTGATTAAATCAAGAAACCTAGACCAGCATTTTAAATAAGTGGTCAATCTACCTCATTAAAATCAGATCCCCTAACTCCAAATGACTAGGTACAACTTATGCTACTATTTAAGATAGATGGCAATTCTCAAACACTCCAGCTGGTCCCTGGATGATGATCCTGGGAAGAGCTGGACTGGCGAGGGGTCTCCTGAAACCCATGCTGTGAGCAGGCTCGTTGCAGCTTGGGCCTGGGTAATGAAGGATTGATGACTGAAATGTGTTGCCACCAACTGGCTTTAATGTGTCCTGGTTTACTGATGCAAAATTGTTTATGTTGAAGTTACATTTGCAAACTCCTTATTAAGAGATTAAATTTACACTGGTTTGCTTTGTTGTATTTGGAATGCTCAGATACATTTTTATTATCTTCTGGGAGCTCCAGGGGTTTCTCACAAGTAAGCTTCTTGTTAATTGCCTTTTTTGTGCATAAACAAAATCCCAAATTGGAAAAATGAAAGAAAATGAAGAACTAAAATTTCTTTACTTAAAATGCAATTTAAAAAAAATGCAATTCTTTTGTAGTTTTATGCATTCTTTCTCCTTTTTCATGAATTATTTAACACGCTTTTATGATCCGTGGGGTTAACTGGCCTGAATTAAAATCGGAACGGGGAAAAAATATGTCGTCCAAATGATGGTGTATTTTTCCAGTAATAGTTCTGAAGAACAATGGGGTGATTCTGAACAAGCATGAACTTTACAATCATTCAGACCTGGGTTTTAACTGGGGTTCCCCAATTAGCTCTAAATTGATGCCTTTGTTGCAGTTTCTGTTCTGTCCAATGGGAATATCACCACCCTTGCAGTTGTTATGAAGGTTAAAGATATGAGTAAAGTGTCTGGCACATGAGAAGGAGTGTTTAATATTATTCCCTGGTATGATTCTTTTATAAGTTTATTTTTTAAATGTTTATTTATTTATTTGAGAGAGAGAGAGAGAGAATATGCACACGCGCACGAGTGGGGCAGGGGTAGAGAGAGAGGGAGAGAGAGAATCCGTGAGGTCATGACCTGAGCTGAAATCAAGAGTAGGATGCTCAACCGACTAAGCCACCCAGGTGCCCCTCCCCAGTATGATTCCTGCCAGGATTTAATGGTTTAAGCATGTCAGTCTTGTGGGGGTTTTGTGTTGTTTGTTTGCTTTTACACTTAGTCTGACCTCGTGGACTGTTCTTGTCCTTCTGTATATTCTTTTCAATATGATTTTATTTTCACCTGAACCTGAGACATACCTTCTTCATGTAAGTTCATTGATCTGATCTTCACAATAGCCTATGAAGGTCTCTTTCAAGGCCATGAACATGAGCTCACAATCCAAAATGGGGAAATCCACAAGGAAGTAATCCACCATGAATGAGAATTTGCCTACGTAACAAAGAGCAAGTTTAGACCCAGACAATGGAATAACAAGATTCAAGCTATAAGTATGTTAAAAATAACTGAAGCCAGGGGCGCTTGGGTAGCTCAGTTGATTAAGTGTCCGACTTAGGCTCAGGTCAAGATCTCACTGCTTGTGAGTTCAAGCCCCGCGTTGGGGTCTGGGCTGACAGCTCAGAGCCTGGAGCCTGCTTTGGATTCTGTGTCTCCTTTTTTCTCTGCCCCTCCCCCACTCGCACTCTGTCTCTCTCTCTCTCCCTGTCTCAAAAAGAAATAAACACTAAAAAATTATATATTTTTAAAAATTAAAAAATAAATTAAAAAATAAAAATAATTGAAGTCATAAGACAAAGAATCAAAAGCATGTGAAAGAACAGAATTCTATAAAAAAGGTTAGGTATCAATAATTACAAATGATTATTATAGGGACGCCTGGGTGGCTCAGTGCAGTTAAGCATCCAACTCTTGATTTCGGCCCCGTTCATGATCTCATGGCTTGTGAGTTTGAGCCATTGGACTCTGCCCCGACAGCTCAGAGCCTGCTTGAGAGTCTCTCTCCCTTTCTCTCCCCCTCTCTCTGCTCCTCCACCACTCGTGAGCATGCTCACTCTCTAAATAAATAAATAAATATTAATTTTAAAATGATTATTATAAACTCAGTGGATGGATTAAAAGTAGCTGAGGTTAGAGTCAGGCACTGGGAGATAAATCTGGCAAAATTATATAAAATGTAGCACAGAAAAAGAGGTCCCTGGCTGGTTCAATCCATAGAAAGTGTGACTCTTGAGTCATGAGTTCAAGCCCCAAGTTGGGTGTTGAGCTTACTTTAAAAATAAATAAATAAATAAATAAATAAATAAATAAATAAATAAATAAAATGGCTAAAATCATGAATTAAAAAATAAATAAATAAAATGTAGCACAGAAATGGGGCACCTGTCTGGTTTAGTTGATGGAACACGAGACTTTTGATCTTGGGGTTGTAGGTTTGATCCCCACATTAGCTGTAGAGATTACTTTTAAAAAATCTTAAGAAAATGTAGCACAGAAAAATAAAGAGATGAAAAGTATAAAAGAGGAAAAGGCATGGTGGGTAGAGTGAGGTGTCTGTAAAAAATCAGAGCATCAGAGCATAGAGAGAATGAGGAGGAATGGAGAAATGCTCGTTTATTTACAAATTCATTCAACAACTATTTATAAGCACCTAAAGTGTGCCAGGCACTATTTTAGGCTCTTTCAACAACAAATAAGGAGATGATGAGAAGAGATCGTGGTTGATCATCTTCCAGAGCTGATTTTGGACAAGAACTGTCAGTCTCAGGAAGTCAATCCCAAGATACACTAAATCTTCATCCAAATAAATCAGAGAAAAACTGAAGAACTCAAAGATGGGAGGGGAGTGAGGGTGGGAGGACATGTTAAAAGAAACCAGAAAGAAAACACGTTTTCCACAAAGCAACGATGCCTAGACAAATAGCAAATTTCCCAACAACAACTACAGAAACTAGAAGGCAGAGGAATGTTGTCTTCATTTTTCTTAGGGGAAATACCTGGAAACTTGGACCGTCACACCCAGCTAGTTCATCATGTGAGAATAAACGTGAATTGAACAAAACACCAGTACACAGTTAACTCTTGTTTAGATTGACCTAAATCCTTACGGGCTTTTTAGATAATTAAAGAAATACGGATATAGATAGGATTAGACTGTATGAAGAATTACTATGTTGTTAGTGAAAAATGATACTGTGGTTAAGTAGGAATCGTCCTTATTTTCACAAGATGAATACGCAAGAATTTAGGGGTGAAATTTCATAATGTGTGTAATAACTTTTCAAAAACCGCAGTGAGCTTTTATTTCATCTCATCGTATTGGCAAAAGTAAAAAGAAACATCTGCAAATACCAAGTATACCAAGTACTGGGGGAAGGAAAGGTCTATATACTGCTCGCAGAGGCATAAATTGGCTAAGCGGAGAGTGATTTGGTATCGGGTGGTAAAGTGCAATATGCAATTTCCTCCTACCCATCGATGCTGCCGTTGGAGGATGTGGCCAAGATGATGTGGCAGGCAGCTGACCCTCGAGCTGGACCCAGCAATTCAAGGCTCCTTACCCACTCCCCTCTGCTTGGAATGTGTGCACCGTGGGAGCCTTTTTCAAACACAAAGCCTTGAGAGATCATGTGTTATTGAGACCATCTGGATGGGATATGTGACTGAACCAGGTTAAGGCCTCTATATCAACTTTATTGGGGTGGGGGGACTAACTTAATTTTTTTTAATGTTTACTTATTTATTTATTTTGAGAGAGACAGATAGAGCACCAGCAGGGGAGGGGCAGAGAGAGAGGGAGACAGATAATGCCAAGCAGGTTCCACACTGTCAGTGCAAAGCCCAGTTCAGGGCTCCAACTTATGAACTGTGAGATCATGACCTGAGCCGAAATCAAGAGTTGGAAACTTAACCAACTGAACCACCCAGGTGTCCCTATAAATTTTTAAGACTTGTTGGGCCGGTGCCAGAAATCTACTTGCTTGCCAAGACTAGCCTTGTAAGTAAATTCCCTTGCTTATTAAAACTGACACCTACCAATCTGGGATGGCCTGCCTCTTTCTTGGGCAGGCCTCTGTGTATGGGGGCCAGTTTCAGATTACACTGGGAAAGTTCCTGAGATTGTGAACCAGTAGCGACTTTTTAAGTTTATATCCTAGAAAATTTACAGAGATATATGTACAGAGATATATGTTAGATGGTCCCACTGCACTGTGTACTGATTATCCATCAAATGTATATGTCCCTCCATCCTCAGGGTGCAGTTTTCAACACTTCTCAGCCTCTTGTTTATCATTTTGTCATTGGAATCTATCACACATAAGTCCTATCTAGAAAAAGTCCAAAACAAACCATTAATGAGGGATACAGTCCTAGCGTAGAACTTTGTACAAGAATGCTTATTATATAGCAGGTGGACCCATACTATGGTAATGTATTCTGATGGGAATAGTGCATCACTTGTGGTATGAGCTAGCTCAGAATGCTTGATTTAAATCTAATCAAGCCCTGGGATTCTAACCTACAGTTAAAAGGAAATATAGAGGAAAGAGGAACAGGCTAAACACCACAAGGAAGCAATCAGACCCAGAAGGCAGGATATTTCATAGGACAACCGGACCTGTCTGTTCAGGAAATCAGTGTCACAAAAAAAGGAACTGACATTAAAAGAGGCTTAAGGGGCATAATAAATAAACTGACACAGTGTCTGGTTCTAGACTGGATCTGATTTGGAAAACCACACATGATTGGGATAATGGGGGAAATCAGAATATGGAATGGACATTCCTTGATATTAAGGAATTACTGTTTCTGGTGTTAGATGTGTTTGTGTTCATTTGGCCTGTGTGAGCAAAGGTTCTTTTTAAAATGCAGACACAAATATTTATGATTGAGATATCAAGACATCTAAAATTCTGGATTTTTCAAATATGAAGTAAGTTTGTTTTTGTTGTTGTTGTTTTAATGAGGGTGAAATAGAGTAATTTTCATTCAAAGAAAAACTCAGAGTGAAAGATTCCTAAGGGATGTATTTCAGGATGAAGGAAATGGGACACTGAGATACAACAGAGAAAAGTGTACAACTGAAGACTTGAGTACATTTCAACAGGTGTGGACTTTGTAAAGCAATAATAATAGCATAAATATGGGATATATAAAATAAGATACAACTGAATGCTGGACACTGTAACACACCAGATGGAAGGGAGGTGTCGGTGTAGCAGCTGTCAGAGGCCCTTTATTGTTCTGAAAGAAGGTACGGAAATTAAGCAACTTTGAACTGTCAGGTATGCATGTTAAAATATTAAAGATGGGGCACCTGGGTGGCTCAGTTGGTTAAGCATCCGACTTTGGCTCAGGTCATGATCTTGTGGTTCATGGGTTCACGTCCTGTGTTGGGCTCTCTGCTGTCAGCATGAAGTCCGCTTCAGATCCTCTGTCTCCCTCTCTCTCTGCCCCTCCCCCATGCTCTCTCTGTCTCTCAAAAATAAATAAACATAAAAAATATTAGAGATTTTATTTTTTAAAGTAATTTCTACACCCAACGTGGGGCTCAAACTTACAAGAATCACATGCTCTGCCAGCTAAGCCAGACAGGTGCCCCAAAATATTAAAGATGTTTACTAAAAGAATAAAAGTAGGATTGTAACTTCCAAACCACTAGAGAGGAAATAAAGGAAAAAAGAAAACACAATCATTCCAAATCCAAGAAGGAAAGCAGAAATGCAGGCAGCATAGGAAAATCACAAAACACAAGATAATAGTAGTAAGTCCAAATGTATCACTAATCAAAATAGATACAATTTTCCCATCTTTCCAAGGATTGGTGGTTTGGAAGATTTTAAAATATCAAGCTATATACTATTTACTAGAGCAGATATAAAAGAAAGAGGCACAGAAAAGTTTAAAATAAATGGATATAAAAAGACATACCAGACAAGGGATGCCTGGCTGGCTCAGTTGGTAGAGCATGGGACTCTTGATCTCAACGTCATAAGTTCAAGCTCCACGTTGGGCATGGAACCTACTTAAAAAAAAAAAATTGATATATATATATATATATATATATATATATATATATATATATCTCAGACAAAAAACTAACCAAAAGAAAGCATTATTAGAAATGAAGCAGGGGCGGGGGAGTGCCTAGGTGGCCCAGTCGGTTAAGCGTCCAACTCTTGATTTTGGCTCAGGTCATGATCTCATGGTTCATGATTTCAAACCCCACATCGGGCTTGGGATTCTGTCTTCCGCTCTCTCTGCTCCTCTCTCTCTGGCTCTCTATCTCTCTCTTTCTCAAAAATAAATAAATAAAAACATTTTAAAAAGAAAAGAAAGAAATGAAGAGGGGGGTGTCTGGTGGCTCAGCCGGTTAGGCATCTAACCCTTGAGTTCAGCTCCAGTCATGATCTCATAGTGAGATTAAGCCCTGAGTCTACTTGGGATTCTCTCTCTTTCCCTCTCTCTCTGCCCCTCTCCCGTTCATATGTGCCCACACTCTCTTTCTCTCTCAAAATAAATAAATAAACTAAAAAAAAAAAAAAAAAGGAAATGAAGAGGATCACTATCAACAAAACAAAAAGGCAACCTACTGAATGGGAGAAGACATTTGCAAATCATATACCCCATAAGGGGAAAGAGTATAGAGGTTCTTCAAAAAATCAAAAATAAACAATTCTTAAAATAAAATTTTTTAATGTTTATTATTTATTTATTTTTCTAAAGAGACAGAGCGTGAGTGGGGGAGGGGCAGAGAGAGGGAGACACAGAATCCAAAACAGGCTTCAGGCTCTGAGCCATCAGCACAGAACTCGATCCGGAGCTCGAACCCACGAACCCACAAGATCATGACCTGAGTAGAAGTTGGATGCTTAACCGACTGAGCCACCCAGGCGCCCCTCTTTAATGTTTATTTTTGAGAGAGAGAGAGAAGGAGAGAGAAGGAGAGAGAGAATCCAAAGCAGGCTCCAGGCTCTGAGCTGTCAGCACAGAGCCCCACTCTGGGCTCAAACTCACGAGCTGTGAGATCATGACCTGAGCCAAAACCGATAGTCAGATGCTTAACCGACTGAGCCACCCAGGAGATCTAACTTAAAAAAAAAATTCTTAGGGGCGCCTGGGTGGCTCAGTCGGTTAAGCGTCCGACTTCGGCTCAGGTCACGATCTCGCGGTCTGCGGGTTCGAGCCCCGCGTCGGGCTCTGGGCTGATGGCTCAGAGCCTGGAGCCTGCTTCCGATTCTGTGTGTTTCCCTCTCTCTCTGTCCCTCCCCCATTCATGATGTGTCTCTCTCTGTCTGAAAAATAAATAAACGTTAAAAAAAATTAAAAAAAAAATTCTTAAAACAGATAAAAGCAAAACGGGGCACCTGGTGGCTCAGTCAGTTGAACATCTGACTGTTGGTTTCAGCTCAGGTCGTGATCTCACAGTTTGTGGGTTGGAGCCCCATGTCTGGCTCTGCACTGCCAGCGTAGAGCCTGCTTGGGATTCTCTCTCAATCTCTCTCTCTCTCTCTCTCTCTGCTTGTGCTATCTCTGTCTCTCTCTCAAAATGAATAAATAAAACTTTTTTAAAATTCTTAAAAAAATAAAAAATAGAACTACCTTATGACTAATTCTACCGTATATTTACTCAAAGAAAATAAAAACACTAAATTGAAAAGATATATAGACCCCTATGTTTATTGCATCATTATTTATAATAGCCAAGATATGAAAGCAACCCAAGTGTCCATCAATAGATGAATAAATAAAGAAGTGGTATATATATGCAGTGGAATATTACTGAGCCATAAAAAGATGGCATCTTGCCATTTGCAACAACATGGATGGACCTAGAGGGTATTATTCTAAGTGAAATAAGTCAGAGAAAGACAAATACCATATGATTTCACTTATATGTGGAATCTAAAAAAACAAAACAAATGAATAAACAAAAAGCTGAAACAGACCCATAAACACAGAGAACAAACAGATGGTTGCCAGAGGGGAAGCGGGGTGGGGGGTCTGGGGGGGAGGGCTGGGCAAAGTGGGTAAAGAGAGATGGGAGAAACAGGCTTTTCGTATGGAATGAATAAGTCACAGGAATAAAAGGCATAACACAAGGAAGATAGTCAGTGGTATTGTAATAGTGTTATATGGTGACAGATGGTAGCTACCCTCGTAGTGAGCATAGCATAACATATAAATTTGTCAAAATCACTGCTCTACACCTGAAACTAATGTAACATTGTGTGTCAACTGTATCTCAATGAGAATAGAATAGAATAGAATAGAATACCTAGTTATCTTAAAAAGAAATGAAGGGGATCTCTATATAATCATAGACGATACATTCACAAGGAAGAAGTTAAAATTCTTAATTATATGCACAAAGTAAAATAGTCTATAAATGTAAGAGCAAAAGCTAACAGATTTATAAGGAGATATTTATAATTGCCAATGATTTTAACATACATCTCAGAAGTTTCTAGATTAAGTAGGCAAAGTAAGAACTATATTAGCACACCATAGGTAAGCAATCTTGCATATGATTATCCTGTCAAGTACATATGAGACACTTGCAAAAATGGCAAAAAAAAAAGGGGGGGGGTTAAAATTTTAATTTAAATTCTAGTTAACATACAATGCAACACTGGTTTCAGGAGTAGAATTCAGTGATTCATCAGTTACATACAACACCTAGTGCTCATCATAACAAGTGCAAAAATGGCAAAAATTGACTGTGTACCAGGACACAAAGTAAGTCTTAGCAAATTGCAAAGGTTATTATCATATAAGACAATATGCTTAGACCACATGCAATCAAGTTAGAAATCAATTTTTTTTTAATTTTTTTAACGTTTATTTATTTTTGAGACAGAGAGAGACAGAGCATGAACAGGGGAGGGTCAGAGAGAGGGAGACACAGGATCTGAAACAGGCTCCAGGCTCTGAGCTGACAGCACAGAGCCCAACGCGGGGCTCGAACTCACGGACCGCGAGATTGTGACCTGAGCTGAAGTCAGCCGCTTAACCGGCTGAGCCACCCAGGCGCCCCAGAAATCAATTTTTTAAGAAGACTTTTAAGGCTCCCTGTTTTTACACATTGAAAACACACACACAACTTCTGGATGAGTCATAGGTCCAGTAAAAGATCCCACGGTAAAGGGACTACAGCTTGCATCTGGACAGTGACTGCAGTCAAAATTGCACCAGGTTACGCTGACAGTAGTCCCCAGTCATTTTTCTAAGATTACACTTCTGCACAGGCCAAACTGGTGAATTAAATGGGAAGGGTTAGGAGTCCCTCGCCCTGCTTCTTTCAAGTCTTTGATGAGAATGTTAATGTCTGCATTTCCCTCAGAGATGCAGTGTTGCTTCTGGTTTACTCTCTTGACAGGAGGTAGAGGTTCCAGAAGCTTCCACTTAGCCCTGCTACCATAAAGACCCCATACTGATTCCATAGGTGAGAGCCAATGTGGGGATTCTGCCAGTTGCCCAATACATCTATTCCATTTATACCATTTATACTCTCAGGAACCAGGGAAATAGCCACAGGATGAGTGCATGGGCCAACCGGGCCTGTTGTGAGTCACACTTGAGAGTCTTTGTATCATGTGTCCACCATATACCCTTACTTTGAGTGGTAGGCCACATTTTTGAGTTGGTGGCATTTTTTTTAAAGGGAAAAAAATATTAATGTTTATTTATTTTGAGAGAGAGCATGAGCAGGGGAGGGGCAGAGAGAGAGGGAGAGAGAGAATCCCAAACAGGCTCGACGCTGTTGGTGCAGAGCCCAACATGGGGCTTGAACTCCCACATGATGAGATTATGACCTGAGCCGAAATCAAGAGTTGGAAACTGACTGAGCTACCCAGGCACCCCCACAGAAGCATTTTGAATCCTAAGGAATTGGCATCAATTCAGAGCCAGTGTCTAGTAATCCCTGAAAGGTCTAGGTCTTTCCTTCTACCCATTACACAGTTCCTCTAGTAAATAGTTGTGGGTTCCTTTGGGAATGCTTGCAGAAAGATTAAGGTGTTTGTGGAGCAAGGTCCTTGCTCAAGGGAACCTGGCTTTTTGAAAGGGCTTTGGGTCTTGTGAACTGATTTCAGTCTGGAAACTGAGATTCTCTACTATGGTGACTCAAGTTAGGTGTTTGGCTACCAGACCTAGAGTTTTTCCTGTTACGTGGATCAAGTAATTCTAGTAGGCTGATTATCTATTTCATTCCCGAGGACACGATGATCAGTTACCACTAAAGATCTCTGCGGGCTAAGGCATTCTGATTACTGAAACATCCCTGATGCCCTCTCTGGTGGAAGTGCCCACCTTGTGTTTGATGGGTAAGTGCTTCCACTTGGCCTCTGCTACAAAGGAATAGTATCATCATCTGATTTGTCACTGAAATCAGAAGTGCAGTTTAAGAGTGGCATCCCCTACAGTCATAAGTGGCCCACAAGGGAGAGAAACCACAGAACTCTTCCGGCATAGAGGTGCTCCCCTCACAAACACATTTCACAGTGCCTTAGTAAAGGGGGTATCTTCTTGGCCCTTCACACAGAATATAGTAAGGGGATAGGTCACACATGATGGATGCAATCCAACATTGCAATCTCCCTACGCATCTGGATTTCCTCCTCCACATCATGCCAGGAAAGCTCTGGCATCTTGACCCCATTAAATTAGACCTCATTAGGGGCACCTGGGTGGCTCAGTCGGTTAAGCATCCAACTTCGGCTCAGGTCACGATCTCGCGCTCCGTGAGTTCGAGCCCCGCGTCGGGCTCTGTGCTGACTGCTCAGAGCCTGGAGCCTGTTTCGGATTCTGTGTCTCCCTCTCTCTCTGACCCTCCCCCGTTCATGCTCTGTTTCTCTCTGTCTCAAAAATAAATAAACGTTAAAAAAAATTTAAAAAAAAATTAGACCTCATTAAACTGGAATATTGAGTTCAAGTTTCAGTCAGCCAGTCAAATAAGATGTTTAGAGCCACCTCTAGCTACACAAACTAACAGACTACATCTGGAATTCTAGTAAGCTTATTCATGTAAAAAACTTGATAGACTGTTAAAAACTTTTTTTTTTTTTTTTTTTTTTTTTTTTTTGGATATGGTGTTCTATCTCGCCCTCCTTGATTTACCAGCCTAAGAACCCATTCCCACACATGTTCCTCGGGTTAGTACCAATATATGTTAGAAAATTCCTGGGGCGCCTGGGTGCTCAGGTCATGATCTCGCAGTTTGTGGGTTCGAGCCCCACGTCGGGCTCTGTGCTGACAGCTCAGAGCCTGGAGCTTGCTTCAGATTCTGTGTCTACTCTCTCTCTCATGCTCGCTCTCTCTCTCTCTCTCAATAATAAATAAATGTTAAAAAAATTTAAAAAATAAAAAGAAAATTCCTGCAATTCTTTTGATGTCTATACTACTTTCTCCTGGGTTCCAATTTGTGTTCTGGTACCTCTGGAGCATGCTAAGGTTTTACACTATTTATGGGCCTAGTGGCAAAGGCGGATGGCTGTGGTGGATCCTGAGGAGAAGGGGCATCCTCTTTCAAGGCATCTGCCTCAGGCAAGGTTATCACAAGTTTTTCAAGTAGGTGAAAACGACTATCTTCAGACACGAGAGGGCAAACTACTTGCACTGGCAAGGGGGCTCAGAATGACCTGGGAGTTCAAGATTATCAGTTTTATTTGGATGCCTCAGTTCATTTGGGATGTCTCAATTTCAAGGTTCAGATCTCATTCTTTCCAGATCTCAGGGCCCTAACTTTCACCTGAAGACCTTGGCAAGACTGTTAATTCAACAGTCATTATAATTCAGCAACCTACACAATTGAATTTTGATTTTGATTTTGATTGTTAGCTATATCAGCCCTGGAACTATAAGAAATAAGAAGTTCTTTTAGGGTTATCCTGGAAGCTTTCTGGTTCTCATTCCATGATTTCACAGTCCTGAACTATTATTTTCTCTTTACATCGGAACAACTTGTCTCACACCACAGTCCTTACAGTCATCATTATTATTTTGTTTTGATAGAGAGCATGCACACAAGTAAGCAAGGGAAGGGCAGAGTGAGGAGAGAGAGAGAGAGAGAGAAAGAATCTTAAGCAGGCTCCATGCTCAGTGTGGAGCCTGATGCAGGGCTCGATCCCACGAACTGTGAGATCATGACCTGAGCCCAAACCAAGAGTTGGATGCTCAACTGATTGAGCCACCCAGATGCCCCTAAAGTCTTTTTTTTTTTTTTTTTTGGTGATAAAGGTGATTTTATTAAAGCACACACGGTGACAGACCCGTGGGCAGAAAGAGCTGCCCCCCATTAGTCATTTTTTAATTTATTTTGTTATCATTTTATTTTAAGTTTATTTATTTATTTTTGAGAGGTGGGGGGTGGGGGCAGAAAGAAAGGAAGAGAGAGAATCCCAAGCAGGCTCTACACTGTCAGTGAAGAGCCCAACACGGGGCTTGAACTCACAAACTGAAAGTTCACGGCCTGAGCTGAAACCAAGTCATTTTTACAAAGATCTTGTTTTTTAAGTATACTCTACTCCCAATGCGGGGTTTGAACTCACAACCCTGAGATCGAACGTCACATGCTCCACGGAGCCAGACAGGCGCCCCCTTATCATCACTGTTAATGGCTTAACGGCGAAAGGCCGCAGCCACATGGGCTCCCAAGGCATGTGCTCAGTTGGCACTTCACGATCAACCACAGATGACAGTCCGATTAATTGTGGTGCCATTGCATGCTGTGGGCTACTAGCAGCCCATCTGTCATTGACAAAGAGGTCAGCACTGCTATCAAGCCGGAGCCTGTGACCCAACCAACGCCCAAATCCCACCTATATCGGCCTACTTCCTGGGACCATTCTTGGTACCAATTCATTAATTTGTGCCCAGTCAAGAGACAGAAACCACTCAGTAATGTAAACAGGGTAGCTTACGATAAGGAATTATTAAACAATGGTAGGTTAGTAACCATAAAGAGGTGCAGAAGTGTCCTAGAGCCGAGGGAGAGTGCCCCAGCCTCTGGTTCAGACCTTACTGACCCACTGCGTGGCAGAGAAGCTTGCTGGGTTGCCCAGGCCAGAGCTAGTCAGCAATCACCAGACAAGCAGGAGACAACCCTCCAGGGTGTGAGCGAACGGAGGCTACTGGGCAGACATGTAGAGACAGTCGAGGCATGTGGAGTGTGTGGTGGTCACATCAAGAAGGTTGTGGGAAATAATCGTGGGGCGAAGAGAGCCGAGGCCGGTGGGCGGGCAGGCAGAGGGGGTCAGGGAACTGCCACAGGCCATGAGGCCTGGATATACTGTATCTGCCCCGGGAGGACAGCAGCAAACTAGTCCCTGGGCCCACTGGGACTTCGTGGTAGCTGAAGGGCTGCATTCTCTAGACTCATGGCTGGAGCGGAGCACTCCCAGATGGTCCCGCCCTCGGCCACCACAAACACACACGTCCACACATTGCTGCTAGGCCATGGAGCAGGGGCAACAAAGACAGAATGCAGCACGTTGGAACGAGGAAGAAAAACGCCCTCGTTCTTCTGTCCTCCCGTGCCCTCTACATCATGCTCACTGTACAGAAGAAATACTTAAATCGTCCAGTCCATGACTGCCGAGCTAGGACTGAAGGATAAATTTGGAGCTGAGAGTTCATACACTGAGAACTGGCATAATGCTGTCCATCACTTTGCTATAGCGCTTAAAAACAAGCAGGGCCAATGGGGAGCCTGGGTGGCTCAGTCGGTTGAGCGTCTGACTTCACCTCAGGTCATGATCTCCCGGTCCATGGGTTCAAGCCCAGCATTGGGCTCTGCGCTGACAGCTCAGAGCCTGGAACTTTTTTGGATTCTGTGTCTCCTTCTCTGTCCGACCCTCCCCCATTCATCCTCTGTCTCTGTCTCAAAAATAAATAAACGTGGGGCGCCTGGGTGGCGCAGACGTTTAAGCGTCCGACTTCAGCCAGGTCACGATCTCGCGGTCCGTGAGTTCGAGCCCCGCGTCAGGCTCTGGGCTGATGGCTCGGAGCCTGGAGCCTGTTTCCGATTCTGTGTCTCCCTCTCTCTCTGCCCCTCCCCCGTTCATGCTCTGTCTCTCTCTGTCCCAAAAATAAATAAAAAACGTTGAAAAAAAAATTTAAAAAAAAAAATAAATAAACGTTAAAAAAATTAAAAAAAAAAAACAAAACAAAAAAACAAGCAGGGCCAGAAAAAAAAAAAAAAAGGAAGGTCTTTACAACTCCTTTGCAAGGCTCCTGTAACATTTATTTATTTAAAACTATTCATTCATCTCCTACTATGTACTAGTCACTGCCTTAGATCCTAGCATCACATCATGAGCGAGATAGATCCATTGCCTGCTGTCACAAAGCCCACCTAGTAATGAGGGAAGACAGCAACCAAACTTAAAAAGATGTCACCTGACCACAAATGATACGCAAAGTCAAGCAAGAAAGGACTGCCGAAGATACCCCTCTCTCAGCTGTAATGGCTTGGCTAGCAGGACGCTAACCTCCCCACCAAGAACAAGAAAGCCTAGATAAAAATCAAACGACACAAAACAAATTTTATTTGCAGGCATCAGATAGCTACCAAGACAGCCAGATTTTGAGGGACTGAGTTTCCAGAAAGAATGAAAAATCATTGAGGTAGGTCCAAATTCTACTCAACTGTTCACCCAGAAGTATCTGCTAGTTTGTAGTGGCACAGGGTGAGGGGTAAGAAGCTTGTCAGAAAATGGCCACTAAGAGGTCAAGAAACTCAGCACCTCCCTCAATGGTCTCGTGGGGCTGAGGGGGCTCCTGAGACAACCAGGACTTGAGGGGCCGAGAGCCTGGAGAGGGGAGTCCTAAAAAATGATAGGAGCCGAGAGGAAAGCATAAACTGAGAGAATGAGAATCTAACAGAGTTCTTGGCTGTCTCATGGTGCCAGGGACACAAAACACAGAGTTCAGGCTAATGAAGGAGGAGAGTTCCCTGTGAACCCCAGGCTGTCAGTTAAATAAGGTCTAAATCCTAGGAGTAATGGAAGACCAGAAATCAGAAATAGATAAAAGCCTTACAGAGCACACCAGACACAAATAAGCTCAATAAGCTCAATTCCTGATTGAATTAATCTGTCATACCTCTAACTTCCTGCCTAGAGAAGCTAAATAAAATAAGTCTTCTCTGGAGAGAGGTCACCTCATCCAGAGTCTCAACAGTTGTTCATACAAAATGTTCAGCATTGAATAAAAAAAGCCCCAGGCAGGGGCACTGGGTGGTTCAGTTGGTTAAGGGTCCGACTTTAGCTCAGGTCATGATCTCCCAGTTTGTTGGTTCGAGCCCCACTTCGGGTTCTGTGCTGACAGTGTGGAAGCCTGCTTGGGATTCTCTCCCCATGCCCTTTCTCTCAAAAGTATTAATATTAATATACTCCTCCTTATCCAGTCTTATATCCCAATCCCCTTGGCCCAACACCTTCAAGATCCCCATACCCAGGCATATTTTCCCAGTTACTATTGATACATAATATCCAGATCCATGAATAAGTTCTTTTCTTCTAAAGTGGAGTCAGGATTTCCCCAGTTGGGCCATGATGAAAAATAGTCCAAATTACTGGCCTAGAAACCATGGGAGGCTGGGGGCAAATCTTGAGGAGAGCAAGTATCATCTTACAAGGCATCTGCCGCCACATGTTTCTGAACATGTGGAAGCTATCCTCCAACAAAGGGGAAATGAGATATTTCATTAGGTCTAGCAAGTTTAGGAAAAATCAGGGTTCTCAAGCATGTCCACACACTATCCCCATCCCAGGTACCAGAGTGTCATTCTCTCCTCATCAGGGCACTGGTTTTGATGTAGGAGCCTTAACAGGGCTGTGAATTAAGCCTTCTCTATAATTCTGCTACTCTCATAAACAAGTCCTGTGCTTGGCTTTCAGCTCAATCTTCCCTCTAGCTGCAGAAGATGCAAGTCTTTCGTAATACTGCCGCTGCAACATTCTGGCTCTCACACCTTACCTGAATTTGTGGCCTGTCATTTTCTCCATCCAGCATATTAAGAGCACTTATAAGAACCTAAAAAATGAGGGTATAAAAATTTGTTCAGTAAACATCATAGTCAATAGTGAAATATTGAAAGTTTTCCCCATGGGATCAGATTTGAGACAAGAATGTTCACTATCACCACATCAATGTAGCATTGTAGTAGAGGTCCTAGCCTTTAGAATAAGGCAAGAAAAAAATAATTACAAGGACTTGAAAGAAAAAACAAACCTGTCATTATTCACAGATGAAATAGGAAATCCAAAGGAATCTATACAGAAACTATTAGAATTAGTAAATTTAGTATGATCCCTGAATAAATATTTAAAAATAAATTGCACTTTTATATACCAGTAACACCCAATAAGAAAATCACATTTTTTAAACATTTATTTTTGAGGGAGAGAGAGAGAGAGAGAGAGAGGGCAAGGGATTGGCAGAGAGAGAGAGGGAGATGCAGAATTTGAAGCAAGTTCCAGGCTCTAAGCTGTCAGCACAGAGCCCGACGCAGGGCTTGAACTCACAAACCACGAGATCATGATCTGAGCCAGAGTTGGACACTTAAACTGAGCCACCCAGGCACCCTGAAAATGACATTTTTTTTAAAAGAACATTTATAATTACATAAAATACCCAGAAAAATATCTAACAAAAGATGTACAAGATCTTTACAATTAAAACTTCAAAACATCACTGAGAATAACACAAGAAAAAGTGGAGTAGGGACCTCTGAGGGCCAGCTCTTCCCAGAACCACCAAAAAAAAAACCTCCCCAAACTGGTCAGAATCAACATTATAAAATTCTGGAAGGTAGTGAAAGGCTTACAGCAACCAAGTGAATGCTTAACCAGGAGAAAGTCCACTGTAACAGGGCAAGGGAGCTTTGAGGTGTTTTAACTTAGTCTTGCCCACTCTCTCCCTGGCATGGTGGCAGTCTTGAAGATGGCAGATTGTTTCCCAGTGTACCTGGTTCCAGAGGGAACAGAATGGACTTTATTCCCAAGGAATTGTGTTTGTTTGTTTTGACCTGACAGGGGTTTCTCTGAAGGATTGATGTAAGAGCCTTACCTTTGTTGCCCTATCTCAGAACTCTATCAGGGCAGAGCAGGTATGCAGAGGACATTCTTTAAGAATACTGAAAGACAATGTGGTGCCTGGGTGGCCCAGTTGGTTAAGTGCCAACTTTGGCTCAGGTCATGATCTCACAGTTTGTGGGTTCGAGCCCCATGTTGGGCTCTGTGCTGACAGCTCAGAGTCTGGAGCCTGCTTTCAGATACTGTATCTCCCTCTCTCTCTGCCCCTCCTGCACTCATTTTCTGTCTCTCAAAAATAAATAAATGTTTAAAAAAATACTGAAAGACAAATGAACAAGCTGCTCTCTCCTGGGGTTATATATTTATAGCTGTTGGAACAAACAATAGACACAACAAAAACCTGGGAGGAAAAGCTAGGGAGATTTTGGGGGGAGCAGGGTCATGAAAAGCTCTCATGTATATTGAGAACCTTAAAATCCACACACGTGTATGTCTGGGGCAGAATGTATGCTCGGAGAAGAACTGAGAAGACCATAGGAACTCATTTCTGGTTGGTCTTTAGGCTGAGTGCCAGCAGGACGAGAAGGCTAAGAAAGCCTCATAAATGGTTAAGCACTGAAGGAGTTACTGCAACCCAGAGCCAATGTGGAAAGACCTAGAGAGTAATTTTTCTTTCCTTTTCTTTTTTCATGATATTCAAGATGTCCAGTTTTCAGCAAAAAAAAAAAAAAATATGAAGCATGCAAAGAAACGAGAAAGTATGGCCCATTCACAGAAGGAGGAAAGGTAGACATCAATAGAGATAGAAATGATAAAAAGGAACCAAATAGAAATTCTGGAGCTGAAATGTACAATAACTGAAATTTAAAAATCCACTAGTGGGTTTCAACAGGTGATTGGAGCAGACAGAGAAAATAATCAAGAATAGGTCAAATGATCCAGTCTGAGGGCAGAAAGAAAAAAATATGAAGAAAAATGAACAGAGCCTAAGACACTGTGAGACACCATCAAGCATACTAAGATATGCACAACGAGAGTCCCAAAAAGTAGGAAAGGGGCAGAAAGAATATTTGAAGAATTAATGTCTGACCCCCTCAAATTTGAAAAAAGACATGACTCTGCATATCCAGGAAGCTCAACAAGCTTTAAGTAGGATAACCTCAAAGAGATCCACATTGAGACAAACAGTCAAACTGCTGAAAGTCAAAGATAAGTAAAAAATTTTGAAAGCAGGAAGAGAGAGGTGAATCATAATGTGCAAGGGATGATCAACAACTATTAATAGCTGATTTTGGGGGCACCTATGTGGCTCAGTCAGTTAAGCATCTGACTCTGGATTTTAGCTCAGGTCATGATCTCATGGTTCATAAGATCAAGCCCCAAGTCAGGCTTCTCGCTGACAGTGTGCTCCCCTCCCCCCTCTCTTTTCCTCTCTCCCCCCCCCCCACTTGCTCTCTCTCAAAGTAAAGAATAAACTTAAAAATTTTTTTTTAATGTTTATTTTTTTTTGAGAGAGAGAGAGCATGAGGAGGGGAGGGGCAGAGAGAGGAAGACACAGAATCAGAAACAGGCTTCAGGCTCTGAGCCATCAGCACAGAGCCCAACACAGGACCCGAACCCACAAACCATGAGATCATGGCCTAAGCCGAAGTTGGATGCTTAACTGACTGAGCCACCCAGACATCCCATGAATGAACTTAAAAAAAAAAAATAGCAGACTTTTAATCAGAAACCATTGAGGACAGAGGCAGTGGGATGACATAATTAAAGTGCTGGGAGAAAACCTGTCAACCCAAGAATTCTATATCCAACAAAATGAATCCTTCAAGAATATAGAAGAAATTAAGACATTCCCAGATAAAAGCTGATGGAGTTTGGGGCGCCCCATTTTGCATATGTTAGTTTCTGAAATATGACACTGAAAGCACAGGCAACAAAAGACAAAAAATAGATAAATTGGACTTCATCAAAATGTAAAACTTTTGTGCATCAGACACTATCAAGAGCATGAAAACATGACCCATAGAGTGGTAGAAAATACTTGCAAAAAAAATGGGAGAAAATATTTGCTAAATATATATATATAAAGGGTCTAGTATCCAGAATATGTAAAGAACTCTGACAACTCAACAACCAAAAGACAAACAACACAACTTAAAAAATGGCCGAAGTGCTGGTGGAAATGTAAAATGGTGCAACTATTGTGGAAAACAGAACAGCAGTCCCTCAAGAAATTAAAAATAGAATTACCTTATGATCCATCAATTCCACTTCTGGGTATACAGTCAAAAGAATTGAGGGGCACCCGGTGGCTCAGTCAGTGGAGCATCTGACTCTTGATTTTGGTTCATGTCATGATCTCACTGTGCGCTCCAGCCCCACATCAGGCTCCAAGCTGACATTGCAGAGGCTACTTGGGATTCTCTCTCTCCCCCATCTCTGTCCTTCCCTGGCTTGCGTGCACGCACATGCCTGTGCACACGCATGCATGCGCTCTCTCTCCCTTTCTCTCTCTCTCAAAATAAATAAAAACTTAAAAAAAAAGAATTGAAAACAAGAGCTCAAACAGATCTTTGTACACCAATGTTCCTCATAGCATTATTCACAATAGCCAAAAGGTGGAAACAACCCAAATGTTTATCAATGCATGATTGGATATACAAAATATAGCATATACATACAATGAAATATTATTCAGACATAAAAATGTATGAATACCAATACATTCAACAACATGCTAAGTGAAATAAGCCAGACACAAAAAGCTATATGTTGTATGATTCCAAAATATGAAGTATTTAGACTGGGCAAATCCATAGAGACAGAAAGCAGATTGAAGGAGCTGCATAGATGAGAAAATGGAGAGTAGCTACTTAATGGGTAGAGAGTTTCTGTTTGGGGTGATGAGAAAAATTCCTGGAGCTAGATAGTGCTGATGCTTTCACCTCTCAACACACTTTATCACTTCCAATATACACGTTTCCCTGTTTTTTTTCCCCCAGCATCTTAGATGTACTTCCTACCACTACATTACTTTAAAACAGTTAAAATGGTAAGTGTTATGTGTATTTTTTTCAATTTTGCTTATTTTCTGGGTAATAATAGTCTCAAAAACCTTTCTCTTCATCAAATGTCTTATCCTCTTGAAAAGTTTTTGGTCTTTGAGCTTGAATATGGAACTTTACTGCATCAAAAATACAATTTTCTTAGCGTCGGACTTCGGCTCAGGTCACGCTCTCACAGTTCGTGAGTTCGAGCCCCGCGTCGGGCTCTGGGCTGACCGCTCAGAGCTTGGAGCCTGCTTCACATTCTGTGTCTCCCTCTCTCTCTGCCCCTTCCCTGCTCATGCTCTGTCTCTCTCTGTCTCAAAAATAAACATTAAAAAAAATTTAAAAAAAAATACAATTTTCTTGTTGTAGTGCTTTGGTAAGTTCTTCCGAAGAAAACTGAATCCAATCCATGCCTCTGTGAAATCCAGTCTCTTTGTCAAAGGGTACAGTACACTTTCATACGTGGCCAGAATGTGCAGTGTTCTCTCAGCTCTCTCGAGGCTGCTGTCTAGGGAATTTTTCTGCAAAAGCCACAGCGGGCTAGTACTCACTGCGGCTCCACAGCACCCCTCAACTACTGAAGCCATCATCTTTTTTTTTTTAATTTTTAAATTTTTTTTAATGTTTTTATTTATTTTTGAGACAGGCAGAGACAGAGCATGAACAGGGAGGGTCAGAGAGAGGGAGACACAGAATCTGAAACAGGCTCCAGGCTCTGAGCTGTCAGCACAGAGCCCGACGCGGGGCTCGAACTCACGGACCGTGAGATCATGACCTGAGCCGAAGCCGGCCGCCCAACCGACTGAGCCACCCAGGCACCCCAGCCATCATCTTTAGTATGTGCATTTTACAACAATAAAAATTTCATAGAAATTAGTAAAGACTACCAGAGGCCTGGGTGGCTCAGTCTTGAGTGTCAGACTCTTGACTTCAGCTCAGGTCATGATCTCGGGGTTCGTGGGTTTGGTCCCCACGTCAGGCTCTGTGCTGGCAGTGTGGAGCCTACGTGGGGTTCTCTCTCCCTCTCTCTCTTCCCCTCCCCTGCTCATACACGCACTCCCCCTCTCTCAAAATAAATAAATAAACTAAAAAAAAATCAGTAAAGATGAAAAAATGTAGAACTATATAATATTCATAGATTGGAAGATTCAATATTATAAACATATCAGTTCTTCCTAAATTGACCAACAGATTCAAGGTAGTCACAAGCAAAACCCCAGCAGGTGTTTTGTGAAAAGTGTCAAATTGAATCTCAAATGTATGGAATTACAAAGGGCAAAGGCTAGCACATACAATCTTGGAGTAAAAGAGCAAAGTTAGAGACCCTATACTAATAGACATCAAGACTTACCATAAGGATATTATCATCTTTAAGACAGTGTGACATTGGTGCAGGGACAGTTACCTGTTTTCTGTATCAATTCCCCACATTAGAAAATGAAAATGACCACAGTGGGGCACCTGGGTGGCTCAGTCGGTTAAGCGTCTGACTTTGGCTCAGGTCATGATCTCAGGGTTTGTGAGTTTGAGCCCCGCATCAGGCTCTGTGCTGACAGCTCGGAGCCTGGAGCCTGCCTCAGATTCTGTGTCTCCTTCTCTCTCTGACCCTCCCCTGCTCATGCTCTGTCTCTCAAAAATAAATAAACATTACAAAAAATTAAAAAGAAAAAAAAGATTAAGAAAAAGAAAATGACCACAGTGGAAAAACTGTCAAGAAAGCAGGTGAACCTAAGAGACTAGGGAAACATGTATATTGGAAGTGATAAAGTGTATTAAGAGGTGAAAGCATAAAAAGATATATGCATGGCATGCACTTGTTTCCTTTTTTTTTTAAGATTTTTTTTAAAAGTTTATTTATTGAGCCCAACGTGGGCTTGAAGTCATAAACCATGAGATCATGCCCTGAGCTGAAATCAGTCAGATGTTTGACTGAGCCATCCAGGCGCTCCTAAGATTTTATTTTTAATCTCCACACCCAACGTGGGGCTCTAACTCACAATTCCAAGATCAAGAGTCCCACGTTTCACCAACCGAGCCAGCCGAGCGCCCCCATGCACATGTTTCCACTTACTGTGAATACCTTATTTCCTGTGTGAGAGAAAACGACAAATTATTAAAGCGTTGTTCATTCTGGAGAGCTTTACCGTGTGTCTTCCAAGAAACACATTCAGCTGGAAGGAATAATGCTGGAAGGAACTAAGTTGGAGGAAGAGCAGTGTTATGGACTGAATTCCATTCGCCCCCATTTGTAAGTTGAAGCCCTAATGCTCAGTGTGACTGTATTTGAAGATAAGGTCTTCAAAGAGGTAATTAAGGTTAAATTAGGTCATAAGAGTGAAGCTCTAACCCAATATGACTGGTGTCCTTATAAAAATAGAGACACCAGGAGTGCCTGTACACAAAGAAAGACCACATGAGGAAACCAATGAGAATGGTAGCAGAGACTGCAAGCCAAGGAGAAAGGCCTCAGGAAAAACCAAACCTGCTGCCATCTTGATCTTGACCTTCCTGTCTTCAGAACTGTGAGAAAATAAACACCTGTCATTTAAGACACACGCCCTGTGGTATTTTGTAATGACAGCCCTAGCACGTTAATACAAGGAGCCACTAATACTTGACGAGAAGTCTTTGAAGGAAACTTTATTTATTTATTTATTTTAAAAGTTTTTATTTAAGTAATCTCTACACCCCACATGGGGCTTGAACTCACGATCCCGAGAGCAAGAGTCGCATGCTCTTCCCGCTGAGTCAGCCAGTTGCCCCTAAAGGAAATCTTAGATCATGTAGACAGAATGATCACTGTTGCTTATAAGAGATCATGATCATGACAAGAGCAGAAAAATCACATTCAAAACGCAATTTCCAGCACAGTGTAGGGTAATCAGAAGCTGCATAACACAGGCAAAGGGAATGTAACACTTGCCCATTAAAAATGGGCAAGTTTCTTGTCGTGCTTTGTCAATACTTTCAGAGGACGATCCACAACCATCCACAACCATCCACTTTTGAAGACTCATTGCCAAGGAAATGAGCAGCTTCCACCAGCTTCTTGGATCCAGACATGGATGAAGCTCAGACATTTACTGTTTCACTCCTTCTGAAGTCCATTCTTTTTCAGCTTCATCCACCACTAAACAGCAACAGTGACTACAACCTCCTTATTTCCTTCTCATCTCCAACCTCACTCAGGAGACCCTGCGATTTCAGTAAGCATGTTTTATTTTATTTTTTAATTTTTTAAATATTTATTTATTTTTGAGAGAGAGAGACAGAGTATGAGAGGGGGAGGGGTAGAGAGAGACAGAGGGAGACACAGAATCTGAGGCAGGCTCCAGGCCCTGAGCTGCCAGCACAGAGCCTGACACAGGGGCAGGGCTCGAACCCACATAGCGCGAGATCAGGACCTGAGCCAAAGTCGGAGGTTTAACCGACTGAGCCACCCAGGCGCCCCAGTAACCATGTTTTAAAACTTGCCTTGCTTATTTCACTCTTGGCTGAGTGTTGTTTGCCTCCATTATGTGCCTTTAACATATCATTTCACTGTTCATTTACATTATAGTATGTATTTGTTGAAGTTAAAAGGAAAATGTTGGTATCCTATGTTACTGCACAAATAAACTCATTAATGAGTTAATTAAGTGTTAAACAAGTAGCTAGTGTTTACATTAAGCAGAAAAACCTGGTTGACTGTTATATATATATTTTTAGAGTGTTTCAAGCACTGAGGGAAATTGGTTGAGGTTTTAAATGTCCTGGAAATACTTTCTTTTTTTCTTTTCTAATTTAAAATAATGACATACATATTGAGGAGGGCACCTTTTGGGATGAGCACTGGGTGTTGTATGGAAACCAATTCGACAATAAATTTCATGAAAAAAATAAATAAATAAAATAAAATAATGACATACAGGCTCCCACTACCTAAAAATTCACTATCCAACATGTTTTTAAGAATGGATTCCTAAAAATTCTCTGAGGGATGCCTGAACTAGAATAAAAGTTACTAGGATGAATAAAGTCATATAGTTATCATACTGCTGTATAGTTAATGCTGCATTTCACTAGAAGACACCCATGATTGGGGCGCCTGGGTGGCTCAGTTGGTTAAGTGTCCAACTATTGGTTTTGGCTCAGGTCATGATCTCACAGTTTGTGGGACTGAGCCCTGCATCGGGCTCCACGCTGAGCTCGGAACCTGCTTAAGATGCTCTCCCTCTCCCTCTTCCCCTCCCCCACTTGTACTCTCTCTCTCTTTCTCTCAAAATAAATAAACATTAAAAAAAAAAAGAAGACACCTATGATTAACCCTTAGTGATGCTGCGATTGAATGCCTAGATTAGGATTGCAACATATGATCACCCGATTTATAGTTAATGATTTCCCTCTTGAAACTAGGAAGTAATCTGCATGGTGTTACTTTGGCTCTATATGAATTTTTACAATAACTAATCATCTATTGGTTTTAATACCAATTGATAATCCTTGCCTGAGTCAATAGTTTTGTTGGAGTTTATGAAATTATGTTTTTGTAATTCTTTAATTTCGCTTACTTGTTTAACATTCCGTGAATGTTCTCTTCATTATCTAGAACTATCCGGTTATCCTAAAATAAATTTTTACTGGAAGAGCAAAACAAATGCTTAATATTTTCCCTTTAATTACCAACTTTCAAAGTAAGTTGTTGTTCTTTTTTGTTTGTTTGTTTGTTTGTTTGTTTTTGAGAGAGAGACAGAGCGCAAGAGGGGGTTCAGAGAGAGAAGGAGACACAGAATCCAAGGCAGGCTCCAGGCTCTGAGCTGTCAGCACAGAGCCCCATGTGGGGCTTGAACGCACAAACCGTGAGATCATGACCTGAGCCAAAGTGGACGCTTAACCGACTGAGCCACCCAGGTGCCCCAAGTTGTTCTAATAGCTGCCTTAGGGGCACCTGGGTGGCTCAGTCGGTTAAGTGTCCAACTTTGACTCAGGTCATGATCTCACGGTTTGTGCATTCAAGCCCCACATCGGGCTCTGTGCTGACAGCTCAGAGCCTGGAGCCTGCTTTGAATTCTGTATCTCCCTCTCTCTCTGCCGTTTCCCTGCTCATGCTCTGGCTCTCTCTCTCAAAAATAAATAAACATTAAAAAAAAAAATAGCTGCCTTAAATGATAACAAATGAGCCTCCTTGACTACTCTCATTTTGGGTATTGTTATAAAATAATGAATTTTCATTGATTCAGTGTGTTCAATACAATTAGTATTTTTCTATGTTTATTTTTGAAAGAGAGAGACAGCCAGTGAGGTAGGGGCAGAGAGAGAGGGGGACAGATGACCCAAAGCCGGCTCTGCACTAACAGCAGTGAACCAGAGGCAGGGCTCCAACTCACAAACCGTGAGATCATGACCTGAGCTGAAGTCAGACACCCAACCAACTGAGCCACCCAGGTGCCACAGCCGTTATTCTTTTAGTTGTTCAGAATGTCATAACTTTGTTCAGTGGGGACACCTTCACATGGGCTCCTGTGTCCAGCTTTCTTGTTCTTAACACAAAAACATGTCCCAGGCACACCTTGAAAAATGCCCGTTTTAGACCTGGAATCGGCAGTTTCCTAAAGAAACCATACTTTTGTTTTGTTTGTCTTATTTTTCACTGTTAGTCTTTAAAAAAATTTTTAATTGAAGAATAGTTGACATATAATATTGTTATTCAAGTGTACAACATAGTGATTCAATATGTATATACAGTATGAAATGGTCACCACAATACGTCTATTCCCACCTGTCCCCATACAAAGCTGCTACACTAGTATTTACTATATTCCCCATGCTGTACAAGGCCACGCTTTGTTTGAATGGGGGATGGTATTAGAGATCATAACATGGGCACTAGGGCTGCTCATTGCTTCTAACCCATTTCCATGGACAGAAACAGAAAAATACATATTTCAAAACTCATGAATTCATACTGAGTTTTCATTTTTCACATTGGTATGTTTTCACTTCATTTCTTCGGTTACATATCTTTTCTCTTGTCCTAAGAATTCTGATTTCTTACATTAATATAATTACTTGTGTCCTTTAACCTATTTATAAGAAAATACTATATTTTCAAAATTCTATTACTGGTAATACTACAATAGAACATCTGAGAAAAGTTTAAATTTTAAGACAGTTTAGGGGCACCTGGGTGGCTCAGCAGCCGACTTTTGCTTTCGCATCAGGTCATGATCTCATGGTTGTGAGATCGAGCCCCGCATGGGGTTCTGCACTGACATCCATCTCCACCCTGGGCATGGAGCCTGCTTAAGATTCTCTCCCTCTCCCTTTGCCCCTCTCCCCTGCTCGTACTCTCTCACTCTCTCTCTCAAAAAAAAAATATTTTTAAAGAGAATTTAATATTTAAGCGTTTAAAGTTTAAAAATAGGAGTGCCTGGCTGGTTCAGTCAATAGAGCATGCCTCTCTTAATCTCAGGGCTGTGAGTTCAAGCCCCACGTTGGGCGCGGAGCCTACTTAAAATAATTTTTAAAAGTACATTAAAATATTTTAAAATAAATAAAGTTTAAAATTATAGCTGGAGGTTTTTTTGTCTTTAGAGTACATCCCCTTAAGGTTGTAGTCTTTAGAACTCATTCTCTCTGTGATTATGTTGCCAAGTTAATATGGTTTAATTCATTTATTCTCAAATTAAAAGAATTTCTAAAATCTCTTTTATTTTTTGATTACGTAGTGGAATTACATGATTCAAAGTACACGTAGAAGAGTCAAGTACATGTAGCCTTGTTTCTTTTTTTTTTAATTTTTTTTAATGTTTATTTATTTTTGACAGAGAGAGAGAGACAGAGCATGAACGGGGGAGGGGCAGAGAGAGGGAGACAGAATCTGAAGCAGGCTCCAGGCTCTGAGCTGTCAGCACAGAGCCACGATGCGAGGCTCGAACTCACAGATCGCAAGACCATGACCTGAGCGGAAGTCAGACAGTCAACCAAGTGAGCCACCCCGGCGCCCCCACGTAGCCATGTTTCTATCTTTACCTCAACTTCTTTCCCATATTTACTGTTTTCTTATTTATTCTAGTAGTGCTTCTCTTTGCAAATATAAGCAAATACACCTTTCTTATTTCCTCCCCACCCTCACTGTCTCATAGAAAACATAGGATATTACACTTTGCTTTCTTTCATCCAACAAAATATACTGGAGATCTTTCTACATCAATACATTGAGCAATTGATGGTTTTAAGAGTCAAGCACAAAGTTTTATTAACTTGGACCAGCACACAAACCAGAATTGTGTTTGTAATATAAAATTTCTGATTAGACATCCTTAAAGTGTTTAGCAATTCCCCAATTTATTTCTCAATCTTTAAAAAAATAAAACTGGCTATAGGGGTGCCTGGGTGGTTGAGTTGGTTGAACGTCTGACTTTGGCTCAGGTCATGATTCATGGTTTTTGGGTTCAAGCCCCACGTAGGTCTCTGTGCTGACAGCTCAGAGCCTGGAGCCTGCTTTGGATTCTGTGTCTCCCTCTGTCTCTTCCCCTCCCTTGCTCGTACTCTGTGTGTGTGTCTCTCTCTCTCAAAAATAAATAAACATTTAAAAAAAAACATAAAAGTCTCTTAGAGAAGAAACTGAGGGTTGATGGAGGGAGGTGAGTGGGGGATGGGCTAGATGGGTGATAGTTAAAATAAAGAAGGCACTGTTGTGATGAACACTGGGTGTTGTATATAAGTGATGGACAACTGAATTCTACTCTTGAAACCAAAATTGCACTGTATGTTAAGTAACTAGAATTTAAATAAAAAAATTTTTTTAAAAAGAAAAAGGAAACAAATACAAAAACTATGATCCAAATAAGGTTCTCACATTATGATTGCTTAATAATATGTCTTTTAAAATCTTTTAGGGGGCACCTGGCTGGCTCATTTGGTGAAGTGTGTGACTCTTAATCTTGGGGTCATGAGTTTGAGCCCTTCATTCAGTGTAGAGATTACTAAAAAAAAAAAAAATGTAAAAAGCATAAACATTTTGTTTAAACATGAACTTGTTGCATTAAATTTTTTTAAGTTTATTTATTTTGAGAGAGAGAGAGAGAAATCAGGAGAGGGACAGAGAAAGAGGGAGAGAGAGAGAGAGAGAGAGAGAGAGAGAGAGAGAGAATCCCAAGCAGGTTCCGTGCTGTCAGCACAGAGCCTGTTGCAGGGCTTGAATTCACAAATCATGAGATCTTGACCTGAGTCAAAATCAAGAGGCAGATGCTCAACTGACTGACCACCTAGGTGCCCCCAAGACATAACATCTTTTAAACTACAGGTTTCCCTCCTTCCCCCTTGTCCCTTTGCAGTTTTTCTTGTGAAAAAAATGGGGTGTTTGTTTCTTAGAATTTCTTGCAGTCTCAGTTTTGCTGACTACATCATCGTGGTGTGGTTTAACATGTTCCCCTGCCCTCTGCATTTTCTGCGAATTTGTAGTTAATATTTTGAGGCTTGATCACATCCACGTTCAATATTTGGGGCCAGACTAATTCATAGGTGGTGGTGGTGGTTTTCCATAAGAGGCACATATGGTCTGGCTGTTTCTTTTTTGTGGTGTTTGCAGTCACTGATGCCCAATGCCTAGATCCATTAGTTCATTCGTGGTTCATTCATTTTTTTTTTAATTGTGGTAAAATTCATGTAACATAAAATGGACCATTTAAACCATTTTCTTTTTCTTTTTTTAAGTAGGCTTCACACCCAGCATGGAGCCAAATGTGGGGCTTGAACTCATGACCCTGAGACCAAGGTCTGAGCTGAGATCAAGAGTAAGACACTTAACGGACTGAGCCACCCAGGTGCCCCCAAATCGTTTCCAAGTGTACAGTCAGGAGCAATAAGTATGTTTACAGTGCTGTACAATCACCACCTTCTATCTGCAGAACTTTTTTCCATCTCCCCAAACTGAAACTCAGTATCCATGAAACAGTAACATATACTGCAGCAAAGTCATCAAAGTTGTTGAATCTCGGGTAATGTCAAGCTGCTATATACACTTCCTGCACTCTTAGAAGTTACAACAAACAGCAAGATCTCCATTCCCACACAGATTTGCAGCATATATTATTTCTGAGCTTGAACCACAGTTCCAGCAGTGTTTCTCAAACCTCAATGCAAGTGCAAAGAAAATTTCTATATTTCATTTAATTGTGCAATTGAGGAGTTTCCACCTAATCTTCATTTGGATGTGACTAATCCAAGATGTAATGACATGATAAAAGGCAAGTATCAGGAGAAGAATATAATAGAATTCTATAAATGCCTTTCAGGTGATGAATATGCTCAATTAAAATTACATGCTCTTGGATTAATATCAGTAGTTGGCGGTACTATCTGTGTGAAGACATTTTCAGAGATGAAATATGTAAAATCTCATTACAGATCAGCATTAGCAAATGAACATTTGCAACTGATTCTGATGACAGGGAACACTAACTTTGTACCCCAGTTAAAGCAGTAGACCTGTATTACCAAAAAAAAAAAAAAAAAAAAATTGTACTCAATTATTATACTTTGAGTTTTGTCAGGAAAAAAAACCTGTGGGAATTTGTTTTCTTTAATTTCCATGTACTTATATAATATCCTTCATTTTGCTTCTTGGCATGCAAAACCTAGTATTTACTATCTGATCCTTTATAGCATAAGTTTGCCAACCCCTGGTCTAGAAGAACATTGGACAAGTACAGCCAGCTGCTTCTAGCCATTCAGATAAAACCCTTGATCCACTCCCAAGTCCTTCTACTCCTGTCTTCCACTCATTAAATGGCCTCTCTAATTCAATTAATCAAGACAAAACTCTAGGGGTCTTCCTTGATTTTTTACTTTCCCACAATCTCTATATTAATCTGTTAGAATGTTCTTGCGTCGGTCCTACTTCCAAATGTAATAATAGCTTTTAATCCATCTACTTCTCTCCATACCTGCTGTTTTTATCCACCTCTTGTCTGTGCTGCTGAAATAGTCTAATTGGTCTCCCTGCTTCCACTCTTGCCCCTAATGATCCAATATGCCCTCCGTAGCTGGAGGAATCTCTTTAAAATGTTAAAAGACCATTGCTCCTCTACTTTCAACTCTTTATTGCCTTCCCATTGCATTTCAAATACAATCCAAATTCCTTAACGTGATCTGAAAGGCTCCATATAACCCAGTCCCAGCCCACCTCTTCAACCACATCTGCAATGGACTGAACGTTTGTGTTCCCCAAAAATTCATGCACTGAAATCCTAACCCCCACCGTGATCGCATTAGAAGGTATGGCTTTTGGGATGCGATTAGGTCATGAAGGTAGTGCCCTTCTGGAGAACTTCCTTTCTCTTTCCACCACATGAGGACATGGGAAGATGACCATCTATGAACCAGGAAGCAGGTCCTCAGACACTGAGTCTGCTGGCACTTGATCTTGGACTTACCAGCCTACAGAACAGTGAGAAATACATTTCTGTTGCCTATAAGTCACTTAGTCTGTGGTATTATTATAGCAGACCCAACAGACTAAGACATCTCATTCCTCCCCAAGTCCACTGGTTTCCTTGTCACACATACCAACCTCGTTCTCTTTCTTGGCCTTTGCATCTGCTGAACACTGTACTAGAACCATTTCCCCTGCCCTGCTTTGCTTGTCTGGGTCTTTCCTCTCCTTTGGAATACGAGATCAATGTGTACAGTAGGCCTTCCTTTTGTGGCACACTCCCCCTTATTACCGGTTCATTTTCCTTTACGGCACTGGAATGTAATCTTATGAGGGCAAGCACTGTCCATCATGCCTAAAATAGTACCCACATATAATGGGTAATAGTGGATAGTTGGCATATACTTACTGAAAAGGAAATGCCAGGAAAGTTTCATGACAAGGTGAAATAAGAGCTAGTAGAACACGTAGCAGCAGGTCCCACCTGGGCCTCATGGTCAGATTTCTAAAGAAAGTGATGTGTCAGCTGGTATCTGAAGAGAGAGGGAATTAGCCCACAGAAGACTGTTTTCAGGTAAGTAACTATTCTAGGCAGAGAGATGAGCACGAGGAGCAGAAAAAGCAGAGGCCCGGGGGAGACATGAACGGCAAGAGTGCAGTAATTGGGAGATCATTTGGACTCCATCAAAGAGCAGGAGGTTTAAGCTGGAGAGCTGGCGAAACAGTACTTTATGCTTTAGCGAGAACACTGTGGCCATAGTGTGTGTGGAGTGAGATGTAGAGAGAAGCAAGACAAGACAACCAGTTAGGAGGTTGCAGTAACAGTAAAAGAATGCATCGATTTGAAATATTCAGGGGATGGCATTGGTAGGACAGATATGGGAGGTGAGACAGGTGCCCAGGAACACTTCGAGGTCTCAGTCTTACGCATTTAAGCGGATGGGGGAGCTTTTACTAAACCCGGAAACAATGGAGCAGCTGACTTGAGCTGGGGTAGAGTATTTTAGGCATGCTGAGCTTGAGAGGTCTATGAAGTACCTACATAGCTGGTTTAAACATCTGCCTCTCAAGGTGATAATCCTGCCCTTCTCATCAGTGCCAGGTACGCAGCAGGCCTTGTTGCTGAAGGAAGGAAAGAAGGAAATCTAAGTGGGTCTGGGGGTCAGGAAAACTGGAGATATAAAATTAAGCGTCATCAGTATTTAAGTGGTTTAACTCAGAAAAGTGGATAAAAATCACCCAGGAATATATAAAGGTGGAAGAGGGCGAAGAGAACCCTGAAGAACTCTCACCTTTATGAGAAAGGTAAAAAATAATGTTCACATCTAATCCTTACTGAGTACCGTAATGTTTCATTTCCCCCTCAGTTGAAAATACTTTCCCTTTATATACGTGACCCTTCCCTGAGAGCACTGATCCTGGTAAAGGTGTGGGGAACTAATGTTCTCACTCATAATAGCAGCTAACATCTATTGAATTTACCGAGTGCAAGGCATTGTTGTAAGCACTTTACATGTATTAATTAATCCTTACAAACCTGCAAGCACAATTAAATGCTAATGAGGAACTCCAGACAGAGAGTGAAGAAAACTGGACAGAGGGGACAATTAAAAGAGCAAGGGCTCTGGGAAGGGGCTAGCCTTGGACAGTAGTAGGGACACCTCTTCCACTACATGGAGGAATGGACAGAGGCAGAGAAGTAGGCTTTTAAGTTTTAAATCTTTAAACACTTAAATCTAAATGCTTAGATCTAAATTCCAAGGCTGCTTGGAGTTTATTTTCCACTTGGTGCAAGGCACATGGTTACAGGGTGTAAGGAAGGCTTGCCTGTGGCTTGGATAGTAAAGACTGGGGTTCTGTCAACTTCCTTTTTGGTGGTTTGCTGTTTTGTTGTAAAAGAAACCAATCACTTCTGCTTGAGGCAGCCTGTCTAGTCTAAGGGGAGGGAAGGGGTTCTGATGAGCCCAGCACCTCCTGGTGGTGGCCACTCAGGATTGGGGCCTGGTGTTGGCTCTGCCAGGCTGGCCACCAGGCTGCTTCTTCATGGCTTCCAGAGTCAAGTCACAGGTGATCGTGCCATTGGAGGCCTGGGGGAGATTCCAAGCATGCTGGGGACTCCAACACTGTTAGCCATGAACTACTTTGGGAGAGGGGACTTCCCAAAGAAGCATGCCCACCAGGTCGGCCCTGGGGAGACAGGGGTGGTGAGGGATGGCTTCCCCAGTACATTGGGCAATTCCACAGAAGCTGTTACTGGAAGTGGAACCCAGGTGGCGCTGGTAATAGTCGTGGGTGGCCACGAGTGAGCGAGCTGCTGGAGGGATGGTTGCCATGCTGTCACTTGTGGCCTGGTGGAAGCTTCTGTGCAACCCCTTGTAGGCTTGGGCCTGCGATCCTGGGTGCCAGGGACTGAGACCCTAGGCCAGGGAGTCCATTTACATAGGAGCCCGAGGAAGGCTGCTCCACGTGCACGGCGAGGGGTCTACATCCAGATCTTTCGTTATGGAACTTGTTTTTTGTGTAATTCCTAATAACTTAAAAACAATAAAACTCTAAGATGGCATTTTAATTTGCTTGCAGTAGTAATAACAAAGTTCTATGGGGATTGAGGAGAGGGAGGAAGCAATTCTGCCTTAAGTTCAGAGGGCAGAGGTGGAAGTTGGGCAGATTCACCATTTCTTGAATACCTATTAACCGCCAGGGGTATCTGACACATTAAGAATCCCAAGATGGGCAACAGGTGAAGATTACCTGGGGTGGGCCTCTGTTCCCCTGGGCTGGCTAGCACCATTCCCCACTCTTATTCCAGTACCTCAATTTCCCCTTGAGGATTGCACATGCCCACTTTGTTGCCTTGATGGAACATATGTTTAGGGTGCTCTGGCCAGAGGGTGGACCTGAGGCTCAGAGTTCTCTTCCGGGAATTTTTATCTTGAGATAAGTAACACAAGAAATAAGGACTAGATTGGGGTGCCCTGGTGACTCAGTTAGTTGAGCATCTGACTTCAGGTCATGATCTCACGGCTGGTGGGTTCGAGCCCCAGGTCGGGCTCTGTGCTGACATCTCAGAGCATGGAGCCTGCTTTGGATTCTGTGTCTCCCTCTCTCTGCCCCTCCCCCGCTCTCTTTCTCTCCTTCGAAGATATTAAAAAATAAAAGATAAAAGAATTCTTGGATCATCCCAAAACATACGACCTACAAAGATCCCCCAGGAATTCCTGCTCCCTGAACGCCCAGGGCTTATCCTTATCCAGGTCTTATCCTTCCAAAGGCTGGTCCTTGAGCCCTTCCTTCCATTCCAGGAGCCACCCCACATACTTCCAGATTCCTGTTTTAATAAGGTTAGTCAGAGCCAGCTTCCCTTGCTTGCAACCAAAGGATCCTGCTCAATAGATACACAGGTGTGCCTCATTTTATTGCGCTCCACTTTATTGCACTTTGTGGATACTGCACAAACTAAAGGTTTTTTTTACAAACTTGAGGTCTGTAGCAATTCTGTTGAAAGCCTGCAATTAAAGGTCTGGAGCAAGTCTATCGGCACCATTTTTCCAACAGTATTTGCTCGCTTTGGGTCTCTGCATCACATTTTGGTAAATCTTGCAATATTTAAACTTTTTCATTATTAATATATTCGTTATGGTGGTCTGTGATCAGCAATTACCACTTATTGAAAGCTCAGATGATCATTAGCATTTTTTAGCAATAAAGTATTTTTTTAAAGGTATGTACATTTTTTTAGACCTAATGCTACTGCACACTTAACAGGTTACCATAAAAACATAACTGTTATATGCACTGAGAAGCCAAAAATTTCATCTGACTTGCTCCGTTGCAGTGGTCTGGAACCGAACGTGTGATATCGCTGAGGTATGTCTGTAGTCACCTACAGAATGTGTGCCAAAAGAATGGCAGGTGGGTGGGATTGTAATTGATCCAAGATTGGTAGCCCTCTCCCTGACCCCCTTCCCAATGTATTCACAGTCCTTACCATGGGGATGGTACCATGGCGTGGCTCTTTGGAGGGGCTGACAGATCACAGCTCGAATTCACCTTCTCAGCCATAAAGTCACATTTTTCAGCCTCTTCTGGGTGCCATACCCAGTAAGATTTTAAGGAACATGCCTTGGGGAAAGCTATCAATCCTGGCCCTACTGTTCTAACTTCAATTCACTTTCACCATTTCAACATCATTGCAGCCACCCACACCGTCACTATACTCTGGTACAGAGTGATCTTTGTGAAACCTCTGCTCATCTACAAGAGGTCTTCTCTCAGCTTCCTTTATGCCACTACAGTAGCCTGCACTGCCCCCTTTGATGGACGTGTCATACTACATTGTCATTATTTGTCTAGCTTTGGTGGTAGCTGTGAACTTTTGGAGGTCAGGGTATCAGGGTCTAGCACAGTGTTATGCACTAAATGTAGAATAAACCAAACAACCAAATGTTATCAATGATACAAAAAGTCAGGGGAGAGTACAGGTAAAGATCATGTGAACCAACACCTTCAAAAGTAAGAAGACAGGGAACCAGTTAGGAGATATATATCACCTTACAAAAACCAAAAATGACCAGTTCATACTCTGAAAGATAAGGGAACTTACTAGAGATCATTCAGTGGCAGGTCAAGGCCTAGAACCTGGCCCACTGAGGTCCGGGACAATGATCTCTGCACCAGTGTGAAACCATCCCATTCTTCCCCCATCAACATAGCCCTGCTGCATAAGGAACACATTCAAGTTTTTGCAACTCTGTTTTCATGCTGTCTCTCCCAATAAATTACTCAATCCAGTCCATTGTCAGCTTACATTTCAGGGCAAAGTTTATTTGAAGAAATTAAGTAACTGTGAAAATCTCCCCATTCCAATATCTACTCTTCTCTCTTCTCTCTCTCAAGGGGCTATTGTGTGAGTGGGATGGAAAGGAAGAGTGTGTGGTCCTACTGTGCAGTTACTCTCCAGCCTTCTGTATGCGCTGTCTCAGCCTCTGACAACAGACACTTGTTCAAAACAGTGGTGCTACCCTGAGAGCATTTTAGGTCGGTGGCCACCTCCTGAGTTCACTGGTCACATTCCAATCACTGTGATCAATATATGGGTGATCAGTGGTGGACACAGGTAAACAAGAGGCACAGACTGTTGAGGGAATACCCTCTGTTAAAAAGAGGGTTCTAGGAATGACACCTGGAATGCTCAAGTTTGTTAAAGTGCTCAACTACCACATTAAAAATAGAAGTGTTGGGAAGGTGAGAAAGCAAGTTATGATCTGAGGAGCTTCTGGAAAGATCTAACAAAAGAAAGCACATAAAAAGAACTCTACCTAAATCATTTCAGCAATGACAAGGGCGAAAACACAGAGCTTATTAGTTTTGGAATCACTAGACCTTAGAATCAAACATCCCTACGTGGAGACCAGCTCCTTTAACTCCTCGTGGAGACCAAATGCAACATTTAATCGTCACGTCTTTTTGCTCTCTTTTCTCAGCAAACTCTTAATCTGAAATCTGGTTTACTGTATGAAAGGTCTATTATGGGCAAGTGATCAAATTATGTATGCCCTATACACCACCTTCTGATGGGGTGGTTAGCAAACCTCGAGATGAGAAAACTGAATTCCCAAATCTGACAGGTCGACGCCCACACTTAAGAACAAGATGTCCAGGATATATCTATTCTCTTGGCATGATTTCAAGATCCGAGAGTGGGGCGCAATGGTGGTGAGGGGAAAGTGTCCATCAGCAGCAGTGGCTCTCCTGCACTAGAAATTAGCGCACGGCCTCAGCAGTCAGTTGTAAGTCCAGTGAGCAGTGGCCCAGCCCTGGCCCTTGCACAGGTCCCGATGGCGAAGGAAACAGGCATGGACTCGGAACCGACGGCCGCAATGGGGGCAGGCATGCAGGGCTCCAGCGTGGGTCTTCATGTGCTCCGTCAGATGGTGCTTCAGCTTGAAGCGCTTATTGCAGACGCCACAGCCAAAGGGCCGAAGGCTGAAGGTCAGCATGATGTGACGGTCACGCTTTGGCTTCACTGCAAACCGCTTCCCACACAAGCAACCGAAGCGTTTTCCATCTGCGGGGGGTGTACCTCCTAACTTCACAGGCCCATGCACAGCCTGTCCTGCCCCCCCAGGTCCCCCACCCCCTGAGAGGATTTCATTCCCATGAAGATCCACTGGTTTCCAGGATGGACCTCCTCCTCCTCCTCCATATGTCGCCCCTGCTCCCGAGGGCAGCAAGAATCCTAGCTCTCCATTCCCTTCAGCGTCCCCTCCAGGAAACACTTTGGTCTCCTCCTTTGCTCCTCCAGATTGAGTTCCACCTGTTGATATCTCTTCTTTAGGCTCAGAGGGCTCCTGCTTAATGTAGAAGACTTTGGGGGGCAGTGCAGTATGAGGGGCAGGAGGCTCGAGGGGTGCACTCTCGCCCTCTGGAACCCTGCGGGGCGTAGTGGATACGGGCAGTGAGTGAGATCCATGAGGGCAGGGAAAGCTCCCTGATACTCTCGGGGGCTGAGGAGTCTGGGAGGGTGCTGTTGACGCCTGGTCCTCCTCCTCCTCTTCCTCTTCTTCCTCCTCCTCCTCCTCCTCTTCCTCAACTTGAATCTGTAACACATCACCCAGTTCGCTCCCCTCCCCTAAAACGGGGCTCTCGGTAGAAGTGGAAGACTGCACTGGGGTCTGGAAAGGGGAAGAGCGAATGCACCAGCCTCCTGGAGAGGATGTGGTGGAAGGAAGTGTGTGGTAAGAGGTCGCCCCCCGGGCTGAAATTCCACCACCTGAGTTTTCTAGTTCTCTAAGAATCTCTGAGCACTGATCTACTACTTGCCACATCTGGAGGCCACTGGCCACGAGGAGGTGGGCAGGGAGAGCATCCAGTGGCAGACGGAGGCGCCCGGAATAAATGAGCTGGAGCAGCCCCTCGAAGGCATCGGCTTCAATGACGCTGGGCAGAGTGAGACGTGGCGCATCCCCCAGAAGAAGTTTGTCATGGAAGTAAGGAGAGGCAGCAGCCAACACTGCTTTGTGAGCCCTAAGTTCCCGGCCCTGCACCAAGAGGGACACATCACAGAACTTGCCCTCTAGCCTGTGGCGGTTCAGGGCTTCCAGCAGCAGGGAGCTATGCTGCGGGAACTCGATCTGGATCGTCCGCGGGGCTGGGTTGCAGATCGGGGAGGGGGGGACGGGAGGCAAAGGCGTCGAGGTATCCATATGGCCTCCTCAGAAAGAGATCCCAGGGGATCGAATACGGGAGATGAGGGGCTGGGGGCGGAGCCCACGCGGGACGAAGGCTGTGGAGGAAAGAGACGGGGGTCACAGAAGCTCTGGGTAAGGGGAACCACGTCTCCTCACACAGCACTCGCCTCCCCAACCCAACATGTGGAAACTTTGCAGTCAGTGGCGATTTCCGCAGATCAATCCCGCGCACTCCCCCACCAAGGAAATAAGAACTAAACAACCACAGCAAAAGACCAACCGGGGTTTAACTTCCAGGGCCTGTGAAGGAGGATGAGGAGGTCCTTCCAGCCACGCGCCTGACCTCGCCGGCCCCCGACGGCTCCTGCCCTCCGCTCCGCTCCTTCTCACGGTGCCCTGAGAGCCCGGCTCCCGGGAAGCCGCGGCCACCGGGAGACCTTGAGTGACGGCCGAGAGGCCCTTCCCGCCGCCACGCCCCCGCCGGTACACACGCGGCTATGGACCAGAGCGCCTTTGCGGCCACCTCGCCGTCCCAGGCCGGAAGCCACCGCCTTCCCGCCGGACGCCAACGCCGGGTGGTGGGCGGTGTCAGGGCCGCAGCCAATCGGAGGGCAATGGCCTAAAAGCCTCGTGTTGATTGGTTGCGCGGGCGAGAAGGCGGGGCTAGCAGGAGGTCGCTGGCCCCCTACGCGGCTGCGGATGGGGTGGCCTCTACGGGGGGAGGACCGCAAGCCAGACCTCCGGAGAGCAGAGCTCGGAAGGAGGGGGGGAGACTCAAAAGTCGTAGGGTGATTAAATGTAGCGCCCGTCCCCCGGTAGGTGCTGAGAAGGCGAGTTTAATTCGGTACCTACTGTGCGGGCCACGTACTGTCCACACATCTCCTTGTATCCTCCCCCAGCCCTGGAAGATAGATGTCGCGATCCTCAGTTTTCTTGGGGTTAACCGAGGCTGCCAAGTGACGGGTCTGGGATTGGAACTCACATTTGCTGAGGCACCAAGTTCTTTCCTCCATTCCATACGGTAGCATTTTAACCAGCAATTAAATAAACCTTATTTCTAGGTGATCACTAAACGTGTGTGTGTGTAACATAACTTGGAATTTATCAGATACTGTTCCTGTTCCTTGGCCTCTTTACTCCTTCGGGTTAAGTGGAGCAGTGCGGAGGAGAGACCTAGATTGGGTAAGCTTGGCCAGTGCAAACCCCCTGCTCAAAAACACAGTAGTCTCATCGCTGGGTGGGAGAGAGATTCTGGGGAATACGGTGGCATCACGCAGAGATATAGTTTCTTCCAGCAGGTCACCTTCCTATGAAAAAGCAGATCCCGTCACTTGCTGGTCTGTCTGGAAGTCCCAGCTTAGGAAAATCAGTACAGCGATAAAAGAACAATCTCCGTTTATTAAACATGATTTTTCTGTTTCACCACACACTCCAGAAAAAAAGGAAATGGGGCTGGGAGTGGAGAAAAAGGGATAGTGGTGAAGGACAGAGAGGCTGGGAGTGGGGTGGGACAGGGTGGGGAGGGAGAACGAGAAAACAAAATAAAACAAGTAGGAAGAGCATCTCCCTACCCTTAGGGTGGTGGAGGGGGAGGGACGCGTGGGGGGGGAGGGGGCCAGGAAGCTCTGTACAGAGGGGTTGCCCCCAGCCCACACACACACACCCCCGATATGTACAGTACAAACCCCAGATAATTACAACAGCCAAAGAGAAGAGGAAAGAGGATCCAGGGGTAGGGTCTGAGGTTGGGAAAGCAAGGAGAGGGCACAGGGATAAAATTTCACATATTTACAACCTTTATATAAGTATAAATTTGGCCCCGGCTGGGTGTATGTGTGTAGGGGGATGGGACTGAAGGGGAACTGTCCATACAAAAGAAAGAAGGGTGAAGTCTGGAAAGAGTCTCAATACCAAACGCAAGAAGGGATGAGGGGGCAAGGCTGGGTAGGGGACAGCAGTCAGGGAAGAGGGGGTGCCAAGGAGGGGCTTCTCCCCTCCCATGACCTACCCACCCTAAACCCCATCCATCCTACCTCCCCTATCCCGCCAGAGAGCTATGTACAGAGAAACACCGAAAAATTGTGGAGCTGGCGGGAGGGAGGGAGGTGGAGGGAGATTGGGGAGGGGGGAGGATGAGAGGGAAGCCCAGCCCTGTCCTACCTCCCCCGGGGGGGGGACAGAGTCATGGAAGGGGGCCCCCAACACCCCTCCTCCAACACAGGTCCCCCCACCCTGGGGGAGAGAGACATGGCTTTTCCTAGAGTAAGTTCCCCCCTCCCCCTGGGAGTAGAGACCAAGAAGAGAGAGGGGGAGGGAAAAGGGGGGCTGTGTGTGTCAGGGTAGGGCAGATCAACTAGTCTGTCCTCCCTAACATACACACCCTCCTAGACCCTAACCCCTCACCCTAACCTCAATTCCACCCCACCCAACACACTGGGGGAGGGGGGGGCATAAGCCCCCTCACCCCGCTCTGGGACCAGCCAAGAGCAGATCAGGTGTGGGAGGAAGGGGAGATGACTCCCATTCCCCCCTTGCCGCCCCCTCCCTGCCCCGGTGGCCCCTCCACCCCATCTGGGTTCTGGGTGGGGAGGGAGTAAATTTAAGAGTAGTAGGAGGAGAAGGAGTTTGTGCGTGCTGAGCCCCCCCAGACGCTCCTGAGAAATCAAGGGGTAATAGGGCCCCCTCACCTGGGGTCCCCTCCCCATAACAAGGGGGACAGGGGAGGCCAAAATGGGGCGGTGGAGGGGAGTTAGATTGTCAGCTCTGGTTACTGCTAAAAAATCACCCTGAAGTTGAAAGTTTGGAGGTGCCACACCCCCAGGGTGGGGGCGAGGGTCTGTCCCCCAGTGCTCAGGGGAACGATGAGGCAGAGGATGGGGATAGCACCCCGGAGTGAAGGGGTCTGTGTGGGGTAGGTGGTGTCCTGGGGCAAGGGTCCCTGGGGGTCACAGGGGGCAGCACCCCAACAGGAAGGAAAAGGGGACAGCTAAGGGTCCCCACTCTCCCCCCTGGAAATGGTGCGGTGGGGGTGGGGGATTGATGCCCCCCAAGGAGGCATTCGGGGAGGCAATCCCGCTGTCCCTCGGCGATATCCAGTCCTGGTGGTGGGTGCTGTTCCAGGGTGGGGTGCATGGGGAAGGAGAAGAAGGTCTGTGATGCTGGGTGGGCTAGTGGTCTGCGGTGTTTCGGAACTCGCCGTTCTCGGTGATCTGCAGCCGGGGTGGGGGGGGCGGTGCTGGGGGGGCCAGGCCGTTCCAAGGTGGGGCCAGCGTCACACGCGGGTTTGTTGGACCCAAGGGGGGAAGCTGCCTCTCCTGCAAGACACCAAAGAGGAGAGCGCGGACTTATTGAGACGCTTCGCGGGGGCCTGGGTGTCAGCCCCCTTAACCGTAGCCTCCCCCATAGCCAGCCCATTCCATAAATCATGTCCTCCCACCTTCCCCCAAGACAACCCCCCACCCCCGTCCTCCTATTGTGTTTCTCACCTGCAGTAGAAGTTACATCTTCTGGGATCAGGGAGAAGGGAATCTCACCCCAGACTCCTAATGGGCCTTCCAACCCAGGGAGTCATACCGGGAAACCAGTCAAAAGAAACAAGTTCCTACCTCACCCCCAACCTAAACCCTTGCATCTTCCCCCTACCCAGCCTCCCTCCTCCTCTTGGAACCCCCTCCCAGCCCACCCCCAATCCAAGGTAGGAACTTTGTATTGAGGGAACAAGGGGAGGCAGTACAGCAAAACCTCATTAATCCAGACCCCCATGGATTTGGAATTTTTTCATAATATGAACAAAAACTGGGCTTGAGTTTTCCTTTATCTATGAAGAAAGGGCGTGCTAAGCACATTAATAGTGGAAACGTGTCTGTAGGAGGGTACGAGCAAACAGACTTCTGAATCCTATCTATTCATTAACGCATGCTCCCTGAGGGCCTGGAGTGGAAAAGCCTTGTTCACCGAGTTCTACTTACTGTACGTATTTTGAAGACATGCATTTCATTAAATGTTAGACACTGTTACTCAGTTTTGTCACTTATTCAGAGTGGCCATCTTCCCAATATAACACTCCAAATTAGAGAGGTTTAACTGTACTGGGCTGGGGCGGGGGGGGGGGGGGGGAGGGGGGATTCAGGGAAGTCATGTGGGATGGTAAAAACATCGTGGGAGGGCTGCCTCTCTCTCGTGCTAAGGGCAGAAATGACTGGGAGCTTCTGCAGAGGCACAGCATGCCACAATCTCCGCATCCCCAGGAAGCAGAACTGCTTCATTCCTTTCCGCCCCCAGGATCCTTTCAATCCCTCTGCCTGGGATCCCAGTTAGAGGGTGAGGGGTATCAGACCCTCCTCCCACCCCTGGTCCTATTCTATCACCTCCTCCTGCTCCTGGACCAGCTCCTGGCTTCTGGCTCCTGCCCTCAGCTCTGGCTGCTGTTCCTCTGCTAGGAGAGAAGAAAGCCACCTGTTCTATACTTCTGGTTGCTCATTTGGCTTTTTAAAATACAGGCACAGAATTAGTTTTTAAGTCAATGGCTAAATTGCAGAGGGACCAATACCTAACTAAGAGTGATTTAGAAAGTGTCCAGGGGTGCCTGGGTGGCTCTCAGCTGGTTAAGCATTTGCCTCTTGATCTCGGCTCAGATCATGATCTCAGTCTGTGAGACTGAGACCCATGTCAGACTCTGCGCTGACAGTGCAGAGCCTGCTTGGGATTCTCTTTTCCTCTCTCTCTGCCCCTCCATCCTGCTCATTATGCATGTGCGCTCTCTCTCTCTCTCTCTCAAAATAAATAAATACACTTAAAAAAAATGTTTAAAAAAAAAAAAAACGCATCCAAATTATTTCCTGGGCCACAGGGCATTTAGGCCTAGCAGCCTGGTTCTGCGTAACTGTATCTCTATAGGATACAAAACATTCCCAGTAGAGGCTCCCAGATTGGCTCTCCTTTTCAAATCAAAGACCTCACCTCTCAGAAGGTCACCAAACCCTCAGCCTTAAGCAAAGCTCCCCTCTTAGCTTGCTGAGCATCTTGCACACTTTCCCCAAGTCAGCAAGAGAGGAAATTACGTATGGTAGGGGATCCTGAGTGTGGCAGGAGAGCAGGGAAGGGAACCTCAGATTCCCTTCCCTCTGCCTGTCTGCTGGCAACAGAACACAGGCATGCCCCCTACACCCCCATGGACCCAAATTTAGAAAGTAGATAAATTAGGGCGCCATTATTCATTTTACAAAAGAATTCGCGGCAGGAGTCCTGTAAGTGGTGAGGTCCCCTGGTGACTCGTAGCATCTGTTTGCAGATCACTAACTACTTTGACGGAGAGGTTGGGCAGGCAGAGAGTTAAAATTACAGTGTGAGGAGCCACTGCCCACTGCAGGTCAATCCCGCAGAAAAGAAAGCACCCCAGAAATGGTATCAGTGGCTGACAGGTTCCCATTTACTGAGTTTTAGGTAGGACCATGTGTCCGGCAAGGCCACTGGGTGGCGGGAGATGGGGGGTGAGCTCCGATAAGGACGGATAGGTTGTTTAACATGCTGTTCCCGGCATCTCTGCCGGGAAATCCACATGGCTACTGAGCCCATGATCTTATCTAGGAAGACGGCTCACCCCACTTCCAACTCCCACGCCACATGGGCCCGTCTGCATCCTAACATCTGTCAGGGCTCCTTTTTTGTTTCTCCTTGTTCCACTCACCCTGCCTAGTACCCTGACATCCTGAACAGCATTCTTTTCAGCCCCCCCAAAAGTCTTCCTGAGTCAGTTGCCCATTCCTAACTCTCACCCATTGGGGCCCAACAGGAGCTACAGATCTCTTCTACTCAGATATAAGGGAGGAGGAAGAGAAACGGGTGAGGGGTAGAAGGAGGGATGGAGAACGGAGGTTAGGGAAGGAAGGGTAAACCCCCACCTACCTGCTGCAGTCAGCACAGCCCCTCTAGCCAGGGTCCCCCAACCCATCATCACCACCACCCCTTAACAAAGCCCACCCCCAAAGTCCCAACTCCCAAGGACGCTCTGGTGAAATGGGGGGTGACAGACATACACCGGAGAGGCAGAGGGAGAGGACCGAGAGGAGGTTGGGCGGTGGGTTTTGTAGGAGAGATCTGGGGATGTGCCAGGCCTGTCCAGGGCAAAATGCTTGGTGTTGGCGGGGTGTCACTGAGCATTTCTGGGAGCAGCAGGGAGTGCTCTCTTTGGGCAGTGCCTTGGGAGCCGGGTCTGTGCAGGAGGTGTCAGGAGGGTAGGGTCTGTGGAGGTTCTCGGGTGTGGAGGGCAGCAGTGAGGGTGGGGAGAGGCTCCAGAGAGTTGGAGGGGAGCGGGCTTCACGACCAACCTGCAGTGGTCCGGAGTCACCTCCCCCTGTGTCCTCCGCCCGTGGTCAAAGCGGAACCAGGAGAATTACCTGATGAGGAGCTGCAGGGGGAGAGAGTGGGGTCACGGGGTCAGGAGCCTTGGCGGTGGTGGTGGGGAAGCCTGGCGGTCAGAGCAGAGGAAGGAGGAGCATGGGTGGGAAAGTGAGCAGAACTGGGGTGAGCAAGGGGTAAGGGTGCAGGAGAGAGGTCCTACAAGCTGGCTGAGGAGAGAGGGAGGGCGGCAGGGAGCTGGAGGGCTAGACAGGTGTGAGGACCAGAGGGAGGGATTTTCATACTGAGGGAAGGAGAGCTTTCAAGGTGAGAGGGGCCTTCAAGAGCTGAAGAGTCAGAAGAGGAAGCTATTAGGGAGTTGCCCAGGAGACAGGAAAATTGGGGAGCCAAGAGAACAGAGGTGATGGGGACCATTCAGAGCCTGGGAACTGGAACTCACCCTGCCCTGTGCTCTAGTCTAGTCAACTGCAGCCTCTAGCGCTTCTGGCCCAAGATGAGCTCAGAGGAAGCTGAACTCCCGACGTGAACAGGTGCAGGCACAGACAGGGCAGGGGTGCCAGGAACTGGGTGGGGTGGGGTCTGGGGGCAGAGAGACTGAGGTTCTGGTGGAGATTCCGAGACCCAGAGAGGAGCGGGAGAGACGGGGTAGGAAGGCACAGGGGTGGGGCTGACACTGCCAGGAGTGACAAAGGCACAGACGATGGGATGAAGATGGGGTCACCGGGGAGCACAAACAGAGGACAGTGGGAGACAGATGGTGATGGGGCCGGGTGGCTGGTGCAGTGAGTGCACGAAGGACAGTGGGATGGATGGGGATGGGACACGGAGAAGATAAATGACATTGTAATTTCCACCTGAGCGTCGAGCAGCCTCTTCTTGGGTTCGGGCAGCGGCTCAGGCATGGCGGGGTGGTCCCGGCGCAGCTCCTCCTCCACCAGCATCAGCCTGAAGGGACGGGCTTCAGTGGGGTTAGTGGCGGGCACGGGCTTGGAGCCTGCCGGTGGAACTCCTGATCCTGGGGAACCCCTGCAGCTCTCTGGAAAAGCCTGGGAGTCCTTCTCCTCTGCCCTCGAATCCTTCCGTCGTTATGACCCAAAAGACACCCTGCAGTAACCTTCCTCTCAAGGACTCTCCCGTGCTAAGGACAGCTTTCTGGGCCTCGAAGACCTCCGCCACGTGGACACCCCCGGCACTCCGTCCTCCCACTCAGGATGGTGCCCTCCCACTGCCCCTCTGTAGCTGAGCTTCTGCATTTCCCATTCCATGTCCCCGAACCCAGGCCATCTCCAGTACAGCCCCTGGGACACCCCTAGCCCAAGAGCGGTGTCGACAATCATCATTCCCCGCATCTCCCTGCCTTTGATGAAGGCTCTCAAGGTGATTTCTCGCCAAGGATATCAATTAGAGAAGGGTTTGAAAACAAGTTTCAAGTCAGGCCTTTCTCCTTCTAATCAATCTTACTCAAAAATACATTCAGAGTGAACCAAAGTGGGATTGGCCCTGATTTGAGTGGGGCGTGGGGTCCCAGGACAGCTAACCACCTTGCCAGGATACCTTCTTTGGAGGCCAGGGCTTGGCAGAGCAGTGCAAGTGTGCACACACTCCACTCAAAGGAGGGTCATTCGCTTTCCAACAGAGCACCTTTTCAAGGCTGGAGAGAAAGGGTTTACCGAGGATGGGGATAGCCAGGGGCCGCTCTGGCTGGGGCTCTCTGCCTCACTTTGGGGAGAACATCACAGGCTAGGTTGAGAATAACCAGTGGGAGGCTGCAGCCTAGGCTGGGGCCAGACACATAGTAATGGACGGTAACAAGCACATTTTCCAAGGGCTTCAAAGGTCAGTCTCTCAGGAGAGAGATCAGGGTTTGGGAGAGGAACACTTGTGCACTAAGCAAGAGGTTTCTCCCCATCGGGTGACCGGTGAATGGGTGGCAATCTCTGGGAGTGGGGTGGTGGGCTTTCCTCATGGGACCCTGAGTTTGGGGCTTGAGGCTAAAAGGGGGAGCTCACTGGCTCTCTTCAGCCTCAGGTTCTCCCTTGCTACCCCTCCCCAGGCCGCCCCTCACCTGCCAATGATGCTCTTGATCTGCGAATCCTTCTCCACCTGCTGCTGCCTTAGCCTCTTCTCGCTCTGCTCCAGTCTGGCCTGATACTGCATCAAGATTTTGCTGGTCTGCTCTTCCTGGGACAGCAGCCTCCGCTCATACTCTTCTAGCTTCCGGTTGGACATGTGCAGCCGCTCCTTCAGTGAGTGGATCTCCTCCTCATACTCCTTCACCTGCCCGCCGGGCACACGACCCCGCACTGTGAGGGGTGCCTCACCCTGACCCCACCACCCAGTCTCCGTCCTTGCCTACCAAGCAGCCACTGCATGGTGAGGGACATCCCAGCTGGCTTCTCCAGACCCTTCCCTGCCTGCTCATCATACCAGACATAGTAGCTTCTGAGAAGGCCCTTCCATGGAGCCAAGGCTCCTTTAAAATGGACCAAGGTCATATGCTCCCACACCGAGAAGCACAGACCCACCATCACATGTAAATCTGGACACGTGAGGACCCACACAGACTCACGGACACACCTTGAAGGACTGTGCACAGAAATTAAACATTAAGGTGACTCTTCAACCCAACCAGGGCACATTAGGGAGACCCAGGAAGAAAAGACATCAGATAAGAAGAGGCGATGTGGGGTCAGGGGTCTGGGCTTCAAACAAGTCGAGGATGAGAATCTAGGAATGCCTCTCTGTTGATAATGATCCTGGAATTCTGGGGCTGGAAGGGCACAGAAGAGTCATTTTTATCTGCCCTGTAGACTCTAGAGCCTAGAGCTGTGCTATCTGATACAGTAGCCACTCGCCACATGTGGCTATTTAAAATTTTAAAAAAATTAAAAATTCAGTTCCTTGGTTGCATCAGCCACGTGTGGCCAGTGGCTACCACGCTGGACGGTGCAAATCACAGGACACTTCCCATTACTGCAGAAAGTTCTACTGGACGGTACTAGTCTAGAGCCTTCATCAACAAAAATATCTCACCCAAGCCATAGAACAGAAAAAATGATTTGGGAGAGTATTTTCTCATTCTCCAGAGAGAATACATACATAACCAACCCCATTCTAGATGCAAAGCAGAGATGTTATATATTACCTAAGTTGGCTACCTTGATGCATCAGAGCTTAACTCTCTCATGGAACTTGCTACACCGAGTCCACCTAGATCAGTCCCGACATTTTCTTATGCTCAAAGACCACATGCCCCAAGAAACCTCTCTCTGCTCCACCCAGGTTGGAGTCAGACATTCTTCACAATAACCTAATCTTACAGCTACCCTCTTCTTCAGAGCCCTTGGAGCAACAGCTTCCCCAAGGAACTTTCTGCTAAATCATCTGTGTGTGCCCCTGAGCTCTTGCTGTCTTTTGCTCTGGGCATCACCAAGCTGAGAGCCCAGATGGTTTTTCCACACACAGGCCAAGTCATACCACTTTCCAACACCGACCCTCTGTCACCCTACGCCTACAGGACAATGACTGGGTAAGCTGGACATCATTTGTAGTATAACTGTAACTGCTGTGCCCCCTGCCCAATTTATCAGCTCACACTGCTGGCAAAGCCACTTCCCCTTTCCCGAGTAGTCACAAGAGCCAGGGCTTATGTTCCCCCTGGGGAAGAACACAGAAATAAACCTTAATATAGAATCTTTCTCCCCAGACAGTCTATGACACGCCACAAAATAAAGCTGGAAGTTGGCCTTCCGATAGACTGACTGTCGACAGCCTCCCCTGATACACTGAAGGCTTCTCAAGGAAGGGGATCAGGTCTTTGTCTCTTCTTTCTACCGTAATTACTTGACCCTGGGTGCGTCCCTGGGAGGCATCTAGAGGCTTCCCCTGTGGGTAATGGGAAGGTGAGGGGCCCGGCGTACCCTGTCCAGCCGGCTCTCATCCATCGACTTAGAGTACTCCTTGAGCTTGTACTCTTCTCGCTCGATGTGGGCACTCTCGATGTCAGCTGACAGGTGAGGCATGTTGGAGACCCAGGCTACCGTTCGCTCGGAGGCTGGCATTGTGGGATTCAGCGTGGATGGCGCCTGAGAATGCTGGGATGGGGCAAGGTGGGGGTGAATAGAAAGGAAAGGTGGGAGAAGGCAGGGTGCATTTAGAAGGAGACAGCGCTGCCAAAGGAGATGACCGTCCCAACCTTGTTCCCCTGCTCTAGTGTTGATCTCCTTGAATCCACAGTGCCTAGAACAGGATGTAGCGCATAGCAGGGACTCTACATACACTTGTTTAATGAATGAAAAGGGGTGAGAAAATTGTACCTTCAGACCACAGACTCTATTCTGCCCCCACTTCCCCATCCCATTTCCTTCTTCCCTCCCTGGCCCTCACCCACTTGGCCTTCCTCCCACCCTCACGTACCTGCTTGGTGATGGAGGGCTTGAGCCCCCCACCCCCTCCGCCACCGCTGCCCCCGCTGCCCCCAATGCTGCCCTCTTTGCTGAGGCTTTGTTGCCGCGGACGGGCAGGGCCGTAACTCGGCTCCGGTGACTGCAACAGATTCCCACTGGATGGCCGGGGTTTCTGGGCAGCGCTGACCGTCAACTGCTGAGACTTGCCCCTCTGCAATGGAGGCGGCTGGCCCCCGCCACCCCCACCACTGCCCCCACCACCGCTCCCACCTCCGGGCCCTGAGGGGGCGGGCCTCTGGGGACCAATAGTGATCTGGGGAGGGGACAGCATGTGCTGCAGGTTGTCCTGGAGTGAGAGCTGCCGACGGGTGAAGTCGGTGCCAGAGGGTCCAAACTCATCACTGTAGCTGTGGCTGTGAAGGATGGAAGCGGCGGGGGGTTTGGGGACCCCTGAGGAGAGGTCCTCGCTCTTGCTATAGCCATGGAATGGGGCAAAGGTGTCCCCGGGGGGCTCTCCACCTCGGTGGTGGTGATGGTGGTGATGGTGGTGATGGGAGGAGGGAGGGGCATGGCCACCACCCCCTCCGTGGCCCCCTGGGGGGCCTGGCCCATCAGCAGCCATGTGGAAGAGAGGGTTCTGAAAGGAGAGGGGGATACGCAGTTGCTGGGCAGGGACACCGTCCGTGGTGACACCCATCTGGCTGAGGCGCATGCCAGCCGCTGTAATGGACGAGCCACTCCCCTGGGAGAGGCGTCCAGCGGGCGCAGGCCGCAGCCCTAAGGCCGCTGTCAGGGAAGCCTGGCTCGAGTGCAGCAGGTCCCCAACGGCCGCCAGGTTGGACACACTGCTGCTGTTGAGACGGCCGCCGGGCCCGTCGCCCTGCAAATCCAGCATGGAGACACTCTTGTTGACACTCAGCATCTTCTGCTCTGGCTCTGTGATGTCCGAGCTGCTCGTGCAGTATGCCGGCGAGGAACGGGCCAGTGGTGGACGGCTTACATAGAACAGGTCTTTCCCCCCACCAGGGGGCGGTGGGGGTGGCTTCTCCTTGGTTGGGGAAGGGAGGCGAGCCATGTCCATAGAGCTGCAGGAAGGGAAAGGGGCGTACAAGCAGGAGGTAAGGCCAACACCACTGGCAACTGAGCCTGCTGTGGTCTGGCACAGGCCTGGGGGTGAGAAGTGGGACCCACAGGGAAGGGAGGAGAGCTGGAGGTGGCAGCTCTGCAGAGGGCAGGTAGGGAGGGGATACATGGGAAAAAGGAAAGGAAAAGGCCTTTCCTTTCCAGGGAGGAAGTGAGGCCTAGAGGAGGGGAGATGGGGGCACCAAGATGGGGGATGAGGGGCAGGTCCCAGCAGATATGGAGGAGATGAGGGTGCATGGAGGAGAAGAGGGGAGGAGGAAGGTGAAGGCCACTGGAGTGGGAGCGGGGAGCAGACAGGAGAGGAGAGGAGGGTGGGGGAGGGGAGAGCCCCTCACCTGTTGAGGCCTCGAGCCATGAAGGACTGAAGGTCGATGGAGCTGGAGAGAGATGGGAAGAGGGGCGAGCACAGACAGAGAGAAGGAGAGAAGTGGGCAGAAGGCGTGGATGCATGGAAGGAGAGGCGGGAATGGTGGAATGGGTATGGCATCATGGAGGGAGACCGGGGCGGAGGAATAAGCAGGGCAGTCATCAGAATGAATAGCAGCCGAGGCCGCCACATCGGAGTGGATGCCAGGGCTCGGGGGGCCCTGCTAGGGTCCACATGTTACTTCTCTGGGGCTGGATCGTGGCTGAGGTCTGCAGGCTTCTGGCAGGGGGCTGGGGAAGTGCTTATTTACCAACCAGCGCAGAGACAACTGAACGTTTTGACACGACATGGCTGATCTAACTTGTGTGGCTGAACCTCAGCTCTGGGACAGGCATGGGCAGGCAGAGGGACAAGGCAAATCAGAGCTTGTGGCAGGACCCCCCCCACCCCAGGCTTCCAGCAAGCTGGAGCTGGAGGAGCCTCCACACTCTTCCTGGGGCTCTGAGATTCCTGCTCCCTCTGGCCTTAAAGGGGCTCTCAGCCTAACCACGGACTATACCTGTCTCCTTACCATTTTCTGTGAGAGCCTGCCTCTTTTTCCTTTTAAGCCCTAGAGAGATGCACAGGGGCCCAGTGGAGTGTGTCCGGAACAGAAAAGTAGGGGCTCCTAGGGCACCGGTGTGGGGGTCCCAGGTGCTCACCTGTTGAGGTCCCGCATCATGTAGCCCTGCATCTCGGCCGATGGGCCTCGCAGCACCACAGGCTGAGGCCGGGGCCGCTCACTCTGACGGCTTGGCTGCCTTTGGATGTTGGGGTTCCTCAGAGCTGTGCTGATGTCATTGAGGAGCCGGGGCAGTGGGCCCAGCTTCAGAAGGGCTTCCTGGAAGGGTGAGGCTGTTACCTGGGGGCTAAGTGCCCAGCTCTAAGAGGACCTCAGAGGGTGCAGATGGAAGGTGTCTGAGCTGGGGGGGGGGGGGGCAGGCGGGGGGTGCTAGAGACACATCTGGGGACAGTAAGGAGAGAAAAATCTGTGCAGGGGGTGGTCTCTCAGGCCACAGGAGCCTCTGGAGACATCTGGGGATGTGGCAGAGGGGCATCTGCTGACCTTACTGAGCTGGGGCAGCACCTCCCAGAGCAGGGCATGCAGTGTGGAGAGCTCTCGGCCCAAGTCGATGTAACCCTCAAAGCTACTGCTGTTGGTCAGCGTGTCCAGGTTGGAGATCTCATACAGGAACTGCTGCATGGAACCCCACTCCAGCTCCAGAAACTCATTCATGAATCCCAGAAAGTCCTCCTTTGAGGTAAACCTGGCCAAGGCATCCAGAAGGCAGGGGTCACACACACACAGAAGGCCTCACACCCACCCGTCTCAGGGTCTCTGGGGACTCGGGAGGCCCTTCGTGCCCACCCCCAGCCCCACCCTACCCCTGCCTGAGGCTTCTCTCACTTGGAAAAGTTGGCCAGGTTCTGGATGACCTTGGCAATGAGGGTTAGGGTTCGTGAGGTCTGCTCATCTGGGTACTCCTGCATGAGCCCAAAGAGACTGGGCGACATAATGGCTGGGCAGAGGAAGCGCAAGAAGAGCGAGGCGCTGATCAGCCTGTCAGCGATGTCCTCCCGGCCCCGCTCTGCGCAGCGCAGCCGCCAAGATGCAAACACCTCCTTCAGCTCCCTCGGGAACACGCTGAGGGGAAGGGGTGGGGAGACAGAGAGAAAGAGAAAGAAAGAGAGAGACCGGGACTGAGCCCCAGAGACCCTCAGCTTCCAGGGAACATGCTGAGGGGGGTGGTAGGAGGTGAGGGTGTGGAAACAGAGTGGGGGAGAGACAGGGAGGGAGGGGCTGCAGGAGGAAGACGGGAGGCTGCTGGAAGAAGAGGGCTATGGCAGAGGGAACAGACAGATCAGGGAAAGAGAAATGGAGGGGGAGAGAAGGTGAGGGGAGAGAGACATGCGGGAGAGAGACGGAGGGTGTATGAGAGAGACAAGGAGAGGAGTAGAAGAAAAACAGACACCAGGGAGAGACAGAGATGGGAGAGAGATGGAGGGTCACTTGAGGTACAGGGAGCTCGGACCCCCCAACTCTTCTGGATTCCAGGGAAATGGGGATGGAGGTGCCCCTGCGTGACCCCCATTGCCCGCAATGGCTCAGCTCACTCCCCACCTCCCCGTCCCACTTCAGTGTCCCACTGACACCTTAACCCCCCCCCCCAACTTGTGTAGTGTAAAGCAGAGCTCACCATCGCCCCCACACCTCCAACTGGCTCCTCCTCCTGACTTCCCCAGTTCTGTCAATGAGACCACAGGTCTCAAACACCAGCCCCGTGGCCTCTTGAGTCATCCTTGACTCCCCACAGACAAGCTCCCTTCTTTGCAATCAGCTGAAGGCTCCGGCTGATCCTTTCCTCAGTGAGTCCTTCACAGCGGCCCCTCTTTCCCTTTCCTGCCACCGTCCCGATCCACTGACAATCACCTCCAACTAGCCTGGACTCCGCTCTCCCTACCCCACTCACTCCCTGCACCCCACGCCACTTAAGGATTAATCTTCTCAATCATGATACTTCTTGGCACTAGCACCACTAATGGCATCCGTGACCTACCAATGAACTCAAACTCTTAGCCTGGCAGCTGAGGACTTCCAGATTCTAACTCCAACTCCCATGTCCAGACCTCTTCTCCTTCCACTCTCCATTAGGAGCCATGCGCTCCATTAAACCTGGCCTAACTGCTGGCCTCCGAAAGCTCCCGGGCCCTCACCTTCATGCATGTGCCCCTCCCATGGCATTCTCCCAGAATGTCTTCTTTGCCCATCAAATCCACACATCAGAACCTAACCCGGTCTTCAAAGCCCAGCCCCGGGCGAGGGGGGGGGGGGTAGAGGGGCGGGGGTACCTCCTTCACGAAGCCTTCCCAGCTTATCTCAATCAAACCTCCACTTTCTCTGGCCTTATGTTGCCTGGGGGGAGGGAACCTTCCTTGGCACTTAACACACAGTACAACTGTTCCGTAGTTTTCTCTGTATCTAACCTGTCCCTCTAAGGGCAGGGGCCAGGCCTCAATCTTCTGTCTGCCTGCCTTACAGCCCCAAGCACGCCGCTTCGCCCATAACCAGTATTCAGTCCTCTTTGCGGATGGACAGATGGATGAACAGATGAACACACGACCCCAGCCCCGGCCCCCACCCAGCGTTCCCAGTCTCACCAGTGGGAGTTGACCACCTTGCACAGGGCCAACTCACAGCACATCCGCAGGTTGGCCTGGTGCTCTGCCAGGCTGGACGCCGTGCACTTGATAGGGTCCACTTCGCAGTTCTCCTCCGACTCATACAGAGCACGGATGAATTCCCCTGGGGTGGGGGCACAACAGAGGGTGGTCATACTTGCCAAGGGCAGGGATGGGGGCTGCCTGGGTTGGGGAATCTCGGAATCCCATGGTTGGAGGCTGGAGTCCGGGGACTCGAGGCTTGGAAGCATTCAAGCTGAGGAAGGGTGACTTGGGGTCTGGGGTAGCCAGGTTTAGGGTTGCGAGGCACGTGTGGCAGGTTTGGGAAGAAGACCTGAGACTAGGTCGTACCGATGGCATCCTTGAGGTATTTCTGACCAATCAGTCTCATGTACTCTTCTATGGCTTTAGTGGCGAGCGTGTTCTCGCGGAATATGAGGTGCTCCCGTTCCATGAACCGGTCTACCTCAGACATGGCCATGTCTGAAAGGAAGTCCTGAGGCCCGGGAAAATCCAAGGGTCAGCCTCCATACAACCCAAGCTCATTCTGAAGACATTAGTGCCCTATCCTTACTATCCCCCTCTCCCAAGCAAGTGCCCACTCCCAGGTTACCTATTCCTGGGGGCACAGCACTCACCTTGGCCTTGCCCGTACTCTGCAGAATGTGAACCAGTGCACTGGCAACCTCCTCCTTGCCCTTGACATTCAGGGCGGGCTCCAATACAGCACACAGCATCCGGTAGTGGTTGGTGACGTACTCTGCAAACTCCTTATACAGCTCCATGGGCAGGATACTCATCGTCTGGTAGCGTGCTTTCAGCCGCACAGCTGGGCAGCCTCCTTTGCCCTTGCCCCCTGAGCCGCTCCCTGAGCCCCCGCCCCCTCCTGAACCCCCCATGCCCCCAGAGCCCCCACTGCCTGTCGGCAGGGTCACGGGGTACCACTGCTCTGTGAAGTGGCGCCCAGCTAGGGTGGCCACGGGCACAGTCACCAGGCCAACGTAGCCCGCCTTGTCCTTCTTGCGCTTTTTGTCTGAGTCACGGTACAGATGTAGCCGCAGGGCGCGGACAGCCGGTAGATTGTTAAACTCAAAGTGCTCGCCCCAGAAGACGGTGTCCCCCGAGGCCGACCGGGGCTTGGAGGTGGTGCGGGCATACAGCATATCATCCAGGCAGAGCTCGCAGTAGTACCGCTTCTTGGGGGGGAGCTCCCGAGCCTCTATGATCCACAGCTTCAACACATTGTCCACCCGTCGGCTGTTGTCCTGGTGGGGTGGGGTGGGCATGGCGGATAAAGGGGAAGGGAGAGAGAGACAGAGACACCAAAAGGGGAGAGACAGTGAGAAAGTGAGAGACAGTCTCTGAGATAGCAATCGGAAGGCTGAGAGTACGTGTACTGGGTTGACTAGTATCCTCCTTCCAAAATTCATGTCCACTTGAAACCTATGAACGTGACCTTAACTGGGAAAAGGGTCCACTTAATATGGGTTCACCTTAATATGGGTCCCTTAAAAGGGTCCACCTTAATATGAGGTACACTCATATTAAGATGTGTTCATGCTAGATTAGAGCGGGCTCTAAATCCAATGCCTCATATCTGTATGGAGAGAGATTTAGAGACCAGAGACACACGGAGGCAGAAATCGGACAGGTGCGGCTGTAAGTCAAGGAATGCCAAAGATTGTTGGCAACCCCAGGAGCTAAAAGGCAAGAAAGAAAAAAAGAAAACAAAAGCAAAAACAAAAGAGGCAGGGAAAGATTCTCCCTTAGAGCTTCAGAGGAAACAAAGTTCTGCCAACACCTTGATTTTAGACTTTTAGTCTCCCAAACTGTTAAGGAATGAACTTCTTTTGTTTTAAGTGACCTAATTGGTGGTAATTAGTTACGGCAGCCCTAGAAAACGAATGCAGATGGTAGCCATACACCAGACAACAGAATCAGCATTGGGAAAATTTTCAAAAGCTAGAATAATAAACCAAAAATAAGGTGGAATTTGAAGGGAAGAACTGGGGAGTCCTCCAAAGACAATCAGAAGTTGATTGCAAAAACAAAAAAAGTGAGCTGCATAAATACAGGATGGGGGAGGCTACATGTAGCATGAAAGGGCCTTGAGGATACAATGGACCACAAGGTCATAGTGAAGCCCAGGGGATGTCACAGTCACAGTAAGAAGAAAGCATGGCGTTCGGACTCTGCACGCGTTAGACTGTATCCAGCAAGTAGGGTCTAATTAAGGACAATGAAAAACAAGGGCCCCCTGGAGGAGGGTCACCAGGACTGTGGGCTCACTGGAAACTGGGATTCGAGAATAGCTGAGGGAACTGGGAGCATGTCTCCTGGGAAAGAGAAGCCGTGGGAAGAACACAGACTGTAGAATTTCTGAGCCAGAGGGGACTTTAGAGGTCATCGAATCCCCATCTAAACCCCATTCCCACCAGCTCTACGGAGAGGGAACTGAGGTCTAGAGACTTGGCTAGCTGACAACTGTAGCTGTGCAGGAACGCTGCAGGCAGGGGCTAGGCGACCACTGCCAGGGTGTTGGTGGGGCATTGCTGCCCCCAGGGAAGACGAATCGGCTTTGTAAGTCTGTGACTTCTACGGCAAAGAAACATCACAAGGTAGGAGGAATGGTAAAAAGACATGGGGGGACTCAGAAACAAGTGGGGGTCACCTCCTGCTCACCCAGATGTCCTCCTCTCCAAGCCTCCCTTTCCTTTAGAGCTCATCTTGCCCCCTAGGCCCCCGGCTTCCCCCGTGGCTTGACCTTTGCCTTGCCCATGCTGTCTGGGTCTCCTTTACTCCCGATACCTTGTTTGGTTTTACTGCCCGTTGTAGGTTCTCGATCCATTTGTCCCTCTCGGCGGCAGAACGACAGGCAAAACATTTTGTCCCTGAAGACGTTGTTACCTAGAGAGGGGTGGGGGTTGAGATGGGGCTCCAGAGGGGAGGTGACTCCTAAGACTGGAGACTCCATCACTGTGTCTTCCTCCCTGGCCTGCCCTCCTTTCTTTCAACCCCGGAGGTTTCTGTTTCCTTACCATCCCCACCTGTGCTACCTTCGTCAGGCCTCCGTGCCCTCACCCTCCATCACTCCTGCCCTCCTCAGTCCGCGAGAACCAGTACCTCAAAACAGAACTCCTGGCCCAGGATGGAGCTATGCACTGGCTTGATAATGGAATCTTCATCCAAGTTGAGCTCCAAGGCCTCGGCCGCACTGCTAGGGCTCAGCAAAGACTCGTGCGAGTGTGACTCCTTGAAGCTCTGCATCAGCCGGGCCCTGGCAGGGAAGGGTCCGATGACAGGGTCAGGGCCCCACTCTTCTTACACACCCAGGGGCTAGCTCTAGGGTAGGGACCTGGGGAAAGAGTCCCCCGAGCCCCCTTCCCACACAGACACAGACAGAAAGACATGAGGAAAATGAGAGAAGCCAGGACCCTTTAAGAAACTCCTACCCCCCAATTCACACCTAAGGGGTTGTGAGGACTGGGGACACCTGGAAATACCTCAACCCAGAAATGGACCATGGCAGAAAGGAAAACAAAAACAAAAACAAAGAGAACAGGTGGGTGTGGGGCACTTTTAGGTGACCACCCCCACCCCCCAAATCAGAGCCTCAATATCAGGGGAAAAAGTAGGAGTAAAGAACCAGAAATACAAAGAAAATGCTTATTTGGGCCTGGCACACAGCTAGTACCTAAAAAACATGTAATGATTCAAAGAATGAATGAATGAAAGCAGAGGACAAGTTTTAGCAGAATCAGAGGAAGGAGGGAGGGGAAATCACAAGCAATAGGAGAAAGCTGTGGGCAGAGAAGTGAGAAGGAAGAGATTGAAAATGGGGCCTGGGGAAGAGGAGGAGGTAGGGCAGGAGGGAGAAGGGGGAGGCCAAGCCACGTGCGGAAAGACCGAGGATGGAAGAAGATGAGGAGCAGCTGGGAAGACGGGCGTGGGAACAGAGGTGGGGGACAAGCAGGGACCACACCAGGGAGCAGAAGGTAAAGGGGACTGAGGGAATGGAGGACGTAGCACACAACACAGAGGGATGGGATAGTGAATGGCTGGGAGATGGCTAGGGGAGGAAGAGTGGAGAGCAGCGGGAAAGCGGGAGGGAGAGCTCGGGTGTGGGAGCCTCCATGAGGCTATTTATAGCAGCCCCGTCATCTTGGGCTCCTTTGCCGTCAGCGCGACGCTCCCCCGGCCCCCCGCCCCCGCGGCCAGGAATACCATGCCCTCACCCCCCCGCCAGGCCCAAATCCAGCTCTGGTGACATAGGAGGGGGGTAGGGGAAGGTGTGACTCACCTATCCCAACCTCCCTACCTGCCCAATCCTGGGGGCGGCCAGACATGGGGGGAAAGGGAGGACAGGGTTCTCCCTGGGGAGAGACTGGGTGAGGGGGAAACCCAAAGAGGGACCCCAAGAGGCAGACAACAGAAGCAAATATCAGATCTCCTGCAACCCCAGTCTCAGAGACAGTGCCCCCTGGACTTCTCAGAGGGATTTCTGCCTCATACTTCATTCCACGATTAACCCTACAGCTTCCCCTCCCAGTTCTGTCAGCCTGCATACCTGTGTCAGCCTCCCCTTTCTGTCAGGCTTTCTGCTGCCCTTCCCTCATCCATCAGTATCTGCCAGCCCCAGCCCCACTCCAACTGCTGCCATTCCCTCACACCCTTCTCCTAGATCACACTGCTCCCTCTCCTACCAACCCACCACCCCTTCCCTGGATTCCTTCAGTGTTTCCCAGGCTCCCAGGCTCCATTACTCCTCTGTCCTGTACAGCTCCTTCAATCCGGGGATGGAGCCCATCCTTCTGGTGACCAGGAGAGTCCCTCCTTGGCCTCACCTTCATTCTCTTCCTGCCTCTCAGCTTGTCCTCTCCCTGCACCGTGCCTCTCTCCTGCTTCCTCTTCTCCATTCTGTCCCTTGTCCCATAACATCCCTCAACCAATCCACCAATCCACGGCCTTCATTCTCTGCACCTAGATAGCCTCCTTCCCTCCAATCTCACCCAAGAGTCCCCTATGCTGCATCCAGCTCATCCCGCCCACTCCAGCCCCTGTACCGGTCATGGTCAGCACTTCGGAAGCGAGGCAGGATCTGGCGAAAGCTGCTGGTCCGGTCAAGTTTGGGTTGTGACTTCGTGCGTTTGATGGAGCTTTTTAGCCTCCGGCTCAGGAAGCCTTGCTGGGGTGGGAGGGAAATGGGGAGAGGGGTGGATTGGGGCAGGGTCAGTTCTACCTACTCACCCCTCAGCTGGTAGAGTCCCTGGATGAAAGTGGGATGGGGGGGGGGGGAAGGGAAGTCTCTAGAGATGAGGAAATGGAGATGGGAGCCCTGCTACCAATTTTTCTTCCCTTGCTCCCAACGGGTGCAAGCATACACACACACACACACACACACACACACACACACACACACACACACCAGCTTGGAGAAGGTGGGAGGGCTGGTCTGAGAAGCAGGGGGACAGAGCCAAGGAGGGGGAAACCAAAGAGGTGGGGAGAGGCGCGCGCATGAGTGAGTGTGCGCGCGCTTTCTCTCTCTCTCCCTCCTGCCCCCTTTCTCAGAATCCTGGGGCTCCAGCTGGGGCTAGAGAGGAGGGGACCCAGCTGAGCCACATCTGGCTGGTGCCTTCACTCACCGAGGGCCGGAAGGGCGCAGCGGGGGCGGCCTCCATGCTGTACTGCTTCCCCCCTGGGACGCTCTTCCTCCTCGAGCGACCCAAGTGGTATTCTGGAGGGGGATAAAGAGCCAGAAGGGAAGTTGGGGAGGGGTTGCTGTTAGCCCAGGTTTCCAACTCTGGCCCCAGCCCATTCGCCCACCTCCCTCTGCCCCTCAGCTCCAGCCTCACCTACCCCCCGGAAAGCAGCAGGAAGAGCAGCGGCGGCTGAGAGGCTGACGGCGGGAAGGAGGGGGTAAAGAACCCGAGCCGGAGCCCCCCGAGGGGGATGGGGTGGGAGGCCTTAGGCCCATGACTGGGACTGGCAGTCAGCAGAAGGGCATGGCTGAGAGGGTCAGTAAAACCCCAGTGATAAAAGGACACCAAAGATCCACAGAAGCTAGGTCCTTGGTGCCCACCCCCCCAGGAAGGGGCTAGCTGGGGGGGGCAGTTGGGTTAAAGGTCATTGCCCATAGGCAGGCTTTCCTCTCCCCTCAGCTGGGCACATCTTCCACCTGCCCCCCTCTCCTGGAACCCCTGTCTGTCTGGACAGCCAGGGCTGCCTCCCATGACCCCCTCCCTGGTCTGGAGGGGGAAGTCTTAGAAGCGACCTGTGAGGAGTGGCAGGGGAAGA